>NC_133164.1:19087500-21587500 GCF_040802235.1 Manis javanica
TTATCTTGATTCCAGACACAAACGGAGATTTAAAAAATCATTGAATTGCAAGTTTAAATTCCTGAGACTATAATACGATTGGATTAGATAAGATGCCACACTTTAGCAGCCTTGATAAATAAGACATTTGACTTTATAGCCATTAGTTGGGAAATAAAAAGTTCAACGGAAGCACCCTAATTAGACCAACAAAATAGATTCTAATACATCCAAATATTCTGGACACACATGGTTTAAGACATTGTGTTTGCAAAGCCTTCACTGTTAAACAAGCATTAGAAATCATCAATCCTTAACTTATGGGCAGAGTGACCTGTTTCTTATTGAAGAATTTGAGAAAAATAAACATATATCATCAAATAAAGGGAAAGTTTTGAGTTTCAAAAAGAAAAGATCTGAAATGTTTAAGCTCAACATAACAAGGTTGCAATATTTCTTGACTTTGTATTCTTCACTTCATGGGGGATAAAATATATCTTATTTATAGGTGAGAAGTAGAAGAGGAGCAAAACAGTGATAGAGATGAATGTCCTTGAGAAGTGTCCTGGGTCCTGTCCTTTTATCCTTACTGGAAACCATAGAGAGGCAGTCTAGAGATGAGAAAATGCCTAGTGAAGCAGTAGAATCTGATGCCTCCCTTTATGGAGGAAAAAGATTTAGCAGGCTTCTCCACATTCTCCTTTGTTAACAGAGGAACAGAGAGAGAAAGCCAAACCATGATGTTCAGAACACCAAAAACAAAATGAAAATCTAAAAAGTTCTCAAAGAGTAAGAATAGTCACCTTCAAATGAATGAGAATAGCCATCACAGAACTTCCACTGGCAAGTATGAGCAAGACAATGAATGGCTTAAGATAGAAGTCTATACTAAGGTTAACTCTCTTTTAGGTATGACACCTATGAATTATATGCTGAAAAAAAAAAAAAAAGTACTAGGTAATTGTAAGTCCGTAGAAAGGAAATCCTGAGGCAAAATACCTCTAAAAACTGAAATCAGTCAAAGGGAAAAATAAACTTTAAATCCCGTTCATTGCTCACTAACTGCAATCCCAGGTCATCTCTCTTTCCTGCTCCAGCAGCAACAAAACCAGCACTTTCCTCACCTCTCAGGTACAGATAAGCCCTCCTTGCCCTGGTGATCACCCATTGATATGGAGATGAACTTCTCTCCACCCCTGAGGAATAATACAAATCTACTAAAGCCATACTTATTTCCACCTCTGAACTATTGACATGCAGATGTACTAAAGCCAGGCGAGATATTCTGGAAATATTACAATTTTACCCACAAGCCACCCCTCCAGAAATCTCGCCTTACAATTTACTTGTTCCCTCTCTTCCCATCAAACTACTGACATACAATAGCAACAACAATAAAATCATGATAATCTTCAAACCAGAGGATTCATCCTATGCAGATTAAGTAAATGTACTTTACAGCACAATATCTTACTAAGCACAAAATCTTTTTACATTTGTTTATTTGTTTCTAACAACCATGCTAGATTGCTCACAAAACTTTTACCAAACATTAGACAAAGTCAAGCCTCTCTTTAAGCATTTTTTTCTTGATTTTAGCAATACAACCGTGATAATTTCTCAAGCCAGAGGATTCAGCTAGGTTCAAAGTCCCATTCAGACTAAGTCCAAAACTTGTCCATTCCAGCCATCACATGTCAGCTGCAGCCAGGGGGCGCATCCAGGACACAAGGACTGTAGAAGCAAATAACCATGATTTTGGGGGGCTGCTTTGCTGTTATTCCAGGAATACACAGGAGGCCATCTTCCAGGCCTTTTCCCCAAGGTGCCAGAAGAGCCAGCCATCGCTGGTCCATGTGTCGAAATGTCTAGGACCATACCCATTTTATTCCTAATTGCTATACTCATCCTTGCAACACATGTCCAATAAAGTGGGTGCCTTGATCACTCTCAGTCACTGGTGACAGGCCATAGGCTGCAAAGAGATGCTCTAGGCCCCTCTTGGTGGTTTGTTGATCTGCACAAGGTGCAGGGCACTCCTTCTGGGCTCACATGACTTCTGCAAAGGTCAATGGCAAGCCCCACTGATGGGCCCACATTATCTTTTGCCCCACATGCAATAAATGCTGATGTAGCCATTGGGCCACATCAGAGGCAGGCTTTCCTTCTAGCCAGCACACCCGGGCCAATGTGTCTGCTTCATCATTCCTTGGGGATGCCAAAGGTAAATGGACAGTCACATAATATATGGTAGGTGTCTGTGCCACACCACTCTGTGGCCTTTTGCAGCCTTTGGGAGGGCCACCCCTACAAATGATGGGAGAAGTGGCACTTGTGCTGAGGGACATGTGTCTACGCTCGTGTGGTCATGGAGATGCTACCACCACTGCTGGCTATGCCAACCCCAGCCTGTGGCCCAAGCCTTTTTTCTCCATCAAGGGCCTGCTACTGCTGCTGCCTCTGCTGCTGGCTGTAGCCTGATCACAACTATGGAAAGGAGCATAGGTCTGGTACATCTTGATAGAAAAGCAACAGGGTGATGTGTACCTCACCTTGTTGGCTACGGAGCCCATTGCTGGAAGAGCTCTGACCAAGGTAATAACCACCTATCCCATCATGGGGTGGGTAAGAGACTGGAAGCCTTTATGACAGATTTCAGATTCAGAAGAATCCTACCAACTGCACCAGATGTAAGTCCAGGGAGAGGAAATCCTGGGGCAAAATACCTCTAAAAGCTGAAATTAGTCAAAGGGAGAAATAGTTTAAAAGCCATTTATTGCTCACAAACTGCAATCCCAGGCCATCTCTCTTTTCTGTTCCAGCAGCAGCAAAACCAGCACTCCCCCACGTCTTGGGTACAGATAAGCCCTCCTTGCCCAGGTAATTACCCATTGATATGGAGATCAACTTCTCTCCACCTCTGAGGAATAATGCAAATGCACTAAAGCCATACTTACTTTATCTGAATGCCTATTGATATGCAGATGTACTAAAGCCAGGAGAGATATTCTGGAAATATTACAATTTTATCCACAGTAATATATTCCTAACTAACTACAGAAAAGAACTCAAATTCCAAATAAGAACATTTAGTTAGGTCACATCCAATATCTCAATGCATTAATGCAATGTAAGTAGGAAATAATAACAATGAACTATTGAAATATAACTGTGAACAATTTTAAATATATATATAATACTGTTTGATTTCTGAATAAAAATAGAAATACAAATAGAAAATTCAGAAATCAAATAGAAAAAATGGACATAGAAATATACTTGGAAAGTAGAAATATAAAATACTTAAGAGTTCCTGCTGGGCAGCTGTGTCTGGGAGGTCTCTCCTTGTGCACCAGGTGAAACCTCAACTTAGATGGGGAAAGGTTCTTGACTCTGAACGAGAAAGGATTCTCAAGCAGGTCAGAAAAGTGTAGGTAAGGAAGGAATTTCCTAAAGCAAGAGTAGCAGGGAATGGTAGCTACCCGGCAGGTGGCTGAGAACAGAAAAGTGCAGAGGGAAAGAGAGAACATTTTTTTGGTATAGGGCCGATTCCTTTGACATTTCTTTAAGCCAGGGTCAATGGTCATCCCATGTCCACTTGGATCTCCACTTGTGGTACCTAAGCCCCTACCACCCAGGGTTTGGGGAGCAGTGGAGCATGGGATGGAGTGAGATTATGTTCCAAGAACTTCCCCAAGAAGGGCGATTTTCAGGCAGGCTCCTGTAGCTGCAGTTCCATCAGGGTCACCCAGGCATCAGGAACTTGCAGGCCCAAATCTGAGCTCTCAGCAGCCCCTCCCTATTTATCAGGAGTAAAGAGGAGACTAAGTGAAGACTTAGAAATAGAGTGAAATAACAAAAAAACAAACATTTACCACTGGAAAAGAGCAGAGAGACAAAGCACAATTAAGCTGAGCAGTGAGAAAGCTTTATTTAAAGTTACCCACTTAAAGAGAGAAAAACTGTGGGCATCCTCAGAGACAAGGAGCGCTAAAAGGTTGCAGATTCCTTCTTTCAAGGATATTTCAAAGGGCCAGGGGTATAGACTTGTAAAGTGGCCTCAAAATGCTTATCTCCAGTGAGAGACATTAAGTTTCTTCTATTATCGGTCCTCTAAGTCATTCTGCAGCATTAACTTAACACAAGAAATTGGTCAGTTCTCCAGATAGCTTCCCTCTGGGATCGTATCAATCAAGACTGCCTTCCCTGTCACCAAGGTGGGCTGAGTTATTGTCTGTTTGCTAAAGAATATGTTAGGAATCTTACTTCCTAACTTCCTGGTTTTTAAAAGAGAATCATAGCTTTAAGATGGAATCCTTCCTGTTCTTACTATACTGTTTATCTCTCAGCTTTTTTGAGAATTAATCATGATGCTTGTCCCAGGTCCCTGCCCTACAAAAAAGTAAAACTTTTCTTCATAGTTGAGAACACTTACCTCATTTAGACATGGGAAATAGAAGTCAAAACCAAAGTTTTACAGAAGACAAAATGCAAAATGTACCTGATAAAATTCCAACAGAAAATGAGTAGATAGCAGAAGAATGTGACCACACAGCAAGTGGAAATAGTAACCTAAAGAGGTATTAAAGAAATTCAGAGACTTCTCCGAGTTTTGGAAAATCACTCATCAGAATATAAACAAATTCTGATCTTTTCTAACCACACAGGAGGGCATGAAATGAGAGCTGACAGGTACCAGAAAAGAATTGGAAAAGGATCCTTTTTTTTTTCTTAAGTAAAAACTAAATTCAGAGGAACCAAAGATCAGATTTCTGTATCATGGAAGTCAAAATATGAAGAAAGTAATGAAAACTGAAAATCAACATGTGGGTAAAACTGAAATTATTTCCAGAATCTCTCACCTGGCTTTAGTGCATCTGTACATCAATAGGTATTTGGAGGGGTGGAGAGAAGTGGTCATCTGCATATCAATAGGTAATTACAAGGGTGCGGGAGGGCTTATCTGGACCGGAGAGGTGGGTGGAGCTTCTCTTCTGCTGCAGCTTGGTCAAGAGAGAAACAGGATGACTGCTTGTAAGAAATAAACGGGTTTCTTAACTTTATTTCTCTCTTTGATTTTGGTTTCAAAGGTATTTTTGCCCAGGGATATTCCCCCCAGACTTACACAATATTTGGTTATTTCTCAGGAAATAACTGTTTCAGTAGTTCACAAATGAAATATTGTAGGTTTAAGTAGATTTCTTAGAAAAAAATTGCCAAAATTTTAATATGAGGAATGTATAAAATGATCAACAAAATCGATAGGGAAAAATTTACAAGGACAGCCATCCATCTAGCTCAGGTGGCTCCCTTCTGCTTCTCTACTCAGCAAAGATGGCAGAAACTCCCATTTTCTCCCTCCCCTTCACTCCCTGCTCTGCCAGGCACTCACTCCCTAAACTCACTCCCTAAACTTACACCCCTCCCTTGCTTGCTTGCTGTGCACGTAGAAATGTTGCAGATATGGAAGCAGAAAGATATCTATTGCTCCCTTGCCTTCGTTCAGGGCTCAGACCTTGGGAGATCACTCCTCTGTGTGCCCGCCAGTGGGAAATTAAAACCTCAACACTACAAGACCTCAGAGTGTCCCTCAGTTATTCTGTCAGCGATCCAGTCCAGGTTTTTCATATTTTTTCCATAACAAAATAAACAAGAAAAATTGAATAGACAGATTTGCAAAAGATATGATGAGAAATTAATAGATCTACTACCAACCAAAATTATAGTCCCATTAATTAAAATTTAAGTTCTCTTTGAAAAGATAAAAATATATATTTAACTTTAGGAAGTTTGAGGACAAAAACATACATGCATAAATTATTTATTAGGTATATATTTTAAAATAATAATTCATATATTTGTACTTCAATTCAATTATGATTATATATTATAAGGATTATTTTCTACTAAATTGTAATTTATAATAATGAGGTCAAACAAAACAGAGATAGAATAGAAATAAACCTAAATGAAAATTGAAAGGCAATATAAGTTGAACTCCTAAAATCTGCTGAGTCCAATGACTTACTTAACTCCTTAATTCATTTTATAAAGTTAGGCTGATTATACTTCAAAATTGAACAAAAAAATCACACATTATGTAAACTAAAAATGTCACTTAATAAACAAGCAGGAAAAAATTAAAAATCTGCATCATACATTATGTCTAAGTATGAATAATTCATAGATCTTATGGGTATTTTATTTTATGAAATACTAATTACAGTTTAAAAATTGCAGATTGAGATCATGCTGTAATTATACCTACTCAAATAGGTAATAGAAAGAAAGAAAAAGATACTCTGAAGTGTATGCTACAATTATAAAAGTTCATATATAGCCTCATTATAAGTCAATTAAGGGAATCCTCTGTATGCCAGAAACTGTTAAGTTTATCTGGAAAAAAGAAACCAAGGAAAAGAATTAGCAAGTAAGTGAACTTTTCCCAAAGGGAGCCTGCACTCTGAGGGTGCTCTCACCAGAAGCTATAAGCTCAGCTTGACCTGACATTGCCACACATACATATTCTGAAAAATAAAAATTTTATGACAAATTTATTTCATAAAGTCTTTAAGAACATAGTACAAAAATTCAAGAAATTAAGTGATAAAATTCAGAGGATGGGCAGTTACATATAGGGCTCTAATGATGAATAATAGGAGTTCCAAAAACAGAGAAAAAGAAAAGGAAATAGTTGAAGTATTGATGGCTATTCCAAAAGTAAAAAGAACAGATGTCTTTCCTTTGAAAGGAGTTAAATACCTCATGATTAGTATTCTGATAGGGATTTTTAAATAATTGAAACAGAAAGATTCCTTTCTTTTTTTTTCTGGAGTAAGTATCCAAGATTATTGCATAACACTTGACAAAGAAAAACAATGATATTTTTGCCTTCCCAGATAACAAACAGTATTTAAAGATATAAATATTTATAAAATGTACTATATTTTTACAGTGATTTATAAATAGACCCAGAGCATATCAGAGAGAAATTTTGAAACATTTTAGTTAATTAAACAGTAGAAAGTAAATTTACAAAAGGAAAGGCATTTTCAATAATTAATAATGGGACAATGGCTACTTATATGTGAAAATGTAGTCTACAAAAAATATTGGTTACAAAACTGACAGCTAATTTAAATTGATTTACTAAAAAACAACTACAGAACTGTTAAAAATGCAGGAAAATCTTACAAATTTGGGGATAGGTATTTGAGGCTAGGTATTTGTTAGTTCCCTATTGCTGCTGATTTGTGCTAATGAAAACTGTTATTCCAACAGTATTCACATCTTCATTCATAAAATATCAGCAAAACATACTGCTTCTTGAAAAATTAAACTTCACAATATTCCCTCCCTGTGATTTCTAACTTAAAATTGTGTAACTGAAGCAAATATAATATTGTATATTGTGTGTTACCAACAGTGTATGTTTTAAGTTCTTTGGAATTGAGTTATTATTATAGGTAGTCATACATGATTAATTAAAACATAATTACACTACAAGTCTTGTTGAATATTTATTATAATAATTTTAAATTTTCTTGAGGTAAATCCTGTAGTGAGATTGACGGACTTTTTTTGTCACGTGTACATGAGACAGTGTTGCTGCTTCCCACTAGAATGTGACAGTATTTATTCAGCAGCAGGTTTATTCCCACATCTCTTTCCTTTTCTTAAGTATTTGAAAGAATATGTTCACATAAATAGATGGTAATAAAAACTTTGATTTTGCTGAGAACTGTATCTCAGTTCTTTGAACTTCTTAACAGTTACATGACAAAAATTGCATAGCTATTTATCTTCAAAATTATTTTTAATAACCTGAGTCTGACAACTCTATTAGGTTTTCCTTCCATTGTGTTCAAATTAAATAATGGGAAAGCTGAACAGGGGGATTTATTACCTAGTCATTAGTGACATTCACTTTTACAATACCAACCTTAATACTTCTAATTATATCTGAGGTGCCTCGGTTACTTGCCCTCGGAGGCAATGTACCATAGTAAGGGTACTGTACAGCTAGTCACCCAAACTGGGAATAAATGTGGGTGATATTAATAAGCAAACAAGAAAAACAAGCATAGTCCAGACTGGCAATGCCAAACAAGCATATGTCACTTTAGTGTTAAAAAAAAAATTGTTAAACCAGTGAGAGGTATGTCATCCTCAGCACAGCTAGAGAAGGGAGTTTGCAGAGGTGGGAGAGGTCATCACTGACTTGTTTTCTTAGGCAAATTCATTTTTAAACAGAAATATTTTACTCTTAGAAAACTGCATATTGGAAAGGTCTTAAAGGTCCCTTTAAGGACCCTCTAGTGTTTTCAGAACACGAGTGTGGGTCCAGACTGCAGAGAAACTTTGACAGGAGGCTAATGCATTTGGAATTTTTTCTTTCCGTAATGTGAAATCATGTTCTCAGGCAACTGAGATCTCTGACTCTAGCTCTCTAACTTTTAAGCTGGGGTAGCGTATTATTCAAGTGTCTGAGGATTGTACTGGTCAGAGGAGATGTTACAAATTAATGGAGTAAGTTAATGCCCCAGTCCACCTTTAATTTAACATATCAGGAGAGGAAGTCCCTTCCTGCCATTTTTTTCCCTGAAAGCTTTTTTCTTAAAAAGTTTTTTTTAAATTTCAAATATGTTAGGTCATGAACAGATTCCTTTTAACCCCCATGCACACCTCAGAAATCTAGATTCCTATGTTATTTAGATTCAAACCTATATTCTCCAACCTGTATATAACCTTCTTAACCAGAATGGTCAATAAACTTGGTATCCAGATATCAGAGGAGGCTTTTAATTCAGTTTGTTGGGAGGCAAATTAAAGGAAAGAAAAAGAAGGAAACCAAATTTCTGAACATTTAAATCATTCAGTTTAAAATATTGGTCCTGTTTTCTTCCTTTCTTTTCATATTCTCAAGGACTTCATCACATCCTTCCGTTGGATCACAATTTTACTCTTTTTCCTGGAATACTCCCCAGTATTCCCCATGTGGAAAAAGACATAAATTTCCCCTGACCTCACATTTCTGACCTAGAGAGAGCCATGTCTTGGAATTTCTTCTCTTTGCAAAGTGTCTCCATTCCCTGACTATACATTCCTTTTCTATCCATTCCTTACAGGGATGGTATCACTGATGGGCAAATCTAATCTTTACTCCATCATTCTCACTTGATAGGTGTGTTCACAGATACTTGTGCCACATTCCATGCAAAAAACTCATGTTATCTGGTATGTTTTCTCGTTGATCTGATTTTTGTATTTGGCGGCTACACACTTGCTTTTTACTTGTTTAATTCCTAGATTTTTGCTTTGAAACAACAGCTCCTTAAGGTCAGAATTTTCTTGTTTTTCAATTCACTGTGCAGATGAGATAATGAATATTAAATGAATAAGTAAAAGGTATTCCTAATGAAATTATTTTATTGAATATACAAGTCCAGAGATTTGTAACTGATACCAATGCCACAAGCTTAATCAGTAATTCATAAGTACAGTAACTGTTTCAAGGAAATACGTTTAAGCGTTCTTCATCTTCTCAACTGTAGCTACCTTACCTACCTCACTGGTCCTAGGTTTTTCCTTGTTGCCTTGATTTTTTTTCATTTGTATTTTCTTTTCTAGCTTTGTTCTATTTTTAAATATATCCACTTAAGTTTGTAGATTTCTCTCTAGGCCCTAAAGAGAAATCTACATCTAACATCTCCATGTCATGTTTTTATTCAGTTCGAAATATTTCCTACTAGAATTTAATGATTTTTCCATATTAAAGGGGCTAAGTACACAGGTCATGTCCAAACACATGGTTTATACATGTCGTTTAAAACAACTGATTTATAACTGAATTTATCCCTAGTCAAAGAACATACTAGACGCTGATACTCATAATCTAATTTTAAGGGGAAAAAAATGCTTCATCTGCACATTTGGCATCATCTTTCCACAGCCTTGAGTCAGCAGCTGTAACTTCTGCTACGGTGTTTGCCTCTAGCATCACCCCTTACTGCCTCCAAATTGCCGCTTTTAATTTTCTGTGCTGGGAAATCAAATAAGCAAGCACTTTTTCAAAATGGTGTCTAAAATAACAGTATGTAGGACCTGAGGGATTTTTCTATGAAGAATGTGTTTTGCTTTTAGTTCACAATCTCTGTCACGTTTATATCTTTTGAGGCCACTAAAGAGACATGTATTTGTTCATTTTCAGGTTCATAACTCTGTGTGATCTGATTAGTTGAGTTTATCAAATTTATGAGTGCCCACTAAATGGCAGGCACTGGGCCGGAGCTGAATTTACTAATGTGGAATAGGACAGCATTCACCCTCAAGGCTCTTAGAGTAAGTACAGCATGGTAGAAAGTCACACACACATGCAGAAAATGTCAGAACACCACAAAACTGCTATAAAAAAGACTCAAGTCTAAGAGTAGAGGGCTAGGTACCTACTCCAAGTGGAGTGTGCTAGGGGGAGTGGGCTGGGACAGAGGAGATAAGGAAAGGAATAGTGGTGAGATGATGCTTGAAAGGTATCCCAAATAGAAGGGAAGCATCATCAAAGCTACAAAGGACAGCAAACAGCACAGTGCACGCGGGCACCACAAGCAGGTCCGAATTGCAATGCCAAGTGCCTATCAGGAAAGCAACAGAGGAAGTGATCACTGCTTTCCTGGAGTTTTGATCTCCAGTGAACATGTTTTACATATACAGAGAAAGGCTAAGACAGCTCCCAGTAAATATTATTGTATGATAAGTCATTTTGCAAAAAAAAAAAATACAGGGCTCAACAGTTTTATTTTGTCTGCCAGAGGCCAGTTCTGGATTCACACAGTTGCTGGAATGTCCTCATCACAGTTTTCATCTTCATAGTCCTTAACAGGTTCAGAAAATCTTATTAAATTGTGAGCCTATTGCCTTTTGGTTAAAATGTAAGTTCAGATTTACCATTCTGTGGTGGGGTAACTCACATAATGTTGCATATGTTTCATTTTCTGTAGATAATCTATCTCAAACAATGCATTTTTCCCAAGAGAATATCTCCAAGATATCACCCACATCTTATCTTGGTATTTTGATGATAATCCAAGCACTGTCGTGGCCTATGTGTGGACAACAGGCAGTGCTCATACCAGAGCTTCTCAAACTTTAATGTGCATAGTAACTGCCTTGTTCAAATAAAGAATCCTGGATTCCATTCCCAGAGGTTCTGAGTCCATAGGCCTGGAGTGTAGTAAGATAATTTGCATACTTAACAAGCTCCTGGTTATTTCTGATGCTGCTGGGCCATAGTCCACTTTACATAACATTGCTTCACACCATACTTTCAACAAGAAAGCTGCCGTATCTTGTAAAATTATGTTAGAACAAGTGTTCCATATGGCTGTTCCAAGTCTCAAATATCCTGCACAGTGGTTTCTGAAATTACCACCAGATTTCCTGTTGGTTCCATGCAGTTAGCTCAGTACCTGAGTGATTCAAATATAGGGTACTGAATCACAGGGGAAAGAAAAAATACTCAACAGCCACCTTTCAAAATTCTACCTTGAGCCTAACCATTCCTCTTTTGACTAGAGGCAGCTCCAAAGAATCATCTTTATTCACAGAAATGCACTTCCAAAACCACAGTAATGAAGCCAGTTTAAATCTTTTGGGAATTCTTTCCCAAAGATCCAAAGTGAAAGCTTGTATACAGCACACAGAAGAGGCGTGAAGTATGCTTTCTTTATTTCTCTTTAAATTAATACTGAAAATGGCTGCATCAACCGACATTTCCTCCCTCTCTCTAAAATCCCAAAATGCCCCATCAAAGCTGGCCTCTGGGGCTCTTGATTTTTCCACCATGCCCTTTTTCTTGACCTTAGCTTATGATCAGTGTCTTGTTTTTCTATGTCTCTGCTTTCCTTTCCTACTGTGTTTTCATGGACCATATTCTCTGGAGCTAGACTGATTGGGTTTGAAGCCTGACTCAGGAACCGAGCACACGTGAACGTGGGCAAGTTTCTCCAGTATCTTGTGCGCCTCCATTTCCTCATCTGTAAAATGACGGTTCTAATACCTCACAGGGTCATCATAGAATTTAGCTAATCCTTGCAAAATGCTTAGAACAGAGCCTGTACTCAAGAGGAGCTTTGCTAAGTGTTCACTATTACTAGAAGACCTATAAATCACAGTTTCTGCATGTGTGGTGTGCATATTTAGGGTTTTCAAAGAGTTAATGACATTATCTGTGCACCTCTTATTGATTTATTATAAAATAAGAGGTGGCTTCAGAGATAACTTAAAATAATCAACTTTTCTAAATATAGTGAATAAATTACCAACTTTTCTAAATATAATTTCCCCAAATACAGTTTTTTATTGTAAATAAGTTTATTGATAACCTTGTATAACTTGCTTCTGATATGTGATATTACAAACTTTAGGGTTTTCGAGATATGCAGGATCCTTGTATATAACTGGCATAAACCCCATTATTTGAGCTCTCTTAATAGATTTTGTGATTTCTTTTTGCTTCTTCCCACAAAGACCTGTTACGTATTTTCCATAAATGCACCAAGTATATGGAGAAATAAACTGGGACAAAACCTACAAATTCTTATAATCTATGCATTTTTCATATAATATACATTTTTAAAAGGTTCTTATAAGGATTTCCTATTGGAATAGGCTGGTCCTCATTAGTGATAAAAATGAATGATTTAAGATAAATTTTTACAAAATTACAATTCTCTTGTTCACTTCTTTCCTAAGATAAGCTCCCAAGTAACAGGACAATTACCCTCATCGGTTATGTGATAATGATTGAAGGACGTCTAGTGACTCACATAAGTGCTTTCTTCTTTGCCCAGAATCTCTCATCCCTTAAATAATTAATCAATATGAAGACTCAACTCAGATATCCCTCCATAAAAATATCCAGGCCCACCGTGTAGAATTCAATCTTGGCACTCACTTTTGCTAACAAGATTTCTTCTCAGAATTGTCTATGCAGCCTTCCCCCTTGCTTCAGTCAATAAAACTCACTGTTTTATTCCTGAACAGCTTTCTGTACTTGAGAAGTAGACTTTGTACACTGGCAACAAGTAGCCAATTACAGCCCATGTTTCTATAATTAAGCATGGCTGAAATGTGATCAAAATCTTAGTTAAGGCTAACCTCTGATAAATGAGGAAAGACAGGCAGTGTACTTTAACAAGCAGCGGAGGTATTATTTTCATAATATATATAGATTTGTAGGTCCTTCCCAAAATATATCTTAAAACAGAAACTTCAAAAATGTCAGAGTGTGCTTTCCAAGAGTGAAGCTCTGCAACTCAAATTTCCAATCAATACTTTCAGAGATGGAGAAATAAAAATCTCTCTATGGTTACCATATTTGGTGACAAGATTTCTCCAGAGAGAATTTTTATACCACAGATAAAAAACCTTTGAAAGCAAAAGCATATTTTAGAAGTATTTGTGAACACCTTCAGTGTTTTATTATGAAAAATTTTGTGCTGATTCAACTAAAATCAATAAATTGGTTACTTGCAATTCCAGGATTCTATGGGCCTTTTTTTTTTTTCTCCCCTTTGGGAAAATACTGAAAGGAATGCATCTCATTATTTTGGGTGAAGAGAAGAAAGATACTGAATGACTTAAATTCATGTTTTCCTCAATTGGACTAAGAACACTATTTTTAAATTAAAAACAAACACACATCAAACAGATGTTCTTTAAAGAATCATAGTATGATATTCATATTATGTAAATCTATTCTTTTGAGAAGTGAATATCAGATATGCCACAAGAATTGTTCCTATTACTTGACATTAAATTTTTTTCTAGAATAAATGTTTATATAGATAATAAAATAAATTTAAGTTGCTAGGTTTTACTTTAGACAATTTACCATTCTATTAATTAGAAATACCTTTCTGTGACATCCAAAAATTCAGTTTGATTTTTCCATCTGAATTTCATACATTAGATACCTCAGTAATTGTCAAGGTTGAATTTATTACATTGAAGTATATTTCCATAGGCTTATTCTTCCCCTTAAAAACTTATCACTTAGAGTTGAATTTTCTCTTTTTTGTAATGGTAAATAGATCTGATAATTATTGGTTTTATGTAAATAGCCGCTGAATACAAAAAATAAAAATAAAACTTTGTTGCCGGGTAGCTGCGTCTGGGGAGGTCTCTCCCTATGTATCCGGTGAAACCTCAACCTAGAGAGGGGAGGGGTCTTGACTCTGAACGAGAAAGATTTCTCGAGCAGGTTGAAAGAGTGTAGGTAAGGAAGGAATTCATTAGAATGAAAGGCAGCTGCCTGCAAGGAAAATGCAGAGGTACAAAGTTTGCTAAACATTTTCATGGTATAGGGCAGATTCCCCTGCCATCTCTTAAAACCAGGCATCCCGTGTCCGTTTGGATCTGCACTGCGTGGGGACTAGCTCACCACCCCAGGATTTGGGGAGCAGCAGAGCATGGGCTGGAGTGAGATTATGTTCTGAGAAGTTCCTGAAGAAGGGAGATTTTCAGGCATTCTCCTGCAGCCACAGGTCCATCCAGGTCACCCAGTGGTCAGAAACTTGCAGGCGCAAATCTAAGCTCTCAGCAGCCCCTTCCTACTTATCAGGAGTAAAATGGAGACTTGGAAATAGAATGAAATAGCAAAAACACAAAAGCGCAGTAAGTTGAGCAGTGAGAAATTATTTAAAGGTGCATACTTAAAGAGAAAAAGTATGGGAATCCTAAGAGGCATGCTAAAATGCTGGGGGATCCCTCTTTTAAGGATTTTTCAAGTCTATAATAAACTATAAACTTGTAAAGTGGTCTCAAAATGCTTATCTCCAGTAAGAGACATTAAGTCTCTTCTTTTCTATTATTAGCCCTCCAGGTAATTCTGCAAAATTAACACAAGAAATTGGCCAGTTCTTCTCCAACATAGCAGCTTCCCTCTGGGAACATGTCAATCAAGACCTCCTGTCCAAACCCCAAAGTGGATTGAGTTATTGTCTGTTTGCTAAAGAGTATGTTAGGAATCTTACTTCCTAATGAGACAGGGAGGCAGCAAGGCATAACTCCTGCCCATTTAGAGTAGGTGTGGGCCCTGGAAAAGGACCAAGTCTTACAAAACAAGGGTGCTTGAAATTGAAACAGTGTAACAATTTATTCCCCATTGGGACCCAGTGGTATAGAACAGGTCATTGCTCATAGTCGCGTAGGCTCATTAGCTTACAATAGATTATCCGGGAAACCTTCACAGACATAGCTTAAAATATAACTAGCATTCTGGTTGAATCTAGTAAAAGTTCACTGCAGCAAGCATAAAACCCTAGACACGGGGACCCCAAACAGCAACCTTGCCCCTCCCTGCACCTGCGGGGAGTTTCGTACTTTCTCTTAACCTGAATAAAGCTCTCTCTCTCTGTAACTGAATAAAAAGCTCTCTGTAAATCTCCTGCCTTGTCCTATCACGAAGTTCATTCTACTCCGCGAACAAGAACCCCAGCATCACTAATATCCTGGTTTTATAAAATGGAATCTTAGCTTTAAGATGGAATCCTTCCTGTTCTTACTGTACTGTTATATCTCAGCATATAAATCTAAAATAAGTATTATATTTTCATGATAGGCAGAAAATGTTAACTATGATCCTTTTCCCAGATCCCTGCCCTATATCAATTTTGTCGTTTTACTGAAATATTATGCATGCTTTTTTACCAATGAAAACTGAAGAAATATTAAAATGCTGAAAGCGACACTGTATTTTGTAGATTAAAAAACAATACACAATTTTCAGTAGCTGTTGTTACAGAATATTAATTTGGATTCATTGTGTAAACTGATAGACTAAAATGATAAATATATATAGAAAGGAATATGTGAAATCATTTTCAGGCATATTATCAATGGACCAGGGAAATTTTTTGATTATATTTTTAATAATTGTGTTAATTTGTGTGATAAAACTTAAATCATACATTATTTGATCCAGTAAGTCCATTTACATGAATAAATTTAAGGATAGTATTAATAAAATATGTGGATATTAATTTAAAGAAAGCTAATCACTATATAACAGTAGTATTTCAATATTAAAAGGATAAATGATCTAAAAAATAAAAGCATGGAAATGATTAATATTACAGCCATTCTTTTAACCCTTTATAGATATTATAGTAGTATTTAAAAACAATTATTACATGGGGAAATTTTCAGTGCTTAAGGGTAAGAGAATATGTTACAAGACAACTCTATACTGGATATGTTACAATTTGTGTAAGGGTAGACTTATAACAGAAATTTTTAAAAATCTGGAAAATAACACATGTTCATAGTATGTTTAATTTTTGGTAATGTTATTTAGAGAGATTTGATTTCTTTTTCTATGTAATTTCCACATGAATCAATCACTTTTATTTGACATATCCTAATTGCCTATTCAGTTACAAATAAAATGTGCTTTAGAATATAGGACTATTTTTATTAACAAATGATTCCTATAGAATATTTCCTATGAAGGCTTTTATTAATGTGTTCATTTCCTGCTAATAAAATACAGGCCTTGAACTAGCGAAAAGGAAAAAGGAGCGAAGCTGAGGGAAAGATATTTAAAATGAAAACTGACTGTATCTATGCCCTCTGAAAATATTATAAAATTCTAACTATTCTTAAAATGAGTCTGATTATTGCTCCCCTCCATGTAGAAACTTGTGAAAAAGAATATGAGGAAACTAAATCATCAATTCTGTCCTGCAAAAGGATGAGAGACAGAGAGGACTGTTCTTTCTTTAGCAGATCTCATTAATATGCAAATATTGGGATTTGCAAATGTTGGGGAAATGAAGAATGGAAAGGCTCTGGAGCATTGAGAGTACAAAAAACTGGGCAAAGAGCAGGAAAAGAGATGGTACCACTTGTACTGAATAAAGAAATATGAGACTTAATATGCCCTTTGTAGCCATTTTAAAACCACAGGAGGAACCAGTTACAGGATAACACTCAAACCATGGCTGGTGAATCAGAACATTCTGCTTTCTCTAGAGCTAGGCTACTGGACGACTGTCTCTAAAGTTTTTATGGGAGATTGTACATTTTCTGTTTGCTTAAGCCAACAGAGCTGGTACCGTAACTTGCAGTCAAAGGCATTCTAACTGATACACTATTTTCATGTAATCTCAGATGGCAACTAGGTTTTTATAGGGATATAGAGTTACCAGGATATGTAGCTGTACCTCCAAGGAGACTGGAACCAGGAACAAAATCCATTAGGAAAAAAAAATTGGTATATATATACACACACACACCACCATAGTCCCTATCTCTCTTTCTCTTTTACCAGACATTTTCCAACATTTTATTACCTCTGATTTGCAACACACAACAAAGCCTGATAGAGACCCTGATAGAGAATTTCAAATTCTCAGGCTATATAGATCACTGATGTTTCTAAACTTGTCTGCCTCCTGCAAAGAAATTTTTTCTTAATATTTCATGTGGATGAAAGAAAACGACTATTGACAATATTGAAATCAGTTTCTCTAATCTATATATCCATCTAATAAATTATCTTCAGCTTTTGACTGGTACAAATCATACTTATGCATTCACTGAAACCTTCTATGTTTCTTATATGCTTCTTTGTTGAAATTCAACTGACTTTACTTGTTGAGTGAAAAGCACATATTTATTTAATGGTCTTCCCTTGAATACAGATGGACTCAAAAATACATAGTGTTACTTCTATCATACTCTGTCCCTCGAGACAGCTGCGTAGCCCATGTGGTCCAAGGGAGGGGATACTTGGGAGCAGTGTCAAGGTTACATTGTTAGAAAAGCATGAGGGGTAGGAGATATTTTTGTGGTCATCTGTAGAAAATACAATATGCCACAGTACTTACATTTATTTTAACAATCTTCAACAGTGTGCGTTTGAGTATTCTATCAAAAGGCTCTGGCAGCATATGAGAGATGGACACAGCAGTCTGCCTACTAAAAGTACCAACAATATGCAGGTAGAAGTCAGACACATGGAGCTCTGAGTCACACAAGGCAGTCTGTAGATATCAGCACAGCCTTAGGAGTGGTCCGTAAGTTTCTAGCAACAAGAATATCATTTAAAAAGGTTTGTACATACTGACTTTTGGTCTCAATTAAGAGGACATTCCATGAAACCTCATATCATAAATATGCACCTAATAGGGCACTATGTTTTTGAGAGTATATTGATCTTAAGCAACCTTATTTTTCTACCCTGCTTCAATAGTCCTTCAGGCAGCCAAGCTAGTAACTGTGTTAATGATCTGTTTATGTAAAAGCTTTATGTAATTGCTATGAAATTTGCCATTTGTTCTACCACCTCAGGGGAAAAGAGTTTTCTTAATATTTGCATTTATCTTCTATTTGATTTTACAATGAACTAGATTGTTCATGACATTTTACCTTCTTTCTTTGAAACTAGATGAAAAGTTTCTATTGTTTTGCATGCTTGTGTCTCCGGGGAGATATACTATGGACTTAAATGATACTTAGAGGTTTTTAACAGTTGGAAGGCCAGCACTCAATATTTATCCTGAAGTTGCCATGGCTACTAATGCAGACAAAATGTGCTGAACAAGTTCAAGTTAGAGAAAGCCAAAAATGCACAAGGGGTCTCATTAATGGTCTCAACGATTAACTACAGTGAAAATTAGTGAGTGAATGCGCTGTCTTGATTTTCTATTCTGTTGATCTCACTAACAATAAAATGTGACTATTTAGGAAAAAATACATATAGTTAGATAAGTGTCATTTTGATTGTATGAGATGACAAAGAAAAAATTAAGCATATTCTATTATCACCTAAAATCATTAATGTAAACAACTGGTAACATTATTTACCTAAAATAGGCCAAGAAGCCCCCACTATCTGTTAAATATTTGTATTATATTTTTAACTACCTTAAAAAATATTAGTAGGAACACATACATAAAAGATATATTTATGTTGGTTTATTCAAGATGAAAAGAGATTTCTCAGGATTAACCTTTGATTTGATTTTGCCATTAAAATATTACACTTGTTCATATTTTGAATGTTAAATTACTAGCAAAACTGTAGTTGTTTTGTCACTGAAAATATATTTTTTAGATTGTTTTGTTATTGGAAATAGATAAGTAAATTCATTTTCTATTTTATTCAATGGTTTTTGCTTTCTAAATCACTAATAATTTTACTATAGAATTACTGTATTCACTTAAGATAAACTCAGTTGCTAAACAGAATATCCAAATGCTTCCACTTGAAAACAAAGAGAACACTTAAGAAGAAGCCAAAGGAATTTAAATCTAGATTCTGGGCACTAATTCCTTTGATTTATTGAAGAATTCACAGATTGATGCTCCCCATTTTTTTTACTTTTTCCTACTCAGTATATTATTTATGTTCCTATTCATGATCTGGAAGATTGTACCTTTGAATATCACATCCTTGATCCTTCGTAATGTCATAAAATTATTTTTAATCACATAGTTCCTCTTTTAATTAGGGAACAAACTCTTTCCTAGAAGTCTCACTGTTCCACTATAAGTTACATGAATAGCCCAAAACACTGTCTGGCAAGAAGGAAATATGATTATCATAGTAATCAGTTTTAGTTATGGTTTATTTACAGGCATGCAAATTAAGCAAAATTAAGCAATATGAGTACGGGAAAAATTAAGCAATAATATAATCACAGGATAACCAAAATTGTATGTAACACTCAAGGTGAAGTAATGGTAAGATAAGTAAGCCAATATAACTTTAATAAAAAGTCAACCTCTAAATTGCCTCCAAATTCCCAGTCTATCTTAATATGCTACTTAATTATTAAGTTTAATTGGGGAGACAAGAAAGCACAGGAATCCCATTCCTCTACCTCCAAAGTCCATTCACTGTGAGAAATTGTCTCCTCTTTTCGGCCATGATGCTTTGACATCACTTAATGCTTGTCTTCTATCCATAAAAATTGAAGAATCATTGTTCATCCTCACATTTACGTTACACTCCCTACTCCAGGACCAGTATTAAATAAATAGGTAAACAGCTGTTCAGAAAGTCCAAATAACACATGATAACTCGGGAGAAAAGTGAAACTCCAGGTGGCTCCTGTTCCTTGGATTCGATAATGCAATTTTGAAAGCTAATTCACCTAATTCTAAAACACCTATAATTCTAACTTATCACTGCTTATACAGGGAGCTCAGGATGCCCTATTAGTGTCATCCTCATAGTGTGACTTTCCAAATATAGAGTTTGACAGCAACATTAATTGTGACCTGTCTGCATTTTCTGGAAAAAAAATAATTTTCAGTTATTACAGAGTCTAAAAGTATATACACTTTAGTGGTTTACTATGAAATTTTGGATAGGTCATTGCTTACAATGAGATTATTTTAAATATAAACTTGCTATATAACTCATTATAAATATCTGTGGCAGATACCAATGTGACTCCAAGTTTTCTTTCCTCCATTTGGTGGCTGAATGAATTTGGACATTTTCTTTCCACTTTCTGAGGTCATACTTTCTATAGTAAAATTCATATTCTATAAGATGCAAATTCTGCCTGAAAAATTACTAATCACTGAGCTCACTACCAAGAACACAAAAGTGAATCAACCACTGTCCCTGCCCAACCCCTGTTCCCTCTAAATCTAAGGAAAAAAATACAGTCTAAGATTTTAACTATGGTTGATTAAAATATATATAATGTATGTGAAGGTATTGTAATGCTTATATCTCTATAAAGAAGTTCTCATTTAATTTCTATAAAAGGGATAATTTTCAAAGCCGATCTTGGCTACCTATTTTCCTTCATTTTCCATTCATTTAGTCGTCAAATGAAACCTGTACCTATACATCTTTTCCTTCATTTTCCATTTATCTATTCATCAAAATATATGTACTACTTACTTTTCTTGTACATTTTCTGAACAGGCTTGCTGGAGATACTAAAATGGATATCATTGGACTATGTCCTCAAAGATATGGCGATACACTGAAAAGTGATTGTAAGTGTAATAGATACATCCCAACGTCCAAGGGTGGGCACACATACATCTTTTAGTTTGCCCATAGTGCAAAACTACGGATCCCCTCCAAAAAAGTTTCCTATAACTTTTCAAGCTTTGGGTCATATAACATGTTGATATGTTTGTCAAGTTGAAGAGGTTGTCAGTCACTTTAATGTCTACGTTAAACTAGAAAGAGAAGGCATAGTATAGAGTGGGAGATGAGAAGCCAGACTGATCCTGTGAACACATAGGTGGTGTATCCAGCCTGAAATTCCAATGGATAATCCACACCCTTTCTAAATGTAAGTTTTGTACTTCAAGGGAGGAGGGAAAGGAGAGTTTGGATCAAGGTCACTTCAAATTGCATTTATCTAATCGAGCACACTGAAAGTGGATCCATGTTTTGTGGGACCTGAAGCCATACAAGTTTGGCACTATTTTAAGAAAAGAAAACATCAAAATTACAAAGTAAAATTACGTATAAAAGTAAGATTTATTTAGATTACTATGAGGAAAATTCTAATAAGCTGCACATTTTAATAATTGCAAGTAACACAAAATCTATAAAATGTAGGGTTGAAAATATGTTTATGAAATAAGTGTCTCTCATTGTACGATCATTTTCTTAAATCTTGGGGTTCATGTTCTTTGCAGTTTGTACAGATGTAATGGAAAGGTAAGTGAATCTCTTTTCGAGCAAGTTAGATCAAACATTTTTTATTATTAATGTCTAGAAAAATATGTTTTAGCTTCTCAACTAATTTTGTTAATGTTTTATATAAATGTATAGGTATCTTTTTAAGTTAGGATAAACCATTTTCAAGTTTTTTTTTTCATAATGAGCATTAACATATGAGGCTTTTTCATATATTCTGAACAGCGACAAATCTTGAGTCAAGTTTTCATTGACAACATCCCTTGACAATATGCCCAGGGCCTTTCCCAGGCACTTGGATGGGAACTGCATACAATGGAATCTAAGTGCTTGAACTTCATTAGCTGCACAATACTCTGCCTCTTGATACCTCTTAATATTATTACCCTATGTATTTATTCTTTATATCCAAGCAAGCAAAGGTAATCTTGTTTTCTATTAACATATAAGTATCTGATCATCTTGGCTCCCAAAATTACAAAAAAACCCAGACATCTTTAAAAGATGCATATTAATAGAATTGTAATACAGAGTATGCAGAATTTGACTTATATAAATTCCCTCAGCACCTGAGGATTATGCTATATATTGCCTATCATTATATCCATAAAATACATATTGCATTATACTAATGCAACAATATATTTACATATTAACATATTTAATATGTATGTAGACTGAAAAATTGTGCAAATGATATAAAGATTTAAAACATATCATATAAAATATAAAACCTACAATATAACATTTAGCCCATTTTATGAAGTAAGAAATTTCTGTAGAATGGACTATATTGCCAAAGGCAATTTGTTATGAAACTGTTACATTTCACCTCTTAAAATATTAATTTTTCCTGACTATATGGTTTCTATTCTCTATTCAGCTTCCTTTAACTCAGTGTTATTTAAAATACTGCCCAATGCTACACTGTTCTAAATTAAAAGCATTAAATTTGGCTTCTAAAACTGATCCTCAATAACAACCCATTTTCAACTCTAAAGCTTGTTAAAAACTTGGCAACTCTGGACATCTCACCAAACAATCTGTACATTTTAGATGATTCTAACATCCCACCTCTTATTTTATCAATGTCTTAGGTAAATTCTTTCCTTCTATGTATACACTAATTTCAACTGACATTTGTTGAGAAGGCGGAGAGTCAAGATCATTGATAAATTTTATGTTATCCTTTGGACCACTTACATATAAGGGAGAAAAATACAAACACCACATAGAGGTCAAAGTGCAGTCTTACATATTATAGAAAGTTTCTTTTTTTCCTCAAAAATATATTTAAAGCAAATTTCAACAAAGAAAATTCAGTTTTTGGGTTGAATTCCACCGTTAAACAAGCTGTGTATCTTTATAGGCAAAAAGGTTTAAAGCAAACAGGAGAGAGGACCCTCGAGTTCCCTTCGCGTCTACTCTTGCCTCCTTTCTTATCCCCACTCCTGCTGGACCTTGACTAACCAATACAAGGCTCTCAGAAACAGAAAATGTTGTCATGGTCACTGGGATCACAACCACCACTGAGAGCAAGAGCAATGACTTTGACTCCCAAGTTTCAGCTAAAGACAAAAACTGCTGCTTGAGCCAAAATTACAGGGAGCCATACACAAACATCCTCCCTCCTGAAAAATCCCCCCAAACCCTGTTTTCATTGGGGAGTCACCAGGTGCTCTCTGATAGACATCAGCTGAAGAAAGCTTTAACTGCATTCAAGTCCTTTAATTAGTCATTAACAGAAGAATGCAATTCCCCAACTGAAATATTAAATTAAAATAAAGAAGAATTGATGGGCAGCACTTTCTAACCTGTGGATGAGCCTACACCGGCTAACAATTTATCTACAATTTTACCTACTGTACAGTCTATTTTCAAGCTAAGATAATTCTAGAAGCCAGACTTGTAGTTCTTGTGTATATCTCTTCCCTGAGTCTTTGGATATCTAGTATTAGAGTTAGACTATAGTTTTGCAGTTGGCAAGAGAATGCAAGACTGTGTGAAGACTGATAAATCTATCCTTTGCTTGAATCTGGCACAAGAATAGGATTCAAAACTTGCACAAGTGCACAGGCATTTCTTGATTCTATGGTTACTTGAGTTTTACTTTGTGTCAGCAATGGGGTTAGGGAGGGAAGCTCCCAAGGAAGGGTCCATTTAGAATCTCTTTATAATGTCATTAAAATAAACTATATTTAGGTTCAAGGTATTCAATGTTAAAAATCTCTTTGGTTACTGCTGAATAGTGGTGTGAACTCTTCCTGGACTGGAGTGGTGAGTGCAGTTCAAGCAAGTTTGTCTACTTTGGGTAAAGCAATATGAGAACAGAAAGAGTGGATTCCAGTAGCAGAAAATATAATTTACAGAAAAATAGTGTCATTGACTAAACCAGGTGGCAGATAAAAACTCCAACCACTGTGGTCAGAAAATACATAAACATTACCTAGAAATTAAAAAGAAAACATTGTGAGAAGAAAACAATAAGAGAGAGGTCTTCCAAAAGTCAAGGGAGGTGAAAACTAAAAGTGATTTAGGCATCAAGCATGAAGAACAAGCTCTTAATATCTTGGTTTCTTAAATTATGCCATTTAAGAAAAAAAATATATTACTCTTGGTTTAAAAGCCTCCACATGTTAATGACCTACTTGTTTTCACTAAAAGGCAAAATATGTTTGTATTAGATCTAGTGTCTATTAAGGGACAGGTTTGTCAAATATTTGTATAATCCTCCAAGTATAACTGCTCACTTTACAGTGACTGCTTATTCTTTGGATTACAACATATTAATATCTCCTTGACAAAACACTCATCCCATAACAGTGACTATTAATACAACTAATGTAAAGAAAAGCATCAAATATTAGAATTAAGTATATTTTTTATTACATACATTGTGTATGTGGAATAGAATGAAACTTTATTAGCAGTAAATATCTTTTAGAAAGGAAAAGAAAAATAACCAGAAAACAGTTTCATAGGGACTTAAATAGAGTTTTTATATTCTTTGGGTAAATTCCTCTAAGTGGAACTACTGGGTCATATGTTATTTTTAGTTTTAGTTTTTGAGCCATTTGTGACAGCGTGGATGGACTTAGAGGGTATTGTGCTAAATGAAATAAGCCAAGTGGAGAATGACAAATATAATACGATTTCAGTTATATGTGGAAGCTAAAACAAAACAAAATGAACAGCATAGACAGAAGTTACTGGTGGTTACCATGTGGGAGGAGTTGGAGTGGGTGGGTGAAGTAGATGAAGGGGAAAAAGAGGTACAAAATCTCAATCATAATATAAATTATCATGGGGGTGAAAGTAAAGCATGGAGAATACAGTGAATACTTCTGTAACATCTTTCTGCATTGACAGTAACTATACTAGTTAGGGTAAGGATTTACTAATGTGGATAAAAGTTGAATCACTATGCTGTACACTCAAAAATCAATATAATATTATAGGTCAACTATACTGCAATAAAAAACAATAACAAAAAATAGTTTTTATAAAGCTATCCAATATTCTTCCTAACATAATAAACAAATCACTTGAAAAATATCTCACCTGCAAATAATACATAAAGTGCAGCAGACAATAAAATTCTCACCAATGTGTTAAAAAATGACTTTCACTAATAATTTTGATGTCCATTTTCTGCTCTTCCCTCAATACAACTCTTTCTAACTGTAGATGTAACCATGGCATTTCTCAGTCAGACTGAATTCTGCCCACTGGGTTTGAAGGGCAAATATAGAGTGGGACATCTGAAATAGTCCTCAAAGAGAAGAGGTATGCATTTCTTTGTCACAGCCTCTTCCCTGCTGGCTGAAAGTTGGAATGATTGCTGGACTCTGAAATACATGTGCTGAAGGAAGGAAGTCACAGCAACAATGAATGCAGAAGAACTTAGATCCCTAATAAAGTTTTAATCAGCCAATCAGTCCTGTCCTGATTACTTCCAGACTTCATTCATAGGAAGGAGATTTAAACTTCTATCTTGTTTACACAGCTATTTACTTTATGTTCTGTCACTCTTAGCTTTTCCTAATCCTAATACATACATGTTAAAAACATTTCCCTCTAGACCATTGCATATCTTCCATTTGGTTAATTGTATTTTGTTTATTCTATAATGCTTTAAACATTTGATAGAGAAAAAATAACTAACATTAATTTTAGCTCAATTTCTTCAGACTTTATTGTTCTAAGTTTACATGCACTATTTTACAGTGTTTTCTAGTATTGCTGTTTTTTGAGATGTTAAGTCAAACTATGTATACAGTACAAGAGATGGAATATTATTGAAAGGCTTTGATGCTATTTGGTAGTTTTATCAAATACATACTTGTTTAATCACTGAAGATAGAGAAAGTTTACAACAAATTAGAAGATAGATATGTAATTCAGTGATAATAATGCCATTCATCAAATTCCAGATTGAGAGGTTTATGAAAAGATAATTAAATGCTGATGAATAAAAAAAATGCTTGGTGCACTCAGATTTGGAAGGACATACAACTTTGGTAAATATGTAAATGATTCAACCATTTAAAAATATCACAAAACTTGTGACTTTCATTAATATATTACTTTTTATGTTTTTAGTCATATTCATCATTCTGAATGGAATGAGATGATGACTTTATTAGAGTACTCAATGTTTTTTTTAGGCAAATGGAAATCTCAATTAAGCTAGTAGTGATGTGAAATCATTTTTGGAAGTTATTCAATATATGCACAGATAATTTATGTTAGGCCATAACTTTGCCTTCAAAAGCATTAGCTTTTAAATTAATTCTATTGGCTATGTCTTTTCTGTTTAAACTCAGTAAGCAAAAACAAATAATTGTTAAGGTTATCTGAACATGATGTACTGTATTCAAGGTATTCAACTAATAAATTGTGAGATTGATAATGTTTTTGGATCATTAAGGCATTGAGTAGCAGTTTCTTTTAAAAACTATGATTGTTAAAAATAGTCTTAGCAATAATCACTAAATAAACATTGAGAAGAATGGAAGTGTGACAGATTTTAAGCAAAATAACCCCACTGCTAATAAGTTATGAAACTGTAATTTAATTTTTAGAAACTGTTTCACACATTCATTTTGGGGATTAAAGAAGCCAGACTATCATAATGCCATTTGATGTTATGAAATATAGATAATTAACATGTGTAGACATGTTATATGATATAATTAGTATCTGTGGCTATGGTTAACAATCATAATGGTTATTTAATAAAATAAATACATACTCATATAAAAACAGGGCATTCTTATCAAGGATTCACTTTTCTTTGCTTACATTCATTTCAAATTTTGGTTATACTCCAAGTGAAAATAACAGAATATGGTCCTGTGAAGATCAAAGTTGAGTGGGAAGATCATTTGTCCAGATTGAAAAAAACATCTTGCTGCCAATTAAGAAGGTATAATAGAGCCTATGTATTTCCTACATAAGAACATAACAACAAATATTACAGGAAGTGAAAATGATAATTTGGTGGAAAACAAATAAGAGTAAGAGTACAACAGAGCACAATTTAGGTATAGATGCTGGAACAATGAACAAAAATGTGAGATCATAACAACATTTTCCAATTTCTGTTTGCAAATTTGACAATTAGAAAATTAAAATATACCTAAGTGAAAGTTTTGGCAAAATACTTTCTGAGCAGTGTTCAGTGATTTAAATAGTGACAGTTTATGTTTGTGAATCTATCAATCAACACTTAAAATCAAAAAATAAAAGTAATTTCTTTATTCTTAATATCATGCTTATATTTTGCCTGTTGTTGAAACCATCATCATTTTAATAAGATGATAACATCTTTGTTGCCCAATCAGAATATGGAATTTATATTTAACTGTATTTTAAAGTTTTTTTTATAATAATTTAAATCTGTTTTGTTATAATATTACTTAAGTATGTATAAACATAAAACTAGATACAAGTGTATGCTTATAGCTCTTATGTGACTATAAGGCCAAAAGCAAATTTACAAATTAAATACAAACCAAATTACAAAACCTGTAAAATTTGGAGTACTGTCTGTTAAGTTCCTCTGCCCATTTTTTAATTGGATTATTTGTTTTTTGTTTGTTGAGGTGTGTGAGCTCTTTATATATTTTGGACGTCAAGCCTTTATGGGATCTGTCATTTACGAATATATTCTCCCAGACTGTAGGGTACCCTTTTGTTCTATTGATGGTGTCCTTTGCTGTACAGAAGGTTTTTTCATCTTGATATAGTCCCACTTGTTCATTTTTGCTTTTGTTTGCCTTGCCCGGGGAGATATATTCTTGAAGAGGTCACTCATGTTTATGTCCAAGAGGTTTCTGCCTATGTTTTTTCTAAGAGTTTTATGGTTTCATGACTTACATTCAGGTCTTTGATCCATTTTGAATTTACTTTTGTGTATGGGGTTAGACAATGGTCCAGTTTCATTCTCCTACATGTATCTGTCCAGTTTTGCCAGCACCATTTGTTGAAGAGACTGTCATTTTGCCATTGTATGTCCATGGCTCCTTTATCAAATATTAATTGACCATGTATGTTTGGGTTAATGTCTGGAGTCTCTAATCTGTTCCACTGGTCTGTGGCTCTGTTCTTGTGCCAGTACCAAATTGTCTTGATTACTATGGCTTTGTAGTAGAGCTTAAAGTTGGGGAGTGAGATTCCCCCCTACTTTATTCTTCTTTCTCAGGATTGCTTTGGCTATATGTTTAAATCATAACTATTGTTTCCATTTACATTATGTAGATGAAACTAAGATTTCTCAGGTCAACACTGCCTGCGAGAAGAGTTGGGCTATGGTAGATATTAATGTGTCTGGGTTCTTTGGTTTTAATTGAGACATAGAGTCTGGCATTGTGGAAAATGTATCACTGAATTATTCAGGTGGTTTATTTTTATCTCAGAAAACATACAGTTTAGTGAAAATTCAGTGAATTTCACTTTTTAACTAATCCTGATGCTCTCATTTTAGAAAGTCTAGGTGATTAAAGATGTTTGACTATTTTTCTGGTGGTAGCACAGGTGTTATTAACAGTATGCTGAACTGACAACAGAATAAACAATGATAAGAATAATAACAGAAAGGAAATCAGGTAACTGAATAAATGAGAATTAATAATAGGGAGTAATGAAGAGAGAAAAAAGTCATGGATTTAAAGGCAGAGGCTACTATAAATTAAAGACCATTGTAAAAGGCAAACTAGAAAGCCAAAAATATCTTTACATTTCTTTGTAATGATTTTTACATTATAAAAGAAATATATATTCATTATAGAAAATGCATTAAATAAAATATAAAAATTTGAAAATAAACAGATGGCTGTATTTGCCAAAGAGTAGCAGTGAGGTTTAACATAATTGTGTAATTGATTTAATTGTTAATGCACATTTTTGATAGCTGAGATCACAGAGTACATAGTGTATATGTATCTTTCCACTAAATTTCCATGTTAGTTTTAATGTAATCATAACTCTTAACAGTTTCATCATTAATTGGATATATTGTTATATCCTAACCACTTTATAAATTGTGGATGTTTAGGAGATTTTTATCCACATTCTTCACTATTATAAATACTAGAGTAAAGGAGAATTTCATGTTGTTTAAATTTAATTTATGATGTTATTTGATATGTAAAGAGTTATTGCATTTTAGGTAATCCAATATTTATTTTTTCCTTTATTTTATAATTGGATGATCTTCCCTAGTATATCTTTCTTTTCAACATTTTACATTAATACATTGACCTGCATTTTGCCATTATTCTTATTCTTATTCTTATTATATGCTATGTGGTGAAATTCTAAATCATCTACATTATCTTAATTGGCATAATGTCATTTTTGTTATGTAGCATTCCTTTGTGAACTCATTTTTGGTTTATTTTTCTACTGTTTTCCTCCTAGAGATTAGTCTTTTATATTTTGTTAAATTGTATAGCCCTAATCTTGTATCACTGGGATTGTATTCTATTTAAATATATAGTAATATTTAACAAAATTTGATATCTTTTCAAACAATAAAATAAACACACAAATCACAATTATAATTAAAATAAAAATTTCTGGACCACTTACTGCCAGTCACAAAGATTGAACTCTGTGACAGATGAAGTTAACTGAGGAAATACGACCAAAAAATTAAAAGCTCCTTGAAACCATTAGTATGTTATTTTATAACTTTCTATTCTTACTGATTTCCATTTGTTATAAACTCTTATTATTAGGATCAAGTCAAAGTCTGGATAGCTTGCCCACTCTTATGGTATTTGTTTTAACTGCAGCCAAATTCTATTGCCAATGTTATTGCAAGGACCAACCATATCACATATCTACATTCAACATACTGATGTCACTTCTTGTCAATACTATAAAGGGAGAAAAGTGAGGAAACAGAAAGGTAAGAACTAGATCAGAATAAATAAAGATGTCATTATTTAGAGATTATATCATCTATCTAAAAAAACTCAACATAATCAAAATACCAACTACTAGAATAAGAGTCTTTCACACACTTACCAAGTTTAAAATAAGACAAAATACTAAATAGTATTTCTCAACTATAACTACAAAGCTTACTAAAAATAAGATGTTATTCATTCCCTATCAAAATACCAATGGCATTTTTCAATGTACCACAGCAAATACTCCTAAAATTCATATAGTACCACATAAGATCCTGAATACCCAAAGCAATCCTAAGAACAAAGTTAAAAGTATTACGCTCTCTGACTTCAAGCCATACTACAAAGCTATAGTGATCAAAACAGTATGTACCATCACAACAGACTCATAGATCAATGGAACAGAATAGACAGCCCAGATATAAGCCCACACATAATATGATCAATTAATATATGATAAAGGAGCCATGAATATACAATGGGGAAAGATATTCTCTTCAACAACTGCTGATGGGAAAATTGGACAGCAATATGCAAGAGAATGAAACTGGATTACTGTCTAACTCCATACACAAAAGTAAACTTGAAATGGATTAAAGACCTAAATGTAATATATGAAACCATAAAATTAATAGAAGAAAACCAGCAAATATCTCTTGAATATAAGCAGGAACAATTTTTCCTGGACACACTTCTTGGACAAGGGAAACAAAATAAAAAATGAACAAGTGGTACTACATCAAATTAAAAAGCTTCTGCACAGCAAAGGACAACATCAACAGAACAAAAAGTGAACCTACAGTATGGAAAAATATATTCATAAATGATTTATCTCATAAGAGGTTAACATCCAAAAAATATGTAAGGGACTCTCACAGCTCAACCAAAAAACCAGAGAAACCAATTAAAAAAAGGGCAGTGGACCTGAACAGACATTTCTCCAAAGACATACAGACGGCCAACAGGCACAGGAAAAGATGCTCCACAGTGCTAATCATCAGGGCAATGCAAATAAAAACCAGAAAGAGACATCACCTCACACCAGTCAGAATGGCCACTATGCGAAAGATAAGAAATACCAAGTGTTGGCTAAGATGTTGGTAGGGATGTAAATTGGTACAGCCACTGTGGAAAAAAAGTATGGTGGTTCCTTAGAAAACTGAAAAGAGAAATGCCATATTACCCAGTAATTCCACTTCTAGGAATTTACCCAAAGAAAAGAAAATCCCTGACTCAAAAAGATATGGGCACCTCTATGTTTAGTACTGCATTATTTACACTAGCCAAGATGTGAAAGCAACTTAAGCATCCATCAATAGATGAATAAAGAATATGTGGTACATATACACAATGAAATATTATTCAGCTCTAAAAAAGAAAGAAATCCTGCTATTTGTGACAACATGGATAGACCTAGAGGGTATTAAGCTAAGTGAAATAAGCCAGGAACAGAAGGACAAATATCATATTATTTCACTTATTTGTGGAATCTAAAACAAAACAAAACAAAACAAAATCAACAGAATAGCAGTAGACTCAGAGTTTCTGAGGTAACTGGTGGTTACCATAAGGGGAAGGGTTGATTTGGGCAGGGGAGATTGAGGGTGGGCACAAAAATTCTCAATCATAACATAAGTTGGTCACAGTAGTACAGCATGGAGAATATAAATAAAGCCAATGATTCCGTAACATCTTTCTATATGGACAGATGGCAGCCGCACTAGTGGGGGGTGAGGATTTAAAAGCATGAGTAACTGTTGAACCACTATACTATATACTTGAAGCCAATATAAGATTGTATATCAATGATAATTCAATGAAAAAATAAGATTCTATTCAATAGAATCTGTGCTATTAGGTATTAAAGAGCTAACATAACAAATAAATTTTGACATCTCTCAGGGGAGAGCTTTAAAACTCTTGAGGGTTATGCTAAATATTCTAAATTTTCCTACTTTATAACATCTTCAAATTTGAAATATCTTATAAAACCTGAGGTATGAAAACATTAAATCATAACTTAATTAACAGATGTTATTTTCTATTTCCTTAATTGTTCATAAAATAATGGTGTATCTTCCATCAATAACATCTTAGACTCAATGACTTAATATTATAAAGATGTCTGTTCCCCCTAAATTATGCTACAGAGTTGATGCAATCTTAATTCTAATCCAATGAAGATTTTCAAAATGTTGAAAAATGTTGAAAATCTTGAATCTAAATTTAAATGGACTAAGAAAACTAGACACACTTATTTTAAAAAGGTGAGAAATTTATCCTACCAAATATTACAACATGCAGGCAGTCTTCACTTTTCACAGTGGATTTAAATCTCCCAGACCATCCACACACACACACACACACACACACACACAAATGAACATGCAGGATAAAATCATGCAAAGCAGTCTAAATAATCAACTGGAAAAAATCACTACTAAATTTCTTTCTCAAAACATTAAATTCTCCTAGCTTTGGTTATAAATATATTTGAAAATGAAAAAAACACTAAAACTAGTATTCAGTGCACAGTAATGTGTAGCCCATAATATAAGGAGAATTAAGTGCTCTTTATTTGAAAAAAATTATCAAAAGTAGTTTGAACATCATTTGTCTTCTATCATCTAACTTACAATATACAGTGAGAATCTTTTCTATGCTCTGGAGATTGTTATACATCTTTCTAAGTTTGGATCAGCTTTCAGCATTTTATCCTTTGCATTTCAGTATCTTGAAATACCTCTGAGTTCCTTTCATATGAATACTTTGACTGGCATCACTTCCTTTGAAAAATTTTCATTTTTATTCATCAAAACTACTTTTCTGATTTACACTGATAAATTCACCTTCACTAAGTTCCTCTGGTTGTATATCTAGACTCTCTCCAACAGCAGCAGTGTCAACATTCTCACGGACAGTTATTTTTTCTGTAATTCCATTTAATTTGGCACACTTCCAGCTTGATCACTTTCCATTTCTTTGCTGCACTTTCATTTTTGGAACAATTTCTTTCTTTGATTATCCACTTGGTATAAAATGTCAAAGGAGTGTGTTAGGGGACCCTGTGAGGCAAACCAATTACATGCTTTGTTGTATGTGAACTGAAGAGCAGATAAGCAGTGACCAGTCACCAACAGACTTTGAAAGAAATGACATGATTGGTCTCTGATCATGAAGTGCACTTTTATTTATTCAGTGTTAAGTGAAATGAAAAGAAGTACTTTCTACACTTAGAATTGATTCAACCAACTAACTATATTTTGAATTGTGTAGTTGGAGGACTGGTGTTATTTAACTGAAATTCATGCAGATAGGAACAATGCAATGTGAGGACTGCCTGTGCTTCAAAATAATAAAACAGCATTTTATTGTGACAAGAACAGCAGAGCAACCAAGAAGGAATAATAAGCTCAAGGACAGCTGAAACCAAACAAATCAGTAGAGCAAGAAGCATTTTCTCTGGTAGATAAATTTAGACAACTGGTTCCCTTCAAGGAAAAGCATACAACTGGTAACCTCCTGTAACAAAAAATCTTAAATCTTCAAAGAAAAACTAGAAAACTAATACAAGAAATAGAGTATCTTTGTAAATATGAAGTGAGAGAAATAATTTTTTAAAAAACAATTTTGGGTTTTCTCTGATCCTTTTCATTTCACTAAATGACTTGAGTATGTGAATGTTAATAAGAGTCTAAAATCTGAGCTGTACAAAAGCTGTTCTCATACAGTGCCCCTCTGGGCATCCCTTCTACTCGATCCCTTCACTCTTAGCCTTCACACTTTTTTGTTCTACATGAACATTAAGGGAAGTTAAAAGCGCACCATAAACTAAGAAAGAGCATCTAGAATATATATCACTGGATACATAAAGGATTTTTAGAAATAAGTAAGAAAAGGTCAGTAGAACAAAATGATGTTTATCAGAAAAAGTGTGAGTATCCAATAACCATACAAAAAGGGCTCATAATCTACATAATATTTAGATAAAACACATACAACATCATCTCTACATATTTAAAAGTCTTTTAAATGAAATACTGACTTTTGGTAAGTATGTGGTGTAATGGAAATATACATACAATGTTTTTGTGGTGTACATTTATACAGTCACTTCGGAAAACATCATCCATTTTCTTTCATCTACTAAAGCTAAGGTTGCAACCACTCATTAAACAGAAATTGCATTTTTTAAGAATAGTAAACACAAAATTCAGAAAAATGGCGACTTCTTAAGCTGGAGATAAGGGATGATGAGGTAGATGATACTTGAAGTTAAGATAAATGATCTGTTTCATAAACTGGTTGGTAGACATGCTGGTGTTCATCCTGTCGCTAATTGTGGAAGACAGATATCCCCAAAGATATCCATACCCTAATCCCTGGAACTGGTGAACACGTTGTTACATAATGTAGAGGGCTTTGCAGATATAATGGAGGTTAAGGGCTTCAAAATTAGATTATTCTGGATTATCTCAATGGACTAAATCTAATCACAAGGGACCTTAAAAGCAGAGAATTATTTTACCTGGAGTTAAGTAGATGTGACAGGAGGATATGCGAAGTGTGAGCTGGACTCTACTACTGGAGGGGCCACTCAGAAAGCATGGAAAGGGGTGCATGCAGCCTCTGGGAGCAAAGGGAGGCCCGTGGCTGACAGCCTGCAAGGAAATGGAGATTCAGTTCAACATTTGCAGGGGACTCAATTTGGTCACCAACTGAAGGAGATAGAAGCAGATTCGGCCCATAGCCTACAGAAAAGAACACAATTCTAACAATATCATGATTTTGACCTTTTAAGATTTTAGACAGAGGAGCCACTTAAAGAATGCTGTAATTACGATTGTGACCTACAGAACTATGTAACAATATGAGTGTTGTGTTAAGACCTTAAGTGCATGATAACTTGTTAAAACAGAAATAAAAACAAATACACTAGTATTTGTACATTACATATATATATTTAAACAGTTAAAGACACTGTTTTGTATAAAAATTTACCAAAAATATGAGTAAAACCCAAATCATAAAATTATAATTTTTCTTATAAAGTTTTGTGTTGTGTCAGCTCAAAAATTACAACTCCAATTTTATATTATTTACAAATTTAAAAATAAGAACATTAAATATTAAATTAGAGATATGTCAAATGTGTACTCAAAGGAAATTCATAGCTTTATGGCTTCCAGAATTAAACATGCTTTGCTGTGTAGTAGTTAATTGAAGATTCTGAACTCACAAAGTTGATAAACCCATTTCAGGTTCTTGTCCACTTCACATTATTTTTGTGCTGTCTATGCTTCTTTGTTACAAAAAGAAAAAGTGGGTGTGAGCTGAGTTCTCAATCCAACTCAAATGGCCTTTGACTCAAGCAAATGATAGCTATGCTTACTTTCTAAATATATTGGCAATATTTTCTCTGTTTTGTGTATTGTATTTTCACTGTGTATATAAAGGCATAGTATATATATATATATATATATCAGGGGCTGGCAAACTGTAATCTATAAGCCAGATCTCCCCCACCACTTATTTTTGTCAATAAAGTTTTATTGAAACACACAATCCATGTGTTTACTATGCATGACTGCTTTCATGCTATAGTAGACAGATGAGAAGTTGTGACAGAAACATTATGGTCCATGGATCCTAAATTACTTACTACTTGGTTCTTTACACAAAAGTTTGCCAAACCCTGATTTCAGAAAACATAAATGACTCTTTCATGGTATCTTTATGGTGTAAAAAATCTATCAAAGAAAAATTGATGATGACTATTTTTAAAAAATGCATAATAGATAACCTATTATTTTTCAACATTTGAAAAGTAAATAGAAAAATTATTCAGAGATTTAAAGAAAACAAAAAGCTCTTTTAATTGAAAGAGAAAGCCTGTCAAAGAAAGCATGTGGAATAAGAGAATGAGGAAATCTGTATGTGAATATATCAAGTACCTAGAAAGTATTCCATAAAGTTCAACATGCCCTACCTTTTCCTATCTCTTTGTATATACAGTTTTGTAAGACCCTCTCCCTTTCCTCTCTCCCCCTTTTAAAATAAATTTATTGGTCCTTTGTAACATTTGTAGCTTTCTCAATAATACATAAAAACAACTAGTGTTCCTTTATAAAAGAAACACAAAAGGTGATCAATTAAAATTAAATACATATCCTTTAAGATATGAACAGAAAAATAATCTTGTAGTTTATTTTTGTTCATAGAGTTACTAGAAGAAGAAATTATGAGTTGATTTCTCTGGAGTGGAAAAAGAGTGAAAATTGAAATTGGACCATATTCTAAGAGAAGTATAATTAGATAAAGTTAATGTTCCAAGCAGGATCTAAACATTCTATTTCTAATTTCAAATCTTCACAGAGCTTCTAAATCTTTTCTGACTTTTGGCATAGATTTAATCATAACTCTTCCTGAAAGTGATTAAAAATGAATTATATAATAGTTGAATAAGAAAAGCCTCCAAGACTAATTATAGTAGAGTCTAAATAAATAGATCAGATTTATAGATAAGCAACAGCCACAAAATAGTATGCAAAATCATAATTTTTTTATACATTTTTTTTCTGCTAAAATTGTATAAGTATATAAAAGGATTGTACCAAATGATTTCACTCATATGTGGAGTATAAGAAAAAAGGAAAACTGAAGGAACAAAACAGCAGCAGAATCGCAGAACCCAAGAATGGTCTAACAGTTACCAAAGGGAAAGGGACTGGAGAGGATGGGTGGGAAGGGAGGGACAAGGGCGGGGAAAAAGAAAGGGGACATTATGATTAGCATGTATAGTGTGGAGGGGGTACGGGGAGGGCTGTGCAACACAGAGAAGACAAGTAGTGATTTTACAGCATCTTACTACGCTGATGGACAGTGACTGTGAAGGGATATGTGGGGGGGGATTTGGTGAAGGGGAGAGCCTAGTAATCACAATGTTCTTCATGTAATTGCAGATTAATGATATCAAAATAAAAAAAAAAAAAAGAAAGACTAAACTGCAAGATAGTCTTTAAACAATTACCCATCAAATGGCTCCTAAACTTTCCACCGGGGTCAAAGTAGGAGCGCATATGCATATATAACCAGAGATTTGTTGGTATGATTAAAATAGTGGTTTGAAGAGTTGGTGATGAAGGCAGAAGTGGATTGATGGGAGAAGATGAAGATTAGAACATTCTTCTCTGGAAAGCTTGAAAGTTAAATTTTTTTTCACATGTTCTTGAAATTGTGGCTTAGTGTTCTATTACTTGCATGAAGTGAAGATAAGAACATTTCCACATTTAGGAACAGTGTCCTTGCAAACCATTATTTAAAAGGGAGTAAACTAAGGAGCAGAGGACCAATAAGCATTCTATTATTAATCCGATGCACAGTAAACACTAAGATGCCAGATTCTTGTACTGAGTGATCAGGAACAATTGGCAGTGCCCCATTTGCAACCTGTGATGTGAGTCACTGAGGCACCTAAGGCCGCACATTCTCATAGCAGCTTTGCAATTCTCAGGGGTCGAAAGATACCTGACTATGTTTAAATGGACAAGATATTTTCAGAGAGAGAAAAATATCATAACAAAAAAATAATACAATGAAGAGACTATAAGGATGGAAAATACTTCAGATATGATGGTCAGGAAATGCCCCTATGGAAACAAACATCCTTGGTAAATCTGAAGGCAAAAAAAGCAGACTGGCTCATGTGGTGGTGTCAACATAAACCAGAAAGAACGTAAAGCAAATTAATGGAGGAATGCACATACTATACTTAAAGACGTGCAGGGCAGTCATCAGAGGCTGAGTGGGCTGAGCAAGGTAAACATGGCATGAAGTGATCTCAAAGAGAAAGGCGGGCATCTGGAGGTCTATGCAGTCAAGAGAAAGTGGTGTGGCTCTTAACACAAGACGGAGTAGATTAGGATCAGGAACCAGTGCATAGAATTAAGAAGTGGCATTCTGTGGTTTATATATAATAAATAAATGTTGCATGGAAAGTGATAGTCTGTAGAAAAAAACAGGTAAAAGGAAGAGAAAGTTCAGTTGTAAAGCTATTGCAGCATCCAGGTTAACTATGTGAACTGTTAGACATTGTTCTTCATGCTGAAAGAAAATCTACATACACACTGGCACCTGTATTCTTTTATTAATTCTCCAAGTGTTTACTAATATTATACTTGATCAAAGAACATGCTAGGTATTGAGAATACAAAAATGAATTGGATACAATCTCTGCAAAGAATGGAGGGTATTTGACATTATGAAATCAATCCAATATAGAGAAGTATGAATCTAGTACTGTACAAAGAAAGAGATCTGGAGCTGGCTGGGACTCCATGAAGCATTTTCACTAGTGCAATCATGGTGTTAAGTCTATTAAAATTAATATCATATTATTAATTCCCAATGCTGTCAGCTATTGCATACACATTAAGGGAGGCACTATCTACTAAAAGTGAATGAAAGGTCAGTTTGGCCAAATATTACTTGCTTAATTTCATGAAAGATTTTGGACATTCTACTTGAGAAGAGTCATCTTTCTCACAAAAGCATGTGTTCAGAGAAAAATTTGCCAAGAAGCTAACGAAGTTGAAGATTCACAGCTCATTGAATAGGCTGCTACAAAGAGCTTTAGCAATATGTTCACTTTGCTTTTTACAATACTTTTGCTAGAATTCGTAAACCTAAGATGGTATCTGTTCTTACTCTGCCCATCCTCCTGCATTAGACATAGTCTGGAGCTCACTAGTGTAAGTGTGGATGCAGGTATTTGGGGACTAAAGATATGGTGAAGGGGAGTAGGGAGTCCCTGCAACTTCACTTTCATGAGATACATTCAAATGGTTAGTTATTGCTAGAACCCTCAGTGGAGAAATGACTTCTAAGAATCAGGGTGGACTAGTTCCAGATATGTTTATTCATGAATTTAAAACGTTTTCAACAACTATTTAATGAGTACCTTTTATGGTTCAGGAACTGTGCCAGGACCTAGGCCTATAACGGTGAATGGAAGAGACAAAACCCTGCACTGATGATTCTCACTTTATTTCTTTCTAACAGTATCTTTGCTCACTCTGCTATACACTTGGGAAACTTTCTTCCTGTTCTCATTCTAGGGGCTCTGTGATGACTTTTCTGGCATTGTGCCTGATCTCTAGGCATGGAAGCTGTGTTCACTTTTTCAATGTTGTTTATATCAGATAGCAATAGAAAGATGTAGATGCAAAGGAGAAATAATCTTTCAAAAACCTGAATTATATTTAGATTATAGAAAATATTTAAAATTATTTTTATAAAAGGTGACTATGAATTTTTGACCAAAATAATATATAGGGAAAAATACTATTAGAGGTGTCATGGAATAAATTATAAAGTATATAATGGTACTTTTCTGGATATTGTGGTATTTGTGATAATTTCTGGCTTTACTGGTTTTGTAATTTACTGCAATTTCTCGTCATAACTAAATGTTAATGTGTGCTTCCATTATAATATAATATGTATCCTGTATATTGTGTAAGATTCAAGGCCCACAAAACCTGAATCTCACATGGCTATATTAATAGAGGAATTCACTATTTACATAACTTTTTACATGTAATTTCTTAACTATTGCTCTTTCAAGTGTGTATTTTTACATCCACTTTTTGAATCTGTGTAAGAAATTAAAGTTCAGGTACTTAAAGACATTTATCTCCCAGAGTCATTCAAGTAAATTGAGGCTCTTCTCTCGCCACACCAATTACTCTCCTATGAACAAAAGTTTTCCTTTCTCATACAATGAAAAAAGGCAGATGAATTTGCTATGTTTTGCAGAGCTGGGGTATTTATTTATTTTTCTTACATAATGATGAAATTGTTTTTATAAATTATTATCTTGGCTCTCCAACATATTTCTGACAGAGTGCATGATGCATATTCTTATTACAGAATGTTTGGTGATTTGCCTAGGGTCATGGATATGCTTAATTTCCACTGTGTACTTTAACTTTCCTGGGTACTTAAAAAAAAACTCATAATTTTTCACGAGATAATCATATGCTCCTTCAGAAGCAAAAGAACAACTTATACCCAAAGACTATCAAGCATTTGCCAGTATGCAATTAGAATTTACCCACAGAACTGTAGTGAATCATTTTTATAATAATTTATGACACTGTATCTTTGTATTTCTAAAGTAAGATTTTAATGTTTTTAACCACAGAGGGAGGGAGTAAGGATTATGTCAGTGAACTGGAAAATCAGAAAACTCATTGTACATTCAATAATATTTCCTACACAAGTCTTTTATGAACAACTTGTTCTAGTAAAATACAAAGTAATATGTCAGGATACATGTGAAAAATATTAAACATTCAGTAGTTCAAAAAGGTTGAAAGATGATAAAGTAAGGTAAGTTTAAAATTACATATATTAAATAGAAACTATGCATTTTAAAAATATTGCAATTGCAATATAAAATGCCTTGTTAATCACAAAAATACTAAGAAATTACATCTGAAGTAAAAGCAAAATGCTAGAGGAAAAAATGTTACAAGTGAGAATTTATTAATTAAGAAACAAGGTACAATTCCCCCAAACCTGTTTTAGTACAAGAACTTAGTGATGATTTATTAACATAACAAACCATGGCAACATTAAATAGAAATTATATTCGATGCTTTCTGGTGTTATACATGATTTCTACATAGCATTGGCAAAGTGAAAGTCAGTCAGAATTTCAATTAAATTAATTTTCCAGTTTTTCCAGGATACCTCATGATAGATGAAATAATTATTGTCATGCTTAGTTTCTACCACACCACTTAAACAGGGAAAGTGGGATTATTAATCCATGGAAAATGTAACATATTATATGCAGTAGTTAGTATGAGTATTTCTTGTGTTGGCAAGGATGTGGAGCAATGGGAACCTTCCTATACTGCTAGTGGGAATGTAAATTAGTACAACTGCTGTAGAAAGCTATAGGAAGTTTCTTCAAAAAACTAAAGATAGAAGTACCATTTGACCCAGTAATTCTACCTCTAAGATTTTACCCAAAGAAACATAATCTCTGATTCAAAAAGATATATACACCCCTATGTTCATTGCTGCATTATTTGCAACAGCCAAGATATGGAAACAACCAAACAGTCCATCAATAGATGAATGAATAAAGAAGAGGTGGTACATATATACAATTGACTAGTACTCAGCCATAAAAAGAAAATAAATCCTGCCTTTTATAACAACATGAATGGACCTAGAGGATATTATGCTAAGTGAAATAAGACAGGAGGAGAAAGACAAATACCATATGATTTCACTTATTTGTGGAATATAAAAACAAAGCAAAACAGAACAAAGTGGCAGTAGACTCATAGACACTGAGTAGTGACTGGTGGTTACCATGGGAGAGGGGTTAAGATAAGTGGGCAGGGAAAGGTGAGGCGGATAAGGGGGCACAAAAATTTCTCAATCACAGGTGATGGTAATTCTTGGCCATGGGTATAGTAGTACATCAAGGAGAATGTAGTCAGTAATTCTGTAACATCTTTCTTTCTATGTTGAAGGATAATAACCACACTAGTATGAGTGAGGATTTAATACTATTGGTAACTGTTAAACCACAGTGCTATATATTTGAAACCAATGTAAGATTGTGTATCAGTGATACTTCAATAAAATAATCATAAAACAAACAAAAAAGTTTGTCATTATTCATATTTATCAGTTCCCTTCTACATCTCTAATTCTAGGTTTCCTTCATAGGGATTTTCCCTGGAATGTGGCATTGATTATCACTTCTGATTGCTTTCTTGGTTGGACTGGAGACCAGGTTTAGGGATTAAGCCCTCCTACTGTGATGGTTCTTACTCCACAGTCAGGTGACCAATATGGAAGTTCTGTTAGCTACTACGGATATCTGTCAAAATTACACATTCTAGAACTAAAGAAATAGCAACATTTGAGTCCAAAATGCATTGGCCCCAGGCAAGGAGCACCTGTGCCAGAACTTCACACTGCATGGATGGATGGACAGACAGACAGACCTTGCCATATAAACTCTCTCCTTTACAGGAGGACCATGATATCATTTGGAACCCCTGGTCTTTCAGATCCTATATTTAATAGTATTCACATGGTTTTATATTTTTTCTTCTTTCAGTGCATAGTTTCCTGATAAATGCTTACTTGTAGTTTAGGAAAACAGAGAAATAGTAATTTCATACAATTGAAGTAATACTATAGAGATATTCACCAAGAGAAAAGAACATCCTCTTCAATCTATGATATGTCTTAGGCATAAAATTAGGCAAGGGACCAGAATTTTCCATTGCAGCATCTGACAGCTTTTGCTTTTGATTGCCACCTCATGCTATTTTCACGAAAATAAATATAATTACAGTAAAATACAACTATAAAGTACCATAAGAAAGTATGTTTGTCCACTCATGTGCTGTAATTATCTATTTATGTTTAACAAATTAGTCTAAAATTTACTGGTTTAAAACAAATGTTTAATTTAGTTGACAGTGTTATGGGTAAGAAATTCAGGAAAAGCTTAACTGGTTGATCTGTCTCTCATCCATGTACCATCTGGGTCTGAAAAATTTGCAGCCGAGATGGTCTCTACATACATTTCCAGTGATTGCAGCTCACTGGCCTTTCTGTCTCTTTGTCTGTCTCTCTTCATATAACATCTCATTTCTTGCTTGTCTGTATGGTGTAGACTTATGTCAGCTTCCCTCCAAGCACACACTTCTATAGCATATCTTCCAAGAGGTAAGAGAATAGAAGATGTCAGTCTCTTAAGGCCTGGTCCTGGAAACTGGTACAGTAAGACATCTACCATATTTTGTTGACCAGAGAAGTCCCAGAGGCCACCCAGATGGAAGGGGAAGAGATTTAGACCCTACCTCTCATTGGGTGGAGTGTTAAAGAACCTGAATCGATATTTAATTTGCCACGCAATTTTGCACATGGGAAATCCACAGATTAAGTTACCCTGTTTGTCACTCCAGATCTGTTGTTCATTATTGTAATTACAATCTTGAAGTGCCTCTGCCAATTTAAACTAATATAATTTCCATTAGTACTAAGGAACCTAGGTCCACAGAGGTTTTAAAGTCAATCCCTGCCTACATTTTATAACAAACACCAACTAATTAAAGATTCCAAGGTCCCAGCACCAGTGTACCTCATAACTGCCTTAGTGAAGGGTGTGTCCCAGGGCAGTAGGAGGCATTCTTCAACCTTACCCAATAAGCCCATTCTAACACTGTCATCATTTCTGTATCCTTCTGAATCCTCCTTCAATATTCTACTGTGACAGTTTTGGCAATTAACATTGACAGTTGGCCCTTGTGTTCACCATTAAGGAACCGTCCCAGTCGAGCACTGGAGTGTTAGGACCAGCTTCCAGGTGTTTGGGTAAGAAGTTCAACATAAGTGAGACCCTTTCAGTGTGAAGTGTGTTAAAGCTTGTGTAGAATTATTTCCTCTGTGACTTGAATCACAAATGAGGACAATAGGCTCTTAGATATTTCCTCAAAGTCCATCAGAGAAAGAGCTTAAGGAAGAGATGACATGAGATGGAAAAAAGGTTGATAGATTTTTTTTTTTAAAGGTTGATAGATTTTTAAGCATGGTGTGCAAACAGCAGTATTTGACAATGGCTTTAGACAGCTGGTGTAAAACATAGGAGGACTCAAATATTCTGGCTTTTGGAACTGTGTTTATGGGAAAAGCTGAACAAAAAAAAAGGTTTGGGGTTAAAAAACAATTTCAATGCGTTTCACTTAAAGTATCTGTCCAAAATGTTTAACTTCATGCAGGATTCCTACCTAATGGATCCTGAGGTTAGCATGTCAATGTCAAGATTTCAAGGAGTTTTGCCAGAAACATATTAATGGGAAAAAATTGGAAAGACACAGAAAACATTCAGGCTCATCATCAGAGAATCGCTTGCAGATTAAGAAGCACCGCTTCAGTGAATCTGTGACGAGAAGGAAGAGCCAGAGCCACTGTGCACAGGGATCTCCTCGAAGCCAGAGCAAGCTGGGAAGAAGCTCTAATAATCACAAAGCAAAATTCCCTGCCAAAAAAATCTTCTAGGTCTGGCTTTCTCCTCGTTCTCCATAGGACACTTTTTGAAATAGTGAATTTAAGCCTTTGTCAGGTCTTAAAACATTTTAGACAGGGAAGCCTACACTGTCCTCTAAATCAAAGTTCCACTTCCAAGTATAGACAAAAAAAAAAAGAATCCCTCCATAGAGATTTGCAGAGGAAATACTCACAAGCACTGAGCATAAAATATAATGGTACAAAACACTTGAACAACTCTCTGGGCTTATATATTTCTTTTAACAAAGTAGAATGAATTCAAGAAACTAGGCCTGAGATAATTATAAAGGGAAACATACATTATGGCGTGTGAATAATTCCAGAATATTAAACAATTTTGAAGCTAGTTGAGAGGTGAGGGGAAACTTGGTGATTGGGATGGATGGCTTGAAATGAAAAACAAACTATATTTAATAAAGTAGCATAAATAAATCCAAAAAGATTAGATTCAGGAGCTGTTTAGAAAATTGAAGTAGAGGCTTCTGAAATTATATAGAACACATGGGAAAAGGATGGAGAGATGAAACAAGAGTAAAATATAGAAGCAAGGTCCAGTTCATATATTCACAGAAAATAATTAAGGAAGGGGAGAAGTTTTAAAATTATGAAAAGAAACTAATAAATTAGAGAAATGAGCCTGCAAATTAAGAGACTGATCTCTTATCTCAGAGAATGTTTAAAATTATAAAGTGAATAAGAACAACATTCCTACAAGCAACATTACAACTGAAACATGTTAATTGCAAGTATAAAATCAAAATAATTTATGCTCATCTAGATTTCATGTGTAACAGTAAATAACAAAATCAACCAAACAAAACCTTAAGCAATGAATTCCAGACGACCCAGTGAAAGTCAAAGGCTTTTAACTGATTTCAGTTTTATTTCATCTAGGTAAGTGGTAGAAATGTATTTGAATGTAAGTAAAAACATGGGAAATACGCTCTTCAGCTACATTAATTACATACACACACCCTAAACATCACATCCACAAATCAGAGGACAATTTAAATACAGGCTCAAAATCTTTTGATGAATTCTGTAAGTTTATATGCTAATTCTATAAATGAATGCATGAAAGGGGCCCAATTTAGATATTTTAAAGCATTGCTTTTCTGTTCTTACAATGAAATAAATGTAGCTATTAATAAATTTGTAAAGAGTGGCAACATAAATGTTAAAAGCAAAATGACTGCTTGAATAATAAATCCAGGAGATGTTTTTCTCTTCCAAGGGTCTATAGGGTTGTATGAAGTAGTCACTCTTTTCTAGCTTTAGAGAGAAAAGTTTATATATACCTCTTAGAAAACGGATATGGCAGTGTAAATAATTTAAGTGCAGCAAATTACAATGTAAGCAAATTGGTCTCAATTCTCTATCTTTAGAGAATGATTTTACTTTTTCAGGGAAGAGTCTTGTTAGAAGTAACTTTTGCTAGATCATTTTTTAAAGATTCAGAATAATTTCTGAATTCTTTTGCTGCTTTAAAGGGCAAGGCATTTATTTGACTCCCAATCTAGCTGAGATTCCTTTCTGGTGGTTAGAATAGTCTACAGTTTCAAGGATGGACAGTGGAATTCCTTTACTTAGCTCCAAGGGTGAGGAAAAAAGAGTCTGAGGTCTTCTGAACATATATGGAGGAGAAAATGAGGGAAATAATTTGAACAAATGGATTATGAGACTTGCACTATTTTGTCTCTAATTTTGTTGTCTGTTGTTTAGTAAGCAATATTTTTCTTAAATGTGCATCTAATACCCTTTATCTTTGTTTTACACCCTTTGTTATTTTCCTGATAATTTAAGGTTTATTCTTAGTGTACTTGTTTAATATTCAGATGAGTTATATTGTGAGTCATTTTTAAGGCTTCAATTTTTGGCACATTTTAGAAGAATTATTGCTTTATATGGATTAAGACTTCCAGCATCACTAATACATGGCACAGTTTTACTCCTAAGTTCCAGCAGAGATGACCTGCCCTTGTCAATTAATCCTGAATGTCCACCTTGGAAAAAGAAGAATCTTCTTTTGGAATTGGCTGAGAAAATTCATGAACATATTTGCATTTGTTTGAAAATAGAGGCAGCATCCTTGTTAATGAGGGCATTCACCACTTTCTCTGCTCTCACAGGTAAACAAACAAAGCCTTGAAATTCTGTAAGTCCACTTTTCTAATGGAAACTATTACAGTTATAAGTAGGTTTAAGCCTACATAGAAAAGCGATCTTGTATCACTGACCTGTTCTAAAATATTTGTTAAATAATTGATCTCTTGAATAGATTCTACAATGTCATAAAAAGAGAATGTTATTTGCCTAAAAGTTTGTGCTTTATAATAAAGTCATTGATGTTGTTGGACTTTTCCATAGAGAGGGCTGGAGGTTGATACAAGATAGAAGTAAAAGAGCATACATACCAAGAGCCAGGCCAAACATAGATAAATCCATAAATGACATGGTATCACTGTAAACACTATACCTTCTTTCTTAAATTTGAAAGTCACAAAATGGCATTGTACTTAATAAAGGTTGGGTTTTCAGGATAGCCTATGGGATGACTACATAAACTGAATCCTTTCAACAGGATATCATCTTTGACAGAATACAAGAATCCAGGGACTTTATTAAATACTAAATAAAGGCAGGTTTATCACCTGCACTTTGGCAGACACGCAAAGAAAGGCAAATGCCTTGTTTGGAGGCTACTCACATGGGGAAGTGTAGGCAGGCTGCCTAGAAACAAGACAACTATGTGATTGATTAAGTACACATTTAGCTTCCTTCATTTGGCCCTAAATTGGAAATAGAGGTATAACTTAGGGAAGCTATCAGTTATTTAAAAATCCTGGTTATTTGGGGCTAATTGCTACAGAGATTTTTTTTTTTTGCTTCCTGAACTGCCTGAACTGGTTGCTAAAAATAGTAGTTTGAGTACCTAGACTGGTTACTGCAGAAAGTGTATTGGCTTCCTGGACAATATATTGCCGACTATGGGTCAGAGTTCCATTTTTATATAGGATCTAGCCATTGTCCTTCTATATATTGAACCTCTCAATTTATTTAGTCACTCTACAAAGAGTTTTATGTGTGAGAACTTATACTGGTGAAAAATCCAATAATACAGGTATTTCTATTTATTCTAAACATGGGGAAATTGAAACCTAGAAAAGTTAAGAAAAGTCAAGGTCACTTAGCTAAGAAGTGATGGGGATATGATTTGAATTCACTAATGTGTTAATCTCTATAGCATTGCTGATTAATACAAATTTCTGTGATAATAGAAATATTCATAATTTATGTTGTCTAATATGATAACCCATTGCCAATTGTAGCTACTGAACACTTAAAATGTGGTTATTGTAACTGAATAACTTAATTTTTAATTATATTTAATTTTAATTAGGTTAACTAGATATTCAAATAGCCATGTGTGGCTCATAGCTTCTGTATGAAAGTACATAGCTCTATCCAACACTTGATCTCTGAAAAATAAGAGTTTCAAGGATCTTATTTCAGGCTGCTTTAACTTAAAAAACATAGACTAGGTGGTTTAAACAACAGAAATTTATTCTTCATTGTTCTGGAGATAGGGAAGTCCAGTATCAGGGTGATGGCATAGTCAGATTCCGGTGAGAGGACTGCTACTGGTTTTCAGAGAGACATCTCATCTCACTCATGTCTCTCCATAAGGGCACTAATCCCTTTCAGGAGGCCTCTACCCTTATGACCTAATCATTTCTCAGAGGTTTCACCTCCAAATACCATAATTGGAGATCAGGTTTCAATATATGAATTTTTCAGAGTATAATATTCAGTGCAGGAAATAAAACAACACTTTCAAACATAAATCATTTAGAAAGAAAAATATAACACATCATTTAGAAAGAAAAAAACTGGGACAGAGTAGATGACACTAGAGTGAAGTATAACTGCATTATATCATATACATATATATATGTGTGTTTATATTCTATATTGTCTCTATATGTGTATCTATTCTATATTCCATATATATGCTTGTAAATGTGTTGTGTATGAAAAAGAGTTACAGTATGTATAGGTATAGTTGAATAGAACAGCACAGCACAGAATAGGATAGTAGAGAATAGAATAATATACATGTAGTGATAGTCACAACAGTAACAAGGAATGAAGCTGATTCACTATAATATAGAAAGATGAAGAATTCCAGTTGGTGAGGGATTGAAGAGATAATTGAGTTGCCAAAGATCTTCCTACATCCCAACTGTGCTGTTGTCTCAATAGGAAGAGTTGTCACTGGGTTTATAAGATATTTTTTATCTTACTTATATATACCTCTAGCTATAATATGACTTAATACTTTCAGTTCCTGAAAATGAAATGAGTCAAATACATTAAACTTAATGTGTATAATTTCTTATTGAAACTAAACACTAATTTCCTCTTTAATCCCATATGCTTTTTTATGATACATTATATTTTAGGTGGTACAATTTAGACATTCTCCTGACACATACATTCAGCATATGATAAACTCATCAGATACACAAAATGAAAATGTAAACATACCACTTCAGAAATAAGAATATTAAACTTATTAAATCTGAATAGACATTCTCTTAAGCTTATATATATCTACTCAAACTATTGGATAAATGGAAGTTTTCAACCAGAATCCCCGCCTAACCTTGATAGTGACATGCATATAGGGGCCTGTTTACACATCAATGTCATGTTTACCACACAGAGCCAACTGTCTGTCACAGGATTGCCAGTCATGGGTAAGGAGTAGAGAGTAGCAGCCACTCTCTCCTCCCCTATGTTCCTGGCACATAATTGGTCAGGCGTCCACTAGTCACCAGGGACCAACCCATGGAGTTACTCCCAGAAGAGGCTGGGGGAAAGATAGTGCACCAAGGCCAGGTAGGGAGGACTAGGGAGCATGCCAGGAGAGAAAAAGTGCTGAGCAGCCAGAGTTCACCAAGAGAGAGACAGAGCTATGAGAAATCAACCTTTAACCTCCAGCCTACCCTTTCCCTTGTCCTCCTTTAGTCCCACAGATTTCACAGTGAACTTGCCCCAAGTGGGGAAACCCCTATCTCCAGGAGTCACACAACCCTAACAAATTCTTTATGGAATATATATATTTTTCTGTTACTGACAAATGCTAAACAGTAACTTTTCCACTTCCTAAAGCTTTTTGCATTATAAATATTTTCCAGTTAAAATTACAGTCAAAAGTATGTTGTTTAAAGGATTGCACTGCTTATGCTTCCATAATAGCAAATCATACTTTTGAATCACTGCTATATGAACAATCCACTTTATTCATCATCTTGGATGCTGCTTCAAGAATTGTATCTTTTCTTTTTTCAAAAGGGAGTAGTTCAAATTTTTCCTTCTGCATTAATCAGTTGTGTTTTACTCCTCATAATTTGTAATGATCTTGCATCTGTCTGCAGTCAGAAAACCTCAATGTTTTTAACCCTCTTCTATCACTTCAATTCAACCAAAGCTCCTGAATGACAACGGTTCTCATGCATTGGAGGTAACCATAGTCTCGGTCCTCAAGTTAGTTCTTAGGTTTTGGGCAAAGAGACACCTAAGTGAAGTTGTAAAATATAATATGATTACTATATTGAAAGCCAATGGTAGCATTATGTACAGATGCTATGGGAACACAGACATGGGGAACTTTAGCCAACTTTGAAGTTGTAAGAAATGTTTCCTGAGGGAGATACTACCATACAATAAAGCTAATAATGACAAGTCAACTATAATATTAACATCAAGTTAAATAAAATAACATCATTTTTATTCACTTTTTCAAATTCTTTCTAAGTTATATTGGGTGCAGAAATTGTAAGGAAATTATTCAAAGAATATTGTTTCAATGTTTTGTACCATAAATGAGAGCTTTGAAGCATTGATATGCATTTGTTGCCTTAGTATTGTTTTGATGATAATCAATCCAGATTTACATTTTTGACAGTTTAGAAACATACTGTAACAAAGTAAATTAAATATCAATCAAGATGTGACAAATACTTAAGAATAATCCCATTTCAGCATTTCCAAATGTTTCCTTGTTAATTCATAAATAATAAGTGCAAGTGTAAAATAGTAAAGTGATTGCTTATTGTCTGTTTTTCTGGATAGAAGACTCAGAGTCATCAAATTATGTCAAAATTACACTTTAAAATTATGAACTAACCCAATGCAAAGGGAATGTACTAAGTAGGAAATAGGCAAGCAAGTTTAGGACTCATTCTTTCATTAAGTCATTCCTATGACAAATTATTTTCTAAGCACCTTTTACATACAAGATCCTGTTCTAGGTGCAAAGTATCTGACAGTGAAAAACAAAACAAAACATGGCAAACCAGGAAAACTATCTACCCTTCTGGAGTTTATTTTCTAGATGTGGGAAAAAAAAGTAAACAGATGCATAGATACACTAAGCACAAATGCATAGGTAGACAAATGCAACAAACACACAGATTATGTAGTATATTATATGTGAATGTGTAAATATGAATACATTTCAGAAAATGGTCACATGTATTAAATATCATTTGGTTTGGAAAACCTACATATCCTTTTAAAAACTTAAATGTTCACGGCAACAGTCCTTTGTCTGAAACTTCTTTAGAAAACATTCCATTTTAATACATCTTCTGAATTCAGGAAGACTTTGTAGGCTATTAATAACTTTAAAGGAGGCCAGGCTGATATTCAGATTTACAGGTCCAGAAATTAAGATTTATTCATTAACACTAGGAGATGATAAACTAACATTTCATCTTGTATGTGTCTGAACAGGAGGAAAAACTTGCAGACAGGTTGTTTGATAAATTTAAAATAGGACACTGCCTATTCTTTAGAGCTATTTGCATAGCACGTTTATAAGTAGTTCCATATCATTATACAGACATTTCTTTAGGAATCTGAAATTTAAGCACAGTTGATACGAAAACTCTTCAATCTTTTATTTTTCACAATTTGGATATCACACAAACTTCAATATCATAATCCTGCTATATTATACCACTAGTAAGAAGATCATAACTTCTGTGAGAACTTGTGAATTTGGGTCTTTTCTGAGGTCTGAACTTTGAAGATCCTCTTCAGCCTTTGACAGGAAAACTTAGGCTTTCTGTAAATATAAGAAACAATCAGACTCTTCACTCAGTCTTTTTGGCTTCATGATAATTGCTTATATGTAGATATTTTAGTATCACTTTATTGTCTTCAGATTTAAAGACCACATTTTTCACTTAGTCCTTCAGTTTGTAGTGACAGTATACAAAAGATCACCTTGAATTTGTTAAAGAAGTAGAAATCATAAGGAAAAACATGGTGAAAAATGTGGTGGTGGAGTAATGTTTCCAGAGAGGAAAGAACCTCAGCAGAGGGAGGGCTTTAGACTCCTAAATATAGGGCAGGTAAGGAGCTATGACTTTGACACAACTTTAATTTGCTGGTCTCTAAAAATGGGGATTCATTGGTGAACCTTGCTTTTGGCGTGTTCAACATCATGATTCCAAGTCAAAAGATATGCTTCTCCACCACCAAAATCAAGAAACCCCAACCTACAAAGTGAAGGGTGTTTTCTTTTTTCCATGGGGGAAAATTAACTCTGCTTAATTTTCTTCTAGGAGTGGGAACCAATAGTGAATGCGCTCACATTTCTCTACTGACTCAACTGTTCTTAACGTGCTATTGCTATGGACACTAAGGTCTTCAAAACTTTGTTTTTTACTTTTTTTTTCCCTTCTTGACTTTGGTATACTCTAAGTTACTTTTCTTAAAAAGTCTATATATTGAAGCTCTTTCAGCTCCCATCTGCCATTATTATTCTAGAGTCTTGTTGGTATCATGGTAGGATGTTGGGGAAATTAATCTATATTCTTCCAATTAATCAGCCTTTTAGTGGTTCTGTGATTCTGAGCTGTGGCCATCAGAGATGTCTGTTCTTGTACAGCCTCCTGCCCTTAATTGAGACAGGAAGTCAAAAGGGGACTGAAATTAGAAGACTCCCCCTTCTATTGCCTTTTGCACAAAGTTTAGGTAAAGACTTTACCCTGAAGAGTAGACCTTTGTTATGGAGAAGGCTCCTGGTATATTTTACAAGGATTATACATCCCTTCCATCGGCCAGAACCAGGGAGGGACCTTTTCAGGACCATCACTGTAAGAAACTAGTGGGGTCCTGAAAGTTAAGCCCATAAAAATGGGGCTCCCAGCAAGACTATGGCCCCCAGAAGATTTTTATTCTAACTTTAGCCCATAGTCAACTTCGAGCAATTCGTCAAAATTATAGTGTAAGTGCCCCAAACAATTTATGGCGCCAGTGATTTGTGTCAGGTTAGCAGATCACAACTGTGACTCTCTGAATGAATCTGTCTTGCCAGATTTTGGATGACTATTTGCCCTTTAAATGTTTTCTCTGGTGGGTCTAAGAAAAGCCATTCATTTTTACTTCATCCAACTTTTTTAAACTAGGCTGATCTTGCAAAATATTCTATTGACAGGCCTAAAGTATCTTAGCTATAATTTTTTAAATACTTAGAATAATCTATAATCCATAATGTATAATACAAGCTTAAACAACTTTAAACCATTTTAAATATATTCAATGGGAAAATTCTCTTTTTTAAACAGTAGACTGTCTGATTTTACAGGCAAAAGAATTTCAAGTATCAGATAATAATCTTAAATTTAATAGGTTAAAATGGCAACTATGAGAAATTAATGTTTTAATCTAAAAAATTCACAAGCCTAAATAAATTATTAACCATATTTTACATTGGAATTGTAAGATGGTTCCTCTAATATCAAAATTCTTATGCATTTTAATACATAAAACATCCAATATTCACATATTCTTTATTATTGTGAGCTTAATACCATGCTTTCTATTCTCTTAAGTGTTTTGCACTTAATGCAAAATCTTCCCAATGATAAAAGATGCGTTATTATTAAAGATGAGAAAACCACCTCCCCAATTAACTAAGTTATTTACTGGGAGAGATTTGATTTCATTGTGAGTAATGGAAATACAAACATTCAAAAATTCTTCTCATCTCCATGACAATTGTTCTGAGTTCCTTTATAATATTCACTGTCATGCCTTTACAAACTTAAAGAGAAAATGGATTTGGACTCACAGCTCACTTAGCTTATGTCCTTAGACTCATGTTATTAACATCAACTTATCATTGCTTCATATTTTCTAAGCCTTGCATAGGTACCAACTGATATAACAGAAAAAGTAGTGTCCATCCTTTCAATGTCCAACCTGAATTCATAAGGTTCTCTTTTCTCTGCCCTAATAGTTTCTAATTGCTCATTATTCTCATGAAAATTATACTACATTCACCAAATAAAATTTGAAGAAAATCCACTTCAGATCTGGAAAATGATTGAAATAAAAGATTTTCTGTTTTCTATTAAACAAAGTGAATAGGGCCAAATAACAGAGTGAGTGGCTAACATGTCCAACTTCATGTGCAAATTAGCTTAACAGAGAGAAATTAAGGAGAATACATAGGAGTAATAGGTAATTCTCTAATCATCTGTAATCCATAACAAAAAATACTCTGAATCCTAACTTTACCATACTGTCTCTCTTTTTCCTAGTAAGATAGAACATTTGATCTAATGCCAAATAGATGCCACACCAGTCTGAGAGAATCTGGGGGGAGAGTAATTGGAAATAGCCCTGCTAAACTGACATATGGCCAATGGGAAAGGGAAGTAATGGCACACTGAAATGCCTGACTCAAGTTACAAGGTGGAATGTGGTGTTGAACATGATTCCTGATATTAGGATTGAAAAACAACAGAAAGAAAAAAAGTAAAAAACAGAAACCATGCAGGCACAGCTACAAGCTGAATTCAAATTAGAGGACAAAAATAATTACTTATTTGCCATTAAAAAAGAGTTCCTGCCATTAAAAAAAAAGCATCCTAATTTGGGATCAAGAGTATAAGAATAGATATGAAACTCAAGTATCTATGTTGTGCACTGCACCCAAATAAATATTCCCCTTTCTTTTCCCTATCTTCCTTTCTTTATCTCCTCTCTTCTCCTCTTCTTTTATTTCATTTCCTTTGGTCTTACATTTGTTTTCCTGTCATTTAAATCAGTCAGACATTAAGAACATTTAGTTTACTGAAAAATGTGTTGTACCATGAATGATTTATAAAAATTATTCCACAATCCATTTTGCAACAAAATCCATGAAAATTAATTGTATTCATCCACTTTTGACAAGTTAAAGCTTTACAGAGTCTTTGCACATAGTTTGGGTACAATTTGAATTTGGCTAGAAGAAAGTTGAATATTCTCTCTTATCACCTCAACAGACTATCCTGTAGGAGTAGAACTCAGATCTCCACCAAGAATATAAATACAGTGAGCTCAGTTTAAAAACAAAAAGATTTGAAATTCAAAGGTGGTTCCAAGTTATCAAGTCAAGTACACGTTATCAAGTACAGAAATAAAATACATTTGAGGCAACTGAAGTAAAATAAAGATGAAGAATTATTAAGATGTAACCTGAAATCTAAAAAGGAAATTTCATTCCAAAGTCAGACATGGAGAAAAACCAACCAAAAAACAGAGATTCAAGACATTGTAACAAGGTGAAGTTGACTCTTGTAGCACACAGGGTGATAGTATAACAACTTTCCTAGAGGCAGAACTGGTTATGGATTCAACAAGACATTGCATATTCAATATAACCCATTATTTAGAAAAATAGCCAATATGGACTTTATATAGTTATTATTAGAGGGAGGGAATTTGTCATCTTATCAATGTCTAGTAATAAAGAAGCTCAGCTAGCATTGGTATACATTAACAATACTGATATACTGCCAATCTGAATTAAATATTTGTTCCAAAATGGACAAAACCAGAAGGGAAATGTAACTCCAGAGGGGAAAATATTTTCCCAGCCCGGGGCAAAATACATTTGAACTGAAATCGTCAAAGGGAGAAATAAAGTAGGAGAAACCTGATTATTGCTTACAAGCAGTGATCCACTTCTGCTCGCCCATGTCTCTCATGACCAGGTTGCAGAAAGGGACCCCACCCAACCTCTCTGCCCAGGCTCCCTCTTGTAATTACCTATTGATATGGAGATGGACTACTTCTCTCCAACCCTTGGGAACACTTACTGATATGGAGATGCACTAAGGCCAGGAGAGACAGTCTGAAAATATTGCAGTTTTACCCATACCAGCTTAGCAAATTTCCTTCAGATTTAATTGTATGCATACTCCTTGTCAAACTTAGTCTATAATAAATGTTTTTCTTCTATATCTCTAACTATGACTACTTTTATTTTGGTCTGGAAAATATTGCTAATTTTTATGTTTCATGAAATACACCTATTTCAAGACTGGCTGGACTTGTGGATTTAATCAGTTTCTAGGAATTTTTCACTCAAGCATGAAGCTTGCTGAAGAAGCAAGATGCCTTCCTGACCTTTTGGTCTGAGTCAAGTATGAAATGCTTACTACTTGAGAAATCTTGGTATTTAGTGATAAAAAATCTGGAAAAATTTCAGGGGCTTATTTCCAATTTATTTTGGCTCTCAACATATAGATTCAATCCAGTCCCAGTAACCCTTTCATTAATACATTTACTAGATTGTCTGATTTATTTTTGCTGGCCTGGGAGGACTATGAGGCATCCAATTTCCCCACACTCTTCGAGTTTTCTTCAGACCAATGCCCAGACCATCAAGGGAAAACCAAGCCTTGATACATCTAGTGAGTAAGAAGGCTTTGTTCTCAGTCTGCCTTTTCAAGTGTCTGCTAACCAGCTACTTTCCAGATTTGTATTTACCTGTAATTAGATTCACCAATTGTACGAACACCCCATTATGGATGTTAAAAGTCCTAATACTTGACAGTAAAGACTTTGGCTTATTTGTGAAACCACAGGCAATGCTGAAAAATCAGTGGCTGATTTAGGCAACATGAATAGTTTAGTCTCATTCTAGATCTTAGAAATCTTAGAGAACTAAGTAACAAAAGACAGGACACTCATATCTGAGAAATGGAATCACATACTTATCCATGTCTATCTCCTAGAAGGACAGGTGGACTTACATATGCACTTTTGCTTTCCTCTTTCACTCTAATGGCTATCTTCTGGTACATACATATCTGGCTACAAGTTGTCCAAAGCCATGCCTCAGTGGACATGTGGTCTAATTATGAAAGTACTTCAACAATATTCACATCAGTTGCAATAGTCTGCAATGTTATGGTCTACCATCTTCTTACAGCACAGCGGAAGAATCCTAATTAGCAGCCTCCATGCCAGGATTCAAGTCCTGAGTATGCTGCTGGTAAATCCATTCAAAAACACTAATATATATCCATGGCAGGACTGCTTTTAAAAGAGAAGTTCATGCCAAATTAGTGCAAAGGTGATTATTTTTATACATGTATGTATGTAAATATATTTAATACATACAATGTATGTGTACATGACATCAATACAATTAAAAGTTTTATTAATTTTTAACACTAACTGAGGTCTAGCTACTGAACTGATAATTTAACATTATCTCTGTCAATCCTCATTGTGTTTCTGTGTTTCTGTGGTCATGTTACAGTTGTGATGAGATTCAGACATTTTAGTCATTGATGTTTTGGCAACCAAAACAAGCTGTAAGAAGTTTCTGCGTGCTTGTAATCACCATGCAGTAGGAACAGGCCGTGGAATCCGACTATAATGAATGCGCTTTATCTCCACTGAAAGAAATAAATTACCAGGCAGCTCATTTTCCCAAGTATCTCATGCCCACATTTGTTGCCTAACTGATGCTTTCTCACTCCCTTTGTTTTTCTCTATATGGCTGTAAGTCTTCCAAAGCCAAGCCTCAGTGGGCATGTGGTCTAATTATGAAAGTACTTCAAGTAACATTTACATCAGCTGCAAAACTTTGTAATGTTATGGTGCTTGTTAAGCTGATGCTTTCTCTCTTCGTTTTTCTCTCCTCACCAAATGTGTCTCTGCTTCTCTCTGCATTTTTCCCCTAACTTCCTCTCTGCAGAGAAGCTTCCTCTCGTAAAAACTCCAAATCTGACTGGTTTCAGTATCTAACTTAATTGGTTTGTATTATGTCACATGAAAAATGACAAGTTGTCTGATGTAGGTTTAGAAGATGGTTGCTTCCCCGGGTAGATTTTCAATCCTATGAAACTGGTGACCTGGTCAATTATAAAAAACAAAAAACAAAACAAAACAAAACAAAACAACATTGCTTCTTATGCTTCAAGTATTGATATAGTTTTTCATATGATGAAATATTTTGACTGGTAACATAATGGAAAACCTGAAAAGATTAGCCAAATATCTTTACATCATTTGTCCCCAGTGTTCTGAAATTTCTAATCTCCTGTAAATCTGTCAATCTATTATTTATATTTAATCATTTATAGGTACACAATGGCAAACTGTGTATCTATTTTGAATCTCACTCCCATATTGTCAGTCATCTCAGGCTCATACTTCTCTCTCACCTTCCCTAGAAACACTGTTCTGTTCCTTCAGCCCATCAGGGTCTGTGCTTCCTTCACCTGTCTTGAGCAGCGTTTAGGATGTAGTAGAGATAAGGCTGACACTGTTTCACAGTAGTTAGCAATTCCACGGAAGAGCCTGTCATTACTTTGAATCTATTTCATGTAAAATCTCAAGAAAATGATCTCAGGCTGTTTATTTCAAAGACAGACACCCTAAATTGGGACCAAGATATACATGCTCACTTTTATTCAATATTCTTCTGGCATAGGCTATGACAAGTAAATTTCCATCTTGAAGTTGATGTTAAGCAGCATCTACAGCAAGTAGCTGTAGTCTTAGCAGCATAAGGCAAATGCAATAATCCTATTATCAATCCCTTTGCTTCCAGTATTTTCCCTACCAAAATCAATCATTTTAACTGCTGCTATATAATCTTCCAAAATATCACTTTCATACTTTCATCACATTATAATATTGGCCAAATCACTATCGTTGTCAAAATTCATTGTCTCAAAGAATAATTTCTACATTTTTTCAGTTTCCAAACTACCTTTCTAACTTTATGTACTAATATCCTAATGCCAATGTTTCCCATGCTAATTAAATTGTCCTACTTTAAAGGTTTCACACTACATTTTTCCCTGATTTTTTAACACTCTCTGAAATAAGAAAATATATGTTTCTTTATAAGTCACAATCTTTTCTATTTTCAGATGGGAGTTTCAGAACCGATATTTATCTTTTTCTGATTCCACCACCTCCCAAAAATCTGGAATTAATTTGACTACAAATTCTCTAATCTTCGTAAGCTTGCATGTTGAGGTTGATATTGTGTACTATCTTTTTCTTAAGCTTTCCTATATTTCCCTTCTTTATGATGTAGAATTTGTGTGACCCAGTGTGCTGTTCAGCAACTAACGTTAAACATTTGAAGATGACCAAGCATCAGGGCATCTAGTAGAGCCTAGTTAGGTTGTAATTATCGGTGATATTACAATAGGTTGAAGGCTCAAAAGAGAAGATACAAATTAAGGGGCTAAAGAACAATTGTAAACTCACTCATGTCTCTTTACAATGTACTCTTTTTCCAATATTTATATAATAAATACACTTATGGCATTATGTTGTAAGGAAAATAAAATTAAGAAAACATTACGTGTGTGTGTGTGTGTGTGTGTGTGTGTGTGTGTGTGTGTGTGTGTGTGTGTACCGTGTACCAACCTAGTTTGGGTAAACCTGGAAAAACGAAATCCCAGATTTTAACCATTAATATGCACAGATTTTGATATGGTTCTTAGGCTTCATGAAAATAATGCATTACTCCAGGCCAGGCTGCTGCTATCTTCTTTTCAAGTATGGCTGAACACCAATGAAGCATGATTTTCAAACTCTCCCAGTGCAATGTCATGCAAGGTCGTATCTACAACCCTACTTCATCCATCAAAATTACTCTGACATTCACAATAAAATCTCATGATATTTTGATCTAAAATCCTTATGTTCTTAATCTATTTATTTCTTCAATATAAAGTAATATATGTATTTTATGTATATGTCTTATTCCAACATACAGATTATGTTTTAACGTTTGGTATCTTGCTTAGAATTGGTATTTAGTTAGAAGAGTTCCAAGTATCCCTTTTACTAGCTTCACAGGTTTAGGAAATATTCTGTATCTCTTTTCTTCTAAATATAAAAAAAGGGTAAATAATTGTTCATTTGTTCACTTGTTAATTTAACAATTATTTACTATGTTATATACCAGGCATAATGGATAAAAGTATGGCAAGGCAGAGTGTCCACCTTCAAGGTTTAAAACTAAAATAAAAGAAATCAATAGCTAAATAATAAAAATCTCAATTTCTGATATTTATAGGCAAATAGAAAAGGATATATGTAAATACAGACTTTTGACAACTACTTATTCTTATGGGGAGGTGATGCAAATGAAAAAGGGCTGATAACAATGGAAATTAGCTATCATTGAATAGATAAAAGACAAAGTACATTTTTCAGCTTAAGCCACACAGCAGAATTTCAGGTATACTGGTATTATATATAGGATAGTAGAGGTTAGAAGAGTCTGGAAATTGCTTTGGTACCTAGGATATTTAACTATTATCTTATAGTACCTCCTGTCAGAGTTACAGAATATCTTTAAACGGAAGTCTGAAGGATAAGTCCAGGATGGCAAAGAGCAAAGATAAGATGGGGGGAGATTCTAATCAGAAATAATGGATAGATCAAACTCCTTGGACAAAACCTGAAGTGAGAAAGATTCTATGTAAATTTTAAAAGAGATAGGCTAAAAATATTGACCATATTGAACAATAACTTTAAGGGACTAAAAGCAAACAAGGAAGAATGTCACTTATGGTACCAAGGGTGGGAGAAAAATCAATTATCTAAGAGCAAATATTATAAAAACAGTTTTAAAAATATCATTTGGAAACATCATTAGGTATGATATTGATGGAAGCTTTATTAGTACAATCTTTATTGAAGAACTAACATTGCAAGGAATTCTGGGGGCAACAAAGTCCATTGTAACTCATGGAGAAGGGCTTGTGCTGTACGTGAGGTCCATGCAAGCAGAGAGCCTTGACGTTGGGCTTCCCTTTCTCTGTTACATTCCTCAGAAATAATTACTGTATGTGAGCAGGAAACAATATCAGGGTTATCACATCTAGGGTGGAGTAAAGCACAGATGGTGACAGGTTCCTGTCTGTTGCACTAAGGTACAGAGGGAATGGAACTAGTGAAGATAGTTTTCCTGAGAGTCAAATTTGTCTCAAGAGAAAATTCCTGATGTGGGTGTCCAAACTCAACTGTGCTACTAAGACCTGTGCCATGGAGAATGCCTCCCCTGCTTCAGAGGCACTCGGCAGGGTCTTGGCCTTGTTCTTTCCACCGTATACACACTACAAGCCAAGTATGTGGAAACTCCAGGGAAAAAAGTAAGTTCAAAATATAAAATAATGGGTGTTTAAGCATCAAATTCCAGTAAGAAAAAGACATCAGTATGAAAAATCTATACTACATAAACCCAGTATGATGGAACAGACACATGAAAATATTAAATCAAGAATAATGCCTCAAAGAGATGATACATCACAATAACATAATGAAGAAGAAAGGACTAGTTAGAAAGATTAGAACTATTAGTTAAAATAAAATGAATTGAAATTTCAATAGATGGAGAAATAACAGAACTACTACAATTTAAGTATATGTATTAAACTGGAAATTCAATGAAGGAACTTTTACGAAAGGCACATAAAAAATAAAGGAATAGATTACATATAGTAAAAATATTAGATGTGTAAGATTACTATTAAGATGTACAAGAAAAAAATATTAAAAAATACAGAAAATTTCAAATAATTATAGAAACATAAAAGAACTCTGGTTGAAAGAAATACCACAGTTTCAAACAGAATAGTTAAAATGAAACCCTTCAAGAATGAGGAAAAATGACTTTGAAAGCAATTCAGAGATTTTTCAGGGCTGCCACTCCTCCTATGGGCCTAGAGAAAAAGGCTGATGCATCATTGGCTTTAGAAGTTTGTACTCCTTCCTCAGGCTTAGCAGGCTATGTGGTCACCCTTAAGAGTGCATGACAGTAACTCTAAGCAATATGAAGAAATAATGTATTCCAGCAAAAGTAACTACATAGGTAAAAAAGTAAAAGCCAATATTGTATTTTTGGGTTTTATTTTCTGTATAATTTATTTTCTGTATATTTTATTTCCCTTCATTTCCTATATAATTTAAAAGACAGAAAACAATAATCCAGGTTAATGGTCACACAATGTATAAAAATGTATATTATGAAATAATGTAAGGGGAGAAGCTACACAGGAGATGATATATCTTTATGCTATTTAAGCAAAACTGTTATCAATTTTAACTAGATCATTGCAAATTTGGGATGTTAATTGTAATATATATGGTAGCCACTAAGAAAATATCTAAAAATAAACATGAAAGGAAACAAGGAACTAAAAGATATGTTTTAAAAAAATTAATTCAAAAAATGGATTCAACTTCAATTAAAAGCTAGAAATTAAATTGTCAGAAGAAAACAGCAGTCAATCTTCAAGACCTTAGATTTAACAATTGATTTTTAGATATGACACCCAAATTATGAGCCATGATAGAAAAAGATAGATAAATTGGACTTCACTAAGACTTTTGTGCATAAGGACACTATTAAGAAAGTGAATATGCAACATAATGAATGGAAGAAGATATTTGCAAATCATATATATGGTAAGATCTAGTATCCAGAACAAAGAAACTCTTAAAACTCAACAACCCCCACAGACAAACTTAAAGGTCATAATTTGGTAAACGCTAAAGAGGAATGTTATAAATTCAAGTATAATAGTAAAGAAAATACAAAAATCGCAAACATATAAGTACATTAACAACTTGATGTCAAAGTATATAAAGCAATAGCTGTCAGAACAAGGGATAAAAGTAGATTAATCAACATTTGTAATAACATAATAGGGAGACAAATCAATATTTGTAATAAGATGAATATGAATCTTCCATAAAAGAAAATAATAAAAGATATGAGAAAGAGAAAATTTAAAGAACACAATAATAAATTATATACAAATGTATTAATCTCAATTTTAAATGAGCATTTGTGTTTCGCTATTATATATAATTAAATGATGTAATTTAACTGCATGTCAAATATTTACAAAATTACTTTAAGTTCACAATGAAGTTCTCAATAAATTTGACAATCCATATTATACAGATTGTGTTTCACACCACACACACAAAAAAATTTGTAAATCAAAATTGGGAGCATAGTTAATAGTAATTCCATTATACTTGGAATCTATATTGTACAAAAATCTTAGGCAAAAAAATTACTTAAAACTGATGCATGTTAATATGAATTTTAGTAACATAAGTAAATAATGAAAGTGGCAATAAAATGGTTAGTGAGATATAATTTAGGAAGTAAAGTATGTTTTTAACTACCTTTTTTCCAAAGAGGTTAACTGATTAAAAAATATGCATTCAATTTAAGAGGCTGGAATAGGGAAACTGAAGAAGCTAAGTGAAAATAGTAAAAATAAATAATATTAAGCACATTAAAATGGTTGCTTTCAGAGAAGTAGAGACATAAGATTAGGGAGAGGGGCAACAGGATAAACATAAAATACACAGGAGAGAAGTTTTAATGGACTGAGATGTCAGTGGTTTCTGAAACAAGCAATTAAGCTGAATGTTGTGATATAGTCAAAGCTGAGTACAAGTTGTCAAGGTCTTTCCTTTACTAGTGAATTAGTTAACAGAAACATATGGTATATAAAAGAGTTTGTGGATGTTTCATATACAGGAAACATAAATCAGAATTATAAATTGAAAGACTTTAGGAACTATAATTTGGTAAAGAAATTTTTAAAGATGAATGGAAACCAAGTTCAAATAAAAACTTACAGATTTCAATTTTTTATAGTGACAACAATTTTGGTGCCAAAATTAATAAAAACTGAGAGCTTTTTTGGATTTCTCTCTATTTATATATATACATACACACACACATACACACACACACATTCTTTATATAGTGCAAGATTTGATACGTACTATTTTTGTTTTATTTCAATGCTAAAAATATTTTATAATTTCCTTTTTGATTACTTTGTTCATCTACGGGTAGTTAATATGCTATTAGTTTATAATATAGTCTCTTCTTATTGCTATTTATAATTTTTTAGGGTCAAAATATTTGGTCTATGTGATCCAATGAACTCAAAACTTGCTGAAACTTGATTTGTGGCATAAAGATTTATCAGTGGATTTAAATGTTTCAAGTGTGTTTGAGTGGGTAAACATCTCTAATTCTTAGGCATTCAATCCCATATATATCCATTAAATCTCATTAATTGTATTGTTAATTTTTCCTATATTCTTACTCATTTTTTGTCTTCTTGATTAATGAATACTGGAAGAAGTATGCTAAAAATCTAAGGCTATTATGGTGAATTTATTGATTTCTTCTTGTGGCTCTGTCTAATAATTTCAAAGGACTTTATTCGGCATACACAACTGAAAAATTATTATAGCTTATAATGAACTGAGTCTTAAATCATAATAGTTAGCCTCTTTACAGTAACAAATGCAGTTTATCCTTAAACTTATATTGTGTTATTAATATAACTACAGAGCTCATATTTTTGTAGTATATTTTTTCTTATCTGTTATGGCTTGACATATGTCCCCCAAAATTAATATGCTGAAGTTTAAACCTCAGCATAATACCTCACAATGAGACTCTATTTTGAAAGAGGGTCCTTAAAGAGGTAATTAAATTCAAATGAGGTCGTTAGGATGGGCCATAACCCAATATTACTACTGTCTTTATTAGAGGAGGAAATTTGGACACAGACACCTACAGAAGAGAACAGTGGGAAGACACAGGAAAAAGATGGGCATCTACAAGCCAAGGAGAGGGTTCTGGAATACATTTCTTTCTGTGGCCCTTGCAAGGAACCAACCCTGCAATACCTTCATCTTGGAATTCTAGCCACTATAACTGTAAGAAATAAATTTCTGTTGTTTAAGACACCCAGTCTCTGGTACTTCATTATGGCAGCCCTGGCAAACTATTACATCAGTCCTTTTCTTTCCACCATACACAATGGCATTTTGTTCTGTATAACTGTATTTAGTATTTTTAATTCATTCTAAGTCTAGTTCAACCCATTTAAATTATCTTGTGAATAGGCTCTATTTGTATTTTTTTCTGTCATCTGAGTTTCTGCTTTGTATGTATCCCATCTTTTCTGCTTCTATCCAACACAAGTTTTCTTCTTCCCTTTAACTGAACTATTTTCCTCTTTTCATTTCCTTTTCCTAGACCCATGTAGATTTAGAACTGTTTTCTGTTATTTTAGTGTTTACCCATGACACTTTAATAAATGCAGTCAATTTAGCATATTCTAAAATGAATCAATAGCTTACTTTTCTCCTATACCATAGAAGACTTTAGAGTGCATTAATTCCATGCAGACCTACTCTAGTTTATATGAAATAGTTTATGTATCTTATTTCAATCTTGCTTTTTTAAAACTCTACCAATTAGAATTTGTTACTTTTGCTTTATATCATCCATGTTAGTTCAGTCTTTGTTGAGACTGAGAACCTATTTACCATTTTACTAACACAAAATCTCTTGTAGCATGGCCAGCTTCCTCCTAGGATCATTTTTCCAATTTTTGAAATTCACTCACACTTTAGTGATGGTTTGCGCAGTAATAACTCTCAGTATATATTAGAAAATGTCTATATTTGGTTGTACTCTGGAGAAAGAGTTTTGCTAGCATACAATTTTAGGACACAAATTATTTCCCATCAATAATTTGAAAGTATTCTTCTATTGTCTTCTCACTGTTAGAGAGAAATTAGCCATCCATCCCTTTTCATTTCTTTAGTACATAATCAGCTTTCACTCTCCCCATCTTTAAGGGCTTCTCTTTCTGTGAATACCCTGTAGTTTCACAAAGATGTGTCTAGATGTGTATTTCTTTTTATTATTTCTCTGTGAGATTCTTCCCTGAATTCTAAGGATACTATATTTCATCCATAATGATCACTTCTGGGCCATTACCTCTTTGAATACTGTTTCTCTTTTATTCTTGTCATTATGAATTTCTAGGATGCTAAGAGAGATTTTGTACCATCTCATCTCTTTCTTCTTAATGCTAAACCTCCTCAGATATTTTTAAAAGCTTTTCTGTCTCTGTGTTTATCTATCAATGATTTATTGAGCTCTATATGCCAATTTGATTGCTTTATTTTTGTTTATTGCCTAATATGCTGTTTTTTAAACTTTTTTTCAGTAAGGTAGTATTGATAAACATTCTGATGAAGGTTTCACATGAAAAGACAATGTGGTTAATACATTTACCCACATTATCAAGTCCCCATCCATAAACCAATGTGGTCACCGTCCATCAGTTTAGTAAGATCTGCAGACTTGCTGTTTGCCTTCTCTGTGCTACACTGTTTTCCCATGACCCCACACACCATGTGTACTAAACATAATCACCCTCAATCCCCATCTCCCTCCCTCCTGACCCACCCTTCCACACCCCTCCCCTTTGGTAACAACTAGTCCCTTCTTGGAGTCTGAGAGTCTGCTGCTATTTGTTCCTTCAGTTTTGCTTCGTTTTTATACTCCACAAATGATGGAAATCATTTGGTATTTGTCTTTCTCTGCCTGACTTACTTCACTGAGCATAATACCCTCTAGCTCCATCCATGTTGTTGCAAATGGTAAGATTTGTTTCTTTCTTATGGCTGAATATATTCCATTGTGTATATGTACCACATCTTCTTTATCCATACCTCTACTGATGGACACTTAGGTTGCTTCCATATCTTGGCTATTGTATATAGTGCTGCAATAAACATTGGGGTGCATATGTCTTTTTGAGTCTGAGAAGTTGTATTCTTTACACCTGAATGGTATTGGTGCCTGGAGGGAGGAAAGAGCTGTTTCCTTCTTCCTGGCTACTATGCCTGCCTCCACTGCCAGAACCAGCAGGCCGAGCACACAGTTATAAGCCTCTATGCTTTGTGTTTGTAGTTGCTGTAGATGGGGCTTCCCTCTGGCTGGCTTAATGTCAGAGTAGGGTTTGCCAGTTTGCCAGCCAGGTGGGGCTGGCTGGGAGAAAAGCACAGTAGGCTGCATATCATGGAGGGGGTCCTTCGAGCTGTGTAGCCAACCAGGGAGCTGGAGTGCCTGAAGATTGAGAAAGCTCCCAACCTGCTGGGCAGAATGCACCTGGACAATTTTGTCTACCTGTCCTTTATCCTGAGCAATAAGCTCTGTGCAATCCTTGCCCCCTTAGCAGCCCTCTTGCTGGTAGGAAGTCTCTCAGACTGTCCACCTTTCTTTTGTCCCAGAGCTGCCCGATATGGATCCCTGCTTTCCACAAGTGGCTGGAATCTCAGTCTCTCCAGGTATTCTTCCTGTCTTAGCTTTCCAAACCCCTAATCACGAGAGTACCATGAAAGCCACATGAAATATAGGTTTGTTCTCCTAGAGAAGATCTCTGGAGTTAGGTATTCAGTAGTCCCAGGCCTCCACTCCCTCCCCACTCCATTTCTCTTCCTCCTGCCTGTGAGTTGAGGTGGGGGAAGGGCTTGGGTCTCGCCAGTCCACAGCTTTGGTACGTTACCCTGTTCCACGAGGTTTATTCTTTTCTCCAGGTGTATGCAGTTAGGCGCATCCCTCTTTCCTGCTGCTTTTTCAGGATTAATCGCATTAGTTATATTTTCATATTATATGCGGTTTAAGGAGGAAGCCTCTGTCTCACCTCTCATGCTGCCATCTTTCTCCTTCCTAATATGCTGTTTAAATTTACAATTGTTTTAAATCTCAGTATCATATCTTTCTTGGATTTTCTATTGACTTTAATTTCTATGTACATAATATTCAGCTTTAATACTTTTTCTATATTTGATAATTTCATTAGATTAGATGTTCCTTTGGTTCTATTCATTTATTTTCTTAAGTGTTCCTTCATTTGTGTGGCTTTTTTTTTAAATTCACCCATTTGCTAAGAGGTAAGATTTCTTTGAAACTTGCCATACATAAGATGGTCTTGGATCCAAATTCCCACCCTCCTCAGAATAGAGAATTGAATTTCTAGGCCACCATCATCTCTCTGTGCCCATTGGCTTGTGTCAACATCTGTGTCAGTCCTTGAACTTGGGGACTTTGTTCCTGTCTGTAGTGGATTTCCTTACTGTTTCTCAGGGTCTCTCATAATAAATGACAGAATGATGATTATTATTATTGTATTTAGCATATTCATATGCAAAATATGATTGTTGAGATGTCCTCTGTCTTACTAAAGGCAGAAGTCAATGTAAATCTACATAACACTTACTAAAATAGATTATGCATCATATTTTATTGTAACTATCTTTATAACTAATGGAATATTCAATTTGTGAAAAGCCAAATGTGATATTTTGCATTGTCATTCATACAGCAAAGCATTTTACACATAATAGATATTTATGGTGACTACTGAATCAAATTTTTAAAATAATGTAGTTCTATGGCATGTCATTAAAAATATATGTTGATTTGGCCAATTGATCAACAATGGTTCCTGTTAAGATATGTTTCTGCCTGAATCTCATATTCACTGTGTGATTGCTGTTTCTATAAAAAGCTATTTGACACATGGCTAATACAAATGTCTTCAAAACTCATGCATAATGTTAGCATAATTGCTATAGAATGTATTTATGTATTTCTCATCTTGTTCTAAAATGAGTCAGTTGTTAATCCAGCAATATGCAATACACTTTGTGATTCAACATGTCTTTAAAGCACATCTAACCCCTAACACTTATTTTTTCTGCACCTTTGCTAAAGGTATTACCTTCTCCTTTCTTAATAGAACTTCAGTAAGCAATTGTCTCAAAATGGTATGACATTGTCTAAATATACATCATCCTGTTATTTCTGAAGAAATTAAATTATTAAAATTAAATTGATATCTGAAATAAACGATTTCTATTTAGAACAGGTTTGATAACATTTAGAAGCTAACAAAAAGTCAATGGTATATTAAAGAAATGTGTTACATAATTAAGCGATTTTTTAAAATGCCAGAGTAGTTCATTCCTTCCTTAAACAATCTTATAATGACTTAAGCTTTTAAAAATGCATTTTGTATTTGTTTTCTTAAATAACATACTCTGTTATCTTCTACTTGGAAATCATCTGTAATATCCATTTAACAACTGGATAATGAAGACCATTTTCATGTGCGGATTCCAATTTTGATTAGCATCCTATTTTCAAACATTACTAGACAGATATATTTTATTCCTTTTTCTATTTTGTTTTCTCTCAATTACAACTTTATTTTGTACTTCTTTCTGTAATTTTAATTACTTCCAGCCTATATTTTGTCTCTTCAAAACATTTATTATTAAAACAACTTCAAATCTTAACCTTTTTGTATAGAAGCTCAGTGGACTCAGACTATTCATTCTACCTCTTTTTAATATTATTAAATAATGATATTGTAACTTTAAATGTAACAAGTCATTGACAGTTCTTTTTTCTTTAAACGTGACTAGTGGAGCTTACTTGAGTTACGGTTTAGCACACTCCTGAGTATATTCTCATTTCCTTGACACGTTTAAAATTTATGTTCTTATCTCACATTGGCTGGAAAAAGTATTGCAATAGTTATTATTCCAGACTTTTCTTGTTTATTATATGTTTAAGGTATTATAAAATCATCACAACTTTAAGCCTGAGTTTATTCACTCAGTATCACGTTATTGGCTAACCACGTGCTAGGCACTGTTAAAAGCACTGAGATTGTGTGGAGGAGTAATGCAGCTTGGGGAGAGGCATCATGGGGATACAGTTGCTGGGGTATCCAAAAGACCCAAGTACTTCAGAACTGCAGTTATAAACCTAAGAAACTCCTTCATAATTAATAAACATATTTTCCTTTTGTTATGATTGCTAATAATTTTATTCTAGCAAACCTCAATTTTCCTCTGAGAATGACATGAATTTAATAAATGAGGAAGTATCAGTTTGACTAGTTTAAGTTGATTAAAATACCAAAACGAGTGTGCCTCAGTTTTGTTGCCTTAAAGTATAATATGCATTTTGCAGAGTTCCTTATGTTAATCCCTAAACTACTTGTTAACTTTTCAGCCATTCAGGAATGCTATTGTCTCTAGCTTTAGGCAGTGTTCCTTCATGTTTTCTAAAAGATGACATAGTTGGTGGTGGTCTATATAGTTGAAGAGGGAAAGTTTATGCACCATTTGCTGCCAAGGACAGCAGAGATATCAGACCCATGAGTCCAAACTGATACCAGGGCAAAATTAACACTAAGATGTAGAAAAAGAAGAAATTATATTTTTAAATTACGAAGAAGCTCCCTATATACAAACCAATTGTGATATTTACAAAGGTGTATAAAATACTTTGCTTTTCTTTAACGAGGAGCCATGTGCAGATCAAAATACTCCTTTTAAATACATAAATATAAATGCTCCATTATTGTTTTATTCAGACTGGAATTAAGTAATGTTTCATGGGATAGTATATTTATAATATGAAGAACAGTAGTTTTTTTTAAAATCAAGCATTAGGATTTAATAAGATTAAATATAGTAACAGAAAAAAGGAAGTAAAAATGATTAATAAACCATATATTTATGCCTACATCTATTTAACTAGATAAGCAACGATTACAGATTTTCATTGCAGTATAATCTTGATATAAAATTATCTAAATAATATTGACAATTATATAGTTACTTTAATAGTTAAATAACAAATAACCACTCGATTATTCTGAAACCTTAAGTCATATCTGAACCCCAGTGTAGTAAAAATAATATGCAATTTGTGCAACAGAATTTAAACAGCCATTTTGAGGGATTTAAAATTTTATGACTTAGAATAACTGTTTCAATAAATATTTCATTTTTCAATGAGTTTCTCTGATAACATGTAAGCACATATTAGAGATGTTCCTTTTCTTGTTTAATCTGAATTTGACACTACTTTAAATTTCTTCACATTGGATTATCAGTTATTACCACATTATATAGTCAACTGTCTATTATATTACTTATGTATTTTTTCCATGAGAATCTTTTGAAGCACAGCTGGTCATAACATGTTACTGATTTCTTTTTTGCTATATATTTAAAGTTTAGAACTAAAGAAAATATCTTCTCTTTTTAATTTCAAATAATATTTAAAAATTTGTATAACATTATATTCACTCAGACAGGTAATGCATCTTTAAAAACACGTAACATGAAATGATTTCCCTCATTTGTGGAGTATAACAATAAAGCAAAATGGAAGGAACAAAATGGCAGCAGATTCACAGACTCCAAGAAGAAACTAGTGGTTACCAAAGGGGAAGGGTGGGAGAGGGAGGGCGGGGAGGGAGGGAGAAGGGGATTGTGATGTATCATGATTGGTGCACATGGTGTCTGTGGGGTCACGGGGAAGACAGTGTAGCTCAGAGAAGACAAGTGGTAACTCTGTGGCATCTTAGTACACTGATGGGCAGTGACTGCAATGGGTATGGAGGGAGACTCAGTAATAAGGGGGAATGTAATAACCACATTGTTTTTCTTGTGAAACCTTCACAAGAGTGTGTATCAATGATACCTTAATAAAAAATAAAGTAAAATGAAAAAATAAAAAATAAAAAAAGTAAAACAAAAACATATAATGTGGATCACCTTTTCTCCTGTTAAAATATCTGTAGAAATTTTACAGACTATGGCCATTCTACATGCTGATTTCATACAGAAAATAAATTCAGACTGGTTTCTATAATAGTCTCTTCACTGGAGATACTTTCTTCTTGAAAATATTATTACTTCTTTATGCCAAGTAGTAATGCCATCAATACTTAAAAAAGTTTTATAAAGATTTATATATGTTCTAGGCCTAGCAACATACTTACCTATTTCAATATAAGTTACAGTGGGGATGATGAAAAAATCAGGGGCTTTTTTCCCCCAACACTCAGCATCAGGAAACCTATCCACGACATATCCAATGTCATTATATCATATCATATATCATATATTCTGTATTAGTTTTTCAGGGCTGCCATAACTGTTCCATGAACTGGGCAGTTTAAAACAATAGAAATTTATTCTCTCAAAGTTCTACATGCTAGAAGTATGATAGCAAGATGGCAGCAGTGTTCCTTCCTCTAAAGTCCCCAGGGAAGAATCCTCTCCTTCCTCACCCAAGCCTTGAATGGTTGCCAGTAATTCTTGGTGTCTTTGACTTGCACCTTCGTCACTCGTCTCTGCCTTTATCGTAATACGGACTGCTGCCCTCTGTGTGAGTGTCTCTCCTCTGTCTCTGTCTCTCTTCAAATCTCTTCCTACATCTATAAGGACAGCAGTCATTAAACTTAAGGCTCACATCAATCTGGTATGTCCTTGTCTTAACTTGATTACATTCACAAAGATTCTATTTCCAAACAGGGTTCTCAATGGACATGAATCTTCAGAGGACACTATTTAGCCCAACACATCACATCGCATCTTATCACACTTCATTATTTTTATCATATCATAAACAGCCTTTCAATGATTCTCCCTTATCAAGATAAGTGGGGAAAGGTTGGGAACTAGGTGCAAGAGTGTAGGTTTACTTAAAATAGCAGAGTTTCTCAACCTCAGCACTACCGGCATTTGGACTGGATAATTCTTTGTTCTGGGGAAGCTGTCTTGTGCATTACGAACATTAAGAAGTGTCTCTGGCCTCTACACACTGGATGCCAGTACATCTCCTCCTTCTGCTGTGTTTGGATAATCCAATATGTCCCTAGACATTGCCAAGTGTTCCTGGGGTTAACATTACCACTAGTTGAGACAGAGAGTTGAGAAATTTGGACAGATTCCTCATTTTTCTCACTGGAACCTGCTATACCATTAACCCTTATTGAGATGATTATCCTGCAGGCAATCTAGTTGGCTTTCTTCCTCTAGCCTATTCTAGCTTTGCTACCATCTTTCAACTATTTAAACCAAGTACAAAAAACACTAATAAGTAAATAAATGTTTTAGTCTATCTCAGGAAATTAAGACATCCTTATTATTACCGATTCTTTAATGACATTTGTGTTAAGAAAACTAAATAAAAAAGAAATTCAGGGAAATGATACATGAAACTAAAATAGAAATATTATCAGTACAAACAGGAAACAAAACTGCTATGCAACCACATGCCCATGTTCTTCTGGTAGAAAATTATTTCAGTTTAGGGTACCTCCATGGGGAGAAAAATTACCAAGGATTTTATTGCCATGAATCAACTAAGAAGAATTCATTTTGTTATTTGAATTTCTTACTAGACTTTCCAATAGTGGTGTACCTAAGCTGGCCCATCTGGACAACACCAGTGTTCCTGGATGGGCATTGGATGACCCTGTCTATTGCTTTCCTTTGTTTTTTAATCTCCATCACTTTATTTTTTTTTTTCTAATTTCACTGCTGTACAACCCTTATAATTGTCACATCTTCCTTTCAGGTATATATTGTTTTAGTATAGTTGGGAGAATTATATGTATATCCACAGCCAGATGACTCCAGGGAAATATTTAATGTATTAAGTTGCCTAAGAGTCAATTCTCACCCATTCTGTTAACTGCATTATTTACATTTTTACCAAATTATATAAATTAAAAATCTTGGAAAACAGGTCACTAATAAATATTCATGCCCTCTTTACCCAGCCACCAACAACCTAAACCTATGTATTTCCCATAGAACAATGATTAATCTTAAATCCTGTATTTTTATGAATTAACAATTGAAGAAATGTTCAGTGTTCATTATTTATTAGGTCACAGATTCCAGGATACATTTTATGCTAGGATGCATTTCAGAAATGGTTTTAACAAAGAAGGCTTTCTAGACATCTATTCCAAAAGAGTTCCCACTCACATTTCTACCTAAGCTATTCTCGTCTTTATCACCAGTGAGCAATCATTGTATCTGACCCAGCAAAACATGTCACTCATTCTCTGAGAGCTTCCTCTTCTTTCAAACTGTTCAGAGTTTGAAACCCAGTATGATTCTCTTCTTGGTCTAACTCGCTTCCTTAATGATCTCTTTTTGTATTACGTTTTTAAATTAACGTCAAATCGTATCTCCAGAGCAGTTATCTAAATTCCAGTCTCACACCTCCAACTGCCTACTCCGACACTGTTGCCTGGTGGTCTAATACACAGCTCAAAGGAACTGACACCGCATCTCTTTCTTCTCCCTCACCCGATACTTTATTTAATCTTCTTCATTCTGCCTCCCATTGATCAAGATATACTTGAAGTTATCCTTGAGACCTTTTTTATTCCCTACTGGATTTCTGGTGCTAAAGAGAAAAATCACCTATGTGGTGATGGCATTTGCGGTTTTTCAAGTTAATATTCAAAATAACATGATAGTATATTTTATGCTGTCTACTTTTGTTAGATCTTCATTTCATTTTAGTGTATCTAGAGATGCATAGATTCAATCAAGGAAAAGACCTTCGTGAGCAATCACTTGAAGAGCAGGCAGCAAGTGAATCATTTACAGATGCATCTAGGGAGCCAGGTCTCAACCTGTTAACTCTGTCAGGGAGACGAATGGATCTGGAAGGATATCATTTAAGTTACATGGGTTCAGAATCGAGTTTGCAGTGGCTGACACCTTCATTAACTCTCTTGGAAGAGAATAGGCTTCAATAAATAATTGCCATGGTTGAGTAGCAAGACCTTTCTAACTCTAATGAATGAAGAATATATCAGTAAGTTTCAGGTTAGACCTCCCTTCTTAGAACTATCATGGTTTCCAGTAGTATTTATTTTTTTACATTTATCTCTTAACATAGGCTTTAAGAATCTCTAAGAGAGGGAGTCAAAAGCATACAAACATCCATTAAAAATTTTTTTTATTAAAGTATTATTGATATACACTGTTATGAAGGTTTCACATGAAAAAACAGTGTGATTACTACATTTACCCATATTATCAAGTCCACACCCATCCCGCATTGCAGTCACTGTCCATCAGTGTAGTAAGATGCCACAGATTCACTATTTGCCTTCTCTGTTCTACACTGTTCTCCCCGTGACCCCACACACCATATGTACTAAACATAATACCCCTCATTCCCCATCTTCCTCCCTCCAGACCCGCCCTCCCACACTCCTCCCCTTTGGTAACCACTAGTCCCTTCTTGGAGTCTTGTGTGTCTGCTGCTGTTTTGTTCCTTCAGTTTTGCTTCGTTTTTATACTCCACAAATGAGGGAAATCATTCAGCACTCGTCTTTCTCCTCCTGGCTAATTTCACTGAGCATAAAACCCTCCAGCTCCATCCATGTTGTTGCAAAGGGTAGGATTTGTTTCTTTCTTATGGCCAAATAGTATTCCATTGTGTATATGTACCACATCTTCTTTATCCATTCGTCTACTGATGGACACTTAGGTTGCTTCCGTATCTTGGCTACTGTAAATAGTTCTGTGATAAACATAGGGGTGCATATGTCTTTTTGAGTCTGAGAAGTTGTATTCTTTGGGTAAATTCCTAGGAGTGAGATTTCCAGGTCAAATGGTATTTCTGTTTTTAGGTTTTTGAGGAACCTCCATATTGCTTTCCACAATGGTTGAACTAGCTTACATTCCCACCAGCAGTGTAGGAGGGTTCCCCTTTCTCCGCATCCGTGACAGCATTTGTTGTTCCTAGTCCTTTCGATGCTGGCCATCCTTACTGCTGTGAGGTGATATCTCATTGTGGTTTTAATTTGCATTTCCCTGATGGTTAGTGATGTGGAGCATCTTCTCAGGTGCCTGTTGGCCATCTGGATTTCTTCTTTGGAGAACTGTCTCTTCATATCCTCAGTCCATTTTTTAATAGGGTTATTTGCTTTTTGGGTGTTGAGGAGTGTGAGTTCTTTATATATTTTGGATGTTAAGCCCTTGTTGGATATGTCATTTACAAATACATTTTGCCATACTGTAGGATGGCTTTTTGTACTGTTGATGTTGTCCTTTGCCATACGGAAGCTTTTTAGTACAAACATCCATTTTTGCATAAGGGTTCAAAGGATAAAATACCTCTGAAGTTTTCTCATGGCTTGATAGTTGTCCGTAAGTCTAGGATGAGAATCTTTGCCTGAGTAGGATCCTGAAGGATACTATGCTAATGAACATCCTGCAGTGTGAGGATTAGGGGTTTTCCTTCAGTGGAATCTTTCTAGAATATTGCTTTTATACACGAAGATCACCAGAATAGAGAATACACATGGTATTTTTTCCTAATTCATTTCATGCATATTAAATTTTAGTTTATAAAACCTAATTAAAATTAGAATGTAAAGGATCAAATTACAAAAGGAATGAAATGTTACAAGGGTGGAAATCTACTTATTGTGTATTAAAAACACTGGAAAATATGTATGTGTGTGTGAATCTGTATATATATCTGTATGCACATGTACACATATGTGTTGGGTGTACACTATCACATACTGCAATGAGAATTCGAATTTTTATTTTTAGATCTCATCTTTCCTGGATATATCTTTTTCTTATCACTCTCTACTACCTTACCTATCTTATAGGCCTTACTGATTTCTTTTAAGTGGCTTGTGGGTGATCATTTGTAAAAGCAGGCAGAAGGCAGGTAAGAGTTTTATTAGTTTTTGGAATTAAGGATAATGGTATAGTTAGGGAAAAGATGTCAGGTCTACCAAAGAGAAGAGATATAAGAAGAAGGGGCCACTGCTAACTGGAAAGAATTATAAGGCATTACAAGGCAAATATGCATACATGGCCAACCATCCAGAATAATAAACTTCACATCTGAATATGATTATATTCATTTTTATCACCTATAATGACTATTTTTGTATTATTATTTCACTCAAAACATCTTAAATTTTCACTAGTCTTTACTCTCTGCCTCAATATTCTCATTTGTCAAAAGATGACCATCAGAGCAGGTATATGTGTGTGTGTGTGTGTGTGTGTGTGTGTGTGTGTGTGTGTGTGTGTGTGTGACTATAGTAAGGCTGTAGGGATGAGCTGGAAACATGTAAAATTGCTTACATCCATTCCTGGCACATAGTAAGTACTTAAATACTAGCTGATAGTTTTCTCTTATACTTGAACTATCTGTTATTTTATTGTACTAAGTAAATGTCTTATATGTATGTGTGTATAATATATATATATGCATATATATATACATATACATATATATATCTTATTTAATCCACTACTCTGTTCATAATGTGAAATGTAGCCTATGGAACATAATTGTAACACTATGCACATAGTATGTTAGTGAAATGATTGATTACTGGATTCTGGATTTAGAATGCACACTCCTATATTGGTGGTATAGGCCAATCCTGTGATATTTATTATTTGAATAATGTTTCCCAAAACTATGTTAATGAATTTAAATTTATTCTAAAATGCTGTTTACAAAATTTCTCATATGGTATATAAAATTTTTTATTTACCATGTTGAAACAATATACAGCCAAAGAAAAACTTATTTCTAACTAATGAATATAACCCTACATTGCAGAAGAAAATGATTTAAAAATTTGCTTTCCAAAGTTACAATATAAACCAGTTACTAGTTGAAGAGAAGAAAATACACTTCTGAAAGGAAAAATAATATTGTTAAATATTTAAATATATTCATGATTCTGTGTAACACAGTTATATATCAAATTTAAAATTTGAGCCATGCCTAAGGGGACATCTGACGAATAACACAAATTACACTCATGCAAAAACTCTATTTCTGTGTCCCTCTATATCTCTTTTCTCACTGTACACACACAAACACATGTTTACACACTTAAAGGGAAAAGAACCAAAGGAAATGTGATGACACTAGGACAGCTGTGACAATATTGTGTACAAATAGATATTAATAATATCAAAAATTGAATAGAATACTGGTATGAAAATCAGATATGTACTATTTTCTTTTAATTGACATTTTTACTTAAACCTTTACTCATAGCACTTTATCATTTAAAATGAGAGAAGATAATAGTGCAAAAATTACTTGAATGAACATAATGAAATCCCAGTTAATCTTCTATTGTGTTAAGGCACTTGATGCCTTGTTAATTTCCCAAATAACTCATTTCTTAGTTCTTGTAAGTCTCATTTCATAAGCTCTACTATATTTTTTACACTTCAATATAATTTTCAATGTAAAATATAGCATTGGTACAACTCTCGTGGGAACACTGTCTAGGGATGTATTAGTATATCACTTCTAGAAGCATCAATCCAAAATTCCTTGAGCCACATACATTTTATGTGAATCATTGAGAAGAGCTATGATAGAAATTACAATAAAAATTGAATTATGAATGTACTTTTCACCTCATTTTCCTCTGTGGTTGTTTACAATTGAGCATTAAGAACAATAATATGCTCATCGCATTCTTTTAACTATAACCAAATAATGATAACTGGTATTATTAGGAATTAATTTAAAACACCTTGTTATTTGTTGGCAAGGTTTGAAATCTGGCACAGACACAATTTTATTCTATTTTATTTTTTGTCGGAGCTGCCACACAACCCTCAGGTACATGGTCACTTTCCTCTACCTGAGAAACCTCTTCTGGAATCATCCAAGTCAGACACTTGTCTATATCCACTGTTTGGTTTTAGTATATATTTGAAAACTGTTGCTCCCTTTAGTGCTACACTGCGAAGCTCAGAAATATTTATTCAAGGTTTTTCTTTTTTGCCTCTAAACACGGCTAACTCAATACAATTTTCCTTCTTTTCCTCAGACTATTTAATATGCATTATTCCTTTAGTTGTATGCCTGGAAGGAGTATTTCAAATATCCCCGTCTATTCTCTTATGCCAGCTAACTACAAACAACTTACCTTGAGGTGATTACCCTCATGCCTGAGATTAGTTGATGAAAGGATACTTAAGAATTTGATTTAGAAGAAAACAATATGCAATGGGTTAATATTTTAAAATCTTATTCCTTTTATAATATTAATAACTTTCATAGCTATATTATTTCAACCTTGAGGGAAGAGATAGTACAAAGGAAAAAAGCATAATTCAACACAATGAATCATAAAGTCATGCCAGATATGAAACACACTAGTTGGCATTGCAAAATTCCTCTTCAGTGTATTTTCAATGTTTAGAATAGAAATAGAGAAATAGCTTACTAAGTCAAGCAAGGATTCATATTTTTTAAAAATGAATAGCTTTCTGTTCTTTTAATCTGTAGAACAAAAACATAACAATATTCTGTCTCACATACATTAGAAAATATAATGTTAAAAATAAGAACATGACAACATTAGGGAATTTCTCACAACCCCTAGACCTAAAAGAGAAAACTCCTCAAACCCTTTTAGTTCCTGTGGTGCCTCTGAGTGGAAATAGGTTCTCCAGAGAAACACAACTAGTTGGATATTTATATAGATACAGATATGTATGCATATATCTATATCTGAAGGGAGATTTATTATAAGGGAATTTTGCTTTGAGTATGGAGGCTGACCAACTCCAAAACTGGCAGTCAGAAAACTGGAGAATGCATACCAAAACCTCAATGAGATACCACTTCACACATACTAGCATTTAGTAATGAAACTTTAGTAATAACAAATGTTAATGAGGATGTGGAGAAACTGAAACCCTCATATACTCTTGCTGGAAATATAAACTGTCCCAGCCATTTTGAAAATTGCCTGGAGCTGCCTAAAAAATGGCTAAAACTATTCAACATTGAGTTAACATACGTCCCAGTTATTTTAACTCATAGTTATATATTCAGGATAAATGAAAATACATTCCCTCACAAAAACCTTAACATGGATATTGACAGCAGTATTATTCATAATAGCCAAAGAGTTTGAAAACAGCTCAAATATCCATCCATCAACTGACGAACAGATAAGCAAAATGTGTTTATCAACATAGTGAAATACATTTGGGCATACAAAAAAATATTAAGTAATGATACAAGTCATGTAAATGATCACTGAAAACATTATGCTAAACCAATCACAAAAAATCATGTTACATAATTCTATTTATATTAAAATGTCCAGAAAAGGCAAGTGTATACAGACAGATAGTAGATTAGTGGTTATTTAGGGCTGTGGGGATTGGGGAAGAGTGGAGTAATAGCTAAAGGTATAGAGTTTCTTTTTGAAAAGGACAAAATGTTCTAAAATTGATGGTGGTGGTGTTTGGACATTTTTTGTAAATATACTGAACACCACTGAATTGTAGTTTAAACACCTGAACTGTGTGGGATTTTAAGTATATCTCAATAAAACTGTTCCCTAAAACATATTATTGTAAGTGCAGAAATGAGTTTGTGAATTTTTTCAAATGTAGTGCTTAAATGATCAGACATATACATATGCACACACATATACAGATGCCAACTTAATGCTTAGAATCCAAGGTAAAAATATCATGTCCACTGATACACATACAAACACAGGTATATATGTATGTATCTACATGTTCATGATATATTCAACAATAGCATACAAGCAGTTTTCAAATGAATAGTAGCAGAATATTTCCATTCCTAGAGGGAAAAACCACAAAATATTACAAATATATGTTGCAAAATAGTCTCAATGAAAATAAATGTAATGTTAAATATTTTATAATTTCCTCTTTAAATTGCTTTTATTTTCTTTACAATCTTGGACAGCGCTCATACAGTTCATCAAAACGTAATATTTTCAAAAACATTAAAATTGTTTCATCAATTAAACCTTAACATTTTTTCCGATAAATGACTATCATGATATGATTTTGGGAGAATTAATAGTAAGTTTGAATTTATAATATAAAATGCCATTAGAATTTTAAATGTAAAAACACAGTAGTAGAAAAATAACAATGGACCAGGAATTAAAGGCTTGTTTTGTCTTGTAGTCTAAGGCTGTTGCTATCTGTTTCTGCAACTTCTGTTTCGGTCCAAGCTTTCTTTTACCTAGAATACTCTGTTACACATCAGTTTTTGAAATTTTACTTATATCTCCAATCTACCGATACATCACTTCATCTATTTCATTCATTAGCATTGTTTTATAAGCAAAAAATTTTAACTGAGTTCACTCTCTACTATGGACTGCATAAGTTATATTAGAGGAGATGGTAAAACAATGCAACTTATGTACAACACATTAGGGAAAATAAAAACACAAGTTTGCTTTTTGGAATGATTTTCAGACTGAAAATAATTACCTATTTTTGGAATCTGACTAAACTTGCAGAACAGTGAGGTACTTAATTTAGAGAAAGCTAAAATATATTTTAATAATTTTCCCATTGATTTTGCTTAGTATTACATTTGCATTGAAGTAATGCCAAAAGATTTTATGCCTATTCAAAACAGAAAATATATGGTGAAATGATTATTGATAAAATCAGGAATCAACTGCTAATGGACAAAGTGATTACTATTCTTTGAGTTGTTTAATTTCTTTGTAATAACCAGATTTTTTCCCCAATTTTGCAAACATTGCTACAATTTTATAGAGATATGCAGGAGTCTAGGTAGAGTATTTGCATAAATATTTTACAAAAATGACCGAGTGCTTACTGTTTTCTGCAGTAGGTCATGCGTGCTTAGTTAGGAGAATTAGATTTTGAACTTTCTTCCATAGGATTATCCTTTTAGAAGAAATAGATGAACACTAGTAAAGAATGTGGAAAATGGTTCCCCGTCCTTATACTTTTTTAGAAAACACACGCATACACACATTCATTCTTAAACAATTTCTTTCCAACGTGGTTCTGATAACAGCATTTTATTTCATAACTGCAGCTTCACTTACTTTGGTCATTTTTTCCTGTCAATAAATAAGCGATTGGTAAGGATAAAGCTTCTATGCAATGTGTATTGGCCACTGTAACTGTTTTATCTCCTCTTTCTTGTTACATTAGCTAAAAGCAGTTCATGAGCAGAATGTGCACAGTGAGGTAAACTGCTGCACACACTGAGGGCCAAAGGCTGTCAGTGGGGTTGGGAGGTGAGGCTCAAAGTGGGATCACATCAAAACAAATGTCTCTGATCTAATTATGTCACTATGGGTCAATTCTCATTATCCATTTCTGGAAAACCATAAAGTCTAAGACATTTATCATTTCCCTATCTTATCTTCTTTTTGGAACATACCAATTATTTTATTTGATCCAAAATGCGACAGATATTCTTAGAATCAGTGAGTGATTACACCCTAAAATGGGGAAGAGATAAGTTTATCACAAAAGCATAATACATCAACAGGAGCTGGGAGAATAAAAGGAGGAATTTAAATCTTATTCACTTGGAAAATGACATATCTTCAACATGGAAAATGCTTTGAGAGAAAGCTAGATGAAACTCCAAATATATGAAAGTATAGTGTATTGCAAAATACAGAAAATGCAAAACATTTTAAACATAAAAATCAATATATAATGTTTAAAAAACATAGGAAAGAAAACATGTAATGCTTGAAATAGAAATAGGAATGGAAATTATCGGATAACTTGAATGTTGTTTCTGGTATTTTTAGCATATGAGTAGGAACTATAGGGTGAAAAATTAGTTTCTCCTCAATGACCCACAGTAAGGAGAAAACAACAGAATAAAAACTATGACAAAACTATTAAATATGTTTGTATGTTTTGATCCAGTTTATAAGAATGAATTCAATAGCAACAGAATTCAATAGCAATAGACTTAGCCTTTATGCTTGCATTTCAAACAGCAAGAAGGAGTAAGAGAGGACAGTCCCTTCCCTTTAGGAATACTTATCAGAACTATTTTTTTATATCACCAGTAATACTTTAATCACATGATCAAAACTGTCAATGAGGATCTTTCGGGCATCCATTCTATTTTTCATGCCTATGTATCTAATTAAAATCATATTTTCATTAGTGAGGAAGAAAGAGCACATACTTTCAAAACAATTTCTTCTAAAAATTCTGATAAATTCTATCTAATACTATAATTTTCCATGTTATTTATATGAGATTATATAAGAAATGACATCTTAATCTATATCATTTACAAAACCTTCAGTGGCACGTGCACAATGGCCTAAGGGTGATCTAAATGCTATTTTTCTAAGAATATCTCCCATTTCTTTCAGTCTTTCCTATTATGCTTCATCAGTAATAATTATGTTGACAATAGCAATGCTCTGTCCTCTGCCTTGTATTCTTAGAAAGCTTACTGTAAGTGAAAGAAATGATCAGAGGTAAAGTGTGAAGAAACTTAGAGTTCACTTAAAAGACAGTAACAACCACCAGATATTTGTGGAAAAAATATCTGGATGATTTTAGCCCCCTAGCAGAGGAGGTATGAACATGGATGCATTACCTTGGGACTTACTGGTTTTACTATATATCTCACCATTCAAAACTCACTAACCTAAACCTAATAGAATGGGTAGAATGTCCTTAAAATAGATCACTAATTTTCCAGGTGTTTTCCAAAGTGAATTGAGGCATTTTTCTCCAGGATGCAGCATATAGACTGGTATATAGTGCCATGTCCCAAAGAGCTCACACATGCAGGTCCAGGAAATAAGGGGTGGATGTAACACTGGCCCCCTCACTGGGATTCCCCTGTAAAATCTGTGCTTCTGATATGCACAACTTCTGGCTCTATAAATTCTAAATGTGATTTTTTGAATTAGAGTTGGTGAGTACTTAATAAATAGAACTGTAAAAATTAAAATAGACTTAAAACTAAGAATAACACCTGATCATTTGGGTTCCTCATGGGCAAGGATTAGCAGGGGGAAAAAAAGGTATTATATTAAACCCATATGGATACAAGTAACCATGAAGGGCTAAGATGTTTTATAGTCATAGCAGGTAGTAGTACCTTTCGAAGCTAGGAAATTAATTAGCATGCCTCTAGGTTCCTCCAGGTCTGTGATAATGGTGAATGACCAGTACTACTGATTAAAGAGCATGGTGAGTGGAGTAATTCAGAGCTCAAACACCTTATAGTGAAGATCCAAGCACCTTGATCTGCCAAGAACCTAGACATGCCAGATTCTTGGTGAAGGAAATCAAAATGTTCATTTAAGGAGAAAGAAGATGGATATCAATTACTGCCCCAGGAGCAGCTGCAGGAATAGGAGCTGCTGCCTATAGTATTAGGAGTTTGTATTAGGTCCTTAAAGAATTTGCTATTGAGAATTAACTAGAAAGTGGTCTGTGAAGAATTCAGGTTAATGCCAGGCAAACTTGTTTCAGCGGTTCAGTGAGTGGTGGATTGTACTGACTTCCTTTATGTAATAAATTAAATTCCTCTTCATTCTTTGTCCTTCTCAAGTTTAGTCATCATATCATGAAGTGTTTTTAAAAACTAAAAGGCAAATTGATATAAAATTCATAAATAGACATTAATGTATGAAAATATCTGTGCATATATAGCAGAAAGAATCACTAGGCTGCAGGTGCGTATCCAAACTCTCTGTAAGATTTTTACATATTCTTGTCTAATCTTTACACCATATGTATCACCACCAGAGTCACCACATAGATTAGCCAGAAAAAAAAAAAGAATATAAAAGTTGCATGCTATAAAGTTTAAGTTCTGAAATATAAAATTAACTTCATCCACAAATCTATGAAATCAGAATTTGTAAGTATTTTCACAATTGGGGTAAAGTGGAAATACTATTTGAAACAACACAACTACTATGTTCTGCTTTCCCTGTGATTTCACACATCTTTGTCATCAAGCCATATCTGATTGCATACATACATTGTTCTTCTTGGTTTGAAATTACCCTTTCTATTAAGGATGAGTTTGATTCACCTTGGATTTGAAATTAATCCATAAATAATTTTAAAAAAAACCTCAAATCTTTGTCCCATCACATATTTTTCTCTTCTTTCTAGCATTTTGCTACACACCATTACTCTGTTCACAGGAAGATTCTTTATACTAAGCTAGCACATCTGTTGTTTCTAGAGAAAGTTTATAAAGAGGTAAAAAACGTAGTTTCAATTGCACCATATTTCCAAATCTGAGACAAGTTAAAACCACAGACCAAAAGCCATATCTGATTGCACACATACATTGTTCTTCCTGATTTGAAATTACCCTTTTTATCAAGGATGAGTTTGATTCACCTTGGATTTGAAATCAATCCTCTAGACAATTTAAAAAATAATCACTACCCAGGTATCAGTCAGTTTCACTCTCTCCATAATTCCACTGCACAAAATCAATCCTTATTCTCTTCAGATTATTTCATTGGCAGATAACAAAGTGCTGATTTTCAGTAGGCTATCATTTGCCATATTAACTGATTAATTTCCTTCAAATATCCTTTTTGTTTCCTCTTCCATATTCAGTTAGTTTGTATCTTTTTCTCTCTCAATAAATCAGTGACTGGATAGCATGATAGCATACAAAAGGGTTCGTTCGTGATTTTTTTTTTACTGAGAGAATAGTTTGGTAAAAAAACAAAAGATTTCTCAATATCATAACCAACATACTGAACTGAAAGTAAATAACTTCCACGCTATATATAACAAACAGGGAATACATCACAGACGTGAAAGGAAAATCTCGGGGGAAACTGGTGTTATGTTCCTGAAAAGAGCAGAAACGTCTTCCCTTCACCCCTCCCAGGTTCACCTGCTCCAAAGGTAAAAGCCTAGAGCATACAGAGAGGAGTCTGGGGAAATGTGTATCAGAATGAAACAAAACTACTCCTGGGAAGATTTGGGGGACGCCTCTGCATTCATTATGACTCAAACGGTGGAAGCAGCAGAGCTGAGATGGGAGAGATATCCTCCTAGGCCGGAGGCCATGTCCCACAGATCTCTGGGAGGAGGGGGAGAGCGCATTTGGGAAGGCCAGATGACACACACGGACAAAGGTCTGTGCTCCCACCCCCTTCACAAACTAAAAGAAACAATCAGAGAAACCAAAAAACACATGGCTTGATTCTTAACAGACCCATATATGAATATATCCTATCAAGAATGAGACAAGAAGATATCCTGAATAGATTGAGATTAAATTTCAAAGATCCAGGGGAGAAACTATAAGTTAAATTCAGATTTATTTATTAAAAGAAAGTAATAGTTCTTTCATATCTGTATTTATGGGATATGACTCTTTTTTGACTGCTATCTGTGTAAAATTAGGTATTTGAATGCTAACTAATGAAAAAGTTTAAATGTTGAAAAATACACTTTGATATATTCGGTGATTGCATGAATGTGGCCTTACATGTGAGGCACAAAGCTAAATGTTTATAGATTCATTAACTTATTTCAAAAAATAATAATAATTATATCAGGTCTTCATTAAAGAAAGAAAAGATCACAAATTGTTCTCCTACGAGATACTGATTATCCAAAATCTACAAGTGATATCATAAAATACAAAATCAGCTGAAACTTACTATATTAGTCAGCTTGGGCTGCCATAAGAAATAATACAGACCAGTTATCTTAAACAACAGGAAATTATTTTCTCTCAGTTCTGGAGGTTAAAAGTCTGAGATCAGGTTCTGAGAGGGACAGTTTCTGATATGGGATCTTTCTGGCCTGTAGACAACCACTTTTTTGTTACATCCTCAGTGGCCTTTCCTTGGTGGATGCAAATGGGGCTGGGTTGGGAGCAGGGGGTATTCTGGGTGTCTCTTCTTATAAGTCCACTAATTCTATCAGATCAGGTCTCCACCCTAGGATCTCATTTAGCCTTAATTACTCCCTTACTCCAAATACAGCCACACTAGGGGTTAGGATTTCAACATGAATTTTGGAAGGGACACAAATATTTGGTCTTTAACACTCAGTAGCCTGAGAATAAAAATAGTAAATTTATGACATTTTTCATGCATTTATGATATTTTTTATGAATCCTGTAACATAGCACTATATTACACATGACTTCTTTTAGAATCTAACTTTTGATCTAAACATGTACATTAAAACTGAAAATATGTAAGATCACTTTGGATTGTCACCCTATTAGGAGGCTCTCCTGGCATTCAGTTTGAGGCTAATGATTCTAAATGTTCTACACAATGCTGGTAGTCCAACAAATACTGCCATGCCCAAAATACCAGTAATAACTCAATTTAGTAACAGTGTTTGTCTTTTTTTTTTAATTCACTCATTCTTTAAACTAAGCTCCTATAGCAACCATAACCTTACTGTCCATAATGGTGACGTGGAGCCTGCATTTCCATATTTTTTCTACCCCATATGTTCATAACACACTCCCTTGCTCCTCTATTGCCACAACAATGCTACATAATAAAAGAGACCAAAATAAGGTATAAAAAAAAGTAAAGTAATTATTGAGTCACGGGTCTACAGTTTCAGCAGGGATATTCTCGTGGTCTTGGCGTGGCTCACTTGGCCATCTGCAGTAAGTGCAGCTCGGCTCGGCAGGGCTGGTGACCGTAACCGGGCTATCTTAGGCCCAGTCGGCTGCCCTTTGGTCTATTACGGCTTGGGCTGGGCTGGGGCACGAATGCAGTAACTCTGGTCCATCCATCTCTTACTCGAGCAGTCCAGTCCAGCTCAGCAATATTCTCATAGCAAAGGAAGCAGAGCGAGAGACAAAGCTGAAATGCACAAGGGTTTGGTTAATCCTTTGCTAATACTGGCCCAGGCAAATTATATGGATGAGCTGAGGATCAAGGAGGGCTCATGGTCCTCCTCTTGACTGGACAAGATGCAAAGCCACACTGTAAAGGAAGTGGACACTCGGCCATTTAAAGCAATACATGCACCCTATGTGCATGTATGCACATATGCACACACATAGAGGATTTATCATTGCTTCTTTTGTATTAACGGGTTCCTATTATCCTACATTCTAGTTTCTATTTCTTACCAGGAGACTATGGAAAATTATGACTGGTAGTTTTTAAAACTTTCCTTTAGATGCCTGTGTATTATTCAAATATTCTGTGTAATAGTCAATATATCTCTAGATAAATCGTCAAAAGTACTATCAGCATTTATCAAATACATCATAACTTTCCTATTAATTTAAGATGCTTCCCTAGACATATATTAAAAGTCCATATATACTTGAATCTATTTTTCAGACCTTTACATTAATCAGGATATAGGATATAATAATAATAGGAGTTATAGTAATAAAAATAAATAATAATAATACTTGGCTCACAGTGCTATGAAGATTATTTAAAGTCCTAAAACAGTTCTTCATATAAAAACATTCTATGTGGGATATTAATATTATCACTAATATAATGAGTATTACTATTAACTTTGAGTAAGTGCCATAAACTTCAATCTCTATTTGAAAGTGGAATTAATAATAGTTATTTTGAAAATTTCATTTAAAAAAAATAAGTGATAAAATGTAAGTGTAGATAATATAGATGTATATACTACCCACTTTTTTCCAAAATTATATTTTCTTAATATATTATTTTTTTAAATGAACACCAAAAGAATTATAAGCTATTTTCTATTTTGACTCTAGAGTGAAATATTTTAAACTATAGTTGACATTTTTATTTTTTCATTTACTCCTTTCAAGGAAATAGATTCAAGTAACTATGATTATATAAACTATGGAATGTGTTAAAATAACTAATGCCCACTGAATTCACTGAAATGCACAGAAAATAAAAATAAAATGATGCCAGTCTTAATAACCTTAAAACAATATATTTGTATATTACATTTCACTGTCAGTACATGTGTGTTGGTAAAACATCCATATAAACATACTCATTTTCATTACATCTTATACAGTTTCTTTTCCATCATATATAATTTAATTAGGCAAACATCTTAATGTAACATATTTTTACCAAAATTATCCTTTAGCGATTGTAGCTGTGATGGTAGCTAATTTTCCACTATGTTATGTGGGTGTCTTGACCCCAGAATTTTGACAGAGAAACAGCATTAGAGCTGATTTAACACAATTGTCAATAAAGAAATATGTCAACACATCTAGTCAACAAACTTCTATCTAATTGCAAGATACAGGTACTCTGAAAAGATGAATGTTTGGGGTTATGACTTGTGCCTGTATTCAAAGATTGGGGCAAATGCACAATGAGTTACTAAAATTAAAAATTGCATATACTTATTTCTATTTATTTATCATATTGAATACTACCACTGGTAGCTTTTTAGCCTCCACCACTGAGCTTAAAACCTTCAACTAAATATACTTTTATAGACTCAGGCATAATTGGCATCTGTGGATAATATTAGACAACATTCTTGCAATACTTATTGAGATTATTATGTAAGAATTATGTTTCAACATTTTGTCCCAAAAAATGATATCTGCAGTTGTTTTATTTTGCTTTTAAAATTTGTACATTATTTTGCCTATCTCCAAAATTTTAGTAGTCCTAAGGTATCAAGAAGAAAGACTATATGTATACATTTTTGCTGCTGTTAAGTAATTAAAATGACTTCATAGTTTGTGAGCATCAGGTTTCTTTCCAAGCAAAATGTCCTGAGGTTATTTTGGGAAGGCAGCTAAGCAGAGGTGTCAAAAGAGCCCTCTCTGCATTCAAACTATCCACGGATGAATCCTCACCCTCTGCCTTCCCCGGGGGTACTTAATGTCTTGATATATTAGTTGTCTCCTCTCTAAACTGGGAACACTAAAAGTATCTCCTTCATTACCACTGTTGTAAGGATTAAATGAGTGCTGTATGTTAGAATACTGTCTATCACACAGTAAGAAATAAAAATGTAAGTCAGCTATTACTGCTTTTGTGTTTGTGCTATTAAATGGTCACTGCCAAATGTCACAAATACTAGCTCTGTTCTTATAAATTTGTGTCTGCTTTGAAATATATCTGAAAGCTATCTGCAATGAGTAAATATGACCTCTTACAGCTTTGTATATATATTCGAGACAGAAAATAAAATACATCATCCAATTACCCCAGTGTGATGACTATTTGTATATGATGTGTCTGAATTTCAGAAACGTTAAGTTGTTCTCTCAGGGTATAAATGATTTATATTTAGAAGCTAATGTAACACAAAATTTACAATTTCAGTAAACTGTGTAATTCTGGTGCGCATGTGGATGCTAATTTACTTGTCATAAAATGTCCTTTACTAGCAAATATGTTAGATACTGAAGAACTTTTTTCACTTATTCAGGTCAATAGTTGCATATTGACAAACATTTTAAACCCTGAATTAGTTAATGGTTAATTCATATATTCTTTATATCTATAATGAAAGAACAGTATTTGGACTTTCTTTTTCCTTATCTATCATTCATGTTTTGAATAGTAACTGTTCATTTTAAACCTGCTTCCACTTCTCAATATCCACCCAAACTTGGTATTTTCAGTGGAGTGATTGCCTCCTCCATCTTCTCACCTTTGTATGTAGATTGATGGAATCATTGCATTTTCAGTATGTGGTATGTAGAATACAGAACCTTTAACACAAAAATTTGTCGGTAATATTGTGCAAATTTTATCTACAAGAATATGAGTAATATGAGGTTTTTGGCTGCCAACAATTAAAAAGAAAAGAACTAAGACTCATTTTGGTTTGAGTACATGATCTGCCAAAAATGAATCATAGGCAATTAAATTTGACTTATAAAAATGTGTTTTTTTTGAAGTTTCTCAAAAAGCAAAATGATTCCAAGGTTTTCTTTTTTTAAAGATAACAATTCAGATCCTGAGTACTAACACAGCTTATAAATATGTGGTATAAACATGTAGTGTATTTAAAAATGTTCATAATCAGTGCTCAGATACAAAATGCACTTGTCACGTTACCACAAATCATACTCACCTTTACTACAAGACATGATAAAATCCTGACCCATAAAGAAATTGTTTCTGTATGGTGTGTGTCTGTGCATGTGAAACACCCTTCACTTAAAGAGGTGATAAGGTTTACTTAGAAGTGACCTATTTTCTATTTGTCGCATCTCTACTCAAAGGGACCGAGAGACTAGCTCCTTTTTTAGGAAATTATAGAATAATACAAGATTTTAGAGTTAGCTCAGCACCTTCTAAGATAATACGATCTTCTTTTCTCTCAATTGAATCCAATACACCTAACTTAGTACCTGTCCAATTATGCAGGTGAAAAATGTTTGCTGAATGAGTGGATTGTATTTCTCAGTAACATGAAAGTCCTCACTGGAAGATATAAAGAAAAAAAACATAGCCTTCTGGAATCCCATCATTTTTAGAAAGGATGTACAAAATCATAATCAAATTGTCTCTGATAAGAGCTTAACTTTTGTGGATGCTTACTAGGACTACATTTAAATATACATGTACATGCATAATATGTGCCTAGTCCATATCTACATGGAGATGAAAGACATTTAAAAAGTACATCTTCTCTAACCCTGGTTCACCTCAATCAATATGCCATATGTTTTACTAGTTAAGTCAACTTCCAACTGCATTTAATCACTGCTTTAGAAGGTGGCAGCGATCAGAAAACTACTCACGCAATTTTTTTTCCCAAGGGCTCTGCATATTTAAAGCATTTTTTAATTATTTGGCTATTTATTTCATCTTCCTCTGAATATCTCTTCTCCACTATTTCAGCTATATAATTAACTGACTATCTAAAATGAATGTTCTTCTATCCCTTATTTGCATAGGCAGAATTAGTCAAGTGATTTTTCAAAAGAGGAAAATACTGGAAATAAGTTGTATCTCAACATGGAATTTCTACACTATGAAAACTTCAATAAAAATTGTTGGGGAAATTATACTTTTGGGTTCTTTTTAAATTGTTGACATGATTCCTTAGTAACTACTTATTTTGTCCTGTTCATTTACATATTTTTACTATCTGTGATCTCCACGATCCCTTCAAAAGCAGTGACTATTAAGACATGAAATAGTATTTTCTTGGTGAACTTTAACACAGATCTAAGTATTCACTAAGCACCACATACAGTCAGTTTGTCTTTCTTCTCTAGTTAACAGCAGATATGACCATCACAAAAAGGCAAGCTGTAGAAGACGAAACTGCCTTTGAGACGTCAGAGGAGAACCTCAGGGAAAGAAGGCATCTGTTGGTGGTGGTCGTGGTGGAGAGAGAGAGAGCGTTTTTCATAGATTCTATTTCTGAATGATACCATCACCTCCCCTCCAAGAATGAAGTATTACAGTTGACATCAACTGATTGGTAACAGTGAGAGTGTAAGTGAAACAGTATTAGCCATGCTGACAGTTTATGAAGAAAAGTGATTCAAATATGCAGTTTGTTATATTCTACAGACTGTTATATGCATTTGAAATTTTTGATAACAAAGTTTTAAAAAGGAGAAATATTAAACCAGAGTAAACAGTTTTTTTAAATGAAATTCTTTGAAAGCATATTATATATAAGTAGATGGCAATTTAACTTGGGGGATTTATGTTAATAATCACTTAACAGATTTGATCTTCCATTAAGGTTATCAATCTCTTGTGATATGACTGGGCTACATAGCGGTTTGAGCATTAGAGGCAAAAAATTCTATAAACAGGGTAAAGGAAATGTGGGAAGCAAGAACTGTAACTTGTGCCTAAACACGAATCAAGCTACCTGGGCATAAATGATGGAATGTAGATTCATACCACAAGTGGTGAATTTTCAAATGTTGGTTTGAATGCCATTGTATTAGTCAGCTTGGGCTCCCGTAACAAAATACCATAGACTGGGTGGCTTAAACCACAGGCGTTTATTTTCACACAGTTTGGAGGCTGGAAGTCTGTGGCAGAGTTGGGTTCTGTAGGAGATTCTTTCTAGCCTTCAGATGGCAGCTTTCTGGTTGCATCCTCAGTGACCTCTCTCTCTTCCTCTTCTTACAAACCCATTATGAGGTCCCCGATCTTATAATCTCATCTAACTCTACTGATGTGCTAAAGCCTCATCTCCAAATACCAGCACATTTCAGGGGGACAAATTCACAATATGAACTTGGGGGGAAAACTTTCAGTACACACACGTATTTTTGCTTTAAAAAGGAGGGAGACTTTGAAAATGTCTTCTGAGGGAAACACAAAATGATGCATAGCTTTGGGGTGATTTTTAGGATCTGATTTCTTGGTTCCGATCAGAGCTCAGTGTTTGTTAATCTACATTTAAGGACCCTTTCTACACTGCAGTCATGGAAACAAAGGAAGAACAAAATATCTTCTTAAGTGGCAAAGTGAAGATAGACATGAAATCTTTTCCTCACCTCTGCTTGAAACTCACAACAGTTGGGCTAAGTTGGGCCTCCACTGCAGTTGGGACAACTAGACACATCTGCAGTGTGCAGCCCCAGCACAGTCACCATTCCCAATGACAGCCCCAACTTTCCAGAGAAGGTTTGCTTAACAACTTCAAGGAAACTAGAAGTTAGGCACTAGCAATTTGTGCATGAGATCTCCACAAGGGTGGAGAAAATTATTGTGAAGCCATATTAGATGGAAACTTCCAACTGAATGAGACTTTTGGGCAGGACTACGACTCGTGAATTTTCCGGGCGGAGGTGTGGCCGCAGGGATGGTTGTCCCTCCTGTGAATGTGAGCACTGAGTACGACTGCCTTATCAGCTCTGGGGGAATTCTGTGACACACAGGGAAAAAGTACAAAAACACCCCAAGTTAGCCATGCTAATGCAGAGCAAACGTACAAAGAACACTCTAAAAATAGAAAGCCATGATAGTTAATAATGGCTAAGGGAGAAAGGAAAAAGAAACAAATATTTTGTATTTTGAATACTGCACATATAAGTGCATTCCCACAAACACAGAGCTTCTAATAAAAACGTTTAAAATAAAGTGCTGATATATTGACAGACTGAACACTCAGATTACACTCTTCCCTTATCTGTTTAAAACCCCCCTCCCCAGCCTCAGATAGTCATTTCAGCGTCTCTTGGGGACAAGGGCTGAGCTCTGCCATGGTTACCACCTGCTAAGGCAGCAGCTGCAGTTTTTAGCACCCAGGTCCAGCTAATCAGGGCCATGCAGGCTGCAGCTTCCCCACTGGCTGCCAGGCACGACCTGTTAACACAGCCCAGAAATATAAGGGGGTTAAACACAATGGGACAAGCTTCTGTCCCATCCCAATAGGCAATACCAGACACAGCAATTCCATGTGTCCCTTCCAGAGATGCTCTGTGTGCCGGCATTCCCTGTACTCCCTTGAGAATGTGGAGCCAGGACGGTTAGTCACAAACTTGTATTTCTTTCTTTCCTTCGCTAGAGTCTTCCTCAGACTTGTTCCCTGTCTTTTCGCCTTGGTAATGATCCCCCAAACCCCACCCCGATACACAACAAAGGAAAAAAAAAAGAACATATAAATTATGCCGCTGGCTGGATTTTCAAAAAAAAATGGGTTAAGACAATTGGTTACAAAAATTTGGTCCTACAAATCAACCCTCAGAATGAGATTTCAGGCTTGTATTCTTGAGGTCGAGAGAGATAACATTTTTGAGGATAATTAGGGCCAGTAACAATCCCTGACATGCACTAGTGTCTTGGTTACTAAAGCTCTCAACAGTGTTTAATTAGGAAGAAGCTCAGATGCAAGGTAAGGAATTGGAAGGTGACTGCACCTGATTAGTACAAAGGCAATGGTAATATAAGAAATGTTACGTGAGATGTCTGCTTTCACCAGACTTGGAGATGTTGCCTGAACACCCCCTCCCACACACACACAGAGGCTCAGGAGAGACTGTCCCTTGCCTCTTGCTTAAGCATGTTATGAAAAACCTCAAGAAGCAAAATTAGAAGCAATCTATAACTATTTCAGCTACAAGAACGACTGTGCTGAAAGTCAAGTCCAGTGAATGGTTATAAGGTTGTAGATGCCACGATGAAGACTAAATATGTGGCCTTCTGATGTGAAGAATTGTAAGATAAAAATGTGTGTTATTTTAAGTAACTAAGCTTGGTTTTTTTTTGAGATATAATTGACATATAACATTTCAAGTGTACAACATAATGATTTAATATTTAAGTCACTAAGTTTTGGCAGTTTACTAGAACAATAGAAAACTACTATTGTCATGCTATCTAAAATTGCACCTTTCCATAAAACCTCATACTCGTCTTTTTTCTGCCTTGTTGTCTCAATAGTATTTATACTCTTCTGACACTATTTTAACTTACTCATTTAATTTATTGTATTTTGCCACTAGATGATGTTAAATAAGGCATGAATTCCTGATTCTTTTAAAAAAAATTTGGGGCTGCACCCCAATAATCCTGAAGATTGCTTAGTACATAGGAGCTCCTATGTTAATATTGTTTGAATTAACTAACAAATTGATAAATCCAATCAGGTTTTCATTCCTTAAGTAAAAGTATTCCAGCTCTGGCAGTCCCAAGGTGGGGATTCGATTAGAACCCTTGCAGCATCCACATCTTTCTTAACTGCCTAGAGGTCAGAGAACATGTTTTAGTTACCAAACACTTTTTCATTATCTTCTATCTCCACACCACAATCTCCTGGAATTCTTTCTTTTATTTACTAAAAATCTTCAAATAAAATGCCAGGAAGGCCCCAATCTATCCATCATCTCTTTCTACGCACCCTCATGTCAGCTGATCTCGATTCCTACTGCAACATTACCATGTATGTACTGACCACCAAATGCACATGTGCAGCCTGTACCTATTTTCTGGGCTCCAGGCATCTACAGGAAACATTCCTTTGTCCAACAGAGACATGTCAAAGTCATCAGTTCAATCTGAACTCCAATATCTTGCTGATTGGATGGACAGTGCTTTTACATATTCACGCCAAAGCTTATAAACCAAAGAAGCTCTGGATCACTGGGCATTTTGTTATTAAACTGTGTTGAGATAATTTTCAGAGGAAAATAAAAAGCTTGAAGTGTGCTAGTGCCAAGAGGGTTTAACATCACGGGCTAAAGGCATACAAAGCATCCCTTCCTACAAACACATAGCTTCCTCTCTATCATGTAGAATAGAGGACATCTCAGCAGTCACTCCTGGAATACTCATTGTTGGCAGAGGCTGAGAGAAAGGAAGGCAGGCCTGGCTCAATTAATCTGTCCCCTGTGAGACATATACTTTCCTTGAAACTGCCAGTTAAGGTGATTTTCCTTTTCAGCTGCCAGGTCTCTTACCTTGGCCTTAGCTTGCAGAGTTAAATGACTATCAGTTCTTTGGAAACAACCTGTCACTAATATCAGGTGATGCAGGGAACTACTAACTGAGGCGGCTTGCCAGTGGGCTGCCCCTATTACTAGGCTCATTTAGAGGGGAAATTAATTGTATCCCTTAATATAAAGGAAAAAATGGTGCCCCTGAAGAGAAATAATATTGAAATACAAAGAAGAATTTATAAATCAGAAAATACATTAGACATCAGAGCCTATCTCTTACTTCTCAGTTTCAGAGGGGACAACTGACACAACCTAAATTGGTAAATGACTTTCTTGGGATTACATCGTTAGGCAAGTGGAGTTTCAGCTAAATTTCCCTGAGTTTTTATAAAATGATTTCTCAAAGAAAAAAAAAAGATTATTTTATTCTTTTGAAGCTGTAGGGGAAAAGTTCACCTCTACCCAAGGCTGTGAAGGCTGGGATTCCAAAAATAAGTTGTACTATTCATCGGCACTACATGCTAGGCTGTGCGCCACACACTTCTCATGGCCGATGTCATTCAATTCTTGCTAAACACACACAATAGATGCTTTTATAGTCTTGTTTTAAAGCTGAGAAAAAGGAGGCACTATGAGACGACATAATGTTTTAACAATTATAAAGTAGTGAATGGTTGAGGTCTCTCCTGGCAGTAGGCATTCTCAAATGGTCAGGTCCCCCACGCAGTACGATGGGAGGGGCTGCCCTGCTGGTTACTGGGCTTCCCAAGCTGGGATGCAGAGACTTCAAGCTCCTCATCCTATGAAGAGAATCATAAACACTTGCAACCCAGATATTTCCCCTGGGGATAATGAAAAGTTGTATCAACCTACAGTGTCTGCCCTGATTACATAAACAATGCCTACAGAGGGGAAAGGAAGGGTTTAGAAGTAAGTGTGTGTGTGTGTGTGTGTGTGTGTGTGTGTGTGTGTGTGTGTGTGTCATGGAAATACTAGGAAGTACCCTAGCTTTTCCTACCCATTCCCTGTGTGTTTCTCTTTTCCCGAGATAGGAGCTGTATGCTCCACAAAATCTGAGGTACCTGTCCTGTTTTCTCTTTACCCTCCTGGACAGAACACATCTGTCACTCAGTATAGAGCCTGTATGACAGAGGTAGGTCTCCTTCCAATCCAAAGTGAGGCAGGAGAAGTCATTAAAAAAAAATTTCTCCTCATTTTAAAACCCCATACTGAAGTCTGGACATGTTTGTGGAGGTGACAAGTCAAAATCTGAATATGAAATTGAAATTCTGAACGAAATACTAAATGATACATATTATGGTACTATAATCAGACATAATCAGGAGATTGTGAAATCTGCTTAAGATGGTAGTGAGACAGTATTTATCATATTGTGATCCACAAAATGTTACTGGGTAGTGAAGAGATAAGGAGCTTGTACCTAATGTATATAGGTATCTGGGCTGTTTTTATGTGCATGTATGTGTGTGTATGTGGTGGAACCTTTAATGGAAAGACACACTCATGTTAATGGGAGCCATGGTATAAGAAACTTATTTTTTATTTCAATCTCTTGGATCCTGTATCTCCTGGATTTTGGATCTGCTGGATCCTCTGCCTCTCTTGCTTTTCACACATATTTTAAGTGATTTTATTATTTTTAAGTACTTTGGAATATTTTACCAAATCTCTTTTCCAAAAAACTATTATTACATTTGAATTTTGGAAACCATGTTTGAATGATTCCAGCCATGTATTCTTACATAATTCCATTTAAAAATAATTCTTTTCACTATGAATCCAAGATCTTTGTGATTTTTCTCCCTAATGTTTGAAGTTCTTTAATTAAAAAAATTATCTTCTTATTTATGACATATCGATTTTTTTATTTCAAGTCAACTTTACTGGCTTTGTGATACTGGCATTGTGCCTTCAATTTCCACCCTTTTCAAATATATGATAAATATTGTCCTTATGTGCTTCCTACCTTAAAAGGGTATTGGCACGTAGTAAGTAGTAAACAGAGTCCTTTAAAATCATCACTTTTTCACATAATAATAAGAAAAGCTTGGTTACATACAGGTTTTCTTTTCCAGTGAGCATGAGAAGAACTAGCCTATATATTAGCAGTTGTCCAGACATCAGAAGAAGGAAGGCTATTCTTAAGTCAGCTACCATACTAACTGATCCTTCTTCCTCAGAGATTATGTAATATGTTAGAAAAGAACCTTTTTTTTTTTTTTTCCTCGTGGTAGGCAAATTTCTGGCTGCCCTGCAATCTCTAAATAAAGGCAGGGGTGGGAAGTGTGAGTGCATAATATACTCTTATGTAAATGACATTCAAGTCTTCAGTTAGTACTTCTGATTTCTGCCTCCACCTCTTAATCCCTCCCTCTGAAATACCTGCTGTCTCCAAGTCCAAAGTCCCTCTGGTTCCCAAGGCAGAGAGCAGCTGGATGATGCACTGCGCCCGTGACCACAGCTAGGGAAAAGGCAGCAGGACCCAAGAGGCCAGAACCCCGGATGCTGGGGCACCATTCAGACTTAATAAGAGCACAGGAGGATGCCCCTCTCAGATCAGACCACACTACAGCACTCAGCAAAAGACGTTTCAAATAACAAGTGACTGCAGAATTCTGTGGGAGAAAGATAAGATTAAAAAAAAAACAAAAAAAACGACCAGGCAGAGACTTTCTGAGGCGTGCCACAAGGCAAGGCCAGGACTCGGCCCTGGAGAGACTTTGCTTGGGAACAGCAGCCCCACTCTAAATACAAAGTATTTCTACAGGAACTTGGTGCCTGTAGCACGCTGATGATAACCATAACAACACTACAAACCAAGTATTTTGACTGTGTAGTGGGGTACGGGGGAGAAGGGGGGAGGGTACCCCTAACGCCCATGTTGTTCAAGGGTCAACTGCATGTTCAAGATAAACACAAAATTTACCCTTGCCAGCATTTAAGTACAGAGAAATAGGATTCCTGAAGCGGTTAGTGATTCATTCATTCATTCAACAAATATTTCTTCACCACGTAATTTCCACACACTTTTCTAAGCCCTGAATACAGCAGTGAACAGCGCAGTATTTTTATCTCATTTACATTTTATATTTTAATGGAGGAGAGTAAATAAAAATAAGATATGATACAGTATATTTGAAAGTGATAAATACTTAGGAGAAAAGCACCATAAGCATGTAAGGATTACAGGAGTCTGCTAGAGGTTGTTGTCATTTTATTTAGAGTGGTTAGCAAATGCCTCCCTGAGAAAGGAGCTTTTGAAAAGAGATTTGAAGAAAGTCAGGGAGCAAACTGTGTCAAACATTTGAAAGCAAGCATTGCCTACCAGAGGAACAGTAAATGCAAAGGCCCCAAACCAGGAGTGTGGGGGGCATTTTCCAGGAATGTCTGGGAAGTTCCATGAGAGTGGGGGGGGCGGGGAGTGCTGAGTAAGGACATAGGAGATTAGAGATTTAAGGGTTTCAGAAGAGGGGATTAATGATATAAGGTCTTTAGGCTCTCTAAGATCTTTAAAAATCTGGAGTATTTTCTTTAGCCCTAAAAATGTAAGATCTAAAAGAAACATGTAGATGCCTAAAATGCTCTTTCGAAGGAACTCTTATAAGCAGCCTTCATGTACATATTCAGGCTCAGGAGTAGTCTCTGACTGGCCACTGATGAACTGCACTTAAAGGAGGAGTAAGAAAGTAGGTAGACTTAAGTCTGATAGCAAAATACAGATGTGCTCCCTGAGAGTGAGAACGACTACAGTTAAAATGCAGAAAAAAGAAAGATGTAAAAATTTCCCTCTTGTGAAATAATATCGTAATCCTTAAACGAAACAAAAGATACAGTCTTAAAGTATTTTTTCATTAAATTCAAGTATTCTATCATTAATTTTATTTAAAATATTCTCTCCATGCTTCAAATTCTCAATGATGAATTAATAATGGACAGAATATCTTTCTTCCACTATGGAATAAACTGATCATAATTCTGATATGAAAATTCTAGAATAAGTATAACCTAGGAATTAATGAGTTTAGAAAAATATTGGTTTAGTATCCCCAATTGTACTAAGATATTGAATGTCTATGATTGAACTGCAATGTACATTATAAAATAAATAAGAGGTAGAAAAATTACTAGTACAATAAAAACAGTGGGAGAAAAGAAGCCATCAGAAGTGAGAGGTGTTAGGATTTTCTCTCTGGCTGGAAACTGGAGGGAGACTTCTAAAATGCAAAACACCCTTGTCTTTTCCATTTTTTAAAACTTGCTCTTGAAAGAAAATTAAAATTACCTAATATGGCTATATTATTATAAACAGAAGTTACAGCCTGTTTACCTTGTGTTTCCCCATCCCTCTCATAGGCTAAGCTATAGTCCTACTGAAAGGCTCTCAGCTACAAGCATAAAATGTGTTCTCTAGCCTATGGCTTCTCAAACAAGCATCTCTCTTCTGTCTCAAACAATTTTGGCCTTTCTACTTCAGGTATCAGGTTAAATATAATCTTTCCTGACCATCTTTCGACTGGTGTGGCTATATAATATTTCTAGATATATTTTGGGAAGTTTTATTTTTTTCTTCCTGCCTAACTTAATTTTTTTCTCTCTCTTTCTCCATAATTCTTGGAATAGTAGGTCTCAGGTCTCATGCCTTTCTGCCTCGGGGGAGTTGTCTGCCAGGGGAGAAATAAGTAGAACAAGTCAGCAGGACCTCTGTGCTTTTGTATTTAACATCTTAAAGTCATTGAGGAAGGATGGTTTTCAAGTTTTTTAAAAAAAGGAGAGTATTAGAGTATAAGGAAGAGAAGGGAATAGCTGGAGAGGAGTCTCGAATGCTTAGTTCTCAGCCCCTGGACTCTGTTCTCTGCCATTGCCCATGTAAGACCAGTCATTCTTAAACCCTCCATTGTCTTTGGGCTACAGAGGGTGTGGGAATGGCAATAGTGCTCATTATAGATACCCAAGGCATGTTCTTTGACTGAATGATTATGCCAGAGTATCAGCACAGAGCAGAATATCCCTAGAATTAATGAGACAGGATTTCCTAAGGACCTGGAGGCATTGAGAGCTTGCAGGAAAACTTAATTATAGGAAATAAAGTGACATTTTTTATACATGTGCATTTGGAGACAGAGCGATATTGCTATAGTAATATATTGTCCCATGGCAACCTATTATTATTGTGGCAAATTTACTGAATTTTATGTCTACTGCTTAATTGGGTATGTTTTCCCCAAGAAAGGGGACAGTCTCAAAGTCTATGTTGCTTTACATTTTATTCCCAAATGTCTAACATTAAAGGGTAATTTAAAATCTTATGTTTAAAGAATTGGATAAGAGACTACAAATTAAAAATTTGACCACCTGGAATCATTTCCATCCCAGTTACATTACTGTTATTAGGAATATTTAAAACTGTCTAATTCAGAGTTTTACAGCCACCACCAAATAATCTTTCCAGTCTTGGTAACCCATCGCCCTCTGTTAAAATGGCAGTCACATGCCCTAATAGCAATGGTCTTGTAAAACACAGTAAGGCATAAATGCCATGTACTCTCATCTGTATTAAAGGATAATATTCTCTCTGATCAGATGTTAAGCCTATAAAAAAATAATCATGCATATGAAGATCAATTTAAGAAGATGGCATATATCTGTGGGCAAGCAGGCTTCATAAAACACTATCTCCACTGTAGGGCTCCCACTCTGGGGTCCCCTCTCTTACACAGAGGTATCTGTATTATCTGCAAGCACATAGCTCAGAGAAAGTTACTGAGCCAGGAATTGCTGGTTCATTATCCCCCAATTTACCAGTTAAGTATGTCAGAAATCAGCCTCACTTTCTAACCACTGAAGGCCAAGTAACAGGTGGAACTTGTTGTCATTATGTGTGCATAAGGATGGAACTTCTAAGATATGTGTTGCCAGCTGGGGAAGAAATTTCAGGGACATTAGTGAATTGTTATCTTAAGGAATGTGGCAAACCCACTCTCTTGAGGTCCCAGAAGATTTTTATGGAGGTCCCAGAAGATTTTATGGAAAAATATCAATAGGGATGACTGCATGAGAATAAATTTTGGACATACCATTAATCTATTTATTTAACTTATATTTTGCTTCTTCATGTATACACAAGAATAACACATAATAAATATCTAGGTTTAAGTAAACTGAAATGAGTTATTTCTGTAAATATGAAGCAAAATGTAGTGTGGTCATAATTGTTTTCCATAATTTCATCTCTACTATGGTCTCTTAATTAGTGTCATATAAAAAAAAAAAATGGAGTGCCTTGCAGTTAATGGCACCTTGTAGTAGAGAAGGTAAGATAGTTGATTAAAATACACTTGCAAATTATGCTGATGGACAGTGACTGTAAAGGGGTTTATAGAGGAGACCTGGTATAGGGGAAGGCCTAGTAAACATATTATTCTTCATGTAAGTGTAGATTAATGATAAAAAAAAAAAAGCAGTTCCTGTGTGGTGACCTCCAATGAGTTCTACACAATGGTATAAAGGGCATATAAAAGTGTAGGCAGAGGGTCTATTTGTGTTTATACAGAGGATCAAAGCCTAATTTGGCTGGCCAGAAAATAAACTAAGATACGATATGAAGAAGAACTTCCAACATCAGCACTCTCTGGAAGACTCATACCAGAAGATGATCATCAAAAAACCTCAACAAAGATCCAGGCGCTTCTACAGCTGTAGCTGCATTCATCCCACCGGTTCCTGGACTTGCCATGGGAATGAAGAAGGAGATATCTAAGCTGGCCTGTGCATACAGTAAAACAACAAATTTGACTGGATCTACACTGTCAGAACTCAACCAAGAATTAGGAGAAGTGCAAGTTGTAGCATCCAAAATCTTATAACTACAGACTATCTACTGTTAAAAGAACATATGGGATGTGAACAGTTTCCAGGAATGGGTTGTTTTAACTTGTTTGATTTCTCTCAGACTGTTCAAGTTCAGTTGGACAATATCCATCATATCATAGATAAATTTTCACAAATGCCTAGGATGCCTAACAGGTTTTCTTGGTTTCACTGGAGATGGCTGGTAATTATAGGTCTGCTTTGGTTATGTAACTGTATTCCTATTATGTTAATGTATGTGTGCAATTTAAATAGTAGTTTAAAACCTATACATGCTGAAGTTACTCTACAAGAAGATATGTCAAAGAAATAATCAATCTTCCCATGTTTTCTTCCATCTGCTACTTCTATAGCTTTTCTTCTTTCTTCCTAATTACAACCCTTAAATAGAATTCATGCCTCATATCGAATTTACCGAGTATCATAATTCCTCCAAGTGGTAAAGATACCTCAAGACAAATGCTGGGCATAGAAGCCACAGGGCATAAATCTGCAAAGAAGTAAAAAGCTAACCTTTTCAAACAATATGGCTTCTCTCTCACTTACCAACTTTACATTTCCCTATATGGGCCCAGAAGATGACTGGTTAGCCAGAGACAGGTAAGATTCCTCAAGGGAGGAACAACCTAAGACAGGCACAGTCGCAGGGGGGCCATCAGGTGAGAAATTGGGGATCAACAGAGGTGAGGCTTAGAACCTCACCCCCCCTTTTTTGAGAGAAATCTTCTGCATCCGTGGATGTTTTATTGCCCTTGTCTAGCTTGGATTAACACGTAGTCTACAGGCACACACCTGATCATCTACATTTGCTCTCTTACAACACTAAACTATATTTTTTACCTTTATCTTGCATCTACCTACCACTTCAGCATTTTATTAAAAATAATAATAATAATAATAAGGGAGAAATGTGGGATTCACATATAAATCAAGTATAAAAATCAAACAAATATTCATATTTGACCTGATTGTTTATAGTTCATAATGCGTGATCAACACCAAAAGTTTCTGTGATGACTGCCCTTGTACTGTTCACCATGTAAGAACTTATTCACTATGTAAGAATTTGTTCACCATGTAAGAACTTGTTCATTATGCTTCAGAAGATTGGAGACTGACGAGAATTAGGCTTGGGGTGGATTAGTGATTGTGCATTGAGCATTGAGTCCCCTATACAGAATTTTATTGTTGTTAACAACCATTTGATCAATAAATATGAGAGATGCCCTCTCAAAAAAAAATACACTTGCAATTAACTAGTCAATATTATGTGGGATTAAGTCAGAGTAGTACTTATTTAATATTTCAGAGATAACCAAACTCCAGGCTTTTTTGAACAATTGACTATGGATAGTAATTTAAATCAGATCATCTAAGTTAAGACAATAAAGAAAATTCTATTGAATCAAGAATCACATGAAACATACTGGATATTTGGCCATTAGTAACTTCTTCATAGTTATTAATGTCCTTCTATATCTATTCCACCTTCCAAAATTTGCTTGTCTTCTAGAAAGACAAAGTATCAGGATACATTTTATTCCCATGGCTCCTTTGCTGTGAGAAAGAACCGTTCATTAGTCTAGGCAGGCTTCTAGCAGTACTCGTGCTATTTCCTCCATATTTTCTTCATAGATCTCTTTCTTACTATATAAGACTTACATGCTTTTTTTTCTTACTAATCTGATTTCAGACCCTGGCTTCATTTTCCTCAATCCTCATTCTTCATGTGCACATTTTGACTTTAAGCTGTCCTCACTGGCCTCCAGCTCTCCTGCATTTCAGTTTGACTCCTACGTGCTTGGAGTGTTCCTCTCTACCACAGATTATCCTTTTTATTACAACTCAGCCTTAAACTGGGGTGAAAATCCTTCACTGAGGCCCTGGAGTCCACAGCTCCTGGAGAGTTCTCTGGCTTCCTGGCACACAGTACAGTTCACTGGGCATGACCCACCAGTGTTTCTGCCTTAGGAAATCTCTTCCAATCTCCTAGTAATCTGGAGCATTCTCTCAACAAACTTGTCTAGTTTTCCAGTGAGCTTAATGTTTCCAGCTAGATAGAATTAAACTCTTGGAGTCAGAAGGCTTTACTACTTGTGCTCACAAATAACTATCTTTTAAAGTTCAAACAATATCAATTTAAGCTGGCTCTTTAGTATCTAGTTTAATACAGGTTTGTATTTTAAAAAAAACAAAATATGAAGCTGCTTTTATGTAAGTGCTTGGACTACTAGAGTAGAAGTAGCTACTTCACTTAATGGACATAAGATCTCAGCTCCAGATACTCTGTCTTTCATTTCTGCCTCTGAAATTTCTCATCATGATTCAGACCACACCAATAACTGAGATTAATAACAGGGACATGAAGTTCTTACTCAACCTTTAATTTTTGACTAGTCCACCTTCAATATCACAGCAAGCACCTAATTTCAATCATCTATATTCCTGACCACCAATCTGTGGAAAATTTTTTTATCTAAAGACAAGTTTTTATAAAATAAGATTCTTATTTTGCTAAACTCATATGTTATGCTAGATTCTTCTCTTATATAATCCTATTTTGTGAATCTTTTAAGCACAGCATATGATAATAGCAGATATTGAACTAAAATTTTATGGCCCAATTTTCTCATATGAAACTGTGTATTTTATGAAAAGGGAAATGTTTGGTTTATGAAGAACAAATTATTTTCTTGGGAATAAACATCTGTCTTTCTGATCACAGTTATAGCAGTATAGTTATTTTCCTCCTATGTATTTAAATTATAATGGTCAACCACATAAAAAGCAACGTATGCCATCCCTGAGTGTGAAGACTATGAAAATAATCATTAAAATTTAAAAGGCACAATTGATTAAGAATTTCAAGAATGGGATAGATATTCAATAAATATTTCGGGAATGCCCACAAAGCATGATTTTAAGAATAAAAGGAGTTTCTATTAATTATTAGAAATATCAACAATCATACATTGAGGCCACCCCAGCAAAAACAGGGTACCAGGTCTCTGTCATTATGAATAGATCCCTAACTGTATACATGCACACATTATATACACACATATGTTCATTTATGAGGCCATGGAGAATATGCTTTAAATTTTACTAAATAATGCTAAGTAATTTTATGAATGAGCTGTAGTTATTTATAACCTCAACACTGGTGCAAAACTGTCAACAATCAGTATTTTAGTATTTTCAATGTTTCACTTTATTATTTTCTTTTACCTTTTTTGTGTTTTTTGCCAATCTGGCCAATAGTATTTCTCTGAGGGCTTCATTTGCATTTCCACAAAACAGAGATACTTGACACACTTCCCATATTCACTGATCAATGAATTCTCCTTTCTGGCGAAATTCCTGTTTTTCTCAACTTTGCCCATTTTTCCTGATTGACTTTTTGATGTTCTATACAGATTCAGGAACTCTCACTCTCTCCTGACTTCTATATTGTATTTTGAAGCACAGGTATTAGCTATATCAATTTGTCACACTTTTTTATTTTTCTCTTAGGTTTTATGCTTCTCTGTCATTTATAAAGTATATTATCTGTTTTAAAATCCAAAAAATACCGTTTATATTTTCTCTTATAATTTATATATTTGTCTATATATTTTATATGCTTTACATATTTAAGTTTTATATGTTTAAGCATATTGCTATATGCCTATATAAATCTATAAAACATTGAATTATAATTATACATAAGTTTATGTATAATTACATAAAATTAACATTTCATCAGTTTAGATTTGATCAGAAAACTATAGCAACTATAAGTACTACAGGCATGAATGGTTAAAAAAAAGAATTTAGGGATTAAGTAAAATGGAATATAACCAAATATGGACTAGTGAAGATCTAGAAAAGGGGAATCAGAAGATGGGAGAATAAGCAGTCACTAAGACTTCAACCTGACCCACAGGATCCTGTGGAAGAGCTAAAACTTGTGGGACAGTTTGAAAAGCAGCGCCCATCTGTTCCCCCTCGTGGGAATGTGAAGCAGAAGCTTTGGGAGAGCTCTGCAAAACAGGGCATCTTTTAAAGATGTCCCATCCGATGAAGTCATGATACCAGGTGAAGCCACCATTTCTGCTGGCCATGGCTTCTCATGAATAATTGCTTCTACCTTATTTCTGACTTCAAATTTTGCACATGCTTCCTTTCTAACCCAACCTGGAATCTACAGGGAAAGGAATAACGGAAAATATATTTCCAAGCTTAGCCTGGAATGGTAGCATCAAATTAACACTAAACAGTTTCCAGAAGCATTTATTAAGTAGTTCAAAATACTCTTCTGTGTGGAAACTTACAGAAAATATGGGAGGCTTATATATTTTCAGCCAGGAAAGGCTTATGGAAAATATGGAAGGCTTACGTATTCTCACGTAGGAAAACTACATTCCAGTCCCTGACTTTGAGAAGTGAACGTAATTTTGGTCACTTTCTCATATAGGATACTTTAAACTCTCTTAACACCTCCAAAGCCAAATTCCAGATAGCTATTTACTGTTTTCAGATAGGAAACTCCGCAGACTTGCACTATCAGTCATGCTAATCACTTTGGTATTATTTACAATAGCCAAGATACAGCAGCAACCTAACAGTCCATCAATAGATGAATGGATAAAGAAAATGTGGTGTGTGTGTGTGTGTGTGTGTGCGCACGTGTGTGTGTGTGTGTGTGTGTGTGTGTTGTTTACAAGGGATTACTAGTCAGCCATAAAAATGAAGTCTTGCCATTTGCAACAACCTGGATGGACATTGAGAGTGTTATGCTAAGTGAAATAAGTCAGACAGAAAAAGACAAATACTGTATGATCTAACTTACATGTGGAATCTAAGAAGAAACAAATTGTTAAAAAACAGGAACAAAAAAACTAGCTCACAGATACAGAGAACAGACAGGTGGTTGCCAGAGGTGTGGGTAGGAGTGGGCAAAATGGGTGAAGAGACTCAAAAGGTACAAACTCCCAGTTACAACATAAATAAGGCAGGGGAGATACAACATGGTGACTATAGTTAATACTGTATTGTATATTTGAAAGTTGCTGAGAGTGTTAATCTTAAAAGTTCTTATCACAAGAAAAAAATTTTGTAACTGCAATGGTAATAGATACTAACCAGACTTACTGTGGGGATTATTTCACAATGTATACAAATAAGGAATCATGTTGTACATATGAAACTAACATTTTGTATGTCAATTATACCTCAAAAAAGAGGTGGGGAAAGTAGTTGTCTGCAGAGAATGCCAGGGCTTTGCCCTCAGATCTAAAAAGCTGTCCTGTGATTCACACAGAGGAACTACAAAGTCTCAGAACAGCATTCTTATTTGCCACTAACACTTCAAGCACTAAAGGATCTCCTGGATCACATGGTCCAAGTGGCAGAGCAGCTGGTACTACAGCCTGGATCTGTTGGGCAGCTGTCTTCTATTCTGGGGCCGACTCAAAACTAGCAGCTTTTTTAGTCACTCAGTAAACGGGCTACAATAACATCCCCAAATGTGGAACATGTTGCCATCAAAATCCATAGAGATTCATTAGGTATTGTATATCTTTCTTGGTCACACACAACTACTTATCCTTCTCTTAAGAAGGGATATCTCAATATGCTCCACACGAGTAAACCCGCAGAAATTTCACTGAGATAGAAGGTCCCTGAATTTTTGTCAAATTTTTCACCCCTTGACACACAAATACCAATAAGCCTATAGTATTTGGTACTTTTTGCTATTCAGTTGCTCAAGTTCTCTTTTTCCTTGCTTGTATGCTGTCTGGTTGTTATGTCCATTACTAAAAATAGGGTATCAAAGTCCCCTAATATTTATTCCTTTCTAGTTCTCCCTTCAATTCTGTCAAAGTTTACTTCATATATTTAGGAGCTTTGATGTTTGGTGCATTATTATTTATGACTTTTTATCTTCTTGGAGAATAGATTTCTTTTACCTTTATATGTCCTTTATTTCTTGTAACAGTTTTTACTTAAACTGTGTTTTACTGAGTTACTATTTTCATGGAATATTTCTTTCCGCCCTTCCAGTTTCAGCCTATGCATCATTAGATCTAAAGTGAGTTTCTTGTGGATAGCATATAGTTGGATCCTGTTTTTTGACCCAGTCAGCTAAACTATGTCATTTGATTGGGAAATTTAATCCTTTTACATTTAAAGTAATCATGGATATGGAAGGACTATTTCCATTTTATTATTTTCTTATGTTTTGTGACTTTATGTCCTTCCTTTCCTGTTCACACCTTCCTTTATGTTTGATTGATTTTTTTTGGTATCATTAATCTACAATTATATGAGGAACATTATGTTTACTAGACTCCACCCTTCACCAGGTCCCCCCCATATACCCCATTAGTCACTGTCCATCAGCATAGTAAGATGTGGTAAAATCACTACTTGTCTTCTCTATGTTGCATAGCCCTCCCCATGCCCACCCCACCACATTATACATGCTAATTGTAAGGCCCCCTTTCTTCTTCCCCCCCTTCTCCCTCCTTTCCCACCCATCCTCCCCAGTCCCTTTCCCTTTGGTAACCGTTAGTCCTTTCTTGGGTTCTGTGATTCTGCTGCTGTTTCGTTCCTTCAGTTTTTCCTTTGTTCTTATATTCCACATATGAGTGAAATCATTTGGTATTTCTCTTTCTCCGCTTGGCTTATTTCGCTGAGCATAATACCCTCCAGCTCCATCCATGCTGCTGAAAATAGTAGGATTCGCCCTTTTCTTATGGCTGAGTAGTATTCCACTGTGTATATGTACCACATCTTCTTTATCCATTCATCTACTGATGGACACTTAGATTGCTTCCATTTCTTGGCTATTGTAAATAGTAGTGCAATAAACATATGGGTGCATCTGTCTTTTTTCAAATTGGGCTGCTGCATTCTTAGGGTAAATTCCTAGAAGTGGGATTCCTGGGTCAAATGTTATTTCTATTTTGAGCATTTTGAGGAACCTCCATATTGCTTTCCACAATGGTTGAACTAATTTACATTCCGACCAGCAGTGTAGGAGAAAGGGTTCCCCTTTCTCCACAACCTCACCAACATTTGTTGTTGTTTGTCTTTTGGATAGTGGCCATCCTTACTGGTGTGAGGTGATATCTCATTGTGGTTTCAATTTGCATTTCTCTGATGACAAGTGATGTGGAGCATCTTTTCATGTGTCTGTTGGCCATCTGAATTTCTTCTCTGGAGAACTGTCTGTTCAGCTCTTCTGCCCATTTTTTAATTGAATCGTTTGCTTTTTGTTTGTTGGTGTGTGTGAGCTCTTTATATATTTTGGATGTCAACCCTTTATTGGATCTGTCATTTATGAATATATTCTCCCATTGATTGATTTTTTTTATAGTGACATGCTTGACTGCCTTCTCATTTCCTTTGTGTATGCTTTACAGATATTTTGTGATTACCACTGTAATTACATGTTTTCTATTTTAAACTATTATTATTTAAATTCTATTATAAACTGATAACACATTAACTTCAATCACATATAAAACCTCTACTGCTATATAGCTTTACCCCCTTTTTGTTATCAATAATACATTACATCTTTTGTATTGCTTGCCAAATAATATAGGTTATTTTATGTTAACCATTTGCATTCTATACAAGAACTAAAAGTGAATTTGTGCACCGAATTTTCGTTAATCAGGTTACTTTATTTGTCCATGAGTTTACTTTTACCAGAGTACATTATTTCCAAGTAGCTTTATGTTGCTAAGAGCATCTTTTGCTTTCATTCTGCTGGACTCCCTTTCACATTTCCTGCAGAGCAGGTGTAGTGATAATGAACACACTCAGCTTTTATCTTGCCAAGTATTAATATCTCCTCCATTTTAATGGGTATTTTTGCTGGATACAGTAGTCTTGGTTGTTGTTGTTTTTCTTTCAGCATTTTGAATATATTATCCCATTCTTTTCTGCTGTGTATTTTTTTTTTGCTGAGATATCTGATACTAATCCGAAAGCTTCCTTGTGACAAGTCATCTTTCTCTTGCTGCTTTCAAAGCCATTTCTCTATCTTTTGATAGTTTGATAATAACATGTCTCAACATGTGACTCTTTGAATGTTTCTGACTAGAGTTCCTTGACATTCTTGAATTTGTATGTTAAATTTCTTTCCTCAGATTTGGAATTTTTCAGCCACTATTTCCTCAAATAAATTCTGCCCGTTTTTCTCTCTTTACTCCTTCTGAGACTTCCATAAAGCATATACTGGTCCACTTCAGAATATCCCATAAGTCTTGTCTAGGACCTCTCAAACATTTTCTGAGGATCTTCTCTGAATGTGTGCATGTGTTTTTAGCTGTCTTAAATTACCTAACAATTTATCAGTGCTTCCCTTTAGAAGCCCATCATCTCTTGCTCCACCTGGTATTTGCCTGTGAAACTGCAGATCTAACATGCTACAGTGATAGCATGTTTTCAGGGACTTCCAAAATGTTACCAGTGCTATAAGTACTCTGAGTCAGATGAGACAGATCCCAATCCTTTATGAAGCTCTCAAACTAGTCAGAACACTGGACTCTTGATCCACCCTTTGTTTACCCTGTGAAATTAGGTTACCTCCTAGTTTCACCATCTAATTGGATAGGGGGAGGGGCATGGAAGGGTGTGAAAAATGCCACACACTTTCCTACTCCTTTTGTCAGAGTACTTTCTTGAATCTACATTGATCTGGATGCTACAGCTTCTTGCCTGGTCTCTAGTGTTCTCACAAGGTATTCCAGCCATTACAATGTTGCTAACATGGCTCCTATGTGAGAGGAGGAGGACCTGAAGCTTCCCAGTCCACCACCTTGCTGACAACATTCTGAAGATGAACTTGTACATGTTTAAATTCCTTGGTGGCACAGTTAATACCATTCCCATAACATAAATACTATCCCAGTTTCACAGGTCAGTATCCTAATGGGACAAGTTTAAGTGGTTCTGCTTCAGAAGTCAGGAATATTATCTTCTATTTTAATGTTTGAGGTGTACTTGACCTACAAGCTAGAAAACGTTAACAACTTACATTCACCTTAAACACAAATCAGAGCAAGACGAAGAATGCTTAGCAGCCTGACACTGGAAAAACATTCTATGTCTGTATTTCAGTAAATCCTATTGGAATGGATAAAACACTGTGCTACTCTGCCTTGATGAATATGAGAAACGTTCAAACTTAAATAAAAAAATCTTCATGTTAATAAGCCAGACAATGATTCAGCTAAAGACAAATACATAGAATTGCTTTCTTTTCAACAATATGAACAAATTTGAACAAATGAAGGAGAAAGCTAAAATACTAGAATTCCTTTAATATTTTCTATGTTATATCTTTTGGGAAAATACAGTTGAAATGAGCTAAACAATTTTGTTCAAGTTTGCATTTTCTTAGAAAAACACATTTTAATTCATAAAATAAAGATGATTAAATTTTACATAGTGCTATGTAAGCAACCATTTACTTTCTTTTTATTATGGTAAAATGCACATAATATAAAATTCACCATTTAAACATTTTAAAGTGTATAATTCAGTTTTATTCAGTACATTTACAACCATCACCATTATCTGGTTAAAGAATTTTTCTTCATTCCAAAGGAAAACCCATCCCATAAAGTCAGTCTAGCCATTCTATTCTCTCAAATCCTGACTAATTTCTGTTTTCTTTCTCTATGTATTTGCCCGTTGTGGACACTTCATATAAACGTAATAATACAGAATGTGGCCTTTTGTGTCTGGCTTCCTTCACATAGCAAATGTTCTCAAGGATCATTTGTGTTGTTGCATGTATCAACACTTCATTGTATTTGTGGATGAATAATATTCCTTTGTACAGATATACTGTATTTTGTTCAGTTATCAGGCAGCAGACATGGGCTGTTTTTAGCTTTTTACTATTGTTAATAGAATAATGCTGCTGTGAACATTTGTGTTCAAGTTTTTGTTTGAAAACTTGGTTTCAGGTGTTATGGGTATTATCTAAGAGTGGAAGAGCTGGGTTATATGATAATTATATGTTCAACTTATTGAGGAACTGTCAAACTATTTTCTAGGGCAGCTGTACCATTTTCCATTCCCACAATGTATGAGGATACTAATTTCTCTACATTCTTGCCAACACTTATTTTAGCGTTTTTTTATTTTTGTTATCCAAGTTGGTGTGAAGTGGTTTCTCATTGTGTTTTTGATTTGCATGTACATGAAGATGATGGTCAGCATCTTTTTGTATGTTTGTGGGCTATTTACATATTATCTTTGGGGAAATGTCCATTTGAGTCCTTTGTCTATTAAAAAAATTAATTGCTTGAGATATAATTAACACATTATCCAGCTTGTCCATTTAAAGTATATAACTAAATGCTTTACAGTGTATTTATAGATATGTACAATCACCTAAAATCAGTTTTAGAATATTTTTATCACCTCAAATATAAATACTGTACCTTTTAGCTCTTGCCTTCCATATATTCTCCCAACTCCAAATCCCTAGGGCCTAGAAACAAAGCAACCCTGACATCCTAAGTAAACTAGCATGAAAATTTTGGTTTATACTTTCATTCCCCTTTAAAGAAACTGGGCTTCTTGGAGAAGTGACTGATTCAAAGGGTAGAGGAGGAAAGGACTAAGATGAGCCTGCAATATCTTACTATGTCAGAAAGTTAAAAAGTTCTCCTTTTACAAAATAAAATCTTAATGGGGCATGTGAAAAGGATACAGGAACCAAGCTGAAGGGTATCTTCTAGCCAAATCTGGGACAATTTGAACATTACACTAATAAAGGAAGGGAGTGATGGAAGGCGGGTTGGAGGAAGGAAAGAAGGGGAGAGAAAATCATTCATAATGAAGAAAGTAAGAATCCTCCTTACAGGAGAATGGTGACTGATCAATTTACAGAAAAATGAAGTTCTGGAAAATGATCATTTTGCAAGCATCATAGTAAGACTGCTCCAGGCAAGAATAATCAATGGATGCTAAATCAGCGGGGAGGGTGGACAGAGGCTGTGAGGAACAGGATATTTTCATTGCCTTAAATTTTTTTCAACAGATTGCTTGCCATTTGCAAGAGTGGAGAAGCCAGAGAACAACTTGACCAGATGATCAAACTTCAAATCATGAATGTAAGACAGAACTTGAAAAAGACACACATTAATTATGTAATATTCTGACCTGCAATGAAGAATTTGAGTCTACACATGAGGAATTGTTGCAGATCAGGGAAGAATAAGAAACAGACAATCAAATGCGGTATATAATCCTGTAGTGGAGAGGAGCAGATACCTTTAGGGAATTATTGGTTTCTGGACACATTAACAATTGATGGAGATAAAATAATTGTATCAATGCTAACATGTGTTGTGTAAGAAATTTTACTTTTTAGTTATCATCAGATGTGATGCATCCAACTCTCAAATAATTTAGGAAAAAAAGTGTGTGTGTGTGTGTACACATTCAAGAGAGAAAATGTAAAGAATCAATACATTTTGGTAAAAGAATTCATGGGATATGGTTCCCAACTCTTTACAGATTTGAGATGATTTCCAAATTTAACTTTTTTATGAAGGGAAGGAAAATGATCTAACCACATTTATTGAAACAATAATTGAATACTGAATGAATCAAAAGAAAGTTGATAAATATACTTTGTCTCAGGATATGGATTCCCACATTGATGAACAAAGATTTTGTATCACTTTCTGTATTCAATCATGAGAAGTGTAATTCCTTCACCAGAACACTTCCCAACTACTTTGTGATATTATATGAATTTACCTGAAATATGCTTCCCAAACAGAACTGATGGAATCCTCAGCAAAACCAAATAAGCGTGACTTGACTTACCTTCAGTGCAAATTAAACTCCTGGTAGAAACAGCAAGACATTCAGGGGGCTCAAGAAGTGGAAGATTTCCAATTACCTAAAAGTAATTTTCAACTGTACTAATTCTGTTGTAAATTTAAGTTTTCCAATTGCAAATTCAATGCTGCTGCATCTACTACAATGATTTGCAGGGCATAACGGCCTTTACTGAATTATAATACTTATACTTAGTTCTGTAATTGTGAGCCCTAGTGACAACACCTTTATTTATATAATTTACATGATTCCTGTGTTTGTTGTGACCTTTTTACAAAAGATCTAATTGCATTACTTCGTGTAGTCTTTTGGAGGTTTGAATTATTTCTTTGGAAATATTTCCCAGAAAGATTTTATTTTGTGATACTGAAAATGCTTGTAAAGCACGGTGAGGATATTGTGAACTCTATTCCCTCTTTATAACCTTGTTTTACTGTCTCAGTATCCACATTTTTTAAATCTGAGGTTTAATATTTTACCAGAACATATTTTGATATGACTTTATTAAATTTTCCTGCAATATGGTGATACATGCCAGTCTTCAGATTCAAGCCTTTACTCTACAGTTTTGCATGTTTTCCTGTGCCATATTTTTTTGCTTTCTAATTTAAGGACATTTGTTGTCCATATGTTTGACTTTTACAGGCTTTTTTTTCATAATCTTTATTCTTTTATTGCATTTATATATTTTTTCTTGTTGTTTTGCTTTCTGTGCAGTTTTCTCAAACTCATTTTCAGTTTCCCTTTGAGTAAATTCTATACACTGTTATAGGTTTGTAAGCATTTATAACATTTACACTTCTAAAGCTTATAATATAAAAATGGAATTTTTCATTCCATTTTTACTTCACATGCACAGAGAGGAAAAAAAACAATTGCTCATCTCACAGATCATAGTTATCTGTCATCCTTGAAGAATTTTTGGTTTAATTTTAACCTGTCTTCAGATCTTATTGCACTGTATATTAATAATGTGCCCACTAAAACATAAAATGTGTCCTTAATATATAGTATTATTTGATCTATCTGTTATTAATTCCCATCAATGATAATGTGTTATAAACTACCACTTATTCTCTACTCTTTCATACCATACACTCTTTTTTTCTTTAAAACATTTAGCTATGTTTCCATTTCCATAATCTAAAAAGACATGTAGATTACATCCAAGTATCTTCTACCACAAAAAACACTATTGTAAAAATCTTGTTATTTGACCATTAGCGAATCTGTGAGGATTTGTTTGGAATGTAAATCAAGTGATGGAATTGCAGCCTCCATGTGCAAGTGAGTTTAACTGAATAATACCTGATTATTTTGATACTATATGCAACAGTTCAAATGCTTACCAGCAGTGGATAAGAGCACCAATCTCCCAACATCATGTCCAACATAAAGTTTTACAAACTGATAGCTTTGAGGCACTATCTCATGGTTTTAATTTTCATTTATCACTAGAGACACAGAGAATTTTCATATGTAGCATTTACCCATTTTATTTTTCTCATCACTTCCTATTTATTTCTTGTAATATGCCATATGAAGTTTTTGTGCAATTTTCTATAGATTTGGTTGCCTTTTTCCTTATGAATTTATAGCATTAAAACTGTGGATTTTAAACACATTATATATCTGTTTTAGATATATATTACATATATAAAACAAATTACTTGCAATGTGTTTAATTATTTGATAACAATTTGAAACATTTCATATGTTTACTTTAAAACAGATTTCCCTTTGTTAGTTAATAGGGGGCGCTTATTTTAGGTTTCAGATAAAGGATTATTATTAGGTGTCCCCAGCTTTCTGTAGCTCACTAGTGACAAACTATATTACCCTTAACAACAACAAAGAATGCTTCTTTAGAGTCTAAGAAAATCTTCAAACTGCATTATCCACTTACAGATAATCATGAATTGACTGTATATATTATGGCATTGTTATACAAAGTTCCCATTGGACCATTATTTCACCCAATAGTGCAAAGTTACCTTTCAAGGTACTATGAATTGCACACTACAGAGAGTTTCTATGAAGAACAAGGTTAACTTAGGAATAACAAGGTCTTAAATCTTAGTTGGAACCCTGAGATCCCTGGAGCGCACTAATAATAGAGTTTCATAGTCACTGGTGCACAAATATATAAATCATGAAGGTTTATATAAACAGAATAATGCACATGGAATATAGATTTTGTATGTCTAAGGTAAGTTACTTTTTGTGGTCTATATCTTCTTATTAAACTTCTAACCTAGTATGTTGATATACAAAAAAAGCATTTTGAAATAACAAACTTTCAGTTATACGCTGAATTTGTAAATAAAAAATAATTGTGACCAAAAAACTGCATTAGACACTCTGTTCATGTTCTTCCTCCTATCATTTTCCATGGCTTTCCAGAGAGTTGAGGGATGTCTACCATCTTTAATTAAGGGTGTTCTGAAAAGTGATTATATTTTAAAGTTTAATATCTTATAAATCCTAAGGATGTTATTACTATAGTAAATACTTTATTAAGATATGTGGCATTTAAATTCTAATCTTTGTATTCAATGTATAGCCAACACATTCTTTGGGTTTCAGAAATGCTTCTTGATCTTTATATGTATCTCTGGAACTTGGGTGAGTTAACAATCCCCTCTCCTTGCTGTTTGAAAGTGACATGAAAGGGGCACCATCAGACATTCTTGTTTTGCTATTTCTGTTAAACCTGTCTTAAACTAAACTATCTGTAATACATCTTGATACTTTTTTTTGTAATGCATCACATATGCTATCTACATTTTGACCCATTTTTAATTTAGATATTTGATACTGAGATCATTCAGCATTTTTATTCAATATAACTTGCATTTACTGAACATTACATAAGAAGTGAGCTAATTTTGCTGAAGGTATGAAGTTGAATAAAGCAGTCATTACTGATGAGTATTAAGTCCATTAATCGAGTAACATAAATAAATACTAACTTTGGACAAAGTACAATTGAAAACTGTCAAGCCGAGGCAAAAATATAACATTTAGTTGTGCATGGATGGATTAGACATACTTACATGTTGTCATAAAACAAACAAAAAATGAAGGAGATCCTATTTATAGTCAGAAGTATGGAACAGATAATCTAAACAGGTTGACCCCTATAAAAATTAACTAGGTTATTGATGGTAATATAACTTATCAACTACCAACATGATATCACATTGAGACCTGGCAAAAAAAAATTAAGACGCTATCTCAAATCTTGTGGGAAATGCATTTCATTACATTAAACCTAAAAAATCCTCTGTGTAACTGGAAAAAAGTTAATATATTCTTACTCAATAAAAATTTTGGTAACATGATAATAATAATAGAAAACTGCCAACTGCATGTCTTAGAGAATATAAAATGGTCCAAAATGAAATTATATTGTACTGTAAAATGCAGAGGTAAAATCTGTTTTTCAAAAACAGAATGGTGCCAGTAACAGAGTGTCATGAAAATAAGAGCAATGCCTAAAGTATAGACAATGTAATATATCAGCATACTCTAGTGTTGTAGGCAGTGGAATCTAAACATGGGATTCATGGTTCACCATATCGCAGAAGATAGGATTAGTGATGGTAACTCCATAAAGATGAAACCTATTCTATGGAATTTACATTCAATATGATTCCATCTTCCATTTTTTGCTTGTTTATTTCATTGTAAATTATTAAAAAAGAAACATTCTGTTGCAATCTGACATCTCAGCAATACAGATATGAATACAGATAAATAGAGGTTCTTTATTTTTGTTTTGCTATCAGTTATAAAATACTTCACAAATTAAGGGAGTGCTTACCTAGTTACATCTATTTAATTGTATGTATAGCATATGAAAACCCATATATCCAATACATATATATATTTTTGTATGGAACAAAAGTTAATTTTGTTGTTTATGAAAATATTAAATTTGCCTGATAGCAAATTTGGGTGAATTTAGCTTTTACTATACCCTATAACCTGGTATTTCCTGTGGAACATATATTTGCTCTCTCTTACACACACATATGAACATTCAAAATTGATTTTTAAATAAATTTAATAATTAAGAGACCTAATTAAAATGAGAACTAGAGAGAACCTGAGTCTGAATTAAAGAGGACACCTCTTTACATGTGCACTAAAGCAGAGAGCAAAAACGTATATAGTTAAAAGTGAAGAACATCTACCTCCCATCATATAAAAACAATTTGGAACTAAAATGTATAATTCTGTCAGTTACAGTGTCAAATCCATATTGATTTGTGTTAGATGAAAGAAAGCAGGAAATTATTTTTTTATCCATTCATTCAATAAATGATATGTTCCTTAAAGAATATTAATGGACTAAAGAATGAGTTCACCTAATGAAGTATGATCGAGAAGGATAACAGTCCTATCAAAGCAGAAAGAATCATTGGAACAAAGGAAGAGAAGCAGATTTGACTCTCAGAATGACTGGAAGCGGTATTCTCAGAAGTAGACATCAGCATGTACACGGTGGCAAAGCCTACAACCAGATCAATCATAAAAACACACAACAGATTCCTGTCCTCAACAAGGCATCCTAGAGATTGTTACCTGATTCAATCACATGCTGTTGTAGACAATTTACAGATGATAAACCAAGAGATATGATTAGGTCAAAGTATCTGTGAAAGCAAAATAGTCCTTGAAAAGTCTTATTATTCTTATCAGTAGCAAAGGAACAACTTGCCTAGCTTAAATACTAATTTTTTGGTTTAATTCAGTAACCAAAATTCCCAATAGCCATTCTAATTCAAGACAGTTGTAGTTCCTTCATGTTATGAGAAGCCAAATGCCTAGTCAGAGGGATGAGACTGTATATAAAGGGCACATTTCTTTGGAGATGTCATCTCAACATCTGGGATGTAATGTCTTGGAATAAATGCAGTGGTTAGATAATTCATGTATGGTGCATTAGTAAAGTTTTAAAAACTATGAAATTTGTTGAAAAGTATCCCATAATTTATCACTCCTGTTCTATTTACTAATTAGATCTTAGCACATCTACATTATTAAATTATGTATGTATTACATTAAAATTTCATTTTCTAGTGTGAGAAAAGCTTCTCATAAAACTAAATCACAATATGGATTCAATAACATATTAATATGATGATGATTTTCAAAATTATGAGTATATTAATAGGTGATTTTTCTCTCTTCTCCTCTCTGGTTCTATTGCCACACTACGATTCCAGTTAATAAACATAAATTTTATTTAGTTAACCATGTAAACCAAGGAAAACTGGTGATGAACACTATGCCCAGTTCGGTCATAGAAACAATCCCGAGGTCTCTCAATACACTTGAAAATGACACACAGCCTGCTCATACACCCATACCCAGCTGGTCTGAGTTTAAAGATTTATTCAGATTTGTTATCTTATTTCTTCCCAAATAGTACACCACTGCACTTTCCAGACCCATATTTCTTTAGTTACTGGGGAATTTTTAAATATTGAAAATGTTATCTATGATTACATAGGAACAGAAAGAGAAAGGAAGAGAAAAAGGGTACAATTAATAGCCCATCAACTTGAAATTTCTGTAAGTTATGAAGTAGATTGAGACACATTAAGGGAAACATTGATCAACATCAAGTAACACCTCCAATTACTTGTGAAATCCACTGAGAAAGTTGGGGAAACCATGAGGTCATGACGTGTGTATATGCCTGTTCATATAAACACTACTGTTCTGTTTATCTGTTTTTGAAAATATTCTGTGACTTAGATACTATACCCATATCTATATGTATCTATATAGATATAATTTAGTTGTTTCTGGTTTATCTGTATATGGATCATAACTATATCTCTGTATATTTGCATGTTTCTTGGAGACTGTAAATCACTCTCAAACAATATCTTATTTTTATTCACAAAAATGCAGTGGCAAAATATTATTTCAATATTTTTTAATTCACTCTAGATAATTTATTAAAGATTGCACAGGTAAGAGTCAAATACAGTAGAATTAAAATCCAAATCCCTGTTTTTGTGATCTTTTGAGTTCATGGCACTTGCCCAATGAACTATAAAAATACATTTTGTTTTGTTTGCTTTATTTTGTCTACATGTTTACGATTGCTAGTTTTGTTTCTTCATCTTTTCCTCTCTTTTTTTCTGCCTAGCGCATCTCAGTATTGGGAGTGCAGAGGAAAACATGATGCAGTCAAGCGCCAGATAGAACAATGCTTCACGCAGAGAAAAGATGAGCTTCTCAAAGGGGGGCACTGGTCCCATAGCCAGAATGTGTCTCCAGGGGATTCTCCTTTACACACCCTTTTCGTGCCTCAGTGGAAGGAACTCTGGCCCCCACAGATAAAACAGGGGAGTTGCCGAGATTCTGTATGATATATATGCTTTAAGGAAAAACAGGAGTACTCACTGAGCCTGCAACAGGGAAGGACACCCCACTCAAGGTGACAAACCCAGCACAGCCTCTGTGATATCTGTATCGCTTGACAAGGACGTGCTCCAAGCCCAAGGCCCATTGCTGTGTGGCTAAGTGGGGATCAGAAGACTGCATGTGAGATGGACACTTGGGTAAGAAGGTGTATCAGGTCTATTTTTTTCCTCTTCAGACATTATGATCTAGGTTCGTTACAACCTAGATGCATACCCAAAGGCAACTTTTTACGAACTAAATTACAACAGAGTAAGTAACCCACATGAAAGTTGTTACAGTGGCTTATAAAATGAAGAGGTCACAGCTAATGGAACTGCAGAAGTCGTCTTCTTGCAGATGACATTCAGTGTGAACTTGAGAGGAGGAAGGGCGCAAATGGAGATGTGAGGTTGGACTGGAAACCCTATAAAGGACACTCTTAAATCAGTTCTTAGTCCTTCTGTAACAAGATACATTCCCTGGGGAAACACAAACTTTTCACTACTATGTTGTGTCACGGAGGCAGAATAAATTTGTCATTTTTATTCTGTATATTTTAATAATAATTGTATTATCAAACATTTCCAGCTGAAAATGTTATACTGTCAGATTTGCATTCATTTTCTCCTTAATGTCTGATTTTGAAATGATACTATCAGGTGTCTCTTTTTGAATGCAAAATGTCATAGTCTGAAGGTGAATATGAAGTCAAAAATTTTAAAAACAGAAGTAAAGTTAATTAAGGGTAAAAGAAATCATAGTGCAAAGCAGTTATACCCTCATCATCTTTCACATCAATATAAAAATTACTCTGTTTTCCAAGTTATTTTATTCTTCCTTGATAATACATTTTTTTAAAAGTTCATATAGTGCAGATTGATTTCAATGGAGATAGTGCTTCAAACATTTTGGGGGGTTAACAAGTTATCACATCATATTTATTCAAGTAATTATTTTATTGGACTTTTTTTCTAATCTCATAACTGTCTATCTATAAGTCTTCATTATTTTTCCAGTTTTATTAACATGGAAGTGGCACACAGCACTATATGAGTTTAAGGTATAGAGAATAATGATTTGACTTACATATATCATGAAATGATTACAAGTCTAGTAAATATCCATCACCTCATATAGACACAAAAAAAGGAGAAATAATTTACCTTGTGATAAGAACTAAAGATAACTCTCAACAACTTCCATATATACCATACAGCATTGTTAACTATATACATTACATTTTACATTTCATCTCTAGTACCTATTTATCTTACAAATGGAAATTTATAACTTCTGAACACCTTCATCAATTTCCTCTTTCCCTCTACCCCTGCCTCTAATAATCCAAATCTGATCTCTTTTCCTATGATGTACTTTGTTGTTCATAAGATTACACATGCAGAGAGATCATACAGTATTTGTCCTTCTTTGCCTGACTTAGACTAATGCCCCCAATGTCCATCCATGTTGTCTCAAGTGGCAAGATTCCCCCTTATGTATGACTAAATAATATTCCATTGTTTGTGTGTGTGTTTGTGTGTGTGTGTGCGTGTGTGCGTGTACTTCACAGCTTATTTTTTTCATTCATCAATGGACAGAGTTCCGTTCTATGTCTTGGTTATTCAAAAAAAAAAAAAGCTGCCATAAACATGGGAGTGCAGATATCTCTTTGACATAGTGTTTTCATTTTCTTTAGATAAATTCAGAACTGGGATTGCTGGATCATATTAGGTAGATCTAGTTTTAATTTTTTTGAGGAAAACTCCATGTTTTCCATAGTGGCTGCATCAATTTACAACTCCATGAACAAAGCACAAGGATTCCACTTCCTCTACATTCCTGCCAGCATTTGTTCTCTCTTGTGTTTTTGATGTTAGCCCTTCTAACAGGAATGAGGTGATAATCTCTTTTTGGTTTCGACTGGCACTTCCCTGATGATAAATAATGTTAACAATCTTTTCATGTACCTGCTGTTTATTCATATACCTTCTCTGGAAAAATATCTTTCATGGTCCTATGCCCATTTTTTAACTGGATTGTTTTGTTTTGTATTGCAAATGAGTTGCTATATGAATTCTTTTTTTTTTGACATCAATCTCTTATCAGATGTATAGTTGCAAATATTTTATTTTTCCTATCCTATTGGTTGTCTTTTCATTATGGTGATAATTTCTTTTGCTGTGTAGGAGCAGTTTAGTATGATGTAGTTCCCCTTATTTTTAATTGTGTTGCTTGTATATTAGGTGTCATGTCCAAGTAAACACTGACAAAACCCATGTCAAGAGTTTTCCTTCCAATATTTCCTTCTAGTAGTTTAATGGTTTCTGGCACTTTTAAGTCTTTAATCCATTTTGAGTTAATATTTATGAGTGATGTAAGATAGGGTCTAATTTCATTATTTTACCAATGAATATCCAATTCTCCCAGCACTATTTATTGAAGAAATTATCTCTTCTCCATTGAGTATTCCTGGCTATATTGTCAAACATTAGTTGACCATATATCCATGGTTTACTACTGGGCTTTCGATTCTGTTCCATGGTTCCTTGTTTATTTTTATTCCATTACCATGCTGTTTTGAGTACTATACTTTTATAATAACCTGACACCAGAAAGTGTAATGGTCTTCATTATTATTTTTAAGATGTTTCAATATACCAGTAAAATTATCATGGCTTTGTCAATGATCTCCCAACCTCTTGATTTATTCATTCTCTTTCAAATTTTTGTATAATAAATTTTAAATAATACCTGGGATTATGCATCAAGGCTCAAAATGTGAGTAGGTATAAAGTTTTGAACTAATTATGCAAAGTATACAACTAAAGAGAAATGCCATGAAAGAAAATACAAGCACAGGAGACAGGGAGAGGGGACTTCATAAGCTTAGCATATTAAAACAGATTTTTTCAAAGTGTTATAGACCCTTTAATACCTTCTTCTTATGAAGAATCTTGTTTTACTCTGTACAATATGGCTCATGAATATAGATTTCTTCTATTTTTGGAAAGTCTATGTCTGGCTGTATAGAATTAATTCAACCTTTAAAATATACATTTCCTGTTTGTTATAATCTCCCATAATAAAACTATAAGATTTAAAATTATTCCTCCCTTTCTTTTCCAACCATGGGCTACCACATGCTTCAGTGACAAGATGAAATCATTATTATTAATCAGAAATCAGTAAGATACTGATCCCCACAAAGTTAATCACACAGGTATTTGCCACATACATAAGTAATAAATATACAAATATCACATATTTAAGCAAAACTGTTCCAGTCACATACTTTTTCTTACGGCTCCCTGGGATTTAGTCATAACATAATCTGAATTTTGAATCTAATGCTCTCCCAAACTACCAAGCATTATTTAAAATGTCCTATTTAAAGGATACCTGGATTCCCATAAGTTAACATATTTAACATATATTAGTGCGGTAGTCCAAAAGGGAAAATCATCCATTTTAATACCTCAAAATTGCTATCTAATTCCTCATTTATACAAAGTTCAGATTATCACAAATATTTTAGGAATAGCTTCTGCTGATACTCAGTTACCTAAAGAAGATTTACCCTATTACATGTAGTAACTACAAAGTAGTTCACTTTGCTGCTATTTTTCCACAATTGTTCAAGGTCTCAGATATGTCATTTGTCATTGTTAATGCTTACCTGAGTTTTTAAACAAATATTTGCTTAGTCAGGCAACTTCCACATATATATCCAGACCAGATAATTCCAACCTATAGTAAAACCTTTAATTTATCCACAAAACATGATGAATTATTGAACAATTTTTTTCTGTTAATTTTATAAAATTCATAAAAATCAAGACACTTTAGAGAAAATGCCCAAGATGTAACATGGTATAAAATAATTCATGTAATGCTTTAAATATAAAAAGTACTATACTATAAGTATTATCAAATAGTCAAAACTAGGATAATTCTGTTAAAGTCTAATTTGTTTACAATTATTTAAAAAACCTTATTGCTAAAAAAGACACAGCCTGAGGAAAGTTCATGTTAGGCCATGGCCAACAATCAGCTTACTGGATTTTATTTCCCCTATGGTTTAGTTTCTATTTAGGGAAGGACTTCAGTTAACAAACCTTGAAACAAACACTTTAAACTTCAATATGTGAGTGAAAAAACCCACAGGCCTTTACATTTCCGCGTTCTAGAAGACTCTTCATTCCCTTGCCACTTATGGCTTGTCATGACCCAGGATTAAACTTTTTTCCTTCAATACTAAGTGTTTTCTGGCCAATTTTCGAAGTCTCTTTCAGTCATTTTAAATTAAATTATTTATAGGACACTTTATTTATGTGGTACCATATTATCCTACCTACACACACAAAAATTTGACCACATCCACTGCTACTTTTTGTTTTAAAGAGCATCCAAACACCGTTATATCACAAATTGCTTCCAAAAGTGATATTTTGCTTTTCTTCGTGTTTCTAAGAAACCTGAGAAAACTCTTTTCTTTGTTATCAAAACTTATTTTCTTCCCAGTATGACCCTCTGTAACAGTTTCACTTACTGTGTTGTTCTGAGACATCGTTACCTGCTTGGCTCTGCTCTTACCTCCTTCAAGTTTGCTTTTTGTTGTTGGCCCAGTCAGTCGTGCCTTCCTGTTCTTCCTCCCATTGCTCAATCATCTCCTTGTCCTTCTCTCATCTCCTTTTGAACCTGAGTATCCCTTAGAGACAGAGAAGAAAAATAAAACATGTTTAAATAACCAATTTTCATTGTATTAAATACAATAGAGCAAATCACAACTTATTTTTATAAGAACCTGTATGAACTCAAAACGACAAGAATAACAGAAATATTTATATAGAGAGGCAATTATTTATATTGAAATAACAGGCATCTCCTTTCTGATAAATATTACTTGGACTGAATTAAGAAACATAAATGTAGGAAAATTAGACATAGTTTCTTTTCATTCTTGACTTTATTTTTAACTGGAAATGTACCTCATACACATTAATTGATATTTAATTGCAGAAGTCAAAATCCTATAGAAATCTAGTGATGGAGTTTTTAGGCACCTAATAATAATATATTGAAAATATAGATATTAAATATATGGCAAGGGAAAACTACTCTCCATTTTTAGACATAACTAGAAAAATTTTACTATGGTTGTTAATACTGAGCACTTATTGGTAGGCAGTCTCTATAAAATAAATAGGTTATTATTCAGATATTACATATATAGCACACATATATTTTACATATATATGTATATGTTAAAATATTAGTTATAATAAATACTACATTTCATTATAAATGAAACCAAATGACTCATAGTCTTACATTGAAGCTGGAATTCCTTTAAGTGTTGATTCTCAATATGTTAGAGCCATTTGGGTTATTCAATGTGCCCTTTAATACATAAACACTAAGTGCTATGGGTTGAATTGTATTTCATCTATTCAAGTCCTAACCCCTAGAATTGCAACATGTGCCATTATTTTAAGTAGGACTGCTGTAGATACCACCAGTTAAGATGTGGCCAACCTGGAGTAGGGCAGACCCCTAATTCAATAAAACAGGTGTCCTTATTAAGAAGGAATATTTGGACACTCACAGGCACACAGGAAAACACCATGTGAAGATGAAGGAGGGATCAAGGTGGTTCAACAGAAGCCAAGGAACAACAAAGATCATCAGCAGGTCACCAGAAGCTGAGAGAGATTCCTGGACCAGACTGTCCTTTGCTGTCTCCAGAAGGAACCAGCCCTGCTCACACCCTGACCTCAGCTCTCTGCTGTCCCAGCTGAGAGACAATACTTTTGGCTGTGAAGCTGACCAACCGGGCCTAATGTTCTCCTCAGCTTGACTAAACTTTAGACAGATTTCCCCCTGGTTTGACCCCTGAGTTTCATTACCTCACCTTCGAAAATTTGGAATTATTATTATTATTTTTTGCTCTACCCCTTTTAGACATAAATCTTCTCCCCTCCTTTTACCCATTTCATAAGTCGGGGATGTCTTTCTCATACCCCTTTAAGACATAAGCATCAAGGAAGATAGAGTCCCAACATCCCCATTCTCTGTGCGGAGTAGCAGCCAGAGTTCAGTAAGCACCAATCAGCAAACACAGATGACCTGACCTGCCTACCCTCCATTTTCCACTAGGTCATTTCAGTGCTGAAAACTCTTGCCTTTTGTCTCAACAAAGTTGAGCTGGATCTCTTGTCCTTACTGTAACCGTCTTGATCAAAGTCTCACTTGCAGGTTTAACTCTGTCCAATTAGATTTTTCATTGACAAAGCCATCAGGTTTGTGGTACTTTGCCACAACCCTAGCAAACAACTACAGCAAGTATTGTTGATTGAATGTCTATGAAGTTAAGAAGGCAAAGGACTTCAAATGCTTGACTTATAGTGGACTCAGAAAGAGCAGGAGTCTGATCCTAGAATTTTACAGCTAGAATCATACTTAGTTATAGATAGTTTATACATAAGAACCAGCTTTGGCAACTATAATAGTATAAAAAGACCATCAACTACAGTGTTATATTGAAAAATAAATGAGACATGTAAATTATCTTGGGCAGAGTTTAGCATCTATTTATTATCCCATTAAATGTTATATATGTGTATGTATACATATATATACATGTAAGTTCAAGTACATATGTGTATATCTGTATGTATGTTTATATATGTATATTTCAGTCATTATTAAATATACATATTTCACATTGTAATGATGATCTGACTTTTTCATTTTCTCTATGGGTAAACTTAAAAGTATTCTTGAAATCTCACCTGCTTGTAACACTTCAGAGAATCCCTATTACATAGAAGAAATTCAAAGAATATGAACTCTTCCTTAGAAACTTCTATGCCATCAAATCTCACAGCTGCCTGCCATGCTCTTATAATACATAATTATTTGTAATTTTGTTTCACACATCCCATTTTTCAGAAGCTCGTCTTTTACTCATGCTGTTGCCTTGCCAGAAAAGCCCTGGCCACCCCTCTCTACCTGCCATGTTCTTGCTCGTTTCTTCAGAAGTCACTTCCACCAGCTTTTGGCTGCTAAGTACTTCCTCAACGTGGAGGCTGGAACAATTGTCTTATCACAGTGCTGTGGTGTACACCTGCTCCTTCCTCTTTAGATTTTTTTTTTTTTACTACTTTTCTTATTATGTTCAAATGATCAGGTCATATGCCTGGATCCTCTCAAGGAACTGTAAAATCTTTAAGGGCATAGGCTGGTATTTACCAATATGGTTCAATAAATGTCTGTGGAAACAAATAGAACTATCAGTTGTATTTTTTCCTACATAACTTATGGGTAAGTGAACATTTTTTTCACTTACAATAATATCAATTGTTGTTACTAATGCTATATCCTAATCAATATAATTAACAGGATTTTAATGTACATCACCTGAAGACCTGTAATATAAACATCAGTGACCAACCACTGTTCCTATAAGAAGTGGTGATTTTCTTCCCCATCAACCTTCTAACTTAGTGACGGTACTCAAAACATTTCAGTTTATTTCCCAACAGCTCTGCTTTCCCATTCCATCCAGAAATGCTGAAACTTCCAAATTGGTTGCAGCTGCTATTCACTTGTGTAGGTGGTGAAATCATATTGCATCAGGGGTAAAAAGAATGAAAAAAAAAGAACTGTATACTATGCCATTCAAATCTTAGGTGTCTGACATGGTATCACAGAGCCATAATCTATATAAACTAACAACTTCTGTGAAATGCTGTCTTAAACCCTGCTCATGCTTTCAACCCCTCATTCTATCAGTAGGCCCATGCTGTAATCCATTAATTAGCACCATGCTCTAATTAAATTACTAAGGATGAGATTTTTTTCTGTAGTGATATTTCTAAGTAAGTTGATGTTCCTAAATATATCATCTGATTTTTCTAACCAAGCTACCTTTCCCTTACATCTGGATAACTGGAACGGCTTCTTACTGCTTGTCTTTGCCTTCTCATTTCCACTGCTATAATCCATTCTCCGCACAGCAGTCAGTGTGAAATCTTACCACACAAATCAGACTATGTTATTTTCTCTTCTAAAAACCTTCCAGTGGCATTCTATTGCCTTGATATAAAGTCCAACTTCTTCCCACAACTTGAAGACAGTACAGAGAGGGCTCTTGCCTCATTCTCCTACCTCATCTCCTAACCTCTGCCTCTCACACACTCAACTGCAGTCCATCAGCCTCTTTCCAATACTCATCCACACCAAGGTTTTTATTTCCTTTTTAAGGTTTTTGCATTTGTTGTTTCCTCCCACTAGAAAAATCTGATACTGAATCTTCCTCGTGACTGTCCCCTTCTCATTATCCAAATTTCTAATCAGGGTGGGTGACCCTCAGTCTACAGGAGGTCTGTGGTCACTTTTTAATCCCTTTGTGTTCAAAGTGTCTCTTTACCCAACATATGGCTTTGGCTTATTGGCACAGTCATTTCTCTCTCTCTCCTCACAGTGTAAGCCAAGCAATGGCAGTGGATTCATCCATCGACTTTATACCTATGACTCACGAAGCACATGGTAGCTGTTCAAGAAATACTGTTGAACAAATAGGTGATAGAAAAAATGGCATTTAAGCATCTATTAAATAGCCAGTACCTCTCTTTCAGGACTGTTGGAACACTCATGTTTGCATCCTGGCCAACGACTGGTACATAGGAGGTCTTCAGTGACAAGCTAATATTTATCAGGTCCTAAGGACATGATGCAGTGTTTTAAATGCTTTATATGAAGTAAAATACTTAACACTCAAAATATTCTGAAGAACCAGTTTCTATTTTATTCTCTTTTTACAAAGGACGACATCTGGGCACAAAGAAGTTAAGGCATTTGCCTAAAGCTGCACACAGTGTATGTGGCAAAATGCAGATTCATACACAAGTGCCATTAATAATATAATAAACTTGGGCAATGTTTTCTTCCCACAGTTCATATGTCACTGTTAACACTAGTAAGTATGTAATTGTGAATGCACAAACTAATACTACTGTGTACTGCACCATCTTTTAATTTATTGACAGAAGTGAGATAAAATTTGTTTGAGCTCCAGATGATTATCTATTCTTAATAATAAAGAACATTTTTATTTAACTTGTTATATGATTAATTAAAAATATCTTACATTTCTATATTTATTTAGGGTTATGTTCAAGAAAAACATATTTTACTTTTACAGGGCACAACTGAAGTTATTACAAAAAACAAGGCATATGAATGTAAATAAAAAGCATTCCAATAAACATGCATTTACTGCTTAGGGACAGAACTGGGGATGAAAAAGAGATAATAATAATACTATATGTTGGAAAATAAAGAGAATGATAAAATACAGATAATTATATATTTCCAGCAGATAATAATATATGGCAATAGTTGCTACATTTTATTCCAAAGTGGGAAAGAGCACAATTGGCTCAGTGATTCAATGCTGAAAAATAAATATATGGCAATTGAGAGGGATGGGTAATTAAAGGATGGCAATTAAAGGATGGGTAGGATATTGACAGGCAGAAATTAACAGAAACCAGTTTTATTTTTGATATTATCTCTATTGGGACAGGAAACTGACATGGGAAAGAGTTGGGTCCCAAGAAGCTAAGGCACCAATGGACGATCTGATTCAGCTGGGAAGAAAGTGATCTTGGAATGTGTATCTGTAAATATAAGATCTGTTCTTCACATCAGTGCACAGCACATGGCAAGAGGGTCATACGTGTGTGTTGAAGTTGTTATGGAAAATATTGGAAAACCTGGACTGGGTCACTGACGGAAGAACCAAAGGGCACTCGGAGGTCTTGGAGTGTTGAGGTTTTATTTTACACCATGTGCTCAGAGAAGAGTAATCTCCCAAGGTCTGAGCCCTGAGCACAAGCAAAGGGAGCAATTTATATTTTGATATGTGGCATTTCGGCATGCGCAGGGCAAAAGGGGAGCCTGGCGGAGGGGTGGGGGGGCTGGGAGTGCTCTGTCAAACAGAGGAAAAAAGAGGTTTGCTGACCTTGACGGCTGTGTTAAATATTTTCCTTATCACTCCCCCCTCTGATGCCCCTTTAAACACTTCATTTTAGCTGGCATCATCTTTTTTGGTTTATGATAGGGTTATAATGGCTTGTATTTATATTTTTAATTGCTTTGAGCTAGGATTTTTTCCTTGAAGTCCTGGGTACTTTGTAAAGAATACAAATTATATTTTCATGCATTTGTCTGTATGGGCTTTGTGCGTACAAGTTGAAATGAGTCCTTCAGACTCTTCATAAGCCTGTGCTTCACAAAAAGTACCCAGTTTTTCTCAGTCTTAATTTATTTTTATGCAGCTGAGCATTACACTCAGCCTGGCTTATTTGGATGTGAGATGACAGGTGCTAAAGGTGGAGGGCCACTGAGGGCAGCTCCCTTGGGTGATGACCGTGCACTTTATTACTTTGTACAATTAATTTGATAGAGGTAACATTCCAGAGAGGTACTTTGGAAATGCAGGCTGACACTTGAGTTCAGTTAGGACAGACAGGTAAGCACAGCAAAACAACTTACAATTACCTAATTGACAATAGAAAGGGCAACTTTTTGAGGAACAGTTTAGTCAGAGGGGGCAGCAGCAGAGAGTCTAATGTCCAGGATGAGATTCCATTCTGGCGAGGGCCAGGATCCATGGCAGGTGTTCATTGGTCAGAGGGTAATCATCAGATGAGGAGGTGGAAAGGATTCCGGAGGTCTGGCTGGGCCTTCTATTGAAGTATTTCTTTGTCCGGATTATGGGCCTTTTTCACTCGGGATTGATGGACCCATGGAGTGATGCCTGCAACTTTGAGGGCAGTAGGAGTGATTAGAACAAAACAATGTGGGGGCCAGTCCACTGAGGTTTGAGGGGGTCACTTTTTCAAACTTTGACCCAGACTGAGTCCCCAGCCTGAAAGGAATGTACTGGGATCTCTAAGGAGTTTGGGGCTTTCTATGATATATTGCTGCAGCTTATTTAGGGTGGTTCTTAAGGCTTAGAGCTGTTCTCTTGCTCCCTTATTTCCTATCTGGTGTAGGTTTCCTGGGAGGCTTCCTAGGCATGGGGGAGGGTGTCTATACACTAATTCAAAAGGGGAAAGCTTTGAGTCCCAGGTATGCAGCGAGCATGCAGGACAGCTGGGGGCAGTAGGTCTGGCCACAGGAGCCCACTTTCTTGGCAAAACTTAGCTAGGGTTCCTTTCAGGGTGTGATTCATTTGCTCTACTTCCCCTGAACTTTGTGGCCTGTATGCAGTGTAGAGTTTCCAGGTAATGTTGAGAGATTTAGTTAAAATCTGTACTGCATCTGCTACAAAGGCAGGTCCATTGTCACTGTGACTTATAGATAGTAGGCCAATCTGGGGCACAATTTTTCTCAGGAGGACTTTGGCTATCTCCTGGCTTTGTTTTGTCCTGCTTGGTAAGGCTTTGACCCACCCAGAGTATGTACACACTATTACTAGAAGGTATTTGAGTCCTCTGCTTGGCTGGACTTCTGTGAAGTCTATCTTAAGGTTTTCAAAGGGGGCAACTACTGCTCTTTGGACACCTGGCAGGGGTTGCAGTGCAGATTGAGCATTATTCCTGTACAAGTCATGTACTGCTCACTTATTGCTCGGCTTAATAATGCTGGCAACAGGCTGATGCAGTATTGCTTTTTGAGGAGGGCTTCTAGTGCAGTTTATTTGCTGACTAGATGCCCTCTGATTGCAGTTGGGACAAAGATGCATCTGTCAGGCAGTATTCATCATTTTTTTTTTTTTTTAGTTAGGGTAGCTCCTTCAGCCATGGCCCAGTCTTTCTCTTTTTCAGTGTACTTGGGTGGAGGGGCCTCCACTGGGGCCTTTAGGGCCATGGTGAGGGAAGGAGCTTTATCTGTTTTTTATTGGCCGCTGTTTTAGCTGCTTTATCTGCTAGCTGATTCCCCATGTTATAGGGTTGTTTTCCTTTTGGTGTTTTTTGCAGTGCAGAATTGCTACTTTTTTGGGAGCCAGACAGCCTTGAGGAGTTTTAGTATTGTGCCAGCCAAGAGTTGGAAAAGAATCGGTGTTCCTGTGTGTTTAAGAGGGACACAACAGTATGGGGGACCTTGACACTTAATTTTTGTCCCTTTTTAATGAATAGAACTGTGGCTGCCAGTGTCCTGAGGCAGGGTGGCCATCCTGCCTCAATCGGGTTTAATTTTTTTTTTCTAACCAGTATGCAACCAGTCACTGCCAGGGCCTAACAGTTTATGTGAGAACTTCAAGGGCTGCCTTTTTTTCATGTATGAAGAGACTGAAGGGCTTTTTTGTCTGGCAGGCCTAGGGCTGGTGCCTGTTCTGAAGCAGTCTTTATTTCCAGGAAGATGGCTCTTGCCTCTTCTGTCTAGACAGGGGGTTCTCAGAATGGACCCCCCAGGAGGCTGCAGAGGGGTTTTGCCATTGCTGAGAATCCAGGAATCCAAATTTCGCAGAAAGCAGTGGCCCCAGGAACTCTCGTATGCCTTTCTTCATCTGGAGCTGAGCTAAGGAGATAATGACCTTTTCATTCTTCAGCGCTAGTGCCCTTTTTCCCTGGGTGAGGAGGAAGCCCAAGGACCAGACTTGCTGCTGGCAGATTTGTGCCCTTTTTTTATGAGGCTTGGTGTCCTGAGTCTGACAGGAGTTGCAGGAGGGCCTTTGTGCCTTTTGCACAATTTTCCTGGGTGTTACTGGCAAGGAGGAGATCATCTATGTACTGCAGGAGAGCGCAGCATGTGGCTTCCCTTGGAAAGCTGGTGAGGTCTCCAGCTTTCCTGACATCTAGGGTTTGTAGTGGAGGCCATCCTACACTAAAGGTGACCTACATGGATTCACACAGGGTTTTTAACCTGCTAGGAGTTAATTTTACTCTGTAGTTTTCTAAAAATTCATTCCTGAAATTTTTTATCATGGTGTCGAGAACTGTGGGTTTGCTGTGCCCTGACCCCATGACGTGTCCGTGTAACAGTGCTGTGACAACAGACAAGGGAGGGGTGCCTTCTCTAGAGAGGAGACCAGTCAGATGCCCATCTGTTCGCTCTCCTCATGGTGAATTTAGTCAGCCTTGACTAAGGTACCCCTGTATAAGTCCCGGGCCAGGTCAGCCAAAGCTGAGTCACTGTTATGTAGTGGCGGCCAACTGCGAATGCGGATGAGGGCACACTCAGATTCTGTAGCACAATCCATGGAATCACAGATTTAGTGCAGACTGAATGGCATCAGCTGCCCTGCACACTCACTCACACACTCAGACCAGAATTTAAACATCTCCCCCGGGAATGTCTACCCGTGCAACTTCTAAGAAGTCTCCGGGAGGTGATCAGGCTCCCCTTCCACCCCAACAAGTGGTACTGGCTGGGTCTGGTACCCCGGGGCCTTAGTGGATTTGACGATGGAACCAGGTCCTCACCTGCCAAGCCTCCTTGAGTCCGGTGGGAACAGCAGAGCGGGGCTGGCCTAGGGCGACCGGGTGGGAGACTGCCAAGAGATCAGGCAGGGCGCGCCTTCTCCATTGGGATCTCCTGTTCCATCACTGCCCCACCGTCGCCCCAAACTGGTGGCAACAAAGGCGCAGCGCAGTTGGGTTTCCTGATCAGGGAACCAAATGCTACAGAAAATACTGGAAAACCTGGACTGGATCACTGATGGAAGAACCAAGTGGCACTTGGAGGTCTTGGAGTGTAAGGTTTTATTTTACATAGAAAGGCTCAGAGGGGAATAATCTCCCAAGGTCTGAGCCCTGAGCACAAGCAAGGGGAGCAATTTATCTTGTTTTGATATGTGCATTTCAGCATGCACAGGGCAAAAGAGGGGCCTGGAGGAGGGGCGGGGGGGCTGGGAGTGCTCTGCCAACCAGAGGAAAAAAGGGATTGCTGACCTTGATGGCTGTGTTGAATATTTTCCTTATCAAAATCAATGGAAGTTTCTGAAGTAAAGAAGGAAGAAAACAGAGAAAGTTCTAGAGAATAAAATGGATTAAATCTCTCTTCATTCCCTTCTTTGGAATAGGGAAGAGCTTGTTTAAGAAGTACCATGGCTTATACACAAACACACAGGGACTTGGCAACTGGCATTGTGCTAACTACAAACTCATTAGATCACAGTGCAAAGCCTAAGGACACTGACCATTGGGGGACATGATAGTTTCCCAGAGAAGAGACAAATGAGCACACCTAGTTGGGGTCTCACAACAACAAACTCTGAGAATTGAATCATGAAGACCACTTAATTCCAGGTTTGACATATGGAAGTGAAAATATTTTGGAGGATTAAGTTTCCAAAGACTATGGGCAATTAAAAATGTAACATTGTGGATGTTTTATAATAAATATCCACGGTTAACAAAAAAAAAACAACAAACTTTTGTGGTACAAGTTTGTTGTAGCTTTTCAAATAAATGCAGAGGTGGTGTTTGTGGATAAAATGAAGGTTCCTGTGGCCAGGATTCTCACCTGGCCCTGGTTGGCTAGTCACTACACGTGTGGGCAATGTGTTGTTACTGATTCTACATAAAAAGCTCTGCCCAGTGCTCTGGGCCACATGGTGGCATGGTTGCAAGGCTTCAGGAGAGCAGAGCAGAGGCTGGAGTGGTGGCAGTGCTGAGGACAGAGGCCCAGAGGATGGCTGTGTGGGCAGAGAGGCCCAGAGGACGGCTGTGCAGGTAGAGAGGCCCAGAGGCAGAAACCGGCTTGCTGCATGCAGACTCGCTGTGAGTGAACGAGATTTTAGAGACTGACCTGCCATTGTGGAAATAAAGTTGCATATAACCCTTTCACCCCAAGAACATTCTACTGTCATTTTTTTGGTCACAGTGAATCCATAGTGAACTTGCCCAGGGCTGAAACCCATTGGCAATACAGTGTTCAAGAAGCAAATATATTTCCTATGAGATTTTATAAAATTTGCTTGCCTGGAGGGGCTACAAACATAGAAACAGGTTTCCACTACTCAGAGTTGACAACTCTTTTTCAGAGAAGCACCTGCTCTTTGTGGCTCAGCTGGGTTTGGGGCAGCCTGGCTGCTTCTAAAAGGGGCCCCTGGCCTCTGCAGTAGTGCCCCCAGGTGCCCTCCCTCTGCTCTTTATCAGTTGTAAAGCCGCAAGGCCACTTTCCACTCCAACTGTAACTTGGAAGGGGTTACATTTATATTTCTCAATTTGAGTGCAAGAGGGACTCCACCCTTCTAAGTATTTACCTTTTATATTCATGGTCAGATTTCCCATCTGCTAAACACAGCTGGCAAAAATCCACAGAGCTGGAAACTACTTGATAGTATTAAGAGAAAGAACAGAGAGATGTTTTCGATAGCAGCCACAATGTTCCAATTTTCATCTTCCCTGTTGGAAAAATAAATTCCAGTTATTGTGAAAAAGAGGAAACTCTGGCTATAACAACAGTGACTGAATCTTCTATAACTGGGCTCACGCTATCTCATAGCAGTTTCCTCAGAAGGTCATTGGATCTACCACCCAGACAGAAACTATTCATTTGAATTAGAATGTCTGTAGACACAAGTTTAGGAAATCTGTATGCTTTAGTATAATCCATGACTTAAGTTTATACTGATCATTGAGAATTTTTGTTCAAAAAAAAAATCTCTCAATTATCTATAAGCCCAAATTCCTTGGCCCAAGCAGCAAAATAAATTGAAAACTAATCCCAACACTTTTTTTTTTTACCAGTTTCACCCCTTTACATTATTTTATTAACAGAAACATAAACAGCATCTATGATATGCTAGCCATTGTTCCAGGCATTTTACAAAGGTTAACTTGATTCTCACAGAAGTCCAATTATTGCTTTAACTATACAGATAAAAGGAACTAAGCACCCACACAAAAAACCCACCAGCCTGCCTGAAGAGGAACCAGTACAACCTGCATACCCCCAGGCACTGTAGCTTCAGAGCTCCTCCTCTTTTCCCTGTCCATTAAGTTATTTATCACGTAAAACTCTACATATTGGATATATAGGTTTAGGTCCAACTTGGTATATGTGGGTCTTTGGGAGACTGTTTTTATTGTTCCATCTTGGGAGCAGACATAATTTCTTTATTTAGAGTGGCACATTTCCTGCTTTTTCTTGGATATGACATGTGAACATCTTTCCCTGGCACAGCCTTCTTCAACAACTATCTTCATCATCAATGACTGGAAGAGGATATAGAACATGTGTATAACAGAGTAACGTTTCAGCATAGTTTAAGTAGAGAAAATGGCCTGTTTGCCTCTATCACAAGAGAAGGTATTTGAGGAAATGCTTTGAAAACCACCAAGTAAAATATCAATATAAGATGAATTAAAGGAGGATAAAACCTAACATTTACTGGGAGATTATCATATGCCATGTATTCTGACTTTCATTTTTCATATACTAGCATATTTTCCCCCATAATAACCCTGAGCTGGGTATTAGTATCATTCATTTTTATACAGTTGAGGAAGGGAGACACACTGAGGTTAAGAGTAATAGGTTCTAAGAACCAGAATTTAAATGCATGCAATTTGATGTTAGAGGTTTAGAGTTCAACTACAACAGTACATAATGCTGTACATGAAAAAAAAATTTTCAAAAGCAATATTTGTGTATCTGGGTTTGTGTTTCACCTGTATGTTGGGTATGGAGGGCCTTCACACTAAGGGCATGACTAGACAATGAAACACACCAAGCAAATAATACAAATATAAGGTAATAAAAGGGTAGTGAAGACCTAATACCCATCCTCATTAAAGGTTTCCAAAAAGTAGAAGAGAAGGGAATACTCCCAAACTCTTTCTATGAGGCCAGCATCAGTCTAATACCAAAACCAGGCAAAAACACAACAGAAAAAGAAAATTACAGACCAGTATCTCTGATGAATGTAGATGCAAAAATATTCAACAAAATATTAGCAAACTGAATTCAAAAATACATAAAAAAGATTACCCATCATGAACAAGTAAGATTTATTCAAGGGATGCAAGGATGGTACAACATTCAAAAATCCATCAACAAAAAGGACAAAAACTACATGATCATTTCCATAGATACTTCAAAAGTTTTTGACAAAATTCAACATCCATTCATGATTAAAAACTCTCAACAAAATGGGTACAGAGGGCAAGTACCTCAACATAATAAAGGCCATATATGACAAACCCACAGCCAACATTATGCTTAACAGCGAGAATCTGCAAGCTTTTCCTTTAAGATTGAGAACAAGACAAGGATGCCCACTATCCCCACTTTTACTCAACATAGTATTGGAGGTCCTAGCCACGGCAATTAGACAACACAAAGAAATAAAAGGAATCCAGTTTGGCAAGGAAGAAGTGAAACTTTCCCTGTTTGCAGATGACATGATACTGTACATAAAAAACCCTAAACAATCCACTCCAAAACTGCTAGATCTTGTGTCTGAATTTAGCAAAGGTGTGGGATACAAAATTAATACACAGAAATCTGTTGCATTCCTATACACTAATGATGAACTCGCAGAAAGAGAAATCAGGAAAACAATTCCATTCAAAATTGCATCAAAAGGAATAAAATACCTAGGAATAAACCTAACCAAGGAAGTGAAAGACCTATACTCTGAAAACTATAAGACACTCAAAAGAGAAATTAGCAAGATACATACAAATAAATTAAAACACATCCCATGCTCATGGATAGGAAGAATTAATATTGTCAAAATGGCCATTCTGCCTAAAGCCATCTACACATTCAATGCAATCCCTATCAAAATACCAATAGCACTCTTCAACGAATTAGAACAAAATGTCCTAAAATTCATATATGGAACCAAAAAAGACCCTAAATAGCCAAAGCAATCCTGAGAGGAAAGAATAAAGCAGGGATATGACATTTCTCAACTTCAAGCTCTACTGCAAAGCCACAGTAATCAAGACAATTTGGCACTTGCACAAGAAGAGACCCTTAAACCAATGGAAGAGACTTGAGAGCCCAGATATAAACCCAAGCATATATGGTCAATTAATATATGATAAAGGAGCCGTGGATATACAATGGGGAAATGACAGCCTCTTCAGCAACTGGTACTGGCAAAACTGGACAGCTACATGCAAGAGAATGAAACTGGATTATTGTTTAACCCCATACACAAAAGTAAACTCAAAATGTAAGTCATGAAACCATAAAACTCTTAGATGAAAACATAGACAAAAATCTCTTAAATATAAACATGAGCAACTTTCTCCTGAATGCATCTCCTTGGGCAAGGGAAACAAAATTAAAAATGAACAAATGGGAGTACATCATGCTAAAAAGCTTCTGTACAGCAAAGGACACCATCAGCAGAACAAAAAGGCATCCTACTGTATGGGAGAATATATTTGTAAATGACATATCTGACAAGGGGTTAACATCCAAAATATATAAAGAACTCACACACTGCAACACCCAAAGAGCAAATAACCCTATTAAAAAATGGGCTGAGGATATGAACAGACACTTCTCCGAAGAAGAAGTTCAGATGGGCAACAGGCACATGAAAAGATGCTCCACATCACTAATTATCAGGGAAATGCAGATTAAAACACAATGCGATATCACCTCACATCAGTTAGGATGGCCAGCACCGAAAAGCCTAGGAACAACAACTGCTGGCAAGGATGTGAAGAAATGGGAACCCTTGTACACTGCTGGTGGGAATGTAAACTAGTTCAACCATTGTGGAAAGCAGTATGGAGGTTCCTCAAAAAATTAAAAATAGAAATAACATTTGACCCAGCAATTCCACTCCTAGGAATTTGCCCTAAGAATGCAGCAGCCCAGTTTGAAAAAGACATATGTACCCCTATGTTTATCACAGCACTATTTACAATAGCCAAGAAATTGAAGCAACCTAAGCATCCATCAGTAGATGAATGGATAAAGATGTGGTACATATACACAATGGAATATTATTCAGCCATAAGAAGAAAACAAATCCTACCATTTACAAGAACATGGATGGAGTTGGAGTGTATTATGCTCAGTAAAATAAGCCAGGCAGAGAAAGACAAGTACCAAATGATTTCACTCATCTGTGGAGTATAAGAACAAAGAAAAAATTGAAGGAACAAAACAGCAGCAGACTCACAGAACCCAAGAATGGACTAACAGTTACCAAAGGGAAAGGGACTGGGGAGGATGGGTGGGAAGGGGGGAGAAGGGGAATAAGGGGCATTACAATTAGCACACATAATGTAGTGGGGGGGGCACAGGGAAGGCAGTATAGCACAGAGAAAACAAGTAGTGACTCTATAGCATCTTACTACACTGATGGACAGTTACTGTAATGGGGAATGTGGTGGGGACTTGATAATGGGAGGAATCTAGTAACTAGAATGTTTCTCATGTGATTGTATATTAATGATACCAAAATTTTAAAGAAAAGAAAAGAAAAAGGGAGTGTGAGTCTATGTTTTCTGTAAAAGTTGACATCTTAATTTGGTAGTCTTTGGCTACACACAATTACACATATAAATCTGAATTAGAAATACATAGTGCAAACAGACCACACTAATGAGTTTTAAAGTCATTAGACATTGGGTGATTAAAATTTCTTTTTCTGCTGACTATCATTTATATATTCTCTTACTATATCCACTTCCCTAAAACTATATAACACTAAGCATTGAGAGGGAAGGATTGATGTGTGTGTGTGTGTGTGTATACACACACATGTGCACACACACAGACATATATGTGTATATGTGTGTGTAATCCAGTGAACCAGAGAGGTGGATGTCCATTACACTTTTCAAAAAAAAAAAGTGGCTTATGAGTGATATCCAATTGAAAACACATACTAGTCTTGCTTTCTAGCTCTGTAATTTGGAGTATATATTAACTATCTTTAGCTTAAGGCCTATAAAAAGAAGGATGGCTATCTGTGACCAGATGATGATCTAACAAGTATAAAGAATATAGAGTAGGAGGCATACATAAAGGGGAAACTGCCCAACACTCAGCTGTACAGATGGAACATGTGGTCAGCCTTGGGATGCACTGCACCTGGAAAGGAGGGTTGATTTCTTATATGACTATGGCTAAGCCAACTTGAGCACTGGGTATGCAACTTGATTAAGTACCAGAAGAGGTGGTACATATACACAATGGAATATTAGTCAGCCATAAAAAAGAAAGCTCCTGCCATTTGCTACAACTTTGATTGATCTAGAGGGTATTAGTCTCAGTGAAATAAGCCAGGCAGAGAAAGACAAATAACATATGATTTCACCTATTTGTGGATTAAAACAAAACAAAACAGAATGAACAAAATAGCAGTAGACCGATAGACACTGGGTAGTGACTGGTGGTTACCAAGGTGAAGGGACTGGGATGTGTAATGGGAAGGGGAATAATGGAGCACAAAAACTCTCAATCATCATATAAGATGTTCATGAGGATAATAGTACAGTGTGGAGAATGTAGTCACTGGTTCTGTAGCATCTTTCTATGTTGACAGACAGTATCAACACTAGTAGAGGTGAGGATTTAATAACATGGGTAACTGTTAAACCACTGTGTTGTATATTTGAAACCAATATAAGACTGTATATCAATGATACTTCAATTTAAAAAAATGGAAAAAAGGCATCAAACCCTGAAATTCTGATTCTAAAGGATATATCTTCTCGTACACCAATCAAATAAAAAAGGAATATTCATAAGACAATTACTTCTCTTCACTCATCAAAGCTTTCCAAGATTATTCCTAAGGTCTGCTTCTTGTATGTATACATAAAAGATATATATTTATGGATGCATTTATGAGTATGTGTTACATTTAAAACTATTCTAAATATTTTATTTTTATCTTGATAGTATGCTATTTTAAAACATAATGATTTGCAGGTGGCAGCCACATTATTTTTCTGTTGTAATTATAACATTTACTGTGGGAAATATAAAAGCTTTATTTAGAATAAAAGAAATACCAAGCCAGAACTTAAGTTTCACTTCTATGTATTTTATTGAGGTAGAAACAAAGCAAAAATATTTACATTTGTTTTGTTAAATTGGTAATCAATATTCTGGGAGTTTAATCCATTTGAATTTTTGGTTATTCATATTCCTAAGTGGATATCTATTTCTTGTCTATATACAGAGGAAACCACATTTAATACAACTTTTGGAAATTTAAGACATAGTTCATGTATTCTCCCTAAACATGTGTACTTCCATCTTCCTATAAAATCCTAAAAGTTTTATTATCATATTAACTAATTTAAAAAATCCAGAAAATATCCAACATAAAAGTAAAAGAGAAGGGAAAGTACTGGAAATATGACAGTTGTATACTTGTAATAAATTCTCCTTTCCCAGAAAACCTGGGATTTATTATATAAGGGCATGGCTGGAAGATTAAATATCATAGCACCATTAAATCTACAATAACTGCTCTCTTGCACCTTTAAAGGCTATATGACTGACACATTTTATTAGCTAGCTCTATGCCTGTAGCTTTGTCACAGCAATTGCTAAATTAATTTACAAATTTCAGTCAACTTGTGTTTTTATAGCTGTCTCCCTGAATATGTTCTTCATAAGCAATACTAGAATTCCCCCTGGAGCACTGCTGTTCAAACTTTAATTCTTCCTTTGTTAAGTAGTTGTGTTCTTTTGATTGCAGCATAGGTCTGAAGGCTAAATTTCTTTTCACATGTGCTGTTTCATCAATAAATACTTCAGGAAATTGTCAAATTTTAAAGTGTATGGGATGGAACTTTCACCATTTTGTGACAGAAACCATTGTAACTCACTGTATTCTATGACCTGTCGGTTATAGTATATTCACTGGAAAATTATTTAGCCTTTAGTGATTCAGTGATTAAGAGCAAAGGGAAGATAGCTTGGTGGTTACAAAGAAATGTTTATAAAGGAAATGTAGTTTCTGAATATATCTAATCAGAAGGAGCCTGAAAAATTGGGTAGGTACAATATGATACTTTCAGTTTCCTACTGACAGCATTTACTATGAGAAAACAATTTTCTCTTACAATATTTACATTTCTTGTACACTTTATTCTTCTTCAGATGAAACTTGATTTCTTTTGAGATTTATCTCATCTTACCTATCATACTACCTACAGGAAAATACAGAAACATAGGACACACTGGGATTGTCTTTAGACTGTAAATGTTTGAACCTGAGTAAATTGTTATTGCTGAAAGTTGGCCCATTCCCTCACAACTTTACTGAAAGTAATCTCTTTCAGGAAATGATGGGGAGAAAAATGAGGCAGGGAAATAACAGGAACATTTCTATGAACAGAAGGGGGTGAATGAGGGAGAGAGCATGGCTCAGACCTAAGAGAATGTCACTGCAGTAACAGATTCTCTTAATGGCAAAGGTGAACTCACCCTGTATTATCATAACTGCTGATTTGCCTTGTTGATTCCAAGTAGGCAAAAATTGACTTTGGCCCTTTATTCAGACATAAAACTATTAGGCTAATCCTAACCCAACCTAACCCTAACCCTAATCCTCTAGAAAAGTAGGTATGAGAGGGTGGAGGGAGAATAAATTCAGTAAAACCCACTAAAAGGAACCTAAAGAGTTAACCAGATAAAATCAGAGAGCCAGAAAGGATTCACAGAATTAATGAGTTAATTAGTTGAGTTTTCAAAGGCCAAGAGTAACTTAGAATGTCAAGATATTCCCCAGATAAAGAAAAGTATCTGAGCACAGCCCAGGTCTTCATTGTATCAATTAGATCATGCCATTGTAAAATTTACTTTAGCCTGCTAAAAGGCCCAGCTTATTCTTTAATTTAACCTATACGCTTTTTTTTTTCTCTTCCTCCTGCCCTTCAATCAAGTAACTTTGTAACCAGAGCAGGAAACAGACTTTGGAAGCATAAATAAACCTATGTGGACAAAGAATGCTAAGTCCCAAACCAACATAATGACCTAAATAACCCTATTCGTTGGACAAAAACTTCAAAGGAATTATGAATCACCTGTATACATCATGCCTCATGCTGACTCTAACCCAAAAAAGCCCTATAAAACCCTAGACCCTGCACCCTTAGGCATGCCTCCTCTCTGTGGTTTCCCACACTCGCTTTTCTTCAAGTGTTGTCACTCTCTCCGTCCTACTCCAGATAAGTAGGGAGGGGTTACTGAGAATTCTGATTTGGGCTTGAAAATTCCCATTGCCTAGGTGACCCAGACAGCACTGTAGCTGTATGCTCCATGATCTTTAGAAGCCTGCCTGAAAATCTCCTTTCTTGCCTTTGGGAGGTTCTCAAACCATAGTCACTTCATCCAGTGCTCTGAGGTTCCCCCAAATCCTGGGGTGGTAGGGACTTAGTTCCCACACTGTGCAGATTCAAGCTGACACTGGACACCAGGTGACACTGGCTTTAGGAATTGGCAAGGAATTATGCCTTATGTCAAGCAGCAGCTCAATGAGCTTCCCTTTCTTCCCTCTATTTTTCCTCACTCTCTGCTTGATTCAAGTAAACCTGCCTTTGTCTACCTTGACTCTGGCCATCTCCTCCCTTGGAGTGTATTCAAACAAAACTTTCATTCTGGTCCACTACTGTGGCTCCGCCCTTCAATTCTTCGTTGCAGCGGGGACAAGAACTCAGGGAAATAACTAACCTCTCCCCACCCCCACCCCAACAAAACCACAGCAACAACAGTAAGGCATCTGGAATCTCATAAAAATACTTACATGCCTTTTCCTCCCATTCTAAGTTAAATCACAGTATTTCTTAGGCCTGTGTTTCCTCGGTGCTGCCACCAGGATTTTGCATAGTCCTAAAATCAGATTTGCAGTTTGGTATAATTATCTACTGATTTTAAGATATTTTTAAACATAAGTTAACTGATTATTGAAATAGATATTTACATATATTTTCTCAACAAAACTATGTGTAATTCAATCCTCAAAATCTCATGTGCAAATAATAAATAAAGGAATAAATTGAAGTTCATAGATGTTAGGTAACATAGCCAAGTTACATAGTGCATTTAGTAGCAAAAACCAGGACAATTGCCCAAGCCTGGTTGATTTAAAATATTGTGTTTTTCCCCAAAACACATTATTTTTTTAATAAATATCTTCCATGTTTAAGAGTCCCAGATAGAGGCATCATATATGTAAGATAAATTCTAGCCAGAATAAGCAGGCAAAGAGAGGCAACAAAGGGCCAGGTAATTTATTTAAATACCCCCGGGTAAGGTTCTGTGGCCTTCTTGTCAGAGGCCAGAGAAGTCACACCCGGTTAGGGAGGTGAGGGGCTTATAAGGGATTAGGAGGGGGAGGAGTGGGCAAGCTATCCTAGTGGGTGTGGAGAGGTATGATTGGCTAAAGGTGACATAATAGTCAACTAGAAACTTTTTTTCCTTCCAAGAGGGAGGAGGCTGACATCCGGGTCTTAGTTGGCACATCAGGATGGAATTCAGGGAGAGCTGTCCCCTTTCCATATACGGCATGGACTTTGGGGTCTGGTCTGTTCTCCCCCTATGGCATCTCTCTGTTCTGTTTGCATGTCCTTGTTTTTCCTTTCTCCAGCCTAACAATATAAATTTCACCTTTTTGAATTTTGGTCTTACTGCTTTTCATACAATTCTTATGCTATCAGCTGGGCTAGCTAGCCATGATTCAGTTGATAGATCTTACACAATGGATTAGGAAAATAATCCATTAATTTACCAGTTTAATTTGTATACTGAAATCATTATATAAGAAAAGCCAACACACTAAGTGTTGTATTCACCACGATATACAGCTCCATCCTGACTCTCTACCTTAGAACTCTTAAATAGCCAGTTATCCTGGAAAAAAAGAAAACCATGTGAGAACTGCATATGTGTCCTCAACGTTCTATTCTAAGAGGTATACAAAACTTAACTACACAAAGATGTAACTTGAAATATAGGTATATATTCCTAAAATAGAAACCATTATATTATGAATTATAATACCACAAATAATGCCTAAATCCTATAGAAGATTAGAAGACAGAGGATTCACTTCTATTTGATCTGAGACCACATTGCAATTGAAACTTAGATACAATATAACATTATTTTTAACAAAAATAAGCAAGATTGGAAGGCCTTATATTCCTTCAATAAAAATATCCTAATTCTGGATAATAGAATTGTGTATGAAAAGCAATAATATGTAGTGTTGGAGTAGTTGTTTAAAATGAGTTGGCTTAGAATATCAATCGAAGGATATTGGATTTCAGGTTTATTTTTAGCAAAGAGCTTTAATTTGAGGATATTATTCTTACAGATATTGTATAACAGTAGAAAAAAGTATTGATGATAGGAAAATATAACAATAGGGTAGTATGAGCTAAACCATATCGATGATGGTGGAAAGAGATATGAAGAAAGCACTAGTATTATTAGTTGGTGTTCCTCAAGGTCTCCTATTTACACAGCATATACCAGAAAAGGAATTTAACAAAATAGTAAAGGAACTGGTTTTCTGATATCACTAAGATCCTACACTAAAATTGGAAAATTTGAGAACTGATTTACAAAGGAATTTTTGATAGGCAGAATAAGGTCTTCCCTTCATACGCAAGATGTCCTTGTCCTAATCCGCAGAACCTGTGAGTATGGTACCTTACATGGCAAATGGGACTTTGTAGATGTGATTATTGGGAGATGGGGAAATTATTTTAGATTATCCAGATGGGTTAAATGTAATCATAAGTGATGAATGTAATCATAACTGTAATCACAAGTCTTTATAAGTGAAAAAGGGAGGAGAGAGAGTCAAGTGAGAGAAGGAGAGAGGTGATGAAGTCAGCACATATTGGAGAAATATGGGGCCATGGGCCAAGACATGCAGATAGGAATGTGGATAGCCTCTAGAAGCTGGAAAAGACTGACCCCTAGAACATCCAGTAGGAAGCAACTCTATCAACACCAGGACTTTTAGGACTTCTGACCTCTAGAACTGTAAGATAAGAAATTTGTATTGTTTAAACCACTAAATTTGTGGTAATTTATTGCAATAGCAATAGGAAACCAATAAAGGATTCTATACAAGGTTAGTGTAGTGGAACCCTTATTTAAGGAGGCAACCCAGAGTAGGTGGGATAAGGGAAGAGGGAAATGGCCAGAACCCACAGGGACTGAGTTGCGTAATGTCAGCCACCTGAAAAAAAGTAGTGACCATCTGTCTCTCAAAGGATCAAGCCACCTTAAAGTGACCTTGCAAGTCAGAAGCTAGGGAAATAAGTAGGCTATCATCTCACTCTCCTGTATTTGATATCCTACCAGCCTTCCCCATAGGACAGCTCCAACTGGAGACAAGAGGGCAGGGGAATCTGCTGACTGGGATGGGCTGCTCGGACTGTACACCTGGGAGAGAAGAGCGAAGATGCCTGGCACGTCTCCCTCAGGCATTTCTGCCGGCTCCCATGTGCAGAATGTGCTGACTGTGACATTGTAAGTGGTGGGTCTGCTAGTAAGAGTATTCATCACCTCTAATTACCCATGCATGTATCAATAAAGAATACATTTTTCTCATCTTGTTCTTGAGTCCTTTTTATTATTTTTATTGGAAGAGGAAAAATCAGTGAGAATCTAAGAAAATGTACTCATGGAAATAAAGGTGGAACTGAAATGTTAACACTAAGAGTGTTATGATTGGATTAAACATTTATTGTGACATTAGAGCTCCCAGAAACTTTGCTGGCCTCTGAACATATTCTGTGTTTATGCCTGTAAATCAACCTGTGATTTAGATTGTGTAACATCTTACGGTTTTTTCAAGAAAGACTTAAAGATTTAAGTATACTGTCCCAAATCACACTATTAATGCATGGAACAGCTGGGAAGTCCATGTGCTCATCAGCAACACTGTTTCCATGCATTAATAGATCAATTTTTCTCCTTTTCCAATTAAAATATAAAATATGAGCACATATACCAAAACTGACCAGCAGGGTTTCATAGATGTAATTTTAAAATTATTTTTAATAAGGAATGAAAAATTTCAAATAACACAGGAGGGTATTAGAGCAGATTCTCCTGAATTGCGCCTAACATCTTAAGAGAATATCCAGGAATACACACTGACCTACAATGAAGCTGAGAAATAGTATTCCTATCAAGGGCATGCTTTATGTGTCATACCTTGGTGACTCAGATATTCCTCCAATGCAAGTTTTCTAATTCTTTTGGTATTAAATAGTCCATCTCACTATAACATGCTTTATGGCATTCTTTGTCCAGAAAAGTAGTTCATGGCATATATTTAAAATATTAAATCAATTTGGAATTACCTCCCCCGGAAAATAATTTTGAGATCACTGGAGATGTGAATGGTTGTTTCCAAACCCCTGCTCCTCATATTATTTTTCCTTCCCATGGGAAAGATAACTAAACTCATTGTGTCTTTGTGTATGAGGTTTCTAAACTATACGCAGTGCAGGGGAAATCAAATATGGAACAGACTCATCCTTGCTATTAGTGAAGAGATTGGGAATTTCTGGATATCACGAAGGCCACTGTGTACTGGCTGTCCCCTGAATTCACAATAAATAATATTTGACAACTGACTACAAAATGCAGGTTACTTGGCAGGTAACATCTTACGTTTCAGATATTCTCCTTTCTCTTCTTGATGTATTTAGTTTCTACTTCATGAACTTGGTGTTTTATACATAAGCCATGAATCTGTTACACAAAGTTGCTTTCAATATTTGGTACTTAAGTATCCATTTAATTACTTGATATGTTAGCAGTATGTCAAGAGAGTTGGACTATAGTGAAGGACAGATCATTTCAAGGACACTTACTTTGTTTGCCAGTGAACATAATGCATCTTTTTGAATGTTTATAGAGTCACACTTTAAAGGAAGAATAAGGCATTCGGTATATTCCTTGGCCATAAAAAATACTACATCTTTCCAGAATGGAATAACTGATTCTTTTCTTTTAATTGTAATTAGGTAAAATAATTTTCAATGTCAGAAAATTGATTTTTTCAATATGCAATTAATACTATATGATTACTTAAGATTAATCCTCCATGCTTTTATATCCCAAGTGTCATTTTGTTAAGAAAAAACAAAGTTGGCTATAAAAGTTGGATGTTTTCAAAAGGTTAGCAGGAGATTTGTGCAGAATATTGGCATTTATTTGAAATAAAGGATTCACGTGAGTTGCTTAAGAAATGAAACACTGAGAATAAATTTAAGAAATTATATAGCAAGTAGGGTTTTGATGATAGTTAAGGAAATGAATAAATATTATCTTTAAAATACCTGCAATTTTCTATTAGTATTTGCTTGTTGAAGGTGCATGAGTGTAAATGCATGGACATGGATAAATGCTTATTTTAAGATTCATCAATTTAAATATACCAAAGCAAAAAACTATACATATTTTGTAAATGATTTATTCCATTCAAGTACAGTAACATTATCATGCTAATTTTTATTTCCATACTTTGAAGGAGGATACAGTTTTAAATATGCACATATGAATCAAAATACTAGACAAGCACTTTAGGCTATTATTTTTCTTCAACATTTTATACATAATCAGTAGGAAACAAGCAATCTGAGTTTGGTAATTACTCTCTGAACTTTTATTTTGAAGTACACTGCAGTATTCCAGATACTAATGCTACTTACAGCAGTGACTAATTTTAATCAGTCATTTATGGAAGCGGTGATAAACTTTTAAAAAGTAGATTTTTAAAAAAAATCTCAGAGTGAGGCATTTCTTTAAATAGAACACTGTATAACCAATAATGTCAGGAACTATTCTGACTCTAAGGGCAGAATCAGCAAAATAGAACACCGTAAATAGTAGTGTTTATAACTGTAACCAATATGAAACACATGCAAGGGCCTATACATACAGGTATATTTTTAAATCTTCTACAAAGATTCTTACCCGGAGCAATTAGATAGAGAAATGTATCAATGTATTTTTGCAAGATGGAAGCATAAGCACAAAGGAATAAATATACTTAAAAACTCAATAATGTTGGAGTCGAAATCTCTAAAATATGAGAATGGTTTTTCTTTGCCCTAGATCAGTCACAAAAGCATTTTTCATAATGTGCCACCTGGAGCCTAGGTAAAATTGTGGCATGGTGTGCAAAGCTGCATCTCCAATGCTAAAGCCATTTCTACTATTTATACCTATGATCAGAGTACCAGGGGAGTATTCATTTGCTCAAGTGATGACATCACATTGGAACACTAGCTGTAACTGGAATTGTCTCCATCATGGGTTGTCTATGATAATCCACTGAAATTCTCCAAGAACCAAATAGGTGAACTGAATGGGAATGTGGTGGGAATCACCACCTCTAAAGTCTTCAAGTCCTTGATTGGTGGGTGGCAGAAATATTGGCAATCTTTCCAAGAATGTGGTATTGCCTTTGGTTTATTATCATCCTAGATAGAGGAAGTTATGGTGACTTCTACTTGGCTTTTCCTATAATAGCCCTCACTCTTCAGCTCAGGGAAGCTATGGGGGATTCTGTCAGCTAATGAGTAAGTCTATTCCAATTACACTTTCCAGAACTGGGGAAATAACCTCAAGATGGGTTCAGGACCCAGTGTGCCCACTGTGAGCAAGACCTAAGCTAAAACTCCATTGTTAACTTATCTGCACTAGCCTCTACCCTGACTGGGACACAGGATAGTTTGGGTCTCCTTGGAATTAGCCTAAATTTAGAGCCAGTGTCTACTAGTCCTCCAAAGTTCTGATGATTCTTTTTCCCAATGCACGGTCACCATGGTGAGAGGCCATGGGTCCCTTTGAAGACAGCGAGGAGAAAGGTTAACAGTACACGGAGAAAGGTTAACAGTACACATTTTTGGCAGGGTACCAAGATCTAATTTATTGTCCATGCTTAATAGCATTCCTTTTTATGAATCATTTATGTATTCCACTCTACATGGGGATTTAAAACTATTTCCCAATTTTGGTATATTAAAGAGAATTCAACTACAAACATACGTATCTTTTGTTGTATATGTGAACACATTTTTGAAGGGTGAAAATATTTCCAAGGCCAGGGTGGCAGCTTCTTTGGCATCCTTACCTTCCAGGATTATATAGATTATAGGGGAAAATGGAAATTTCATTGCCAGGGTTCTCACCTGGTTCAAATCTCACCCATTGTATATGTGTGATGAGGTAATACCTAGCCTGCTTGCACACCCATTGGCAATGAAATTTCCATTTTCCCCTATAAACACATGATGGAAATACTGGAACATATATATTTCAGGAAAGCATTTAGAATTAGGGTTAGGATATATTAAGGAAAATATTTCATTTTAATTCCAAAAATGGAGGGAGTTTGCTTAATTTTTTGACATATCACAACCCTCCCTCCCAAATATACATCTGAACTTTCACTTCCTATTACTAAAGCAATGAATACAATGCATGGAAAGTAATCTTGAAAAATTTAAGATAGATTTCCCTTTCCCGATGAAGAAAGTAGTATTTGATATAGTTGCACTGATGTGTGTCTCAGAAATGAGTGTTATTTTAATTGGGTAATTATACATAATTGTAATTATACACATGTAATTGTAATTATACATAATTTGAATTATACTGTACATTATGTAATTATACATAATTTTAATTATACATTTGTCATAAATCTAAGAAGTTAGAGATAAAATATCTACAAGGCCACCTAGTCAATTCTTTTCTTAGAATTCTGCCTCAGAGATTTTCTTAATTATTTTTATTCTTCAAACAAGTTAAATAACGGTACTGATCTGTGCTCAATGATCTTTCTTTATATTCAATCAGTAGCTCAGTTTTCTTGTTCATCTGTGGCAGCCTGCTATTACACCTCTCAGAGTGTGGAAGCCTGCTATTACACCTCTCAGAGTGGGTTGGGAGTCATGTTGTGATGTGTTTATTAATGCAAACATATAAAAATTCTATGTAAAGAATATTATTTATAGACAGGTAAGGTTTATGATTTAAACTACCTGAGAGGTTCCCTTCCCTATCCTGTTTGGTATCTCTGGTGTTGACAGTGGGGATGGAAACCCACAGAAATGCTGCTGAGGAATTGTGCCTTGCAACACCCTTGACTTATAGCTGACACTGACTAGAATGGAAGCTTGTTTTCCTTCAGTCCTGAACTGATGACACAGCTATTTGAATACTTTGGTGCAGATAAGCAGGTCAAAACTGATGCTATCTTCACAACCACTAAAATGGTATTTACTCTGAATGCTGGGTTTTGATATCCAGATCATTTGGGCAGATGCTATTAAACTGAATACATAAGTTAAAACTTTCCACAAGCAGTATCAACTTTCATTATCAGCACTTTCTTAGAAAATCACCTCAGGGCTGACTGACCTTGGCAATATGTTTACAGTATTTGCACATGACTGAATTGTTCTTTTGCAGTATTGCTATATTAGAAATAGATGCAAACTTCCTTTCAGTGGTAGAGAAGGTAAGCAAGACTCTACATCCATCTACCTCTCTTCACCTTGATATGCATGTATGTGTGTGTATGTGTGCATGCACACACACTTTTATATTTGTATGTATGTGGTACATGTGTGTGTGCATTATGGATGAGAAGCTAGTTTTCTAAAGATCTGTTTATGATCTCACTTTACCCATCCATTCATCCAACCATCTTAAATTATAGTCACCATCCAGTGGTGACTTAAGTAAACTAAACTGTAGACACGTGCCTTAATCTCTCAAGGAGAGAGTTGTCCTGCTAATAGGATGTACAGTGTTAATTACTAATATAACTTTTTCATCTGGAAGTCAAATTAAGTATCCCCTACAAGTTATCAATAGACTTTAACTACTAATGGACATCTGCTACAAACAGAATGTGTTCCATTTGCCAGTGTGGCAAAATGCCATGGAAGGAGAAAGAGCTCTGGATCCATGAGGATATTTCCACATTTCTAAAGCTTATGTATGAATTTTCTCTAAGCCTCCTAACAGAATGTTTAGCACAGGCTGATTGCTCAATAAATGTTGATTTTCTTCCATGTGTCTAGTCACCATATTGCGTTCAAACCTGACTTAGAAACTTCTGTTACTGACTGAGCCATGCTTCTGTTTACCTACTACACCCTGAACTTCCAGACACGGCTTAGAATGTCTATAGGTATATGAACCCTTAGTAGCCATTACCATCTGGTTGCATTTACTGTGCATCAGGCAACTATGAAATAAATCATGCCTTGGATATGCTTGTATTTTAGTGCAGAATTCAGTCCTAATCCTATGGTGAGCCATGATTATGTCTTATGCAGGGATAAATCAAGTATAGTGATGGGTCCCTATTTCATAAGATCTTTGTGAGGATGGAAGAGTTCATACTGTATGGTGCACACAGAGCAATGCCTCAAATACAGTAAACTCAACATGGTTGACACTAGGAAAAGATTTTTGCTTAACTTGCAGATTAAGGCTTTCTTAAATAATTGAATGAAATTAATAAAACACGGTCTTTGAACCATGCACCAAGCCAGATAATCTGACCTTTGTAACTTGTCTCTTTTTTGAGCCTCTGAAGCCCCCTTGGCTTTTCCCAACCACTAGTGCTATGTGCATAATTTGTAAAATAACCTGTCATGAGAACCTGAGGTGTCCCTTCTTATGTGTTTTTTCATGTTGGCTAGCATGCTTTTGATTTTGTAACTCAGTACTGTATGTCATGAAGTGTACACAGTGCCTGTGGTATATGTTAACCGCCTAGCAAATATTTGTCAACTACTTGGACAATGTACAAGGAGTAGGATGAGATACTGGAAATTAATTCTGGTTAAGATGCCTTGTTTCACGCTGAATACAAATCTGAATCCAAGAGAAGCTTTATCCTTTTCCTTTTATCTGGGTTTCTTAAATTTCAGTCCACAATCTGTCTTATTTTTATATACTTGGGATGACTATCTTAATCATAGTCACAGCTTCAAAGATGCAAGGTTTAAAAGTTTGTCTCATCCACATTGTACTTCCAGTGGTCTCTACAAGAATCACTAATATATTAATGACTTCATATCTACATATTTCAGGCCCTTTTCCTAGGTTCTACCCCCATATTTCTAGTGCCAAATGGGTATTATCCTTTGGATGCCCCACAGGCATCTTGAACTCATTTTGTTCAAAACAGGTATCATCTTTTTTTACTCGAATCTAATATATTTCCAATCTTATTTAATAATACTGTCACTCATCTAGTTGCCCAAAGAAGTTTCTTGGGAATCATTCTATACTTTTTCTCATTCCTCAAATACAGGTCTCCTGTCTCTGATTCTCTCCAACTCCACTGATACTACCCTATCACACGGCCACACTCTCTCTAGTGCAAATCACAGTAACAGGCTGCTGGCTGCTCTTGGGTCCCCAGTCTGTTCACTGCCCTGTCAATCCTCCACAATTCTGTTGAGGCCTTTTTATTAAACTTAAATCTGATTTTGTCACTGCCTTACTTAAATTTCTTCTTTTCTTATTTCCTACAGCCTAAATATTAATTTCTTATAAAAGTCTGTGAGTGTGCCAAGATTCAGAGCTAGTCTACATGTTTTATCTCATACCAGTAACAACAAAAGTGCTTCAGGTTTCTAAACTGTGTGAATCACCCTGAACGACACACATCCCATTAGACCTCCCACTCCTTAAGTTTGTCTTTGAGCCTGAAACGTTCTCATCTATGTTTGGTGCTTCCTGGCCCTCCTTTAAAAATCTGATTAAGGGACCACTATCCTGTGGATCTTTCTTAAGCAGCCAAGACAATGTTTGTAGTTTGGTTACATGTTCTCACATAACTGCTAGAACAAAATAATACATATTGTAATTGTATACTTATAGGGCTTTTGTCTCATTTTTCTGTGAGTGCTTGGAGAGCAAAGATATAGGCCTTTCCTTGGCATAGTATTTGATCTTTGACATAGAGCAATAAATGTTGCTCCAATGTATCAACAGTATTTATCCAACTTGAAATTCAAGATTAGAGTAGCTTTTCAGTGTCAAACTGGGGGGTACTTAACAAGACAACCCCATTGATGACTTAATCCTTTTGAGAAGGTACCCATGTTTGACTTTACTATTTCCTATTTGATGAGAGCCCTGACACTGTGAAGTTATGAGTTGGTCTGGAGACATCTATTCACTAGAAAAGATAACTTTAAAAGTTATGATTGTGTTATTCTATAGGACATTAACCAATTTTGTAATGAGAATAGAAATTCTGTGAAGTGAATCTCAGCCAATAGCAGAATGATTTACCAGGGTATTTGTAGCTATTTCTATCAACCTGACTATTCATATTATTATGAACTTAATCTGGCTAATATTTAATAATTTAATAATTGTTTCAACTAATACAACTTTAGAATAATATTAATGTTGCTATTCCCACCCATTTTGCAAAGATGCAATTGAACATATAATCATTCTCAAAATTCAATGGTATGTGTAAACAGTAATAAATTGTATTTCAAGGCAAATAATGTCTCTAAAATTATAATAGTCTCTACTATGTTTGCAAAATACATGAATGAATAAACAGGAGTCATTTATTAAAAATTGATAGATTTCAGATATAGTTTACAATATTTTCAAAATCACCATTTAGTTTTTAATCAGACCCAAAACTTCCCCAGAAAATCCCTAGACCAATTATTAGAAGGAAATCTATCCATAGCTCTTGCAGAATAACCAGGAATAGACTGTAATGGATCGATGAGGTATCACAGGCACCCAGATCACAACCTGTCAAAAGGTCCTCACAAACTAGTAATGAAAGACAACCTCTGTCAGCAGGTGCCATGCAGTTGTTATACACCTCTAATAGAGCAATACTGAGATCACAGTGTGTAGAGAATCCTACTTCAGGTGGCTCAAATGAGTTCACCTATCTCAGGAAAGCTGTAACTGAATTACGGAAAGTTTTCCACATACATTGAGCTTTAGACTGTAGGTATTTTTAAATGTTGTTATTTCAATTTTGTTTTTAGTCATCATGAACCTCATCAATTCCAAAAATTATGGAGCAGAATGACAATGTACAATTTGGAAAGAACACAAATATATTCATCTGTCCTCAATTTACTTCCTCCATTCTTATATTCCTTTTTCTAAGCCTCAAATTTTAATATTTTAACTTATTTGTCTAAAATATAGCTTGATTTGATCTTTCCCATGTAATAAAACTCACTGCTGCCTGAGTGGCTAAATACTCCTGGATTTAAAGATGATAAGCTATTAGTACATTTAAGAATCACGTTCTGCAATATCTCAAGGGTAAGACATTTGCTAGGTAATAACATTTTTCATTAAAATAAAATAAAGTTTTCTATCATAAAGTAAAATACAGGTTGCTGAAATTCATTCAAGACACAGGTGTTGGGAAGGGAAATTCAATAAAAAGAACATAATTACCTTTATTGGAAAAATTACTTGAATTAGAAAGTACTGGACAAAATAATATAAAATTTAAGTTGGTAATTAATAATAAAATTTAGAGACACTAGAGCTAAACAGAATATTTGAGAACAGAGTAGACAATAAAAATGCTAAAGGCAAGGTACAAATTTGAATTATCCAAATAGCATGCATTTATGCTATTTCTTCATATGCTACACAAGACATAGTTTTGCCTGTAATTACTCCTCTGGGGTGTGGATGTCTAATTTCCTCTCAAAATTCATATTCTCTTTATTGAAAAAAAAAGAGAACTCTCAAGTTGTTTGTAATTACTTCTTTCATTCTGATTTAAGGACTTTGAAAAAAGTCACTTGTAAAGTTACCAGGGATTCTTGATTTAGGCAGTTCATAATTGAAAGGAATAAAGGACTGTATTTAAGTGGAGAGAGGGAAAGTAGGAGAGTGAAAGTGAGAGAGAATTTGTGTATTTTTTTTCCCATGACTTTTAGATAGATGTTCAACTCATCTTTTGTTCTTAGGTATCCCCCCCTGGATCTTAGCTTATAGTCTCTATTTTTTTTCTAAAAATAACATTTCTCTCTTCAATTCACACATAATTGCATTTTTGAAGATGAGAAAGATAAAGACATCTTCCCTGATTAATAAACTATACAGCTTCCAATTAGCAAAAGTCATTTTCTACATCTAGATTTGCCTAAAATCTGTGAGAATTGGTGTGTGGTAGCATATCAACTGGAGCAGCAATTACTTTAGTCCATATAAACACTGATTATTACCCTACTTCTTACCTTATGCCACCACTTAAATGTAGCTACATTTGTGATCATGGGTTTAAGTCATTTAAAAAAAAAAGTAGGGGGAAAAAAGTCCTTCCTAGATCCCAGTGCATCTACAACACCTATATAAACAAATATTTTCCCTTGATAGCTAAAACAAGTTTAAGCATATTTTTTTCCTTTATTATTAATATGTGTATGAAGGCCAGTACATTGACTGGACAAGGTAATTTATAGATGTAGACAGGCTCAGAAATTCTGATATTTATATTGCAATTGTAAATGAACAACAATGTACAACTATGCACATATTTCCTGAGTTGATTTTCTAAATCAGGAGATGCAAAGTATAATCAACATTTTTAAGATAGGAGAATTGAAGTACTATTTAATAAATTCCCCCTTCTAGCACTGAAAAACTATTAGTCATCATTTCCCCATGAATGAACATAAAATACCCAGTAAATTTCCTAGCACATGTTAATAATGGCCAGGAAAACTTCCACTGAATCAGCTCATTCTGCAGGAATTTTTAGCATGACATTATGAAAAGGTACCCATCTGCTGGTTACAACAGTCATTTGTAAATGGAGTGATAGTCACAATATTTAACAACAGATAATGGGAACGACAAGTGACATTGTTCATTTTTGCCCATATACTGAAATTGGAAGTCTTTTGTAGCATCGAGTGTTAGCAGGATCTCCTGAGGGTCTTCAGGGAGGGCCTAGGTCAATGAAATGAGAGCAATGTGGGACATGGAGGAGCACATATTTTCAAACTGAAATTGCACAGGAATGAATTTCAATAATTTAACAATTGGCATGACTGTACTGGTTTTAGTGACATGAGTCCTAGTCTATAACCAGCTTTACCTATCTCTAAATCTATAACTAGTCAATTCTTAAGACCCACAAGTATACTAATTTTTGTCTAAGTAAGGAGGATTCCTATGAACAGAAAAGCTTTAGCTAAAATATACTTTGCAGTAAGAAACCTGGTTCTATTAATAATTTCTTAACTTAGTAACTACCTAACCTCATACAGTCATTTAATCTTCTTGTATTTCAATTTTACCACTTGATTTATAGGCATAAAATGATTATCTCCTATGTATTAGGAGATTTCAAAGACATTATGATTACATAGAATATGATTAAATAATAAAACTTTATATTATATTGTAAAACAAAATGGTCATCAATTAGTTAGAATTTATCCAGGGCATACTATATGTGAGACACTCAGCTTCTTTTCTGGTCTCCAAAACTTTTAGAATAGTACCTTTTGATTGTCATTTAATAAATTTAAAAAGTACATAAATTGTTCAAGATTTCACAGCTAGTGTCAGAGCTAGCATGACTTCAAGCTCTCAGCACTAAATCAATTTGCTAGCTCCTTTTAATGTAAACAGTCAATATGTGTACATATAATATTTTATATAAACAAAGGATGAACTGACAGAATTAAATTTTAAAAATGTTTAATTTGGAAAATATATTTGTTAATCATGTTTAATATTAATAATTGATAGAATTAGACAGAAAATCAGTAAGTACATAGAAGATTTTAACAACTCCATAAATTAACTTAACCTAATAGTCATTGATAGAAAACTTTTCCCAAAAGAAATGAATACACACAGTTTTCAAGTGTACACAATATTTCTGAAGATTAGGCCATAGGTTGGGCTATAATGCAAGTTTCAATTAAAATATTCATGTCATACAAAGTATATTCTTTGATTACAATGATATTAAAATAAATTTAGTAACAGATCATTTCGTTGGGAAACTAACACATTTTAAATAGCTCATAGGTCAAAGGAAAAAATCAAAAGAGAATTATATATAATTTTATACTTATTAAAAAGAAAAACATATTAAATATTAAAGGATATCACTAAACTTATGTCTATTATAAAATTTATAACATTAAATGTCTATATGAGAAAAGAACAAAGATTTCAAATCTTTCTCAGCTGGCTCCACCATCTACCTTAAGAAATAAGGTAAACTAGAGCAAATTAAATCCAAAACAAGAGGAAGAAAGATTAAGCACAGAGAAGAAATCAAAATACAATAGAAAAAATCAATAAAACCAAAAGGTGACTAAAAATATTTATCAAATAAAAAGATAAATGATACCTATTATGAAAAAAGAAAGAAAGGACTCAAATGCATGTTATCAAGATTAACAGAGTTCACAGCATGAAAATTAGATATGAATAAATGATAAATAACTTTATGATAATGAATTATGCATATGAAATGGATGAATTTCTTGAAAGATACACACTTTAAAATTTCATGGAAGAAAAGAAGATAGCCTGAGTAACCCCATATACATTAAAGAAATTGAATTTATATTTAAACATCTGCACACAAATCATATGCCAGACCCTAACTTCACTATTGAATTCTGTGAAATATTTAAGGATGAAATAATATAAATTAGATTCTCCCTCAACAAAATTGAAGGAAAATTAATACTTCCCATGTAACTCTGCAAGGACCTGATTAACTGATCCCAAAACTAGATGGCAACATAAGTAAAGAATATTTAAGATGAGTATCTGTCAATGGAGAGAGATGCAAAAAGTTCTTAACAAAAAGTTATCAATCCAAATCTAACACTATATAAAAATCATAATATATCATAGTTAAGCATGTTTTATCTGAGAAATGAAAAGTTGACTTAACAGTAAAAAATTCATCAGTATAATTCACTTTATGAATAATCAAAAAAGAGATTGCATCTCAGTAGATAGACAAAAAGCACTTAAGAAAATCTAATATTCATTCCTGATAAAACTCACAGCAAACAAGAACTAGAAGAAAACACCCTCAAGTTCATATAAAGGACATCCTACCTGATGTCGAAAGGCTGTAATTTTTGCCTCTAATATCAAGAACAGAGCAAGGCTGTCTGCTCTATTTATCACTGTATTACAATTTGCAGCCAATACAACAAAGCAAGAAAAGTAAATAAGCATCTTCTCAATTGTAAAGAAGTAAATTAAACTCTTTGTTCATAATGGCATGATTGCTTATGCTCAAAATCTGATGGACTCCACCAAAATGCTACCAGGGTTAAGAAGTGAGTTTACCATGTATACAGGCTACAAGCAACACACACTAGCAACAATTGGAAATTGACAATTTTAAATACACCATTTACAATAGTATCAAAATATAAATTATTTAGTGCTAAATCTGGAAAATGGCATGCAAATTTGTACTGTGAAAACTACTAAATATTGCTGAGATAAATTAAAGTAAGTCTAAATAAATGTGTTGGTATATCATGTGTGAAGACTTTTAAGTATTTACAAACAAAGCTAAAACAACTAAAGTGAATTATGAGCTGCTTTCCAATTCAGTTATGGTAGTCTGTAATTTTAGCCTAAACAAGTTAATCTCCACCAACAATGATTTTTAAAATTCAACAATATTTGGAGCAATTAAGAGAGTTCTGAATCTCTGAAATATAGCATTTATAATATTCATGACATTGTAATACAAAATGAATAATATAAAGACCCAGGAGCTAATAATCCATTCTTATGTTTCAAGACAATCAACAGATGTCAATTCTGAGATGACATGGGTAAGAAAAACAATATATTTAAAATAGCTATTATAACTATGCTCAGTACAGTAAAGTAATATACAAATTTAGTGAATGAAAAACTAAAAATCTCAACAAAGAAATATATGATAGTATAGGAAATTTTAAAACTAAAAATGAATCTGAACTAAATAAAAAAGCAGAATGCAGATGAAAAGAAAAAATTACGGAAAGTAAAGAAAGATAAATATGAATTATCCAGTTTCAGTAAGAGAGATAAAAGATCCAGTTTCAGTAAGAGAGATGAAAAACAAAGATAGCCTTATGCACTTTGGGACAGTATAACATATAACACACAGTTGATTTAAGTCCCAGAAAGAGAGGAGAGAGAAAATGAGGCAAAAAATATAAAGAAATAATAATGGACAAAAACTTCCCCATTTAGAAAGACATAGTTTTTATGTATTCAAGAGCTCAGCAAAGATCAATAGGATAAATTTGAAGAAGATATCACCTAGAAAGATCAAAGTAACATGTGGAAAACCAATATAAAATTTTGACAGAAGCCAGAGAATAATGATAAAATGCTAAATATCACTTAAGCTTCTAATCAGAAACAATGGAGACCAAAATTGTAGAGCAGTATTTTTGAAATGCTTAAAAAAGAAAAAAAATATATATATATATATATATTTCTAGATCTAGCAAAAATATACTTGAATATAAGGAAAATGACAGCTATTTTCAGATAAAAGAAAAGAAAGGTAATGAGTTGTTCTATACCAATAGTACAAGAAATGCTGAAATAAGTTTTTCAGTCTGAAATGAAATGAAACCAGAAAACTATATATTCAGGATTGGATGAAAATAATAAAAATGGTAAATACACGGGTAAAAATAATATAATTTTCTTAATTTATCTAAAATAGATATGATTGTCTAAAGCAAACATTATGAAATGTTATGGGTTATAGAATATAATAACTCATGATCATATAGTGCATAAAGGATGACAGGGAGAACTTACAAGGTTGCAAGTTTTCTATATTTTATGTGATATAACTCCTGATAGACTGAAAATTTAAGTATAAACTGAAAATTTAAGTATAATATTGTACTCCCTAGAGAAATTTTAAAAAGTAAGCTACATATAGTGAAACAGTCCAATATATAAACTTCATTGGGATATATTTAAAAATGGAAGTAAATATGAAAACAGAAAATAGCAATAAATGAAAGGTTAATATAAATTCAATATCAATAATCACATAAGTTTTAATGAATTAAAACATTGCAACTAAAAGGCAGATATAAAATAGATAAAAACTTAAGACCCAATTATGTGCTATCTACAAGAAATTCATTTTATTTTGAAGAAATAAATAGGTTAAATCTTTGTAGAGTTACTTTCCAGTCATTGGACTTCACCTGTCTTACAAGACAGCTCTTACCACTTTCTATTCTTCAGATCCAATTAACATAACATCACCAGTATACTTGTCAGACGCTTATATTTCTGTCAGATTTTTAGGTCTCTTTGAAATATATTGTAACAGGGAAGAACTGTAAGTGTAGTCCTGGAGAAAGACTTTACATTTGTAGAATTGCCCATTAAAAATGAGTATTTTTTGTCCTAATGCATCTTTTTCTTTTTTTTAGATTTTATTTTTTATTTTTTTATTATTTCAAGTAGTTTTTTTTTATTAAGGTATCATTGATATACACTCTTACGAAGGTTTCACAAGAAAAACAATGTGGTTACTACATTCACCCCTATTTTGGAGTCCCCCCAATACCCCACTGCAGTCACTGTCCATCAGTGTAGTAAGATGCCACAGAGTCCCTACTTGTCTTCTCTGAGCTACACTGTCTTCCCCGTGACCCCACACACACCATGTGCATTGATCATGATGAATCTTGAATGTAACACACATGCCAGATCCACACAACATATAATGTACCAGAGCAGTGGTTGTGTTGATCTCTTCTAGTAAAGATACCACATTGGCACAGGAAATAGTTAAACATTTAAGTTTGCAGTGATGTACCATCATCCACTACAAACTTTTGTTTTCAGGGGCTGAACTGTGAAGTAAATGGGGACATGACAGGCACAACCAGCTCTTCATCTTTTACAGCTTTAGAAGTGGCAGAAATTCCTGGCTTTTCCCTCAATATATTGCACTGCTTCTGATTTACAATCTTGTGCTTGAGATGAAAATTTCAAAGGCCTTACTCTGGGTGTTCCAAGTGCTAAGTAAACCCATTTTAAATATACACTCAGGGACTGGGAAACACATACATTGGGTGCATTAATACCACTAAGACACACACTTTGGCCAAGCCTCCACTTACCACCTGGCTTTCATACATCCCCATGCAAATGGGTCCTTGGTATCAATGTTAACTTGGACAAAATGTTAAAAATATCTTATAAAATCTGGGTATTTCTTCCACCCCAGTGTACAAATACTCAGGTGAATGTCCACTCATCCCTTTGAATAAGGACTATGAGGATTATTGCTGCATATACTTTGTGTCACATCAGCATCCTTCAAAGGAATATTAGCACCTTCAGTTGATTGTCTCTGGTCTGAGGAAGGTGTCAGACACGGCAATGTATGAGATTGTGTTTTTCCATTGGAGCAGCTGCTATCGGCCTTCTAATCATCTACTTTCTAAAATCAAATGTATCAGTTGATATTTTTGGCTGTCCTACCACAGTTTCTCACAGAACACTATGATCAACTGGCCATTGTTACAGTACTCTATGGGTCATGTCCCATGATTTCCCTCTGATCCCACAGTCTGTTCTGGTAATTACGTCTGTTTTGCCTCTAGCGGTCAAGTAGTGTCAACCGGCCATAACTTTTCCAGAATTCTATCTCCTTACTTACTAATAGTGAGTCCCGGTTTATAACAGCATCTTTTAACATGTCCTTTGGTCTAAAGCCCTGACTCCAGCTGCAAGTGATTTCTACAGCTTCAAATTTCAAAGCCTTCTCTCTGGTTTGCTAGCCTTATGATGAAATTATCTTTGAATGCTTTCATCAAAGTATTTCGATAAGCTCATTGTGCCCTGAGATGGTAATAAGCTGACTTGATTGCTTAGTTTTCCTTATTCAGGTCAACAATAGAACTTAGCAAAAACCAACTAACACCATCATCTTTTTAATTACTATTTTCCCATATTTATCCAAAGCTAGAAATTTGTCACAAGCTAACAGACTCCTTCAACATAAATCAAATCCAAATTACCTGTAAGCAGTCGTAGCAAGTGGATAACAGAGTAGTATAGCAGAGGCAGACGGCAGTCTACTTACTATGAACAACATGGCCCCTGTGGTAATCTGGCCGAGAGGGACCCAACTCCAGAATCCCTTCCTGAGTGTCTGCTACCTACGAGCACTTCTGGAAGCAGCTGTCTCAGTTTGGGTTCCCCAGAAGCAAATGATGAAATAAGAATTTATGTGGTAGTGCATAGGGAATGTTCTGGTGTAGGGCGGGGGGCAGCAAGGGGCGGGGGCTACTGGAGCACTAGAGAGTGGGGAAGTGAGACTTAAGAGGAGGGTAAAGAGCTCAAGCAAAGGTGAAATAGCAAAGTTCCACAGTGGTGACTTTGATTCAATTCTACATTGTAATTGTGGAGACAATAAAGAATCTACATATATTGTGCTAATCAGGAGCAAGGAAGCTAGTTTATACTCCATTACCTACCAATCGTTGTTTAAGAGATACCTGTTGGGGATATGAATGTGCTGTCACTTCAGCCTCTCCGCACACAGAGACACAATGAACTCGGAAGAGACTAGAAAAGGTCTCCGATAAACAAATGCAAGTGCTGGTTGTTCAAGTCCAAAGGCATGAAAATGGCAAAGGCATCAGAAATAATCACAGTGAAGCACTGATATCCTCTGCTTTCATGGTATTTAAAGTTCTTTGAAAATTTCTGAAATTTTTAAAACTCCAGCCATCTCAATAGGATAAAACCATAATTTTGGTGGCTCCTGCTCACTCATGAGTGTTTGTAATACTCTTGAAATAAAACATTTTTATAAGGCTTGCACTAGGAACAGCCTATGTACTTGCAATTCCATATAACTTCAAATAGTCTGATATTATTTTCCACTTGCCTTTAATGTTGTCTTGTGCCAATTTTACAACTGTGCAAGTTTAACCTTGATAAATGATTCAAAATGAATTCCTCAAAACTGATACTAGGTGTTAGATAAAAGTTTCCATTCAATACATTGTATACTGGTATGCATAACCAAAGTAGTGTAATTCATAGTAATGTTCTGAAGGATTAAAATCCAAGATTTATTTTATTACACAAGGATAATTTTGACAACTAAAAAATTTACTAAAACAATATTCTATTTTGTGTTAGTACACAATTTAATTTTTATAATTATATATTACATATTCATATAATAAATATATTTTTATTATGTTATTTCTCAATAAAACAGGATAAAAAAGGAATTATAATTCAGCCTGAATGATTCTATTGAAACACTGTTCCCTACAAGTGCAATAACATGCTGTACTGCTTGTTTCCTTTTTTATGTGTTTTTCACTGAGCCAGTGGATGGGGCTGGCTTTATCTGAAGGCAGTTGAAAATGTAGACTATTTCTCCCACTGGGGGTTTCTTCAATGGCTTGATATAAAAACACCAATATCAATTTTCAAGTAGATACATATTTACTGTAATATACTCTTCACTTTTGCCAAGAAGTTTAATAGTCTACAGTTTGATACTGCATAAGAAGATAGTGTTTTTTTTTCCTAGCTAGATCCACTAATGTCCACTAGTGGAAACCCATCAGTTTTCAACAAAACATCTGCCAGGACTGAACAGAAGGAATTTTGGTACAAACAAATAAAATACCAATAAGAAAACAAAAAAATGAAGGGGTATATAGAATAAAACCAAAGACAGGTAGAATTGTATTGGGTTTATGTCATGAATAGATAATTGCATTTGAAGAGGCAGTTTACTATGTAGTGACCCCAGTCCCTGTCCTCTGTCAAGTTCTATTCCCCTCACCCAGATGACATGACCTATTCATAGGTTCTATCTACACAAGCAATGTGAAATGGACAGTTGAGTATTTATCCAGTGACTTTAATCAATGTAGATGGATTCTTCATAAATTTTTGGTCTTTAGAAGAAACAATTTGTTCTTCATTAATTATCTGGATGTATAGCTATCTTTATTATTTGCATTTTGACCCTCCAAATGTTTTCTTAGGCACTAATTTGTTAATTATAATTCAATGTTTTTCTACCCTTTCCTATTCTATGACAAACAACTGAATAATTTTATACATTACATTTCTTCTCAAACCCAATTTATTTGCCTGTATTTAAAAAATTTTTCAGTTGTTCATACTTCAGCAATGTGCTAAAATGAGAATCACACCATTTGAAATGTCTAGTTCTCTTTTCTCATCATAGGATTTGGGTAGTGAGGGTGCTATTAACTTTCAGGGGCACAATTTCCAAACGTCTGAATAGCTCTGGCTTTTCATTGCGTTGTCAGATATTTGTATCTGATGCACTAATCAACATATCTTTGAGATTCATATTTTAGTATGATTTCATATGTCTGCCTACAATACTATTTGACTTTGACATGAAAATCATTTAATAAGATCTTTAATAACAGCCATCTGTAAATAGAAAGGGGAAACATCTTTGGAACAATGATATGCTTTTAAAGTTTCCAAATAAAATTTCAAAGAAGAAAATACAGTATCCCCACTGTCACTGATTAAAAAAAGGGATGGAGATTTTCCAAGTAGATTTGAGGAAGCCATAAAGACCTCTAATAATATTATATCTAATTCTAATAACATGTTGCCATTTATTGAAGGATTAGTAATGTCACATAAATGACAAGATCTTGCTTACATAGGGCATAGCCTAAAGCAGGAAACAGAATAGTGAGCAAAAGACAGGGAAGAAGAGGAGGACATGTAGAAATACTGATCAAAAGTCAACAACAATTTACCCCCGCTAGAAATGGAATTAGATTATTGACAGAAGCCTCGCTATGACTTTTTAATATATTCAAAATACATATTTCCCTGACATGTTTAGGAAATAACATAATAGCATCTGAAGTAACCTATATGAAAAGTTCCATAAGCATAGGAAAGAAAATTCGGAGAAGTGACTAAACATCTTCACCTTTATTAAAATTCCAAATTTGCTCCAAAATGAACTAGTTTAATTTCCAAACAAAAGTACATAAGTGCTCACATTTCTTCATGTTCCTATCAGCTTCTGATGTACCAAACCACTGTATTTCTACCCATTAAAATGTATGACATAGCTTATTATTTTAACATTATTTTAAAATAAAGCAACTATAGAATACATGTAATATTTATGTGTGGTTATAACTAAGATGAAAATGAATATTCCTACTCTCTAATTATGTAGAAACAGAACCATGACAAATCCTTATCATCTGTGTCTGCACATCTTTAATTTCAGACTCTTCATTTTCCCTAAGACCTTACCTTGAATTTTCACTTATTGAAACAACCTTTTATTTTTTTTAACCAAAGATATAGATACTTCTTCATACAAATGGGATTTTACTAGATGTTATTTTGTGACACTTGTCTTTACTAAAAATTTAATATTATATTTAGGATTTGAGATTTGAGATATTCAGCAATTCAGGTCTTAGCTGTGGTGTAATCATTTTATGACTGAATAGCAGCCCAACGTGTTAATATTGAATGATACATTTATACATTCTCTTGCTGACAGACTTTTGTTATTGTTTTAAGATTTCTCTTATTTACAAAAAAAGCTGCTAGAAACAATATTTTTCATGTGGAGGCAAATGAAAGTAGAGTCGATGATTAGGAACCAAATGGTTGAAAACCAAGTGACTTTACCATGTATATATGATACACCATATAGAGAAGAACCAAATGAACTTGGAAAAGAGAAGATAAAAAGTAAGCCTGCAATATGGAGCCATGAGAAATACTATGAGATTTTACTCATCAAACAAGGAACAGTTGCCCACCATTACAAAACATGCCATGAAGAAATAAAGATTTCACAAGTAAAATCATATGCACAGAAAAAAAATAGAAGTTGAAAAGAATGGTCAGGCAATGGATGTCTTACAGGAACTTTCTTAATTATAAATCAAACTATCAACTATGCTATGGCTTAGCTTCAAAGTCTATGCTTATGATATGAAGACAGGATTCCAAGGATTCTGAATGGTAAGCTAAGTAAAAAAGTAGGCTGCTAATATCTTCAGTGCCTGAAGTATGTTCACAATATTCTTTGACCTGATACCACTGCTGCACCTTTGAGAAAAACAGTAAGGAGAAAACTAGACATGAGCTCATATAAGTTACACTGGATGGTTGTGAATCTGCCATAGAGGTATTTTCTTGGTTTTAGGTTGATATTTGTTCTCATAGTGAAAGGATGTCTCTATAACAGAGTAAACATAAAGCCACATGGAAAAAAACTAACAATTGTCTTCTGTGGAATTTCCCCAACAATGTGGAATTATATTGAGTTCTCTAATTTGCAAATGTTAATTTATCTAGCCAAAATGTTAGGGGTAATCTAGTAATTTTATGTTAACTACCAATCCCTATATGCTCAGAATATGAAAAGAATTACACCTTAAGAAGAGGTTTCCCATAAAGGAGCTGGTTCCAATCACTCTATGATTTTGCCCTTCAAATTGATATATGTGTATTGGTAGAATTTGATCAGAGAAACAAAGTGCATTGAATGGAAATATATATATATATAGTAGGAGGAGTTTGAATATCTCACCAGAGTCAAGAATGCACCTGGTCCAGAAATTATAGAAGCTAAAGGAGGTTCTGGAGGGACTTACATGAGCTACAAACTCTGTGGTTGCTCCCAGAGTGAGCCAGCTGATGGAGAGAACCCATGTGTGAACTAAAACAATGCCTGCAGCACTCCTTGCAACCATCTGAATGCAAAATAATATGGCTGCTGATTTACTTCTGCCTTCCAATCTTGGTTTCTTGTGGTCTCAGTTGACTGGGAACTATGCAGGGAAATGAATTATGGGAAACAGCTCTAGTTCAGCCAGATTGATGCAATCAAAATGCACTAGATTGCTTGAGAAAGAGAGTAATATAAGGTAATATTATAAGACATATTGTATGACAGTAGTAGAATTATTGACATAAGTAGTCCAATTTGGATGTATTTATTTGGATTCAGTAAGTGAACTACAACTACGTGTCCTGAAAAGGGAGTTCTTTCATTTGCAAAGAAATTAAATTAAGTCTTAAAAGGAAAAGAAGTCTCATCTGAATTGTCAGAGAAAATACAGGAAATTTTCAATTAGCTTTCATTATCAGAATGAGAGTAAGAACTATTCAAACCTGCCCCCAAGAAACAATGGAAATGGGTGAAAATTAAGAAAAATCAGCCACTTGAAATCTCTGGATTGTCCTAAGGGCATACAGCACAGAAAAAAAAACATTATTTAAGAAAACTTAATCTATGTACAAAAAATGAGAGTTCCTGGAACTTGAACCACGACCCCATCTCTTCTTCCTTCCTTCCAGCAGAGCACAATGGAAGAAGATCCAGTCTGGGTTAAGTGTGGCCAAATAAACAGGGCTCCCTCTCCCCTAAGCTCTGAGTTAAAAAATATGGTATCTCACCAGGAGGGGAAGGCTACCAACATTTCTCATGATTCCAGTTTCAATTTGCAGAGGGTAAATTCCTGGTGCATGCTCCTGAAAGACGGGAAGCTTCCTTCCTCACCCAAGCCACACGAAAACGTTGGAAACTTGATGCTGGGTCTGGCAGACTAAGAAAATCAGGAACCAAAAGCAAGAGGCTATTATCCCCACCCAGTGCCTTGATCAATAAAGCTGCGTGTCATCTCCAAGAGAAGCAGGTCACTGTCCTGGCTCCAGAGCAGGGGCTCTGAGACTTTGCCCAGGAAGAGAAGCAGCCCGCTGAAACTCAGAACTCTGAAGTTTTCCCCAAACAACTGTCTATTTGAAAGAGTGCTGGGAAGTTCAAAACTAAGGGCGCCATCAAAATTATGGTAATTTTGGTAATAAACAATTAAGAGTAATACATAAACCATAGGTTAGCTAGTTTACCAGGGAGACAGACCCAGGGAAAGCGAGCATTAGAGTTCTGGGTCAGGAAAAAGGCAATAACTTGCCTAAAAAAACCTTCTGCAAAGAAAGCAGAGTTTCATTCGATCAGATGGTTGAGCGATGTGTGCCACAGGGAGCTTTGAGAACATAGCAATCAGCTGACAAACAATGGAGCCTAAAATCTAGGTGTGATACCAAGAGATGCAAGTGGTTTAACAGAGAGATCAGGGGCAGAAATGGCCAAGACAGTCCTGCTAAATCTACCGTCATCCAGGGATGAATAGGCTTAAGTACAAGGTTGCATCTTCTATGAGTGACACCAGAGACTTAATGAAGGGAATATGGACAACACTACCACAGTCCAGCTAAAGCACTAAAAAGCAAAAAATAGCAACATGAAGGACTGGAGTGGAAGGATACTGAGAATCAGTACCCTACGTGGCTAGATACATCATCATACACAGAACACAAGACAGACTTGCAAAACTGCTTGTGAGCACGCTCTGATGCAGGATTCAATAGACAAAGGCATCAGAGCAGCCATTATAAATTTGTTCAGAGAACTAAAGGAAAGCATGGTTATAAAAGTAAAGAAAAGCATGATGACAATGTCTCAACAAATAAAGAAAAATCAATGAAGAGACAGCAATTATAAAAAAGAGCCAAACGGAAATTTTGGGTTTAAAAAGTAAACTGAAATGAAAGGCATTCACTAGAGAGGAGTAGCAGTAGATTTGATCTGGCAGAAGAATGAGATATTATAAGTGATTATATAGATTGATTATTCCTAAAACATCCAGATAATTAAGGAAACTGATCTTCCAGTATTTCCAGTGTGATAAAAAAAGAGTTCTTATAGAAACTAACCTAAAAGGTTTAACAATTAAACTTCACATAATTTAGACAAGTCTTTGGCAAATAAGATTAAAGTATCAGTGCAATAAAAACAGCTATGTTTTCTGAGTTACCAGTGTTAAATATAAGCATACAGTTTTATTCTACTTGTGTATGTTTCCTAAACTTCATAGATTTGCATTACATCTACTAGATGTGTAAGATTATGAAAAATGTAATTTGTATTGAAATATACTGAATTGAATTGACATACTTTATTTCCCAGTAATTATGCTTTGTAGTATGTCAGTTTAAAGATAATTTCAAATATCTTTAGATAACTCAAAGTCAGACTTATGCTAAACTAAGTTAGTAAATGTATACTAAAAATATAATTTAATTACTAAGAATACTGAAATATGAATTACTAGACAAAATATTAAGTGTATGTGCTTTTGCCTTTTATTTTTATAGGGTACAGAGAGACCATGTGTATGTTTGTGTTAATGTGTTCATTTTTGCCACTTTGAGAAGTGTACTTTAAGGTAGAATATGACTATAAGAATACTCATACATGGTAGACAGTTTAAATTATTCATATCCTAGTTTTCTGTAAGAAACTGAAATTACTGTGGTTAAATTTATAATATATGTACATAAAACTCTATTAGGAGCATTAGTGACAGAGAACATTTTTTTTTTTTGGAGGGCATCTCTCATATTTATTGATCAAATGGTTGTTAACAACAATAAAATTCAGTATAGGGGGGTCAACGCTCAATGTACAATCATTAATCCATCTCAAGCCTAATTCTCGTCAGTCTACAATCTTCTGAAACATAACGAACAAGTTCTTACATGGTGAACAAATTCTTACATAGTGAATAAATTCTTACATGGTGAACAGTACAAGGGCATTCATCACAGAAACTTTCGGTTTTGATCATGCATTATGACCTATAAACAATCAGGTCAAATATGAATATTCGTTTGATTTTTGTACTTGATTTATATGTTGATCCCACATTTCTCCTATTATTATTATTATTATTTTTATTTTTAATAAAATGCTGAAGTGGTAGGTAGATGCAAGATAAAGGTAGAAAACATAGTTTAATGCTGTAAGAGGGCAAATGTAGATGATCAGATGATCAGGTGTGTGCCTATGGACTAAGTATTAATCCAGGCTAGACAAGGGCAACAAAACATCCACAGATGCAGAAGATTTCTCTCAAAGCAGGGGGGGTGAGGTTCTGAGCCTCACCTCTGTTGATCCCCAAATTCTCACCTGATGGCCCCCCTGCGACTGTGCCTGTCTTAGGTTGTTCCTCCCTTGAGGAATCATACCCGTCTCTGGCTAACCAGTCATCTTCCGGGGCCATACAGGGAAATGTAAAGTTGGTAAGTGAGAGAGAAGCCATATTGTTTGAAAAGGTTAGCTTTTTACTTCTTTGCAGATTTATGCCCTGTGGCACTATGCCCAGCACTTGTCTCGAGGTATCTTTACCACCTGGAGGAATTATGATACTCGGTAAATTCGATATGAGGCACGAATTCTATTTAAGGGTTGTAATTAGGAAGGAAGAAGAAAAGCTATAGATGTAGCATATGAAGGAAACATGGGAGGATTGATTATTTCTTTGACATATCTTCTTGTATAGTACCTTAAGTATGTATAGGTTTTAAACTACTAACTAATTTGCACACACATATTAACATAATAGGAATACGGTGACATAAACAAAGCAAATCTATAATTACCATCCATCTCCAGTGAAGCCAAGAAAACCATTTAGGCACCCTAGGCATTTGTGAAAATTTATCTATGATATGATGGATATTGTCCAACTGTACTTGAACCATCAGACGAATTAAAGCAGCCCATTTCTGGTATCTGTTCACATCCCATATGTTCTTTTAACCATAGATAGTCTATAGTCATGAGATTTTGGAGTGCTACAACTTGCACCCCTCCCAACTCCTGGTTGAGTTCCAACAGTACAGATCAGGTCAAATTCGTTGTCTCACTGTATGCACATGCCAGCCTAGACATCTCCCTCCTCATTCCTATGGCAAGTCCAGGAGACAGTGGGCTGGATGCAGCCACAACCGCAGCATCGTCCGGATCCCTGTGGAGGCTTTTTGATGATCATCCCCCAGCACAAGTCCTCCAGAGAGTGCTGATGCCGGAAGCTCCTCCTCATATCGTATCTTAGTTCATTTTCTGGGTATCCAAGCTAGGCCTTGATCTTCTGCATAGAAACAAACAGACCCTTTGCCCACACTTTGACATGCCCTCTATACCACTGTGCAGAACTCATTGGAGGTCAGCACACAGTAACTGCTTTTTTTTTTTTTTTTATTAAGAGAAAGGAATATTATCAGAAAAGAGTACCTCCATAGCTGATCATCTGACACCCTTTAAGTGATCAACATTAAGGATATTTAAAGCATGTGTTGATCTTTGATTTACCAATAGTTTTATCCTGTCAAGGAGTAATCCCCCTTTTCTTTGTTTCTTTCTTTTTTTTAAATTTTTAATCTACACTTACATGAAGAATACTATGTTTACTATGCTCTCCCCTATATCAGGTCCCCCCTAACAACCACATTACGGCTACTGTCCATCAGCTAAGCAAAATGTTGTAGAGTCACTACTTGTCCTCTCTGTGTTGTGCAGCCCACCCTCCCCTTTCTCCCCCGCCCATGCATGGTAATCTTAATACCCCCTTTCTTCTTCCCCCCCTATACCTCCCTGCCCACCCATCCTCCCCAGTTCCTTTCCTTTTGGTACCTGTTAGTCCATTTTTGGGTTCTGTAATTCTGCTGCTGTTTTGTTCCTTCAGTTTTTCCTTTGTTCCTATACTCCTCAGATGAGTGAAATCATTTGGTATTTCTCTTTCTCCACTTGGCTTATTTCTCTGAGCATAATACTCTCCAGCTCCATCCATGTTGCTGCAAATGGTTGGATTTTTCCACTTCTTATGGCTGAGTAGTATTCCATTGTGTATATGTACCACATCTTCTTTATCCATTCATCTACCGATGGACATTTAGGTTGCTTCCAATTCTTGGCTATTGTAAATAGTGCTGCGATAAACATAGGGGTGCATCTGTCTTTCTCAAACTTGATTGCTGCGTTCTTAGGGTAAATTCCTAGGAGTGGAATTCCTGGGTCAAATGGTAGGTCTGTTTTGAGCATTTTGATGCACCTCCATACTGCTTTCCACAATGGTTGAAATAATTTACATTCCCACCAGCAGTGTAGGAGGGTTCCCCTTTCTCCACAGCCTCGCCAACATTTGTTGTTGTTTGTCTTTTGGATGGCAGCTGTCCTTACTGGTGTGAGGTGATACCTCACTGCAGTTTTAATTTGCATTTCTCTGATAATTAGTGATGTGGAGCATCTTTTCATGTGTCTCTTGGCCATCTGTATTTCTTTTTTAGAGAACTGTCTGTTCAGTTCCTCTGCCCATTTTTTAATTGGGTTATTTGTTTTTTGTTTGTTGAGGCGTGTGAGCTCTTTATATATTCTGGACGTCAAGCCTTTATCGGATGTGTCATTTTCAAATATATTCTCCCATACTGTAGGGTTCCTTTTTGTTCTATTGATGGTGTCTTTCGCTGTACAGAAGCTTTTCAGCTTAATGTAGTCCCACTTGCTCATTTTTGCTGTTGTTTTCCTTGCCCGGGGAGATATGTTCAAGAAGAGGTCACTGATGTTTATGTCTAAGAGGTTTTTGCCTCTGTTTTTTTCCAAGAGTTTAATGGTTACATGACTTACATTCAGGTCTTTGATCCATTTTGAGTTTACCTTTGTATATGGGGTTAGACAATGGTCCAGTTTCATTCTCCTACATGTAGCTGTCCAGTTTTCCCAGCACCATCTGTTGAAGAGACTGTCATTTTGCCATTGTATGTCCATGGCTCCTTTATCAAATATTAATTGACCATATATGTTTGGGTTAATTTCTGGGGTCTCTAATCAGTTCCACTGGTCTGTGGCTCTGTTCTTGTGCCAGTACCAAATTGTCTTGATTACTATGGCTCTGTAGTAGAGCTTGAAGTTGGGGAGTGAGATCCCCCCTACTTTATTCTTCTTTTTCAGGATTGCTTTGGTTATTCGGGGTCTTTGGTGTTTCCATATGAATTTTTGAATTATTTGTTCCAATTCATTGAAGAATGTTCTGGTAATTTGAGAGGGATTGCATCAAATCTGTATATTGCTTTGGGCAGGATGGCCATTTTGACGATATTAATTCTTCCTAGCCATGAGCATGGGATGAGTTTCCATTTATTAGTGTCCCCTTTAATTTCTCTTAAGAGTGACTTGTAGTTTTCAGAGTATAAGTCTTTCACTTCTTTGGTTAGGTTTATTCCTAGGTATTTTATTCTTTTTGATGCAATGGTGAATGGAATTGTTTTCCTGATTTCTCTTTCTATTGATTCGTTGTTAGTGTATAGGAAAGCTACAGATTTCTGTGTGTTAATTTTGTATCCTGCAACTTTGCTGTATTCTGATATCAGTTCTAGTAGTTTTGGAGTGGAGTCTTTAGGGTTTTTTATGTACAGTATCATATCATCTGCAAATAGTGACAGTTTAACTTCTTCTTTACCAATCTGGATTCCTTGTATTTCTTTGTTTTGTCTGATTGCCATGGCTAGGACCTCCAGTACTATGTTAAATAACAGTGGGGAGAGTGGGCATCCCTGTCTGGTTCCCGATCTCAGAGGAAATGCTTTCAGCTTCTCGCTGCTCATTATAATGCTGGCTGTGGGTTTATCATATATGGCCTTTATTATGTTGAGGTACTTGCCCTCTATTCCCATTTTGCTGAGAGTTTTTATCATGAATGGATGTTGAATTTTGTCAAATGCTTTTTCAGCATCTATGGAGATGATCATGTGGTTTTTGTCTTTGTTTTTGTTGATGTGGTGGATGATGTTGATGGATTTTCGAATGTTGTACCATCCTTGCATCCCTGGGATGAACCCCACTTGGTCATGGTGTATGGTCCTTTTGATATACTGTTGAATTCTGTTTGCTAATATTTTATTGAGTATTTTTGCATCTACATTCATCAGGGATATTGGTCTGTAATTTTCTTTTTTGGTGGGGTCTTTGCCTGGTTTTGGTATTAGGGTGATGTTGGCCTCATAGAATGAGTTTGGGAGTATTCTCACTGTTGTTTGCCTGAAATATGTTTTTCCATCCCTTGTCTTTTAGTCTATGCTTATCTTTGGGTTTAAGGTGAGTTTCTTGTAAGCAGCATATAGATGGGTCTTGCTTTTTTATCCATTCTATTACTCTATGTCTTTTGATTGGTGCATTAAGTCCATTTACATTTAGGGTGACTATTGAGAGATATGTACTTATTGCCTTTGCAGGCTTTAGATTCGTGGTTACCAAAGGTTCAAGGGTAGCTTCTTTAGTATCTTACTGCCTAACTTAGCTCGCTTATTGAGCTGTTATATACACTGTCTGGAGATTCTTTTCTTCTCTCCCTTCTTATTCTCCTCCTCCATTCTTCATATGTTGTGTGTTTTGTTCTGTGTTCTTTTTAGGGGTGCTCCCATCTAGAGCAGTCCCTGTAGGATGCCCTGTAGAGGTGGTTTGTGGGAAGCAAATTCCCTCAGCTTTTGCTTGTCTGGGAATTGTTTAATCCCGCCATCATATTTAAATGATAGTCGTGCTGGATACAGTATCCTTGGTTCGAGGCCCTTCTGTTTCATTGCATTAAGTATATCATGCCATTCTCTTCTGGCCTGTAGGGTTTCTGTCGAGAAGTCTGATGTTAGCCTGATGGGTTTTCCTTTATAGGTGACCTTTTTCTCTCTAGCTGCCTTTAAAACTCTTTCCTTTTCCTTGATCCTTGCCATTTTAATTACTATGTGTCTTGGTGTTGTCCTCCTTGGATCCTTTCTGTTGGGAGTTCTGTGTAATTCCATGGTCTGTTTGATTATTTCCTCCCCCAGTTTGGGGAAGTTTTCAGCAATTATTTCTTCAAAAAGACTTTCTATCCCTTTTCCTCTTTCTTCTTCTTCTGGTATCCCTATAATATGAATATTATTCCTTTTGGCTTGGTCACATATTTCTCTTACTGTTGTTTCATTCCTGGAGATCCTTTTATCTCTCTCTATGTCAGCTTCTATACCTTCTTGTTCTCTGGCTTCTATTCCTTCAGTGGCCTCTTGCATCTTATCCATTCTGCTTATAAATCCTTCCAGGGATTGTTTCACTTCTGTGATCTCTTTCCTGACATCTGTGATCTCCTTCCGGACTTCATCCCACTGGCTCTTGCATTTTTCTCTGCATCTCATCCCACTGCTCTTGCATTTTTCTCTGCATCTCATCCCATTGCTCTTGCATTTTTCTCTGCATCTCTGTCAGCATGTTCATGATTTTTATTTTGAATTCTTTTTCAGGAGGACTAGTTAGGTCTGTCTCCCTCTCAGGTGTTGTCTCTGTGATCTTTGTCTGCCTGTAGTTTTGCCTTTTCATGGTGATAGAGATAGTTTGCAGAGCTGGTACAAGTGACCACTGGAAGAGCTTCCCTTCTTGTTGGTTTGTGGCCTTTTCCTGGGAGAATAGCGACCTCTAGTGGCTTGTGCTGGGCAGCTGTGCGCAGACAGGGCTTCTGCTTCCTGCCCAGTTGCTATGGGGTTTATCTCCGCTGTTGCTGTGGGCTTGGCCTGGCTGGGGCTGTTCCTCCAAAACGGTGGAGCGGCCAGGAGGCTATTTATCTCCGTAAGGGGCCTCTGTGCTCCCTGCTGCCCAGGGGGTTAGAGTGCCCAGAGATCCCCAGATTCCCTGCCTCTGGTCTAAGTGACCTGTCCTGCCCCTTTAAGACTTCCAAAAAGCACTCTCCAAACCAAAACAACAACAGCAACAATGAGAGAGGGAACAGAAAGAAAAAAAAAGGAAAAAACACGCGATTTTTTTTTTTTTGTCCGGTCCCAGGCACCCGCTCACTGGTCCTGCTGCCCTGTCTCCCTAGCACCCTGTCCTTTCAAGGCTTCCAAAAAGCACCCACCCACCGGTCCCGCAGGGAAAGAACGCTCGATATTCTTTGTCCTCAGGCGCTGGTCCCAGGCACCCGCTCACCAGTCCTGCCGCCCTGCCTCCCTAGCACCGGGGTCCCTGTCCCTTTAAGGCTTCCAAAAAGCCCTCGCCAAAAAGAGAGAAAAAAAGGGGAAAAACGCGCGATTTCCTCCGTCCTCAGGTGCCAGTCTCAGGCACCCGCCCACCGGTCCCACAGGGAAAAATGCGGGATATTCTTTGTCCTCAGGTGCCGGTCCCAGGCACCCGCTTACCAGTCCCGTCGCCCTGCCTCCCTAGCACCGGGGTCCCTGTCCCTTTTAGGCTTCCAAAAAGCGCTCGCCAAAAAGAGAAAAAAAAAATGGGGAAAAACGCGCGATTTCCTCCGTCCTCAGGCGCCGGTCTCAGGCACCCGCCCGCCGGTCCCGCAGGGAGAAACGCGGGATATTCTTTGTCCTCAGGTGCCAGTCCCAGGCACCTGCTCACCGGTCCTGCCACCCTGCCTCCCTAGCAACGGGGGCCCGTCCCTTTAAGGCTTCCAATAAGCACTAGCCAAAAAAAAACCGCTCCGGTTTCTTTCCACCCGCCGGGAGCCGGGGGGAGGGGCGCTCGTGTCCCGCCGGGCCGGGGCTTGTATCTTACCCCATTCACAAGGCGCTGGGTTCTTGCAGGTGTGGATGTGGTCTGGATGTTGTCCTGTGTCCTGTGGTCTCTATTTTAGGAAGATTTTTCTTTGTTATATTTTCATAGCTCTATGTGTTTTTGGGAGGAGATTTCCACTGCTCTACTCATGCCGCCATCCTGGCTCCGCCCCGACAGAGAACATTTTTAATATAAGATAGGTACAATGTGTTTTGTTTTGGAAAAAAAGAGTCTTGTCTTAAAGTATGGCTGGTTGTTTCAGGATGAGAAGGAGAAACTTACAGGAAAAAACCTGAATGAACATAGAAAGTTATGAAAAGTTCACAAAAAGGGAATTTTATTTGTCATGGTCAAAACTAGCTAAGATTTATTTTTAAGGTTTAAAAAATACCTTTAGTTTAAAACATTGCAATGATACAAAACTAAAATTTGGTTTCCTCTCTGATAATCATTTTTTCTTGGATTATTAGTCTCCTCTTAATAAATTGTGATAGAGTTTTCTTTACCTCTGAATAATCTTTTCAGGATGCAAAGATTATGCATGTTATCAGAATAAGTTTGTATGTTTTATGTTGACTTTGTTTTCTTAAATAATCAATGACATAAAAGAAGTATCTCACTTTTGAAAGAGCTAAGGTTAAGATCATGTTACCCCGTGTTTACTTTTAAATTCTTTTATTGGCACTTGTTTAAATAGGTAGCCTAGTATTGTTTCTCACTAACTCATGATCCTATTTAATCAAATTTTGAAACCTCCTAACAACTTATGATATTTTCCCATCCTCAAATCAAATCCTAGATGATATCTTTTGCACTTGGAGATCTCCCAAGGGCTCCTGGGAACATCACAAGGATGTATTCTCTTACCTTGTAAAAGCAGAGATGGTAGAAATAATTAGGTTTATTTTATATGAGTTGCAAGGGAAATGTTGTCAAGTCAGAAGAGGTCACCCTTCCTTGAGTTGAATTTATATGAGTAAAATGTTAATATAAATATTGCAAAAATCATGTGAAACTCATAGAGATTTGTCACTCCACTGGCTACCTATGATACATTCCCTTTTATCAGAGTTGTGGTATTATTTTGCCTGCTACTAGACAACAAGAGTTTAATGTGATCAGTCATAATTCCTGTTGCCTTTAACAGATTAATTTGTCACAATTTTACTCATTTAATTGAACCCACTATATTCTAGTGGTTTTCAGTTGGGGACTCTATCACTTTCTTAAGAAATTATATTGATCACAAACATTTAGTATCTTTTTCAGGCTTACGATTCCTTTTACTTGGTAATTGATATATTCTTGTTATATACTTGATATATTCTTAATAATATTGATATATTCTTGTTATACGCTTGGCATATTCATGATACCTGATGTCTTTGGATTAGTACATACTAGAATAATTTCTTTTTATTTGTAAGGAGATTATGCTTAACCATTTTCATAAATTAGATGTAATATCCTGTTATTTGGAAATACGGACGTACATTATGTTTGTAGACATTTTGTCTAAAATTTTTTTATTGACTTTAGTTTACTTTGCATGTCACTGAAACAAGAAAATTTTGTCAGTTACATTACTCCTGCAATGAACTGCCATCAGATCTGTCACCTTTGGAATTTATCATTAGTAAGTCAACCACAGTGACTCTAGATTTTTTCTCATCTATAGATAGTTGTTCCTTTTACTCTGATGCATCCCTGAAATAACTTACAAATCAGCTAAAGCAGAGTACTCTGTACCAAAAAGTAACTGACTCAGCAACACTTAGAAATTGGTTATGCCAGTCAGGTATTCCTGGGCATAGACCTCTGAAGGCATTTCACTAATAACCTTAAGACCACATAGTAGACTAAATCAGGATTTCCAGAATTCTGGTGAAGAAGCAGATGTGTTCATGAGATTGCCACACCAAGATCAAACAGAACGAGAACTGAATATATAGTACTGAACAAAGTGACAAAGGATGGCTATGAATTTCATTTAGAATATTGCTGATATTTAAATATTCTAGTATTTTTATATGTGGAAACACTTTACCTTTTCTCCTAAGCTATCTATAACACAAAACAATTTAGCAGATTTTGCTTTTATGAACAGAAATTAAATACATATCTTTTTCTCCCTCTTGAATTTGGAAAATTTGTTCAGTATTCTTATCTTCATGGCAATATAATTATTTATATGTATTCAATAAGCTTTTGTCTGATTTGTTAACAGGACATAATTGGAAACATTTGTTACTAAATTTTTAATTCTGTTTTTTTATCTCCAACCCTCTAAATTAATATCTCCAATTTAATCACAAAAACTAAAATCTGAATGTCCAGGTCCTAATTAGAATTTTAGGTTCACTCATATCTGGCTTTTCCTCCCAGATTCAAAGAGATACTGTCAGCAAAAGCCTCCGACGTTCACATACTCCTCTAAGGAGTATTCACCGCAGCAGACCAAGCATGGGCTGCATATCTCCCTAAACAAGCCAATGTCTGGACCACTAAGCATGTCTAGTGAGACACCTGGGTCATCCATGCCTCTATACAAAAGGAAATCAATACTGTGGACAATATCACCAAGAAACTTGATAACTCATTTTCAAAACAATCTTAATGAGCATCATGGCATAATAGAAAAATTTTCATGTACCAACCTTTTGGGATATTATGGACTGAAGAGTCTCAGCCTTTAAGCCCCGGCTCTTTAATACAATTTTTACATGAATATTTCTCTTTTTTCATTTCAAGCAAGTCTCTTTTATGATGCCTGAGCTCCAGGATTCTAAATCAACTGATACTTTCCATTATGCCTCAAAAGACTTCAACTTATTCTGCAGTCTTCAAGAGACTATTTCTTATATCCAGATTCACTCTACTTAGGAGGTTTATGATCGCTTCTGAGATTTTCCATGATGAATGGTAACTATCATCAACAGAAAGAATGGCTATTTGAACTTTGAAGTGACATACTAACACTTATGACATACAGCTCAAGTAGGGCTACAGAAAAATTTATAACTGTAATCAAGTATTAGTGAAAAGTAATTTAAAATAATTTACACCTTTCCCCTTAACTGAAAAATAAGAGCAAACTAAATATGAAGCAAGTAGAAGGAAGGAAATAATAAATATTAGAGTGGTAACAATGTTGCATTTTATCTGAGATACAAGGTCCTGGAAAACAGAAATGATTAAAGTCCCTCCATCCTTTACTACAGGGCAATGGTTTACAATGAAGTAACAACCTGCCCCATAAGGGTTAGATAAGCCTTGCTGTCCACTCCTCCTCATAACTCCGATAAAATTTAGGGTTGATTCACTTGTTTACTTGTCACAGAGCCACACATGGACATTCCCCCTTTTAATTAAACATGCTGACAAGGCCAGAAATAAAACCACCAACTATTTTTGGTCTCATGAATGATTAGTTCTATTTGTCCCAATGAAATTAGCTAGACACAGAGATAAGGATTTCCTATTCAGTTGATTGAGACTTCCCTTGATCATAAAATAATCCTAAATGTTAACTACCCAAATAACTTGCTTACTTGTTTCTATAGAAATATAAAGTGAAACCACTCTGCTGAGATACTCTGATGTTTGGACGTTCATCCTATTGCAATACCTAAATATAATCAACTTCCTTACTTGATCAGTGTTCTCTTTGGCAGTTGAAAGAGTGAAAATCAATAATCTTAAAAGTTAGTTCTTTGGAAAATTGACAGATCTTTAGCTAAACTGACCAAGAAAAAGAAAGAAGACTCAAATTACTAAAATCAGAAATACAGAGAGGGCAATTTACTACCAACATTACAATAATAAAAAGTATTTGAGGTAAATACTATGAACAACTATACACAGAATTTAAAAAAAAAAAGAGAAGAAGACAAATTCCTAAAAAGGTCCAAACTATAAAAAACTGATTCAAGAAGAAATAGAAAACCTGAATAGACTTATAGCAAGTAAAATAAATTGAATTAGTAATAAAAAAGAACTACTCACAAAGAAAGGCCAGCCCCATGTTGCTTTGCTGGTGAATCCTAAACATATTTAAAGAATTAATACCTTCTTATATAATCATTTAGAAAACAGAATAAGGAGTACTACTTAACTCATACTATGAAGCTGGTATTATAATACCAAAACTAGACAAAAACATCATAAGAAATAAAACCCTTCAGATCAGTATTCTTCAAACATAAATACAAATAAGTTCAAAATACCAGCAAACTTAATCCAGCAACATATAAAAAGGGTTATACATCAAAACTGAGATTTATCCTAGTAATGCAAGATTGGTTTAACATCTGAAAATCAATTAGTGTAACACACTATACTGATAAAATAAAGGAAAATAAACACATGCTCATTTCAATAGGTGCAAAAAAGCATTTGACAAAAGGAACATCCTTTCATGATAAAAGCACTCAGTAATTTATAAATAAAAGAGATCACCTCAACTTGATAAGAGATATTTAAGAAACCCCATAGCTGACACTATATTTAATATTAAAAGACTAATTCTTTCTCCCTAAAATTAGGAAAAACATAAAGATGCCTGCTTATGCAATTTCTCTGCGGTATCGTACTGCAGATTCTGGCAAAGAAAATCAGGAAAAAAAAATGACATAAAAGTCATTTAGATTGGAAAATGAAACTATCTCCAATTGAAGATCACATGATCTTGTATAGAAAAATTTCTAAGGCTCCACTAAAGAACTATTACAACCAGTAAGCAAGGTTGCAGGATACAAGAATAATATACAAAACAAAACCAAGTTCATTTCTATATGCTTGCAATGAACAATCCAAAAGTAAAGAAACAAATTTCATCTAAAATAGCAACAAAAAGTATAAAACACTTAAGAATGCATTTAACTAAAAGAACTAAAAATTTATACTCTGAAAACTACAAAATATTATTAAAATAAAGAATATCTAAAGATTACAGATTAAAAGATGAAATATCATTAAGATTATATACCCTTGAAATTTATCTGCAGATTTAATGCAATTCTCACCAATTTCTAGCTGAATGTTATGCTTGAAGTGAAAAGATGATCCTAAAATTAATAGGGCGATTCAAGGAACCTAGGAGAAGCATAATGATTTTGAAACAGCAAAACAAATTTGGAAGACTCATGCTATATGATTTCAGAACATGTTACGCAAAGCTACCATAATCAAAACTGAAAAGTACTGGCCAATGGATGCACATATAGATCAATGAAACAGCATTAGGCATACAGAAATAAACCCTCACATTAATGATCACCTGATTTCCGGCACAGTAACAAAACAATTCAATGTATAAATAATTTCCTTTTGAAAACAGTGCTAGACAACTGGATTTCCACATGCAAAAGAACGGAAGTTGAACCCCTCATCACTTGATATAAAAAAATCAATTCAAAATTTATTTTAAAATTAAACATAAGAGCTATAATTACTAAACTCTTAAAAGAAAACAGGTATAAGTCTTCATTGCCTTGGATTAGACACTGGTTTCTTAGAACACCAAAATATAAAGAACAAAAGAAATATGAATTGGACCCCATCAAAATTAAAAATTGCATTCTGTAAACACCACTAAGAAACACCTCTCACAGAATGGAAGAAACTATTTTCAGATCATATATCTGATAGGCAGTATTATCTATTATATATAAGAAACTCATACATTAAATAACATAAAATAACTCAATTAAATATTAGCAAAGGATCTGAGAAGACATTTCTCCCAAAAGAATACAAATGGTCATATGTACCATATGTACCATGAAAAGATAATCAACATCATTAATATTAGGGAAATATAAAAGTACAATAAGATGCCATTTCATACTCACTAGGATGGTTATAATCAGAAAAGCAGAAAATAACATGTGTTAAAATGTGGAGAAATTGGAACCCTCACACATTGCTGGTGGGAATGTAAAATGGTACATCTGCTATGTAAAAAGCTTTTTCAATTCACCAAAAGCGTAAGTGTAGAGTTTCCACAGGACCCAGCAAACTGACTCCTAGGTAGATACTGAGGAGAAGGGAAAATATATGCCCATGCAAAAAATTGTGTATGATTGTTCACAGTGGTATTATGAATAGCGCAAATGTGTATTCAACCCAAATGCCCATCAACTAAGGCATGCATTAATAAAATATGCTCTAACCATACAATGGAATGTTATTTGGCAATAAAATGAAGTACTGATAGATGAATCATTAAAACAGGATGCTAAATGAAAGAAGACAGTCAGAAAAAAGCATAAAAATTATGATTCCACTGATCTAAAATTTCAGTATATAGTCAGATAAACAAAGACAAAGTTGATTTGTGGTTTTCAGGGGCTGGGAGGAATGGGGAATGGGAGTGACTGCTAATGGGCATAAGGTTTCTTTTGGACATGATAAAAATTGTCTAAAATTGATTGTGGTGATATGTAGAACTCTGAATATATAACAAGCTTTCAACTGTACACTCTAAAAAGGTGAATTTATGATAATTGAATTATATATCAATAAATATTACTAAAAAGAAAAAATCTTTCTGGTAGACTAATGGTATTGGGTTATAAAACAATTTAAAAACTTGAATGCAATTCAATTTGTTTCAGTAGTTAACTGGTTAATTAGAAAAGTCAGTTGAAGAGAATACAATTATATACATATATATTTTATTGGCATTCTGCATTATTTTTCTTGCACAAACCAATGAATTTATTATGATTTCCACTGTTGGACTCTTTAAAACAGAATAGAAAAGTAAATGCATTATTTAAAGTAAATTTATGTAGAATCTGTCTCAATTTTGCTGCTTTTCCCTATCTTACTTAATTTTATTACCCATATATAATTCCATGGTAGCTTATTTAGTAACTATTCCATAATTGGATTTTTCCATAACATTAAACTTACTCTTCAGAGAAAGGCAAGCTTTCTCAATGTATTCTTTGCATTAGTTTACACACTAATTCAATATTTACAATGGCATATACAACTGGCATTAACAGACCTGGGAACAAATGCTCATTATTAGGCAAATCAGTCCAAAGAGGGAACAAAAGTGCACCCATTTGAGAGAATAATATATAACTTTTAAATCCTCAAATTCACCCAGATTGTTACCTTGACAGTGCTGTTAGTATCATGGGTATTTACATATGTCCAAACTCATCAAATTACAAACATTAAATATACACATTTATTTATTTGTCAATTTTACTTTATTAAAGCTGTTAAAATTTATATGGACATTATTTTTAAGAGGAAATCAGATATACCAGTAAATCTGGGTAATTGGCAGGTTAAAATGATTTACATTAACATGCAATGTATTCAAGTTCACTTTGTTGGGAAGTTATATTGTGTATGTAAAATCGGGTATAAAGGATTGAGACAGAAGGCCAAATTGAAAGCCCCTATAGATTTAAGCATTAATTACTATTGTATATAAATCCAATCATATTCCCAACTAGGCCGTGAAACCAAGATTAAATAATACCAATTTCACAATAACATTATTCTATAATTATGCGATAATCCAACCCAACTACATCATGCTAAATTTTAGAAGCCAAAAATGGGTATTATTACTTGCATCTTGGAACATTGAGCAGATACATAACAAATAACCACTTCTTATTAGTATTTTGGATTAGATACCAGCTACCTTAGCTTCTCAGGCATGCCAATACACATTAAGTTGGCATACCAAAATGTTTTTTTCTCATTTTGAGGAAAGTTGTTACCCAAGCTATTTGGCCTGGCCATTGAGAATGAAGATTCCTTTTACAATTTCAGGTTATTGCAGATATAACAGATCTACATGTGGTGAGTAGCCATGTTGGTGAGAGAGATGCCCCAATTCAGGAAGCCAAGATATGTGTATAGAATTTTAGTTAGAATTCAAAAGAATTTCTGCCAAGTGACCCAAAATGTTTTGTTTACTAGACTATTAAACACATCTGTTGGAATATTAATGATGCCAACGATTATTGATGTATTGAGCACTTACATGTATTAAGCAATACTTAGAGTTACTTTTTGTCATCTGACCATTTACAGTTAGAGATCATTTGAAGCATGTAACAACTAACGCCACTTAGGTTCATTGCAATTACTTAAAAGCTTTGGTGGGACTGATGAAATTCAACAGACCTATCATTTCACAAGTCATGAACATTATTAATTTGAAGATATTCTTGAAAAGGGAACCCCACTTATAGACTTGATGATTAAAGTAACTATTATAGTAAATATAATTAAAATAGTCATTACTGAAGCAAACCCAATTAAGTTTTGACTCAAGTTCATTTCGTATCAGGAGCAGTATGATTCCCAATACAGTCTATGCTAATTTTCCCATTATTGGGGAACCTGATTTAAATGGATATCCTTAAAAACACTGTAAGTCCCATCACTATCTCCTCTTATTTTTGAAGTAGTCTATCATTTCCACATGGAACCACTGGAGTTTCTTTCTTCTAAAATTTAAATGCACTTTATAATGGCATCCCTGTGTAAATGCAGATGTTCACTATGTAGACATGCAGGCATGGTTGTTCATATTATGCCTCACATTCAATTCTTGATTAGCCATGTAATGTATAATTAAGTCTTAGAAAAGACTCTGACTGCCAGTGAAATACATTACCTGGCATGTAACACCTACTCATTTGCAAAATGTATCTTCATATTTTCCATTAAACTGGGAACCTCAAGAGCAGTTCCTTTGGCCTGGCAAGTGTATCAGAACACCCTTAATTGTACTGCTTTAGTTATAAGTTAAATTTCCAGAACTGTGCCACACTCTTATTATAGGGGCTTAGTCCAAATCATCATCTAAAGGATATCTTCTCTTCCACCATATTCATGATGTAATCTTGCTTGAACCTATAAACAGAAGGTAGCAGGTAGTTAAGATGTAAGTCCCACATGTGTCATAATGGGAAAAACATCTTAGCAGGAAGGTTACATATGTCCGCTACCACAGGGGCACACCCTGGCGTGTCATGCAGAGTGATTTGTAACCCAGAAGCCTTAACTAAAACAGGTTTAGACTGAGGAAGAGGTTATTGTGGCAGAAGTATATGTCTTTGGATTGCAAATTAATCTGCCCCTGTATTTTCTTTGTTTTTAAGATTATTATCTCATACCCAATACAGATTATATTTGTTTCCTTTCCCTGTTAATAGAGCAGTAGTTATTCTTCACTGGAAATTCATTTATTATGGATATGGGCCTTCTCCTGCCTTCTCACATCTCTCTTCTCAATACAATATGACAATTCTCTGAAACCCATACACTCTATTGTGATATTGTACACATTGTTCTTGAACAACAATCGCAGTTCACTGAAAAAATAAAATACAATATACAAGCCAACACACATCTATGGGACTCATTAGTCTAATTCTATACTTGATTTATACAGAAGAGGTAGGCCATAGAGAAAAGAGAATGGTCTACTGAACATTTGACTAAGGGATCAGTTTAGAGAAAAACAGTGTGCTGGAATATTCTGTGTGTCATTTTACATGAAAGTGTTTAATATATGGTGTTTTCACGGCAGAAACATAATATATAGTTTCAGAAACCAGCACATTGCCATGGAGCTGACAGATACTTGGCTGCTACTTCCTCTATTGATGATCAGTTATTACACCATATTTACAATAAGTGCTTTTAATTTCTCTAACTAATTAGAACAATTCTACTTGTGTGTAAGTTTAGGACTAATGGGCAGGAACATTTTAGCTAGCACACAATAATATTTTCACTCAATGAGAAGCAGATACGGCCACGTAGCAAAAAGGAGGTAAATGGGCAAAATCTGAGGTGTTTACTGAGTTAATCGACTTTAAATAATTCTCAGGAATGAAGATTTTGGTGCACTTAATGCAGCAAAGTTCTCCATCCAGCCAAAGGTCTATTTGAAGACAGGAAGAAATTTAATTAAAAAAAAAAGGGACTACGTTTCAGAAACAGTTAGCCCATTGCCATATTTCCTTGCTTGCTAGATACACACACATGCATACACACCAAGAAATTACTATATACGATGTATACACTATTTCATTTTTTCCTTTTCTCTCCCTTTTTCCTGTTATTGTGATGAGCTCAGAGGAGGAATGAGGTTCAATGGAGATTACATTATCAGAGGTCAGATAAACCATAAATATGCCCAACCATAGAAATGACTTTGTATTCTCTCCTATTAGGGAGATATTCCATAGTTTCCATGATTTAGAAAATAGTGTGTCTATGCTGGTATGTACATGTGCATTCATTTGACAGCCAAGGGGTAGAATGTACACAAAACTTGTAGTTTTACCTCATCAGCATTTCTGGCTATTTCCAGAAATGTGAATACATAACACAAAAGAGGCTGAGCCGCCCCAGAATTTGAATTTTGAGCAAAGTGTCTGAAGGATACTTGAGTTATTCAAATAAATAATTTCAAAGCAACTTCCATAAGCTCCAAATACCCCACTAGCCCCAAATCTGTCTTGTTTTCATGCTGTTCAGTTTTCAATATTCCCTTCAATTGTGTGAACGGCCAAGGTTCTTCCAGGTAAGTTCTTTTTGCCTATGTTAGATTTGGCTTCTAATTAATAAAGTTAGTGGAAGAGAAAATAGTTTTTCTTGTTTTGTGCTTGATTTTTGATGAACTGTATTTTCATATGTCTTAGTTTAAATACTATGTTCCAGTAGTTTTCTACCAAATAGCCTACATCACTTAGAAATCTCCTTGCTTTAAAATAAGAGCAAACTTGTTTTCTGAGGCTTTAACAATTGTGAGACTGCTATTGTCAAGCAACAGTTGGGAGGTTGATTGGGTATTTCAAGTTGACATGTAGAATGTAACATGTTATAATTTTGCACTTTTAAAATAATAAATACAGGCTTTCAGTTGTTGTTTTTAAGCAGAATATATGACATCCAAAATGGATCCCTGATGTTAAGTGAGAGCCAGTATTTAGCTTTTCCCATCTTTAATAGGAAAGAGAAACAGAGAAGGTCTGAAAATTAACAGTGGTTCTAGAACTTAGCTCTATTTGCCTCAAACCCTGTCAGATGATCCACATCGGATCCACCTCTTCCATTCCTTAATGCTGAGATGCTCTATCTGGTTGGTTTCTAATTTAAAGAGACCATGTTTTCTTTGGAATAATGCTGACAGAAGCATAATTCACAGAGAACTATCAGTGAATAATGAGTTATAATCAGACTAGGAACACAGGGGCATCTTGTAGAAATAGAGTAGTGATAGTTTCATAATGAAACCCCAAAGTCATGTGGTTCAATGAGACTTACATGAAATGAACTCTGAGTGCCCCAATGTGCAGCTCAGCAAAATCCCACTCCAAACTTATCTCTTTTCTCAACTACCGCCACTCTCTAATCTATTTTCCACAGTACAAAACTTTCTAAGATTATAATTATTTTATTATTTCACGATCAATATCCGTTTAAAAGCACCTACCTGCCCCATGCATAATGTTCAAATCCCTTCATCACTTATATATGCTTACCTGTCATATATCATGAATAATACTCATGAAAATTAACTTTGCAACATTCAGTAAAATAGAAAATATCAAGTCTGCAATGAAGACCAGGAAGAACAGCCATGGAAGAGGTTCAAAAACTAAGCTGGCATCATTAACCAAGAAATCTTCAGCAGATAGTGTCCAGGGCAACATAAAAAGAAATACGAAAGACAGAGCTAATAAACCAATGATATCTATTTAAGGGAATCAATTTTATAGACATATGATACTATATATACACCCATGATACATACTGTCTTGTTCAGATTTGTTTTTAGAGATAAACGTTTTGCAATGCAGATCTTGAACATTTTTTTATTAAGGTATCATTGTTAATACATTCCTATGAAGGTTTCACAAGAACAATGTGGTTGCTACATTCACCCATATTATCAAGTCCCCCTCACTCCCCATTGCAGTCACTGTCCATCAGTGTAGTAAGATGCCACAGAGTCACTACTTCTCTTCTCTGTGCTACACTGTCTTCCCCATGACCCCCCACACAAAACGTGTGAACTAATCATAATACTCCTCAATCCCCTTCTCCCTCCCTCCCGACCCCTCCCCTTTGGTAACCTCTAGTCCCTTCTTAGAGTCTGTGTTGAACATGTTTTTTTAAAATACATTATATTGGTATTGAACTCACGTTGTCAAAAAGACGGCAAACCAAGAAAGTATAACAATGTATTTTTCCTGGAAATTCATAATTCAGTCTATATACTAAATAGATCAGAGTTGTAATAAACTAGATCATGGAAAATTTTGAAGCTGCAGTGTGCAACAGAAAGAATACTTAATTAGAAGTTTAAACATATTATCTTTGTACTGGCTCTCACATTGTCTAGTATTATGGCAATAGGTAAAGCAAAAAAAATTCTTAAATATGTAATTTGCACCTGAAGGAAGCAGAAAATTATAAAAGAAAGTGAATGACTTTGGAGTCTCAAAGGATTTTAAAGAAAAAAAAACCACTCAGTAGATATATGATTTCATCAAATGATTTACCTTAAGCCATATTTTCTAGTCTATTAAAGGATAAAATAATTTAAGTTCATTAAATATCAGTGCCCTTTTCCAATAAACAGAAGTGGCATTTATATTTTACTAATGTATCTTATAGAAATGATGTGAATTGATGATAAATTTAAAATATTCCCATTAGTCATAACAAGATAAATTTACATGGAATTTATTCATTTTATACCATCTTTTATTTGTCTTCTTAGAGATTCTGTGGTATCATTCACACATCCACCTCTTCCTGGTAATCAATAAATAACAAATAAAAATATGAGTGGGAACTAGAGTTCTATAGGTTGTGAAATACAAATATGCAGGGTTTTTTCAACCAAGAAGTACAGTTTGGACATTTTCCAGAGGGCAAGTAGGTCCTTCTAAATGTATAATCGTCAGGAGTGTGATGAGAATTATAATGCAGAAAGTTTTGTCTATATGCAATGTAGAAAATAGATCATAAACAATTCCAAGGCAAAAGACAAATTCAGTGGCTTTGGCAAAACCCAGCAAAGAAATGACAATGTCCAAAACTAAAATTTGGAGATAGAGACAACAGACATGGATCTACGGTTCTGGTGACTGACTGGGAATGGAAAGTTGGGAAAAGTATTCTGTGATTGTCCTAGAAAGCAAATTTTTAGGATGGCATTTTAAAATTATTTAGATCACTTGCCAGACAAATAGTAACGATCATATCACTGGAAGTGGTAGCCTTGCCACAAAAAGCTGTGCTGCTCAGAGCACAGCAGCATTAGCTTTACCTGGAGGCTCATCAGGGTTTCAGTCACAGGTCCTACTCTAAAACTACTGGATCTGAACATGAATTCTCGTATTATCCAGTTTACCTAAGTGGTCACTGAAAACAAAGTATAGAATTAGAGGTCAATCCTCTCACCATCATTGACAATCACTATTTACTTCAGGGATTTATATTTCTTGTCTCTGTAATTTTAGGTTCCGTAGATCTAGAGATTCTGGTTTCCAGAAACGGGATGAAACACTTCGACCACAGGACACAACATGCAGTCCACTGGAAGCTATTGCTGTGAATGCTCGTTTTTGACCTTGTAGTAGTAGATGTGTAGATAAGGAAAGAAGTTTCCTTTCAGTCAAAAGAAATTGCCTTATTATAACAGCAAGTGCTTCTGCCACAATATATGAACAGTGAGAGCATTTCTTAAATCCAGTGGATTCCATGAGCATGTGCTTCAAAGTGCAATTTTAGTAGAGATGGCCAGACAAAATGCTGTATTTGCGGCTCAGAGCCCCAAAAGGTAAAGTTCTCAGATGCCCATTGAGCAAGAGACCTAGACCCACAGATGTGGTGCCAAGAGTAAGGATTTTAGAACAGGTGGTAGAGAAAGATGATGGCTATCGATTACAGGATCAATTGCATCAATCAGCAGGGAATGTTGATTGGCACAATAAACTTTCAACTTCTTTTTAAGTTGAAAGAGATTCAGTGAAAGTGTAAACTTTATGTGGTGTATATGACTGGCTCTGAGTGCTGCAAAGATGGGCTGTAGCAGGTCCTGAGTCTGATTCCCTCCACTTTCATTTCCATATGTGTTGGTCCATATGTGGACCAGATACAAACATTTGTGTCTGCGAAAATTTACTTTCCATTGTAGTTCTCATTGTGCAAAAAGGCCAAAAGGACTGAGAAATTTCCTTTAGGAGAAGTCCTCTATGAGGCAGTAGATAAATATGCCTACTCTTTTGTAGCTTTGGTTAAATAACTGAGTCATATAATCTACCCTGCCTCTAAGATTCAGTCTGCAAAATTTACCTCTATTTGCTCACATCAGTAACTTATCTGGTAATGCATTTTCTCGCCTTCCTGACCATCCTTATCTCATTTGTGCACCCAGCCATCTTTCCCTATGTTCTCACTCATGTAAACTATTAGCACCCATTGTATCAGGGGACCCTAAACTTATATCATTAGCATAATTACATTAGATGCAGGCACTTGGAACTAACTGCTTATGGAGACTTCGTGAATCATAGAGGGACAAAGAGAGATTCATAAACACCAACATTTGAGGAAGAAAAGAGGGAAAATGTCTATAGTGGTTCTAGGAGAGAAAAGTCAGAAAAACAAGAGAAAAATTCTAAGAATTTGCTATCAATAAGCTAATAAAAAAGGCAAGGAAGGCAGGAAATGTCCTCCATGCCAATGATTTCAGAAATGCAAAGTATTTTAATTAAAAAGTCTCCATTGTTTTTGGCACATTGATAATATCTATGGCATATGTAAGCATGGGTCAGAATCTGGTACATTCAAGAGGTCAATGGGAGGGAAACAGAAGAAGTTAATTTGGTGGATAAATGACACAAAAGAGCAATGAAGATCAGTAACATTTGTTGGCAGTAGGATTGTAGAAGAGAAGTTTGAACAGATGAGAACAGTGAAGATAGAAAACTAATGATCAGGAAAAAAAAAAAACATAGACACTAGATGTATAAAGTCAAACACAGCTGAGAGTATAATGTGACCAAGTAAGAAATATGAAAGAGTAAAAGTTTGGGGTGGAGAATGCAACACCAGAAATTAAAATTTAAAGAAGAAGTTGGGAGTTGTTTTTATAGGAAGACATATTTTTCAAATGTTTTTGTGACTTGCAATCATAGAGAGCTAAACTCTCTCTAAGGCACAGTAAACCAAAAGATAAGACCCCATTAAACAGAGGAATTAGGGGGAAAAAACATATTTAATGAGAAGTTACATTTTTTTAACCTGAATTTCAAGTATTCACTATCAAAATAGCCTAGATTTATGAAGTAAATAAAAATTCACCACTTAATTAAAGCTTGATGAACCCCTGCCTGAGGGAATTCTGGAGTAACTGGCATTTGCCAAAATTACTCTAGACAAGTCTAGTAGTACAGAGGAGTCAAGAAGTTCATGCAGGATTCTGGTGCCAAATAATACTGTTTGAGGATCTATGTCTGAGGCTTACTAAGTAACGGTCATTGTTTCATTTAACTCTTACTTTTGACCTGCTTTTAATTACTGACTTTTATTTATAAATAAATTATGGCCTGTGTACAAAAATGAATGAATCACAAATACTGATTTCAATGAATCATAACCACATGCATAACTACCACACAAAGAAGAAAAAGCACCTTATGAGGAACCTAGAAGCCATCTTTCACCTTCAGATCAATGTACATTCCCTGCTCCCCAAAGGTAACTACTCTCCCAATTTCTAACACTGTAATTCAGAAGTGCCTGATTTTGTACTTATGTAAAATTATATAGCATAGATTTCTTATATAAGACTTCTTGCATCTGAACAGAAAGTTTGTGAGACTGATCATACTGTTTGGTGCATTAGCTGTACTGACATTTATTGAATGAAAATAGCTTATGTTGTAAACATAGTTTAATTTATTGATCCAGTCTACTTCTGATGGTTGTTTGACCTTTACAAATTTTGTGCTGAAAATATGTTGCCCTGCTCTGTGGCTTAGAATTGCTCTGTTATTATGCTATTATACTTAGATCTACGTTCCACTTTGAATGGATTTTTGTGCATGTAATTTTATGCCAATTAGAAATAATATTGCTTTGAGCATTCTTGGACCTGTCCCTCTGCAGACGTGGAATTGCTGGGTAACAGGTTGTACATATGTTCAATTTGAGTAGGTAAAGTCATTAGTGTTTGAGAGTTTCAGTTACTACCTATCCTACTCCCACCCTGGTCTTGATTTCTAGCTATTCTGATTGCAGCATTTACCTAATTTATACACTCTCATTACAAGAAAATATATTTTGGACTTAACATCTTATATCAGGTAAGTTAAAAGGATCCCCAATTCACTAGTAAACGTAAATCATAAATATGATACTAAATAGTCATCAGTCACAATAGTGCATAGCTATATATACTAATATTTGGGCATTGAGAAAAGATCCTATAATTGGTCTAACATAAGCCTTCTATAGACATAGCAATATTAATTTGGAATTAGACTGGAGTTAGAGATGAATCATACAGGTGAATTAACTTCTTTGTATCTAACTTTTTTCTTATTTAATTTAAAATAAGGCTAAATGACTTTATAATGTTGACTGAAAATTCTATTAAAGAATGGACTGGAATGTCTTTGTACATTATATGTAGTCAGTAGATCATAGGTTCTTCACCCATTTATTTTTCAAATGCAGAAACACAATCAGAGACTTACACTGACTAAATCTACATTATCAAAAATGTTTAAGTGATTTTCTAGGAGTAAAAAGAAGATCTCCTAATTCACTTCCCAGTATTTTTCTAATGAACTTTGCGATTGCAACATCAATGCATACAAAATCAACAAGAAAAAAATCTCTATTTACTTTGACTATGGGAATAAAGCACTGGTATATCAATGACAACGTCTAAATCTATATAACTATTCCTTTAAAGGCCCATTCTTAAATGAAAGGTGCTATGAAATAACAATAAAGTAACTAGAAATACTAAAATTTCATATGTTACATAAAATTATTTTCAGAAATGTTCATTAAATTTTTAGTTCAGTGATTACTAACATCATCAAATTTCTATGGTTTTACACCTCGGGCCTTAGACTTCCTTTACGGTCTTTGGGACACCTTTATCTTTTATTGCTTCTTGTTGCTTATATAAGACTGTCAGCCTGGATTTTTTTTTTTTTTTTTTTACCCATGACATGACCCCATTCTTTCTCCTACTGTAATTATTTAAGTATGTCTGACTTTCCATAAAATATGACAACAAAACAGCTTATAAGAAAGGTATGATCTAACATCTGATTTCAATGACCAAGAGTGGTAAGAAAGCATTTTTATTCCTATTACTGTCTATGATATTTCCAAACCTCTCTGAACAATTAACCCAGACATGGCAGGTTAGCCAGAGGGATGCTAACTCAAGTCGGATGAGCTAGCTTAATCAGAACCCATAGACACTGTCAACAAGAGGACCCAACAATTCATCTGTGCTGTGAAAATAGGAGACAGCCTCCAAAAGAATATTTTAGTACCAGCACTGGGCCCTGACATCTCAGCACCAAGGTGGAAAGGAGAGCGATTTCTTCTTTAGAGAAAGATTTCATTTAGATCTAGTGTCCATCATTCAAATAGCCATTTTTAAAAACATCTCTGCAGCCCCTGCTACACATTCCAAAAAACTCTCTTTTTCTGCAATGGTTACAAATACATCTCATTAGCACTGCATCAAAGCCCAGCATTCTGACTCTATTAAACGTATGGCGCAAATTTTGCATCCACGTTCTTATGAGTCTTTCTTTCCAATAAAGAACAGCAACCTTTTGCTATTAATTTCTTATTGCTATTGACCATTACTTGCTGTTCATCCTTGCTTCTCAGTCCTACAATTCCTGAGCTTTATGTAAATCCTTGGCTTGGTAAACATCACATTGGTATATATTTTAAACAGAGCACTTGTAATTCTTTTACTCTAGAAAATACTTGAACAAAACATCAACCACATATTCTTCCTGGTTTCTTCAGATGCTAGTGTAAAGGAGTGAGGGGGAAAAAAAAACAGAGAAGTGGGTTACTGTTAAGATGCTCAGGACATTTTCCTCCAAAGGTCATATTAATAATACAAATTTAAGGTAACCTATATGCTTAATGAGAACAATTAACCTGTCAATTTGCTATACTCTTACATCTGACCTTCTATGGATGAAGGTATCACCTAACTAACACTTTTATTAGCTTCTGATTTTTTTTATAATGCACATATTAGAGTGACAATAAGTCACACACCATGGCCTAATGATGCTATTAAAATTCAAACCACTGCTCATAAAACAATTTAAGCCTCTTTGCCCTTTGTAAGCCACATTTCTGTAGCCACATTTCTTCAGTTGGAGGTGGAGATGTATAAAAATGTCTCCAGGCCTATCTCAGCAGGTAAGCAAGTTTTTTGAATACTTCCTGGCACCAATCCCTTCTGTGTCACTGGTTCACCGGGACATATGCACATACAGAAGTACACGGGCTCAGTAGTACTGACCACTTGGCCTGCGTATTTGTTTTTTCATAGAATTCTGGTACCTATCTTTCAGCTTCACCTTCTGCAGCCTATCTAGAAAACCATTTGGATCAGATATTTGTTGAAAAGAAATAATACTAAAGTTTTAATGGCAAGTTACTTAAAAATGCCTCTAATGTTTCTTACCGATAGTGAGCACTCATGAGCCTGCAAGTCTTCATGGAAAGAACTAAGGGATACATTTGATGTATAAAACCAGTGACATTTCAAATGTTTTCATGAAACAGAGCATGCAAAATACATTGATAATTCTCCTTAATGTACTTGTCACCAAAAAACTGTGTAGCTTCCACAGACTGTGTTGTATTATAAGTGTTATTTTAGCCTCAATTCAAACCTGATAGTTTTACCCTGATAGACCTATACATTAGTTTTAAATTTTCAGTCAAAGCTTACATTGTCACCCACACTTAAGACTTTCTTTTCAAGGTCAAAAATCGAAGGTAACCCACTTGAAATACCCACACCATCTTCTCCAAAGTAAGATTGCTCCAAAAATTTCACCTATTTTAGAAGAAATCAGATTATAGAAAAAGTCCTGTCTCTTCTTATGAAGTATATTTTCTTGACTATTTTCTTTCTAAAGTACCACCAGAATTATACATAAAGACTGTGTGTATGTTAGTTTTTGTGTATGTGAATCTTTTCATTGAACAAACACATTTTCATAAATTTTTCCTCTCTCATTTCATATTTCTTCTTGAATTATTTAATTGAAGACACTATATTAAAGATAGATAATACAAATACAGTTGGAAAGATGTGTACGTGTTAGAAAGCAGATTCATTCATCAGCATAAATCCTACATGAATTATCTGACTCCTCTACACCACCTGACAAGTGTAGAGTAATTCTGAAAAATGCCAATTGCTCAAGGATCCCCTTAGAAGCTGTACAGTTTTCTATTTTGTTAATTATGCCATATTTACTTATTTATTTTGTTTTCACATTGATATTATAAGTTAGGCAGCGAAGATAACTTTTACTCCCGATTAACAGGTATAGAAATTGAACTTTTGGAGTATTCAATGCACCTTTTAAAATTATGTATCTATCAGGCTGTCCAGTCGCACATTTCAGAAAAATCTCCAAATAGCTGGGATTTAAATAAGAAAACAGTTTGTTTCTTTGATACATACAGTGTCTAGGTTTGGTAGGCAACTCCACGATGTTCTCAGTTCCCAGACTCTTACTTGCTGCCATTCTTAGAACATAGCACTTGCCTTTATAATTCAATGGCTCAGCTGGAGTTCCAAGGGAGGAAGAAAATAATGTATCTATACTTATATCATTGTTCAAAATTCATTAATATGGCCACATTCAGCTGAATATAAGGATGGCAAATGTCATATTTTCATGAATGAATATAATCAATGCAGATGAGGTAAAGGGCGAGATCAGATGCTGAGCAGGCAACTAAAATGATTTTCCATACAAATGAATTAGAACATATGCCTCTAGCCTTAGCATCTTTTCTTTTTGTTGTTAACCTTCGCTACATATTTCAGTTGGCTTTTTTCTGTGAAATTTAGACTCTATCACTAATTTGTACATACTTTTGAACATAATAATAGTTTAGATAAATATCAAAGTAAGGATATCTAACAGGCAGCTAAAAATGGTATATATATATATTATTCCTATTATTTGTATGTAACCTAATCTAATGTATCACATGTGGTATTTTACATTTAAGCAACATACGAAATGGGTAAATTTAAAGCAATATTTCTTATAATAAAAATACTTATTATGACACATTCTTGAATTAAATTTCAGTTTCTTCATTTATATGCACACATTAACTTTAAAATTAGAAGCCAGAGAAGCAGTAAATATACATATAAGAACATTAGAGTAAAGAATTAGTCATATCTAATAGAATGTACTGAATATATTTTAGTGCCTGTAAAGGATCTTTATGACTGGAATTCTTAAGTGACCCACAAAATTATAACATGATTAACTCAGTACCTGATGTAGTTAGGATCTGTTATACGTGAGACTTTAGTGGCCAACAATGTATTAACAGTCCACTCTAAGTGCTGGTGGTGAAGATGGTTTTCAAATGCCACATAAGTTTCCCTACTTTAAATTTACATTTAATTTTAAGTAGAAAAAGATCATTTTTCCCTAAGGAAAAAATGTTAAATTGTCTGATTTACTCTTAAGTGGGTGTAACTCTGGTGGGGGGAATACCTCTAAAACTGAAATCAGTCAAAGGGAGAAATAAAGTTAAAAAAACCTTTTATTTCTTAAAAGCAGTCATCGCATCCCTCTTGACCCCACTGCAGCAGAAGAGAGCTCCACCCAACCTCTCCCTCCAGATAAGCCCTGCAGGCCTTTCTAGTTATCTATTGATATATATATATATATATATATATATATATATATATATATATATATATGAATGCTCTCTCCACCCCTTGGGAACACCTATTGATATGCAATCTCCACCCCTTGGGAACACCTATTGATATGCAATCTCCACCCCTTGGGAACACCTATTGATATGCAATCTCCACCCCTTGGGAACACCTATTGATATGCAATCTCCACCCCTTGGGAACACCTATTGATATGCAATCTCCACCCCTTGGGAACACCTATTGATATGCAATCTCCACCCCTTGGGAACACCTATTGATATGCAATCTCCACCCCTTGGGAACACCTATTGATATGCAATCTCCACCCCTTGGGAACACCTATTGATATGCAATCTCCACCCCTTGGGAACACCTATTGATAGGTAATCTCCACCCCTTGGGAACACCTATTGATAGGCAAATGCACTAAAGCCAGGCAAGAGATTCTGGAAACACTGCAATTGTACCCACAGTAGGTATCTTTAGACTCCAATATTTTTTAAGAGCCAGTGATAATCCCTGTGTGTGGGCAGACTATTCTTGAGTTTGATGCTACCCCAGAAGTTATCAAAGTAATATACTGCTATTTCCCTTAGAGACTTAATCTAAAATGCATCAGTTTTTCTATAGAGAAAAAAAATAAATGGCTGAACAACTAACTCCTCTGACTTAAAATTTCATAGAACATAAAATCTGAATTTTAAAATTAGGAAAATCTCACCCAATTTGATATACATTCCTTTTAAAGAGGTCCAATAATCAACTAGAACAGAAAACCACCAACTTAAGTTGCCAATTAAGAAAATTCTAAATATTATAATTTTATACAAACTGAGCAATGATTTTAACAAATGTTCATCCTAGAAGAAAAACAGCAGAAAATCTTGGAAGGTATTAAAGTAAGTCTAACTTAACCTACATGCTCTGAAAGTTTAATCTTAATGCATATCTATCTAGTACAATGAGAACTAGAATAGGTGTTTCAGAAATACTGAGGGATCTAAAAGCAGCTCCAGAAAAGTGGCAAGAATATTCTTAAACTACCATATACAGACTTCTACTTCTGGCTTATCCCAACCAGACCAATTCTCCCTGCAAAAATAACAAGGAAGCAGGATGAAATTTTTGAAAATCAATTTGATGTGATTAGGGAAATGCAAATTAGAACACTGAGATACCTCTATGTACCTATTGCAATGGCTAAATAAATAAATACGGTTCAATATCTGTTGAGTTCTGTTAGCCCATAATAAAGTAATAATCTATGAAAACTAATTCCCATACACTGAATATATTAATTCATTAAGTTGGACTAAAATTTTTTTAATTAAAAATTCTAAAGATTATCTCTGTAATTAAATATATTCAGGCTACAGAAGTTATTTATCTTAGAGATAAAATTAAAGTTATGGCATATTTATTAAATGCATATTCCTTATGCCAACATTAATATAGTAGGCATTAAGGAATATGAGCAAGTTAGTTAACTGCAGTAACTAGTTATTTTAGTCATTCTACCCACACATATTATATTTGATACAGCTTAAGATATGTGTCTAATTCAGTGTTTACACATAAGGGTAGCAATATAATATTTATTTTATGGTACTGATGAAAAGTTAAGGGAATTAACACTAGATGCCTTAAATTGTTTTTAGAAAATGTTTTTATATAAATATTTAAACTCATTCAAAAACTGATTACAGCCATGTTTCTCTTTTTATATTTTCACAGTCTCTACTTTTTAAACGAAACTAAAGTGCCAGCTCCATAATTTAGTAAATGCTGAGTGCAATGTTTTTAGGATTTTGAAAATTTGTTTAAATGGCAATATAATTTATTTTTAAAGCTGGATTTACAGAAGAGTTGGAAATATAATGAACACTCTGAATCTCTGGATACTTAAAATTCAGCTTATCTCATGGAACAGGAATTGGAATTTTCACTACATGGTTAAAAATAACTGAGTTAATGGGAGTAATATTTTTTGCTAATTTTTAGCAGTTACTTGATTTCACCTTCAAAATAGAGCTCAAATTTGTTTACCTTTTATTCTCTGCGCCCAATGATTACTCATCTCTATCAAATTTCTTGGCAAGAAATGAGTATTTTTGTCACAATGAAATCTGAGATACCAAGATCAGAAGAATGACACTTTTAAAAAGTGCACACTTCTGGGTTCTTTTTGACTTGACAGTGAGTGTTATTTTAGTTATTTTAGTGATTTATTATAATAAGAATTTTACCACATATAAAGTCAACTATTCTATTTTTCCATTTTTTATATTTTTGAATGGGCATTTATGAACTTAGCATCACACATATTCTGATATTTGTTGATTTGACAATAACTGACTTACATAGTAATGTATAGATATTATGAGTAACAGCTGGAAATTCTATTGGCTCTGCCATTAGCATGGATATGAGATACATAACATTAAGATTAGGGGGTTTGATGCATTAATGGAACTTATGCATGAGAATCAAATGGAGAGAGACTAAACTTCCTTAATTTTAAACATTATAACAGTGTGTTTAAATAAGAACAATTATCTCCAAGATATGTTTAATATTATAACATGGAATACTTGTACTTTAATTTCTTCCCATTACTATGTCATAGCATCATACATCTTTATTTTGAATTTTTGACCTCTACCATATAAATCAGTTTTCTTTTTGTTTTTTTTCTGCTCTGGCAATAGAAAGTTCCAAGTATTATCCATTTAGCACACCAAGGCTATGCAACACGAATTGGCTTAATGCCTACTCATTTTTCAAGGTCTAGTGCAAATGTTATTGCTTTCCTGAAGCTTTTCCAAAAACCACCATTACAAAATTTAGTTATTAGTAAAACCTGAGGTATTAAATATATAATGTGATATTCACACCTGTATTTGAATATAAAATAAAAATACCATATATTTAATGCATAATCTATGGAATTATTTTATGGAGAAATTTCTGTATGCACAAGAATAATATGAGGGGCCTTGATTTGCAAAAGGCCCACTGTAAATTGAAATAAACCTTCAGGTGAGCAGCTTTTAGGTATGAATAAAAATGGTACTACTGTAAAAATACTAGATATTAAAGACTGATAGAATTAGATAAAGGTAGGGGATATTATGGCTAAAAAAGATAGTGTAAGACATATATGGTCAATTAATATTTGATAAAGGAGCCATGGACAAATAATGGCAAAATGACAGTCTCTTCAACAGATGGTGCTGGCAAAACTGGACAGCTACATGTAGGAGAATGAAACTGGACCATTGTTTAACCCCATACACAAAAGTAAACTCAAAATGGATCAAAGACCTGAATTCAAGTCATGAAACCATTAAACTCCCGGAAAAAAACTAAGATATGATATGAAGAAGAACTTCCAACATCAGCACTCTCTGGAAGACTCATACCAGAAGATGATCATCAAAAAACCTCAACAAAGATCCAGGTGCTGCTACAGCTGTAGCTGCATCCATCCCACCGGTTCCTGGACTTGCCATGGGAATGAAGAAGGAGATATCTAAGCTGGCCTGTGCATACAGTAAAACAACAAATTTGACTGGATCTATACTGTTGGAACTCAACCAAGAATTAGGAGAAGTGCAAGTTGTAGTGCTCCAAAATCTTACAAACCACAGACTATCTACTGTTAAAAGAACATATGGGATGTGAACAGTTCCCAGGAATGGGTTGTTTTAACTTGTCTGATTTCTCTCAGACTGTTCAAGTTCAGTTGGACAATATCCATCATATCATAGATAAATTTTCACAAATGCCTAGGATGCCTAACAGGTTTTCTTGGTTTCACTGGAGATGGCTGGTAATTATAGGTCTGCTTTGGTTATGTAACTGTATTCCTATTATGTTAATGTATGTGTGCAATTTAATTAGTAGTTTAAAACCTATACATGCTGAAGTTACTCTACAAGAAGGTATTTCAAAGAAATAATCAATCTTCCCATGTTTTCTTCCATCTGCTACTTCTATAGCTTTTCTTCTTCCTTCCTTACTACAACCCTTAAATAGAATTTGTGCCTCATATCGAATTTACCGAGTATCATAATTCCTCCAAGTGGTAAAGATACCTCAAGACAAATGCTGGGCATAGAAGCCACAGGGCATAAATCTGCAAAGAAGTAAAAAGTTAACCTTTGCAAACAATATGGCTTCTCTCTCACTTACCAACTTTACATTTCCCTGTATGGCCCCGGAAGATGACTGGTTAACCAGAGACGGGTAAGATTCCTCAAGGGAGGAACAATCTAAGACAGGCACAGTCGCAGGGGGACTATCAGGTGAGAAGTTGGGGATCAACAGAGGTGAGGCTTAGAACCTCACCCCCCCTGTTTTGAGAGAAATCTTCTGCATCCATGGATGTTTTATTGCCCTTGTCTAGCTTGTATTAACACATAGTGTACAGGCACACCTGATCATCAACATTTGCTCTCTTACAACACTAAACTATGTTTCCTACCTTTATCTTGCATCTACCTACCACTTCAGCATTTTATTAAAAATAGTAATAATAATAATAATAATAAAGGGAAAAATGTGGGATCCACATATAAATCATGTATAAAAATCAAACAAATATTCATATTTGACCTGATTGTTTATAGTTCATAATGCATGATCAAAACCGATAGTTTCTGTGATGACTGCCCTTGTACTGTTAACCATGTAAGAACTTATTCACTCTGTAAGAATTTGTTCACCATGTAAGAACTTGTTCGTTATGCTTCAGGAGACTGACGAGAATTAGGCTGGGGGTGGATTAATGATTGTGCATTGAGCATTGACTCCCCTATACAGAATTTTATTGTTGTTAACAACCATTTGACCAATAAATATGAGAGATGCCCTCTCAAAAAAAAGATAGTGTAAGACATAAGGAAAAGGAAGGGCAAAGAGAAATCATTGTCCTCTTTAAGATATACAATTTCAAAAAGTAATCCCTTATTGCTAAGTGAGGAACACAACACTTAGTCATATGTTTCCCTAAGGGAAGGGAAAAGCTGTCATAAATTCATAGAAAGTTTTCTCTGCCAAAGGGAAAAAGAAGGAATATCTTGCCAATTTTCTTCTTCTTTTTTTTTTTGATTCAGCCTTTTTTTAAGAGGAGAAAAAAATTAATTCAAAGTGTTTAAATGTATCATTTGAATGAAATTATTCTTAGCTGGAGTTTCTTACTTGATATAAAATTCTAGGATTTCTAATCAAATTATCCTAATTTTCTCAATTTCACATAAGTATTCTTCAACAAGTTATGTAATGTATGTTACAATTTATTTTGGTCCCCAAATCTCCCTTTTCTTCAGAAATCATTATATAATTTTCAGCCTTTTATAAAATTATTCAACATACTAATTTAAATTGGCTTCCTTATATTGTCTTTGCTTTTCCAAAATGTGCTGGCTGCCCTTCCAAAGCAATGTCTTTTTGGCAGCCCCTCTCAGGAAAGGTTTGGTTAACTTATGAACGGGCATCCTGCCATATAAACAGAAGGGGAAAGTGTAAACAGAATATATCTGTCAATAGAGCCACTGTGCTGGTATAATCCATGATTCCATTCTAAGTAACCCTATTAACATACAGATTAAACTGTACACACCTAGGTCATAAGCTCTTTAATGACAAACAGGAACTTTTGGAAGCTGCTGCAGTTTTTTTTTAGGTCAGTAGGATAATGTTATATGCGTAAAAGTAACTCAATAAATTGCACAAGTACAAAAATCTGCCTTCTACCAATCCATTTGGTGAGTGGTGATGACAGCCTAAAAACAGTCTAAATCCTCATGCACTGTTCAATTTTTTCTTATGTCTTCTAATGTTTAGGCATTTGGACATATATTTTTATATACTTTACTAGGTACAAAATTCAATCTAGCAAATATCATTCCTAATTTTGGAACACAGGCACAGAGATTACTCCCTGTCCTTCTTTTGCCATTATAACTATTAATTATGAAAGAATTTCTCTTAGGTTCAGGTAAAACTGACAATCTACTGTTAATGGAAAGTCATTTCTTCACCTAAGAGTCAGAATATGTGAGTGTGTATATAAACCACTGATTCTATAGGGTAAGACTCTCCATAACTGAGATTTTGGTTTTACCACAAATTGAGCAAGATGGCCTGGGGAGAAGTAATATCAAGAACCTTCTGCAGGAACCCCTTTACCTCTGAGACTGATATTGTGTTGTAAGTACTCAGTTTCGTGCAGGAGTGAATGTTGAAGCTATTGCTTCTCATTCAGGGGCAACCCTCGGGCAGTGTCCTTGTCACGCAGGCTGTGTAAAGCCCAGCCAGCATGCTACTGTAGCCCTTCCCAGTTAGTGAAAGGAAAGAAAGTCTGGCAAATGTATTTCACTGGTCAAATCCTTGTCCTGACAAAGCTCTGTGGCCAGTTCTTTACACATCCATTAAATTAATCCCTTAAATTTAAAAAAAGGGACCTCAATCAATGCCTGTCTCTTTTTAAAATACAATGTGTAATGGGCACAAAAATGGTTACACAAAGTAAGACAGTGAAAGACAAGGAGAGAGAGTTTAAGTTTACCCCCTCCTTCATGATTAGGTAGAAAGCAAGTACTCAGAAAGGGAAGACATTGGAGTAAGGAGGTCAGATGTTTGAAATGCAACTAAACATTAACACATTTTTCTATCTGCAGACTAAATATAGAAGAGTCTATAGTGACCGGCCCCATTCAGTGCTTAAAAGGAGGCAAATACGGACCAAAAAAAAAAATAGTAGTGTTTATATGAAAATAAAGCCATTGCAATGTATACACGGGACAGAAAGTCTGCTATGTGCATACTGGACACTGGCTTTGTAAAAGGCAAATGAAAATTTGTTGCCAAGTGATAGTACAAGTATTCCTGTTTTTCCCCAGCCTCTCTCCTTCCGTTCTAACAGCAATTGCTAACTGCCTCACCTTTCACCAAATCCAGTGCATTTAAGTAATTTTAAAAGTAACTTCAACTAATTTAAATATGGATCCACCAAAGAGGGAATATTCCCAAATCTTAATTTCTCCAAGATGAAAAGAAGCTAGTTGGTTATCCACAGTGGGAAGGGAAACAGAGATTTAAATTCTAATTATCCCATATTCTTTTAGCAAAAAGCCAAAAGATAATACAAATCGATTCAGTTATGCTTAAACTATGTTTAAATGTGTTTCAAGTAAGGACATATTAGGTGGCAGTAATTTGAATTCTTCAGGAAAAAAATAGCTTTAATAGAAATCCTATCTTATAATGAAAAGTTTTAATACAAAATATAAGGATAAAATCTGTGTCTGTACCATTTGTCAGTATTTGCTGAGAGCCATTACATACAGCTCTGAGAAGCCCTACTGTAGACAATGTTATTCCACCTTCAAGTCATACTTAATCAAATATATAGCTTAAACCCTAAGTACTAACATTTTATTGCATCACAAATCTCAGCAAATATCACCAACTAGGCTGCTTAGTAATTAAGAAAATAATGCCATAATTATTCCACTCTTATATGCACAAAAATTTTAAGTAATTTGGCTAATCATAGTTTTGGCATCTCAGCAAATATAACACCAGTTAATGAACTTGGCTAAAAGGAGTTAGGTGCCTAATAAATGAATGACTTATTGAGGGTTATTTTATGGAGAAAAGGGAAACATTTTACCTTATTTCTGATAATATGAATATTTTTCATTGACAAAACAATATAGCATACAGTATCAGCAGGTATACTGTGTCCTTAACCTGCCATAATCTGTCAGAAAACCTAAATATGAATGAGACTTCACAAGTGTTTCATTATAATTTTTAACATACAATTTTTTGTTATATTTTTTCAGAGCTGTTTTTCTGGTTATTCAGAGTGATAACAGATTCCCTTCTGTGCTTTAGCCTACAAAGAAATCAAATGTATTACAATGAAAGATGGTCTTTCTTCATGCAGAAATCATTTAATTATGAAATATTCTACCTTGTTTTATAATATGCTTATGGATATGTTTCATTTTTAAACTGGATCTGAGAAACTCTGCCAACATGCACATCTGTAATGAATGATCTGTTTCTCATCCAAAGACTGTATGGCCAAGCATCTGATAGATTTACCTATCTGTATGTGTGTATCTCTCATATTTGAGTGTATACACATATACATACACGTACTATACAATATGTTTGTGTGTATATGTTTTTGTATCTGTGTTGATGCCATATCAATAAGGAATACCTATTGTAGAATATACATCTATAATATTATATATGATACACTTTTAGAGTGTTGACACCCAAATCATTATCATTACATAAACACTGAATCTTAATTGACCCTTAGCCTTTCACATTGATTTACTGGACTAATAAGATGTTACAGTAACCATAAATATGCAGAATTTATTTCGATTAGGCTTTTTGTCACCTATTCCCAATTTACTGTAAAATTTGTCATCAATTTCCATCTGTAATTCAAAATTACTTCCAGCTTGCCTGTTAAAGCAATCCCGCTAGTACCATTCTTCAGTTTTATTGTGATGTCCTATTTTTGACTCCACTAATTATTTTCACTATATCATGATTCCCTGTCTTAACTTCTTTCCTTAGATTCAGTTCTACACTCTGTTATTGCAAAAGTTTACTTTAAAATACATGAACTCTCCCTGTGCCTATCCATTCCCATAACACATAGCATATTAACTTGTTCAGGCTAGTTTGAGGCAACAAACATTTCATTAACAGTTCAAAAGATGCCAAAAATCACAAGCCACAGATGAACAATTGGAGACACCTGAAACAAGCATTGTAGCTCTTCAAATCCTTTCGTCCCACACTGATCATGTTATTTAAATTTTACATATTCCCAACAGATACATCAGGAATCACCTGGATAACTCAGCATTTTAGTCATTCATGTTTTCATTTACACTCTGAATTAAACGCCACTGGCATTTTCTAGCACCCTCTGCTCTGTCTTTAATTTTGAGGTTTATTTATGAGCCATTTAGACAGATAAGGTATATCTTATTAAGACTATTTATCTAATAGATAAAAATGCTCCACTATGTTTCCACTAGTGAATGCCATCAGGACGTCAGGACTGTTTACAAGAAGTTTGACCACATCATTGCTTTACATTTTATCAGGAGCTTTAGTAGGGGAGAGAAAATGGGTTGCAGGCAAACTTTTAACCCTTCATTTCCCATTCATATTCTTTAGTTTGGGGTACCCTAAAAGTATTTGTATGAAGTATTTGGATGAGACAAAACTTTAGTTACATATGTATGTACTTTTTGTGTGTACTGGGAAGAATAAAAATGACTTCCTGTCAATAACATCTTTACCTACTGTATTATTTTCCTAGCAGAATTTACTCAGGCTTTTTCAGAGAGAAAAGTGCTGATAATTTTCACAGTAAATGTGTTTTCAACCTTTCCTCACATTTCCAAAACTCACTTGCAATCTTGAGCTATACGTAGTATTAAGGTCACCCTTTCTTGTATTGATTTTTTGTGTTGGTGGGGGGGTTCTGTGGTCACGTTTTCCAACATCTGTGGTAGGAATTTTATATCATAAGCTACTAGAACTTTTCTTAGGAACTTTATTGTATAAGATATTTTTGGAATTTGATACATACTTCATAAAATATAAATATTTCAGAAGGGTACCAGAAGACCAAAAAAAGTGAAAAGTAGTATTTAAACAGAGGTATAAGAGTGAAAAAAAAGAAATTCTAGTCAATGGCTCTATTAAATGAAAAATAACAGCAAATAAAATGTTAAAAAATAAAAAAGGCCACTAAAAAGCAGGAAGTTGAGATGGTCCTTGTGCCTTTAAATACATTCATACATCAACTTGAATCCTATATTACATTGAATGTATTTCTTTATATGAAAGCAATATGGCATGAATGTTGTCACTATGCAGATATAGTATCTTAGCTTAGAATAAAAACCAGTTTTGGAAAATGTGCTCACTCAACATTAAGTACTGTATAATTTTTTTTTTCTATTTCATTGGTGTCTACAATCTTAAACCATTCATTTAAGTAAAGTCATTAAGAGAAACAAAGATCCATCTCATTAAAATCATAAAAGTTAACTTTGAGAGTATCAGTAAAGAAAATGAAAAGACCACAGAGAGGGGAAATAGCCACATGAAAATTACATTCACTATGCAAAACACAATTTTATTATAAACAAGGAGGTGTTTTTTACCCTTTTGGTGCATCATTTTTATTATATTTACTCTCCAGACAATATCAAAATTGAATACATTTCACTTTTGAGGGTATTTTGTATATACAACAATATAACATCTTGACTTAAAAAGCAGAAATGGTTCCACAGTCCTAACATATCTTTCATAAACAAGAAGGTCATTGTCTCTAGCTGTAAAAGGGAAAATCACATTCAAAACCCTGCACTTGGTTTCTCTGAGAGCATAGGAACAAATAAGATGGGAGCTCTATTACCCTCTACCTTCAAGACCTCTGACATAGATGATTTTCCCACAGTTCCACTGTGAAAAGTCAGGGTGTCTACATAAACTACAAACACCAAGATAGAGAGTATGTGAATAGAGTATCTCTAATAGACCCAGCACACCTGATTTTATATTTCTACAACTGCCTTTATTACAGGTAGAATATGCAAATATCCAAATACTCCCAAAGGAACTACAATTCTAAAATTGTGTTCACTCCCCTATCCTTCCACCATCAACTAGCACACTGACAATTTACTATTCCTATAATGCCCCTTCATTCTCTCTCCTCCAATCCTCATTTAGAACATTAAAACAGAAAATATTGCTTTTAAATATCTTATCAACATTTGAGACACAATTCAAACTCATTCCCTCCAATTTGCTTTTCTTAGTTAAATCAATCTCTCTGAAGAATTAGGCTTGAATATATTGTAGTTTTTGCCATATTTAATTGGGCTTCAAATTCTCCAATTTTGCTTTGAGCTTCTGGAGAACAAGAATATTGATCCACCTTGGTATCCTCACAGTTCCCACCGAGGACAGCACTTCCCCATAGCATGTGCTCAACATACGCTTAACTGAACAGCAAAATGTCCATTTCAAGTATGTGTAACATATCAAACCTTCATCTGTGCAATCTCAAGATCCCTACTTAACTACTTAACAAAAGGATCCTTTTGAAAATATTGAGTGAAAATTCTATTATAAAATGTTCACCATAACAAGAGAGATGGAAAGAAAAAAGAAACATCCACATTGCTAAAATTTTAAGAAATAAATATTTGTTTTTATTTATTTTGCTACCTCTTTTTTGTGTGTGACTAAAATTCTCTTTCCAGACAACCTAATTTTGACTTCTCAGGATAAATGTTCTATTGTAGATACAGCCATACCTTGGAGATATTACAGGTTTGGTCGCAAATCATCGAAAAAAAGCTCATGTCGAAATAAAGTGAGTGAAATTAATTTTTTTTGGTTTCCCAGTGCATATAAACACTATGTTTACATTACACTGCAGTCCATTAGGTGTGCAAATAGCATTATGTCTAAAAATCAATGTATATATCTCAACTTTAATACTTCACTGCTAAAAAGTACTAAACATCACCTGAGCTTTTAGTGAGTCATAATATTTTTGCTATGAATGATCTTGTCTGGATGTTGATGGCTGCTGACTGATTAAGGTGGTGGTTGCTGAAGGCTGGGGTGGCTGTGGCAACTTAAGACAGCACTGAAGTTTGCCACGCCCATTGACTCCTTTCACAAATAATTTCTCTGTCATGTGTGATGCTCTTTCATAGAATTTACCCACAGAACATCCTCATCCTTCAAAACAGGAGTCAACCCTTTCAAACCCTGCCACTAGTATGTCAAGGAAGTTTATGTAATATTTTAAATCCTTTGTGGTCAGTTCAACAGTCTTCACAGCATCTTCACCAGGAATAGATCCCATGTCAAGAAACCACATTCCTTGCTCATCCATAAGAAGCAACTCCTCACCTGTTCAAGTTTAATCATGAGATTGTAACAATTTAGTTGTATCTTCAGGCTCCACTTACATTTCTAGTCTCTTCATATTTCCACATTTGCAGTTACTGAAGACTTATATCCCTCAAAGTCATTGTGGGTACAATTGCAATACTTCCAGAATCTCTCACCTGGCCTTAGTGCATTTCCATATCAACAGGTGTTTCAAGGGGGTGGAGAGAAGTAGTCCATCTCCATATCAATATGTGGTTTTACAAGGTGGGGGGCAGTGAGGGCATATCTGGACTGGAGAGGTCTGGTGGGGTCCTTTTGCAGCTGGGTTGTGAGAGAAATGGGCAAGCAGAAGTAGACGACTGCTTGTAAGCAATAAATGAGTTTCTCCCGCTCTATTTCTCCCTTTGACTGATTTTGGCTTCAAAGATTATTTACCCCAGGCTGGGAATATATTCCCCGCTGGCTCTGGAGTTACAGTCATCCACTGAGAGTTGGAATTAACTTCTTCCAAATTCTTGTAAATGTTGATAATTGTGACTTGTCCTCATGAGTCACAAATGTTCTTAACAGCATCGAGAATGGTAAAGGCTTTCAAGGTTTTCAATTTACTTTGCCCCAATCTATATGAGTAATTATTATCTATGGCAGCTACAGCCTTACAAAATATATTTCTTAAATAAGACGACTTGAAAGTTGAAATTACTCCCTAATGCATGGGCTGCAGAATGGATGCTGTGCTAGCAGGCATGAAAACAACATTTATCACACTGCTTATGTCTAGAATAGTTCTTAGATGACCAGGACCACTGTCAATAAGCAGTAATATTTTGAAAGGAATCTTATTCTGATCAGTTCTCAATAGTGGGCTTCAAATATTCAGTAAGTCATGTTGCAAACAGATGTATCATCCAGATTTTGTTCCACTTACAAAGCACAGGCAGAGTAGATGAGGCATAATTCTTAAGGGATTTTAAGAATGGTGACTTAACATTAGCTTAAAGTCACCAGCTGCACTAGGTCCTAACAAGGGACTCAGTCTGTCCTTTGAAGCTTTTTAGCCAGGCATTAACTTCTCATCTCTAGCTATGAAAGTTCTAGATGTTTTCTTTGAGTATAAAGCTGTTTGTTCTATATTGACAATCTGTTGTTTAGTGTAACTATCTTTATTAATGATTCTATCTATATAATCTGGGTAACTTGTTGGAGCTTGTATATCAGCACTATTTCACCTTGAACTTCTGTATTATGGAGATGGCTTCTGTCATTAAACCTCAAGAACCAACCTTTGCTAGCTTCTAACTTCTTCTGCAGCTTCCTCACCTCTCTCAGCCTTCAGAGAACTGAAAAGAATGAGGACCTTGCAGTGGGTTAGGCTGTGGATTAAGGGAATGTTGTGGCTGGTTTGATCATTAAAACTTTCTCCATATCAGCAGTAAGCCTGTTTCACATTCCTATCATTCATGTGTTCACCTAGGGCCACTTTAAATTTCAAGAACTTGCATTCTGCATCCACAATTTGGCCGTTTAGCACAAGACACCTAGCTTTTGGTCTCTCTGGGCTTTCAATATGCCTTCCTCACTAGGCTTAATCATTTCTAGCTTTTGATTGAAAGTGAGAGATGCATGATTCTTCCTTTTACTTGAATGTTTACATGTAAGGTTAATAATTGGTCTGATTTCAATATTACTGTGTAGGGAGTCTCTGGGGAGAAGGAGAGAGATGAGAATTACCAGACAGTTGGGCAGTCGGAACACACACATTTAACAATTAAGTTTGCCATTTTAAATGGGTGTGGTTCATAGAGTCCTAAAACAATTACAAGAGTAACATCAAAGATAACTGATCATAGGCCACCAGAAAAATATAATGAAAAAGTTACCAAAATATAACAGAGACCCAGAATAATCAAATGCCTTTGGAAAAATGGCACTGTTAGACTTGTTCAATAGAGTTGCCACAACCCTTCAATTTCAAAAAACCTCAATATCCTCAAAGTGTGATGAAATGCAATAAAATGAGACATGTCTGTATTTGTATTTGTAGCATTTTTATTTGTACAAGCAGAATATTTCCTGATTTTTGGCATGACCACCTATAATTCAGAGTTACTTTAATGTTTTTTTTAAAGATAATTTGGGGGTGTGGGAAATTATTTGCAAATGCCTGAGGCTTTCTCAAATTCAGCTATAGCCTAAAACTGTGCCAAATGAGAAGTATATAATAATACCTTAATACAACAAGATTAAAATCTATGCACATGACCTCATTATGCTCATGTACAGCAGCCTTCTTGACCTGAATTGCTTGAATTTGAAAAACATGTTGCTGATAAATCTACAGGCTCTAGGTCACTTCAAAATTCCAGCTGTTCTGGCTGTATATCTTGCCAATAAACCCTGCCATCACCTAGGGCTTTTCCTAAAGTCTGTGCTGTCATGGATTTGGAGGTCCACTGATAAATGATAAGTACACTTGATAAAAGTAACACCAGTTAGCTTATTCTTGGTATTCTTTTCTTCTCATTACTCTACCAGATTTTGTGACAGAGACGACCTATATTTCAGTGAATGGATATAATTTCACATTCAGAAAGCTCCAAGATTCCTGCTTTATAACAAAGATGATTATGTAACAAATTTTTTGTGCTCCTAAAGATGTAATAGACAGTAGGAAAAGAAAACTGTAAAGTCTTTCCTGCCATTGAAGTAGATGACAACTAGCCCTCTGTGATGAGCAGAAAGCATATAACTCACTATAAACCAGACAGTATTTACACATAATAAAGACATTAAAAGGATGCTCTTAGAAGATGCCATTATGACCAACCGTTCTATGAAAACAGGGTTTAATTTTCTAAGTTCAAAACAAAAATATACCCAAACTAAAATGTGCATAATATGTAACAGTTTGCACAATTTTAGACACATTCATCTTTATTTTTCAGGCAAAGAGTGTGAACATAGAATAAAAGGAACTTGAAAATTCCTAAATTTCCCTACGTCTATCAAGCAAAAGATATCAATTATGGGTACTTACTACAAATAAGGTATGTTTCAGCAGTGTGCCAAATACATTTGTGTATGTGCACCTCTATGATATAAAAAGCTTGCCTCAGTTATTATATAATAATACAGTGTGGGGCACATAACAGGCAGTCAAACATTTGTTGTATTAATAAAGTTTGACATCACAATGGACTTTCAATATCAGGGTACTAATAGAGAACTCTGAGAATATTGGGAAATGACTTGTATGCTATTCTCTTTATTAACAGAAACATATTACGATATTTTTTTTCAAAACTGACAGTTTTATTCAGTAAATATTTATTGAGTACGTTCTGTGATTCACAACCTATGATGAATGCAGAGAATGCTCCAGTGAACAGAGTAACAGGAAAACTCTTCTAAGGGTGCTTACATTCATGGACTGTTTTAATCACTTTAATCATTCTAAATTAGATAGGAACTATTTCTTAAGTAATTGTTCAACTGATCGACAGAAATTTTATTTGATTTCTGAATGTTAGAAATCCCAAACCCCAGCATCAATCTAGATACCACACCAAGAAGTTCCTGAATGGTAAAACCCCTTTGTTGCCACTAACTTGGTTACTGATATCTTTGAACCACACGACTTAGATGTGTGTGTCTCTAAGTCTGTGAATGTATGGATAAAACTGCAGCAAAACATGTGGAATATATTTCATAAAGATGTGTTTGAATATTAAGACTATGTAGTAATATTATTAATCTCCATTAACGTTACATGATTAATCTTTAAAAATTGTTAAGGTTTTTCTGAAAAAATTACCAATGCTATGCTGATCACACTAATTTGTCACTTTATATGCAAGTTTTTTATACTATATCCAGAATCTAAAAGTCAAAACAATCCATATTCTAGTAAGATCTTTTGAGATGAGGAATATGGTTTATATTCTTGAGATATCAGCAATCAAGGTCCTCTTTACTGCTGAAAAGTGATATCCAAACTGATGAATCACTTAGATAAATGTTGCTCATCAATCATAATGTAGGCTAAAATAAAGATAATCAAATATAAAAATTAAGTTATCAGCACTTTTTATGAGAAAGTAATCTTGGGTTGGAAAAGAATATGAAATTTTGTCTTAAAAACTGGATTGTAAATATCATTGGGAATGATTATATTTTTTTGGTACAACCAAGTTGTATCACTTTCCTGAATTCCATCTCTTTCAACTTTTAGATTTTTGAAGCCCTTTATATTGCTATTATTATTTTTACCAACAATAAAATTTGTGTATGTCTCCCTGATAAAACATTGGGTTGACCTGTGCTAGCGATCTGATCAGGAATAAATTGCTACTAGCATCACTGCCCTGCAGTAGTACTAGATTATTCAAGCCTGTGGGACATCAGCAGAGGCTCAGCTTTTAGTAACATATTTTCAAACAAATTCCTATTAACAGTTACATTTAGAAGATGTGGTACATTATCAAAACAATTGTATAGGGTGGTATGCACCTTCCTTTTTTCCAGATGATGAAGACTTTTTTTTAAAATAAAATGTGTGATGTATAATATAAAGACAGACAGGAGGTGAAAGCTCTCAAAGTGTCAGATTAGGTTACTCAAGCCATTACGATAGGCATTTACCCAGTGGCTGGGCATCTTTGCAATGGCTTGTTCCATGTAGATAAAAAATAGTCATATTTTTATTTTAAAATGTCAGCATGCTTAACATTGCATTCAGTGTTTCTCTCCACCTATCTCAATATTCCTCTTTCCTTTTCCTCCTTTCCCTGAGGACACAATAATTTATTGCTGCCCTGCAGATAACAGAAGTTTTCCTCTATATCATTCAGCCAGAACTCTAGTTAGGATTCAAACTTGAAAATAGCAATCCTGCTTAAACTTTAAAATTAAATTAACATAAAAACTGTAAATTGTTCCTCTTATTCTTGAGGTAATAGCCTTCCAAGAGTTTACATTGTTAATCCAAAAGAAAAAGTATCACTTGAATAAGACAGAGTGGAGAGATCAAGTTGTATGTGAAGAACTTTTTATTTAGGTTTGCAATTTCTCTGCCTATCGGTCAATTGCTTCTGCAGTTTCAGTTACCTGTGGTCAACCATGTTCCAGGAACATGATCCTCCTCCTGACATATCATGAGGAGGTCACTAGCAGCCTAATGCTATGTCACAATGCCTACATCATTCACCCTACTTCATCACCTTACATAGACATTTTATCTCACATCACAAGAAGGGTGGGTAAAGCACAATTAGATATTTTGAGACACACCACATTCACATAACTTTTATTATCATATATTTTTATGTGTTCTATTTTATTATTTAATTATTAGTTAATCTCATACTGAGCCCAATTTATAAATTAAACTTTATCATAGGTTTGTAGAGGAAATCATTCAGTACTACCTATGATTTCAGACATCCAATGAGGATTTGGATCATAAGCCCTGTGGATAAGGGAGGCTCTTATACAATGATATTTTCAACAACGTTACAGTATTTGGTATTTACTTTCTCGGTGCACTCTAATATGTAAAAGTTTTAATAGCTGCCACTGAGTTGGTGTTTCATTTCTTACGTTTGAGTTATTCTAAGAATATTTCAGGACAGACATTGATGGAGGAAAATATGATTTCCTATAGCCATACATGTATATGCATACACACACACATACATATATATATATATATATATATATGTATATACTTAACACAGAGCATTTAAGTCACATTTCACTATAAATAAAGAAATATTGTTTTAAGTGTTGAATATGGCTATGCATTTTTTTCTGGGGAGGGGGTACATGTATAGCATTATATGTTATAGTTACATTATATAAATGGCCTCATAAAATCTGAAAAATAGTATTTGTGTAAGTAGCACATGGGTTACATTTCAGGGAAGCTTAATTTTATTACATAGAGCTTAAAAATATTAACTGAAGAAATAATTCAATATTCTTGAATCCTCTTCACATTTAAGTATTTGTCAACCACTAAAAGAGTATCACTTGATAGAATAATTAAATAAAATGAAATGAAATGAAACATTCTCTGCAAAACCAGAGTCAAAGTCATAAAAATCTGAGGTGAACTATTTAGTGTACCTCTAAATCATTTCGTGTATCTTCCTATCTTCCTGTGGTTGTTTTCAGTTAAGAATGATAAATTTAGCCTATTATATTTGTACTATCCAGGCCAATATACTTTTAATGAATAGCAAGCACACAACTGTAACTAGAAAATATATTTATTATTTATGATGCATGTTCTTGACATTGATAAAGGAGGGGGTAGCAAGTACATAATCAAAGCAGTTAAAATATTGCCAATACAAAGTAAAAGCAAAATAAAATTTAAAAAAATAAAGAATTGAACATAGTCCAAAGTGACATTAGCTATTATATTTATCTAAATGTGTAATTAAAAATAATATATGGCTTCATTAAGTGCCCCAGCTTCCTACATGGTGTAGTTCATCCTAATTGTATTGGTGGCAAAAAACAAATCTAGAATCACTGAAGAAAACTAGGTCTCCTGAACCTCTTTGTTAACTAATTGGATAATTTATACATTGCACTTCCTATTATCTTCTCCTTTCTCAAAACAGAGTTATAATTCTTCCAAATAATAGAGCTTGTTCAAGAAAAATTCTGTACCATAACTGAAATAGTCAATCTACTATATATATTATGTCATTATGTCATGTGTGTTGCTCTTTATCCTTTACTGAAATTGGATTATTTTCAATGTTTCCATTTTCCCTCAAATTGTTAATTATACATAAATTATATTCTCAATTGAAAATGACTTAGATTAATTTATCTATCTTGCTGTTTTTCTTTTTTGTTATAAAATGCAAGCAAGTTCTCAACATCTTATACTGCGAAGTGTTATGATTTGAGATAAAAGTGATGGAGTAATTGGATAAACAAAATCTAAATTAAAATCATAAAATACATATATTTATAATGAAAATATGTTTTACCATATATTTCCAGGAACTGTCAATCAGTATTATTTTTTTCTTAGGGAGAGTATGATTTACTTATCATTATTATCTATTTCCTATTATTTTTTATCATTAATTTCCTTAACCTAAGCAGTCATTTAAAAATATATTCTTCACTCACTGCCTATATATGCTTGTTTTGAACTCATACATGAATCTTAAACATTTATCATTTACTTCTTTATAATATTACGAGTTTATAATTTAAATCTTAATTTTTAAACTCTAATTAAAAGTGTGATTTATCCCTGAGATGTGTCTCCTCCCTTGATTGTGGTGATGCTATTATGGGTATTTGCATTAAGTCAAACTCATCAAATTTTACACATTAAATATGTATACCCAGTCTTTTGCAGATACCTCAATAAAGCTGTTTTAAAACACAATGAATGTACTTTTAAATGTGGCATGGACTTTAGAGAACAGACCATCACTGAGCTGAAAGTGCTTTCCTTTCAGCCTAGAATAAAATGATCTTGGACCCAATCTGACCATTTGTTTCATCATACAACTGAACAGTATAAGTTCAGTTACTATATTCATATTAATATACTGATTTTATTATAGTATAGTTTCTTATGCATGCACATTTATCTTTCATACACGGTGCATTTATTCATTTGTTCAACACATGCTGAGCACATGTCTATTTTCAACTACACATATAGATAACTTAGGGTGTAGTCTATATGCTCCTGTGTTTAAAATAATCTTACACACATAGATTGCCATATGCACATATATAGACATGTGTTTCATTGTATCCTTTAGGCTGAATGCTAAATGTGGAGGAATCCATGGAACTATAAACCTTTATCTAGAAGGAGAGCTGATTCAAACTAGCAGTGGCATCAGAGGAAAGGCAATCTAGAAGAAGTAAAATCTAGCTAACATATGGAGCAAAAATAGAGACTAGCAGATAAAGAAGCATAAGAAGGGAGCTTACATTTCCTAAAACTTGCTGTTACAATTACTGTTCTATTTTATTATGAAGGAAAATAAATGCAAGGGGAATGATAAAGCAGTTGCTAAAGAAATACAAATATTGTAAGGATACTTTTTCCTAGCTATTTCAACATCTTAATCTGCTCAACAGAAAGTGCCAAAAGTGAAGAGGTAAGTGAATATGAAGTCAAAAGATGGACTAAGTGATGGAGATCAAGTAAGAATAATAAATACAAAATTCTGATATTTTTCTTAAGTCCTTACACTTATCTCAAATTGTAATTCTCCAATGCAGCTTCCGCCGGTTCCCATTCATCCAGCCTGATGCCCCTCCCTACACCATCACCTTGCAAAGTGATTCTATCAATTTCTGAATGCCCAGAGCTCTATATGCTCTTCTATAAAAGCACTCAGTACACTTTTTACTTTAGTTACCATTTATGTTACCTACATCTTCTACTAAACTGTAATTCACCACTAAACTAACCTTATAAGAAAGGTCAACGGGACTTCTCTAAGCTAAAAAGAAAATACACTAATTAATAAGAAAACAAGAAAGCAAACATCTCACCTGAAAAAGTAAGTAAATAATAGAGTAGATCAATCATTTATAAAGCAAGTAAGAAGGGCAAAAAGCAAAAGTAGTAAAATGAATAATAAAATTTAAAAAGATGCAAAATGGGTCATAAAAAACAAAATGTTGAGAGTAAATATATAGAGCTTTGGACTATGTGAAAAACTAAGTTAGGAATTTAAAAGAGACTGTTATATAAATAAGATCTTACATAGTAACCTTACAGTAACCTTAAAGTACACAAAATTAAAAGAGAATCTAAATATAATACTAAAGAAAACAGTCAAACAGAAAAAAAAACAAAATAGGAACTTCAAAAATAGTCAGAAAACAATAAAATGACAGTAAGAACCTATCAATACTTTAAAAGTAAATGAGCCAAATTCTCCAATCAAAAGACTAAATGGTGGCTAAACGGACAAACAAAATAAGAACCTTCTATATGTTGTCTTTAAAACTCACTTCAAACCTAAATACCATCACAGACTGAAAGTGAAGGCACAGGAAAAGATATACCATATAATGGAGTAGCCATAATTAGACAAAATAGACTTCAAAACAAAAACTGTAATAAAAGACAAAGAAGGGCATTACGTAATGATACAGAGGTTAATCCACAAGAGGATTTTACATTCATAAACATCTTGGCACCAAAGAGAAGAGCAACTAAATGAAACACCGGTTTTAAATTACACATATGATCAGATGGACTTGATATATACAAAACAATCCATCCAGAAATGGTAGAATACACTTTTTTTCCAAGCACACATGGATCATTCTCCAGGACAGACCATGTTAGGCCACAGAACAAGTCTCAACAAATTTAAGACTGACAGTATATTAAGCAGCTTTTTGAACCACAGCAGCATGAAACTAGAAATCAATTATAAGAAAGCCAGAAAAAATGCAAACATGTGGCAACTAAACACCATGCTTTTAAACAACTTATGGATCTATGAAGAAATTAAAGAGGGAGTCAGAAAATACCTGGAGACAAATGAAAATGGTAACACAGTGTTCCAGCTGATATTTCCGTTTACATTGTTACTAAAGTTTGAAGTTTTTCTTCAAAGGTAGGATTCTAAATCACCTAGTTGAGTTTATAACTTATTTCATATCTTTTGCTCATTCTGTTATTCCCACTTTCGACTGATCTTTTTATTTGTACAATATATCCTGAAAGAGAAAAAGTACTGTCTTTACTCCATAAATCACAGGAAGATTTAGAGTCTGGCAATGGTAGGAATTCATTAGGTCCCAGAAAGATACTATATAAATAGACCATAAGAATGTGTTTTAAGTTGGCCAGAAACAACACTGTTATTTTCTTCTGAAAACATGTAGCTCAGCATACTCCCTTTTGTCACTGCAAAATGCAATTTCTTTTGCTTAACTTGAGCAAGTAACTTGGGAAAGAAAAATTTCCTTTCTTCCCCCATTATGAAAGTTTCCAGTCCTCCTGTATTTTCCCCAGGCTATACATGCTCTACACACATGGCCTTTGGCAATCCACTGGAGCGCTCATTCTCACCTTTGAAAACATACCAATATCAAGGGCTTTCATTCTACACCATTGTCAGATAATCACAATATTCCAGAACATTTACTTTTCTTCTAAAACTTTCAAGATTAGAGAAATCACTCACATCATGATATACCTGCGGCCTTCCAAACATTGATGTTGCCTATATACTAAAAAGTCTTCCTAGTAAAAATTCCCTAATATTTGTTAGACTAAAACTGGTTGGACAACATGCAATAGGACTTGGGCAGTGGGTTCCATCTGGTTATTTGTTAGAAAGTCCAAGGGAGTTATGCTGTCTGTGTGTTTGCAGTTCTGTGCTCTCTGGATCTATACTGATAAGTAAGATTTTACATAGTTATTCAGTAACTTTGAAATTTTGTTAAAGTATATAAATAATTTTGTGAGCACTTTATGATGTAACTGTACAGACAGAAAAAACACAGCAACTATGTTTTAAAATCCACAAAAGCTAAAATAGCTTCTTTGAGGTGGCACATAGCATTTAAAATGTACATTTCCCTGCTGTCTTCAGTCTTTGCTGTGGAATTCTTTAAATAAAGATGCTGATCATCACCAATCTATGTTTAGCTTTGTTTATTTTAACATGCTAATTAATGTATTTCATTAAAGCTGCACCTGTTACCATCATTGGATTTAAGGGTCTCATGTTTCTAGTACACGCTCCTATTTTTAGAACCATATCTGGTACATTAGGTCTGTCAAACATTTTCAATCCTAAATGAATCAAACTAGATTTCGATCTAAAGAGCCAAGAATATTCCTTCAAGCACCTCTGCTGTTTTTACTGTTGCTGCTCTGCTTGCTTTGTTTTCAAAAACTTCCAGTAAAGTATTGGGATAGCTATTAGGTTTCTTTATGAGAGAAGGCACGATGCAGAAGTTTAAAGCAACACCTTGTGTCTTATAAGATTTTTAACAGAAATACTAATTTTCCACATGTTTTCTCTCTCTTACTCTATTAGAAGATGTTCTCTATTATGCCTAGCAAAGGATCCTCTACCGGATAAACTGAGAGTTAATAGTTGTTTAATTAAAAGGAAGCAAATGAAAGTCATTATCAAGAAAATTTAAGACTCACCGTATTACATTAAGTGAGGTTGCCCGGCTGTGCCCTAGGACACTTTATTACTTTCACACCTGAAGCAAGTCTTCAGAGAGTTTGCTTTTTTCTGTTGGTAACTAACTGCGTATTTTTTCCTTCAACTTTTTATTCCCTCCTGGCATGAAAACAACCTATCTCTCAAAGTACTCAATTTTTAAAATGTCTCAAAAATTACAGATGTGCTTTATCATTTAATGACTTAGACCACTAACGTGAAACAAAGGCGACAGTTACAAATGGCTGAAACCGCAAGGCCCTCAATACATATTTAACTGAGCAGTTGCTCTGAATCAGGCGTGGTGCTTACCACTAAGGCTTCAACAAATCAGAGAGAGACCCGTCACCAGGGAATAAGTTCTAGTGATTCTGGGAAGGAGATGGTCCCCAGTGTTCTTCCTTCTCCCTGGAACTTCCTTGCAACAATAAGCTTTACATATTTGAGGCACTCAGAGCTCCATAAACATAATTTGAACCCATGTTCTACACAAAAATATCTTATCCAAGATATCACATCTTCAAATAGTTTATGCCTTTATTCATTCAGTGCATATGTATCCATCACCTCTTCTGTGGAAATATTCTAGGATTATAATATATAATATTAATATAAAAATGAAATATATATAAAATAAAAATGAAAACATCCTAAAAAATACCATGGGTGCTGAAAATTTAGTAATGTTTCAATTTTAAATTAAATGCCCATACATTTTTCAACTCTTAGAGATACCATCATTTCCCTCTTTAACAAAAATATGGTATGACCAAAATATGTGACAATAACAATGGAAATGAAATAGAACAGCTAATAAAATATATTTTATGTTTCCCCAGGGGGATAGACTCACTATAGGCTCTATTTTCCTTTTGAGCCAACATACTAAATTTAATCTAATTTGGAACAATTCAAGAGCATATCTCTGCCTCTTAGGACACTTACTGCCTTTCTGTTTTCTAGATAAGCATCTTTACTGCAAACCCATAAATTTTCCCTCAAGTTGTTCTTGTGACACTCAAATTATCATTAAACACTCTAACAATGAAGTAGGCTTCAAAGCTACATAGGCTCTTACTAACTGATTCCTTTTTCTTTTATGAATAAATTCCAATTTCTAATCATGTACTTTGGGCTCTAATCAGATTTAAATCATATATAATACACCATTACACATTATTTCCGAGAGATTAATTTGAATATAGTATTAAGAAGGATGGCTACTCTTTGGGTTGAAAAGAGTCCCCGATTGCTGTTAATACTAATTATGGGAACAGAATATAAACAAAACCGTTCATGCAACACCATTTAAAACAGAATTTAGGGAATCACTGGGTGCGAGTTATAGTATTTTAAGCAACTTTTAACATACAATTGATGAAACAATTTTAAGACAATGCCAAAAATACACACAATTGAGTAGATGTGTTGAAGAATTAATTAACAGAACAAGTATGGAGCACACTGCTGTAAATATGTAACTAAGAAGTATCTCCATTGTCTACCTTGAACAACATTAATTCCTTAATTTAATGCATAACAACTACTGGCCACTTAATATGATACTAGGCATGATATCAGAGTGAAAATGACCTTGCCCTGCCATCTTAAAGTTGTGGTCTGTTAGGTAGAAAAACAGGACATGGTCATTTTCATAAATATACTATGCTTTAGATCAGTACATCCATTTTGTTGGAAAACTTTGAGGAGTGCCCTAAAACAGACCATATTTTTCTCTTTGTTACAAGTGCTCCTGTTTGCAGGGATTACTGTGAGTAGAAGTTTTCAAAATTGATAACCACCAGCTGGAAAATTAATATGGGAATTTAGAATCCACAGACTGGATTTGTGACACAGGCTAATGTTGATGAATCCTGGGAAGGTAAAACCTGCCTGTGTTTCTTAGTGAATAAGCAGTTTAATAATCACAGGAGCAAATCAGAAATGTGGTATTAAACAGACCAAAATATATGCATAACCTGAATACTCAACAAATATTCTTTTTAGTAGCCAAGTAGAAACATCAGAGAATATGATAATAAATTTGAATATTCATAGGATAATACATATTTTTCAAGGTCAGTGCATCTAAACCTTGTTAAGCCTAATTTCATTAGGATATGTATTAAAAAAAACCTCATGTCATTTAGCACTTGAAATTTTATAAATGAACTAAATGTAACAACTAAAGTTGGAGATGCTATTTCTATTTCTGAAGAAGTCAACATTTCCCAAATTCCCTTTTCATTTCCTCACCTTCTGCCCTGCATATGAGCAAAAAAACAAACCAAGCAAAACAATCATGGCATGATAAAGTCAGTGGAAATAGGAGGGAATTGCATGTCATCTTCCAGACCTGGTTAGGTTCACAGCAGAGGAACTCCAGATATGATGAGAAATGTTTATACTTAACTGGTAGTGAAGGGAGAACTGGCAATGACACAGTCTTTTTTTATCTTAGAAAAAATGCACTCCTATGTTTATCCCCACATTATTTACAATAGCCAAGATATGGAAGCAACCTAAGTGTCCAATAATAGATGAATGGCTATAGAAGAGGGAGTACATATACACAACAGAATATTATTCAGCCATAACAAAGAAAATTTCTGCCATTTGCAACAACATGGATGGATCTTAGGGTATTATGCTCAGTGAAAGAAGCCTGGTGGAGAAAGACAAACAGCATATGATATCACTTACACACAGAGATAAAAACAAACAAAATAAACAGCAGTACTCAGACACTGAGAAGTGACTGGTGGTTACCATGGGGGAGGGGTTTGGGTAGGTGAGTGGGAAGGGTGAGGGGGATAAAGAGGCACAAAAATTCTCAATAATAATATAAGTTGGCCACTTATATCGCATGGTAGGACAGCATGGAGAATAAAGCCAATGATTATGTAACATCTTCCTATGTTGACAACAGTAACTACAGTAGAGGAAGTGATGATTTAATATCAGTAACTGTTGAACTACTGTGTTGCATACTTGAAACCAATACAAGATTATATATCAAATATACTTCAGTAAAAAAAAAAAAAAGAATTTATACCTTAAGGAATGTAGTGGCCATTTGAAAACATAAAGTTGACTCTTGAACAGCAATGGGATTAGAGTGTGGCTTCCCACACAGCACAAATCTGGGTATAACATTTAACTCCCCAAAATCTTAACTACTAAAATCCCACTGTTGAGCAGAAGCCCTATTGATAGCATAAACACTTAACATTTTAAAGCTATATATATTATATATTGTATTCTTAAAATAAAACAAGCTGGAGAAAAAAGGTTTTTGCAAATTATCACAGATCTTCCCCAATTCTCCAATATGTTTATTGAAAGAAATCTGTATAAATAGACCTATTCAGTTAGATCTCTGTTGTCCAAGGGTCAACTGTATTTACATTGCAAGAAAAAATTTTTAACTTAATTCATAAGTAGTCACAATTTGCTATTAGTGGACAGCCCACAACTTCTCCAAACCTAGAATCAAACTGGACACCACTATCCTTATTTCTTGTTTCCCAATAATTTCACTTACTACTCATGAGAAAATGAAGGAAATTCAGGAAAAATCCAGCTTGGCAAAGATAGGATGTCACTGAAAAATAGTGAAATTTTATGTCAAAACTTAAACTACCTTTGTGTGCTCTCCTACAGATGTCAAATTTCTCTGAAAATTTAAAATATCCCAGGACGTCCTTCAAATATGTAAAGCTTATTGTTGCAAGGAAGTTCCAGGGAGAAGGAAGAACACTGGGGACCGTCTCTTTCCCAGAATTATTAGAACTTATTCCCTGGTGATGGGTCTCTCTCTGATTTGTTGAAGCCTTAGTGGTAAGCACCACGCCTGATTCAGAGCAACTGCTCAGTTAAATATGTATTGAGGGCCTTGTGATTCCAGCCATTTGTAACAGTGCAGTTGTCTTTGTTTTCACGTTAGTGTTAGGTTATGTCAATAAATGGTAAAATACATCTGCAATTTTTGAGACATTTTAAAAATTGAGTATTTTGAGAGATAGTAGGTAGGTTATCAAGTCAGGAGGGAATAAAAAGTTGAAGGGAAAAACATGCATAGTTAGTTATCAACAGAAAAAAGAAAAGTGAAGACTTGCTTCAGGTGTGAAAGTAAGTAAGTGTCGTAGGGTGCAGCCCTGCTACCTCACTTAATGTAATAAAATGAATCTTACAGTATCTTTATAATGACTTTCATTTCCTCCCTTTTAATTAAACAACTATTAACTCTCAGTTAATCCTGTGCAGGATCCTTTGCTAGGCATAATAGAGAGTATCTTCTAATAGAGTAAGAAAGGTAAAACACATGGGAGACTAACATTCCTGTTAAAAATCTTGTAAGACAAAAGGTGTTGCTTTATGAACATTTTCTACATCATGCCTTCTCTCATAAAGAAACCCAATAACTATCCAATAATATCTTTTAAAATTCATAAACTTCTATAGTAATATAAACTGTGTGTACAATTTGGCACAGCTATTAAATGACTGAACTGGGATGCAAACACAAGTCTCTGTGACTCAAAAACCAATGAATTTACTCAACTATTTTAACAGAAAATGTAATACCATACTCTAGTGGATCTTTTGAGACTGAAATGCTCATTACCTCCAATAAAGATTATGCTAAAAATACAATAAATTAGCTTATATATCCAATCATTTAATCAATACTTGTAGAATAACTTGACAGTGAACTAGTCCTTGAGGTTAAAAGAAAAAAAAAAAGACATTCTCTGCCCTCAAGGAGATCACAGCCTAGTAAAGAAGACTGATGCTAAAATATTAATTATAAGAAAATGTGGTGAGCACTTAGATTGGAAGTATTTACCACATGTCATAGAACATGTAGAAGGTATATTTCTAACTCCATTTGGGGGTGAGGATATGTTTTAGGACCTTTATCGATTATAGCTGTTATCATGATTAGTAAGCCTTAAATTATTTTAGTTTTAATTCAGATTAGGTGAATAGAGCATTCCTTATCTGATTATATTACAACTGGCTTACTCATAGATTTATTATTATTCAATACCCTTGCAATATTGAAGGGGACAATTTAAATTTTGTTTGCAATTTTTTGGCTATTGTATGCATTAGCCATAGTGAGCTTCATATATTGACAATTTTCTCTGGTTATTTAGAATTCAAAACAACTCTAATTATTGAAATATTTAACAAAATTAAAGTATGAAATTGCAGGAGACTTTATTTTGCCTATATATTTCAAAGTGTTTTCAACATTTATAAGAACCTCTTTTGAAAAACAAAATTTAGAAATGCAAAGAAAAATATTACTATTTTTCTCAAAAGCATATCTGACTTTTACATGCATATATGTGAATAATTTTAGTGAGTTACTTTTCAGTGATGTTTAAAGTATAGTATTTAAAAACAAAGAAGGAATAAACAATACAGTCCACAATTTTTATCATCCTGAACAAATCTCAGATGATGAATTTGATATACTACACAGTAGTAATCAGTAAATCAGGGAAGATTCTATGTCAGTGTGAACATTCCTTAGAACTTTGTCTGTAATATATATATGTGATATGATATATAGAAATTATATATGCATATACCATTGTATTGGTTCTGTGTCTCTGAACAGGAGAGTGGGAGGGTGAAAAGAAAAAGAGAGAAATAAAGAGACAAAGAAGAGAAAAAAAAGGGACAGATGGAAGCTACATGGTCAAAGAAAGTAGAATTGTGCTTATTTACATTTGAATTACAAGCCTAGAGCTTTTTTCAATAAAGAAGCTCTACATGATATTATTTCTAGTCCTTCATAAAGATAGCTGACTTCCTTCTCCCCTCATAAAACTATATTTGAAGTACAAAAATGCAGTTTTTATTGGTATGTAACTCAAAGGACATTCTATTAGGGGAAAAAAAACTATAGCCTGTTCCTATCAAGTTATATCTTTGATATGGTAAAATTTAGTTCAATAAAAGTAATTGGATGGATATGGCTGTCCCCAGGACTGTCCTTTGGAACCCACAGGAACAAAACTGTAGTTTCAAATAATACTGGATGTGAAGATAGTAGGAAAAAAAGATTGGTTCAAGATTTTAATGAAGAAATTTTAATGGAAGGACTACTTAAATGATCCAAGTAGAGTTACAGACCAAACAAAGATATGGTAAAAAATTCAAATATTAGCAACAGAAGCGAGCGATTATCCTTACTTCCAGAGCTGAGAGAAAGGGGAGGAAAATGCTACCAAGTGCAAGTGAGAACTTTAACCATGGCTAAAGACCTGCTCAAAGGAAGCTACAGTCATGACCGTCTTAGATGGAGGTGTGACTCCCAGATACACAGCACTGAAGCATGGAATCCTCTCCTTTGACCCCCCATCTTCTCTCAGGACCACTCAGATGTCTAACACAATTGGATACCACAGAGTATGGGAAGGAATGTCAGATAATGAATATTTGGATAACAAACTCAGACTAATCAACATGTTCTGCTCTTGGTCTACACACAACTACAAAGCAACCTTGAGTGCAGCTTTTGCCACTGAGTTGCACATCCTCTTTGTATCTCTTCTTATTCATATGTATCATCCTATATATTCTATTAATTCCTTGCTTATTTCCAGTGCCTCTAATTTCCTCTGACAGAAACATGTTGGGAATTGACCAAGCAAGCATTTCAATATCCTCTTCCTAGACACAAGGGAAAACTATGTTCTCCAGCCTTCCCTGTGAGTTCAAGCATTTGAGTTCTGAATGAAATATGAACAAAATCAGCCTGTATCACTTGGAAATTGTCAGCATCACAAAATGAAGAGAATCTGGATTCCTGTGCCAAAAGAGATACTGTGGGTGAAAAATAAACCCTTCTAATCTGAACACCAAGATAAATGGATTGCTAGCCAAGTTAACAGTAAATGCCATAACTTAAAAACCTCATAAATTAAATTTTCTCCTTTGGTAGCTAGTTTCCTCATTTCTTTTTTGAGTTGTTAATGGCCTAGATGTTATCCCAATCTACTACTGGTATCCTAATCTGGGTGAATATTATACTCACATAACCAACAGGAAATTCTTAACACAATAAAATGCCATGTTACGTGTTTGGTAGGAAGGTAACTCTGCTTGTGAACTCCCCAAACAGTACATCAAATAATAAAGAAAGCTACCCCCGTTTTCCTCCCTTCCTGTCAGTGAGTATTTTCAGATTGACAAGTTATACAAAACCAAGAAAAGAACATCACCTACTGCGGAATTGCCAAGATGATAAAGGGAACTAAAGTATAAAAAATTGCATGAACTAAACTTAAAGAGGTTTTCAGATACTTTTGAAATCATAATGACATTCTTTCCTTGATTCTTGAAGGACTGTCTTTAAAGTAGTTCAGGGGCATAATTTGGAAGGAAAAATGGAAATACATAGTGCAGACAATATAAGATGTTTTTAATTTTCAGTTTGGTCAAAAGCTTGATTGCAATCAAATTGTCCCTACTATGGATGGAAGACTTTCCATGATTTTCATCCTGAACATGATTGGACTATCTCAATGACTTGGCTGCAGATTGAACATTCATTGGGGTTTGGTCTGAATAAAGCACCAGAAAGCTTCTTCTTAACTCACATTTGCTTTTTACTACAGATAAAACTTGACTATTACAAAAAGTAGCAATGTATTTTTACTCACTGAAATGTCTAAAAATTGCTAAATTAAGCAAATAGTATCATTGATCTAACTCAAGCAGTAAAGGCAGTAAAAACAATGTAATACAATTTATTTATCACTATGATAGTATCTATCCCTTTTTCTTATGTGTATAGGTGTTCAAAGATAAAAATTTAAATATATTTTATGAAATGAATACATTTTGTTAAAAGTTACCCAACTGTAGTGCCCTTAAAGTCCATTCTTTCATATTTGTAGATAATATCCAATTAAAATTTTATTACCCATCTTTAAGCCATTTTTAAATACAAATTACGGTAAGTTAAATATACAGATCACAATATCTAATGCTTTTAATTTTTGCTATTCAGTTAATTTGACTAATTATATGCTTAATAAAATATTCAATTTGCTCCTCTTTAATTGTTAAACCAATTTTAGATGGAAGCTTTCAAAATATGCAATATCTGACACCTATTACAGCTCATTACTCTAGTGCCTAAGTGTGGTAGATAAAATGGTCACCCAAAGATATTATCTACATCCTAATCTCTGGAAACTGAAAATGTTATGTTTCACAGCAAAGGGTATTTTGAAGATTATGTTAATTTTACTGATCTTAAATTAGGGAGATTATGGATTATCTAGGTGGATACAATCTAGTAACGGGATAAGAAAAGAAGAACTTTCTCAGGAGTCAGAGAGATGCAGTGCAGGAGGCAGTAGTGATACAGCGGAAGAGGAAGTCAGAATGATGCCAGAGTGAAAAAATTTTGACACACAATTGCAATTACTAACAAAGATCCATGCATATGGTTGTACTTATAAGGGAGACCTTGAGGAGGTAAGGGTGGCTCCAGGCTGACACAAATGGGAAAGAAGTACCTCAGTCCTACAACAACTACAAGTAACCAAATAATGCCAACAATCTAAATAAAACTTGGAAAGGCCTTCTTCTCCAGACCCTAGAGAAGGAACCCAGCCTTGCTATCATGATTTTGATCCTGTGAACCTGAAGCAGTGGAGCCAGCTGTGTCATACAGTGCCGACTTCCATCCTAAAGAAATGAGATAAATACTGCTACATTTGTGGTAGATATATTGAATATTCTCACTGATCTATAACAGTCATCTTGTTTTATATGCTACCTGTGTCTGAGCACCAGTTTTAAAATAGTTATTAAATACAAAGAGGAAAGTGAAATGTGGTGAATCAATGTTATGGAGAGTAAATTCGATAGTTTTAGGGTTATTCTTGGAAGCAGCATCATTCATTCAACAATGACAAGAGATATTTAACAGTAGGTGGTTATTATGTAAGGGAACTCTCTGAAATACACATTCATCAGAAAAATATCTAAATCTCAGACTATTGTAAATATTGAAATACAAAGTGCCACATATATGGGATATTTTTAAAGGTTATGAATATTTACATATTAATGCTTTTAGCTGTGACTTATAGCCAGAAGGTAACCTAATTATTACTGTGCAGTATTTAAAATATTGAAATCAACCATATATCAGTCCACAAATATCAAATAATCTAGAAGGTGGATTCAGTTAAGAAAAACAGTATACTATGTTCGAAATAATGTAAATATATTTTATATGGAATATTTTCTAATAATTAGAAGTATAGCTCTGATCCCTAAAATTAAACTATAAATTCTCATTAATACAGAGATATTTAAATATATATATTCATATAGTTTCATTTTAGGCAATTAGTGTAATAACATAATTTCCTTTTTGAAGTTTGGCTCCCTTTTCCAAAATTGAACATATGTTTCTCTCATCTAATCCTTTATTTGGTAACAATCAGCTTATTGGTCAAAATAAAATGTTCATTGTTTTGGCAAATATTTCCAACAGAAATATCTGTATCATTTATTTCAGTGAAGTAAACATTTGCTTTAGGACATGTTTTTGGTCATGTCCCCTTAGTGAGCTTTGGCTAGAAATTATCTGAGGAGAATTGCCAATTAAAATTCATAGTAATTTACTGAATTAAAGATAGGTAGAATTTTGAGTAGGAATTCAATACCTTCAGAAATAAAAACACAAGTTTTCTTAGAAAACACTTGACTAAATAGGAACTGAAGAAGATACATGGAAGGCAAACATATGAAAAGATGTTCAGTATCTTTTTTCATTGGAGAAATGCAAATTAAAATACTTACAAAAATGGCTGTAATTCCACTGATGGCAATACCAAATGCTGGTGAAAATGCAAAGCAATAGGAACTCTTCTTATTGACAGGGAAGCAAAATGTGACACACAATTTCAAAGAAGCACTTTAAAAATACATTTAATATAGGACCCAACATTTGTGCTCCCACATATTTTGAACAACTAAAAACTTTGTCTGACTTGAAAGCTTTAATCCATACAAAACATGATGGTTTGCAGCAGCTTTAAGTACAATTGCAAAATAGTAGAAACAGTCAAGATAGCCTTCAAAAGATGAATGGCTAAAATAATTGTGGTTCATCTACACACTGGAATACTAGTCGATGAAAATTAAAAGAGCTATGGATAAATCCTAAAGACAGTGTCATAAGTGAAAGGAGCTAGATTGGAAAAAATTACCTAAGTAATTCCATTTATATGACACCTGGGAAATGTCAAATTACAAGTGTTGACAACAGATCATTTGCCAAGGGTGCGAGAGTGGTAAGTGTTCAACTCAGAGAAAAATAGGCAATTTTTTAGAGTGGTGGAAATAATCTAGGTGGTATTGTCATTGGTAGATATGAAACACTACACATTTTTTCAAAAAAACACAGACCTATACAGAACAATGATGGGACCTTACTTCATGCAAATTAAAATTAAATCAGCTAGGAAGGTAGAGGATCCCATGATGGAAGGCAGAATGTACTAAAATAATCAATTTAATTTAATTAAATAAAAATAACTTAACAAGCCAGGTTTTCCATTGTAGAAACACAGTATTAGAAAAAAAATAATTAAGGATCCTTTATCTGTTAAAATTGCTAAAATAACCACACAAAAGAAATATTGTTTTTGCTTTGCCTGCTTTGTACACCAGTAACTTTAAGCCAAAATTATAATAACTAATATTATAGCTTTCACAGAGAATCAATTTTTAATGCTTTAAAGCTATAATATTGATGGTGTCATGCATTTTAAGGTTTGACACAAAAGTTCAATGTGTCCATTAATGAGTTTCACTAGTTTCTACTTGCAGCATGTTTGAAACTGGCATCTCAGAAGACTCTGCTCATGTCAGTTTTAGTGACTGTACAGTGTAAACCCTACTTTGAACCTTTCATCCTTTATTGATACCTGTATTTCCCTAAGGGAAACAAGAAGAGATGTATCCAAAATAAATTAGAATTCCAAATAGTTTTAGATCAGAATTACATTTTATCATGGTGTGACAATTATAGCTAGGAAATTAATAAACAATGATACATATTACTTTAGCAGAGTAGCTCTGCCAAAGGATGCAAGTAAAGTCATTCTGTCACCCATTCCCTAAACCTACCTCCCTCTCAGTTAGCAAGCTCAGATCTTAGACTTAGTACAATTCAGCCAATGAATGTCGTGCACTTTCAACTGGTAATTCAGAAGTAACGTAATATCTATATGTTTAGATAGTGTACATTTTAAAAGTACATATAGTGCAAAATCTTCTCAACAATCACTGTGAGCTGGTGTCCTGAAATTTCCATTAAATTTCATAAGAAAAAAATAAAGCATTTTCTAGACAAGTGGAACAATACATCCTCATAATGATAGATAAAACCATGGAATAATTTCTGGAATATTCCTATACACTGAACAGTAAAAGTATCACTAGCCCCAGGATGCTACTTCATTTATCCTTAAAAGCAAACTCATTATTTCAAAGACTATTTAAAATATCTTGTCAGTAGGGGATAAAACTATATATTTTAGAAATAATTGTGCCTTTGTTTAGACTTTCTTAATCATTTCATTTGATAAACTTAAGTTCTTGACCTACTGAGTAGACCTTGAAATAAGAAATATTTTCTCTAAGAAAAGCAGTATCATTTTTCAGGAGCTTAATTTTATACTACTGGTAGTATTATTATTACTACATATAATATGCACACAATTACCTGAGTTTCCTTACAATATGAAATATATCAATTTAATCAAAATTTTAGGCAACAATTTGGGCATATAGACTATAGCATATGCATGCATTTTTTATTGAATTCATTGGATATGCGGTGCCATTGGAACATAGTTCTGGTGATTTGTATGTTTAGAAAGTACATTAAACAATAGGCAAAATCCTATTTACCTTCATTGAGGTGACTGCTATTGAGAAAAAAAATACCATTTTTTGTTGTAAACTTAAACTACAAGTGATAGGTACTTATAAATGCAATACTTACATATTCTTAAAAAATGAAAGATAAAGATATTTGAGTTTATAAAATACATGAAATTACTAAGGCATTGGAAAAATAAAAACCTCAAGATTTTTCCAAGAAGCTTATGATTTTTATTGATGAAATCTTGTTTTGCTTGTTGTATTACAAATTTTTTAAACAAAAGTTCCAAAAGCATATAGTCAGAACACTGGAAGATAGTATCAAGGATACATATGGAATAATTTTATGATACTTGAGGATCTTCTAACAAACCTTATTCATACTGTGTTAGGTCCATTGATTTGCAAAGAATTCAGATCTTAACAATATTGAAACTGCAAATCCATAACTACAATACCATTTATAGCAGTGAGTCCCCACAATATGAAGTTTCACCATATTTCTTTGAATATTTTTAGTGGTGCTATATGGATTAAAATGTATTAATAGCTACGCTGCCAAACTTTTTAGTTTAAGGTGAAATGTAGAAACTTTGCAGACTGTAAATCTTTTAACTACCCTACCTTAAATTGTAGTTGTCATATATATATATATATACACACACATATACATTGATTATATAAGGTAATAAATTTTACTTTCATCAATCATATCTTTTTTTTTAAAACTTAGGAAAATATAGGTTATTATGTTTATGACACCTTTATTATCATTGCTGCTATTCTTTTGTTCTGAAGTTCCAAGTTTTTCTCTGGTACACTTCCCTTCTACCTGAAGAAACCCATTTAATATTTCTACTAGAGTAGCTTTGCTGATAAATTCACCTAATTACCTAATTTTTTTCATTGTCATCAGTTTTTGTTTAATTAGTGTTTCTTTTACATTTTAGAATATCTTTTTTATAACCTTTGTTCCAGAAGGATATTTTTCCTAGACAGGATTCTGAGCTTAACAGTCCTTTACTCTCCATAAGTTAAAAATGTTGCCTAAACAACCAATGGGACAATTAACAAATTAAAAAGGAAATAAAAAAAAATACTTGGAGAATAATGAACATAGAAACACAGTAATTCAAAATCTAGGGACACAGCAAAAGCAGCTTTAAGAGGAAGTTTATAGTGTAACAGGCCTACCTCAAGTAACAAGAAAAATCTCAAGTAAACTATCTAACCTTACTCCCTTGGAAGTAGAAAAAGAACAAATCCCAATGTTAGTACAATAAGGATATGATAAAGATAAGCCCAGAAACACATGAAATAGAGAAAAAAAAAACGTAAAAGATCAATGGAACTAAGGACTGATTCTTTGAAAAGAGAAAATCGATAAACCTTTAGCTAGAAGCATAAAAAAAAGACAGGACTCAAAATAAGAAATGAAAAGAGTTACAACTGACACCACAGAAATACAATTATAAAAGGTTACTATGAAAAATTATATGTCACCACACTGAACATCCTAAAAGATGTGGATAAATTCCTAGAAACATACAATATCCTGAGACTGAGACAGGAAGAAATAGAAAGTCTAAACAGACCAATTACTGAGACTGAAATTGAAGCAGAAATTTTAAAAAGTCTCAACAAAATACCAGAACCAGAAGCCTTCACAAGAAAATCCTACAAAAGATTTAAAGAAGAGTTAATACCTATTCTTCTCAAACAATTCCCAAAAAAATGGGAAAGGAAGGAAAGCTTCCAAATTAATTATACAAGGCCAGCATCACTTTGATATGAAAACCAAAGACATTACAAAAAAATAAATAAAATTACAGACTAATATCCCAATGACTATAGATGTAAAAGTTCTCAACAAAACAAAAGCAAACCAAATTTGAAAAATACATTAAAAATATCATTCGCCACAACCAAGTGGAATTTATTCCAGGGATGTAAGAATAGTTCAATATTAACAATCAATGGGATATACCACATCAACAAAAGGAAGGATAGAAATTATATATGATCATCTCAATAGATGCTGAAAATCATTTGACAAAATTCAACATTGATTCATGATAGAAAATCTCAACAAAGTTGGTATAGAGAAAACACACTTCAATATAGCCATATGTAATAAACCCACAGCTGAAGTCATACTCAATGACAACAAAACTAGAAGTCTTTTCTTTAAGATCAGAAACAAGACAAAGATATTCTTACCACTTTTATTCAGCATAGTACTAGAAGTCCTAGCTATAGCAATCAGGCAAGAAAAATAAAAGGTCCAAATTGGTAGGGAAGACATAAAAATGTCAGTTTTTGTAGATGACATGATACTATATGAAGAAAACACTAAAGACTGTATCAAAAAAACCCTGTTAGAACTGACAAATGAATTCAGTAAAGCTGCAGGATACAAAACCAGTATACAGAAATCTGTTATCCTTCTATATACAAATTGTGAACAAGAAGAGAAATTTAAAAATTCCCATTGGCAATTGTATCAAAAAATAATAAAATGATTTGGAATAAATTTAATCAAGGAGGTAAAAGACCTATACTCTAAAATTATAACACTGAAGAAGAAATTGAAGGCACCACGAAAATAAATGGAATGCTATTACATGCTCATGGATAGGAGAAATTGATATTGTTACAATGGCCATACTGCCCAAAGCAGCCTATAGGTTCAATGGAGTACCTATCCAAATACCAATGGCATTTTTCAAAGAAAAAGAGCAAATAATCCAAAAGTTGTATGGAACCATCCAAAAAAAAAACCATATAGCCAAAGCCATCTTGAGAAAAAAGAATGAAGCTGGAGTATCATGCACACCAATTTCAAACTACAATCCAAAGCTACAGTAATCAAAATGGTATGGTACTGGCACAGTAACAGATAAATAGAACAGTGGAACAGAACTGACAGCTCAGATATAAACCCACACCTATATAGTCAAATAATAAATAAAAAAGGAGGCTAGAATAAACAATGGGGAAAAGACAGTCTTTTCAATGACTGGTGTTGGGAAAACTGGGCAGCTACATGCAAAAGAATGAAGTTGAATTAATGTCTTGCACCATAAACAAAAACAAATTAAAAATGGATTAAAGATCTCTATATAAGGCAACAAGCTATAAAACTTCTAAAAGAAAACACAAAGGCAGTCTTGAACATCAGCATTAGTAACTATTTTCCTAGATATGTCTCCCTAGGCAAAGGAAGCAAAATAAAAAATAAAGTTAGGACTATATCAAAATAAAAAGCTTCTTCATGGTAAAGGAAACCATCAACAAAAAGGCAACATGCTGTATGGGAGAGTAATTATTCAAATTATATACCTGATAAGGGGCTAACATCTAAATTATATAAAGAACTCGTAAGACTGAAAACACAAAAAAACCAAATAACCCAATTAAATAATGGGCAGAGACCTGAATAGACATTTTTCCAAGGAAGTCATACAGATAGCAAACAGATACATGAAAAGCTACTCATGAGTAATCAGGAAAATGCAAATCAATACTACAGTGAACTATCACCTCACACTAGTCAGAATGGCAAACATGAACAAGACAAGAAGTAACGAGTACTGATAAGGATGTGGACAAAAGGGAACCCTCCAACACTGTTGGTGGGATTATAAATGGTGTATCCACTATAAAAAGTAGTATGGAGGTTTCACTATACAAAGCAGTATGAAATACCATACAACCCAGAAATTCTACTTCTGGGAATATACCCAAAGAAAACAAAATTACTAATTCAAAAAGATACATGAATTCTCATGTTTATTTACAATAGCCAAGATATGGGAGCAACCTACGTGTCCAATCAGTAGATGGATAAAAAAGTGGTACATATATACAATGGAGTATTATTCAGCCATAAACAAGAAAGAAATCTTGCCATTTATGACAACTTGGATGGACCCAGAAGGTATTATGCTAAGTGAAATAAATCAGAGAAGGACAAATACCATATGATTTTACTTATACGTGTATAACAAAACAAAAAGAAATAGCCTCATAGTCACAGGGAAAAAGTAGTTGGCAAAAGCAGCCAGAGGATAGGTGAAGAGGAAAAAAATCAGCAACAATGTTTAATATCTTCATATCAGTGATGGTTACATTGCCATATACAAATGTTGAAATTTATCAAGCTATTCACTAAGATTAGTGCATTTTATGTACCTCAATATAAAATAAAAATATAATAAGAAAGAAAATCTTTTATATTTACATACATAGTTAAAAATAGTCATACTATATTCTGATCTTTAGTTTTTCTGGTGAGAAATGCACAGTCATTTGTATCAGTGTTTCTCTATGATGTGTTGAATTCTCAGTTTGATTTCAAGTATTACTTTCACCTTTGGTTTTCATCTGTTTTGTTAGAATGTATCTGGATATGTCACATTCTTTGAATTTACCACGTTTGAAATTCTTCAAGATTCTTCAACGTGTAAACAAGTATTTTCCTTAAATTTGGAACATTTTCAGCATTAATTACTTCAAACTGTCTTTTCTTCACTAATATTTCCCCTGTATTTCTGAGACTCCAGTGATATAAATGTAAGACCCTTAAATATTGTCCTACATGTCCTTGAGGTTTTTCCGTTTTTATTTTTTCGCTCCATTTTTGAGATTCATATTGCTCCATTTTCAAGTTCACTGTTTCTTTTTTTGCTCTGTCATTTTCATTCTACTATGGAAACTATCCAGTGAATTTTTATTTACGCTTAGCCTTTCCAGTTACTAAGCATTTTGTCTATCATTTTCAAGTTTCATAATTCTGGAATATCTGTTGTCTTGAAGAGATACTAAGATAACTGCAAAAAAAAAAAAAGGAAAGGAAAACAAGCAGGGCCTCATATTTATAATGGATGTTCTTTCACTTGGTTTCCCGACCCAGTTTCTCAGCTATCTCTTAATTTTCAGAAGCCTTAGATAGGCATTTTGTCAGTGGTTTTTAGTATCAGTTTGAAAGATATGACAGTGTGCTTGATCCAACTTAGACACAATTAGAAGTCCAGGACATTATTTTAATTGTTGCACTTAACACTGTCATGATCTTTTGGTGTATTAATTTGGTTAGGTCATAGTCTCCAAATATTTCAAACAATATTAATCTAGGAGTTAGTTGCTGTGAAGCTATGTTTTAGATGTGATTAAGTCTATAATCAGTTACTTTGGTAAGGGAAATGAATCTGGACAATTGGAGTGAGCTTGAATTAATTAAAAGTCTAAAGAGCAAGAAACAAATTTCTACATATTTAGTCACTGAGGCTTTAAGGGATTTGGTTAGAGAAGTGTAAGTTCAATTCTTTCAACTAATAAAACTGATTTCTCAGGGATCCAGTTGTGTTTCACTACTCTTTCATCTTAGGTTTTCATTTTTTTCTCTACCAGATAATCTTTATGAACATTTTAATATGATTGGAAGTCCTCATATTTAAAGTAGTCAAATAGAAATTCTTGTGGCTCTCTTCTAAAATCCTCCCCAGAAGCACATTATTTTATGAAATAGACATTTGCAATTATTCCCTGCTCTCTCATCTCCCACCATCTTCTCAGCACTTCATAATTGATAGACTTCCTTCTTACCACTTCAGTAAATGTGTGCTTAATGCCCCATTTCTAAAACAAAACAAAAACCCTCATGTTGAGAACTCCAAACTTCTCTAAACCTCCCCTTCAACTGTAAGCATACTGACCTACTTTTTAAATTTCTTTCTCTACCACAAACTTTTCAGTTTCTTTTTCTCCCATTTATTTTACACGTTGAGTGTACTCTAAGTCTGACATTGCTCCTCTTTCTTCTTAATCTTCACACCTTAGTAAATTCAATTAACTTTGATATTTTTCAAATGCATAACTTCAGCCCAAATACCTCAAATAAAGGCAGCAAGTGACTATTGCACACTTGAAAATTTATAGGACTTTTACCTCAATGTGTCCAAAATTGGATTTATCTTCTCTCTCAAATATGTGAGAAACCCCAGGTCTGTCGTTTAATACAATGCACCAAAGTATCCATCCATTTGCCAATGCTGGAATCTAAGACATCACCTTTACATTTGTCTGATCATCCTATTTTTAGTCACATTATGCTGAAAACAAAATTTTGTATCAATTTAGTTCTCTCCACTTCCACTATCAGATCCTCGTTTCAGATAACCATCATCTCTCTGCTCAGCACTTTTGCAACCACTCTACAACCACTTTCCCAGCGTTTAATCATTTTCCTCCATTCCTATAGGAAGAGTGTTTCTTTTTTTCCCAAAAATACCCATACTTGAAAATGCCATTTACCTAATTAAAAGACTCTGGTAGTTAGACATCCTGCTTTGGATAATGTCCAAGCAACAAAAATTCTGTAAGTGAATATGTATCTTGGTTTCAGCTCTTCCCTCTAGACTAATTTCTATTTCCTGCCTTAGGTGTCTATGACCCAGCCACACAAAACATCATTAATGTTTTTTACATTCCACATTGTCTCTAAACTCCATGTCTTCGTACATGATGTCCTTTTCTTGGATATATTCTTATCCACAACACTGAACACCAATTATTAGCTTGTGCTCCTCCTTTATGTCCCAGGTCCAAAGTTAACACTTTGTTTTCCAAATATTTTGTACACCTACTGCCTTATATATTCTCTATGATGTGCAATAAATATTTGAATAATTTAATAAAGAAAGAAAGGAAACATATTTAATAAAAGGAAGGAAAAAAAGGAGGGGAGAGAGATAAGGAACAAGAATCTATAAGCCAAACATATATATATATATATCAGTTTTATATAAAACTGTAATATTTTTATGTATGTTAAATATACACTTTTGATTCATTTCATTCTGCTCCCTTTTCTCAAAGTCTAGGTCTGACTCTACAATGAAGCTGTAAAAAAAAAACAAAACTTTTTCTTTAAATTCCATTTAAAATTTCATAGTTTTTGTATTGAAACCTACTTTAAATGCAACCTCTTTCCCATGTGAAATATCTGCCTCTTTTTTACTTTCTCATATTATACAAAATATACCACCTAGGGTTTTTATGTTAAGTCTCATATCCCAGTACTTAAATTCTTCTTCAAATAGTATGAGTGTCAAACAAAGTCATTTGTATTTTTTTTTCTTTTCTTTCCCTTTCCTGCTTGACTTTTGCATGGGGAGAGGGGGTGTGCTTTAAGCATGTTGGATTTATTCAGTCACTTTTATTACGTGTGAATTTAAATTAGTAATAACACTATTAAGGGTAATGCAGACTTTTAAATATGGAGTTAAGAAATTCTATAGACTGAAAGTTTCTTTTGCACATGTACCAATCAAAAGATCTATCAAAATTCCACAACTGTCTTCCATACATCTGCCCCAAACTTTAAGAACTGAATTCCAAAATACCACATTTCCCTATTCATTTAATACCTATTTAATATATTTATTGCATTTAAAACCATAGATGCATAAATGAAAAAACCCCCATTATCCTTCATATAGTTTAGTGAAAGAGACCAGTTAAGTGAAGCAGAGGAATAATGCAGGTAAATGACGGACTGCAAAACAGACATGAGAGCCTCTTATTTAATATCCTAGAGAACATAACAGTATTACTGAAGAAAGAATATACTTTTCCCAACAAAAATTTGTAGTTCATACTAAATAGAAACATCACAGAAGACTAAAAATGATATTTGGGGGAAAAATCTTTTGACCTTGCTGCAACAAAATTACCAGAGAGAGACTATGCAAGGAGGATGGACAGAAAGATAAATATAAATAATCAAAAACCTTTTGCCAAGCCAAGAAGTTTGTTTCAGGCTATGAAAAGCCCTTAAGTGAACTTAACAGATTTTCATCATTCTGGTAAAATACTCAATTATAAAGTTGAATCTGCAATGCCATGTTGAATACCTGTTTCCAAATTCAAAAAGCAGCTAATGATTCATATACTTGAATAAAGAGAATACATAAGAAAATATTAATAGTATTATTTTAAGACATGTTTTAACTGCTGTAAGTAGATTCTTTAAGAAACATACTAGTTCAATAAGGTATTATATTGCTATTCCATTTTAAAGATTAAATTACAGGCTGGACATGTTATTCCCTTAAGGATATATAGAGTTGACAATAAATGAATACAGAATGAAAATTAATGCTTTAAGATATATTACATGTAACTACTACATTATACAAAGAACATTTAGCAGGAAAGAAAATCCATTAAGTAAGGAAAACAAAAACAAAGCCACAAGTCACTGAGATGAAGAACTATACTCGTTTCTTAAATGCTTATTTGCCTTTGAGTTAAATTTGAAAAAAGCAGTGAAATTTTTTTAAAAATGAAGATAACACAAAATATGATGATTTAACTGATCTGCATCTATGTGTGATTACCCTGGATTTTGTCTCTTGTGAGCATTCCATTATTATAAGATTCTTATGTAATTATAAAATGAAAAACAGATTGCTGTTACTACCCTCTGTGATGAGACTCCTTGCTGTTGTAAATGCAAGGTTTTGTTTTTATTTTTTAGTTAATTGAAAGCACGACAGGATATCTCATGCAGTTAAAATATAGAACTTTAACACATAAAATATATATATTAATGGAGAAGTCATGTCTGAACTAAGACAAATTGGTAGAATAAGAATTCTGAATGATACCTGTTTTATCATCTCCAAATCTCTAAACATATAGTATGTACATTACTGAAAACATGAACACTTGTTCTTATGTGAATGTTCATCATTTGGACCAAATGTTCAAACTAGCACTGGCACATAATGTCTAAAGTGACTGGAAATGAAAATATTGCCACAGTCAGTAACAAGCATTGGTATAAGTGCTTCCTTATGTCACTTGACACAAACAAATTATCTTTCTGGGAAGATAATTTTATTATTCTCATTTTGCAAGTGATAAAACTGAGCTGTGGAGAAATTAAACATTCCAAAAAAATTAATGATTAATTGTTGACAAAGCCAGGAACCACATTTGTGACAATTCAACTTCTTAATGATCTTCCTCTCCTAAATTCATCCAATAAAGTTTTTGAGGCAGATACTCTCCTATGTGTCCTAAGGAGCAGGGCCACAACCTGGACCTGTAAACTCTTTTTTGGTAGATGGAAACAAGAAATAACCAAAAGAATAACTATGTAATATGATTTAAATGAATAATGCAGGTTAAAGAAAATGACAGTAGTTGGGGAAGAGGATTGGTATTTCCCAGAGTGGGCAAGAAAGGTCTTCTCAAAGAAATAACTCCTCAGAGGAATCAAAATAAGTAATTATTCCAGGATCAAAGTAAATTTACACTTATTCTAACCCTCATTCTCTACATAACAAAACCAAGAGTAAGACACAAGGGCAAGTTGTTTTATTGACTGAATTTTTGTAAGTATAAACTATGAATATTCATTAGGATATACTATGCATGATACATAGTATCTCCATATAGGTACACTTATGCATATGCATATATCCTACATGAACATGCATATGCATAGAATATATCATCATAATATCAACATATATGAATTTGATTCTATTGAAAAGTCAATCCCAAACCCCAGGCTCCCTTGTCAGAGCAATTACCCACCTATGACCCCTAATTCTTGACAATCCAACCAATTCATTACTTCTTGATGTTAAGTGTTAAGGGTACAGCGGACCATCTGGATTCAGGCTGTGAAGACACACCCATGCGTTGCTGACACTGCTAGCACCTCGGGCGGACGCTCCTCAGGTGGCTGCAGCCACTAGCAGTTGGAATCAAATATATGTAGAGCTCACATGTAAACAATTCTGACAAATATTCAAAATACTCCCTGTGAGGAAATAGGTGTGGATCGAGGCCAAAATGGCAGACAGCTAGAAGTAGGTACCACAGGAATGCTAGAAACATCCCTATAAAACCTGTGACTGAGGAACTGCTCTTGCTCAGGGGTATATATACCAGTGCAATTCAAAGATGTATTGCTGTCACACCACAACATGTAATGTGATCCATCACTTGCAGTTTTAATGATATCTCAGGTGTCCATGGTATTAAGTAGATTTCTATGTCCCAAAGACAGGTATTAAGTAGATTTCTAATACCTGGGAATAAGCTATGAAGAGTATCTCATGCATTTGAAGAAGAGCCCAAATCCCTAGGTATCTCTTCTGTGAATCTTTAATTGGAGCTTTTCAGAAGTTTAATACGGTATCCCTGTTCATTGAAGCACAATAGGATCTGGTGGGTTAGAGAGACCAGTCAAGAAGGAAATCTTGCATTTCACCCTGGAATTGCTGAACTTTTCTGGCTCAGGATCTCCCTCAACCTACAGCCTTATGGATTAGTGGAATGGGATGTGTTTCTAAAATTTAAGGGGCCCAATCTTTGTATGTCTTTTTTAATGCTAGGAGGTATATGTAATAGCAACGTGAGTCCCAGTTTGAAGAGGAGACCCTGAGAATATTTTAGACTATTAGGTCTCTGGAAATTTCACTGAAGCAAGAAGATCCTAAATTTCACTTTTATTTCTCACCTTTTAGCAGGTATGTGTCCTAAGTTATTTGTTCTTTCCTCAAGTCTAACCAGCATGCTGTTATCAATAAATACTTTGTGTTGTGAGTTACATCAAGGAAATCAAGATCTTTACTCTCTGCAGAGAGAATGAGAGTTAATATAGACCTGAGGCAAGACCATTAAAATGTGTTTTCCTCTCCATGTAAAACAAACTGTTTATAGAAGTCCTTCTTAATTAATATGGTGAAAGCAATTGCCAGATTAGGAGCTTCATGCTAAGTTATACAGGCCTTGCTCCCATAAGGATATCATTCTTAAAATAGCAATGCAAATTGAAAAAATAACCAAGTAAAATCTTACTATGATCTACTCTTAGAGATTAAAACCTTCTGAATAGACTAGATGTGTAAGATAAATAAAAATGTGCTAGAAACCACTACCCTGTTTTTAAAGTTTAGTTAATGGCATTAATTTATTGAATTCTCTCTCTTATGCAGTATTGTGAGGTATATTTGGTTTTTTAAGAATGGTTAAAAAAAAAGATCATCCACATGCACCCACATAGTGCTATCTACTGTAACAGCCATCGGCCCATTGGGTGGGGACACAATACGGGAAATCTGCTGGTTATCAATAAATTTGTTCCAGTTACACATTCAGTCAGGAACTCGAGACTTAATGATGGATTAGTTCATGGATCTACCCATGTACAAGATTTGTGCCCAAACCTAATGGCATCAAGGTCCATAAAACTCCACTTTGGTTAGTGGATCATAGTCACATATTGGAGTATCCAAGGAATAACAACTCAAAACCTATGCCTATTAAAACATGGAGAGTTTTATTTTGCTCTGGTAAAGCTGTCACAGTAAGGGGCCATATTTCTTTATGAAGATATCCTGGGGATGATTTACAATGTATCAGTTTTGAATTATCTTGAGCTATCCCACTGTGTAAATGAGATTTGTGCTTTTAGATCTAGATATGATGTATTTTTTTAATCAAACACTTTGGTACATTGCTCGTGTATTTCACCTCTTGGTAAACTTGGGGTCATTTTGACACCGCCAAAATTTCTGTTACATTTTTGTTACAACTTTTGTCCCTGCTTCCAAATATGGTAATTATTTCCCTTCATCTCTGGAGCTTAAGGAAAGCAATAAAGCCTCAATCACTCTGAAATTACCACTGAATTAGATAGACCATCTTCATATCAGCATCTTCTAACATTCCTGCGTAAAGGGTGCAGGAACCACAACGTTTTATATGGAAACCGGCCCTCTCTCACTAATGTATTTCTCAATTCTGTAGTCCTGAGTATATACCAGGGTGCCTTTCATAAAGGTTTTTCATAAAGAATGCACTCCAACTTTTCTACTACCTTAAACATTTGACTCATTCCTTTACATCAAAGACGTTTTGACACCTTAACCTTGCTGAACAGAAGCCACTGCCACCACTGAGTTCTGCTTTCAGTCAACCACACAATTTGTTTCTGCCACTTCCAAATACTTGAACTAATGTGTAGACTCCGGAATCTCTGATAAGCTACCTATAAAGATAAATGCCTTTGTCATATTTCATCCTTTCTCTAACATCTTTAGAATCCAGTTTTATACATTTTCCCTTAAGCCTGCATAAATACAAATAGCAAAAGTCCTCATGCTGGAGGATATACAATCTCTTCCTGTGTCACATATCACACCTGAATCCCTGTGGCATATTATGATTTTAGTTATCGATGAAATAAAGGACTGAAGTAGTAGATCTTCAGAAGGAAAATTCCCTTGTGAAGGACTTACTAAGGGCAGGATATTACAATGTTTTTAAGATTTAAAAAAAATGGGTTGCTTCTACTAACCAAGGCTCTGTGTGCCTTAGAGAATCAAAATTTTGTTTCACTTAAATCCATTTCTTTCTGAAAATGGCCCTACTTTCTACATTAGATATTCTATAATATCTGGCTTCAAGTGTATATTGTAGTTTTGCAACATACTTAATCTGGGTATGACTTTCAGTCACATCTACTTTATACCTGCAAGGTCTGCCACAGTATAACTCTATTTCTGTCACTGTGATTTGAACGTTAAAAATTTTATTTCCCAAGCTTGTTATTTTCATTCCATAAACCCTGCAGTGCAGTTATACATATCCATCCCCAGCTCACTAGTACTTGTCATCACTCTGTCATGCACAGTGGCCACATGTCTTACCGAGCCTGATCTTCCTCAGGTGCTTCATTCAAAGCAATCAGTGATGGTACCTTACTTAATCCAGACGCTAGGGTATGCCAAACTCCCTGAACTTCCTCCATTGTACAAAAACAAGAACTGAAGAACACTCAGTATGGAGCCAAGGCCAATCTCAGAATTCCATCTGAGAGGGTCTTGCTCCTAAAACCTCTTTGCATTCACTGTTGTTTCATTCATGGTCCAGTCAGAAGACAGAAAGTATAGTGTGTGCTGAAACGGGTCCATAATGGCGAGTCAGGTGTGTGCTTGCCTTCCTAACTCTGCCTGCAGTGACATCACATTGGTAGTTTGGAACCTGCCATGATGGGAGGATTCACACCTTAGAAATGAGCAAATTACCCAAATCATGGATCCCCTGGCCCCACTGCTACCAGAGAGCCTGTTATGAAACATTTACCATCATGCCTCCATCTTTATGTATTTAAAGCAGTTTCAAAAGCTTCTCGGAGAGGCACTGCACTCCTAGAAGCCTAAGTTGCTCAGACCAAAGAAAAAGAGTCATGTCCTGGATGGGACTCACATTGCTTTGTGGAAATGGCTTATTATGAGCTCGAACAAGCCAGGGCTTGTTTATCAGTGGACTGAGAGAGTGGTGTGCCTGGCAGGCTACCTGACAATAGGGCAGGGCTTGCTTGCTCTTCGTGCCTAAGTAAGTCTAGCAATGCTGGTACTGGGAATGCCACTAAAAGTTGATGGCAACTGACCACTATCATAGATGGAATGTTGGCAGAGATTTGGAAATATAAGGAAAGTCTCTTATTTCTTCTTTCACCATCTGCTCTTCCCTTAGAGTCTTCTTTTAGTAAACTTAACAGAAAACCAGGTGGTCAGATAAATTAGGAAGTATCATTTGCAAAACCAAAGCCTAAGAAAACAAATATGACTGTAAAGACAGACCTGGGATTATTAAAAAATAGGTATGTACAAGAACTTGTGACTTATGCATTTTTTTACTCATTTTGTTATCATTAATCTACAATTACATGAAGAACATTGTGTTTACTCGACTCCCCCCTTCAACAAGTCCCCCCACAAAAACCCCATTACAGTCACTGTACATCAGCATAGTAAGATGCTGTAGAATCACTACTTGTCTTCTCTGTGTTGCACATCCCTGCCTGTGCCCACCCCCCACATTACACATGCTAATCGTAAGGCCCACTTTCTTTTCCCCGCCCTTATCCCTCCCTTATCACACCCATCCTTCCCAGTCCCTTTCCCTTTGGCAACTGTTAGTCCTTTCTTGGATTCTGTGATTCTGCTGCTGTTTTGTTCCTTCAGTTTTTCTTTGTTCTTACACTCCACATATGAGTGAAATCATTTGGTACTTGTCTTTCTCCATCTGGCTTATTTCACTGAGCGTAATACCCTCTAGCTCCATCCATGTTGTTGCAAATGCTGGGATTTGTTTTCTTCTTATGGCAGAATAATATTCCATTGTGTACATGTACCACATCTTCTTTATCCATTCATCTACTGATGGACAATTAGGTTGCTTCCATTTCTTGGCTACTGTAAATAGTTCTGCGATAAGCATAGGGGTGCATCTGTCTTTTTCTAACTGGGCTGCTGCATTCTTAAGGTAAATTCCTAGAAGTGGAATTACTAGGTCAAATGGTATTTCTATTTTGAGCTTTTTGAGGAACCTCCATATTGCTTTCCACAATGGTTGAACTAATTTACATTCCCACCAGCAGTGCAGGAGGGTTCCCCTTTCTCCACAACCTCACCAACATTTGTTGTTGTTTGTCTTTTGGATGGTGGCAATCCTTACTGGTGTGAGGTGATATCTCACTGTGGTTTTAGATTGCATTTCTCTGATAATTAGTGGTGTGGAGCATCTTTTCATGTGTCTGTTGGCCATCTAAATTTCTTCTTTGGAGAAATGTATATTCAGCTCCTTTGCCCATATTTTAATTGGATTATTTTCTTTTTGTTTGTTGAGGTGTGTGAGCTCTTCATATATTTTGGATGTCAACCCTTTGTCAGATCTATCATTTATGAATATATTCTTCCATACTGTAGTGTACCTTTTTGTTCTATTGAGGGTGTCCTTTGCTGTACAGAAACTTTTCAGCTTGATATAGTCCCACTTGTTAATTTTTGCTGTTGTTTTCCTTGCCCGGGGAGATATGTTCAAGAAGAGGTCACTCATGTTTATGTCTAAAAGGTTTTTTCCTATGTTTTTTTCTAAGAGTTTAATGGTTTCATGACTTACATTCAGGTCTTTGATCCATTTCAAATTTATTTTTGTGTATGGGGTTAGACAGTGATCCAGTTTCATTCTCTTACACGTAGCTGTCCAGTTTTGCCAGCACCATCTGTTGAAGAGCCTGTCATTTCCCCATTGTATGCCCATGGCTCCTTTCTCGAATATTCATTGACCATATATGCTTGGGTTAATGTCTGGAGTCTCTAATCTGTTCCACTGGTCTGTGGCTCTGTTCTTGTGCCAGTACCAAACTGTCTTCATTACTGTGGCTTTGTAGTAGAGCTTGAAGTTGAGGAGTGAGATCGCCTGCACTTTATTCTTCCCTCTCAGGAATGCTTTGGCTATTTGGGGTCTTTGGTCATTTCATATGAATTTTTAAACTACTTGTTCCAGTTTGTTGAGGAATGCTGTTGGTAATTTGATAGGGATTGCATCAAATCTGTATATTGCTTTGGGCAGGATGGCCATTTTGACGATATTAATTCTTCCTAGCCAAGAGCATGGGATGAGTTTGCATTTGTTAGTGTCCTCTTTAATATCTCTAAAAAGTGTCTTGTAGTTTTCAGGGTATAGGTCTTTCAATTCCTTGGTTAGGTTTACTCCTAAGTATTTTATTCTTTTTGATGCAATTGTGAATGGAATTGTTTTCCTGATTTCTCTTTCTATTAGTTCATTGTTAGTGTATAGGAAAGCCACAGATTTCTGTGTGTTAATTTTGTATCCTGCAACTTTGCTGTATTCCGATATCAGTTCTAGTAGTTTTGGAGTGGAGTCTTTAGGGTTTTTTATGTACAATATCATGTCATCTGCAAATAGTGACAGTTTGACTTCTTCTTTACCAATCTGGATTCCTTATATTTCTTTGTTTTGTCTAATTGCTCTGGCTACGAACTCCAGTACTATCTTGAATAACAGGGGGGAGAGTGGGCATCCCTCTCTTGTTCCCAATCTCAGAGGAAAAGCTTTCAGCTTTTCAATGTTCAGTATGATGTTGGCTGTGGATTTATCATATATGGCTTTTATTATGTTGAGGTACTTGCCCTCTATACCCATTTTGTTGAGAGTTTTTATCATGAATGGATGTTGAATTTTGTCAAATGCTTTTTCAGCATCTATGGAGATGATCATGTGGTTTTTGTCCTTCTTTTTGTTTATGTGGTGGATGATGTTGATGGATTTTTAAATGTTGCACCATCCTTGCATTCCTGGGATGAATCCCACTTGGTCATTGTGTATGATCCTTTCGATGTATTTTTGAATTCAGTTTGCTAATATGTTGTTGAGTATTTTTGCATCTACGTTCATCAGGGATATTGGTCTGTAGTTTTCTTTTTTGGTGGGGTCTTTGCCTGGTTTTGGTATTAGGGTGATATTGGCTTCATAGAATGAGTTTGGGAGTATTCCTTCCTCTTCTGTTTTTTGGAAAACTTTAAGGAGAATGGGTATTATGTCTTCTCTGTATGTTTGATAAAATTCCGAGGTAAATCCATCTGACCCGGGGCTTTTGTTCTTGGGTAGTTTTTTGATTACTGCTTCAATTTCTTTGCTGGTAATTGGTTTGTTTAGATTTTGTGTTTCTTCCTTGGTCAGTCTTGGAAGGTTGTATTTTTATAGGACATTGTTCATTTCTTCTAGGTTTTCCAGCTTGTTAGCATATAGGTTTTCATAGTAGTCTCTAATAATTCTTTGTATTTCTGTGGAGTCCATCATGATGCTTCCTTTCTCATTTCTGATTCTGTTGATGTGTATTGATTCTCTATTTCTCTTAGTAAGTCTGGCTAGAGGCTTATCTATTTTGTTTATTTTCTCAAAGAACCAGCTCTTGGTTTCATTGATTTTTTCTACTGTTTTATTCTTCTCAATTTTATTTATTTCTTCTCTGATCTTTATTATGTCCCTCCTTCTGCTGACTTTAGACCTCATTTGTTCTTCTTTATCCAATTTCAATAACTGTGACATTAGACTTTTCATTTGGGTTTGTTCTTCTTTCCTTAAATATGCCTGGATTGCTATATACTTTCGTCTTAAGACTGCTTTTGCTGCGTCCCACAGAAGTTGGGGCTTTCTGTTGTTGTTGTCATTTGTTTCCATATATTCCTTGATCTCTATTTAATTTGGTCATTGATCCATTGATTATTTAGGAGTGTGTTGTTAAGCCTTCATGTGTTTGTGGGCCTTTTTGATTTCTTTGTACAATTTAGTTCTAGTTTCATACCTTTATGTTCTGAAAAGTTGGTTGGTAGAATTTCAATCTTTTTAATTTACTGAGGTTCTTTTTGTGGCCTAGTATGTGGTCTATTCCGGAGAATGTAGCATGTGCACTAGAGAAAAATGTGTATCCTGTTGCTTTTGGACGTAGAGTTCTATAGATGTCTATTAGGTCCATCTGTTCTGGTGTGCTGTTCAGTGCCTGTGTCCTTACTTATTTTCTGTCTGGTGGATCTGTCCTTTGCAGTGAATGTTGTGTTGAAGTCTCCTAAAATGAATGCATTTCAGTCGATTTCCTCCTTTAGTTCTGCTAGTGTTTGTTTCACATTTGCTGGTGCTCCTGTGTTGGGTGCATATATATTTATAATGGTTATATCCTGTTATTGGACTGGCCCCTTTATCATTATGTAATGTGCTTCTTTATCTCTTTTTAGTTTCTTTGTTTCGAAGTCTATTTTGTCTGATACTAATACTGCAACACCTGCTTGTTTCTCCCTTTTTTTGCATGAAATATCTTTTTCCATCCCTTGACTTTAAGTCTGTGTATGTCTTTGGGTTTGAGGTGTGTCACTTGTAAGCAGCATATGGATGGGTCTTGTTTTTTTATCCATTCAGTGACTCTATTTCTTTTGATTGGTGCATTCAGTCCATTTACATTTACAATGATTATTGATAGGTATGAACTTATTGCCATTTCAGGCTTTAGATTCATGGTTACCAAAGGTTCCAGGTTACTTTCCTTACTATCTAGGAGTCTAACTTAACTTACTTAGTATACTGTTACACACTAAAGGTTCTTTTCTGTTTCTCCTCCTTTTTCTTCCTCCTCCATTTTTTATATATTAGGTATCATATTCTGTACTTTTTGTCTATACCTTGTTTGACTTTGGGTATAGTTCATTAAATTTTGCATTTGCTTAGTAATTAGCTGTTCTACTTTCTTTACTGTGGTTTTATTACCTCTGGTGACAGTTATTCAACCTTATGAACACTTCCATCTATAGCAGTCCCTCCAAAATACACTGTAGAGATGGTTTGTGTGAGGTAAATTCTCTCAGCTTTTGCCTATCTGGAAATTGTTTAATCTCTCCTTCAAATTTAAATGATAATCTTGCCGGATAAAGTAATCTTGGTTCCAGGCCCTTCTACTTCATGGCTTTAAATACATCATGCCACTCCCTTCTGGCCTGTAAGGTTTCTGCTGAGAAGTCTGATGTTAGCCTGATGGGCTTTCCTTTGTATGTGATCTTATTTCTGTCTCTGGCTGCTTTTAACAGTCTGTCCTAATCCTTGATCTTTCCCATTTTAATTACTATGTGTCTTGGTGTTGTCTTCCTTGGGTCCCTTGTGTTGGGAGATCTGTGGATCTCCATGGCCTTGAGAGACTATATCCTTCTCCAGATTGGGGAAGTTTTCAGCAACTACCTCCTCAAAGACACTTTCCATCCCTTTCTCTCTTTCTTCTTCTGTTATCCCTGCAATGTGAATATTGTTCCATTTGGATTGGCGACACAGTTCTCTCAATATTCTTTCCTTCTTAGAGATCCTTTTTTCTCTCTGTGCCTGAGCTTCATTGTATTCCTCTTCTCTAGATTCTGTTTCATTTATAGTTTCCTTCACAGTATCCAACCTGCTTTTAATATCTTCCATCATGCTCTTCAACAATTGGATCTCCAACCTGAATTCATTCCTGAGTTCTTGGATGTCTTTCCATACCTCCATTAGCATGTTGATGATTTTTATTTTGAACTCCCTTTCCGGAAGTGTCACGAGGTCCATATCATTTGTATCTTTCTCGGGAGTTGTATTAATAATTTTATTCTGGACGAGGTTTCTTTGGCATTTCATATTTGTATGTGGCGTCCTCTAGTGTCCAGAAGCTCTATTCTGGAGCAATGTCGAGGGTTGCAGGGGAGCAGTATTGGTGTCTGGGGGGAAGAAGGAGCTGTTCCCACTCCCGGCTGCTGTGCCTGTCTCCACTGCCTGAACCAGTGGGCCAAGCACACAAGTACAAGCTTTTGTCTCAGAGCAGCCGGATATGGATCCCTGCTTTCCACAAGTGGCCAGAATCCCAGTCTCCCCAGGAACTCCGCCTGTCCCAGCTTTCCAATCCCATAATCAGAAGAGTATGATGAAAGCACCATGAAATGTAGGTTTGTGCTCCCAGCGCAGATCTCCGGAACTAGGTATTCAGCAGTCCCAAGCCTTCCACCACTCCCTCCCTGCTCCATTTGTCTTCTTCCCACTGGTGAACTGGGGTGGGGGAGGGGCTCAGGTCCCATGCAGCCACAGCTCTGGTACGTTACCCCATTTGGTGAGGTCTGCTCTTTTCTCCAGGTGTATGCAGTCTGGTGCCGTCCTCTTTCCTGTTGCTCTCTCAGGATTAGTTTCGCCAACTATATTTTCTGATTGTATCCAGTTTTAGGAGGAAGCCTCTGTCTCTCCTCTTACGCCACTGTCTTTAATCCATCTCAACTTATGCATTTTTTAAAGGGGTTTAAAATTTTATACTGGGGGCAATTTGAAGAGGTATGAAATATTTGATAGTTAGGGAATGAGCTAATCAAATAAAACTTTAGTAAAATCACTTGGCATCAGTGTGCAGGGTGAATAGGGAACAGGATGGAATCAATGAAAAAGGAAATATTGAATAGACTACTGCAATATTTTAGGTGAAATATTTTGAGGACCCCAAATACAAGTAGTGTCAGTGAGCCAAAAAGACAGGATAATTTGGAAAGTAACTCAGGACATCAAATTTCATTTGTCTTCATCTCATGTGGGTAACACTGAGGAAATGCTAGCTTTAACTTTTGAAACCACTATTTTCCTACAGCAAAAAAAAAAAAAATCATAATGTGCTAATACCTAAAGAAGGAGTTACTGAGTACTGAACTCATTTCATTGCTTCTAATTTTTGTTTTCAGAATATAGATATAATTTTTAATAACAAGCATTATATGGAGTTTTTAAAGGTATACTTTATGAAATAAATGGATTATCAATTGTCAAATGGGTTTTTGAATTAAAAACCATAAAATTCCAAGTTAGAAATGCCATTAACACACCTCTGTATAGTTGGTAGATGTGAAATAGTTAAGTCAATTATGCAGTTATAAAACAGGTTTAGTAATTACTTTCATAGTTTTGTAATAATTTATGACCTAATAAATATATTGAGGTGGAAAGCAAAGTTTTCTTCCATTAAGTTTCCATTTTAAGCATAAGCATGATAGCCTATAACACACTGAAAATTATTTAAAGCCTTGATTATTAAGACAGCAATAATACAGGATCCTTATGTATCCTAACAAGCATCAGATATAGAATTAAGAGTATTAGTATCATCGAGAGGGTAAATGAATATTGTTTGAAAAAACATGCTTACTTATGAGTTCACATATAAGCCACCCATAAGCCTATGTACCACTAAAAGCTTCAAAAAGCCAGGATTGTGCAGCAATCTAACAGGGATATTGGAATTATCAAAATTGCAAAGGTTGCTCCCAATATAGACAGCCAAATGGTCAAATGAATACTGTCTAAAAAATTGGTAGTTTGGATACTACTCAGGTAATCATTGGCCTCCAGAGTGCCAACTAATAAGCAGAAGATAGAAACAAGCCTTCCTAGGCAGCAGTTCAAGTTTGAAAATTAGGAGGACATGCCAAGACAGAATTCCAGTGCTATAAATGGCTTCTGCATCAGGAGGGGCAGATCATGAAGTGCTGCTTCTGGGCATGACATGAGTTTTTGTTCATCCATCTGATTAATCAAATTATGGTTCTCATTAAGAGCAAAGGATATGAAGGAGACTGACTTATACTGGTTTCCTGATCTAATATGAGTCACCTTAGCCCTTCTGCCCTCTTGCATGAGTTCTCTATGAAGCAGCTAAGGAGTCTGTTACATGCACAACTGCAGGTAGAACTGCCTTAGAAACGAGGACAGAACTGAACCAACAGAGGGCGCTTCACTAAAGACACTGCCATAGGGATAAAGGAAAGGCATGAAGAAAGGTGAAACGAGGTAGGCTTACCAAGCAATCATTGACTAAAATTATCAAGAAATATATCACAAGAAGATATCACAACTGCGGGAGTAGGGTTAACTCATCATTAGTATTCAGTTATTCATAGAAAAAGAACACTCGATTTATTAACGTTACAAGATAATTATCAATTCACAGCAGATCTGACAATAATGGGTGAGAATAAAAGGAAGCTAATGAACAAAAAGAAAAACTTGGCTGAAGTAGTGAATAAAGTAGAAGTTGCAGAAACAAAGAAGTAACCTGGAAAATAAGAAACTCTGACATAAAAACAAAACAAATCAGGCAAATGAAAATCGTGATTTCACCACTGACTATATATACTATTAAATGAAAAGGAAATGTGATGTATGCACTCTTTAGTAATAAGCTACTTTAATTCTGAAAATGTAGAATAGCTAGGATATATGCCTCCAATGAATATAAGCTCTGGACTTACTATTAATATAACTCAATAACAGTGGGTCTCCTTATGGTCCTTTCGGCATGTTGTTGAATTCAGACGGACATCCAAAAGCAATGACAAAGTGACTTAATTCTTTTCAAGTCTTTGAAAAATTGCCAAAGGTGCAACAGTAACCCCTCGGGAAAATTTTTTTAAGTTCTTGTCACACAGTTATCTTTTGGAAGCCACAAGTGTGGATATTACATGTATCCTCCAATATTCCCCAGACTTCCTTAAATTCAGCCCACTTTTGTGCTTTCAAAGGGGCACCTTAACTCTCTTTTGGGGCAGTTTTTCCTCTAAGAAATGGTACTCTGATTTCTCCAACGTAAAAGATACAAATCAGTTTGAGTTCCTTTTATTCCTCTCAGTCTTTACTATGTATGCTATGAACAAAAAGTCCTAGTAACCACAGATTTCTTTCTCTTATCAAAGTCTTTATAAACAGAAAATGTATCTCTTAAAAACACATCACTGCTTATTCCCCATCTCATATTTTATACAATCATACTAACACCCACAGCAGTCCCAAATAACATGTACATTTGAAGTAGAAACTACATCCTCAGAATAAGTTATCTCCATGTAGTTTACCATCCCCACCTCACCACCATAGTACTTACCTGCTGCATTTGAAACTGCATGCTTATCTGATATTTACAACTCCTCTTCATTTCCGATAGCTCCATTTTATTTCTTGACCTATATTTCCATCATCTATTTGTTAAAGTATTTGAGCATGTATGTGTGGTAATCATGTACATACATGTATATCAACTCAACTAAGTATTTTTAAAAAGTCAAATTTGAATCAGAAAGTCAATCCATACTGATTTCTTGCAGTTTTAATGAGAATTTGCTACAGATTTCACAGCATTTTTAAGAGATGATGCACTAATATTTGCCAGCTGTAAGGACTGTATTTCTGATAAACAACACTGATTCCATTTTAGTCCAACATCGTATTACAGCTGCTGAGTAAATAATACATTTAGATTTAATTTTTTCTTCAAAGGATAAGGTCAGAAACACAAAGGCATTAGTAATGCAGACATTAAAATACTTTCTGTCCTTAGTTCATATTTTAAATATAGAACCAAATTACAGTTTCTCTCTATATACCCAATGATAACATTATCGTACTATAAAGAGTAAAGTCAAAGTACATTCCAGATTCTACACTGTTCTCTATCCAACAAGAAGTGACCTTAAGGTGATGAGATCAATAAAAAGATTTGAAACTTGAATTAAGTGAAAAATAGGCTATTAAAACTAGAACATAAATTACCAGAGTACATCTTAAATATAAGTACAGTTACTGATACTTTACTTTGGATATATTAATATACATTCATATATAATGTATTTCTTTTTTTTAATTGAAGTTTTTTTTCTAACTAAGGTACATTACATACAGAAAATGCACATATTATACACTTCATTGACTTTTGACCAATCTATATAACCGATGAAATCAATACATCAATCAAAATATGGGACAAAATATCTTCACCTTGGAATCTTCTCTCAAACCCCTTTCATCTGTCTCTAACACAGAGGCAGGCACTATTCTAACCTCAATAGATTAATTTTACAAGTTCTACCACTTCTTTTAATTGAATGATATAGGAATTTTTTTTTTCCATTTCTTCTATTTATGTTGGGTTTGCTTTGCAATTTTTTTCTCAGTTTCTAAAGATGACAGTTAGAACACTTATATTTAGGTATTTTTTCTAATATAAACATTTATAATTATGAATTTTTCCCATGACACTGTTTCAGCTGCATCTCATAAAGTTTGATGTATTGTGTTTTCATTAGTGTTCAGTTCAAAGTGCTTTCATTGTATTTCTCCGGCTATTTCTTCATTGACTGGTGGGTCTAGAAGTGCACTGATTAATTCCAAATAACTTGAGATTGTCTATATTTTTTATTAATAATTTTTACTTATATTATCATCATAGCACATACTCAGAAGGGTTCAGTTTTTGAAACTGATTGTGGCTTGTGTCATAGCCCAGTGTATTCTCTATACTGGGGAATGTCCTAGTCTGCTAGGGATCCTATAAACACAATACCACAACTAGGTGGTTTAGACATTTATCTCACAATTCTGGTGACTTAACGTCTGATGAAAGGAGGCCAGCATGGTGGGGTTCTGGTGAGAGCCCTCTTGCTGGCTTGCAGATATCTGACTTCTCCATATCCTCACATAACTGACAGAAAAGACGTCACTAATGTCTCTTCCTCTTCTGGACAGCGCACAAAATCATCAAAGGTTCTCTACCCTCATTACCTCATCTGAATCTGTTTCCCAGGGTCTCCACCTCCAAATACCATCTCATTGGGAGTTGCATGAAGAATGGAAGGATGGAAGTGCAAGTACACTCTTCTTACATTATACTAATATTAGAAATGGTTTGCTGAATCTCAGCAGAATTTGTCTCATTAGTGAATGACATTTATCTTCATTTTTAACTCTATGTTTTACTTTTATATTATCTCCTTAAAACACCCCCATGCTTCATGAATCTCTTCTCCATATTATATTATAGCATATATAAGCAGGAATTATTCTAAGTATCAAAAATCAGAGTTAGTCACACTCATCTCAATAATATATACTTCACAGCATTTAATCATTATTAAAAACAAATTAAGACCAAGATTTTACTAATTAAAATAGATGTCAAACAAATAAGTATCAAATTCATTAGTAAACAAAGGTTTATAAGCAGTTATAATTGTATAAAAAACTTTTGGAGAAGTTTATAAATGACTGACCATAATGGTTACATGAGATTCAAAATTGCTACCCAACAATTTAGTAGTATCTATTGAAAACCTATTAAAAAAAACAAATTTTAGCTGTGGTGAAACCATCGTAAGTATCTAAAGTTTAAAAATTATATTTTTGGAAAATAATTTTGGAAAATATCACACAGTCACATAAGAGATTTCTAAATGGCAAATCTTAAGGCAGGAATAGTTTGAGGAAAGAGTAAAACCTTCTCTTTCATTGCTCCTGTCAGGGTCATTTTTAATAACTACAGTATCTACATATGTCCCATCCTAATTCTACTGTTAGTTGATTTTCCAGTGGCCTACATTTTTGCTTCACACTCATAAAATACCTTTCAATCATCTCAGGACTTTCAATCTATTGTTCATATGCCTATTTGTGCCTCATTTGCTTATATTTGTTTGTATTTGTTATACACTGATACATAGTAAATTACTCTAAAACACAGAGGTTAAAATATTTACTACAGACTTCAGTTCACCTGGCACTGGCTAGTCGCCTGTCTTCTGTAAATGGGAATCTGCTTGAACCTTTGTGTATGAACTTAAGTACTGGCATATCTCCCAGTTTGAATGGGTGATTTTCTGATAAACTGTTCAGACTAATGTACCTACATATCTAAAGGCCGTTGATAAACTCATATTGCATGTCAAATTCTTCTACTAAAGCTGTAGTTCGAAATGGACAGTGTCTTCTAATACATCTTTGAATAAATTATTCAGTGACTATTTGAAGGCAGGGGGATGAAGACACATTCAAAAAAGGTAACATGATACTAGAAAAGGAGAACGGGATGGGGGAAGAGGGGACAAACAGGAATTAACTTGCCTAAGACACTAAAAGCAAGCTTATTTTTGAAACTTAAAACACTAAGTAATTGAATAATAACTTGCCTAAGACACTAAAAATAACACTTCTTGAAACTTAAAACACTAAATAATTGGTACTTGAGAAATACTGGAATCATCAGAAATTATACTCACGATAAAGAACACAGGTAAATAATCTTACAGAACAGTTTGACAATACTTGTGCTCATTACAGAACATGTATTCATATTTTTAAATGATACATAATTTTTTTTTCTATTGGTATTGATCAAAACAAATTGCTAACAGCTGTAAGTTAGCAGTCTTGTTGCTACCGGCCAGACCTGTTTCTATTGTGCAGTGTGTAAACAATTTCAGAGAAGTTGACATCAGATGTGAAGGAACTATGATAGAATGAGACAAAATATAATACCACTCTCTAATCACATCTGAGCATAAACAAAAAAATCTGTGCAGTCATAAAAATGACCCAACATCTCACTTGCAACAGCTGCTACTTCATTATAAACATTAGATTCATTCCATTCCTCTTCTCTACTAGGTAAATCATAGAATTATCCTCAACTTATGAGAATACATACTCCAAAACAAACATCTACACTTCCTCAAATCTTCCTTAAATCACTAAAACAAGCCTCAGTCCTATAAGAAGCCCAGCTGATATCCTCTGAGACAGGGTCCCTGTGGTCTAGGTCCTCTCTGCTTTATGAGGTTTAAAAAAATTAACTTTTACTATAAAATGTGTTTGTAATGGTCTTTAACTGGTGGATATCAACAGTATATAATCATTTTATTTAATAGGAACATAAATTTATATAAATTTAAATATTAATCATATCATACCTAAGATTGTTTACAACATATTTACATAAAAATTAGAAAACCTCAGATTGATCTACAAGTAAATATCAGGTAGATTTAATAACAAATATATATAAGTAAACAAATTAATTAAACAGACTATTTTGATGCCCACAGAAACAACAACTATAAAATTCATATGGAACCATAAAAGACCCGCAATTCTCAAAATAATCTTGAGGAAAAAAGAATAAATCCAGAGGCTTTACACATCCTGATTTCAACAAACTGTAAAGCTACACTAATTAAAACAGCATGGTATGGCATAAAAACAGACATACAGACCAACGGAACAGGATAGCCAGGCCAGAAATAAACCAATGCATACTGGCAACTAATCTCCAACAACGGTGCCAAGAATACACAATGGGCAAGGATAGTGTCTTCAACAGATGGCACTGGGAAAACTGAATATTCACATGTAAAAAAAGAGATTGGACCCTAGCCTTATACCATACCAAAATCAACTTATAATGGATTAAGGACTGAAATGTAAGACATGAAACTGTAAAACTCTTAGAAGAAAAAACATGGTAAAAGGTTCTGACATTAGTCCTGGCAATAATTTCTTGGCCATGACATCAAGAGCACACACAGGCAACAAAAGCAAATATAAACAAACAGGATTATATCAAGCTGAAAGCTTGTGTACAATAGTGGGGAAAAATTAAGACTCAAAAGACAATCTAAAGAATGGGAGAAAATATGTGTAAACCATAAATCTGGTAAGGGTTTAATATCTAAAATATATAAGGAACTCTTGACAACTCAATAGTAAAATAAATAACCAATGGGCAAAGGATTTGAATAGACATTTCTCCAAAGATGACACATAAATGGACACCAGAAATATGAAAAGATGCTTAATGTTATCAGGGAAATGCAAATCAAAATTACAATAAGGTATCACCCCACACCTGTGAGGATGGCTATTGTTTAAAAAAATAACAGGTGTTAGAGAGCTTGTGGAGAAATTGAGACCCATGTACACTACTAATAATAATGTAAAATGACACAGCAGCTATGGAACACAGTATTAAGATTGTTGAACAAATTAAAAATACAACTACTGTATGATCCTACAATCTCAGTTCTGCTTATACATCAAAAGAACTGAAACCATTAACTCAAAGAGATCATGTGAACTCTCATGTTCATTGAAGCACTAGTCATGACAGCCTATGTATGGAAATAATCTGAGTGTCTATGGACAGAAGTATGGAAAAAGAAAACGTTGTGTATACATACAACAGTATCTTATTCAGCCTTAAGAATGAGGAAACCCTGCATTTATGACTACACAGATGAACCTGAAGGACACCATGCTAAATGAAACAGACCAGAAATAGGCAAATACTGCATAATTCCAGTTACATGAGGTATCTAATATAGTCATAGAAGCAGAGAACCCAATAGTGCTTGCCAGTGTGTAGAATGTAGAGGAAATGAGGAGTCATTATTCAATGGTATAAAGTTTCAGTTATGCTAGAAGTTCAAATTCCAGAGATCTACTGAATAATATAGTGCCTATAGTTAACAATATTGTACTTTTTTTGCATTTTGAAATTTGTTAAGGGGGTCAATCTAAATATTCTTACACACACACACACACACACACACACACAGGACACAAGGCAACCCTAAGAGGCATAGGATATATCTTGATTGTGTTGATGCTATTATGAGTGTTTGCAGACATCCAAGCTCATAGAATTGTACACATTAAACATGTGCATCCTTGAATATCAATTATACCTCAATAAAGCTATTTTAAAAAATGAACAATTTGAAAGCATATTGTAATTTGATTCTGTTGATTCAAATTCTATAATCAAAGTAACATTTACATTTCAAACATGATATATGAACTATAAAGCATTCTTATGTACTCATTGTAGATTAAGTATAATATAAATCATATAAATCATTTCATATAATTCCTTATACAAAATTTAAAAATAAAGCTCTTAAAATTATAACTATGTCTATTTTAAATACTAAGTGTGATTATTTCAGTTCACATTTACAATTCAATAGGATAATACATTTATTGTTGGTAGATAATTTCTAAGTTTCATAGTTGTCTTTTAAACTGGCCTACAATCACTTTGAACTGTTTAAATGGAAGTGACTAACTACATTATAGTATTCCTGACATTAAAGGAAAAAGAAAGGAAACCAATCTATTTCAGTGGTTAGCTTTCCTAATATTTAATAATGGTGCAAATTAGGGAGTTATTTCTTATTGACTAGAAATAGTGGATTATCTCCACCATCTGTCAATGTAACTGAAGTGTTATATTTATGGTAAATACTTATTTTAGTATCTTACCCTAAAGGTATTTTGAAAACATATGGGGAAATCTTTTGCCAGATCGTAAAAGCTCGGAAGAGTTCTAATCCTTCTCAGCCTCCAATTTTCCTCAGTGCACTGATTCAAGCAATTGTATTTTTTAAGGCATAGAAAATAATATATAAGTATGGTGTTTTGTTTACATTGCCATATTTTTGTATTAATATGTAAAACTATTTCAACAATGTGTAAGTACATTTTATTTGACTTTAATAATTACATCACTATCACTACAAGTCCCAGAAAATGTGAATATTTTTTTCCTTTGTGGGTTAATATCATAGTTTTGATATACTACTTTAATTGGATATCAGAGTCTATATTCTGTGCGTCGTAAATTACTAGGAAGGAAGACATTTTTCATAAGGCTTCTATTTTACCGAGGTGTAGTTACATGTTCATTTTTATAGTTTCTTATTCATGTCTTTCTCAAAGCTTTCTTTCCCATTTTATTGTATAAATAGGTGTAGTGAATAAAAGTAGCTTCATGAAAAGTTACTACACAGATTACAGATTCAAAGAGTCTTTAATATAGTTTTCTCATTTCATATTTGAACAACAGCATGACAATTTTAAACATTAGAATATATATAATCAATGGTTATTGGAGTTGTTACCATACGTACTATTCTAGATGTTGCCATCACACCACTATTTGCTCTGATGAAAGCATTTCAGAGTAAACATTCAGCCATACTGAAATCATTATAGTTTTCAGTAACTAAATAATGTTTAGCTATGTCAATCACAATTTCCCCTCATGGCTTTTTCTCTCAAACTCCATCTCTGGCTTTCAATGCTTGGAATATAATGGGATGGAAATGTGAAGTATAAGAACCCTAGTTTTCACTCTTATTCCAAATTTTATGATTAAATATAATATTTTGAAAGTATTACTATCTACTGTAAGTTTTCCCATTTTTAAAATGGCACTAATAAATCTTCACTAGTATTTCTTTTGAAGATCAAACAACCCTCAAGAGGATATTTCTCAATGGGACATCATGAAATAGGTGATCCAGCCTACGACCCCTCTCAGAAAACCTGATGTTAACAACCAGACACACAAAAACACCTTCACAAGAGTTCTGGCTTCCAGAGGAGAGATTACAGTACCCAAGTGGAGCACAGAGAAACAAGATAAGACACACTGAACAGGGTAGAAGGTACAATTTCACCCTACCAGTCAACTCTCCCCTAAGCCCACATAGTACATGGCTGAGAGAGATGCCTTGCACCTTGGAGCAATCCCATGGGACAAAGAGTGAAGGGAGCATCTGACTTTCTGTAGACCCAAACTCCAATTCCATTCAGGCGTCCCAAGTCAGGCCAGCTTCGCAGGTGCGGGCCGTATCCCAGTGACAGGCTGCTCCCCATGGACTCAGGCTGTAGTCCTGCCTCAGAACCAGACCAGCCTCTATAGATCCAGGACCCAAGTACTAGATGTGCCTCACTCTCAGGCCCACCAAAACAGACCACGCTTCATGTCTGCCCTAGCAGCTGGACAGCTCCTGCAAACCTTAACTGCTCCCAAATTTCTGAAGACTCTGCCTCCAGAACTTTTACTCTTACATACAATTTATAGGTTATGATGATGTGATGTTTAATGTTCTAAATTGAAACATTAGATTATTCAGTTTCAGAGTGGGTTGGAGACTGTATATTAGGCATGAGGGAGATGTGAGATGTGATGTTTCTGTTGATCATATATGAAATTAGCCAATCATCACATAAGCAGATTCTTCTTCATCTCATACAGTAACCTAGAAATGCTTCCCATTTCATGCAGAGCAGTACTTTCAATAGTCAGGCCTAAAATGTCTCATCTAATGACTCAAGAAAAGAGTTTATTTTACTCCCTCCCCACCACAGCAAATGCGTAATTTGCACACACTCCAAAATGACATGAAAATGATGACAGCCTCTTCTAAACAGGCAGAAAAATGTATCTCAGTTTCATGACAATGAAATTATGATTACCAAAAACTATGTCATGTAACTTACAAAGGAAATGACAAATACTACCAGATACCTTTTTAAACAAACCATGTTGCTTGCTTATATGATGCTATCATAACAAGTACACTTTAAATTTATGATAATATTGGGGATGCTGCGCCCATTCTTTCAGTTTAGCTGGAAAAGTCGTCTCACTAGACCACAGTCAGCTGTGGGTTGCTTTTCTAGATTTATTTGCTATCTCAGCAGAATGCTTTGGACAAAATAAAGGAGAGGCAGAGTTGATGTGGCATTGACTATGAAGAGGTTATTGCATAGTCAAGATTAAATAGAACGCTACTAGATTACCTGAGATAAATAGGGCATGATGTATAAAAAGAAGGAAATTTGTAGTCTCAGCCTCTGAAAGATGCAAAGGCCAGGAGCTATATGCTCTAGACTGCGAAGGAGTTCCAGATGAATAAAACTTTCTAATCTGGATCTAAATTGTTGGGACATACTAAAAATACAGAGAATTTGAAATTAGCTTGGAGTTCGCCTTGATGTTGAGAAACATTAGATTATTCAATGTTGGGATGGGTTGGAGACTGTATATTAGGGATGAGGAAGATGTGAAATGTGATGCTTCTGTTGATCAGATATGAAATTAGCCAATCATCACTTAAGCAGGTGGAAAGTGGATTTAGTTATTCATGGTTACTGTAATAGGTGAGACAAAATAGTATCAGAGAAACATTCCTGAGCTAGAAGTCAGGAATGTAGACTTCTATTTAGATTCTATAACAAAATAGCTGTATCATCATAAAGCCATTGGCCTTTCTGATCTTTGTTTTCATTTATTTGTATAATTGAGGCAATAAACTATATCAAATTCAATAGAAAAAAGTAAAACATGTAAAAGTGCTTTAAAATGCTTGACTATTAAATGAAATACTTGTCTTATTCTTATAGTGTATTGTGTCAAATGTCTTATTATTCTATTATCTTCTTTTCTGTGACACCACACATATTGATCTGCAGTTAGTAACTCCAGGATGACTACTTCAGAGACTTTAGTTCAGGCTCTTATCTCATCTGGAAAATATTTCCAGGTTGGCAGAAATAAATCTTCATGGAGATGCTCAGGAGATGTCAACTACAGTGGCATTAAGAAGGCTGAAAATGACAGGACATGGTTTGTCATTGGAAGTGGTTCCAAAAGAGTGAATTTAATAATACATAGGGCAGACATTCAGACAGCTGTCTCAGATCAGCTAGGAAATGGTCTTGACAGACAAATCTGTAAAACAGTTGCCAAATGTTTGACACCTAAATATTAAAGTGGGTCACCAATGAGTTTGACTCACAGGGATTCCACTGAGTATATCACAGGCTCCTAGGACTAGAATCACAGAGCTTATAGTTGGAATAACTTGAGAAGTAACAGTGATTAGTTTAACCCAATAAATCCATTTTTTTTCCATAATATACTTGTACCTGTTCAAAGGTTCAGGACTGATAAAACAATTCTAGACCTCTGTATCTATCTCACCAGACATATTACTACCAGACATATTACTACATTTTAGGGACAATTTTAGATGGTCTCAATAGTATTTTGAGAGATTTCTAAGTTATTTTGGCAGATTGACTCTAGAACAAGTATTTTTCTCCCACAATGGCTAATGAAATAGGTAAACTAAAGAAAACCAACAACAAAAAAATACTCCAGTAGCAAAAATGGAAGGAAACAGAACCTAAAGAAGTTAATTTCATAGCCTGCTGACCAAAAAGACAGACTACCTTCACAATGAGAGCGAGAGGTGGTGATACAAAGGCTTGGAACCTGGACCGTATGGAAAGGTAGCTTCTACCATAGCTCCAGATGGTCCCGATATTCATTAAAGTTTCCTTGAGTGTTAGGTGGATTTACTGGCTCATTTCTAATTTAAAAAAAATGTTCTGGATGCTATGAGGTATCTTGGCTTGGCTATAAAAAGGCTCTGGCTTCCATCCTGGGTTCTCTGTTTCGTCTGTTTCTGATCACACAGTTTAGGGTAAGAAGGTGACATGTTATGAGAAGCCCAACACAGCATATTGAGACTCTGTCTGTCCAACCCAATAGAACTCGAAGAACTGAGGACTACCAGCGACCCCATGAATGGGTTCGGAAGTGAGTCCTTCAGCCTCAGTCAAGTCTTTAAATGACTGCCTCAATTCAACCTAATGAAAAATACTGAGGAAGAAGCAAGCATACAGCTTGCTCCTAGATTTCTGACCCACAGGAAACTGAGATAATAAATGTTTTTATTTTTGAACTGATAAGTGTTTGGGGATAACTTTTTTTTACTCAGAAATAGATAACTAATAAACCTGCATATCCAGGAAGTCATATAGACTGGAGAATAGATGAGTAGCTCCTAGAATTAGGAAATTATGCAAAGTAAAAGGACTTTTGTAATATAGTATGATCCACAAGAACATAGAGGCAGCAAGTCTAAGTAGACAACTTTCCACAGAATAAAGAAATTTATTGAAGAATTGAAAATAAAGAAAACACCAGACCTAGAAAGTTTTCAGCAAATTTCTAACAAATGTTCAACGTGCAGATAGTTTCACTGCAGTACAGATCATTCCCGAGCACTGAGCATGAAAACCAAAACACCCTAATTCTTTTTCTAAAGTATAACATCAATATCTAAACCTGAAAATCATGGTATAAAGAAAACTAAAACCAATGTCACTTATTAATATCTATTAAAACATACTAAGTACAGAATTAACTAAAAATAAGACATTAAGAAAATCGTACACTATGAGCAAATATGATTTATTCTAAGAATGTATAATTACCTCAATTTCAGGATATCTATTAAAATCTAATATCATTAATGGCATCTAAAGTTAAAAAACATATACTTATCTCCATAGATGCTGAAGAAGCTTTGAAAATATTCAACATGCATTCTGATAAAAGCACACAGGAAAAAAAAATGTAGGAATATTTTCCTCAAATATTACACACACACACACACAAACAAAAACACTAGACTTTTAGATCTTAAACGATTATCTTATTAAATGAAGAAACACTAGAACTTTAACTACTAAGATTAGAAACAAGGTAAAGATGTCACTATTTCTACTAGTACTCAACCTATATAAGAGAGGTTAGTCACAATTCATTAACTGATATTAATTAAAATTGGTAAGGAAATAGTAGAGAAAAAGTCAAACTATCTACTTGTAAATGACAGGGCAGTAACCTGAAAATCCCAAGAGAATCAATGATTAAACTAATGAAAACAATAGAAATTTAACAGAATATAAAATTAACATGGAAAAAAGTCAAACGCCTTCATATATTCAACAGAACTAGATGGAAGAGAAAAAGAAAAACCGTATTTACAACCATATCTTCTTCTTAAGAAATGTACAATATGTATGAGGAAATATTTTAAAACTCCTTTTTTAAAATAAAACTTTTTAAAACAGAAAAATATCTCCCTGATCTTATATATGATGACTCAACATTATAAAGATGTCAATTTTCCTTTAACCAATTTATAAAGTTAATTCACTCATAATGAAAATTCACCACAGTCTGTTTACACGTTTAGACAAGTTAAAACTGAAGTTGATATGGAGAAATAAACATTTAGAAACAGAAAAAACACTGAGGGGAGTAAGCCCTCATGGATGTTAAAACATAATATAAAACCCCTATAAATAAAAGAATCCTGGTGTAATAGAAAAAGATAGACTAAGAAAGCAGAAATAGATCCAAGTATATGTGAAAATTTAGTACATGATAGAAGTGGCATCTCAAATCATTAGGGCAAACAAACTTTTAAATAAGCAGCACTTGGGGATCTGGGTAACTATTTTAGAAGATAAAATATAGATCCATATTCTTATTAATAGAAGAATTAACAGCAAACAGGTAAGATATCTTATGTTTCCCTCTAAAAATTTTAGAGTTCCATATGTTACATTTAGATAAATTTGGAATGAAATTTTGTAAGTATAATATATAGAAGAAATTTCATGTTTGGATGCCCAATTGATAAATCACAATTTGTTGAAAAGACTATGCTTTCCCCATTAATTGCTCTTCATCTTTACTAGAAACAAATAACAGTATTTAAATGGGTCTATGCATTCTACTGGTTCCACTGGTCTCTGTGGATATTCTTTCACTCTTACCACATTTTCTTAGTTGATGTAGCTTTATGAGTCTTAAAAGCATGTTGTGTGAATCTTCCAACTTTGTTCCTACTTTTTAGTATTGTCTTGCTTATTCTGATTCTTCTGCCTTTCTATATAAATTTACCATCAGATTGTTAATTACATATTTCCCAATAAGAAATAAATTTCATCTACCAAGCTGGGGACAAAGGACCTGGACCATGTTGAGTATTCAAATCCATAAGCACAGTATGCTTCTCCATTTATTGAAGTATTTTTATTCCTTTCATTGATATTTTGTAATGTTCATCAGAAAGATCCTGCACATTTTGTTAGATTTACAACAAAGTATTTCTTTTGGGAGTAGAAAGCTACAATAAATGGCATTGATACCCTTTAGCTGTTCTTCATTTTAGTATTCAATTATCTGTTAGCATATATAGAACTGATTTTCATAAAATGTGTCCAGTGATTATCCTAAATTCACTTATTAGTTCTACAACATTCTGTGTGGTTATTTTGGTTTTAACTAGAGATTCATGTAATTTCCTAAGAAGTCTAGTTTTATTTCTTCCTTTCCAAATTTTACGCCATTTCTTTCTTTCCTTATTGTTCTTGCCACGGTTTGTAGTACAATGATGTATGAGATGTGGTAAGAATAAATATCCTTGCCTATTCCTGATTTTGAGGAGGGGGAAAGGATCGAGTTTTTCATCACTATATGTTATCTGCAGTATTATTTATATTTTTTAGATGACTTCAAAGTTCACTTTTACCAAACTTCAATAGGTTTTTAAATAATGGACTTTTCAGTTTTTCTGCATCAACTGATTTTTCATCCTTAATATTATAGAATACATTGATTTTGAAATCAACCCAAATCCAAACTTATGGTCCGAGCCTCAAATAACTCAAAAACATGTTGGAAACTATTTTCACCTGTTTCCCAGAAGAGAGATGTTATAATTGGTGATACTTATTCTTTAACTGATTTACAGAATTTGCCAGTGAAGTCACCTACACCTGGAGTTTATTATGAAAACTTTATAGTGTCATCATTCAATCTCTTTAACATAAGGTTATTACCTATTTTTTTCTGGAGTTGATATTTTTTACTACAGGAGAGGAACCCCAAACTTGTAAGACTAGGTGCTTACATAAAAACTGTCATTAAGTTTTTATGTCCTTTATGCTATCAAGTTAACTGTCTTCTTGTCCTAAGGAACCTTTTCTCTGTAATCAAATTATTTGAAATGTAAAGGATAGTTCCAGATCTTATCCCCACTTTGAAACGTAAACATGTAGATCTGGAAATTTCTATTTAATAAACTGTTATCTTTCAAGAGCCTTCCTTTTAACTCACATTCTAGTTTGCATTTGATCAAAACTCATAACCATGCAGAAACAAGAATATATGTATCTCCCACAGTTTTCATTCAAAAAAAAAAATTTCTGCACATATCAGTTCTCTACACCAATGACAAAAATGTTTGGCCATTCGTTATTGTGCTACAAGACCCTCCAGTCTGTTCATCTTTTCTATATTTCTTACCTATTACACAAGTTGGGTAATTACTATTACCTGATTTACTAATTTCTCCAGTAGTCTCTATCCTGCCATTGATCCCATCAACTGAAATTTTTAATTACACTTTCCAATTGTAAAATTTCCACATGGCACTATATTATATATTCCACTTTCCTCCAGAGAATTTCTCTCTGTATTATTCTGGGAGTGTTTTGCTTTACCTCTTTTGCATGTTTATAATACTGATTTTTAGATTCTTTGATATTTCCAACATCTTGTTCGTCTTGGGCTTAGTATCTGTTGAGAATCTGTCCCTAGAGAATTTGTCAGACTTGTTTCTGTCTGTTGAGTAATTTGAGTATTGAGAATGTGTATTGGACATTTTGAATATCATAATATGGATCTGGTTTAAATCCTGTGGAGAATAGGCTTATTTTTTTAATCTCATTTCATTCTCTTGTTTTAGCAAGAATCAATATTTTTAGGTTTTATACCACAAGTTACAACCCACTTTCTGTGCATAGTGGTTCTAATGCCCATTCAATGTATTGCCCTTTCTGTGCTTTTTCAGCCAGTCCTGTCTGTGCCCAGGAGCCAAGCTGAGACCTTAGCCATATGGTAATTGTGAGTTCAGTCCTCAGTTTTGTATGCTGATTACAGTCAGGTCCTAAAATGTGCAAATCCAGGGCAACTCAAGCATTCATACAGAATTTATGTCTCCCATTCTCACAATCCTTCCTCTTTTTTCCCCACTCAATGATTTCTTACTCTCAATGGCAACACAGTGTGTTGCCAACTAGAAAAGACCCTTCCTAGTCCTCTTGCTAGAAAGCTGGAGCTTAATAGCCCACTCTGTTGTATATTACCCATGATTGTTTCTGTCTTTAGGGCCAAATAACAAGACAATAAAGAGAAAAATATCAATGAGAATTCTTCTCTCCCCTCTTTGGAGTTCAGCTCCATTAGAAAGAAAGAGATTCCCATTGCAAAGTTTTAGATGCAGGAACAGTCACTGTTTCTGCTAGTGGGTTTCAGGTTCAGAAATGAAATTTGAAGCCATGAGATTTTTTTTTAAAAAAAGGATTTTTCCCTCTTTCTATATGCCATAGTGGTCCCTGTTCACACTCCTTGAACCAGAAAAAAAATCTTTTGAAGACCGTTTTTTCAGGAGGAGATGATAAATGAAATAGAAATTAGAGAAGAGGAATACAAAGAAGCTGAGGCACAGAGAGAAAAAAGATCTCTAAGAATGAAAGAATATTGAGAGAACTGTGTGACCAACCAAACAGAACAACATTCACATTATAGGGGTGCCAGAAAAAGAAGAGAGAGAGAATGAATTTGGAATGAAAGAGAGAAAGGGATAGAAGAGTCTTTGAGGAGGTAATTGCTGAAAACTTCCTCAATCTGGGGAAGGAGATAGTCTCTCAGGCCATGGAGATCCACAGATCTTCCAACACGAGGGACCCAAGGAAGACAACACCAAGACATATAGTAATTAAAATGGGAAAGATCAAGGATAAGGACATGCTATTAAAAGCAGCCAGAGAGAGAAATAAGATCACATACAAAGGAAAACCCAACAGGTTAACATCAGACTTCTCAGCAGAAACCTTACAGGCCAGAAGGGAGTGGCATGATGTACTTAATGCAATGGAGCAGAAGGGTCTGGAACCAAGATTACTTTATCCAGCAAGATTATCATTTAAATTTGAAAACCCTTTTTCAGTGTGCAGCTTGAGGATCTGTACTGCCATTGTATCTAGCCCAGAAGGGAAGAAGAAAAAAATTCCATGAAATCACCATGAGTCATTCACTGTTTGGGTTGTGGTTTTTTTCCTCAACATGCCTACCACAATTTAGTTCTCATAGTTCCCAGATTATTGTTACATACATTCTTTTATGTTTTTTAATTGTGTTCAGTGAAGAGCATGATGAAGCATAGTTTCTTTCTTATAACTGGAACCTTTAATTTTCATCTCAGCAAACTGATAATGCTTGCAGTACATAAAAATATTCCACTCATTTCCTCACATACATTCATCACTTAATTCCTGTTCATTATGAAATTTTAAGGTTTCAAGCCAAAACCTTCCTATTATTTTACCTCTGTAATGCTCATAAAGAATATCAGGGATGGAAGAAAATGACAAAACTATCAGCTTTATATTTCCAAATTCCCTCCCCCTTAAAAAAATTAGAGCAACTATCTTTAAAAAACTAAAATCCTAAAGAAAACATCTATAGCAAAACTAGATGAGAATGTGTAACTCCAGGGGAAAATCCCTGGGCAAAATACCTTTGAAACCAAAATCAGTCAAAGGGTGAAATAAAGTGAGAGAAACCCATTTATTCTTTACAAGCAGTCCACTTCCTGCTCCCCATTTCCCTCACAACCTGGCTGCAGAAGAGGCTCCACCCAACCTCTCTGATTCAGATAAGCCCTCCTTGCCCATGTATTGTGGAAATACTGCAATTTTATACACAGAATGTATTCTAATTGCCCTCATAATTGAGGCAGATTTGGTTAAGTCAATAGTGGCAAAAGACCCACATAATGTCATCAATGTGTAGGAGGGAAAGTAAGAAAGACAAAAGAACTAATGGTGTTTCTATAAGGTAGAAAGCCAGAAATTATTACCAGGTGCTCACTGGGAATTTCTGTACCTTAATCTGAAAATTGCAGCCAAATCAAGACTTCTTTAGCTTTCAGTTGATGGAATAAGCAAATTATTAATTACTTGGAACTAAAGTTTTCATCATGATAGAAAAAAGTGATAGAAATATAAACCTAACTAAAATCTCTTCAATCCTAAAATGAGGCATGCAAAGACTGTTTTCTAGTACTGACCTTTACAATTTGAAATAATTGTCAACACAGTAGAAACAAGCCCTGCTTGAATCCAGATTTGGGTCTCTGACTACCATTTTCTCAAAATAACCTACACTACATGAAGATATGTTGGATGTCTCTTTTGGGGTAGCACATGTACAAGATGAGTCTAGCGGAACTTCTAGACCTTCTAGAAAAAGAAGCCTATCATCATTACTGTGTTTTGTCAAGAAGAATCCGGGAACAACTTAATTTCTGATGATCAGTGGCAGTACAATTTAAGCATCAATAGTTAACAACAGCCACAAGGATTAAGCATATTAAATATGTTAAAACAAGTAAGTTCAATGATGGTATTAATAGAAATATTGGTCAACTTTGGAGGAATCATTTAGGATATCAATTCATTCTGAAAACTATTATAAGGGAAAATTATTATTTGACTTGCCTTTCTTCACAAGTTAATCAAATTGTACACAATGAAATTTCCTATATAGGAGCACCAACTATTAAAGAAGCAATACAACAAACTGAAATGTGACCATTTTCATACTAATAAATTGATCTTGAAATGAAAATTAATGACAAAAAATCAAGAAAATAGAGATAAAGGATATCTGTTCCTCATAGCCAGATTACACAATTCTACCTGTGAATATTCTTGCAAAAATAAGCAGACTAATATCTCAGTATTAACAATTTATAGAAAATGCATATAAAATATATGTTAATGGGGGTATAATCATCAAAGTCTAGATTGTGAGAAATCCCACAAAGAAAAGGTTTTAGCTTCTTCAACAAATAAACTGTGATGGCAGTAAAGAAGGATGACGACTGAATCAACAAATATTTTAGAAAAAGAACTAGAATACCATTGTACAATGCACTAACTATTTTGGATTATAGCTCACTCTATTAAAATATATTATGAATCATGAATAGATTAAGTTATATGATATTTAGGACTGGCTTCAAAATAATCAGGTTTGACAGTGGTAGAGGATAAGGTTGAGAATATACATGAAATTAAACTGAACATGAGTTAAAGGTTTTGAAATTAGTAATGAGCCCTGATATTATAATCTCTATATACATTTATACTTTTAACAGCTTTCTTTATAAAGATAATTCAAAATGTGAGAGTATTTCCTGGCGTAATTGCTCAGAACTAAATCCAAGTACTAATGTGAACTCAGGCATGTCTATTGCTGAAAAAATACTTGTAAACAAGAATAAATTATCTAATGTATTAACTATGTCACTCACTCTTACACAGGAAAGAACATAATCTAAGATTTCTGAATCTCATCTAATTTCAGGCTAATGACCACTGAACAGTGATCCAGGACTTGCTTGAAAATGAAGAAATTATAATCATGTATTAGTATGCTAAAAGACTCATAAGAAATACGTAAAAGCTCATAAAATTATACACTTTGAATGAACTGATTCACATTCATGTGTAATTTCAAACATTTTTCCCTTAAATACAGCATCACTTTAAAATCGTATTAAGTTCATAGTTCCAGTTAGAACCATTTTATTTAAATTATGTGCTTTTTAGCATTGCTATGAATGTAAATTACAATTGAGTAAGAATATACCTATCTATTTCTGAAAGACATTCAAATTTATTGCTGTCTTATTTCTATCATTTTAAACAGCAGTGATCCACAAAAACATCTATATGTAAATTCTACGTCAATCACAGAAATACTTATTTTCACTTCTACCACACTTTAATTACTTAGCTTTGTTGGCAAAAACTGCAGTTCTCTATAGAATTGAGTTCTGAAAGCAAAAAGCAAGCACATTTTACATAGCAGTTTGAAAGTTTTCCATTTTATTGTTATCTACATAGAAATAAATTTACTGACATGTTTAAACAAAATAACTTAATATGCCTCAGTAGTCAGCGTGTCTAACATTAAAGTGAATTGGAAAGATCAAATTCCTAATTTCCCTGATTACACACAAACTCAGTTCCCCTGCAGGCCATTTGTTGAATATCCTGTGTCTTATATCATTTGCTTTACTATTTAAGTCTGTTTACATAGATTTTGTACTTGTCTCTGTGCTAATTTTAAAAACAATGGCTCACCCACTACTGAACACAAAAGCCCTGGAGTTTTCTGTATATTTGAGGACATGCAGTAAAATTAGCCACCCACCATTCAACAATTTAAACTACTGAAAATCTTTTCTCAGTATTTTGTGATTGGCCAAGTATAGTCATGACAACCAAAGAATTCTATTTTTGTTTTGTTCTTATTATCTATGCAAAGGCAGGTAGCAAACAATTGTCTAAATTAGTCCAAGTTGATCTGCATTAATTATTACTGCTAAATTCATTTATTTGTCATCTCAGAGTCTGTCATTTCTGTTAGTGCTTTTAGTGTCTTCATAGCGAGGTTCAAGTGGAACTCTGATTTTATACTGTGATTGTCACCTTTTTGAAATCATATATTCTAAAGCACTCTCAAACATTGCTATGAGCAATGTTAAGTATTCTACAATGTTAAATTTTTCTATAATATAGGGATTGCATTCTTTTTAACTGATATGAGAAACCTGGAGCTATTAAGGTGATACTTCGCATAATTTTGGTAATTCTTTCAACTCTGGAAATTACCTATTTCTTTGTTCAGTCAAGTATTTTTGCTACAATGGAACATCTTTTTTAATTCAAGTATAACTGATACACAATTATATTGGCTTCAAGTATACAACACAATGTTTCAATAGTTAGCCACATTATTAAATGCTCACCCCAGCTAGTGTAGTTACTATCTGTCCACACAGAGAGACGTTAAGAAACATTGGTTATATTCTCCATGCTACACTTCCATCCCATGACCAACCTGTGTTACATGATCTTTTGATTCCTACAGGGAAGATCAGCACATAGATGTTGTATTATCATTATTATGTCTATGACTGCAGATTCCTCAGTCTAGATAAATCCAACAATCATGTTTTGAACAATCTGATTAGGATCATTTTCCTCTCAATTGTTCTCCACCTGCTTTTCAATGATTGTAGCTAAATTAGTTTTGTCACTCTCTTCCTATCAAAAGGTCATTTATATTTCATTTTTCTTAATCTGTAAATTTTCCTTTTTTAAAGTGACTCTAACCAGCATTACCATGTTTTATTACCCTATATAATGTGCCTAAATTTAAAAGTAATTTGGACTTAACATTTTGAATATTAAACATTAATTTCTAAATGTTTATTTTTGTCAGTGAACACTTTAGTTCTCTCAAATTAATAAATTGAAAATTTAAGATAGAAAAGTATCAAGAGATTTGTAATAATTTTTTCAATAGATTCAAGTAACTATGTGTAACGTTAACTATGTAACTTGTAATCATGATTTCTAATTACTGAAAGTCATACTTTACATTTTTAGAAATGCAAATATATTAGATTCTCAAATTTTCTTCTAAAGTTATTCACTAGGTTGTTTATTCATGCTATCGATGGTGTATATTGTTAACATTGATGATTTAGGGTAAATATTATAGCAGTATTCAGAAACTTCAAATTTTGGAAGTTGACAAATACCGGAAAATCAAATGAAATTCTTTTTTCCTTTTCTCTGAAATGTTATTAAAAAACAAAAACAGACATACTCCCTTAAGGCATGATGGCTTTGGTTCTCCCATCATTACTTTGTCTGACAAATGACTCTGATTTACTTAAAAGGGGAACATAAAAGTAAGGATAAAATATAATTTATTAAGAAGAAAAGTTGAAGTGTTTGGCAACCTAGAAATGCTAAAGGACATTTTTGACATTCACCCTGTTGATATACTAGAGTTTTTCTCTCAACAAAGATTTCTTGAACAAATCACATGTATCAGCCACTAACACATATGCTAAGAAAAAAGGGAAGTACAATTCCTGATTTCAGAGACCTCCAAGTCCAGTGGAAAAAACACATACACACAGACAATACTAAGAAGCTTGACAGTTCCAACAGCCATATGCAAAATAAAAGGGGCTTTTAATTTTTATCCAAGGTTTCATTATTTTAGAAAACTTGTTATAAAATGTTCCACAATAAGCTTTCAATAAGGAAAAATGATAGTAAAAGGAGAAATTTGTCAAAATATCTGCAATAATGTATCTATCTGCAGTAAGCATATTCTAAATACATATTCCTGTTTCAAATGTTTTTTCCCATGGGCGTATTTGTATGTTTTAGAACATATTTATATTTCCTCTATATTAAAAAAAAATTGAAACTCATGAAAAATTGGTCAGGGCTGTCTTATGTGATGGAGCTCGAAGTCATTCAGGCTATAGTTGCTGCAGCATGGTTACAAAAAATTTAAAAAAAAGGATAAATCTAAGATTCTAAGATATTAGCCATAGCATTAATGAAACTCAGATATAATCAAGAAATACAGTAGGCCATTAGGGAATTGGTTTTATTTGGTTATCAGCACATAGAAATGTAATTACTCCACAACTTACAGTTTGATTTTTTTAAAGTGATGCCATTCAAAACAAAAAGGAATAAATAAGTCGTGAACATTAGGAAGAGTTCGGCATATATCACACTTTTGTGCCTGCTGGATATCCAAGTGACGCTTTCACAGAGACAGACAGGTAAAAAACAACTAGAGTTCAAAAGAGATATATGGTCTGGAAGTATTGTGAGTGAAAGAGAGAAAGAGACACAGAGTATGTGAATCAGAAAGAGTGTAAATGTGTGAGTGTGTTTGTGCTATCTGAATCATGTTTACATAATATATTTGTAGGAAGAATGTGTAGAGACTAAAAACAGACAAAAAAGAATGGTAATGGATACTATATTACAAGGAAGGAGGCCAGAAAAGGAAAAATGGGAAGAAATATCTAGAAATGTTGAAAAAAAAAAAAAGATGCCAGAAACTGACAGATGTGCCACAGACCAAAAGATGTAAAAGTTTCAAACTAAAAAAGTACATTGATGATTATAATGAATTAAGGCAGGCATTTATTTGCTGGTATTGAAATGACCGATGCAACATTGTAAAAATGCTAAGACCTACAGCACTACCAGAACATCAGGGCAGTAAGGAAAGGACCGGCTTTAGAGAGACTAGCATACGCTTACAACTTCTCCCACTAATAACCCAGGGAGGAACACTGAAACAACCCCAAATATATCCAGATTCTGTGTGCAAAGAACAAACTAGAATAATTCTCAGTGGTATGTATTTGATAGCTGTGACTCAGTGATTTTCATGGTGTTAAGTTATGAGATCTTCTGGTTTTTCATATCAGCAACCTCAAGCAAAAATCATGCCATATACAAGTGCTTCTTGATCAGCCATGGCTTCTTCCAAACAAAGTGTGATGCTCTAAAAGGCCAGACGGAAGAGAGTAACTGGGGCGGTAATTGGTCCAAACTGAAATTGGTTCACAGAAAACATGGCCGCTGGCACAGCATTTTTACCAAACAGAAAATAAATTATATGAATGTGAAATTTATCTAACTGACTTCCTAGGGCTCTGGCTGCCTACCAACTTACTCTGTTGGGTCACTGAACCAGCTCTCAAAATTTACATTCACTATATTTCCTCCTTAGCACTTAGAGGATGATGCTAATGGAAACCAATTGTACAGTTAGAGCTTTTTAGAAAAATCTACGCTTTTTCTGCAAAAACCAAGTTTGGATGGTTTTCTCTTCATCCAAATATGAATAAAAAGGGAGAAATCATCCTACTTTTAAAATGTATTTAAACATACAGAAGAGCATTTGAAACTTTAAAAAAGATACATACAATAGAACCCCTGAACATGTATTAGATATCATCTCCCTTGAATTCTATTTTAAAATGCATGGAATCTGAGAAAAATCTTGAAAGATTAATTTGTTATCAGACCAAAATAAAGGTGGATCTCTCAATAAGAAACTGAAATCATTTGTGGACCTTAAAAGTGAAATGAGGATAAAATCTGCATTAGAAAAAGTGCAGGCAGAAGGAACAGTAAAGAAAATGTAATCAGTTATGTTGAAGACCTCTTAAATATATCCCACCAGAATATAAAAGTAAAAATGGAGATTAGAATAGACAAAGATGACAGAACATATGGATAGCAAATGAAGATAATGTTCAGCAAAGTGATTCCAGGATAAATTCACAAGGACTTCATTTAAAAAATTAAAATAACATTTTACTAAAGATATAAAAACAACCATATCAGATAACTCTAAGGGAAAGAAGTCAATCTTGAGTTATAACATTCTTAATGTCAAAAATAAAAGATTTGTTAGGTAAAACCAGTTTAGTTACAATATAACAAAAAAGTTTCAGACTCTAATCAAATCATTAACTTTAAAAAATAGAGCAGTAGTTTTAGAAAAATTAAACCATAAGTAAAATTTTTTTCAAAGACAATTAGTATTCACGTGTGCATATATCAAAAGACATTTGTGGAACTGTACATCCTCTCTGAAAACACAAAAATGTGTGTACATACACAATTAAAGATACTTGGTTGTATAAGAGTTCAAATTAACTTAGAGAGACTATAATTTATAATGATTATGAACATTAAAGTCAATCTGCCCAGTTTCAGATTCTACTTTTACTAGCTATGCAATTTAGACACATCTTTTCTGTAAAAGTAACAGTAACAGTGCAGACTATGAGAACTAAAAATTCATATAAAGCTCTAAGTATGGCAATATGTTCAGCATACAGGAATAAAAATGAGAATAAAACAGGAAATTCATTTTAAAAAGAAAAGTTTTGTAGTTAATACTAGAACTAACAAAATGAATAGTTTGCATGTCACAGTAAATAGCTAAAGTAAAATGCCAAAGTTATGAATAATTCCTTAAAGTATAAAAAATAACTTAAGTATTAATAAATCCATTGATAATCAGAACTTCTAGTCCAAGAAGCAGGAAGAAAGCTTTAAACAGTGAAGAAATGTGGCTTGTTATCCTATCTTCATATTATGTATAGAGGAACCAAGAGTTACTTGGTATTTTATAATTTACAAAGAATAATTTTCATTTAGTTTGTTTAAAATGGTAGGCAGCAAAGCTTTAATCTACCAGCACAAAGGGGAGGCACACCACAGAGGAGGTAACTTTAGGAAAAGGAAAACCCTGCATAAAACTGTCCCGGGCCCAGCCAGTTAGATCTCCTACCCTGGGTGAAGGGCAGGACCAGTAAGAAAGCCCGTCCTGGGATAACCAGCAAGCAAGCAAGCTCAGCTGGCAAGACCCAGCACTACCACTGGGCAGAGTGGGAGGATGGAGTTAAACATGAATGGTGCCCATTCAGTGGGCATATACAGTCTTTGAGGGACAGACATAGATGGAAGGAGTAAAGCTGAACACAGAAAATATTGAGAAAAACCCTCCATCAGCTCTACCCTAAGGTGACACAAGAATGCACCATCTGTAGTGGACCACGTGTAACCATGGTAAGAACAAAACCAAACCCAGCTCAACTACTGACATGATTGGCCCAAACCCCAACACTTAACATTCTAGCAGAAAAAGAGGTATATGCTACTTCAAGACATAAATGTTACACATCTCTGCCTCCAATGATCTAGATACTAAGTTCAACAATTAAAATTTCAAACACTAACAGAGGTAAGAATAAACCAACTGTCTGCCAAGAGAAAGCAATTAACAGAACTTCAGAGACTATCCCACGTGGAACTATAAGGGAGAGAATATAAAAATGACTATGTTTAATATATTAAAGACTTTAGTGGAAAAGATGGTTCGCATATATGAACAGGGATAAATTTAATAAAGATGGAAATTATATAAAAAATTGGGATGATAATGCTAGAAAAAGAAAACATACACAGCCACAAAGATGATGAATGCCTTTCAAGGGCTCATCAGTAGACTTTTGACTTTCAGAGCCAAGAAAAGGGTCAGTGAACATTAAGATAGGTTAACAGAAATTACACAAAGTGAATGAGATAAAAAAAAAACAGATAAATGAAAAAAAAAAAAGTGAGCATCCAAGAAATGTGGGACAATATCAAATGGTATAACTATAAAATGCCAGAAGGAAAAGAAGAAACATCTGAAGATACAACAGCTGAAAAATTTCCAAAAACACTAAAAAAAGTACCCAACCACAGGTTCAAGTAGCTTACAAGTACCCTAAGAAAATATCAAAGTCCAAAAAAAACCTCTCCTAAATATATTTTAACTGATGAAAACAAAAGATAAAAATATCCTAATGTCAGCTGAAGGGGAAAAGGATACATTACATGTATCTGAAGAAAAATAGAATTCTCATCAGAAAATACATAAGACAAAGGGGTGACTTTTTATGAATCTAATAGAAGAAAACTGTTAAACCACCTGTAGTTAATTTAAAAAATAAATAATAAAGTTTTCTAAGCAAAAGAGAAAAACTGCTAGAATGCATTAACAGCAAACCTAAGCTAAAATAACAGGAATTTCTTTCAGCAATATGGCAAAAGAGAGACACTTGGATCTATATCAAGAAATGAATATCAACAAAAATGGTTAAAATAAAGGTATATAGAGCATATTATTTTAGTTGTTTTAAGAAATAAATGATTATATAAAGCAAGATAGTAGCAGTAAATGTTGCATTTATAGCACATAAAAAATTAAAATATATAAAAGCATCAATGCAATAAACAGTATTAGGCATGCCTTTTTATACTACACATGAATTGGTAAATGTATATCCATAAATGGATTATTTTTCAGTTTTGTAAAAAAGAAGGAAATCCTGCCATTTGCAACAGCATGGATGACCCTGAAGGACATTATCCTAGGTGAAATAAGCCTTTCACAGAAAGACAAATCATGCACGATTTCACTCATATGCAGTATCTAAAATAGTCACACTCCTAGAAGTGGAGAATACAATAATGGTTGCCAGGGGATGGCAGGTAGGAGACACAGGGAGTTGCTCGATGGGCATAAAATGTTAGTTAATAATAAATACTTATGTCTCACAATTCTGGAGTCTTGGAAGTCCAAGATCAAGGCACCAGCAGATCTGGTGTCTGCTAAGGACTGGTTCATAGATGGCCATCTTCTCCCTGAGAAGGAAGATAGCTCTCTGGGGTCTCTTTCATAAAGGCACTATTCCCACCTATGAGAGTGCCACCCTCATGACCTAATCACTTTCCACTCTAAATATATTCATAGTGAGGATTAGGATTCAGCATAGAGTTGTGAGGGATCCAAACATTCCATCTATGGCACTGGGTAAGTTCTAGAAATCTGCTATATAGTGTCTACAGTTAAAAATATGGCATGTGCACTACAAAACTTTTAAGAGGGTAAATCTCTATGAATCCTTACCACACACAAAAAAATTAAAATTAAAATTTAAAAAAAGCAAAAGGACAAAGTTTGTCAGGTGCTGGTTACTTCTATCATCTTAACAGACTTGATGGTATCATAGGTGTTTGCATGTCTGAACTCAAATTGCACACACTAAACATGTACAGTTATGAATGATACCTTAAAGCCTTTTAAAGAAAAGACATTTCAGGGACAGATGAAACTGTTCTTTTGATTGCAGTGGTGACTGCATGAATACATGTGCTTTTCACAACTCGAGAACTTCATGCATAAAAGAGTTAATTCTACCAAGCATAATAACTCAAACCCAACTTTAAAAAAAAAGTACTTAGAATGAATTCTGTGGTAGTTGGCCCCAATATGTTTTCAAGACTAAGGCATTCAGTCACTGAGGTGCTGGGAATCTTGGCTTCTGTTGGTTTACAGCTCATGTCCTTCGTAGCCTTTGTTGAAGGGAGTTGCCTTGTACAAAAGAGCACCTCCTTCCCGGGGACCAACCCACCCACACCCCCTAACCGGTCAATGAAGAAATTCAGTTTGAGGTGTCTGAAGCTCTGTTAGACCTAGATTTCTCCCATGGCATCAGCCTTTTGTGTTGCAACTAAATTATACTTTAAATTCTCATTTTAATCTCATTCTCCTTACTTACCAGGCATATTTTTCTAGAACATTTTCCATCAACTACTTTCAGCTAAATCTCTACCTCAGTATATACTTTCCTAGGAATCCAATCCAAAACTATTAATAGTATAAACTGTGTGCTTCACGTATTTCTAGAAAATGGAATTACACAACTTCTACTAAACATTAACTCTAGGCAATGTTAATACTCATTACCACATAAAAATAAACAACTTTACATGGAAAATGTGTAGAAAATACAGGTTTAAATCAAAACACATAGGTTAATTTACTGCAGAAAATATTTTTTAAAAACATTTCACATATCAAAGTTTTTAGTACAGAAAGCATCAAAACAGTGTTTAAATATAGCCAGACTGACTGGATTTACTCTGGATCTACCATTTACTAGATGCGTGAAACCTTGGGCAAGCTACTTGTCATTCCACTTGTGAGTCAATCTTATTTGAAAATCAGGATAGTAGAACTTACCTCCTAATGTGGTTCTGAGAATTAAATGAGATGAGAGGTAAAAGCTTGAAATATGGTAAGCAGTATATGAGAGTTACTGTTAACTGTGGTTAAAAACCACAACATGAGCTCTACCCTCTTATTCCTAAATACTTTTGATTATAACCTTTCTTCATGGACTACTCAATTAGAATAATTCTGCAGAATATTTAAGGAAAAAGATGATATTAGAGTGAGACATCTACCACCTTGTCCTTTAAGGTCTACACTAAAATAGAGAAAGTAAATGAAAAGTGCGTTTTTACTGATGTGTGTGTTTCATTTAATTTTTTTATATGTAATTGTCTTCTCTTGCTCTTCTTTCTTACACCATAGTAGGTGTATAGCCCTAACTTTCCCAAGATGAGACCCCTTTTGACTCACTGTATTAAGAATATATAAAAAATATTTTTGACATTTATTTATGAATGCTTGCATAGACATAAAAGCCTCTATATAACATCCACAATGGGACAGCACACAGCTTTTCAATGCCCCTTATCAGTACATGCTGCTCTAGTAGGAATTAACTTAGTTCACTCTGGAAAGGAAGAGAAATTATTTTTACCATTATGGCCTATTGAACTTGACTTTTTACTAGATGAGATGCATTTACACACACATTCAAAGGTAACGTAATTTCATAACACCTTTCAGTATGAGACACTATCACCAATGACTTAGGTCAGACAGTAAAGTACACCACTAACCCCTATTATCAACCCCTCACCCCTCACCCTGGTACAATCACATACAGTTACACACACACACACACACACACACACACGCACACACACACATATTTACCTCATTGACACACATACCCTCAAACATATCCCCACTCACACATTCCCTCTTATACCCAAATGCATCCACATACTCTCACACGTACACACAAAATAATTACAGCATGAGTATATTTCCAAATTGAATAGATGTATAACCCAGCAGCCAGCAGCTCAGGAACACTGTGTGACTATGATATTCAGATTGCCTTGAAAAGTACACATTTGGTCTGTAAATTTGAGTGAACTCTGAAGAAACAGATGCTGCATATTTAACATTTCATCATTTGTTCTGATTGGCATAATAAACCTCAACATGACCTAGCAGGATTTTTCTTAGGGTAGTTCCACTGGCTTCAAAGCTAGTAAAGTGACTTCCACTACACAGTATTAGTTTTCAGGTGTAATTATATTTGCTCGTTTTTATTTTGCTTGTTGCCTCTCTGTATCTGAGTGCTTCTGGTAACCAAATAGAACGTACGAATTGACAAATTTTGTAGATGTTAGATGGCATTAAGAAAAATACTAATTAAAAATATTTGGATTCACTTGTGTGCTTAGTTCTTTAACTCCTCAATGACCTCATTATAGACCTTTCTTTTTTGCAGGACTGACTTCACACCATTGTTCTTATACTACTCAAACTGAAGTTATGCTTCCAACATGCCCCAAAGTGCAATAGTTTCCACCACTCTACTGTCCTTTAATGTCTCTTTCAACACTAATAAAGTTTTCATGGCTTTGATTTTTTTGTCAAAGGTTATTTCTTTAATGATGTCCTATATGAGTCTATATGAATTATGATTACTAAATGTCATTAAAAAGCTATCCTTTGAAGTTGGCAGATATTTTCCTATCTCCAAAATACAAAACAGAATATCTGCATACTTGAGTTCAACATGAACATAAAAGATTGAATTAAACCTTCTGTACACTTTTCTACATAGGTCAAAATTTACTTCTAGAAAGAATATTTTATATTCCACAAATAAGTGAAATCGTATGGTATTTGTATTTCTCTGCCTGGCTCATTTCACTAAGCATAATATCCTCTAGATCCATCCATTTCATTGTAAATGGTAGGATTTCTTTTTTTTTAGTGGCTGAAAAAAGTAGCACAAAAATTCTCACTCATAATATAAGTTGGTCATGGGGATAGTAGTACAGTATGGAGAATATAGCCAATGATTCTGTAACATCTTTTTTCTATGTTGACAGATAGTAACCATACTAGTGGGGGTGAAGATATAATAATATGGATAACTGCTAAACTACTATGTTGCATATTTGAAATCAACATAAGATTGTTTATCAATGATACTTCAATAAAAAAGAATATTTTATAAGTATTTTCAGTGTTCTAATCCTTATGTCTACCAATCATAATCTGAGATTATTAGAATACTCAAAAGCTCTCCATTGTCAAACTAAATTTGTAATTCAAAGCAGATTTTTCATCTTGATCAACTAAGTACTTTTTCAAATAGGACATACAACGCAGTATTATTCCTAGATACACTAATTCAACAAGTCTGGATTCAGACATGGGGATTTATACTTAAGAACTGATATGATATTCCTAACAATATGATATTACTGGAATGGGAAAAAAGTAGCCAAATTAACTGTTTATTCCATATGCTTAAGAGTTGTGTATCACACATTTGATGTTAATAATGCTTCTCTACTATTTTTACAGCTCGAATGGCTGTCATTCTCAGTAAGATTTATCCTAATGCAGATCACTCAGAAGAGTATACAATTATTCTCCAATTCATGAAAGCTAAAATACACTATCCTCATATGAGTAATGTCTGCAGTAGCAGGAATTTTGTGAAAGAATGTCATTTTGCCCTGAAAACGGTAGTTAAAATTGATAAAGAATTAAAATCTTAAATTTTAAAATATATCTCACAAATACAAAATATCAAATATTATACTGAACTAAATTAATAAAGGGTAATAAAATAAGATAATAAAAGTCAAAAAGCATTTGAGACAAGTTATTTTTAGGCAATGTTCATATAAACCCATTAGCTTAGCTACAAAACTGAGTAATGTCCAGCAGTATCACAAATCCTAACCCTTTGAGTTACTTTTCTATCACAGATTACTTGCATCTCTACAAAATCTACTTTATACCAGAATTCTACAATTGTAACACGTAACCTCATTAACCCTAAGACAGTTAATCACAGAAAATGGAGATTTGAATATATTCCCCTAGATAATCTTTTACCCTAACATGACATTAAAAGGATAAGATATCTTTTGTCTTATTTTCAAATTTCAGATAATTTTTCTCTGAAAGCTTAGTATTTATAAACAAGAGTTTGAGGAGCAATAACGATTTCATCTGGACTACAGGCTTAGAAAGGATTCATTTAAATAAAAATCTCCAGTTTTCTTAAGAACCACCTGACTTTGGAGTTGAAAGAGTAGTAGTTGTCAGGGACCATATGTGGGAATGTTTGGCTTTATATAGCGATTGCTTACAACTACTTATCATTGCAGCATCTCACAAACCATAGACATTTTTCCAAAATGAAGATAGCAGACCATAATATAAACAAACTAGTCAAAAAAGTATAGGCAACCCAGCTGTAAGGTCACCTTCCCTCTATTCTTGTTAGCATATCTCTTATTTTAGCATACCACACCAATGGAAACGCAATTCATTCAGCCCCATGCAGCAATTACTGATTCAGACAACAAAATCCAAATTCTAATTTTAGAACTCTTCAGTCTTCTAAAAAGGCGACTGGTCAAGAAGCCTTTTTTTTTTTTTTTTGATATCATTAATCTATAATTACATGAAGGACATTAAGTTCACTAGGCTCCCCCCCCTCAGGAAGTCCCCCCCCACATACCTGTTCAGAGTCACTGTCCATCAACATAGTAAGATGCTGTAAAATCACTACTTGTCTTCTCTGTATTGCACAGCTCACCCTGTGCCCCACCCCACATGCTATACATGTTAATCGTAATGCCCACTTGCTTTTTTTCCACCCTTATCGCTCCCTTCCCACCCGTCCGCCCCAGTTCCTTTCCCTTTGGTAACTGTTAGTCCATTCTTGGATTCTGTGCTTCTGCTGCTGTTTTGTTCCTTCAGTTTTCTTTTGTTCTGATACTCCACATATGAGTGAAATCACGTGGTACTTGTCTTTCTCTGCCTGGCTTATTTCACTGAGCATAATACACTCTAGCTCTATCCATGTTGTTCCAAATGGTGGGATCTGTTTTTTTCTTATAGCTGAGTAATATTCCATTCTGTATATGTACCACATCTTCTTTATCCATTCATCTACTGATGGACATTTAGGTTGCTTCCATATCTTGGCTATTGTAAATACTGCAGTGATAAACATAGGGGTGCATCTGTTATTTTCAAACTGGAGTGCTGCATTCTTAGGGTAAATTCCTAGAAGTGGAATTCCTGGGTCAAACGGTATTTCTATTTTGAGCATTTTGAGGAACCTCCATATTGCTTTCCACAATGGTTGAACTAATTTACATTCCCACCAGCAGAGTAGGAAGGTTCCCCTTTCTCCACAACCTCGCCAACATTTGTTGTTGTCTTTTGGATAGTAGCCATCCTTACTGCTGTGAGACGATGTCTCATTGTGGTTTTAATTTGCATTTCTCTGATGACAAGCGATGTGGAGCATCTTTTCATGTGTCTGTTGGCCATCTGAATTTCTTCTTTAGAGAACTGTCTATTCAGCTCCTCTGCCCATTTTTTAATTGGATTATTTGCTTTTTGATTGTTGAGGTATGTGAGCTCTTTATATATTTTGGATGTCAACACTTTGTCGAATCTGTCATTTATGAATATATTCTTCTATACTGTAGGATACCTTTTTGTTGTATTGATGGTGTCCTTTGCTGTACAGAAGCTTTTCAGCTTGATATAGTCCCATTTGTTCATTTTTGCTTTTGTTTCCCTTGCCTGGGAGATATGTTCAAGAAGAGGTCACTCATGTTTATGTCTAAGAGATTTTTGACTATGTTTTTTTCTAAGAGTTTTATGGTTTCATGACTTACATTCAAGTCTTTGATCCATTTCAAATTTACTTTTGTGTATGGGGTTAGACAATGGTCCAGTTTCATTTTCTTACATGTAGTTGTCCAGTTTTGCCAGCACCATCTGTTGAAGAGACTGTCATTTCCCAATTGTATATCCATGACCCCTTTATCGAATATTAGTTGACCATATATGTTTGGGTTAATGTTTGGAGTCTCTATTCTGTTCCATTGGTCTGTGGCTCTGTTCTTGTGTAAGTAGCAAATTGTCTTGATTACTGTGGCTTTGTAGTAGAGCTTGAAGTTGGGGAGTGAGATCCACCCCCCCACTTTATTCTTCCTTCTCAGGATTGCTTTAGCTAATCGGGGTCTTTGGTGTTTCCATATGAATTTTTGAACTATTTCTTCCAGTTCATTGAAGAATGCTCTTGGTAGTTTGATAGGGATTGCATCGAATCTGCATATTGCCTTGGGCAGGATGGCCATTTTGACGATATTAATTCTTCCTAGCCAGGAGCATGGGATGAGTTTCCATTTGTTATTGACCTCTTTAATTTCTCTTGAGTGTCTTATAGTTTTCGGGGTATAGCTCTTTCACTTCCTTGGTTAGGTTTATTCCTAGGAATTTTATTCTTTTTGATGCTATTGTGAATGGAATTGTCTTCCTGATTTATCTTTCTATTAGTTTATTGTTAGTGTTCAGGAAAGCCACAGATTTCTGTGTGTTAATTTTCTATCCTGCAATTTTGCTGAATTCTGATATTAGCTCTAGTAGTTTCAAAGTGGAGTCTTCAGGGATTTTATGTACACTATGATGTCATCTTGCAAATAGTGACAGTTTAACTTCTTCTTTACCAATCTGGATTCCTTGTATTTCTTTGCTTTGTCTAAATGCCATGGCTAGGACCTCCAGTACTATGTTGAATAACAGCGGGTATAGTGGGCATCCCTGTCTTGTTCCCGATCACAGAGGAAAAGCTTTCAGATTCTCGCTGTTCAGTATGATGTTGGCTGTGGGTTTATCATATATGGACTTTATTATGCTGAGGTACTTGCCCTCTATACCCATTTTGTTGAGAGTTTTTATCATGAATGGATGTTGAATTTTGTCAAATGCTTTTTCAGCATCTATGGAGATGATCATGTGGTTTTTGTCTTTCTTTTCGTTGATGTGGTGGATGATGTTGATGGATTTTCTAATGTTGTACCATCCTTGCATCCCTGGAATGGATCTCACTTGGACATGGTGTATGATCCTTTTGATGTATTTTTGAATTTGGTTTGCTAATATTTTGTTGAGTATTTTTGCATCTATATTCATCAGGCATATGGGTCTGTAATTTTCTTTTTTGGTGTGGTCTTTGCCTGGTTTTGGTATTAGGGTGATGTTGGCTTCCTAGAATGAGTTTGGGAGTATTCCCTCCTCTTCTATTTTCCAGAAAACTTTAAGGAGAATGGGTATTATGTCTTCTCTGTATGTCTGATACAATTCCGAGGTAAATCCATCTGGCCCGGGGGTTTTGTTCTTGGGTAATTTTCTGATTACCGATTCAATTTCGTTGCTGGTAATTGGTCTGTTCAGATTTTTGGTTTCTTTCTGGGTCAGTCTTAGAAGGTAGTATATTTCTACGAAGTTGTGCATTTCTCCTAGGTTTCCCAGCATGTTAGCATATATGTTTTCATAGTAATCTCTAATTATTCTTTGTATTTCCGTGGGGTCCGTCGTGCTGTTTCCTTTCTCATTTCTTATTCTTTTGATGTGTGTTGACTCTCTTCTCTTAATAAGTCTGGCTAGAGGCTTATCTTTTTTGTTTATTTTCTCGAAGAACCAGCTCTTGGTTCCATTGATTTTTGCTACTGTTTTATTCTTCTCAATTTTATTTATTTCTTGTCTGATGTTTATTATGTCTCTCCTTCTGCTGACCTTAGGCCTCATTTGTCTTCTTTCTCCAATTTTGATAATTGTGACATTAGATCATTCACTTGGGATTGTTCTTCCTTCTTTAAATATGCATTTATTGCTACATACTTTCCTCTTAAGACTGCTTTTGCTGTATCCCACAGTAGTTGGGGCTTTGTGTTGTTGTCATTTGTTTCCATATATTGCTGGATCTCCATTTTAATTTGGTCATTGATCCATTGATTATGTAGGAGCATGTTGTTAAGCCTCCATGTGTTTGTGAGCCTTTTTGCTTTCTTTGTACAATTTATTTCTAGTTTTATGCCTTTGTGGTCTGAAAAGTTGGTTGGTAGGATTTCAATCTTTTGGAATTTACTGAGGCTCTTTTTGTGGCCTAGTATGTGGTCTATTCTGGGGAATGTTCCATACACTTGAGAAGAATGTGTATCCTGTTGATTTTGGATGTAAAGTTCTATAGATGTCTATTAGGTCCATCTGTTCTAGTGTGTTGTTCAGTGCCTCTGTGTCCTTAACTTATTTTCTCTTTGGTGGATCTGCCCTTTGGAGTGAGTGGTGTGTTGAAGTTTCCCAAAACTAATGCATTGCATTCTATTTCCTCCTTTAATTGTGTTAGTGTTTGTTTCACATATGTTGGTGCTCCTGTATTGGGATTAAAAAATATATATTATAATGGTTGTATCCTCTTGTTGGACTGAGCCCTTTATCATTATGTAATGTCCTTCTTTATCTTTTGTTACTTTCTTTGTTTTGAAGTCTATTTTGTCTGATACTAGTATTGCAAGACCTGCTTTTTTCTCTCTGTTGTTTGCATGAAATATCTTTTCCCATCCCTTGAGTTTAAGTCTGTGCATGTCTTTGGGTTTGAGGTGGGTCTCTAGTAAGCAGCATATGGATGGGTCTTGCTTTTTTATACATTCTATTAATTGTGTCTTTTGATTGGTATATTCAGTCCATTTACATTTAGGGTGATTATTGAAAGGTATGTACTTACTGCCATTGCAGGCTTTAAGTTTGTGGTTACCAAAGGTTCAGGGTTAGCTTCTTTACTCTCTTACTAACTTAACTCACTTATTGAGCTATTATAAAACACAGTCTGATGATTCTTTATTTCTTTCCCTTCTTATTCCTCCTCCTCCCTTCTTCATATGTTGGGTGTTTTATTCTGTGCTCTTTTTAGGAGTGCTCCCATTTAGAGCAGTCCCTGTAAGATGCCCTGTAGAGGTGGTTTGCGGGAGGCAAATAACCTCAACTTTTGCTTGTCTGGGAATTGTTTAATCCCTCCTTCATATTTAAATGATAATCGTGCTGTATATAGTGTTCTTGGTTCAAGGCCCTTCTGTTTCATTGCATTAAGTATATCATGCCATTCTCTTCTGGCCTGTAAGGTTTCTGTTGAGAAGTCTGATGAAAGCCTGATGGGTTTTCCTTTGTAGGTGACCTTTTTTTTTCTCTCTGGCTGCCTTTAATACTCTGTCCTTGTCTTTGATCTCTGCCATTTTAATTATTATGTGTCTTGGTGTTGCCCTCCTTGGATCCCTTATCATGGGAGTTCTGTGTACCTCTGTGGTCTGAGAGGCCATTTCTTCCCCTAGTTTGGGGAAGTTTTCAGCAATTTTTTTCTTCAAAGACACTTTCTATCCCTTTTTCTCTCTCTTCATCTTCTGGTACCCCTATAATGCAGATATTGTTCCATTTCAATTGGTCACACAGTTCTCTTAATATTCTTTCATTCTTGGAGATCCTTTTATCTCTCTCTGCATCCACTTCTCTGCATTCCTGTTCTCTGTTTTCTAGTCCATTAATGGTCTCTTGCACCTCGTCCATTCTGCTTTCAAGTCTTTCCAGGGATTGTTTTATTTCTGTATTCTCCCTCCTTATTTCTTGCATATTTCTCTGCAAGTCCATCAGCATGGTTATGACTTTTGTTTTGAATTCTTTTTCAGGAAGATTGGTTAAATCTTTCTCCCCATGTTCCTTCTTAGGGGCAGATGTAGAAGATGTCAAAGATGTCTGGGTTAGTCTTTTCTGGATCAAATTTTTTTGTGTTTTCATGTTGATAGGTCCAGTGGTATGCTATTGACTCATCTGTCAGCTGGGAGAGCCAAGACTTTTTCCACTTGCTACTGGCCTTTCTTTACTGGGACAACTGCGACCCCTAGTGGCTTGTGTTGGGTAATTGCATGTAGACTGGGTCTCTGCATCTTGCCCGGCCAGTATGCAGGAAGCTCCCTTGCTGTGGGCATGGCCAGCCTCAGGTTGCTGCTCTGCTACGGCAGGGCCCCAGAGTGGTAATGGACAGGGGGCTGTTCAGCTGTTTACCTCCGTGAGGGTTCTCAGAGATGTTGCCCAGGGGTTTAGTGTGCCTAGAGTTCCCTGGCATTTTCAGCTGCTGGACTGTGACCCAGGATGCTTCCGTCCAGTTGTGGCATCCATGCCCCTTTATGACTTTCAAAAAGCACTCACTTTTCTTTGTCCCAGGGGCGGCAGCTGCGGGACCCGCTCACAGGTCTTACTGTCCTGCTTCCCTAGTTTCCAGCACCCCACACATGCACTGTGTGTGCACTCAGGTGCGGATGGCTAGGGCTGGGTGTTTAGCAGTCCTGGGCTCCCTCTCCCTCCCCGTTCCAACTCCTCTCCTCCCGCCAGGAGCTGGGGTGAGGGGCCTCGGGTCCCGCCGGGCTGGGGCTTGTATTTTACCCATTTCACCAGGTGCTGGGTTCTCGCAGGTGTGGATGTAGTCTGGCTGTTGTCCTGTGTCTTCTGGTCTCTCTTTTAGGGATAGTTGTATTTGTTATATTTTCAAAAATATATATGTTTTTGGGAGGAGATTCCCACTGTCCTACTCACGCCACCATCTTGGCTCTGCCTAGAAGCCTTTTTGATATGCTTTTTATGCTCATTATTTTCCTGTAGAAACTGATAAACTAATTTTATCTGAAAGTTTAATTGAAATTGAGCTTTTAATTTCCTACTTATTCAAGATCAGAATTATAATTACACACTAGTTTTATCTGAGTAATCCAATGGTGTTAAAATGATAAAGAATGAATACAGACAAGTCAGAAAGGAATTTCTTAGAAAAATCTTCTCAAACTTTTCCTTCAGTTATTCCAAAAAGGTTCCTTCTCTTCCTAAATAACTTAGATACAAGATTAGCCATCAACAGCAAACACTTTAAATTCACATTTTAGTAAGTCAGCAAATTGTATTTCCATATTCACCATTTGTTATATTAGCCATTATCCATATTGTTCCTTTCTGTGTAGCTTACTTCAGTTCTCTAAATTTATGAATCCTTAATTGTTATATATTTTTGGCTCTCTACATTCTATCTTACTAAATGTGAAATGGTCCCAATTCAGAGAGCTGTCAGTTTTGTTTTCTTTTTAATCTACAAGTTTCCTACAGCAATACCACTGGTATTATTCCTTTGCATTTTCAACAAAATTCCACACTACACATTCAAAACATTTAAATTATCTCTATCTCTAATTTCACTTATATTCCATTAAACCTTTAGATAGTGCTACAAATTATTTTTCATATTTTTCATTTACCCTATTTCTTCATTGAAATGTCCTATCACCTATAAAAGCATTTAACTTTGTCTTGTGCAATGAGGATCAATGCTGAAGAAAAATGATCTTTTGAGTATTCATCTTATCAAGTGCATTTCAAATTAGAGTGCAAAAGATTGAAATTGTGTCACAAGATGTCTGTAAGAGTCATCTTTTGTAGGAAGGATGCTTCGCGTTATGGCTTGGTTTTTCTTCTCATCAAGATGTAAAAATTAAATCTTGGGGCATCTTGCAAACTTCCTTGGATTTTGCAACTTAACACATTTTTATACTTATTGATTGCAGTAAAAGAAACCAACTCTCCCATAGTAAGACATCTCCAAAGTTGTGTATATTTTTATAATATTTTATTATATAACTATTTGTTAAATATTCACTACATTTCCAATTTCTCAAATGAAAGGTGCATTTTTTAAAATAATGTAGAAAATTTTTAACATATTTTAAATAAGATTTTCAGTTATGTTTATGCTCTTTACGAAGAAAGCTATATCACATACTGGCTGACAAAGTTCTTCAAAGTACTATATAATATGTAAAGCTACAGTTGAATAAGGCTATATACACTACAGAGTAAACATTTCAACAAAAAGTTGTAATCATATATAAACTATGAACATAGCTGTGCCAGAATTTTTGGTTAAAACACTCAGACATCAGATAAAATGTCAGAATAAGGACTTTAAAAACTTTGACCCTCCAAAAAAGCAGTGAAAAAGACTGGGAAAAAGTATAGGCAAATCAATTTTTCATAACTGGAAATAAACCAAAGATTTGCAGAAACATATTCAGTCAATAATAATAGCTGAATCTTCTTAACAGTTTCATGACAAGTTCACCTACTGTATCCTTGTCCTCCATTCCCAGCTTCATGGCAGCCTTGAAAAGTAACAACCTGCTTCTCTAGTACTAGAGAGAACAGATTGAAACTGTAGCTCTTTCAGAGCTTTATTCACAAACAAGAGACTTTATTTGATCTGTCCAGTGGTTTCCTTGAAGAATCCACTCAAAAGGCTTATCTTTTTTTAAACTCAACAGAAATTTCTCAGTATCTCAAGTTCCTCCACAGGGACACACATATCAAATGTTTTAACACCACAGCATCCTGAGTGAGAGTAACAGTTGGAGCAAACAATGTATCAATAGGCTAAAAAGGAGAAGCTGAGTAATGAGATGCCCATAGGGGCTTGGAAAAGGTTTGACGTATTCCTGGAAATGACTATGACCACATGTGTTTTGTACTATACACATGTTCACAAAAGACCTGTTAAGGTCCTAAGCTTATACCTCTGATTGACCTTGAGGTTCTGTGCAGGCAGGATGTAAAGACTAAACAGAGCTTTTAACTGCCAAGCAGCTTGTTGAAAGTATTTCCTAAATTCAGAGTCCCACAGTGGAGACTGGGAGATGAACTGTTCCAGATGTCAAGAAAATCTGTCCAATCATTAATGTACCATGAAGTTAACCAAATATAGACATTAGTGGTCATCCATATCAAATATACAGACTTTACAGAATTAGTTCAGAAAAGTTACCAAACTACTTTAACAAGCAGCAACAATAAACTCTAAAGGAGAGAGGGGCCTATTTTCCAGATATTATGTAATAAATTATTTGATATGTCTAATTTTCACAAAAAAACATAAACTATATAAAGAAACAAGAACGTGTAACCCATACACAAGGGGAAATTGTACTCAATGCAGATTGTCCAGAACAAAGTCCAAAAGATAGGTTTACATGCCAAAGACTTTAAACCAGCTATTTTAGATGTGTTCAGACTGCTAAATGATCAGCTATTTTAAATGCATTCAAGGAGTGAAAGGATACCATGTCTAAAAAAATTAAAGGACAAAACTGATGTCTCCAAATACAAAACACCAATAAAGAGAAATTATAAAAAGGATCCAAATAGAAATTCTGGATTTGAAAAGTATAACTGAAATGAAAAATTCACTGATGTAGCTCAACAGCAGCTCAACATGAAGGTAGATCAATGACATTACCCAGTGTGAGGAATATAAAGGCAAAAACAATTAATAGAGCTAATATCAGAGGATTTAATTCCAAATTTTGAAAACTATTACAAAGCTGGAGTAATCAACTCATTTTGATATTAGCCTGGCTCTGCACCAATGTTAAAGTGGAATTTTAGCTCATAGAAAATCTTTTCATATTTAGAAATCAAGACATTATACAGAGAATTAACTATGAAAATAATATTCCAAGTAAAACAATTTATTCAAAGACACTATTCATTTTACCACTTAGGAGATCAGAACTCATCTTCAATTGCCAATATCAATAAAGGAGATGTGAAGGCTGGGAATTCCTTATTTCAGAAAAATAATCAAATTCTAAAATTCTAGTCTTATGATATTTTTCCTAGGTTATATTGATACTGGTGGAGACATTACTGTTCTTCTTGGGATCAGGTCTTGGGGGTGATGAAAAGTGAAGCCAACAGACAAGAGTACAGAGCAACCAGCAAAGACTGTAATGAATGAAAAGAAAGTATCCCTCTAATCAGGAGGGGTTCCAAGGCAGGACGCTGTTAGGGTGGCAGTGTCTAGGGGTCTATAAGCTTCTTGAAAGAGGGAAGTCCACATGACCGGCAGGGAGTTGTTGCTAGGGCCAGCATGGGAATCAGAAGACTCCCTTGTTTCTCAGGATGAATTTTCCACATGTTCAGAATGTGGTTTTTGGTTCCTGATACGCCTTGACCCTAGTTCCCTACTGACTACTGCTTACTGGGGCCTTCAGTTCTATCTGCCTGCGTCCCACTAACTCCTGCTTCAACAACATACAGAAAGTTATTTCAAAGAAACATCTGGTATACAAAACTTGATTCATGATATTAACAGCAAAAAAATTTATCAATATATTGGCATCATTTTTCATATGACACACACAGGAAATATCACAAAGTTCAAAATATCTGAACTTCAAACTATGTAAAATGTCTTTAAATAATGATAAACAGTCCCATTAAATCTTATACACTCCTATCCTCCTTTGAACTTGGAAATTGAAAATTTTATCTTTCAAATATCACAGCTATCATCCTCCAACTTAATGTTACTAACATTCCCAGAGATTAGAAGCTAAATAGAAGGCTGCCAAGATGTCATTGTATGAAAGTACCTGCTACTAATACAATTAATTTGATGAGAGTGACAGTAGTGCAGGTGATGTGAAAAAATATATATGCATTACATGCAGATTAATTTGTAAATTTAGGAAATTCTTATATGCTTATATTTCTTGCAAAGCAAGCATTTCAGCATTTTGAAAGGTAATTACATTTGTCATATTATTCATAATGCAGTGAAGCATGCATGTAAACATCTGTTCTAAAAATTGAAAGCCTTGGTTATTAAGATGTTTTAATGAATTTTCATTTTCAAATACAGAAAAAAAACCTAGAACTGAATCCAGCATTAAAATTTATCAGGAAGCAGGTCCTACAAGTCCTCATGCATGTTTGAATATAGAAATCCCAGAGCACAGCTTTTGAGGATGTTTTGTTTGTTGATGTATTGTCCCTTTCTTAACAAATTGATTCTTATAAACAGAACCTTATTCATTTGTGTTCTTTAATTATATCCAAGTTTAATTCTCCCTAATTGTTCTATCTTTGGTATTGTAACTTTGTTAGATATTGAAAGCTTAAAAAATTATAAAGCATATGATCAAGTTCAAAAATAACTTTGGAATAGTTTCTACGCCATGACAATCTACAAAAAATAGCTAAATGCCCTTTAATTTTTGTCCTGTTTTACATTTAAAAGTGAAAAATAATGCAAGTAGGAAACTTTGAAAACTTCAAAGATCCTGCAGCACAGTAGGCTGAAACTAGCCTGAAAACTGACTCTGTTGTCTACAATAAACAGTGGTTCTCTGGTCTGGTACTCAGTGGAATTACTATATTCTTTATAAATCATTAACTACATATCTTCTGTATCTGAATATAAATAATTTGTGGCAGATAATAATCACCAGGAAAAAGTTCTGATTTTAGTGTTTGGCAGGTCTGCTGAAAGCTACTAAAAATAATATAATGGGAAGATAATTGTAGACATATTAAGTTAGCTGTTAAGTCTATGAGATGGATGAATTTGAGGAAATAGCATCATTTCTCTGTTTCTGGGTTTGAGTTAGTGATGCAATGGGGAGTAGGAATTTTCATTTTTTCAAAATGTTTAAAAAAGCCCAATTCTCAGATAAATTTATGTAATACAGCAGGATTCCTCACGTCCTTGATAATATTAAAAATAGGACTTCAGAATTGAAGAATTTTGAGAATTTCATCATTATGTGAATATGAACAGCACAGTAGCAGGATCCTTGCCATCTGTCAAAGGTTAGTCTCCTAGAACCCCTAGGAAATCATCTACGAATATTAGAGATAATATAACACAGTTTGAGATAGAACTGATGTTGTAAACAAAATAAGTCAATGTTTAAGAATATCTGAATCATACCCTCCAACCCATATCTTCTCTTTCTGATTCTCTAAAAAATTGTTTAATTTCAATAAAAAAGGCATAAAATTACTAGTTTATTGTTTAATAACTTCTACTGAAATAGGTCTTCTCCTGTCAAGTTCAAATCACCCACCATCCAGGTACTAAACAACAAATTCAAGACTTCCTGTATTCCCAAGTGACAAGGTGAGATGATAAAGATAAATACAAAAAATATAGGCCTGAGAACTAGCCTCATATCAACTCACCACTCTGCCTCATGAGAAAAGAGTCAGAAGAAAAGCATTCTGCCTTGGTTTATACCCGTGTTCTTACATTATGAAGTGGTAAGCAGAAGAGCTTCAATCATGAGACCACTCGGTCAGAAGTCATATTCAGAGAATGTTCTAATGCTTGTTACAGTGCTCCCACAAAGGAGGAGACCTTTGAGTTTTCACATCATCAGACCTTATTTCCCCAATGATCCTATTACTATGTTAATAATTTATAGCTATGGAGATACTTTCTGTGTCTCTGGGTCAGATAGCAAATATTTTAGGTTTTGAGAGGCAAAAAGCAAAATCTGAATATAAAGTAGATATTTATATTCTATTTTATAAAAATATAATAATTGAGAATTTTAATAGTACAGATATATTAAGGGAAAATATAATTTTGGGGGAGAGTTGATATCATTCATGTTCCTTGTGTTTCAAATTTAGTCCTATCATCAAAATTGACTACAAAGTGTCCTAAGTCAATGCTGATAAGGAATGAGACTTTATGTAGTTTTTCTTTGAAGGTATGTTCACAGGTACTGTAAGTTCCTGATAATAATCCATAAGCATATAATGTTATTTAGCATATTTATTGTTTAGAAGGCATTTACAGAAGTCTAGTATACCCTCCTTTTGATACTTGCCTCTTAGTATTATCATTACACTGCAGAGTAATCACTTCCAATTGAAAGTTAGGTAGAACTCCTGAATTACACAGTTATTCTGAAATATGGAAATTTCCTTTGGAAATTTCATAAAATATATCTACTGAGAGTCTGTATGGGAATAGAGATAATACTTTCTGTTTTTAGCTTTTGACAGATGGGAAGTGAATAAAGCAGCTTGATATTACTTGTGTATCAGAGTTAGCTGTCATCAAAATGATTTTACTACAGTAAAAATTTCACATATAAACATTAATTTCTGTTTGAACTACTTAAGAAACATTACCTATTCTGCATAATTCCAATTAATTTCAAGTATATTACTATACCTGATCCCCAAATAATCAATATAAGGGAATACACATACTAATTTTCTATTTTTTGAGTTTAGAAAGTTGAAGTTCATATACTAACCTCTCCATTAATACAGGACTGACATCACAGATATTCAGACACTTACAGTGATTCTTTATATGTTATTATTGATTCTAATGAAAGATATTTTCACCACCAGGAGTTAACTACATAAGAAAGCAAATAAATTCTACTAGGTAAGAGCTCCTATAATAGTAGTAACCACAGAGAAGGCATTATGGACAGCCATGCTCTTCTATTCCATCAGGAGATGTTATAAATGTATCGGAAGATGATATGCAGTTCCTTTTACTAACTGAAGTCAAATTACTTTCATTTTCTCTGACTCACTATTCCTTCCATTCCCCTAATAAAAATATACTTTCACTTTATTCCTGTTCTTCTTTATAATTCTTGTTTCCCCTGGTAAATAATTTCCCTGACCTAAGGAAGCTCTGCTACGTACATTAATAAAACCCTGATCTGATATCTGATGCCCTCTCAGTATGATGGCTCTCCAATCTATTATCTTAGCAAAAATTGGGAAGTGGTATTTTTTAGGGTCTCAAATTATAGGCAAAACAAAGTAGTACAAGTATCCACCATGGATTTCAAAGAATTTTTCCTAACCTGTCTTTGGGTATATATTTAGCATCAATATCATATTTTAGTATGAATTTATATCACTGTATCAATCCATCCCACCGAAAAAAATGTTAAGCTGCAAATGGTGTGGTTATACAATACTGAAATACTGCCTTGAAGCCTTCTGTAAATTATAAGTTGTGACTACAAACCAATTAAATATTAGTGCCCCTTTTGTATATACTTTGAATGTTTGACTTGCCCATTGAACTTGGAGAGTCTGGTGGTGATTTTCATTTCTGGATTCTAAGTATATAAAAGATGACTCTTGAATGATTAAACAAGCAACTAGGTAAAAAGGAAAGACTACATTTCTGAGGAATTAATAATTTCACTGAGACTGATTTTTCTTCTGACCATGATCCAACTGTCATGAGCAGCTGTCAGGAAACAAAAAGGAGGGTGTGTTGATAAGTTTTGGCACATAATCATGTAGGTAACTGTTTAGATTAAAGGATTAATTGTCTTTTCATCAACCAACTGCTATTTACTTGCCAGTCCATGTTTTGACATATTACCTACCTCCACACTGATTTCAAATGTTTAAACAAAAATAGATTTTTCTTTTTCATGGTACTATTTCCAAAATTTGAAGACTATACTTTTAAGAATATTCAGACCCAAGTATAATAAGGTATCTTCTATACTCAACATGAACTAGTTTTCATTTGAGTTACCTCTCCTTTACTGATGCTCAAATAAATGTCAGTAAATTTTCTCAGAAGATATGTATGACTATTGTTTTGTACAAGTCACTTCACATTTTAAGGTTATACACATACTGTCTTAGAGAAACTAGCACCATAAAATGCTGACAAAGTTAATTACTATAAACTAAGATGCGGGAAAAAAAGAAATAGGCAACCTGGCCGTTTTCTTTTAGTTACCTTGTAATTGTACCACTTGCCCTCAATACGAAGACCAAAATTGTCTCATCCATATATCTTAGCATACTTTTCATGTGTTAAGAAAAGTAATTGATCTATTATATGTCCTTACTTGAGAATTTGAAGAATGAAATATACATTCATGCAGGTTTCTTAAAAGTTCATGCAAAACCAAAATTATTTTTACAGTATGCAATGAGCCAAGTATGTTAGGCAAATATTAAGCAAACTGCATTTTACATTTCATGACAAATATTATTGTCTCAATTACTGTAAACTAGGTAAGTTCAGAGATATTAACTGTCTTGTCAAGGTCACAGCACTTTACCTTGGAAAAGCCAAAATTAAGCTCTGAACTGTCTTCAAAATTCTCAACATGATGAAAACCAGAAATAAGTTAAGGAACAAAGCATTTTTGCAAAACAGTCCTGTATATGCCCACTTTCTCCATGGTAGAAGCAAATTTGTTGAGCTCAGTCGACTTGGAATACTTTTTACAAGTTTGTGTCTGGTCAGCCAATCAAGTTTTGATTCTCAAATTCATTGTTTTAAACTAAATGACTCTGAACATGCTATTTAACTTCACTTTTTAAATAATAAAATCAGCTCAGTGAGATTACTTATAATCAGTCATGTTGGAGGTAAAGAATGGGCTTTGTTTTCTTAAGTAATGGTCTTCACTGTGTTTCAGTTGCTTAAAGAAAATAAGTAGAAAAATATTTTTTAAACACCTACTCTTTTCCTTTTGGGAGCTAAACACTTAAAAGATGAAACAGCTCACTTTTTAATGACTATAGAAAGCCACCTGCTTTGGCTTAGAGTTGGGACATAGACATTTGTTTCTTATAGACATTAGGTGAAAGACAACTGTTTCTTATAGACATTAGGTGAAAAGTATTATTGAGATTGAAAATATTGGTAGGGGCTGTATTATTATAGGATGCTAAGGTCTAAACTAAGGTGTTAGTAGTCAGTATGGCAAGAATGAAATTATCCAAGTGATGACAAGGATGTATAACAAGATTTATAGAATTTATTTCTACATTGTTTGGTAGATCAAAGAAATTAAAGAATCAAAATTTCTTATGAATCTAGTTTGTAGAAACTAAACATGCTTGCAGATCTAAAACAAACTGTATGAATGAGAAGTGGAAGAAGCAAAAATATACAAGTGACACATAAATGTACTAAAAAATTACCACCCTGATTTTAGAAACAAAACAAAATTCTATGGAAATAGTGCCTGTGATATGCCTACCAACAAAAGTTCTAATACAGGAATTAAAGTATTTAGTATATGCTTAATTCTTATATCATCTGTTCCACAAAGGACTCTTGGATCACTGCGATCAATGGATTTTATTTAACTTTACCCATGGTTTTCATATTACAATGCCTTGATTATTAGGTCTTAGAAGGCAATGGTCGTGGGATGCTGTATTTTTAATGCCAAAGCATTTTGGTTAAGGTCATTCTTATTTTACTGTATATTGAAATTGAGTATATCACTGACCTATCAGCCGCAAAACAGATTCCATAGAAGCTTTGTATTCACTTAACTATGTTCAATGATAAATGACAGTTATAAGGCATTGTATATCACTTTCATATTAACATCCTGAAGTAGCCTTTCATTTTTCTCTAAAGTATAAACTCTTTAATATGACTGATGTGTGCATTCCAGCTAAACTATAATTTTCAGAAAATGTAATTTCTCTCAAGCTTTTGCATAAGCATCACCTACACCACTAATTAAATATTTCCCTCCCTTAGAATTTGATTAAGATACTACTACTTGAATATCTCTCCTTATAAGTGGACACATACATACAAACACCCCAAATTGAATCAGCTCCCTTCTTATGTGTTCATGTACCTCCTCCTATTTCTTACCATAAGTGCTATAACTCCTGTTTGTTCTATGAGATATTAGAATATTTTTATGCATATTACACAGCATAATCCCTGACATGGAAAACTCAGTAAATATTGATCCATTTAATACAATTTTTAAATCTAAAGTTTCTGAGACAATAGTGACTCCAGATTTTAAATCTTCCTATACACCTACACAAACAGAGCAACTGGAATAACAGGCCAAAAATCTCAATACAACATTTAAACCAACCCTGGTGATGTTTCTGCTTGAATCTCCAAAACTCTAATAGGTGGTGAAGAAACTCATATGTACATTAAATCTGTATGACAGGAGCAGTAATGAGAGAAGAAGCAAAGAAAAAAAAAAGTTCTGAAAGTCCAGAAAGTTGGGAAACATCCTTGCAAAGTGGAAAATGGAAGTGGCCAATCTAAGTCCTGCAGGGAAAAAAATGGGAATGCATGTGTGAGCTCAAATTAAATTGTAGCTACAAAAAATCTTTGAATGACTGGACAGTACTGGAAGTATTTGAGATCTACAAACTCATGAAACTAGCCATTAAACCTCCCACAGACAGAAATTAGGATGCAATTTAGGAGCCACCTTAAATTACTCTCTTCTTTGTGGAGTAGAGAAAAAGGCATTTTTCTTAAACATGAGGTCATGGGAAACAAAACAAAAAAAAGTACTGGGAGAGGATTAAAGATGGTGGCGTGAGAGGAGAGACAGAGGCTTCCTCCTAAAACTGGATACAAATAGAAAATGTAATTGGCCCAACTAATCCTGAGAGAGCAACAGGAAAGAGGACGGCATCAGACTGCACACACCTGGAGAAAAGAGTAGACCTCAGCTAACGGGTAATGTACCAGAACTGCAGCTCCGCGGGACCCAAGTCCCACCCCACCGCAACTCACCGGCGGGAGGAAGACAAATGGAGCAGGGAGGGAGTGGAAGGCTTGGAACTGCTGAATACCTAGTTCCAGAGATCTGCTCTGGGGGCACAAACCTACATTTCATGGTGCTTTCATGAGACTTGCATGACTACTCGGTTGGAAACAATACAGGCAGAGTTCCTGGGGACACTGGGATTCTGGCTGCTTCTGGAAAGCAGGGATCCATAACCAGCTGCTCTGGGACAAAAACTCATACCTGTGTGCCCGGCCCACTGACACAGGCAGTGGAAACAGGCACAGCACCAGGAGGCGGGGAAGAGCTCTTTCCCAGGCACCAGCACCGCTCCCCTGAAACCCCCAACATTGCTTCAGGGGCTCAGCAGCTCCAGAATAGAGCTTCTGGACACTAGAGGGCACCATATACAAACATGAAACAACAAAGGAACCTTGTCCAGAGTAAAATTGTTAATACAACTCCCGAGAGAGATTTAAATGATATGATTCTCGTGACTCTTCCTGAAAGGGAGTTCAAAATAAAAATCATCAACATCCTAATGGAGGTACGGAAAGACATCCAAGAACTCAGGAATGAATTCAGGTCAGAGATCCAATCATTAAAGAACACGATGGAGGGTATTAAAAGCAGGTTGGATACAGTGAAGGAGACAATAAATGAAATAGAAACCAGAGAATAGGAATACAAAGAAGCTGAGGCACAGAGAAAAAAAAGGATCTCTAAAAATGAAAGAATATTGAGAGAACTGTGTGACCAACCCAAGCAGAACAATATTCGCATTATAGGGATATCAGAAGAAGAAGAAGAGAGAGAGAAAGGGACAGAAAGTGTCTTTCAGGAGGTAGTTGCTGAAAACTTCCCTAATCTGTGGAAGGAGACAGTCTCTCAGGCCATGGAGATCCACAGATCCCCCAACACAAGGGACCGAAGGAAGACAACAGCAAGACACATAGTAATTTAAATGGGAAAGATCAAGGATAAGGACAGACTGTTAAAAGCAGCCAGAGGCAGAAATAAAATCACATACAAAGGAAAGCCCATCAGACTACATCAGACTTCTCAGCAGAAACCTTACAGACCAGAAGGGAGAGACATGATGTATTAAATGCCATGAAGCAGAAGGGTCTGGAACCAAAATTATTTTATCCAGCAAGATTATCATTTAAATTTGAAGGAGGGATTAAACAATTTCCAGATAAGCAAAATCTGAGACAGTTTACCTCCCACAAACCATCTCTGCAGTCTATTTTGGAGGGACTGCTATAGATGGAAGTGTTCCCAGGGTTGGATAGCTGTCACCAGAGGTACTAAAATCACGATAGGGAGGGTGGAGCAGCTGATTTCGAGGCAAATGCAAAATTAAATTGACTATCCCCAAATTCAATCAAGGGATAGACAAAAAGTACAGAATTTGATACCTAATATATAAAGAATGAAGGAGGAAGAAAAAGGAGGAGAAATAGAAAAGAACCTTTAGATTGTGTTTGTAATAGCATACTAAGTAAGTTAAGTTAGACTCTTAGATAGTGAGGAAAGTAACCTGGAACCTTTGGTAACCATGAATCTAAAGCCTGAAATGGCAATAAGTTCATACCTATCGATAATCACAGTAAATGTAAGTGGACTGAATGCACTAATCAAAAGACATAGAGTCACTGAATGGATAAAAAAACAAGACCCATCTTTATGCTGCTTATAAGCGACTCACCTCAAACCTAAAGACATGCACAGACTAAAAGTCAAGGGATGGAAAAAGATATTTCAGCAAACAATAGGGAGAAAAAAAGCAGGTGTTGCAGTACTAGTATCAGACAAAACAGACTTCAAAACAAAGAAAGTAACAAGAGATAAAGAAGGACATTACATAACGATAAAGGGCTCAGTCCAACAAGAGGATATAATCACTATAAATACATATGCACCCAACACAGGAGCACCAACATATGTGAAACAAATACTAACAGAACTAAAGGAGGAAATAGAATGCAATGCATTCATTCTGGGAGACTTCAACACACCATTCACTCCAAAGGACAGATCCACCAGACAGAAAATAAGTAAGGACACAGAGGCACTGAACAACACACTAGAACAGATGGACCTAATAGACATCTAGAGAACTCTACACCCAAAAGCAACAGGTTATACATTCTTCTCAAGTGCACATGGAACATTCTCCAGAATAGACCACATACTAGCTCACAAAAAGAGCCTCAGTAAATTCCAAAAGATTGAAATCCTACCAACCAACTTTTCAGACCACAAAGGTATAAAACTAGAAATAAATTGTACCAAGAATGCAAAAAGGCTCACAAACACATGGAAGCTTAACAACCTGCTTCTAAATCATCAATGGATCAACGACCAAAATAAAATGGAGATGCAGCAATATATGGAAATAAATGACAACAACACAAAGCCCCAACTTCTGTGGAACGCAGCGAAAGCAGTCTTAAGAGGAAAGTATATAGCAATCCAGGATTATTTAAAGAAGGAAGAACAAACCCAAATGAATAGTCTAATGTCACAATTATCAAAATTGGAAAAAGAAAAACAAATGAGGCCTAAAGTCAGCAGAAGGAGGGACATAATAAAGATCAGAGAAGAAGTAAACAAAATGGAGAAGAATAAAACAATAGAAAAAATCAATGAAACCAAGAGCTGGTTCTTTGAGAAAAAAAACAAAACAGATAAGCCTCTAGCCAGACTTATTAAGAGAAAAACAGAATCAACACACATCAACAGAATCAGAAAAGAGAAAAAAAACATCACAATGGACCCCACAGAAATACAAAGAATTATTAGAGACTACAATGAAAACCTATATGCTAAGAAGCTGGAAAATCTAGAAGAAATGGACAACTTCCTAGAAAAATACAACCTTCCAAAACTGACCAAGGAAGAAACACAAAATCTAAGCAAACCAAATACCAGCAAAGAAATTGAAGCAGTAATCAAAAAACTACCCAAGAATAAAACCCCCGGGCCAGATGGAATTACCTTGGAATTTTATCAGACATACAGAGAAGATATAATACCCATTCTCCTTAAAGTTTTCCAAAAAATAGAAGAGGAGGGAATACTCCCAAACTCATTCTATGAAGTCAACATCACCCTAACACCAAAACCAGGCAAAGACCCCACCAAAAAAGAAAATTACAGACCCATATCCCTGATGAACATAGACGCAAAAAAACTCAATAAAATATTAGCAAACAGAATTCAAAAATATATCAAAAGGATCATACACCATGACCAAGTGCATCCCAGGGATGCAAGGATGGTACAACATTCAAAAATCCATCAACATCATCCACCACATCAACAAAAAGAAAGACAAAAACCACATGAATGATCATCTCCATAGATGCTGAGAAAGCATTCGACAAAATTCAACACCCATTCATGATAAAAACTCTCTGCAAAATGGGTATAGAGGGCAAGTACCTCAGCATAATAAAGGCCATATATGATAAACCCACAGCCAACATCATACTGAACAGTGAGAAGCTGAAAGCTTTTCCTCTGAGATAGGGAACAAGACAGGGATGCTCACTCTCCTCACTGTTATTTAACATAGTACTGGAGGTCCTAGCCACGGCAATTAGACAAAACAAAGAAATACAAGGAATCCAGATTGGTAAAGAAGAAGTTAAACTGTCACTATTTGCAGATGACGTGATATTGTACATAAAAAACCCTAAAGACTCCACTCCAAAACTACTAGAACTGATATCGGAATACAGCAAAGTTGCAGGATACAAAATCAATACACAGAAATCTGTGGCTTTCCTATACACTAACAATGAGCCAACAGAAAGAGAAATCAGGAAAACAATTCCATTCACAACTGCATCAAAAAGAATAAAATACCTAGGAATAAACCTAACCAAAGAAGTTAAAGACCTATACCCTGAAAACTATAAGACACTCTTAAGAGAAGTTAAAGAGGACACTAACAAATGGAAACTCATCCCATGCTCTTGGCTAGGAAGAATTAATATTGTCAAAATGGCCATCCTGGCCAAAGCAATATACAGATTTGATGCAATCCCTCTCAAATTACGAGCAACATTCTTCAACAAACTGGAGCAAATAGTTCAAAAATTCATATGGAAACACCAAAGACCCCAAATAGCCAAAGCAATCCTGAGAAAGAAGAATAAAGTGGCGTGGATCTCACTCCCCAACTTCAAGCTCTACTACAAAGCTGTAGTAATCAAGACAATTTGGTACTGGCACAAGAACAGAGCCACAGACCAGTGGAACAGATTAGAGACTCCAGATATTAACCCAAACATATATGGTCAATTAATATTTGATAAAGGAGCCATGGACATATAATGGGGAAATGACAGTCTCTTCAACAGATGGTGCTGGCAAAACTGGAGAGCTACATGTAAGAGAATGAAACTGGATCACTGTCTAACGCCATACACAAAAGTAAATGCAAAATGGATCAAAGATCTGAATGTAAGTCATGAAACTATAAAACTCTTAGAAAAAAACATAGTCAAAAATCTCTTGGACATAAACATTAGTGACTTCTTCATGAACATATCTCCCCAGGCAAGGAAAACAAAAGCAAAAAGGAACAAGTGGGAGTATATCAAGCTGAAAAGCTTCTGTACAGCAAAGGACACCATCAGTAGAACAAAAAGTTTCCCTACAGTATGGGAGAATGTATTTGTAAATGACAGATCCGATAAAGGCTTGACATCCAAAATATATAAAGAGCTCACACACCTCAACAATCAAAAAGCAAATAATCCAATTAAAAAATGGGCAGAGGAGCTGAACAGACAGTTCTCCAAAGAAGAAATTCAGATGGCCAACAGACACATGAAAAGATGCTCCACATCGCTAGTCATCAGAGAAATGCAAATTGAAACCACAATGAGATATCACCTCACACCAGTTAGGATGGCTACCATCCAAAATACAAACAACAACAAATGTTGGCAAGGTTGTGGAGAAAGGGGAACCCTCCTATACTGCTGGTGGGAATGTAAATTAGTTCAACCATTGTGGAAAGCAATATGGAGGTTCCTCAAAATGCTCAAAATAGACTTACCATTTGACCCAGGAATTCCACTTCTAGGAATTTACCCTAAGGATGCAGCACTCCTGTTTGAAAAAGACAGATGCACTCCTATGTTTATCGCAGCTCTATTTACAATAGCCAAGAAATGGAAGCAACCTAAGTGTCCATCAGTAGATGAACGGATAAAGAAGATGTGGTACATATACACAATGGAATATTATTCAGCCATAAGAAGAAAACAAATCCTACCATTTGCAACTACATGGATAGAGCTAGAGGGTATTATGCTCAGTGAAATAAGCCAAGCGGAAAAAGACAAATACCAAATGATTTCACTCATCTGTGGAGTATAAGAACAAAAGAATAACTGAAGGAACAAAACAGCAGCAGAATCATAGAACCCAAGAATGGACTAACAGTTACCAAAGGGAAAGAGACTAGGGAGAATGAGAGGGTAGGGAGGGATAAGGGTGGGGAAGAAGAAAGGGGGTATTATGATTAGCATGTATAATGTGGGTGGTGGGGGAAAGGGGAGGGCTTTGCAACACAGAGAAGACAAGTAGTGATTCTAGAACATCTTACTATGCTGATGGACAGTGACTGTAATGGGGTTTGTGGGGGGGGACTTGCGGTAGGGGAGAGCCTAGTAAACATAATGTTCTTCACGTAATTGTAGATTAATGATAACAGAATTAAAAAAATAAATAATCAATTTAAAAAAGTACTGAATCTTATTTAAAGTTATAAAGTAGGAAAAATATTAAAAGTGTAACAATATCTTCACTGAAAAACTCTAAAAGATATTCCTACAAAGCTGAAAATAATGGTATTCCAAACTTTCTAAAGAAGCCACATGGAATCAGTAGAGTAAGAGATTGTATAAAAGAATTATTTTAAAAATTGAGGCAGTTAGAGAAAAGTGAAGAATTGAAGAGTTGACAGTATTCAGAGCTGTACCTTTAACCACTGTCGTCTGGAGAAACCAATCTGCCTAGCCATTCTATTAGGGGAATTTGGAGATCAAACTTGGTACAAAGCCTAGACAGAGGCCACAGCCACCATCCAATTCATCACCTCATCCTCTAGCCTGGACAGCTATCTTGGTTCATGTTTCCCTCACCTATAACTCTACTCTGCATATTTGTTAGATTTCAAAAAACTCAAATACTAAAAGAATATCTTATGTCTGAGTATTTGTGCTACTCAGGGCCTATTGCCCAGGTCTAAGAGAGAACTTACCTCTAGTGCCCCTCCCATCTAGTGCTGTCACTGTGTCATACAGGAGTCATATCCAGTGGTCACCATCTTCCATGGAATAATGACATAGGAGAGTAGTATACAAAACTCAATCTAACTTGGTATAATAGATAGCCAAAGATAATAAATATGGTAAAAGTGACAAAATCAAGTAACACTGGATTATAACCCAAAGTATAAAATAAATATGACTATGAACTAATATAAATAATTGAATAAATAGGAGAGAACAGGTAATTCCCCTGTGCAGAACAAGTCTGAATAATTTATGTAGATACTGTCCCCTTCAAGAAGGTAGAATATCTCTGTTCACTGTGTAAGTGTGGGCTGAGCACAATGACTTCCTCAGAAAGAATATTTAGGGAAAAAACAGAAACTGATAATGCTACACTTCACTAAAGTGATCAAGGTTAATAATACTAACAGTGATAAGCTATGTTAATAGCATGTATCCTTGATAGGAGAATTCACTTCAACTCTATATTCTTCTCCCCAAAACTCATAACCTTAGGCTTGCCATGAAAATAATAACAAAAAATATTTGAGGGATTTTGTTTGTTTTTGTTTTTTGTTTTTTTATATGGTTACAAGATTGAGGGATATTTTATATAAATTACCTGAAAAGTACTCCTCAAAACTGTGAAAGTCATCAAAAACCAGGAATCTCTAAGAAACTGTCACAGTCTAGAGGAGCTTAAGGACACAAGATGACTATGTTATCCTGAATGGGATCCTGGCACAGAGAAAAGATGTTAGGAAAAAACTAAGGCATTTGAAAGTGATATGGAACTTAGTTATATCAATATTGATTGATTAGTTCTGACAAATGAACCAAGCTAATGGAAGACGTTACTAAGGGGAAAAAATTAAGTGTGGCAAATTTGGAAACTCTCTGTACTATCTTTGCAACCTTTTTTGTAGAACTATAATTGTCTTTAAAAATTCATTTGAAAATCACCTAAAAGAATAAACCTACCACATTTACGAAATGTCTATTGTTAGTCCAATAATTCATTGTTTGCTAGAATTAAAGAAACCTAAGCCATCATTATGAATTGACATTGGGTTGTTAGACATTATGAACTGTATTAGATGGGTATTCATGAAAAACACTGAAATCTAGTAACATCTAATATTCTTTCAAACATACTACACTTTTAACAACAAATTTTACCTTTATGTGTTATCCTCTAGTTCTACCAATAAAGGTTAGGAATCAGCAGAATTTTGTAAGTGATTATTTTAGAGAGTAATATACAAATATAAAGATACAGCAACATAATAAAGGAATAGGGAGAGGAAAATAAACACAGTAAAAGAAGAGTAAATGCATATTTTTCTTGCTTGCAAATTCTAAAACAGAGCAAAGAAACATGAGGCAGTGAAATAAAAACCTGATACTAGAAAATAAGCAATTCGTATATCCTTATGTGCTACAGTACATGTGAGTTCCCAAGAATACTATGACCGTGATATAACTGTTGAAACAATATATGGAAATTAGCCATGATATTAAGAATGGAAGAACTATAATTAGAAACCTATATAATCATTTATTAACAAGTATGTGAAATAGTAAAGGAAATATACTTGTTAGTAAAGGAAATAAAATAGGCATTATAATATATTATTCAGTAGGACAGGCATGAAATAACAGTTTAGAATAATATGTAGTGAATCATTCACTGACATGAGTCAAAGTTTAAAACTTGAGGCAATCAGGTAACAGACACTCCCAACAATGAACTCTAGGAAGAGAACCAAAAAGGCAGTATTTATATGATCATATATTTTGAATGGATAAAGACAGTGTGGTAGGTGTTTATAGAAATCAAATAACAGGCACAAAGCAAATATCTTTTAGAGCTGTGCTATCCAATATAGTGCTCACTAGCAACATACAGCTTTTGGGCACTTAAATATGGCCAGTCCAAAATAAAATATGCTCTAACTATAAAAGCACACTGATATGGAAGATTAGAAGAGAAAAACATACAAAAATCTCTCAGTATGTTCCTTTGAATACTTGCATAGAAGAACACTTTAAAATATTTGTTTAAATAAAATATTTGGAAATGAATTCTAACTGCTTTACAGTTTTTAAAATATGGCTGTTAGTAATGTTTAAGTTTTATCTGTGGATCACGTTCTATTTTTATTGGCTAGCACTGCTTTAGGAGATCAGGAATATTTGAAAAATACTGAATACTCTAACACACTAGATTTAGATAGCTCATCTCAAACTGACCAGACGATTTCTGCAAATATATCCCATCCTAAGGAGTTAAAATGTAATTTGCCATGTTAAAGACTCAGAAAAGTCCTCCAGTAAAGGCACCTATTTGTACCAGCTATCAATTCTATCACGTTACTTATTATTACCTAACTATCAGAAACAGTTTAGTGTTTAAAACTGTAGTGGCTTAAAAAAGTAACATTTACTTATTATCCTGCAGTCCAGGCGAGGTTCAGCAAATTGTTTGCTCTGGTTTGTTAAGATTTCTCTTTGGTCTATAGTCCTCTGAACCAGGGCAAAAAAATCCAGAAAGACAGCTATTAAATGTCTACCACCTCAGTGCCAGGTGTAGAGCAGGCAACTCTCTCCCACTTGGTCTCTCCACAGCAGGATATCCTGGATCTCTTCTCCAGGTGCCTCAATATTCCAAGAAAGTAGATGCTGCAAGTCTTTTAAGGTCTAAGGCAATATTTCAGATAACGTCACTTCTGCCACATCCTACTGGTCTCAACCAGAGTCTTCCTAGATACAACCGTACAGCATAGATCCAATAAAAGAGAAGTATTTTTGACAGTCATCTTTGGAAACGATCTACCACAGTTAAATATGTGCTTATTTTCAAACTTTTGACTACAGAATATAACACAGTTTTCAAAGAAAAAAATCGTTTAATATTGTTTAATACTGACATAAACACATCTTTCTCCTAGTGTGCTTGGAAAAAAGCACAACTGTTAAGGTTGTTTATGGGATTTAAATAAGACACCGTGTATTTGCACAAGGAACTGCATGGTTAACATTCCAAAAGCTTCAAATTGGACATTAGTACTACAGCTTAATAATAAATGTCAGCATCTGTTTTTAAAGATTCAAAGGCTCAATTTAAGAGATACTGTTAGTTTCTTGCTTGTGGAACTACTCATGTTTTCATGGTAACACACATTAATCTATACAATTTTCCTCTATGTCACAAAATCTTAGAATTGACTGCCTGCCTTATGTGATGGCATAGATGAGATTTCCAAGAAAGACTATATTTTTACAAATCCCCTGTTTCCTGTATGTAATAAATAACTACTTGGGGAAAAGTTTTTATCGCTGCCTATCGCAAAAGCAACTTTCCTATTTTATAATACTGAAATATCTTATTGAATATACAACAAATAACTCACTTTTGCTAAATCTTCATTTTTCATAAATCATCCTCCAATACCTTTGAAAACACTCAGATGTGCCATTCCATACGTAAAGAGAAAGTAGCTAAGCCTTCCACATCATGAAAGAAAAATATGTACATTTTTATGAAATAGGGAAAGTCTCAGCTCTGGAGAATCCCAACATTAAGACATAAGAGAAGTGAGGAGCTAAGGGAGACAAAACCAGCAGCTAGTGACATTGAAGATAAAATCAAATACAGGGTGGTGAATGCCACAGGAAAAGCGTTTCAGCTTTTTTTCAGCAATTATCCAGATATACAGAAGTTCCCTGTCCAACATTTTTTTTAACACGTGTATTTGTGTTTATTGAACAAAAAGTATCTTTCATTGAGGCTAGTGCCTTAATTCCCTGTTCAACTTATTTTTTAAGATGTGTATTTCTTGTGTTTATTGAAAAACCATCTTTCATTTAGGCCAGTGCCTTAATTAGAATGATGCTCCTCAAACTGGAAAGTAAAAGTACAATTTAAACAGAAAATGACAATGAAACCAAGACAAGATGAATTTTGAGGGAGGAATTTATCACAGTTAAACCTACTGAAATAAGACACATTTAATTAGAACCCTCAGCAGAAACAGAGTGAATAAAAAGACTTTGTTAAATTAACTAAAATTGTGTTAGCATCTTACCAAATCTTTGCTGGCAAAATATTTAGCATAAGTGGTAGTATCTGTCCATTTTGAAGAGTTAATTTTCTGCAATAAGTGTGTGAGAGATGTAGACAAATGCATTTCAAACCTGTATTTGTAGAATAATGGCCCCATTAAATTTCAGAGAATTCTTTCAGAGAAAAAGATGAGAAGCTTTACTCCAGTGTAATTTTCATTGGTCCACAATCCTTAGAAATTGACAGGCAAAAGCTGACCATTCAGGCACACCACATAGAGGAATTCCTGATGCTCTGTGGAAACTTAGCCGAGTTGAAAGGAATTCTGCACACACTGCAAAAAACCTATTCCAAGTTTGATATTATTGAAGTATTTGTTTTACTCCCTCTCATGGATCTTCTACCCAAAGTTTAGTTCATAGTCTGATATTGTATAATATATATTTTCAGCATGCACTTCTCCATGTTTAATTGGAACAAATATTTGGTTATTATTACAATCTTATAGACTTAGATTATTATATTTCACTATCTACATTAAAATATGAAGTAAATGACAATCTAAAATTTATCAAGCAAACCAAAACATTATTTTTGAATTTCAATATTAGATCAGCACAATTTCTCATTTAATAAACTTGGCTATTTTAAATATTCTCATTTTTTGACTAGTCAACCATGCCATGTATTTTGGACTTTTCTACTTTGTAGTAAATCAGCTTTAAGTGTCTCCTTAAAATGAGCTTTATTTAGTACTTTGAAAGTTCACTGACATTTTGACTTAGAATGTTTATTTTATATACTAGTATGTCACACATACCAGTGGACAGTGTGGCTTCTTAAGGGAAATTCCCTCAAGTTTCATCAAAAATACTCTGTTCATGAATAGATTTGCTGCACTAGATACTTAAAATCCTCATTTGTATCACCAGCCTTAGAAAATATTGATAAAAAAGATTCCTAGCTCTGTGTTGTATTTGTTAATATACTCACCCGTTTTCTTTTCAGTATTGTAAATCTGAGTCATCTCAAGATTGATTATTAACTCTTTTCTCCTAATACTAATAGATTTTTTTGTGCTGAGCTTTAAAAAACAGACATTTTCCATCTGCTGATAGAAGAAGTATCCGCTAACAAAGACAGAATATTCCCTCTTAGCCTATATCTATACAAAGGGCAGGATTCAAAATAAAAAATCCCTTGCATATATTATTTCTGAAAAAGCCATATCATAAAACAATAAGACTTGATTGTTGCAATACTAATTTGTTCCTGTTTGTAGGCCCTGGATAGTGGCCCTGCCCTCTGGATCTAGTGAGGTAACCTTGCATTAGGTAACTAAGGACTAGCCAGTCTCTGATCCACCTTTGGGGTCATTCTTCCCTTTTCTTGAAAGATAGCACAAATTTACATGACAGACAGCTGATGAGCCCACTTTATGACTCTAGGATACCAAGAGTCCAGCAGACTCCCTCCATTTCATCCTATCACTGCCACCTTCATTCCAAGCCAGCTCTATCAAATGCCTAAGCTCTTTAGCAAATAGTTGCCTAGCTATATTTATATACCCTATATATATATACTCCAGAGCATGCTTTATTTATTTATTTTTACAACATGGATAAGCTGAGAATTTTCCAATCTTCAGGTTCTGGTTCCTTTTTCCTTCACAATTCCTTCCTTAATCTGTTTCTTTCTTCTAGCATTTTACTGCAAGCAGTAAGGAGAACCCAGTTCATCCCTTAAAACCTCTACCTTCTATAAAGCAGAACACAGTTCAGCCAAGTTCTCTGCCACTTTGTAACAAAGATCACCTTTCCTCCAGTTTCCAATAGCATGTTTCTAACTTCTGAGACCTCACCAGATGTACCTTTAACATTCATTTCAGTCTCTTCAAGGCAATCTGCGCTTTCTTGTCATATACCCCAAGAACTCTTCCAGCCTCTACCCAATACTCAATTCCAAAAGCACTTCCACATTTTTAGGTATTTGTTACAGCAGCCTGCCAACCCCTAGTACCAGGATCTGTATAGTTTGCTAGGGTTCAGGTAACAAAGTTTGTGGGTGGCTTAAACAAATTTATTCTCAGTTCTTGAGACAAAATTTAAAATCAAGGTGTGAGCAGGGCTATACTCCCTATGAAGGTGGCAGAGAAGGATCAGTCCTAGAATTCCCTCCTAAACTTCTGTTAATTCTTTGGCCTGTGGCATTGTAACTCTAGTGTTCACCTGGTGTCCTCCCGGCATATGTGTGTTTATTCCAAATGTGCTCTTTTTATAAGGACATTAGTCATACTCCATTAGTGCCCCACCTGACTCTCGTATGACTTCATTTTAAGTAATGATAACTGCAATCACCCTATTTCTAAATAAAATCACAACATAAATTTTGGAAGGGGTGAATAATTCAACCCGTAATACACAATATATTAGATAAGTAACTGTCAGCTGATAAAATGTTTATATTATACATATAATTACTAAATTATACATATAAATACCTAAACTCCTATGTACTCTTTATAATATTTTTCTCTTACAGACTATTTCTTTCATTATGGCACAGAAATGGGAAAATTAGAGCTGGAAAAAAACAAAAATACTTTAAGACCCTATTAATTCTCCCTGACTAAATTTGCAAACAGTAAAGTTATTTTGTGTGCTTCAAGATTTTGATTTGGTTTTACTGATTTCCTGAAAACCACAGGTTAATTTCACAAAGTGTGTCAAACCTAAAAGGTTCATATTAAGTTAATTTACAATTCCATTCAGGCAACTGACAGCATATTTTCAGATTGTACTCTCAAAGTATAATTATATGCATAAATATATTACAAAATAAAGAAAAATGACGATACAGTACTCCATAATAAGGATTTCGTTATACTAATACAGGAAATACACAAATTTATATCATAAGCAGATAGTGATGCTTAAATTCACTGATAGATTTTTCTGTGACAAAATCTCTTGTAATTCCCCTTATCAATTTTGTTATATATCCTTGAGTAAATACAATTTGCCTACTAAAATCATAGAAATAAATTGCCTTCTGTTAATGCCATTTGATCTACTGTAAATAACAATCAGATAATCTCTTATCCATTTGAGATTTGCACTAGTTTGAACTCAATGCTTATACAGCTACAAGGAAGACAAAAATAAGCTTTTTTAATGGTTTCCATTTTCCACTTATTTTAATAAGCACAGTGGTAAGGTGGGCCTCAGATAGGTGACTTTGCATGTTTATTATAAATTAAATTTTTCCATTCAACCTAATCTGAGGTTTACTAGTTCCTAAGAACTACATAATTTCAGAAAATATAATAAAGACTATAGATAGGAATTTATATATCTATTCACCTGAGAAACATTTATAATTTTTTCAAATTAAGATATATGAAAAAGCTAAAGAAAACTTTTTAATAAGAGAAATAGAGACTTAAGGATTATTTGAAAATTTTAATGTTGTAGAACTTAAGAAAAACAAATGCAAGGAAATGTACCTTCTAAATCACTGGAAAACATGAGTAAAAAAAATTGACTCACATGAAATTTAATCATTGAAAGTGGTTTTCTGAAGTAGAATTCATGTTTTGTTTTCAAATTTCCATATATACTCTAATAACTACTTATTTTGTAACATGAAAGAAGCCATAAGTTTTAAGTTGTTAAGCAAGAGAAACCAGTGAGTGAACAAAAGAAGAATCTATGAATACTGATGTAGAAAGGTTTGTATTTTGGAGAAATATTGTTGTGAGGTAAATGTTAGTTTTCTCCCAGAATATCCAGTTTTCTGCCTGGCCTTCATCCATTTACAGACCAATAGGTATTTACCACAGCAGAGCCTCTGGTCAATCCCAGGCAAGGGGTGGAGAGGAAATGGCCAGTTTCTCCTTCCCTCCTTTCTTGGTACATAATTGGTCTGGCCCCTGGCAGTCACCAAGGACCTGCCCATGGAGTTCCTGCCAGTAGAGGCAGGAAGGGGGGCTAAAGCACACACCATGGCCAGAGGAGATGGGGGGCAGGGGGAGCAAGCTGTGAGAAATAAAACCCTTCAACCCAACCTGTCTTTCCCCTTGTCCTCCTTGGATTTCAGCAGATTCATAGGGAACTCATCTGGGCTGATTGCAAGGACTGTGGCAATAGGAATACTCTGGCCTGCAAGATCTGCAAGAGTTTGTAATATTAGTCAAAAAGTGATTGTCTTTTACAGTGAGAGGCAAACAAAGTTAGAAGGCATGATCCTGGGGAAGTGGGATGAAAGGGTGGTCCAAAAGGTCAGAGAATGTTTGACCCTGGCACCAGCTTATTCTCAGAAGGGGTTGTTTGCTAGTTCAGGCTATGAGTCCTCAGGGTCCTGGAGGAAAAAGAGAATCTTAACCAAAGTTTTGTTGACAGCATTTCATCCCATTAATCAGTGAGGACGAGCAGTTCAGCTAAATCATTAATGAGACAAAGTATGGGAATTTGCAGAGAGGCTCTATGTCTGGCTCTGTCAGAGTAAATAAGGGAGGCATCCCTGAATCTAAGTCATATAAAAGTGCTTCCTTGCAATGAACTATTTCTTGGGACATAAAGTATGGACAGATTTCTTAACCTTTCCTGTTTCACGTAGCCCATGTAAAATTCAACATTGTCACTAAAGATAATCAACATCCTAGCCTCCAAAAACTGTTCTCCCTTGCCACAAAAATGCAGACCTTTCTTTTGTCCCAGGGGAGCCAGTAGTGTATACCTGTTCTCCACAAGGGTCTAGAATCTCAGTCTGTCTGAGTATTCTGTTTATCTTTGTTTTCCAACCCCACTAATCTCCAGAGCACCATGCAATGTGGATTTGAGCTCCCAGAGCAGATCCCCAGGACTGGGTGTGCACCTGGGTTTCTACTCCTCCTGCTCCGTTCTCTTCCTTCCACCTGTGGGCTGGGTGGGGGAGGGCATGGGCCCCATCAGATCATGGCTTTGCTACTTTACGCTTTTCTTTGAGGTCTTCTCTTTTCCCCAGATGTAGGCAGTCTGCTCTGCTGCCTTCAAGTCACTCAGGATTAGTTGTATTTGCTGTATTTTCATGTTGTTTTATGTGGTTTTGGGAGGAGGTTTTTCCTTCTCACACTGCCATCTTTTTCCAAATCCTAAACTCATTTATTTTTAACTACATGAATTTGTCTTCAATTCCCATCATTCCAGCAAAATTATTTTTACTATGGCCATCAAAATTATGTTTTGAAATTGAAATTTAATACACCTATCTTTATCAGCATCTTTCTTAATTTCTAAGCATAATTTAACAAAATTGAAGAAATTATTCTAAAACTTTGACACTATCCACTTCAGAATTTTCTTCTACCATGTTGGCTGTCTCATTTCAGTCTACTTTGCCAACACTTTGTCAATGTTAGATGATTTCATCAGAGCTTAGTCATGAGCTGTTTTCCCTCTTCGACTAACCTTTTCTCCTTCCTAAATTCTGTGGAATTAAATGAAATTGACTCACAAATAACTTCTAAACTTATCTTTCCAACTAAGTCTCAACAACTCACGTTAAACAAGAAAAATGTGGTTTATTTTTCTTTTATAACTATTTTGGTAATTTTTCCTACAAATCTCTAGCATTTTTTTCTTTCTGTGAAATGTCATCACACACTGTCTAGTTTTATATCTTTTTCATTTATTCTGAAAATTCTCTTGGGAATTACCATGTGAAGATTTATGATTTTCTTCAGTTCTATCCTTACGCCTTTTATTAAGTATTTATTTTTCCACTTCATTTCCTCTTTATCCTTTCTTTACAAGAATAAAACTTCCAAAAAAATATTCTACACATCTATTCACATTTTCCCAATACCTGCTTTCATTTCTATGATTAAAAAAAAATATTAATCAGTTTAGTCAAAAGGTAAAGTATAAAATATGAAGTAAAATACGTAAAAAAGGAAAACTCAGGCATTAGCTATGTTAAAAGCTGGCCCCATGTTATAATACATGTACAGATATGATTCCTAATTTTCTATAAGAATTGTTCCTGAACACATCACTCTAGTATAACATGTATAAAATAAAATGAATGTTTGTGATATGGTATTTGTTAGGATTTTAGGACTGTAGCATAATACTCCATAGGAATTCCAGTATAAAGAGTAAGGGCTCCACTTAAATAAGACTTTATAAATTTAGTATAACTTACAGCATTAGATATTTAATTTCTATATATGAAGGACCAGTGACTGTACAATTTGAAGCAATATAGAGCTGTGTAGGAAAGTGGTAGGACACAGAGATGAACATCAGAAAGTTCTTTTTCAAAACCCGTCTGTGACTCCCACATGAATTTAAGCATATTTTTTCTACTATTACATTCTTATCTGTAAAATGGGAATTTTTACATTGGTCAGAATTTATTCAAGAAAATTAAATTCTGTATTTTGAAATCTTGTATAACAATTAGAATGAAGCCCAAAGAAGTAGGAGTTCAGCACATATTAGCTGATTCTCTGCCAATCCCACCAGTTAGTTCCATGTAAAAGCAATGGCGTATCAGACTACCAGAGAGTAAAGCAGTATTTGTGAAAGTTTCATAGTTAAGTGGATATGGTTGGCAGGATTAGGCTATATTTGAGAGCTTAGAAAACCAAGAGGAGAAATTTGAATGTTTCACAGAAATAACGGGGAGCAGTGTATTTTTGTGATTGTCCATATTGTTGAATTGTTTAAAAGAACAGACATCTGGCAGCAATATACTTTCCCAAATAACTATATTATATTTACTGATATAACATTTATAGAGAGTAAATTGATATGACATTTGTAGATACAACAAATGTAAAATAATATAACATTTATAGAGAGTAAATTCAGCCACCCCAAATCAAAAAAAAAAAAGTAATTTATACCATGTGGGAATTGTACTAGATATTCCTCAAAGTCCCAGTTTTCTGCAGTTCTATGACTGGTGTGTTTTGGGGGAACAGCCAGTAGGGAAAATCAAGTAGAATGATTTCCAAATTGATTTTTGGATTGTAAACTAAATCCTGTATTTATTTATTACAAACAATATTAAAGCATGGTCCAAACTCAAATGTTTTCTTCTGAATATATTAAAAGCTACCTTCCAAAAGTGGGCACCATCTGTGACATTTTCTTATTTCTTATACTTTTGACACTAAAATATTTGAACTAGTCATAATAATCGAGTTAGAGAATATTTTACTGAAAAAAACATTTATATAAACATAATCAGGCAACATTAGGTCTAATTTATTAACAGATAATAGGTTACCAGACCACACAGATATTAGATTAACTCCTAATAACAACTGTTTTAAAGAATTATCAGGCACTGTGATAAGCTCTTTGCATGCAAATATATCTTGTTTTCACAGCAATCCTTAAATTATAACTCTATTATTTTCTCAGTTTTATAGTGATAAATTGAGGTTAGCCAAAGTTACTTATCCATGATCATTCAGTTAATAAGTAGAATGAGGCAGGATTCTCCAGAGCTTATAGTGAGAAATAGTGTTATACTAGAGATTACTAGGTTCAAGGGTTTTATGAGGCTAATTTACATACAGATGTTAAGGAACAAGTGGAAAAACTTAGGATAGGTAATTTACAATAATCACTTGAAATGGATTCTAGATGGTGACAGAGAAAAATTTAATTAAGAAAGGACTGAGCAACTGGCTAAAATGATCGATATTTTTATCAACTGTCTTGCTGAGTTGTTTTTCCCCTGGAACACACCAGTCATAGAACTGCGGAAAATTGAGACTTTGAGGAATATCTAGTACAATTCCCACAAAATCAACACTAAAATAGGGCTGGACTACAAGGCACCATTTGTTTAACCCTCATTTATTTATTGTCCTAATTGTTACAGAGAAACTCCTTTAAGGATGCAAAGGCATCTCTTCCCACCTTAAACTCCCAGTATTTTTTCCTCATTCAGAAACAATTAAAGTGGTGGTGTGAGCTTGCTGCTTTTCCACATAAGAGAATTTCAAGTATGACAGGCTCTTATGTACCCTTGAAACCTAATAAAAAATTTTAGGGTAAATACTTTAGTTGTTATATATCCCAATCTCTAGAATTCATGACAATTATCCTTGTTCACCTCTGAATACACTTTAGTTCATCATCACACTTCCTAAAATACGTTGTACAAAATTTAAATATATATGACCTCTGGTAGTCTGATATGCCATCGCTTTTACATGGAACTAACTGGTGGGATTGGCAGAGAATCAGCTAATATATATAGTACCTCTGGTTCTCTTGCATCAGAGAAGTTGTAGTGCTGGTTACTCATTCTACAGACTGTTGGGGTTCAACTTCCAACCATTCTTCTGAAGACAGAAAATGAAAATTGGGATTAAAAAGGTTAACACAATACATATGTAAAGATACCAGTTAAAGTACATAGTTTGTTTGGAATAACTATGCTATTGGTTTTTATGGGAAGTGATTTAACCACTTAATTACTGAAGATATTTTAAAATCCCTAGAGTTTAACAGGTATCTCTCAATAACTTTAAATCATAAATACTCAAATTGATTTTAATTAAGGACCTATAAGTTTACCACTTGGGGTAGGAACCACCTAAAGATGTAACTCAGCCTGCACTACAAATTAACATTTTAGGTTTTCTATTTGATGACAAGAACCAGGTAAAATTAAGTTAGTCAAAGACATTTAATTACCTGGGACAAGTACCCTAAGAGTTTCATGTTGTATTATTTCTAGATATTATAGCTAGGTCCCGAAGTTAATCTTCCAGAGCAATGGCAATGACAGCATATGAAACAGCACGGTGTGGTAGGGACATGATCCATTAGAAATCATGCTCCCTGTAAAAAAAGAATTCTCATGAAAATGAAAAAAATCAAATCACTGTACTGGCAAATGAAGCCAGGAAAGGAAGGAAGGATGGAGGAGGAAAGGAGAATGAGTCTAATACAAAATTAGAAGGTACATAATGTATATAATTCCCTTGTCTAGAGGAGTTAGTCAATGGTTGCAGCCTGTCTGAGGCAATTCACAGTGGCTCTTTCATAGCATGAAGGAAGAGAACATCCATATAAAGCCTGACTTTAAATTCAATACTACATTAACGTAATAATAATACAATGTAAAAGTGAAGCCCCATTTTTTTCCCAATGTTCCACTGCAGCAAAGTGAAAGATCATTTGCCTTACAAAATAGAGCATATATTCCAGCTGTCCTATCTCATCATCTCTGCTCTTGCCAAGTACACTTAAAGGGCCATGTTCTTCGCCCCAAAATTTCTGCACCAGCTATTCCCTTTTCCTGAAGTTCCAGTTCCTCTCAGACCTTTGAAGGACACAACAGGTGTCTCCTCTGTGCCCCCACACTAGTTCATTTTCACTATCCTGGCACTTACCAAACTGAATGACTGACAGTCTTTATGTAAGCTTTGAGAACATAGACTGTGTCCTGTCCACCTTCTATCTGCAGGAAACTGGGCTACCCATCCCCAAACCAGGCACAATCTCCTGAACAAATTAGTACAAGAAAAAAATGATGCTATTGTTCTCCAAAAACTTAGTTACAAATTCTAAAGAAATCTATTTAAGAGGAAAATCAGGCTATTACTTAATATTGATTGGGAGCTAAATTAAAATTTCCATTTTCCTTCTCACAAAGCTCTGCCATACTAATTACCACCTTAATTTCAAGTTTTCTCTCAATGAAAACTTAGAACTCCATATGTTTTTCTTACAATTCGCAAGTCATGTTGAGTTTCTTCCTCCCTACTTCTAATTATTAAACTGATCTTTACTAATTTTCTACTACTTGTTATTGAACTCTGTGCTCAGTATTGGGAACAGAGGCACTTAATACATATTCCACTCCCTTTTCATTGGCTTTCAGCTTTGTGGAGAAAAGGCAAACAAAATAAGCAAAAACAAACCAAAAAAATGCAGTATTTTATCAAGATGTTTTATCTTACATTTTTTACTTAGGAACCTACAGAAACATAAGGATTACAAAGTAAATCAGCTGGTTTCTTATGAAAATTAGTTGAGAAATGATAGTCAACTATAGAAAAGTGGGCTAGTGAAAGGAGAAAAGACCATAGTAGAACAAGGTGGGAACAATATATGATTATGATATTGCAAGTAGTTTTGAATGGTTAGGTCCACAGATGGCTGTTTGAGAACAATCGAAAGTTATATAAAAAGTCTATTAAGATAAATTGAGGTCAACAACATTCTGAATGTTGTGAGTTGTTCTACATATTTATCTAACAGATTATCCCACAAAAGTTTTAATTTCACTTGCATATGCATTTATTTGCTCATTCCAATCAGTGAGAAAAATACTGAACATTTGGAAGCCAAGGATAGAGCTCATATCCCTATAAAACTATTAGTTGACAAATTTTAATTAGGAGTCCCAGCTATGAATACATTTAATTATTTTCTGGTCAACCTCTCTTCATATTTCTGTGAATATAAGAAATTTTGACAAATGCTTTGTTTGAAACACAGAAAAGCCATTGCTGTTTTGGTAGATATATTTCATTTCCTAGTTTGAATAGCCTCAGCACTTGGAAGACACAGCACATAAAATCTTAAGATGAAAATCCTTAACCAATGTCTTTCTTCCCCTTTTTATCTTAGAATCCACATCTCCTTTTGGGCAACCACTCCTCTTCTACTCCAAACATATGACTCCATTATTTCACTTTCCCTTCATGGGCATAGTGTTGGTTTACAATAATAATATTCATGCAAACCAATCCTTGCTAGACTTCTTCACAAGAATTTCTCAACCTGATTTAGAGCCATGAAGTTCTAATCTCTTTAGAATGATATAATGTTGAGAGATGACAGAAAAGACAAAGCAAATCAGCTAGAACAGATTCACACTGTTCTTTATGACTGTACCTTGGCCACAGAGAGCACTATTTTTCCTTTGAGAGAGATGGCAACCAATTAATTAAATATGCTGGATCAATGATTTAACAAGAAAAAGATGGAATGAATTTCTAACCTTAATTTCCTATAATCAATCAGAAACTGGTTCTGTTCTCCATGATGTTTTCCTGATGGCAAGAATACTTGAAATTGCCTAGAACTCACAGATAATATTGTATTTAAAAGAATTGAATCATCAGTTGATTCCCATTTTGAAAATTTATTTAAAATACTACATAATAGGCACTGAGGTTATGGAAGTGAATATGATTAATATATATAATCCTGGACTTTATAGGATAAAGGTTACATTTTAGTGGACAAAACCAAACAAAAAAGTAAATAAAGAAATTATGGATTTAAATAAATAAAAATATCAATAGGGTGTAGTGACAAAGTGCAACTTGAAGTCACATTAGATATTATTAAAGAAGTTCTCTATGAATAAAAGATATTAAATTTGAAGATTATAAAGAAGGCAGGATTGAACCAAAGTTACATTTCCTTGAAAGAAGGAAGAGAAAGTGAAAAGGCTGGAGACAACAGAGACAATGGTTTTAGAAATAACCAAAAGGAGTCAGAAAGGAGGAAAGAGATTTAAGATAAGGTTGCAGGAATAAAATAGAGACAAGGATCACAAAAGGACACCTAGGACATGGTATTTGGCTTTATTCTAAATAAAATGGTAAATCATAAGAGAACTGTAATGTGAATTATATTTTTCAGGATGACTCATTTCTTTTATGAACAATGGCATGTACAAAAGCAAGAGGGGAAAGGGGAAGATCATCTAAGCAGCATTTCAGCACCTAAATCTAAAATACGGTGTTAAGGACTCAACTATAGTATAGTATACCTACTCACAAGGTTACAAGAGAGAGATATACAAGGTACATACATGAAAGAAATAATAGAGCATATGCTGTTACAGGAAAATGATCAATGATGACTGGTCAAATCATGGGTGGTATAAAATGAAATGGGAACACATAATGGAAGACATAGAGGGTTAGGAGAAGATGAATAAAAGTTCCATTAGGTAAGTAATCATCTTGAGTGATCCAGGAAGAAATGTCAAGTAGCCAATTATATGCGTGCAAATACCGGAGGAAATGTCTAGGCTGAAATTCTTGCTTTGAAAGGGAAAATTAGTTTGGGTATAGAAGCTTTCAAATACAAATACAATGTACAGACGACTGGGGAAAACCTTAAGAATAAACAGGAAAATACCATCCGATCGACTCAATTATTCAAGTATGTATTTAAGTAGTAGTTAAAAAATAAATTATTGAGGAATATTATTCAGTCATAAGAAAAAAATAAATCTTACCATTTGCAACAACATAGATGGAGCTAGAATGTAGTATGCTCAGTGAAATAAGCCAGACGGAGGACAAGTACCAAATGATTTAACTCATTTGTAGAGTTTAACAACAAGCAAAACTGAAGGAACAAAACAGCAGCAGACTCACAGTCTTCCAAGAAAGGTCTAGCGGTTACCAAAGGAAAAGGGTTGGGAAGGGTGGGTGGGGAGGTAAGGAGAAGGGGATTAAGATGCATTATAATTCTTCCACATAATATCAGTAGGTCAAAGGGAAGGCAGTACAGCACAAAGACACGTAATGACTCTATAGTATTTTACCATGCTAATGGACAGTGACTGCCAGTGGTGTGGGCAGGGGACTTGATAATACGAGTGAATGTTCTAACCACAATGTTCCTCATGTGAAACCTCTATAAGATTGTATATCAATGATACCTTAATAAAAAAATTAAATAAATAAAAACAAATTATTGATAGATAAAAAAATAGCAGACAAAAATCTCAAATTACCTCAATTTTAGAAGTCAAAGTACAGGGAAATGGGCATAGTCTTGGTTTCCAATAATAATATTCATGCAAACCAATCCTTGCTAGACTTCTTCACAAGAATTTCTCAACCTGATTTAGAGCCATTTAGTTCTAGTCAGAATACCTGGTAGAGTTTTGGTCATGTTTTCATAGAGGATATGATTGAAAGAAAAATACATTCATAATTACTGGCTATTATTCACCTATATTACATAAATTATAAATATGATACAAATATTATATTATAAATAGTACACATTTACTACCTGTGTCTGCCAGCTTTAGGATATACCTACCCCTTTGAAGTGTTTCCTCCTTTTAATGTACTTTGATGTATTTTTAAGCTCATTGATTTTTAAAAGATCAATATATTGTTTTTATATTTTTTCTTAGATAATTATAGATAATCAAATTTTTTATAACACAAATGTGACTTATTTGGGTACAGAACTATTTACTCTTCCAAATACTTTATAGCAATTGGGCTAAAATGCTTTGATCCCATCAAAATATATCCAGAGTCCTATTACTTCTATCTGCCTCTACTACTACCACCTGATACTGTACATACACTATAATTTCTTTACTATAATATTAAATAAGCATATAAATTATCCTAAGTATAGCTATTTGAATAATATTTATCAAATGTTTGATATAAATCACATACAATTATAGCAATATTGTATATACTGGGCATTAGTCAGTTTCATTGCAAGGGAAATGAAACTTTCACACAACCTTAAGGCTGAAAATTACAGCTATACTGAAAAGATTTGGATGTATCTCATAGAACACAAAAAATAGGAAACACACCATGAACTTTTGTTGGAGTAAGGAAATGATGAATCAGGAAGAAAGATGTTTCTCATCTTACTGGAGGACAAGGATTTCTCCCTTACTACTTTCTTTCTTGGCATTGCAGCTTTTACTGTAACAATCCCAAAATATCTGGATGTAGATTATCACTCAAGTCAAGAACACTTCATCTCTTTGTTAAATTCAATATCATGATTGTTCAAGACCTGTAGAAATGATTCCCTATTGGTGATGTTCATGTTTATTCCACCATCTGCCTTAGGTTCCTTACATAAGATCACAGAATATGACGATGAACCTTCCAGGGCTAATAACAGCTTTAAGGAGGTGGTAAAGGTTCATAGAGATTTGGAGGAATTTTAATACATTTTTATATAATATATTACTGTTAAAAAAATAAGCTTCAAGTGCATATAAGGTGTTTGTCCAAGATCACACAGCTAATAAAAGTTGTAAACCTGTGCCTCACGTCTACGTAACAATGAACTCCAAATTATGTATTTGATTTTTAGGATGAATCACTTCACATAAAGCTCTTTTTAAAAAATCACTATCCTAATCCAGTATTGTTATTCAGGCTATGCTTGCCTAATAAAAGATGGCAAGTAACCCAAATCAGTCTAATTTATAGAACATTATACATAATTATTTTAAATAAGACTTACCTGTTAATTGAAGTTTTTAAAATTCATTCCCAGTAACCTCCCTGACACACTGAATATTGGCTGTCAAAGATGTAATGAACTAAAGAAAAACAGAGAAGGATGTTGATGCTATCAAGTTAGGAGGGAGTGAGGGTACAGCTGGTTTGGTGTGAAAGTTCATTTTCAGTTTCACATGTCATATTTTAAATATTTAGTGGAAATTCAACTAGAACTGTTCAGGACATATTTAGATATGTGAATTTAGAGTTCACATAAAACTGGCTGGAGATCAATTCTACAGTTGTTGGTTTAAAATGGTACATGAAACTGGGTGGTATCATCAGAAGAGTAAGTGCAGGGAGATATGATCAGCGGACTGGATACTACACCCCAGAACACTCCACCTTCATGGCTCTGAGGGAACAAGAGGAAGGAGTAGAGGAATCTCAGCAAAGGAAAACTGTGAGAAGACAATGTTAGAGATGTGATGTTCCAAAAGCAATATGTTCCAAAAGTGTTAGAGATGGTGTTCCAAAAGCAATATGATGGTAGTGTTTCAATGAGTAATTAACAATATCAAATGCTCCCTATATCTCAAATGATTTGGAAACAGTGAAGTCACAGGATGTCATGTAAATAGTGACTTAAGGAGGTCACTTATTGTACATGTACATTGTGTGTATATGTATTTTGTGTGAGTATGTGTTACAGTTGTGTGTTAGTGGCAGAAGGTAGAAGAAGATTGAAGGAAGTAACATTAAGTACTTTATTTCACTGTACAGAGGATAAATTCTATTTTAATTAAATGTCAAGAACCAAATTTATTTTAATAAAATGATCCAGAAATGTAGAAATGAGCTATTTTTTAAAAGCTCAGGTATTATTCCAGTTTCTATATCTCAAAGCTTATAAAACTGTTCAGAAAAAATCTTAACTGACTCAGGAATTGTAATCCCACCATAAATACCTGGAAAACTGGACAAAATAAATGAAAAGGTTTTCTGATATCAGACTATAAGCCTTGCAGGACTATGATGCCTAAGAAGGAAAAAAACAAATGAAGTAAATCTTAAAATTGTCACCAATTAGTGCAGGAATCTGTTTTGAAAGCTCCCAAAATGGCTGTGTAAAACAGAAATATAACAACCTTGCAGAATAGAAGAAACAGTAGAGTTCAGAAAGGCTAAGGTGGCTATAATTTAGAAGATAGAATATTCAAATTAAGGGAGCTACACAGAGAAAGAGATCTATAAAACTGCACTGAGTACACTCCCTTCAAGTCTTTGGCAGACCATTGTTCTATACATGCATGAGGAAAAACTCCAAAATCAAAGAAAGAACCACTAGCAAGCAGTCCATTAAGCAATTCCTAGAGTCTACAAGGACTGGAAACTGTTTGCATTCCCACCAACCAAAATGTACAGACTTCAAAATATACAGAGCATTAGAATCTATAGAATGATTGTGTTTTAGTAGTAGAGCTATAGCCACGTTAGAGTATTTCCAGCTCTTTACCTTCATTTATAAAAGCTTGGAAGCAAATTAATCAAGTACTTTAAATTATATTGTTATATTATTAGTATATAATATATAATTAATATATCATATAAAATCATTATAATATCTACAGTAATAGTGCACTGGATGAGATTAATAGATTATACACTGAAGAAGAAAAGATCAGTGAACTTGAAGACAGAGACCATACAAAACAAAAACCATGTAGAGAAAGACAAAAATCAACAGAGTCTCAGTAACCCGAGACACAGAATCTAGTAGTCTATCAAACATGTAATTAGAAGTCCCTGGAAAAGTACAGGAGTGAAGAGCAGAAAATAGTATTTGATGAATGGCAGAGAATTTTCTAAACTTGAAAAACATGAATCCACAGATCCAGAACATTTAATGCACTGCAAGCAAAATAAACAAAACTATATCAAGATATATAATTCCTGAGTAAAGTAACAAAGGAAAAGTATTAATAGTGATCAGAGAGAAAAAGACTATATTGGAGGCACAATGATAAGGATTAACAGCCAACTTCGTGTTGATAACTATTCGAGACTGAGAAGAGATCATGAAAATACTAAAAGAAAACTACACTGAAAATATATTTGAAAAATAAAGGCAAAATAAAACCTTTCTCAGAATGAGAGAACTTATTGCCAACAGGCACATGAGGGTAAGTGAAAAGATATTATATAAGGTAACTGGGATCTACACAAAGGAATGTAAGATTATAGAAAATTATGTGGGTAAACAAAGTAATTTTTCTCCTCACTTTTTAATGCCTTTAAAACAGGTAACTGAAACAAAATTACTACCAATGTTTTGTGGAGCTTATATGCAGAAATAAAACACAGAACAATACATCACATGATGGAAGGGAGTCACAATCCCTGACATAAGATTCTTATAGTACAACAGAATTGTATACAGTATCTGATGGTATGTTATACATCTAACCCTCAGTCTCAGCACTGAAGGACATTCTGAGTTAGAGATTTCTTTGTTGTGGAGAACTGTCATGTACATAGGACATCTTGTGTCTTCTGTTATAGGACGTTTAGCAGAACCACTGACCTCTATCAACTAATTGCCAGTAGCACACACATGTGAATATGTGTGTACAGAAAAGTAATGACCAGCTATATCTCCAGGTAGTGACAAATGTACCATGAGGCAGAATAACCCTTTGTTGAGAATCACTGCCTCAAGGGAAAGAAAAACTTAAGTGAAAGTCATAATTAATAAATGAATGAATAGTTAAGGTAATATGAAGTACCAGAAAACTGTTACTCCAAAAGAAAGACTAAAAAAAAAAAAAAAAAGGAAACAAGTAGCAAGGTAATGGATTTAAACCTAATTATATCAAAAAAGAACATTAAATGTAAATGATGTAAACACTCCAAATAAAGATAAAAATGGCAGATCTGATGAAAAGGAAAAATTTGAATATACACCTTTTTTCTAAGAACCTGCTTTCAATATAGAGATGAACAGGTAAGAGAATGGATAACTGAATCATGCAAATATTATCAAAAGTAATATAAAAAGTAGACTTCTGAGCAAGGAACATTATTAGGAATAGAGATTTTATAATGACAAAGACATTACAACTCTGAAAGCAAACATAACTGTTGGAGCTTCAAACTACATGAAGAAAGCAAAAGAAATAATGAAGTTAACATCAGAAATCAATAAAAAAAATAGTGAGTGAAAAGTAAAAATAAAAATATAATGAAAATTTTAAAAAGAGCCAAAAGTCACTGTCCATTAGCATAGTAAGACGCTATATAGATGGACTATTGTGTTTTAATCTGAGTATTCTACATAAAAATGTAATTTCTGGAATTCAGTTTATATTCTACACTTCGCAATTTTCAGGGTTTATGGGGGTAGAAGTTAGATTAGAACTCTACATCTGACAAAATAAGCAAATGTCTCAATTAGGGACTAATGTATAGGATTTATCAAAAATTTTTAATCAAAATTACCATTTACATATCTGGCTAAGATTTATTTTTCCTAGGTAATGTAAGTGCTTGAAAAATTATTTAAAAGTATTACATTTAGAGAAAGCATTTCTATTGCTATGGAGTGAAAATACAGGATAAAAATAAGAAATAAGGTGGCACTCAACACTAATATAAAAAAAATGGGTTGGCAATGCAATTTAAAGGGTAAGTTATTTAAAAGCCAGTGTAAGAAAAATTAAAATACATTAGAGTTTAAGGACATCATTTCTCTATTCACTTTGGTAGTACAGAGTTTATGATCAAGTATATAACTGACCACAACTTAAACCAAAGAATGGTTCAGAAACTAGATAATACAGCCTTGAATAAGATAGGCAATTGATAGTAAACTTGTTCTTTCACATTAAGAAACTTTAGTTTTCATTGCCTTTGGTTTCAACACATTTAATCAATTCTTCCTAAATTATAACACTGCCAAATAAAATGTAAAAGCTTGATATTTAATCCTTTGAGAAACTGTAGTGGACCAGTTTTTAAAAAATGACAAATAGTCAATGCGGAAAAATCAATCAACTGAAATAGAATCATGACTATCAGAAGCTGTAAGTCTAAAAATACAATTTTCTTTGTCAACTTAGTTGATCATGAAGAATGCTTCAAGTAAAATATTACAGTGATTACCTTTAGCAATAATATCTCCTAGTATTCATGTTCTCTCTCACGTTCAGTTTTTGGCATTTTGGTAATACTGGTGTGTCGGATGTAATACTGCCATGTTGGATGGGCAAGGCCGATGCAACCTGTTCTTATAAATGAGCATCTTAAGAGAAATGAAGGTGAGCACTTTTAAAATTGAATTTTAATTTTAAATTTATTGTGATTTTATAAGAATAACTACTAAAGACAACTACAAAATCATGATCAAGTCATAGTAAAGTTATCCCAGCAAAACTCTTTGTAGTTTAAGATTTTTAGAACATTCAATGATACGAGCTACATGGTCTACTTCAAAGAAATAGGTCTCTGCCAGATGTGGCTATCTCTTAGCTTTAAGAGAGCCATGCCACTCACCTTCAGTAACTTTTGGGTATAGGATGGGCTTTATAAATTAAATCCCATTTTATTTATTTCACTCGTTTTTCCCTAATGTGAGTTTTTCCTGTTTCAAAGTCATTACCAGGATATGATACTGCATTAAATTACCATGTCATAGGCTTTTCTGGGCAATGACAGTTTCTCAAGGTTTTCTTGTTTTTAATGACCTTGACAGCTTTAAGGAGTACAGTCAGGTATTCTGTAGAATATGCCTCAACTTGAGTTATCTTTTTTTCTCATGGTAAGAGGGAAGTTATTGGCTTTTGGTAGGATGACAACAACAAAAGTGAAGAGTCATCATCATAAGTAGATAAGCTATTAATATGATTTACCATTAATGCTGGCTTTGATCTCCTGAGTGTTTGCCAAGTATTTACACCTTAATCACCTTCCCCTTACTGAGATCCTTGGAAACAAGTCACTAAGCATAGGCCACTCTTAAAGGATGGTGAATTAGGATCCTCCTCCCTGAGGGGGACTATCTGTATGTTATAGGAAATTCTTTTATATAGCAAACATGTCAGTTCTTCAATTGTATGTTCAATTGTTTATTTATATCAATATGGATTCATGAATCTTTATATTTTCAGTTGTAATCTAATACTAATAAAAGTTATAATGCTAACAATACTAGTAAGATATTACCAGGTTCTTTCCAGCTTTGGATACTGGGAGCTCTTTCAGTTGTTTTCTGTGTCCCTCTGACATGCCAATATTGCATTTCTTTTAGTATTTGTTACTTCTGGTACTACCAGATGCTTAAGGCTCATTAGCATATTCCATAACCCTGCCCTTGTATCAGCCATTCCTCCAAGGAGAAAAGTATTAGAAACCAAGATCTGGGTGTTGGCTGTGCTCACTGTCACTGAGGCACTGTTGCTCCTAGGTTCTCTCCATGAACAGAAGTAGGAAATATAGAGTTGATCTTTGAATGACACAGAGGTTAGAGGCACTGACTTCCTCACATAGTTGAAAATCCATGTATAACTTTGACCCCTCAAAAACTTCACTAATAGCTTACTGTTAACCAGAAGCCTTACCCATAACAAAGAGCTGATTAACACATATTTTGTATAGGTATTATATACTGTATTCTTACAATAAAGCTAGAGAAAAAGTTTTTTAAATTGTCACAAATCTCCAAATATTTTCCATTATATTCATTGGGGAAAACCACATAGAAGTAGACCTGTGCAGTTCAAATCTGTGTTGTTCAAGGGTTAAATACATATTGTTAAAATAAAGTGCAAAAGAGAAACCTGGGAAATTCCCTGAGCAGAGAAAAACATTTAAGCCACATAAAAATTTACCTTATTGTGCAAAACAAGCAAAACTTAACTTGCACTGTTTCTTATAAATGCCTCAATCAAATGAAACTTAAGCTGTTCCCTAAAATTGACATGAGGTAGCCATTTCACCCAATCCTTTAGTAAAACTAAAGCTATAATCAGTCATTGTGAAAAATAAACAGCCTCTACTTCTTATTCTATAAGATTTCTTATAACATCCCTCTGAGCTTCATTCTACTGTTGGTTTGAGAACTCCTAATTCACCAACTATTTTTATTTTCACAAATTCTTACTAAATGCTATTTTACTGATGTGGTAGTTTTAAGTTTTTTATTTCTGAATTTGACAATATGTATACTAACCTATGTATATATTTATAATTGTTACTCTGTATATTATGCTGCACATGAGTTCACACTGTGTCCACCTCTAATCCAGAAACATGATTTAGTTCAGCCTTCTCTGCTTTCTTACCTATAGTTTCCTCCATCAAAAGTGAGAAACCTGGTTCCCACCATCTACCACCCTCTTACTTGTTCAATATCAATATGTATGCACAGCACTTTTACAATTATTAACCCACATGGAAGGAACTTTTTTTTTATTTTGGTATCATTAATCTACAATTACATGAAGGACATTATGTTTACTAGGCTTCCCCCTTCACCAAGTCCCCCCCACATCCCCATTCACAGTCACTGTCCATCAACATAGTAAGATGCTGCAAAATCACTACTTGTCACCAAGTTCACAGTCACTGTCCTTCAACATAGTAAGATGCTGTAGAATCACTACTTGTCTTCTCTGTGTTGCACAGCCCTCCTGTGCCCCCCCAACACTATACATGCTAATCATAATGCCCCCTTTCTTTGCTTCCCGCCCTTAGACCTCCCTTCCCACCCATTCTCCCCAGTTCCTTTAAATTTGGTAACTATTAATCCATTCTTGGGTTCTGTGCTTCTGTTGCTGTTTTGTCCTTCAGTTTTCTTTTGTTCTTATACTCCACATATGAGTGAGATCATTTGGTACTTGTCTTTCTCCGCCTGGCTTATTTCACTGAGCATAATACCCTCTAGCTCCATCCATGTTGTTGCGGAAGGTAGGATTTGTTTTTTCTTAGGGCTGCGTAATATTCCATTGTGAATATGTACCACATCTTCTTTATCCATTCATCTACTGATGGACATTTAGGTTGCTTCCATATCTTGGCTATTGTAATAGGGTAGCGATAAAAATAGGGGTACATCTGTCTTTTTCAATCTGGAGTGCTGCATTCTTAGGGTAAATTCCTAGAGGTGGAATTCCTGGGTCAAATGGTATTTCTATTTTGAGCAATTTGAGGAACCTCCATACTGCTTTACATAATGGCTGAACTAATTTACATTCCCACCAGCAGTGTAGGAGGGTTCCCCTTTCTCTACAACCTCACCAACATTTGTTGTAGTTTGTCTTTTGGATGGTAGCTATCCTTACTGGTGTGAGATGATATCTCATTGTGGTTTTAATTTGCATTTCTCTGATGACAAGTGATGTGGAGCATCTTTTCATGTGTCTGTTGGCCAATTGAATTTCTTCTTTAGAGAACTGTCTATTCAGCTCCTCTGCCCATTTTTTAATTGGATTATTTGCTTTTTGTTTGTTGAGGTGTGTGAGCTCTTTATATATTTTGGAAGTCAACCCTTTATCGGATCTGTCATTTTCAAATATATTCTCCCATACTGTAGGACACCTTTTTTGTTCTATTGATGGTGTCCTTTGCTGTACAGAAGCTTTTGACCTTGATATAGTACCATTTGTTCATTTTTCATTTGTTTCCCTTGCCTGGGGAGATATGTTCAAGAAGAGGTCACTCATGTTTATGTCTAAGAGATTTTTGCCTATCTTTTTTTCTAAGAGTTTTATGGTTTCATGACTTACATTCAAGTCTTTGAACCATTGCAAATTTACTTTTGTGTATGGCGTTAGACAGTGATCCAGTTTCATTCTCTTACATGTAGCTGTCCAGTTTTGCCAGCACCTTCTGTTGAAGAGACTGTCATTTCCCCATTGTATGTCCATGGCCCCTTTATCGAATATTAGTTGACCATATATGTTTGGGTTAATGTTTGGAGTCTCTATTCTGTTCCATTGGTCTGTGGCTCTGTTCTTGTGCCAGTACCAAATTGTCTTGATACTGTGGCTTTTTAGTAGAGCTTGAAGTTAGGGAGTGAGATCCCCCCCACTTTATTCTTCCTTCTCAGGATTGCTTTAGCTATTCGGTGTCTTTGGTGTTTCCATATGAATTTTTGAAGGATTTGTTCCAGTTCATTGAACAACGCTGTTGGTAAATTGATAGGGATTGCATCGAATCTGTATATTGCTTTGGGCAGGATGGCCATTTTGATGAGATTAATTCTTCCTAGCCAAGAGCATGGGATGAGTTTCCATTTATTAGTGACCTATTTAATTTCTCTTAAGAGTGTCTTACAGTTTTCAGGGTATAGGTCTTTCACTTCCCTGGGTAGGTTTATTCCTAGGTATTTTATTCTTTTTGATGCTATTGTGAATGGAATTGTTTTCCTGATTTCTCTTTCTATTAGTTTACTGTTAGTGTATAGGAAAGCCACAGATTTCTGTGCATTAATTTTGTATCCTGTAACTTTGCTGAATTCCGATATTAGCTCTAGTAGTTTCAGAGTGGAGTCTTTAGGGTTTTTTATATACAATATCATATAATCTGCAAATAGTGACAGTTTAACTTCTTCTTTACCAAACTGGATTCCTTGTATTTCATTGTTTTGTCTAACTGCCATGGCTAGGACCTCCAGTACTATGTTGAATAACAGTAGGGATAGTGGGCATCCCTGTCTTGTTCCCAATCACAGAGGAAAAGCTTTCAGCTTCTCACTGTTCAGTATGATGTTGGCTGTGGGTTTATCATATATGGCCTTTATTATGTTGAGGTACTTGTCCTCTATACCCATTTTGTTGAGAGTTTTTATCATGAATGGATGTTGAATTTTATCGAATGCTTTTTCAGCATCTATGGAGAAGATCATGTGGTTTTTGTCTTTCTTTTTGTTGATGTGGTGGATGATGTTGATGGATTTTCGAATGTTGTACCATCCTTGCATCCCTGGGATGAATCCCACTTGGTCATGGTGTACAATCCTTTTGATGTATTTTTGAATTCAGTTTGCTAATATTTTGTTGAGTACTTTTGCATCTACGTTCATCAGGGATATGGGTCTGTAATTTTCTTTCTTGGTGTGGTCTTTGCCTGGTTTTGGTATTAGGGTGATGTTGGCTTCATAGAATGAGTTTGGGAGTATTCAGTCCTCTTCTAATTTTTGGAAAATTTTAAGGAGAATGAGTATTATGTCTTCCCTGTATGTCTGATAAAATTTCGAGGTAAATCCATCTGGCCCGGGGGTTTTGTTCTTTGGTAGTTTTTTGATTACCGCTTCAATTTCGTTGCTGGTAATTGGTCTGTTTAGATTTTCTGTTTCTTTCTGGGTCAGTCTTGGAAGGTTGTACTTTTCTAGAAGTTGTCCATTTCTCCTAGGTTTTCCAGCATGTTAGCATATAGGTTTTCATAGTACTCTTTAATAATTCTTTGTATTTCTGTGGGGTCCGTCGTGATTTTTCCTTTCTCGTTTCTGATTCTGTTGATTTGTGTGGACTCTCTTTTCCTCTCAATAAGTCTGGCTAGAGGCTTATCTATTTTGTTTATTTTCTCAAAGAACCAGCTCTTGGTTTCATTGATTTTTGCTCTTGTTTTATTCTTCTCAATTTTATTTATTTCTTCCTTGATCTTTATTATGTCCCTCCTTCGGCTGACCTTAGGCCTTATTTGTTCTTCTTTTTCCAATTTCAATAATTGTGACATTAGACCATTCATTTGGGATTGTTCTTCCTTCTTTAAATATGCCTGGATTGCTACAACTTTCCTCTTATGACTGCTTTTGCTGTATCCAACAGTAGTTGGGGCTTTGTGTTGTTGTTGTCGTTTGTTTCCATATATTACTGGATCTCCATTTTGATTTGGTCATTGATCCATTGGTTATTTAGGAGCGTGTTGTTAAGCCTCCATGTGCTTGTGAGCCTTTTTGCTTTCTTTGTACAGTTTATTTATAGTTTTATGCCTTTGTGGTCTGAAAAGTTGGTTGGTAGGATTTCAATCTTTTGGAATTTACTGAGGCTCTTTTTGTGGCCTAGTATGTGGTCTATTCTGTAGAATGTTCCATGTGCACTTGAGAAGAATGTGTATCCTGTTGCTTTTGGATGTAGAGCTCTGTAGATGTCTGTTAGGTTCATCTGTTCTAGTGAGTTGTTCAGTACCTCTGTGTCCTTACTTATTTTCTGTCTGGTGGATCTGCCCTTTGGAGTGAGTGGTGTGTTGAAGTCTCCCAGAATGAATGCATTGCATTCTATTTCCTCCTTTATTTCTGTTAGTATTTGTTTCACATATGTTGGTGCTCCTGTATTGGGTGCATATATATTTATAATGGTTATATCCTCTAGTTGGACTGAGTCCTTTATCATTATGTAATGTCCTTCTTTGTCTTTTGTTACTTTCTTTATTTTAAAGTCTGTTTTGTCTGATACCAGAATTGCAACACCTGCTTTCTTCTTTCTGTTGTTTGCATGAAATATCTTTGTCCATCCCTTGACTTTAAGTCTGTGCATGTCTTTGGGTTTGAGGTGAGTCTCTTGTAAGCAGCATATGGATGCATCTTGCTTTTTTATCCATTCTATCTATTACTCTGTGTCTTTTGATTGGTGCATTCAGTCCATTTACATTTAGGGTGATTATTGAAAGGTATGTACTTACTGCCATTGCAGGCTTTAAGTTTGTGGTTACCAAAGGTTCAGGGTTAGCTTCTTTACTATCTTACTGTCTAACTTAACTTGCTTATTGAGCTATTATAAACACGGTCTGATGATTCTTTATTTCTCTCCCTTCTTATTCCTCCTCCTCCCTTCTTCATATGTTAGGTGTTTTGTTCTGTGCTCTTTTTAGGAGTGCTCCCAGCTAGAGCAGTCCCTGTAGGATGCCCTGTAGAGGTGGTTTGTGGGAAGTAAATTCCCTCAACTTCTGCTTGTCTGGGAATTGTTTAATCCCTCCTTCATATTTAAATGATAATCGTGCTGGATATAGTAGTCTTGGCTCGAGGCCCTTCTGTTTCATTGCAATAAGTATATCATGCCATTCTCTTCTAGCCTGTAAGGTTTCTGTTGAGAAGTCTGATGATAGCCTGATGGGTTTTCCTTTGTAGGTCATTTTTTTCTCTCTGGCTGCCTTTAATACTTTGTCCTTGTCTTTGATCTTTGCCATTTTAATTATTATGTGTCTTGGTGTTGCCCTCCTTGGATCCCTTGTCATGGGAGTTCTGTGTACCTCTGTGGTCTGAGAGGCCATTTCCTCCCCTAGTTTGGGGAAGTTTTCAACGATTATTTCTTCAAAGACACTTTCTATCCCTTTTTCTCTCTCTTCTTCTTCTGGTACCCCTATAATGCAGATATTGTTCCACTTCGATTGGTCACTCAGCTCTCTTAAAATTCTTTTATTCCTGGAGATCCTTTTATCTCTCTTTGCATCAGCTTCTCTGTGTTCCTGTTCTCTGTTTTCTAGTCCATTAATGTTCTCTTGCATCTCATCCATTCTGTTTTGAATTCCTTTCAGAGCTTGTTTTATTTCTGTATTATCCTTCCTTATTTCTTGTATATTTCTCTGCAAGTCCTTCAGTATGGTTATGACTTTTGTTTTGAATTCTTTTTCAGGAAGAATTATTTTTCAGTAATAGAATGGTTAAATCTATCTCCTCAGTTTCCTTCTCAGGGGAAGATGTAGCAGATGCCAAAGCTGTCTGGGTTAGTCTTCTCTGGATCAAATTTTTTTGCCTTTTCATGTTGATCGGTGCAGTTGAGTGCTGTTGACGTGTCTATCAGCTTTCCACTTGGCTGCTGGCCTTTCTTTACTGGGACAACTGCGACCCCTTGTGGCTTGTGCTGGGTAATTGCATGTAGACTGGGTCTGTATCTTGTCCAGCCGGTATGGAGGAAGCTCCCTTGCTGTGGGTGTGGTCAGCCTCAGGCTGCTTCTCTGCTTTGGCGGGGCCCCGGAGGGGTAATGGACAGGGGGCTGTTTGGCTGTTTACCTCCGTGAGGGGTCTCAGAGCTGTTGCCCAGGAGGTTAGTGCACCCGGATTTCCCTGGAATTTCCAGCTGCTGGCCTGTGACCTGCATTGTTTCCATCCAGCTGTGGCAGCCCTGTCCCTTTAAGACTTTCAAAAAGCACTCACTTTTCTTTGTCACAGGGGCATCGGCCTCAGCACCTGCTCAGAGGTCTTGCTGCCCTGTTTCCCTAGTTTCCAGCCCTCCACGCATGCACTGTGTCTGCACTCTGGTCCGGCTGGCTGGGCCTGAGTGTTCAGCAGTCCTGGGCTCCCTCTCCCTCCCGGCTCCGACTCCTCTCCTCCTGCTGGGAGCTGGTTTGAGGGGTGTTCAGGTCCCACTGGGCCGGGGCTTGTATCTTACCCCTTTCACCAGGCACTGGGCTCTCACAGGTGTGGATATAGTCTGGCTGTTGTCCTGTGTCTTCTGATCTCTTTTAGGATTAGTTGTATTTGTTGCATTTTCAAAAATAAGTATGTTTTTGGGAGGAGATTCCCACTGTCCTACTCATGCCGCCATCTTGGCTCTACCTCTCCATGGAACAAACTTTTAAGTGAAAGTTTCTAGATAGTATTGTGTTAGTTCTTAGAAAGTGACAGTTCCCAACAGTTCTCATCTTTTCTATCAACTGGCAGTGGTTTTGTTTCTATGTGCCGTTGAAGGATGCACTCTATCTTGAGCCTTATAACAATCCATTAGCAAATGCAGATTTGATAAGCAATCTACCCATCAGCTCATATACAACAGATATTTTAAAGTATATACTATTACTGAAGGTTTTAGTAACACCGTGCTATTCTTTATTACATGTCTCATTACCATTATTAGCTTGTACATGACATAATAGGAAAACATGAAAATTTCAACTTAACACATGGTAGCATATTTTTTGCTACCACTATCTTCCAAATTCTTAAAGTCCCTTAAATAAAAGCATCTTTGAAATTCTTAATTATACTATCAATATAAGTTTATGTTTGCATATGTTTAAGAGCTATTTGAACAATTAGTTCTATTTGCTTCTATTGTGAAATGTAAATACAAATTCTGGAAAGTATTTTTAGGCATGAGGCCTATTTTTTTTAATCAGTAGGTTTATGAATGGGCAGCACCTTCTTTTCAAGTGATGTACTATAGTTGCTATCTGCTGGAATTTGTGTTAAACAATTGGAGCTTTTAATAGGACTCAGTTAAATCTACACATACAGGTTCACATTTTTATTCTTGTAATTTACCTCTAATAAGTAAATAAATTTGAAATTCTCCATTAAGTATCTATTTGAATAAATCATGACATTCTAAAATTTATCTTTCAATCTAAGCTACTATAGTGTTTTTTTTTTAACTCATAGCAATATGAAGTTTGAAGCTTGTGGTAAGCTTGTATACTGCCTGTTAGAATAATTAGAGATGAACTAAATATAGCTGCCTATCTTAGGGAATATTTAATAATTCTTATTTCAGACCAAGGAAACTTGAATAGTTTTAATGAAAAATAGTCTCAGATTCCAGGGAATAATAATCTATAATAGTTTCAGTAATGATATTTTTCATCCCTTTTATTGTATGATTCATAACCTATGCATAAAATTTAAATGTTTTGAAATAGTAAGTTCAAAGTTCATATCAGCTACTGCTTCCTAAAAAGAAATTATTGGGGAAAGAAGTCAAATGTTTAACAACTTACTAAACTAGATATTTTAAGCAGCCAAACTTCCCCATAGTCCTTATAGTGGCATACAGCTATGTGACCAGTTCTGGACAGTGGGTCATGGACCTTTGGTGTGGAACATTTATGTTGAAAACGTCAAATCTCGGCCACAAAAATGTGCTTCAGTTTAAGTTCGAAGGTGATTGTTAGTCCGGGGAGAGGAAATCTGGGGGCAAAATACCTCTAAAAACCAAAATCAGTCAAAGGAAGAAATAAAGTTTAAAACCCATTTATTGTTCACAAACTTCAGTCCCAGGCTGTCTTTCTCCTCTGCTCCGGACGAAGCAGCAAGCAAGCCAGCCTTCTCCCCTTAACCTCTCAGGTTCAGACAAGCCCTTGGTTGCCCAGGTAATTACCCATTGATATGGAGATGAAGTTCTCTCCACCCCTGAGGATATGCAAATGCACTAAAGCCAGGTAAGATATTCTCGAAATGTTACAATTTTACCCACAGTGATGGTGCCAAAAAATACTTGGATAAGTAGTCATTCTGCAACATAATCCTATCCCATTATTACAGATACTATTCTCAAATAAATCACTTATAAATCTTTAGGTGTTCAGGAAGCTGATACTGGAGGCCAACATAATAGTATTACATGTCATGTGGTTTCTAAATATTTGTTAAAATCATCATCCATGCCACTAAAAAGGTAGGTAATAGACATAGTAAACTTTAATGTTTAATGAATCTAAGAACATTAGCAGTGTTAGTCAAAATGGTGCCTGAACTCCCACACTCTTCCATCTAAGATGGTGACTGTTAACTTTTGGTTTCCCCAGAATTAAGTTCAGCTTCCCACTCATGACAACTGAACACTCTGTGACGTAGACCAATAAAGTTCTGCCAGCTAACCCCAATGAATCCATAGCCAATTAGCTGGTGCCAAGTGCCTTAATAGGGTATTTAAGCCAAAGTTCCCCAGCCCACATGGCTGCTCTCTCACTCTCAAGGGCAGCTACCTCGCAGCCACTAAATACATCTCTTGGTTGGATATCCGCCTCTGGGTGTGGTTGTCTCTTCCCTTAAGGAATTTGGCAGTCCTTTTAAGTAGTGTAAGATGATTGCTGATTGGTGCATTTTGCAAAGCATTATAAAAAAAAAAAGACAACCTCAGAAAAAAACTGGCCACCTTGCGAACAAATGAAATTGAGGGAGTCTAGAAACTGCAGACCATCAGAAGGGACACGTGATTCTTACAAGTTTTAAATTTAAAAGTTCAATTTTTTTCCTTGAGACAAAAAACAAACAGTATGGACTTTTCCCATTGTTAAAATATCAGAAAGGGTTAAAGTGCCTCTAGTCAAAAATCAGATTAAGGGCCTAGTGCACAGTTAGTTGCTCCCTTCTATCAGATCTCATGGCTCAGGGGAAAAGTTGGAGAGTCACCAGAATGCAGCCTGAGATTGATGAGTTTAAGGTACTTTCAATTAATTTCCTTTTCAAATAATCTGTGAGTTCAAAGCTATGTTCTTAATAATACTAAGATGTTATTTGCCTTTTCAACTCCCTATATATTCACTCATGGTGCAAAACCAATAATGAAGGCACTTTCATGAAGCTGAATACTCACTGAGCCCGTCACTGCCAAGCACTTTCAGAAAAAAGTTCTTTAATGTCATCTTCGGTAAAGCATTGAAAATTGATTTAAATTTTGAATCTTGTGTGCACATTATTAACATCCTCTGTGACAAAACAGGAAATACACATAAAACGTGTCTAAGAAACTTGGGAAAATATAATTGGAAATGATCTTCTCCCAACCAAGAAAACCTCGACAAAAGTAGTAAAGAAAAAAAACAATTATTTAATAAGTGCTGAACCAGAATAAGATATCATTGGCAATCCATTAAGAGACAAAGAAATTTCCTTTTATATAGACAAATAGATAAAACCTATTATGTACATTTTTGCAAGGTAACACTAGCCTCCAAGTAAGAGGACTTGACAGCACCATTTATTACATATAGTTCATCCTAAATTCACCTAGTAATTGGGGTGACCATCTGTGTTAATTGGTTTTCTACCATGGAAAAATAAATTTCTATCTTTGTGACAGGAAGTTGTTTTACAACTGGAAGCAAGGCATCCAAAGTTAAGAGCAGACCCTCTCCAGACTCTGGTAGATGGGGGCTCAATTGTCTTTGGAGATTTATGTTCCAGAGAGATTATTTACAAGTCCTTAAGAAAAACCTTAGGATGTTAAACTGACAAGAGGCTTATTTAGCTTTTAAAGAGATTAAAATACAATTCAAAGAGATGGAAGAATTTAAAATTACAAGCTTTCTAAGTAAGTGCTATATGAAAAAAGAGGAGGAAGAAGTCTCCCTTATCTTCAACAGAGAATTAAGCCTTATTATTTTCCATTTGTATTTCCCTTACTCCTCCTGAAGAACAAAGATTGTTAAAAGGAAAAGTCTAACTAGAAGCTTTTATCATGGTATATCATTCTGACCCCAAAGACCAACACTAAAAAACTATGGAAAAGCCCTTTGGCATTTAGCAAATATTCTCTAGAAAATGAATGGAGTGAGTCTGTCACCTGATGAGAAACAACTGAGAATACTTGTTGTCAATGCTACAATCCAGCTGAGTCATTACTTGTATCTGCTATCATATGCTTAACATGATTTTAAAAGGTTTACAAAGGATACCAGTGGCAATAAGGACTTTTTGATGGTGTGCAAAATGTGCCAATATTGAAAAGAATTGCTTAACTTAGAGAACCCATACTTTCCACAGACCAATATATGATATTATAAAATTATGTGTGGGTAAAAGATCCATTTGCAGTCCAAGACATTCCAATGGATTTTAAAATAACAATTCAACTTATGTTTTAAATTCCACATTGAAACTAACCTTTAAAGAACCCCTTGCTCAGGATTAGTGTAGTATAAGCAATATCCATGATGAGCTGAAAACACAACCATCACACACATTCTTCCCTTTTCCAGCTATACATGTGTAAGACTGAATTTTCTTCATATATTTCAACCAAGACAGCACATAAAGAGACTGAGGCAGAAGCAAATATGAAAATCCAGCTGTGTTCCCTTATGTCATTAGAATTTCAAAATAAAAATGTATTTGTTTTCTAAAATAGTTTTATTATATGTATATACTTGTGTGTGTGTGTGTGTGTGTGTGTGTGTATTTATATATGGATACATCTCCCCAGGCAAGGGAAACAAAAGCAAAAATAAACAAGCAGAACTACATCAAACTAAAGAACTTCTGCAAAGCAAAGGAAACCATCAAGAAAATGAAAAGGCAACCTACAGTATCAGAGAATATACTCACAAATGATAAATCTGATAAGAGGCTAAGATCCAAAATATAAGAACAATTCATATGACTCAATATCAAAAAAAAAAACAATTAAAAAGTGGGCAGAGGACATGAATAGACATTTTTCCGAAGACATACACATGGCCAAGAGGCAAATGAAAAGATGTTCAATGTCACTAATCATCAGGGAAATGCAAATCAAAACCATAAGATAACACCTCACACTAGTCAGAATGGTCACTATCCAAAAGCCAAGAAATAAGAAGTGCTGGTGGGACTGTGGAAAAAGGGAACCTCCTATACTGTCAATGGGAATGTAAATAGGCGCAACCACTACAGAAAGTAGTATGAAAGTTACTCAGAAACTAGAAATATAAATACCATATTGCAAAGTAATTCCACTGTAAGGGAATTCCAAAGTAATGCCATTTCAGACATTTACCTGAAGAAAAAATCTGAATCAAAAAGGCACTCCTATATTTATTGCCTCATTATTTACAATAGCCAAAATTTGGAAGCAGCCAGTGTCCATCAATGGATGAATGGATAAAGAAGATGTGGTACATATACATAATGGAATATTATTCAGCCAATAAAAAGAAAGATCCTGCCATTTGTAACAACATGGATGGACCTAGAGGGTATTATCCTAAGCAAAATAAACAAGGCAGAGAAAGACAAATACCATATGACTTCACTTATATGTGAAATCTTAAAACCAAAACCACAATAAACTCAGACACTGTGAAGTAACTGGTAGTTAACATGGGGGAGGGGCTGGGATGGGTGGCTGAAACAGGTGAAGGGCATAAAGAGGTACAAAATCTCAATAAAAACTTTCATCATGAAGATGAAAGTATAGCATAGAGAATATACTCAATGATTCTGTAACATCTATGTTGACAGACAGCAACTTCTAGTTGAAGTGAGCTAATAATGTATATAACTGTGGAAGCATTATGTCAAATATACTTGAAACCAATAGAATAATGTATATTAACTCTCCAGTTAAAACAAAAGTTATATTCTATGTAAGTAAGTTATTTCTATTAACATGCAATGGACTTCACATTTGATAATGAATTTAAGAAACATAATATATCAGCTTTAGTTTTTATATGACAAACATAGATAGATATAGTCCAAATAGAAGCTGAAATTTTCAAAGATTTTTAAGAAGGGAAAAAGGTTAAGGTAAAAAATGCGAGAACCACAAAGCTAGAGAAATAAGAGTAACAGCAGATGCCCTGGGAACATGTTTAAAAAAATATACACATTTCATATATATACAAAATTGTGTATATTTATACAGATACATTCATATAAAGGGAGAGGAGTGACTCTTGCTACACAGGTCTGACTGCTATAAAATAAATCATCAGCATACCAGGTTTTAGAAACTTGTGCAGCTAAAATGCAACAAACTTGGCTTAAAAGTCTGTATGATGGTTAAGGCCTTAAAATGACTCAAGTTTCCGACCATCTTTGGGAAGGAAAGAGCCAGAGGTACAGTCCCCACAGGAGGCATGGGTTCTTTACCCACTTCCAATGTGCTCAGGAAGAGAGTGGATAAAGGACAATTTCCAAGAGAGTAGATTCTGAGCCTAGAGAGAAAAGCAAACATTTATTGCATATCTATTGAAAGCATCTTTATGTAATCCTCAAAGCAATTCAATATTCCAGCCCCTGTACATTAACTTAAGACAGGAAGTTGAAGCACTTGCCTAAAATCAGAGAAAGTTAAAGTTTGTTCACTTGTTCATTAATTCATCATTCAGCACATTTTGAATACTCTAAATGGCACTGTGTGTAAAATTAAAAGCAATAATCTGACAGATTTTTGCCTTCGAGGAGCTTATTGGCTCACAGGGAAGTAATACATGCACCTGAATTTTTATAATAGAGAAAATATGAAGTAGTTGACAGGTTTGTACAAGCAAAATTATAACCTTCAATAAAGGGTTATCAGAAAAGGACTGATGAAAAGGTCATCCTAGTAAAATACATTGTTTTTATTGTTAAAATATGCCTCCATTTCAGTTTTTCTCCAATGCCCAGTTGCCTTGATGTATTAAACATGTAAAAAAAAAATCATTTGCCAGAACAAGTAGTATTTAGACATAGAAACTGTAGAATATGCCATAAAGAAACAATGCTTTTTTAGTTAAGGTTATTCAAAGAATAAGTATAACAATGCAACTAGTTATAAGGAACAAGTTTATTTGTTCTAGATATTATTCTGACCTTAAAAGTGAGAAATTACAAATTTAAAGCAAATGCAGAGTTATAGGAAGGCCTCAAGAGGCCACAAGGAAAATATATTTTCAGTTTAGAAACAACACAGTGCCTGTGCCCAGAGATTTACATTCTATAGGACACACATAATATCATGTAATGAGGAAAAATTAAGGCACAGTAAGGAAATAGAGTGATGGAGAAGCTTCTATGAGAAAGTGACATTTGAGCAGAGACCTAGTCAAAGTGAGTCTGTGTAGCCATACCAGGGAAAAGCTTTGCAGGCAGAGAGAACTGAAGCCCCTGACAGGACAGTGACCCTGTAGACTGTGACCAGTTCTACAGTGGGGCAGTTCCCGCAGGATCACCTTCACTTTACTGCTTTTGTTCTCTTCCCAATTACTGCCTACTCTACAACAGGCTCCCCAGAAGTACTGTTTATTGAAGACCTAATCTGTACCTGGAGTTTCCATCTGTGCTACTGTCAAGACAAAATGTTCGTTATGGTTTTATAATCACTATTTCACCAGTGAGAAAACGGCTTCAAAAAACTAGATGATTTGTCCAAAATAATCTGTGGGATTTGGATTTGATTCAGTGATTTACCTCAGTGCCTGGACCCTCTCTTTCTCATATGAAGTCTATGATAAAGTGTGTAGTTTATTTTTCAAATATCCAGGCCTCAAAAAGAATCCTGGAAACTAGACTGAGAACAATTTTTATAGACATTAAGGGATTATTGAACAGTTGTGGTGTGAGTTCATTTTATAGCATGTAACTCTCTCTCTTTCCCCTGAATAATGAGCCTTTTTGGGAAGACTGTTAAGGACTGTACCATGGCCCTCACTGGAACACTCCCCATAGTGGACAGTATGTGCAATGTGCACATTCAAAAGTCCAGGGATTGAAGCATGCACATCTTGAAGCATGCTAAGAGCATTTTAGTTTGAGAAGAGAACTCATGACTAGCAGGAATGAGAATTTAGACTACTTTATTCTCCACATAAAAATCAAAGATTGAAGAAGTCGCTCATGTTTATGTCCAAGAGATTTTTACCTATGTTTTTTTCTAAGAGCTTTATGGTTTCATGACTTACATTCAGGTCTTTGATCTATTTAGAATTTACTTTTGTGTATAGGGTTAGACAGTGATCCAGTTTCATTCTCTTACATGTAGCTGTCCAGTTTTGCCTGTAATGGGGATTGTGGGGGGGACTTGGTGAAGGGGGGAGCCTAGTAAACATAATGTTCTGCATGTAATTGTAGATTAATGATAACAAAATAAAATTTTTTTTAAAAATCAAAGACTGGTTGGCTTTTAATCTTCTTACACAGCATAATCTTCTGTAGCTCCCATAGTTGTCCAAATGTGAGCATCTAATCTATGGAGGAGCAGTTCAACAGTTTCAGTTGACAGGCTTCTGCACTCAAATATCTCATGCTCATATACACCAACACACGCAAGCCTTTGAGCATAGTGAGACCTGAAACTACTTATCTTTGAAAGAAGGCATATGATATAAATCAAGTTAAACAGGCATGAAAAATGTGAAAGAATCATCTATCTTTAGAACCTAGGTCTGGGCCATTCACTGATTTGTATCCCTAGTTTCTTAGAAGTTAAAGTTAGTTGGTTTTTTAGTTTCCTCAGATTTGTAATATATTTATCCAGTTAGGAGATGGGTGCCTGTTTTCTAATACTTTAAAAGGGTGGAAATCAACTCAAGACTGTTATGACATAGATCATACAGTCTTCTAAAGCTAGTAGTACATATTTGTATTTGATTTTAAATACACTTCAAATATTTAAAGTAATTAAGTTAAGTAGAATATGTAAATTTAGAAGAACTGGCAAATGGAAGCTATAAACTTGGAAAATGCTGACGTTTATTCATCCTGTTGACCCCATAAAGAAATAGACAGATAATTTAGAAGTAATGTCAGAAAACTATGGTATTATGGAAATACAACATTTTCAAAAGCAACATCCAAGAAAAGATATACACCAAAGACAAAGTATGTCTGTTTGTTTAAGGCTACATAAAACTGTGTGGCATTAGTAAACATTCAGGTAGGTAATATACTGATATGCCAATTGCATAGGACATTGGAGATATTAGAAGTGGCCATGTTGAAATTAAAATCCCCATCATTCAGACATAAAAACAATTCAGACTCTCTTCTAAATTTAATCTTTGTGTAAGTTTGTAGAAATTATTGCTCTCTTACTGAACATCTTTATTATGTTACTGTTTCTTTCATTTCATATTGAGTCTTTATTGAGTTGGAATAATACAGTTGCAATGTATTCCACTAGAAGTAATTCAATGTTTCAACAGTGAATGACATAACAGCTCATGCTTCACACATTATGAGTCCAGTTCCTTCAGAGGAACATGCTTTGTATGGGCTGGGAAAGGGTGACCATCATTCAGTATAATACTTGGATATGTATTAACTTTCATCAATTAATCATGCCTGAATGTTGCCAAGTTTTGTGCTTATGAAATTTAGTGTATTATTAGTGATAGCAACTCAGTGGGGAATTTAAAAAATTTAGCACATTTGAGAAAGAAATCTGAAGGATAAATTCAAGAATATTAAACATTGAAGTGTAAAAAATTTTAAGTAATGAAATAGAAGGTACCTGATTTTTTGTGCTACTATAAGATTAATAGCAGAAACCTCCAGGAAATGATTGCTAGGTTTAATTAGTCTCTTTAAAAAAGTTAATATTTGTTTAAAAAGTAAATATTTGCAGTGACAAAAGTAAAAACATTCAATATATAAAGTGTTAATGTGAATAATAACTGAACATGAGATAATCTCCAGTTAGAAATAAAACTTACTATTTGCAGGTAATATTACATAGAAAAACCTAAAACCTTCACTCAGACACCCATACACACAAAAACACCTCCTCAAATGTATCAATTCAGTAAAGTTGTAAAATACAGAATCAATACACAAAAACCTGCTCATTTCTCTACATTAGTAACTAAGAGAAATTAAGAAAATGGTACCATTTATAACTGCACTGAAAAGAGTGCCCAGGAATAAGTTTAACCAAGGAGGTGGATGATCTGTACACTGAAAACCATGAGACATTAAAGAAACTGAAGCCGCAAATAAATGGAGGGATATTCCATGTTCATGAGTTGGAAGAATTATTAAGATGTCCATAGTACCCAAAGCAATTTACAGATTCAGTGCAATCCTAACCAAAATTCCAATGGCATTTTTCAATTTACAACAATTCTAAAATGGAAATGAAACTACAAAGGACCCAAATAGCCAAAGCAACCTTGAAGAACAAAGCTGAAGACATATTTCCTGATTTCAAACTATGTAACAAAGCTATATAGTCAAAATAGCATGTGTCTGTATTTATGTCAATATTCTAGATCAGCAGAAGAGCTAAGAGCCCAGAAATAAACCCATGCGTATATGGTCAGTTTATAACAAAGAAGACAGGCATATACAATGGAGAAAGGACAGTCTCTTTAATAAATGGTGATGGGAAAACTGTACAGCCACATACAAAAAGAATGAACTGGGTCACTGCCTTTTACCATAAACAAAATCTAACTCAAAATGGATTAAAGACTAGAACATAAAACCTAAAACCAAGAATTAAAAACCAGTGGTAATCAGCCTTACATGAGTCATGGTGATGATTTTTTTTATATAGATATAACTCTAAACACAAAGGAGATAAAAGCAAAACAAAGAAAAAAAGTGGAATGACATCAAACTAAAAAGCATCTTCACAAGCAAAGGAAACGAATAGAATGAAATGGCAACCTACCAATGGAAGATAATGCTTGTAAATCATATAGCTAATAAGCGGTTAACATCTAAAATATATAAAGAATTCATACAACTCAATAGCAAAAAAGAAACAGATTTAAAAAAATGGTCAGATTATCTGAATTGACATTTTTCCCAAAGTCAACATATAGATGGGCAACAGGTACATGAAAGATGAACATCACTCATCAGTAAATGCAAACCAAAACCAAAATGAGCAACCACCTCATCTAGTAGGGTGGCTGTTATTTCAGGCAATTTTAAATTGCATTTGTAATTTTTCCATATATTTTACTTTCTAAATATTCTTTTAAAGTTCACATAGGATTTTTAACTTTAAATGTTAAATTTTCACAATATAAGTCATAGGAAAACTTGTCTGAATAAAGTGATAAAGTGCTTTTTCCATAGTAAATTTCAAAGCTTGTAACAAAATTTGCCTTAACAGATTTTTAGAATTTATAATCTCAGCAATTTTGTGTTTTTCACTTAGATTTTGCTTGCAGATTTCTGTTCTGATCACCCCAAAATATTCTATGTATATTTACTATTACTTTAGCAAAATTACCAGACATTATAGGAGTCTTTTGTGAACATAGTTTGCCTATATAAACAATGTTATTTGATGAGTTTAGACAAATAGCATCTTGTCAGAAAAACTAACTAATGTATCTAATGAGGCATTGAATTTTTGAAAGATTTGCAGTTTTTACTGAAGTTTAACTGGACATAGACAATTAAGGAAGAATTTGTGTAGATGTACTGTTTTGTCAGATTTTTTTCTTTCTCATAGCTTTTCAAATCAGTCATAAAATTGTCTCCCTGATTCTGGCAGTAAGTGCTTCACATTAACCAGTAAGAAAATTGCTCAGTGAAGGTTTTAGTTCTTGTTATTTTTTTCCAAAGCTCAGAATCAAAGTTCATTATAAGATGCTACAGTTCAATGTATGAAAGCCGTGTTACAAACAGAAAAGGAAAGTCTATAGGGAACATGTTAGAAGGCCCTGAAATGAAGTTTGATTGGAGCAAAGCCTCCTGAGAATTAATAATATTCTGATTTTTCAATGCATGCCCTTCACTGCTTTAAATGCACTGAGAGTGAGTCCTGCAGAGAATTACTTTCTCCAGATCAGTAAATTTAAGGGACCTATTCAAGCAAAACAGAGGGGCATTACTTAAAACGTAAAGCATCATTGGTATGAAATTCTTAAAAATTGGCAGTTACCTTTGTCTTAATTGGTAGTTCCATTAAAATTGAACATCAAGAATTCAGTATTACTTGAATAAAAGTTCTTTAACCACTGAGGTTAAGTGTGCTAGAATGACTGCAAAAATACCCACACCACATATCCATGTTTTCTCTAAAATGTGACTGCATCTCCTCCCATCAACAAGTAGAACGTCTTTTGCTCCTCTTGGCTGGTTTTTCTCTTGGCCAAGAGAACATGGTGGTGTGTAAATACATGAAAACCACCATCAGAATGAGATCAAGCAAAGGCTTTTCTTTTTTTCAGAGTTTGCTACAAGGGAGTCAACCACCACTTGCACAGACTCAAAGGCAGACAGGTGTGGGAAAGCTCGATGGAGAAGGAAAACAGGTGAAGGTCTCATGCATGCCATGATTACAGACTACACAGGGAAGCTGCAGGCGGGCTAGATCAAAGTGGGACACCTTATATGATTGGTCAGACATGTATATTTGGCATTCTCCAGTTGACCAGAAGTTGGAAGTGAAGACAAAAATTAGGGATACTGTCAAATTATTATTACTTATTAATCAAATACTAGACTCTTGGGGTTAATTGTTACAGGGGTTACTGTTTGGCTTCCCATGCCAGTTGATCGATTTAGTGTTTGATTTGATTTTGATTTCCTGGACTGGTTACTACAGATTGTGGGTCAGAGTTCTATGTTTGTATTGAGTCTGAACATTGTCCAATTGTTCCATCTCTCGGTGGAAAAATATTTTGTCAGTTTTAAGCCTAGGCCTCAAGAGTCCCTGAGCACTACTCTTAAAATCTGCTACTGCCATGTGAACAAGCTTGAGATAGCCCACTAGTAGTTAAGAATATATGTGGTAGAAAGACAGACTATTGGCCAGCTGACTCCGGTACGGGAGAGCACCCAGACAGTGAGGTCTCTGTGTACACAAAGCACAGCAAAGTGTAGACACGCATTTTAAAATCATGAGTAGTAACTGCTTTCTGTTTCAAGCTACTGAGTTGTAGGGTATTTATCAGTGAATATATTTACAATATAATCTGAAAAATTTACAAACAACCCAATTAAGTGCCAGATATTTTGAATATCATTGTTTAGAAAATCCTCAAGTCTGAAGATTCAGAGGTGGATTTGACACTATAGAACTATATATTAAAATTTTTTAAGCTGCTGCATCTATTTACACCTCAATACTTTTATATGCAAAATACAGAACCACATATTCTTTTATATTCCACTATAAATAGTCCAAGCACACTCAATCTGGTTATTCTTTGCATAAGTCACATCTTCCTGATATACCTACGAAGGGGAAGGTAAATACCACCACTGGACCTTGAGCTACTTGAAAATAAGTGTTCTCAGAAAAAAGGAAGAGTTGCATGAGCACTTGTGGGGAAGTTGGGGTTCCTGTGGCCAGGATCCTCACTGAACTTAAACCACCTGATGGTGTAACTGGCCTGTTGCTAGGCTACCGCTTCCACACCTTTAGGCAATAGGCTATTATTGCGCTATATAGAGAGCTCGGCCCAGTGCTGGGGGCGGAGGCAGAGACGCTAGTGCTCGACCTACTGCCGGGAGAACAAGCTGGGTAATAAACCCTTTCACATCGAAGAACGTTTTGCTGTCAATTTCTTTGGTCACACTGAATCCATAGCGAACTTGTCCAGGGCTAAAACCCATTGGCAAGACAGCATTAAAGTGAAAATGCCAACTCTATGGGCTCATACATCATATAATTTGAGTTTTTTCTTACCACATCCTTGTAAGTGATCAGTGATTGGTTTTCCAGAGTTACCTACATTCAGGTGTTCAGTGTCATCAAGTTTCCTGTAGTGTGAAGGGCTGAGCAGCAACACTGATGAGCTGTTAACTAACTTCACCTGAGTGCACTGTTGACAACATGTTGACTGTTTCTTCTTGCCTCAGCTTCTCTTTTCCCAGCTGTTTTTTGAGCCTTCCTATGGAATCTGCAGGTAGCCAGTATTGCCAAGAAATTCCTTTTTCTGCCAAAGGTAGCCAGTGTCTGGCATTTAGAATAACCCTGGATGATATAATGAGGCAGCTGGACCTCCTCATTAAAGAATTGGTGAAAAATCAAGTCTTAGCTAGGGAGGTAATATTTGTTTATACAGGCCAATATTAATTCTTATTGCATAGTTTATACCAATCTTCTGTGATCAGGATAATCTTGGTCCAATCTGGGCTGTGCTGTCATGTCAGATACTTCTGTTAAGCCTTGGTATTAACTGCAAGTTCTTAATCTTTTCTTACAAAGACCACTTCAATTGCAATATTCAGATTAAGTTACAGGTGAGGTTTTATTTCACCCACCACACAGCTACAGTCCATGAAATCTGTATGGACACCTTCACTTAATATACCTAGAAATGCCCTACAGTGGACTATGCTTTTTCTACATTTATATACTTGAGCTTAGTTAGATAAGTAACTTCCCTTCAGGAATCTGAGCTCACAAAACCACACTTACTTCCTGTTATCATTAAACAAGTCATTGACTTATATAAACATCATTACGAAAACATTTTCAGGTTCGAATTCACCAGGAACTGTAGGTTACAATGGACTCCTCTAAGTACAGGCAGTTCTTAAACAGGAAGACACACCCACAAAGAAATGTGCATGCAAATGTATCTGGGTATGTGTGTGTGTTCTTATATTGCATCTTTATGAATACAAATCATAAGTCAAATGAAGTATCCATGCACAAGTAGCCCAGAAGTCAGGTTCCAACGTTACCTGAATATGGAAAAATTTGAGTCATTTCTTCCACCTATAATTTTACAGATTGGAATGGAGGATAACTAAGAGCACTTGCAACACCAAGTTCAAAATCATAGCTTATGCACAATAGTTTAGAGTACTTGAGAATTTTAGAATATTTGAGTTATTTAATAAAGCTAATGAACAGTGCTGTGCTTCATATTTAATGAATCATGTGGGAGAATATTTAACTTAGAAATGTAATTAATCATTGAAGTTAAAGATAAATACAATTTATAAAAGTATGTTTTAAGTGTTGGTTTTAGAGAAAAGGATTACAGAAGGCAAAAATAAAAATTTTCAACATAGTCTTCCACGTACATTAAGTGATGATACTTATGGATTAAGATAGTGGAGGTATTTTTCAAAGATGGCATGAGACAGGAAGAAAAACTGATTTAGAAAAGCATTTTCCAAAACTGACTGACATATAGACAAGGGAATTCAAAAACACTAAAAATGTGCCTCATTAACATAAAGAAACTGTGCAAAGCACTCCTGAAGTATCCCAATTTGCAGATTGCTTCACAGTCCCACTGAACATTCAGGTGAGTGGTATTAAGCTGCTAGATGTGAAAAATAAGATATCCCTATGACTGAAAATCATGAAATCTACACTAATTTACAAGAATCTTAAGGAAATTCAGGAAAACAAACTTCCAATAGTATTTACTGCACATATTCAAATCTGAAATCTGAGTATATGCTGTCCTATGAAGCTTCCCTAAAGTGCAGTGTGCTTCTCTCGCCTCTATTTAATTACACTCTTTGAGAAGCATCATTTCAATCTTTGAAAATTTGTATACATTCTGGTTCTGAATATTTTGAAATCTTCAATTAATTCCTTTAACTTGGTTGAAGTGCTATTTTCCTCAAATAGAAGTTCCTTGTTAATTTGTTTTAAATGTTAATTGATGCACAGAAAGGTATTTTAAAAGATATTAGATCACTTTGGGGTTTTTAGTAAATATACATGGAATTATAGACAAAGATTCTTTACAGAATTTACCATATCCTTCTAAATTAAACCAACCCTAAATCACAACTTGTAAAGAGAAACTCAAAGGAGCAAAAACGCTTTAGTTCAAATCTTACGATGTCCAGGCGTATACAAATTCAGTTTACTGCTATTTCAATCCAAATCACTGCCTTTGCAATGAGGTAATCCCATTGGAAAAGGGTTACTTTAATATTTAAGTTTCTGAGTTAATGCCTGGGTTCTTAAATATTTCCAGGATAGTTAAAATTATGCATGTTGCAAATATTTTAGTATACATTTTCCATTATCTTTTTATTGATATAATTCTGCATTAGACATTTTATGGGAATAGCAAGTTAAAATGCTAAGGAGGCTATTGTAGTCTTTGTATGTCTCTCATCAGTCACTTCACATGGCCATACGATTTTACACGTTTCCTGAAAATGTTAAGAAACTTTTGCTAGTTTCATTCTTTTTCTATTTTCTCTTTTTCTTTTTCCCTACATTTCATTTTCTCAATGAATACAAAGAATAAATGCTCTCACAGGATTAGCATTTGAAAGAGTGCTAATAATAATGACTCTATAATGCTTCATACCAAAGACATTTAAGAGGCAATATAACCAAATCACCTGGCTTAAAATGGAATTCACCTGTGCTCTCAAGTATTGAAAGTGATGTGTTAAGACAGTGAAGAATTGTACTAGTATTTAGTAACCATAGTAAATGCAATTGAGACAGTTTAACTGATTTAACAGACCTCTCCAGAGACTTTTAAAAGCCCTAAATGCTAGATATACATAAATATGTATTTTAAAGTATCTAAGAAACTCAGTTGATGTAAACTTTCAGATAACCTGTAAAAGGGGGACAGAGTAATAGTCTGACCAGAGCATTGTACAACTAAGTTAAATGATTTAAACCTCTCTGGTAAGTTACAGACAGCAAGACTGATGGCACCTTTGATGTGCTACAAGTGGAGCAACATAAATGGAAGAAATGACGAGACCAAGGGCTCAAAATTTTGAGTATTTAAAGAATTTTTGGTAGACAAGCTTGGGAGTCTCTCCATAAGCGAGGTAATTCAATTGTACAGTAACTCTTACTGTAGTCCCTTGAATGCAAATACTGTCTCAAACTCAGCTGTAGCTTATAGTCAAATAGGAAAGGATTTATAATGCTTAATAATGAAGTCAAAAATTATTTAAAAATTAAGTTACTAGGGGACAGGACTTAGGTTTTGATCTTCATACTGTAAGCACCAACTACAAATTAATGTTGGATTATTTTAAGTTAGATTATATGCTTATGCCTAATTGTACAGTTTTATGTAAATGCAAAATAAAGGTATGCAGACTTTTACAGTTATTGATTAGTTCATTTATTTGTAGCTACATCTTGAGAAAAATCTATCCTACCTCATAATTTAAACCATTTGAAAGTAGAAGTCATACATGCAGTAACACTAATCTTTGTGATATACATCAAGAACAAAAATGACTTAACAATGAAAAGCTAAAAAGGCTATAATACTGGCTTTTATATGTCTATAATAATAGCACATATCCTATGTACAGATTTCTACAAAGGGATTTGCTAAGTATATTTGTTATTCAAAGAAACACACTCAACATTTAATACTATTAAATTTTACCTGCATGGCACAAATTAGCATAAGAGTTTAAAAAAATATTGCTTCACTTGGTGCTTTTACTGACCCAATAATCAGGAATGTATGTAATTTAAGAGGTTTCATTCCAATTATATACAGATGATCAATCCCATGGAAAACAAATGATAATCTGGCAGACATTCATAAAGAAAGCTTCCAGAGTATTAATTTAAAATCTAAAACAAAGGAAAGGGGCTATTTTGGCCTACTTTAACATATTAGTAGAGAAGTCCCAATGGTCAAGTGATATTTTAATTGAAAAGTAAGACCCAGATAATTGAGGAAAATTAAGTTTTTTACCATCTCATGTCTCACACCTAGTTAACATCACAAAGAAAATGTCATGATTAGTGTAAAAAACACTATACTTATACAAATAGTTGAAAATATGTATGCACATATCCATATATATGCATCTTTAGAAAAACAGGCTAAAAACTAGAAGCATAACTCAAAGCTTCAGTGATATTAGGATGCACTGCTACTTTTGATTTAATACAGTTCTTCAAATTTTTCTAATTTAATATGATTTTGCAAATTAATATGAAAGCATTTAGACAATTATGTTAAAAGGGTGGAAGAAGAGACAAAATTGTAATTTGCAGACAATACTTAAGGGTACATAAAACAAAACCTAAAGATATCAGTGGATAAAATAGAAAGTAGAATATTTGGATGAGTGGTTACAAAGTTTACAAACAGCAATACCTTTTTTCCAACTTCCCAAAATACTAATAAATGGTGGTCTTATATTTAATAGACATTAAATAGCAAAAGTTTTGATGAAATATTCATAATCTAAAGAACTGATGAAATCTTTAGGAAGGAAATACATATGCAATTATTAAGGAATTCTAGAACATTCTGAGTAGGTCTAAAAAGAGACTAGGAGACCAAAGCATTGTCTAAATGTCTAAAATGTCTATTTTGAACATGTTGCTTACTGTATTAATGCAAAAAGTTTTTATATAAATATCAGGATAGTTTAAAAAATAGACATGCTGAATATTTTACTTTGAGATGTATTATTCTTCCTAGATACAGTGGAGTACATACTCAATATATTATTCAAAAACAATGATCAAGGAAAAAAACATGTATCAAGAGTCTTATATATACACAGCCTACACACCAGTTCTAGAAATTGGAGATAATTTAGAGATCCACTTAAGAGATCATTTATAAACAAATATCTAACATAATAAACTGGAAATAATTTTTGTGTTAGATGTACAAAGAAACATATTCTAAGTACTAGGTGGTTACAAACATTTTTCAAAATATTTAATGTTCAGTATCTAACATTATGAAAGGTGGGTATACATGGACATATGCATATTTTACCAAGAAATATGCATCATACTTCTTCCCATTTAACAACTTCCCATGAACATCTATACTAATAATAATGACTCTATAATGCTTCTATAAAATGACTCATTATATAATGACTCTATAAAATTGTAAAGGAAACACTATTCAGGGTTATTTCTGCATTTAAAGCATTAAAATATTAAGTTAGTGTTTACTTATAAAATTCTACAAATAGCACAAATGATATGTGAATTAAGTTCACAAAGGTAGTAAGTCCTTTACCTCTAGTCTATAAAACTTGTTAGGCTAAACTAGAATGAAGCAAGACAACATGGAATTTGTGCTTTCAAACACAACTTCTAAAGATAAATGTAACCATTTATTCCTAAAATACTAAAGGGTAAGTGCAATACAGTATCCACAAATCATTCACTAATTGGTACAATTATTTTTACTCAAAAATGGTTATCAGATGAGGATTCACTTTAGGAGAAAAATAATCCTTAGATATTAACTGGAATTGATTTTTCACTGAAGTATAACAGACATAAAATATATTATTAGTTCCAGACATACATCATGATTTGATACTTTCAGACATTACAAAATGACCCCCATGTTAAGTCTACTTGCCATTTGTCACCACACAAAACATGTCACTTGCATCCAGACTAATGTACATATTGTTTCTAGATAGTGGTTCCCAGCCCTACCCTTTTACCGTATCTTAGAACCTCTGTGGGGAACTCGGTTCTAACATTACCATGTGAAAGCTCTTGGTTTGATGAGGAACAAGGGTTTTTATGTGATTCTAACATGCATCCAGGTTAGAGCCACTTCTCTAAGTGAAATGTGACCCTCAGTTTCCACCTCCCTAGTGACAGTTCTTACCATCCTTGAAGGATTAATCACTTCCCAGTTGTGGAAGAGGAACAACACCAACTTTGATTTGAAATAGTTTACCTATAATCTGTTGATATACTGTTTCCTTTAAGTGTTAAAGCACACCATCACACATTACAGCTTGATCTATGGCCACAAGGACTGGAAACCCAAGTTTCCCCAATATAACACACACATTCAAAAAGTCCACATGTTCCATAAATGTATATCTATGAGAATACTGTTTTTCTAGAAGCGTGAATATAAGGAAGCAATTGGCTCTCTTCCCCAAAAGGTGTTACTTCTGTTTGTCAAATACAGGCATACCTCAGAGATATTGTGGATTCACTTCTAGACCACCACAATAAACTGAGTCAAATAAATTCTGGTTTTGTCATGCATATAGAAGTTTATTATCCTGTGGTCTAAGTGTGCAATAGCATTATATCTAAAACACAATATATTTAACTTAATTGAAAAATGTTACTGCTAAAAAATGCTAATCGTCTGAGCTTTGAGTGTCTGAGTCGTAATCTTTTCCAGTTGAGGGTCTTGCCTCCATGTTGATGAACTCATCAGGATGGTGGTCGCTGAAGGCTGGGGGTGGCGGTTTAAGATGAAACAATAAAGTGTGCCACATAATTTGACTGTTCCTTTCACAAGATTTATCTGTACCACGCAATGTAGTCTGACAGCATTTCACCCACAACAGAACTTTTCAAAATTGGACTCAATACTATCAAACTCTGCTGCTGCTTTATCAACTAAAAATATGTGATATTCTAAATCCTATGTCATCATTTCAACAATCTTCACAGCATCTTCACCACTAGATTCCATCTCAAGAAACCCCTTCCTTTGCTCACTAATAGGAAGCAATTCCTCATCCATTTGAGTTTTATGAGACGACAGTGGTTCAGCCACACCCTCAGACTCCACTTCTAATTCTAGTTCTCTTGCTGTTCTCACTTCATGTACAATTACTCCCTCCACTGAAGGTCTGAACACCTCCAAGTCAGACACAGGGGTTGGAATTAACTTGTTTCAAACACCTGTGAACGTGGGTAGTTCAACCTCTTCCCACAAGTCATGAATGTTCATGGCATCTAGAAAGAGGAATCCCTTTCAGAGGTTTTCAATTTGTCTTGGGAAGACACAGAGGAATCACTATAGTAGCAATAGCTGTATTATTTAAGAATTACATTTCATAAGACTTGAAAGTCAAAAAGACCTCTTGATCCATGGGCTACAGAATGGATATGTTAGCAAATATGAAAACAAGAATCCCATACATTAACTTCATTGGAGAGCTTGGGTGACCAGCTAGATTATGAATGTGCAATAACATTTTGAAAGGAATCTTTCTGAACAGAAGGTAGTCTAAACAAGCATAAAAAATTTAGTGAACCATGTTGTAAACAGAGGTGTTATCGTCCAGGCTTTGTAGTTCCATTTATATAGTACAGGCAGAGTAAATTTAGCATAATTCTTAAATGTACTAGAATTTTCAGGATAGTAAATGAACATTAATTCAACTTAAAGTCACCAGATACATTAGCCCCTAGAAGAATTAGTTGTTCACTGAAGTTTGTAGCCAGGCATTGACTTCTCTCTAGCTATGAAATTCCTAGACAATTTCCACTATAAGGTTGCTTCATCTACATTAAATAGTTTAATATAGCCACCTTCATGAATTACACATGCTAGATTTTCTGTGTAACTTGCTTCAGAATCTAAATCAGCACTTGCTTACACTTGCACTTTTATGTATAGACACTGCTTCTTTCAAATTTTTCTTTTGCAGCTTCCTTATCATTCACAGAATTAAAAAATAGTTAGGTTTTTGCTCTGGATTATGGTTTAAGAGAATATTGGGGCTGGTTCAAGATTCTGTAAAGAAGACAAACTATCACCATAACAGCAATAATAGTGTTTTCTTATAATTCATGTATTTACTGGAATGGCATTTTCAATTTCATACAAGAATTTATCCCTTGCATTCAAACTGGGTTACCAGTTTGGTACAAGAGGTCCATCTTTCAGCCTGTCCCAGATTAGTTTATAGCCAATCCCAGTTGAGCTTTTGGCCATTCCATTTTAGTCTACAGCCAGTCCAAGCTAAGCTTACAGCTTGTCCAGCTTCACTTACCTCCTGACCAGCTTAGCTTTGTGTCTTACTATTACTTTAATTTACTTACACTGTGTGCATTAGCCCCTAACAAGAGAGTCAGCCTTTCATTTGAATCCAAGCATTGGCTTCTCTTTTCCAGATACAAAAGTCCTAGACGGCATCTTCTTCCAGTATAAGGCTGTTTCTTCTACATCTTAAATGTGTTCATTGTAGTTACCTGCATGTATTATCTCAGCAGTATCTTCTGGAGAACCTGCTGTCGCTTCTACATCACCACTTGATACTTCACCTTACAGTTACGTTTTAGAGGCAGTTTCTTTCCTTAACCCTTAAATCCAACATTTGCTACCTTCCTCTGCAGCTTGTTCCACTCTTGCTTTCCTAGAACTGAGGGAGTCAGGGCCTTGCTCTGGATTAGGCTTTGGCTTAAGGGAACATTGTGGCTGGTTTGATCTTCTATCCAGAAGACTAAAACATCATATGAGCAATAATGTTTTGCTATCTTATCATTCATGTATTCACTTGAATGGCAATTTTAACAAGAACTTTTCCTTTGCATTCACCATTTAGCTACCAGTTTAGAGCAAAGGCTTAGCCTTCTCCACCAGCCAGCTAAAGCTCTCTGCCCTCTGCAGGTCAGGTCTGGGCCTTGAGCAGCTAAGCTTAGCATGGATTTGAGTTAAATTCACCAGGTACATTAGCCCCTAACAAGAGAGTCAGCCAATTCTTAAAAGCCAGGCATTGGCTTTTCCTCTCTAGCTATGAATGTCAGGAATGGCAACTTCTAGTGTACAGCTGTTTCATCTACACTGAAAATGTTTAGTGCAGTCAACTTTGCAAATTATCTTAGGTAGATCTTCTGCTTAACTGGCTGCAGTTTCTAAATCAACATTTGCTGTGTCACCCTGTACTTCTAGAGAGAGATGGCTTCTTTCCTTAAATTTTATGAAACAACCTCTGCCTTATTTAAACTTATCTACTGAAGATTCAGCAAATCCCTCAGATTCTGGTGATTTGAGAGTCAGGACCTTGCACCGGATTAGAAGTTTACTTTCCCATAAAGACTAAAACTATCTCCATGTGATCAGTAATGCTGCTTTGTTGTCTTATCATTCATGTATTCAGTGAATAACACTTTGAACTTCCTGTAAGATTACCTCTGCATTCATAAGGTGGCTGCCTATTGGGTCAAGAGGCTGTTTACAGCCTGAACCAGCTTAGCTTTCGTTCATAGAATAAATCCACAAGCTGCATTAGTTCCTAGCATGTGAATCCACCTGTCACTTGAAGCCAAAAATTAACTTCTACCTATGAAATTTCTAGATGGCATCATCTTCTAGTATAAGGTTGTTTCCTCTGCATTGAAAATCTGTTATCTGCTTTATTTACCTTTGTGTCTCTCAGATCTTCTGGATAACTTACTGTTACCCCTACACCAGCACTTGTAGCTTCACATTTGCCTCTCATGCTATAGAAATGACTTATTTCCTTAATCCTCATAAAGTAATAAGGACTAGCCTCAAGTCTCAGGACACTGGATAGCTCCCACTAGTATGGTGTTCATGTATATTTAAAATATTGTTCACTATAGTCACCTTCATGAATTGCCTTAGCTCTTCTGGATAACTTTTCTACATCAGTACTTGCTGCTTCACTTTTCAGTTATGGAGATGTCTTTTTAAATGTCATAAAACCATCTCTGCTAGCTTCAAATCATTTTTCTGCAGCTTCCTCAACTCTTAGCCTTCACTGAATTGAAAAGATTTAGGGCCTTGCTCTGGATTAGGTTTGGTTTAGGGAAAGTTGTGGCTGGTTTTATCTTCTATCCAGAAGATAAAACTTTTCCCTATCAGTAATAAGGGTGTTTTGCTCTCTTAGGAATCACTGGAATTGCACTTCCAATTTCCATAAGAACTTTTCCTTTGCATTCAAGTTGACTACTTATTTGATGCAAAAGACCTAGTTTCAGGCCTATCCCAGTTTATCTCTGCTTTAGCATTATTTCAGCTTAAATTCACCAACCGCATTAGCCCCTAGTAAAAGTCCATCTATTCTTTGAAGCCAGACATTGGTTTTTTTCTTTGTAATTGTGAAAGTCCTAGATAATCTCATCTCCTAGTATAAGGCTCTTTCCTCTACATGAGTATCTGTTCAGTCACTTTCATGTATATCTTAGCTAGATCTTATGGGTACCTGCTGCAGCTTCTACAACAGCAACTCCTGCTTTACCTGCACTTTTATATTATGAAGAGTTTCTCTGCTTAAACCTCATCAACCAACCTCTGCTATCCACCTTTTCTTCTGCAGCTTCCTCACATGCTCAGCCTTCACAGAATTGACAAGTGACAGGTTCCTTCTCTGGATTAGGGTTTGGCTTAAGGGAATGTAGTTGCTGGTTTGATCTTGTACCAAGACTAGAAATTTCTCTATATTATCTGTAAGGGTGTTTTGATTTCTACTCACATATTCACTGGAATGTCATTTTTGAGAACTTTTCCTTTTCATTCAACTCACCCTAAGCTTAATCATTTCTAACTAATTTCATGTGAGAAATATGAGACTCTTCCTTTTGCTTAAATACTTACCAGGCCATTATAGGGCTAATAATCAGCCTGATTTCAATGTTCTTTTTAGGGCCCAGGTGGTCCAAGGAGAAAGGGAGACAGGGCAATGTCAGAACAGAAACATTTTAAGTTTTCAATCTTATATGGGTAAAGCTCTTGGAGCCCCCAAAACAATTACAATAGTAACATAAAAAATCACTGCTCACAGACCACCATAACAAATACAATTGAAAAGTTTGAAATATTTCACTAAGTGTTCAAATGTGACAGACGCACAAAGTGAGCAAATAGCCATCAGAAAAATGGCACCAACTGACTTGGTCAATGCAAATGAACAGGCCTTCAATTTGTAAAAACGACAGTATCTATACAACACAGTGAAGTGAGGTATGCCTATAATCATGCTATTCAGTTGTGTGCAAAGTCTGTACAGTACACACACAGTTTCTGCCAACTCAAAGATTTCTGTAAAACTTCATTTTTAAATCATGAACAATCTTCCCCCTCATTGTTAAGAGCTATGTTCCCTTATAATATGAAAAAAGTTGGAAACAAGTTTTTATAATTTTCTGTAAGTTATTTCCTGCTTTATTAGAAGTAGAGATTATATAGTAAATGTGAATCCTCAATCTTCTCCCATTAAAGACCAGCCACTATCAGTATAAAATCTTAAAGATTATGACATACTATATTCTGATGCATTTTTTCCCACCTTTCATTTAAAACCTAAGTTAAAAATAGATCAAATGTAATTTATTTTTAACTACGTGGTTTGAAAGAGTTCATCCTTACAATTGTATAGTTTCCCAAGTTGTATAATTGTCTGTTTGCCAAATATATCTTGACAGTGTAGTTCTAAAGTCATTAAATAGGCTAAAGAGTTGTTAAAGCCTTTAGATTTAAGGACTATTTTTCAAAAAATACAGAACACAGAGGAACATATGATAAAGGGACTTGAGATCAGCAAAATCCAGACCATGGGAAATTCAAAGACAACCAACAGGTTTATTCAATATTCACCAAAAAAAGAAAGATTTATAGATTAAAAGAGACTTAAGACACAAATTTACCAATTTTAATCTACAGACCATATTTGTATCCTTGAAAAAGTTGTCCAAGATCATCTGAAATGAAAATCTGAAGACTGTATGTACTCTGCGTTTGATACAAAGATTAATCTAGATCCACATCTAGCTTGAATATTTTGAATAATCTTGAGGACAATTAACATTTTCCCTATTCCCCAAAAGACAAATTCTAGTAGCCAGTAAGATCTTACATAAGAGCTCTGAAATTCCATCATGAACTTCACGTAAGTGATATAACAGAAGTTCCATACTACTGTAATATTCATCAATGGCAACGAACAGAAGTTGTTTCACTAAGTCTATCTGGTTTGGGAAAATTTGTGTTCATATCCAATACCATCTGCTCTAGATGGTATTCTAAGCAGTCAATTTGCAGAGAGCTACTTGTCTTCTCTTTGGGGTAATTTTTAAGGAGGAAAAAATACAAACATCGCACTTTATTCAGTAGCCGTTTCATGTTTGCACCCAGCTAAAGTTTCTATACATTTAAATAAATACGTAATTCCCTAACATAGCTAGGTTGTGTGTCACAAATATAAACTTTAGCTTAATGTCTTAACGGGATGTTCACTATAACAAAACCTATAGAGAGGTCTAGAAAGGACATCAAAATTCAAATTCTACTCTTGAAAAATTAGAATGAAGAAAGTGATTTACTTGTTCAGGGTCATAGCCAGCACTAGGATTCCAGATCCAAATCCTAGACCATGTATTTTTTCCAACACAGTGTTGCTTATTTCTATGTGGGCCATCATCTAAAAAGAATTTAGGTGACATTACTAAAAAGAATAGAGAAAAACATTTATAGTTCCAAAACAGTTATATATTAAATACTATTTCTAGTAAAATGTCATCTTTTCAGCTTCAGGGAAAAAAAATGCTACATTTCAAGAAATAAAATGGCTAACATTTTATGTTTAGTCTATTAACTTATATAGTTAAAAAACCCAATCATGTACTCCATCATCAAAGAATCAGGACAACTCACCTACCATACCTCAGGTGTGTTATCTTGACTGGGTCTTTCTACCTCTGTGGACATCAGCTTCATTAACTGTATAAAATGATCTGTCTAGGTGATTAAGGTGACTTCTAACAAAATCTGATTACATATTGCAAAACCAACGTAGTTATAAAATGTTTTTAGGTTACTTTTCATCTTATAATTTAAATTCTTATAGAATAAGCTTCTAGTTAACAACTAGTATGTTGTGATTAGTTCAGCCCTCATCTTCTATAAACTGCACTATTGCAATAGACTCTTAACTGGCTTTCCCCAGTAGGCTGTAAGCTACCAGCATGACCTTTCTCAAATACAAGCTGATATTTAAAATCTTTCGTGGCCTCCCCAACACCTATAGGATCAAGTCCAAATCCTTAATGTCATATGAAACATATTATATCCTGGATCTCACTTGACTACCTTCACCTTCTTTTCTCATGCCACTTTTTATATAATATCTTTAACATTTTTTATAAAAGTAACTTGAAACAATGTTGTCTCTGTTAAATATGAACAATTATAGGACAAACTAGTTCACTTTATTTTATCAAATTTACCCAGAATATATATATAACTATCGATACAGATATAGATATGGATATAGATATAGATATATAGATATACATATAGATTAGATATAGATATAGATACAGATACAGATATAGATATATAGATACACACACACACACACACACACACACACTAACCTGGAAGGTGAATATAGTTTGGTCCCTTTGTCTAGTTGTCTTGAGAAGTTATTCTGGTGATCCTACTATCTTCAAATGTAAAGTTTGTTACTTTCCAAAGATCTCATAGAAACAGATTTTAAATTTGGTACCTAGTATATGCCAAATGATGGTCTATATGCCAGAATACAGGAGTGAAAAGAAATTCCTTGTCCTGTGGATGCATACTTTATGGAAGCATATAGTCAAGCCATCAATAAATGTGTTAGATAAGTGCTGAGGAGAAAAATAAAGGTAGGGGACATAATAAATACACCAGGAAAAATCTTTGATAAGGTGACATCTCCTTTGAACCTGAAGAAAAAGAGGAAGCCAGTTAACACAGGTATCTGAGGATGGAGTAGACAGGAAAAGAGCAGGAGCTCTGAGGAGAGTGCACTCTGCTAGGAGAGCTGGGGGCCAGCCGTGAGCAGAGAGGCCGAGCAAGTGAGCTAAGAGTAGAAGCCAAGTCAGAGGGAGCAGGGGTCTGGGGTGAGAGTGTGGGCGGATCGGCTAGGACCCCTTTGGCAGTTACCAGTTCATGTAAGGCAGTTCGTTAAGTGCCTTACACAAATTATCTAATTTTCATAGCAGCCCTAGGAGGTAGGGATCACCTGTTTGCGAAAAACAGATTCATAGAGGGTAAATAAAAATTCTAAACTTTATAAGAGATGGGACTGGGATTTGACCTCATAGTCTACATTTTCCACACTGTGTATATACATCTTTTATATATGTAGGTATATATCCTTTTCGGAAATAACCTAGTATATATTAAGCTTCCTAGTATGCAGGTTTATAAGTACTTTTTAAACAGGGTAAGTTATTTGGTTTCTGAAAAGGAAAATGACCTATTGTGAATATAGGGTGGGCCCATAAAAGAAAATTTTAGGAAAACCTTGAAAGCTTTTTCGACTATAATATTAGTCACTGGAATAAACTGATATTTGACAAAACTACAAAAAGAACAATAAGAAAGTTGACCCTAATTTTTAATAAGTCAACAGAACTGAATGATCATGAGCTGGCTGGCTGTGTTAAAAAAAAATCTACACATAGTATGTCCTTTTGTGTGTTACACTATTCAGTGAACCTCTAAGTTCAGTTCTGGTTATTTAGGTTCCAATTGAGTATATTACTCCATTTTTAGGGTATTTTGGCAGAGAAACTGAGAAGTTATTAGTGCCCTTAAGATAGCCTTAAAAGAAAACAGTATGAGCCAGTACAATAGTAAAGAATTAAGGGGAATTATGAAAGAACTGCTACCTATTACCTTTCTACCTTTTCAGATAAAACAGAATGTGTAAGATGAAAAGCATAAGTTCCTGAAGGATATTAAAACTCCATTTAATGCACTAGTTATAAATTTAAAGTGGATCATTTGAGATTCATCTTTTGTAACAAATATAAGGAGTGTAGTGAATCATATACTCTGTTCAGTGTTACATAGTTACTAGCAATCTTAACATCCTTACCATGAAAACTACTAATATACACACAAAACCATTTACTGTACATTTCTATATTCCCAGTAACAAAAAGTATATGAGTATTGGGGCAGTGAAGCTCACCCTTGGGATGCAGACCTGAGGCCTCAGGAAATACTTTAGGCTGGAGACTGGCACTGATAGGGAAACAGTGAAGGTGCCCTGGGGGCAGCGGCTGCACCTTCCCTGAGCTGCAGCTGCCTGAGACCTCAACCTCATGAGTGATGCTGGGGTGGAGCCTGGTGGAAGCTCCTCCCTGGAACCAGTTAATTGGTGTTAATTTTAAAAACTATGATGTTTAAAATAATCAGCAATATTAATTTTAAAAACAGTATTTAATTGAAGATACTTTATAAGCAAACATTTAAGTAATTGTTTCAAGTCTTCCAGATAGCCTGCAGTTTCAAGAGTTGTATTGGGGAGAATTAGCTGGATAAATCAAGCTGAAAGTAGACTCACCACTGGTACAGCATTTAGCTCCTAATGAGAAGACCCAGAAGTTGACATTTGATGGAATCTCAGAATCAGCCCGGATCATTCATTCCTGGCATTGAAAACCCACAAGCAGCAGTGCTACATTCAGTCACAATGTCTAAATAAAACGAGTGTTAGCAGCTAACACCAACTTCCTAACATACCAGAGATTATAACTGACATTTAAATAAATTCAGTATCTGCCCTTCAATATTTTTTTCAAGTCTTCATTATTAATAGCTAACATTTGAGTACTTACCCGTGATAAGGTCTGCCTTCACTCATTTAATCCTAATGAGCTTCTCTGTGAAGTCGTTATTAATCTTATTTTGAGGAAATTGAGGCTTAATGAGTTAAACTTTCCCTCATGTATTAGTCTGCTCAGGTTGTTATAACCAACACCACTACCACACGCACACACACAAACAACTGCTTACAAATGGGCAGCTTAAATAACACGTTTTCTCTCAGTTCTGGAGGCTAGAGGTGTCAGATTGAATACCCACAGCCCAGTATTGGTGTTTCAGCTGTCAAGAGACGGGTGCCCCATGTTCTTCGTCAGGTAAGATCTGGCCATTTCTGTCACTCAGAGAGTGAACCTAAAAGATTTCTCTGACTGTTTTCAATTATCATTTGAAAAGGTTTAGAATTCTAAAATGTTGAAGTATTATCCTTCATTTCAAAATGTAAAAAAAAGGCAAGATTCAGAATTATGTCAATCTTTCAAATGAGAAAGTAAGGTCAATATTAAGATCTTTCTTAGGTAAGTATAATCAAAAACGGTTCTCTTCCAAAATGGGTTAGCATTTTGAAGACTAAAAGGTGCATTAGTAACAAACACAAGAGGGGGAATGTTGAGATGCATCCACTTGGCTCAGGCCATCACTGACTACTGCCACCTTGAGGAAGGTACCACAGTTCGGTTTTTTACAAATGAAAAGCTTTCTTAACGTGGAGAGCCCGAATCCTAGATCACCTTTAAGTGCATTCCCAGAAAGGGAGAAGAGTTGTGATTTACCTAAAAGAGCCAACTGTAATATTAAGCACACCTGTTTACTGAGTTACAGATACACTACAATTAGGATTTCAAAACTGACCATCCAATTCGACTCACTAGTTCTGCACATTTGAAGAAACCAAGCTCCTAAGCAAAATTCTCCAAAAGACATGTTTTAGCACCTGGCAGAATCTACCAACTTCTCTCATAATGCCCGGTAGTATTAAAAAGTCAATCTTCTATTCATTGAAATATTACTTATCCACAGTAAGTGCAACTAACTGATGTTTTATGTCAAGTTCCTATCTCTAGAATTTATGTAACAAACGTTTTCATATCCCACCAGGAAGCGTCTGGAGAGATGAGCTTGACCTCTGAACTTTATCAGTCTGGAGAACAAGTAGGCAAGAACGGTGACTCGTCGGCACTGGCCATGCCGTAGTGTCAAGGTTCATGGCTGAGACGACAGCCAAGAGCCCTACAAATTCCACGTGTCACCCTACCAGTTGCAGCACTGAGTGGAGCACGTGCCGGGACCTCTCCAAGCGGCCCAGAGCGCGAGCGCAGATAAACGCGCCCCGAAGTCAGAGGAACCGAGCAGAAGCTGGGCTGTGAGCGCGACGCACCAGCGGGAAAGGCGCGGGATCCGCGCGCCTCGCGGGCGCCGCCCGACCGGCCCGCGCTGCGCGGGCTCAGGGGTGGCGGGGCGGCCCCTCGCGGCGGCGAGCACGCCCGCCAGGTGCGTCCGCGCAGTCCCTTCGGCGCCCACCCGGCCCGAGTCCCCAGCCCGCCCAGGCCCCGGCGGGGTCACGGGCACTTACCCTCAGAACTCCGCGCTGGGCGGTGGAAAGGCGAGAGGCTCACCGTGGCCGCCGTCTCCGCGGGGCGGTCGGGCTACGGCTGCCCGCTGCCCACTCCTCAAACGCCAGAACCGCGGCGTCCCTCGACCCCGCACGCCGCCAATTAACCGGCCGGGGCGGGGTTCCCGTCAGGCCCCGCCCCCTGCGCCGCCGCCAGTGAAGTTGTGGTCTTGGGCAGCCAGGTGCACAAGCCGCTGGCCTTCGACCGTCCCCTCTCAGCGCAGTTCTCCCGCTTACAGAATTTAAGGAGGCCTCAGCCTGCATCCCACGCACGAGGGGGTAAGTGCGCGGCCACTCAGACCATCCTTATTAACTCTGGGACTGGTTCCACTACTGAACCACTCTGTGCCTCGATTTCCCCACCTGTGATGTGGAGGTAACATTGGTACCCACCTCACAGAGTCTGCAACGTAAGTGCTTAAATGATGTTCTGGTAATAAACATGCCTGGTTTTTCATATATCCCTCTCTGCAAAGCATACCTTCATCTGGCCCAGGAGAGCACTATCTGGATGTCATAGTCAAGCAGGCCCAGAACCGCCGTAGGGCTAGTTGCTACGGGAATCTACGTGGTCTCCTAAACGGATGGGGAATCCGGGACAGCCCGTGTAAGGGAAGCATCTTAGTTGGAGGTAATACTGTAGACAGGGAATCCAGGCTAGAGATCCATTGCAGGGGGTAGGAGACTGTCTTGCCAATGGGTTTCAGCCCCGGACAAGTTCACTATGGATTTAATGTAACCAAAGAAATGACAGTAGAATGTTCTTGGGGTGAAAGGGTTATACCCAACTTTATTATTTCCATGGTGGCAAGTCAATCACTAAAATCCCTTTCACTCAGAACAAGTCTGCATGCAACAAGCTGGTCTCTACCTCTGAGCCCCTCTGCCCACACAGCCGTCCTCTGGACCTCTGTCCTCAGCTCTGCCACCATGCCAACCTCTGCTCTGCTTTCCTGCAGCCATGCCACCTTACCAGCATTTTGGGTTGTCAGTGTTTTATATTTTAGCCATTCTTGTAGATACTATAATGGTATCTCATTGTTTTAATTCACAATTCCTTAATGACATAAAATGTTCTGTATCTTTTCCTTTGCTTCTTTGCCATTCATATATCCTATTTGGCAAGATGTTTGCTTTGATCTTTTGCCTATTTTTATTGGGTTGTTTATATTGTTAATATTGAATTTTAAGAGTTCTTTGTATATGCAGGATACAAGTCCTTTATCAGATGTGTGTTTCAAATGCTTTCTCCCAGTGTGTATTTTCATTCTCTTAACAGTGTCTTTCACAGAGCATAAGTTTTTCATTTTAATGAAGTCCCAGCTATTTTTTTTATGGAGCATGCATTTGGTGTTGTACCCAAATTCAAGGGCATCTAGATTTTTTTATTTTATCTTCTAAGAGTTTTTAGTTTTGCATATTAACTTTTATGTCTATAATCCACTTTGAGTGACTTTTTTGTGAAAGGTTTAATATCTAGGTCTACATTCCTTATTCTACATATAGATGTACAGCTGTTCCAGTACCATTTGTTGAAAAGACTATCCTTACTACATTGAATTGCCTTTGCTTCTTGGTCAAAATTCTCTTAATATTCATGTGGGTCTATTTATGAGCTCCCTCTATATTGATTAATGTAGCTTTATAGTTAGGTCTTGAATTCCCATGAGGTAGACAGGGACCAGATAAAGCAGAGCTTTGTGGACCATAATGAAAAGCTAGAATTTTATTTTAAATGTAGAGGGCAGCTATTTAATATTTAAGCAGAATTTGTCATGCTCTAATTTATTTATGTGCATATTTATCATTTTTTAATTACCCTGAATATTGTTGGGAAAGTGGATAGATGGAGTAAAAAATAGAATCAGGGAGACTGGTTAGGAGGCTTTGAAGCAAATAACTCCTAGAAAAGTCAGATATCAAATTAGCTAGACATAAATATCTCCCTTAAAAGTTCTTCCTGATTCAATAAGCATGGAGTCTGAACTGAAAATAGAAGCTGTGAAAAAGGAGATCTTTTCATAATCCCAGGAATCCAAAGGTAAAATCTGACAGGTTATGATAGTATAATATTAAGAGGAAGATGTGAGGTTTAGATCATCTCTAACAGCTAGTAGTTTAATTGACCATGTGCTCCCTTCTTTGATGCATTTTATAAGGTGCTTAAGCTTAAAGAAATTATCCAAGGTTAAAGAAAGTGATCACCAATTAAATGGCTGTTTTGTTCAGGTATATCCTTCCCTTTGAATAAAATGTTTAATTAGTTTCTCACCTGAGTATTTAATAGGTTCAATAGCTATATATGTCTATCTAGTAAGAAGGTTGAGTTTCCAATGTGATTTCCTGCACTGAAAGCTAAATTGCCCTCTTCATATGTTAGGACAGGTTGTTTATCTGTACTTCACATCCTGCTTACCCCCTACCATTCCCCTAAGGGTTTTTAAGCAACCTAATTTTACCAGGGTTAAATCATATATCAACTTTATGGAATACAACATGAGACTGACAGGGAATCTGAGAGATTAATCTTTGCAAAAAGAGCAATAAGCAATAAATTGGTGCTTAAGGATGTAGGCTTGGAAACCACACCACTTGTATTTGAATATTGGTTCCACCAACTGTCTGGTGACCTCGAACAAATCATTTATATTCTTATAACTCAGTTTCTTAATGTGTAAAATGTCTGTGTTCTAATGTTAAATTGAGAACTGAAGCCTGTCTAGAAATCTCAGTCTTTTTTATGCCCAGGAGGGACAGGAAACTGACTATGGGTAAGCTCTAGGAGTCTGTTCCACAAGCAACTGATCCAAAGATGGGATGAATTTAACAACCATACTGAAGGCAATAGGGATCAAGATCCTCCAAGATTCTTTCCTATGACAGGATGGTTGCAAAGTTTGGAATGCGTATACAGTCTATATCCTACGAAGTAATGACTTGGTAGAATTTGAGGAGATGTATGTGTTCTAGAGTTCTTGGAATCATCAAGACACTGCTGATTATAGGTACAACCCATCTGGCTTCTGTTTGTCCCATCCTCCCACAACTGTTGCCCAGATTCTTCAGGCATTTCTAACCAGAATCTAACCAAAGACAGACAAAGAGACAAGTTAAAGAGAAGGAGACCCATGTCATATGGAGTTCTAAAAGGCTTTCATTCTTTGGGCTTAATATAAGTGGTAAATGACAGAGCAGCCACTAGAAAACCTGAAGGCATTGGCCTCAAAACTTGTGGAAAAACAGCTACTCATACACAGGAACTATGGGGAGAGCCTGGAGAATTTTCTGGAAGTGATAGAAGTAGTAAGCACTACTTTGGTCTCCTGGGCTCTTCAGGCCCAACCAGAGTAGCAGAAATCCAAGCCTTTTCATGTCATTGACTTAGTATAATCTTGAGCTGACAAGACAGCAGTATCTGACCTCACTTCAGCTCCAAGTTTTATGATCCTTACAGAGCATTCTGGAGGCCAAAGAAACAGACCTTGAATCTCACTTGCCAACAGCCTCCTACCCTCTGGATGAGGAGGTGAGTGCTGGTAGATAAGGGTATCTTTACCCATACACTTTTTCCTAAAGTTTGAGAATGGAAAGAAGTTATGAAAGCAAAATACATGGAATGTTATTCCTTCATGAGTAGAAGAAACATTACATAGAATGTAAAGGTATTTGTGGAGCAATTTTACAAATATCTCCCCATCCAGATAAGATGTTTTGGGAATGATAACAGTAACACAGAAATTATTGGACAATAACAATACATCCAAATCCTGGAGTCCTTCCCATCCACGTTCAAACCCTGGATTAGTTTGCTAGTACTCTCATAATATAATACCACAGACTGGGTGGCTTAATCAACAGAAATTAATTTTTGAACAGTTCTGGAGGCTGGGAGTCTTAAGATCACGGTGTGGGCAGGTTTGGTTTCTCCGAAGCCCTCTCCCCCTGGCTTACAGACAGCCACTTTTTCACTGTGTCCCCACATGAACTTTCCTCTGTGCCCCCAGTATCTTTTTCCTTTCTAAAAAGAACACCAGTCATAATGGATTACACACTGTTATGACTTCATTCAAGTTTAATTACCTTTTAAAGATAGATAGTCACATTCTGAGGTACTAGGGACTAGGACTTCAACACATGAATTTTGAGGAGACAAAATTCAGCCCATTTTAATACCTTAAGAATATGTCAGCTTGGTGCCCCTACCTTTGCATTGGGCAAGGAATACAATACCATCAACCACCCATGTAACAGTGAGTGGCCCAAGGAAATAGCTCTTGTTGCAATAATAGGAGAACTAAGGGCTAAATCTGCAGTGATCTCAACCTTTTAACTAAGAGTGATGGCAGCCTAGAGTTTAGAGTACTTGAAACATAGAAGGTGGTGTTCCTAAGAAGCCTCACTTTAATTGATAACATAGGAAAGTATAAGTATAGTTAAGTAAATCTTAACCCTCTCTTGACTCTCATCTCTCCATTGGAATCTCATTGTTAATACCTCTGGCTTTTTTCAAGAGGTCTTTATGCTTGGTTCTGGGCAGCTTGAATTAATGAGGCATAGGAACTGTATGTTAATTAATACATGTATTTGAAATGAAATAGCAAAACTAAATGACAGTAAGAGTGATCTTCACATTTCATTGTTTGCTCTGAATGCTCTAAGAAAGATGTATTTACGAAGCCATAACAATAATAGGCAACATTTACTGAGCACTTAATTTTTGTAAGAGTTTTTTTCAGGGTCCTTACATGTATCTTCTTGTTTTTACAACTGCAACTGTGCTTTATATTATACTATTATCCTCATTTTGTGATGGGAAAATTATATAAGAGAGAAATTTTAAAACTTGCCCAAATATAAAGAGCTTGAAAGAGGTAGGGTTATAATTAAAATTCAATCAGATTGATTAATAGTTATCATAACATTCTTGTGCCTCCTTCCTACTTACCAAGGAAGACATGTATATATTATTCCTATTTAGTTAAAATCCGTATTACATGAAATAGATAAACAAAAAGAAGCAATAATAGGGACTGGCCCTAAACACAGCACCTCTGAATTTTTACTATTGGGTCTTCAAGAGACTAAAATTATTAGACTACAAATACATACTCATGAAAGAAGCTTAACATTTGTCATTCTGAATGTCTGAGATAAAATATGTTTAGAAACTGGGGGAAAAGGCAAAGATCTCAAACCAAAAAAATACTGAGGAAATATCTCTATAAAATAAGAAGAGTGTTGGTATGTTTGTATTTCCCCCTAGACCCCTCTTGCTCTGTAGTTATTACTTTAAACCACCTCCTCCCCCGGCATACTTGTGATGTCAGTCAATTTAGCTTCCCCTGCAACCAAAATTCCGGCAAAACTGATTTCACCATTCCATAATTTTTTTTCTTTCTAGTGATTGGAAGAGCAATAATAGCACACAGACTGATTTCTAGTAAATGAATGGTCTAAGTTCATTTTAACTAAGTCTTCCATTTCTGACAAAAACAATGGAAACAAACTAAATGAAAAGATGTAGAGGTCACTATGGTGAAAGTGTGCACATGTGCACACACATGGATACACACAAAGACACACATATGCACATGACCTCATCATCAAAGAAAACCCCCTGATTTACCTTCTTTTCTGTACTTGGGTTGAATTCATGACCATGGGAACAATGCAATGTAAGGCACCAGAATTCTATAAAAACCATCAAAAACTTGTATCTGTTCTTGCTGACATGCATGCTATTCCTACTGTAATTAAAATCTTTTTTTATATAATTTTAAAATGAAAACATTTTAAATGCTCACCCTGTTAAATGATGGGTATTATTTTTTATGTCTGTTTTCAACAAACTCATATAGAAGGAAAAGTGAACCACACCTGATAAAGTAGAAAAAACAGAAAAAAAAAGTTGAATACTAAGCTAAGAACCCAAAGAGAACACTTAGGAGCCATGAGCAGATACAACAGCTAGAGCATTATCTTAGAACTAGAAAAGATTTCGAGGTCTCCTAAGTGCATGTCCTTCAGTGCTATTTTCTCTTGTTTTGATTTTTATTGTGAACTCCTACCCACTGGTCCAGGGAAAAAAACACACCTAAGTAACCTGGCTTGTTATATGCAGATTGAACTGACATGAGGAAACTGGAACTGGTTTCTTATAAATGTTTTTGGAAATCCTAAGTACAATTACGTTTCTTTGCCTGGTAATACATTTTGGATCTTCCCACATTCTGTGCAGTCCATTGAATTATAATTCCTTCATGTGTTTAACAAGATGACTGACTCATGTGATTCCTGAGGCCTTTATTGCTGTAACATCCATCATAGAATCTCAGAATGCAAGTGTGTCATTCTTCATGTGACTCTTTTATGCAAATATATTTAGCAGAGCCAGGGTAAACACAACCCACTGGAAACAATGTCATATTACTGCTATAAATTAATATTTATGTAATATTTTCTTTTTATATATGAGCTTTGATTAATCCTTTGTTTGTATTCTTTCCATTATTGACCCTCCTGCCCTCCTCAGCCCTCCCAAGATATTAAAAAGATACTGTCCTTTCCCTTGGGTAAATTGTATTAACACATACTGTATGACATTGTGTGGACCTACTACAACCTATTCAGTCATTTACTTAATTATTGGCTTTTGTCTTTATTTATTTTCTTCAATTGTGAATGCTCCTTTAGTAAATCCCTTTGACAAAAATCTGTATGTGTTTGTACCTACTTTCATGACATGAGCATTCACCTTCCTTGCAAGCTAACATAAAGTCAAGATACTTATTATCTGGCCCTTACAGAAACACTTTGCTAACTCTTGTTCTCGATCTCATATTTCAATCTCAATAGAGTCTTCTTTTTCTTTTTATTCTTAAAGTGAAATTAGAGATGAAATTATGGTTTTAAGATCCAGAATGGCTTTTTTATTAAATGGGGAGTGTTATTTTAGTTATTGCTGGTGTGTGTGTGTGTGTGTGTGTGTGTGTGTGTGTGTGTGTGTGTGCACGTACACATGCTGTTTTTATTTTTTGGTTTAAGTTTTGGATTTTAGTGCTGCTCACTGTTGTCTTTATGTTCCCTTCCCTTTTTTGTCTTGCTCTTTTTTTTTTTTCTGTTCTCATTAACGGTTTGGTTTCTCTAAGTGTGTGTTGTGATTATTCTGCCTGATCATCCTGTCTTTAGCTGCTGGGCCTCCTTTGGTGGACTCTTTATTTTTCCTCCAGCTCCTAGAAACCCAGGCTGGCCTGCGAGAGCACTCCCCTTGGTGGGGGAACCCTGAAAGTGCGAGGACAATAGAGTCCAACTCGGCAGTCTTGCTTTCCAGGCAGGCTGGCAGCCTCAGCGAAGGCCCCTGGAGAAGACCCTTCTGCTCTTCAAATTCCCCATATTCTCACAGTGGTAAAGCTTGAAAGACTGAGCCCATTTGTACTTCTTTTCCTTTTTTATGAACTGTCGAGTAAAGGAATAATCACACGTACTCCCTGATGGCAGTCTGGGAATCCGAAAGTCAAACTCTTGGATGCTCTCTCCTCCAGCCCATTTGTAGCACCTTAGCGAAGAAGTTCTTCACCAGTTTTACCCCTGTCCCAGCTGCTGCCCACTGACCAAAAAATACAGCATTTGTATTTTTAAATACAAATAAAAGGGAAGTCTCATAGAATTGGGGTCAGAATAAAATGACACCAAGTTCAGGTCATCACATTCTAGAATCCCTACACACAGGACAAATACTTTAAGCATATTTTTAACTTAATCTCAACATTATTTTAGCAAGAAATATCAGGGTTTATATACCAAATACAGAGAACTTGTGGCTAGAAAATCTAGCACCTTCCCTAACTATTAAGGAAAATAGAAATAATCCAAGCCCCCTAAAACTTATTTTCCACTATGTTACTTCTGACCATTTAGTTTCCTATGATCCTACTTCTTTAAAAACACTGGAATCCATTTTCACAGACTTGTTTATTTCATTTGTTTTTCTTTATATAGCAGCAGAATTTTTTTAAACATCACACCAATTAATATATCAGTTTCATGATGTATAATAAAAAATGAAAATTATATTTTGACATAAGGAGTGCAATATGCCAAAAATGGAAATAATTTATTGCATTGATCTAAATGCTTAGTTAAGAGAATCAGTTTAGCAAGCTCTGCTGCCAAGAATAGAATAGAATTTATTTCCAACTTATTTTATCTCCAAGCCATATTTCTACCTAGAGAAAATTAAACACAAATGGAGGGTTTTCTCCCCTAAAGAGAGAATACAGTGGAAGAAAATGTCATGATTCTCTTTAAGACAGCCTCTTTCCCTCTGCTATCATGCACAATATAAGTTTCATTTTCTGGTAGCAGACTTTTAAAACCTAATCACTGATGTATCAAAATGTAAGCCTGAAATATCCTAAGGCTGCCTTTATATGAATTAGATCCATTTTAGGACCAAACACCTAAAGATGGAGAGAGAGAAGAAAAAAAATCCCATGTAATAGATTTGTCATTTTTGTACTCTAGTTCAAAGCTATATGATTTTCTCTATCACTATCAATTATCTTCCAAATGCTGTCAAATATGTTCTTTTCCTTCTTATGCAACCATAAAATAGAAATAAGAAATGTGATTTTTATTGGTAGATAAGTTATCAAAGCAGAAATGCCTTTGAATTAAATCATTCTTCCATAGAATAATGACTTTGAAATTCCCAGTGTAGTTTCGGAAGGAGCATTTAGCAATACTCAGGCAATGTCAAACATTCGGTATCAGTGAGACTCCTGCTCGAGTCCACACTTTATACTGTAACCTTACCATTAATTGAGAGGGAGACAGCCCAGTGTCTGATTATGTAGTGAGGAAGGATGTCCATCTCTCCAGTAGCTGACCACCTTTAGTGGCTATTCTCTGTTCACATTTATTAAAAGGCATTATCATTTTGTCAGACATAGTTCAAGGCAGAGACTAGATAAAGCTTTCAGAATCATAGAGGTAGCAGTTGAATGCTTTTCTGTAAAGTTTGTACATGTTCAAAGTTTCAGTTCCTTGGGAAGTGATTCTATGTAGAGTGATTCCAAGTTACAGAATGTCTGAAAGGGATAGAGGACCTTTAATGAATAGAAAACATTTTCCCAATGCAGAGAGAATCAAGTCTTGGGAATGATTTTTATCTAGTATGCATGTCACATATTGTTCCCAAAACGATTTCAAGTATCTTACAAGGATGCATAAAATGAAAAGATGAGAGTTACATTTCAGACAAAAAAAAGATGTAGAAACAAAGTTGAATCAAAAAGAAAGAATGTCATAAGAACCCACAAATCTAGTGTAGATGAACCATGAAAATAGATCTGACTTATAAATAAAAAAGCTTGTATGTTATAAAATATACAGTGTCCAAGAGATAAAAATAATCACTAAGGAGATGTACATTATATTTTATATTTAAATCAGATAGCAGTTTCTCCTGGGGGTATTCATATAAAGGATGTCAAGTTGTAGATGAGTCTTGTGAACCCCGAATGTCACACTCTGCTCATAAGAGCTAGGAATTTCTTTGTTACAGAACCTTAAACTGTGTGAGATAAAGCATTGTGTTATGTAATTCATCACTTTTTCTTTTTAAAAAAGTTCCTACATATTATCTTCATAGGGAAATATCTTTACCTGTAGTCAAATATGTAGCTGTATTCTTGAAATAAAAGAGGTATTGCTAAACCTACCTTTAAAATGAATGTTGTGTTTAAAAAACAAGGGTCACATATTACAATAATATTGGATACTATTAAATTCTATAATCAGATTTTTCTCTTAGGAATTCACCTTTAAATTCAGACACATTTTGGCCACAATACCCCTTCGGCACCAAGTATGTAGCTATACCTCTTTAATATTTCCTTAGTGTTTCCCAGATTGATCTCCATTCCGCACAGCCACCACTACTGCCATCACTCAGGTTCCCATCATCTCTTATGTGGTCATTCCTCCAACTGCTCCTTACAAATTAGTTTTGCTATGCACCGTTACTCCTTAGGCCACTCTCCTTTCTATGTCCAGGTTGATTTTTCTAAATTGCAAATATGTTTATGACCATCTTCTGTTCAATATCTTTCAGCTGTTCCTACAGTGATTTACTTGACACTTTATATGTCCTTTTCTTCCCTTCACACAAAGTGTGAAGAAAATTAGTAAATGCTCCAAACATTCTGACACTTTTTTCCAGTCATCCTGAGCCATATATACTTCCCAGATTCTGGCATTTGTTTTTTGCACATTCTTTCTTTGCACATCCTGTTGTCACGGTTTAAAATGTCTTTCTTCACCTGAATTTCAGTATGATTGTCACCTTATCTGGAATCACTTCCCTGGTGCCAGCGATGTGGGCTGGCTTATGTTCAGAGATGTGCTCTCAGCCCCTGTTTGTCATCTCTATTCAAACCCTTATTACCATTCAAATACCATTACTTCTCTGTCTCCCAGAAGACTGTGAACTTTCTGAGGATAGCCAGCATATCTTTTTAGTGCTTTTGTTCAACTTATAATAGATTTACTTATACTTGCTAATAATAAAAATAACTTTGCTATACATGGTTCTTCTTATGGGGCAGCCTGTGTTATAAGGCATAGTAACTATATACACGCTTAATTCTGACAATAGCCGTATGACGTAGGTAATAATGTTATATCTAGCTTATAGGTAACAAGAGGGATGATTGAGAGGTCAATAAACTTTTCAAAGGCTACCCAACCAGTGTATCTAGTACAGAATTAGAGCAAAGCAAAAAGGCTAACCAACTTCACTAATTAAAAATTTTTTATTTTTATGTGAAAAAATACCATACTCAAGGTTAAGAACAAACTGAACTCTGAAAGTAGAATATGTTTTAACTGTTTTAGCAGAAAAGGATTAAATACTTTAATTAGTAAAAAAAAAAAAAAAAACTATACAATGAGTATGAAATAAAACAATATAAATCAGCCAAGGAGATAATAATATGGTAAATTAGGTTTTATCAATAATTGTACCTAACTTTCATTTAATACAGGCAGTTCTCTCTTTGCATTGTAGGGCCACACCATAAATAATGACCATGTAAGCTGAACTGGTGCAAAGCAATCATAATCAATGGAAAAACTGATAACTGTTATATAATCTTTAAATTATTTTGTCAAAGCATTAAACACTGTACTATAGGTTATAAATATAGAGCAAAATGAAATTAGTAAAATTAGCATTTATTTAGTCCATTGCAATTTAAAACACTGAAGCATTGAAAATTACAGAGCTGTTTCTTTACAAAAAAATTATGAAGCATAGTTTGGACATTGCCTTATAAATCACATTGTTTAATTTATGATACAGAGTGGGCATATTTTCTATGCAAATTATCATTTTCCTTTCTACATTGGAATCAGCTTTCAACATTTTGTTCTTTTGCCTTCAATATTGTGAAGTGCCTCTGAGAGTTCCTTTAACATGAAGTTTTTTGCAAGTGTTTCTTCCTCTGGTATAGCATCATCTTTTTGTCACAGTGTTTTTATTTGTATATATTAACTGTTTCCTTGATCTCCGTTTACCTTATGATTCTAATTTCACTTAGTATTATTTGGCATTTATTTGCTACATCTTCAATGTTGTTGTTTCATTCCCTCTTTCAATTAGCCATTTTCATAAAATGTCACAGGGCTTTATCTCTGTGAGACGAGAAGACCCAACCGAATGCTTTGCTTTTGGCGTCTGAACATTATAACACATGTGCAGTGACCAATCACTGACAAAGAATGTGATTGACCACTGATTGTGATGTGCATGATCCTTCTGTAGAGATTTGTTTACTGAAGAGCTAACAGTGAAGGTTATACTTAATGTAAGTACTCCTGGTTTACATGGCATGATAACTGATAGGTGAGCTGTGTTTTTAGGAGGCTGATGTTATTTAACTAAATCATGTAAATGAAACTACAGCATATCAGAACCATGCAAAAGTAAAACCCATGTACTTTCTATACCATACTTCCTTCTGTCCATACCCAAATCTCCCCACAGTAATCATTATCAGACATAATTACAGCCCTAATTCTACAAATGAGGAAACCACAGCAGAGAGCTGTACAGTAGCTCATCCAAAAACATGCATTATCTAGGATTCAAATCCAGATTTTTTCTATTGGAGGTTGTGCTTCTAGTGATAATCCCCTTTTACCTCTGGTATTTGAAATAAACAAAAGAAATAGTGAATATACTGTAGATATGAGGTTCCCTGTCCTTAGTGGCTTTTCACTGTAGTTATATTCAATTCTCTGTGATGAGATTAGTTGGTTTTAGAACTTTATTACCTTATAATGTTAGACACAAATGTATAAATGTCCCTTTTTCAGAAAGATAAGATACATCATACAAGTTCTCTTATTTTTCTTTATTTTTTTCCTTTGGGGTTGTAGAAAGCTGTGATGACAGCAAAGAGATGAAGGATCCCTTTGAAGTCCTCATGAAACTGTGAGCCCTCTTCTCAGAGAAATACATATACAATCAATATTTTATGTATAATTTAATATTCATTGAATTCTTGAAGTCCATTCGGTCTTCTTATGACATTAAGGGCCTAGGTGTTAGTTTCTTAACAGGTCAAAAGTCTGTTTCTTTCCCCTGCTTTATTACTTAGTGAATCTAGGCTGTCAGGTCTCCAATGTGTTATGATGCCATCACCTCAACATAAACCTTACCATTTACCACAGTGAAGAAAAGAGCATGGGTTATTGTGCACCAGCTTTGAGGCCTCCTTTGCAAATACGACTGGCTCTTCTACTTGCACAGAGTTTGAAAATCAGCGTTTTAAACATTCTTATATTATTCTTTGCCTACTCCTTTCACTCTACATTATGCCCTGTATATAACTGTATTCAACCAACTGTGTATATAGTGGAGTATTTCTGTTTCACCAACTCCACCAATATGTGTTAGTACTGATGCATCCATGTATTGAACTGATATTTATTGAGTGCAAAACATGCTGCTTATGTATTTTCAGTGCTGAGAATACACCAATGAACAATTCATACAAAAGCTCTCTTCTCAAGAGTCTTGCAAACTAACAGGGTAAAGGGACCATAAACAGGTAAACATTAAATTCTGAATTTAGTGTAATATCAGTATGTTCACAAGAATTAATTAAAGCTGATACAGAGTAGTTATGGAAGAAGAGCCTGTTTAGAATCTTTTGGGGGAAAACATCTCCAAAGTCATGACGTTTGAGTTGAGAACATGTCTTCAGGGATATGAGGTAGAAATATACCGGACAGAGAGAACAGCAAGTAAAAAAGGCCCTGAGGTGAAGTGAGCCTATATGTACATAAGGGAAACCCTACACATATTGAAAGGAATTAGAAGTAATAGTGACAGGAAATTTTAAACCTACAGCCAGAACCTGAGGGATTCTAGAACAGGAATTGAAAAAAAGGGCTGAATAATAAAGCTTAGTAAATGGTATATGAAATGAAGTTTTAGGGTTATACAGCACATTTGAAACAATTGAAAGTAAGTGATTGATCTCATAATATGTGTATAATATCTTTGATAAATATCACTCTGACTCTGCAGATTTTCAAGGGGTCAGTGGGGAAGCAGTGGTGATATAACTAGAGGACTGTTTTTGCAGTTCAGATGAGAAATGGTGGTGCCTACATTAAGGTGAAGGAAATGATGGAGAGATGTGGAGACCTTAGAGATTGATTTTAGAGAGGTCTATCTGATTTGCATTAGGAGAAAGAAAAACTTAGTTCAAGTAACTGACAAGTTATGTTGATTTAAAATATAGGTCACAATCACTGAAAAAAATCCTTTAAAATTTTATAATTTGTTTCAATACAGTTCCTATGTATGAAAATATAAAGAAACTTCAATATATATTGGGTTCCTAGAAACTTTGCTGAAATATATCCTTTCTAGGGTTTTAAAAACTATTTTATAGTAGACATTTTTTTTCATTTAATCAGCATTACTCTCATTAATCAAGTTTCAAATATTATACTGTTCTATTTGTAAATTCTTCCTCCATCTGTGATGTTAGAGAATATTTCTTATTTTTGAAAGCAAACTACTTTTCTAAATATCAAGTAATTCATACATTAATTATTTTATGTACATGAATAACAGTTAAGCTCTTCAGTACACAAATCACTTTTTAACTGATTTGTTTGGTATAAAATAACACTTTTTAACCTTAGTTTCTTCTTCCCTGAAAGTCTTCAATATTTTTATTGTGCATATTTGAATATGGTCATTTAGAGGCATTTTAAATATCTGAAAATATTCCCTGTTATTCTTGTTGGCAAATCATAAACATGCTATTAATAAATTTCTCCTCAAATATGTTGATGCAAAAATGCAAACCTATCTTCATCTTCTATAAACTAAATCAATGGTTTAGGCCAGAAATATTCACCTAATGATTCAGTTCAGTAAATGTGACTGAAGAATCTACCCGCCAGGCTCTGTGCCAGGTGCAGTGGGAGGCTCCCTGTGCAGTCACTGCCAGCCTTTAAAACTGTATTTACATCGCTAATGTGGGAATGACCCTTAGTAGCATGTTAATAGCCCACCAGTAGATCCACCCCATAGGATCTTTTTTTGCAAATATCATTTGTCATGCTCCCACTAGTGCCTCTGAGTTTGATAATTTTTTTCTTGACTCATACCAGTTGCTAAGTAACATGGAAAAGTACAGCTGCAGCTTCACTTCCTTCAAACCGCTGCTCCCAAATATGAATAAAACCGCAGACATTCTATTTTTGTGTTCAGAACTCACCACTTTCAAAGCTTCTGTGTCAGATTCTCTGAAGCATAATAGAGAAGGCAGCAAAATTACAGGCCAAATAAGACTTCTGAAAAATATTCTTTTCTTTTTTTCTCCAGATGCAATACGATTAGTTCTCTTCTTCCTCTGAGCTTCCTTTAGAGCCCTATAATGGACACGTTGAACTAAGGACCAAGAGGAATCCTTGCTGGACCTTGGGCAAATTACTAATTTCTCAAGTCCCTGTTTCTTAATCTGCAGTGTATGAGATGGTTAAATTTGGAGATTGTTTTTCCTCTTATTGCTGGATGATTCTATGAAAGAGATCTGCATAATATCACTAAATGGAGTATATATTTTACATTTTTTAAATTATTTTGTTTCATTTCTATTTGGCTTAGCAGGATAAATACTGAAGATATTTAAAAGAGAATTCTTCTACACACTATAGTTCCTTGCAGTCTTATAAATAAGTAAAAATATTCACATAAAGATAATATGAACTAATGACTGACAAAGTTCTAGGTCATTTCCTTAAAAATTCTCATTGTCTGTAACTGAGTTCATGAGGAATGAAACAAGCTTACATGTGATCTTGCCTTCTACCTCTTTCAATTCCAGTTGCATTAGTAAGATCTCTCTTGGAGGGAAGGGTTGCTGTTGAGTATGCTGAGCTTCTCAAATTCAGGTATCTTCATCCATTATAACTATGAGTGCTTGGCTGTGACCTCCTGTAAAGAGAATGTTTTATATACTTCATCTTTACATTGCCAAGACCTAGCACAGTTCCTGTTGTATTGCAGTTATTAAACATTTTATTTTATCCAGGGATAGTGCTTCAGGAGACCTCATGCATCCTTTGACTAATGGGGGTATAGTTAACAAACTACTTCTGTTCAGAACAAAATTTCATGGAAGATACATCTCAAGAGTCTATATCCTCAGAAACAATCTAAAAAATAATGTTTTATGTGTTTCTATAGAGCATATGTCTTCACTCTAACTGTAAGGGAAAGTTTAAATTGAACACAAGTGATAACAAGCATTTGAGATGCATCATTTTTTATTTCTACCATTCTGTGTAGCAAGGTGTATGGCCCTGGGGGTAATTGAAAGAAGATTTTATCTCAAAAGGATTTTTTATATTATCACTGGTATTTATAAAATGTATTATTTTATAAATTATATTTTATAATATATATTATCATCTATTGTTATATTGAATAGTTAGTGTAGGTTTTTAACATACTTCTATGGTAATGTTCTCTATATTCAGTAACTAATTAATGAAGATGATGCCCTCAAATAATATTTACAATGTTAAATATTGCTCTCATAGTGATTGGTTATTTTAAAATGCACTAATTATTTATTTAAGTACTTTTATGTATGTGAAAATATTATTTTATTTCTTTTCACAATTTAAGGATATTCACTAATTATATATCTAAGTATAAGCATAATATCATGAAAGAATTTGTGTGAAATATAAAATACAGTTGATTCCAACCATGATTTATGGGTCTACATTTGGCATAAATTTTTATACTGTGAAAGTCAAATTATATTGGAAAAAATAAAAAATAAAAGAAAGCAAAGGAGAGGAGAAGAGGGGAGGGGTAGAGGAGAGAGGAGGGGAAGGAAGGAGGAAGGATGGAAGAAAAATAAAAGAAAGAAAAGGGAGAAGAGAAATGGGAGATTTATTTTTGTCTGCTGTTTTCTACACCAAGAATTTGTATGAGACCAACTGTTACCTTAAATTCAAACCTATATGATATCACTTAATCTAAAGCTCCTGATTAGCTCAGGGAGAAGACATATTTATGAATATGCTACCAGGATTATGTTGCAGATTTTGCATCAGTGTGCTTTTTACACATATCCTAGCTGCTTTTTTCAGTAAGACTAGCAATAGCAGTTTTGTACACTGTTGGTATTTGGACTTGTTCCTGTGTCTTAAGTCAGCTGGCATGTAGGCTGAGAGACAACAGCTTACACCCAATCCCCGTGGGGGATCCCTGCACACCACCAAACAAGCCAATTTTAACACTACCTGTAGGCAGCATCAGATTCCACAGGTTAAGGGTTCAATTCTACAAGACTGCTTCCCGACCCCATTTTCAGACACTTAAAGTCCAGGTTATTGCCAGGTAATTATTGCCTGTGCTTCTGACTGGACCAACTAGCTATAGATTGGAGGTTCCAGTGACCCCTGTCTTGGGTTCAATTAATTTGCTAGAGCAGCTTACAGACCTCAGAAAAACAGTTTACTTCTAGATGACTGGTTTATTATAAAAAGATGTAACTCAGGAACAGCCAGAGGGAAGAGATGGATATGGAGGGCGAGGCCTGATGAAAGGGTGTGAGCTTCTGTGCCCTCTCCGGCGCTCCTCTCTTCCCAGATCTCTGTCTGCTCACCAACCCAGATGCTCTCTGAACTCTTGTCAGGTTGGGTTTTTATGGTGTCATTTCGTAGGGACAGCTGATTCAATCACAGCCACTGTCAACTACTTCAACCTCCAGATCATATGTCCTCCCTCGGGGTCATGGGTGCGACTGTAAGTTTCGGTCCTCGATTCATGGCTGGCTCTCCTGGCAGCCAGGCTCTATCCTTGGGAACGTTAATAGAACAAAAGACACCTTAATGGCTCTCATCACTTAGGAAATCCCAAGGGTTTTAGGAGGTCTGTGAAGGGCTGAATACAAAATATGTATTTATTATAAATCACAATATCACAGATGGCCTTGGCTGTTCTGCTTCACACGGTCCCTCTGTAAGAATAGTGGTCTGGACATGTTTTCATGGTCAGGGCAGAGGAGTGGGAGCACATTTAAAAATAAATGTTAGGAGGCATATTATACTTAGAGACTGAGTTTTTCATTGCCAGCAATTTATTTAACACAGGTTCACTGCGGGAATGTCACAAGTCAGTACGACACAGAATAATGTTTCTTAATAAGCCAATACAGAAATAACATACTCCAAACCAGTGATAGATTAATCACACTATTTGTTCCAAGCAAAGGGAGATTATGGGAATAAAGTCCAAATTTAGTTGAAGTATATTTTTATAGAAACTGGTACCCAGGAGAGATGGCTTAGCCAACCCAGAGCTGATGTCCAGCTGCCAGCACAAAAGTCAAGAAGTCCCCTGTTGCTAGAGCACGTTGCTAGGAAACAAGAGCACCAGTGCTGGCAGGCAAAATACTTGCTTTCAGGAGCTACTACTTGGGTTTCACCACTGCCAACAAGGTGTTTTCTTGCCACAGCAGGAGCTAGTGCCCAAGGTCTTCAGAGAGCTATTTAGATCACCAAAGTGTAGCTCTGCCCAGATTGAACACTCTTGGACAGTCCTCACAAAGTTGCATATTTATAGTCTAAATGTCCCCTTGCCATAGTTGTCTCTTCACAGGCTCTTATAGATAAGTCCCAGTGGCACCCGTCAGCAGCCGCTGAGTTACTAAATGCATTTGGCAACCACAGATGTCAAATGGCAACATTCTGATGCAATAACTTTATTCTTCTATCAAAACTACTTATAAAAACAACAACTCTACTCTTAAAAATAAATTCATTTTTGTCATAAACAAGGGGATTCAAAATCATATCAAATCACTACACAACAACAAGGACTTTTTCATCCCCCTGATTGCCTCCTTTGCTAATCTCCTGTTCCTCAAAACATGGTCCATATCAGAGCCAAAGTGGGGATGAACTATAGATATATGGGGAACAGTGGCTAGATAAATACCATTAACTGCCTCCTCAATGTACTCAATCACACCTCCTCAGAATGTGGCAGGAGCTGCTGCCACTGAAAAAGGAATTTTAAAACTTGGGGTCAATAACATTGTTTTTTATGTGAAATCTTCATAAGAGTGTATATCAATAATATCTTAATAAAAAAAAAGACTTGGGGTCAATATACTCATAATTACTGGATCACACCAAAAATCTCCATTTTGTACTTTGGCTTCTTTTCTTTCTTAAACAATGCCATATATTTGACATACAAAACATGGAAATATTATGAATTCAATTTTCATTTCCTTTTTCAATTTTCATTTTATACCAGCCAACCATTAAACTAAAAACTAAGTTTATGGTTCAGAAAACTTGTCTTTTATGTATAAGATAAGAGGGATTCACTAAAGGTAGAACTCGAGGCTTGTTTTTTTGTTTTGACCCCCGACCTGCACTAAGAGCCTTGGCCATGCTCTAGCATGGCTTCTCTCAGTCTATGGCCATGTCTCTGGGATGACTCAGACCCCCTTAAGATTCTGCCTGGGAAAGCTCAAGGCTGCCAAAATAATTTACTGTTTATCCAGTCAAATCTGATGTGACCTCCCTTTTCTCAGAACATTTACTTCAGAAAACTTAAACATTATAAGTCCTTTTCTCTGTCCTTTTGAGATAAGCATGTTATCTCCTACAACCTAGGAATGTCTTTCTCAAGGACATGGGTGCCATTCTTTTGAAATATAATCATCAAGAAGGATAGGACCCCTTTCTCTCAGTCTCTGTGGCAAAGTAAAAACCTAACTTCTGTAAGCACTGGTTAGCAGAACAGACTGCCTAATCATGTGTCTTGGAAACTCTTGGTTTCTACAGCAAAGGACCATAGACTGAATGGCTTCTATGCAACAGAAATTTATTTCTCGCAGTTCTGAAGGGTGGAAAGTCCATGGTCAAGGTATTGGCATATTTGGTCTCTGAGGACCCTCTTCCTGGTTTCCAGTTGTCAGTTTCTTATTGTACCTTCATATGGTGGGAAGGGAGCAGGAGAACTCTCTAGGGTCCTTCTATGAGTGCACTAATCCCATTCATGAGCATGCCAACCTTATGACCTAATTACTCCCCAAAGGCCCCTGCTCCAAATACCATCACTCAGAGGTTAGGATTGCAACATATGAATTATGGGGGACACAAACATTCAGTCCATAACAACATCCTGTAAGGTCTTTCAGTACTTTTCCTTAGCACACTCTGTTGTTTAAAAGGCCTCTCACCTTTAGTTTTGCTGGAGGTGAGCTCAGATTGTACTAAAGTCTGTCTGCTAGTAACATAATAATGATTAAAAGGTGTCCTACCAACTTTAGTACCAGGCTTTGTTTCACTTCAGCAAAGATAAGATTAAGGTTGTGGACTTTCTTTTCAAGTGTATAGTTAAGATTCTAAAATTTGAACATAGTTCCTTTTCATATCTAGGGTCTCTAGATCCTTTGTCATTTATTTGATGTCTACTTTATATCTTTCAATTTATTGTATATAGTTTTCTATATTGTTTTCAATAATTCAAATATGTGTCATCTTCAGAGGTATGATTTCATTGCTCTTTCCCTGCTGATTTTCACACATGAATACTTGTTTTCTTGCACATTTGCTTGTTGTGTATCTGTTTGTGATCTCATGTTGGAAAGCTGTATGAATTCTTAATACCTGAACTGAGGTTGGTTTCCTTCAAGAACTATTTAGATTTCTTTTTGTCAAGTACCTGAGTCAACAGCATATCCAGTAAATGTTAAAATATTTGGCTTTCAGGTTTTTTCAATTAAAATACTGCATACTCAAACCTGAAATCCATGTGTTGTTCATTTGCCATGAATTAGTATGAATTCCTATTAATGGCCAGCCATAACCAAGATTAAGACAATGTTCTCTGTCAAATGCTACTGTTAAACGTGCTTTCTCTAATTTATCTTTTACTTCTGAATTTTTCTATGTCCTAGCTCTATGCAGTATGACCTACAGTGAGGCTTCCTACCCTGTGTAGGTTCAAGGTTTTTTTTTCCCATTTATCTATCCATGAACCAAAGCTCTAAGTTAAGATAAACAAAGCATAGATAACCAAAGAATACTGTGTCTTTGTCTTATGTCCTGATATTCATAATCATACATTTTGCTGAATTCAGAAATGATTTTCCTTATTTTCTTTCAATGCCTTTTAATCACTTTAAAATTTTGCTTTCTCTACCATTATTAGTGCTTTGTAGCAAGAATCCTTCAATGTTTCTAGTCCATAGAAAAAGCAGAAATTGAATTTTTTGGTTGTATATTTTTATATACAGTTAAGCTGGCTACTTGATCAGATCTTTCCATTTGGAAACAAAGATTCTTAACTTCTTTGAAAATGTCTTCTGTTATTTCTCTGACAACATTCTTCTTTCCTTTTACTCTTTCTGAGACTCCAGTTATTTGGATGTTGGATCTCTGGATTGATTATTGAGCTTATTTAAACTGTCTCTTCTAATTTTCACTTCTGTTTATTTCATCAACTGTATAATCTAACAATCTTATTGCTTTTAAAAATTTCTATCATTATTTTTAAAAGCCTCATCTTATTTACTGTATGTTCCTATTTATAGAATTTTGTTCAATGACTCATGGACCCACCTGTTTTTCTTTTACTTCTGAAGATATTAAAGACTCGCCCCAAATCTCTACCAAATTCCTTTCTATTGGTTTATCTTGGATTCTGTGTTTCTATTACTTTTCCATAACACTTTGTTATTCCTGCTTGCCTGTTCCTATTTAAGTGTTGGATACTGAAGAATTAGTGTTTCTGGGTTAACCTCCCTTACAAGGATTGTTTCCAGGTTTATGTATCCATATAATCTTATGTTTGTTGGAACTCTCTAAATGTAAATTATTTGGGACCTCAGTTGATGTTTTTCCTGTGGGAAAAATTAGAATTTCCTTCTAATAGAGTCATGTTCCTCTACCTAGCTTCATCAGTTGACTGTAATGATGGACTAGAATATTTCTGACTGGTTGAATCTTTAGGTGTTTTCTCCTGACTAATCAGTAAAGGGAAGTCTGATGTGATAGTATCTTCAGAAGTAAAAGAAAAATAGGTAGATCCATGAGTCATTGAACAGAATAATATAAACAGGAACATACAGTGAATAAGATGAGGCTCTTAAAAATTATGATAGAAATTTTTAAAAGCAATAACATTGTTAGAATATACAGTTGCTGAAATAAACAGAAGTGAAAATTAGAAGAGACAGTTTAAATAAGCTCAATAATCAATCTGGAGATTCAACATACAAAGAACAGGAGTCTCAGAAAGAATAAAAAGAAAGTGTTACCCATGCCACCAGAATTCTGGGAGTCAAGTATGAGGAAGTTTCCCAATCAGAGGAATCTGGTTTCTGCTACAGTAAATGACCCCCACATCTAAGTGATTTATACAGAGTTTTTTTTTTTGAAAGGGCATCTCTCATATTTATTGATCAAATGGTTGTTAACAACAATAAAATTCTGTATAGGGGAGTCAATGCTCAATGCACAATCATTAATCCATCCCAAGCCTAACTCTCGTCAGTCTCCAATCTTCTGAAGCATAACGAACAAGTTCTTACATGGTGAACGAATTCTTACATAGTGAATAAGTTCTTACATGGTGAACAGTACAAGGGCAGTCATCACAGAAACTTTAGGTTTTGATCACACATTATGAACTATAAACAATCAGGTCAAATATGAATATTTGCTTGATTTTTATACTTGATTTATATGTGGATCCCACATTTCTCCCTTTATTATTATTATTATTTTTATTTTTAATAAAATGCTGAAGTGGTAGATAGATGCAAGATAAAGGTAGAACACATAGTTTAGTGTTGTAAGAGAGCAATTGTAGATGATCAGGTGTGTGCCTGTAGACTATATGTTAATCGGAGCTAGACAAGGGCAATAAAACATCCACGGATGCAGAAGATTTCTCTCAAAACTGGGAGTGAGGTTCTAGGCTTCACCACTGTTGATCCCCATGTTCTCACCTGATGGCCCCCGTGTGACTGTGCCTGTCTTAGGTTGTTCCTCCCTTGAGGAATCTTACCCGTCTCTGGCTAACCAGTCATCTTCTGCGGCCATACAGGTAGATTTAAAGTTGGTAAGTGAGAGAGAAGCCATATTGTTTGAAAAGGTTTGCTTTTTACTTCTTTGCAGATTTATGCCCTGTGGTTTCTATGCCCAGCATTTGTCTTAAGGTATCTTTACTACTTGGAGGAATTATGATACTCCGTAAATTCGATATGAGGCACAAATTCTATTTAAGGGTTGTAATTAGGAAGGAAGAAGAAAAGCTATAGAAGTAGCAGATGGAAGAAAACATGGGAAGATTGATTATTTCTTTGACTTATCTTCTTGTAGAGTAACTTAAGCATGTATAGGTTTTAAACTACTAACTAAATTGCGCACACATATTAACATAATAGGAATACAGTTACATAAACAAAGCAGATCTATAATTACCAGCCATCGCCAGTGAAGCCAAGAAAACCAGTTAGACACTCTAGGCACTTGTGAAAATTTGTCTATGGTATAATGGATATTGTCCAACTGTACTTGAACTGTCTGAGAGAAATCAGACAAATTAAAGCAACCCATTCCTGGGAACTGTTCACATCCCATATGTTCTTTTACCCATAGATAGTCTGTAGTCGTAAGATTTTGGAGCGCTACAACTTACACTTCTCCTAATTCTTGGTTGAGTTCCAAAAGTATAGATCCAGTCAAATTTGTTGTTTTACTGTATGCACAGACCAGCATGGATATCTCCTTCTACATTCCAATGGCAAGTCCAGGAAATGGTGGGATGGATGCAGCTACACCTGTAGCAGCACCTGGATCTTCGTTGAGGTTTTTTGATGATCATCTTCCGGTATGAGTCTTCCAGAGAGTGCTGATGTTGGAAGTTCTTCTTCATATCGTATCTTAGTTCATTTTCTGGGTAGCCAAATTAGGCTTTGATCTTCTGAATAAAAACAAACAGACCCTTTGCCCACACTTTGATATGTCCTTTATACCATTGTGTAGAACACATTGGAGGTCACCACACAGGAACTGCTTTTTTTTTTATTAAGAGAAAGGAATATTATCAGAAAAGTGTACCTCCATAGGTGATCATCTGACACCCTTTAAGTAATCAAAATTAAGGATATTTAAAGCATGCGTTAATCTTTGATTTACCATTAGTTTTATCCTATCAAGGAGTAATCCCCCTTTTCTTTCTTTCTTCTTTTTTTAATCTTTAATCTATACTTACAAGAAGAATATTATGTTTACTAGGCTCTCCCCTATACCAGGTCCCCCCTATAAACCACATTACAGTCACTGTCCATAAGCTTAGCAAAATGTTGTAGAATCACTACTTCTCTTCTTTGTGTTGTACAGCCCTCCCCTTTCTCCCTCCCCTTCTATGCATGCTAATCTTAATACCCCCTTTCTTCTCCCACCCCCCTTATCCCTCCCTGCCCACCCATCCTCCCCAGTCCCTTTCCCTTTGGTACCTGTTATTCCATTTTTGGGTTCTCTAATTCCGCTGCTGTTTTGTCTCTTCAGTTTTTCCTTTGTTCTTATACTCCTCAGATGAGTGAAATCATTTGGTATTTCTCTTTCTCTGCTTGGCTTATTTCACTGAGCATAATACCCTCCAGCTCCATCCATGTTGCTGCAAATGGTAGGATTTTCCCTCTTCTTATGGCTGAGTAGTATTCCATTGTGTATATGTACCACATCTTCTTTATCCATTCATCTACCGATGGACATTTAGGTTGCTTCCAATTCTTGGCTATTGTAAATAGTGCTGCGATAAACATAGGGGTGCATCTGTCTTTCTCAAACTTGATTACTGCGTTCTTAGGGTAAATTCCTAGGAGTGGAATTCCTGGATCAAATGGTAGGTCGGTTTTGAGCACTTTGATGAATCTCCAAACTGCTTTTCACAATGGTTGAACTAATTTACATTCCCACCAGCAGTGTAGGAGGGTTCCCCTTTCTCCACAGCCTCGCCAACATGTGTTGTTGTTTGTCTTTTGGATGGCAGTGATCCTTACAGGTATGAGGTGAAATCTCATTGTAGTTTTAATTTGCATTTCTCTCATAATTAGCGATGTGGAGCATCTTTTCATGTGTCTGTTGGCAATCTGTATTTCTTTTTTGGAGAACTGTCTGTTCAAATCCTCTGCGCATTTTTTAATTGGATTATTTGTTTTTTGTTTGTTGAGGTGTGTGAGTTCTTTATATATTCTGGATGTCAAGCCTTTATCGGATCTGTCATTTACAAATATATTCTCCCATACTGTAGGGTTCCTTTTTGTTCTATTGATGGCGTCTTTTGCTGTACAGAAGCTTCTCAGCTTAATATAGTCCCACTTGTTCATTTTTGCCATTGTTTTCCTTGCCCAGGGAGATATGTTCAAGAAGAGGTCACTCATGTTTATGTCTAAGAGGTTTTTGCCTATGTTTTTTTCCAAGAGTTTAATGGTTTCATGACTTACATTCAGGTCTTTGATCCATTTTGAGTTTACTTTTGTGTATGGGGTTAAACAATGGTCCAGTTTCATTCTCCAACATGTACCTGTCCAGTTTTGCCAGCACCATCCGTTGAAGAGACTGTCGTTTCGGTATTGTATGTCAATGGCTCCTTTATTAAATATAAATTGACCATATATGTTTGGGTTAATTTCTGGGGTCTCTAATCTGTTCCACTGGTCTGTGGCTCTGTTCTTGTGCCAGTACCAAATTGTCTTGATTACTATGGCTTTGTAGTAGAGCTTGAAGTTGGGGAGTGAGATTGCCCCGACTTTATTCTTCTTTTTCAGCATTTCTTTGGCTATTCGGGGTCTTTGGTGTTTCCATATGAATTTTTGAATTATTTGCTCCAGTTCATTGAAGAATGTTGCTGGTAATTTGAGAGGGATTGCATCAAATCTGTATATTGCTTTGGGCAGGATGGCCATTTTGACGATATTAATTCTTCCTAGCCATGAGCATGGGATGAGTTTCCATTTGTTAGTGTCCCCTTTAATTTCTCTTAAGAGTGACTTGTAGTTTTCAGGGTATAGGTCTTTCACTTCTTTGGTTAGGTTTATTCCTAGGTATTTTATTCTTTTTGATGCAATTGTGAATGGAATTGTTTTCCTGATTTCTCTTTCTATTGGTTCATTGTTAGTGCATAGGAAAGCTACAGATTTCTGTGTGTTAATTTTGTATCCTGCAACTTTGCTATATTCTGATATCAGTTCTAGTAGTTTTGGAGTGGAGTCTTCAGGGTTTTTTATGTACAATATCATGACATCTGCAAATAGTTACAGTTTAACTTCTTCTTTACCAATCTGGATTCCTTGTATTTCTTTGTTTTGTCTGATTGCCATGGCTAGGACCTCCAGTACTATGTTAAATAACAGTGGAGAGAGTGGGCATCCCTGTCTAGTTCCTGATCTCAGAGGAAGTGCTTTCAGCTTCTCGCTGTTCAGTATAATGTTGGTTGTGGGTTTATCATATATGGCCTTTATTATGTTGAGGTACTTGCCCTCTATTCCCATTTTGCTGAGAGTTTTTATCATGAATGGATGTTGAATTTTGTCAAATGCTTTTTCAGCATCTATGGAGATGATCATGTCGTTTTTGTCTTTCTTTTTGTTGATGTGGTGGATGATGTTGATGGATTTTCAAATGTTGTACCATCCCTGCATCCCTGGATGAATCCCACTTGGTCATGGCGTTTGATCCTTTTGATATACTGTCGAATTCTGTTTGCTAATATTTTATTGAGTATTTTTGCATCCACATTCATCACAGATATTGGTCTGTAATTTTCTTTTTTGCTGGGGTCTTTGCATGGTTTTGGTATTGGGATGATGTTGGCTTTATAGAATGAGTTTGGGAGTATTCCCTCCTCTTCTATTTTTTGGAACAGTTTAAGGAGAATGGGTATTATGTCTTCTCTGTGTGTCTGATAAAATTCTGAGGTAAATCCCTACGGCCCTGGGGTTTTGTTCTTCGGTAGTTTTTTGATAACCGTTTCAATTTTTTTGCCCATAATTGGTTTGTTTAACTTTTGTATTTCTTCCTTGGTCAGTCTTGGGAGGTTGTATTTTTCTAGGAAGTTGTCCATTTCTTCTAGGTTTTCCAGCTTGTTGGCATATAGGTTTTCACAGTAGTCTTTAATAATTCTTTGTATTTCTTTGGAGTCTGTCGTGATTATTCCATTCTCATTTCTGATTCTGTTGATTTGTGTTGTTGATTCTCTTTTTCTCTTAATAAGTTTGGCTAGAGGCTTATCTATTTTGTTTATTTTCTCAAAGAACCACCTCTTCATTTCATTGATTTTTGCTAATGTTTTATTCTTCTCAATTTTGTTTATTTCTTCTCTGATCTTTAGTATGTCCCTCCTTCTGCTGACGTTAGACCTCATTTGTTCTTCTTTTTCCAGCTTCGATAATTGTGATGTTAGACTATTCATTTGGGACTGTTCTTCCTTCTTCAAGTGTGCTTGGATCGCTGTATACTTTCCCCTTAAGACTGCTTTCGCTGCGTCCCACAGAAGTTGGGGCTTTGTGTGGTTGTTGTCATTTGTTTCTATATATTCCTTGGTCTGTATTTTGATTTGTTCATTGATCCATTGATTATTTGGGAGCATGTTGTTAAGCCTCCATGTGTTTGTGAGCCTTTTTGCATTCTTGGTACAATTTATTTCTAGTTTTATACCTTTGTGGTCTGAAAAATTGGTTGGTAGAATTTCAATATTTTTGAATTTACTGAGTCTCTTTTTGTGAGCTAGTATGTGGTCTCTTCTGGAGAATGTTCCATGTGCACTTGAGAAGAATGTATATCATGTTGCTTTTGGCTGTAGAGTTCTATAGATGTCTATTAGGTCCATCTGTTCTAGTGTGCTGTTCAGTGCTTGTGTGTCCTTACTTATTTTCTGCCTGGTGGATCTATCCTTTGGGGTGAGTGGTGTGTTGAAGTCTCCTAAAATGAATGCATTGCAGTCTATTTCTCTCTTTAGTTCTGTTAGTATTTGTTTCACATATGCTGGTGCTCCTGTATTGGGTGCATATATATTTAGAATGGTTATATCCTCTTGTTGGACTGAGACGTTTATCATTATGTAGTGTCCTTCTTTATCTCTTGTTACTTTCTTTGTTTTGAAGTCTATTTTGTCTGATATTAGTACTGCAACCCCTGCTTTCTTCTCACTGTTGTTTGCCTGAAATATGTTTTTCCATCCCTTGACTTTTAGTGTGTCCATGTCTTTGGGTTTGAGGTGAGTTTCTTCTAAGCAGCATATAGATGGGTCTTGCTTTTTTTATCCATTCTATTACTCTGTGTCTTTTGATTGTTGTATTAAGTCCATTTACCTTTAGGGTGACTATTGAGAGATATGTACTTATTGCCCTTGCAGGCTTTAGATTCGTGGTTACCAAAGGTTCAAGGTTAGCCTCTTTAGTATCTTACTGCCTAACTTAGCTCGCTTATTGAGCTGTTATATACACTGTCTGGAGATTCTTTTCTTCTGTCCCTTCTTATTCCTCCTCCTCCATTCTTCGTATGTTGTGTGTTTTGTTCTGTGCTCTTTTTAGGAGTGCTCCCATCTAGAGCAGTCCCTGTAAGATGCCCTGTAGAGGTGGTTTGTGGGAAGCAAATTCCCTCAGCTTTTGCTTGTCTGGGAATTGTTTAATCCTGCCATCATATTTAAATGATAGTTGTGCTGGATACAGTATCCTTGGTATAAGGCTGTTCTGTTTCATTGCATTAAATATATCATGCCATTCTCTTCTGGCCGGTAGTGTTTCTGTCGAGAAGTCTGATGTTAGCCTGATGGGTTTTCCTTTATAGGTGACCTTTGTCTCTCTAGCTGCCTTAAAATTCTTTCCTTGTCCTTGATCCTTGCCATTTTAATTATTATGTGTCTTGGTGTTGTCCTCCTTGGATCCTTTCTGTTGGGGGTTCTGTGTATTTCTGTGGTCTGTTCGATTATTTCCTCCCCCCGTTTGGGGAATTTTTCAGCAATTATTTCTTCAAAGACACTTTCTATCCCTTTTTCTCTCTCTTCTTCTTCTGGTACCCCTATAATACAGATATTGTTCCTTTGGGATTGGTCACATAGTTCTCTTACTATTGTTTCATTCCTGGAGATCCTTTTATCTCTCTCTATGTCAGCTTCTATACGTTCCTGTTCTCTGGTTTCTATTCCTTCAATGGCCTCTTGCATCTTATCCATTCTGCTTATAAATCCTTCCAGGGATTGTTTCACTTCTGTGATCTCCTTCCTGACATCTGTGATCTCCCTCCGGACTTCATCCCATTGCTCTTGCATTTTTCTCTGCATCTCATCCCATTGCTCTTGCATTTTTCTCTGCATCTCTGTCAGCATGTTCATGATTTTTATTTTGAATTCTTTTTCAGGAAGACTGGTTAGGTCTGTCTCCTTCTCAGGTGTTGTCTCTGTGATCTTTGTCTGCCTGTAGTTTTGCCTTTTCATGGTGATAGAGATAGTTTGCAGAGCTGGTACGAGTGACAGCTGTTGGTTTGTGGCCTTCCTCTCCTTGGAGAATAGCGACCTCTAGTGGCTTGTGCTGTGCAGCTGTGCCCAGACAGGGCTTCTGCTTCCTGCCCGTTTGCTATGGAATTTATCTCCACTGTTGCGGTGGGCGTAGCCTGGCTCGGGCTGCCCCTCCAAAATGGTGGAGCCCCCTTGGATGGGGAGCGGCCGGGAGACTATTTATCTCCCTAACAGGCCTTGGTGCTCCCTGCTGCCCAGGGGGTTAGAGTGCCCAGAGATACCCAGATTTCCTGCCTCTGGGCTAACTGTCCTGTCCTGCCCCTTTAAGACTTCCAAAAAGCACTCTCCAAACCAAAACAACAACAGCAACAGCAAAAGAAAAAATAAATAAATAAATAAATAAATAATTTTTTTAAAAAAGGCACCGGTCTCAGGCACCCTCTCACTGGTCTTGCTGCCCTGTTTCCCTAGTATTGTGGTCCCTGTACCTTTAAGGACTCCAAAAAGCACTCGCCAAAAAAAAAAAAAAAGCCACTCCCATTTCTTTGTTCTCCAGCATTGACCTCAGGCACCCACATACCCGTCCTGCCACCCTGTTTCCCTAGTATCCAGGACTCCACGCATGCAGTGTGTCTGTGCTCTGGTCCGGATCGCTGGGGCTGGGTGTTCAGCAGTCCTGGGTTCCTTCTCCCTCCCTGCTTACTCTTCTCCACCTGCTGGGAGCTGGGGGGAGTGGCGCTCGGGTCCCACCGGGCTGGGGTTTGAATCTTATCCCCTTCATGAGGCGCTGGGTTCTCGCAGGTGTGGATGTGGTCTGGATGTTGTCCTGTGTCCTCTGGTCTCTATTTTAGGAAGAGTTGTCTTTGTTATATTTTCATAGATAAATGTGATTTTGGGAGGAGATTTCTGCTGCTCTACTCACGCCGCCGTCTTGGCTCCGCCTCCCAGAATTTTATTTTGATTTCATTTTATTTGTTCCTCAAGCGCCAGCTGCATCGCCCCTCCAATGTCACCTTCCCTCCAGGGCCCAAGCTATGTATCAACCTGTATATGACAATAAATCTACATTTTTTAATCTATGGCTCAGATGTTAAACAACTCATTTTCCTTCACATTTCAAAGGGCCAATCAAGTAGCATGAGTAAGGCTTTGTTGATAACCATAGAAGAATGATCCTTCTGCAGGGAGAGGCAGTGCATTTATGTGAATAATAATACAATCTTTCATGGAGGAGGGCTGGTGATCATACTCTCTTTTGCAGACTTTCATTACTCCACCTTTTCTCTTACCCTTACTCTTCCTGTTTCCCATGAGTATGGCATCATTCTTATTTACATTCTGAGAGAGCTAATCATTCTTCTGCCTGGATTGTGTTGGGACTGTTCCCCAGCTGCTCTGCATATGGATCATGACTCATGTCCATATGCTCTGAGACATTCTTAGGCTCAACTTCAAGACCACTTGATGTACCAGGAACTGTTATTTTCTGAGTTTAAATATAAAAACAATGACAATGAGAGTTTAAAACATATACCAGTTAATTTTCTTGATTGTGTTTCTTGTTAATTATCATTGATACATATGTATCATATTTAATTTGATACCATATTTATTAAAAATTGAAAATGGCATAATAATAAGCAAAAAAATGTAATATGGAAAACATATCAAGAATGTTTAAAATAGGAGAAATAAAGGGACAACATAATCCATGAACATAACTTTCTTTCCATGAACATTTTCCCACTTGCACAGAAAAATATTTTAAGTTGTAGAAATAAATAGTAATGTCATGTATCAATGTGAGATCAAGATGGCTTATTGCAATAAAAACTAAATGAAATATTGATAATTGTATTAAAAATCCTAAACTGTTTAATTTAATCTGAAATAAAGGTAAAAAATATTGGTTTCCAATATTTATGTAAGGGGGAAAGAAGCAGACACTGCAGGAGGTGTCCCTGAAGGGTCCGATTTATAGCTCTGGCACAAAGGGAGGGAGGGTTCTGTGTCACTGTGTAGAGTGTATGGGCTACTTCCCTAGCATTCCCCAGGAAGCATTCTTAAACTTTAATAATTTTAACAAAGCTGTAGAATCTAATAAAATAAAGGCTGAATCCCAGCCTTGCAACTAACTAGTCACACAACATTGAAAAATTGGCTTCACTTTGCTAAGACTTAATTTTTATCATCAGAAAACAAGGGTAATTATGCCTGTCTTAGGACATAATGAAGATTAAGTGTAATTAGTTTTATATCTTTTGTATTTTCCTTTAGTGAATTTTTGGCATATAATCAGAACCTAATAAAATTTTTACGATAATATCTGGGCATATATTCAATCAATTATATTTTAAATATATTATTAAATTGAAAAAATAGGGAAAATATTGAATCATTCAATACAAAAAATAAAAGTATGTTTATTTAATAGAACATAGAAGAAAGAGGACAATCTGAGATAGCAAAGCTCACTATATACCTGTATATTTTATTATCTTCTCTTCTACTTCCATAGGAAAGTTTTGAATAAAAAGTCACAGAGATTTGCTAAAATTTCTCGGAGAGAAAAGCAGAACTAGAGAAATCACGAAATGACAGTGTTTGCATCTGTCTTTCCTCGAGTTGCCACAGAAACTACAATAGACTGGGTGGCTAAGGTATCACAGTCCTGGAGGCTGGAAGTGTGAGGCCAGGGTGCGAGCACTGTCAGTTTCTGGGAAGAGCCCAGTTTCTGGGAAGAGCCCAGTTCCTGGATTGCACATGGCTGCCTTCTCACTGTGTCCTCACCTAGCAGAGAATGAGAGAAGGAGAGAGCTCACTAGCTAGTTCTCTGGGGTCTCTTCTTATAAAGGCATTCATTGCATCAGACCAGAGCCCTGCCCTCATGACCTAATTACCTTCCAAAGGCTCCATCTCCAAATACTATCACATTGGCTGTTAAGGTTTCAACAGATAAATTTTGTAGGGGTGTAAATATTCAGCCCATCACAGCATCCAAAATGTCTGTCATCCTGTCTAGCGATGATGTTGTAGGGGCCCCGAGCAAGTCAGCCCAAGAGGTGCCACTGGGGCGTGCAGGTTATTTCAAGCTGAAAATCATCAAGGCTCAGAAGATTAAGGAAGATACTTTGACCTCCCCCCAACCCATAACTGCATAGAAGGATTTAGATGAGGGGAGTGTTCTGGAGGAGGGCTACCACCATGTATAGCTATATTATAGTGCAAACTAGGAATGAGAGACAGGAAGGAATATGACAAAGCCTTTGGTTAAAATTTCCCTCTGTACCCCATTGTTTCTGTGTGGTCCATTAAGTATTTTTTTAATCCAACAGTCTTTTCATACTCCTGTGGATTGCTTCTCTTTTTCTTTGAACTCTCAGACCCTTATCCCCTTCTCTTTGGTTCAGCATGACATAAGAACCTCATTGTTCCTAACTGTCTTTGGAACCCATGTCTGTGGCTTCCCTGTACATATGTAATTACACTTTGATTTCTTCCTCCTGTTAATCTGACTCATGTCAATTTGATTCTTAGACCAGCTAAAAGAACCTTGAGAGGCAGAGGATATTTCTTCCTCCCCAACAAAGTCAATTTCTATAACGAGTCAAAGAAGATCTCAAGGTAGAGTTTCTATGGGCTCATACAGAGCATTTTTTAAAGAAATCTAGACTATCATATATAATTCTTCTAGGAATATTAATAGCATTTTTATAACTGCTGTTTCCTCAATAACTTTTCAAAGAGACAGAACTATTTTTACTTCAACAATGTGAAATTTAAATTTCATGCTCCATTTTGTGCCTAAAAATGTAGGTCCTTGTCTATGTAAACTTTGGGGGTGTCTTCCCAGTAATACATTCATTATATTCTCCTAACCTGATATCCAATGTGTAAATGGGAATGTTGCCGAGCAGCTGAGTCTGGGGAGGTCTCTCCTGTGCACTAGGTAAGACCTCACCCCGGGAGAGGGTTCTTGACTCTGATTGAGAAAGAATTCATGAACAGGTCGGATGAGTACAGGTAAGGAGGAATTCATTAAAATGAGAGCAGTAGCAAATGACAACAGCCATATAGGCAGTATAGTACAAGGAAGAATAGAGAGAAGAAAGGAAAGCTCACTGAACTCCTGCTTGGCCTAGGGCAAATCCCATGCCAACTCCTGAAACTAGGGTCATCTACTGTGCAGTGTCTGCTTGAATCTTGGCATGGGAACTAAACATCTACCAACAAGGATTTGGGGAAGCTGAGGAGCACTGGATGGAATGAGCTTTTGTTCTGAGAACTTTCCAAAGGCAAAGAAAGGAGAATTTTTGGGTAAGCTACTGAAAAACATGATTGTACTGCTGTAGTTACATCCAGGTCACCCAGGAAATGGAAACTTGCAAGCCCAAATCAAAGATCTTAGTAGCCCTTCCCTACTTGTCTGAAGTAGAACAGAGAGAGTAAAGACTCATGCTTTAGTCTAGAAAATTGAATGAAATAGTGAGGTAACAAAGATACTTAACATCAGGAAAGGGGTTTTATTATTAATCCCCAACAGGCTTGGAAGAACCCATAGATGAAATGCAATAAATTGAGTAGGACAAAGGCTTTATTTAAGGCAAAATACACAAAGAAATGGGAGTGTTGGCAGCCTCAGAGAGGAGGCATGCTTAAAGGGCTAAAAGGGCTTAGGATTCCTATCTTTTGAGGATTTCAAGAATGTGGTAAAGGGCCAGGGGGTCATAGGCTTGACTGTGATCTTATGACATTTATCTCCAGTGAGAGACATTGTGTCATCATCCATAGTCGGTCCCCTAAATATTCTGTAAAATAAACTTCACGTAAAGAATTTATTGATCCTGTTCTCCAAGATGGTGGTTACCCTCAAGAAGTAGGAACATACCATTTAGGTCTGTTTGCCCTGCCTTAGGAAATGTTAGGAATCTTACCTCCTAATTCCCTGGTTTTTAAGATTGAATCTGAGGCTTAAGAAGGAATCCCTTCTGTTCTTACTATGTTATTTGTATCAGCAATTTTCATCTTAGGCAGGACAAATTAATCATGATTCTTGTCCCATGTCCATGCCCTGCCTCAGAAATAAAGAAATATATAGAATTAATGGATTCCAAAATAATCCAAAAATATCTTACATGATCTCACTTAACAACAGAATTTCTCTAAGATGGAAGGGAAGCTTTGTTTCATTTATTAAGAACCCAAAATGATAGTTTAGATCTTTATATATACACAAGTGTGATATTGTGTGAAACTATACCATAAGTAGATAATTAAAAACATTGTCTATAAATCAACCAATCTGATAAATAATTAACATGAATTCTAAATTAGTTTAAAATGAGAAATCTTTTTCTTCTCAATTTATTTCATTAGCTATATATAAATGTGGTATCAATTAAAATCCATATTTTTGGATTTTTCCCCAATCCATAGCTTTTTATAACCATGATTGACCATTTAAATTTTTTTTAATTAAGAAGAAATATTGAAAATCACTTCATCATATTTGACCACTTATTACCTTGATTTTATTAATTTAAAAACAATCTTGAATCCAATTATCTTTTACATAGGATTGTATGTTCAGTATATACTTTGAGGGTTGAAAGTCTTTTGCAGCTAAAATACTTAAAGTAAATAGACTGACTCCTTAGGTAAAAGTTATATTCTTGATTACACATTATTTAAAATTGCTTATACTAATTTTCAAAATTCATAATTAATAAGTACACAAAGGGAGTCTTTTTCATAGTCATTTATGCTGTAGTTCTATATTTCTGTTTTGGAAGTAATGTTTTTAATTTTTTTAAAGAAATTTAAAATGAAAACTGCACATTCAAATGATACCACTTAGAAATTTAATTAGGTATTTTATATTTATTTTTTCATGTGTTCCTTTATATGTGCACAAATTAAAAGACATGTTTGTCAAATAAATCATTGCAAATATATGACTTTCATAAAAGTTTTAAAACTCATTAGCTTTCTTTTTCTTTCTCTTCTCCTGCTTCCTCCTTCCCCACCTACTCCTCCTTCCTCCTCTGCCTCCTCCACTTCATCCTCTGTCTATAACCACACACACACACACACATACACACACACACACACACATACACACACACACACACACACACACACACACACACACACACACACATAGAACCATCCCTAAATATTGCATCAAATATTATGTTAGTGTCTGGATAAATCAGTTAATTCTCTGACCTAGGGAAAATTAGTTTTTCATAAAAAAGCTATATTTTAAATAAACATATAGTAATAGGCACTATTCCTATGACATTTAAGTTATGTGAGTTGTGTTTACTGAGGTATGTGGTAATCATAAACTTACAGCAATAAAACTTGAAATAATTGTTGAAACTGGGAAATCAATGTAAAGAAGTGAATTATAGTATGGTTCTTGCCTTGGAGGTTTTAGAATATGTCCCAAATAAAAATAAAAAGGAAAGCTTACAATCCAATGGTTGTTCATATCAGCTATGAATATTGTCCTTGGTTTCTCTCCCACTTCCCGTATTTGATGTTTCTCTAAAAAGTAAGTAGGCATTATATGTAGTGGGAAGAATCCAGTTTTAGGAGATATGGTCTGTCCCTAAGTAAATATATGACTCTGAAGAGTTAGTTTGTATTTAGAAGTCTTTAAGCTCATTTTGAAGATAAAGAAATGATAAAATAAAATTTGCCAAAATTCTTCAGTTTATTCAACTTACACTTATACAAAATTATCCAGGTTAAAATTATGATAATTCTAACTTAATTGATAAATCTAAAAGACATTTCAAAATTAGTATGGCTAAAGTATAACTAGATTTTCACCTCAAAGCTGCTGTTTGTGCTGGTGAGGTAAATGCAAGTTTGCACCCAGAATTTCCCACTGTATTTGCATATCAATAGACCACAGACAGTGCCACAGCCAGGGCAAGGGGTGGAGAGAAAACAGCCATTCTTTCCTCCTTTCCATTCCTAGTACTTAATTAGTTTGGCACTCACCAATTACCTACCCATGGACTTCCTCTAGGGAGGGGTGAACAGGGGAAGTGAGCACGCACCACAGGCCACAGGGAACAGAGCTCGTTTGCTATCAGGGATCGGAGAGAATGACTTGGGTGTGTGCCAAGGAAAGCCAAGCAAGAGACTGAGCTGTTGGAAATAAAACCCTTTACCCCAACCTGCCCTGCCCCTTGTCCTGCTCTGGTTTCATCCGATTCACAGCGAACATGTCCTGGGCAGGGAACTCCCCTTACTCCTGGAGCTACAGTGCTGCATCCAAAACTCAGTAAATGGCTCAAAAATGTCTCTATTTGTTCAGATGAAAACCCACAAGGTCTCCATTAATTTTTTTTTTTCTTTTATACACCTCATTTCATTCTTTGGCAAATATATTTGGCTCAAACCACAAAGTAATTCCCTAAATGCACCAATTCTCACCACAGTTGCTAGTCCCACTTTCATCAATTACTTGCCAGGATGTGATGACAGAGTTTCAATTAGTTTTCTTGCCCAATTTCAGTCTAATTTTGTTAAGATAAACAATGTCATCATTAGAAATAATTAGATATCTCATGTAAACTCCAGCATCAAAATTCTCCAGTGACTCCTCACCACATTTAGAATAAAATAAATTTTTTTATAAAATCATATAAAAATCTATATAACTTGTTCTGCATGTAATTCTCTAGTTTCCTCTCTTCCTCTTTCCTAACTGCAGCACGATGACGTGGAGATACACCCGTTTTAAATTTTGGACACTTCCTCTTCACTTCTCCAATCACAGACTCATATGGCTTGTTCCCTCCCTGCATTTGCTTCTCTTCTCTATGCCATTGTAGGGACCAAGGGTAGGATGCCCCAAGATGCCATTATGACATGCAGATTATTTCAGAGCTGAAAACTATCAAGGCCGAAAAGATTCAGAAAGAAATTTTGACCTCTCACCCCTCAAGTGCATAAAAGGAATTCATATGGAAGAGCTACTCCAGGAAGAGAGCTGTCACCATTGATGGCTGTATTACAATGTAAACTAGGTGTGGGAGACAAGGAGGGATGTGGGTATATCTGTTAGAATTCTTCTTCTCTGTGACTCATTGTTTCTGTGTGGCCCATCAAGTGTTTTGTTCACCAGATACTTCACATTCTTGTGAATTACTTTCCTTTCTGTTTGAAGTCTCAGACCGCTAACCTCTTCTCTTTGGTTCAGGAAGACATATATGCCTCATAGTCCCCAACTGTTTTGGGAACTCATGTCTATGGCTCTCCTTTATGCAAGTAATTAAACTTTGTTTATTTTTTCCTGTTAATGGACCTCATGTCAATTTCATGCTTAGACCAGCCAGAAGAATCTCAGGGGATACAGGAAATTTCTTCCTCCCAAGCACCATCTTCTCCATAAGGATTTCCTGACTTCATTACCTAAATTAGCACATCTTTGTACTGGATCTCATTTTCCTGGTAATTTTTTATATCATTTTTCACTACATAAAATTAAGACATAATTGTTTATAAGCATATTGTATGTCAGATTCTAACAGTGATGTGAGCTTCATGAAGAGACTCTTTTTGTTCCAACTCTCTTTTACCTAGGACAGCATCTATTACATAGTACATGCTCATAGCCCTGAGTGGCTGTGGGATTGCTGGGATTGTGGGATGTTTGTTTCTTGAGATAGTAGAAAGGGTTATTGAGGAGAGAAAGAGACTTCAGCAGGAGAGAGATACACTTCAGCATGGCTTGGAGGATCTGAGCCATGACTTATGGGATGCCCTTAATAAAGGGGGACAGTTATTGAGAAGGCAGGTCACAGTCCTGGAAGATACATTAGCGAGGGAGGAGGCAGCAGGAGAATCTGTGTTGCAGGAGGCCATGGGGAGGGGGAGGAAGCAGCAGTGCCTTTAGCCCTGGAGATGGTAGAAGAGGTGTCAGGAGAGGATGAGAGGATGGGGCTGAGGGCCAATCTGTTGCCAAGGCCACCACTTGGAGCACCAGTCCCTCCCTATTAAAGGCCTGCCTAGTTGTATTAAGAAAGCCAAAGTATAATAACTACATGCTCCTCAGGAGGAGGAGCCACCCCCTCCCCAGGTTGTGGAGCACTCCATGCTCTGCCCCTGTACCCAGGATGAGCTGGTGGACATGAGCATCTGGTTTCAGCAGAAGCCATTGGAACTTCTGTCTCCATGGCCTTTGCTGTTCTAAAATGGGTAGAGTGACTCCCCTTATGACTCACCCTTCCCTCTAGCAGTGGTTGTAAAGAGCCTATCACATCTCAGGGATTCAGGCACTTCTGTATTAGCTGACAGGAGCCATCAGGGCAGTTCAGCTTAACCAGGGTAATTTACCATACTTACCTGCTAGCTGGAAAATGTATGCAGAGCTCCAGCAGGTGTTGCAGGAGTTGGGCATGAAAAATATCATCTATAATATGGACTTCCAGAGCCCTGATGAGGAGTTGTTCACTGTAGGAATGAGAAATCTGGTGCTTAATACAGCTCCCCCATCCCTCTTTGGGTCCCTAGTGACTACTCTCTTGCCCCCCACATAGGGCAACCCATAAGTGAGGCTACTCATACTTTAGCAGATCTGTGGGAGGTTGAAACAAAAAGAGCATAGAAGGAAGTATGGGCTATGACTGAAAGGAGAGGTGCAAAGGGCCCCATGAAGGTCTCAAGGACCCAGATGTGGGTTGATTAGATAAAGGCCAGTGTAGTGAAAGAAAAATTTGATGGGCAGCCCAATAAGATCTTTTTAGAACTGTGGCACCAATTAAAGTCAGAGCAACAGTTCCAACCACTGATGTCTAAGACATGGAAGCCAGACTCAAAACGCCATGTCCATCCAGTGTCCCTGCAAGATTTCCTAGGGGACAGTACTCAGGTTCCACCTAAGACTTCACCACCACAGGAGGATGATTGGGCATTGCAGTTTGATGGAGGTGGGGTTGAAGGCCCCCAACTTGGGGGACATGGTGGGGACCAGAGGCCACATGTAGAATTAGCAATTCATTTGTCCCCCATGAATGTACAATGTGTCCTACTGCTGGTGTACAAAGGAGTTGAATGTTCTCTGATTTACTGCAATGTTGAGTGTTTTCCTGAGACCTCTGCTGTAATAGATGGCTATGGTGGTAAGGCAATTAGAATGAAGAAAACCTAAATCCCATTGAGGATAGGGCCTTTACCCTGAAAAGGAGCCTTGAGCACTGTGGACATGATAACACACATTGCTATCTCTCTTATACAACTGTATGTGCAAACCAAAGAGAAGTGATTAAAACCATTATATGGCCAGCAGAGCAACATCCTGCAGCCAGCTCCAACTGGGTTAAATCCTGGAGACTTTGGACATTTTGACACATAGACTAGTGACGGCTGGCCCTTTTGGCACCTTGGAGAAAAGTCCTGTGTATTCCTGGAGTAACAGCAGAATGATCCCCAAAGATCACAGAAGTGTACCAAAAACATCCAGGAGGGAACATCTTACAGGGAAGTTTTCTTTTATCTTTATGGCCAGTGCATGTACTTCCCATAGCCCTATATATTGACCCATCTGTAACTCCAACAGGAATGAGGGTGAAAGTCAGGTATACTAGACAAGGATGGGATCCCATTCCTGCTACTTTCCTATCACACGACCACTCTTTTATGTGCATCTTACCTGATGGACAAAATTTGCCTATGCTGATGTCATTAAAACATGTATCTTATTGAACTTAAGGTTATTTTCTTCTACAGTCCTTGTGGCCTGGACTTGCCCCCTGGCTGCAGCTGCCATATGATGATTGCTTTTAATTCCCTACCCATTCAGCTACTGGCATCTATGGAATGGGTGAGCTATGGTCTTAATCTGCCTAGGACCTTGAACCTGGCTGAATCCTTGTGCTTGAAGAGTGTCATGATTTTATTGCTACTGTTACTGTATGTTATTAGTCTGGTAACAGTGCTCAAGTTTTCTCACTCAGGGGCCATTGTGGAAGATGGGAAGTGAGTATATTGTCAAGTGAGATTACTGGAGGGGTGGACTTTGAATAAAATTGCAGTATTTCCAGAATCTCTTGCTTGGCCTTAGTGCATCTCCATATCAGTAGGTGCTTCCAAGGGGTGGAGAGAAGTAGTCCATCTCCATATCAATAGGTGATTACAAAGCTGTGGGGAGCAAGGGCACATCTGGACCAGAGAGGTTTGTGGGCTCCCTTTTTTCAGCCAGGTTGCAAGAGACAGAGGCAAGCAGAAGTGGATGACTGCTTGTAGGCAATAAAAGGGTTTCTCCCACTTTATTTCTCTCTTTGACTGATTTTGGTTTCAAAGGTAATTTGCTCTTGGGCTGGGAACTAATTTTCCCCTCAGAGTTACAATAGTATTTGGGCTGGGGCAGTAAATTAGTAACCAAGTTAACAAGATTTGTTTATGCAGGTTTCTCAGCTTTGAATTGTGTGTTTTTGGTAATAAGGATGTTTCTCTACCTCCTAGTACATGGAGGGTACCCTTCCATGGGAGATTTATTTCCTGGTTTCACATGGTTGGGGATGGGGGTGGGCAGAGGAGGGTCAGAGGATCCCTCTTGTGCCAGTTGTTTCTCCAGTCTCTTTTAATTCAAAGGCATCAATATGCCAAAGTGGCACATTTGGGGTGGCCTGCCTGTGGCCCTGCAATTCTTTTCTCCCAAGATGCTAAGCTACCTACTGTCATAAATATATAAGAAGTTTGTTTCTCCTCTGGATAAAGCTACTTAGCTAACAGATAGTTCCAGGTAAAGTTAGAATGAACTATATGTGACTGATAGTGAGGTCAGCCTTCTCATTTGAGGACAGCTTCTTGTTTATCTTGAGGACATGTATGTTATGGGTGTATCTGCTTGGCTGTATAAAAGTGTGACCTTTCTTTCTGACCTTACAATATCTTAGATCATTGCATGTGACACACATCATATTCTGGTTTAATGCTTATTTAATAATAAAAGTGCTATCTTTCTCTGCTACCCTTGTGAACAGTATTTCTGGGTTGGAAGATTTTGTCTTAGTTATATTTCACCAGAAAACTCAATCTCTCTGTTATAATTTTATCATTCTAGTTGATAATCTATGAAAGGCTGGGTAGTGAAACTGGTGCCGTTTGGCTTCAATAATAGGCCATCATTTAGCCTGCCTTGCTGGGAAGAACAAAATCTAGATTAACTGAGGTAACTGAATTGCTCTCCTATGATATTTAAACAAATTTATTTCACAGAAAATACATCTAATAGGCAACTTTTCTAAGAAAATTTGAGAGACAGCTTTATAGATAATTATGCTGGTATAAGATTAAGAGGACATGACCCTTTGCAAACTTTTAAGAAATACTTTCAATTCCTGGTATAGTTTGGGAAGGCACAATTTATTTTCTGTCTATATGAACAGTGAAAATACAGGAAGGTAAAAAGGTACAGAAAATTGTAATTAACAGGAATAATGGGGAATATCAAAGATTAGAAGGTGTGTTAACATAAAATTGACTTTGATACCATTAAGGAAAAGAAATTATTTAGATTGGAACCATTCTTTTCTATCATAATAGGATTAGATTGCTTTAAGTGGCCATACATTTGCATAATGGTATTCCTGTGATTTCTCTTTTTTTCTAGGTTGCTCCAAATGGTTGTTTTATAAACCTTCTGTTATGTAAAATAATCCTTTGATACGATCATTCTCAGGGATATGTAACAGTTAATAATTTGTGATCTCTGAATCACAAAGACTAATGTATTGGTGAAGTGTTAATCTCTAAATATCAAAAGAAAAAATAAGCATCTTGACTTGATTCAGCCTAAATCTTTCTTGATGTCCCTGGAGGTATATGAAATTATATGGCAGTGGAAGTATTTGTAACAGTTAATATTTAAAATGTTTTTTGGATCATAATATCTTTATGAAATGTTTTCCTTAGTTCCTTATTTATTTTTCCTTCTGAATTAGGCATAAAGTAGGGAGAAAAGTACATGGCTCAACTCTAATTGTGCTGTAGACTACAGGTAGCTAATAAAGTCTGCTGCAACTTCATCAATCTAAAATGAGATACAGTGCATTTGATCAGCAAGCCCAACTTAATAAAGTCATAAAGCAGAAGGGCTGGGATAAGATCCAAGAATCTAAATGGGTACAGTACCCTATAGTATAATGTAGAAAAGCTGTATGAGTTTGGAGAGACTTAGATCCTCCATTATTCTTACCTGTTTCATGAGCTTTAAACCATTCATTAACTCCTTTAGGGTTCTATGTCTTGCCTATAAAATGGTGATAATAATATCTTAATCTGTTTTGGTTTTTGTAGGTACCATGCATACCACACAAAAGCTACCCAATTAATGCAATAAACCTTGCTGAGTCTGTAAATACTTAAGCTATCAAAAAATTTAATTTATATCATTTCAGGATTTATAGTGCAGAATACCAACCGAAAGAGCCTATTTACTAATAGTAACCTAATGGCCCTAACAGGATAAATATATCCTCTAAATACAATCCATGAAATGTATGTTTTGTTCGTATTGGTCTTAAGCTACACATCAAGCCTCTCTGTTATGAACTTGCAGTATAAATATTCAGTAAGCTCTTATTTTGATTGGTTGTTTGACATTCATCATGCAAAATGATTACTATCAGCAGTGTTTAGAATTACATACTTTGGGAAATTTATAAAATAGTGCATAAAATGTTCTTTTTGTTAATATCTCATTTTTGTTTTAAAAAACATGTAAATAAATGTTTACAGATTTTCTGTTTAAATTTCTAACACAATATATAACAATATATATAAACCACTGTAAGTGCGGGGAAAGGAAGTCCCAGGGCAAAATACCTCTAAAATCCAAAATCAGTCAAAGGGAGAAATAAAGTTTAAAACCCGTTTATTGCTCACAAACTGCAGTCTCAGGCTGCCTTTCTTCTCTGCTCAAGCAGCAACCACACTGGCCCTCCCCCTCACCTCTCAGGTACAGATAAGCCCTCTGTTGCCCAGGTAATTACCCATTGATATGGAGATGAACTTCTCCACCCCTGAAGAAAGATGCAAATGCACTAAAGATTACTTGTTTACCTTCTGAATGCCATTGATATGCAGACGAACCAAAGCCAGGCGAGAAATTCTGGAAATGTTTCAATTTTACCCACAGTCCACCCCTCCAGAAATCTCACTTTACAATTCACTCCATCCCCCTCTTCCGACGAATCTAGTAACATACAATAGCAACAGCAATAAAATCTTGATAATCCTCAAGCCAGAGGATTCAGCCTATGCAGATTAAGTAAATGTACTTTATGGCACAATCTCTCACTAAGCACAAAACACGTTTCTACACTGGTTTACTCATTCCTAGCAATCATGCCAGATTGCTCACAAAACTTTTACCAAACTTTAGACAAAGTCAAGCCTCTCTTTAAACATTATTTTCTTGACAACAGCAACACAATCATAATTCTCAAGCCAGAGGATTCAGCTAGGTTCAAAGTTAGATGCAGATTAAGTCCAAAGCTCATCCATTCCAGCCATCACGTGGCAGTTGCAGCCAGGGGGCGCATCCAGGACACAAAGACCATAGAAGCAAATAACCATGATTGTCGGGGGCCAATTTGCTGTTATTATAGGAATACACAGAAAGTCATCTTCCAGGCCTTTTCCCCAAAGTGCCAGAAGAGCCAGCCATCGCCAGTCCATGTGTTGAAATGTCCAGGACCATGTCCATTTTACTCCTAATTGCTGCACCCATCCTGGCAACAAATGTCCAATAAAGTGGGTACCGCGATCACTCTCAGTAACCAGCAACTAGCCATAGGCTGCAGAGAGACGTTCTACGCCCCTCTTGGTGGTTTGCTGATATGCACAATGTGCAGGGCACTCCTTCCGGTCTCAGCTGACTTCTTCATAGGTGAAAGACAAGCCACACCAATGGGCCCACATTGTCTTTTAGGTGTCTGTGCCATGCCACTCCATGGCCTTTGGGTCCAGTCTCACACCCACCCCATGATGGCATAGGAGGTTATTACCTTGGTTGGAGCTGTCGATGGGCTCTGTGGCCAAGAAGGCGTGGTACACAGCAGCCAGTTGCTTCTCTGTCAAGGTGACCCAGACCTTTGCTCCTTTCCATGGTTGTGGCCAGGCTCCAGCCAGCAGCAAGAGCAGCAGCAGTGGCAGAAGTGGTAGCCTTAGGCTCAGGCCATGGGCTGGGGTCGGTGTAGCCAGAAGCGGTGGTAGCACCTGCACGACCACATGAGTGTAGACATGTGTCCCTTGGTGTGAGCACTGCTTCTCCCCATCATTTCTAGGGGTGGCCCTCCCAAAGGTCGCACACATTATGACAGATTCAGGTTCACAGGAATCCCTCCGACTTTCGCCAGTTTTAAGTCCAGGGAAAGGAAATCCTGGAGCAAAATACCTCTAAAAGTCAAAATCAGTCAAAGGGAGAAATAAAGTTTAAAACCCTTTTATTGCTCACAAACTGAAGTCCCAGCCATCTTCCTTCTCTGCTCAAGCAGCAACCACACTGGCCCTCCCCCTCACCTCTCAGGTACAGATAAACCCTCAGTTGCCCAGGTAATTACCTATTGATATGGAGATGAACTTCTCCACCCCTGAGGAAAGATGCAAATGCACTAAAACCATGCTTCTTTCTACTTCTGACCTCCTGTTGATATGCAGATGTACCAAAGCCAGGTGAGATATTCTGGAACTGTTTCAATTTTACCCACAACCACATAAGCCGAAACTCTTTGCAATCCTCAAAATTTTTTAATGAGTTAAAAGGTAGATGAAAATGATCTCTATTTATTAAGGCAGAGAGACCATTCTCCCTTCCCTATTTTCTAAGTATATTTTCTTGGAAACAAAGTGAAGCTAAATCCTGAGTTTTATTCTGACTTTTAGAATAGAGAAAATTCTTGCAAGATTAAGCTTTGTATTTTAGTTCCATAGGGCTTCTGAAGCACAGTATGACAAACTACATGGATTAAAATCACATAAATTTATTTCCTCACATTTCTGGAAGTTAGAAATCCAAACTCAACGAGCCAGCAGGCCCATGCTTTCTTTGTAGGCTCTAGAGAAGATCTGTTTCCTGCTACTTCCTAGCTTCTGGTGATTGCCAGCAATTCTTGACTCTCCCTGGCTTATAACTGCATCACTTCTATTTATGCCTTTGTTTTTGTGGCCTTTTCTCCTCTTTGTGTGTCTCTATCTTCACATGACCTTATAAGGACACCAACCATTGGATTTAGTCCCTATTCAGATCACGTATGACTTTATCTTAACTAATTACATCTACAAACTCTGGATTTAAATAAGGTCACATTCTTAGGTTCTGTGTGGACATGAATTTTGAAGGAATCCTATTTAATCCAGTACAGTTTATTCTCTGTGTGGGTAAAATTGAAACATTTCCAGAATATCTCACCTGGCTTTGGTACATCTGCATATCAACAGGCATTCAGAAGTAGAAAGAAGTATGGCTTTAGTGCATTTGCATCTTTCCTCAGGGGTGGAAAGAAGTTCATCTCCATATCAGTGGGTGATTATCTGGGCAACAGAGGGCTTATCTGTACCTGACAGGTGAGGGGGAGGCCGGGTGGTTGCTGCTTGAGCAGAGAAGGAAGATGGCCTGGGACTGAAGTTTGTGAGCAATAAATGAGTTTTAAACTTTATTTCTCCCTTTGACTGATTTTGGCCTTTAGAGGTATTTTGCCCCGGGGATTTCCTTTCCCCGGACTTACACTCTGTCCACCCCAAATTTACATTCATCCTACATGCAAAATACCTTTATTATACCTGGCATCCCCATAAGCCTTAACCCATTCCAGCATTTACTCTAAATACAAATCTCTAAATATCTTTACTCAAAAGTTTCATATTGTTGTGCCCAAAGTCGCGAATCCCAGAAGACCACCAAGGAGCCAACACCGATGCAAAAGCAAAGAGCCTTTATTCGAGCTAGCTCGAGCTCAATCTCTCATCTACACCAAGGAAGTGGCAAGATGCCAGAGAAAGAGAGCGAATTTCAATACCACAAAGGTTTTATGGGGTTCTAGGGGTAGTTGGTGGGGTGATAGGTCATGGCTCTGGTCAATTGGCAGGGTCTAAGGGTGGTGGGTGAGCTCTTTGCTGAATGGAGAGGAGAGAGACCAAGCTCCCATTGGGTGAAATAAGATCTAGGTCCTGATTGGCTGAGGTAGGATCCGGGTCCCAATTGGCTGAAATAGAATCTGGGAGCTTGCCCTTTCAATATCTTTTCCAAGGACATAATAAACATGTGAAACATACATACATACATAAATAGATAAATGCACACACACACACACACACACACATATATATATAATGTGTATATATATATATATATATATATATACACATTATAGTCTTTAGAGCAGGATTAAAAATAGTTCCAAACCTCATCAGTTCAATCATCTAGGTCAGATATGAGTGAGACTCTAGGTATGATACATCCTATAGCAAAATTCCTTTTATTGGTGTTTCCAAAATACAGTGATGAACAAGCAAACAACTACCCTCTCAGTTCATTTCCTATTTGTACAATCCTGGTACTGACAGCCTTTCCTCACTTTGTCCTCTCTATTGTTTAGTTCAAGCTCACAGTGTGACTATAAGTATAAAATGTTATAAAAGTATCAAAAAACCTTGTTGGTTCTCCATGGATATCAAGGAGATCTACTCCATTAGACCAAAGGTTCTCTACAAATCCTTCCTGAATAACTCTATCACTATTCCTGTCTTTTGCTGAAATGGTTGATTGGATCCTTAAATCACAGTCCTAATCTCTCCAATTAAAGTTTGTCCATTCACAGCCTTGGCCTTATTTCCAGAACATTCTACCTATTAGGCTGAGAATTTTTCAAATCAAGTTCTACTTACATCTTGCTTAACAATACCTCCTATAATTTATCTCCTTCTTCTCATATTTTAATGTAAATAGCACAACTATAAATAGTACCTTCCACACTGTGCTTATAAATCTTATCTTACTGTCCAAGTCCATCACTTACAAGTTTTACTTTTCAACCAATGGTTGAACACCACTGGTTTTCCACCACTTTATAACAAGGATTGCCTTTCTATTGACAATTATCAATAGCATGCTTCTCATTCCAATATTTCATTACAAAATATGATTATGTGTTCTTACCCTTTCCATAATTAAATCAAATCACACCATAAAGTTTATACTGCAATTTGTATTTTTCACTTGAAAATATCAATACATAAGCAGTTTATTCATTTACAGTTTTTTCTTTTAGTTCCTCATAGATGCATAATATTCCTTTGTATTAGCATACTGTAGTATCATGAACCAATTCTAAGTAGGCATTTAATTGTTTTCAGTTTTTGCTGATAATAACAATATAATGATAAATAACCTTATATATAGTATATTATATCTGCATAAATACCTAAAGGGAATAATGATAGATATAGACAGATTATCCCCAATGAAAGTTTTGATCAATTTGCAATCCTATCTGTAATGCACTAGAAAGCAGATTTTCCTATTGCTGCTCCAACTGAATCTTTACAGACTCTTGGATTTTTTTCAGTCTTTGAGCTGAAAAATTATATATTTAAAGTTTCATTTTTCTTATGAATGAGATTAGAAATAATTTTAATCAGTAATTGTTTTCTTGTATACATTTTATGTCTTTTAACCATTTTTGTGCTGCTTGTAGGTATTTTTTCTTCTTGAATTATAGTGACTTTATACATAATAGAATAATCAATTGCTTATACTATAAACTGAAAATACTTTCTCAGTGTGTCATTTGTATTTTTGACTTTGTTTATGTATTTAAGCACACAGAGAATTTTTTAAATGTATATATAATTCCAGTCTCAATGTTGATTTGGAATTTTTCTTGACAAATAGAAAGTCTTTCACTTCAAGATTAAAAGTCAAGACTCAGTTCAGTGGAAAGAAGATGTGGTACATATACACAATGGAGTATTATTCAGCCATAAGAAAGAAAGAAATCTTGCCTTTTGTGACAACATGGATGAACATAGAGGGTATTATGCTAAGTGAAATAAGGCAGGCAGAGAAAGACAAATACTGTATAATTCCACTTCTTTGCAGAATCTAAAACCAAAACAAAACAAAATGAACAAAATAGTAGTAGACTCATAGACACTGAGAAGTAACTGGTGGTTACTTTGTGGGAGGGGTTGGAGTAGGTGGGTGGAGAGGGTGAGGGGGAAGAAGGGGCACAAAAATCCTAATCATAAATTGCTCATGGGGATGGAAGTGCAGTGTGGAGAATATAGTCAATGATTCTGTAACATCTTCCTATGTAGACGGTAACTGTACTAGTTGGAGTGAGAATTTAATAATGTAGCTGTTGAACCACTGTAATATTTCAAGTCTATACCAAATACACAATAGTATTGTGTATTGACTGTCCTTCAATAAAAAATAAAAAGAAGTGTATCATCAAAAATAAAAGATTCAGTTCACAATTAAAACATGAGCATTCCTTCACTCGAAGATTAAAAGTCAAACTTACTTTAAGATGATTTAACAATTTTTCTCATTTCTTTTGCAGTTTATTTTTATTACATTTAAAACCCTGAGTAACTCATAATTTGTTCTGATATTACAATTTATGGATGGATCAATATAATTTATTTTTCCAAGTGACTAACTAGTTGTCACACCCTGTTGATTAAAAAAAAGAATCTTTCCATTATTAACTATTATACTTGAAAATCTATGTGATTTGAATACATTTTGGGTATTCTTTTTGAACCATTGATCTCTTTGTTCACTGAGTAGTAACATATTATTTTATTGATGATTTATAATATTTTAAATACCTTGTGGAGCTAGTTCTGATTCATTGCTTTTCTTTTTTGGAGTATTTTTGTCTACTTTTGATTGTATATTTTTCTTTTTGAACTTCAGAATGAGAATATTTGAGGTATCAGAAAATTAATCTTTGACATTAAATTACCAAATAATCTAGAGAAAATCAACAACTTTGTGCAAATATATATTCTTATTCAATAGCATGAAATGCATTTTTTTAAAGCATTTACATTTTTCTGTTCATGTATGTTTTGCATTTTTCCCAGTACAGGTTTGAACTTTCTTTTTTTAACTTTTTCTGTCTTATATTGTTGTATGTGTGTATTTGTGTGTTTTGTGTGCACAAACTATAGCAAATGGACTTTTTTCTCCCATTACAAATTTTGAGTGATTTTCATTTTATATACAGAGGCTAACTATTTCCAGACAATAATTTTGTTCTAATTGTGCATATGGCTTGTTAAGAAAATATGTTTTGGTCCTAATTTTAGTGGATTTTTAAAAAGCAAGGATAGGAATTGAATTTTTAAAAATTCTTATTCAGCATCTATGAAAATTACCATGCTGTTTTTCTCCTTAGTAATTGTATAAATGTGTCTACACATTAAAATGTAACTATATTAGATTATTTAGCATACTAGAGTAGCTCATTCAAACTTGCATTTCTGAAATATATTCATCTTATTCATGATTAATTATTTAATTATCTGCTAGATTCTATTTACTAACATAATTTTTAGAACTATTATATTTTCATAATAAGATAGATATTTAGCATTTTGTGCCTTCTATTTATGAGGTTTGGGTGTCTGTCTCATACTGACCTAATAAAATCCACTTGGATCTTTTCTTTCTTTTTCTCTACTTTACAAGGTATTTCAATAACATTGCAATTTTTATGAGTTTTGAAGATCTGGTAGATTTGCCCTATAAATTTTTTGCATATTTTTGGTAGGTATTGTATTTTGTAATCAGGCTACTATCCATATTAATTCCGCATTCTTTTAGCTAAATTTTTGCCAAGTTTTAAATGTCTCATGATTATTTGGAAAGAAAGTGTAGCTTCAATTATGAGGACTCAGACCCTAATATATATCCTTAAGACAATGCCTCATTTATTATGTTGTTGTCTTTTATTTGCTATGCCTCCTGTACTGAGAAATAATATTTAAATTACATAATTTCATCTATTTTCTCTACATTTCTGCTGAATTTTACATGATTTATACTTAATTTTGTCTTAACTAATTCTACATTATTATGTTGAAAAATATATATTTGAACCAATTTTTCATCTAATGAGTATATTTCTATTTTCCTCATAGGAAAATTTGAGACATATGTGTCTTGTTTTTTTCCTATAATAAGAAATTTTCATTTATAAATATGTGGTCCTTAATATTTTGAAGCAATGTACCCATGTCCTTTGAAGCTGGTAATTTTTGCCCGATTTTAGGTTTACATAATTTATATAAACCAGTTTTGAACTTGTTTCCATGCAATACAATTCCAGAACCAATGTTATTGATGAAGATATTGTAGCAACAACCTGTGAGCAATTAATTTAAATTAAGTCTTGTCCCATTTTCCTCTGCAGTAACAATACTATTTATAATCCAGGCCAAATGTAACAGCACTTAAAATTTACTTTAGATACTTTTATTTTTTTTTACTTTAGATACTTTAGTACTAAAGAGCTTTTCTATATTGGTGTCATCCATTATAAACACTATTTAGAGAAAGTAATGAGTGTATTACACTGTATATTTCACAATGTTTTCACATAGAAATTTTTATTTTATGCAACTTTTTTAATTAGTAAGAATGATTTTTTTTTCTGTGTAATAGAAAAGGAAATGGTAGCTGTAAATATACTAGCACTGGCAAGAAGGTTGGTAAATAGCAGAAACTCACTTCAGATTTGGTCTTCTGACTTCATCCTAAATTCTGTCCACTATGCCAGTGGATCACAAATGCTAATCTTTTGACCAGTACCTGAGAAAAGCACAATGAAGAGAAAGTTTCATAAAGCTAAAGATATATTTTCAGAAATGTCTTATATTTTTAAAAGTTTTACTTTTGTGGAGTTACATATCCTTTCCATTATTTAACAATATTTATTTTAAGTGATATGTGTATATGAATTTGTGTGTATATGTATATAAAAGTACATTTAACTTATTTTAATAGCAAAAAAAGAGATGTTGCCAACCCTAAACCTGAGTCTCAGTTTACAATCTAATTTACAACTCTGAATCTTGAATAATTTAGCTTCTATATTACAGATGCCTAAAATTTATTCATTTAACATCATCCTAATTAGGCTATTATCAAGTCTGCTTTTCTCTCTCATCTTCACAAAAACATCCTGTAAGAATTTCATTTAGTCTGACTTAATATATGTAATTTCATGCATAATATTTACACAATAAGTCAAGAAACCCTATCAAAACCTGGAACAAATTTGAATTGATTATCTCATTAATCCTCAGTGATCATAAATTTTAAGCAATAAGAAGCAATGATAACTAGAATAATTATTGCTTATCAATGCCATTGCAGATATTAATTTAACTACCTATTCGCTCAATTCAGGGAGTTTTTAGCCAATCTGCCCTACTATTTATAGATGCTACTTCATTCATCCACTTAGCAGTAAGTCAGACATTCTTATATTCTTAGCTGTTGTCAGTAAAGTCAAATCATACTTTGATCTTTTTTTTCTAATCATCTATTTGGAAAACATTCTCAACTAAGTTTCTTTTCTAATCATCTATTCAGAAAACATTCTCAACTAAGTATATAGAGATGCATATTTTTGCTTTTGATGAATTAAAAAAATGTTAAGTAGTTGTAGAATATTTTCAAATTTGATTTTTGAGGAGCAGTTCAGAAGTGTTCTTTTTACATGTACTGGTATTAAATCACTAAATGTTGAGTTTTAGTCACATGATTAAGAAAATAAATAGCCATTAAGTATAGCCAAATATTTAACTTCTTCCTGCACAGTTGTATTAGCCTGCTTTCTTATTTGTGTTTCAGCAACTTAACACTTAAGAAACAACAAGCTCATTCTATTGCAATTCATGTAATAAAATCCTGAAAATACACTACTTTTTTTTAAAAGATGTCTTTAATCTAGTTAAATGCTGTAATTACAATGGACTAATGTTTGTTTCTTAAAAAAGTACAATTCTGCTTTACTCTGACTTCAGGAAACCTTTTCCACATTTTCCTTTTTTCTGGTAGGAAAACTTAAACATGCACTTTTAATTTCAACAATATGAAACTAATTCCTGATGTAAGAATTGGTAATATGAAAGTTAGAATTTATTTAATTTTGAATATTAGAAGTAAAAACTCCATACCAAATAAGGCAGAATGGGAGAGGGCAAGTTGATAAATGATTGTTTTCACTGAAGTCTCTCAATAATGTTTCCAAAGAAAATTTTCTATGTAAACTACTTCTCACTGCTATAGTAAAGGCAGCATAACAGTTTCAATCCATAAGTATAATTGCTACCTCTGCATTTTATAGAGCATAATGTATGCATGAATAGATGGACTGAATATGATTATGCTACAAGAACCTTCCATGTCTGTGTTCCTTTTGGGAAAAAGTAAATTTGTCATATTAATACTCTAAACATAGTTAATTGGACTTGGAAAGGGTAGCTTATGAGGAACAGCAAACTCTTAAGAGGGCATAGTAGGTTTGCTTCATAGCAACAATAGTGACTACCCAACAAGATATAACCCCTTAGAATGTTTGAATATGATACATACAGAACGTGATAAATTAGTAATGAGTCACACTGTTGCCCCTTTCTGCCTGGCAAAATCCCCAAAGTTTAAACCCAGTTCTCTGTCTACTCTAGCTAATGATGGCAGGTGAAAAACAAAAACTTGCTAACTGCTTTGAATTTAAATCCACTGCTTAACTTAGATGACCTTCAGCACTGCTTGACATTTCTACTATATGTACAAAATTTTATTCTATTCCCCTATTATCCTAAAATCTATTTCATATCTCTAATTCTCCAAACCCCATTTAAATGCTCTACTCATTCTCAGCTGGAGAGTTTGTTTCTTACTTCATTGGTAGGACAAAAGCTATCAGAAAAGAACGACGTTACTTTAGTTAGGAAACTAAATTGGCATCCAGTCCAGAGACCTCCCCAGATTGTAATTGGAACAAATGGGTTTTTCCTTCCTACTTTTATTTTCTTTTACTCAAACAAAATCAGTGAGGACAAAGTCCAGGAATGCTATGGCAGCTCCTTAATAGTCACAGAATTATACTCCTTTTACTTCTCTGTTCTCCTAATCTTAATTAATTGTTTATACCCGCAAGTTTGACTCACAGGCCCCAAATGATTACAGGACTTCCAATCACGATTTCCAGGCAGCAAATGAAAGGGCAAAGAGAGAAGTACACAACTCCAGAAGAATCAAATCCCTTTAAAGACATTTGCAAAAAGTCGTAACTCAGTTCCTCTTACACTTTATCATCACCCCATTCTCATATAAGTCTGGGTTCAGGACAGCCCTAATAGCATTGTGATTCTATGTGTAAGCAGGACGGGGAGAATGCATATCGGACAGGCAACTAGTAATCTCTATGACAATTTCCTGCTTTGCAAAATCTTCACACTTGATCTTTGCCAAAAGTCCAATAAGTGATACAATTTTGATTGACAATACAAGGTCTTTGAAAGATGAGTAGTCCTTTCTAACTGATCTGGTCGTGCTTTTTTCTGAAGAGATGGGACATAAAAACTGTAAAACAATGTATCTGGCCCCATTATACCCAATATACAACAGTAGAGAATGTAAAGGGAAATATCTCACACACACACAAACTCACACACAACATTCCCAGTCAAAAAAGAGGAGAACAAGAAACACACATGAGGCGCTGGCTGAGAACAATGATCAAAACCCGATTATTAGGACTAACCAACATCTCTTACCCTGGTAATAAGAAAAGTTCTTATTGGCTGGTTCACCTGTGTGCATGTGTCTCTTCATCATTCCTCAAATATTTGTTCATTTGTTACCTTTGTGATTCATTCTGAATTGAGTATTGAGGAAAAAGGGGTGTCACAGAACACAAACTAGTATAGTTTTGAGGGCCTGGGGTTGTTCAAAGGGCTGTATAGTCACGTGTAAATGTGTGTGTTTGTGTGTGTGTGTGTGTGTGTGTGTGTGTAGTCAGCCACGTTTTAGATATTTGTGCATTTAACATTCTCAAAATCCTATAAGGTTCCCTGTTTCTTTTCTGGGTATTCCATGTGTGATTAATTAGAACCAACAACCTGTCTAGATATAACTTACAAGCAAAAAGATTCTTGCATTTTACTTACTGACCACCATGTTCTATTTATCTTACTGGGCCTTAAATTGACAATTACCCTGCAACCACATAAAACTATAATTAAGAAGAAGACATTTTAATATGATTATCATTGGCAGACTTACTCTCAATATATGGCAGGGATTATCAGTGGAAGATAATTTTAAAAGTCTGGTGCACAATTTGTCTCCTTCTAAGATTACGTCTCGGCAATAACTGTTTTAAGAGTTTTAGTTTGGGCTACAGAGTAGAAGCAGTTGGCTTTTACCCCCGTGCATGGCTCCAGTCACAGAAGTCTCCATGAAATTGATTACAGGGTCCAGGCAGAGCAGCCCCACTGCCAAAACAGTATTATATTTCCTTTTATTCTTGCTTGCAGCCTTGATAATGTTATCCTGAATTCATCTTTCTCTGGGAGAACTTTGCTGAAAAGATCCAAAAGGAGCTCAGCATTTGGAATATGCTCAGCATTTGCTGACACTTTCTTTAGTTTTGAAGTCTCAGTAAGCATATAGGCTGTTTTCAAATATGCACCAAATAGTAGTTTGGCCAAATATTGCTTATTATTTTTATCATTTCTAAATATACCAACTCTAACTTGAACCATATGAAACTCGTATAGTGCCTCTTCACCACCTTTGTTCAGCTACATTTAGTTAGTGTTACTATCAACGCCTCACTTCCAAATTATGTCTATTTCAAGACGTATGTTTAGTAAACACCAAAAAAGAATATGTAAACAAGTTAGAGGTTTTTATTTCAGGTAAAATGTATCTGGAGGAAGACAATTTTGTCTGCTTCTGGTGGCCTTATACCTTCCAGAGGCTAAGAGCGTCTTCCATTCTCAATACATCAACGGTACAAGATTCCTCATGGAGCTTCAGCCTAATCACAAACAATGAATCCTGTTTACTCTCACTGGCCAAAACTGTTGTTGAAAGTGGCTATGACATTTAGTTTTTAAACTAAAAATATTGTCCAACTCCCGTAAGACAAGCTCAATAACTAAGGAGATTGGATATTGAAGTCTACCTGCCTCCATCATCACATCTGTATGGATACTCACTCTATGGATGAATATTTTCTACTATGGAGGAATATTTAGGTTCCTCATAAAGATGTTTCTGACATATTAGCAATATTTTAGATGCTAAGGCTTTCTTTTTTAACTCTATCCCATCCTTATTCACATCTGATCTACTCAAGGACATAGCTAGTATGATTTTCCCTGTTTTGAATCATCAAGGTTTGCCTCTGTACTAGATTATATACATCAACCTACAAATATACAACCTTTATGATATAACTCCTGTTTTATTTATTTATTTTTATATTTCAATTATTTATTAAGATTGCTCTACATGCCTCATATATCCTGGCCCCAGCTTGGGTGTTTTCCAGTCTGCAAATAATACCATTTTCATTCTTTGTTCTATTTTATTTTTTTTAATTGAAGTATAATTGACATAGAACATTATATTAGTTTCAAGTGTACAACATAATGATTAGATATTTGTGTACACTGTGAAATGATCACCACAATAAGTTTTTAATATCTGTCACCATGTGTAGTTATAAAAAAGTCATTTTTTCTTGTAATGAGAACTTTTAACATCTACTCTCTTAGCAAGTTTCGTATATCCAATACAATGTTAGTCTACATGTGTACATTACATCCCCACTGCTTATTTTCTTTTTCATAGGAAATTTTTACCTTTTGACCCCCTTTACCTATTTTCCCACCCCCTGCATCTGCTAACCACCAAATCTGTTCTCTGTATCTATGAGACTGTTTTTATTATTGTTGTTTAAGATTCTATATATAAGTGAGAAAGTGAGATCATCTGATATTTATCTTTCTCTGTCTGACTTATTGCACTTTGCATAATCCCCTCAAGGTCCATCCATGTTTTCACAAATGGCAAGATTTCATTCTTTTCCATGGCCAAAGATTTTACATACACACACACACACACACAGAGATATATTCATATATATCACATCTTTATCCATATCCATCATCCATTGATGGACACATTTGTTTCCTTATCATGGCTATTATAGATAATGCTGTAGTGAACATGGGGGTGCATATAGCTTTTATAGTAAATCTTACATTCAAGTTAAGTCTTGACTGAATGTAAGTCAAGTAGAGTAAGAATTATATTCAAGACTTTAATCCATTCTTGTTTTTGTTTCCTTGATAAAGAGCCACAAGCAGAATTGCTGGATCATATGGTTGTGCCATTTGTAAGTTTTTGAGCAACCTCTGACCTCTGTACTGTTTTTCATAGTGGCTACACCAATTTACATTCCCACCCACAGTGCACAGGGGCTCCCTTTTCTCTACATCCTTGCAATACTTTTTATTTCTGTTTCTTTTTTTTTTATAAACCATTTTAACAGGTGTGAGATAATATCTCATTGTGGTTTGCTTTGCATTGCCCTGATGATTAGGGGGGTGTGCCTGTTGGTCATCTCTATATCTTCTTTGGAAAAAATGTCTATTCAGATCTTGTGCCCATTTTTAAATTGGATTTTTTTGCTATTGATTTGTATGAGTTCTTTATGCATTTTGGCTCTCAACTCCTGATAAGATACATGATTTTCATATATGTTCTCCCATTCTGTTGGTTTCCTTTTCAATTTTGTTGCTGGTTTCCTTTGCTGTGAAGAAGCCTTTACCTTGATGTAATCACACTTGCTTATTTTTGCTTTTGTTGCCTTTGATTTTGGTTTCGGGTTCAAAAATTGTCACCAAGATCTGTTTCAAGGAGCTTACTGCATATTTCTCTTCTGGAGTTTTATGGTTTCAGTTTTTACATTCACTTAATGGATTACTTTAACCTATTTGAGTTATTTTTTGTCTATGGTGTAAGATGGTGGTCCATTTCATCTTTTTACATGTAGCTGTCCAGTTTACCTAATATCATTTACTGAAGAAACTGTCCTTTCTCCATTGTATATTCTTGGCTCAGATGTCATAAACTAATTTTGAGCACTTATGTGTGGATTTATTTCTGGGCTCTCTATTGTGTTCCATTGGCCTATGTATCTGTTTTTATGCCACTAATATACTGTTTTGATTATTATAGGTTTGTAATATAGTTTGAAATCAGGGCATGTGATGCCTCCAGCATAATTCCTGCTTTAAAATGTTTCTGTTTTGTAACCATCCTCTACCGCCTAATGCCTCATTTCTTTCTTAGGCTGAGCTATCCAGTGAGGTGGGCATTAGCTGCTTGTGACTATTAAAATTATTATTATTTATCACTTTATTATTTATTTTATTATTTAATTATTATTAAAATTATAGTTAAAATTTCAGGTTCTCAGCTGCACTGAACACACTCAGTATTCAATAATCACATACAGCGAGTGGCTAACGTTGGATAGTACTAAATATGTACTTACGTCTTTGTAGAAAATCTAGTAGACAGCTCTATATAATGAAATATACAAGCTTTTTAGCACCAGAAGATACTAACATAGTGCATATCAAATCTTAATATGTTTAATCAATATTTTATGTAAAGGAAAATATATAGCTTTAAGTGAATAAATTAGCAAAGAAAAATGTTGAACTTTCATAAGTTTAGAATAATAATAATCCCAAGGATTGTGAGGTATATAATAAGAAACTAAATGAATAAAATAGAAAATAGGCCAATAAAGAGGATCAATAAAGCCAAAAGTTGGTTCTTTGATAGTAATAATGAAATTTTTCAACTGCCATTCAGGCTTATCTAGGAAAACAAAGAGCACTTAGAAATTAAATGTTAAGAATGAATATGGAATTAATAACAGATACAATAGTAATTAGAAAGAAAATGAAGGCTCACTGTTAATAACTTTGTTTAAATAAATTTGAAAGATAGGCAGAAATATACAAACACCTAGGAAAATGTAACTTATTACTGCTTAGTCAAGAGGAAATAAACATCCTGAATAATCATATAATTATGGTTATTGAAGTAATAGTAAAAAGAACACTAGCACCTTAAGGTATTATAGACTAGTTCTGCCAAATTCTCAGTGTGTAGCTCATTCTAGAATTATAGAAGAGCTAGGCAATAGAAACGAGGAATATCCTAAAGTGTATTATCTTCATTCATTAAATGTAATACTGTACCAAAAATGAGTACAAGAAGGAAAATACAGATCAATGAACAAAGATGAAAATTATAAAAATGTATTAACAATTAGTATTATATTCAATAGCACATAAAAATTGACATAACATGAGTAAATAGAATTTATCCTGAAAAATATCAGGTTAATTTAACAATAGAACTGTAAGGACATATTTGCCACACTTAGTGATTAAAGGTTATAGAATATTTCCATTGGTAAGTAAAAAAATCTTATAAAAACATGTATATTTAGTAACTACTTATGGTAACTGTTCTTAGCAAACTAAAAATTGAAGGTTACTCTGTTAAACTCATACAGGATGCATATAAAAATACCACACACCCCATTATTAAGATAGTTTTAAATGTTCTTTAAAATAAGAAACTAAATATGAATATCTATGATTGCCATTTCCATCCAATGTTGAAATGGGAGCTTGAACCAATGCATTAAAGGTAAAATAAATAAATAAAAGAGTGAGTGAATGAATAACAAAGGATTCGTAAGAAAAATAAGAAACACCACATTTACCATCTAGAAGTTTATTGTGCTGTTCATTTGCCTTTTTCTGCTCTATATCACAGAGTTCTCAACAATGTCTAGGTTTCTATGAAAAATGGCTTCCTGGTAGGTGTAGCCAATGGAAGCACCCAGCAAAAACTTGAAGGGTGGAAAGACCAAGAAGCCAGATTATTTCTCTCCTGGTCTCTCTTAAGGAGCTATCTCCAGCAGTAACTCTCTCTCTGCTGTCAAATTGCAAAAGACAGTTCCTTTATGATCACAGTTTCTATAGGGACGCTCCCAATTCCCATTCTCTTCAAGGTTCTAGCTGCTCTGGAATGCCTTGGTTTCTGAGGACAGGTAAAACTACTTTCTTCTGTAGTTTCATCAACAAAAGGAAGTGCAGAGGTTTTCAGATATTGCTAAATGTGGGTTTTCTCACTTCTCCCGCTTTGCTCTGCCAGCTTTTTCATTGCTTGTGTATCCCTGGTATTAATGTCACTCTCACTGAAATAATTAGTGACTTCTCTACCTGATTTGACCCTGCACAATTCAGATGTAATCTAATAAAGATGGAAAAAGGGAGTTCCAGGACAGTGGTTAACAGCTTTGTAACAGGGTAATGGAGCTATAAGCCAAGTGAAAAAAAAAACTACAACTGAAGACACACTGAATAATGAGAGAGGGCTGAGAAGTGACTGGTGGTTACCTTGGTGGGGGGTTGGAGTGGGTGACTGAAATAGGTGAAAGGGATAAGGAAGCACAGAATCTCAATCATAATATAAATTAGTGATGGGGATGAAAGTACAGCATAGAGAACATAGTCAATAGTTCTGTAACATCTTTCTATATTGATAAAGAGTAACTCTACTAGTTGGGGTGATCATCTAATAATGTAGATAACTGAAAAAAAAATAGTGAGGGAGTATGTTTTGAGGTATCCTCAGTGCCTTTGTCTCAATCCCACAGTAACTGAAATATGAAGTCTCTAGTCCTCAGTGTTGTTAATTTTGAAGATCCTAATAGCAAGCAACTTCTATTTTCATCGTATGACCTACTATAAGCCTTTCTAAACTGATGACTATTCCACATAAATGGTCTAAGGAATGCAATGTCCTTGGAAGACAATCAGTAAAAAAAGACATGTTTCAAGTAGAAAAGGTTCATATCATTTTATTTGTAGTGAAAAATAACTTTCCAGAGAGCAGTGGGAAGAGATTTCAAGATAAAAGAAAGAATATGAAATTAAGGACATACCAAGTAACACATGTAATGATTCTCCAAAGAAACAGAATCAACTGGATACAAAGAGAGGATATATAGAGATTTATTATAGGAATTGGCTCTCACTGTTAAGAAGGCTGAGAAGTCCCACAATCTGCTCTCTGTAAGCTGGAGAACCAAAGTCGGTGATATAATTTGACAAGTCCAACAACCTGAGAGCCGAGGGGAACTGTTGGTGTGATTCCCAATCTGAGGCCAACAGCCTCAACACCAGAAGACAGTGGGTATATGCCCTAGGGTCTAAAGGTCCAAGAACCAGGACCTGTGATGTCATAGGGCAGGAGATGATGGACATCCCAGCTCAAGAAGAGAGCGAGGATTTACCTTTCCTCCACTTTTTATTCCATTCTTGCTCCCAGCAGACTGGACCTACCCACATTGGTGAGTGTAGATTTCTTTATTGAGTCTTCTGAATCAAATGCTAATCTCTTCCAGAAACACCCTCACAGACATACTCAGAAATAATGTTTTACCAGCTGTCTAGGCATCTCTTTGTCCAGTCAAGCTGACATATAAAATTACCCACCACACAATAGGAACAGGGCCTATGGGAGGCAATAGGAGTTAACAGTCGCTGTCTGATACAGGATGATGGGACAGTGGAATGAGCTTGTTACTGCTTTTAAAGTTATGGAAAAAGCAGCCTTAGACTTGGTGGCTATCAGAACTGTGACTGGTTATATTTCTTGGCCTGGATCAGTGCTATTTAGTCTTTGTTTAAATCTTAAAACTGATTGTCAGTAGTTATTAGTAAACTGAATAGTGTAGTCGTATGGGTATGCATGCTTTAGGGTTTTAAGATTTTAGAACTCAAAGAACAGTCTAAGCTAAAGTCTCCGAGAACAGTACACATGTTCTGCTTGTCATAGAAAAAATACAGTTTTAAAAATTGAATTGTATGTGGATGTTAATTTGCTTGTAAATCAATACCCATTCATTAATTTTTTTATTCATTCTACAAATACTTTTTGAGCCCCTGTAATGTTCCAGGCACCCTTCCAGGTGCTGGTGATATAGCAGTGAATTCATGTCAGAAACCCCTTTCCTGAACAAAGGTGACTCCATGGTTTGTGGTATAGTATGAGAAATGATTATACATCTGATGAAATGTCAGTGTGTTTTGAAAAAACTCTCTTAATAATATAAATGTTTAATTTGTGACAATATGATAAATATAATATAAAAAAGAAACTTCTTAGATATCATACATAAATATGTTAAATTTTGTATTAGGCTATCTTATTTACAATATAGTAGATAATGCATCTCATGTATAATATATCTATAATATCCCATTTTTTGGGAAAAAATGTTTGTAATAATACAAGTAAGTCAATACCTAGTCCTCTTCCGCTGGAAATGTTAAAACATCTCTTTGCAAAAAGACCAAATTTCTTACAATGGCCTTGGTAAATTTATACTTTATAATTTATTCATAAATCACTTTCAATGCATAAAAATAATCATAAGAAAAAATTAAAAAAACTATAATTATAAAACTAGTACTAGATCCATCATTCCAAAAAAGAATGACACTATTTATATCTATATGGAAAAAAATTTTAAGCATTTTGTATTCCTTTAAAATTCTAATGCAGCTTCTTACTTTCATATATACTGCATAATTTACCTAAACATTTGAAGACTCATGTATTTGTACATCTGCATAATCTTAGAACCTAGCTTTAAAATAAAGTAGTTCTTGCAAAGAAAAATGTATAACATTAAAGTATACCTCAGGCTGTTAATACTTTATGCATTAAATTTGGAAATTTATTATGAAGTATATTACCCTGGCTCCAATATTTTTAGAAAATCTAGTTTTCATTAATTTTCCAACATATACTAAAGAGAGCGAAAATATTAGTTCAAATGGATAAGATTTTCAATATTACCCAGCAGTGGTATAGAGTGAGTAAAACATTGTCCTATTAGAAGGGATTGCTGCCCATTAGAAATACTATTAAACATTCTTGGAAGGAAGCAAGATGAATTAACAGCCTCTGATTATCAAACCAACAGCATCAACAACTTGGGAAGAGATCTGCTACTTTAACCCATCTCGTGTGAGTGCTTCACACATGGGAAAAATTCTGTTACGGAAAGAGAAAGCGATTTTAAATTTACTGACTATTTTGCAAAGTGAAAGGACAAGAGCGTCACTAGAGCAATATCATAAATGGGAAACAACATTAATTCTACAGGCCATTTTCATGATAAAATTAAATAAAAAGTGTAGCATGATTACAAATGGAGAAACCCCCCCACAAATATATAGATGATAAAAACTGGTTAAAAGAGGAAGGTGTTATACTATTAAAGGACATCCTCAGAGAATGTATTTGTTGGCTTTATTTTTATATCAAGTCATCTATATCATGAAGCATATAACTTATAAAGGTGCATGCTTAGTGATATGGATGACTCAATAAGCATGTAGCTTTATAGGTTTGATCTATCACTTTCACTATATTATGTTTTTATATATTATATTATTATCCTGAGTTCTTTCATTTACCTACATCTACCTAGTATTTATGTGAGAAGTCTTTCAGTTTTGCCCTCTTCCTACAAATGATACATCTCTGCATCTTATGCTGATGAGTGATAATCTAAAGTATATTAAAATCCTTCAACGATTCTGCAACCACCCCTTGTACACAGTGATACCCTTTAGTTTCATTTGATATTGTTTGCAGTTGTCAGCCTTGACATATCACTGAGTGAATATTTTTTATTATGCCTTCAGATGTAAAAATATTTTCTTTTTAAATCAATAATACTTTCATTTCTATATCATTTACTTAATATTTTTAACAATATTAAACATTATAATGCTTAATTTCTCAAGTCCTCTTTCTTCTAATATTTTTGGTTTTTTGTTTCCTTTCAAATAATCCCTATTTTCTTATATGAAAAGTTGGTCACTCCATTATTCCTTCCTTCATATTATTTGTAAGATACTCACCTTACTCAGAACCATAAGACAAATGCAAATTTTTTCAACATGGCCAGTGAACAGACTGCTTCCTGAAAAGGACGGTAAAGCTGTGTGTTTGAAGGTCTAAAACACAATTCATTTGGAGAAAACAATGTAAAAGAGTAACTTTTTAAATGCTTTTGTAAAAAAAAAATACAGCAGTAGTTTTTTTTGAGTCTAAAAATTAAATGCTGGTTAATAATGAATTAAAAAAATTTAAAGCTCTTAATATCTAATGAAGGAGCTTTAATGTGGTGTATATTTTATTTATAATGTGGTAGCCTTCATTATAGTAAAGTGCGCAGTGGCATAAGAGTTCAGAAACTGAGACATGTTTTGATTTCTTACACTAGCCAGATATTTGACTTTTGAAAGTCACCTAATACCAGTTCTCCTGCTTTTGCAATATCATGAGAAGCAAGACAGCCTGGGTGATACCTTGGCACCCTTCTGAGGCAATGAGGCACTGATGCCTGTCAGTGCAGATGTAATCTGTATTTGCTTATGGACTCCCTTCGTTACTTGAATTCAAATTTGGGTATCTCCCTAATGCTACAAATCAATGAAGTAATGAACTGCCACTCTGACGATCCACAAAGCTAATCAATCGCTTTCCTGACAAGTCTAAAACTTCCCTGCATAATGTATTTCATGCTTCACATTCATTGTTTGCTTTTCAGACAGCTATAAAGCTTTGTTCTAAGAAACATTCACTTTTCAAATCCCTTTTAAGCAGAGCTTCTATAGAAGTTTTTGAGATACGAAGGACTTCTCTGATGGAAGGGCAACTGTTTGATATATGGTAGGATTGGTTAAATAAGTAAATGACTCATTTAAAAAAAAACTTCTATGGTACTGTTGCAGAAGAGAGGGTTGGTTATACAAGGAAACATAGTATCCAGCCTCATACATTATAATCGCTCACATTCTAATGAAGAGAACCCTCAAATATTTAAACACGCTTGAAAAATCATGGAGGCATCTATATAAAATTCATGTGAGTTATCTAGAGGCCAGTTAGTGTATAGTCCTGTGAAGACAGAATGGCCGTTTTAGGAAGAGGAGCGCCAGCATAAGCATTCCACAAAAGGCCTTCCACAGAGGAGCCTAACACCAGAGGACATATAAATAGCTTTGCATGTCAGGGGTATGGGGATAAGTAAGGATATGAGAGGAGATGGAGGAGATGAATCATTAATGGTATTTTGTGTCTTGCTAAAGATATTGGGTTTTATCCTAGGGATCTGAGGTGCAGAAGTGACCCTATCAGGAGTATGTTTGAAAAGTTATCAGCAGCGTGAAGGACAGATCTGACAGGGATCTGAAGCAAGAACATTTAATAGATAGGAAAGATGCAAAGAGCAGCATAGACAGTGCACATTAGTGAGCCTCCAAAAATGTTTATTGAGTTGAAATGAATTGAAGAAGTTTGTTGAAACTTTCCTTTCTCATGTCTTATTTTTAGAAAATGTCAATAGCAGCTATTCATTGGTTTGCTTCAAAGTTTCTCCACTGAACCCCGGTGAGGGTGAGATAGTTGAAGTCTGGGTGAGTGACCCATCTCATCATAGATGCTTCAAAAATGTCATCAAACACTCACCTACGGATGGTCCCATTATTCAAAATGGTCTTTCTATATAGGTCCTGAGTCTTATGCTTCAGTCTGATACACAAAATACTATCCTGCTTTTTGCAATGGAATTCAATCGCTGCCTTAATTATTCCCTTTGCATCTGAGCAAACAGCATGTCAGTGATTGTGTCCACTTTTCTTGGCTATTAACTACTCTTAAAGCTGTTGTTAATTTTTTTTCTGGATCATTTTCAGGAAGATTTGCCAATAAAATAAATCATTTAGCAGCTGGTCGTCAATAATTTTGAAAGCTAAGATGCACCACAGAGCAAGCTGCCTGCTGATGATTGAAAGCTGACTGCAGCATTTTTATTTTTAGAACACTTCCATATTTTTCTAAACATGTCATCATAACACTGACATATAGATGAAAAGAAATATAACTTTTCTCATTTCATATGTATGAGATACCTTATGAGTAAGGTAAGATACAAAACATTGACTTAAAAAACATCAGTACAAGTGCTTTGTTTGAAAGGACAAAGAATATTCCACCACCCCATAACAATATGCCTGTATTTATAGTATCTATATTGGTGATAATATTTTATTAGTTCAGCTTTGGCACTGGAAAGATGTATTTCCTCTATACACACACACACACATACACACACACTGCCCACCCCACCCTGACATTTTCTCCTTTGTATACATAGGTATTTTCAAGCCTCATATGCTGAAAAGCATCACAATGACCAGCCCAGTAGCAATGAGCACCTTGGCAAACAGACTGTGGTCTCTTAGACAACACTTCCCATTAAAATAAATCAGGGGTCCTGGAAGAAATACTAGATATAATGCAAAAATTGGTCTGAAATATCTCCCCAAATCAAGGAATCTATCAAAAACTACCAAAGCCTGTCAAAAGAACTCAGGATCCAATTTGAAGAGGCTTCTATTGTTAGGATGAGGCAATCTGAGCAGCTAAGCAAATGAAACTAACTGAAAAAATGATTGAAACCAATAGTTACTAAAATATGATAAATTCATGAATTGATAGTGCTACGTAATAAACTTAGTCATATTTGGTGGATACTAGGTGTCCAAAGTATCCTAAAATGGAGAAATAAAGGGAAAGACTCAACCTAACATTCTTTAGAAACTACAACTAAATAACTGATGAAGTAATGTTTTAAATTCAACATTCCAGCTAATAAAGAAAATGTAAGTATGATAGGATTGGAATGTCATCATCTGATAACTACTAATGCCAACTATTGACATACAAAGTGATTTTCAATGACTCCTAAATTATTACAAGAGAGGCTAAATAGCATTAGGCTAATAACACTTGAACCACTAATGAAAAGAACCTAATGCAAAGGGAACACTGCATACAATATTTCTGTAACAGTAAATATAAAATACTACCTGTGATTCACAGCCCACAATATAAAATCTGAGTTTTATCAAACCAACAGACCTTTCAGTTTATTTGAAATACACGAATGGAAGGAGAAATTAAATGGCACGAAGAGATACAACATGCAGAATGTAAGCATTGCAAGAGGTCATTGGAAAGATATGGCCACTTGTTGAGCTGTGAGCTGCCCCCTGGCACACAGAAACCCCTCACCCTCTCCCCTTTCCATGGAATGTGTATTCTGCCCAACATTTCCACAGTGGGAGCTGTTTCAAAGACATAACCTTGAGAGAATAAGGTGGCGTTGAGACCATCTGCATAATGTAGGCAAATGAACCCAGTTAAGGCCTCTATATGAACATTCAAGATTTTTGCTGGGCAGGTGTGGAGATCTACTCATCTTGAGGCTGCTCAAACCAAGCCTTATATGTAGTTCCCTTGCTTATTAAACCTGCCACCTACCAATGTGGAGTGACCTGCCTCTTTATTCTGTCTCCATCCTCTGCATACTGCAGCTCATTTCAGATCTGACCCAAGAAAGTCCTGAGTTTGTGAACCAGCAGTGAGATATGTTCAGGAGAAGGGACTTGGTTTTGTCAACAATCATGGAAATGTTTTTCATGAAAAGAAAAATGAAAGAAGGCAAGGAAACTTACAGATTAAAGTAGTACTCAGAAACAAAGCAATCCTATGTAATGTGTGGAGTTGTTTGAATACTCATATAAACTAACTTAAAAAAAAGAAAAGGATCGGCAAATGTGAATACTGACTGGATAAGTATGGCATTAAGGCATTATTGTTGATGTGTTGATGTAGTAATGGTATATTTTGTGGTTACATTTTTTTAAAGATTCTTAATCATTTAGAAATATGTATTATTTATAGATGAATTATATGACTTGGGGCTCTTGCTTCCAAATAATTCAAGGGTGTAAAGGTGAAACCAGATTGTTGATGACTTAATTAACTGTTCAAGTTGACTGCTTAGTAGATTAGGGCTCCTGATGCTATCTTTCACTTCCGCATATGCATTAAATTTTCCATAATAAAAAATGTTTAAATCTTTTTCATCTTCTTAAATCTTTTTTGTCTCCTTTAAATCTAATCCTTAGCTAAGCAATGTTTCACTAAAAACTGTTGTAAAATAATTCAGTTTATTTTTTTACTGATAAGGGAACAAGGAAAAGCCAGAGAGAGTGTACCACCCTGGGAAAGAAGAACATTAAATAAGATGAGAGTGTTGGGAAAGGTATATATATATATATATATATGTATATGTATATATATATATACATATACACTTACATACTTGAGTTCTCTGAGGATATTTCTTATCTGTCTAATGAGAACATCATAGTAGAATTGTAATGGTTAATCAAGGTACTGCATAAAAACTGACTATTTTACTGTGCCATATAGGTAGGTATTCAGTAAACATTCTTGATAGAGAATAACAAGGTGGGAACAAAATAACTGAGAGTTAATTATCTGCCTGCAATAGGGGAACCAAAAGCAAGAGAAATAAAGGAATACACACAGAAGCCCAGTCTTGAGAGATGAGACCACATTGAAAGGAAGGACTACTGTGTTGGAGAGAGAAAATCGAGGCTCAGTTATCACCCTCTGGTTTATGGCAATAAAGATGCAATGTTGGAGCCCAGGAATCCATACTGTATAACACAAATCTTGGGTCTGGGCATTTGGACAAGTTTGCAAAGTCACAAGACAGTTTCTTGTATATAATTAGGATATCCCACTGTCAGAAAGTGCTCAGACATGAACACGATTAAGCCTGGAGCTAAAAGGATTCTTTGGACCAAGATGGCTGGGGCTGATGAGAGAAAACAGGGATTGGAGACATGCCACAGACCAATGCAGCAGCATCTCCAGTGTTGCCTCCAGCTAGTCTTCTTGCTTACTAAATTTGTGAACATTTATTTTGTAAAGGGCACTAGTTTCTCGTTCTGTTTTGAAAGAATCTTATCTTCTGTTGTTTGCCAAACTGAAGACTTGTTTACATTAGTACTACACCTGACGTTTATCATAATTAATTTTAACAGCATTATCTGGAATCACAGCACGGTGGGATTAAAAACAGAAATATCTACAGATGTTATATAATAAAATAACATCAATGAATAAATAAAAAATCCTTATTAGACTTAGGTATAGTTAGTTAACAGCTTAGTATAGGATCCTTAAAGTGCACTTTGTATTACATAATAAATACTCTCACAGGAGTACCTGTGAGAAATCTGTGTGGTTTGTGTAATACATTTTTATTTATAAAATAAAACAAAAACTAAAATACTTGGTTAATTTGTCTAAATAAAGATTACCTGTGCAACCCTAAAATTAGCAGAAAGTTGAATTTTATATCACCTTAGCAAAAAGGAAGTGAATGCAGTCAGGAGCCACAGGAATTCCATTTTCCTTACCTTGTTCCAATATGAATGTTTTCATTTCTACAATAATTCTGTTGAAGAATACTGCACTGGTAGAAATTCTCTTATTTAGTATTAACTGAATATAGGAATTCAGACAACTAATGATCAGATATTTTATCAAAATTATTGTTGATTTAACACAGTTTAAATATGTAGAAATTTCAACTTTATGAGTGAGATTGAAAAAAATTAATATGAATTTTCATAATTTAGAACTGGTACTATATTTTCTCCTTAAAAGGAAAGTCTCATTAGGATATAGGTAACTGGTGTTACATAGATCATAAACATTTGCCTCTAGCAGTAAAGAAGGTTGAGAAACAAAGTTCCTTGCTTATAGTACTTGAGTGAAGAAAACTTAAACTGTAGTTATTTCCTAAGTAAAGAAAATTGTATTTAAAAATGCTGGCAAGTCATAAAGCATGGCTGCTAATAATCAGTACCCAAGAAAATGGACTAAACAAACTCTCAAATTTAATATAGAATTGCACTTGAAAGCTAGCCATCTGCAGATACAGGTGACATGCAGTTACATTTTGTATTGAGGCTCTGGCTTTCTGGTATGTCACTGGCAGTCCCTGGAAGCCATTGCTCAGTGCCAGTCATGGTGCCAATCATGTCTCTGACCAGGGCAACATCGGTGGGTCACAGCTAGTATAATCTTTCCATGACGTAGGTGGAATTCCCTGAAAAACAGATTCTCGGTCTATATGGAAATAGGCCAGCCAAAGGTTCCTGGGGAGTGCTTTCAAGAAGCATAGTTTTAAAAGAGTAAAAGAAGGAGGACTGGAAAGTAGGAGAAGCTAACTGCCATGATGTTGAATCAGAGCTTCTGCTTATCCGGTGGCTCACTCCAGAGCTGGCACAGAAATGCAGTATTTCTACATTGAGATAAGGGAGTCAAGCCTTGTATCCATATAAGCCAGTCATTGAGGTGGATGAGTTCTAAGGTGGGGTACTACCTTTGAGGTGAGGCAGCTACCTTTGGCTGAAGGAAATTCCTTGAGATAGATTTATCTTTGAGCCTTCAACATCCAAGACTGCTGGCATCAAAGGTCCCAGAGGGAGAGACCTGAGCAGCACATCACTGCACCAACATTTGTGTGGTTTGGATGATCTCTCTGACTGTGTCACCTCCAAACCCAGCTTTCTGGACCTCCTGGAGATTGTGATGGTTAAAAGGCTAAATCACATGCCTTCTGCTTTAGTAATTAAACTAAGTTATATATTATGCAAGTAACAGCTGTGGCTGATAAAACTTTGTATTTCCCTAAGTTATTCTAAATTCTTACGAGATATTCCCCATGTGAACTGAAAAGTAGAATGTATCATCATACATGCAGAAGCTCTTCAAGGTTTTCCAAGGGCTGTTCATATGAAAATGAGGAATAACAGGAATCAGTCTTCACGTGTATGTTTCTCTCCATCTCTCTTTATATTAGAGCTTACAGTGAAGACCGGGTGCCACAGAGACAGTGAGAGCTGAATTAGGCACATCACACTTGTCAACTCTGCTTATTGTACACCAGGTTGCATCTCTGAACAACAATACAAGGAGGTGAGAACACCAGAGCGGGGATGCATTATTCATGTCTTCACAGAAAAAGAAAGAATGATGAGATATCCAAATGGCAGCTGGGATGACATTGGGATGCTTGTTTTGGTTTTGTTATTTCTCCATAGGAGACAAATATGAATTGAGTAGAACTAAGCCAGGATCTGCTTTTGTGTGTAAAACTTGCAAAAGTGAAAACAAAAAAATAGAACAAATGTATAGATTCCCAATAATACACGGAAGCATTCCAATTGTTCTTCAAGATTCAAAAAACAAAGTGAACCAGGTGAATTCTCTTAGCTGCAAGTGACTTCATTTTCTCCATTATCTTCTTCAGTCCTGATGTGTGACTGGTAACATCGCAGGAATCATGTCTTCGGCAGATTAACACAGTGTGTGGAAACTAGGGGAACAAAAATACAGAAAAAAACTGATGTGAGAAAGAGTGTTCTGGAGAGCGTTAAGAGGAGTCTGAGTGGTCAGCGCAGAGGAAGCACTGGCAGGAAGCGTGGAGGCTCAGGAGGGCCTGTGAGGCATAGAGAGCACTTCGGAGTTTCAAGTGATGTGGGCTGGCGATACAACTACTAAGCCCATGAAGAAAATCTATGCAGCCCCTGCTGTTAATCCATCTGCAGAAAGTTTCATATGCCAGTTTTCTTAATTAGAATGGGCAGAGAGGGGCATCCTGTTGAGATTAAGTCCACAGCACAATAAAGGAAGAAACTGTTTTTACTTATTGGGCTGCTACCAAGAAATGTGTACCAAGATAGCAGAACATTTTGTAAACGTGATAAGTGAAATTCTTAACAAATGAAAGATTGGAGGTGATCTTTGAAATTTTTATTGAACAATGAAGAGTGTAGCCTACTGAGAATGCTGAGCTACTGTGTTAAGTATATTTATTTGATCTCTAACCTCAATTTACTTAAAATTCCATTGTGCTAAAGTTTGTGACGGACCTTTTCTTTTCCAGCCTAGAAGGAGCATTTATATTATTTTTTCAACTAGACAGAGATAGGTTTTATAATTTCGTTAAGAAGTGGAATATTGTGTATACTTATCCTAGAAACTGAAGAGCATTTGGAAATATAGGATGATCTACAGTGTCAAGAAATGTCCAATTTCATGGGATCAGATAGGAATCTTAATTGCAATCTTTCCCTTTCAGTATCTCCCCTTTTCTTCATGCATGTGGATGCCTTGCAGTTTTATAAAATCTTACACTCTGAAAATAGGCCAATAGGAAGTGTTTGTAAGGAGCCTCATCTCTCTAACATTCATCTGGCATTTTAATTACTTATAACCTTTCATATTATTTTGTTCCAATATTAAATTTCTCCATTGGCGTTTGTAATTGCATTCATTTGCCTTTGTGATTTAAGTAAATATGCAAAGATTTTATATTTTGTTGGTATCTTAAACTTTCTTTTTGATTACTTTCAACAATGTAGTTGATGTATTTGACTTTTCTTTAAAATGCGATTTGAAAATAAGCTTGACGGACTAAGTGGATTTATAATTCAACCTTCATTATTAGTATGCTCACTTCATGTGTTTATTAACTCTCCTGGAGAATAAAGAAATATCTCCTTTAGGTTAAATTTCCTCTAGTACTTCAAAACATTTTAATAGCTAATAAATATATTACATTATTATATAACCTATCATAATTTCTCATATTATTAAGTATGTATATACATATACATAGTATTGAGATATATAATGAATATAATAAATGAATTATATATATATAAGTACTGTATATATAGTGTATACATTTAGAGCATATAAATACTATTATATATGTAAACATATTCATCAATGGATAGGAATATTAATAAATACAGAGGGATGTACATATAGGTTGCATAATTTCATTCACAAAGGACTTTTTGTTGTCACCTACGCAGTGTCACATGCTCATTACACAGAGCACTAAGATACCAATATAATTTTTAAAGCACCTACTTAACTTGTGTCTCTGTTCTGGAAACCGAAATTTGACTTTGATACTTTTTTTTTCCAACTAAGTGAGCAGAATGCACTAAAATTTATCTAGAATTAAGCAGGGCTATACATCAAAATCATCTAATTTCAGTTGTTGCATCTCTATTAAAAGGGCCTTTCTTTTTCTAATATTTTCCCATCCTGCCTAATGTGCTAGCAATACCCCTGTTATTCTTGGAGCTATTTACTTACTTTCTCACTCACATATATGCCTTGTCATAAGCTCTTCTCTGTAACAACAAACGTGCTTTCCACTAAATACAATGCTTACGTGCTTGCTTACAGAGTTATCATACCATTTTCACAGGAAAAAATTTCTACATACTTTTATTCACTTACAGCGCCAGGTATATTTTAATCCTGACATAACATAATATACATTCAATATGGTATAATGAATAATGAACCTCCAGTGCATTACATGTTGAGATTTACATGTAAATGTAAATTACATGTAAATGATGCAAGTTTGACACAATTCTTACAACTCAACTCAGTGAATCAAAACATCATGAGAAATATTTGTAAGCTCTATTTAAACAAGACAAAAATATTAAAACAAAGATACATCAAAATGATACCTATACTCAAAGGAAACATTGAAAACACTCAATTGAGTACTTTGGAGCCAAAGTTTAACAGAGGAGTTATATTTTGACAGGGAGAAATTATAGAAAGGAGAGGAATTTTATGCAATTATCATGTATTTCTAAATTCAACATATGTGTGCTTATTAATCATGTATTTATACAAGGCATAAGCTAAATGTTGAGATAGATGGAAGAAAACAATACAGTTATCAATTGTTAAATTCTACTAAGTATCAGATGTGCTCCTTAGAACTAAGGATTAAAAGATGAATAAAAAATACACCCTAAGATAAAGGTACTTACATTCTCAGGGGGGATGAACAATACTTAAATAAGTAGTTATGTGTACAGTGGTGCAAAGTACCTGTAAAATGTTATGGGAACACAAGTGAAAAAATAAGTTTCCTAGGGCAACTGGAATGTATTTGTCCAAGGCAGCTGAGAGGAGTTATCATGTGACCTGTATGTAGAAAAATGGGATGATTTCCTCAGAAGAATTAATCACATGAAGAAAGTCATGCAGGTAGAGAAATCAAAATGAATTTTTATACAGAGCCTTAAAAATAAGTGGGGAGCTCTGGAAATATCTAGTCTGGTGTTGAACAGTCTTCTTTTCATTAACACTCCCATTCCCACAGAAGACTTTTTGGGCAATTTTTCTTAAATCACCTCCCATTCCATGGAATTAACTACTAAGGATAAAAATTTTGTTGTCTATGTTTAAGCTTTGGAGACCTAAAAGCCATTATAATATCAAAGAATATTTCCCCAAGAGGCATTTTTAGCTCTTTTGGGGACAGCATCACCAATTTTGAGAATGTGTGACATCGTCCACTATTATGTTAAGTAAGCGGGATTGGATACTAAGGAGGTTGTAGTAGTAAGTATCTACATATCATGGAAGCCAATGAGTTATTCCAAGGGTTTTAGAATTCTGTGGGTAAAGACTTTTGTAGAAAGTGCTGGTATACTCAGAAAATAGGAAAAAGCTTAGTTAAAAAACATAAGTAATGAAGGAGTGGAATAGAAGGGAAGAGTGTTAAAAAGCTTTTCACTGTGTTGTGGAGTAGAATATTAGAGAAAGGTTACATTAATTTTTAGGCATGGAAGCCTGCTTTAGAATGGTTCATCTTGACATTACATCCTAACTCTATGAAAGTGGTTGACTCACATACAGTATGTGTGTGTGTGTGTGTGTGTGTGTAATAATGACTTCTTCACTTTAAGGATGGTCAAGGATTATATGGGGATGGGATACTAATATGAGCTGCCATACAGTGAGCCTCTCCTGAATTGCTCCTCTTTGCTAATCTAAAATAACCTACTAGCTGTTTAGGGAACTCAATCTTGGGTAACAGAAAATATACTTGTTTTGATGTATGTGCTTATGAATATTTATTGGCTTATTCCATTGTCTTTATTCAGGTCCTAATAATATAATATAATTGTGAATTTTACCCTATAATGATGAGAGTTATTTACATTGTCAATCATCTTGTAATTATAAAATATTTCAGGTAAAAATTCAGTAAATGATAGCAAACAACATTTATTTTTCTCCACACAGCAGCAATAATTTTCTCATCCTCATTTTATGATGTCATTATGATAGATTTCGATTTCTAGGCATATTTCCAGACTTTGTCAATTCCCAATATTAGTGAATAATTTATTCCACATGTTTTAGTATATTCTGAAATAACAAGGTGCAAAAGATGTTGACCTAGATTGAGTGTGTTAATTGCACTAGATAATTTTAGATTTTGGAATTTCTCAAAATATAGCAGATATACTTAGATCTACCTGAGATAAAATTATACCTGGGGCTAGTCGGTATCCAGTGCTGGACCCTTAAGATATACAAATAAGTAATGCCAGGGGCTGAACCAACCTGATATTCTTTATTGTGCAGTGATGATGAATACAGATTGTTGCAGTGAGGACACAGAAGCTCTCTGTAATAATTTTTTGCTTTAGCTTAAGAAACTCAGGATGGATTTTGGTAAAAGATGATAACATGGGAGAGAAGCCCATTGATGTTTTTCCCTTCATTATCACATCCCATTACATTCCGATAGTGCGGAGCAATTAGTCACAGAGAAAAATCAATGAGGGTGGTAATGACAGTCAAAAAGAGTACCAACAACAGAATTACCCAGATAGAAGTGATGTGTTTGTGTATGTGTGTGTGTGTGAGAGAGAGAGGAAAAATGTGTCTATAGGTACAAATTTCATTATTACACATGCAAATATAATTTATGACTAATTATAAAGCCCCAATGGGGAAAAAAACTAGCATTTATGTTTTATTTCAGCTATATTGCCTATTTTACAATGGAAGATTTATTTCCTACAGAATTTTACAAGAATATTTAGTGATTGTAACAACTTCTTAGTGAAACCTGTCAGTTTGATTTAAATTGGAGTTAATGGAAGTTCTGTGCTTGTTACGTAAGATAGCAATTGTACCTGCAGCAGGTTTCTGTCAAGTATTTACCCTTTTAAATTTTGATTCGTACTATTCTACATAGTGGTCATTTATTCAGTCAATCCAACACAATTAATGTGCTGAAAAGAAATCTCAAAATTACATATCTTAATCATTTCAATTCAGTTACAACTAAACCTAATAGAATAAAAGCACATGTCATTTGCTGCCATGAATTAATTACAACAGCTGCAGGAACATTTTGTTGTAAGTCCCTCCCCTTTGGTCCTCCTTTGCAGGCTAATTTGCCCTGAATGCTCTCATTCTTTCTTATTCCTGTATGCCTTCCTTCCCCCTTTGCATTTATTTATCCTTCCTGTACAGCATATTCTCATCTTTAGTATTCACTTTGCTTTTCTCTTTTTTTCCTTCTCATCACTATATTGTTATTTCTTCCTTATAGTGCACTGTATCTAGGGTTTTCTTCAACTTTTTCATCACTTGCATTAAATCTTCTCCTCTCTTGTTCTACAACTCTTTCTTCTTTTCTCTAGTAAAATGAGAAGGCCTTAGGTCAAGAGAAATGATTTTTTAAAATTTGTATTTGCTGTACTTAGCAAAATGAAGCATACATATGGATAAATAGTGACTAAGATTTATTCTTTCTTTTGACAGCATGTTCTTAATTTTGAAGTAGAGGTTTATTTAATATCTTTTTCATGTCAGCAGGTATGCAAAGTACTAAAGATAATATGATGAATCAGACCTGTTCCTTTCCAATAAGGAATCTATTAGCATAAATATATAACATGGTTTTGCTAACCACAAATACATTCGCTCTATAGCATTTCACCATGAGTTTGAATACACTCCAGTTGTAAAGCTTGATCATGAGAACTTTGTGCTTCCCCAGTTCAGTTGTTCAGCTCTTCTCTGAAATTTATTTAGAAAAATTGGCTAGAGTCTTGGTTTCTAATTGCTTCTCTATCAAAAACATCAACTCCAATACTAGTAAGTGTTACCCTGTATCTGCTTCCTGAATTTGTACTTGTTCAATAACATTACCATCAGTCCTAGATCTCTGCTCTATGTACAGCTGTGACACTAAAGACTACTGTGTTTGGGCTTTATATACCAAATAGGACCCTGCCCTGCAAGGATTCTCAAAGAAGAGCACAGAGAGAGAAGGAACAAAATTTTTAGGCTGAGAGTAAAGCTAGGGTAAGAGCTTGATTAGAGAATGTGCTTCAGTCTCATAGTCAAAACTAGTGACCTATCTCTAATTGCAAAATACAGACCTTTGAACTCCAAAAAATTAGGCATTGCTAGTTCTGCATAGTAGTTCTCAACACTTGTCAACTCAGTCAATTTAAAAACAATGTAACCCAAGGAAAGTTGGATATGAGCAAGCAAATGATCACACTTCATCTATGTGACAAAAGCATGCTTTTAACATCTCCCGGGGCTGATTGTCTATCAACCCCCTCTGCATATGCTCCTTAGTGTACAGTGCAGAGTGGCACAATGGACAAAAGCAGTAGTTGCCAGGTTGTTTTTCTTTTTATTTCTTAGGCATGACATCAAGAGAAGGGATTAATCCATACATAAAATGTCCCAGAAAGGGTTTTTGTAAATTGCGTTATAGCACCTGATACTGTCTTCTAAAACCATAAACTATGACCAGGCCTGTACTAATTAAGGAAGATTGGACAGAGAAAAATGTGCTGCAACTCTGACCCTGACTCTGTCATTGACATATGCCATGAAGTGTGAAATGGACCCTGTGGCAGGACTTGGGAGCAGCTTGAGTTTATCAGTAACCCCATAGTAGTTATCAGCTTGTATCAAATATGTTATATTTCAAGCAGGCTATGGTCCAAGCAAACCATCAATGATTCAATACCAGGTAAAGGAAAATGTTGACATCATATAGAAAAAGATACATAGACCAAAGAGGTTTGTGATCTGGGAATAGCAGAAATACAGAATTATGACAGTTTACTCCCAAATAACAGTGAGAGATTGTCTAATCTTTCAATGCCAAGATCCATTTAGAGTCCTAGTGACCGAACAAAATGGTGGTGAGGACATGTTACCCACATAAGGACGTAAGAAAATAGAGTGAAGCAGAAACTTGTTTTCACAGAGACAGCAAATTAGAGCATGCATCTATAATGGAGGTATAAGGATTTTTTTAATGAAGTGGTAACACAGTTGAAACTGTGATGATAATTTTACTAATGTTTAGAATATTGGATTAAAATTACTAAAATACCCCATGTGTGAACTGAACTGTGTTCCCACAAAATTCGTATGTTGAAGTCCTACATCAAGTACCTCAGGATGTGACTATATTTGCAGTTAGTGTCTGTAAAGAGGTAAGTTATAATAAAGCCATTAGGGAGGTCCCTAATTCAGTACGTCTGCTATCCTTTTAAAAAGAGATTAGAACACAAACGTATGAAAAGGGAAGACATAGGGAGAAGACAGCCCTCTGAAAAACAAGGAGACAGACCTCAGAAGAAATTCAAGCTGCCAACACCTTGAGCTCACAGTTATAACCTCCTGAACTGTGAGAAAAGAAATATTTATTGTTTAAGCCACCAGCCTATAGTACTGTGTTAAGCCAGCCCGGATAAAGGTTACTGTAAGACAAAGAAATCAAAGCAAGGTTACTATATATGTAGTAGTTTAATTGTTCTAGTTACGTAGAAAAGCTAAACATAGAATAATAATTCTCTTAGGCAAAATAACTTTCCTTCCATGGGCCTCTTTTTAACATCTCCAGGGTCTATTGCCAGGAATTCCCCTCTTCATATGTTCTTTAGTGGGCATGTATGTTTGAAATCATTCCCTAGGTAATTCTTATATGCACATCACCAGGCTAATCACCACACTTGCTTTAGAACCACGGCTCCAATTTAAAAATGTAATGATGGAATGACAGCTGGAATCATAGTTCTCTGGTCCCAACAGTCTCCTAAATTTTCCAATTTTTCCCCCTCCCATTCATCTAGTCATTATGACTCATTCACATTCTCCTATGCTATATGATATCTCCTTGACCACTTAGTACATCGACATCCAGGTATTTCCTGGCACCATTTTTACTGGGTCTCATATTTCAATTGCTATACTGGCTATTCAATAATTGCTTATTATTTGCTCTACTTCCAAGTGGACCTCATTATGGGCTTTATTATGATCTTTATGAGATCTTTATTATGATCTCAATAAAAATAAAACATATTTTCTATTTAACTGAGACATTAATTTATCAAGATAATTGTATTTGCTTGGCTTTTATTTTGGAGTATTGAATTATATATATGTGGTAGAAATATATGTTATATACTATTTATGTTTATGAAGTTACATATACAAAAATAATTAGAAATATAAATACACTGTAAATTTGAATATACCAAAATCTATTTCTAATCTTACAGCCATTTGTGATAGAAGCAAATTTAAGACTACTTTAAAAATTCTAAGCCACATATGGCAAAGCAAGATTTTCATTCATGTCTCCGTATCTCTTTTCCTGTTTCTGCTTGACTTGGGAAGAGGTAAAGACACAGGTCGCACGAACATGATTCATTCAAGTTTTTCTGCCAGTGTGGTCAATACTACAAAGGCAATGGCTTGTTTATTTTTTAAAAGCTCTACTTTATAAAATCTGGAAATTGAAGTAACACCGTGGGATGTAGTAAAAACTGCTGCCAATCCTCCAAGATGAAACCCAAATGATGGCTCCCTCAAAAACGAAGCTGAGTGATTACTGCTGACAAAGGCACAGAATGACCAAAATCTCAAGGACCTCCAGGGGTAGGAGTTAGGATGCTGGGGAGGGGGGAGGAGATAAAAGACTGAAGGTGGGAGAAACAGGATGGTCATGGAAGAACAGACTCTGGTACAGCAATCGAAGCTGGGCAAATAGTCTTTAACAGGAAAAACAAGTATTTCTCAACCCTTTTCTGGAATCTGAGCACATTAGCGACCTTTTAAGAGCAAATACATTTTCTTTCTAATATTGGGCTGTATATACTGTCCCAGATTTTGCTGTTGTGCTGCAGAGCTGGTGTTTCTTGTAAAATTGAAAGCAAAGTTCGAATTAAATTTTGTGTAACAACTGTGTGCAGAGTGAATATATTAATGGTTCAAGGATCTTATAGGAGTGTTCTTGGCCTATTCAGACCGAGAACTTGGGCAAATCCTTTATCCTTACTTTCTTATATTAATTGAGAAAATGGCATTGCCTTCAATGTCTGTATAGGTTGCAACCATATGTTAAGCACAAAGAACATTATAATGAATGACAGTCATTTGTGGGTTCCTGCTATTAATATAAATTCAAAGAATAATAAATAAAAACTGCAATGCATGCCTTAAAGATGAAGAAGGTAATTTCTAAAATCATTATCCTTGTGCCAGTCTTAGAATTTTCAATACAAATATGCATCATTTTATAGAATGATGTATTCTTGAAAAATGGTGTATTTTTACATTCAAAGAAGTTAGATCATGTATTAAATTTATTTTAGGAGACATGTTACTGCAATTCCAAAGTGAAATATTTTGCAAGGTGAAGAATTTTATTAAGTAAATATTCACCTGGTAAGTTAAATTGACACTTTTAAAAGTTAAGGTTTACATACAAAATCTACTTTAAAAAAGAGAAAGTGACTTCAGTATTTTCATCAATCAATGCATAACCATCTTTTATGTGTTCTTATTTAATATGTATTAAACACCAATTCATGAACATTGTACTCAGCTATCAACACCACTATATCTCACCCTGAGTGAAGCTTACCTAACCCATGTATTTTCTTCGTAAGGTACATCACAGCCTTCTTGCATTTAGGAAAGCTAAGCAGCTCTTCAGAGCTATCCTTAGGGACATTTTTAAGCAGTGAAATCACCAACAGAAAGCACAAAATTATGAAAAACATGACACCAAATGCCGTGAAAAGGACATTGTTTACAGCAGAGAGCTGAAACAAGAAGGCAGAGCTTTGCTTCATTTGACTTCATCTGGGAATATTTGCAGCAGATGACTCAAGCGTTTCGCTCATGCATGTCTATGGATGACCATGAAAGTGCCGCTAGCATTGATTTTGAGGTTACAAATAAATTCTAGCAAGTAGGCAAATTTGCAGATACGGAACCCATGAAGAATGGAGATCAGCTTTAATAGAAATCCAGGAAAATGAAACTGGGTCTTGAATCTACAGAGTATGAAAGCAAAAATCAAAACCAAACTTGGTTCGTGTGAGGTCTCCCATTTTCATCCTGGGAATGGACAGGAAAAACTTGAGTTGAAGAAAACATTTAACTTATGATTTTCAGCAATTTGAAATACTTCATCTGTGTTTGAATGCATGACTCATAAGTCAGGAATAACATCCTCTGAGAGATTTTTTTTCTAATAGAAGAGTCCATGCCTACTTTCTTTTCATAGTTAAGTTATTTATTTGTCCATACAGAACTGAAAAAATTATGTAAATTAAAAAAGACATTCAATGGTACAATGTATTTCCCTGAAAGCCTGATAATGCATAACTGAATGAAGAATGGGATTAGAGCTGAGGAGAAATATAATCAAGATAAACTAATAACAATTGGTCCAGTATCTAGAAATTGAAATTAATGGGCAAACAGAGTGAGCGGTGCATAAAATTTTACTGACAAAATCGGTACCTGCGTTATTTTACATTCAAAAGTACTTAACAATTCTATGAAACAGTTGCTGCTCAATTAGAACTCAATTATATGTTAAATGAACTAAATGCCATTTCATTTGCACAGAGGAATCTTTAATAATTACTAATGGAAATTTAATCAAATACGAGTTGATATTGCAATGTGTTCAGCAATAGAATATGAATGAGTTTTATTGGTACTAACTAGATCCATTATCTAGATCATGACGCTGATGAGGTCAAGTGTGAGGGTTTGATCCTTACACAGCATATCAAGCAAAAAGAATATTAGACGAGTAACAGATGACATCTCATAATTGGCTCTTTACCTTACAAATGTACCCCTTTGGCCATGATAGAACAAAGTGATTATGAATAAGGAAAATCACTCGAAGTAGCTCAAAATATGTTAGTCAGTAGTTTTGTCTTAAAATGCAAAAAGCAACAATTGAAAGGATTTATGAGTAAATAAGTTCTTGATGATTAGCACATAAGCCTCATATATCCAAAGAATTACACTTATTTCCGTAAAAGGGAGCATGAGGTCTCTGTTCCTCTTGCATCACTGCCCATATCCAACATCCATTATTCCAGAACGTGGATATTTGTATGATATTCTCTTATCAGGGAGGAACAAAAAGTTTATAATGTATATATAGAAATCCAAATGAAAATAAAATTTAATCATTTAAAAGGGTTTTTTTTCCACATGTAAACACTGGGCTCAACTTGAATAGTAAATGTCTGCTACGTATTTGTATATAGTGCAGTATTGTATTCTCTGGCATGTTTTATTTATATCTTTTAGTTTTGTTATTTAGTTTGTATTATTACAAGTAATTACGCACTGTGTTGCTTTCTAACATTTATAAAAAATTTAAATGTTTATAAGTGCATTCTTATCTTCCCTTTTTAAAATTAGTTTTGAGAAGCTATAGGAGTTTGAAATCTATTTCCTCTATCTTTTAATTCTAATACTGACCCTCCAAATTACGTGTGTAATTATACTGAATTCCTAACATCAGAGCACTATTAGGGGAGCAAAAAAAAAAGCATAATTTTATTCCCCTCATTACCTGGTATTTTATGAATACCTTTTGCTTCAGTAAAACTATCTGCTGTATCAATATTTGCCCTTTAGGCTTACAATTTCTACAGAATAAAGTAAAAGAAATAGATTGTTGTTTGTTGAGTGTCATATTACTATAAAAATGAAGTGAAGTTAACATACATTTTTTTATTAGTAAACAATGCTATACCAGTGATTGAGACAGGTATTCAAGACAATGCTTGTATAATATCACAGTGTCCCTTGGGGGATTCTGCCACTGTGGGAGAACATATCATTCTGAAGTTTAGTTTGATGTTAAACAAATCTCAGCATAGTGACATACTTCATGTAGTGTATAAATCTAAATTCTACCTTTATGAACAAAACACAAGTACTGAGTTATTAAGGGCTTATTTGAAGACAGCCACTGAGTGAACTGCCTGCTATTCAATGTAACTATCTCAAAGGGACAACAAGAGAGACCTAGTTGTTGGAACTCAAGCCTACGTATCAAAGAATGTGAACAATGCCTAATGGATTTCAAGCTGAAGAGAAATGGTTGTACTAATATAATACCAGTGTGAATTATTCTTTCATTAGCAGTTCCAGTTTGCAAAACACTCATTGTGCTAGATATTCTTTTGAGCTTTATATCCTACAGCTGAGCCTACTAGTATTTTAGACTTTGAGACACTGGTGTTTTAAAAGGTGTCATGTCATATAGCCCTAATCCAGCTAGGTGATAATAATACCTGTTAAATTTTTAACATTTAGCTTTGAATGTGTATTCAGAGGATCTAAAAGATCATGTAAATAGATCTTAAGGCACTATATCCATTATACATTTTCTTGAAAAAGTGTAATTAGGAGAAATGTGCTACTGGGAATGAAAATTTATGAGCTATCAGATAAGATTATTTTTAGAGGCAGACAATAGGTTTCCTATTCTATAATATATTAAGTTATATTTCTGTAAGGTATTGACTCAGCTTATGCAAAATAACAATATATAAAAAAGATGTACATAATACATATAAGGCATATGACTTTCCTAGTTGTAAACTGTTTGATTTAAATTCCATAATTTGTTTCTCTTTCTCAGCTACCCACACCCTTTCAATAAACACCTTATATTTAGATAATATCTAGATAAATATAAGGTTTTCACATATGCACGGTTTCTCCCACCCCATTTATCAGGACACCCACCCAGTAGAGTGATTAAATCAATAGGGAAGAACTATATTCCTGCCTCCCTGCACCAGATCCTCCAAGCAAGGGATGTCCGTGCACCATCCTATAATAATTCTCTTGGACACATTTCTGTTAACTTCATTTAAAAATCTTTCACATATTCAAGCATTATCTATACCTCATTTTGATACACAGCTCATACATGTAAACTTCCCACATGACAGGCTTCCTCTCATTCTTTCTACATTATCCTTCCACTGACATTCTATTTCACTTTATTAATTCTATTTGTGAGCGAAAGAAAAACAGAAGAAAAAACCCTTAAACAATAAAAAAATAAATTAATATTTAAATAATGACTGAAAAACCATATTACATAAGACTACCTGATGGTTTAGAAAGAACTTTTGCAATGTGTTAAATGGGAAAAAATAAAAGACTACAAAGCAAAAAAGTACAGGATGACTCCAAAGTTGTAAAAGAAAAAATGTATTTGCATACAGAAATAAACTTGGAGGATATATACCTCTAAATAACATTAATAAACATAAAAAAGTAATACAAGCATATGGTAACATGTCCATACAGTGAGAAAGATTATAAAACAAAAAGTAAAATGTCACCCTTTTCCCTACATTTAGCTCCTGCTCTTCCAGAAGTAAATGGCTTCAATTATTTAAGTTATTAGGTCTAATCTTAGATGTTATTCCATTTCTAAAAAAAAACTTTATTTCTTGAAATATCAACATAAAACAATCTCTGTTGAGTCCCTACACCCACTGTGAAAGATGATGAATATAGCTTAGTTCTTTTCTTACACTTTGAGGAGACTATGAAATAGCACTATTTTGGTCTTGAAAATCCTGAAATACGTAGGTTTTGTTGTTTATTTATTGTCCTAGTAGCCAAGTTTCTTGTACCCATTACCATAAAGCAGCTGTATGTCTGAACCGAAGGAAATTGGCAAACATCTCTTCTGCAGTTTTACCTATTTTTATTATGGAATCATGTTTCCATTAATGAATTTAAGAGAAATAGATCCCTTTGAGTTTTTGGTAGACAAGGTGTTTTCACTGGTTATCCCTTTAAGTCAGGCTTTCAGACCTGGAAGACTTAATTTATAGGGGTCACGATATGCCTTTGTTTCTGAAAAGATAGTGTTTAGATGAATCAGCAGGGTTAGGCTCAGTCATCAAGTACAGATGCCTCCGTGATTATCAGGCCTCAGTCGGTTCATATTACTACAGTGTGTGCTTTCTGGCAGAAGACTTAATACAGTGATGAGGGTTTTAAGCATTGTAAGGCTATCATGTTTGATAGGGAATAAAGGCATTAAACAACTGTGACCTGGCTCTGTCTTTAGAATTCCAATCCTTTTATAACTTATTTTAGTGAAGTGTAATATTACTTAGGTCAGAAACAGAAATAAGACATAAATAAATATAATATGCATCAATATAGTTTTTAATCACTCTATTTTAGATAACTTTTATTTAGCATGATTTATCTCAGTGTTCTGTAACTTCCATATTTTTAAACCAGCAATATGAATATATATTATATGTTACATGTTATCTATTAATAATATACTTTTAATTATATAGTATATAAATGTAATATTATATATTATTCACAAATAATAATGTGTGTAATTACTTTTCTCATGGTGGAGGTAAAGAAGAATACATTCAAACAATCCATTCAAAGAATTTCAAATTCTTTAATTTTGCTTTCACTCCTATGTTGATAGTTTTACTGAGAATAAAATTTGAGATTAAAGATATTTTACCTCCAACAGTTTAAAGGTATTTCTCAAGTTTTTCTAGCATCAAATGTTGTTAGTAGTAAATAACGAGATGCCAATATAATTGTATTTTAGGTAGGCATTTTCTCTATCTTTGGGAGCATTTTGAATTTCTTCTTTGCTTTCATTGGGCTAAAATTTCACTTGTTACACAAAAGTAGAATATTGACATTAAATGCTATGCCTTCCTTGAAACAATTAACTTGACTCCTGTTACATTTGCTACCCCAACTCTGAAACTGCCAAGACTGAGTTTGGAAATTTGTAGTGTGCCAAGGAAAGAATAAGCCACCATTTTTAATACGGTTTTTCATGGTTTGTTTCTCTAGCTGTGGTTTACATATTAGATATTTCTTTCTGCTTTCTCTTCCCCATAATGTCTCTCCTTCTCCTAACTCATCCCTTCCCTCCTTTTCTTAGAGTTATATGTGGTTAGCTTGTACATGTGTTTGTGTGCAAAAATTTCTTTAGCATTGCTTCACTGAGAGAAGAGGGAATTCATGTACTCAGTCAATCTTCATAAACTGTATGAGAATGTCTTTTTTAACTTTCTAGTATGGAGTGCCTTTAGAACTAAATTTACTCTTAAGAGAAAAGTATCTGAAACTGAGCAAACATTTCTTAATCTTTAATGTAAAAATTATTTCTGTAATGAAATTTTTTTCACTTGAAGAGCCAATAATAGGACTCGTTTTCTATAAAGGCATTTATTTTTAACCCATCTGTAGAAGGAAATCTAGATATCATATTCTTTATAGTTTTATACTAAACTGCCATCTACTGATAAGTGGATTCTTTAAAAAGTGGCAATATATAATAACCTTTATATGTGGGTGTGCAATCTGTGTGCATGCGTGTGTGTATTATCCTACAGGCATGCACTGAATATCTCTTGTGTGCCAAGTACTATTCTATTAACTAAGTATATACAAATAAATAAAAGCCCTACTTTAGTGGAGCTTCAGTTTTAAACACAGCCATAAAGTAGGCTCTTATATCAATAATGGAAACCAAGTCATACATCTGACACCTACTTGAGAGAAGAGAAGCAATTAGACCAGATGTGATGTGGGCAGCTCTAGAGAAACTGAGGTGATGGGAAGAAATCACTTACAATGTCTCTATATTTCAACGACTTGCGATGTCTGAAATATTGCTTTGCCATCCTTACTTCACTGAACATCTATGAAAAAATGAAATCCAAACATAATTCAGGAAAACATCATGGAACAGTGGAAGAAAGCAGTCTAGAACTGAGTATACCTAAGTTCTGAAGCCTATTCCTGGTATTCATATGTGCTGTATTTCTGCCACACAAAAAAACTACATTTTATACTATTCAGTATAAGATTTAGTTATATAGACCTATCTTGTCAAGGAAAAATAGTAGTTTAAGTGGCTCACACAGAGTTAGAAGTTTTTATTCAGTCGATGCACATCAGGGAAAATCTGAAGATCAAATAACTCCCTAAGGCAAAGCAGAATTAGAAATTGATAATTTAAGGAGTAAAGAAGGTTACATGCCCTTGTGGTCTGACCCAGTCATTGTTTTCTTGATCTGTAACTGACACTAAATTTGTAGTTTGAATGGCTGGACAGGGTTCCATTTTTTTGTGACTCTTGTTTAGGATCTTGGTTCAGCTTTTCTGGAAACTGTGGAAACAGCTTTTTGCAAAGCTGCTTTTGTCCTGCTGCTAGAGACCAGTACACAGGGATTATGAAGGTTTTGCACACTGAGGTGGGAGAGCAGATCTTAGAGATCATTTTAGAAGTTTTCATATGATAGACAGGTAGACACACAGACAGATAGAGATAGAGATGTGATTTGATTCAGTAAATAGTGGGTAGGGAGGAAGAAAATGATCCTTCCTGTGGGTCGTTATAAAGCTCAAATTTTATATCAGTTTGAAGTGCCCTGGTCTTCTACTGTCTTGAAAAGATGAGAATTGTGAGCATAATAGTTAAACTGCACTGCTTTATTATACACAATAGAAATGTAAAAATAGCTGGAATGGTTGTTTTATATCGTGAATTTGAGAGTAATTTATCTGTGAACCTGCTTTACCTGGTGATTATCTTAGAAAAGTGTTGTAAACATGTAAATGAAAATATGTGAATGTGCCTTAATTAGACACTTTAAAAAAATGTGCACATTACTCTGGATATATCCCCCTCACTAGTTACATGAGAATCAAAAGGCTAATTTCCTCCCATGACCTGATGGAAAAAAATATGTGAAGTAAGGAGTATAATTTTTTTAAGAGATGATTCTTTAGAAACAACTGCCTACTAGAAGTCTGTCTGTTCATCCACCTTTAAAGTATGCTATAATCTGGTTCTTAAAAAAAATTACCTAAAATGTCTTGGTTGTATATAATAAGTGATAAGCTGTTTGAAATGATGGAACAGCCTAAACCTGTAAGGTACCTTTGAAATGTCTGAGAATTAAGCAACAGATGTGCTTTACACTCATTTTCTTTAATATGCTGATCTTCAGAAGCCCTTTCTTTAAATAGTTAGAATCAAAGTATTAAAATTTTATTCTCTCTGCAGCAGGACAAAGGGAAATCTTAAAGGTAGCGTCAATGTATTTTGCATTAGACCACTTTGGATAATATACACACTTGCCAGAGTTAATTTCTAATTTTGTACTCTTGATAATGGGGTTTGGTATAATTAAGTTACTAGGAGGTTTTTGCAAATTTTTTCAATACTAAAGGACACTGTATCTACTTTTATTGAAATTATCATCAAACGATCATATTTATGGTACAGAAACATGTTTGTTAATAAAGGCAACATTAAGGATATGAGTATGCTGTACCCAATGGAAAAAAATCTGTCATACAATTTGTTAACATTTATGTCAGTGGAAAGCATAACACTGTCAGAATTTTATTCCCTCTTCAGAATAGAGCAAGGACAATTTAATGTACTAATTTTTATTTTCCCTGTGTTCAGTCCCAAAATCAATAGATCAAAGATGTGTCTAAGAATTATGTATGTACTTAGAGCTAACACAAAATTGGCATTTTACTAACTGGACTCTGTAGATATTATATCTGGCTTAATATTTACTGTTAGAGGTTTTGAATGTACATTTTGTCTCCAAATTTTCTATAGGCTACACCATGTGAAGAATTAGAATGATCTGTATTTCATTCACCGACTAAGCCAATCCACCTCCCTAAGGTTTTATTAACCAAATTCTCACCACCACATCATGCCTTTTAGAACTTTTTCTTCTCCACCCTGAGGTGCTGTGAAGACATCTGAAAAATTTCCATCACATGCTTTAGATGCCAAAATTGTTAATGCAACTTGAGAACTTTAAATACCAATAAACTATCATCTTGTTTTAACTTTAACATAATCCAATCCCTTTCTTATCAAACTTAACTCCTCACCCAAGTTTTATTTCCCAGTGATTGGCAGCACCATAAATCTAATTGCAAATGTCTTAAATCAGGAAAGCCGTTCATACCTCTATCTCTCAGTATCAAGCAACTGATCACTAAAGATGATTGACTACATCTTTAAATATTCTCAGATCCTGCACTTATTCTTACCATCCTGTTCTCATGTACCTAATGAGGACAACTGATAATTTTCATTTGGGTAAGTGACAGTCTTCAATTGTTTTCCTGAAAGAAGCCCAGGTGAATTTTCCAAAACATAAATTGTCACTCCCCCTCTTGACTGACTCCACATTAAATTTAGGATCAAGTCCAAATGCTTCAATGAGGCCTACAAATCATGTCTTAAATAATCCTAGCCTACCCAGACTTGTCCTTTTCTCACTGAACCAGCTATACCAAAAAGTGATCTGGGATTGTATTTTCCCCTTGCTTTTAGACTTCAAATATCTTCTTTCTGGCTAAAATACTGGTCTCCTTCCTCTTGCCCCATTTTGCCAAAACATCAATGACTCATAATCTAAGACTCAACTTTTTCCATCTTTGCTGCTCCCTGAATTGAGCCTATTGGCCTTACCATGGGCTGCTGTTGCTTTTCCACATAATCTGTCCTAATGTCCATCACACTTGACATCCTCATGGGTGCGTCACAGTATCTAGCTTAGTGCCAGATACATGATAAACATTTGATACATGTGTGTTAAGTGAATTAATGAATGACAGCTTAGAGTAATAGAGGGATATAGAGAATAATTCATGAATCTATATTAGACAATAAATTCACTTACATTATTGGGTTTTATTGTTGGTTTTTTGGAAGGTGGTGGTCAGTGGCTATCAACTAAAATAGTATTCACACCTCTAATGTGTTAGTTAATCTCCTTTAATTAATTCTATTTCCTCTTAATAAAATGACCAAGTGAAAGGTTTTGAGAAAGATAATTCTAAGCAATAGATGGAGGAGGGAATAGATGCATATCTTTTCACTAGTAAGTATAGAAGATGCTAAAGTTTAAATATACTCAGAAGAGAACTGAGCTCCTTCAGAATAGGTGACTTTGAAGCCAACCAGGAGTAGAGGAGAAAGATAGAAGTTTCCTCTTTGAAGTTACTATTTTGGTAGGATCTTACCAGAATTATCCTTAAAAAAGAGAATTTTAATCTAATACTCTTGGAACCTAGACCCTAAAAGGGACTTTTTTTTTTGTTATCATTAATCTACAATTACACGAAGAACATTATGTTTACTAGGCTCTCCCCTACCGCAAGTCCCCCCCACAAACCCCATTACAGTCACTGTTCATCAGCATAGTAAGATGTTCTAGAATCACTACTTGTCTTCTCTGTGTTGCAAAGCCCTCCCCTTTCCCCCACCCCCCACATTGTACATGCTAATCATAATACCCCCTTTCTTCTTCCCTGCCCTTATCCCTCCCTACCCTCCCATTCTCCCCAGTCTCTTTTCCTTTGGTAACTGTTAGTCCATTCTTGGGATGTGTGATTCTGCTGCTGTTTTGTTCCTTCAGTTTTTCTTTTGTTTTTATACTCCACAGATGAGGGAAATCATTTGGTATTTGTCTTTCTCAGCTTGGCTTATTTCACTGAGCATAATACCCTCTAGCTCCATCCGTAATACCCTCTAGCTCCATACCCTCTAGCTTTATTATGTTGAGGTACCAACTGTTGCAAATGGTAAGATCTGTTTTCTTCTTATGGCTGAATAATATTCCATTGTGTATATGTACCACATCTTCTTTATTCATTCATCTACTGATGGACACCCTTTTGTTCTATTGATGCTGTCCTTTGCTGTATAGAAGGTTTTCAGCTTGATATAGTTCCACTTGTTCATTTTTGCTTTTGTTTGCCTTGCCTGGGGAGATATATTCATGAAGAAGTCACTCATGTTTATGTCCAAGAGATTTTTACCTATGTTTTTTTCTAAGAGTTTTATGGTATCATGACTTACACTCAGGTCGTTGATCCATTTTGAATTTACTTTTGTGTATGGGGTTAGACAGTGATCCAGTTTCATTCTCTTACATGTAGCTGTCCAGTTTTGCCAGCACCATCTGTTGAAGAGACTGTCATTTCCCCATTGTATGTCAATGGCTCCTTTCTCGAATATTAATTGACCATATATATTTGGGTTAATGTCTGCAGTCTCTAATCTGTTCCACTGGTCTGTGGCTCTATTCTTATGCCAGTACCAAATTGTCTTGATTACTATGGCTTTATAGTAGAGCTTGAAGTTGGGGAGTGAGATCCCCACCACTTTATTCTTCTTTCTCAGGATTGCTTTGGCTATTTGGGGTCTTTGGTGTTTCCATATGAATTTTTGAACTGTTTGTTCAAGTTTGTTGAAGAATGTTGTTGGTAATTTGATAGAGATTGCATCAAATCTGTATATTGCTTTGGGCAGGATGGCCATTTTGACAATATTAATTCTTCCTAGCCAAGAGGATGGGATGAGTTTCCATTTGTTAGTGTCCTCTTTAATTTCTCCTGAGAGTGTCTTATAGTTTTCAGGGTATAGGTCTTTCACTTCTTTGATTAGGTTTATTCCTAGGTATTTTATTCTTTTTTATGCAATTGTGAATGGAATTGTTTTCCTGATTTCTCTTTCTATTGGCTCATTGTTAGTGTATAGGAAAGCCACAGATTTCTGTGTGTTAATTTTGTATCCTGCAACTTTACTGTATTCCGATATCAGTTCTAATAGTTTTGGAGTGGAGTCTTTAGGGTTTTTTATGTACAATATCATGTCATCTGAAAATAGTGACAGTTTAACTTCTTCTTTACCAATCTGGATTCCTTGTATTTCTTTGTTTTGTCTAATTGCCGTGGCTAGGACCTCCAGTACTATGTTAAATAACAGTGGGGAGAGTGGGCATCCCTGTCTTGTTCCCGATTGCAGAGGAAAGGCTTTCAGCTTCTCGCTGTTATGTATGATGTTGGCTGTGGATTTATCATATATGGCCTTTATTATGTTGAGGTACTTGCCCTCTATACCCATTATGGTGAGAGTTTTTATCATGAATGGATGTTGAATTTTGTCAAATGCTTTTTCAGCATCTATGGAGATGATCATGTGGTTTTTGTCTTTCTTTTTGTTGATGTGGTGGATGATGTTGATGGATTTTCGAATGTTGTACCATCCTTGCATCACTGGGATGAATCCCACTTGGTCATGGTGTATGATCCTTTTGATATACTGTTGAATTCTGTTTGCTAATATTTTATTGAGTATTTTTGCATCTACGTTCATCAGGGATATTGGTCTGTAGTTTTCTTTTTTGGTGGGGTCTTTGCCTGGTTTTGGTATTAGGGTGATATTGGCTTCATAGAATGAGTTCGGGAGTATTCCCTCCTCTTCTATTTTTTGGAAAACTTTAAGGAGAATGGGTACTATATCTTCTCTGTATGTCTGATAAAATTCCGAGGTAAATCCATCTGGCCCGGGGGTTTTGTTCCTGGGTAGTTTTTTGATTACTGCTTCAATTTCTTTGCTGGTAATTGGTTTGTTTAGATTTTGTGTTTCATCCTTGGTCAGTTTTGGAAGGTTGTATTTTTCTAGGAAGTTGTCCATTTCTTCTAGGTTTCCCAGCTTCTTAGCATATAGGTTTTCATAGTAGTCTCTAATAATTCTTTGTATTTCTGTTGGGTCCGTCATGATGTTTCCTTTCTCATTTCTGATTCTGTTGATGTGTGTTGATTCTCTATTTCTCTTAGTAAGTCTGGCTATAGGCTTATCTATTTTGTTTATTTTCTCAAAGAACCAGCTCTTGGTTTCATTGATTTTTTCTCTTGTTTTATTCTTCTCAATATGTTTATTTCTTCTCTGATCTTTATTATGTCCCTCCTTCTGCTGACTTTAAGCCTCATTTGTTCTTCTTTTTCCAATTTTGATAATTGTGACATTAGACTATTCATTTGGGTTTGTTCTTCCTTCTTTAAATAATCCTGGATTGCTATATACTTTCTTCTTAAGACTGCTTTCACTGCGTCCCACAGATGTTGGGAGACTTTGTGTTGTTGTTGCATTTATTTCCATATATTGCTAGATCTCCATTTTTATTTGGTTGTTGATCCATTGACTATTTAGAAGCGTGTTTTTAATCCTGCATGTGTTTGTGAGCCTTTTTGCTTTCTTGGTACAATTTATTTCTAGTTTTATACCTTTGTGGTCTGAAAAGTTGGTTGGTAGGATTTCAATCTTTTTGAATTTACTGAGGCTCTTTTTGTGGCCTAGTATGTGGTCCATTCTGGAGAATGTTTCATGTGTACTTGAGAAGAATGTGTATCTTGTTGCTTTTGGGTGTAGAGTTCTATAGATGTCTATTAGGTCCATCTGTTCTAGTGTGTTGTTCAGTGCCTCTGTGTCCTTATTCATTTTCTGTCTGGTGGTCCTTTGGAGTGAGTGGTGTGTTGAAGTCTCCCAGAATGAATGCATTTCAGTCTAACAGAACTCCTTTAGTTCTGTTATTATTTGTTTCACATATGCTGGTGCTCCTGTGTTGGGTGCATATATATTTAGAATGGTTGTATCCTCTTGTTGGACTGAGCCCTTTATCATTATGTAATGTCCTTCTTTATCTCTTGTTACTTTCTTTGTTTTGAAGTCTATTTTGTCTGATACTAGTACTGCAACGCCTGCTTTTTTCTCCCTATTCTTTGCATGAAATCTCTTTTTCCATCCCTTGACTTTTAGTCTGTGCATGTCTTTGGGTTTGAGGTGAGTCTCTTGTAAGCAGCATATAGATGGGTCTTGCTTTTTTATCCATTCTGTTACTCTGTGTATTCTGATTGGTGCATTCAGTCCATTTACATTAGGGTGACTATTGAAAGATATGTACTTATTGCCATTTCAGGCTTTAGAGTCGTGGTTACCAAAGGTTCCAGATTACTTTCCTTACTATCTAAGAGTCTGACTTATCTCAGTATGCTGTTACAAACACAATCTAAAGGTTCTTTTCTATTTCTCCTTTCCCTTCCTCCCTCATTCTTTATATATTAGGTATCAAATTCTGTACTTTTTGTCTATCCCTTGATTGACTTTGGGGATAGTCTATTTAATTTTGCATTTGTCTCACAATCAGCTGCTCCACCCTCCCTACTATGATTTTACTACCTCTGGTGACACTATCCAACCTTCAGAATACTTCCATCTATAGCAGTCCCTTCCAAATAGACTGCAGATGTGGGAGGTAAACTGTCTCAGATTTTGCTTATCTGGAAATTGTTTAATCCCTCCTTCAAATTTAAATGATAATCTTGCTGGATAAAGTAATCTTAGGTCCAGGCTCTTCTGCTTCATGACATTTAATAGATCATGCCACTCCCTTCTGGCCTATAAGGTTTCTACTGAGAAGTCTGATGTAGTCTGATGGGCTTTCCTTAGTATGTGATCTTATTTCTGCCTCTGGCTGCTTTTAACAGTCTGTCCTTATCCTTGATCTTTCCCATTTTAATTACTATGTGTCTTGCTGTTGTCTTCCTTGGGTCCCTTGTGTTGGGGGATCTGTGGATCTCCATGGCCTGACAATGTCCTTCCCCAGATTGGGGAAGTTTCAGCAACTACCTTCTCAAAGACACTTTCTATCCCTTTCTCTCTCTCTTCTTCTTCTGGTATCACTATAATGCAAATATTGTTCCGCTTGGATTGGTCACACAGTTCTCTCAATGTTCTTTCATTTTTAGAGATCCTATTTTCTGTCTGTGCCTCAGCTTCCTTGTATTCCTCTTCTCTAGTTTCTATTTCATTTATTGTCTCCTCCACCATATCCAACCTGCTTTTAGTACGCTCCATCATATTCTTTAACAATTGGATCTCTGACCTGAATTCATTCCTGAGTTCTTGGATGTCTTTCCGTACCTCCATTAGGATGTTGATGATTTTTATTTTGAACTCCCTTTCATGAAGAGTCATGAGGTCAATATCATTTAAATCTTTCTCAGGAGTTGTATTAACAATTTTACTCTGGACAAGATTCCTTTGGTGTTTCATGTTTGTATATGGCGCCCTCTAGTGTCCAGAAGCTGTATTCTGGAGCTGCTGAGCCCCTGAAGCAATGTCGGGGCTCGCAGGGAAGCGGTACTGGTGCCTGGGGGTAGGAAAGAGCTGATCCCCGACTCCTGGCTGCTGTGCTTGTCTCCACTGCCTGAGCCAGTGGGCCGGTCACACAGGTATAAGTTTTTGTCCCAGAGCATCCAGATATGGATCCCTGCTTTCCACAAGCAGCTGGAATCCCAGTCTCCCCAGGAACTCTTCCTGTATTAACATTCCAACCCGGTAGTCATGCGAGTCTCATGAAAGCACCATGAAATGTAGGTTCGTGCTCCCAGAGCAGATCTCCGGAGCTAGGTATTCAGCAGTCCCAAGCCTTTCACTCCCTCCCTGCTCCATTTGTCTTCTTCCTGCCGGTGAGCTGGGGTGGGGAAAGGGCTCGGGTCCCGCGGAGCCACACCTCTGGTACGTTACCCCGTTCGCTGAGGTCTGCTCTTTTCTCCAGGTGTGTGCAGTCTGATGCCGTCGTCTTTCCTTTTGTTCTCTCAGGATTTGTTGTGCCAATTAAATTTTCTAATTGTATCCAGTTTTAGGAGGAAGCCTCTGTCTCTCCTCTCACGTTGCCATCTTTAATCTAAAAAAGGGACATTTTATAATTTATAAAGAATGGTGAGAGTCTGGAAAACTGCCATAAGAGTAAGGCAGAGTTTATAATATTAATCACTACTGTATTTCTCTGCATGATTTTAAAATTATGATTCTCAGAAGAGAACTATTTGGGAGAACAAAATTAGTGAAGACTTCAAATGTGTTATGTTCATTGTTAGTCTTATGAAATCCACTGCAGCAAAAATGAAAGTTTCCTATCATCTGATAGTCACAGATATTATGGAGGAAAGATAAAAATATATTGTTTCAATGTGAAAAAATAGAGCATAAATGAATGAATCAGAAAAGTAAAATGGTCAAAGAAGGAAATATTTTCTATTTGCTTGTGCATTTTAAGAGTAGGTCTTATTAACTGCACATAAAGAGATAGACTCACTTAATTTTTTTCTCTAGATCTATCCCATTAATATTACTAATCTATATGGTATTTTAATGTTATGTGAATTCATTACCTAAAATGAAGTCATTAAAGGCACAGTGTATGTAAATTTAAATTTTTTATTTTTTCAGAATTTTTTCTTCATTGACATGTGATATAGCTTCACTTTCTAATTATACTTGCTCTTCAACTTTTCCCATTTCCACCTTCCTCCAAAAGCTCTGTGCCAAACTCCAGCCTACTTGGCTCATTATGCTGTGGCTTTCCCACTTAGTTAGTGGGTGTTACAGCAATTCCACTCTTCATTGCCTTTTGGGGGTATTTTTTGTGCTGTTTTCTGAGGTTTTTTGTTTTATTTCTTAAAATGTTTCCAGGTTTATTGAGATATAATTGACATACAACATTGTGTAAGTTTAAGGTGTGCAATGTGTTGGTTTGATACACATATGCTTTGAAATGATTACCATTGTAGCATTAGCTACTACCTCTAACACATCACATAATTAACCATTTCTTTTTTGTGGTAACCACATTTAACATTTACTCTCTTAGCAACTTTCAAGTATATAGTACAGTATTGTTAACTGTAATCACCAAGCTGTACATTAGATCCCCAGAATTTATTTATCTTATAACTGGAAGTTTATAATCTTTTACCGACATCTCCCTGTTTCCTCCACTCCTCAGTCCCTGGTAGCCACCACTCTCTTCTCAGCTTCTGTGAGTTCAGCTGTTTTAGAAGCATGAAAGTGATATGATACCATATTTGTCTTTCTCTGTCCTACCTATTTCACTTAGCATAAATCCCATGTTGTTTCAAATGGCGCGATTTCCTTCTTTCTCATAGCTGAAGTTCTCCATTATGTAAATAAACACATTTTCTTTTTTCATTCATTCACCCAAACCAGCAATCCCACTTCTCTGTATATATCCAAAGGGACCGAAATCAGGACCTTGACGAAATATCAACACTCCCATTCCATTGAAGCATTTTTCGCAACAGCCCAAATGCAGAGACAATCTAAGCATCTCCATTATTTGAAGTGTGGTACTTCTCTGAAGCCCCAGGACATAGAGCAAAGTAGGTGGTATGAAAGAGCAGACAGTTTTCCATCATCTATGTCATAATCTCCCATTTACTTTTTTCCTCTTTCACTCTTTTTTGTTCCTTATGTTTCCAGGACAATCCACTGAATCTCTAATGATTTGTTAAGATCTGTCCAGTAATTATTCTTATCTGCTTAACATCCTTTCATCTGAGATCTGTGCTCTTTTCAATGTGACAGCTAACTAATCTGAAAACCTAATTGCTAATTGTGTGTAAAAGGAATGTTTATTATTCATGTGCTCATAAAAGGTTAGGGTGTGCTTTTACAAGTAATATTTTGCATAAGAATACTAAAGCAATAGCAGTATAAAGTAAAATACAAACTAAAGTATGTTTACCCCAAATGATTAGTTCTAAATTTTCTGGTTTCAATTTCTCTTCAATTGACCATATCATCACATAATTTTTAATGACTGAAACAGTAGTGTGGATTGTATTCATTTGTTAATGTATTCAGTGAACATTTATTGAATATTTTGAGTTTAGAATTTATTGATTGGTCCCTTTTAAAGGTAGTTTCAGACTGTAAGAAGCTTATTGTGTACTTGTAGATATGACAAATAAATAGAATGATGGCATGTAACTTGATAGCAACTATACTGAAGTCATATATGGGGTACTGTGCAAATGCATCAGTGAGCAACTGATCAAATTCTGGAGAAAGATTTCAAGCAGAAGTGAAATGAGACTTAGAGAGTACAAGGATTATGTATCCAAGGAAGATGGGTTACGGATTACACAATGACTGCTAGGCAGAAACAACAACCTGGAAGAAAGCAAGAACAGGAGGAAGCATGGCGTATAAGGCCGTTAGCTGCAAAAGTGAATGCCAAGGGTAGAGTGTACTTTGACTTGAGTATATGGAGAAGGTATTGGGAGTAGGAAGAGTATTTCTGGATAAGAAGGTCAATGCCAGGTAAATCCTAAAGGATATTATTGGCCATGCGAGGGATTTTGCCCTTTCTTAATGATGTTTGAGCTCTTAGTGAATATTAAGCAGAAAATTATGTGATTATTCACTCATGTTAGTAAGATTTTTTTTTTTTTGCAAATAGAGAAAAGACTTCAGGCCACAATACCAGAAACACACAGATCAGATATATAGTGGCTGCACTAAAATTAAGTTTGGTAAAATGAGGTGCTGAACTAAGGTCGAAAATAAGGTTAAATTGCTAAAACTTGGATTTTTGGGAAGGAGAGAAGGAGGAGCTATTGATGAATCCTAGGTTTCTGTATTTTCCAACTGAAATATTTACAACTGTTGGCATCTCCATTGGGAACTACATCAGTCGGGCATACAGCTTGCCAGCACCCACCAAGGTGTCCTGCCTGGATGAAAAGATTTTCTTCACAATTGTTGAAGCTTTCCAAAAATAGGATCTACATCAATCACTGAGCCGTGGAAAATGAATAAGAAGGGACAGACATGTGGAAATATATACAGGTATTTAAGAGGTACAGAATTTGGGAACATTCCCTGCTTTTTCTTGGTAAAAGATACACTGATTATTAAACCATGGCTGGAGCTACCTGGAAAAGAACAGCAGACCGATTGGCCAGTTAAATTTAAAAAGCTTGCAATAGTATTTCTCTTTGTGTGGACAGTTTTAAGGGGCCACTTCAAAAACATGTTGCAGTAACATAAATAGCATACATATAACTCTATGACATCTATATCTATATCTGTACCTAAGATATTATTGCCTTCCCCATACCTCCCACATATTAGGGTTCTTGTTCTCCTTCCAGTACCATGACATCAGTGTGTCCCATTCTGGTGGCAAATCTTCACCCTGAGAGTGTGCCAGAGGTTTGATTTAGTTAATTTCCTGGCAGCAGCCTAGGGCAGTTGCTTCACATGATTTTACCTCTCTCACAATAATACAGTGAATCAACTTCTGGTAAGTTGTAAATCTGGCCTGCAGTTGTAGACTTGCATCAGAATGACAAAGTCCTTTATTTAAACTTGGTCTATTATAGTAGACACGTTTCCATGTCTTATTTGATGATGGCTCTAGCAATGGTACGAGTCTGTGAGGTGCAGACTTGATCAGCAGCATGATTGCAGTTGGTCAAATCAGAGAATAAGACTTGACCATGAACTCTAGTCAATGTCTCAGCTGTTGCTTACTCGGGGAATTTGCTTATCCCAGAGAAATCTCCCCAGTAGGGCCAAATACCAGCCTTAAAACAGCCAGAGCCCATTATAAGTAACTCTGAAATATTTTCCTGTCTCCAGATGGACTAAAGTTGGCTTGATGTACTGCAGGAACTTGATGGACTGGAAAGTTGTCCAGTTGATGCAGTTCTTTCTTACTGTACATTACACACCTATTCCCTTCTCAAATGAGCTATCCAAAGTTCTAATGCTTTGCCTCATTTTGCATATAGCAGTCACAAATTTCACCTTTACATGCTTAGTATAGGTGCCTGTTGCTGTAACTTTTATCTGCAATGGATCAGAAACTTCTGCCCACCCAGGAGGACCTAAAGTTGACTGCCACAGTTATGACAAAGTCCACTTGCCCACAGGATGGCTACCAATGATCAGGGTACCAGCTGGGTAGCTGCTTTCTGATCTACTTGTCCACAATTGGCCTACAATTACCTCCTAATTCCTCCTCACTAATAGAGAACTTAGTGAAAGACTGCTTATTGCCTGAATAACAATCTAATTTGGTCAGTGTATACAGTATCAATTCCCATGGACTTTGTCAAATTCTGTTAATTGGCCCACCCTGGTCTACCCTCATCCTTCTTCTTCCAGAAAGCCGGGTCTTGTCAGCATCCCATCCTCACTGCCAAGACTGTCAAGGACTGTGAAGGATCTGAGATGTTATCCTTCAAGCAAGTTTAAAAGTTAACTTCTTACAATTTTATGGATACTGTCAGAAGCTATGACATTCTGAGGATAAGGTCAAAGAATTAATCATTTCAATAGTAGTAGTTAGAGTATCAAGTTCTCATTGCATTTGTTCTATAAGCCCATATTTATAAAGTATGATGCAAAGAGAGATGAGTGACATCATGTGTGCAGACACATGATGAGTTGAATTACAGGAGAAGGACTGAGAGGGACCTTCTTCATAGGAAAACTAAATCTTTCATAGTGGACAGTAAACATGCTTGTTTTGCTCTGGAGGGAGATACTCTGTGTTCCAAGGTTGTTTGCTATATGCACATCCTTGAAAAGACAGTCTAGGAAAAAGGCAGACAGTACTCCTGCTCTCAAGGTTTACAGAAAGGAAGGCCAACCATGGAGAAAAGGAAGTGAAAGGAATAGTGACCAAGCCGATATTGTATAAAAATGATTGAGATGACTTTATCTGGGATCTTGCCTCATTCATGGATGAAATTCTCCTAAAGACCCACTTGTAGAAAGTCTGTAAAAAACCTAGATTACAGCACAATCCAGACATAGAAATGCAAGGCAGGCTCTTGTAGGACACAGCCTAAATACTGAAACTCTCAGAAAATCTTGCAAAATTGTTTTGGAGAGAAATCTGCCATGAGATGTGAGAGCATAGCTGAGACTAGACTTACCCAACCATCACCTTTTGGACATTAGAATATGCACAGGGCCTAGAAGCCCTTCCCCAACTGCAATGTAGGGAAGCAGACAATGGACCGACCACAGTCTCCCTAAGTTAAGGACGCAGAGATGAATCTCAAAGTTACAAACTGCTTCTAAGGTGAACTTGCTTGCATCATTACTTTACAGCTTCATTTAATTGCCATTTCTCCATATTCCTAGGGATTCATTAAGTATATCACTTATCATTATTACATTTACTCTAGTTTTCTTTCAAGACATAATAAGAATACCATACCAAAAATTATAAACTTCTGATTGCTGAGAGTTGATTTTTGTGTGAGACCCAAGATATGAGTACTTAGTCCAAGGATTTTGTTTCAAATTAAAGCATTCACTATTGGTCTAAGTCTTTTATATTTTTTTCCCTTTTCTAACACAATGAAACTTAACCTTCTATATCATGGAGTTTTATGTTTGTCCATTATGTAAATGTTAGGTTTTGAAATGTAACATTTTTAAAATTAATATGTTGGTTATGTTTTCTCTGGCCAGGGACTAACACATGGCCCTGTTATAATAATATATTAACATGGTTTCCTGGTAGGATTAGAAATTTACATATAGCTTAATAGTATTTCTTCAAATTTTCTATAAGTAATTTAGAAGTTTCTTTTCAATTTTTTTCGAGCAAGGGATCATGCCTACCTAAGTTTCTTTGAAACATCTGACTAATTTATGTTTTTGAGATAGCAGCTCATCTTATTAATTGGTCCTTTGGTATGACCACTAGTGATAGTCAATGTTCAGACTCACTTCTCACCTTTTTGTTCTTGCTACAGTGCTTCAGTATTTGAGGATAATTTTTCTGACCATTTTAGTGTTTGTACTTTTCTGTTTATAAAAGCTTGTATATATATATACACATACATCTATACAGGTTTATATGTTTCATCATGAAGTGCATATTTATAGGGCAAAAATGCCCATTTGTATGAAAATAATTTAAAGTTATCACTATTCTATCATTGTCATCCTTTTAATCTTGTTTAAGTATACACATTATTCTGTACTTTATACAAGTTTTCTCTTTTGGACTCATGGATTTTTATAAATTCAAATTGGTAAGGTTACCCTAATAATTTTTAGTATTTCATTGTCTATTTAATTATGACAACTTAGCCAGTGAGAGTCCCTTTAAGAGGATTTCAGAGCCTCTAACAACCTTGAAAGTATCTTAAATGTTGTGAAGTGACAAGAGAGTTCACATCAAGCCTATTTCTTCTTCCTGTCCAAAACCCTGCAATCAAATATCCTCCAAGAAGCTCTAGCTATTTTTAGTACAGATTAATAACATAAATGAAAATAACATCCAAATTTTTTTGTAAGGGTGTTCATGATATTTTTTCATTAGCTAAAGTGCAGTACTCTATTAAGATACTTTGAGTAACAATGGAGGTGTAAAAGATGTCTTTCAATAAGTGATTTGTTATTGACTTTTCTATTATAACATATACTTACACCTTTCTTACAGACACTAAAGATATTCTCTTGCCTTGATAGTACATCCTATGTTCCTTTTGAACTCAAGGTAGTTGTACTCTTTACACACTGACATTCTTTGTCATTTAGAAACTTAGAGTTGTATCAGTTTAGAAGTATAGATGAATGATATGATCTTAATCAGGAACACCAATAGTAAAGATTGTATAAGGACTGAGTTACATCTTTATGTTGTCTTCAAATTCTCAGTTCTAACTGAATTCTCAATGTGGGGCAACCAAGCCCAGTACATCACAGGATAAATCAGCCTTTCTAGGCTTGCTTACTTCAATTCCTCTGGCATATATTTAAAGGAACATGAGCTGACACTTTTCATCTCCCAGCCCCTGCTTCCAAAGCTAGAATTCGTGAAATCATTCTTTCTCCACCATTAACTTTATCACTTCCATCCAGTTTGTTGTCAAGTTCTCTTACTTACACTTACTTCATGGATATCAGTAGAATTGGTCCCCTTTTCAAGGTCATTGCCAGGTGCTTGTGCACAGGCTGATACCATTTCTCTTCTCACTTACTCCATTTTCCTCCTCACTTTTCTCCATTCCTCCAGCTTTGACCAACCCCCCTGCAATTCCTTTCCAGGCTGCGTCAGTAATTTTTATAAAATGAACATATGATGGTGTTTCATTCTGAAAGTGCTTCCATGGTTTTCTACTGCATTTAGAATAAAACTCAAACACCCAAGCATGGCATAGGAAACACTTCATTCTCCGGATCTTCTCTTCAGCCTTTCATGACATCTACATCATTTGCTACACTGAAAACACATTTCCAGCACTGTCATTTCTTTTTTTCTGAATCTCAAACCTCTCTTTTAAATGCTATTACTAAACTGAATTTTCACCTCTGGGAAAATCTTTACTTATTTATTTAAAGTTGGCTCAGATATGCCTTTTTTTTTTTAAAGGAACAAAGCTACTGCTTCCCTGATATATGGAATAATGCTCCTTCACCCTCAAAGATGTCCATGCTCTCATCTCCAGACCTATGTTATCTAACATGGCAAGAGGACTTACAGTTATGATTAAGACTAAGAACATCAAGGGAGGGAGATTATCCTGCATTGTGTAGCTAGGCCCAAACTAATTTTATGAGTTTCTAAAAGTGGAAGAGGAAGGCAGAAGAGTGAATCAGAAAGATGTGTTGTGAGAAGAACTAGACCCATGATTGCTGGTTTTCAGTGGAAAAGAAGGAGGCTGGGAGCCAAGAAAAGTGTCAGACTCTAGAAGTTGGGACTGGTCCTTAGTTTACAGCCAGCAAGAAAATAGAGACCATAGTCCAGCAGCTGCGAGGAATTGAATTCTGACATCAGTTCAATTGAACAAGGAAGTGGATTTTTTTCTAGGAGCCTGAGAGAAGGAACACAAACCTGCTGACATCTTGATGAGCCATACAGGAATTCTGACCTACAGAACTGTAAGGATGTTCTTCATATGAACTCTAATAGGAGCTGGGATAGTTCTTATTAAAATATTCATTACACAGTATTATGATGTCTGTTGCCTTATCAGTGTCAAAAATAGACTGAGCACTCTCAGCTGGCACTGTCTGTGTTCCTGTCCACTTGCAGAATGCCTGGAACATACTGAACATTCAATGAATCATGTATAAATTAATGTATAAATATAATACTTTCATACATTTAATTTATCTTCTGGGCTTCATTATAAGTAAAAATATTCTTAGATTTCATATTTGATTTTTAAGTTAAAATGTCTCCCTTCCCTTTGTTTCTTTTACCCCTTTTCATTCTCTCCATGCTTTTTCTCTTTTTTCACTCTTCACTTATCTTATATCTGCCTCTTCCCACAAAGAATGCTTTGATATCTCCCAAATGCCTATATATTTGGCCATTGAATACATTATAACTTTTTTTACAAGTATAAAAAGAAAATCTCATTTCAAGTGTATTAAATTTGAACACTTAGTACAACTGTCAACTGAGATATAGCTTATTGGTTGTAAGCTATTGATAAATAGATTATATTGGAGACAGAGATCATTCAGCCAGGCAAGGTGCCATTGCATTTCTACTTAAAATTAGACGTGGTAAGTAAATGGGAGAAATATCAATAGATTACATTTAGAGTGACAACTATGCACAGTATTTCATTGATTGCAAACACTTAAAAAACTTTAAAAATTCCTTAAGAGCTATGTGTTTATAAGTAAGTCCTCTTAGTTAAGCATTGGTTAAAAACTTAGCCTCATTATGTTGACTTTAATTCTCTCTAAACAAATGTTATATTACTTATTTTTAGGAAACATAAGGTTTTCATTGTGTATTCAATTAATATTAGATTAATTATAGTACAGCCTTAGAAATTAACCTGACTTTGCTCTTTACATGTAATATGATATCTTTAAGTACAAAATGAATCACGGATGAGAGAGAAAGAGTAGACATAAACATGGCATAAATAATAAAATTTGTCTCTGTCTTGCCATGATAGAGAATTTTTTTTAGAAGTATCACAATATTTCCATTCCCACTTATACATTTGTCCTCCAATTTCCCATTTTACAGCATCCTATTAAATCAGGCTGGAAGAGAGATGTTATGCTATGAAAATGATAGAAAGATTGAAAACTAAATACTTGATAATCCATTCATCTTAGTAAGTTCAAAAAAGAAAAGCAAATAAAAAAGGAATCTAGAAGAACAGATACGATAGATATAAAAAATTGAAAAAGTGGAAAACAAATTTATAATAGTACAAAATCTCTCCAAAATCTGATGTTATTTGAAAATATTAAAACCTCTGAAACTTATCCATAAAGATTAAACAAAAAGAACAAGAACAAACATTACAAATATCCAGAATGAAGACATGGCATCCCTTCTTATTTTATAGTCATTAACAACAAAGCACATCAAATGTTATCCTTAAGAACAGTAATTATTAGTCCATCACTGCTTCTGTTTACTACTGGCCTGGAGATTTCAGCTTGTGCAACAAAGTTAGAAATATAAAGGAAAGGATAGGAAGGCAATAAATAAATTTTCAATATCTATACACATGTTTGTTTATTCAAACAATCTAAGATAACCTATAAACTTTTAGAATTTATAAGTGGTTTGTCAAGACCACTGGACATGCAAATATAAAACATCAATTGAGGTTTTACATTAACAGTACACAGCACATAGAAAATATCACTTTGAAAGAGATACATTTACACTGGCATTAATTATCAAATACCTAGAATAAATCAAACAAAAGTTATGCAAGATAAGACAATAATAAATATTACTAAGTAAAAAGTGTACAATGCCTTAAATAGAGGGAAAAATCATGTTTGATTATTTTGGTTTGGAAGATTCGATAGTGTGAACATGTCTATTCTTTCCAAATTATTTTATGCATTCAAAGCCATCCCAATGAAGATATAAGGAGAATGTATGTGAGAGTGTGTGTGTATCAGAGAGAAAGAGAGAGAAGAGAGCTGACAGATTGATTCAATAACTATTGGCCATTGAATACATTATAACTTTTTTTACAAGTATAAAAAGAAAATCTCATTTCAAGTATATTAAATTTGTACACTTAGTACAACTGTCTAGGTGAGGGGCCATGAAGAATTAAGACATTTTTTAATAAAAAACTTGAAATTTATCCTACTTGATTAGAAGATTTTTATGAACCCACAGTAATTAAGACAGAGTGGTACTGGCTCAAGGATCTACAAGGAGATGAACACATTTATAATCTGGGGGGTACCCAATAATGTTCTAAAATGGGTATTAAAAATATTAACAACTAACCTTAATGGGACAATTTTGATAAACTGGAAAACAGTATCATCATGGACTTCTATTCATCAGACACATTAAAAGAATGAGAAAGCAAACTGTAGATAAAAGAATGAGAAAGCAAACCATAGAATGGAGAAGATACTTCTAATATGTATGCCGAACAAAAGATTCACATGTGAAGTATATTTAGAAATTCAATAAATCAAAAAAGAAAAATTCAATAGCAAAATGGGTTAGAGACTTGAATAGGCAAAGAAATAAACAGGATACCCAAATGACTAATAAACATATACAGAAAAACTCAATCTCATTATTTATCAAGAAAATATAGTCACCATGCAATTTTTATTAGTTATTATTTTATTTGTATTGTTATAACCAACACATCTGTGATGCTATGTGCCTAACTGTAAGAATGCTCTATATATTTACTTTCTAATCTTTACAACTATATTGTTTCCATTTGCATATGAAAAAACTGAAGCACAAAATCACCTAGTAATTAATGAATGGTTTCAGAGCTGGCGAGTGGTGGTCAGAATCTGGTCTGAGTTCAGTGTCTCCACTGTTCACACTCACGTCACTACAGCACGAGCTGCCTTCTTATTTCAGCTAGGAATTAAAGTACACATACAACGTTTCATTTTTCTCTTGGAATAGCAATATATTCTCCAGAAGTATGTATGAAGAAAAAGAATGTTGTACACTCTATCTTAATTATTATTCTTAAATATTATTCCAGCAGGACACCTGGAATTTTCATGGTATTCATATTTTCTTGTCACAAAATTAGGGAAGACAATCACCCAAGAATAGAGATAAGCTCTTTGAGAGCAGGGGCACTGCCTGTCATGTGGACACATGTTTCCTCAGAGCCTATAATGCAGAGATTGGAGCATAGCAGGGCCTCCATTAATGTGTTTTTAATAGGTGAATCGCCTGTTGGATTGGTCTTCTTATTGTACATAGTCAATAAACCACTTATTCGGATTTTATAACTGTTATATAATCTAGTCTATTACACAATGAACTCTTTGGTAATATAAGCTGTGTCTTAGTGAACAGAATATGTTTACTCCTTTCCTACATTTTTTTTTATTTTGCTATCATTAATCTACAATTACATGAGGAACATGATGTTTATTAGACTCCCCCCTTCACCAAGTCCCCCACACAAACCTCATTTCAGTCACTGTTCATCAGTGTAGTAAGATGCTATAGAATCACTACTTGTCTTCTCTGTGTTGCACAGCCCACCCCGTGCCTCCCCCCACATTCATGCTAATCATAATCCCCCTTTCTTTTTCCCCTTCCCACCCACCTTCCTCAGTCCCTTTTCCTTTGGTAACTGTTAGTCCATTCTCGGGTTCTGTGATTCTGCTGCTGTTTAGTTCCTTCAGTTTTTTTCTTTGTTTGTATACTCCACAGATGAGTGAAATCATTTGGTACTTGTCTTTCTCTGCATGGCTTATTTGACTGAGAATAATACCCTCTAGATCCATCCATGTTGTTGCAAATGGTAGGATTTGTTTTCTTCTTATGGCTGAATAATATTCCATTGTGTATATGTATCACATCTTCTTTTTCCATTCATCTACTGATGGACACTTAGGTTGCTTCCATTTCTTGGCTATTGTAAATAGTGCTGCGAAAACATAAGTATGCATTTGTCTTTTTCAAACTGGGCTGCTGCATTCTTAGGGTAAATTCCTAGAAGTGGAATTCCTGGGTCAAATGGTATTTCTATTTTGAGCATTTTGAGGAACCTCCATATTGCTTTCCACTATGGTTGAACTAATTTACATTCCCACCAGCAGTGTAGGAGGGTGCCCCTTTCTCCACAGCCTCGCCAACATTTGTTGTTGTTTGTCTTTTGGATGGTGGCGATCCTTACTGGTGTGAGGTGATATCTCATTGTGGTTTTATTTGCATTTTTCTGATAACTAGCGATGTCAAGCATCTTTTCATGTGTCTGTTGGCCATCTGAATTTCTTCTTTGGAGAACTGTCTGTTCAGCTCCTCTGCCCATTTTTTAATTGGATTATTTGCTTTTGTGTGTTGAGGTGCATGAGCTCTTTATATATTTTGGATGTCAACCCTTTATCAGATCTATCATTTATGAATATATTCTCCCAAATTGTAGGAAGATTTTTTGTTCTATTGATGGTGTCCTTTGCTGTACAGAAGCTTTTCAGCTTGATATAGTCCCTCTTTTTCATTTTTGCTTTTGTGTCCCTTGCCCAGGGAGATACATTCATTAAGAAGTCACTCATGTTTATGTCCAAGAGATTTTTGCCTATGTTTTTTTCTAAGAGTTTTATGGTTTCATGACTTACATGAAGGCCTTTGATCCATTTCAAATTTACTTTTGTGTGTGGGGTTAGACAATGATCCAGTTTCATTCTCTCTTACATGTAGCTGTCCAGTTTTGCCAACACCAACTGTTGAAGAGGCTGTCATTTCGCCATTGTATGTCCATGGCTCCTTTATCATGTATTAATTGACCATATATGTTTGGGTTAATGTCTGGAGTCTATTCTGTTCCACTGGTCTGTGGGTTTGTTCTTGTGCCAGTACCAAATTGTCTTGATTACTGTGGCTTTGTAGTAGAGCTTTTATCACAAGGTCCAGCTACCAAAAATACTCCCCTCCATACTTCTTTATGCCTATTTAACCCCTACTCCCTGTGTAGAGCAGGTTTACACTCCTCTGCAAACAATTTCAAAATTAATGTTTCTCCCACAGTTTTGGGGTGTTTTTTTCCTCTTTCTGTGCTCTCATTAGTTATTTTCTTTTGTATTGCATTTTGTATCTCATGTTCCCCTGTGATTTAAGGATTTCTTAATCTATAAATAAATTCTGTTCAACTAATATTTACCCAAATACTATGATCTCTATAAATCACCTTTGTTTTGAAATATTCTTTCTCTTTTTTCCCAAAATGAATCTTTCTTTAGCTTATCCAATAATATCTTTGCTACCGTAAAATTGGTACGATTGATAGAATCTTATAATGTGGTTTAATTCTGCTTTCTTTGGGCTATAGAAAATATGGTTTCATCATTACTTCCAAAACTTAGGCCATTTTACAATAATTTCAACTTCACCATAATTTCCCATTATTGTTGTTTTATATGGACCCTTGAAAAGGTGTACCTGTATTATAGAATAATTTTTATGGTTGTTCGTTTGTATGCCTTTAATGTTAACAGGTCTCCAATTTTTGGAGATAAAAATTGTCAGAGTGGAAGAGAAATGGAGAAATGTAAAGGTTGTCCAGGAGCATATTTACATGAACCATAAAGAAAAATTTCATCGCTCATACAGAGATGGTTTCAAAATAGATAATTCCAAAATAATACTTGTATCTATTATAATGTGTAAAGGAACATAGCCTGGAAGGCAGACCACAGAAAAGAAGAGGGAACACGCACTGCACTCTCACCTGCTTACCAGAATGTTCCTGGGTATGTGACCCTCATAATGCCCAACATCTGAGTGTTTTGGCAACTAAAGTTGATTGGATTTTTTTTTGTTTGTTTGCTTCTTTGTTTTGTTAAGAAATAAGGGGAGAAAGAAACTCAATATATTTAAGCTAGAAGCAACTTTATCTTTTATAAACTAAAAGTATGTCAGTGACAAGAATGAGTAAGGAAAAGAGCAATAACAAAAGGGGACAGAAATGACAGTAGAGGGCACCTGTACACCTCAGGGTACAAATAAGAGAAGGACAAATAGCAATGTAGTAGAAAAATTACATTTCCATCATGGCAGTTTATAGTTGACCTAATGACAAGGTCGAGTATTATGCACAGGGTGTAAAATTAATGTCAAGTCCAAATAGGCTTTTCATCTGGATGGCACTTGCTAATGCAAAGCATTTTAAAAAGAAGCCATCAGCAACAGTTGGGGAAAGTTAATTCTGAAAGGAGAAGTAGCTCATGTCATTTATTTTAAGAGGAAAAATAAACCCTTGAGAGCAAAGCTTTCATTTCCTTGTTTAATTTTGAAGAAAACAAGTCAGATATAGACAAAAGTCAGATAGATATCAATAATTATTTCTGTTCACCTGGAACCAGGAGAGTAATTTAATTTGTATTAAGGCCAAATTGAGCATTTTTCTTTCTGCTGATAAAAGACCTTTGGTATAATATCTCATCTTAACTAAAATAGCACTTAGTATCCTAAAAAGGAAATGGTAAACAATGTAACTTAGAGAATATTCCTCAATGTTTTAGACAGGTCAGAGGCAGCTCTCCAGCCAGCACTAAACTTTTCAGTCCCCTGGAGACTAAGTGGGGCCATGTGTCTAGGGCTTATTGATGATATTTGAGTGCAAATGGCAAGTGACACGTGTGTCAAGGCACTTTGGAAATGGGTCATGCTTCTCTGAATTCGTTTTTGTCTATCTGCCTTTCAATGCTAAGGATGGAGATGCATCGTGGAAAGAGTTGTGGTCCCTGACTCATCACTTGGAAGTCTACTCAGTGCCAAAATCATGCACATCCTACTGAAATAAGAACAAGAATAAACTTCTACACAGTTTACTTGTTACAAAGCTAAGTCACTGAACTTTTGGATTTTGTTTATGCCTAACTAATACAGCTGCAAAAACAATATGCTTTCCTTGGAAAACAATGAGTCCTTGAGACTGTTAATGCTCAAGAAGAAACTTTTCAAAATTGGAAATAATGTTCCATACTGTTGCATTAAATAAATGTCCATCTTCCATCATCTTATAGATAGGAGTCCCACATACAGGCATAACCAATCTACTGGAATATAGCTAAAAGAGGAGTAATTTTCTTACAAAACCTGGCCAGGCTGGATTTTGTTTTCCAGTTTTCTGTTTTGTAAACATTTTTTTCCAATTTTCTACTCAATATACACTTAAATGTTCACTCTATATTCACTTTATGCAGTGGAATTTGTGACATAAGAGATACCTAATTCTGCACCTGATCAATTTTATTCCATCAAATAAATTGGGAGAGTCTTAAAAACAACTACTGTTTGAAAACTGAGTAATCACCGTATATTTCAGGGTCTAGAAGGTCAAACTCAAATACCAATTCAAAGAAAACATCAAGTCAAATTCCGTATTAGCAGGTGTTGCAGCCAATAGTGAGAACTGGACCATAAGAGTTGATCTATGAGAACAAGAAGGCATTAATGGCAAGAAATGAGTTTGTTTTCTGAAGATTCAGTACAAAAGAGAGCTAAGCCAGGTTACAAAACTAAAGTCAGAAGTAACACACACACACACACACACAATTGTAGATGGAAAGGAACAGCAATAGATCTTTATTAACTGAGCCCCTAGCCACATTTCTTATGGTTTTCTCTTCTATCCATCCTTGATTTGCTGGTTAGCATGCATCTTTGTTGGTCAATCTACTTTCTTATAAGGCTGTACTTATCATGAATGCCCCCCAAATTATTCACTCTGTGTGTGCAAATGGAGTGTGTACAAAGACACCTAAAGATTACACAAAAATAACTGTTTTATAGACTTTATCTCTAAGTTGTTACTGCCCAGACCGAATTAACGTATTTTTGGCCAGCTTCACAAAGAGAAGTTCTGAATTGAACTTTTTCATTCTTTGAAATTATTGCATTCCTAGATAAAGACAAACAAACAAAGAAACAAACAAACAAAAATCCTTGAGAGAAATATATTGAGATGTATCAAATGTCATATTAGGAAACATCCATGCTTAGGACATTTAAAATAATATTTGCTGGGAATAATGCACTAAATTCAAATATAACATTATCTATATGATTTGCAGAAGATGTTACTTTAAATTGCTAAATATTCTTATACTTGCTAAAAATTGTTACTGGATTACTAGCTATTGTGAAGTAGAATAAAATTAAAATATTTTTAAGAACATTTATTAAAGCCCTATTATAGTTATATTAAAATGTGAGAGATTCTCAGGTTTAAGGATCTGATGTTATTGGAAAAAAGTCAGGAGATTGATTGTTTTAATATAAGATTAATAAAATCATTTTTTTTAAGTTGTCAAAGTTTCCAAACAGTTGTGAGTTGAAGCAATGACACTGATTATAAACAAGGAGTAAGGGTGGACTTATTGTGTGAAGTAGATCTAGAGAATCTGGGAATTTTTTTTTTTAAGATTAACATTACCTAGTCAAATGTTTTTTTTTTCTTCTGAGAATCTTTAATGAGTTTTGTCACTGAAAAGGAGAACTATAATTCCCAGGGAATTAAAATCACTCTTCTGTCTTCTTCAAGAGCTTGATGTGTTAATAGGGTTCAAGGAACTTTCCTGTGCATGGATTAAGTATAAGAACTGTGTCACATAGTAATGGGAGGACATGTTACATAGACTGGATGGGCATATGAGAATATATGAGGTTATATGAGTAGCACAGAACAAAGCTGTTTTTTTGTGCCTATTTGATGATGCAGCCAAGAAAATGCATTTTAAAGGGTTTAGAGGAATTGGCTCTTTTCTCTAATTGTAAATTTTACAATTTCATCTTTATTATGGTTAAAAATCTAACTTAGCAAATGAGGGGAAGGCATTTTTAAGTTACTTGGGATAAATGTTTATAAAGCGATTAAATCTTAATTTTCTTGAGAAATAAAGAAGTGGCCGACTTTCTTTAGATACTGTATTTTTTACTTCTTCATCCCTTTAGGTAACCTTTGAATATTTCAGGAAGTTCATGGGTGTGGGAGATAACATACATGCACGAGAAAGAGCAGATAACTGCTAACAGGATGGTGGCCAGCAGGAGCAGACAGAGTGCTGGGAAGACACAGATGGAGGGCGTTGCTCATGAAGAAGGATCCCCATTGGGAATTGCAATCACACATGCCATTTTGAATCAGAAGGAAAGAAAAGGGTAAGTAAGGAAGCAGGTAGAGTGAAATGAAAGGTTTGGTGTCTGGAAGTGGAGAAAGTTTCTTCCTAAGTATTGTTTTTAAGATGTGTGAGATTAGGGCAAAAGAAAGTTAAAAAATGAGATTTAGGAACAATAGACAAGGCATGATCAATATTTCAGAAAAGTACAAAAAGAAATGACTAAGGGAATATGGCAAAATATCCCTTAGTTATTGAGCACCCAGTTGAGGTTGCTGATTTACATTTTATTTATTGTTCTGTTCACACGGCTAAAAGCCTCCCCAGGCCTGGAAAGGAGGATGCCTGGGAAAAGCCAGGGCTGTAGATGCACCACATCATGCTACGAACTGTGTGGGCATGTCAGAGAGGAAAGGCAGGAGGCAGATCAGGGTGCGTGCAGGGCGATGGCTGTCGTGCTAGCAACTAATTCCATTTATGTGACTTTAGTTGACAGATTTTAATAGTATGCATAGAGAACCATGTATAAGGTAATAATGGTGTTAGACTGCAAAATGAATATGTGAAATGAAAAGACTATGTTTCTGTACGCCGTATTTATCACAGAAAGTCAAAAAACAATAAACTGTAAATGTACAGAATCTTCAAAGTTGTATTATGAAGTCGTTAATCACACAATATGCCTACATACAGAGATACAATGATTGTTGACACGCAATATTTAAAAATGCAATATAAACCATATAATTTTGTTAAAATTATATTTGAAAGGTTTCTATAATCCAATTTAATAACAAGAATAAAGGAATTATATACATTCTCTAAAATCACCCTCTGGAAGGGATAACAAATGGATGTTTTATGCAAGCGTGTTGGTGGAGATTTTTGAGCAAGGTCTTACAGTTTCAGCTGTAATTTATCATAGTTTAACCAATGTTGAATCAGGTAGGATTCAGTAAGGCCAGATTAGGTTATATTGCAATAATAAAGAACCCCAAATACTTAGTGATACAGTTATAAAGGTTGCCTTTGTTTCTTTGTTGATTTTTCAATTTCTGACCCATATCACATATTTAAAAGGGTTGCTTAGGGTCTCTGATCTGTATCACTGTCATCCTCATAAAGTAGCCACTACTGGAAGTATTGCCTCAAAAGGGAAAAAATGGCATGAAGGATCCTCTGGATTTTAAATAGTTTACCTAGGAAAGAGACAAATCACTTCTGTTTACATTGCACTGGAAATGATCACAAGAAAAAATATAATTTCAAGTGATGGGAAAGTGCAAACATACAGACTGTCTGAAAGAAAAAGAGCTAGCATATTTGTGAAGAAGTCTAACATGTATTAGACTCCCCATAAAATAAAAAACATTGAAACTTCTTATTGTATAAATGTCAGAACTCTGAGGTAAACATTAATTTTCTGTGTCTTCCTTTTAAAAATAATTAATTTCCTTTCTTGATTTCTCACATCATCTACACATTCAAGTTGAATTTGGAATTTAACACTGCCATTTAGCAATTGGTTGCAGAAAAAAATATTTTGTTTTTTCAAAGTCAAAAATGAAGAAATATTCCTTGTGAAGTTAACTGAATGCAAATGGTGCTACAAATTTGATTCCAGCTCTATTGAAAATAAATGCCACATTTATCTGCTTCTGTAATTAGTTCCAATCAGCATGCTATAAATATGTAAAGATTTACCCATCTATCATTTGCATCTCTGGTTTAAGACTCTTCAGTTGAAAAGATAAACAAATTCTGAGCAGGTATTACCTCTGTGTGGATTTGACTAAGACTGAAACAAAAGCTACAGACAACTCTTTCTATTTTCTTGAGCTTTAAAGTCTCATTTTTTTCTTTCCACTGAATGTACTAATCATGTTCTCTAAAATCAGAAAAAGCTAAAAGCAGTGGTAAATTAAACTTGAAAGACATTTTGGTTATCATGGAGGCTTGAAAGATGGGGATGCATTCTCTTCATTAGTCATATGACATGATGTGGAAATCACCTTCGGGATGACAGTGATCACTGAATAGGAAGAAAAAGGTTGCTTTTTAAATATCTAGCTGAAAGAATGTTTGAATCCGCCACAATGCTTTGCCCTCCTCTTACACTGTAGGTCTCCTATTAAGGTCAACATATTTGCAACCATGAGATTTTCAACACATTTGCAACCATGAGACATGTAAGATGGCTGATGCACCTCCAACAGGACACTTTCGCAGCATCCCTCCTAAAGGTTTGGAGGCGGGATGAGGCAATTCACTTGAGGGATGCTTTGCATTTCAAAATTCCTTCAGGAGCATAATGCTTAGAAACGTGCAGTTGGGAAATTCCCCCCCAGAGGATTCTGATATGCCCAGCTGAAACTATTCCAACTCTAATGTTCTTTATATGTAAGATAGAAAGTCAAGAATGGAAATTTCAGTGGGTTCACACTCCTGGAAGCTTATCAGAGGGCCACGTTAAAGAGTTTACTTGTACAGTTTCAAATTTGTGTCAACACAAGTGAATATGTAGAAAAAATAATCCCCAACCACAGCAACTCAAAACAAGTGAGAAGGGAAAGTAATTATTCCAGTAGTCTTTGGCTGGGCAAAATGTAGGTATGACCTAACAGATTTATGTTCCATCTGTGAATTTTTTTTAGTTCAGGTAATGAGATTTTGATATCAAAACCAGTTTAAATGTAGTGTAATTTTGTAGGGGGAGCACCACATTTTTATAGATATAATAGATATTCAAAGATACTGTATTGTGAAGAATCTCCCTAAATATTTCAATATAAATTTAAGCACTTTCTAAGGTGTCCAGTACCCCTTCATTCATTCATTTAGCACCTCCCATGGCCAGGCATTGGTAATAAAATGGTGAGAAAAATGATACATTCTACCCTTTGGCAGTGTACAGCCTAGTGACAGAAGGCAAATAGCCACCCAAGTAAACTGAAAATTTCAAAATACAGGTAATTGTTATACAAAGATAAATTACTACTTACAAAGCATGTAAAGCAGAGTTCACTAATTTGGAAGATAAAGAAGATTTCCTGCAATAATGACTTTTAGCTGTACTGTAAAGAATGGTTGGAAGTTAAATAGTTCAAAATTTGAGAAGCAGAGCTCTGCAGAGAGAATTTCTAGTTGAACAATATACATAAGCAAAAAAAACCCATAAAATGTTAGAAGAATCCACACTAAACTGGTCAGACTGGAGTGTGGAAAGCTGGAGAAAGAATGGTGGGATATAAAATTAGGCTGTTTTATAAGGGATAGAAAAATACAGGAGGGTCTCACTGCCCAAGTTGAAGATATGTTATGGGCCTATGCATAATGAGAAGTAAAGCAGATTTTATAAATGCAATGATACTATTAAATTTGTATTAAAAATAACTTTTTCAATGTGAACAACATCAGATGTTTGGCACAGAGTAAGCTATGTTACTGAAAGAATACAGCTTCTCCATCACCATGCACTTATCACAATGACAGTATTGTAGAGAACTCTTTTTTTTTGTAAAAATCATCTAAAAGTAACACCTTATAGAATAGTAAAAATTTTTTTGAATCACTCTGGAGGTTTTGCATCTGAATACATATATACATATATATATACTTACTCTCTGAAAAGATTAGTAAATTGGAATCATGATTTAAAATGAATAACTTAAAAGTGAATATTAGCAAAAAAAGTTGACAAAATATATTACACAGGAAGTTTTTTAAGCTTTATATTTTTTATTGTGAATACTACTTTGAAGCATTTTTATGTGTACCATGCTACTATAACTTTTGTAAAACTCATCAGATATGTTGAGAAACCCACTTCTTTTATATTATGTGTTATATAATATTAGGATATATTATGTTACATTACAGTAAGGAATTTTTCTCTATTTTTGTATTAAAACAGTCAAATATAATTGGTTAAATAATGATAAAATCTACCAAAGGGATACAAATAAATACTTATTACTGATTGATTGTTAATATGGAGATCAAAATATAAAAAAACATAATCTTTGTTTAATTTGGCAATGGTCATATTAGTCACCCAATACAAAAACATGTAATTTAAAACTATTTTCATAAGTGATAGTGAAATGTAATGTGTGAAAGCATAATGCTACTTTACTCTCATTTTAAGAAAAGATAAAAGTTAAATGATGACAATTAAAAGCCAAATTTTACCTCTTTATTATAAAAAAGAAATAATGAAGACTCTGGGACCATCCTCAAAAACTTCTGTTCACATATTTTAGAATGCCAAGAATGACTTCCAGATGAGGGCATAATTGTCCATTTTCTGATTTCTTATAAAATGAGCTTTCTCACACTTGGCAGTCTCTAGTAATACATTAAGTCATGACAGGTATTAATTAACAATGGGTGCCCTTCTCCTGACATCGTGAGTCTCAAAAATACTTTATACATCAGTAAAGACTGTAAGAAATGACTAAAACCAAGAACAGGAATTAATTAAAGATTTCATTAACCTCAAAGCTAATGTTTGATTTGTTTCCAAGCTGCATCTCACAAACAGCTGTGTCAGAGTAAAACTCAAATCAGGTGACTTAATGGAGTGTCCAGTAATTGAGGAATCTAGCATTAACATTCTGAACGTCAATAAAAACAAGCACACATGAGCACAACACTTGAAGTCATAGGACTAAATAGGCATTTAAAATTATATATTAATAAATATGATTAGAGATGCTTGAGTATTTCTGTCACCACCACTGAAGCATTCAGAAAAGTGTACATTGTGTTTTAAAATTTGTAAAACAACTTACATCCGTTCAAAATGAATATTCACGTCTTTCTTTTACTAACATAGCACATACATTAATATGTAACATATGGAGCCATAAAATGGACAGACTGACTCCATTCAGTGGTCCTGTCATGGTGATGTATGTTTACCCTGTAGCATCATAACTTTCTTTTCATCGTGAATGATAAAGTTAATGTAGAGATGGATTTAGTTTTTTATTAGTCAAAATACCATAGTCAAAACATCTCAGAGATAATATTTAACCAAACTAAGTAATTAAACCAGATAAAATATTGTAGAAGGAAAATGTATTAAAAGTTGTGACCTCTGCAATATTTTTGTCCTTTTGACTATCATGTAATGTAAATTTCTCCAACTGGAGGCTCAGTGAGTTAATATACCTTCCCTACCTTGGACTATTCCTCTAAAAGCATCAGCAAAATTCTTTTCTGTTGGTAAGGGTCCTTAATAAAGGAGATGTGACAACCATTATCCTAAGGGCATAGATCTGTTTTGTTGAAGGATAAATCCTTACAACAATAAAAATGAAAGTATATCGCAGTTCATGAACACAACAGTTAAGGCATATCTTTACAAAGTTGATTGAAATACACCTGTTTTCAGCTAAGTACCAGAAAGTGCTAACGATCCATAAGGCCTGGCTTTTGTCAAGACAAGCACATGTTTCTTTTACACGAAGGAGCTCATTTCGAATTAGTAACAAAAATGATTTGCACCATATTTTACTGGCAACTTTATGTGAAAATGAGAGTTTATCTGTTTGTTAATTGTGTAGCTTAAATATATTATTAAAAACTGAAATATATGATACGAAAACTAATCTATTGCTTGAAAAGATGCTGTCATTTGGCAAGCTCTAGTAACAGGAAAATAATCCCAAGATCCTTGTCTGGAAACCTAATCAGTCTTAGCTCTACATATTCCCCATGAGTGATGTAGGCTATCGGCACTTTTGATAAGTGGTATTAGGATACCTCTTTCATCACGGAGTGGAATGGAAGTTACCCTGGACGTCAAGAGCTATGGCTTTTCATCTCAGTTCTGCTACTGCTTCCTTGAGCAAATCTCTGAACTGGCAAAATCCTTAAGTTCTATTCATATATACCTGTGTAATTCTCATTTAGACTATAGTGAAGGTCTTCCTAATCTAATACTCTATTATTTTTAACATTAACATTCCCAGAAGTAAGAAAACTCTGTATCTTTTACTCACAGATACATAGGTACTCTGTATGGGTTTATAAAATGATAATTATATACAGCAAGTTATTTTGGGGTTTACCTGCATGAGACTATGACTGTATGTGTCAAAATAAATGACATTTTAAAAGCCTTTATGCAGTACTTTAAGTGAACCTCAAAACACTCTGTGACGTGGCAATCCAGACCTTGTTACTCCAAATTTAATTGATTAAGGAAGTGGTGCTGTTCTATTTGTCTTATATAAATTTGTGAGTATAAAAAGATCATCATTAGTACTAACAATGATTTATGTATCAAAACAGCAATCCTCATTGGTATAACGCTTTACATGTTTCATGTTTTGTTTTTCACACACATTATTTACATTATCATTTTCTTAGACTTGAGAGCCTAAAGAAGATTTAAACCATCCACTTGGGTACCAGTGGGAACCAGGAAGCTCTAAAATACAGGCGTAGGAGTTCATAAGGGAATAAAAGGTATATGTAAATTGAGAAAAAAAAAAGATGGAGAAAGGGAAATAATAGGAGGAGGAGTTGGAAGTGATAGATTAACATTGACCAGTAATGTAGACTTCTATTATAGTACTTGGCCCACAGGGACCTTGAAGTAGGAAAAACTCTCCTATTGAAGGATACAACATCAGTGATTATTGAAATATAACATGAAAGTTTTATTATATCCAACGCTTAACTCCCCAGATCATTCTATATTATCTAAGTTCACAAGCTGGCACTTAAAAACAAACTCACTTCAATGACCTAGTTTTGACATGAATTCGTTCATTCAACAATATTTCAAATACCATTTGTGTGCTATGGTCTGTGCTAGGTGCTTGGGACATCATGAACTAAGTGTTTAAGTGCTATCTTCAACATAGTAGTTCTTAAATTTTAGCTTGCATAAGAATCACCAAGTATCCTGTTAAACTGTCAGTGTTTCAGCCATAGCAAACAGAACCTGATAAATTAGTTGTAGAGTGAAATCAAAGAATTGATTCATTAATCATGAATCCAGGTGGTTATAGCTCCAGCTTACAAAAAAAAAATGGTTTAGACAATGGTAAGTAATTATTGAAATGATATGTAATAAGTTCAGTTTGTTTTGTACAAGCAAAGTACAAGATAGTGTATGTGGAAAATGTAATCGAGGTGTGTTGAATATAAACTAAAAATTACATTGAGACCAGATAAAAATGTTAGGAGGTGAGAGAGATTTTTCAGGAAGAGAAAATGAGAAGTGTGAAGATCTTAATGACTGGGAGGAGTTTAACGCGGTTGCATGTCAGCAGAAGTGCTAGCCTAACTAGAACCCAGAAGGAGGATGACTGAGGAAAGAGCAATGAAGGTCTTTACCCTGAGCCCTTCATGTGCCCCTAGTCTTACCTAAAAACCCTCCAGCCAACCAAGATCCAAAAACTTAAAAAATAGTGCCTGGCACAGCATGGGGCCAGCAGCTGGCATTACCCGACAGTTCCATGACTACGCTGTACCTGTGTTAAAGCATTTTCCATCCAATCACTGTATATGGATTGAAGATAAAACTGGAAAGTCAAGTGGGAACTGATGATGAAAGTCTTTGTGGATAATGCTCAGGATTTTCAACTGCATCCTGAAAGTAATTGGAATCCACTGATGGAGTTTAAGCAAGTGAATTCCATGATCAGAAATAGATCGGTATTAAAGCAACTGTGGTAAGAGTGGGAAAGAACAGAGGCAGAAATATTCTTACCCTTCCTTCAGAGCAGGACAGGGGAAGTGTACAGAGGTCTATTACACCATGAATGTTGGATATTAATTCTCAGAACATGAGAATCAAATTTAGAGTTCTCATCTGGTCACACAATATTGAAATAGTGTCTAGACTGGCTGATTGGCATCGGAGTGCCTGTTTCTCATTAAAGTGTAATACTCCAGCTAAACCTGAGAGTAGTTGAGTCTTCAAATGAGATTTTCTATTCAGAGCCAGTATAATTGGGTTCTCCTCTCACTGAAGTCTATTATCACTTTGTCAAATTACACTACTGTATAACATGAAATCTAGTTATAGAGACTTAAAATCTAGATTTGGCAGCATTTAACACGTTTTTATCTTGCTCTAAAAATCTCTTTTCCCACCATAACCCCAAACTTTTCACCCTATCACATCTTGGCAGGCAGTTGAATACACAATTACTTCATAGTTTAGATCATAAACTTTGCATCATTATGCAGTGAGGTAATATGTATTATGATTTTTCTCTCCATTTCATTTTGTCTAAAATGTTGTTCTTGTTTCTGATTCTAAAATTAAAATGTTTTCAGTCCTGCCAAAAAAAAATGCCATAAAAATGTGTAATGTGACTATTTGCTCATATTCTCTGCCCAGTGAATAATGAAATCTCTTAACTATTAAAATGTCCTAGTAATTAGTAGTGTCCACTGTATCCATTTAATGTTGGGTACAGTTCAATTTCTTTTGATGCTTCTGGTAATTTACTCAAGCAAACGGCATACTGTAAATGAAGTCAGTCATTCAGTGTTATACACTATAATTAATATACATATAAAAGTCTTGTTTTATCTCCAGTAACTTATGTTATATTTTAGTCATTGAAAATTAGAAGAGATGTATAAATTATGAGTGAACTGATAAACTTAATTTGATAATACAGTTCATCAATGTGACTAAGACTTAAAGCAATTTCCTTCTTGTTTTGAGGTTTGTCTTATGCTTTTTAAATGTTTTCATTGTTGACCTGAAAATTAACTCTTCACACATTTTACTTGTTCTATCGGCATAACAGAAACCAAAACTTCCGCCATAAATTGTCCTTGCAGTTAGAGCTCAATGATAAATAGGCTCTTGTTCTCTGCTACTTCCGATGATGAAATGCTATTAGCACTGAACTCTTACTTTCCTACTCTAGGCCCAGTGAATAACATTAATTGTTTTATAACCCTATACCAACTCATTCTGCCTGATTCATAAAACAGTTATGCACCATTTAGAAGCATTTCTTAGTAGGCTTCATTTCCCCCCTAACACAGAGTTTGACTTCATTAATCTCCCTGTTTTTTTTCTCAAAATGCAGCATGAACTTTGAATTATACACTAAAATGTTACAATTCTTATAGTGTGAATTAGCTGAGGAAGGGAAGATTTAAACTACATTTAAATATAGATTTAGCACAAAGATTTGTAAGGAAAAAATGTCAGTTATTTTTAACAAATACTTGTGTTACCTGAATTTCCTTAAGTTAACATATTTTAGCAAATATTAAGCAAGAAAGGGTGTTTGATGTCCAACTTCAAAGAACAGAAGTATCACAAATGGCCACCTAAACAGCACATGCCATTCAGTCCAAGTATTCAGAAATAAGAAGAAATAATATAACTCATGTATCTGTGGTTTAATTAGAGGAGGTAGGAAAGATTGGGTTTAACTCTTGGCAAAGTTTCTGAATATTCCAAGTTATATAACCTAGTAATCCAGAAAGGCAGACAGAGTAGGAAGTGAAATTAATAATTAAATTTTGTTTTTTTAAATCTGTAAAGCATTGTATAGGGAATTTCATAAAAATGTTATTTCAACATGAAAATATACATAAATCCAGGTCCACTATGCTTTCATTTAGAATGCAATCTTCTAAGTACATGAATTAAGTATTAATTTGTACTACCCATTAAGACAGTGAGAAAATTTTTTAACACATATTATCTTTATTTTTCTATGCAGGATAAAAAAGGTAAAATAACATTTACCTCTCTGTCTTGAGCACTGATTAAATGTTAAAAACTAATGGAAAATAAACCACTGGGAGAAAGGGATATGAATGAAACAATCCAAGTTTTTGAGCTAGAGTGGGACAAGTTCTCAAAGAAGATCATGGGTATACAACAGGACTGCTGACATAGGAATTTTGTCTTATTATTTATTCTTATATGTTATTTTCTTACTGAAGTATAGTTGATATACAATTTTATATTGGTTTCAAGTATACCACACTGTGGTTTAACAGTTACCCATATTATTAAATCCTCACCCCAACTAGTGCAGTTGTTATCTATCACATAGAAAGATGTTAGGAATCATTGGCTACATTCTCCATACTGTAGTACCATCCCTGTGTCCAACTTATACTATGATAGAGAATTTTTGTGCCTTTTTATCCCCACTCACTCCCCAACCCACCTTTTCCTCCCACTCCCCCATGATAACCACCAGTCACTTCCTAGTGTCTGAGTCCACTGGTATGCTGCTAATACTGCTACTCATAGCACTATTAGAAAAATTAAACATCTTTGTTCCTGCATTAAAGAAGCACAGAAAATCAAGGCCAATTTAAACAATGGGAGTCCAAAATGAATCAATATATAATATCCATTACCAAAAATATGCTGGATATGAAAGAAAAAAGTCTGCACATGACCCAGGTAAGTGGGGCACATTGCTTTCTTCAGTTATTGCTGTTAAGAGTATTCAAAGCAATTGGCTCACAGTAAAAGACTGGAATGGGCAGTCTTTAATTATGGCTATCCATTTATAGCCATAAGAAATCTATGTGCTTCTAGAATTGTCTGATTTCACTAAAAGCGAAGTCACTTGAATTACATCATTTTGTGAGCCTAATCTAAATAAATCAGAAAAATATTTTATGGCATGATTATGGATTAATAATTTCTTTAGTGTGTGTGCAACAAGTTTCGTATTACTATGTAACAAATTCCATTTTACTGTGTTTGGGTATGTGCACATGCATGTGTGTGTGCTTCATGACTAACTCTATAGTAAAGGTACTATTTAAATAAGAAAGGACTTTCTTGAAATTTTCTGAAGATTGTTTTGAGGGTTGGATTTTATTTCTACATGGGAAGCAGTTAACTTATATGTGATTAGTTTCATAGATTAACTCACAATTGTATTTATTTGGTAGGAGAAGACGAGTAAGTAGGGTTGGCTAGAAATGGCTTACAATGAGTATAATAAAATAATATGAGAGAAATAAAAAAATTAAAGGTTTTAATAGTGAATCTCAAATATTTTGTAGCAGGCTGGAAATTTCCTCTCTTGGAACGTACTTTTTTTCCCTTTCCCTTCGTTAAATACATGGGTGTGAAATATAATGCAAAATTCAGCTCTCTTACAAAGATGACTGATTCCTAAATAACATACCATACAAGCATCAAGCTTACATATGGATATTCATATACTTTCATTTCCTTACACATATGTTTAAAATATTTTTGAGTAACCAGAAAATACAGTACATAAACTAAATAGGAGTCCTAATGATTGTGATGAAAATTTTAGAAATGTAGGCAGTATGTGTCATGATTAATCGTGTCAGCTTGGCTAGGGTGTGGTGTCTGGATGTTTGGTCAAACGCTAGTCTAAATATTTCTGTGAAGGTATTTTGTAGAGATAATTAATATCTAAAGTCAGTTCATTTTAAATAAAGTAGATTACCTTGGATAATGTGGGTGAGCCTCATTCAACCAAATGAAGGCCTTAAGAACAAAAACAGATTTCTCAGGGAAAAAGAAATTTTCCCTCAAGACTTCAGCGTAGATATCCTGCTTGAGTTTCCAACTTGCCCAATGGGTTTCACACTTGACAGCTTCCACCATGAGGCAAACCAATTCCTTTATATATGTATACACACACAAATATAAGATTATGATATATCATAAGTATTATATCATATGCTAATTTGTTAATATATTAATATATACAATATATTTATATATTATCTATCAATTTGCCTATTTATTACTCTATTGGTTCTGTTTCTCCAGAGACCACTGATACAGCATGGTTACCAACATAATAAATCAAAGAAAATCTTCACATGCACTTTAAGAAAATTACTTTCAGTAATTCTGCATTGTCAGCATGCAAAATTCAATAATTAGAAAGTATAAAATAAAATACTATTTCATTAACAACAAAAATTGTAAATTACTCTATTTTATGAAACAAAGGAAATACATGACCTATATAGAAGGAATTCAATAAAAAAGGAGATACAGTATGTTGTAGGGAGATAAGTAATTTAGCATATACTCTATGTCAGTTCTCGAGTTAGTCAACACACATCCAATAAAAATGGCAGCAAATTTGTACTAGAAACTTGGCAAGCTGATTCTGAAAGAGTGGAAGAATTAAAGTCCAGGGAGAATTAAGATGATTTTGAAAAAGAACAACACACTAGGAAGACTCAACATAGGGAACAGGATATAATTCAAAATTACAGTTATGTATATGATAGAAAATATTCTAGTAGAAGGGAAAAAGATCAATGAAATGCAACAGAAATTCTGCTTATGTTTACCTGAAGGTTTAATTTATAATAGAGATGGCTTCAGAATCAAGATGACTACAGAAAAGGCAGTTTACTTAATGTTAGAGTATTTTCTTTTTAATATTGAGAAAATGGTTATTTCATACTAAAATGAGATATATATAATTCAATTGATTAAGAGCTAATTAACAAAGTTCTAAAATACAAGGTCCAGAGGAGAAAATTTAGGAAAATATTACTGTCACCAAGGTGCTGGAAGGCTTCCTTAAATAGGTCATCAAAACAAACAAAAAAGAGAATAATTGAGGTAATATGAGGATTTATGATGGACATAGTTGAGAAATAAACATCAGATTATGAAGAGATATTGCTATTTCTGCAAATGAGAAACAAAAACAGAAATCACTGAATAAAATAGGGTCTCGAGCTATCTGCACTCACATGTTCACTGCAGCATTAGTCCCACAGCCAAGACATGGAAGCAACCTAAAGGTCCATCAATAGATGAATCAATAAAGAAAATGTGGTATATACATACAATAGAACATTATTGAGCCTTAAAAAAGAAAGTAATCATGTCATTTGTGACAACCTGGTGAATCTAGAAAGACATTACGCTGAATGAAATAAGCCAGATATAGAAGAACAAATACCCTGTGCCACTTGTGTGATCCATCTAAAATAGTCAAAATCATAGAATTAGAGAGTGGCATGGTGATTGCCAGGGGCCAGAAGGAGGAGGAAATAAGGCAGTGTTAGTCAAAGGGTGCAAAGATTTGATCACGCAAGATAAATGAGACTTAGAGATTTACCCTACGGCATATAGGGCAGTGCCTATAGTTAACAATACTCTATGTATACTTACAAATTTTCTAACAGGGTAGATCTTACATTGCGTGCTCTTATCACAACATAATAATAATAATTAATAATAATGACATTAAATAACAGCAGGAGGAATCTTTGAGGGGATGAGTAAGTTCATGTACAGATTGAGGTGGTGGTTTCATGGGTGTATGCTCATCTCCAAACTCATCGATTTGTGTACAACTTTTGTATGTCAAATGTAAAAATATATACATTAGCTTTCAAGAAATAAGTGGAAAATGTATAAATATGAAAACTTACAATAAACATATAAAAGAAACACAGGAAATTGGGTAATATGAAGATGCACCTCTTAAGAAGAGAACTGGAGAAACGTCACCAATTTTCAGAGAGGTAATTATTTTTTTCCAGATAGATAAAAGTCAAAATAACAGTGAAATATTGCTTTACACATCAAATGGCAAAAATAGCCTGATAGAAACAGTAAGAACGAGCAAGCATGCCAGAAAGAAGAAACCTCTTACTCTGAGGGTAGAAGGGTGAGCTAATTGAAGAGCCATCTTATAGAACTAATTAGGTAAATATTCTATAACCACCGACTCCATCTCCCAGTCTATACTCTATTAAATATTAGGTAAACTTTCACCATCTCTGCCTAGAGATGTGGGAGGCCCAGTACTAAATACAAACAAGTATTTCCAAGTAGCTAGTATCCATTATTACATGGATAGACAAATGAAACAAGACAAACACATACAATGGAGGAAGTACTATGCTAATTGCAAAAGTAACCACAGATGGAGACAATATAAAATTGTATAACTTCCTAACAAGTAGAAAAGGTATGGAATAAGAGATAAACTCTCATAAAAAAAATTCAGCCCACAAAAAAGCAAGAAAGGAGAATTTCAATGGGACAAAATTAAAGGACAGAACTGCAGATATAGTAATAACCACAAAAGTATAAGTTGACTAGATAAACAGTTTAATAGTAGAAATTATCAGATATATGTAATGTTAAAAGGCTCATCTAAAATGCAAAAATATGTGTATTGCTTAAGATTCAAAATTGGTAAAGGAAACAGAATTCACTCCAACTTTTTAATACATAGATTTAGTGCTTTTAAAATTGTTGGAGTGTCTCCAGCAGCAGATTCCAAACAGAGTACCATGAACACCAATCATAAAACTGACCTGTGGTGGGTCCTACTCTTTTTTCTATGATAAGGAAATTGAGAGCTCTGAGAGATGCTGCCATATATGAAATCCTAGGACCAAACCTTCCCTGTTTTGATCCAAGCCTGCTCAAAGATATCCTGCACCCAAAATCCATTAAGCTCGGCGTCAGAGGGTCTTCAGCTTCTGCAGAATGAGAAAAACCAGTGTGTGATGACCCTGCTGACTAGCAGAAGTACAATCATAACTTCCAAATATATTCTGCCATCCTACCGGTGCCTCTGCTCAGCAGAAGCTAGGCTTCACGCAAAACATGAGCACCAAGGAAATCTATGAAATGTGTTTATCTTGGGCTTTCTAGCCTCAGTAAAGCATGTTAACAAGGAGTTTGGAAGAGTCAGATAAAGTAATCTTCAGGCCACCTTTGGATAGTCAATATTCTAAATCATCCCCTTTTTCCTCAAACAAACTTTCAAATCACATCCTCTCTTCAAATGGAAATGCGCTATCAGTTATATAAAAACATCTCATTGGTGATTATATTCATCTTGGGTGCTATTCATCTCATCTTTCTGGCAAAACTGCATCTTATTTCGTAATTCATGGACTAAATCTAACACCACACATACTTTATAAGTGTAGGAGTACAAAAGAGGGAAAATTAAATAATATGCATAGAAGTATGAAAGTCATGAGTACAGTCACTAGAGTCCTCACTTCCTGAACTGATCATGATATCAGAAAATGAACAACTTCTTCCCCTTTTTACCCTCAGCCAGCAAGTCAACTTAACAGTGTTATTATATCTTTGGTGCAGAAACTCAAAGCTTCATTCCTGAAGAATGTGTCTCTGGTGGGCAGGTCAGAACCATCCCATCAACTTTTATTAACTGACTTAAAAATACTAGGATATATCTCAACAGATAGCTTGGGTTCTAAATGTGTTCCCTCATGTCCCGTGACACAAACCAACAGTTAACACCTTCTTAATCATGATCAATCATCCCAACCAAAAAGCAACACTATTCATTGCCTCTTCGGATAGTAAGGTGAGAAGACACATAACTAATATAAAATATGATATAAAGCAAAGATATAAAATAAAGATGAAGTCACTGGAAGTGCTTACTTCCACTTTAATATTAAAATTTTAGTGTCACTTAGGAGAAATTATTTTTTACCCCTGCAAAGATTTTTAAACTAGTAGAGTTTAATGCTATTTAGGGCAGATAGAAAAATTTGGAAAGTATGTCACTCACTGTATTGGTGAGAGTACCACACTCACCTCCCCTCTTTGGTTACTGTACCAATGTATTCAGGCAATAAAGAAAGAGCATCATAATATACCATTTAAAAATACACCCTGTAGGTCAGCACCCCAAACTCTTAAGGGTTTTGCATCCAACTTATACCACTTCCAAGCTTTTAACAGGAAGTTTACTCATTCTAAAATGATAGCCATTTCTGAGTAAGGAGGTGTATGACAGGAACATTGCCTTATTTCTTTTGAGGTTAATCAAATTCTTAGCCAGAAACAATTTTGTATGGGATTCCATAGGCAAGAAAGAGCGGTCTGTACGGGGCCAGGAAAGCCAGGAGAATGAATGTTGACTTCAAAATGACATGGAAAGCCACAATAGGACATAGTTTGGTTGAGTGTGGTTTGGGATGGCACTTGTTCTATGTAAAATGAACCAAAGACGGGCACAAAAATGAAGTGCAAAACAGAAAAAAGGTGGTTAAACTAATAGAGGCAAAAGCAAATTTGGACCAGGATGAAGATAATGGCAGTGAACAGGACCCACCAAAAAGCATTTGTATGGCTTTATACACACACATGTGCATATATATTGAAATTTGGGACAGATTTTCATGAGCATTAAAATAAAGGAAGAATTTGCAAGGAAAATCCAGTTTGGCTGGGTAAAATAATCTATTATTGTAATTAACATGTAAATTTTGTCTAAGTCCCTGAACATAGAGCAACTTGTCTTTATGGCTTTTAAATATTAAGTGGCTTTTGAAATTTTTTATGAGATTCTGCCTCAGTTTATGTTAGAAAGTGCAGATTCTTATGTTAAACTTCTTTCTTTCCTGAGCTTCCTAAATTCAGTGACTAAGCAATGATTTTTTTCAGGGATATCAAAAAATGTCTCTAACATTTGTTATTTTTTAAAGTTCAGAACAAATGTCAGACCAAGAGATATTATAGCATTTGACAATAGAGTCTTCAAAACAAGGGTGGATATATCAAATAAAATTTTATCTTTAATATTGTGTATAATAGACCATTTCCACCAAAGTAAACAATGTGCTATTTTGAAATTTTTATAATGCAGCTATTCAAAAAAGAAAACAAAATCTTTCCTAACTCATTTAATTGATTACTGAAGAAACTGATTGTTTTGAAATAAAATGGGTCAGCCTTATGTAATGAATCTAAGGAACTGATGGTTTCATCATGTGAGTCTCTTTGCCTATTAAAACATCATTTCAAACCAATAATGAGCATTAAATCATGTATGCCTTTACCTTTTTGAGTAATTTTTGGTGATAAACTATATAACAAGTGACAGAATAGTAAGTGTATTGCACTCTATTCTAGTTTTGTGCTTAAAAAACCATAGAATCGTACTTAGAATCATAATATTCATATTAAGAAAGGTAATCTTGAATAATCATTTGGTATGATTCAAAAAACAGAATCATACATATACCTGTTTTGGAGGAGAATTGGAAGTAAATAGCTATCACAGAAATTTGGCTAAGAAAATATCCAGAATATAAATTGTAGTATTAAAATAGATCTCACTCTTCTATTTCTGGTAGCAACAGAAAGGAATGTTTGGAGCATTCACGATGACAGTTGTTTACTTCTTAGAATTATTGATGATGGAATCTCAACATTCTCCAATTATTTTTAGAAAAGATATCTAAACTAGGCAAAATGTACATAGAAAATTAATTTAATTTAATTTCCAAAGTAGCAGCATTTTCAACTCTGTGGTTTCTGCCCTTACATTTTACCAGTATGTCTGAATTAGATTTCTTATAGAAGTAATTCAAAGGATTGTTTAGCTGAATTGCGCTTGTAGTAGAACTATTTCCTTAAAACATGGGACTTGAAAGAGCTGAACCTTTGCAAAAAGTGTTTCTTGAAAGAAGTCTTGCTTAGTGAATGTGCTGCCTGCAGGGCATTTCTGGATCAAAACTGTGAAAATGTAGCACTCATTCATCATTCATTCCTTCTCTGCCTAGTTTCATTCCAAGATCTGAGCATGCAGAGCTATGAAAAAGGCAGCAAGGTCCTTTCAATCATTTCTTTTGGGGAGGAAACAGACTAGAAGCAAGTAAATTGTAATTGGAGAATGTAAACTTGAAGAGTGATAAGCACTATGAAAAGAATGAAATTGAGTCATAGTCAAGAAAATAGTAATTTTATAATAAAACAACCAGCCAAATCTTATCAGGTGTCTCTTTTTTGTCAAGGCATTTAGTACCCCAAAATGTCTCAAGAGTGGAATGAACATTGTTCTGAGGTTACTAAATTTAATTTCCTAGCTAATCAAGCACATGACGTTTTTGCATGGGGTTGAATTAAAGGGAAAGAAGAAAACAATTACAGAGTAAATACATAAATGCAGCAGCTGTCTATTCCAGTACCATACCTACAGACAAATAAAAGTGTAGTCAGTCAGTTCAAAAATAACTCATCGAATTAGAAAAATGTTTATTGTGTATGTGAACATAAATGCGCACGGCAGGCAGTAACTACCCACCGCATTACAATCCTACCTTCCCTTTTGTTAGAGCAGCTCACGTGGTCCATATTCCCATATTCCTGTCCCGTTCCTAGATATATATTCTCAAAGTCTGGGTGGCTATTCTTGAAGATGGATACGGCTGGTGACAGATGGGATCTTGGTGAGCTACCCTGGTCCATGACATGACTTCATTGCTCTTAAGTTTTCCCTAGGCTTATTCTGAGAAAATTAAAAGTGTCCTGGACTCAGAACATCAGTGAGACAGATAGCTTACCTTGTCTGCCCAAGGCTCCCCCATTATAGGGGTACCTTTCTATTAATTTCTACCCACAAGAAATCTGTCTATTCCTGACTGTCCCTTCTTTTCAAAGACAATTACATCAGAAATAAATCTTAGATCATTTCCTCAAAAGGCACAGTGAAGAAATGGTGTTTAATTATTATTAAAAAATATCACATATAAAATAGTCACTAAGCACTGAAAAATATTTCTAATTTAACAAATAATCTTAAGAAAAACACTCAAATATGTTCAAATCATATTAGTAACTTCTGAAAATACTCCCAAGCAACCTGACACTAGTTTTATTTTTTTTCATTCATTTTTTGAATATGAGATAACTATAGAGAATTATGGGAATACACATCCATATATATTAATAAAGATACCCCCATAATTATCTACTTCTTGATCAGAGAACAGCATCCACACTAACCTGAGAAATAGTCAAGATCATTTTGGGTTCTTGTCAAGATGAATTCCTCATTCTTTCCGTTATTCCCAGACAATAGCCTCACCTCAACAAAATAGCTTAGAAATCAGCTGACCAAGCCTGATCAGATCTAAATCTCTGTGCCATTCACTGTAAAATGCCCCAAGCCTGGCAGGATTAAGTATTAGCTTTATAGAGACTTAAATACAAGTATCTGTGTCATCTTTCACCTCACATTCCATTCTTCATCAACTCTACAGAAACTTTTAACTGTGGCTCTGGAATTCACACTCCAACAGCAGCACAATCCCCAAACTTTTTCCTCTTACCACGTTCCTGTCACCTTGTGCTGTTGTAACTCTTCCCCTTTAGGAAACTATGTTCCTATAACTTCTCAAATGGTGGTGGGAAATGTTCTTCCTATGAAAAATGCCCTATTATTCTGACAATAAATGAGTAGGATGACATTAAAACTCAGTTTACTTGATTTTCTCATTTACAATGTTCTAACATTAAATGCACATCATAGCTTTTTTTTTTTTTAATTTTCACCTTTTCAGAAAACACAAGAAATGAAGGTAAACATGGCTTAAGCACAGAAACTGCTGTGTTATTGACAGGGCTGTAAGTAAGGGTTTTGTCTAATTTAGATCCATATTGTTCCTATAACCTTGATAATAAATTGTATTCTATTGCAAATATCTTGTATATCATTAACATGCCAAGCATGGCTAAGGATCAGTTGTGTATTGATTGCATATTGATTGTAATACTTATCTATTAATGTGAAGGAAAATGCACAAGTACAGAGATTAACAACTGTTTCATTTGTTACATATATAGATTTTAAATTCAGGTCAGGACACTGTTTAAAGGCTTATTGAAGAAACATATTTGCTTATGTGTAAGGAGCCTTACACATAAGAGACAGGTAATTAATTTATACCGATTTTTGATTCAATTTTAACTATACCCATTACATGATTAAATAAAAATGGAGGGAGGAGGTTCAAGTTGTTTTGTTGATAGAAAAAAATACAAATATTTCTTTGCATGCTAAATTGATTATGTTTTGCTGTTCCACTGAACTGAAAATTTAGAATGTGACTACATTGAAGTCTCTGTAATCTACTCTGCTTGGGCTGCATGAATTCATTTTATTACAAATATCCTTGGATTGAGTCCAAAACAGCAATGTCTTATGAAAAATGCATTTCTATAAAGAATAGCTATAGCTATAATCCTTTAAAATTTTCATATGTAAATGAAGTAGATTATTTTATCCCTCCAGGTGATTTAGGGTAGTTATTGAGACTTAGCAATAACAAGGTTCAGTTTGCATCTACATTTACGTATAGGAAAATGACTTTATTTATTAGTCATCCTAATGTCCTGGAATAACAGGGGACGTTTGTTTGGTAACAGAACAGACTTCAGTTTGTACAGATTTTCTGCTCATACTCTTCACAGGTTGTACTTGTCTACTTTGACAGCACATTCGATAGAGATCGCCCACAATAATGACACAACTCCTGGAATTTAACTTTTGACTTAGAAGCATCACCAGCAGATTTTCAGGCATTATGCACTAGATTTTTTTTTACGGTATTCTTGTTCTATATATGCATTATTCCATTTCCCTCCCAAATCTTATTATCTTTCTCTTTCTGATAAAAAGATTTATAGAAACTTAACATTAGATAGAGTAGAAGAGTAGGGTGACTTTTTTAATGAAACTTTTAAAATATAATACACTTCAAAAAAATTTTCTTTTGGCCCTACACTAGCATTTTTATAGAGATAAGAACACAAAAAAGGGAGAACTCATACACAAATTGGTGTATTCATGAACAACTGTATCTTTTTTCTATTTTCATTATATCTGACACACATAAAAAACAGAATTATTCCCTGAAGCTACAAAACTTAAAGACATTTATAATATGAACCTTTTAATTACAAAAATAAAGGTGTTTTGTCAAGTATGTTTCCTGCTTTGTACTTATTTCATTTCCTGTATTTTTGTACACAAACATTCTCTTAGGAAATATAAACAGTGAATATGGCTCCATTTGAAAGGCAAGGATTATGCTTCCCACTAGGATGCAACAAAGGCAAATTGTTGTTATTGACAGTAATTAAGTAGAGTTTCACCAACTTATATAAACTACATGATGTATTTAATGCTTAGGATATTGCTTGACCCGGCATACATGGTATAGTTGCTATTTTAAGCACTACTTCAAGCTATCATTCATCAAGAGGTATCCTAAATAGTGGAGTGTTAATTGTTTTAATTTCTTGTTTAAATGAGAATAAATATAAAAATTATTTATATGCATATGGCTTTTTTTGGTTGATATGTTGCAACTTTACTTGTGATATAATTGGTAGAATATTGCTCTCTAGAACCTACCACTATTCCTTTGTTTCTGGCACCCAAATACCCTTAATACTTTTGAATTTTACAATATTTGAACCAGAACAGTGTGATTCAAGCTATATTAATTACAGTCGTCTTGCAAGGCACATCTACTTTTGGAAGTGAAAATCAGTTGGCCTGAAAATGTAACACTTCTACGAGTTCATTTGCTTTCCTGTGCTGATTACTTCTTAACTTGGGGCGTGACTGGAGCTCTGCACTGTGGAAGAATATTAAATCAATCAATCTATTGATGAATCAAAAACAACAAAGAATGTTGGTTTCAACTTACCTTCTTGGAAATTGGATTATAGAGCTTATTTCAGAGCCAAAGTAGTGTATGTGACAACATCCCTAGCAACCAATATGCTGAGAATAGACTGTTATGCTGACAAAACTCAAATGTGTTATCATCCTATCAATGCAGAGAAATTCATATTACCAATTTTCCTAGTGCTACAAATATCTGACATAGTAAAGTTGGCATATACTTTCAATGTCAGACTAAAGACATTTGAGTATCAGATTTAGTTTTCTCTTCATTTTTCTGATTCTGATGGCCTATAGCTTGTTTCAATTGCAAACTGTATCAAAAGTATTATATTAGAGATAAATAATAACAGTCGAGTTAAGAAGTGCTGCTTCTTTGATCAATGTTTAGATTGCTACCTCAATATTACACTGTGGGTCCCTAAAAAAAACCTCATTAAAGTTTGGCTCAAACAATACATGGATTTATAACTCATAACATTTTACCTACTTTTAACTACAAGGGAGCCGAATTTTCCCTATAGAACTTGAATTCAATTTCATCCAAAAAAAATAAAAAGGGTGCTGGAAAATTCAGTGTCATTTCAATTAGCTAATGAACTAGATTCATTAATTGTTTTTCAGCTTTAGAGAATATAAAGAGACCCATTGATATACCTAATCCCTTTAACCTTGCAGTAGCATAAAACATACATTTAAAATTACCCACCAAAAAGTAGAGCAACAGAGAATGCTAATGTGACATTAAAATAATATTCCTTAGTAAATCTAGTTCATGTGGAATAGTCTTCTTTATACCCAATAAGGCCTATTAATAGGCAAAAAAAAAATGTGTTCTGTGTCTGTGAACCTGTCTATACAAACTAAGGGAAACAAACATGCATTTTCTGCAGCTGTGTGACAAAATTCCACAGTACACAGTTTCTGGCTCTGGCAAAGGAATATAAAGCCAAGCCTAGAAAACTGCTTTCTTACATCTGCTCTTCTGTGGGTTTCAGTGATAATTCCTTCTCCTCCTTTGTAGAGCTAACATATTTTTGTTGTTTTAATTACCATCGTACAAGCTCCAAGCCTTCAATATATTTAATGATTTATTGCTTGCATTTTCAAGCCTGTTTTTAGTATTTCAGGTATTGGCAAGTAGGTTCTCAAATCTGGGTTTTGGATGGAGCTCAGAATCCCATGAATTCATTTTATGAGAAATATCCCTAACCTAGAGATTGGATTAACCTTTTTCTTTTTCACTGCTCTGAACACGGGGGCCAGTGAAGAGAATGAACAATTTATTTTCTCTCCTGGTCAAATACTAGTATACCTCTCTGGCAAAATAAGCTCAGCGTTTGACCCCTGACTCTCAGGGGAGGAATGGAGTGCAGCACGCTGGTAACTCTGTGACCCGGATGCTCTCCCCTCTTCGGGTCCCTCTGGAGCATCTCTTCTTCCCTTTCCCTAATTTTGCTCTTGCAAAACATAGATTAAGCTTCCCGATTTCCTTTCTCTGAAAGAAGATATAGCTGTATATTTCAGGTTTTGAAATATTTTTAAATCGTTTATTAATACTATCTGAATTTTAGAAATCTTTTATATTATTTTACTTCTATATATAGTATATCTGATAAGCAGGTTTTTCACTATTTAACCTATTCTTCAATAGGTCAAGTAACTGAAATCAGTTTTATCATAAAGGCAACCACATATATAAATATATGTTTTTAGAAGTCAAATCTTAAACACCTTTCAATGTCAGACTAAAGACATTTGAGTATCAGAGATTTAGTTTTCAGTTCATTTTTCTGTTTCAGATGGCGTATGGCTTGTTTCAACTGCAAAATACATCAAAAGTATTGTATTAGAGATAAATAATACCAACAGAGTTAAGAAGTGCTGCTGCTTTTAAGAATGTTTTAAGAACATCATAGATGTTATTAAACGTACATATTCGAGAATTATGATAAATCACACTGTATGAAAATGAAGACTTTCTTATATAAACTAAATCTTGGTAAGAGTTTACCTATGTTCTTGCTTTGTGCAGTAACATCAGCACTCATCAGATTCAGTTACTCAGCATAGCAACCAAGATATTAATGTCTAAATAAAAATTCATGAGTTCATAAACCAGTGTTACCTATTATAGGACAGTAATGGGAAGTCACACATGACAAATATTTCTTAATTCCCTGCTTTTATTATGATACACTCAATAATGTCAAATGAAAGTAATAAAAACAGCCAGAAATAACTAAGATAGGATAAAAATAAGAATATAGACATTTAAAAATGTATTTTTACTATGTGTAATAAAATCAAGGAAAATAATATTGAAAATTCTCAGAAAAGGCTTTAACTACATAAATATTAAAAAATTTCTTGGAAGCACTTAAATATTGACTGGAGTGAATGTATGTTGTAGGAGGAAATACAGTTCAGTCATTCAAGATAGAATAAACAAATTAAGATGCTGCTGCGCATCAGTGATATCTGAGCAAGACCTTAGGAATTGACAGCACTGTGGCATCTCCAACTCAATCAAATGTAAATGGGAACTTCCTAACAAACAGCCACACTACAACTAAGCCTTCTAATCAGAGTTGACAGCGAAAGCATTAATGTTCATCTTGCCAACATAAATATTTTGCAAATGAAGACACTAAGACAGTTAAGTGACTTTGAAAAAAAAGAAAAAAAAATGTTCAAGCAATTGAAGTAGAAAGTTTGAATTTGACCTAATATCTTTTCATTCCAGGGTCAAAGTACTATCCAAGTATTAATGAACAGAATACTTATTAAGCATCAGTTAAGTGTTGGACACTGTGGTAAGTTTTGGAGAGTAGTTTGAGATGGATATCTGTGATTTCTCACATCACTGTGCTTTGTCTCATTTACCTCACCATGTAAAGAGGTAAGCAGGATTTCAGGAAATACTACAGTAATTGCAGTATTAATGGGGGAAGAACAGCATGTTTTTGGATCAACTGAAAGTAACATCTGGCCTGGTCTCAAAGGTAGGAATGTGGGGTGTTTTAGAGAAGAGCATCTGGACAAGATGATGTAAAGTGAAACCTACAGCTTTGGTGTTAGCTAGGCAAAGCACGGAGAACATATTTTCCTGGCATATGCAATATCCTGAGTAAAGCAGGTAACACAATGCTTGAGGACTTTATAGTTGAGTTTAATAGCTCTTCTTCTTTGCCTCCTTCTCTTTTTCTTAGACAGCCTTTTTAAGTTTGAGATTGAGATTAGTATGGAAAGAAGAGGAGATGAGAGGAAAGATAGATGGCAGAAAATGTGTCATCTGGAATAATAAAGGCATCTTTTGGGGGGGCCTCTGTCTGGCAGATAACAAAATACAGATTCTTTCTTTGTGTCTTTGAGTTTTCTTGGACGTTCCTCATCTGCAGACTTTCCCGTGCAGACCTCCCACAGATGGCACATTCCTGGCTTATTGTTTGTAGCTCTCTCAGTACTTGACTTCTGCTGGGTCCCCTTTCTCAAACTGCCAGGCTTTAGCATATTTCACATGAAAGACAGGTATCTAATTCTGAGCACACCAGGTTTTACAAGATACAGACCAATTTTTCCAGAAGTTTTTTGAGAAGACTTTCTCACTTCGGGAAACAAGTGTGGGAATCCCCCTGGCCTACTCCCAGCTGGAGGGGAAATGAAACCTATAAGCTCCCACCACTGACTTCTCTGCCCAGAATAAAGGATCGTATTTCCAAAATCTCTTATACGTTCAGCTGAATGATAAGAAATGGTTATCTCAACTACTTTTTTGGCAGTTCGGCCATTCCTGAATACATTAAACAGAAAATTACTATACAGAACAGAAATTATATTCCTAGTTATATACCTAATATGTAGAAAACATCTGTCCATCCATATAAAACCAAGTATATAAATGTTCATAGAAAATTCATAATAGTCAAAAGGTAGAAACAACCCAAATGTCCATAAAGGACGAATGGATAAACAAAGGTTGGTAGACCCACACAATGGAATATTATTTGACAATCGAAAGGAATGAAGTACCCATATGTGCCACAACATGGATGAACCTTGAAAACAGTATGCTAAGTGTAAAAGCCAGACACAGAATACCACATATTGTGTAGTCCTTGAATGTACATGAAGTGAAGTGTCAAAAACAGGTAAATCTATAAAAACAGAACACAGATTACTGTTTGCACAGGCCTGAGAGTGGGTAGGTAAGGACCCACTACCCACGGGTGTGGTGTTTCTTTTGGAGTAATGAAAATGTTCTAAAATCGTAGTGACAGTTGCATAACTCTTTAAATATACTAAAAGCCCCTCAAGTGCACACTTTATGAGAGAATTTTGTGGTATGTGTATCATATTACAATTATGTTAAAAAAAAAGCCTAGTGTTTGCCCACACTTCTTGCAAATCCTTCATAGATCACCTTGCACCTTGTTTTAGATATGGGATTATTTTGTACCTATTGCCCTCAGCTTTGAAGCTTCAACTCAAGATAAAATATTTATTTTCATATACATATACAGTTTTATAGATATGTTGAGCCAAAAGAACATTGCAAGAAGCAGTGGTTATTTCTCTAAGAAAATGATCTGCTTCTCAGTTGGTTTATAAAGTCTTGGGCAGAGCAGATGATCACTATTAAAAAATTTTAAGCATTTTATTATTTAAATAATGCTATATCTGTCACTTTTAAGAAACTAATGGAAGTCAAAATATCCAAGAAAAAAGATATGTATGTGTGTGTGTGTGAGTGTATATATATAATCTCTCTAAAAATGATGACAATTCAATAAAATTTGAACAATACATAAGCAAGAGATTTATATAAAAGCAATGCACTGTCATTCTCCATTGGGATGGTTAATTCATTTGAATGTTCCAGTTTGTTTTGTAAGTATTTTTATAGTGGATATGAAATTTTCAATGTGTTTTATGTTTATAGGTCACTTGGGACAATGAAAGTCACAATTTTAATTTTTTTCATGATACCACCCACCAAATCTTACCTGGAAGTGCTGAAAGTGTGTTTTAAAGGCACGTATGTCATAATTTACAACTAGGGGTTACTCAAATACTGCACAAGACTGGTACTCTAAGTCTGGCACAGATTGGGTTTAGCATACAAAGGCTGTGCCTGGCAAGTGATAGAGCAGATGCCCAGATAATTTCGAGGAAGTAAGTCACGACAAGTCATACTTTCCTATCATCTCTTGTTTCTGTGGTGCCTTTAACTAATGTGATACAAAGATGCATCCAGCTTCTGTTCTCCTTCCACCTGCTCCCTGTTCTGATTAATGGCATATTTAGAAAATCTACTGACACCGGATGGTAGAAGTAAGTGCCATTCTGCATAAAGTATGCAGTCATTTTTGTACAAGTCAAGAACGTTTTACTGTCCTCGCCATAGGTTTTTAAGAATATGAATACTGAAGACATTTCTGTAATAGATGTACTTCCTAACCGCATCTCACTTCAGACATAGTGGACAGTTTTCCTCACTGACTGAGGGAAAATTAGTTTATGAAAGATGTGAATGACTTCTTGCACAAACCAAGAAGGACTGGGAGGAGGTAAGTAGCAGGTAGTGAGAGAAAATGAAGCAGTGAGGAGGAAAAATGTGTATCTATATGAGGACGACAATTCTCATCTTTTGACAAGTATTTAAAAGAGTTTCTGTCTATATTTCGTATTAGTGCCTGTCTAGCGGATTTAAAATATTTAATGATGCCTAACTATTTCGCCTTATAAGAAACTTCTGCAAAATGTTATCACAGTCATTCCTCATTGCTATTCAAGGCATCCATATATTTTACAAGTAAAGATGTGTTAGTCTCTAAGTAACTGAGCACAAAGTTTGTCCCATATTTCATATACTGAGTTGAAGGTTTCCTTCTCACTTTGAAACACTCAATGCAATAAACCATAAGTAGGTATTAATCACAGTAGCAAACCCTGAATATCATAACCTTTCAAAAATATCGCTTCCATTTGTGACAAATCAGAATTAATGAGCATGAAAATAAAATGCCTGAGGCTAAAGTCTCATAAGTGGATACGTAGACCTTCATTGCCTGCTTTTGTAAAGATTCTCCTAATTCTTTGGTCCATCACTGTAACAGAGCTGTGCTTTAATGGGTCAGCAGCACCTGTGTGTATGGAGGAGTAGTTGAATTCACATATTACATACTCTATTGTTAAAAAAAACTCAGATATTCCTTGTTTTACCATTCAACATGTTATGCTTTAGCAGAGAAACTAGCTTCCTTACAAAAAATAAATGCACGGTTACAAAAATGCATTGTTGGTGATAAATAATGGTTTCTTTGTATGCATATACATGAGAAAATAAGAATAATTCTGGACTACTGGACTTCTAAGAAATTTGGGAAACTGATTATTCCAGATTTCTAATTGTTGCTCTTATTTAGATACCTGTCTATTTGTATTCATGCTTTATTATCTATTGAATTGTTTTTAAAAGTAATTCTTAGTTTTTCTTCCAGTGCTTAGAAGAGTTTTTGTATTAATATTATATTGCCTGAACACTCTCATGGTACTTTCTACATCTGTAAGTTAAACAGACCAGGTAGTACGAGTACTGCTTTCAGAATGAGTACGTATATTTATCTCTAGACTTCTTTCTTGTATACTTAATCTCTTTACATGTCACCAATGAACATCAACCTCCTACTAGAAATGACATCTTCAAATAAGCAAATAATTTAACACCCATGACCACACAGGCATCCATGTGATCACACACTGATACACAGCTTGAAAGATAGATAAATCAAACTTGAGCATACATTTGATAAAATGTATATTATTTTTTATATTAATCATTCTCTCATGAATAAAATTTTTGCTTTACTTCTTTGTGTATTTATGTTTATGGGTGTAACAAGACATTTTTGTGCTTTTATAGTTACTGACATTTTTTGCCTAAAGCAACATGCAGTTTTGTTTGTCTTTCAGACAGAGCAACAATATTTCTGAGTCAAGTGATTTTTAAACTGTGATTTATTTGATTCATTGGTTTTCCAAAGCAATTGATACATTTTCTGAAAAAAATATCTGAATATATTGTGCTCCAGAGACATAATATATACTTTGAATTTAACTTAACCCCGAGATAGCACTAAATAGCATCATCTTAATGTTTTTCCAGTTTGATAACCTATAAATATATTAAACTTTTTAATTTTTATTTAATAATTAGCTAATGAAGTTGAACATTCCACAGTAGTTTGAAACAGTCGTATGTTAAGTTCTACACAAAATAGATGTTCTATATATATTCTATAGCTAGACTACTTAACTTATAACATTTTCAAGGTAACTCATAATTTCAATTATGCTGAAGAGAGAACTGTAGTGAAATGAAGTTTCACAATTAATATTTTTATTTGTTTTGAAAGAACCCCTATCAAATGTAGTCTATATCCTTTCGGCTCCCACCATTTTCTTATCATGTATAGCGAAGATCATTCTGAGCAAGAGAATAATTGAACTATGCAGTTACCAAACATCTTAAAAATAATTTACAGTAACTTTTAATACTTTCATATTGGAAAGTGCCAGAGACAGAGACTCTTAATTTATATGAGATGATAATTTGTAGAGGAAAATGACATCAAGGTAACTTTTGGAAATATATTTTATTAATACTTTCAACACTAATATTTTCTCTCTCTTCTTGGTTTTCTGAGTTATCACAGGTTTTGAAAACGTATTTCTGGACCCTCTTGTTTTACTCTGTCTACTCGCTACATGAATGGAAGCTTGAGAGAACTTTCCTCAAGTTTCTTAGGACCAGGAGTTCTGCCCATTTCCAATGCTTGAGACATGCTCAGAATGCTCTGCTCCTATAATCTAATACAAGACAATGCTTTGATTTCTTTCCCCAAAGCTAGTAAGTATAACTGAGAAAATGCATGATTGTTTAGTATTTATGTGTATGATAAAACAGCCCTCTGACAATAAACAAACTCTGTAGTCCTTAATATTTATAGCCTTTAAACATGGATTTAAATTATTTTCTTAGACAGTCTCTCTACTTCATATTTTTAAAGGTTCTAGGAGGAAGAGGGGCAAAAATAATATTCTGAAATTACAGGATAATTCGATGGCATATCAGATATAATCATTTTAATTCCTTTACAAGAACATGAATTAAACACTACCCTATGACAGTAACATTAATGCGCATAGTTTGATATTAATATTTTTGTAGTATTCATTATTCAAGGAATATCTATCCAATTACATTATGCTTTTAAAAGAAATCATGAGCTTAAGTTATACATGTGTACATTTTTAGAGACCTGTCATTAGGGAAAGTGGCGCTCCTTCCAATCACACAGTGTGAGATCTTTGCAAATAGCTGCTTTTAAAGGCAATCAAGAAACTTGTATGGTATCCTGGTGTTAATCAGTAATCAGCTTTGATATAGAGCACTGATTATTTGTTTATAAAAGGAACTTATGGGAATATACACACCATTAATAATTTTAATAATTAAAATAATAATTAGCTGTTATAGCTCTTGCTGATCAAATGGTAATCACAATGCATGAGTCCTCAAATTCTGTTTCCTAACAAAATAGAGTTTATATAATTTTATTTTTCATAAAACTGGATGTATTTGGTCTTGGATCAATAATAAGGCATCTAATTGACCCATTGCAACAGCCACTATCATAAAACATCACAATACTCTCTTTCTTCTCACATGTTCTTCTGCAGTGAACCAATCTAGAGGTGGAGTACTTAACTTCACTCAGTTAAATCTGACCAATAAAATATTTCAGAAGTGATGACAGACCAGTAATGGGCATTATCTTTAAATGGCCTAGCAGTGTACAGTTTCTAGGAACACTACACAACATACAGTTACCCTGACACTTAAACATTCATTCAAAACATTCCATTAGAAAAAAAAAAGAATGAAAACCCAAGTCTCATGCATCCCTTAGAAAATGAGATGAAATAGAGAGGAAGAGAGCAAGATCTCTAACATGCATAACTGAGGAAAGTGTAAGAAACGGACCCAACAGCTCCAGCACTCATTTTCTGCTATGTGAATAATAGATGAACAATTAAAATTAGACTGTGTAACACATTTTCATTATTTCTTCACTCTTAATATATTTTTTTCTTTTGAGCTACCCTGTTCCCCACCTGGTGTGTCAATTTATCATTGTTTTGCATTCCTTTTGGTAAGTAAGTGACCCAGGATAGCCAGGGACACCTCACTCCCCTTGGATACAGTGTGGATTAAAGGGTACACAAAACTAGATAATAATCTTTTTCATGGAATCATTCCTGATTCTAGGAAGAAGAGAATCTCTCTTTTTGAAATGGGTAGGACTGAGAACCAAGTGATTCTCAGACTGCCAGTGGATATAAAGACCAAGATGTGGAGAAAACTGCCTCAGAATTAATTTTTAAAATATATGTGATGGATCAAAGTGAATAAGAAAGGGATGACATCTTTTGAACTCCAGGGCTCAGTGATGCCTTAAGCAAGAGCTTTCCCTTTTGTTTCACAGATGTAGGAGCTGTAAAATATCATTTTATCTTCAACTAGTTAGAATTGATTTTCTATTACTGAAACTCAAATTTCTATCTAACCGAACTATATAGAACATAATATGACCTGTGGAGACAGGTGTATGATCTGTGGGTATGGGAAGGAATCATGACAGAGATCCTGCCCATCATGAACTTATTATCAAGTTGAATTTAGATTGGAAATTGTATATCAACATTCATTTAAAAACAATTGTTAAGCATTTATGTTATACATGTTCTCAAGTTCCTAACAATTGCTGGAAAATTTTTATGTTATTAGATAATATAAAAGTTATGGATTCCACAAGTATGATGATTTGGGTTGAAGACAGAGTCATTCATTACCAAGAGTTCCCATGGGAAAATATAGTTGTCCGACACTGGGAAATAAACTAGAAGGGGTACCCTTTTTCTTTCCCTCCCCATTATGTCCAGTTCATTTTTATTCCCTTCCACTAGCTGACCTCATAGGGCCCAAGTCTCAAGAGATTAATGAGCTCCACACGGCCCTGGAGTAGTCTGAGTGCACACAGCAGTGTTAGAGGGAAAGAATTTCCAAACTAAGTCTTTTATTTTCAGTGGTTCTTCCACATGGAAAGGACTTATTTGGATGACAGTATCAAATCCAAACGAGAATACATTTTCTTCTACCACCACCAAACTCAGCAGAATGATGCTCCAGTGTAAGACACCTCCATCATAGAATAAGCTATGTTAGCATTTCTTCTACTGATCGATTTCTTCAGTACTTAACAGTGCATAACTCCCCCAGCTGCGTCAGTCTCCTCTAAGTACCTTGGCATTTTAGCAGTTTTATTTTGTTGAAGAAGTATCTTCCTGAGCCTTTAACTAGGCCCAGTCTGGGGTCAATGTTCTCTAGGCTTGCTGTATGTCTGGCATGTCAGGAACACTATTAATAAAACCTGTAACAATAATAAAATGCATATAGTGATTAGTATTTCTAAACATTTCACCAAGTGCTTTACTTATAGTCATTCAATTACTTTTATTTTTCAAAGTTTTACACAAGATTCTGAGGTAAATACAGAAAAAGTGATTTGCTCAAGATCATACAACTAGCAAGTGACAGGGGTAGGATCGTTACAAAGCAGTCTGTCTCCAGAGTCTTTGTAGGGTCTGTAAATGACTTAAAATGACAGCTTCAGAGTGTATAAAATTCTATCAGAAAATGCTGCTTTCACATTTCCTTTTTTTCTAACTCTTTGAGAAATCTGACCAACATATCTGCAGCCCATGTCATATTGGCAGCCTGGACTACTTCCAGTCAACAGAATCCCTCTTGTAAACTGTCTCAGCGACAAGCTGAGTTCTATAAATATATCTTTTCTTAAATATTTCCTTTAAGTCAATTTGCTTACTCCTGCTGGGAATGCAGTCCAGGAATCCCCAAGTATCAGCTTGTGCCTCCAATCCCACTGTTTTATACAGAGTTGATTGATTTTCACTGTCAGGATGCACCTCTTATACTGGATAATGATATCTGACTGCCTTTGTCTAAGATTTGCAGCCGTGTGTGTTCTCCCTAGATTCTTCAAATAATATTCATTAAGTTGCATTTCATTTTGCAGCCCTTACCTGTAAAGAGCAATTCAAGGTTATAGATATCTTATAGCTTCTATCAGTCCTTTTTGTTCTGCTGTTTCTCTATAACCAGACTAACTGCATATTCTTCCTCTTTGTACCTTTATACGTATTCTGTTCTTCAGTTCAGATACATACGTGTGTGTATATATATAAAAACTTATGCATATTCATAACATCACATCTCTGCACCTTATTCTTAGAACTGAGTCTGCAGTGACCACTTATTTCTTGAATCCAGATTCATATTTCCAAACTATTTCTATTTACATCAAGAAAGTAAATGATCAATCAAGTAAAAATACCCCAACACAATTTATCCTCACAGCTTCTATCTTGAAGTATGAACTGTTTCTCTCTAGGCATTCAAGTATTCAGTGAATTTATTCTGGATTTAAACTCCAGAGTCATTTGTTTTTCTTCTTTATTTGTACTTATATCCAGTTAGTTACAAATTATTTTGTAACTACCTCAACAAAGTCTTGCTAAGTCCCTTTATTTAAACTGAAATTAACTCTTCTATTTTATAACATATCCTACCATACATAGCCTATCCCTATAAAGTATACAGGTTTTTCTGTGAAAGATTTTGCACACTTCCAAAGATGTTCTATTTCTCCTATTTCAGATAATAAATTTGTATCATATTTTGAAAAAAATGTCATTTAAAGATAAAATAATAATGTATAATGTATATAATATATAATTATGATGTATTGTTATATATTTTATATATATTAAAGTAAGTAGTAAGATATATGCAGTTTTATACATGCCCTTTATCCTTTATTTTTCCTCCAGTAAGTTCTTCCAGTGATTTCATAAATGCATTTAGATTTTTGGGAAAAGATAAAGAAAGAATCCTAATCATTTTTAAATAGAATTTTAAAAATCTCGTAAGTCAATTCTCAACATTAATTAGCAGTCATCAACAAGGAACTTTATGTTTTATCTTTCTTAAATAGTTTCATTCTTTTTTCATGTGAATTTTGTTTTATTTCAAAAACCTGAAACACATAAAATATTATCTGCAATAAATTAATTAGCAAGCTTATCCAATTAAATGTTTATTAAATTTTATGAAGTTATGAATTGCTCATTTACTTTGTATTAAGATTGTAGGAAAAAAATTGCATAAGTAAATATACATCCAGGTGTCTCCCAAATAGCTTTGGTTTAGCAGAATGAAGAGCGTGAAGTCCATGTCAGTACGAACTGGAATCATTATGTATTCCATATCCTTCAATATCTTATACTTTCAAGGATAATAGTAAGTAGAAAAGTACACAATTCTGTCTTTTAAATTTATGCTTAAAGTTAAACAAAAATTACATTGTTAGAAGCATACTGTTCAAAATATAGAATCCTAGTAATGTTTGGTTTTAGTAATTGAATGTTAAAATTTAACAAAATAAAATAGTACTGTGAAATTAAAAAAGTCTCTTTTTTTACTTTGTTGATTATATATTTTATTTTACATATATCTAATATCCATCCTTAATCAAGAAAGTTAACATGCTGTATATGTTGTCATTTGTGTTTCTGTGTCGTAAGTGTTTGATAAGTCTTGTATTAATGAGGCCACCATTTATCTTGAATACTGAAGAGTGAACTGCTATATGCTAAATGAAGAACTTTATCTTCAACAGAAGTACACTTTAATAAGGACTTGATTCCAGTTTAAATTTAGTAATGAGATGGGAGGATATAGATGTTACATGTGAGCAATAGCTCTTGAAGTCACATATGAAGAAGTATTACTTTTATACTCTTCCAAAGATTTGGCCTGACTTACATTGTTTTAGAAAAAAACCTCAAATGAATAAGTTCTAGATCCTTATACTTTTTGCGTATATCTTTGGTTACACTTAATGCTAATGTATATTTATTTTCAAACATTTTTCCCTCTTTGATGAGGAAAAAATATCAGTTTTTTTCATCTACTTATACTTTATAACCTCAAAGTATTTAGCACATCGGAAGTCTAAGGCATAACTGTTACTGGAATTGCAAAATTAATTTACTTGTGAAGCAGTAGAAACTAAAACAAAAGTTTCTCCCGTTTTTATCTTTAGCTTAAAGTATTATCTATTGCTGCCATAATTACTGAAATTCTTTGAACTGGTCTCAGGTTTTCCCTTCCTCTTATCTCCATCCTCAAAGCCATTTGATTAAAATTTCAAGTCTCTTAACAAAACTTCTTTTTGAATAATGCCTACATGCTTTTAGGAGTTCCTATGTGGTTTTGTTCAATTAAAAATATTATATGAGATACAGTGATTTTGGAAGTAATACTCAGACATTTATTCCTACTTATCAGAAAATGTTATAAATAAGGCACATTTGTACCTAGTACAAATCTGTATCTATTAAAATAAAGCTATATGAGACACAGTAGACATTTATAATGTATCACATAAAACATTTAAAATCGGCTTTTCAGATTCACTTTAAAGCTGTTTAGTTTAGTTTTCCAGGGTCTGAGTGCTGCATAAGTAGAGAAACAATGCATGAGGAATAAAAGCTGAAAATGATGATTAAAAGAATGTGTTAGATAGTGTCTTATTAAAATAATGACCTTGAAATCAAGCAGAGATTTGAGAAGTTAAAGTTTTTTATGTGGGGACGTGTATTAAACTGAAATAATGAACTGAGATTGAATTCCATGCTTAGAGGTTTTTTCTTTAGATTTGGGGTGGAAATGTATGATTATAAAGAATTTCCTGACCCTTAGAACTCTCTTCCAATAATTAATTGTGGTCTTTTCCTCCAAGTGACATTTAGTTTGACTTTATTCTAATAAATTAGCCTGTGTTGTGTATCACTTTAAATGCTCCAGTAAAATGCACATATTTTCCAATTTCAGATGAATTCAACTGATGCATTGCCATGAATGTACCTTGATGCTCTGGTTCAATATTTTACAGAAAGGCTCAACTTAGCTCTTCATTAAAGATAGTTTCAAAAAAGGAGATAACAAATTTAATTCACATTATTGTGGACTAATGTATCTTTTAAAATATTAACTCTGTATTTTCAACCTAAAGCATTATGTCCCAAAGCATCTAAAAGCAGATGTAAGGGAAATTAAAACAATAGACTGCACCCCTTGGTGTGCAAGTGACTTTAGGAATTGTAGACGCTCTAGATTGGTACTCCAGGTGAAAGAAGAGCCATCCAGTTCTTCAATAAAACTAAAGGTAGCAAATGGTGTCAGTACTAGCAGTTTAACATGAATGTGAAAAATGGAAAATTCTCTCACTGTTTTGTGCTGTATAGGCAAAACACATAAGTTTTAAAACAGTATCTCCAATAATTACTTCAATTGTCCTTAATTTTGAAGGCAAGTATATTTGTTTCATTCGCTTACAGGTGAGTATTTGTAAGATAAAACTCATCAATTAGACCTCCATAGATTTTACGCACAAAGAGAGGTATAAAAAAAGGGAAGTATGGAAATATTGGCCTTTCGTTTAACACACAGTACTCCGAATTGTCCCAAGTTAATGTCAAAAACAATTAATATTTCATTTAAAGTCTTCATGACCTGAACCCTGTTCTCTGTGCACTTTATAGTGACAGTCATGTTTGTAATCTCCACACTATTTCTCACTTCAGGACAATTGTACATTCATTTCTATTTGAAATTTTCTTTCCCACCTCCACCCTTTCTCATTACCTGGTTAAATACTATGTGTCCATTATGATTTAGTTTTAGAGTTCTCTTTAGTTCCCTCAAGATACCTGTGCATTCCCAGGTTTGTTAGTTCAGCACTAACATTTTAGTGCTGGGAAAATGTAAGTCATTCTCATGTGGTTGTCCTTCTGGTAACATCCTCAACAGCAACAATACACGAGATAAAATAGGTTTGCAATACTCAACCGTGTCTCATTAGGAGCCCAAAGAAATAATTGTCCACAACTAATACGTACTTTGTGTAGTTAGCAGAGAGGAAGATCATTTTGAACTGGAATTTTTAGTGAGGCTTTTTAGAGTGGAATATAGATCAGGAAAATGATGCATGAGGGAATTTTAGATATTCAGGGAGGACAAAGAAAATTCACAGAGTGACTATTTTGAGCAAAACTTTGAAATTCAAAATGATTACAATCAGCTTGGAACATCAGTGAAGCAAATGCGAGAGGTGCACACTTGATTTTGTCAGTCAGTGATTTCAACTGGGACATTTTGGATCTACCACTAGGTCCCTAGATCCAACAGGCATATTGAAAGATATTGTTCTCTCTCAATAAGCCTGGGAAAAAAGTACAATAAAATTTTTAAAAAGAAAGAAAAAAGAAAGGAAAGACAATGACTAAAACTAGGGAAATCCGCATAAGACTTATTGCATGATGAAGTCTCACTGCTCTGATGATAGTGTCAAGAATGGACTATAAAGATGGTACTCAAGCTATTCTACCAGGCCTCACTTATACCTTTTACATCCTTAACAGTTGTTGAAGAACCGAGAATGATTTTCTTTATGTGGATTGTATCTCCCTAGATTTATAAATTAGAAATAAAAATGGAGATATCGTTAAGATATTCATTTAAAATACTAAAAATAATCCCATGTTAACACAAATAACATATTTTTATAAAATGTAACAATTTGAAAAAAAAATTGAATGAGGTAAGTGGCATTGTTTTTGCATTTTGGGTATTTCTTTAATGAATAACTTAATTGAAGAAAGTTTATGTCTCTGATTTCCTTTGCATCAAATCTGTTGCCATGTAATATTTTGGGTGAAGTCTACAAAGAAAATTCTGGTCCACATAGATATGTAGTTAGAAAAGGGAAGAACTTTAGGACCTCCAGGGTCATCAGATCACACATTAATAACTATTGGATTAAAGGAAATATGGGAGCTAACTAATTGTTAGATTGTTATAACACTGAAACTGTTAAGTGAAAGACAGTGTATATCATTTCATCCAGTTGTTTAATACCAGATATATTTTTTAATTTGCCCAGGAGTAACTCATTCATGAAGATGTTTTTCTTCCCATTGGAGTACTCACTCATCTCCTGGGAGTTCATCCTCAGAGGCAGCCTAGCATGTTCACTGTGACACAAAATGCAACTGACGTGCCAGGTAATAACAGATAAGCATTCACTTCTATTATTACACACCTTCCCTACTTCCAATAGGCCTCATCTTTCTCAAACATCTGCCCTGCCAACTGTGCCCATCAATTTCCCCTCCCTAGGAGCATTGTTCATTATTTACTTAACTGTGTCTTATTAACACCTAATTTATGTGTGGTGTCATCCAGAGGCTTTAGTTCTGAGGCAAAGATGGATCATGTCTGTTTACTTAGCATTTCTCCTGTGACATTCAGCCAATCCCTCATTGTGTAATACTTACTTTCTCCTTGATTAGTTTGTGTGGAATAAATCCTGTATGTTTGCAAAACTACCTATCTTAACTACGACTGCCTATAACTCAATTTTTTTCTACTTACATTTGTCTAATATACATACATACATATATATGTTTATGAATATATATTAACAAGATGGTGCACACATCAAAGAACACACAAGATATTTGTACATGTCTAAAATAACTATATGACATAGCCTAATAAGCCATAATAAAGCCAAAATTAAAAGATAATATAGGAGTAATGTCAATAAGTTTTCACTAAAAGAAAAATATTTTTCCCCAAAACACAGAACCATACTTTTAATAATTTGAGTTGCCTTGAGCAATCTATGTTTTTCTTTCACATGTGTCCTTTTAGCTATATATTTGATCAACTCTCAATAAGTTCTTTCAGAATTCTACCTTTTATCAGATGGTTTTGTTGTTCCACTGCTTTAACCTTTGCTTTTGTGCAGATGCTTTCTTAATTTGCATTTGTAATTCCTCACCCCAAATCTAATACGGAACATAACCACAGATTTTCATCTTGGAATAGTCCTACCATTTAATCTTTGCTTTATATTCCTATCATTAGATGTTAGATCATGGACACTGTATGCCTACTTTAACTATTTCAACAGTGTTCAAACTATTTTTATTACTACCCTAAATTCATTGAAGCACCCACCATTTTATCTCCCCTAAAGCAGAGGAGCATTTTGCCACTCTACTGTTCAAATCCCTTAATATGGCTCATAGATTAACATTCAGACCCTTGAATGTGAATATGAGAAGATATCAATTCCTTTCACCCTATTGCTCTTTTAAAGTGTTTTATTCAAATAGACAGAAAGCTGGAAGACAGACAAAAAAATGAAAATCTGTTAAAGCTATTAAGAGATATGCCAGCCAACAAAGAAATCATTACAGCCGTTGGCAGAGCAAGGAGAAGGGTGGCAATGATCGGTCACTATGCAGAAATTTAGGAGTTTAAAGGAAAGTTGCTCATGACAATTGTGGTGGTGGGAGAGAGAGGGACGGGGGGGACAGACAGTTTGGTTCCATAGAAATGAAAATATACTGTTTCAGCCACTGTCAAAAAAAATAAAAGGGGAATATAGGAGAATTTTCAGACTTTTCAAACTGAAAACCAAGTGAACTATCCAGTGAGTAACAATCAATCAATAAAAATGGATTCAAACGAACACATTCAAACCTGTGGGCTCTTGCTCAGTATCTGACTCGTGTAGCTTTGTAGGAATTTAAACCATCTCGTTAGTCCTTTATTTGCCCATTACGTAACTGTAAAGCAAGGGAGTGAGTTGGGTGGACTATCAGCTGAAGGGAAAGTATAAATTGTCTTCAAAAAGTAGCCACATGGGTCTACAGTTCCTAATCACATATTGTAAAATCCATAAAGCCATTCAGTTGGCAGAAAAACTCTAACCTACATTAAATTTTGTCTCGTTGCAAAAAAAAAAAAAAAAAAAGAAATTTGATCAGAGGGTTTTGAAACCCGGTATGATAGAAAACATATAGTACGTATATAATATTACCTTCCTAAACTATGAACTTGGAAATCTGAAATATCTTTGGCCATATGAGATTTGGATAAACCATTGATGGAACAGTAGATCTGTGTCACTGTGCTGGAAGAAAAGGCCCCCATGACTCTTCAGAATCAGGAAAGGTAAGAGAGCTTCATTTAGTCTCACCACACATGAATGTGAGCTGTTTCCTTGGATAAAGCATGATCCCAAAGGAGTGTTAAAAAAGAGGGATGATCTCTTTAAAATTATATGTTTCCACATACAACATTACGTGTTATAATCCATAAGGGAAGAACAGAATTGATCAATACTTTTTTAAATTTGTGAGGCATATATTACATATGTACATACATACTAAATAGTGGAAATGATTGCACTATTAAGTCTATCCATCCTCCTTATAATCAATTAAAGATCCAGTTATATTTGAACTTTTACATCCATTTAAGACATGCTTTAACTGCTGCTGATGTTTGTTTTTTCTTTAAAATTTCCCAGGGCAAAATACATAATACATATAATGAGTTAGAAATGATCATTATTCATTTATAGCTTCTCCATTTAGAGTGAAATACTGTCGTTTTTAGGTCATTGTATAATGGTGTTGCTGGCTTACGTGGTTTGAATAAAGTAACTTTCAGTGCCAAGGTTAATGTATCAACTTCAGGTAGTTGCTTTGTTGAATTCTGTTAAATATTCTTGAGCTTCTCTAACCCTCTGAGACAGATTGAAATGAAAAGGAATTTAATTAGACTGTGCTAGGAATGTAATGTGATACATCAACTTTTTGTTAAGAAGACTGGTACTGAACCACAATGTTATTGGTTCTGAAATTATCCTTCTAGATAAACAAAGTACCCATATGTGTAGATAAGCAGAGTGAATGTAAAGGGAGCTTATCAAAAAGTACTAATTCAAAAAAAGTTACATCATAAAATGATGTTGAGAAAAGTGACTTTTCTCAGACCATGTAAAAATCAGAAAAAGCGCCTGTTTCATTTTGGAATCACTGTATAAGAGCAGTTATGCCGTGCCCATTTTAGTCATCAGAATTCAGTGCTCCTGTGATTAATTTCAAAGGCACACTGGTCCAGGATTATTATTAGGTTGGTCTGTTAATTCAAATCTGTCAAGAAGGCCTTGAAGTGGAAATCACACAGATTTATACAAAGTTCTAGCTATAAAATATCTTTAACTCAAGGGTTTGAATATTTTAGTTTCATTTGGTAAGAGGAGCACAGAATTAAGACAATTCAATTGATCTATGTTTCTAACAATGTGTAACACATTTTTGGGACTAAAAACCTTGATACTTCTAAAAAATGCTCAGTCTAATAAAAGTTTATTCTAAACAGTTAATATGCATTAAATAATTATTAATGTTATATTAATAGCAAATTAAGTGTAAATGAATAATAACATAAAAACTGATAGAAATGCATCTCATAGGCAGCAACGGAGCTTTCTAGAATTTTAAACTGTGAATTTGAATTAGGTAAGACATTTTTTCTTTATTCCCCCACCTCAGTAGGCTCACAGACATTCTTTACATTATTTTGCTGTTAATCATGGCTGATCATCACTGAAGTTTAAACGAACCTCCAACTCAGATAATCCACCATGACAATATCGTATCCACTTAATTCAGTTCGATATAACCTATTTAAATTACCTGAGTAATATTTTAATCTTACTTTTAGTTTAGTTTTATGTAAACACAATGTCATGAAATAACCAACTATTATAATTTATCATCATTTTGACCATCTCATTCAATCACTTTTGTAAATCAGTTACGTAACCAGAATATTTTATATAGATTTCCAAACTCCTATTATGGTTAGTTTAACAGAGGAAATGTCACCTTTTTGACTGGAATGCCATATAAAGCTTTACTGCTTCATGTGTTTTTCTTGTCTTCAGTAGGTTTATTCTCTGAAGAATACTACACATGGTCCCTGACTTACAGTGGTGCAATTTAGGATTTTTTTTTACTTTATGATGGTGCAAAAGCAATACACATTCAGTCTAAACAGCACTTTGAATTTTGAATTTGACTCTTTTCCTGGACTCATGGTACATGGTATGATTCTGTCTTGTGATGCTGAATGGGGCGTCCAGCGGCAGCTCACACTCAGCCATGTGATCACGAGGGTAAACAAAGGATACACTTACAACCATTCCGTACACCCATACAACCATTCTGTTTCTCGCTTTCAGTAGTCAATAAATTACATGCAATAGTCAAAACTTTATTATAAAGTAGACTTCGTGTTAGATGATTTTGCCCAACTTAAGCTAATGTATTTTGAGCACTCCACATCTTCATTATTCTACTGCTCTAAGTTCAATGTAGTCCAGAGATGTTTTCATTTTCATATTTTTTTGCCAAAAATATAAATACATGATTCGATTTAGTTAATTTATTTATGAATACAAATTTTACTGTTGAAAATCCATTTTTATCGAAAACAAATAGAAATATGTGTTACGCTTGTGTATACATATTTGTGCCTGCATTTGTTATTCACATAATTCAGATTAAAACAGACATTATAATAAGGTAAATTAATAAGAAGTTTAAACAGTATCTGAATCACTTACTAACACATTCACTTTTACATTATTCAAAATGCATGGTTGTAAATACCCTGATTATCCTCCTTAAAACCTACAAAATACTGCATGAAATATATATAAGCATTTTAAACACAGAACTGAGCTAACAAAGTAGTAAAAAGTGAGCAGATATTTCTTAAAAACTGAAAGTGAGATGATTGGGAAGTAAACTAATATTAAAGCTGCTTTTCATCTGCCATCCAGGAAGAGAGTCCTTACCAGGAGCCGAGTCTGGAAAGACCTTGTCTTTGGACTTCCAACCTCCAGAACTGAGAAATAAAGGCCAGGTGTTTGGGATACCTAGTCTATGCTATTTTGTTATGGCAACCTGAACTGGCTAATACATCAGCCAAAATCATAATATTACCTCAGAATGAATCACTAGTCAAAATTACGTTATATAAATTATGGACCCAATGCAAGTCTTCTCTTTTTTGTTTAGAGTAGTAGAAATATACATAGTGTAGCCAGATCTTCATGACTTAAACTTTGTCTTTTTCATTACTCACAACATTAACAGCTGTGTTTCTCCTCAGTAAAAGATCCTAGAAATAAATGCAGGTGTTACTGGAGACAAATGCAAATGATATCAATTTCCTCATTTTTTAATTCACTGAGTGTTTAATTACAGAGTGCTGTCTTTAGGTTTTATTTATGTTAATAGTAATTCCTTACAAAATAGACGAAGAGCAAGAGTTAAAACTTCAGAACAGTTCATGAATTATTTTTATCATTAATCTTGTCACTGTTGACAGATGCTCCGTATGTTCATGTCTTGTGGTTTGCTTGATTTTTAAAGTGCTTTGAATAGCAATATTTGAATAAAATCATGTTTGAACTTAAAAAGGAAGATAATAAGTTACTATAAAATTTTAATGTTATTTTACCTTTCTTACTGTTACAAAAATCCTGACATTGAAAAATCCTTTTTCTATATTTACTTATATATGTGTCTGACTTACTCTACTAAAATGGAAATAATGTAATGGTAGGGTTCATGCTTTATAAGGTTGAAATTGCCCTTGAAATTAAAGGGCAACATTAAAGGGGTGTTGTGAGGTAGTGCACAACTTTTTATAAATGAATTAGTCACGCAATATTCTGTATTACTTCCTCTGATTCTCACCAAATAGGACTGTGCCTCAATTCTTTCATCTAAATTAGAGATATTAAATTATTAAGATGTTATCTCACTTCTATTGTGAGGATTACTGATTTTGTAAACTGCAAAACATAATGTTAGATATAGAAGTGTTATATAAGCACTAGCTATTATTTTTACGAATTAATATTAACAGTGTTATTAACTCAGTTTATCATTGATGGAATTTGGATTATATGCTAAGGGGCTTCTGCAAATATCCCCTGAACACAGAGGAATATATAACAGATCCAGGCTGAAGGACTCCAAGTCAGTAATTCCCAGAGGAACACCAGTCGTGTGAGCCACACCCTCTCACACCAGGAGCAAGGGAGCCTCAAGCTCTGCTAATTGTGATCCAGTCCTCTGGTTGGAATGAGATCCGGGATCTATAAATCAGATTCTCTTGGGAGCTGATTTATAGAAACACCCCCAGTTCTTATGCTCTTCAGTTCACCTCTTGTTGTTCCCGTTAACCACCACCCCTGCCCCATTCTCTCTTTGATCATGTAGTTTTCTATAAATTCAGAAGTGAATTAGTAAACTCTGGTGTGAACTAACATGCTGCATGGATAAATTCAGATTTGTACTGAACCGTTTTTTCAAAGCTACTTTTTATTTAGAACAATTTTGCCAGATGGAGCAGTAAGGTTTTTATAATAATGCTTTCTGAGTCTCACAAAACTTGCAAGAAATGTGTGAGGAAGCATGTTTGGAAAACATGTGACTTGCCTAGTTGTAAGCAGCTAAAAAATGACAAATATTCATTTCAACTCTGAGTTATGTGACTGAAAAGCATATACTATTTTTAAATGATTGACAGGCTATGGATAATAGAGAAGTAAAAATGGACATCTCACTGTATAACAACCAAAGAAAATCTCACTGTTTATCATTATGTAGTTTCTAATAAGGAAACATATAAATACTAGCACAGGGATCCACAGACTACAAAGTCAGCTGTGGATGGAATTCAGGGCTTTCGTGAACTTAAGTACAAAAGAGTTACAGTTTCATTTTCATTAACCTGTAGCACAAATATATATTTTTGCTTTCAATTACAAATACAGACAATAAGTCAAAGTAGCATTATATTATCAGCAGAATTAAAATTAATATATCATTATATTAATGTTATATGAATATATTAAAAGTAGTATAATATTGCAGCTTTTACAGATATCTCCAATCATTATTTCTACTCACCACTTCTTCAAAATTATCGTTACTTCAATATATTCCTTTATCTTTGCCATATTAATAAGGAAACATCCAATACTAATTTTTGTGGTTTTCTTATTTTGACAAGTGGATTTTATACAATTTGTTACCTCTGTAAACTCGTATCTTTTGTTTTATGTATCTAAGAATTATTCTGAAAAGTAATCCACAGTCTTCACCAGACTTTCAAAAGGGCTCATGTACACAGAAATATAAGAATCTCTTTATTAGTGTACATGGCACCTGAAAACATACAATTTTAGTAAAACATGGAATGACTTTTTTAAGCAACAATAAGCTTATGACTTTCTTGCATTTCAAAGGGAACAAAGAGTAATACAAAAATATATAATTACACTGTTTACAAATTTAAAATGTCTACTATCTTTTTAATGAGCTTAAAATAATCATACAAGGTTAATATTGTATTACAGTGCTAGCATATTCCAAGATATCAACTAAAAGCCTATTTCAGATACTTCTTGAAAATGTATTCATTAAAAACTTACTATAATGGTTTTTAGCTCAAAGGAGAAAAGGACTTTGGAAAATCTCCAGTCATTTGCAGTCATTGTGAGTTTATGTTCTGGATGGGAATAAAGGAGATATAAAATAAAAACAACAAATAAGTATATATGTATAATGAAAATTAAATGAATGCAATGGAATGGGAATAGAGATGAAACATCAATGTCCCTTTATGAAACAAAAAGAGAACTTTCATTATACATAGGAAATGCTACTTGACTAACTTTAACAGTCATTTTGCTGAATTTCCACTGAATATCATAGGGCCCCAAGATAGAAGACACAACTTGCTAGAAGAAAACTTGGGTAGTGGTCATAAATTTGGTTTCCATCTTATTCAATCTTGAAAATCTCACTGTCTATGAAACTACTTGTCATAAACCAAGGGCATTTCAGAATTAAATAATAGAGAAGTTCAGTGACTGTAATGTACATTAAGAAACAGAATTTTTGTGCTACCTTGGGGGAAAATATCCTTTGGTTCCACTGAGAAGTGTTGTCGGTGACCTGCATTAAACATAAAATGTAATATTGATTTTTAAATGCAGCTTAAAATGTATTCTACACATTCTACTTAGATGAGAAATCTTCTTTTATACCTTCAATAAAACCTTTGGTATTTCTACATGATGATTCTACCAACTGATTTTAGATTAATTTTTCACCAAATCCCAATGATTTGATAATTTAACTATATGAAATTAATTAAATCTTATAGCTATTAATTGTTAAGATGTGTGCTCTTTAAATCAACTATTGCTACATGTCCCTAATTTGACTTTAATATTAACATTAAATATATATTTAAAATATAATGTGAGAAGCTATGTCATATGTGACTTGAAATGAAATATGTCCAAATTAAATAAACCCCTCTAGTCACTTCCTTGTTGTGATTTTTGCTGGGTTATAGTAGAACTGAAAAATATTATTTTAAAGGAAATCTATTATGTCATTTCACACTGCTCTTTAGTTATTATTTTTGCATTTGATTGATTAATTATTCCAACTCTTTTTGAATATGTCTAGGTGCCAGGGTAACACTTTGCTGGCATGGTCAGAAATCTTGCCAACCAGTTGCTCAGATCTAAAAAATAAAATAATAATAAATTAACCATTAAAAGATACCATGATAATATAACTTTCAACACAAAACATCTAATTTTGAAGTCTAGGGGTTATACACATTAAAGCACCTGGCACACTGCCTAGCATTGAAAAACAAACAAACCAGTAGTGGACAGCTACATGTAGGAGAATGAACCTGGACCATTGTCTAACCCCATATACAAAGGTAAACTCAAAATGGATCAAAGACCTGAATGTAAGTCATGAAACCATTAAACTCTTGGAAAAAAACATAGGCAAAAACCTCTTAGACATAAACATGAGTGACCTCTTCTTGAACATATCTCCCCGGGCAAGGAAAACAACAGCAAAAATGAGCAAGTGGGACTACATTAAGCTGAAAAGCTTCTGTACAGCGAAAGACACCATCAATAGAACAAAAAGGAACCCTACAGTATGGGAGAATATATTTGAAAATGACAGATCCGAGAAAGGCTTGACATCCAGAATATATAAAGAGCTCACACACCTCAACAAACAAAAAACAAATACCCAATTAAAAAATGGGCAGAGGAACTGAACAGACAGTTCTCTAAAAAAGAAACACAGATGGCCAAGAGACACATGAAAAGATGCTCCACATCACTAATTATCAGAGAAATGCAAATTAAAACTACTATGCAATAAATGCAAATAAAAGGCAATAAAATGCAAATAAAATTGCAATAAAATGCAAATAAAAACTCCTCACACTAGTAAGGATAGCTGCCATCCAAAAGACAAACAACAACAAATGTTGGCGAGGCTGTGGAGAAAGGGGAACCCTCCTACACTGCTGGTGGGAATGTAAATTAGTTCAACCATTGTGAAAAGCAGTTTGGAGGTTCATCAAAGTGCTCAAAACAGACCTACCATTTGACCCAGGAATTCCACTCCTAGGAATTTACCCTAAGAACGCAGCAATCAAGTTTGAGAAAGACAGATGCACCCCTATGTTTATCGCAGCACTATTTACAATAGCCGAGAATTGGAAGAACCTAAATGTCCATCGGTAGATGAATGGATAAAGAAGATGTGGTACATATACACAATGGAATACTACTCAGCCATAAGAAGTGGAAAAATCCAACCATTTGCAGCAACATGGATGGAGCTGGAGGGTATTATGCTCAGTGAAATAAGCCAAGCGGAGAAAGAGAAATACCAAATGATTTCACTCATCTGAGGAGTATAGGAACAAAGGAAAAACTGAAGGAACAAAACAGCAGCAGAATTACAGAACCCAAAAATGGACTAACAGGTAGCAAAGGGAAAGGAACTGGGGAGGATGGGTGGGCAGGGAGGTATGGGGGGGGAAGAAGAAGGGGGGTATTAAGATTAGCATGCATGGGGGGAGGGAGAAAGGGGAGGGAGGGCTGTACAGAGAGGACAAGTAGTGATTCTACAACATTTTGCTAAGCTGATGGACAGTAGCCGTAATGTGGTTGTTAGGGGGGACCTGATATAGGGGAGAGCATAGTAAACATAGTATTCTTCATGTAAGTGTAGATTAAAAATTAAAAAAAAAGAAAGAAAGAAAGAAAAGGGGGATTACTCCTTGACAGGATAAAACTATTGGTAAATCAAAGATCAACACATGCTTTAAATATCCTTAATGTTGATCACTTAAAGGGTGTCAGATGATCAGCTATGGAGGTACTCTTTTCTGATAATATTCCTTTCTCTTAATAAAAAAAAAAAAAAGCAGTTGCTGTGTGCTGACCTCCAATGAGTTCTGCACAGTGGTATAGAGGGCATGTCAAAGTGTGGGCAAAGGGTCTGTTTGTTTCTATGCAGAAGATCAAGGCCTAGCTTGGATACCCAGAAAATGAACTAAGATACGATATGAGGAGGAGCTTCCGGCATCAGCACTCTCTGGAGGACTTGTGCTGGGGGATGATCATCAAAAAGCCTCCACAGGGATCCGGACGATGCTGCAGGTGTGGCTGCATCCAGCCCACAGTCTCCTGGACTTGCCATAGGAATGAGGAGGGAGATGTCTAGGCTGGCATGTGCATACAGTGAGACAACGAATTTGACCGGATCTGTACTGTTGGAACTCAACCAGGAGTTGGGAGGGGTGCAAGTTGTAGCACTCCAAAATCTCATGACTATAGACTATCTACAGTTAAAAGAACGTATGGGATGTGAACAGATCCCAGAAATGGGCTGCTTTAATTTGTCTGATTTCTCTCAGACTGTTCAAGTTCAGTTGGACAATATCCATCATATCATAGACAAATTTTCACAAATGCCTAGGGTGTCTAAATGGTTTTCTTGGCTTCACTGGAGATGGATGGTAATTATAGATTTGCTTTGTTTATGTCACCATATTCCTATTATGTTAATATGTGTGTGCAAATTAGTTAGTAGTTTAAAACCTATACGTTTTAAAGGTACTCTACAAGAAGATATGTCAAAGAAATAATCAATCCTCCCATGTTTTCTTCCATATGCTACCTCTATAGCTTTTCTTCTTCCTTCCTAATTACAACCCTTAAATAGAATTTGTGCCTCATATCGAATTTACCGAGTATCATAATTCCTCCAGGTGGTAAAGATACCTCGAGACAAGTGCTGGGCATAGAATCCACAGGGCATAAATCTGCAAAGAAGTAAAAAGCTAACCTTTTCAAACCATATGGCTTCTCTCTCACTTACCAACTTTACATTTCCCTGTATGGCCCCAGAAGATGACTGGTTAGCCAGAGACGGGTAAGATTCCTCAAGGGAGGATCAACCTAAGACAGGCACAGTCGCAGGGGGGGCATCAGGTGAGAATTTGGGGATCAACAGAGGTGCGGCTCAGAACCTCACTCCCCCTGCTTTGAGAGAAATCTTCTGCATCCATGAATGTTTTGCTGCCCTTGTCTAGCTTGGATTAATACTTAGTCCATAGGCACACACCTGATCATCTGATCATCTACATTTGCCTTCTTACAGCACTTAACTATGTTTTCTACCTTTATCTTGAATCTACCTACCACTTCAGCAGTTTATTAAAAATAAAAATAATAGTAATAATAAAGGGAGAAATGTGAGATCAACATATAAATCAAGTACAAAAATCAAACGAATATTCATATTTGACCTGATTGTTTATAGGTCATAATGCATGATCAAAACCGAAAGTTTCTGTGATGAATGCCTTTGTACTGTTCACCATGAAAGAATTTATTCACTATGTAAGAATTCGTTCACCATGTAAGAACTTGTTTGTTATGCTTCAGAAGATTGGAGACTGACGAGAGTTAGGCTTGAGATGGATTAATGATTGTACATTGAGCATTGACCCTCCAATACTGAATTTTATTGTTGTTAACAACCATTTGATCAATAAATATGAGAGAGGCCCTCTCAAAAAACAAAAGAATAAAAAAAACCCAGTAGTTAGTTGTTTTATTATTATGTTATGTTTTTGTAAAGTAATGATGTAAATGAACAAATGAGATGCCCCAAACTGAGCATTCTTGGGAAAGATCATGAAGGCCTCCTATTGTCCTCAGTTGATATATGTTAGTTGATTTGTAAAGAGCAAGTAGAATTTGTACAGGCAGAAGGGAATGATTGCAGAAGTGACTGGGAAGTAAATTCCGTTGTGCGTTATAACATACACTGTACTGAAGTGTGGCAAATGCAGAAGATGGTATAGTTTCTGCCCTCAAGGAAACCCCAAAGACAGTGCACCATGAGCACAACTAAAATAGAGACATAAACAAAGTTTGTGGAGAATAAGGATGTGCAGTGATCCTCTCTGACTGGTACCAACATCAGGCAATGCTTCTAAAGCGGTATTTCACTCTTTAGAAACATTCTAGACAATGAAGGACTGTTTGGTGAAAACAAAAAAAATTACCTGAAAGGCCATTTCAATGGCCAGATACTTCTTGAAGCATTTTTTGAAACTTGTAGAGCAACTGAAGGAAGCATGGATGGAAGGAAGGAAGGGGGAAAGGATGGGACAAAAGAGGGAAAAAAAGCCTGTTGGTTTGTAAAGGAAGAGTAAAATATGAGAGATACTGAAGCAACAGACTTTAAAAGCATTCATCGTGGCTGGAGCTCAAGGGTATTATGCTCAGTGAAATAAGCCAGGCAAGAAAGACAAGCATCGAATGATTTCACTGATCTGTGGAGTCTAAGAACAAAGAAAAAACTGAAGGAACAAAACAGCAGCAGACTCACAGAACCCAAGAATGGACTAACAGCTACCAAGGGGAAAGGGACTGGAGAGGATGGGTGGGAAGGGAGGGATAAGGGGAAAAATGGGGCATTATGATTAGCACACATAATGTAGGGGCAGTGACACGGGAAGGGCAGTATAGCACAGAGAAGACAAGTAGTGATTCTATAGCTCTTACTATGCTGATGGACAGTGACTATAATGGGGAATGTGGGGGGCGACTTGATAATGGGGGGAGTCTATTAACCATAATGTTGTTCAAGTAATTGTACATTAATGATATCAAAATTTAAAAAAATATTTTAAAAAAGGCATTCATCATCAGTTGTGGAAAGCTAACAGAAGTTCAGTTCAGTCCTTCCCCAGCAGTCTGTGCAAAAGATCTGACCAACATCTCTGTAAAATAGAATAGAAATGAATTACTAGAAAAATAAAATTAAAATTAAAAAGGTATAAAAAAGTATTTTAATTGTTTATTATCAGAAATAAACTTGCATTTCAAGGAATATAGTCTACAAACTTAAGAAAAATGAAAAATCTTACAAACTGTATGCAATTATTCCTTGAAAGCATGCATGCCAGAAACTAGTTGAATTTAAAATTTTGTGTTCTGAAATTATAACTAAGCATTTTTGAGTAAAATAGTAACTCTTTATACAAAATACCTATATATATAATTTGAATTAACAGCAGGGTACCAATTTTTAAAGATTTTAATATGACAAATGAGTTTGCTTTTTTTTTAATGTTATCTGATTAAGACTTGATTGACGAACTTGCTGCACTGAAGAGAATAATGTTTAAATTGCTTCTATGCTTTTTTAAAACAACCTTATTGAAGTATAATTGAAATGCAAAAAATCACACATGTTTAAAGTGTGTAATTTGGTAAACTTTGACATATATATATATATATATATATATATACACCTGTGAGATACCACCATACTCAAGATAATCCAACACAAAAAAAATTTCTTCATGCTTCATTGTAATCCTTCCCTGCCATACTCTGTCTCTGTCTCCAAGAAACAACTGATCTCTGTTCTGTCAATAGATTAGCTTACAGTTTCTAAAATTTTGTGTAAGTGAAACTGTATGTCACATACATTTTGTCTGTATACTTTGACACAACATAATTGTTTGGGATTCATTCATGTTTTTGCATGTTTCAATCATCCATTCATTTTTATTACTCAGTAGAATAACAATTATGGGTTATACCTCTTTGAGAAGACTTGTGTTTTTACTTCTGTTGGGTTCTAAAGTAGAATTGTTGAATCACAAGGTAAGTCTTCGCTTAACTTTAGAAGATGCCCAAACTCCTGGCCAAAAGGGTGGTACTACTTTATATGCCAATCAGCAGTGTATGGGCATGCCACTTCCTCCACAGGTGGGAACTGGCACATTCCAGGTTCTGTCAACTCCAGGGACTATTACCTGTAAGAACAGATGGTTCTTTCCCCATATTCCCACAGTTTTTCACCAACATGCATCGAGCAACATGCATGGAGCCGAACACATGAGGAGGACTCTAGGCATCTTTCTTTTCTTTTCTACTCTGTCCTGCAAAGGAATTGCCTTGACTTCTGCAAAGATTCAACTCCAACTCTTTCACCTCATAAACCTGCAAGGGTTCAACCTCAGCTCCAAATTCCACACTGTAGTTAGTCAGAAAACCCTCTCAATGTAGTAAATTAAGACAATCTTAGGACTCACCTCATTTGTTTCTCATCTTTCAGGGACCACTGCCCTTCATTTCCTGATCTGGTGTTTGCAATCCAGTTACATATATTTATCTGTTTCAGGAAGTAGAGGAACTGTGGTCCAGGGGACTTCATCTTGACTAGAATTTAACGTTGTCTATGGTATTTTAATGCACAGAAATATAGACATTGTTAAGATAGAATCTTCAGAGGAAATATGATGGAGATTGAAGAATTGTTTTTGATCAGGAATTTTAATTTATAAATATATTTTATGTATTTATGAAAACAAGTAAGTTAGGTAATATTTTAAAATTAATTTTCAACTCTTCATCAAATGCTTCTTTCAAAATTATTTTATAACTCTTATTTTAAATTGTATTATTTGGTATGTGATCCATTTATTGCTTAAATTGATTTTGGATTCATGAATATGTAAAGATGATTATTTGATACAAAGTAAAGAGAAAAATGTTCTACAAGGTATTTGATAACTTTTAGCGGGCATGATGTCTCTAAATCACCACCTTATTGTTAAATTATGGAACATATCAGAACTTGTTACAGAAGGTCTGTCCTTCCTTATTGCAACTGAAAAATTGTTGCCTGGCTATCTTGGGTGGAAACATATGAATAATTTTAAAATAAACTATAAATAATAAAAATAAATAGCTTCATAAAGATAAGTCCTGCTGTCCAATTAGTATCTTTAAAAATTGGGACCAAATTGTTCTTAATCTTGCAGACACACTGCATGTTTATTTCATAGTTCAAACATTCTTGACAGGATTTCTCCATGATAACCTTTCTACTTTAATATGCAGTCTGAGTTGTTTATAAACAACTGTCCTATTATCATATAAAACAGAAAAATCTGTGGTGGTATTTTATTTTATACTATTTAGAAAAACCTCTATCATTCACAATCTTCCTATGTCACTAAACAAACTGTTTATTTCAACTCACTTTTTTTTTTCATAGAAATACTTCATCTGTGAAATAAGAATTCTGTTGATTTACATCCTGGTATAGGTTCCATAATGTGGATAATAATTCTAGAACATTTTTCTGTAATCGTGTCATCAAATTGTATTTCACAACAAATCTTAAACTCCAAATTACATAGGTTGGCAATGTAAACCTTCATAGTACTGCTATTTGTGAGCAATTAAACTGAAAATGTATCTTCTCTTTATGTCACTTTTATACTCATATTGCACATATGCTAAAAGAATGCCTGTTAGAAATACGTACACATTCATTACATTACAACGAAAGTTACACTGCTAAGTATATTTGTTACATGACTTAGCTAAACAATGAGCTAACGGTGTCAATGTAAATTGATGCTTAAGTTAACTTCTTGACCACAAATTTACTTTTATATAAAAGCACATGTCTTTGATGCAGGCTATGATTAATGTCTTGACAATTGTATATAATTATTTGTTTTCATCTTTGTCTTAATTTATTAGAAAGCACAGAGCATTAAGTTTGATATGTGGAATATTGTACATTGTCTTCTATTGGCTTTAAATCTGATTCCCTTTCTTTCAAAGAAATTCAGAGTTTTTGAAAACTTGTTGATCATTACTCTGCATGTAAATAACCCTTATAAATAAAATTGCTATGAAAGTTTCTATTTGTTTTCTTTCAAATGATGTGCTCATATCATGGGCTTGTAGACCAACACCAAATCATGGAATAGCACTGGTAATAATAACTTTGCTTTTGGTGACGTAATGATGGCATCACTATAACCAGTGAAAGAAGAATAGAAGAATGTTTATGCCAACCAGGAAGAGATCACTTGACTCCAGCATTTTGTGATCAATATTCTTTATGCTGGATATGTTCATTGTGAATGTGTTGATCTAAGAATTGGAAGGATTGATACTGGTAAGTATGTGTTCAAAATGTTTGCTCTCTCTCTGATCTGCACTGAACTATTAATAGAATAGAATTTGGGTGGACAGTGACTGGGAAAATAGGTTTAAATCAAGGATTTGTAGTCTTGAAAGGTGAAGGGAAAAGCAGGGTTTAGGAGAATCATGAAGATGCGACCTGGGACAAAGCGACACTGGGACAAAGAGGATATTCATGGACTTTGCCCTCTCATTATCTCATTATCTGTAGAGATATCTATCCCATATCTCATTATCTATATCTCATTTGAATTTCATAATCTATATCCATTAAACAAGAAGAATTGACCATGTTTTCTTCATTTCAGCTGCAGTAAAGTTATCTGTTTAGTAGGGAAATGTTTCTCTGCACCAGTCTAGCTAAAATAAAACAACAGCCAAAGTCCTCTGAAATATTTAACATGCATAGTAGTCATAGATTGCTTTTCATGTCCCTTATTTAAATGTCTAAACTCTTCAATAGTTTTACTGCCCAGGATTGATGGGCTTCAGCAAAAGTAGCTTTATCACTGTAAGCCACACTTGGTTACCAGGTCTAATGCAAAGAAAACGTAAAATGACTTAAGGCCTTTGATATTTCAGTGCAGATTCTGTAATATGTGTGGAAGAATGTAAAATATTCTACATCACACTGAACTGTGTGCTTAAATTCATGCATTTGATAATTTTGGAATGTCTCTAGTACAATATGAGTAGAGAAATAAACCTTATTTCAGTTTATGGAATAGTTAAACAGATTTAGATAGAAGTTTGGGAACATAATATCTATGAACAATAACATTTTATGATTTCCAATATTATTTCATTTTCCTTTTACAAATACTCCCCATCCTGACCTAGGAATATGTATATATAGAATTATATACATATGCATATACATATATACAAACATATAAGCTGGCTGTGAGGATATTCCAGAAAAGCGTGGATGGCAAAAGCCCATGGAAATCCTCTGTGAGTGTAATGATGGTGAGTTGAAGCTCTGTTCAGAGATGTGCTTCTCTAGTGTCTGCCAGAGATGTGTTTCAGCCACATGGAACTACTGATCTATGATTTAAATCTCTTTAGGGAGAAACCAAGAAGACTGTCTTTGGAACCTGGCAATGTAAGAGAGACACTATGATTCCATTTGAAGTAAACTTAATTAATCAACTTACAAATAGAAAAATTGTATTTTCTTCTTATTAAGATTGTTATAATGGATGAGGAGAAGAGGTAAAAAAGCATTTAGAGGGTTTTGAAAAGATATTGCTTTAAATGGAAGATGGAAAAATATAAATTTAACACTATAAGCAACACTTGCAGTTAATAATCTAATAACATTATTTATATAATCTTTCAAGTAATTTCATATTGTTTTTATGATATATTACAGTAATCTTCTCCCTAATTGGATTAAATATGAAAACATCAGTCGTGATGTGAGTCTAATGCTTCAGGGCAACTTAAGTGAACAAAGTGAAATGAAAACATGCGCCATCTCGTGGCCAAACAACATACCGCCCTTTAATTGTATTACTTGGACAGGGAAGGAGGAATGGTAAATAATTTATTTCCTCCTCCCAGTTCCAAGTAAGGAGGGGGAATATAGGAATTGTTAAGGAAACTTTGCATCCGGAAGGATTTAAATAGGCAATGAGCATTTATTCAAGACCGTTGCAATAGAGGTCAAGTCTGTTGACATAGGGAAAGAGATTAAATTCAACTCTGCTGAAACAAAAACCAGGAGCGTTTTAAGCACTGGATGAGACCGTGGAAAAGCACTGCCGGATGGCAGGGGACGTTGGTGATTAGGTTGAGTTTGCTGGCGAGTGGCTGTGACAGAAGCTAGGCTCCTACCCTCCAAGATGAGCACAGGCTTTACCTTCCTGGCTGATCACTTTTCAAAGGGATGGCTCCCAGGTCCTTGAGAAAGACATGTGTGAGTTCTGGCCAAGAGGCTGGAAGATTTACATCTTTAGGGGATGGTGGGAAAATGTACAATGACTCATTTTTTAAAGTAAATGCTCTAAGAAACGGGAGGTCAGAAGACTGCATTCCGGAAGAACCCTATCCAAAGTTTCATCAAGCAGAACTTCATTGCCGTCTTAGTCAACACAGGCTCACGCGTACTTCCTTTATTCCTTCTGCTTCTTGTTAATACGGTAAATGGTTTTGGCAATGAATTTCTTTTCACACAGTAAATTATTTGCCAGGAAAAACGTCCAGTGTAATTCAGTTTAGTTATGGTTTGTTTATATTCTTTTTTATTATTATTCATTGACCACCAGTTACATGAGAAAATACCACAAAATGTGTAAAGAGAAATTTGCTTAAATGAAGATATATATCAAACCAAGGCATGCATTCAGGAATAATTAAAATACAGTTGAGTTTCTTTTTTCTTTCTTTTAATTCTGTTATCTGAATTCCTATGTACCCACAACTTGTAACAATCATACCATATAATGCTAGTATCTTGTCCACATTCCTTCCTCTCAACATGTTGTGACTTATTATAGGAGTTAGTGAGCTAAATAATGATTGTGAAATACGAAGTGAAAAATAAAATATTTCATGTTACAAGTGATGTGGATGAAGCAAATGCACTCATATGGTATAGTTGTCTATTACATAGTCTAATCTGGGGGATGTATAGTATATAGCTAATACTTGTCCCTCTCAATATATATATATATATATTCATACATGAATATTATTTAACACAACTATGGATTGTAAAAGGATTGAAGTGCTAATACATGGTACAACACATGGAGGAACCTTGAAAACATTCTAAGTGGAAGCAGCTAGTCATAAAAGACCACATATTTAGATGTATTATATAATTCCATTCATATTAAATGTCCAGAAGAGAAAAATCTGCAGACTAATGTTTAGATTATTATATTAGAACTGGAGGGAGGGGACAAATGATAGGAAAGTGACAACTAAAAGGAACAGGGTTTCTTTTCGAGATGAAAATGTTCCACTTTGACAGTGGCAATAGTTACACATACCTTTGAATATACTATAGAATAATAAGTGTGTACTTGAAATGGGAGAATTGTATACTATGTGAATTATGTCTCAATAAAGCTGTTCAAAAATTCATGGATGAGCATGCTAAGTGAGAACCAAGTGATCATGGTAGAATAAGACAAAAATAAGGCCATTCTGTATCCAAGGACCATGAAAACAAATAGCGCAACTACATCAATGGCGAAGCAGCCGTCTCCCCCAGCTATCTTGAGTGGCTCCTGCTTCTCCAAAGACAACTCAGCTCAGCTCTGTTCCTCCATCTCCTACATAAAGATCATCAGGACACTAAGTCCCTGGATTCCTTCTGCTTTCTGACAGCACCCACTCCAAGCAGACTGCCTTTTCTTTAGACCCTCGTTCACTTAACGCTGCCTCAACTCTTACAAGTGCCTCCTAACACCTTTCAGAGACATATTATGGTTCCAAGGGTTTGCAGTTCCCCATGTCACATCCAGTACTGAATACAGCTTTGTGTGACTGCAAGCGTGTGACTGATATCTTTGGAGTTTTTGCATCAACAGAGATATTAAATGTCTTGGCTCCAATTCTTGGTCTCCAGGCTCTGTCAGTGTTGGCCATCTGTAAATCCATAGGTGTGGCTCCCAGAAGAACTCAGCCCTGTATATTGTCCAATGTATTTTCATACATTGAAGATTTGTATTTATTCATGGTCTCTGGTTTTCCACATTAAACCTGGATCAATCTTCTGTCTTAAGTGGAACACTTTAAACTCCTTTATTATACTACTTTGAATCAAAAGCCCAGCAGGTCTACCACTTCAGCCTGCTCACCATTTTTGTTTTTATCTTTATGTCCTGCAGAGATATTTATCTTGTCTGAAATCCTAACTAAAACTTTCTGTTTTCCTTTTTTACCAGTTAGTGTTATGTGCTTTGGGTGGGGGGTAGTTAAATATAATGAAGCCATCTTGACCAATGAAACAATATTTATATGTGGTCTTATTTCCCTCATGTTTTTGAACAAAATAAAAAACTATAAAACCAAAGTCTCTGTGGACAACTATGACAAACCTGTTTTTGTTCTGTGCCCGAGACAACCACTCTCATGAGTATAATATATATATTAGTCTCTATACTTTTCCAATTTTCCACACAACATACGCAACCATGTGCAATAAATTATTCTTGCCCTCTGTTTTAAAATTTACATAAAAGGCATCATCTTTGTATTATTCTGAAATACTATTTTTTTACTTAACAGTATGGTTTCAGATCTATATATGCTGGAATCCATAGCTGTGTTTCCGTTTAGCTGCTACATGATTGCCAATGTATTTAAACGTCACCTTTTTTTGAAAGGACTTTGATACCAGAAAAATGAACATACTGTTATCATTTCACATACATATATTTGTATTTTATTATTATATATAAAGTTATTACATATTTATTCATGTATATAATTTATTATATGTTATATATTCATTATGTATTAATATATATTAAGTTATTATATATTATTATATGCCTGAGAGGAAGCATATGTACTAAAGCCATTTGGGGATGTTTGAATATTATTAAGGCTTGTTATTACCTCCAGAATAATGCTAGACATTGATTATGCATGAATTTCTCCCATTTACAAAATTTCTGAAATGTCCTTATGTAGTCTCTTTTCCATTTTCCATACTTTCTAAAGGCAATTCGAAATTTTTACTATAAGCTAGATTACCTTAATCTTCTCTTTCCTATCTTGCTAATTTTAATTATTTTTCTTCATTTGAAGAGCTAATAATTAGGTGAATAAGTTCATGTGTCTAATAATCTGGAACATTGGTTATCCTAAATTCCACAGAAAATTTCTGCATATTTCCCCAAGGTTTAAGAATATCGTTAATTGCAATTCTTAACTTGATTCTAGATCTTATATTTAAATTCAGCTTTTATAGATCTACCTTCTAACTTGTGATCTACCAATTTTGCAATGTGGTTGTTCCTTTTCTAAGAAAATATAAACAAATGTAGCTAATTTAAAAGGTTAAGGAATGGAGCAGAAGGGATAAAAAGACTGTAAGTGGGATGTGCAGACACCTCTGACTAGAAAGAGTGAAAGATGCAGAGAGAGCACGTTTTAAAAGGATGTAGACTTTGAGGGATCCAATCTTGGACTTGCAATTATGTTTCTGATCCACTAAAGAAGTTATTTAATATTTAACATTCTCTCTCCTTTTTTTCTCTTGAACTCCTCTAAAAAACATTAATTTTTAGCTCATGTAAAAGATTTCCCGTAATGACCATTGTAATTTGAAGTCAACAATTTGCAATTTATAAAAATAGAAGTATCTTTATATAGAAAGCAGAATTAACTTCACAAGGAGACTGCGGACATGATAGAGATATTTCCTGAAAAAAAAGAGAGGCCATGGTAGTCGGTTAGCAGCGGTTTGCAGTGTCCGGGATCTCCCTGCCGGACAGAGGCTAGGAAGATAGTGCATGGACAACAACCGGGCAGTCACTGACCCCAAGACATGGAAAGAACACAGGGCCAGGAAGTGGTATCATGGAGGTTTTACAAGAGACCTAAGGCAAAGTTTGACAAAGCCTCTATTCTCACCAGCGTCACTGGTCTAACAGAATTTATTACAACCACTAGTTTTCAGAACTCACTTTCATTTCCAACCTCTACAATATTATATACTATGACAGTCGTTCATTTTAAAGAGGGCAATACCTGGATTTCAAAAATTCAACCCAGGAGTCTCTGGTTTTAAGTTGCAGAGTTTAGTCTCTTTATATTAATCGTGATTATTCATGAATTGAGATTTTATTTTTTTAGTTTTGTAGGGAAGGAAAACTTTTCTTTTCTTCCCTTCTAGGTTCTTCAGTTGGTCTGATAATTAAATTGGCATAAAGCAAATTAACAGGGGAAGAAAAATTTAATTTCATACCTACAGGAACTCATAAAAATATAGGACTCCAGGAGGTGCTAAAGCAGGCAGCTTTTATATCTTTTAGACACAAACAATGTGTGAAGAATCGGCAAAACAAAAAGTTTGCATAGGGCTTGCAAATTAATGAACAAGTAAAAGGTCTGTTTCTATAGCCTTCCTTCTCCACCCTGAACCCCCTATCTCTGGTGATAAGGAAACCTTGTCCCAGGTCCAGGGTACAGTGACGGTGCCCTTTACATGGGAAATTTATTTCCCACTTTCGGGAGGACAGAGCAGGGTTAGAGCATCTTTCTTGCACTAACTGTTTCTCAAGTACCTTTAATTCATAATCATCAATATTCCAAAGTGGCATATTTGGGGATGGACCACCCTGAACCCCTTCAGTTCTTATTTACTATATATTTTCTATTCTTTCTTTCTCATTTTTCATAGATTTTTCTACTTTTTAAGTTCTATTAATTTACCACCTATTTGAAATGTACCCATTTTACTTGTATTTTTTAATGACTATCATTTTACTATTAACATTAGTATGTGGTTTAGATTTCCTAACAAAGAACTTGAGTTTTCTGCTCTTTCACAGTTCCCCAGTTTCCATGTTTGGAACTTGATAATGTTATTTTCATCATTTTTAAGACAATACATCATTATTATTTCATAATTGTGACTTAGATTTATAAAGCTATTTGACTAGATTTCTGGATCACTGGGTGGGGACCTTTCTGGCTTTTCCAGTCTAGGCCATGTATCAGGTTTATCAGAGTATATGCTTTAATAATAGTGGGTCTGTGAGCAACAATGTTTCCTAGTAATGTATGTCTAACATGCTTTTATGTCACTCTCACTCATGAAGGAAAATGTAATTTGTTATGTATCTCTAGGTTCAACTCTTTTATCCAGTATTTTAAAGATATTACTCATGTCTATTTTGCTCAGATAAGAATCTGAGTCAATCTATTTGCCATTCCATCATAGCTAGCCTCACTTTACACTCTAATTGCTTTTCTGGTTTTGTCTTTACCTTACTTCCAGGGTTCATTATTTAAAAAAAAATCATTGTATACATGCTAAAAAATGTACCCTTCTCAATATGCATCTAATTTTCAAGTATAAGGATTTTTGCATTTAATTCCAAATAATTTTCTGTCATTTAACCTTATCCATTCTCCATTCACAGTTTTGAGAGCTCCAGTGATGCAAATTTCATTAGTATGTTCCTTCTCTCTTTAATTTTCTCTCTAGTTTATCTTTTTGTATCCCTCTAACTCTCTAGATGCATTTTTGAAACATTTCTTCAGTTTGTTTCTTCAAGTCTAGCTCATTTCTGATACTGGCTGTGTACAGTCAATCTTTATAAATATTATTTTTTCCAATGACTGTATTTTTGTTAAAACAAATTCCATTGTTTCAGCTATATCTTATTTAAAGGATATTATGCCCCCTCTTCTTAAACTATGGATATTTTCAAAATACTTTTATATTTTTTAAAGAATTTTCTTTTTACAGAAGACACTTTTAGCCTAATTTAAACAAACATAAATATGTCCTTTATCATATCAATGTTGTATCATTCATGGAGCTGGCCTTCTACTTGAAATTCAATATATCTTTGTGAACTCACCTTGAATACACTTCTTTTTTCTTTCCTTCCTGAACACACTAGCCATGTGTCTCCTATCCAACACTTAACATCTTTGGGTTTCCAACTATATATAAATGTAGTTCTGCTTCTAATGTTACAACCCAGTTTCTTGTCAAGCAGATACCCTTATGTTTTCCTCTTTTCCTTTCCAAGTGAATAAAACCTTTCCATGTGCAACTTTAGGCCAGCGAGACTAACTCTTTGGTCCTAATCCAGTTTTGGAGACCAATACCCTCCCAGTTTAATGTATAGACCCTGGTTTTCTTTGCAGGGTGTGTTTAGTTCCCGTTTTCTAAGGCAGGCATTAAAGCATCACTTCTTCCTCTCCAAGTGCTCAATATCCAACCCTCTGTATAACCCTAACATAAGGTCGCTGATTTTCTCTTCATTAAGTCCATAGTGATTATCTTTATATTTTTTTGTTGTTATGATTATTACATCTTTAAAGTCTCCACAAATATGCTTTATGATTTTTATCTATGTTTGGATCAGAGAAAGCATTTTCTCACTGTAACAAGCATCTCAGTGGTCATTTTTCGTTAAATTTTTAGTGTTTGTCTGTAAAACTCAACACTTACATACAGTATCAAGTTAGCATTCTATAGTATTCATTATCTTCCCACTGAGAAGACGAGTTAAAATAGTGGAAGAGTTTACTCCAGATTGCTATAGTTCATTTAAGTTGTGTTACTGAGAGAATTCTGATTATACGAAGGAGGGGAAGAGGAAAATGAGGAATAAGAAGAGGAAGAAGGAGTGAAAGATTGCATTTAAAAATGCAAAAGCGTTCTTTTCTCCCAGAACACCAACCTACATAACTTTCTCAGAGGTAAAAATTACGTCCCTAATATACAGCCCAGAGCCTGATACATGGTAGGTCTTCAAAAAGCATGTGTTACATTCATTTGGTTATCATGGTATTGCTGGGGAAAAATTATGGAACTGTGGCTAATTCTGCAAAAAAATTGGTTAAGATTTATAGTCATTACAAATAAAGATAGAGCATCCGGTCTGTTGACTGTATTTCTTCAGATTATATATGGCTGGAAAACATGAGAAAATTTCGTATTCCCTCTTCCAGGGATGATGAAGAAAATGGATTTCTGCACTGGGACTTGTCAGTCGGTGTAGCTGTCTAGACTGTTATTTAGAAAGAGCATGGATGCTACCTCCAGGCTCAGCAAATACACTGGCTTGTAAGGAACACATGCTTACTGCCCTGTTATGGAGCATCAGTAAATACAAATGCACGCGTGTCTCCCTCATGCCAGAGTTTCACCTAGTAAACAGGAACTCTGGCTTTAAAGAAGTCTTACTCATCTTTATATTTCCCTTCATCATGAGGACAGTGCCTTTCACATTGTAAATGCCGAGTGAAATATTTGTTTATTGTCTTTTCCATAGCATTTATACTCATTCCATCTCTCTGTTCAACCCATTATGAATGCGTAGCAACTTGGAATTGCAGAAGAATAAAGCATCAAATCCAGTCATCATCAATCGTGCCCACAGTAAAATGCCCACTACTTTGCCAGTTTAATTTAGGTCTTTTGCCCCAAATCCCAATGGTACCACCTTTAAGCTCTTTTCATCCTACTTTTTTTTTTTTTTTTTTTTTTTTTATCATTTTCCAATTCTGAGTAACCTTCAGGAAATCTGCCGGGACCACATTTGAGAAAGTTTTGTTCTAAAAAGTGGGTTAGTCTCTTTTGTCTCTAAGATTCTCTTCTCTCAGAGTTTGATTAACATAATAAAGTTATAAGGGCACTTATATAAATCAGTGTTGGCCATAGAAATAATAATTAAAATTGCTTGACATGCTTTCTATAGAAAAATATTCTGAGATGACTCTTTCTTGTGCTGCTTCAAAGGTTTATATACTAACAAAGCAAAAATGAACCTAATTATAAAGTTACAGTTCATTGCCCCTTATGCCAGCATTAGAGAAAAACCTTACACTTACACTGATTCAGAAAATGTCAGATGACCAAAGAATTGTTTATTAACTGATTTTCTTTTTTTTTTTTTTTTTGGTAAACGTATTGTGTACACAAGCAAGAAGAGTGGGAAAAAAATCAAGTAATTGTACTCTGTTCTGCAAATTATTGTTTGTCAAAAATACAGACTATAGGTGAATGCAAATAGTAAGATATGCAAACAACATAAATGATTATTGTTTAATTAATAAATAATTCATGTAATGTGTGCTGTATGCGTACTTTAAAAGTGCAGCACTTTTAATGGAAGTCTCTCTCCTTATTATAAAAGTATAAAATACTTTGTAAATCTTCCAGCATGACCAAGCATGGCTTTTTTTCAGTCTCCTCTGCACGGGTTAATTTTTCTCTTCAGTGTAGGAATTAGTTGATCCAGCTAGGAATCTAAAAACTGTGTTTGCTAGGAAAGAAAGAAGGCAATTGGCAGACATTCATAATCCAGTTATTGTTTGACTTAAACTCTGTTGCTGTCAACTACAAGAGAAAATGGAAGGGAAAGAGCAGAAATAGGTTTAAAATTCATGTGCTGATTTGGTGGAAAAGCACAATATAGTCTCAGTACTTTAGTTGTTTTTCATGTTTTCTTTCATTATGCAATTTATTTTATTTTTTTTTAGTTTTGAGGATTTGGAAATGATGTGTTGGTGCAAAGTTGCAGCTTAAATTATGTAGCCATTTGCTGTTTTCATTTAAGAGAAACAAATTTCCAACAGAAATAGGGGGAAACCGAAGTTTCTGCAGCATCTCTTTTATTTATCCCTAAAAGGGAACAAGTATTTGGCTCTACCAGAAAATGCAGAGAATCTGTCCAGCCAGGAAGGGTCAAAAAATTAGGGAGTTAAAGCATCTTCTAATAAACATCTCTTTGCAAGGAAAAATTGCAAGGAAGGCAATGGGTGCCCATTTCCTTATAATTCTGAGAGTTTTCATGTGACAATTTTAGCCTTCAGAATTATACACAGTAGAGAACACAAAAAGCCCAGACATCACATGTTGTCAATGCACTTTCTCACTATTCTTTAAATGCAATGGCTCAACCTCCCACTGATTCTATGTGGTAACTGTGAGCAAGGTGCTTAAAAAGTGCTTTTCCCTTAATTTTTATGGAGGTTGAAACCATAGGACCTATTCACTGTGAAAGGAAACAACCTCTTTTGCAAAAGATCCAAATGTTCCCGGAGTGTTAAAAACAAAACAAAATAAAAACCTTTAGGAGCTGTTTTAATCTCTCTTCATAATGAGGTCTCCTTAACTTACCAGCTAACGCAAACACAGGTTAGGCATCCCTTTCTGAAACTGGAGTATCCTGTGGCTGATGGGATGTACTGAAATAAAGGGTTGCAATTTTACAAAATGTGTTCTAAAAGACTTACATGCTCTTTAGGACTTTTAATGTAAATGTAATCAGAGGACTACCGTCACAAACTATTTTTTTTTAATTCTCATGTATTTCTTAATGTGTTTTTTGTGTGACTTACTTTAGAATCAGAGTTCTTGTTAAAAATGCAAATACCAACTGAGTCTATATTTTGAGATGTGGCACTAGGAATCTGAGATTAAATGTGTCCCAAGAGAACTTTGCGCATTCTAGAATTTGAAAACCGTTTTACAAATTTATATTACACATATATTTCCTTTACCTGTCTAACAATCAGGTATTTATAAGTTACCAGCCAAATATGCCAAATAATTTCCAAGTATTAAAGAAGAAATTTAAAATGATGCTAAAATCTTCATTTAAGAAATTTACTCTGGAGTGACATGGACATGGACTCAGTTCTCATTTTCTATCCTTTTTTTCTTAATCTTATGAAGGTTTCACATGAGCAACATTGTGGTTTCATACACCCACACTATCAAGTCCCCCCACCCCACCCCATTGCTGTCACTGTCCATCAGCGTAGTAAGACGCTACAGAGTCACTACTTGTCTTCTCTGTGTTATACTGCCTTCCCCTGACCCCCCTACATTATGTGTGCTAATCATAATTTCCCTGGATCCCCTTCTCCCTCCCTCCCCACACACCCTCCGCACCCCTTTCCCTTTGACAACTGATAGTCTCTTCTTTGTGTCTGTGAATCTGCTGCTGTTTTGTTCCTTCAGTTTTGTTCTGTTGTTATACTCCACAGATGAGTGAAATCATTGGTACTTGTTTTTCTCCTCCTGGCTTATTTCACTGAGCATAATACCCTCTAAGTCCATCCATGTTGTTGCAAATGTTAAGATTTGTTTTCTTCTAAGGTTGAATAATATTCCATTGTGTATATGTACCACATCTTCTTTATCCATTCATCTACTGATGGACACTTAGGTTGCTTCCACTTCTTGGCTATTGTAAATAGTGCTGCAATAAATATAGGGGTGCATAATTCTTTTTGAAACTGGGCTCCTGCATTCTTAGGGTAAATTCCTAAGAATGAAATTCCTGGGGCAAATGGTATTTCTATTTTTAGTTTTTTGAGGAACCTCCATATTGTTTTCCACAATAGCTGAACTAATTTACATTCCCACCAACAGTGTAAGGAGGTTCCCCTTTCTTCACATCCTTGCCAACATTTGTTTTTTCTTGTCTTTAGGATGCTGGCCATCCTTACTGGTGTGAGGCAATATCACATTGTGGATTCAATTTGCATTTCCCTGATGATTAGTGATGTGGAGCATCTTTTCATGTGCCTGTTGACCATTCAAATTTCTTCTTTGGAGAAGTGTCTGTTCAGATCCTCTTTCCACTTTTTAATCGAGTTATTTGTTTTTTGGGTGTTGAGGCGTGTGAGTTCTTTATATATTTTGGGTGTTAACCCCTTGTCAGATATGTCATTTACATATATATTCTCCATTACTGTAGGATGCTTTTTGGTTCTGCTGATGGTGTTCTTTGCTATACAGAAACTTTTCAGTTTGATGTAGTCCCATGTGTTCATTTTTGTCTTTGTTTCCTTTGTCCAGGGAGATGTGTTCAGGGAAAAGTTGCTCGTGTTTATATTCAAGAGATTTTTACCTTTATTCTTCTATGAGTTTTATGGTTTCATGACTTACATTCAGGTCTTTGATCCATTTTAAGTTTACTTTTGTGTATGGAGTTAGACAAAAATCCAGTTTCATTCTCTTACATATAGCTGTCCACTTTTGCCAACACTAGTTGTTGAAGAGGCTGTCATTTCCTCATTGTATATCCATGGCTCCCTTATCATATATTAATTGGTCATATATGTGTGTGTTTATATCTGGAGTCTCTATTCTGTTTCATTAATTTGTGGATCTGTTCTTGTGCCAGTACCAAATTGTTTTGATAACTGTGGCTTTGTAGTAGAGCTTGAAGTTAGGGAGCATAATCATCCCAGCTTTGTTCTTCCTTCTCAGGATTGCTTTGGCTATTTGGAGTCTTTTGTGGTTCCATATGAATTCTAGAACTGTCTGTTCCAGTTCGTTAAAGAATGCTGTTAGTATTTTGATAGGGATTGTATTGAATCTGTAGATTGTTTCAGGCAGGATGGCCATTTTGACAATATTAATTCTTCCCATCCATGAGCATAAAGATGTATTTCCATTGATTGATGTCTTCTTTAATTTCTCTCATGAGTGTCTCGTAGTTTTTAGGGTATAGATCTTTCCTCTCCTTGGTTAGGTTTATTCCTAGGTATTTTAATCTTTTTGATGCAATTATAAATGGAATTGTTTTCCTTATTTCTCTTTCTGCTAGTTCATCATTAGTATATAGGAATACAACAGATTTCTGTGTATTAATTTTGTATCCTGCAACTTTGCTGAATTCAGTTATTAGTTCTAGTAGTTTTGATCCAAAATCGATCAAAGACCTGAATGTACAATATCATGTCATCTGCAAACTGATAGTTGAACTTCTTCCTTACCTTTCTGAATGCCTTTCATTTCTTTGTGTTGTCTGATTGCCACGGCTAGAACCTCCAGTACTATGTTGAATAAAAGTGGGGAGATTGGGCATCCTTGTCTTGTTCCTGATCTTAGAGGAAAAGCTCTCAGCTTTTCACTGTTAAATCTGATGCTGGCTGTGGGTTTGTAATATATGGCCTTTATTATGTTGAGGTACTTGCCCTCTCTACCTATTTTGTTGAGAGTTTTTATCACGAATGGATGTTGAATTTTGTCAAATGCTTTTTCAGCATCTATTGAGATGATCATGTGGTTTTTGTCCTTCCATTTGTTGATGTGGTGTATGATGTTGATTGATTTGTGAATATTATACCATCCTTGCATCCCTGGACTAAATCCCACTTAATTATGATGGATGATCTTTTTTATGTATTTTTGAATTTGGTTTGCTAATATTTTGTGGAGGATTTTTGCATCCATGTTCATTAGTAATATTGGTCTGTCATTTTCTTTTTTTGTAGAATCTACTTGGTTTTGATATTAGAGTAATGCTGGCCTCATAGAATGAGTTTGACAGTATTCCCTCCTCTTCTACTTTTTGGAAAACTTTGAGAATGGATATTAGGTCTTCTCTAAATGTTTGATAAAATTCAGTGTTGAAACTATCTGGTCCAGGGATTTTGTTGTTAGGTAGATTGTGATTACCAATTCAATATCATTGCTGTTAATTCATCTGTTCAGATTTTCTATTTCTTCCTGGGTCAGTCTTGGAAGGTTGTATTTTTCTAGAAAGTTGTCCATTTCTTCTAGGTTATCCAATTTGTTAGCATATAATTTTTCATAGTATTTTCTAATAATTCTTTGTATTTCTGTGGTGTCTGTAGTGGTTTATCCTTTCTCATTTCTGATTCTGTTTATGTGAGTAGACTCTCTTTTTTTCTTGATAAGTCTGGCTAGGGGTTTATTTTTTGTTTATTTTCTTGAAGAACCAGCTCCTGGTTTCATTGTTTTTTTCTATTGCTTTATTCTTATCAATTTTATTTATTTACCCTTTGATCTGTATTATGTCCCTCTTTCTACTGACTTTGAGCCACATTTGTTCTTCCTTTTCTAGTTTCATTAATTGTGAGTTTAGACTGTTCATTTGTGATTGTTCTCCTTTCTTGAGGTAGGCCTGTATTGCATATAATTTGCTCTTAGAACTGCCTTTGGTGCATCCCAGAGATTTTGGGCTGTTGAGTTATTTTCATTTGCTTCCATATATTGCTTGATTTCTGTTTTTATTTGTTCATTGAGCCAATGATTATTTAGCAGCAAGTTGTTAAGTCTCCATGTATTTGTGGACTTTTTTGTTTTCTTTGCATAATTTATTTTTAGTTTCACATCTTTATGGTCTGAGAAGCTGATTGGCACAATGTCAATCTTTTAAAATTTACTGAGGCTCTTTTTGTGGCATAGTATATGATCTATTCTGGAAAGTGTTCCATGTGCACTTGAGAAGAATGTGTATCCTGCTGCTTTTGGGTGGAGTGTTCTGCGGATGTCTATTAGGTCCATCTCTTCTAATGTGTTGTTCAGTGCCTCTGTCTCCTTACTTATTTTCTGTCTAGTTGATCTGTCCTTTGGAGTGAGTGGTGTGTTGAAGTCTCCTAAAATGAATGTATTGCATTCTATTTCCCCCTTTAATTATGTTAGTATTTGTTTCACATATTTAGGTGCTTCTATGTTGGGTGCATAGAATTTGTAATGGTTCTATCCTCTTGTTGGACTGACCCCTTTACCATTATATAATGTCATCTTCGTCTCTTGTTACTTTCTTTGTTTTGAAATCTATTTTGTCTTATATAAACACTGCTACTTCTGATTTTTTTCTCATTATTTGCATGAAATATCTTTTTCCATCCCTTTAATTTTAGTCTGTGTATGTCTTTTGGTTAAAGTGAGTCTCTTGTAGGTAGCATAAAAATGGGCCTTGTTTTTTTTATCCATTCTGTATCTCTATGTCTTTTGATTGGTGCATTCAGACAGTTTACATTTAGGGTTATTATTGATAGATATGCACTTATTGCCATTGCAGGCTTTGGGTTCATGCTACCAAAGATTCAAGGGCAGCTTCCTTACTATCTAACAGTCTAACTTAACTCACTTATGTACTTCAAACAAAATCTAAATGTTCTTTTTTTCCCCCTTCTTCTTCTTTTTCTTCTTCCTTCACTTTCTATATATTAGGTGTCATATTCTGTACTTTGTGTTTCCATTGCCTGACTTTGTGAGTAGTTGATTTAATTTTGCATTTGCTTAGTAATTAACTGGTCTACTTCCTTTACTGTGGTTCTGTTTCCTCTAGTAATAACTATTTAGCCTTAGGAGCACTTCCATCTAGATCAGTCCTTTTAAAATACTCTGTACAGATGGTTTGTGGGTGTAAAATTCCCTTAGCTTTTGCTTATCTGGAAATTATTTAATCCCTGCTTCCAATTTAAATGATAGTTTTTCCAGGTAGACTATTCTTGGTTGAAGGCCCTTTTGTTTCATTGCATTAAATATATCTTGCCACTTTCTTCTGGCCTGAAAGGTTTTGGCTGAGAAGTCTGATGATAGCCTGATGGGCTTTCCTTTATAAGTGATCTTTTTTTCTCTCTCTGACTTCTCTCAATAGTCTCTCCTTGTCCTTGATCTTTGACATTTTAATTATTATATGTTTTGGTGTTGTCTTGCTAGGGTTCCTTGTATTGGGTGATCTCTGCACTTCCATGATCTGAAAGACTATTTCCTTCCACAGATTGGGGAAGTTTTCAGCAATTCCCTCAAAGGGACTTTCTATCCATTTTCTCTCTCTTCTTCTTCTGGTACCCCTATAATGTAAATATTGTTCCCTTTGGATTGGTCACACAGTTCTCTTATTATTATTTCATTCCTAGAGATCCTTTTTTCTCTCTGTGCCTTCTACCTCATCTAATCTACTTTTAAATCCCTCTATTGTATATTTCACTTAGTATCCTAAGATACTCTTTCTTGAAGTCCTCCCTGAGATCTTAAATATTTTTCTGTAGCTCCATGAGCACATTTGCTTTTATTTTGAAATCTTCATCAAGATTTCAGTTTCACTTAGCCCTCTTTTTGGCATCTTTTTCTGTATTATTACTTGGATAAAATTTTTCTGCTGTTTCATTTTTTTAGTGAGTCCTGTGTAATAATAACTCTGTGTAGGTGGTAACCTTTAATGCTCAGAAACTCTACACCCTGGAGCTGCCAAGCACCTTTCATGATGGCGGGGGTCCCAGATTAGCGAAACTGGTGCCTGGCAGAAAGAAAGAGCTCTTTCCTGCCTTCCTTGCTGTAACATATGCCTCCACTGCCAGGTCCAGTGTACCAAGTGCACTACACCCCTGTAGTTTCCATAGGTGGGGCCACACTCTGTCTGGCCTGACATGATGGCAGGGGCAGCAGGTGGGTAGGGCCAAAGCCTGCAGGGAGGAAGGAGTGGCAGGCTGTGTATCACAGTGTGGGGTCTTAGTACTGTGAGAGCCAGGGGTTATGGAGCATCTGAAGCTCCTGAGAGTTCCCAGTCTGCTGAGTGCCCTTTCTCATGTGCAGCAAGCTCTGTGTAATCTTTGCCCCTTTAGCCCCCCTCTCACTGTTGGGAAGTCTTTCAAAGTGCCTGCTTTTCTTTTGTCCCAGGGAGCCGGTTGTGTGTACCTGTTCTTCACAAGCAGCTGTAATCTCAGTCTCTCCAAGCATTCCTCCTGTCTTTGCTTTCCAGCTCCTCTAATCTCCAGAGCACCATGTAATGCAGGTTCTTGCTCCTGGGGAAAATCTTCAGGGCTGGGTGTTTAGAGATCCTAGGCTTCTACTCCCTCCCCCTTCCATTTCTCTTCCTCCCACCTGTGAGTTGCAGTTGGGGGAGGGCTTGGGTCCCACTGGATCACAGCTTTGCTACTTTACCCTTTCCTGTGAGGTTTATTTTCCCCAGATGTAGGCAGTCTGTTATGCAGTCTTTGGATAGCTCTTTCAGTATTAGTTGTGCATGCTATATTTTTGTGTTACATGTGGTTTGGGGAGGTTTCTGCCTCACGTCTCATGCCACCATCTTTTTCTCCTCTTCTCATTTTCAAATCTGCTTTAAGACTTTAGGTAATTACATCACCCATTCAAGGTTCAGTTTGTGGGTCTTATAAAGACTGCATAGATAATACATGCAGAGCACTGGGCACCAAAGTGAAGTCAGACAAGAAAAAGACTGAATACCATTTACTAAGAACTTAACACATGCTGGGATGGCTCCTAAGTGTTTTATATGTACCAACACAATTAAATCTCACAGCAAACCAGTGAGATGGTTGACTTTGTATCTGCATTTTATAGTTGAGGAAACTGAGGCAAATGTGAGATCATTTATCTATCTGAAAGTAGAGAGTTTCTAAGCGGCAGGCATAAGATTCCAGTTCAAGCAATTTATTGGAGAAATGAAGGGAATGATGGTAAGTGGGTGCAAACCAATCCAGAAAAGCCTGGCAGTCAGTAAAGGGCTTGTTAGCCAGCTAACACTATGAGCAGCTTGATACAATATGAAGGGGAAATTTGCAGATAGTATAAATGCCACACCAAGTAATCGTCAGCCAGGGCACAAGGGATCTGGGATAATTTCAGAGCAAATATTCAATCATTAGCTGAGGAATGCTCTTGTCAATTGTAATTCCTGGGCCAATCATATGTGAACAGTGTTCCTTTCAATTGATAAAAAATTAAAAAAGACCCTCCAGGTATACCAGAGCAGATTTTTGCAGTAGATACAAATAGGAGCAAACAGAAAGTTCCCAGGAATAGGGGTTGAGCATAGAGAGTCTTTGCTGTAGTGGGCCAAGTAGAATTTTCTTTCTCTGCCTTAATAATGTGACATTCTATCCACTACAGCCTTTTGTTCCTCTACATTTTAACACAATTCTTGCACAAAAGTAGGTCTGATGATTTTAATATATTTTGCATGTCTTAATTAATTCTTTCTGCTATTGTCAGCCATTTTTGTCTTTGATAGAGCAAACTTTATTAATATACTTGTTGCTAGGTGTCTAGTGAATCAACATGCATAAAAAATGGGCTCTGAACTCAAGGAGTGTATATTCTAAAAGAAATTTTAGGTTCACAGAGAAGGCATGAGCACCTAATTGAGATAAGTTAAAGAATTTTCTATAACGTTAGCCAACATAATGTTTTTTAGTTTTAAGTCAGAAATTAATGTACTCAGTCTACATGTAATTATAGGATGCTTTCTAACCCATATCTGTTCTAAGCACTGAGAATGAAATGAAAAACATGATGATATGGTTCATAGTGCATAGTGAAGGACAGAAATAAGTACACACATTAAAAATAAAAGATAATTTCATAGAGTGTTAAGTAATGTGTAAAGTACAAAGACAGACCCACTGAATGAATCATTGTTTACAAATGGGCACTTTAGCTTTGATAGTTAAGAAAAATCTTCAGAGCAATTAAATGTGGAGAAAAATGCTAAGAAATAAGCCTTGCAAAGCTCTAGAGAACTCTAGAGCTTTGGAGAATCATCATGATAAAAATATAGGACAGTGGAAAACAAATTTAAGTCAGGAAAAATGGGAATAATAAGAAAAATTACTAAAAGCTTCCATGTATTGAGTAGCTACTGTGTGTGAGGACACATATATTATTTGTTAATTTCTCAGTAGTTTGGCAAAGTGATCCATGCTTTCTAAATTTAGAAACTGAGAAATAAAAATGATAAAATAAAATTGTACTAAAATCACACAAAAACAATAATCTGTGAAAAAATCTGAGCCCAATCTGTCTACCTTGAAATTCCTTTACTTGTTTACTTGTTTAGTGTTTCTTAACCCTGGATGAACACAGGAATCATTTGACACCCTGGCTTAACCTGCAAAATCCTTTATTAAGTGGTCTGGGTCAGTTGCAGGCATTAGCATTAACTCCAAGAAATTCTAATATGAGCAGGGCAGTGTTCCGTTTTTGCACATTTATATTCAAACAGAACAAAAGAGAATAGGAATTGGCACTCTAGTAAGCATGTTTTTTATGTCATCTCAATCCTCAGGTCAATTCTGCAGAGTATTATTAAACTCACTTTGAAAGGGACCAAGATGTTTAGACTCAGAAAATTTGAATATAGTGTTAGGAATTGGCAAAGCTTGGGTTCTGACAGTCTACTTAAATAAAAGTTGTATTCCCAAGCATATTGATATTCATCTTTATTAACATACATTTATGAACATTCTAGAATTTATAGACAGGCATCTAGAAAGACTCCATAGGCTTCACAAAGCACAGATATGGCCTTGGCCAAATTTGTGTGATCACCACATCCTACTTATTCTGAGAAGATTAAAGAAGGCATACTATATTGTCACTCCATAATTCACAAATAGATTTTAACTTTTCAAGAGAGGAGGCTTGCTGTCTTTTATATTTCCCAACATTTTAGTAGCATGCTTTACACAGGGTAAACCCTGTTAAATGCCTGCTCATTAAAGCTATCCCTCTGTTTTTCCTCTCAGAATCAAGAAAAGAGATGCTCACTTTGGATAATGTTGGACTGTGTTTTGGATGACATAAACAGTGTGTGGGGGAAACCGATCCATTTCAAAATTTTAGAGGGCTTTTAAGGCAGTGGAGAATATGTAGGTGAAGAGTTCAGAGATAAAGGACACCAGAAGAAACTATGGTGCATTTAGGTTCTCTGTTTTTCTGTTACTATCAACTTCCAATTCCAGAATCAGTAAACTTTTTCTGTAAAATATTAAATAGTAAATATTTTAGGCATTGTGGCCCTTAAGGTCTCATGCTTTTCAACTCTGCTGTTTCTGTAGTGAGAAAACAGTTATAGACAATATGTAAATGAATGGTATAGCTGTGTCCCCAAAAATCTTTATTTACAAATGAAGCAGCCTTCTCCATTGCCTTCTGCTCCAGGTAGAAGAAAATCTAGTCTGCCAGCTCCTTATCTAGGCAGACTAAAGGTTTCAGGACCCATTAAAGGCAGGGTCAGGGGCCAGAGGTAGTTGGTAAACACGTAGAGTTTAGGTTGACACCTGAAAAGATGAGCAGGAAATTCTCTGATCCTCACAAGATCTGAAAACCAGCTTAAAATTATTATAGTTCTGATTAATATTGCTCAGTCGTCAGTGATGTTGCTGAAATACTGTATCATAGCCTTCTGCACAAATATAAATCTTCTCCTTAGGAAGGTATAGATATCCAAAGTTTTAAAATTATGTATGTATTTTTCATACATGAAGTCTGAAAACAGATGAGAAAGAACCAGGCACACTGAAAACAAACGTACGTGATCAAAATCAGGACAGTGTATCTGCACAACACAGGTGCTAGAAGCAGACTGTACAATAGCTAACTTACAATATACAAAAAGAGCAAAGATAAATTTGAGGATTTAGTAGATAGCTAGACAATATAAAGGACAAAAGGATATTTATGATTAAAAACAAATTTCCACAACTCTGTCGAACAGTAGATTTGATCTAGCTCGTATAAAAGAAACAATATAAATCAGAAGAAAATATACAGAATGTTGCCCAATGATCAAAAAGATTAAGAATATGGAAAACAGGGTTAGGGACATACAGACTAATGTGAGAAGGTCTGTCACAGCCACCAGGCACAATAGGAGGGATCTGTGTCAAAGGGGTCCCAGAGAGGACAAGAAAGCGGAGTAGACATGTAGAAGTATAGCTACAAAATGAGGGGTGAGGTTTGCACAAAACTGATGAAAGATGGAAAGCTAGAGAATTAAGAGCTCAGCAAACTTTAAGCAGCAAAAAAATAGCAAAGCAGACATGGGTACATTGTAGTCAAACGGCCAAAACCAAATACAGAGGGACAGAGATGGTAGAGGTGTGGATGGGACGCTGCCTTCAAAGGACAATGTGTGGGACAGGCAGCTGACATCTCAAAAGAAGTACTGAATACCAGAAGACAAAAGACTCGTATTTCCAAAGTGCTGAAAGAAAGAACTGCCAGTTTAAAATCCTACACACTGGGAAATCACCATTGAAAAAGTGAGGTCAAGATATTTTAACGCAACACAAATGATCAACTGTTATCCCACATCTGCACCAAAAATCATTCTAATCCATAATACCTCAATCCCATTGTGAAAGTTTACTAATGCAGGATAAATTAAAGAATCCTTTCTCACAATTTCAGAGTATGTCTTTTTTTCCCCAAAATATTCATGGAAACTGAACCTTACGTCTCAACACATTTTAATAAATGAAAAATCATAAATTGTTTTTCCCTGATGTAAAATTAAGCTGGAATCAAATTTTTTTAAAAATCATTGAAATTCTCCACATTTTGGGAAATTAAGAAATATGCTTCTAAATAACTATGGATAAGAGAAGTTATAATCAAAACTAGAATATACTGAAATGATTAATGTAAATACTGCATATTGACTTTGGCAATATGCAGATGAACAGGCCTTAGAAAGAAAGCATAATTTTCAATACAATTAGGAGATAACAAAGGCAAGAAAACCAATCACCTAACTGTTTATTATAGAAACATAGAAAAAGAAGGGAATATTGGATAAAGTATGGAGTAATAAAAATAAAAAACATAACTTTATAAAACAGATGCAAGCAACAAGAATGAACTAAGCCAAAATTTGACAGTGGTAGTAGGTTACTTAATGCAGTTGGTAACTGGATTGATAACACAAGAAACAAAAAAGGCACTATTAGCGTAGTATCCACGAAAAAAGAAGGAACATCACTACAGAACTCATAGGTATTAAAAAGATGATGAAGTTTTGTTTTGAAAGTCATGCCAGTCAATTAGAAAGTTTAGGTGCTTTATGTATATAATTAATAATCTGAATCAAGAAGGAACAGGAAATTGAAAAGTTTCATAAATCTTAACAAAATAAAGATTTTTAAAACTTTCCTATGAAGAAAATTCCAAGTTCAGACCCAAACTGGCGAATTCTACCAAATATCAAAGGAAGCAATAAGAACTATCTTGGAGAAAATCTTTTAGAGAATAGTAAAAGGTAATAGATTTTTCAATATATTTTACAAGGCCAGCATACGTTTGTAACCGAAATCTGGCAAGGATGTTAGATGAAACTAAAATCAAAGATTGATGTTTCTCATGGACATAGAGACAGAGAAAACCAACAAAACAAATTCAGTGAACTTGATTTCACTTAACTGAACCTTCCTGTAAAGCAGGAACTTGTTTCACAAAGAATTTTTATTTTCTCCACAACTGTGATGCTATTTAAACATTTGAAGAAACATCACCATAATAAACCATATTAAAAGAATAAAGAAAAATCACTCATTCAATTTCATAGAGAAATAGCATCTGACAAAATTCAATGTTTATTAAAGAACAGATATTTATTGAAACAATTCTTTGCAATCTTAGCAGACTAGCACTAATAGTGAACTTCCTTAATCTCAAAAATATATTTTAAACAGCTGTATCCAACACAACATTTAATAATGACATATAATAGGGGCAAAATGATTTTTTCCTTCCTTATCTCTAATGCTATAATAATAATGATAATAGTAATAAAATAATAGTAATAAAACCTAATGCTCACCGAGTGCTATATGATAAGTGAGTCTCTGAGTGTTTTACATGCCTTATTTGATTTAATCATTCTGGAATCTTCAGCAGCTAGAGTTTCCGAAATTTTAACAGCAGGTACAATACAGCTGTACCATTAGGCTGATGGAAGATTTAAAATGTTTATATTCTCATTTCTCTTCCCTCAGAATATTCAAACACCTAATCAATTCTAAAAAAGTAAAAATTAACATTATCCAAAACAAAAAAAAAGGGGAAAAAGATAGACAACAATGTGTTTTACTTTTAATTCAATTACAAGCAACTTGGAGCTGCTTATATTTCACATTTTGCCCATGGAAGGGTCCTTACTAGAATAATCAAGTTTAATCCTTTTTCAAATTTTATGGAAATGGTAATTTTTCTGATGAATAGTAAATATTCCAAGAAAACATCAGAGCCATTTTCAGCTAAAACCATTCAGCTCTGAAGGTTTGGCTGGACAAAGCTTCCAGAAGAGTTTGCTAGAGCTCTTATCTTTATTTGCTTTGACTCTAAATTAATCTCTGTCATTGTATAGTTTGCTTGATTTACCATCATTATGAAGAGTTGAAATAAGGCAAATGTTTGCCTGAGGGACATTATTGCTTCAATTTAAAAGGAATAGACTCCTAACAACTCTGCTTCATTGTATAAAAATATTCTAATCACATAGATTCAAGTTTAAGAGCTTTAAAATATGGTCATTTCTGCTTCCTTGTCTCAAGTAAGGGTTTGTGAGGAGTGTTTTAGCTCTGTTTTGCATTTCTTCTTTTTTTAAGATTCCTTGGGCAGAGTTAGCTGATGGTTGTTTACTTCAAAACATGTATGTTTACCTGATTTTATTATTACACAGTTTTTCTAAGACAAGTCTAGCCTTCTACCCATTTTATTTGATTGTCATACTAATATTACTTTTTTTACAATATAAAAACTACCAAGGAAAATGTCATATTTAAAAGATGTTAAAATTAGACCCCTAAATTCCTACTACAGAATGCTTTGTCATGCTTAACAAACCAACAAGCAAATTGATCAGTTAATAATTTTAATACAAATTCTCTATAGGATAGCAAAAATAATCAAATCATCTGTTCAACATATCCATCCATTTTGTCTGATGACAACTACTGACAATGGGTAAGAATCCATTTTTTTTTTGTCTGATGACAACTACTGACAATGGGTAAGAATCCATTTTTGCATAGTTGATATATGAAATTTTTTCATATATTCTTATAGTTTCTGATTATTTTGTCACATTTTACTTTGCCCATCTCCACCTCAATATCTTTTTTCCATTTCTTCCATTTAGCAGGTAGTGGAGGCAAAAGAAATGAAGCTTGGAGTTAGTAATTTGAGACGTTACTGCATCTTCCATTAGCCACAATTCACTGAACAAATTGGACACTATGGTAGACTACTTAAGGAAATAAATAAAAGTTTCTTTGGCTTACTTGTAAAATCTCTACTTTTCCAGCTTTTATGATACATTACATTAACTAATTTTCCTAACCACATATACTTGAATTTATAAAGACTATTCCAGGATCTCCAGATACTCATCCCTGTTAAGGAAGGAGTTCTTATGATAATTTAACAGAGAAGCTAAGGGAAGTTTATGATTTATGCGGGGAGATAACTACCTCAATATACTATGTGGGTAGCAGTAAATGGAGATCACAGTGGAATGAAAATTGCATCGGCCAACCTAACTGTAGGCAGTGGTGCTGCCCAACTTTATTTTTGTGTGACTGTTGTCTGGCCATTTCCATAGCCAGCCTAAAGAGTGTTGCTGCTCAGGACCCCAACCTGGAACTGTTCTCTGGACCTTTCTAGGCTCAAAGGTAGTGCAATTTGCTGACCTATCACACCAGTCCCTCTTGGAGGGATGTAGTGATTGCCTTCAGTACAATACAGGTATGCTCAGATAACTGCAGTGTACTTTGGTATTTATCCTTAGGCTATCTGTGTCTTTTGATTTATACAGCTGCAGTTGCTATATACTTCCCAGGATTAAAAGTGGACTCTTAGACTTACTTGCCTGGCAGCAGGGACTGGGTGTTTATGCATGCGCCACCTCTGGGTCACACTGAACACAGTTAGCCAAGATTCACTCTATGGGAATATGAAGCCCAGTTACTTTGCCTTCAAGCCAGACAGACTCTAGGTGTGATTTATATCCCAGGGCTCCATTAAAGCTCAGGCTAAAGGTAGACATGGCCTGAAACTGCACATTTCCTTGGCTTCTGCCTCTTCCTCACTGAGCTCCTCTCCCACTGCTAGTCCATTTCCTTGGGAGCATTTCTATAATAAGCCTCTTGCACAAGAATTCTGGTCTCATATTTTACTGCTACGGGACACGATTCAAACCAGGCAATAAGGATGGTTAGTAGTCACAGCCGTGTAGATTCCAACACATTAAATGAGTCAAGTAGTCACTGAATGGTGGAGCAGAAACTGGAGTCCAGTTCTTCTCATTATTAGTACAGCACATTTCAAACACACAAACTGCCACAAACATGCATATTTTACAGTCATATAAATCACATCTGGGATAGACCTTCATATTATCAACGTCTTCTCAGAATAAATGCTTAAATCCAAATTAGAGGACGGGCAGAGATGAGTTTTGGAGGTGGGGGCACGTCAGTGAGCTTATGGTCTAGTAGTAAGGGAGACAGGCAAAATTAAATATAGTAAGTTCATATGATTAAAGGTTGTAAGTGCTATTGGGGGAAAATAAGGGGAAAAGAACAGTTTAAGGGAGATGAAGAACAAAGGATGCTGTAATAAGTAGGGATATAAGGTTGAGCTGCTGGGAGGAAGTGAGATTTGGGCAAAGATTTGAAGAAGGGCAGAATGTTAGTGAGTATCTGGGGAAAGAGCATGTCAGTAAAAGGGAACAGCCAGTGCAAAACACCAATGTTCAGTGTCATCTAAGAGTAGCAAGATGTCCAGTGTGGCTACAGGGGAGTTAGTGTTGAGGAAAGAAGGTCAGAAAAAGAATATCATCTCAGGTCGTATGGGACTTCCTAATTTGTTGATACAAGAGATTTTTGCTGATCCTTAAGCATGGGCATATTAATATTTCTACTGCGTCATCCTAAGGCTGAAAGCTGTGAGCAATTGTAATATAGAAAGCAGGTTACCATCTAGTGAAAGAACAGAAACAACAGGTTCTTAGAGTGTTGACTAACATCAGCCTGCTAGTAAACCTGTGACCTTTGCTAGCTGGTTGCTCTCTGCTATGTGGGCTCAGCATCGTGGGCTTGACGAGTAGGCACAGATCACTAAGAACCCACAGACTCTAGGCACAGCATTTGACTAGCACAGAGCTCCACGGCCAATCCTGATGTAACAAGGAAAGGCTTTGTTTGAACTCATACGTTTTCCTTGTGAAACACTCTGAAACCTTTTCCACTGAAAGTTCTATTCTTGCCTTCAGTTGGGGAGAAGATCTTCTTGGGGTTGCTCTGCCTTGTATATACCACTGTAAGAGGAAATCCACAGTGCATCAAAATGATTGTCTCTAAATGACTCTGATAGTTAATTTGAAGGCCCTGACTCATAGAGCTGAATTCCTCTACACTGGATCACATTTTCCCTGCATTTCCTGGCAGAAACCCTGCTTAACACAGTGTTTTAGAATCTTTCTTTCCCTTTTTTAGTTTGTCATGGCAGAAAGAACTTTGGCTTCTAGTAGGAAATGGATATAACTCGTGAGTTTAAGTGGAGAAATAGCATGATCTGATCCTTGGTTGGAAATGTTATGCTTGCTGCTGTGTAGGGACAGGCATTACATGGGCACGGCTGGCAGCAGAGGCCCGATGGGTTACCCGAGGAAGCCAACGGCAGTAGATGCAGTGGGTGGGGCTCTAGTTTTCATTCCTACAGCAGTTATCGTAAAATGCATACTCAGGTTTATCAATTTCTCAATTTTTAAAAAACAACCAGCCCTATCTTTCCCTAACAAAAACTCACAAGATGTCTGTCTTGCTGACACATCCCTTTGATCTCCCTCTTGCTTTGGGCTCCTGTCTATCATCACGTTCACATTGTCTAGGATTTTAGTTCTCCTCCTCCTCCTCTTCATCTTCTTCTCCTTCCTCCTCCTCCTTTACAAGAATTTCATTAGACAATAATCATTTTTGCCTTTCATGTCTATCGCAACACTTTCTGGATTTATTTCTCTTCTCACTGGGAACCTATTCCAAGAGTGCCTGTGCATTTCTATGTAATAACCTCTTTGGGACCATGGATATCAGAGAATATTATTATTACTCCACATTTTGAATGACAATTTGGTTGGAGATCAAATTCTGGGTTCAAAGTTCTTTTTCCTCAATTATTCCATCTCCTTCTTGCATTCATTGTTAAAGTCCAATATCAACCTGATTCTTGTTTTTGTTTTTGTTTTTAATAAATGATAGGCTCTTAAATTTTGCTTTTGCTCTCTGCATGCTTACGTTTTGATATCTTTACATTTCACCGATAAGTACTTTAGTGTGGATTGTTTCTTCTCTCTTCTGTTTGCCCTAGAATTCACGCTTTTAATTTTAGATTTTAGGTCTTTCATCTTTCTTTAACTATGGGAAAGTATTTCCATTATTTCTTTCAGTTTTTTTTCCTTCCTATTTGTATGTTTTTAAGTCTTCTTTGATGTCAATTATTTTGATGTTGGTACCTCTATATCTACCTGACAAATTTCATAGTATTATTTTAAAATTTATTTTCTTTGTCTTTTCCTATTGCATTTTCCCAATCTTAATTTTCAGCCCAGCAGTTCTTCTTCAGGGATAATAATTTTTCTTGCTTGTTCTATCTATTGAGTACTTTATTTTAACTACTATCTTTTTCAATAATTAATTTTTTACAATGTGTTTTATTTCATGGTAATAAATTCATTTATTATCCAACTATATATATTTTTTAATTGCTTACATGTGGAATTTTTCTCTATTTGTCCTAAGAATTTTGCTGCAGGTGGTACAAGATGAGTTTCTCTGAAAGTATTTGCCACTCAATCTGGACAGATTTCCTAGAGGTGGGCTAAAAGCCAGCCCTGTGGCCAGAGCCTCAGGGACGAGAGGCTTCGTGAGCCACTCAAGTTCACCCAGTCAGGTTTTCCTTGCACTGTTAGCAAAAGCAGCATTGCAAAAACATTGTTTCCTCAGCTTGGAGGACTTTAAGTAGAAGTTAAGGAACAAATGCTCAAAGGTAGCTCAACTCATTTGTAAGCACCAATTTTCATAGATTCTTTAACTCAAAGGGCCTTTACGCTGTACTGCGTTCTCCCTGCCCCTCTGGCAGCACCTGAGCCATTGCAGAAAAATTCTGAGTGAAGCACCAACATGGGAGAAAAGAATAAGGGGAACCTAAAGGAATAATTTAAGTTTATCATCTTACTGTCACTTTCATCTCCATCCCCATCCATATGTCCAGTTCAAGTCTATCAAGACAGTTTCGAGTCTACCAAAGTGTTCTTAAAAGCATTTTGTTCGCTCACTTCTAGCTTATTCTGAAAACATGTCCCCTTCTTCTAAATTTTCTCTAAGGGTGGTTTGAGGGGAAGCTGGCATGATGCTAGTTGGCCATTAGGACAGGAATAAGAAGCACTTTATTCTTTACTACAACTCTTAATTTCTGCCCATATTTTAACATTTTAATATCTCTTTTCCTTAGTATGATGCCAACTTTCTCTCCCATGAATTCCTATATGTAATATTGTCTTTGCATTTCTATTTTTTTTAAATTTCTCAAACTTATTTTAAATGTAGAGATCAGAATTAAATATCATTTTGTGCCTGTATGCTCAACATTGTGAATAATTGATATAAATTATGAAATAGAAATACGAGACTCTCCTTGCCCTTGAGAAATGTATGATATAATTAAGAAGTTAAAAAGTACTATTTAAGTAACTAGAGTAAACTATAACATAATGGTATTACCAGTAATATCTTTCCTCTAAAATATTGCAATTCATCTATATACATGACTTATTTTCTGCAGAATTTGAGCTCCTACATGAAAATATTATGTCTAACTTATTTTTATAATACAAATTCCTAAAGTTATTAAGTATGTGTTAAATGAATGAGTGAAATTTCAGGGTTTTAAATAAAGAAAATATCAATTGGGGCAGTTGTAATGAAAAGAGATCATGAAAATGTCAACTTTTGAGGTTAGTCTTGAAAGGTCATGAAAGTTCATTCAAGCAAAGTGGTGACAAAAGTTAATATATAGTACTTAATATTTACATGACAATAGGGAGAGGAAAAACAAGAGGAATCAAGTGATTCTGATGGTCATGCAGAATAAGGTTTAATAAGAAAGTCATGTGATGCTATAGAGACTTGAGAAGGTTTCTAATATTATTCTGTGACATTCATTTCTCAGGCACTATGTTAGATGACTTCCAAAAATATTCTTCACAATTGAGAGGCCCATCAACCTCCTGTTCAGATAAAGAAACTGAGGCTCAGAGCAAAAAGAGATAAATTCAAAATCACACAGAGTAAAACTGAATTTCCTGCATGAGATGGAGAAATTGTGAATCAGATTGAATCAGGATCTTAAGATAACCCATGAAAAGTTTGTAGAGTGGTGAGAGCTGTGATTCTGTGAATTAGCTATTTCTCTGTTGGTTAGGAAGGTTGAGAACTTTGGACCTGATACAGTAGAATATAAGGATTAATTTCTTGTTACTGGAAACAATGGAAGCATGATGAAAATAATAGCTGAGTATTAGTAAAACAATGACAGTTAAGAAAATAAAAGTATTTAATTCTATGCCAGGCCCTGACTAAGCATGTCATATGCATTGTCAAACAATACTTTGAGTGAGGCATTATTATCCCAGTCACAGGGCAAAGTCATGTGTTTATGGAGGTTGTGTAAGTTGGTCAAAGCTACATATTTAGTAGGTAGTAGAAAGCACAGGACTATCTTAACCTAGATATTTTGCTACTGAAAATAAAAAAGAAACCCTATTTTAACGCTATTTAATAAGAACGTTATGGAGTGTGAGTTTCTCTGAAGAAGTACTCTTAAGGACTTAGAGTCTCATTTGAGGAGATTAATGAGACAGATGAGTCACTGTAACTAAAACTATCCTGAACCTAATCTGGTCTTTCTTTGATGATTCAGAATGCATTTTTGGAACTTCATTATCAACACAAATTATCATTATACTAATGATTCAAAACTGCTGGATGATAAGAATATTCAACAAGATCACATAAGATGGGAGCGATTCAGCTCATGAAGAGCTAATTTTATTAGATTATATGGTTACATCCAATCTCAAAATATCCTTATAGAAAGAATAAAAATTCTCATCCTATTTTAAAAGGGGATGAAAATTGATTAAGAATCGTGTCCAAGGTGGCATAAAAAGTTACAGAACTAAAAATAAAACCTATTAAAAGCAGTAAAACTGATTTCAAATTTATTCTTTAATTACCAAAATATAGTGACCAGAGTGGATTGCCCTCATGGATTACCTAATTCAAACATTGGATATTTTTTGAGGTGTGGAACCTCTTATGGGTGGATTATTTTCAAATTTAAATATTACTAAGCTCAAAACATAATAGAGTGCAATATTGATGTTGACCAAGAAATTTAGTTCAGAATTTTACTGAGGATTCTTATGATCACTTGGTGTCACATATATGTACACATATGCATAATTCAAATTTACACAAATTTTGAAATGGGCTCCTCGAAATCAGTTCATTATTGATGTTGTATTATTGCAGTTATTTTTAGTTTCAATTGATAAAGTTCTTGGAAAGGACTGGTAATTTTTCTCTGTCATCTCAATTTCTGTGAGATTTTACTTAACACTTAAGGGATGAGGGTGTTTATCTGCATCAGTAAAATTAAGGTTCTGTAGTTTTCCCATATTCATGCTGTTTAAATATGAATTATTTAACCTTCATTACTAAAATAGATATATTAGTAAGCTTGGGGAAAATTCCAAAACATTCCCCTTCATTGTGGTTGAATCAGTTGTGAATTTATGCTACTTAAATTATTCATAAATGTAGTAAAATAACTGGATTATTTTTAGTGACCAGAACATATTAATATTAAAAATCTCATATTAAAAGTTTCCCTTCTCTGCAATTTGTTGGATAGAAAATATAGGAACCCATGGAATTGTAAGTACTGAAAAATATTGAATCAACCATATCAAGCAAACTTTGGTATATAGCTGTGTCCCCAGTTAGGTATAGGACTCCCCAAGGGACACAAATGTAGAAGCAACTAAAAACCAGACTGGGGCCTATGAAAGGCCCCAGATAGTTTAGTTGTTGGGGACAATGCAGAAAGGGAGTTACTGTGGTTGGGAGCTGGGTTCAAATGTCACTCTGGCACATTAAAAAAAGGCTTTTGACCCAAAGGCTGTAAAACTGCAAAATCAGTGGTTTGAGCTAGTGTTAAAATTTTGATGAAACAATACATCAGAACAAAAGTCTAAATAGCAACAAAAGAAATAAAAATGAATCTTATCTGTCTTCTTCTGGACTCTGGATGAAACTTAAAAACAAACAATTACACTTTATGATCTGTTATCAGAGAACCTCTGTAATTTTTAGAGTTGTAATTGAAGCTTTCTTCCAATTCCCCCAAACTCATAAAATAACATAAAACAGTCACCAGAAATACCTCTGGAAACAATCAAGAGTTTTACATTTTAAAATTATTTGCAAGATTGAAATGAAAAAAATAATTGATATACTAAGTTAATACTATATGAAGTGATTGAATTTAATGTGCTTATGGATAAGAAGTATCTATGTTGTAAAGATGCCATTTGGCTCAAATTAAGCTATAAATAAATTGCAATCAAAATAGTTTTCATAGTGAGGATTTTGATGAGCTGATTTTCAAATAGAAGTGAAAGGATTAAATAGAGAAAAAGGTCTTGGAAGAAAGAACTTCAGGTGAGAGGATCTGCTCTTTGATACATTAGTATTAAGGCAATGTCCTATAGTGGAGCCAGTGAAGATAAATGTATTAATAAAATAGAATAGAAAGTAAAAATAGAACCATGTTAACATGGAAATTTGATATAATGCAGAAATGTCACTGCAAATTTGTGATAAAAGTTATGATTCCTCAGTACAGTGCTATGAGAAATCACCTGGTTATGACTAGGACTGGGACAAAATAGATCTCTAAAATACACCAAACACAGAAATAGTTTTCTTGTGCATTAAAGAACCAAATGTAGAGGAATAATATGCATGTATCTAGGTAGCATTGGTATAAGAGATGATCTCTTACATAAGACAAAAAAGTTAAAACAGTCAATACTGCTATAATTTACATTAATATTATTTTTCCTGTGTATCCAAATGTATCATACATAAAGTGAAATGCCAATGACAAATTAGAAATCACAATAGCATAAAAACCTGAAAAAGATAAGTAATCAGAATAAAGAGGTTTTAAAAATAACAATGAAAAAAATCCACTTTTTACAAATGGTGAAAGATTTAGAGAGGAGGACGTCTGCATGGCCAGTAAGATAGGAAAAAATGTGCAAGCTGAATAGAACTGGGGAAATTAAGGCCACGTAAGGTATATGCTCACACACGTCAGATTGGCAAATTTTTAAAAGTCTGACAATTCCAAGAAGTGTTGATGATGTGGGCCAGAGATGATGTGGGCTATGTATTCTTGTAATTTTGTTGTTCAGTGGAAACTAGTACAACTGTTTGAAGAAGAATTCTGTAATATCTGGTATCTTTTCAGAAGGGTATCTTCACACTCATGAGAGGCAAATTTAGAGGCCTCTGGACACGGGTTTATTTTCAGCTTTTGTTAGCTAAGAGAAGAGACAGTTCAGCTGGACCTGGCCAGCCTGTGCTGGGACAGCAAGGCCTTTGGGTAATGCCAGCCTTCACGGGGGATGACACTTTCCTGGGGTGATGACCATGGTATCTACTCTGTAGTGGAGTTCCTGGGCCTGGAAATACTCTTGTTGCTCAGCGAAAATAGCTGTATGCTACTATCATTAAGCTAAACTAATTACCTCACTGATAACACTACTTGGCTTTCTTATTATGAGGGTTTTCATTGCATAGAGTGAGAAGGCCCCATCAGATTTCTGAGGCAGTATGTACCCTGAGCATGCAGCTAAATAGAGAAATGACCACAGAATGAGAGCAGACTTATTCTTCCCACCATGAGATGAGTATGGGCCAAGACATCATTTATGACCTTGCCTCCTTATGACCCCACTCTAAAAGGAGACTGTGATGACCTTTGGGAGCCCTAGTATCAGTGCTAGCTAAAACACTCTGATTAACATTTTCCTAAATATATATGTGTTACCCTGTCACTGGTGCATAGTTACTTTGGTAAAAGACCGTAGGTACCATTGAGAAGGTATGGGCGAGCAGCTACTACAAAAACTTATGTTGGCATTGCAGAGTCCTTCCTAAGCATTCTAGTTTCCATGTAATTGATGGCCGTATGTCTGGGAATTATCGTAAGTCTAGAAACTGGAAAAGGAATCATGAATTCCTTTTACGGATGCCAATATCATCCTTCTCCTCTTTACTATAAGCCATTACCATCTCCAGGATTCAAAGTTCCTTTCTGGCATCGTTGCCAGGTAATTCAATCCTGACTCATAAAATTGTCCTTCCCAATAAATTCACTCTCCCCTAAGCTGCCCTTTATTTGCACACCCCCTGCTCCAGTGTGTTTAAGAAGCAAGTCATACGCATGCCTTCCTGTTCCATCTTGGTAAATATTAGCAAAGTTATTCAGGCTTTTTGGTGAATAATCCATTTTCTTTCATTTCTTCTTTTGGGCCACATTAAACCTTGATCTTACTGGTCTAGAAGCTATGAAAGCAGGTGACAAGAATATTTTGAAGAGGACAAACATCAACTTACAAGGCACCCACATCAGGTGTAGTCTTTGCAGGGTTTCTGGGCATCAGGAGGCTACTGTCCTCAAGAAAAGGGAAGGGGGTTACTTTTATCAAAGAGAGTTTACATGAATATATGAATTCAAGGTTCTTAAGCACATCCTATCAAAAGTCCCCATTCCCAGACTCCCTCTATTTTCTCAACAGGGCAAAGATTTTGCCACCCTATGTTCAAATTTTGAACCTGTTTTCAGCATACTCTTCCCTCCAGGTACAGGAAATGACAGTCTCTTTAAATGCTGAAATTACTTTCACAGTAAGTCTGAGTTGACAGTTGGATGACCTACATCCTCCCCCTTTTCAAGGCTTCTAAGAGAGTAGCCAAAAGCTACTCAATACCACAATCCCTCAAATTACCCTCGCCACATATAATTCAAGTCCTTGAGATACTGCATAAGCCAGTGCTTCCACCTCAGCTCTGCCCCACCCCAATTCCCTGCAGGTGTTTCAGTAATTATGAAGATGCAGCATTTAAACAGTTACCACACTCATTTTTTTACAACAATGAATTCTTTGTTACCACCTGATAGGCCAGCAATCACATTCTAGAAACCTATCCTGAGGATTTGCCTTCCAGACCCACTTCTGGTAAAAGCTGTTTTTCTTACTTCAGATTCCCCCACCCGACCCAAAAGCAAAACCTAAAACAAGAATTTGGGTGTGTTTATTTTAATGGAGAAATGATTCCAGAAGTACTGGGGAGGGAAAGGGGGTAAACGTCAGACAGGGAAATGAGCAAAGCTTACACACGGTGTATCCATGATTGCATGATCACTGTAGCTAACTGATTCCAATTCCTTTAGAGACCCTTTGAGAAACTGTAAAGATCACACCCTATAATTACAGAAGCTCATTGGCTGATAGGCCCCCTGGCCTTTGGAGTAATGGTGGGGCGGGGAGGCTCTGCATTCAAAGAATGTTCTCACACAGAGAGGGGTCAGCAGATGAGCCCCTAGAAAGGATGGGGAATATAGGTAAGACCCAATAGGATCTTTGTTTTTTATTCAACAGTGTAGTTTTTAGGATAGACTAGAGGAGGTGCCTATCTCTGAGTTAATAAAATGGAAGACTATTTATTATGTGCTGAAGTAATTTCTTGAATTTTACATTAGAATTAGCATTTCAAGGTAGATATTGGGCTAAAATGGATCATACAGGAAACAAATCAGATAACCAGGAACCCTAAAGATGCATATAAATTATGGGTTTTCAAGTAATGAACTGTTTAACAGTTAATCCCCTAATAGTTTCACAATATCTCTAAAACTAGTTCTTTTTGATAATAATTATAAACGTCTATCCTGGAAGATATCAGATTTTCAGGTTCCAGATATTTAAGCAAAATGACTCTGCATGTATGTTTTAAAACTTGATAGTCCCAGAAACATTTTGCTCTTTTTCTAATGATTTAAACTTAGAAATAATTAACATTTCTTCTGATTAGTTACGCCATATATTTTAGATTCTAGATATACAACAATATATAAAGTAATTATGTTTAGTGAAACAGTTAAGAAGAAAATACTTTATGAATACCTATTATATAAAATCTTTGGTATTAAATACTAAAAAGAATAATCTATTCAGACATGGAATATATTTTCTATATTCATGAATGATCTTGGCAAGCTGCATTCATAAGAAAGTAACAAAGAATATAGTTAAAAATTTTAAAAATGTGAACAATTTTGATATATGATAAGTTTCACCACCTGCCAATATTAACAATATGAAACAAATTATACCACTTGTGAATTATAGTTAATTACTCAGATACATATATTTTAGAAATAGTGAGGGATTTTTCTCATATAACATCTAATTTGACACTTTAGAATTTCAAATTACTGAATATATACTTTAATATATACATTATATATAAATATTAATAATGTATTTATTGAACATTCTCATATCAGCATAACTCTTTTGTAGTTTATTATTGACAATATTTTGAAATGCTTAAATTTTTGTTTTCAGTTTAAATATGACCTATGTCATATATTTTATTTTAAATTTTGCATATATTATATGCAGTTTTCCTTAAAAAATATGTTACTGACTCAGTGATAGGTCTTCTAATAGTCTGTATTAGAATCCAAGATTCAGTTAGAAACTTTCAGGTCTTCCAAGAGTCACATACATGAATTTAAAAATGTACATGTTGATGGTTCCTGAAATTAAACATGTATATAATCTCACATATGTGTGTATCTACATTTAGGGAAGATTGGGTCCAATGTGTTTTTTTTCTCTATAACTTAAAATACTTAACAACTTAACATCTACTTACAGGCTAGTACAAATATGATTCATAATAGTGACTGAGTTCTCAGAAAAACATATTTATTATGTTCTTAAACTCTGCTAATGTGGAAATACATCATTTATTTGTGCAATATTCCCAGAAAGTAGCTGTTAAGGAAAAGTTTTATCATATGGAGAAATGTTTGCCATTCAGATTGATCCTTGTTGAATTCTGGCTAACTAAGAATTTATAAAATACAATGTTTAGTACACCAAACAAATCCAATAGATACATTTTCTTAAATTTAATGTTTGTGAACAACTATACTATGCCATCAATAAGCATACAGAAAACATTTTAACTTAACTTAAATATCATACAATGTATCATAGAAGTTCTTTAAATTATCATGTTTAAAATCAATTATTGAAAAAGTTGTTTATTCATAATGAACTAAAAAGAAAAGTCATATGTCATATGCATAATAAGCTATTTAGCCATATTTCCTCGATGGTAAACATTCTTCAAGTATGAAGATTAGCATATCAGTGCCCTCATTTCACTATTAGTCTTATTTCTGCCTTGTAAAGACCTCATTCTGTAGGGATTTAAGTAATGAAGTTTCACTGCAAAGACAATAATGGCTTCCTCAGAGCAGAGACTGCCAAGTCAAGCATACTGTGCTGAACTGTAAAGATCTGTGCCAAATTGTGTGTGACTACTTCAGAAACAAGCTGTTCATTAAAAATAAAAAGCAAAAAAAAAAAAAATGGTAACCAGCAAAATACATTTTAAACAGCAACTATGAGGTGCTGGCACACTTTAAAGATTTGACTTGTTTTCCCACAGTATCAAAACAGTCATTGTAACAGTTTCTTTCTGAGGATGAGCAAGATTAATAAGCAAACTTCAATATCCACTTTATTATCAACCTACATGTAGGAAAAAGAACATTTTCAAAGACATATTACAGTTTGCCATAGTGTCTTGATGTTCAAGCTCCTTCACTGATTCCAAAATAAAATATTTATTCTACACAACCAACCTTATGCCAGACACTGTACTAGGCTCTGTACCTACCCCTATTTCTCAATTTCGTTTAAAAATATATTTTAAAGTTTATAAGGAACTTTTCCACATTAAAACTAATACATTATGAGTCAGAATCCTGTAACGCCTTATGCTAAAATACTGGACACTGTGAAAGTCATTTATCTTTTGCTCTCCCATCATGCTTTTCTGTTCTGTTACTGGTTTACATCTATTACTTGTAAATTACATTTTAATTCTTCATTAGCAATTTTTTATTGACAGTTGAACCCCTGATGAGTTTACGGACCATTTCTTATTCATGTGGGTTTCTCCTGCTTCTAAAACACTTGTTGACAGGTAGTATGATTTTAATTGTTTATTGCAAAAAAAATCAAACCAGTCCACTGAAAAATATACATTAGGAAGGCAGGGAGGATTCAGCAACCAAATGTTCATTGTCAAATTATGCTGAAGTTCTAAAATTATATATATCCACACACATATACACCCAGTTTACTACTAAAGTTCTATGAATTATATACATTCATACACACATAACTTATGTTGACTTATTTTAGTTTAGAAAACCGTGGGTCTTATTCTATTATTATTCATTTTTAAAACTCCCTTTTATTTTAGTTATGTTTCTTATATCATTTAATAAATTAATAAAATGCATAATAAACCATTGTATTTCTTCTATTGTGATAGGTACAAGAGATATTATACTCTCACTTTCTGGAATGGGCAGTCAAGTTGGACAAAGAAATCACACCACCCCAATTTTTTTTTAATTCAGGGCAATTGAAAACCAACATTTTTGTAATTTATATCGCAATATGTAGTTCTTATGGTTATTGCCTTAGACACTGAAAAATATGAATATTCTTGAAAACTGTTTTTAGAATTTGTTCTTTAATTCCCCAAGTATAAAAATAAATAGATTTGTAATCTCAGTCATCATTAGTATCTTACATTGGTTTTCTTTTTTGAAGGTATATTATTTGTTCTTCCTCACTTCTATTTTTATCCTTAGAGTTTTTATATAAAAAAATTTTTAATTACCATCTTGAAATGTTGACTTTCATGTTCAAACTAGTTGATAATTGCTAATAGTTTAGTATCTTTCTTAGACACTTAGGTATTGCAAATGAGGCAGAAGTTAAGGAGGCGTATAAATAATCAGTCAACAATCACATTTTATGATAATATCATGTTTCTTCTCAATATATACCTTTAACTCATGTTATCTATATTGACAGAAGTTTCAAATAATTTTCGTTGATATGCATAAGCAGAAAAAATGAAGAGTGTCTCATATATTTTAGTGGCATTTGAATAGTAAGCTAAATATTGGGTCCTTTATGACCTATGAAGACATTCCTTCACCATCCCTCACTGTTTTTTTGTAAGAATTCTATATATTATAATGATAATAACTCCTTCTGTTTCAATTTTCCAGATTATTCTTTACTATTTGTTAAATCACTTAAATGTACAAACATTTTTCATATAGTATGCTCACATCTATCAATCACTGACCTGAGATTTTCTTATGTGGTTGCTTTGCCTAGGGTATCCCTCTGAAAGCAGAATATGATCCTATTTTCTTCAAATTGTGCTAGTGTGTTTTATGTGATGACTTTTAATCCACCTAGAATTTACCGAAGTGTGAGGTGAGAATCTATTCTATTTTCTAATTAATATCTCTACCTTTTTGCTTACCCTTCATATTATTTTTCTTTAGGTTTATTTTTGTGCTTCCTAACTTGAATATTTAATTCATTTACTTTCAAATATTGACATGTGGTATTGCCACTCATCTTGATATTAAGCTCTCAGTACACTATAATTCTAGTTTTCATTCTGTTGTTTGAAAAAAATATTTTGGATTGTGTCTGTAATACAAGCTTTATTTCCAAATAATTAAGTATCATTATTTAATCTTTGCAATTTCTCATTAATGAATACTGTAAGTAAATTTGACCTGTTTAGTTACTATTTCAGTAATTTATTGATATTTCTTTTGTGGACTAAATCACAAAAAATTTATAAACATACATTGAACCAAAAACTAGTATTTTCTCCTTTAAAATTTATTTATCCGATTTGCTTTGATCTTTTTATTTTGCTTGTTTTCTTATGCCATTTGTCAAAAATAAATTATTTTAGTTACACCCCTCAAAATTAGTCTTAGGATAGCTTATATTTAACTAGAGTTTAAATAGAGTTTAACCATCATTTTAATTTTGAAATCCATATAGAATAATTACTTAAACTTGCATTTATATGGAACTAGTTTCAATGCTTACTTACAATTATTTTATACATTAGTCTCCTGATTCTTCCCTATGTAACTTAACTTTCTCTTCTCAGTAAAAGTATGTAGCTAGTGTACTTATGATTTTAAATATGTCAAGATGTATTTTTAAATCTCAAGGGACAATTTTGCTCAATAATTATAGGTCACAGCTGTTTCTAAATTCTTTTCTCTTCAGGCATGTAATGTTACAGAGAAAGGCATCCCAATTATATTTTTTTTATTTGGGGCTATAGGTATTCTTAGTTTTCTATTTAAAAAAAACAGGTATATATGACATTAGTATCTTTTAAATTAACTTTTTACCATATTCTCACTATTGCCATTTTTAAGAACAGGCCGATTGCATCTGTTCCCACTGTTCTTGTGTCTTTCTTAAATCACAAACTGATAGTCATGATTTTACTGTCCTTCCTTAATAATGTTTATTATTTTCTGTCTCTTTTATAAAATTTTGTAGAAGTTCTTTTGCACTGAATGAGAATCTGTCCTGAAAATCATTGGCTTCATCTTCTGCAGTGACAATTCTGTCCTTTGATGGTTATAATAAACAGCAATAATTGGGTACTAGATACGTCAGCTTTAAATATTTTTCTGTCTTTCCTAATAACATCTTTTCTTCTGGCCTATCATAATATTTCCTATTAATTTAAGTTTTTGGTCCTATAGTTTTATGTTGTTCTATGGCCTTTTTAAAAATCAATTCAATTTAAAGCAAAAAGAGAATGCTTTCTAAATTTTGTTTCTATCACCCATTTTTAATGTTTTTCTCCTCTCCTCTAAAGTTGCAAAACTTCTGATTGGCTCCATTTAGCAAATTATGTTTGCATTCTAGGTTGTTTTGGGGGAATGTTTGTATTGTGTTTGTTTTCGCTCTTTTCCCTTTCTGCTTACTTTACACAAGGAATGACTCGGCCACCGAGGCCCTCACTGCCTAGTAATACTCGCTTTGGTTCCTGTGTGCTGCCGGGAAGTTTCTCTTACACCTCAAACAGAGAATTCTGGGTCATTTATGTAACAATTTTAGTAATCCAAAGAGTGAGGATAGGTAGCTAAAACCATAGGTCTCATCATGAGAATATTATTTACCACAGTGCTATTTTTTTTTTTTTAAGTTTCTTCTGGTTAAATCGACTGCCAAGGCAGCACAGCATGGTGATGAGTTCCCTGCTGTGAAGTCGGGCTCCCCAGTTTGGGCTTTTGAGAAAGTTTTCGTAGTCTCTCTGCTTACATTTCATCATGTATAAAATGAGGATAAGCATAGTAATTGTCTCATACCATCATGATGAGAAAAGAGTTAATATATATGTAAAATCCTCAGAACAGAGTCTGCACAGAAACAGTGCTCTTATTTGTCATTAACTATTATTATTACCATTATTATCAGTACAATCAAGATGATGTGGATATTTTCCTGTATCTAACCTTTTGTTTCTTTGCCGTTGATGGGCAAGTTCAAGATAACACTCCTGTCCATTTCATTTTTAGGGTTATGCTCTTCTCACACTACAAGGAATTTACTGAGCACAGGTACTCTATGACCTCAGGGGTTGGCCAGTGTTTTTGCCAAACACTTCTGATTTCAGAAACTATTAGTTAATTCAAATAAAGTCCTTCTGCTAGTCTCCTCTACCTACCTCACCTTTTGATATTATCCCTATAAATTAATTTATGTCAGTATTGTTCTTCAGGATTCTTCAATACTTACTTGCTAGCAATGCTGTATTTTTGCCTGCAAAGCAACACACCAGGGCTTTTATCAGACAAAGGTCACTTACATTTGCCATACCACAACTCTAGGGTTTTGGTATTTTTTTTTCATATTATGCATAATGTCAGTGGGTATGGGGGAGGTGGAAATCATCAGAGAAATCAGCCAGATACTGTGTTCTTCATATGGCCTTTTTTCTCCAGATATATGAACAAATGAAATAAGATTTAATTTATAAAATATAGAGAATCAGATATATCCATTCATGTTATTTTTCAATAGTATATTACATTCTCTGGCTCATAATTTTTCTTATCCATCCATTTGACAAACATTTACCACATATCTACTTTATGCCAGTGAATAAAAGGGTAAACAGATACATGTTCTCTCTCCTAGAGGAACCTGATGCCATCAGGGACAGAAGGAAACCAACAGAAGCCAATATTCATATGCAAGATAATCACAAATTAAAATAAAGACTATGGAGAAAATAACAATAGATACTGTAATCAAAAATTAAAAAGGGTCATAGCCAAGGTAAGCAAGACCACTTGCTCTGCGGTCTTCAGGAATGAGAAGTTGGCACGGTGTTTAGAACTGAAAGGGGCAGGGATATTTGAGAGGTGGAGAGCATCAATTCATTTGGGAAGGTGCAGACTTTAGCATTGAATTAGAATAACATGGCATTATAGGAAGTATATGGAAGAATTTGAAGCAGGCGTGTTTAAAGGTCTGGTTTGATTTCTGAAAAGATCACTCTTGCTAATGGCTACTGTGTAGAGAAAGTAAAATACTGTACTAAGGGTGTTAGAGGGGGGACAGACCACTTTGCTGCTTACTAATTGGGAGGACACTAGAAGAGTAGCATGTTAAGGCAGTTTTTATTATGTAACTGAATGCTTATTCCCTGAGAACATGTAAGAACTTAGCTTCCTATGATTACCTCAAACAAACATGCCCCACATAAATAGTTTAAATAACTGCCTTTGCCAGAAATTAATTAACATTATTTTTATTACCTTTTTCCCTGTTTTCTTTTTCTTTCCTAATTTGTTTCTTTCATGTTTTCTTTGAATGTGCAGTCATAATTTTGGAAAACAAGCAAAAAGTACTTCATTTTCCTTTTGAACAAAATGCATTCATTATACTGTGATTATGTTAGAAATCAATAGATTGAAAGGAAGAAAAGTCATTGGTGCACATCGGATGTTCTTTCAACTATTGTTAGGTTCTTTCAATTGTAAGTAAAAATATCTCTAAATAGTACTTTATAAAACCACACAAACGAATCACCCAAAGAAAATCAACACAACTTGATGTGGTACCTGAGTTTCTGGAATCTTCCTGTTTTTAATATTTTGGAAAACACAAAACTATTAAAATAAAGACAACTATTTTTGCTCTGTTTCTCATGTTTAATCCACAAAAGTGCCCTCCTCTTTCTTTTCTCTTCTTTCTTTCTGAAAAGATGATGGAGAGAGGACTTTCTCATTTTTGAAAGAGGAGCCTGAAATTCTGGAATGTGTAATAAATAGTAACTGTTAAAATAAATCTGTGCTTAGATCGTTGTTTCTGAAAATAAAGTATGCATCACAGAACATTTTTGGCATCTTTTATCTTTTTCCTTTTTTTTTAAGAGTTACATCTAATTTCTGAATTCCACTCATGCACTCTTGCATTTTCCAGAGTTATTTTTCTTTTAAGGATGAATTTGATGACATTTCCTTTCTTGCTTTAATCCTGCAATAACTTACCATTGCAATGAAAAGAAGTTGTAAACCACATTAATAGAGGCATTCCTAACTCCCTAACCTCATTTACTACCACTCTTCTACAGTAACTATAGTCAGAGGAACTATTTGTTTCCTGTCTGTTACTTGAACATTTTCAACTCTGATCCAGATTATTCTTTGTCGACCTGAGTTCTTTCCCCTACCGACTACAAATTCAAAATTCCTACATTGATAGCTACCAGAAACTGGACCAACCCTTAAGGTGTACCTAAGTGCCCGCCTTCTGGTATTAGACTATTCATCTAATGTCAGTGGCCCTGTATACTGGTATTTTCTTATCTTGCTGATGTGTTCATTCACGTCTCTGCTTAAGATCGATCTTTCCTGAGGGGCTTTCCCTGAGCCCTCAAGACAAAGCAGGCCCAACTCTCGATATCCATTCTATCTTAGGGCATTGTTTTATTTTATCCATTTATAAATATCTGAATTTATATTTTTCTGTTTACCTGTAGATGTGCTTATTTTCAGTCCTACAGCAGAACAAACGCAGTATGTATAGAGGCTTGGTTTGCCTGGAGTCCCTTAGCATTGGGGATGGGGCCCAGCAAACAGTATATATGCTTAATAGATACTTGTAGAAATGTAAAGGAAGGAAGGAAAGCATGATTAGATTCATAATCACAATGCAAAATTAGAATTGGGCATTTTTAGGAAGTGTACATTTAGATCAAATGTGTAAAAACTGTAACCAGTGGGCAAATTAAGCCTGCAGCTTGGTTTTGTATGGCCTTCAGAGCTAAGAAAAGTTTTTATAATTCAAAGGGTTGTGAAATAAACAGGGAAGAATACAGCACAGATAGTATATGGCCTGTAAATAATAGACTATTTACAACCTAGTCCTTTATAGAAAAAACCTGCCATCCTTGTTCTAGATTAAGTCCTCAGTGGTACCAAGTGTTACCTGAATCTATCTGGATTACTTTCTGCTTCAGTTTCCTCCTATGAAAAATAAGGAAATTGGATTAATAGACAGTTTAATTTCCTTTCATTTTAGAGGTTTGATACTACCTCTGAAACCATATTTAATTGTTGTCTCCTCAGTGACAAGGGACAGAAAAGAGAGAGTGAGTCAGTGATTAATATAATTTTTAAAGGAAGCAGAAGCATGTAGTTATTGTCTTGAACTTCAGCAAAGGATATGTTGTATCAAAAAGTTACTCAAGTTAAAATGCAAATCTCTCTTCCTGAATTTTCAAAATGAACAGCTTAGTTGTCAACACATAAATGAGATAAATATAAGAAAGCTCAGTGACCAATGAGAATGTTTTCATATAGATAAAAAGCAAAAGATTGCTTATACATTGTGAGTCCTGGTTCAAATCCTGGGTCCACCAATTATTAGATGTGTGTCTCTGACACACTTAACCTCTCTGTATCTCCATTTTTTAAATATGCAAATTAATAATAATAGAGTTCCAACTACGCAAAATTGTTATGTATAAATGTGTTCATATTTGTAACATGCTTTCACAATAATCCCTGGCATATAGTATATACTACAATATCTTGTTTGAAAATGTACAATTTCATTGCAGATTTACATTATTGTTTGCCATCTCCCTTAGGCAACAAAAATTGTATGGAAATAGTACAGTACTACAATCAGATTTTCTCATATTCCTGTAACATACATTCCTAGTAGAGGTTGCATACAAATTCACCTTATATTAAATTCCACAGTGAAGTCCCGTGTCAGATGATATATTTTTCAAATTTTTTTATCATTGTTGGAAAGAAAAGCTTTGCCTTTTCACTCCCATAAATCTCAAAATGAAAAACTTAACTTCACTTTCAAAATTATTTCATTTTAACACATCAAAATAAAAGAACACAAAACATTTCTTATTGGTCATGATTATTCATAACCCTTTAAATCACAGAAAACACAATAAAGAGCACATCTATAACATATTTTCAAGGTAGAACATTTCTAATAGGATGAATAATAATAAACTCCAAAATGCTCTCTCTTCTTGGTTTTCATCATTGTTATTGTTGTTTTTCTTTCTCTGGATTAAAAGATAATAATAAAATAGTAGACTGGAAGTTGACCCAGCAGCCGAACAGTCTACCTACACTCACTTCCTCTGAGACCTTTCACTTTTAAATGCCGTTCACAATCTGGTGATGCCAAATTTTATCTCTACAACCTGACTCCCTGTTTTTACTTGCAACTGAATATCTAGCATCCCCCTTGACATCTCAAACATCTCCAAAAACAAATTCTTGATTTACTCTTCCCCCTAAGGTTTTTTTCCTAAATCTTCTCCATGTAATTCAATCACAAGTATATTCCTTCAGTTTCTCAAAACAAATTCTTTGGAGACCATCTTGGGAAGCAGCAGTAATTGAGAGCTGGATTAGAATCCAGGAATTGCCATGTGCAAGCTTCTAACTTTGGCAAGTTATAGACCCTCTTGATGTCTTTAAAATCTCCTCATCTATAAAACTTCATCTGTAAATCCAGGAATCAATACGTTCTATTAGAAAATGCTTTTTTAATAATATTAAATTAGGTAATACAAATAAAACACTTAAGCCAGTGACGGGTTCATCATAGGCGATCAATTGTTAGCTAGTGTTTGTATTATCCTTGTTTTCTTCCCTCATATCCCATATCGTATCCATCAGCAGATTTTGTTGGAACTACCTACGATGCAACAGAATCCAACACTATCTCATAACCAACCCTGCTATCCTGTAGTCTAAAGCAATAGCTTTAGACCCACTCTTCTTGTTTCCACCCTTAGTCTGATTAGTCTCCTCTGCTTAAAACTTTCCAATGCTTTCCCAACTCATTTGGAGTAAACACTCAACTCATTATAATGCTAACAAGGAACTTCAGAGCCCAAGTCCCCATCGCCTCTCTGGTCACATATTCTACTACTCACCCCGCCTGCTCACTCGGCCTCAGATGTACAGATGTTCTTCAGTCCCTCTTGGTACACTGATGCCTCAAGACTTTGCACTAGCCTTTTCTGCACTTTTAATTAAAAAGACTCATTTGTATTTTCCATTTGCTCATGGTGCTTATTGAAAGGTCACTGTGAGGTCTTCCTGACCCCTTTTAAAAATTACACACCACACAAACACAAATACACTCACTCTGTCCAACTTACTTGCTTCAACTCCATGACACTTGTTACTATCTGATGCATTATATATTTTAGTGGCCGAATTGGTACCGTCTGTATCATTCCGTAAGTGCCTAAGCATCATCAAGGCATTGAGTTTCAGTCAGTGTTTCTGTTGTCATTTCCTCCTTCTCTCCTTGCTTGGCCTGTCATAAATTAGATATTCTGTAAATATGATGAATGAATAAATAATTAAAATGTAGCATAGATTTATTCAACACATACTCACTTATCTCTTCCTGTATGCTAGGCTCTAGGCCCGTAGTTTAGAATACAGGACTTGCTTTCATGCTGCTGAGTATGTATTTGTGAGTGAGAATAGCAGGAAATGCTAGCATATTTCCTCAAGTGTGACAATAGGTTTTAGTGGTTGATACTATAGTAGTTGTGTTAGAGTACAGAAAAATAAAGCTAAATATTTTGTGCACACACATATTTACATCTATTTGTATATGTGGAAATGAGTATATACTTATATGATGGCAGATGGTATTTGGTTTGAAAGGTGCTTCTTTCTATTGTTTCATTTTTTTCCTCTTTTCTCTTTTATCTATTAACACATTTTTCCCAACAGGCCTCTGCAACCAGTTAGTAAACACCTATTTCTATTGTGCAGAGTCTTGGGATAACGGGAAATCAAAAACTTTGCTCACTTGAGGTTGCAGGTGGTGACAGATAAGTCTGTCTCATTTTTATGTATTGTTCTGTGTGAATAGGTAAATTTACCAGTGATTAGAGATTGCTATAAAAAGTTTGAAGTACATTGTTAGAAACTAACTGTTACCCAGGGGTTTCAGGTCCAAAAATCGAAAATACTCAAAGATTCCAGACTTCAGATTCACTGGGGTGACATAAGCAGCACTTGTTTCCCTGCTGAAGAACGAGATTTCAGCCTTGCCAGACAGCAGGAGCTCATGTCACTCTCGGGAGATGTCTGAGATGTTCCTCAAGGAATGTGGAAACATCAGAGTAACAAGAATAATCACAACAATATAAAATAGAAAAATAGATTAAGGAATGAACTAAAATCCAGTTAAAGCTGTTGAGGATGAAAATACAACATCAGAAAATTCACTTTCCAAGAACAGGAAGTTTTCATGTAGAGGTAGCCACACTCCTCAGCAGCACAACAGTGGAATCTGACAGGAAGGAAGAACAAATCTCAGAGACAAGATTATAAAACACATTTCTAAATTATGTATTGATTAAACTTTAAAGCCTTTATGGCATGACCTAGGTAGGAACTTTTCATGCATGGAAATTTAGATTGCTGCATTTACCAGAAGTAAGTTTTAAGAATATGGGGATCTTGAAATCCTTGATCATTATAGTATATACATCATCAAATTGTATATAAGGCATTGTAATACCATTTGCTTAACCAAGCTCACTGTAAAAATATTAAACCTGAAAATATGTTTACCATTATTAAAAGTGACTAATGCTTCTTTCTTTTCATTGACCTTTTCTATGTCCTATACATAGATATAGATATGAAAAGGGCATATACATGTATATATAAAAGTAGTGAGACCAGCTTAATGATGGTCCATGTACATATCTACACACTGTATATATTATGTATTATATATCTTATATATGTGTATATATTTTTATATTTACATGTATATGCATGCATTTACATAGTGATATATATTTGACCTGACAGTAAATATGTGTGTGTGTGTGTGTGTGTGTATACATCCACACATATTGTCAGTATACATATTCACTACCATATCAGGGTTATTTCATGGATAAAAGTCCTCATTGCCCTACTATGAAAACAATACTCCTGTTAATAAGCAAGTACTATTCATGGGGAGAGAAAAGCATAGTAGAATTCTAACTCAACCTCCACCTCCAGACAGGGAACTGATATTAACTGAGTACCTGCTATGGGTCAGACCTGTAGCTACCATGCCTGGTTCTATCAGTGGGAGTCCAGTCAAGAAAACAAAAGAAACACCAGGTATTTTTAAGAGACTGGTTATTCTAAGAAAATGATTAAAACGGTGTTCAAAAAAACCCAAGCGAGTACACCAAGTTAGCATGGCTATCGTAACTGTAAGAAGCAAAGGTGTCTCCTTTAGACTGGGAGAAGAAAGGGAAGAGGCTGCCCACTCCAGAATCCAGGTCCCGGGGACCCACACGTGGGGACCCACTGGCGCTGCGAATGCCGAGAAAGCTAAGAATTAGGAATGATGAAAAGGTGAAGGGACAAGCAAACAGGAGGCACAACTCTTCCCTCTTTCAGAATATCAGTCTCCTTCTATATTCCCATTTTCGTAGAACGTCGCAAGGAGCCAGGTGTTAATGAGAAGTGCAGTTTCCATAGCCCCAGCTCCAGCAACACAATCCAGAGCATAGAAGGCTGGGTTTGGAGTGACGGCTATGAAGCAACAGCTTAATAACTGGCAAGTTGACGAAGTATGCAATTTTAACTTGCCAGTGTTGGAAGACTTAATTACATTATTTCTCCAGTAACGGCTATGAGCAATTTTGTATCAATACTCCCACCTTTACTACTAGGTGTCTAGCTTCCTTCATGGTGTTTCAGTTTTATTTTGTGCATTTTAGTTACTTAACAGTCATTGAAACAGACTGGAGAGCTTACTTTACCCTACTGTTTCATAATTGCAATTTCACATTTTATCCAAAGATATCCTCTCTCAGATCCAATCCCCCACGAGAACAAGTTAAACTGATATCAGGAGCAGCCTGGAGTGTAACGGGAACCCAAAATCTGCTCTTTTACCTGCATCTTTATTTTCTTATGCTTGTGATTCAGGTTATGAAACTGAAGCTATTAAGGGAAAAGAAATGTCATCTCCTTTTAGACTTTCTGTAGTAAATTTCACATCTGCTTCTTGGTTACTCATAACTGGTTTTCTAGTTTTTATTTGTTCATTTGGGACTAATGATGGCATGAGAAAGCCCTGCTGATAAAGTAGTGAGACCAGCTAATGATAGTCCATTTACAGTTAAAATAAATGCCTGGTTGTCCTCACTGGAAATCTCATGTCAAAGTAAGCAAGTGTCAAATTAAACCTATCCTGGTTTTATTCCCCAGCAACCCATATCTTCTCCTATTTATGGCCCACAGTCCTGCCCTATGGACAAGAGGTGGACCAACTTTCTGTGACTTTTTGGAATTGGCTTTCGGTTGGTGTTCTTGTCTTCTCTTCTCCCCATTATCTCTCATGCCAAGTCTTGTCCATGGTCTTGTACGTCTCAGGAAGCCCTAAGATCAGCATATTCAAAGAATAAGCAGAAATCCAGCCAACAAATAAACATTAAACTCCGTGCAGTTACCGATTTCATTTAATATTCTCTTGATGTTTCTCTCCTTTGTGGAGGGAAAGGTGAGGAACAGCCTCTTTGAACTGTGTCCAAACCTAGAGGCTGTCACTGGCCTCCTTCTGTTTTCACACTTGTATTCATTCCGGTGGTGACAGAAATTTTGGTAGAACTGTTTCTTTTGTGATTGTATCTCTAAAATTATCTTTGGGAGGTTAGCAAGTTCTAACAGCCGGTAGTTCCTTAAGTCTACAACACTGGGCCTTCACACTTTTTGTTCTCAGCTGGGACTCATGTCAGTTCCAGGAAACCTGCCCAGTGCAACTGTATATGGGATCTCATTAGTTGTCACAACAGTGGCATTAAATACTATTTCTATTTCATTCTAAAAATGAGAACACTGATGGGCAGTCTTGCAACTAGTATATTACATATCTAGATTTAAGACAAATTCTAGTCTAATCAAACCTAAGCTCTTCTCACTTCATCTTGGGGTATCTGGGGCACTGGGTCAACTTGAGGAATATCTCAAGGACCCATACTTGAATAGGCTGGAAAGGAATCTAAATGAAATTATTCCTAAAGTATGGAGATCTTTTCTGGGGATTAATGAAAATGGTAAGGGGAGGGATGTCAATGTCTAGTTAGTGATTAAAATCAGCAAATTTTATCACAGATTTTAATTTTGGATTTTTTTAAACATTTGTATATTTGAACAAGGCAGTTAATCTCTTTGTGTCCAAATTCTTCATTTGTAAAAAGGAAAAATAATAGTTTCCACTACATAGAATTATTCTGCAGAATATATCAGTTATATGTAAAGTGCTCAGAATGCTGATGAGCACAGAATAGGCTCTCAAATGTTGTCATTGTCATTATTATCACCACACCACCTATCTACAGAAAATGTACACTATCTGGGCATACAGATGGAGGTCAGAATTCTTGTCTCACTTTGAATACTTGGGTACAAGCCTGCAAAATATAGCTGGAAAAAGTGCCATCTATTTGGATAAAATGGTGAAAGTATGGAGGCTTATTCTATCTCTAACACTTGCAATTATTTTGGGCTCTGTATTTATTTTCTTTCGTTCTGCTTAATACTTTGGGTTAGTTGTAGGGACACCGCTTTCAGCCATTTTTGTTACCTTGTTTGGTATATAGGCAGGTTATTGTGCATTTTTTTTACAGCTACTATCTCCACAATTTTAGCCCTTGCTTTCAAAGAAATTTTTGCAAGACTGTCAGTTGGAATAAGTAATTAACACTTCAGCTCAGCTCTGAAAGGGGAAAACAACTGTGGCATGCAAACTCCTGCCAAAGTCAGTTCTCACCCGGAAAATGCCTGAAATACTCTTCAGAGTACTTTCAGTTTCACTAAGGGAGAAACTGAAAAAAGACCTCATGATCAAAATGGAAGTTCACCAGCATATCCCGATCAACTGTTGGACAAAACTAAGGTGGAGAAGATGAATGAACTGAACTAGCATGTGTCAAGGTGGAGAGACCTCACTAACATAACGGTAAGTGAAAAACAGCAAGTTTCAAAAGGATATAGGCAATATAGTAAGTTCATTTCAAGGATAAAAATCACCCCAAACCATACTAGGTGTTCTGTGATAAATACATAAGAAAATTTGAAAACACTTATGGAATTTATAAATACCAAGTTCCAGAAAATAATTGCCTTTTGTCTGATGGGAGCAGAGGAGGGGGGACAAGGTGGATTGAGAGAGATACAGCACACTGGGACCTGGACTTTACTTCTTAATTTGCATAGTGAATTTATAATTGTTTTGTTATTTCTATAACATAGATATATATTATCTATTTAAAACTAACTAAATAAAGTCAGGGCTGCTCTCATTCAATAAATTTCATGAAAAGCAACTCCAAAGAAGGGCTGTTGCCCTGAGCTAGCCTATGTCTGAACAAGCTTTAGTGTTATTCTGAAGAGCTCTAGGGATTTTTCTGTTCACATGGCTCCTTTCTGTGTAGCCAGTTAAGTTTCTGCCACACACTGTCTTTCCCAGGACCTGTGCAGAGCCAATTCTTATAGTGAATCTGTTTTGAGGCAGAAACAATGTTCAGAGTCAGCTGTTAAGAGATAGGCTTGCTTTTTGTACAGTATTTTACTGTTTTAAAATCTTACTCCTTTATTAGGTTTCTGCAGGATAGAGAACCAACAGGATAGAGATAGAGGTGATAGAGATAGAGAGAGAGAGAGAGAGAAAGAGGGAGGAGAGGAGAGAGAGAGAGATTTATTGTAAAGAGTTGGCTCATGTGCTTATGGCAGCTGAGAAGCCCCAAGATCTGCACGTGTCCAGCTGGAGACCCAGGAGGAAGGCCTGAGAACCAGGAGAGCCAACACTGTCAGTTCCAGGAAAAATGGCTGCAAGCTCCAGCCCATAGAAGAGCCGATTTTTCAGTTCAAGTCCAAAGGCAGGAAATGACCAACCCCTCAGCTGAGCCGTCAGGCAGCCTGAGGGCCCTCCTGTTCTCAGGAGGGTCCGCCTTTGTGTTCTACTCAGGCCTTCAGCTGATTGGATGAAGGTCAACCATATGAGGCACAGCATTCTGCTTTACTCAGTCTACTGATGCAAATGTGAATCTCATCCAGAAATACTCTCACAGACACACCCAGCTACTGACCAGTTATGTGGGCACACCATGGCCCAGTCAAGTGGACACATAAAATTAATGATCACATCAAGATGATCCAGCTTGAATTATGTTTTGTGTGAGTTAAAGGTCAAGGTTTATTTTGTTTTCCTTTTCATATGGATATTCAGTGATTGCAACACCATTTGTTGATGAGAAATTTTCTTTCCCCATTGGATTGCTTTGCCACCCTTGGAAAAAATCATTTGATCATGCTATAGGTATGGGGAACCCATTTTGAACTGTCTACTTTGTTCAGTTCATCTGTCTTTTTGCTAAACCACACCATCTTATTTACTGTAATTTAATAGTAGAATGAAGTAAGGAAGAACGTCTTCCAAATTTGTTCTTTTTTGTCAAGATTGCTCTGGTTATTCTAAAACTTTCTCATTTTCATTTAAGTTTTACAATCAGTTTGCCATTATTCCCAAAAAAATATCCTGCTGAGATTCTGGGATTGCATTGAATCTATACATCATTTTGGGGGCACTTAACATGCTAATAATTTTGAGACTTTTAATTCATGAATGTAGTATATCTTTTATTTATTTAGTAATTAAAATATTTTATAGTTTTTAATGTAAAGATCTTGAACAACTTTCATAAAATATAATCCCAAGTATTTTATGTATTTGGATATTATTTTAGGTGGTATTATTTACATTTTCTAAACTTTCATTGCTACCATATAGTTATATGATTGATTTTGTGTTCTACAACATTATTACATTTACATGTTAGATCTAGTAGGTCTTGTTTTCCCTCCTGCAATTTTAGGATTTTCTGCTTATATAATTGTGTTATCTGTAAAAGATGAGAATGTGCATTTCTTTCTTTTAAATCGTGATATCTTTTATTACTTTTTCCTGTGTTTTGTAAATTTGAAAATGTGGGTGACTCCATTATGACCCTTTTTTTAAACAGAAGATCTCCCCAGGAAATCTTATCATTTTTATGGTTTCAACTTCAATTTATGTGTCTAGTTCAAACCCCTATTTTGAGCTTTATACACCTGTCCTAGTACTTATCACTAATCAACATCTGTACATTTCACAGCCATCTCTAATTCATCATCTCAAATGAATTTACTTTCATCACCCCAAGAACTAAATGTATTTCTTTTCCTGGAAGTTTAGGTCAATGTCATGACCAGTAACTCCAAAATGGATCCTTAAAATCAATTTTAATTTCATACTTTACTAACACCATTACCTCTGCCACAGACACACTCTCCTTCAGACTCAGACACAGAACTGTTTAGCAAACACTTTTTAACCTGTCTCTTAATAATCTTCTATTCCCTTTCTGCTGTCTTGAGTGCTACTCACGTGATTCAGACACATTTTCATTTGCTTAGACTACTGACTACCAGCGGATTTGTCTCTTCATCCACCATCCATATGAGAAAGCTGATGAATTATGACTTTAAAAGACAAATCTAAACACACTATTTTATTTCCAGAAAACCTTTAATAAATCCCACTTATGTATAAAATAAAATTCAAATCATTAACACACACATGTATATTCATAATTTTTCAAAGATAAAAAGTTTAGGAGGCAAATTTAAAAGTTGTTGTTGATTTTAATGAAACATAGAATAGTGTCCTGGGTATTTTCTTTTTGCCCCTGCAAACTCTCCATTTTCCACCCCACTCTGTACACTAGAAGTAGACTATTATGGTCAACAGACCCCTAGCCTTCTGGTTTCCTGTGGGTTGGGTAGATGAGTAGCATTGTCAAGAGATAAGCAGAAGGATGGAGGATGAGTTCGGGTTATGCATTCTCCAGCTTTATCCCTTGGCCTGACTCTGCACCTCTCTGAATCCCTGTCGTGCTCACCCCCACATTGTACAAGCCTTGGGGCACAACACTATCTGTATGGTTACATTTAATCCTTGTCTTCAACTTTAAATGGTCTCTATTCAATGCTTTTCAAATTATTCAATTTGGGTGTGCCATCTTTTTCTTGTAATAATTATGATATACACAGAGGTAAAGGACAGACTTGAAGATGATTTTTTAAACATAATTTAACAACCGAATTGGTCACTGTATAAAGACATGGAAAATAATGTTATTTCAGGTCTTGTTCAAGGTTGGTGGTGCTTCATTCCTTAACATCTACTATATCCCCAAATTCATCTCACCTCACTTTATCACTTTTACCTCAGACTCCAACCATATCCAGCTACACATAGCCTTATATTTTGTATGCACACTATTTTATCCTCTGTCCCATTCCTTTTCTTGTCTATATAAAGTCTGCTTAAATGACACCCTAGCCTACTGACACTGCCCATATTTATGTTTCTCTTTAGTCCATAGCAAATTGAACATAACTCTTCTACACCTATTTTTCCATATAGTTCTAGTTAGTCCATATAACTCTAGTTAGTCCTTCAAACTAGATTAGACTTTCCATTTGAGGAAAACACAACAAACATTATTCTGACTTTTTTTATAACCAGCACTTAACATAACTCTTGACCTACACAGGCATTAAATAAAAGTTGGATGGATATTCACAGATAAGTAAAAATATATATGGATATATTTAATACAGTTTAGAAATATTTCATGGACCCTAAATTATTAGGTTGACTGTTCATATGGAGCAACTTAACAAGTAAATTCAGAAGTCTCTACCTCCTTCCTTTGGTGCAAACATCATCAATGAAACGGAGAAAGTGCTAAACTTCTGAATTTGGCAATAAAATAGTAAAGAGCTTTAAAGAACATTTAAGGGCAATTAAAGTCTGTATGAAACAAAAGATAATGCATTTCCATAAAAGCTAGAAATGGATCAAGACCCAAGAATGATACAAAGACTCAAAATGGTACAAGTGGCAAGGATAAAAAGTGAAATCAGATTCCTGACTGTGTCCACTGAAGCTCTCATGTCACTCCAGTAGCTGGGACAGATGCCAGCTTAGTCCATCTTATTCAGTATCCTTAAATTACTTCTAAAATTTGGTCAGACAGCCTTGTGCTTCAATTGCCAGCTAACACTTTAAGAAGGAGATTACATGTCTCATGAGCTCTATCAGTGACTAATTTTTCAGTGAAGATAGCAGAATAATGCGGTCAAAGAAAAAGAATTGGGTATAAGAGCTCATACTGAGATTATAATATACGGAGAGAGAAGCTTCATATTTATAGCACAAAATCCTATTATTTAAATCCTATAGGAATTTTTTGTCCTGGTTTTATTGTTGTTGCTATTGAAAGCCTATGTATTTCAAGTGAAGTAACTCCAGTTAATTCAAAGCTACATTTGAATAAACACACTGCTTTTTAATCACTGACTTGTGAACTTGAAATGATCAGAAGAAATATGTAAATGTTAACCAAAATAATGCACAAACTCCTTGAGACAGAGAAATAAACTCCCTCACAAACTCAGATAACACAATTATCAAATACATTATGTGCTGGGATACATAGATTCATGGCTTTCAGAGTTGAAAATGATTGTAAATGGCATCTATTTTATGATAGAAAGTATCTTTTACTAATATCTAAGAAGAGCAGGCACCTGGACTTGATTTAAACATTTCTAGTGACAGAGAAATTATAATTCCATTTCAGTCCATTCAATTGTAAGTCCTTCCTTATTATTACAACAACATTGGTCTTCCTAACAATTATACCCATTTTTTCAATTGATCATATCATAAATCTAATTCTTCAGACACATAATAAAACTTTCAAATATCTGAAGATATATTTCTCTTCCTAAGTTTTCCAGTGAAAGAGCTTAAACTCACACAAACATGTATCATGGTTTTGAGATGGTTCACCAGGCCGACCACCATCCTCAGTACTTGTTTGTCAATAATCTTATAAAACTATGAGGCACAGAACATATTGTTTCATGCTCATTGTTTCATGACTTGTCCAGTGGAAGGGCTATGAAATAAACTTAATAACTAGAAATTACCCAGATCAGTATTTTTAGTGCAGTTATTATAGTCAATGTAATTATTCAATAGTATATCCATCTGGGTCCAATCAGGAGAGAGAAACCACACATTTAACAGGGAAAGTTTAATATAAAGAATGATTAACTATAACAAGGGATTGAAGTAAAGAGGTATTGGCTAGTCAGACGTAGAGAAGAGCAAAGAAAACTCTAAGGCATATGGGAACTTGGGTATCCGATGCAGCCGCAACCTTTAGGACCCGGCTGGAGCACTCAAAGGAAAGATGCCCCCCTCCATGCCCTGCCAGGACTTAGATTTGCCTTGGCAGAACTTGCTGGAAATCTGCCTTCCTGGTGCCAAAGAAAGCCATTTACAGGAATGTGTCTCACTGCTGGCACTTAACTACAAAACCACCCAAGGGGGCGTGCGTGTGGACTCTGGAAGCCTGTGAGTTACGCAGACCACGCTGTACAGCAGAGCCTGGACGCTGGCGTAGCCGCGGGCCCTCACGGCCTGGCGCCCAGGCGCACAGAGGAAAGAGGCACCGGAGTACTGCCTGCGCTGCAGGAACCAAGCCCTGGGGAAGCAGTGCGTGCTGCAGGTGTTGAGTTTGCACAAGGCACTGCTCTGCAGGAACCCAGTGCTGGAGGCTGGGCATGGGAGAAGGGGATTTGCTGAGGGAGCCTGCTGAGATTACCTTGCAACCAGGAAAGAAGACCCTGCAGCGGTGCTCCAACATCCTTTCCTGAAAACGCTTAATGCTGAGCCAGATGGCATCGGGAAAATATTTAAAGGGCTCATCCCGACTTTTGCAGAGTAAACAAGTTTGAATTTGGAGCTGAGAGGTAATAAATTGATTGCTAGCACTAATAGACATATCATTTTGCCATCCATTCAGTTGGTTACTAGTTAAAATTCTGTCTTAGGTTAGCTTTTTTATACCTCCAAAATTACTGTGAACAGACTAAAATGATCATTAATTTCTCAACTTAGTCACAAACAAATATGAAAATTCTAATCCTATGTAAATTTAAGAAAAATATGAAAACCAGAATTTAAAAAATAGATGTTATGTTGAACTTTAGATACATTTTTAGGCATACGTGTATATATGTAGAATATTATATATAACTAATATGTAATGGTTATAAATAATAACTTCAATTATATATAACATAAGTAAATATGTATAATTTATATATACTTACATATAAAAATAACATGTATATAAGTAAATAATATATAATAGTTATAAATAATAACTTCAATTATGAGATTTTTTATTTGGATAATTAAAGCATCAGCCAATACTTGAAACTTTAATTTGCACATTGGTTTTTAGAACTGTAACTAGTGTATTGATCACAAAAATAACATTTTATTCATCATTATATTCCCAAAGCCTAAGCATCACTTAACATAAAATTAATAATAAGATCACAGTTACTAAGTGAGGGAATGAGTATGAAAGAATATGGAAGAATAAATGAGAGGGTCTTTTCTTCTTCAGGAAAATCATTAACACAGGGAAACAATTTTGTTCTGTCTCTCAATTTCTACCTTCTGACTCTCTGCTCTGTCTCATTTCTGTCTGTGTGTATGTGAGAATGTATATATTATATACGTGCATTTATATGCATACATATACATATATACATATATAATCAGAGTAAAAAATGAAAAAATGAAACACCTACTTTTAATTATATTAAACATAATAAGTGTATTAATTTTGAAGTATAATTTTATTACTTTATATCTGTATATTTAAAATACATCTATACTTTTAATGGTGGTCTAACAAAACTGTTTTCTCTTTTCTTAGGTGTTCAGAGTTCCTATTTAAAACACCATTCTCCAGGGACAAGGGAATATATTTATATGTGGTGCGTCAAAATGATCTTACGTGTTTTTCACATTTTCCAGCTAGAAACTTTGACACAACTTCCTATGTTATCTCCACCTTTGAGAAGGATTTGAGTCTGTTTGGGTTGCCATGCCAAATACCACAGACTGGCAGGCTAATAAACAACAGAAATTTATTTCTCACAGTTGTGAAAGCTGACAAATCCAAGATTAAGGTGTTGGCAGATTCACTGCCTGGTGAAGGCCCACTTCCTTGTAGGTAGACTGCCAGTTCTTGCTGCAGCCTCAAGGTGAAAGGGTAGAACTCTCTCTGGTATCTTCCACCCCTTCATAGGGCACTAATCCGTCTCATGAAAGCCCCACCTTTAGGGCCTAATAACCTTCCAAATGCCCCAGCTCACGTTGGGCATTATGTTTCCACCTATGAATTTAGAAGGAGGGGTAGACTCAGTTTATAGCGGCATCTGTAACTAAATTACTGACTATAATGTGTTCCATCCCTCAGCTGTGTTTCACACACACACACACAAACACACACACACACACACACACACACACACACACACACACACACACACACATGCAGACATATTGACCCTTTTAAAAAAAAGAAAAATAAAGCGCTTGTCTATAATATTTTAATATCAAAACTATTTTGATAATATCAAAACGTTTTCATCCTGTACTATCTACTTCTACCTAATTAAAAATAAGAGCACAGATGTCAATTTTATACTATTAAAGAAATCATGGTTACTAGCAAGTATAGTCAGTATTTTTTTCTGATAATAACAACTTAAAATTTATACAGATGTTATCTAGAATAATACAGTATTATCCAGAATAATACAAGGTTGTCCAAAGTGATGAAGTAATACCTAAGGGGGGTGTTTGTGTGTTATTGCATACTTTTTATTTCTTAGTTACCATCCTAAAGTGATTAAATTAGAAAGATTATATATTACGATGCAAGACATTGAAAAATGTCGTTCCAGGAATGACTCCAAACTAATAAAACTGGTTTCCCAAGTAATCATATTTCTAATATTTCGAAATGTGTCAGCTTCTAGCACACTTTGATTTCCAATTTTAGGTTTAATGATCCTACCTCAAATTGATTTTAATAGTCCCCTTACTCTGTCTTATAAAAATATAACCAAATCATAATCATTCTGGTGGAATATTGAGCCCCTCTTCCCATCTGTGTTACCTAAACTACACATTCTCCTTCCAAATGAAACAAAAACAAACCAAGTTTGCTTTGGGATGTTGCAGGAGGTCCAAGATCTGTTCAAACTCAGTGTTTGTGTCCTGAATCTGACTCCTTGCCTTACTTAAAGAACAATGCATGATCATATAGAGAATTAAACATTCAATGATATAATCTGCTCAAGATTTGACATTATTGGTTGATGAGAAATAAGAAACTGTAACAAGGAAATAACCCCCAAAAATCTTGTTTTTACTTTAAAAGGACCAACACTAAAGAATACTGGTTAGAGTTCATGCTTCCTAGATATTAATCCTGTAGATAATGGACTTTGATATTTCCCAGTTATTTGAACTTTGGAGTCATTGTTATGAATTGTACAGCTAGCTTATGATCACGTGAATAAGTGTTCTAGAAATTATTACTTCTTTACTATATCTAACAGTAATTCATGCCATTATAAAAATTTGGAAAATATGGGAAATGTAAAGATAATTGAAATTATTCATGATCCTCCTGTACAGAAATATATAGTAATGCTCATTTACAAGTATATTGTATGCAAGTATTAGAAATACTAATTTTCAAATTGTCAGTGTAAAAGAGCCTTTTCCCTATAATTACCATGCTTCTGCATGTCATTAAATATTACTTGAAATGTTATAGATATATATAGTCATTTATATAATCATTATATCATTTATATATAAAAACTTATTTACTTTTTGGCATTTACATTAGTTCTAGTTCTCTGTTACTATGAATAATTATGGGAAGAACATCATCCTCATCCATTAAAATTTGAATATAATCCTAATTATATCCTTTTATTAAATTTAGAGAATTTGAATGATCTGGAGATAAAGAATGGCTATTTTGTCAAATTTTTTTTTAATAAAATGCCAGTTGGCTTTCCAGAAAGCTTGTGGGAATATGCACTTCCATGTATAGTGTTTGAGAAAACTTCCAGCACCCTCAAAACATTCTACAATTTGGATCATTACTTTGATTGCTTCTGTACACAAATATTATCGTTCCACTATCTCTAGTGTATCATTTTATTTAGTTTTTGAATGCAGATAAAAATAGAACATTAGTTCACACATAAAAATTTTTATAATGCTTTGGTTTGACAACCTAAACTAGTATTTGCAACTCACATGGAATATTCTGGCAATGTACTTGAAAAATGAAGAATTGTTAATACTGCATTACTTATCAATGATGACAATGCAACATGTCTTATAATATTTTTAAAGATATTCACCATTATCCCATAATGTGGCCTTTTTATATGAACAACTCTTGAAGTAGATCTATTACTGATCTCGCATTGCTCTTTTCTATTGATGAAGCAAAGTCATAATAACTTTCAGCAAATACAGGAAACTCTTTGGCTTTGGTTCATGTTAAGCCTGTCTCTAACTTCTTTCTTACAGTTGGTTGAACTCCTGCTCTACTGCATACCACAACTCTCCTGCTGAACAGAGCATCTGACAGATATCCCTATAGGACAATGTATACGTAACTCCAGAAAAATAAAATGTGTGTGATGAATCTGCTATACTCCCTTGGCAAAGAAACACTACTGTACACAATGCATGGAAAAGGGAACTGCTTCAGATAAAAGAGCTTTGCAAAGAAACCTCCCAGGGAGAGAAAGATCTCCCGCACTGACCTTGTCAAACTGCATTTAAGACTTCATGTCTTTCAACAGTCTTTGAAAATGACAATTGCAAGTAAGTTGTTACGCAGGAAGAGTGCCAATGACTGCATCTTCATACAAAATGGGGTGGCCACCAAAGAAACAAAATACCCTGACTTAAATGCTCTATTTTCAGAAGCAAGGAACTGGATGATACTTGCAAGCATTTTGGCAGACTAACAAATGTAATGAGATTATCTGGTTCTTCCTAATGTCACTGGACAAAGTGGGGAAAGAAACACATGAATTCAGGGATTTAGTTCTCAGCTGAAGTCTCCCATAAATAACCTGAAAGCTATGTGGGATTGGTGGAACATAGAGTAATTCTGCTTTTAATTTTTTGAGGAAACCTCATACTGTTTTCCCCAGTGGCTGCACCATTTTCATTCCCACCAACAGTGCACAAGGGTTTCAATTTCTCCTGTTCCTTCTGTTATCTTTCAACTGAAAAGACTAGTTTTGTTTGCTCATTTTAGTCATTTTAATGGGTGTAAGGTGATTTCATTGTGGTTCTGATTTCATTGTGGCATTTCCTTGATGATTAGTAGTGCTGAGCATCTTTTAATATACTTATTGCCCATTTGTATGCCTATTAAACTCCTTTTCATATAACCATATCTATTGGTGATTAATGCATGACAACTATAAACAGTTGGTATGTTCTCTGCAAATGTAGCAGTTGTCAGCGCATTCTCTCACTACTTTGCTGAAACTGCAAGAGATACACACCTCCATTAAATCACCATGTGAAACATATACTACTGAAGATTATAAATAATTTTTGTACTCCCTCTTAGTTCTTTGTAGAGATCCCTGTAATAAAAGGAAGATTAATAAGAAAACAAACAGACAAATGTTTATTAATACATATACCTTATACATACATGGGAAATACCCAGGGAAAAATAGTAACTCTCAGAGGTAGCTGGGAACTCTGCCTTAAATCTCTGGCTTAGTTACCGTCTTCAGCTAATAACAAAAGAAGGATGTGGGGAGGTCAGTTACGGTGTGATTCCCAGGAAAAGTAGGGCAAACAAGATCAAGGTATACTATGCAGATTTAAGTTTGAGTATTCTCCATTGATAAGAATCTAAAGTTGTGTCCGAGGGTTAACGTATTCTTTCTGGTAAAGTGGGGAGGAGCCACACCCTTGAGTATTTGTGTTTAGCAATTAGACAAATAGGAGTAAGTCAGAAAGATTTTCTTATACTGGTTTCTTCTCAATTGCTTTCAGCAAAGAGTATCCTTATGCCAAAGTGACATATCTTGGGGTAGCATCTTCTGTTATTTTTCAGTTGAAAAGACTAGTTTTGTTTGCTCAAAATATTTACAACACATCATTGGTTTTAGTTGGTACTTAGTAAGTGTTCATGAACAAAATTTCTTAGTATCTCTTTTAATGTGTTTTGGTATTAATAAATACAGAAGCTCTTCAGGCTTGCATTATTGCATTTATATCTGAGTGGGCCAAGACTCAAAATAAAAGCAATTAGAATTCAGTTTTGACTTCATGACACCCAAAGTGCAAAGGCAACAGAATTTAAAATTCAGAGGAAGAAATAGGATGCGCAATAATTCAGAACATAGTTAGAACTTGGAAAAAGCTAGGCAGCATATAAAGAAAATTAAGTAAGGTCACAAATGCTAACTCAGAGATTTTTCATGCTTCTATAAAATATCTAATCCTTTGAATCTTCCATTTAGTATCCAAATCCACACTCCCATAAAAAGATATATGTTGGCGGGAGCCAAGATGGCGGCGTGAGTAGAGCAGTGGAAATCTCCTCCCAAAAACACATAGAGCTATGAAAATATAACAAAGAAAAATCTTCCTAAAATAGAGACCACAGGACACAGGACAACATCCAGACCACATCCACACCTGCAAGAACCCAGCGCCTTGTGAAGGGGGTAAGATACAAGCCCCAGCCCGGCGGGACCCGAGCGCCCCTCCCCCCGGCTCCCGGCGGGTGGAGAGAAACCGGAGCAGTTTTTTTTTTTTTTTTTTTTTTTTGGCGAGCGCTTTTTGGAAGCCTTAGAGGGACGGGCCCCCATTGCTGGGGAGGCAGGGTGGCGGGACCGGTGAGGAGGTGCCTGGGAACGGCGCCGGAGGACAAAGAATATCCCGCGTTTCTCCCTGCGAGACCTGGGGGCGGGTGCCTGAGACCGGTGCCTGAGGACGGAGGAGGTCGCGCGTTTTTCCCCTTTTTTTTTTTTTCTCTTTTTGGCGAGTGCTTTTTGGAAGCCTTGAAGGGACGGGGACCCCAGTGCTAGGGAGGCACGGTGGCGGGACTGGTGAGCGGGTGGCTGGGACCGGCGCCTGAGGACAAAGAATATCCCCCGTTTTTCCCTGCGGGACCGGTGGGCGGGTGCCTGAGACCGGCACTTGAGGACAGAGGAAATCGCGCGTTTTTCCCCTTTTTTTTTTCTCTTTTCTGCGAGTGCTTTTTGGAAGCCTAAAAGGGACAGGGACCCCGGTGCTAGGGAGGCAGGACGGCGGGACTGGTGAGCGGGTGCCTGGGACCGGCACCTGAGGACAAAGAATATCCCGCATTTTTCCCTGTGGAACCGGTGGGTGGGTGCCTGAGACCAGCACCTGAGGACGGAAGAAATCGCGCGTTTTTCCCCTTTTTTTTCTCTCTTTTTGCCGAGTGCTTTTTGGAAGCCTTGAAGGGACAGGGACCCCGGTGCTAGGGAGGCAGGGAGGCGGGACTGGTGAGCGGGTGCGTGGGACCAGTGCCTGAGGACCAAGAATATTGAGCGTTCCTTCCCTGCGGGACCGGTGGGTGGGTGCTTTTTGGAAGCCTTGAAAGGACAGGGACCCTGGTGCTAGGGAGACAGGGCAGCAGGACCAGTGCGCGGGTGCCTGGGACCGGCACCTGAGGAAAAAAAAAAAAAAAATCGCGTGTTTTTTCTTTTTTTTTTTCCTTTCTGTTCCCTCTCTCATTGTTGCTGTTGTTGTTTTGGTTTGGAGAGTGCTTTTTGGAAATCTTAAAGGGGCAGGACAGGTCACTTAGACCAGAAGCAGGGAATCTGGGGATCTCTGGGCACTCTAACCCCCTGGGCAGCAGGGAGCACAGAGGCCCCTTACGGAGATAAATAGTCTCCTGGCTGCTCCCCCTCCAACGGGGCTCCACCATTTTGGAGGAACAGCCCCAGCCAGGCCAAGCCCACAGCAACAGTGGAGATAAACCCCAAAGCAACTGGGCAGGAAGCAGAAGCCCTGTCTGCGCACAGCTGCCCAGCACAAGCCACTAGAGGTCGCTATTCTCCCAGGAAAAGGCTACAAACCAACAAGAAGGGAAGCTCTTCCAGCGGTCACTTGTACCAGCTCTGCAGACTATCTCTATCACCATGAAAAGGCAAAACTACAGGCAGACAAAGATCACAGAGACAACACCTGAGAAGGAGACAGACCTAACTAGTCCTCCTGAAAAAGAATTCAAAATAAAAATCATGAACATGCTGACAGAGATGCAGAAAAAAATGCAAGAGCAATGGGATGAGATGCAGAGAAAAATGCAAGAGCAGTGGGATGAGATGCAGAGAAAAATGCAAGAGCAGTGGGATGAAGTCCGGAAGGAGATCACAGATGTCAGGAAAGAGATCACAGAAGTGAAACAATCCCTGGAAGGATTTATAAGCAGAATGGATAAGATGCAAGAGGCCATTGAAGGAATAGAAGCCAGAGAACAGGAACGTATAGAAGCTGACATAGAGAGAGATAAAAGGATCTCCAGGAATGAAACAACACTAAGAGAAATATGTGACCAATACAAAAGGAAAAACATTCGTATTATAGGGATACCAGAAGAGGAAGAAAGAGGAAAAGGGATAGAAAGTGTCTTTGAAGAAATAATTGCTGAAAACTTCCCCAAACTGGGGGAGGAAATAATCGAACAGACCATGGAATTATACAGAACCCCCAACAGAAAGGATCCAAGGAGGACAACACCAAGACACATAATAATTAAAATGGCAAGGATCAAGGACAAGGAAAGAGTTTTAAAGGCAGCTAGAGAGAAAAAGGTCACCTATAAAGGAAAACCAATCAGGCTAACATCAGACTTCTCAACAGAAACCCTACAGGCCAGAAGAGAATGGCATGATATACTTAATGCAATGAAACAGAAGGGCCTTGAACCAAGGATACTGTATCCAGCACGACTATCATTTAAATATGATGGTGGGATCAAACAATTCCCAGACAAGCAAAAGCTGAGGGAATTTGCTTCCCACAAACCACCTCTACAGGGCATCCTACAGGGACTGCTCTAGATGGGAGCACCCCTAAAAAGAGCACAGAACAAAACACACAACATATGAAGAATGGAGGAGGAGGAATAAGAAGGGAGAGAAGAAAAGACTCTCCAGACAGTGTATATAACAGCTCAATAAGCGAGCTAAGTTAGGCAGTAAGATACTAAAGAAGCTAACCTTGAACCTTTGGTAACCACGAATCTAAAGCCTGCAATGGCAATAAGTACATATCTTTCAATAGTCACCCTAAATGTAAATGGACTTAATGCACCAATCAAAAGACATAGAGTAATAGAATGGATAAAAAAGCAAGACCCATCTATATGCTGCTTACAAGAAACTCACCTTAAACCCAAAGATAAGCATAGACTAAAAGTCAAGGGATGGAAAAACATATTTCAGGCAAACAACAGTGAGAAGAAAGCAGGGGTTGCAGTACTAATATCAGACAAAATAGACTTCAAAACAAAGAAAGTAACGAGAGATAAAGAAGGCCACTACATAATGATAAAGGGCTTAGTCCAACAACAGGATATAACCATTCTAAATATATATGCACCCAATACAGGAGCACCAGCATATGTGAAGCAAATACTAACAGAACTAAAGAGGGAAATAGACTGCAATGCATTCATTGTAGGAGACTTCAACACACCACTCACCCCAAAGGATAGATCCACCGGGCAGAAAATAAGTAAAGACACACAGGCACTGAACAACACACTAGAACAGATGGACCTAATAGACATCTATAGAACTTTACATCCAAAAGCAACAGGATATACATTCTTCTCAAGTGCACATGGAACATTCTCCAGAATAGACCACATACTAGCTCACAAAAAGAGCCTCAGTAAATTCCACAATATTGAAATTCTACCAACCAATTTTTCAGACCACAAAGGTATGAAAGTAGAAATAAATTCTACAAAGAAAACAAAAAGGCTCACAAACACATGGAGGCTTAACAACATGCTACTAAATAATCAATGGATCAATGAACAAATCAAAATAGAGATCAAGGAATATATAGAAACAAATGACAACAACAACACTAAGCCCCAACTTCTGTGGGATGCAGCGAAAGCAGTCTTAAGAGGAAAGTATATAGCAATCCAGGCACACTTGAAGAAGGAAGAACAATCCCAAATGAATAGTCTAACATCACAATTATTAAAACTGGAAAAAGAAGAACAAATGAGGCCTAAAGTCAGCAGAAGGAGGGACATAATAAAGATCAGAGAAGAAATAAACAAAATTGAGAAGAATAAAACAATAGCAAAAATCAACAAAACCAAGAGCTGGTTCTTTGAGAAAATAAACAAAATAGATAAGCCTCTAGCCCAACTTATTAAGAGAAAAAGAGAGTCAACACAAATCAACATAATCAGAAATGAGAATGGAAAAATCACGACAGACTCCACAGAAATACAAAGAATTATTAAAGACTACTATGAAAACCTATATGCCAACAAGCTGGAAAACCTAGAAGAAATGGACAACTTCCTAGAAAAATACAACCTCCCAAGACTGACCAAGGAAGAAACACAAAAGTTAAACAAACCAATTACAAGCAAAGAAATTGAAACAGTAATCAAAAAACTACCCAAGAACAAAACCCCGGGGCCGGACGGATTTACATCGGAATTTTATCAGACACACAGAGAAGACATAATACCCATTCTCCTTAAAGTGTTCCACAAAATAGAAGAAGAGGGAATACTCCCAAACTCATTCTATGAAGCCAACATCACCCTAATACCAAAACCAGGCAAAGACCCCACCAAAAAAGAAAATTACAGACCAATATCCCTGATGAACGTAGATGCAAAAATACTCAATAAAATATTAGCAAACAGAATTCAACAGTATATCAAAAGGATCATACACCATGACCAAGTGGGGTTCATCCCAGGGATGCAAGGATGGTACAACATTCGAAAATCCATCAACATCATCCACCACATCAACAAAAAGAAAGACAAAAACCACATGATCATCTCCATAGATGCTGAAAAAGCATTTGACAAAATTCAACATCCATTCATGATGAAAACTCTCAGCAAAATGGGAATAGAGGGCAAGTACCTCAACATAATAAAGGCCATATATGATAAACCCACAGCCAGCATTATACTGAACAGCGAGAAGCTGAAAGCATTTCCACTGAGATCGGGAACCAGACAGGGATGCCCACTCTCCCCACTGTTATTTAACATAGTACTGGAGGTCCTAGCCACGGCAATCAGACAAAACAAAGAAATACAAGGAATCCAGATTGGTAAAGAAGAAGTTAAACTGTCACTATTTGCAGATGATATGATACTGTACATAAAAAACCCTAAAGACTCCACTCCAAAACTACTAGAACTAATATCGGAATACAGCAAAGTTGCAGGATACAAAATCAACACACAGAAATCTGTAGCTTTCCTATACACTAACAACGAATCAATAGAAAGAGAAATCAGGAGAACAATTCCATTCACCATTGCATCAAAAAGAATAAAATACCTAGGAATAAACCTAACCAAGGAAGTGAAAGACTTATACTCTGAAAACTACAAGTCACTCTTAAGAGAAATTAAAGGGGACACTAATAAATGGAAACTCATCCCATGCTCATGGCTAGGAAGAATTAATATCGTCAAAATGGCCATCCTGCCGAAAGCAATATACAAATTTGATGCAATCCCTCTCAAATTACCAGCAACATTCTTCAATGAATTGGAACAAATAATTCAAAAATTCATATGGAAACACCAAAGACCCCGAATAGCCAAAGCAATCCTGAAAAAGAAGAATAAAGTAGGGGGGATCTCACTCCCCAACTTCAAGCTCTACTACAAAGCCATAGTAATCAAGACAATTTGGTACTGGCACAAGAACAGAGCCACAGACCAGTGGAACAGATTAGAGACCCCAGAAATTAACCCAAACATATATGGTCAATTAATATTTGATAAAGGAGCCATGGACATACAATGGCAAAATGACAGTCTCTTCAACAGATGGTGCTGGCAAAACTGGACAGCTACATGTAGGAGAATGAAACTGGACCATTGTCTAACCCCATATACAAAGGTAAACTCAAAATGGATCAAAGACCTGAATGTAAGTCACGAAACCATTAAACTCTTGGAAAAAAACATAGGCAAAAACCTCTTAGACATAAACATGAGTGATCTCTTCTTGAACATATCTCCCCGGGCAAGGAAAACAACAGCAAAAATGAGCAAGTGGGACTACATTAAGCTGAAAAGCTTCTGTACAGCGAAAGACACCATCAATAGAACAAAAAGGAACCCTACAGTATGGGAGAATATATTTGAAAATGACAGATCTGATAAAGGCTTGACGTCCAGAATATATAAAGAGCTCACACGCCTCAACAAACAAAAAACAAATAACCCAATTAAAAAATGGGCAGAGGAACTGAACAGACAGTTCTCCAAAAAAGAAATACAGATGGCCAAGAGACACATGAAAAGATGCTCCACATCGCTAATTATCAGAGAAATGCAAATTAAAACTACAATGAGGTATCACCTCACACCAGTAAGGATAGCTGCCATCCAAAAGACAAACAACAACAAATGTTGGCGAGGCTGTGGAGAAAGGGGAACCCTCCTACACTGCTGGTGGGAATGTAAATTAGTTCAACCATTGTGGAAAGCAGTATGGAGGAGCATCAAAATGCTCAAAACAGACCTACCATTTGACCCAGGAATTCCACTCCTAGGAATTTACCCTAAGAACGCAGCAATCAAGTTTGAGAAAGACAGATGCACTCCTATGTTTATCGCAGCACTATTTACAATAGCCAAGAATTGGAAGCAACCTAAATGTCCATCTGTAGATGAATGGATAAAGAAGATGTGGTACATATACACAATGGAATACTACTCAGCCATAAGAAGTGGAAAAATCCAACCATTTGCAGCAACATGGATGGAGCTGGAGAGTATTATGCTCAGTGAAATAAGCCAAGCGGAGAAAGAGAAATACCAAATGATTTCACTCATCTGAGGAGTATAGGAACAAAGGAAAAACTGAAGGAACAAAACAGCAGCAGAATTACAGAACCCAAAAATGGACTAACAGGTACCAAAGGGAAAGGAACTGGGGAGGATGGGTGGGCAGGGAGGGATAAGGGGGGGGAAGAAGAAGGGGGGTATTAAGATTAGCATGCATGGGGGGGAGGGAGAAAGGGGAGGGTGGGCTGCACAACACAGAGAGGACAAGTAGTGACTCTACAACATTTTGCTAAGCTGATGGACAGTAACCGTAATGTGGTTGTTAGGGGGGACCTGATATAGGGGAGAGCATAGTAAACATAGTATTCTTCAGGTAAGTGTAGATTAAAAATTTAAAAAAAAAAAAAGAAAGAAAGAAAGAAAAGGGGGATTACTCCTTAACAGGATAAAACTATTGGTAAATCAAAGATCAACGCATGCTTTAAATATCCTTAATGTTGATCACTTAAAGGGTGTCAGATGATCAGCTATGGAGGTACTCTTTTCTGATAATATTCCTTTCTCTTAATTAAAAAAAAAAAAAAAAAAGCAGTTACTGTGTGCTGACCTCCAATGAGTTCTGCACAGTGGTATAGAGGGCATGTCAAAGTGTGGGCAAAGGGTCTGTTTGTTTCTACGCAGAAGATCAAGGCCTAGCTTGGATACCCAGAAAATGAACTAAGATACGATATGAGGAGGAGCTTCCGGCATCAGCACTCTCTGGAGGACTCGTGCCAGGGGATGATCATCAAAAAGCCTCCACAGGGATCCGGACGATGCTGCGGTTGTGGCTGCATCCAGCCCACCGTCTCCTGGACTTGCCATAAGAAGGAGGAGGGAGATGTCTAGGCTGGCATGTGCATACAGTGAGACAACGAATTTGACCGGATCTGTACTGTTGGAACTCAACCAGGAGTTGGGAGGGGTGCAAGTTGTAGCACCCCAAAATCTCATGACTATAGACTATCTATGGTTAAAAGAACATATGGGATGTGAACAGATCCCAGAAATGGGCTGCTTTAATTTGTCTGATGGTTCAAGTACAGTTGGAAAATATCCATCATATCATAGATAAATTTTCACAAATGCCTAGGGTGCCTAAATGGTTTTCTTGGCTTCACTGGAGATGGCTGGTAATTATAGATTTGCTTTGTTTATGTCACCGTATTCCTATTATGTTAATATGTGTGTGCAAATTAGTTAGTAGTTTAAAACCTATACATACTTAAGGTACTATACAAGAAGATATGTCAAAGAAATAATCAATCCTCCCAAGTTTCCTTCATATGCTACATCTATAGCTTTTCTTCTTCCTTCCTAATTACAAACCTTAAATAGAATTCGTGCCTCATATCGAATTTACCGAGTATCATAATTCCTCCAGGTGGTAAAGATACCTCGAGACAAGTGCTGGGCATAGAAGCCACAGGGCATAAATCTGCAAAGAAGTAAAAAGCTAACCTTTGCAAACAATATGGCTTCTCTCTCACTTACCAACTTTACATTTCCCTGTATGGCCCCGGAAGATGACTGGTTAGCCAGAGACGGGTAAGATTCCTCAAGGGAGGAACAACCTAAGACAGGCACAGTCGCAGGGGGGCCATCAGGTGAGAATTTGGGGATCAACAGAGGTGAGGCTCAGAACCTCACCCCCCCTGCTTTGAGAGAAATCTTCTGCATCCGTGGATGTCTTGCTGCCCTTGTCTAGCCTGGATTAATACTTAGTCCATAGGCACACACCTGATCATCTGATCATCTACATTTGCCTTCTTACAGCACTAAACTATGTTTTCTACCTTTATCTTGCATCTACCTACCACTTCAGCATTTTATTAAAAATAAAAATAATAATAATAATAGGAGAAATGTGGGATCAACATATAAATCAAGTACAAAAATCAAATGAATATTCATATTTGACCTGATGGTTTATAGGTCATATTGCATGATCAAAACCAAAAGTTTCTGTGATGAATGCCCTTGTACTGTTCACCATGTAAGAATTTATTCACTCTGTAAGAATTCGTTCACCATGTAAGAACTTGTTCGTTATGCTTCAGAAGATTGGAGACTGACGAGAATTAGGCTTGAGATGGATTAATGATTGTACATTGAGCATTGACCCCCCTATACTGAATTTTATTGTTGTTAACAACCATTTGATCAATAAATATGAGAGATGCCCTCTCAAAAAAAAAAAAAAAAAAAAAAAAAAAAAAAAAAAAAGATATATGTTGATATTTTTAATCACTGGTCTTTTGAGAAAGATTGTTAAATGGTACCTCTATATCTTTCAGGTATCACAAATGGGAGGCAGCAGATATATGGAGATATGAGTTTATAACTCTGAGAACCCAATCTAAGTCTTAGTAAAATATCTGAAGTTTTTGGAATCTCAAAGTTATTATCCAAGAAGCGATGATTATATTTCTGAACTGTGGTTATTGTCAGGATTATGCCTAATGTCTGAAAAATTTTCATTAACTATGAAGATTTTATAGCTTTATAAATTATATACAGTATATGCAAGATACAATGGTAATGACATGAGATAAGACTATATTAGATACTTTCATGAGTGTATGTCATTGATACATGCTCAAAAGTTAGGTCAGAAGACACTTACCTGGGATATGGCTTAATTTTACATTTTCTCCAGCAACTGTGAATTCCTGGAGAACTGAATTTCCTAAAATTTAGTTTCCTCATATATTGTGAAATAATGTTCTAAAAGGGGGAATTTTAATATCTCATGGAGTTGCTATGCCCATATCAGAGTAAAACAATCCCATATTTTTCCCTTCCCTCAGAAAATATTTATTGAGTCCCTATGATATCCTAAACACTAGTTTTCAAACAATATTGATATGAAGTCCAGGATATTGATTTCATATCTCTGTGGTGCTGTCCTTTATAAAAAACATATATGAGACAGAATCCTCTTTATTTGACACAAGAAACATAGCCATAAATTTAATTAGAATGTGAATGATGTTACAGATTTCAGAATATTTTCCCAAGCAGGAGCTATGTTGATCAATCAGGCTCCTGACAATTTGGGTGTCATATTACTCTTGTTTAGCAAAGAAATATGCATTATCTCAAGCTTATCCAAAATGAGTAGACTTTGAGGTTTCATTGAACTTGTTTCTATAGCCCGCAGAAGCCCCAAGATGAGTTGTAGGAATGGAGATTTTGATGTCTGTCTTCTAGAAAATTATCTCTTCTTTTTTTCTTAAAACTCAAAAATTGTAGAGTGCAGTCAATTAGAATTTCGACTTCTAAGGACTCTCAGAATTTCAGGTGTATTTTCAGCATTTTGATTGAAGGGAACTATTGGAATGTCTGGCTGAAAGTAACTACGATAAAAAAAAAGAAACCAAAGATAATTTTTTAAAGTAAATATATGGCATTTGCAGGTAAAATTGCTGTATTTCGAGAATATCTCACCTGGCTTTAGTGCGTCTCCATACAATAGGTGTTTCCAGCTGGGGGAGAGAAAATAGTTCATCTCCATATGAGTAGGTAATTACAAGGGCGAGGGAGGGCTTATCCGGGCTGGAGAGGTTGGGCAGGGCCTCTCCTTTTGCGGCCTGGTCCAGGGAGACGCTGGGGAGCAGAAATCGATGACTGCTTGTAATAAATAAACTTTATTTCTCCCTTTGACTGATTTTGATTTTAAAGGTATTTGCCTGGATGTTCCGCTCTGAGTTACACCATTCAACAGTATTCTGCCATATGGTAAATGCCAATCCCTATGTGTGGTGAGGTCATGAAAGAGAGAAATTCCAAATATTTTCCTGAATTTTTAAGCAGAGGTTTACTTTAATTCTAATTGAATATTAAGCTTCTGCAATATAAATGCTCCTTCGCTTAACTGTTTGTAGAATTACCATCACATTGCATCTTATGTAAATCTGTATGAAAATCCAAGTGCATGGTGAGCATGGAATTTTTTTAAAAAAAGACAAATAAGGATTTTTCTATATTGATAATAACATCCTTAGGATCAAATAGGTTTAATTTCTAGGCTTGTTCTTAAAAGTGCTAACGACTCTGTCAGGATATGACTCTTCCCATTTACGTTTCCTAAGCACCTAGTTGCTACAAGTATGCATTCTCTCGGAACAGATTTCCTATAGTTGATTAGGTTTCTACTTAAATTACTGCCCCATTCCAGACCTGCATCCTGAGATGATTACAGGGTACTTTGTTGGGGGTTTTAGGAATTCCAAAACTTTCCAGTAATATGTTTAGAGACATTTGAGTTAGTCCCAACAGATGGCTAATTACACCTATTGTGGGGTGATTTAGTTCTCAGAGGCAATCTTATTTGGAGATAGGACAGCTCACTGTTTCCATGATGTTACACTAAATTTGGAAGGAGCATTAGAAATAATCTCCAACTTCTTCATTATAAAAATGGAAGAATTTGCTTTGATAGAATAATTGGGTAAATCACTTATGAAAAGAATTTCACGAATCTGTTGGACTCAATATGCAAAACAATATGCATATATTTGCACTGAGGGGCAGGGGTATCTTTAAGTGCTTAGAATGAGGTTAAAGAAACAATATACCCAATGTTCTCTTTGTCCAGATAAAAAAAATGCACTGTATGTCATTAATACATGCTAATACATAGGTATATTTACTCCCACTGTGGGAAAATTGGGGGCTGTTTGGCAAAGAAAGTAATATTTGATCTGTATCTGGAAGAGCAAGTAAGATTTGATAAGCAAAGATAAGGAGGACATGATAATATTTTAGGAGGCAATCATGTTAATCAAGGCATAGTGGCTTTTATAATGGAAGCAAAAAGTATGTTGAGTTGTGTATAATGAGAGATATGTGACTAAAAGCTCATTGAGCTGGAGGAAATCAAGATACACACTAAAGAATTTGGGTTTTGTTCTATAGGAAGTTAGAAGTCATTGAAAATATTACCAAAGTAAGGGAAGAACATAATCAGAACTTAACTCTAAAAGATAACTCAGCCACAAAAACACTGTCTTTACACACATATAAAAAAGGATGAGGATTTTTCTGGCTAGAGTCAAACTGTCTATGGCAGATGGGAGATATCTGAAAATTTATGTTTGCCATAAAATCTCTGCTGATATTTTGCAACATATATCAAACATACCTGTGATGTTTAATACTTAAATGATTTTTCAAATGTTTTGCCTGCTAAATTGCTTAAAATCACCTTCCTCTCATATCTCAAGTAGAGGCACATATTTATCTTGTGATTTTATCTAACCCTTGGTTATAACCCTACAGTTTCTAGCCTAAGTTTTAAAATAAGAAGCTGAAGTCATATTAAAAATTTGAATAATAATGATATTAATAGTGAAACAATAATAAATAACAGAGATAGCAGTAATTATCATTTATAAGTCACCATAAACATGTGCTTTACTTTCAGGATCTGAATAATCCCTCACAACTGTGATACAAATATTATTACTGTCCTTATTTTATAGGTGACTAGTCTAGAGCTTGGAAACTAGTGAAATAGCCTGAGGTCACAGAAATATTAAGAATGTATCTGGTATCAAACTTAAAAAAATAAAATAATCAGTTGTTTAACAAAATCAGTTTATTCAGGAGCAGCAAAGGAATTGCAAACTGCAACAAGCAAACTATGTCAAACTACAAGCAAGTCTGAAGAGACAAAGGGAAGGTCAGCTTTTATTAGGTGTTAGGAGGAAATTGGGGAGGGTTGTTTTAAACAGAAGTTTATTGGAGAACAGAATTTGACGTTGGAGGTTTCTCACTGGCTGCAAGCAATGTCCTCCCTTGTCAAGACAATAATTACTTTCCTTCTTCCCACTGGCTATGCAGTGTGCAAGGAGTGGCCGTGTAAGAGAGCTCACCATTTGGAGCTTCCCAACAACTCCATCTTAAATTTTACTAATTTCTCACTGAAACAGTAACTAATCAACCAAAATCCCCTCTCCAAGAGATTATCATTTATATTATTGGGGCATATTTTATTTACACATACACACACTCACAAGCATGAGGAATTTTGAAATTGTATTCTATATGCAAATGCATCATTTTTGTAATTAGAAAATTGTACCCTGTTTTTTCTCTAACGATTTTTTAAGTTTCTATTTACTTTTGGGGGCAAAGCATATGAAAATAATTCTATGAAAAAGATTATTTGCTTCCTTTGGATCCAGTGATAAAAGTTTATGATCCTCATGAGCAAGTTTTACTGTTTCATCTTAAGGCTACCTCTTCCAAAAGATGACTATAACCAGGTAGGAAAGAGAAAGGTAGATGGGATACAAAATCACATGGCTACTCCAAGAGAAATCTCTGAGATGCCTTCCAAAGACACAGCAAGCTCTTTGGGAATATATGCAGTATAAACAACCTCCTCTGCTATACCCAGATCTTATGCCCATGCTCTGAAGTTCCACGTGATGCTGCTTTGCAAAAGGAAAATTCTAGTGTCATTTCAAACACTTCTACCTTCCTAACCTCCAATACTTAATCAATCACCAAATTGTTATTTTTACCTCCTAAATATTTCTCAAATTCACCTCTTCTCATATCCACAACAAATGATCTCACAGCTAAGCCATCACAGTAGCTTTATAAATAAGATACCCACATGTGGTTTGCCCCTTTCTCAAACCATCTGCACATCATAGCTAAAATGATTTTTTTGTACAGCAAATATGATCAGTGTTCTGATTAACTGTGTTTTGTTTTGCTTTAATGCATGGAAATTATTTCTACGAACACTAGTGCAATAGAAAGAGAAGGAGTGGAGATAGAAAATGAGAGGAAAGGATGAAATATTAAAGACAGGCATCAGTTGTATCTATAGACTATCTTTAGTTTTTAAAGAAATCTGAAGGAAATATACAAAAAGCATTAATATCTCTTTACTGTCAGTGGTTCCCAGGAGTCTGAAATATTATTTTCTGATTTTTTCCATTTGTTTTATTTATTCTTTTTTTAATTAAAAGATTGTTGATGTGCTTTTAATACAATGAACACATTATATACACAGATTACCAGGCCCAACATGATCTGCTCCATCTCTCTAGGCTCAGGCTATCACAGTATCCCCACTGGCTAAACAGTAGTCCTTCCCAGTGCTGGGAGGAAGATCTGGAGTTCAGTTTAGTGTAACTTAATCTGAGATGTCTATTTACTATGCAAGTAACTACACCAAAAAGGCAGTTTAAATATGGGTGAGGAGTCTAGGAGAGAGGCAGAAATCTAGAGGGAGAATTTGGCAGTCAATGCATATAGACGATATTTAATGTCGTGAAGGTAGAGGAGATCACTAAAGGAGAAAATACAAAGAAGAGAAGAGGACCAAGGATTAAGCTGGGTGGTTTTCTAATTTAGAGACATTGCAGAACAACGGAGAAGCCAGCAGAGGACACTGAAAAAGAAGAACAAGGGTCAGAGTTAAACCAAAAGAGGTGATAAAAAAACTGTGTCAAGGAGCAAGAGAGCCATTGTGGCAGATCAGGTGGTGCCAAAAAGTCATAGTAAAATGAGATTGGAATAGATGACAGGATTTAACAAGGGGGGAGGTGGTTTCATTGAGGACTTTGACAAGAGAATTCTGGGGCAAAAACTTGACTGCTATGTTTTTAAAGAAATAATGTGTTTGAGAAAAAATGAGATAATGAGTAGAGACCATAATTTATATATTCAACTACTATTGAAGTTTTGTTTCAGTGCAATTCATTACTATTATAAATAACAGAAAATAACAGAGCAATACATTTTTTAATTGGTTATTTTCTAGATGATTATTTCCTGGAAGTAAAATTATTGAGTGAAACATTCAAAATATTTTCAAAAATAAATCTTGTTGCATATTGTTATGCTGCCGAAAAAAAATTGACACCCTCCCCTTTTCAATTGTTAGATGTTATTATTCTTATTTTCTGCATTGTATGAACAGAATTTACAAAAATATTTTCATAAATAATGATGAAAGGAGTCATCTTTTCATTTATAAGAATGTGTTTCCTGCTTTATTAGTAGATGTGATACTGGCTGCTAGATTGTCTGTATTTTTTATTATTAAATCAATAATATATGTTTATCATAGAAAATAGGACAATTCTAAAACATTATGGCAAAAATGGGAGTCTCTGTTAACTGGCATATTTTTATATCTTTGGATAAATTGTTGCAACTTTCATCATAATGATTCCAGAAAGTTCTTTTGAGAAATATTCCTTTTCAATTCCTGCTGTTGCTACTTTTGTGCATGGCCCAACCAATGGCAGAGTAATTACATGACTTCCACTTTATAATTGATACTTCTACACCCACTGCTTAGGACAGGACTGAGTAATTGGGGAAATTTTTCACAAATATCTGTTGAATAAATGACTAAATAAATATTACTTAATTCTGTCTTCTATCATGTGTCAAAGATTTCTTCAACCCAGCTTTACCAGTTAATCTTTTTCATTGCTCTTTGGAGCATAATAAGCAACTGTGTTTTTAGAATGTCTTTATTTACCCCTACATCCACTCTGAAGTCCTTTAATCTAGAGCAAGGATTGGCAAACTACAGCCTGTGGACCAATTCCATCCTATCACCTGTTTTTGTAAAGAAGGTATTGAACTTTAATTGTTCATCTATTTTAAATTTGCTTTTGTGTTCCTCTCTCTTTTGGTATAACACAGCAGAGTCACTGATCAAAAAAAAGAGAGAAGGTTTTCTTGAACTCTGCCATTTGCATTCATTATGTATTGTCTGTGGCTGCTTTTGCCTAACAAGTGCAGAACTGAGTAATTACAACAGAGTTTTTATGGTCTGAAAAGCCTAAAATATATACTCTCTTTCTCTCTACAGAAAAAAGTATTTGCCAACCCTGATCTATACCATATTTCTCCAACTTTCTGCACTTTACACTCTTAAAACTGTTTGAGGATATCAGAGAATTTTTGTTTATATGGCTTATGCCTACTTATGTTTATTATATTAGAAATAAAGTCCAAGAAAGATAAAATAATTTATTAATTCATTTAAAATAACAATAATAAACACATCTTAATATGTTATATTTTCTAGAAAAATAACCGTATTTTCCAAAACAAAATAATGTAGTGACATGAGTGTGCTTCACATTTTTACAAATCTTACCATTTAGCTAAATTGCTTGGAAGTCAGGAAAGAGGTAAACAAGCTAGTAGACAATGCTGAAGCTCAAGAACTGCCTGAAGTTTTGTTGTCTCACTGTTAAACTGGAGGTGTCACTCTGTTACGCTTGCTTACAGAATTCTAAGACAATGAGTAGATTACATATGTAAATATCAAGTCTGTACTGGTGCTTTATTGTATAGCTAGCTTCTATGATGTCACCCTAAAATATGTGGCGTCTTTAGCATTAGCATATTAACCATGACAGCTCTAAGGCTGACTGTATCAGGACAAAAAGAGGGCATAGTCCCTGATCTTCCCCATTCAAAGAAAACACCGCCTATCTTGATGACTATTCCATTGAACCCCAGCCCAACAGTAAGCTAAACCTTTTATAAGAATGCAAGAAGAGACACCCCAAACAGAGCTGCTCACCTCTCAAGCATGTCCTGACTCCTTCCTTGAGTGTGTACTTTTGCTTTAATAAGCTACCCTTTGCTTTTCCCTACTCAGCCTACTGGTGAATTCTTTCTAGATGGGAGTCAAAAACCCTCTCCTGGGTTGAGGTCTCACCTAGTGCTCAGGGAGACCTACCCTGATTGGATGTCCTGACAAAATCAGGAAAGGGTCTACAGCATTATCTACTAAAATAAAGATTTGGAGCAAGTAACATTGTAGGGTTTGTTCTAATACATATGTGATTTTCAGGAAAATTTCATTTAAAAGTAATGGAAAACCAGGCAGAGAGCCTTTGCAGAAACAAAGAAAAGAGAAATGATTAAGTTTAAAAACCAGCTTCGTTATATCTGTATGCAAAAATACTTTATTAACCAAAAAAGTATTAATTTGCATATAATGTTTTCACATGTCCATCATCAGATTCTTTGGCTTGTCTAATTCCATTACCTGGAATCTCTAAATTAATCTTAGATTATAAGAGTGATAAGAGTGATAATATTTACAATGTATCTTACAGTAATAAGACTTCTAGCATTTCATCATTAATATTTATGCTGGACTTTATTTTAATTATAAATATGAATATCAGTTATAACAATAATTATATAAAAGAGTTGTTATACACTGCATTTTCTATTCCCCCAAATTCATATGTTAAAATCCTAACCCACAATGTGATGGTATTTGGGAACTTTGGGAGGTGATTAGGTCCTGAGGGTGGAGCCCTCATTAGTGAAATTAGTGCCCTTGTGGGCAAAATCCCAGAAATCTCCCTCTTCCTTTTTCTCATGTGAGAACACACAGAGAAGATGGCCAACTATGAACCAAAAAATGTGTTTTCACCAGACAGCAATCTGCCTGCGACTTGTTCTTGGATTTCCTAGTCCTTAGAACTGATTTGTGTTGTTTATAAGCCACCCAATCTATGGTATTCTATTATAGCAGCCTGAGTGGACTAAGAAATGAGTTATAAATATAGATTACAAATGAGAGCCTACTTTCATCAGAAAATACGCTACAAAAGGATTTTAAAATATATGTTCTAGCTAAATCAATTTCAACTTGTATTATAACCATCTTTATATTGTATATAATTTAAAATGCAAAATTAAATAAAACATTTAATACATATTAAAATATAATTTATAATACAAACAGTTCTATTATGACTATATTTATCTGTTATAACTATTGTAGATGGGGAAAAAGAAACTAAAAGTTTACATAATTTGGTCTCCTAACCAATATTCATACTATTCATAACAAAACACACCTTAACATTTTAAATTATGATTTTGAGAAACTATGTCTAAGAAACTCAGTATTGAAGTTTTCTTCATGTATCAAGTGGTTTATTACTGTGTAAGAAGAATATACATATATGTTGATAAGAAACTGTTGGAAAATATATGGACTCAAAATCCCTGATCTAGACATAATTTATGTCTATCACCACTTTTTTATTATCCTCCTGACACTAACTGAAACCTGTGAAGAAGTGATCCTGAGAGAAATGGATAAATATCTACAAAGTAATCTATTTTAAATAAGCATGTTACATTTAATTTGATATAACCAATAGAATTTCTTAACATTTACCTCTTAGTTTTCAACTTAAAGAATGTCAAATAAAATAATGCAGGAAAAACTTACAAATTTATGGTAACAATAGCTTCAAAATGTCACATCAGAAGTGGAGAAGCTGAATGTCAGTTATAACATTTATGAGTAATAATGTCTAAGGAACACGTGACTTTTCTCCCCTTATTTTTAAAAGAACTATTAGTAAGAATACATTCAGAAAGTTTGATAGAATAATTTTACTGATCATTTGAGTAGACACAGCTAACCGGGACTCATGATGTGAGAAAAGTAGAGGGTCCTAATGTATTTTTCTCCTGCCCACCCTAGTTAATAACTACCTGCTTTGCTCTTTATTTAATTCCTTCTTTGATCTTAGAACAAAGCTTAGTTGTTACTTATTTATGGAAATTATTTTCTCTTGACTCCTTGTTCAAATGCCTTTACATTGGCATTGCAATATTCTCTTCTTTAAAACTTTTTCTCATTATAATTTTACTTGCACTTTTAAGTATTTAATTAATGTTTGTAAATTTCTGGAGGACAAAGATCTTTCATTTTTGTTGTTGTTATTTTAGTATCGTTCTAGCCCTAGGACAATTCAATGCCTGACACAGAGAACTATGCAATAAATAACTAGTAAATAAAACACAAGATGTGTTTTCTTATATAGGAATGTATTTGTGAAGGATTACTTTTTTCTAAACCGAAACAACATAAAACTTTCTGTTAATTGGGCAGGGAGCTAGAATGGACTTGAGTGAGGGGTGGAGAGAAGAATAAAAATAAGAGACCAAAGATCCATTACCACATATTATTAGGAATTCTATGCTTTGAGTTTTTCCTTTCCTTTTTTTCTTTCTTTCAAATGTATATAGGCAGCTATGGAATGAATAGCCTTTTTCATCTCTGATTTTTCCAGCAATTCGAAACATAAAAGAGCCCTGAACACTCTCAAAAGCCTAGCAACATTTGGAAAAAGTCAATGGCATAAGAATTAGCCATTGAACATGTGTTGCTGTGGTAAGTAGTGGTAGAATTAGGTCTTTGATTGAATGTACATTTTTCAAATTTCCTTTAAGACCTTGAAAGCCTTTTTGGTTGGTGTATTTTAAATTTACATAACCTTCTAGAAATTTCTACTTTCTTAATTTACTACACTTAGGAAATGATACAAATATTTCAAAAATTTGGAAAAAATATATATTTTCAACACATTGAGAAATCTCACACACGCAAACACACACAAATGTGATTTGCATATTATGACCAGCCTTAACAGATTCCAATCCTGAATTATTAATAATTTCTGTGGTAAGGTAAAAGATTGGTTTGTATAGAATATACTGAAATAGAGTAAATAAAAATTATATATCAAGTCAGCGATTAATTTATGCTGATATGTATATAAATGATACCAAAACTTTCACATCTGGGTCACTCTTATTGAAAATACATAAAAGGGGAAATGAAGCATACAAAATACATGTTAGAAGAAAATGCTTTTCCAACAGAAAAGAGGTTTGCTTGTTAAAAGACAATTTAAGAAAAATAGGATCAGCATTTGCCACCTTACACAAGTCAGATGTGATATTTATAGCTGGATATTCAGCCTGTAGATTTCCATAAAAGTTTTAAATATGCATTGAAAATATGAGGGATCATCTTCAACATGAACTCTATCCATCAGTAATGTTCAACCCATTTTACTCTTATTCATATTTCAGTATGGCTGTGGAAATTTTAAATATATTCGGTGTTTCTCATTATACTTAGAAGTTTTAGTTTTTTTAAATTTTCTTTCCACTATCTATTTGTATATGTGGGTGTCTGTAAGCCTCTCCCGAGAAGTTGTAGGTGGTTTTCTAGGAGGACCACTTATCAAAGTGGGTTACTATACACGCACTAAGTGGCGGGTACTAATGACAGGACAGCTCTAATCTTGCTTTTTCTTCTTATAGGATTTGTTTTTTTTATTTAGTGATGTGAAATTTCTCTCAAAAGACTTGCTTTCACTTTACTATGAATAAAATATCAAACGTTCACTTGACTAGGATTGATCAGAATAACAGCAAATACTAAAGAAATGCTGTCATGTGGTGAAACTCTTTTTTCAAATATCAAAGTATTATCAATATTAACACAAATAACTCTTCAAATTGTCCAGTGTGTATGGCTTCCAAATACTTTTCCATGTTCTGCTTCTGCCCAACTATAACACAGAGGTCAGTACATAGTGGACACGCAAAGATCAAAGGATGGGTTGCTCCTCCTCAGTAACTTCTGATGCTGTCACATTTGAGTGGTCCAATTTAGCTTTCCGTTTCCTACTTACTTTATTTGCAAAATTAGAGTGATGGTTTGCATGCTTATAAGGTCTCTACTAACTTCGAGATTATTTAAGTCTCTGAGGAGTAAAAACAAAGCTGAGAGGATAAATGATTTACCAAATAAACTAGTAAGCAGTACAACCTGGAATACACCCAAATTATCAGATTTTCTAGTAAACATTTTGACAGTAAAAATGACCAGAACATCTGTAATAACAATAGAAAGATGAGAATACATTTAATTTTTTTATCTCTTTGTGTTTCTTTGATATAAATAATAAGAGCATTGTAACTGCTAAAATTAAATGCACATCATATTGAATCTAATCTTTACTTCCATGTGCCAGAGAAAATAAGCAAAATAATCATGTCTAACACTTGTATGACACATCTGTAGTTTATAAAATACTTTGTCAAACAAATGCTCATGTGTACAAGGAGGTTTCAATGACAACTGCATGCAGTAAAAGAATACTCTTTCACATAAATGTTCTGATTAGACCAGTGCACTAGCACACTCTGAATTGGCTCTCAGAGCTTTAAAATGTGCAGTTTATGTAATTATGTGAACTTTTATTATAACACTTCATTATTTACGAACGTGATTATATAGTATTCAGTTGTGATCTGTGACAAGCGGACACAGGAAATAGCACAAATAACAATGCATGTATCTCACAAATTTTATTTCAGACAAGAGATTATCACAAAATCCACTAAAAAGAGAATTTAACAAATATCAGTTCTGGACCTCTGTATTTATAGATCCATCAATGAAAGCTAAAATATCTAGAGAACTGATTCTCAAATGCTACTACCTTTTTATGTCTTCCCACACAGTAGTATCATGAAAATGGTTTTTCTCTACTTCCAAATATATCTAGAATTAGTGAAAAATTAATAGACAATAAACACCATGTGCCCTAATGGAGGACATGGACTCGCATGGACAGTAGAATTCAAGAAATGACCCCAGTGAAAAATAAGCAGGAAAGAAACTGTTTTGAAAGTAATATGCAATCAGAAAAAGAGGTCAGCAAGATAGAAAGGTTTCAATAAATTTAGTGGAAATAGTAAGTTTGAATTCACATTAAAAACAGAAGAGAACAGAATTTATGTTTGGTTTCAAAAGCTAATCATATTGTAATTATTTTTTTAACATGCTGTCTTGACCTAGTTTTGAGGGCCCGGCTAGGGCTGATCAGTTTCCCTTGAGCAATTGATTAGGGTTGTACCTCAACCACTCCCCATACTGGGCTTTCACACTTTGCTCACTATACACCTGCCCTAATCACTCCAGTGCCAGCTACCATGGACTGGGAACAGCTCTGTACTCCAGGGCCTGTAAAATTACTCAGATTACTTAATCCAAAGGGAGGCATCAAAATTTAGCTAACCCCACTATAGCTGCCATATACAAGCTGCTGCTCCAGCTCCAGCTTGCTGTAACCCTGTCCCGTGGTATAATTCCCTGTGTGACCCTGCCTGACAGCCTTCTCTTGTTTGCAGGTGTACGCAAGAAAAACACTGTTTTTATCTACCCAAATGTCATTGTATTGGGTCCCTCTATAAAAGAATCCTTAAATCTTATAAAACACATGTGAAGGCTCATCTCTCTTAGATGGCAAATATAAAAGAATCACAATTTACAGCTATGAGAAAACATATATTGGGTTTGTGCAAGAGAGAATGCATTTCTAATATAGAAGCAATAGGTGTTCCTTTAGAAGAGGTCGAAGAACAATTGAAAATTAAATTTTCTGAAATGATAGAATGTCTACTGAAGAAAGAATGTAGACTTTGCGAGGATCTTGATTCAATGAAACACGATTGAAATCTAAACCCATACCTAGATATAGGACAGCAAATTTGGGGGCTTGCAAAATTAAATAAATAAGTAATCCTACAAAGGAAAAACAGGAAATCAAAATAAAGTTACTGAGAAGAATAAAATCAAGTGGAATCTACATACTAAATAGCATTTCAATGGAGCTGAAGAACTATACAATCCAATATTTTTCATATCCAGTTAAAGATGTCTTTCTTGTGTATTAAAAATTAAAAATTCTCAACTAAGTAAACTGGCAGAAATCATACAACTTATTTAAGCTTTTTAACATTGTATATACCTCTATGTTTGCTATAGTATTCATTGTAGTTTTGTGTGTGTTTCTTTTCTGCTTTTCTTAGAAAAAAGATAATTTGTGTACCTAGACCATAAAAAAAAAGAACAGATATGGGTTAGACAGTCATTATATTAAAATTATAAGAAATTAAGTTTTAAGCACAGAAATAAAATTAATTAACACTAAAGAACTGCCAAAAAAAAGTATAGAAAACCTCAGATGAATAGATTTTTTTCTTGGAAGATAAACTTAAAAATTATGAAATGACTATCTAATAATATCTGCCTAACATCATTAGTTTTATTTTAAAAGTATGATCAAGATAGAAGTAGAAGAGTGGTAACATCCAAACTACATGGGCATCAAAACTTCCACTTATTTTATTGATTTTAAAATTTGTGATATAAATAATAAAGATTGTAAAATATGAAAAACAAGCTAGAATCAAACAAAGCTATACAATTACTAAACTTAGCTAAAAATAAAAAATAATATAATACACAAACTGCAATTTCATTAAAGATAGGAAAGATAAAAACAAATCTAATGAAATTGAAGCAAAATGAGGAAAAAGCAGATAATAGCAGATATGAATAAAAACATAAAACAAGACAATGATTTAAGAACCTAAAAGACAATTTTTAAATTAAAAAATAATTCAGACAATAAAAAGCTATTAAAAATATACAAAATAAAGAAGCTGCTTTTTTTAGGCTCTTAGTAGGTGTGCTCTTACCAGACTCTGTTTGGCATTAGGCCATCAGTCTGTTTTGAGAAATTTTACAGGGCAAGGAACTCTGAAACTTGCCAAAGTCTTTGTTTAAGGATGCTGAGGACTATATATTCTTCTACATTTTGAACTGCCATGTGTATGAGAAACCCTTTAGAAAAAAAAAATGCTGTTGAGAAATTCAGATTGTGTTATAAAATACACATTGAAAATTTTATATGAATGATAATTCTCATTTTACTTTGCCTTCTAGGAATCTGATAACCAGATGTTCTGCTTACCTCCAAAAAAGAATAAAAATGGTACTTGTTTTCACAACTTACAGTTGTGCTTTGACACTAGAACTTTCCTCATGTACTTTCCTGCCCTGACTTTTCTATTCCCTATTTCCTTGCCTAAAAAAGTTCTTTTTTATCTCATTATATGGTATGCTTCACTGTATGGCACACCAAATTTTTCAGGATGTCAGAATAACAATAAACTACATTTCAAACAATCAATTAACATTATAGTCTGACCAACAATCAGCTAAAGATCTGTAACTACCAAACCAATTCCATGACATTTTTATAGTTTTATTTCCTATTATATAAAATAAAGGATCTTATCTAATTTTATTAACCTCTCAAATGTTTTTCTACTTTGAAATACCCTGATGTAAGATTTTTGTTTTTTGGGTTTTTGTTTGTTTGTTTGTTTGTTTGCAATATATATGGGAGTCTTTACCAAACTAAAGGCACTTTAAAGAAATCTGTAAAGAGTCTTTGACCTACACTTATACTTCATATTGGTATTCTTCTTATGATAAAGATACATACATGTATGTTAAAACTCCAAGTCCTCAGCCTTCATGGAGTTTATTTTCTAGGTGGAGAGAGACAGGAAACAAGTATAAAGTACAAGGCAGTATTAGAATCTTCAGCAGGAAGTATGCTTAGGCAGGACAGTGAAATAGACTTTGGTCGGCTAGGGAAGACTTTTTTTATGAAAAATACTGTGGCTGCAGAGGAAAGAGAATATTGATGGCCTAAAGCAGAATGTGGAACAGCCCAGAAACAGGGGAGAGAAATGAAAGGAATTCATTTGTTTCTATGGTTTCATATTCTAAGAGCAAGATAAAAGATGGAATAGGAAATAGAGCTGCGTAAGAGTTTGGTAAGCCATGATTAGGAATGTGAACTATTTCTTTAGAGCATTGGGAATATACTATGGATTTTACTCAGTGTGCTGTGACTGGAAGTACGCTTTAGAAAGATTATTCCTTTGGCTAACCAGAACGGCTACCTTTCAGGAGTGGAAGAGAAAAAGAGAGCAACTCTTTAGTGTGTTACTTCTATTATCTAAGGGATATATAACAACACGTCACTAATAAAATAGCCTTGTGAAGATTATTTACCATGATCCATTTACCCTTCATGCAATAATGACCTAGAAATACCAAGTCTTGAATCAAACCTGGCTAAATTTGACTTCGTATTTAGCACAGCTCTTTGAATTGCATGTACTTTTCTATAATCAGTATGTAAATACTTGGCCATAAAGGTTTTAAAACATGTAACTATAATCGCATATGTAAGAAAAACAAGTATTTCTTTCCACCCGATTTAGAAATTCCAAGTGCTCCTTGGGGGTAAATGGAAGTTTTCAATCAGAATTCCTGCCTGGCCTTGATAGTGCTACACATATAAGGGTTTGTTTGCACATCAATGTGATGTTTACCCAGGCAGAGCCACTGCTCAGTCACAGGACTGTTGGCCTGGGGAAAAGGGTGGATAGGAGCAGCCATTCTCTCAGCTCTCCGTTTCTGGTGCATAATTGGTCAGGCACGCCCCCCGCCCCGCCCCCTGTCCCGCCCCCTGCCGCCACTCCGCCAGTCAGCAGGGAAGGGGCGGGAGAGGAAGTGGAGAGTGGAGGCAGGTGGGAAGAGAGAGCCGAGCAGTGGGGTTGGGATAAAAGCACCGCAGGTTGCGGGGCGGAGACTGAGCCAAGAGAAATAAACCTTGAATCCCCAACCTACCCTTTTGCGAGTCTTCCTGTGGTCTCATCTGATTCATAGGGAGCTTTCCCCAAGCAGGGAACCCGCTTCCTCCCGGAGCCACCCTTACCATAATACAACTTTTAAAAATTGCTGAAACTCCTCGAAAACATATAGATGGATTCTTTCTAAATCTACTAAAACTGTCTAAGTGTTCATTTAATGACATTCTATCATCCACAGAGGGTTCAAAAGATTGCAAAGTGTGGAAGATGTGAACAGTGTCTGGTACTTTTGAAAAGCAAATGTTTAATCTCAAAAAATTTTGAATTAATATTACCTATGGTGCCCAAATGATATCTGCTAAATAAATCTACAAAATGCTAGTAAAGCTCTGTCAAACACAGTTCTTTACAAGGAAATTAAACACTGACTAGAATTTTAAGAAGTGTTTTGTTTAATAAAATCATGGTATCATAAGTTATTATTCAAGAACTCTGTCTTTTGTGTTTTCCACTTGGAATTTTACAGGAGGTATTTTAAATATCCCAAAGTATTCTTTGACCTGTTTTTGTAGTAAAACTTTAGAATAAAAAGTAGAGATTCCATAGAAAATGATACTGTATGATTTTGTTTTTAGAACAGAATATATGGAATTTATATTAAAAGTAAAATGTATACAATTTATTCATGTAAAGTAAAATGAGAAAAACCCAGAAAAATCAAGCACAAAAAGCTTAATTTTCTTCTTTTATATCACTTTTTTCACACAAGTGTCTTTTAATATAGAGATATTCCTGATGAAAATAGACATATAGACTTAAAATCAGTGTTAATGATGCTAAAATGTGGTCACAAACTTTCTGAAATACTGCTTTCACTTTCAGAAAGAAATAGTAGATTAATATACCTTTACTTCTGAGAAAGTAGAGAAGTTAAGCATGCTCTGTCTGGTCCATGCATGGAACAGCATAATTTTCATTTGTGTCAATACATTATCCACCACACACAAATCTATTGGGTCTAGAATCTGGTTAAGTTCCATTTCTATAAATGGTCACTAGGGTGTTATGTGACAGACCTTTTAAAAAATGGTGAACTGTAATGATCTTTATAGCAAAGATAATATCTGGCCAGGAAAATCCACTATAGTTAAAATAAGTAATTTCTGTCCTGCTTATGAAACTTGATCATGTATTTTTAATGTGACAAAATAGAGTAATACAATATTAATTCTATTTTTCCTGTGCTATATTATATGCCTTTGAAATCTGGTCAATAAAAAAAAGAATGTTCTGATCATAATCAGTGGAACAGAACAAGCTGCTGTGCATTTGTAGGTTCATTGCTGACATTCAGTGATATTTTTAAAGTAAGTATTAAGGAAATACCTGTGGTCATGTGATATAATCAAGGCTCTGAGCAATTATGTAGTTAGAAAATCTGAGACAATGTCACCATAATTTTTGTGAAACTTACGGCTAATGTAAGCATAATTCAAACATTTAGTTTTACATGTATTTGTATATGCATATATACTTTTAATTTCAGATATTCACGATTTTAGCATTAGCACTAAGCCCATTATTTATATGGTTTTCCTGCAACAAGAGAGTGAACTTCTCAAAGAAATATTATGTTTTATTTATCTTTATATTCACTGGATCTAGTCTTTCCTACAGTGGGTATTCAGTGGATAATTTTATTTTTAAAAGTACATATTCACAAAACAGGAATATTTATTTAAAAAATGTTTTAGAATATAGATTTCCTAACACCCATAGCTGTTAGGTAACAGTTGAAAGAAACTGACACATTCAGATAAAATCAGAGAAGTGTCTTATGATTCTCTCTCCAGCACTTTGCCACCTTAATCTTTCTTTTGCTGAAAAATGCTTACTGAAGCATCCATGAGATCCTTGTCACTGAGATACTTTGAGCAAATGGGGAGAAAGTTTTCAACACACTACAGTTCTTGCTCATGTTCAATTTAGTAATTACTGTTGTATCATGCTTGTATGTTTTATTTCCAAAATAGGGATAATTTGCAGTGTTTCATTGACTTTTCTTCCCCAAATCACCTACTCTAGTATTGGATACATATTAACTATTGCTCAATATATTGAATCAGAGCATATATGAGTTAAACCTTTAAATTAATGATGAAGTATTTAAAACTTGTAAAGCTAATACGCATTTGCAAGTTCCCTACTCCATTAAATGATAATATGTTTTTGTTGAGGAAATACTGAGCAGATGTGGTATGATCAAGACTCTTAATACATAGCTTTAGAGTAAGGGGATCAGAGGAAATGTCTTCCATGTCATTGTTACTTTTGGGCAGTAAACTTTTGGGTCCAGTCAAATGCATAGAGGGATACAGAACATTTAGGGATGGGAAGAATATGCATGGGTGTCCACCATATCTTCACAAGGATTGGAAAGGAGAGCAATTTTAATTCATAGCATTGAATTAAAACTTTTTAAAAAGTGTATGGCAACAGGGTTTGGGTTTTTGTTTAAATATATATGTTGATATTAAATAAGAAATAAACCCTTAATCATCTTAATTAAGAAATACCATAATTTGAAGTTTGTTTTCATCATGTTGTCAAGATTTAAAATCTAATTTTCTGTAATAATTCACAATTACTTCATCTTTTCATTCCATCTGGAAGTTAATCAATATATAAGCATATGAACCAGCTGCTGCCCCAGTCCGGAGCAGCTGCCAAGAGTGACCTGGGCTCCTGTCCAACAGCAGAATCCCCAGAAAACCCTCCAGCTACGAGGAAATTGGTTCAAGTGCAAATACAGCTTCCTTTTTACCCAATTTTCATTTATTGGGATCTAGGAATCTTTGGGCCTCTCTTTTCACACCCATGACTTAATAACAAAACAACTATTTATTAATCCCAAATTATATGATAATAATACATATAATTAGAGGAGAAAAATATAATGACTTTATGCAAGACTTTCTCCTTGGCTTTCCAAGGCATACCGAAGAATATCAAAACTCTAATATGAGAACAAGATAGAAAGGAAAGCATAAAGTTGTTTCTACCATGGAAAATCCTATTATGAAAGGCTCAAAGGAGTCTGAAGAGTCCTAAACAGAATCTTCTTATATAATAAGTAAAATAAAGTAAGGTATAAATTAGCAACATACACAGAAATAGATTATAAGTTAGATTCCATAACTTTATTGTATTTGTTACAAAATGTCAACTTGAGAAAGTATTTTTTAATTAAGGTAAAAATCTAACAACTGTTGATATTCTACCATCAAGCACTTTATAGGCATCACTTCAGCTACTCGTTATAAGAATAGTGGAAGCAGATTTTTAGTTTTTCTATTTTATAAAGCAGGAGATTAACTTGCCTCAAATTAGGTAACTCGTTAGTTCTGTAACCTGTTAATCTTATGTTTTTCCACTGAAGACCACGAATTCCTTTTTTGTTTCTGTTTTTGTTTTAATATAACTGATATCATTACTATTTCTATTCCCTTTATGCTATATTTTAAGTGCCAATGTTCCAAGTAGAACTACTTGGAATAAGACAAATCCCACAGTTATTAGTACCTTCCATGGAGTACTTTAGAAAAGTACAAGTGATCAAAGCTATTTACTTCCAGAAGTGGGTATCTGAGTGACTGACATTCTTTTTCTTACCTTGGTTTCTTTTTTAATTAGGTGCTTACTTTTTAAAGTATTTCCAGGATTTAGACTTTTTTTTTAGATTCCGGCTTCAAATCTGCTGCTCTTATTTCCCTTGAGTAATCTGCTTCCTGGTAGTAGGACAGTAGTGAAAATATGTTGGAACAATTGAGAAGAGAGGTACCTCTTTCCAAAATTTCTGCTTTTCCTTAAAAGCATGATGATATGTATTGCTTCATTTTATGTGCTATTTTCCATTCCAGTTCCAATGGATACTTCACTAAAACTAGGCACATCAAGGGAATATTTACTAAATTTTCAAAACTTGGCAGATGTTCTATGAGCTAGAATTCTATAATCAGAATAAATTAACATGGCTTTCTTTACTCCCTTCAAGATCCTTGCTTGTAAAGCAGATAAATGTTATTTATAAAGATTTTAGCTGAAATTATCCTTGATCAAATTATATTAAATACTGCTGTGTAAATTCTAATGTACACCTATGGTATATTCCTTAATTTGGTAGCAATAATAGTTTATACTTTTTAAAAATTAGCCTTTTAAAACTAATAATTAAGATTATACAGGTTTGATCATTGCTAGGCTCACTCTGAAGAATCTCTAATGTCCAGTCTATTCAGGTCCTTACCTGACAAACTAAAACACTTTCTTCCTAATTTTATGATAATATGTATTTTTATCTCTTCCTACCTCCCTCACTCATTCTCTGAAATTTCTTCTGGATTCATGTACTTACTCTCTTGTATCAGTCTTTAGATGTATTACCCAATTCACCATGAAAAGCTTTCCCTTGGTGAATGCTTCATATTTCTCTCTCTAGTCCCACTCTTGTCTCTAAACCAATCTTACATTTCTAAATGTTTTGTGTTTCTAAACAGGATGTCATTTTGAAAGCTTAGATTTAGAATGCTCTGACGGAAACTCATCTTTTCCTCATGTCTTCCCTGAATAACATTTTTCCTATCAATATCATATTTCCATCAATGAGGCTATTATCATAAGTTGAACTCTACCCCCCCTAAACATATGTCAAAATCCTGACCCTCAGTACCACAGAACATGAGTTTATTTGGAAATAGGGTAGTTGCAGATATAATTAGTTAGGATGAGGTCATACTGCAGTGTGGTGGGCCCTTAACCCAATGTAGCTGACATCCTTAAAAGAAGAAAAAAATTTGGATGCAGACACACAGTGGGGGCCCTACGTAATGAGACTAGGTGCACAGGGAGAAAGCAGCCCTGTAACAACAAGAACAGAGATTTGAATGATCATATCAAGCCAAGGAACACCAAGGATTCCCAGCAAACACCAGAAATTAGAAGAGGTGAGGAAGGATTATCTTCTGCAGGTTTCAAAATGTCTCCTTCTAGCCTCCAGAGCTATAAGAGGACAAAGTACTCTTGTTTAAGCCACCTAGATTTGGCACTTTGCTATGACAGCTGTAGGAAAGTAATATAACTACCCCCATAATTGCAATCTCAAAGATATTTTTTACTGAACGGTTAACTGACTCCTCACAACCAAAAAAATTCCAAGTCCTTTTAATTCTGTTTTGATGATAATAGTTACAGCCTTCCCATACCCAGATCCTTTGTCCACAGTTTGTTATCATATCTTACCTAAAATCTTAGAAGACTGTGGTACCTTGATTGTGTTAGTATCCCAACCCTTTACCAGTCCCTGATTCTGCACTATGTTATATAACTTTGTAGGTCCATGCGTCATGATTTTGGGCGGGACAAACCTCATTACTGCCAATGGACTGTAATTCAAACAGCCTTAAAAGGGGCCTTGAATTTGGGGACTTTGCTTTTGTACCTCTGCCTCCTACCCCTCTGTGAGAGTATGCCCAGTTAGCCTACTAGAGGATAAACAAGTGATGGCTCAGTCATCTCCAAATCTGATTAACCACCAACTGTCTAATTGTGGATGGCTTTAGTTGAGACCAGAAAAACTACTCAGTTGAATCAGCCTAAACTGTTGACTTGCATACTCCAAGGCTAAGTAAATGCATATTGCTTTAAGCCACTGAGTTTTATCATTTGTTACGCATACACAAACACACACAAACACACAGTATTATTACCGACTATAGATAACTAATACCACGACCTACATATCACTACACAGCATGTTTAACAAAATCACAACCTAAATTTTTCTTTTCCTTTCAAGCTTATAATTCATTGCATCAGTCATTTGACATATCTTCTAGCAACTTCAGTGGTTACTAGTAGTCTGGTTATGGGCATGTGAATGATTAATAATATAGACCTTTTATAATAATAAATGAGGGGAAATGGGATTTTCCTGCTAGGTGCATCAAGAACTCTTAATGTTATGAAATCTCAGAACAAAAATCCAAACATAAGAGGAACCTAATGTTCATGAATTATGAATTAGAGAACCATAAATTCGTATTGTTTTAGAGGTCTCTTCTTAAATATAGTGATGCACTTAGGACAATGATTGGTCAACAAAACTATTATCTCATAAATTATCCAAGAATGCTAAGCAAATGTATCCTTTTCTGGGAATCAAATTAGAAAATTTAACAGCAATAGTGCCAGGAAATACATTTATATTCCATATTGTGCAAATGATTCTGTATCTATAACAATAGAAAAGCTAAATTATTTATGTAAGTGTCAATTTTTGTATACAGAAATACCAATTTAGATCACAAATTCATGAGTATATGATACCTTATTGCAGAGTAAGCAGACACTCTAGGGATTAAGAGCTCCTAAAGTAGCTATATTTTATATTTATATATTTTTAATAGGTAATAGCCATTAAAGAATTATATGTTGTCAATTATTATCTATCTTCTCAAGCTGATAAATTATATATTCAGGCAATATAAATTCAAGGAGAAACTTACATTGTTTATTACTATACATATGAAATTAATGAAGGTTATATAACTTAATTGACAATTGAATATATATATATGTGTGTGTGTTCACCTTTGGATTTTTAGCATTGGTACATTTTTTATTTAGTTAAATTTTTGAGCTTAGAAGTTTATCTTTTCTATTTGAACTATGTAGTTATTAGTTTGATTATTCTAGCCATATTATAAGTGAGCCATGGAAACTGTCTTAGGATTTTTCATATTTTGATAAAGCAAAAGGAATAAGACCATACACATTTTCCTATTTCCAGCATAGTTAGCACTATCACTCATTCTGGCTTTATGCAATCATATAGTTATTCATTTATTATTTAAACAAACATTTATTAAACACATACCATACACTATACCCATTGTTTAAAAATATATGTAATTTACATACACAAACACACATATATACATTATATACATTTTATATAATTATAAATATACAATTACAAGAAAATGGTTGATTTTTTAACTTTATTTTAAGAATATCACTGGGGTCATTTGCAATTGAATTTACTATATTTAGTTAATAATGACAATTTAACAACTTAAACTTATGCTCAGATACATCCCAATAACGTAAGAAAGAAGTTCCCCACACTGTTTGTTGTTTTGAATCTTCAAAAGTTAATAAAAAATGTGAACATTCTCCTCTGAGAAAGCAGCCTATTAAAGATAAAGGGAAAGAAAATAGAATACAGAATACACAATTATACTAATAGTTACTTTGAGTTTATAGTCAATTAGTTCACTTTTAACTACTCCTTAAGTGACCCAACACATTTGATTTTTTTCTAATTATCAAAACAAGAACAAGCCATGATACACATAAAACATGTATTATTTAATCTACTGGAAATTTACATATCTATAATTTTATTGTCCAACACTAGTAGCAGAATAATTTATGGGTGCTTTTGTGTGAAAAATCTGGACATGTATTACTTTATTCTCATTTTACTTATATTCAACACAGTGCAGACTCTGTTAAAAACATGTGTTTTAATAGTTTCAACAAATACTGAACACTCTATTCAATTATTTAAAATATATTCTATTATTTGATCATTTACTTTTGATGACACACTTTGATAATATTTCAATAAAGAGTGCAAAGATATAAATTTGGTATTGATTTATTTAAATTTAATTTTCCATTGAATGAAAACTTAATATCTTTTTTCTCTTCATAGAATATGATTTTATCTTGAGTCTTCTTAGAAATTAATTCTCAGAATTTAATTCCTTGCAACATAGGTATTTTGCTTATATATATCTGGTAAGCAATACATGCAAAGATTTCATGAAGTTCATGATGTATTTGATTCCATGGAAACCACTCTTGTCAAATGAGGCAAGTCAGGAGAATGCAAAGATCCTACAGGATTTAGAACCACAAAACTTAGAATCTGAAATTTACCTGTGATGCTGCACATTCAGTAGAGATGAGCCTCTATTTCCTCATATTAAAAAAAAAAGAGACCAAAAATATCTGCCCACATAGATTTATTTTAAGTGAGAAAATACATACGAAAATAATCGGTTTCCTTTGTAATCCAAATTTTAGATATTTCTCACACTGCACATGAAAAAGAGGTATGTATAGTCTAATGAGAACAGACAAAGTCACCATAGATTTCCTTAAGGGTACGGTGTGAGCTACTTAGACTACATAGAACTACAAGGCAATTTAGCTCTCAAAACACTATATCCGTGATACAAATAAACCATCATACTCTTCCTTCATTGGACATGTTTCCCAAATTCTCACAATATAGCATTCCTCTATGCATCTTTTCACCTATTAGAGTAATTATTCATAGTTTTATGTAATTTACTGAAATAAAATCTTGACACGTCTTTCCAAATGGAATTTTAAAATTGTGATACGGGTTTCTGCAATACTGAACCTCATAATTAAGAGAGTTTTTGCATTTACCTTAACAAAGTTCCTGAAATACAGAAGGTTAGTTGGTTTTTTTTTTAATTATCGAGATGAATGAATGGTGTAGTCAATGTCATGATTCAGATGTAATCACAAACTCTGCCTTGTTTTCATTCCTGGTCACTTATTCGCCTGAACGATCCTCACATTAATACTAGAATACAACAGTATTAGGTCACCTGTTATGTATTTTTTCTGACATTGGAACCTTAGCAAGGTAGACAAATAGTCAGTTACATTTTGAACTTTCTTAATCCCAGATTCAAATCAAGTCACACAAAATTCAAATTCACCAGATTGGAAAAAGGGGTTAGGAATCAATCTTAAAATTTTCATCACAGAAAATTATTTTGTCTCAATATTGACAGCTTTAATATTTAGTTTCTTCAGAGATGTTATTAATAATAAGCATTAAATGGTATCTATGTTTTCAGTGTATGCTTGAAATGAAGACCAATGTGTACTGAAATTCGTTGAAGAAGCAATTTATCTCTCCTCATTAAGTTGTACATATTGAGGAAAATTAGCTAATGTTTTAGATTGAATGCATAATAGGCCACTTTGTGAATATACACTCAAAAAATAATATTCCTCATAAAACAGATAAATGTGTTATATATATATATATGTAAACAACACATCCTGGCTATTTTATTGTTACATTTATGAAACTTGCTACTTTAAAACTTAGATTCCAGAGATTATAGAGTACAATGATGGGAAATGTGTGAATTATTTGTAATGAGTATACACAACATTTCTATATCAATCATGATAATATTAGCAGAGTGTGCATTTGAATTCTTTTTTTCAGAATTGAGAATGAGATTTTGCTGATCCATCCATATTTTATCAGCCTGTCTCTCCCATTAAAGGATACATTAGTGCAACTTCTGGAATGCAGCACGACCCATGGTCTGCGCAGGTTAAAAATCACAATTGTGGTTTCATTAACATCAAAAATTTGATCATTCAGGCTAATAAAATAGAGGACAATGTTATCACGTGAGAATTTAGGAATAACAGAGAAGAAAAAAATAGATACCCACTGATGTGGACACTGAATTGATAATACTAAAGATTTTAGAAGTGGAGTAAGTCTTAAAGACCATCTATTTAGTCAGTTGATTTTAACAAATGAGGGAACAGATTCCCATCCAAGAACATATGTACCCTTTCAAGTGTATCCATCCCTTAGAAATCAAAGGGAGAGGCAGGGGAAAACTGGAACTCAATTGTCTCAATTACTATTTTGTTTCCTGTTTTAGTCGTTTATGTCTAAGACCATAGAATAACAAAAAAAGTGATTTATGCTATAATAGACTTGCTTAAACCACTCAGATTGCCCAGGTTTAGCTTCAATTCTGGTGATTAAATTAAAAATAAAGGGACGCAGTGTCTTCAAGGGAAGCAAGTCATGATTACGGGCCTGAAACAAGGAAAAGATGCGTGAGCAGGAAGATGACCCAAGAAAAGGACATCACTCTTTTTTGTGCCGGGCATGCTTACACATGTTACCTTACATAATCCTCCCCACATCCAGCAAAGTCGTTCTTTTCCAACTTTTAAAGTTGAGAAAATGGCCGCGTTTCCAAGGTCACGCCATAAGGAAGCATTGTATTTGGGATCACAGTGAATCAGCACTTGTCATTTTAAGAGTATCTGAGAAGGTGCATTTGCATATATTATATCTAAACTTCATGTCCTCACCCAAAGAGAAGCTCAGTATTTTGCCAGAGGTGTCAGAGAAAGTAAGCAAGCAATCTTGAATTTAAACTTGGAAGAACTTCACGTTGGTTGATGTTCTTGTATCTAGACCACACTTGAGTTTCACGGTTATTTGACACTTCTCTGCTCCCAACATAAATTTCTTTATTTGAATGGTGGCAGAGTTATTCCTATCTTGAGAGTTGTTGCATGAATAATTCAGAAAACAGATGTAAAAATGGGTTTTAAAAATATAGTGTTAATATTATTTCCCCTGGGTATACATGAAATCAAAGTAAAATAAAAAAGGTTCCATTAAGGTTCTGGAATATATATTGTAGCACCCAATATACTGCTTCTCCCAGAATAAAACTAGGCTTTTAAAAACTATGTCCCTGATAGCTTTAAATTTTAAAAAAAAACTATGTTTCACTATCTTAAGAGCACATGCTTCTTCTAAACTTCTGCTCTTCTCTTATAAAAGATACTGCATCCTAGTCTTCCAGGAGTTTCCCAAAGAATGCATTGTCAAAAATTTCATCTTTTTTTCCAACGATAGTACAGTCTCCTAGCAAACACTGAACTCTGTCTTTTAGTTGCCTTTAGAACACTGATTTTCATCTTATAAATAAATCTTTAGGTCACTTCAAAACTAATTTTAATCTCTGTATCTATATGGATTTAGATGCTATTCACTGAATAAATCTTCTAAATATTTTAATCCAAGCTATGTAATTATACTGTTGTTTCATTGCGTTTCTCACAATTCTCATTTAAATCTCACATTATTAATCAAGATATCAGCTTCTTTATAAATTCTTAGTAAGGGGTTTTTTTAATGATTGAGGCTATTTCTTTCCTGCATATTGTCTTCAAAGATCATTGCTTTTTTATTAAATCTGTATTATAATTGGTAATATGTACAAATATTTATATGAAAGACAATCCCTTGTTTATAAAAAACAGGAATGTGTTAAAACAGTAGACAAAATATAATTATATGTAGTGTCTCATAAATAATAAAATCACGTATTGCTGCTAATCCTTTTTGCCACAGAAATTTAAAAGAAAATGCTCACTAAGTGCAATGTGACTCATCAAAACAGCTCTTGTTTGCGATCTACATCTGTGACATTGAATTATGATACAACCCCATTTCCAGGTACAAACCATATTACTGACATTCGTTTACTTTAATATTCATATTTTTAGATTATTTTGAACATGATATTAAGACTGTCTCTGTGATTTATGCTGTTTTTCTTCTTTCTGTGCTCCTTCAGGCTGTCTTTAGATTCTACAACTAAATGAAAGTTGTTTATCTTTATTACAGTTAATGATTATATCTTAACTAACATTTCCTTTTCAGATACCCACTCTGTGAGGTAAAATTCTTCAAGTCATTATTAAAGAGACACACTTCATCGTACACACACACATCATCGTGATTCTCCTACAAGTTATCTTCCCTTCCCATTTGCTTTAAGGATTTTATGGTCACAAATCATGACAATGTGTGGTCTTCCTGTAACAGGATGCTGATGAGGGAAAGTGAGAGCCTATGACAGTAAGCATTCTGAGGGAGAGATAAAAAGACAGCCCTAAATGTACTGATCTCTAAAGAGCTGATACGAAGATTAGAGAGCTTACTGAGAATGATACCTGGGCAGTGGACATCAATCTCTGATGAACCCTAGTTGTAAATGTTAGAGGTGAAGGTGGATAGTTAAGTTCAGAATATTTTGTCTATAATATTTTGCTCTAAATCAGTATTTTAACCCTATGTCTCAGGCAGGGCTCACTTGTCCTTGGTTTATTTAAAAGCCAAAACAGGCACTTTCTTTTGGTTGCTACTATGGACCCCAAAACTTCTTTGTATACCTAAAATACCACCAATTCAGACTTAATATAGGGGCCAAGTGCCTGTTAACTTCACTGCAATTCTGCAACACATTCACTTCATCCACATCCTATGGGGCACATTTGAAATACTGTCAGGGTTTGGTGCCAGGATGATTAGAGACCATATCCTGATATCCTTCCCTGGGCAATACTGTGAGAGTTACTCCAGGGTCTTCTGAGGGTTCAGTGGGAGCTGAGCAGACAGTCTGGTTTCCCTGGCCCCAAACAGCCTGACAGCCCAGCCCAAAGCAGACCCCTCTCTTTGGAGGGACTCAGAGGCAATTCTGTATTCCCTAGTGTTTTAACTAAAACTCAGCCTTTTCTAGGTGCCATGGTTAAATATCAACTTTGGACCAATCAAAAATTGGATCAGTCTTGAGAACTTAAAATTTGTTCAAAACAGATATTTTTTGGTTGGTATCAAGTATATAAATGAACCAAGAAATACATTTTTTGGGTTGTCATCCCACTATTTCTAACCAATGGAAGAATTTAGCATGTGAACTCATGGGCTACAGATAACTCTCAATTATGGCTTTCTTTATACAGAACCTTAATAAATAAATCAGCAAATAGTGGCATCACTTTGCCATATTATCAAAGCATTCTGATAGAAAACAAAATAAAAATGCATTGACAAAAACACACTGTTTCACATATATTATATATTAAAATTGCTTAGCATACTATGAATTGTTTTCTTCCCTACATGATTTTTAACAGTTTTAGTGATGCTTTTTAAATGTATTTTTTTAAGAAGAGGTAACAGACTAGATTAGATTTGTGGTGTATTTTTCTCTGCCCAAAGCAGTTGCTTTTTGACAACTTATTTCCTTCGCTTAACTAGAGTTAAAGGGCAACGCTATCACAATGCTTTGTGATTTGCACCTGGATATTTGAAATCTAATTTTAAACAAAATTAGATTAGTCTTGGAACTATAAACTTTGCCTAACACCAACTCATTACTTATACTCAGTAATACATGGCCAAATAATGGCAAAAACTATCATGTATCTTCAGTGTAAGGGCAAACTAAGAAAGGGGTCCATTAAGTAGAATTCTCATCACAATAAAATTATTTCATGTGTTCCATCCTAATGCCTCGCTTTTCAAGGATTTTTGATAGAGGTTTAGATTTTTCTGAAGGAATTCTGCAAGAACCCTAGATTATTATAATTGGATTCAAAACTCTTAGAAAAGGCTACTTGTACATAATGGAGATTTTTTTCTGTACATGTATGTATTCAGTGGACTTGTGTTCTGCAGTCTATTTCGATTTAGAAAAATAACGCTAGTACAGATCTTCCTCAACTTACAACTCCTGATAAACCTATTGTAAATTGAAAATATTGTATGTTGAAAATGTGTTTAATAGACCTAGTCTGCCAAACTTTACAGCTTAGCCTGGGCTACCTTAATCGTCAGCAGGGCACTCACATTAGCCTAGTTGGGCAAAATCATCTAACACAAAGCCTATCTGATAATAAAATGTTGAATAACTCACGTAATTTATTGAATATTGTACTGAAAGTGAAAAAATCGAATGGCTGTAAGTGTATCGGTTGTTTACGTTTGTGATTATGTGGCCAGCTGGGAGCTTCATCTGGCTGCCGTGCCCAGCTTCACAAGAGAGGGTTGCACTGCGTATCGCTAGCCCAGAACAAAATCCAAATTCAAAATTCGAAGTATGGTTTCTACAGAATGCAGTCGCTTTAGCCTCACTGTTAAGTAGAAAGATTCTTAAGTTGAACTATTCAAAAGGGGACACTGTTTGTACAACTTTTGTTAGATTGCTGTCCTTCCCGTTGTAAACTGTCTTTGGCAGATGTGATGAGAGACAAGCAGCCCTACCTGCTTCTTTAATAGTATGAAAAAAGTAGAAAAGAAAAAGAATGTGATCTTTATGTCCTGCTACCTCTGAATCTCTCAAATTAAAAATAAAAACGTGTACGTATTCAAGTAACTTAAAGATGTGCAATAGTATGCTTTTCAAGAAGAGTGGAAATCATGTTTTTTTTTTTTAAATTTAGTAATGCACATGTTTCCAAGGATGTGTTCTCAGCAGACACATCAGAAATTTCTGAAGTAGTTTCTCCAGGATTTGACTAATTTTTTTTTGAGTAGGAAACAAGTACCTGAAGCAGTGTGGAGGATATTTGTCCATTACTAAATAAAACACCTTCAACCTGACACAGGCTCAAAATAATCACGGAAATCACTTCCTTACAATTTTCTGGAACTACTATTTGGTCGTGGATATATGGGCCTCAGGTTATGACAAAAAGCATCATGTCTTATAATCCTGCAGCTGGAAGAAATTTGCAGAATTCTGTCTCCATCCTATATTCAAACTCCTGTTTCATTTGCCACCTTATGGCTGCAGGTAGTGTAATTAGCTGTCCAGTACATAACTTTTTGAAATTTTATGCCTCCGCTTTCTATAGGGGAACTAGGGAATACTAAGATTTTTCATGCTTTAAGTATTCTTTTAAAGCAGTTCCCTTGCCCTTATCATGACTGAAGCATGTTCTTTTCCACTTGCCCTATTCACATCACTACTGTTATCGTTGCTTCCTCAAAGAGACACACATCGGCACATTCTGTCACAGAACTGTTTATCCCTGCATCCACTGCTACTCAGATGAATTTTGGCTGAATTATTATATTATTTTGCAGTGATGTTGATAGACAGCAACATCCTATAAGACAAAATCTTATAAACTCTTAAGTATTATCACTAAGCTGCCTAAAGAAAGAAATACAAGGAGAAATCTTCTCATTGAAGGCAAGGGCAGGCCAGTTATTAATAGCAACACTACCTTGTGTAGGTAAAAAAAAGAAGAGAGAATTAAGGTAACTATTTCAATAATGATCAGTTTTATGTATATTATAGATGAAAAAATACTAACATTTCTACATGAGATTACAAAGTACCTAGTTCTTCAATAGTGTAGGTAGTTGTTAATAATCAGAGCACCAACTTGACTGCAGTAATATGCTGGGCACTATTGTATGCAATGTACATATATTTTTCTCATTTGATCATTATAATACTGTTAGGAAGTTTTCATGTTCATTTTAAAGAACTGAAAAAAACAAAAAACACAAAAAGATTGTCGCTTGGCCAAAGTCAAGTACTGGAGCAGGGACTGGAACTGTATCTCTCTGATTCCATTAAGAAAATTCCCTTCTTGGTCTTGCTTAGATAACACTAATTTTGCTCAGTGACCTAGCTGTCCTGTCAAAAAGTCACTCACGTCTTCACTCAACGAGCACCAGCTAAAACAACAATCAGTGAGAATTGGTTGATAGGGCCAAAATAAAATAATTAATATTTTCATGCTTCAGAGAAGATGATATTTACTCTTTCCTATTTCTTTTTCCAAAATAACTAGCTAAAAAGTAGATGAAAAGAATAAGTAACTGAATGTAGAAACCATTGCCTCCATCCACATTTACATAATACAGTGGGGGTGTTTATGCCTGTTTTTCTCTTGCTTTCATAGAAAAGAGTGATTGTATGCTCCACTCCCCAGGAGAGAAGTGTGTGGGAGAAATACATCTGACTTATGCATTTCAGAAAAGAATGCGTGTGGTTGAGTCAGTGCCTCCTAGGTCTCCTTTCGAACCCAGCGGCTTTGCAAGACACGTGCATTCACTGCTGTTCCGGGGCATAAACTTAAGAGTGCTCTGGTCCTGACTGGCAGGGGCAGTGTGCACATGTCCAACAGCACTAGGATCCGCATGAGTATGTCGACCTAATTCTAGTGTGAAGGATAATCAAGTGCATTTTGCCAAATTAATAAAGTTTTCTTCTCTACTTGGTGTTATCAGTAATTACCCAGCATGCCACCTTTCATTTTTCTGTTCTATGTCTTATTTCAATCTGAGGAAAGCAGAAAGGGGTGTTTTTATTAGCTCCAGAGAAGCCCAGGAATCTGTAGTATAATGTGAAGCCTTGAGAATACATAAGAATTGGTATTTGAGGACCAACTATGATTAAAATTTCTGGTATAGGACTAATGAAAGGCCTTAGAGAGTGAAGGTCATGTGGCATTTTGAATTCAGGCTTACCTAGTGGCTTATCTATAGGGAGTCACTGTTTTTGGAGTTCGATGTTATTTTTAGTGGGCCTTTGACTTATTAAGTGTGGACTATGCATGACTTACTAAGGAGCAGGAATAGAATTCTCTGCAGGTGACATTGATCTGGCCTAAATCATCACATAGTCCCTCCTGACCACACAAGGCCCCACCTAAACTGACACAGATTTTATGTAGCACATAAGTGCCACTGAACAAAAGAGACGTGCCTTATGCTCACTGAAAATAAAGATAAACAAAGATTCATTAAGCTAGTATCTAAGTCATTAAAGTATGGATTAATTTTCCCAGATTTTCTTGTGCTTCCCAGCCATGACTTCAGATTGGAATTTATAATTGCAAAGGCTTCTAAATTTCTAGTGAGAAGTCCAGAGAGGGTGACCAATGTGTGAGCCAGGTAGTGCCAGATCAGATGTCCCACATGCTGTTAGTCTTTATGTAATACTTAACTATTAAATGTAAGAGAAAAATATCAAAGGTACTACTTTTTAGTAGCACACACATTCTTTTGAGTCTACCCCCTCATTTGGTCGCAAACAGAATCTAGATTGAGTTGTTTCCAAAACTGATTAAAGTTTAGATATCAGAGATTCAGATGGTGATTCCTTTCTCATAAGCTCAGTAGACCTTATTACATGAAATATGATAGGAAGAGAGTCCATTATTTATAAAGGGCATGCATCAACTTCGATTGAGGACAAAAAACCATGTCAATAAAATCAGTGCTTGTGCAAAGATGTAAGAAGGCAATTTAAAAAGTCTGAGCTGAAACAGTCTGTCTCCAGGAATCTCTTCTCTCAGGAAATCCAAGGATGATTGGATTGATTTAAAATATGCTTTGGTCTTGATATCAGGAGTAGTGAAGACTGAAAACATAATAAATATAAGCCAATTAAGCTTGAAGAGAAAATTTCCACATGAGATTTTTATTTTTTGGTATCATTAATCTACAATTACATGAGGTACATTATGTTTACTAGACTCCCCCCTTCACCAAGTCCCACCCACATACCCCATTAGTCACTGTTCATCAGCTAGTGAGATGCTGTAAAATCACTACTTGTCTTCTCTGTGTTGTACAGCCCTCTCTGTGCCCCCCCACACCCCACATTATACATGCTAATCATAAGGCCCCATTTCTTCTCCCCCCCTTTCCCCCTCCCTTCCCACCCATCCTCCCCAGATCCATTCCCTTTGGTAACTGTTAGTCCATTCTTGGCTTCTGTGATTCTGTTACTGTTTTGTTCCTTCAGTTTTTCCTTTGTTCTTATACTCCACAGATGAGTGAAATCATTTGGTACTTGTCTTTCTCTGCCTGGCTTATTTCACTGAGCATAATACCCTCTAGCTCCATCCATGTTGTTGCAAATGCTAGAATTTGTTTTCTTCTTATGGCTGAATAATATTCCATTGTGTATATGTACCACATCTTCTTTAGCCATTCATCTACTGATGGACACTTAGGTTGCTTCCATTTCTTGGCTATTGTAAATAGTGCTACGATAAACATAGGGGTGCAACTGTCTTTTTCAAATTGGGCTGCTGCATTCTTAGGGTAAATTCCTAGAAGTGGGATTCCTGGGTCAAATGGTATTTCTATTTTGAGCTTTTTGAGGAAAATCCATACTGCTTTCCACAATGGTCAAACTAATTTACATTCCCACCAGCAGTGTAGGAGGGTTCCCCTTTCTCCACAACCTCGCCAATATTTGTTGTTGTTTGTCCTTGGGATAGTGGCAATCCTTACTGGTGTGAGGTGATATCTCATTGTGGTTTTAATTTGCATTTCTCTGATAATTAGCGATGTGGAGCATCTTTTCATGTGTCTGTTGGCCATCTGAATTTCTTCTTTGGAGAACTGTCTGTTCAGCTCCTCTACCCATTTTTTAATTGGATTATTTGCTTTTTGATTGTTGAGCTGTGTGAGCTATTTATATATTTTGGATGTCAACCCTTTATTGGATCTGTCATTTACGAATATATTCTCCCATACTTAGGGTACCTTTTTGTTCTATTGATGGCATCTTTGCTGTACAGAAGCTTTTCAGCTTGATATAGTCCCACTTGTTCATTTTTGCTTTTTTTCCCCTAGCCTGGGCAGATATGTTCATGAAGAAGTTGCTCATGTTTATGTCCAAGATATTTTTGCCTATGATTTTTCTAAGAGTTTTATGGTTTCATGACTTACATTCAGGTCTTTGATCCATTTTGAATTTACTTTTGTGTATGGGGTTAGACATTGATCCAGTTTCATTCTCTTACATGCAGCTGTCAAGTTTTGCCAACACCAGCAATTGAAGAGGCTGTCATTTCCCCATTGTATGTCCATGGATCCTTTATCATAAATGTCTGGAGACTCTACTCTGTTCCATTGGTCTGTGGCTCTGTTCTTGTGCCAGTACCAAATTGTCTTGATTACTGTGGCTTTGTAGTAGAGCTTGAAGTTGGGGAGCGAGATCTCTCCCACTTTATTCTTCCTTCTCATGATTGCTTTGGCTTTTGGGGTCTTTGGTGGTTCCATATGAATTTTAGAACTATTTGTTCCAGTTCATTGAAGAATGTTGTTTGTAATTTGATAGTGATTGCATTAAATCTGTATATTGCTTTGGGCAGGATGGCCATTTTGACTATATTAATTCCTCCTAGCCAAGACCATGTGATGAGTTTCCATTTGTTAGTGTCCTCTTTAATTTCTCTTAAGAATGTCTTTTAGTTTTCGGGGTATAGGTCTTTCACTTCCTTGGTTAGGTTTATTCCTAGGTATTTTATTCTTTCTGATGCAATTGTGAATGGAATTGTTTTCCTGGTTTCTCTTTCTATTAGTTCATTGTCGGTGTATAGGAAAGCCTCAGATTTCTGTGTATTAATTTTGTATCCTGCACCTTTGCTGTATTCCAATATCAGTTCTAGTAGTTTTGGAGTGGAGTCATTAGTGTTTTTTATGTACAATATCATGTCATCTGCAAATAGTGACAGTTTAACTTCTTCTTTACCAATCTGGATTCCTTGTATTTCTTTATTTTGTCTAATTGCCATGGCGAAGACCTCCAGTACTATGTTGAATAACAGTGGGGAGAGTGAGCATCCCTGTCTTGTTCCCAATCTTAGAGGAAAAGCTTTCAGCTTCTCACTGTTCAGTATGATGTTGGCTGTGCGTTTTTCATATATGGCCTTTATTATGTTGAGATACTTGCCCTCTATACCCATTTTGCTGATAGATTTTATCATGAATGGAATGGATGCTGAACTTTGTCAAATGCTTTTTCAGCATCTATGGAGATGATCATGTGGTTTTTGTCTTTCTTTTTGTTTATGTGGTGGATGATGTTGATGGATTTTTGAATGTTGTACCATCCTTGCATCCCTGAGATGAATTCCACTTGATCATGGTGTATGATCCTCTTGATGTATTTTTGAATTCAGTTTGTTAATATTTTGTTGAGTATTTTTGCATCCATGTTCATCAGAGATATTGGTCTATAATTTTCTTTTTTGTTGGGGTCTTTGCCTGGTTTTGGTATTAGGGCAATGCTGGCTAAATAGAATGAGTCTGGAAGTATTCCCTCCTCTTCTATTTTTTTGGAAAACTTCAAGGAGAAAGGGTATTATGTCCTGTCTGTATGTCTGATAAAATTCCACAGTAAATCCATCTGGTCTGGGAGTTTTGCTCTTGGGTAATTTTTGATTACCGATTCAATTTCTTTGCTGATAATTGGTCTGTTTAGATTTTCTGTTTCTTCCTTGGTCAGTCTTGGAAGGTTGTATTTTTCTAGGAAGTTGTCCATTTCTTCTAGGTTTTCTAGCTTGTTAGCATATAGTTTTTTGTGGTATTCTCTAATAATTCTTTGTATTTCTGTGGGGTCCATTGTGATTTTTCCTTTCTTATTTCTGATTCTGTTGATGTTTGTTGATTCTCTGTCTCTTTTTATAAGTCTGGCTAGGAGCTTATCTATTTTGTTTATTTTCTCAAAGAATCAGCTCTTGGTTTCATTGTTTTTTTCTATTGTTTTATTCTTCTCATTTTATTTATTTCTTCTCTGATCTTTATTATGTCCCTACTTCTGTTGACTTTAGGCCTCATTTGTTCTTCTTTTTCCAATTTTGATAATTGTGTCTTTGGACTATTCATTTGGGATTGTTCTTCCTTCTTTAAATGTGCCTTAATTGCTATATACTTTCCTCTTAAAACTACTTTCGCTGCATCCCACTGAAGTTCGAAGTTCAGGCTTTGTGCTGTTGTAGTCATTTGTTTTCATATATTGCTTGATTTCTATTTTAATATGGTCATTGATCCATTGATTATTTAGGAGCATGTTGTTAAGCCTCCACATGTTTGTGAGCCTTTTTGCTTTCTTTGTACAATTTATTCTTAGTTTTATACCTTTGTGGTCTGAAAAGTTGGTTGGTAGTATTTCAATCTTTTGGAATTTACTGAGGCTCTTTTTGTGACCTAGTATGTGGTCTATTCTGGAGAATGTTCCATGTGCACTTGAGAAGAATGTATAACCTGTTGGTTTTGGGTGTAGAGTTCTCTAGATGTCGATTAGGTCCATCTGTTCTAGTGTGTTGTTTGTTCAGTGCCTCTGTGTCCTTACTTATTTTCTGTCTGGTGGATCTGTCCTTTGGAGTGAATGGTGTGTTGAAGTCTCCTTAAATGAATGCATTGCATTCTATTTCCTCCTTTAATTCTGTTGGTATTTGTTTCACATATGTTGGTGCTCCTGTATTGGGTGCATATATATTTATAATGGTTATATCCTCTTGTTGGATTGACCCCTTTATCATTATATAATGTCCTTCTTTATCTCTTGTGACTTTCTTTGTTTTGAAGTCCATTTTGTCTGATACAAGTACTGCAACACCTGCTTTTTTTCTCCTTGTTGTTTGTGTGATATATCTTTTTCCATTCCTTGACTTTTAGTCTGTGCATGTCTTTTGGTTTGAGGTGAGTCTCTTGTAAGCAGCAAATAGATGGGTCTTGCTCTTTATCCATTCTATTACTCTGTGTCTTTTTTTTGGTGAATTCAGTCCATTTACATTTAGGGTGACTATTGAAAGATATGTACTTATTGCCATTGTTGGCTTTAGGTTCGTGGTTACCAAAAGTTCAAGGTTAGCTTCTTTGCTATCTTACTGTCTAACTTGTCTAACTTAACTCACTTATTGAGCTATTATAAACACAGTCTGATCATTCTTTATTTCTCTCCCTTCTTAGTCCTCCTCCTCCCTTCTTTGCATGTTAGGTGTTTTATTGTGTGTGCTCTTTTGTGTTTCCTTCGATTGTTTTTGTGGTAGTTGATATTATTTTTTGACTTTAGTTAGTATTTGATTGGTCTGCTTTCTTTGCTGTGATTTTATTTTCTCTGGTGACAGCTGTTTAGCCTTAGGTGTGCTGCCATCTAGAGCAATCCCTCTAAAATACCATGTAGAGGTGGTTTGTGGGAGGTGAAATCCCTCAACTTTTGCTTGTCTGTGAATTGTTTAATTCCTCCTTCATATGTAAATAATAATCGTGCTGGATACAGTATCCTTGGTTCAAGGCCCTTCTGTTTCATTGCCATAAATATATAATGCCATTCTCTTCTGGCCTGTAAGGTTTCTGTTGAGAAATCTGATGATAACCTGATGGGTTTTCCTTTGTAGGTCACCATTTTTCTCTCTTTGGCTGCCTTTAATGCTTGTCCTTGTTTTTGATCTTTGCCATTTTAATTATTATGTGTCTTGGTGTTGTCCTCCTTGGGTCCCTTCTGTTGGTAGTTCTGTGTGCTTCTGTGTTCTGAGAGGCTATTTCCTCCCCCAGTTTGGGGAAGTTTTCAGCAATTATTTCTTCAAAGACACTTTCTATCCCTTTTTCTCTCTTCTTCTTCTGGTACCCCTATAATGAGAAGGAGACTGTTTATCATCATGAGGAGCCTCCAAGCAGTGCTGCCGCCCAGGGGTTAGGGCACCCGGAGTTCCCCGGGATTCCCAGCTGCTGGGCTGATTGCACCGGGATGCTTCCATCCAGTTGTGGGATCCCTGTACCTTTAAGACTTTCAAAAATCACTTGCTTTTCTTTATCCCAGGTTCACCAGCTGCAGGGACCCGCTTGCTGGTTTTACTGCCCTGTTTCCCTAGTATCCAGCACCCCACGCACTGTGTGTCTGTGCTCCCAGTGCGGATGCCTAGGGCTGGGTGTTTAGCAGTCCTGGGCTACCTGTCCCTCCCCTCTCCAACTCCTCTCCTCCTGCTGGATGAGGGGCGCTCAGGTTCTGCTGGGCCATGGCTTGTATCTTACCCCCTTCGTGAGGGGCTGGGTTCTCACAGGTGTAGATGCAGCCTGGCTGTTGTCCTGTATCTTCTGGTCTCTCTTTTAGGAATTGTTGTATTTGTTGTATTTTCAAAAATATGTATGTTTTTGGGAGGAGATTTCCATTGTCCTACTCATGCTGCCATCTTGGCTCCTCTTTGTAATTCACATGTGATTTTAAAGGAGAGGAAATACACATTGGAAAGGGGACAAATAAGATCTTGGAGGTTAAGCCTGACAGATGAGAGAGCAGAGGAGACATGCCCACATGCAATTAGTTTTAAGGAAGGTAATAAAGAAGAGACACTTGTTCTGTTTTTTATGTGGTCAAAAAGACTGGCTGGGTTCTCCCCCAAATAAATAAACAAATAACAGCAGAAAAGAAGCAAGATCTCACTGACTGGCAATCTCATCTCAGAAAGAGTTGAGAAAAGCTTTGACAGCTATTCTCTTGAAGATTTGATTAAGTAAACAACCCATAAAATTAGATTAATCACAATTTTAAAGATAAGGGCTAAGTAAAAGTTCCTAGAAGTAGTTAAAGAAATATTTGGAAATATTAAGTAGTTAGAGAAGACACAGACAGCTTTGAGAGAGAGAGATTACTTAGATAGTAGTATATTACTGAATGAGTTTCAAGGTGAACCAGCTAATGTAGGTGAGGAAGTATTGCTTGTGCTCTGAGGAAAGAGGCATCCCTTGAAAGAGAGTCATGCTGAATAATAATAAATCATATTTATCCTTGGTCTGCTGGGAAAATGTCCCTTTGATGGAAGTATTCAGATGAGGGATGTGAAGATACATATTTCTTTTGAGTATTCACTGATTTTTTGTAGGCCCAGAATCTATCTAACCAAGGGACCTCCCAGAACAAAACCGGAGAATTCAATAGGAGATACAAATGTTCAACACCACCAGTTATATGTTTCTTTATATATATATTTATATATATATGAGTTTTTATATCTTGCCAAACTGCTTGCTTTATATGTGGTAGAGAAAAAAAGTGAACTCATGTTCAACTGCTAAAAACTCATCTTTGCCTTCTCAAAGTTTAAGGTTAACAGAAGAAAAGTAAATACAGGCATAGCTTCCTATTACAGAGAAAAAGAGAGGCAGGGGATAAAGAAATGCTGCTCAGATCTGGAAATATTCAAAAGATGATGGAAGGAAGATGGCCAGATCCTTGTGGAGTTGTGCAGAGTTATTGGTCACAAAGAAGCTATTTTTCCTTTTTCTGTACTATGCCCAAAACCACAGGAAAGAAAGAGATCTCAAGCTCTGGGAACTGGGCCAACATCCATGCAAATTTCCACACATTGCTAAAAGGCACATATGCCTCAAATGCCACTTTCTGCATGAGGAGACAGTATGAAAAAGTGGATGACAGTTCTGGCAGCAGCTCCTGAAGAGCTATCTGCTGCCCAGCCTTCCAAGTGGGTATCAGCCCAAGTAAGCCACTCTGGATCACAATGTCAAAGTTTAATTTTTAGAATTTATTTTAATTTACTTTAACAAGAACTATGGACTTTGATACATTTTCAAATTTATATTCATATTTAGGTAAGAGGATTCAGTCTGTGGTTGGTAGTGTTTTCTCTTAAACTCCATAATGCGAAGGAACTTAGATTCAAGTAGAATGTGTGGCTGCCTACTATCTGGCTATTCTAATAGCTGTCATTTAATCTCACTTATTATTTCATGCACTAGCATTTAATTTCATCTCATAATCGCTGGTTAGGTACGTGGATGATAATGGCTGTGGGTAATTTGCACTAGAATCCTGATTGGAAGGAAATGTCCAGCTTGGGGCTTAGCAGAGCCTTTGAGGTACTTTAATTAATGACTTGTTCTGTACCAGTGCTTCTCCAATTTTAATGCACATAAGAATTATCTGGAGATACTGTTAAGCTATAAAATAAGTAGATATGGGCTTAAGTAAAAAATCTTGTATTCCTAAAAAATTCTGCATTTCTAAAAAGCCCCCAGGTGATGCTAATCTTCTGGTCTGAAATAGTGAGGTTCCAACCCATTTCAAAACCCTCTCAGGCAGATAGCCTTGAGGTCAGGACTAACTCAGAAGCCAGGCTGTCAGTAAGGCAGTGGGGTCCTGATGTTGGAACAGGCAGTCACCCCTCTCCTACACAAAGTGAGCAGCTACAATCCAGTCAAGGTTGATCACAGAACTAATTGTTTAGCCTAACATGAAAAAAAAAATTCTGAGTATTAGGGAGAATATTTATTTCCCACTCTTCATATTTTCATGAAAGAGAAACAAATTCCTACCTCAGAACCTAAGGAATAAAGGTATGGGAAGAACATATCTTTGTTCAGTTCTGCCAGTATTGGGTATATCAGTGTTAACCCTGAGGTAAGCATTTCAAATCCAAGTGGCTATTTTCTTAAAGCCACATTCACCTAACAGCTTTTTCAGTAATAAAGATGCCATGTCTCTCCATCTATCTGGTTGCTAATTTATTTCTTAAAAAGTTGCAAATTCAGAGGCGGAGCCAACATGGCGGCATGAGTAGAGCAGCGGAAATCTCCTCCCAAAACCACATATATCTATGAAAATATAACAAAGACAACTCTTCCTACAATAAAGACCAGAGGACACAGGACAACATCCAGACCACATCCACACCTGTGAGAACCCAGCGCCTCACAAAGGGGGTAAGATACAAACCCCGGCCAGGCAGGACCTGAGCTTCCCTCTCCCCAGCTCCCGGTGGGAGGAGAGGAGTCAGAGTTGGAGGGAGAGGGAGGCCAGGACTGCTGAGCACCCAGCACCATCCATACGGACCAGAGCGCAGACACAGTGCATGTGCGGGGCCCTGGATACTAGGGAAACAGGGCAGCAAGAACGGTGAGCTGGTACTGGAGGACAAAAGAAAAGTGAGCGGCCATTTTTTTTTTGTTCTTGTTGTTTTGTTGTGGTGAGTGCTTTTTGGAAGTCTTAAAGGGACAGGGACCCCAATACTAGGGAAACAGGGCAGCAGGACAGGCAAGCGGGTATTGGAGGCCAGCGCTGGAGGACAAAAGAAAAGTGAGTGGCCATTTTTTTTGTTCTTGTTGTTGTTTTGTTGTGGTGAGTGCTTTTTGGAAGTCTTAAAGGGACAGGGACCCCAATACTAGGGAAACAGGGCAGCAGGACCAGCGAGCGGGTATTAGAGGCCAGCACTGGAGGACAAAAGAAAAGTGAGTGGCCATTTTTTTGTTGTTGTTGTTTTGTTGTGGTGAGTGTTTTTTGGAAGTCTTAAAGACACAGGGACCCCAATACTAGGGAAACAGGGAAGCAGGACTGGCGAGCAGGTATTGGAGGCCAGCACTGGAGAACAAAAGAAAAGCAAACGGCCATTTTTGTTGTTGTTGTTGTTGTTTTGTATTGGTGAGTGCTTTTTGGAAGTCTTAAAGGGATAGGGACCGTAATACTAGGGAAACAGGGCAGCAAGACCAGTGAGTGGGAGCCTGAGGCTGGCGCTGGAGAATAAAGAAAAACGAGCAGCCATTTTTTTTTTTTTTTTTTGGTGGGTGCTTTTCGGAAGTCTTAAAGGGGCAGGGCGGGACACTTAGTTCAGAGGTAGGGAATCTGGGGATCTCTGGGCACTCTAATCCCCTGGGCTGCAGGGAACACGGAGGCCCCTTATGGAGATAAATATCCTCCCGGCTGCTCCTCCTCCAACACAACTCCACCACTTTGGAGCAACAGCCCGAGCCAGGCCATGCACACAACTACAGTGGAGATAAACTCCATAGCAGCTGGGCAGGAAGCAGAAGCCCTGTCTGCACGCTAGCTACACAGCACAAGCCACTAGAGGTCGCTGTTCTCCCAGGAAGGGAAGGCCACAAACCAACAAGAAGGGAAGTTCTTCCAGCTGTCACTCGTACCAGCTCTGCAAACTATTCCTATCACCATGAAAAGACAAAATTACAGGCAAACAAAGATCACAGAGACACCAGAGAAGGAGACAGAACTGAGCAGTCTTCCTGACAAAGAATTCAAAATAAAAATCATAAACATGCTGACAGAGATGCAGAGAAATACGCAAGAGAAATGGGATGAAGTCCGGAGGGAGATCACAGAAGCCAGAAAGGAGATTACAGAAATGAAACAATCTCTGAAAGGATTTATAAGCAGAATGGATAAGATGCAAGAGGCCATTGATGGAATTGAAACCACAGAACAGGAAGGCATAGAAGCTGACATAGAGAGATATAAAAGGATCTCCAGGAATGAAACAATACTAAGAGAAATATTGGACCAATCCAAAAGGAATAATATTCATATTATAGGGGTACCAGAAGAAGAAGAGAGAGGAAAAGGGATGGAAAGTGTCTTTAAAGAAATAATTGCTGAAAACTTCCCCAAAGTGGAGGAGGAAATAATCGAACAGACCACAGAAATACACAGAACCCCCAACAGAAAGGATCCAAGGAGGACAACACCAAGACACATAATAATTAAAATGGCAAGGATCAAGGACAAGGAGAGTTTTAAAGGCAGCTAGAGAGAAAAAGGTCACCTATAAAGGAAAACCCATCAGGCTAACATCAGACTTCTTGGCAGAAACCCTACAGGCCAGAAGAGAATGGCATGATATATTGAATGCAATGAAACAGAAGGGTCTTGAACCAAGGACACTGTATCCAGCACAACTATCATTTAAATATGATGGCGGGATTAAACAATTCCCAGACAAGCAAAAACTGAGGGAATTTGCTTCCCACAAACCACCTCTACAGGGCATCTTACAGGGACTGCTCTAGATGGGAACACTCCTAGAAAGAGCACAGAACAAAACACCCAACATATGAAGAATGGAGGAGGAGGAATAAGAAGGGAGAGAAGAAAAGAATCTCCAGACAGTATACATAACAGCTCAATAAGTGAGCTAAGTTAGGCAGTAAGATACTAAAGAAGCTAACCTTGAACCTTTGGTAACCATGAATGTAAAGCATGCAATCGCAATAAGTACATATCTCTCAATAGTCACCCTAAAGGTAAATGGACTGAATGCACCAATCAAAAGACACAGAATAATAGAATGGATAAAAAAGCAAGACCCATCTATATGCAGCTTACAAGAAACACCTCAAACCCAAAGACAAGCACAGACTAAAAGTCAAGGGATGGAAAAACATATTTCAGGCAAACAACAGTGAGAAGAAAGCAGGGGTTGCAGTACTAATATCAGACAAAATAGACTTCAAAACAAAGAAAGTAACAAGAGATAAAGAAGGACACTACATAATGATAAAGGGCTCAGTCCAACAAGAGGATATAACCATTCTAAATATATATGCACCCAACACAGGAGCACCAGCATTTGTGAAACAAATACTAACAACTAAAGAGGGAAATAGACTGCAATGCATTCATTTTAGGAGACTTCAACACACCACTCACCCCAAAGGATAGATCTACCGGGCAGAAAATAAGTAAGGACACACAGGCATTTAACAACACACTAGAACAGATGGACCTCACAGCCATCTATAGAACTCTACATCCGAAAGCAACAGGATATACATTCTTCTCAAGTGCACATGGAACATTCTCCAGAATAGACCACATACTAGCTCACAAAAAGAGCCTCAGCAAAATCCAAAATATTGAAATTCTACAAACCAATCTTTCAGACCACAAAGGTATAAAACTAGAAATAAATTCTACAAAGAAAACAAAAACGCTCACAAACACATCGAAGCTTAACAACATGCTCCTAAATAATCAATGGATCAATGAACAAATTAAAATAGAGATCAAGGAATATATAGAAACAAATGACAACAACAACACAAAGCCCCAACTTCTGTGGGATGCAGCGAAAGCAGTCATAAGAAGAAAGTATATAGCGATCCAGGCACACTTGAAGAAGGAAGAACAATCTCAAATGAATAGTCTAACATCACAATTATCGAAATCGGAAAAAGAAGAAAAAATGAGGCCTAAAGTCAGCAGAAGGAGGGACATAATAAAGATCAGAGAAAAAATAAACAAAATTGAGAAGAATAAAACACTAGCAAAAATCAAGGAAACCAAGAGCTGGTTCTCTGAGAAAATAAACAAAATAGATAAGCCTCTAGCCAAACTTATTATGAGAAAAAGAGAATCAACACACATCAACAGAATCAGAAATGAGAATGGAAAAATCACTACAGACTCCACAGAAATACAAAGAATTATTAAAGACTACTATTAAATCCTATATGCCAACAAGCTGGAAAACCTAGAAGAAATGGACAACTTCCTAGAAAAATACAACCTTCCAAGACTGACCAAGGAAGAAACACAAAAGTTAAACAAACCAATTACGAGCAAAGAAATTGAAACGGTAATCAAAAAACTACCCAAGAACAAAGCACCTGGGCCGGACGGATTTACCTTGGAATTTTATCAGACACACAGAGAAGACGTAATACCCATTCTCCTTAAAGTTTTCCATAAAATAGAAGAGGAGGGAATACTCCCAAACTCCTATGAAGCCAACATCACCCTAATACCAAATCCAGGCAAAGACAACACCAAAAAAAAAATTACAGACCAATAACCCTGATGAATGTAGATGCAAAGATACTTAATAAAATGTTAGCAAACCGAATTCAAACGTATATCCAAAGGATCGTACACCATGACCGAGTGGGACTCATCCCAGGGATGCAGGGATGGTACAACATTCGAAAATCCATCAGCATCATCCACCACATCAACAAAAAGAAAGACAAAAACCACATGATCATCTCCATAGATGCTGAAAAAGCATTTGACAAAATTCAACATCCATTCATGATAAAAACTCTCAGCAAAATGAAAATAGAGGGCAAGTACCTCAACATAATAAAGGCCATATATGACCAACCCACAGCCAGCATTATACTGAACAGTGAGAAGCTGAAAGCATTTCCTCTGAGATTGGGAACTGGACAGGGATGCCCACACTCCCCACTGCTATTTAACATAGTACTGGAGGTCCTAGCCACAGCAATTAGACAAACCAAAGAAATACAAGGAATCCAGATTGGTAAAGAAGAAGTTGAACTGGCACTATTTGCAGACGATATGATATTGTACATAAAAAACCCTAAAGACTCCACCCCAAAACTACTAGAACTGATATCGGAATACAGCAAAGTTGCAGGATACAAAATCAACAAGCAGAAATCTGTAGCTTTCCTATACACTAACAATGAACCAATAGAAAGAGAAATCAGGAAAACAATTCTATTCATAATTGCATCAAAAAGAATAAAATACCTAGGAATAAATCTAACCAAAGAAGTGAATGACCTATACTCTGAAAACTACAAGTCACTCTTAAGAGAAATTAAAGGGGACACTAACAGATGGAAACTCATCCCATGCTTGTGGCTAGGAAGAATTAATATTGTCAAATAGCCATCCTGCCCAAAGCAATATACAGATTTGATGCAATCCCAATGAAACTACCAGCAGCATTTTTAATGAATTGGAACAAATAATTCAAAAATTCATATGGAAACACCAAAGACCCCGAATAGCCAAAGCAATCCTGAGAAAGAAGAAAAAAGTAGGGGGGATCTCACTCCCCAACTTCATTCTCTACTATAAAGCCATAGTAATCAAGACAATTTGGTACTGGCACAAGAACAGAGCCATAGACCAGTGGAAGAGACTGGAGACTCCAGACATTAACCCAACATATATGGTCAATTAATATTTGATAAAGTATCCATGGACATACAATGGTGAAATGACAGTCTCTTCAACAGATGGTGCTGGCAAAACTGGACAGCTACATGTAGGAGAATGAAACTGGACCATTGTCTAACCCCATATACAAAAGTAAATTCAAAATGGATCAATGACCTGAATGTAAGTCATGAAACCATTAAACTCTTGGAAAAAAACTTAAGCAAAAACCTCTTAGACATAAACATGAGTGAACTCTTCTTGAACTTATCTCCCCGGGCAAGGAAAACAACAGCAAAAATGAACAAGTGGGACTATATTAAGCTGAAAAGCTTCTGTATAACAAAAGACACCATCAATAGAAGAAAAAGGAACCCTACAGTATGGGAGAATATATTTGTAAATGACAGATCCGAGAAAGGCTTGATGTCCAAAATATATAAAGAGCTCACACGCCTCAACAAACAAAAATCAAATAATCCAATTAAAAAATGGGCAGAGGAGCTGAACAGACAATTCTCCAAAAAAGAAATACAGATGGCCAACAGACACATGAAAAGATGCTCCACATCACTAATTATCAGAGAAATGCAAATTAAAACTACAATGAGGTATCACCTCACACCAGTAAGGATGGCTGCCATCCAAAAGACAAACAACAACAAATGTTGGCGAGGCTGTGGAGAAAGGGGAACCCTCCTACACTGCTGGTGGGAATGTAAATTAGTTCAACCATTGTGGAAAGCAGTATGGAAGTTCCTCAAAATGCTCAAAACAGACCTACCATTTGACCCAGGAATTCCACTCCTAGGAATTTACCCTAAGAACGCAGCAATCAAGTTTGAGAAAGACAGATGCACCCCTATGTTTTCGCAGCACTATTACAATAGCCAAGAATTGGAAGCAACCTAAATGTCCATCGGTAGATGAATGGAGACTGACGAGAATTAGGCTTGGGGTGGATTAATGATTGTGCATTGAGCATTGACTCCCCTATACAGAATTTTATTGTTGTTAACAACCATTTGATCAATAAATATGAGAGATGCCCTCTCAAAAAAAACAAAAAAATGTTTCAAATTCAGGAGGTGAGGGGAGAACTGTTCCTCAGGGCCATCTGAAAAACCAATGGTAAATACACTATTCTTGAAATCCCTCCTGATTTGTGCTTCTCTATCATAGGACTGGTTTCTCTCCTGATTCTATCCACCACTGCTCTGAGTCTTGAGATTGGCCTTAAGCAGGGAGGAAGAAAAGAATAGGTGCTCCTTTCCCACCTCAAGGAGTACTAGACGAAGGAGGAAAATAGTGGTTATGTGAGGAGGTCTCCCTACTTAATTGTCACATTTTCCACTTTCTCCCTAATGTCAGCAAGGTGCAAGTTTTAAATGCAGCCAGATATGCACTGGCAAACTTGTGTCCTGTTACTGTTCAGCTAGCGTGGAGGAAGCCATGGGCCCACTGAAGATCCAGCCCCATCAGGGCCCTCTCCATCCAGGTGTCAGGGCGATCGCACAGTTACAGAAGAATATTGGGAGAAGCTGTTAGTTAAGATACAGAGATGATTCTCTACATGCATCCCCAGCCTATGTGTGGTGATCTGGCAATTAGGAAATAATTATTTAATTTGAAAAATAAAAAGAAGGTGCTGAGAACAGGAGTAAAAGGCTAAAGCCTAGATCAGAGTAAAGAAGCCTCTGAGTGTGAGGACTTTCAGGTTAAACGACAAAGGGCAAGACCCATAGATCTCAGCCTTAGGGGTAGACCCAGCTCACCAACAAGAACTTCCAAAGGCAGTGGTTACCTGTCCAGTGATCATATCAGACCAGCTCTTCACAGCAGAAAACACAGAGGAAGTTCCTGATCCTGAGATCCTCTGACCAGGACAAGGATGGAGTTGCTATTTGGGGAAGAGAAAGGGGAACTCATCTAAAAAAGACTCATTTATATGAAGAGAACTATTTAAACCAGCATTGGTGGGGAGTTAAACTATGAACACACTATTCATTTTAACAGGAAAAATAACTGTGCTACTGTTATCTGAAATATATGTTTCCTTATCCGTGGCATGAGGTTCATAAGAAATAGAAGAACAACTATGGAATAAAAATAAGCTACATTTTCTATATTGACTAAATAAAAACAAAACTGAGCATGGAGGTGGAACAAGACACAGAATAAACCCAGGTGACTGAATCTCAAACCAAAGGTATCTGAGAAGTGGACAACGAAGAGAACGGAAGACAGGCAATTACAAGAGGTGAGGGTTACTAAAAGCCACAGAGAAACATGGATCTTTTTTAAAAGTATCTTTGCCAACTGAACACATGCACAAAATTTATACCTTTGTATATTGCTCTAACTTTCAGTACATGACTAATATAAAAGAAGATGATAAGAAAATTCATAGAGGAAAAGATGATCAATAATATAAGAAAAAATAAACTGGTCTCAGAATTCTTATCAGAAATACTGTATATTAGAAGACAGCAGAGCAAGGTCTTCCAAATTCTGAGGAAAGAATAATTTCTATTTAGACATGAAGACTTTGACAGATTATCAATAATATCTAAGTCAGAACAAAGCCATTACAAAATCCTAAAACTTGGAAATTTATTTCTGGCACCTCCTTCTTAGGAAATTAGCTGAGTATGCATCTAAGAAGAAATGAGGAATAAGCCAAGAAAAGATACTGAGATCCAACCAACCAGTAGTGATTTCACACCTGGGGAGCAGTGAAAGAAAATTCCAGGATAAGAGTTGAAGGAGGAAGGAAGAGTTCTTTGGGAGGGAGATCGTCAGCATGAAGAAAATGGGATGTATTAGAATCCACGGTATAATTGAAATTTGTAAAAAATTGAGTATGTAATAAAGGTGTAGATTGAAAGGAAATTATTAATTATTAATATGCTTTTAAAATTCTTATTCTAATTAATAACTAGTGTGCTATGTATGTATAATGAATGATGTGATTAACAATAATATTGCTCAGAAAATGTACAGAACTGAAGGTTAAACTATAAGGCAAATTAAAATACTGCATCATTTTTGAGGAACTCACGTCATCTATGTTAGTCAGGGACTGGAGAAGCAGACGCCAAGGTAGGATTCAACCTGCAGGGATTTTATTAGGGCTGGTGATCGCCTGAGAAAGTGAGGGAGTTGGGCGGATAGAAGGGCCTTCAGAGGCTGTGCATGTCTGAGTCTGCGTGAGGAAGAGGAGGGCCGGTGGCCCGGGAGCATCCCACGGGGCTGAGAAATCAAGGGGAGGAGGCACAGTGAGGACTGCAGGGAGTTCTTGAGCCAGTTGCGGCCCTGGGAAGCGTCCCGCATGACCCGCGACTGGTCTGCCCTAGTGACCCTGCCATGCCATCAGTCATCTGCCAGAAGCAACCCCTGAAAATCTGGCCTCAGTGCGAATGCGGCGCCCTCACTGTTTTCAGAGCACAGAGCCTTGGTTACTCCACTCCCTGCGGGGGGAAGTTCACAAGGCTTGTTTTCAGGGCTGCCATGGCATATAAGAAAAATCATGTGATCCTGGGAATATTTTATTTTGACTACTCACTGATCATAACATTGTAGTCAAAGAATCATACCACCCAGCTTTGAAGTGAGAAATAGGACAGAGCCACAATCAAGCTAGTATCTCCAATTGTTTTTAAATGTAAGAATCAGTCTTCACACAAATACAAAAGTTAATGTGTTTACAGAAGAGCTGTTTCCTTACAGATGCGAACAACATTATAAACGTCAGAAATTGTATAGTAACAGAAGGAAGAGAAGTTAATGAAGGAAGAGGGCAGTTGAAGCTTCATCTAACAAAGTGGGAAGTCAAGAGATGATTTGTATAGTTGAGATAAATATAAGATGTGGCCAAAATGTTTTGTTTAATTTGATCTTGACCAACTGAAAAATTAAACAGCATGATATGATGTATTGGTAGGAAAAAGAGTGAATAGGTTGGAGGTGATATAAGTGAGCTAAGTGTTCATCTATCAGAGAGATAGCTGCTGCTGTGAAATATTACCCAGTGTTATGGATGTATCCCCAGAACTAAAACCAAAAAACTATTTTTAATTTATTACCTCTAGCAAGTAAACCTGGACATTAGAAAGATTTAATTTAGGAAATCTTTGCACTTAATTATGTAACTTTCTATATATTAATATTGATAAAAATTTGATTAAATGGTTATGAATTTGAAAAAAGGTTAAGGAGAAATACTGTCATAATTCCATCATTCATACTTAACCATTTTTTAAATATTTGATGCTGTTTTCATATAATTATATAATTGATCTTACAAGGTATCTGCTGTCTTGCAAACCGTTTTTTTTTTACTTAACAGTAATTATAATTGTTCTCCCATATCCTTACATATTCTTCAAAATTATGATTTGACTACTTTCATGTATGTCATGAAAATTTGCCATTGATTATTCAATATATAAACTCTAGCACTTAGGGTGTCTTCATTTCCATTTTTAACATTTACCAAAAAATATAAAAATCCCCTCATATATGATTTTTACATATTTTTAATGGTTGCTTTGTGACAAATTCCAATAAGTGCTATTATTGTATCAAAATCATAAACATTTTAAGTTTAAGACAGACGATTTTTCCTTCAAATATATGTATCACCTGTGTTTCCTCCATTCTCATAACAATGTATGAAACTGCCTGCTTCCTACTTGTTAGCATTTTTTTTTCTTTTGGTATTTTCCAATAGGGACTGGTTGGTATTTTAATTGCATTCCTTTTTGTTTGATTACAAGTGAAGTTCAATATGTTTCATAGATTTATTGATTGTCTTTTATGTATTGGGTATTGTCAGCTTATATTTCTTACTCTATTTCTCTGTTGAAATGCCCCCTAACAAGCGTTTTAATATGTAGACATTTTAAAACTTACATGTGGCCAAATCTATCAGGATTTCTGTTTGCATTTCTTTCATTTCCTTTGTTCCAGTGCATCTGCAAAGGTGTGTCGCATTTATCTTACAGGCATGATTCTTCTTCAAAGGCATATTCCCCGTGGATATGTTGCCCAGAAAGATGGTCCAGACACGGCCCTGCTGTGTGTCCCAGTGTATGTGGCCATTTGGCGGAACCCTGTCTCCTAATGCAAAGCACCAAAGCCAGCTTATCTGGACATGCACAGCGATGCTTCCTAGGAAATGGGCTCAGGAATGTCCATCCTAAGGTACTAGTGTTCTAAAGACACTTACTGAGGTTTCATAAGCAGTTTCTATAAATATTATTCATACACAGTATCTCCTACTTCCTTAAAGCTGTGGATATTATGCAATTTGTAACACACAAAAGTAGCACATACCTTCTTCTTTTGCTTTCAGGTAAAAATTGGGAACCTCCTTGGCAAATATGCTTTCTGAACTTTCAAAAAATGAAAACAGCCTGTGAAAATAGCACAATTAAAACAAAAAACTTTAAAGAAAATAATTCAGTGAGAAAAGCCACAGAACGGTCAGTACCTAGAATAGATAGAAAATGATTGTTATAAAAATTATAGAGTTAAAAAAATTACTGTCCTGAACTTTGTCTTATAAGGATTTATAAAGAATGATATTAAATTGCTCCAATGCAGATGGAAACTTTTTGCTCATATCTGCAAATTCAAGAGTTTATTCAAGCATAATGGGTTTAACTTTCTCTTTTGTTCCAAGAGAAAAAGATTGTGATAAGATTCAGAGCAAATATAAAACCTTTCTCCACTGCCATCTATTTATTTATTTTTTATTTTTTATTTTTTAGAGGGCATCTCTCATATTTATTGATCAAATGGTTGTTAACAATAATAAAATTCTGTATAGGGGGGTCAATGCTCAATGTACAATCATTAATCCATCTCAAGCCTAATTCTCAACAGTCTCCAATCTTCTGAAGCATAACGAACAAGTTCTTACATGGTGAACAAATTCTTACATAGTGAATAAGTTCTTACATGGTGAACAGTACAAGGGCATTCATCACAGAAACTTTCGGTTTTGATCACGCATTATGAACTATACACAATCAGGTCAAATATGAATATTCGTTTGATTTTTATACTTGATTTATATGTGGAGCCCACATTTTTCCCTTTATTATTATTATTTTTATTTTTAATAAAATGCTGAAGTGGTAGGTAGATGCAAGATAAAGTTAGAAAACATAGTTTAGTGTTGTAAGAGAGAAATTGTAGATGATCAGGTATGTGCCTGTAGACTATGTGCTAATCTGAGCTAGACAAGGGCAATAAAACAACCACGGATGCAGAAGCTTTCTCTCAAAACAGGTGGGGGGGGGTGAGGTTCTAAGCCTCACCACTGTTGATCCCCAATTTCTCACCTGATGGCCCCCCTGCGACTGTGCCTGTCTTAGGTTGTTTCTCCCTTGAGGAATCTTACCCGTCTCTGGCTAACCAGTCATCTTCCGGGGCCATACAGGGAAATGTAAAGTTGGCAAGTGAGAGAGAAGCCATATTGTTTGAAAAGGTTAGCTCTTTACTTCTTTGCAGATTTATGCCCTGTGGCTTCTATGCCCAGCACTTGTCTCGAGGTATCTTTACCACCTGGAGGAGTTATGATGCTCGGTAAATTCGATATGAGGCACAAATTCTATTTAAGGGTTGTAATTAGGAAGGAAGAAGAAAAGCTATAGAGGTAGCATATGGAAGAAAACATGGGAGGATTGATTATTTCTTTGACATATCTTCTTGTAGAGTACCTTAAGCATGTATAGGTTTTAAACTACTAACTAACTTGCACACACATATTAACATAATAGGAATACAGTGACATAAACAAAGCAAATCTATAATTACCATCCATCTCCAGTGAAGCCAAAAAAACCATTTAGGCATCCTAGGCATTTGTGAAAATTTGTCTATGATATGATGGATATTGTCCAACTGTACTTGAACAGTCTGAGAGAAATCAGACAAATTAAAGCAACCCATTTCTGGGATCTGTTCACATCCCATATGTTCTTTTAACCATAGATAGTCTATAGTCATAAGATTTTGGAGTGCTACAACTTGCACCCCTCCCAACTCCTGGTTGAGTTCCAACAGTACAGATTCGGTCAAATTCGTTGTCTCACTGTATGCACATGCCAGCCTAGACATCTCCCTCCTCATTCCTATGGCAAGTCCAGGACATGGTGGGGTGGACGCAGCCACAACTGCAGCATCGCCCGGATCCCTGTGGAGGCTTTTTGATGATCATCCCCCGGCACGAGTCCTCCAGAGAATGCTGATGCCGGAAGCTCCTCCTCATATTGTATCTTAGTTCATTTTCTGGGTAGCCAAGCTAGGCCTTGATCTTCTGCATAGAAACAAACAGACCCTTTGCCCACACTTTGACATGCCCTCTATACCACTGTGCAGAACTCACTGGAGGTCAGCACACAGGAGCTGCTTTTTTTTTTTTTTTTTATAAAGAGAAAGGCATATTATCAGAAAAGAGTACCTCCATAGCTGATCATCTGACACCCTTTAAGTGATCAACATTAAGGATATTTAAAGCATGTGTTAATCTTTGATTTACCAATAGTTTTATCCTATCAAGGAGTAATCCCCCTTTTATTTCTTTCCTTCTTTTTTTTTTTTAATCTTTAATCTACACTTACATGAAGAATACTATGTTTACTATGCTCTCCCCTATATCAGGTCTCCCCTAAAAACTGCATTATGGTTACTGTTCATCAGCATAGCAAAATGTTGTAGAATCACTACTTGTCCTCTCTGTACAGCCCTCCCTCCCCTTTCTCCCTCCCCCCCATGCATGCTAATCTTAATACCCCCCTTCTTCTTTGCCCCCCTTATCCCTCCATGCCCACCCTTCCTCCCCAGTTCCTTTCCCTTTGGTACCTGTTAGTCCATTTTTGGGTTCTGTAATTCCGCTGCTGTTTTGTTCCTTCAGTTTTTCCTTTGTTCTTATACTCCTCAGATGAGTGAAATCATTTGGTATTTCTCTTTCACCGCTTGGCTGGTTTCACTGAGCATAATACTCTCCAGCTCCATCCATGTTGCTGCAAATGGTAGGATTTTTCTGCTTCTTATGGCTGAGTAGTATTCCATTGCGTATATGTACCACATCTTCTTTATCCATTCATCTACCATTGGACATTTAGGTTGCTTCCAATTCTTGGCTATTGTAATTAGTGCTGCAATAAACATAGGGGTGCATCTGTCTTTCTCAAACTTGATTGCTGCGTTCTTAGGGTAAATTCCTATGAGTAGAATTCCTGGGTCAAATGGTAGGTCTGTTTTGAGTATTTTGATGAACTTCCATACTGCTTTCCACAATGGTTGAACTAATTTACATTCCCACCAGCAGTGTAGGAGGGTTCCCCTTTCTCCACAGCCTCGCCAACATTTGTTGTTGTTTGTCTTTTGGATGGCAGCTATCCTTACTGGTGTGAGGTGATACCTCATTGTAGTTTTAATTTGCATTTCTCTGATAATTAGCGATGTGTAGCATCTTTTCATGTGTCTGTTGGCCATCTGTATTTCTTTTTTGGAGAATTGTCTGTTCAGTTCTTCTGCCCATTTTTTAACTGGGTTATTTGATTTTTGTTTGTTGAGGTGTGTGATCTCTTTATATATTCTGGACTTCAAGCCTTTATCAGATCTGTCATTTTCAAATATATTCTCCCATACTTTAGGGTTCCTTTTTGTTCTATTGATGGTGTCCTTTGCTGTACAGAAGCTTTTCAGCTTAATGTAGTCCCACTTGCTCATTTTTGCTGTTGTTTTCCTTGCCCGGGGAGATACGCTCAGGAAGAGGTCACTCATCTTTATGTCTAAGAGGTTTTTGCCTATGTTTTTTTCCAAGAGTTTAATGGTTTCATGACTTACATTCAGGTCTTTGATCCATTTTGAGTTTACCTTTGTATATGGGGTTAGACAATGGTCCAGTTTCATTCTCCTACATATAGCTGTCCAGTTTTGCCAGCACCATCTTCGAAGAGATTGTCATTTTGCCATTGTATGTCCATGGCTCCTTTATCAAATATTAATTGACCATATATGTTTGGGTTAATTTCTGGAGTCTCTAATCTGTTCCACTGGTCTGTGGCTCTGTTCTTGTGCCAGTACCAAATTGACTTGATTACTATGGCTTTGTAGTAGAGCTTGAAGTTGGGGAGTGAGATCCCCCCTACTTTATTCTTCTTTTTCAGGATTGCTTTGTCTATTCGGGGTCTTTGGTGTTTCCATATGAATTTTAGAATTATTTGTTCCAATTCATTGAAGAATGTTGCTGGTAATTTGAGAGGGATTGCATCAAATCTGTATATTGCTTTGGGCAGGATGGCCATTTTGACGATATTAATTCTTCCTAGCCATGAGCATGGGATGAGTTTCCATTTATTAGTGTCCCCTTTAATTTCTCTTAAGAGTGACTTGTAGTTTTCAGAGTATAAGTCTTTCACTTCTTTGGTTAGATTTATTCCTAGGTATTTTATTCTTTTTGATGCAATGGTGAATGGAATTGTTTTCCTGATTTCTCTTTCTATTGATTCATTGTTAGTGTATAGGAAAGCTACAGATTTCTGTGTGTTGATTTTGTATCCTGCAACTTTGCTGTATTCTGATATCAGTTCTAGTCGTTTTGGGGTGGAGTCTTTAGGGTTTTTTATGTACGGTATCATATCATCTGCAAATAGTGACAGTTTAACTTCTTCTTTACCAATCTGGATTCCTTGTATTTCTTTGTTTTGTCTGATTGCCATGGCTAGGACCTCCAGTAATATGTTAAATAACAGTGGGGAGAGTGGGCATCCCTGTCTGGCTCCTGATCTCAGAGGAAATGCTTTCAGCTTCTCACTGTTCAGTATAATGCTGGCTGTGGGTTTATCATATATGGCCTTTATTATGTTGAGGTACTTGCCCTCTATTTTCATTTTGCTGAGAGTTTTTATCATGAATGGATGTTGAATTTTTTCAAATGCTTTTTCAGCATCTATGGAGATGATCATGTGGTTTTTGTCTTTCTTTTTGTTGATGTGGTGGATGATGTTGATGGATTTTCGAATGTTGTACCATCCCTGCATCACTGGGATGAATCCCACTTGGTCATGGTGTATGATCCTTTTGATATACTGTTGAATTCTGTTTGCTAATATTTTATTGAGTATTTTTGCATCTACATTCATCAGGGATATTGGTCTGTAATTTTCTTTTTTGTTGGGGTCTTTGCCTGGTTTTGGTATTAGGGTGATGTTGTCTTTATAGAATGAGTTTGGGAGTATTCCCTCTTCTTCTATTTCTTGGAATACTTTAGGGAGAATGGGTATTATGTCTTCTCTGTGTGTCTGATAAAATTCCGAGGTAAATCCATCCGACCCCAGGGTTTTGTTCTTGGGTAGTTTTTTGATTACTGGTTCAATTTCTTTGCTCGTAATTGGTTTGTTTAACTTTTGTGTTTCTTCCTTGGTCAGTCTTGGCAGGTTGTATTTTTCTAGGAAGTTGTCCATTTCTTCTAGGTTTTGCAGCTTGTTGGCATATAGGTTTTCATAGTAGTCTTTAATAATTCTTTGTATTTCTGTGAAGTCTGTCATGATTTTTCCATTCTCATTTGTGATTATGTTGATTTGTGTTGATTCTCTTTTTCTCTTAATAAGTTTGGCTAGAGTCTTATCTATTTTGTTTATTTTCTCAAAGAACCAGCTCTTGATTTTGTTGATTTTTGCTATTGTTTTATTCTTCTCAATTTTGTTTATTTCTTCTCTGATCTTTATTGTGTCCCTCCTTCTGCTGACTTTAGGCCTCATTTTTTCTTCTTTTTCATGTTTTGATAATTGTGATGTTAGACTATTCATTTGGGATTGTTCTTCCTTCTTCAAGTATGCCTATATACTTTCCTCTTAAGACTGCTTTCACTGCGTCCCATAGAAGTTGGGGCTTTGTGTTGTTGTTGTCATTTGTTTCTATATATTCCTTGATCTCTATTTTGATTTGTTCATTGATCCATTGATTATTTAGAAGTATGTTGTTAAGCCTCCATGTGTTTGTGAGCATTTTTGTTTTCTTTGTAGAATTCATTTCTAGTTTTATACCTTTGTGGTCTGAAAAATTGGTTGGTAGAATTTCAATATTTTGGAATTTACTGAGGCTCTTTTTGTGAGCTAGTATGTGGTCTATTCTGGAGAATGTTCCATGTGCACTTGAGAAGAATGTATATCCTGTTGCTTTCGGATGTAGAGTTCTATAGATGTCTGTGAGGTCCATCTGTTCTAGTGTATTGTTCAATGCCTGTGTGTCCTTACTTATTTTCTGCCCGGTAGATCTATCCTTTGGGGTGAGTGGTGTGTTGAAGTCTCCTAAAATGAATGCATTGCAGTCTATTTCCCTCTTTAGTTGTTAGTATTTGTTTCACAAATGCTCGTGCTCCTGTGTTGGGTGCATATATATTTAGAATGGTTATATCCTCTTGTTGGACTGAGCCATTTATCATTATGTAGTGTCCTTCTTTATCTCTTGTTACTTTCTTTGTTTTGACGTCTATTTTGTCTGATATTAGTACTGCAACCCCTGCTTTCTTCTCACTGTTGTTTGCCTGAAATATGTTTTTCCATCCCTTGACTTTTAGTGTGTCCATGTCTTTGGGTTTGAGGTGAGTTTCTTCTAAGCAGCATATAGATGGGTCTTGCTTTTTTATCCATTCTATTACTCTTGTGTCTTTTGATTGGTGCATTCAGTCCATTTACATTTAGGGTGGCTATTGAGAGATATGTATTTATTGCCATTGCAGGCTTTACATTCGTGGTTACCAAAGGCTCAAGGTTAGCTTCTTTAGTATCTTACTGCCTAACTTAGCTCACTTATTGAGCTGTTATATATACTGTCTGGAGATTCTTTTCTTCTCTCCCTTCTTATTCCTCCTCCTCCATTCTTCATATGTTGTGTGTTTTGTTCTGTGCTCTTTTTAGGAGTGCTCCCATCTAGAGCAGTCCCTGTAGGATGCCCTGTAGAGGTGGTTTGTGGGAAGCAAATTCCCTCATCTTTTGCTTGTCTGGGAATTGTTTAATCCCACCATCATATTTAAATGATTGTCGTGCTGGATACAGTGTCCTTGTTTCAAGGCCCTTTTGTTTCATTGCATTAATTATATCATGCCATTCTCTTATGGCCTGTAGGGTTTCTGTCGAGAAGTCTATGTTAGCCTGATGTGTTTTCCTTTATAGGTGACCTTTTTCTCTCTAGCTGCCTTTAAAACACTTTCCTTGTCCTTGATCCTTGCCATTTTAATTATTATGTGTCTTGGTGTTGTCTTCCTTAGATCCTTTCTTTTGGGGGTTCTGTGTATTTCCGTGGTCTGTTCAATTATTTCCTCTCCCAGTTTGGAGAAGTTTTCTGCAATTATTTCTTCAAAGAGACTTTCTATCCCTTTTCCTCTTTCTTCTTCTGGTACCCCTATAATATGAATATTATTCCTTCTGGATTGGTCCAATAGTTCTCTTAGTATTGTTTCATTCCTGGAGATCCTTTTATCTCTCTCTATGTCAGCTTCTATACATTCCTGTTCCCTGGTTTCTATTCCTTCAATGGCCTCTTGCATCTTATCCATTCTGCTTATAAATCCTTCCAGGGATTGTTTCACTTCTGTGATCTCCTTCCTGACATCTGTGATCTCCCTCCAGACTTCATCCCATTGCTCTTGCATTTTTCTCTGCATCTCATCCCATTGCTCTTGCATTTTTCTCTGCATCTATGTCAGCATGTTCATGATTTTTATTTTGAATTCTTTTTCAGGAGGACTGGTTAGGTCTGTCTCCTTCTCAGGTGTTGTTTCTGTGATCTTTGTCTGCCTGTAGTTTTGCCTTTTCATGGTGATAGAGATAGTTTGCAGAGCTGGTACGAGTGATCGCTGGAAGAGCTTTCCTTCTTTTTGGTTTGTGGCCTTCCTCTCCTTGGAGAATAGCGACCTCTAGTGGCCTATGCTTGGCAGCTGTGCGCAGACAGGGCTTCTGCTACCAGCCCGTTTGCTATGGAGTTTATCTCCGCTGTAGCTGTGGGCATGGCCTGGCTGGGGCTGCTCCTCCAAAGTGGTGGAGCCCGGTAGGAGGGGGAGCGGCCGGCAGGCTATTTATCTCCGTAAGGGGCCTCTGTGCTCCCTGTTGCCCAGGGGGTTAGAGTGCCCAGAGATCCCCAGATTCCCTGCCTCTGGTCTATGTGTCCTGTCATGCCCCTTTAAGACTTCCAAAAAGCACTCTCCAAACCAAAACAACAACAGCAACAACGAAAGGAAAAAATAAAAAAAGGAAAAAACGCGCGATTTTCTTTGTCCCCAGTCGCCGGTCTCAGGCACCCGCTCACCAGTCTTGCTGCCCTGTTTCCCTGGTATTGGGTTCCCTGTCCCTTTAAGGCTTCTGAAAAGCACTCGCCAAAAAGAAAAAAAAAAGGGAAAAACACGCGATTTTCTCCATACTCAGGCGCCGTTCTCAGGCACTCGCCCACTGGTCCCGCTGCCCTGCCTCCCTGGCATTGAGGTCCCTGTCCCCTTAAGGCTTCCAAAAAGCACTCGCCAAAAAAAAAAAAAGGGAAAAATGCGCTTTTCCCTGTCCCCAGGCGCCGGTCTCAGGCACCCGCTCACCGGTCCTGCCACCCTGCCTCCCCAGTACTGGGAAAAACGTGCGATTTTCTTTGTCCTCAGGCGCCCATCTCAGGCACCTGCTCACCGGTCTTGCTGCCCTGTTTCACTGGTATTGGGGTCCCTGTCTCTTTAAGGCTTCCAAAAAGCACTCGCAAAAAAAAGAAAAAACCGCTTGGGTTTCTTTCTACCCACCGGGGGAGGGGCACTCGGGGCACTTACCCCCTTCGCGAGGCGCTGGGTTCTTGCAGGTGTGGATGTGATCTGGATGTTGTCCTGTGTCCTCTGGTCTCTATTTTAGGAAGTTTTCTTTGTTATATTTTCATAGATCTATGTGGTTTTGGGAGGAGATTTCCACTGCTCTACTTACGCCGCCATCCTGGCTCTGCCTCCATCTATTTATTTTATTTTGGAGAAGGGAGATCTCCTTCTCAGCAGCCCTGTATGCTTTTAAGGGAAGAAACCTGACTGTGTCTTCTATTTGTAATCATTAGTAAATCTCCATTTACATCAAGTACCAACAATTTATATGCAAGGGAGCCAGATTTTTCAAAAGAAACATGGAATAGCATTGCACCATTGCTGATGTGTAGGAACTATCAAAGTTTTTCTAAATATCCTCACCCAATGGGTAGGTGATGCTAAGTAGCATTTTTGTTTCCTTTCTGGTAAGAGCAAATGAGAATATCTACAGTGGTCACTGTCAACAACGGCCACTTGCAGAGGATGAATTTTAAAGTAGCAGGGGCTTCACAGTGATACATACTCACCGGGACTGGATGCTTTATTCCTGGTACAGTGGAGGCTCCGGATATCAATGTAAGAATCAGTGTAGCAATATGGTTTGGGGAAAAGCAGAAATGTCATTCTCAGAGGGAAGTTTCTCTAGCCTGGCTAAAGAAAAGAGATGTTGCTGTAGACTAATGGGAGTGGCCCATCTAGTTATCTGTTGACACCCTTTTGTCTGAGAATTCAAACAAGTGAAGTAACTTCTCTGAAAATTATTTTCCTCATCTTCAAAAGGGTAGTAATACTACCTGATAATAATATCTATCTTGTAGTTTGCTCTTCTTACTACAAAATCATTAGCAATGAATGTCGTTATTTATACTTCACACAAAAAATCCAATATTTAGTATCATTTTTTTCTTAGGTAAAAGTCATCATCACTATTATTCACTTTGCATCTGTACACAGTTTTGGATAGTCTGTCGTAAATGCTGTCATAAACTAGTTTCTCTTTTCACAGGGCAAATGTAGAAAACGTCCTCACTTCCAAGCAGTCTTTTTTAGCAGCATTTTCTTCTCTCTTTTTTCTTTTTTAAGAAGAAAGCAGTATTCCACTGATTCATTATAATTTTCTGTGAAACATTATCTGAAATTCATTTTTCAAGGAAGATCCACACTGTACATTTTTTCCTGTTATTTCACTTAAACAAGGGATACACCTATCCTAAAATAATCATATTTCTGAAGTTTAATCCTAGGTAAATCTTCTGGAAAACAGACCCTAAAACACATGATTTAAAAAATCAAGAGATGCATCAACGCCTGGAGTGGCCAGAATATCAAGTGAAGTTTATCCCTTCTGGCTTGATCCCTTCTTCAAGTATACCAGGCTTGCTGTAAATTCCCTTTAGACAAAAAAAAAATCCTTAAGGAAGTTCTGTTCCTTTGATTTTTTTTATCTGTTACGCCATCAGCTATCTTTGGGAGGTCACTGTCCTCTTGTGTAGAGTGTATGAGGGGTGCTATAAAATCATCCTGATTGTGGGTGCTGCTGTTAGGCTGTCTGCTGCCCTGACCCAACCTGACTGAGCTACAGGAGACCTCACAGGTGAGAGGCATGTTTCTCTGGGGACAGCATTCTAAGCCTTCACGCAACCAGTGGCCTACCTTCTGTGTCTGAAATCAATAACCAAGGCAAAGAGCAAATCATTTCTGGGGGTTTTCTATGTGTCTGGCCCTCTTCTAAAGATTTTATGTGTATCGTTCATATAATCTTCACAACAGCCTTGTAATGGAAGCTGTTGTTCCCATTTTACAAATGAGAAAATTAAGGAACATAAAAGTTAATGTGTTCAATACCAAATAACTATTAAAGGGGTCCTTGCACAATAGGTGTAAAAAAAAACAACAATGGATTGGTTGTATATGTATGTGAGAAGGGCTGCCATCTGCATGATTTAGACCAATGGCATGTTAATTTCTATGCATCTTAATCCCCCATGTGGCTGCCGAAAACCTCACTAAATCAAAACACATGTTTATTTTTGGTGGCAAAGAACCATACATTGGATAAATCAAATGTCGTTTATTTCTTCTCAGCACCTGAAAGTCTGATGAACATAGTAATCATTTAGAATCTTGTCAGGACACAGGTCACTTCAGTCAGCCTGCAGTGGTTCCTGAGATGACACATTTCTGACAAATTTGCAGATCACCTAATGCTGCTGGTGTTTAGGTAACACTTTGAGTAGAAAGCCTTCAATGAAATTAGGTGAATGCTGAATTTTATATTTCAATGAAGTTCCTACATTGTAATACGGAAAAAATGTCAGTTTAGTTATTAATAAGTGACTTCACTTTGACTAGGTCTACATCTTGAAAATTGTATAAATCCAATCCCAGCTGGCCACCTCACAAATTCGCAATATATATTCCAAATTAAACCATAAGAATAATGGCATGAAGTAATCATGATTGCCACCTCAAGTAGAGTGAGATGCCCAAAGAAAATCTGTGTGTCTCATGAAAAAAAAGTAAGCACTATGAATTTTATGAGTGCATAACTGTGTGTGCAAACAAGTTACATCCATACACCACAAAATCATATGCACCCGTTTACTAAATAAACACCATCACTGCCGACTTTAGTCTTAGAAGCTGATCAGTAGCTGATCACTATTTATGTACTTGTATCTGATTTAAGTATGTGTATCTAATGTCAGAAAATAATTATTTTACATGTACCTTCCTACATCCTAGTCTAATTCCACTATATAAGTCCTATTAGAATTGTACTAGAACAAAAGTTCTTTTCATATTCTCAACATTTGCCCATCCTCAAATCAGCCTTTACAATGATTTCATGGTTACTTTAGTTCAAATGTTACATTCCCTCTGAGCCATCCAGATTGTCCATGTCAAATTCCAATTGGCAGTGCCAGGGTTTATATGGCTCACAGACTTGGGAGAGAGGTAACAGTAGGAAGAAAAAGAATCAATCATGTACTTAGTATTCATAATTATACACTTTGTGAAGAGAATCACTGCCTCAGGAAGCTACCTGAACTTAGCTTTGCACAATGACCCCTCCTGCCCCTGTGTTGTCTGCATCTTGGGCTCAGTGGAGAGCAGAAGGCACTCTGCACTTGAAGCACTATCAGAAATCTGCCTCACTTGCACCTCACAAGTAATGAGCATTGAAATAGAAATTACTGGTGTCATGATCATTGAATACTTAGTTTAAACGTATATGCAAATACATAGTAAACTCCACTGAACTATTATGAAAGCTACAAATTGAACTACAAAAATCTGAAAACAAAGACTAAGTTAGATATCACTTAAAACTGTTCTTAGGCTACAAAAGGAAATGTCAAATTTATAGTTGGTGCAGTTGATTCCTTCTTTCTCATTTTTAGGTTAAGACTAGCTACACTGAAGAAAGAGTGGTGAATCAGCGACCGTTATCTTACAATATAGTTTCTAGCAGTAATCTGCAAATTGTATCATATGGTAAAAGCTCCTGCAGGGGTCTTTAAAAGAGGTTGATGAGTCTTTATTCCACTGGATGAAGTTGGTCTGCAATGGCCTGATAATTTACATTTTTAAAAGTTTCCCTGTCCTGCTAGTGAATCCAGACTCTAGATCACACCTGGAGAATTACTGCTTTTATGTGTCCTATGACAGTGTACTTTCCTGTTTGGCTAATCAAACTCATTTTTAGTTTACAAACTCAATTATTTGCAGTTTTGAAAATGTTTATTTTTTCTATTGCTTCAGTTACAAAACTTTCATGTAAATATTTGTGACCATGTTATTAAAGATAATTTTGTATGCCATATTAGTCATCCAAAATGAAAATTTCAGACTTACAGGCATTGTTAAAAATTTAGAAGGAAGTTGAAATGCGTTCACTTTGCCTGTATACACAACATAAAGGTTTCAGAAATTTATAATTTTCTGATTATCTAAGTCATTGTTCAAATAAATAGTACACTATAAAGCAGATCACATACTTAAAAAAATAAGAAAGGAGTTTCCAGGTTAATTGTGAACAACCACTGTGGAGGGTGATAATAGCCACAAGACCCTAGCTGAAAACAGGACAGTGATTACCATTAAGACATCTGTATGTAATCGACCAGCTTGGCCATATGTATGACTAGTATCCCAAGACCATACTATCAAGGTATATCCTCTACCTATATACACTTCCCTCGTAAAAGATCTCCTCTAAAAAGTGCAGCTCTATTGCAATTTGATTTAATTACACAAAACAGGCATTTGATAGACTGAAAATAGGATGAATGGAACATCAGTTCTACTTAGTTATACATTAGTACTGGCCGTGTCATGTGCTGGTGTTTAGCTTGTAATGACTTTCTTCAAACTATTGGGTGGTGAGCTCACCCCAGGAGAAGATAAAATTGCAGGACTCAAATATTGAATGACATAAATCAGGACTTCAAGATAAGAGTTTCTGGTCCTCGGGATATTGAAACATCTCAAATATCCCAGTGAACAGTTGACAGCCTAAAGAACACAAGAAGTATCTGGCTCAGTCTCTAGAAATAGACATGTTTGCATATTCTAAAATTTGAAAAAGAAAGAAAGAATAGTAGCTGTAAATTACATGAATTGTGTCACAAAGTTCTAGGATCTGGGCTCATAATTTAGCCTCTGCCAGATTTTGAGTAGGTTCTATTTTATTTACAGCTAAATTTTGGCAGAGTTGAAGAATGAAAGTAGCCATTCCTGTAATGACATTTAAACAGATTTGAAATATATAGTAGACCACTTTCTTTAGTTCTATATCTCTTCTTAATCCTCAAATTGCCTCATAATTTCTGTGGAATGCATGTTATGAAACTGATATGCAGAACTAGATAGTGGTATAAAACAGTTTGATACATTTAATTTGCTTTGGTTACATCCACATTTTGGGAAACATTGTTAAGTAAAGTGGAGTCTTAAAAAAAGCACAAATGGAAAGACTTCAGACTTTGTGCCGTAACAACTCAAATGTATGAGTAAAATATATGTAAGGAATCCGAAAGGAAATTTATTTTTGTTTCCATACAATAGCTTGAAGCCCTTGATTTAAAAGAGACTAGTTGTTTAATGGATGTAGAGTTCCAGATTTGCAGTATGAAAATATTCTGAAGATCTCTTTCACAATAATATGAAAATACTTGTCATTACTGAACTGCACACTTAACAATGGTTAACATAGCAAATTTTATGTTACATGCTTTTAACCATTAAAAAAAGGAGAGAGATTGGGATCCGAGGACTAACATGCTAACTACTTGATATTTCTGAAGCTCCTTTTTGTAATTTTACTTAATTGTATTTTCTAAAAATTGGCAAAACTGATATTAAATAATCAAACCATAGAAGAAATTATAAAATAAGATCAATTCTATCTCTACTCACAATTGTGGATTCTATATATATTATTACACATTTTTTTCACTCAACAGTATATCTTTCCACAAAAAATGATTGGTTTTTGAGCACCATCTGTATAATAGGTGTGCTTCATCTGTGTGAATGTTGCTGACATGAATAAAACAGACAGTCCCTACCTATACTGGACTTGCCAAACAAACAGAGTTCTTTTCCAATAAGGTCATTTTGATATATATCTTTTTTTTTAATACTGCCCAAAATTTCATTGCATGGATTTATTCTATTTTATTTAACCTGCTTCCTGGCAAAATAAAAATGTATTTTTTTTAAAGTATGGTTAAATACTTTGGAGAATTTCATTTTTTTGGCAACTACAAATGAGGGGGCAGTCGACATTTAAAAATATATATTTTACACATGTAAGAATCTATTTCTATAATAAATGTATATACCTACAATTGAATGAAAAGAAGTTTTGCCTTTTTGCATTTCAAATTTTGGAAGTCTTTGCCATACTGTCTCCTAAGCCCTTTAGCCAATTTAAGCTTTATTATCCTCTATAGATTTCCTAATCCCAGCCTCACCACCCACCACACTAAATACACATTAGTGTCTCATGATTCCATAATTACCTGTATTTTATTTATGATTGATTTAGTTGACATCCTCATGTGAGGGCATATACTTCAGTAGTAAAAAGTCTTACTCTGTAGCCTTGCCAGGCATGGTATGGTTTTTGGACAGGCACCACTGGCATCATCTGGCAGCTTGTTAGAAAGACAGACTCCTGAGCCCCAACTCAGACATACTGAGTCATAATTTGCATTTTAACAACATCCCTGGTTGATCCAAATGCACAGTAAATTCTGAGAAGTGCTTATTTAGGGTACCCAAATGTGCATGTGGACAAGTCAATACATCTAACCAAGTTTCTACATCTATGTAACGTGGACAATAACCTTGTATACTTCATTTGGTTGTTGGGCAATTTCAATGAACTAATATTTTTAAAGTAGGGAGTAGAAGAGCATTTGGCATGTAATAATTGTCCAGTAAATATGGATGCTTCATAATTATTTTGAATGCCATATTTATTACATTATCATTATTATTATCTGTTTACTTCCTGTGGTGAACATTAGCTGTTAAGGATAATTGACATTTAAATTGGGGAAGTTTATCACATTTTGTCGTTATGACTTATGGTTATTTGCACTGGTATGAAAAGAACTTTGCCTTTCCAATGTGACATATAAGCAAATTAAAAATTCCTTCACATCTTACATAGTTTTAACTCTAATCTTACAGTTTATTTTCTAAATGTACTTACCATGTAACTTCTTTTGTGATCATAACTTCACAAATATATAAGGTAAGTAAACATTTACCATTTTGCAAGATAATGCAAAAAATCATTCTAGCCAGTCTCATAATGGTGTGTGTGTGTGTGTGTGTGTGTGTGTGTGTGTGTGTGTGTGTTTCCACAACCCATTTAAATGAATCACATCAGGCCTTTAATACCCCTTCAGGGAGACTATTGCATAGTTTAATAAATCTGTTAACTATATTTACCCCTTTATGTGGAGCTTAAATTCTTCTTGTCTCAGATTCATTACTTTTAGCTCTACTATGTTTTTGTTTAAGTAGTCTGTTAAGAGAGTAAAAGATTGTATATGCATTTATTATTTTTTTCATTTAGTAAACACTTTTAACAATTATGGATACACCCAAGAATGATCAAGTCCTATACAGGCATAGCTTGGAAATATTGCCAGTTTGGTTCCAGACCACCACAATAAAGTGAATATCACAATAAAGCCAATGAAATGAATTTGTTGGTCTCCCACTGCATATAAAAGTTACGTTACACTACAGTCTATTAAATGTTCAGTAGCATTAAAAAAGAAATGTAAATACCTTAATTTAAAATATTCAATTGCTACAAAATGCTAACCATTATCTGAGCTTTCAGGAAGTTATAAGTCATTGAAAACAAGGCACTTTCATTACTTTTAGCTCTACTAATGAAAAAGGTTGAAATAATGTAAGAATTACCAAAATGTGATACAGAGACACAAAGGGAGCAAATGCTTTTGGAAAATGGTGCTGACAGACTTGCTGTATGCCAGGTTGCCACAAACCTTTAGTTTGTAAAAAACGCAGTATCTGCAAAAGTGCAATGAAGACCTATTGAATAAGAATCTGTGTGGTTCCCGAGAAGCCACACCTTTTTAGATTGCCCTTCCAAGCCTCTGCTAGAACATGTGTTTGTTCATTGTTCTAAGTTCAGAGCCACCTTTCTTAGCTTGTTAAAGAAAATCAGTTCACCACATCTCACTGGGACCAGACACAGTCACCCTCTTATTAACAAGCACAGAACAGTATTATATAATACACTTCTTGCATAAGAATTCTGAAGACAGATCCACTGATTCTGATGTACCAACTAAGACTTTTTGTATTTCACTGGCACAAACAATGGGACTGAGTTTGGACCCAACTACTTTTAGAGATACAGAAAAGTTTACTTTGTCAAGAGCACCATAATGATCCATGCAGAAGCTTCACAGAGAAGTTAATATAGTGGTTTATTCTGTTAGGGGTCTCAGATGAATTGAGCACATAACACCTGTGCTCAGCGGTCTGTTGGTGACTTATCTGTTAGCAGGTGCAAAGCAAAGTGATACCATTGATGTTAAGCTAATTTATGCAATATACAGACTATGTCTTTAGTTTCTATGTGGATAGTTCACTTTTCACAGTCTTCATATCATTTTTATACTAAAAACTAGAGGGTTTTTAAGTTTTAATGAATGAAGAATCAAATTATTTTTGTGAATTTCAATGTCTACATTTATAGTTAATGTGGCTGAAGCACTACAAATTAAATATCTTGTGCTGACTGGCATAATGCGAGGGAAATAGATAAAAGGAGGCCTTGCTTTGCAAATAATTCACATTCTGCTGGTAGAATGGAAAGTTCAATCTACAGGAAACTGCCATTCCACTGTGTAGCCTCAAAATCTTTTGTACAAATAGACATTACCAGATGCCAAAGTTACAACAGGACTTTCTTTTTCCAGTGACCATAATTTTATTAGAAAAGTGGAATTGGTAGTTGTTTTCTTTCAGCACGAAGCAGCATCACAACTTCTGTAAGAACAACAACATTAAATGCTTACAATATAATTTGTAGTTATAGCATGATACCATTTACATGTGGAATCTAAAATTGTACAATTCAGAGAAGTAGAGAGTAGAACGGTAGTTGCCAGGGGTTGGGGAGTGGGGAAAATGGGGTGATATTGGTCAAGGAATATGAAACTTCGATTACTCAGGACGACTAAGTTCTAGTGTACAGCATGGTTAATTAATACTGTAATGTACACTTGAAATTTGCTAAGAACAGAGACCTTAAGTATCCTCACTAAAAAAAAAACAATAAAGGATAACTATGTAAGGTGACGAATACGTTAATAGCATGATCATGGTAAACATCTCACCATGTGTATGTATATTAAAACTGTGTTTTTTCACCTAAGACATATACGGTTTTTATTTGCCAAATATATCTTAAAGCAGGAAAAAGATTTACATTTATAAACATTTACATTCTATGGAATATCGCTTATATATATTATAAATAGCATTTGAAATAGTATCCAGCCAAACAGTACAGAATTTTGGTAATCATAATAATAACTGAACAAATTTGAGACATCTTTACACATGTTTTTATCATAACTCTAACCTGATTTATTTTTACATCTATAACTTATATCACAAACTTTATATAGGATAACTGGACAACGCCACAAAACAACACATATCACAAATTAATCTCAGGTAATTTTCCATTGTACAGCCATTGTGTTTTGACCAAAACAGATATGCTTCCTATTACAACCTAGCAAATGTCAGCCTTACTTGACAAGGGCGACATTCTGCTTGATAAGAAGCCCATATTCTTCATGTTCCCAGTCTTTACCATCTTTCACTTTTGTGCCTTGGGCATCACATGAGGTATAGAATTTAAGCCCATGTGCTTACGCTCTCTGCTCCACAACTCATGATAGCTGACAGTTGTATGAGCACCTGACTTAAAATAGCATCATCTTAATCACTTGCAGATAGATAAATAGCAGAGGCACAGACATGAATCTTCCAGTACAATGTCATGTTTGAAGAAATAGCATTTAGAGTTGCCCTTAGCAACCAAGCTAGTTTATTTTCCTCTTTTCAAGTACAAGCTATTTATCTGCTAAAGTGGAAGTTTCCTATTTTTCAGGTGGCCTCCCCCTTCCAGCTCATACACTTTTTCTTACACACATGTGATCACTAGCTATTCCCTTAAGGTTGCCTTGCATCAGACTCAGTCAAGAGAAAGACTATGATAAATCAGAAAAAGTTTAATAGTATTTTTCACTCCCTATTTTATTTGCCATTATTACATTATTACCAAAAATGTATATTGAATGGATTTATGTCAAGTGTTCACAAGATTGGATGGTTACTTAACAAATCTAATAATTAACAAAGAAAAACAAATACTGAGATTTGCAAGTGAAATTTATTTTCTTTGTTTTAAAAGTAAATGAACTGTGCTGATTCCATGTTAGGCTTTTATTTGCTTAATTACATGGATTACGACACTAATTTTTGCCCTGCTAGCTTTTAAAACATTTGTAACAATAATAATACAGTATAGAAATAGATACATACAAGCAAAGTAGCTTTAATTTTGGGATTGTATTATAAACTATCATGAGGCTGCATTTTCTTAAGGCACAAGACTTCTAAGAAGTGTTATCAGAGAAATAATACCAGAAACTCAATATTGCTAAATAGCCATTTGTTTTTATCTCAAATGTCAGGACAGCTTTCTTGTATCATCTTCCTTGTAAATACTATATTTACATTTACAATGTCCCAACTTGATTACTGAAAGATCCTATACCCATTTTCCTTTCGGAAAATAATCACGTTGTTTGAGCATTGGGAGTGTCATTAATAATAATTTCAGTTTTCTGTACTTAAATGTAGTCATACTAAATATTCTGCAGAGTCTTTTATATTTGTTGAGCTTTCAGTTTGCAATCCCTCCTTCTTACCTTTTCAAAACATAACATCCAGAATAAGCTCCCTAAACTTCTATTAGGATAACGTTATTTCCATTTTTCCGAATTCAACAAATGTGTGCTGAAAGGAAAGGAGCGACACACAGCAGCAATTCACCGGAGAATTCCGCTTTATTAGGGAAAGGTGCTGGGTTATATAGGAAGGGGCATGAATTGATTGAGGTGTCACTTCTACGGGGCTGTTGGCTGTTGGCTAGGTGCTGGGATTGGGAGGGGGGCGAGAGGTGATTGGGCTTCAGGTGGCGCTGGCGGGAACTGAGGACCCCGAAGAGAAGCTGGAAGTTTGCCATCTTACTGGTGGGGGCCCTTCATGTGCTAGCAACAAGGTAGACAGCAGATATAAAAATGAATAGTAACCAGTATCCACATTGTTTTCAATGTGTTTTCAAAATTAGACATCTATTCCATCTAACAGGTGCAGCTGAAACACCACCGACAAGGGACCCTCTCTGAAATGCCTTTCCTCGGGGTCTACAATGTGAGACCAACTTCTCAGTGAAATTACCATAAAAGAGGTTTCATTGGTTCTATTTACTCATGCAAAATATACCCTCTATCAAGATTTAAATCATGTTTAATGGTAAAATCATCTCCTGGGTTAAATTTGCCTTAATAGTTTATACATATTCTATCTGCTGCAAAGATTTTAGAGATACTATGTGTTTATATGAATCCATGTGATACCTTAGGTCCTAAAATATCAATAGGTGCAGTATTGCATTGGACTATACAACAATTCACATAGAATGATTAATCCAGTGGCAAGAATGAATGTCTTTTATCAACAATTCCTCATCTTTCATCTAAAAGACGGAAGCCCTAGGTATTCACAATTGTTTTAGATTCATTTGAAAACTGACCGACAATCCCGTAAGATTTCTTTTGGGGAGAAAGAGAAGGTTCTTAATCCTGGTGGATCAGGATTATAAATAGGGTATGTAGTTAATGACAATTAAAATTCAGTATATAAACAATTACAATATTCACTTATATGTAACATACAATATACATGAAGTACTTTCAAAACAATGATCAAATTGTGAAAACACAATAAAATCCTTTTCTGACATTCCTAATTTACACATAAAGAAGCCATGTTTCTGATAGATTAAATAATTTTCTCCTGATTTAAAGACCCAGAAAGTGGAAGGACCAAGTTAGGCCCTGGCCATTCTAATTTCAAAATTAAAGACTTTTTAAATTTTATTTTTCTATTTACAGTGGTTTTGGTAATATAAATTTCTGAATGAGAAGAGCTCTAGGCAACTTTGAAATTGAAACACAATTTGCATAAAAACCTCTCTAGCCAGAGTTGTTCCACTTTCATTCATTTTCTTTTATGCTTTGTTGCAAAATTTTATCTCACTTAAAAAGTTTGAAAAACACATTATGCATATATAAAAAATAACTTAATCTTTGGGTATATTACTGAAAAAAATCTTATCTTCTGAGATAGTAAACAAATAGTGGACAAGGTTATCCATGTCAATTTGTTTTTTAATATTTAATATTGCCTTCATAATATGACAAAGTTGGGTTTGACCTAAGGAATATCTACAATTAAAATAGTAGTAAGGTACTTTTCATATGGTTAGATTTCACAGAGTAGCAATAATGTAGGTAGGTCTGCAGCTCTTGCACACCAGTTGGCAGACCATACACTGTTTTCACTGTGGCCTTTTGGTTATTGTCTTCCTTATTATTTTCTACAGAATGACAACAAAATGATGTCAACTAAAATAATTTACCGTGTGGCCCGAAAAACATGAAATGATTTTGCAGCCTTACATTTGAACTGGAAATAACACTATAAATTGTGATTAATTTTCCTTTTAAAACATCATTTCTATATTTGTCTAAGAAAAAGCCAGTAAATGAGTCATTACCCAAATGATGGTTTCTAAATCTCATTCCCAAAGAAGAAACCAAAGCTCCTTGTAAAAGTGATTTAATCCAGGTGATTAAATCTGGTGCAGGGTATATACCAAGCAGTCCTGGGAGATATTTTCGTGCCACTAGACAAGAAAGCTATAAAGCCACAAGAGTTGTGCACAAAGAACTCAAGAACTAACTGGGAAGATATCTCACCCTTCTAAGATGGTATTATTTAAACAAAAATGAGCAACAATTATTAATCAAAACACTTCAAATATGTAAAAATGTAAGAATATATAAAGATGATTTGCCAACAACTAATCCATCCATCCATATACAAGACTGCTTGCAGCACCAACTAACTACTCTAAAATTTTTTTTAAAAAGGGAAAAATAAGATATTTATCCTGATTTAAATTAATGCAGAAACAACCACATATGTGATAATACTAAATCATGTAGAAATTTGGAACTAGAAATGAACTATTTTGCCATTCTAATGAAATAACTGATTCATGTAAAAGTAATGTATATCCTAAAATCATTAGTCAAAAGTTTGATGTGAATTTATGGAAAGTTGAAGTTAACACCTGGATGAAGAACAATCTACAAGAATTCTCAGTGTCATTTAAAAAGAATCTTTAAGAGTGAATACTTTACATTAAAATTCAATCTTGAAAATGGATTTTCCAAAATTTACACAGACAAATTGAAGATTTGGGGAGAGCAGTGAATTCCACAAACTGAAAACCAAACCATTACATTATAGATATACCTAATCTAATAACTACTTAGTAAAATATATTCCTCCATACTACTTGTAACTCCGGGGGGAAAATATTTTCTCAGCCTGGGACAAAATACCTTTGAGCCAAAATCAGTCAAAGGGAGAAGAAATAAAGTGGAAGAAATCCATTTATTGCTTACAAGCAGTCATCCCCTTTTGCTCGCCTGTGTCTCTGGTGACCTGGCTGCAAAAAAGGGGTCCCACCCAACCTCTCTTTTCCAGTTATTGCTTACAAGCAGTTGTCCATTTCTCTGGTCCAGATATGCCCTCACTCACCTTTGTAGTTACCTATTGATATGGAGATGCACTAAGGCCAGGTGAGAGATTCTGGAAATACTGTAATTTTATCCATGCTACTCTTGAGATTTTATAACACATTTTGTGAAAACACTACTTATCAGGGTATAATAGCTTATTTTTACCTCCAAAATATGCCAAATACATACCCTATAAAGAGTGATGTTTTGACATTATGGTTTCAAACAATTTACTCAACACCCAGTATGACAAGAAAAATGACTAAGGAGCATAAATATCATAAAATAAATGACAAAACTATCTCATCTTGCACAAAAGACAATTGTCTTGTTTTAAAAATTAAAAAGTCAGGAAATAGTTGTAACATGTAAATTAAAAATAGGAGTATCTTCAAATTATAAAGTTGAATTAAAAATAATGAAAATGATAAGTAATGCAAAAGAAGAGTAAACAGACACTTCCCAAAGAAGTATAATTTGATATCAAATATTTTTAATATACTTAGCTAATTCAATCTAGGGATAGAATTTATATGATTTTTCATCTGGTAAATCTTCAAAAGTAAAAATGTGTGTTTATTTTATTTAATATTGCTGAAGGCATTTAAAATGAGTATTTTTATGCATTTGATTAGAATGTAAGTTGAGGAAATATATTTGAATAGGAATTTTTACTATATGTCTATTAAAATTTTTAAATGGTCAGATTCTTTGTTCTTGGCATTGTTCTTACCATGTGAAAAATTATGCATATTTTTGCTCATATGCTTCATGATATCAGCATAAAGATGATCAATATAGTATGTTTTGGCAGCAAAAATTGAGGAAACTCTCACTGTGTAAAAGGGGTCGTGAGAGAATGGGATAAAAGCACTTCGATTTGAGAGTAACATTGCTCAGCTAAAGGAAGGCTTCCTTTTCCAAATAAACATTAACTGAGATTTATTTTCTTTAAGGTGTGTAGATAGATAAAATTTAATGCCAAGCTCTTTCCATTGAATATAATATACAGCTGATTTTGCCACTTCTATGCCCTCACTGAGATTTTCTTCCATAGGGGAAGTGTTTATGGGGGGCCTATCATAAACCTCTGATTTGGGTTAAATACATGCTAAAAATAACTATTATTGCTGAAGTACCATATCATATTTAATACTTACAAAATGTTGATATTTTGTTCTTAAAATTCCTTAATCCATAACCTCAATTTTATTTTTCTACTATGATAACTATAAAGTCTAGAAAGTTTACAACTTGCATCCATTGTTTTTGCCACATTGTTTGTTTCATTTCCTTTCTCATTCTTCCTTAACAGTTAAGTTGATCTGTCTGCCTATGCTTGTTCTTTTCCAAAGATTTCTTTGAGAAAGTATAGAGGCATTTCCTGTTCACCTAATAATTGACATATAAGACAAAAGTCTGAGAAATTAGATGATATAATCAATCATCTCCATAGCTACTTTATTTTTGGGGGTTTAATTTATTTTTACTCCTTTAAAACTAGTAATATGTTTAGTAGTATAGAAAACTTTGCTCAAGCTCCTCATAGGTGTCTGCCACTTGCCTAGTTGTTATTAACCTGATGTCCCGTATGTGGAGGCAAGCTAGTTTCACATTTTTGCTCTCTGTAGAGACCAATATCCTTTACCTGAACATGAGGAAGGGTTTTCCTCCGTTGCTAATGCATTTTGTTCATGAACTGGTCTTAGTTTCCCAAAGGTTAACTTGAGAAGGGAATATCAGAGCAAAATTCCTTCGTTTGTTTATTCTTCTGTGGAGCAAAGTGGGAACTTGAAGGGGGCAAAGAGGAACTCTCAGATTTGAGTTGGAAAATAATGATTTAAAATCCAAGATGTGCTGCATATAAATGTGGGGTCTTGGACAATTTAGCCAACCTCTCTAAACTTCAGTTTCTCCATTTATAAATAGGGCTAATTAATTCCCAGATTTACATGGCTGCGTTATCACCAGCCTGAACTATAACAATCTATTCAAGCTTTCAAATGACTTAAAGATCACATATTCAAATGCTGTCCGTTTATACTTCCTGGTGCAGATAGTGAAAAAATAAGTAGAATGGGGTTTATTAAGATCAGTTTCTTTATCTTTAAAATATTATAATACTACCTAATGTGTAGATTACAGGGGGATTCAGTAAACTGATAAGTGCAAATTATATATGTAATTTGCATACTTCCTAACATATATTCAATAAATGTTAGTGCTTTTATTTATTAAACAAATATTTTAGGATGCCCTATAAATGCAATGCAAAGAGATAACTAAGTTCTGTGTTAGGAACTAACATAGGTTTTCCCTTTACATACTCATAAAGGAGGTAAAATGATACCCAAGTAAAAAGAGTCACACAGCATGAAATTTAAATTCATGGTCTCAAAAGTCAAGCTGTCTATATTTGAACTGTTTAAAAACTCTGTGGATTAGTGTTCTAATATTTAAAATTAAATTAACAACAGTACTTACAGGGTTGTTTTGAGAATTAAACTAGTGAGTGTTTGTAAGCCACTTAGAATAGTGTTTGGCACATTTTAAATGTGGAGTTTTAAAAATTAAATTAAAAAGTGAAGTACAAGCTGGAAAATGATACAGGTCATTTGGTTAAGAAGTGGCTGGATGCACTTCTAAGGGGATGCATGTAACATTTCAGAGAGGAGGTTGTACTGGAGCTAAGCTTTAAATGCTGGGAAAGATCTGAGCAAATGGAGTATTAAAAATGAGAATGCCATGTGTGAAAGAAGAAGATGAGAAGGTACAGACCTGGAAATCTAAGGTTTTTGAAAGGGAACAATAAGTCTTTGAGTGGAGGGGTCATTTTTGAAAGAGAAGAGTAGAAAGGAAAAGATTGAAAAGGTAGGTTAGAAAAGAGGTCATAGAAGCTGTTGAAAGCCTTTATTTCCTGGTAATGGGTAAGAGAAGACATTAATTTGGCAGCACAATGCACAATAAAGGCAAAAAGAAGAAGTAGTTTTACAGCATTGCAGCAAACTAGGGGAAAGAGTCAAGCCTCTGAAGAACATGGAGAATAAATGAAAATTAAAAAGATATAAAAAATAATGCAAACATAATGTGAGATAAGGGAGGGAGAGAATTCAAAGTGGATTCTGGTGTTTTCAGCTATGAATGGGAATAAATGTGGTGTTATAGAAGCAGTAGGTATAAGGTTAATATTTCTGATTCAGCAACACAGTAGTGTTTTTCTATGATTTTTTTTTAAATTCTAGCTTTTTATAAATCTTAAGAGAATATTTGTAACTGTGACATATTTACTCCTCTTTGGGAGGAAAATGCACACATGTATGCACACACCATCACCCCTGACACCATCACCACTGCCACCTAAATACGTTCAGTTTTCCAAAAGAATATGAAAATGGTAGAAAGTATTTAATTTCTAAATCAGCAACAACATAGCATTTTGATAATAAAAATAAAAGCATTGTTTCTCTTCCTCTTCCCTTCACCATCCTAAGGTATTGAATCCAGAAGCTATTAAGTGGCATATGGCATTGAAGGCAATTGGACCAGTGGGTCTGAGCTGGGAGCCGCAGACGGTGAGAGTTACCAGGGCCGAGTGTTGGAAGCCGAGCGGGGTGGGAGATCACAGAAGTTGCTAAGGCTAAATGGTCTCTCCCACTGGCCAAATAAATAATGATTGATTTTAATTTATTGAATAAAATAAGAAATTATGAGGCTGTGTGGATGTAATAAATAAACTGAATAAATGGAAAGTTTGAAGAGGAACCTGACTACTTACATTGTTTCAATGTACCTGTCTACAAACTACTTGTCAATTGCAAAAGAAAAGAGAAAAAGAGTAACTGTACAGTGGAGAACCTGGCAGCCACCACCTTCCTCGAATGGTCACAGTGATCAGCATCAGTGTTCAGACAAATAGCTGTCACATGCCACTAATAAGGTGCAAAGAGAACTCAGAATAGATTCTGTGACGTTACTGGCGAAGGGGCGTAACAAGTATAATCACGAGGAAGCAGCAGACAGACTCAGCTTGAGAACAGCCTACAGAATGATTCCCTTTACTGCAAAAGTTTTAAGATCTCTAAAGTCAAGGAAACACTGGAAACTATTCTGGTTTGAAGGGAGCTAGAGAGTCATGACAAGTGACTCGTGGGTGATTCGGAAGCTGATCAGTTTGCTACAAAAAAACAATGGAAGCATAACTGACAAAACTTGGGTGGGATCTAAGGATGAAATGGTTATAATGCACCAATGTTAATTTTCAGATTTTGACCCTTGTACTGTGGTTATGTGGAGTGTGTACTTTGCTACAGGAGGTACGCATTTAAGAATTTAGGGGTGATAGAGCAACAGATTAGCAACACACTCTCCAATGTTTCAGAAAAAAATCTTGGCGTTGTACTTGCAACTTTTCTATAATTTTGAGATTGTTTGAAAATGAACCATTAAAAATAAATAAAATTTTCACATATTACCTTACGGGTAGTTATTGCATAATTACCATATCTGTTAGTAATTTCTTATTTACCCCTTTTGGGATATCTTTTCATTCGTTGTCATATATATGGATATATGTTTCTATGTTTTACTGTAGACAATAATGTGCATTTTAAGATAACTTATACATAGTCTACTGTACAGATATTTAATTCTTATATGAATATAGCCCAGTAGGTATTTTCAAAAATACTTCCAAATTCACAGAGGTATCAAGTCTTGCATTTTCTCTGGTTCACAGGAGAAGAGTAATATAATCTTCCTGCAGGGAGGGAACAGATGACAGATTATGTATGCAACCAAATGATACATTTATTTTGTGCGTCTATCGAATTACAGAACCTCAAAGTTGATAAGGACCTCAAATAGTCTTTAAAACAGCAGCTATTAAGCTTAAATAACTATGTAAATAACCATATACTACTTTTCTCAGGATAAATCCTTTAAGGAAGCCCAATGCCTAAATTAAAGTCACTCTGTCCTGCTGTGTGCCCGGCTCTTCCTGAATTTCCAAAGACGACACTCGGCAATCAGAAAATAAATCCTAGAAATTTATAGAACACAATTTCAAAACCACCATTCTATACAATTTCATATTTGATGTATCAGTACTCTTAACAACATATCCAGAACATAATTGTATATTTTCCAGCTTTGATTTTGACAGTTCCAGTAAAAAGAATTCACTAATTCCAAAGACAGCCCATTCCCATTTAGACAATACAAACCACCTATTATTGAAAAGACCCAAATAACTAGAGAAGCCACCTTTATGATAAAATCATCAAAGTTATCTTCTATTATCTACAATTACAGGAGTAAAAAAAGGCCAAAAAAGAGATATGGCACAATGTAAGCCAAGCCTAACATCAACATTAAGTCCTTTTTTATAAAATTCCAAATGTATCTTCTATGTATTGTAATTAATGGCTAAAATTTAAATATGTCTACATATATTACAAAATATGATGTATGTTCCTAAATAACAAGTTTATTAAAGTTTTAATTAAAACTAGTGCATATTTTTAACAGTCAACTGATTCCTATTTCATATTCTATAAATTTTGTTCAATTGTGTAACAATTGGAATGTTAATTATCAACTACTATTTATTGTATATTGACTTAGTGACAGGTCTTAATACTATATTTGACTGGGATACACAACAAAGAGCAGAGCAAACAGAGTCCCTGCTAGCTTGGGGATTAATACTCAAGGCAACGAACTACTTAAACCAGATATGTTACTAAGCACACAATATGAATTACAGTTTAGTGACTTTAAAAATATAGTATGTGGATTTAGTTATTTTCAGTCCTTTCATTTCTTAATTATAATCATATCATCACAATATGGATTTTCATGATGTACATTATATCATTAATATTAAATGTCATATATGGTACCTCTGAGACGATACCAATATAAACATCTACATTCGCTTCCTCGGGGTTATCACCTGTTTGTTCTTAACAATTTTAGTAGATTATACTCTCCTTCAGCATGTCAGTTAAACATGTTATGATAAATTCTAAAACAATTCATTCCATTTTTGGACCTATTTATTCTATTAATAACCCCATGCAGACCTTTGAAGAACAAGGGAGAGTAAATAGCATATAATATATACTCCAAATCATCTTTTATTTTGAAATTCATTAACATGACAGTCATTATGTCTAGAAACATGTGAGCTCTTTGTTACAGATAAATAATTTATTCATGTAATTTAGCTGAGTCAAAGTGCAATATAGAAGTTTCCCTTGATATTAAAATTTTTAATGATCAAATATAAGAATGAGAGATGAAAGGCATTTTATTCTTAAAATAGCTATTAGATTAAACTCTCTCAAAAGCTCTTTCAAAAGAATACCTAATTAACAAATGAACTGACCTAATTTTATAAGCCATCTAAAGCTGCATCTCTTCTCTTTTATTGAAACCTACTAAGTCTTGTTCTAACCTTCAACCTCTTACCTTGAAATCTCCTTGGATTTGATTCCAGCTTCTAATCCTTTTAGAAACCCAGAGAACTTTATTCTTGCTTAATAAAAAACATTACATAACTTAATAAAGTCAGTGTAAACATATAATCATTTTTCACAATGTTTACCAGATTATTTCTGCATTTCATTCCTGAATCAATCACAACATATCTCTATGTTTTACTGAGTATATCTATGTGTATATATATATATACACACAATGCTATTTTGGAACTGTTGATAGGTTTTACAAACTACCACTTAAAATATATTTAAAGAAGGAAAATATATTTCATAGTATTTCTACTCAATAAGCAAATTTGCTTTTGCCAGTTTTTAGGATAAAAGATATGTTCCCCAAAGTCTCAGCCTATAACACAAATGACTTAATGTGCTGTTGAATATTGAAAAACAAGAGCATCCGTTTAAAATGATAATAAGCCTCATATACAAGTGTGTGTGTGTGTGTGTGTGTGTGTGTGTGTATTAAATTAAAGTATACATCAGGGATTCAAGGTCCAAGTCTGACATGCAAAGTTGGGCAAGGCTTACATGTATTTCTCATTTTTTTGGTAATCATTTATATACATTTAAAAATATGAAAGATTAAATGTCCTTTTCAAGGAAGTAACCTTGAAATGCTCATAAGATACAGATAACCATACATGGCTTGAATTATAATGCTAAACTGATCCAGGTCTACTAGAATAATACTTGATAACCTCAGTAATTGATGGATAGATCCTACTAACCCATTAATTTATGCCTGCTAGCTAAGTAGGCAAGTACATTTATTCTCAGTGTTCTAGATAGGTATGTCTTTATCTGTTCCTTAAACTCCATTTTGATACCATGTAATAGAAGCAATATTGGTACAAAATTGACCATCAATGGATGAAACATTTATACCATGCATTGTGATTCACAATTTACTTTCAAAACCAATCACAGTAGTCCTGCTCCACATGATTATCACCCCCATTTTATAGATTGTACACTGAGGCTCAGAGAAAAGATGCTTGCTCAAAGTCACAAGGTTATTAAGAAAGAGAGCTAAGACCAGGTCTTTGGAATGAAAATAAAATTTACCTAGATAATTTATATGTCTGTAGATAGTATAAAAGGGATTATTGTTAAAAATAATGTTCTTAGCTAGTTTGACTATTCCTGTTATATATATATATATTATAATATATATATATATAAAATAATGAAGTTATAGAAAAAAAGTGATCAGAGGAGACACTAAATTGAAAAATAAAGTAAGAAGAAAATAAAAAAAGATTAAAAAAGATTGAATACATTTATAAATAAAATTTAAGAAGACTCATTACCCCAGGGCCCTTGTAACCTCTCATTTCTTTCACTTGGCCTTTTTATATCTTTAGTTTCTACCCTGAAAGATACATTACCAAAGATTAAAATTTCTAGTCTGTGGATGATAAATTAAATAGGCTAAAAACACCAAAAATAAACAGAGCCACATGAAGAGAGGTTTAATTTATATCCAGAATTATTACTTGTTTCCTACTTCATATTTTATAGTCTGCAATATCTGAGTTTAGGGGTCAGGGGGGTGAGAAAAAGTAAAATATCCCATATGTAATACTTTGATGGTGATGATAACCCTTGGAAATATCTCCAGGGGCTAAAACTAATTGGAAAGTAATTTTTTCAATTAGCACACACATGATAATTCCTTCACACCTCACCTCCTTCCCTAATGCCAGACACAAAAGCTAACAAAACTAAACTCTCCTGTTTCATGTTACATATTAAATCATCAGGTCCAAGCTACTGGTGCCCAGGCGGTACAAGGGAGGGCAAAGAAAAAAAATAGCCTTGTAGCATTTTGCATTTGGTCAAGAGCACTTTTTGCCTGTAAATTTGTGCTCATTTATTCTCTGTATGTTAGCAAGAAACTAAAGATCAAAGTTCATGACATTATTTTAAACTTATCTCCCCTTTTGGTAAAGAAGGACTGAGACACAAAATTTGATGATGTTTTGGCTTAAATAGTGTCTCCCTCCAAAATTCTTCTATTGGAGTTTTAATTCCTGACATCTCAGAAAATGACATTATTTGGAAATAGGGCTTGTGTGGATGGAATTAGTTAAGTAATACGGGATCATTGGGGGGGGCCTAATCAGATATGACAGATACATTTGTAAAGGAGGATATTTATACACAAGCACACAAAGAAGAGAATATCATTTGAACATGAAGACAGCTATCTATAAGCTAAGGAGAGAGGTCTGGAATAAATCGTTCCCTTATATCTCTTACAAGAACCAGCCCTGTTTAGCGCCTTGACTTCAGCCTTTAAGAACTGAGATCCAAAAAATCTCTGTTGTTTGAGTCACCCAGTTTTTGGTGTTGTGTTAAGGCAAACTAATACACACACCATTATGCCAACAGGAATTTGAAAGTTAAAATAAAAAAACCTCTAGCATTGGTAGCATTGGTCTAGTTTAAGGGGAAGCACAAAGAACTGATCATTAGGAGACTGATCCTCATTAGAATTAGTCTTCACTGATTTGCTATAAACATTCTGAAATCAGATGATTTGAAATGACTATAGTGAAAAATATCAAATTATTTAATCATTTCACTTTCAAAAGTTTTGGAAAGGATATTATCATAGATATATAATACTATATAAATTTTAATGGAATTTGGTTTATTATACATTATCAAATTTCTTTGTATGAATAATCACTGAAATGGAAAAATATAGCATGTATGTTTTAATGAGAAAGATTTAACTTCCTCTTGGGGTTGGTCCAACCCAATAGTCTGATTCCAGTTTGGGAGGTAGTGAATCTTAGCTCTTAGAGTCTAGAATTCAAAATACAATTGAAGTGGGTGGTTTTGAACTAAAATCACACCTTTTCTTCTTTTTTTGCTAGTGCCCAATTGTCAAAAAAAATGATGATTTGGGATAGCACATCCTTATTCTAAGTGCTAAGAGATACAATTGAAAACCCATTGTACAATACTTCCTTTATGTAAACATTTTACCTTCTTTTGCAATTTATTTGCTTATGCTCTTTCCTCTACTAAACCTGGGCACCTCAAGGAGTAAGTGCCCAGGACAGTGTCTAAAGCACACTAAGGATTCAGTGTTTGATAAAGGAGAATTGGGAAGGACTGAAGGGTTGGAAAAAGAGGAAAAGGAAGAAAACTATAGAGGAAAAGCTCTATAGGCCCTATAATTTTTAAGTGACCATTTATTCATGCTCAATTAATTTTTCCCTTACATCATTGAGGACTGTAATTTTCAGTTATTAGTAATCTTTATTGTGACCCGCTGTAATCCAAAACACAATAGGATACATTTCTTCCTGGAAATGCAGAAAGATATGATCATAAAAGCAATCATTTGATTCTGTAAAGGTACATTCACTGTATGAAACCATGTACCATATATATGAGAGGGAGAGAAAAAGAGGGGGGAATAGAGGGTGCATGTGGCTGTAAAACATCTTTAGATCCCATACAAAGAATACTTTATTATTCTGGTTCAGTTCAAGGTAAATTTCTCTGCTATTGTACAACTTTTATTAGTGCAATTCTCCACTTTTGTGTGCATCGCTTAGGAAATGAGAGGCCTTGGAACAAATTAAATAATGTTTTACTCTTTCAAGAAAAACTCAATAAATGTTTATGCACTATCTGCTAAGATGAAATTTCAAATTACACAGTTTATAACCATAGCGTTTCTTTCAAAATTCTTGATGTAAAATTAAAACTAGGCTATTAAAGTTACTAAGTATATATTCAAAAATCAAAGTTCTGAGTCAGGGTTGAAAATTGAGTGTTAATCACCTAACCTATCTTTATTCTGTCTCTAAAATACAGTTTACCTGTGAGAAAATACAAAGCTCTTATGCTTAAAAGATTAATAGTGACTCAAGTTTTGTTGGCCTAGCCTGTGACAGGCATGTGGGTTCCAGGCTGAAAGGGCCAGAGGTTTGTCATTGTTTCCCACTATCAACGAATGAGTACACATTTTCAAGACCTGGTCCTGTAAAGAAGAAGCCTGCCTGCTGCTGCTGTGTGTGCTGCTGGTCAGAAGCTTCCCACAACCACAGTCGTATCATGTGTAAGGGTTCATTTGGATGTTTTTCAATGCTTTTGCCCATGTTCAGCTACTACCTGACAAAGATGACTAGTGAGCCCCAAAGTGTTCCTGTCTCAGATATAAGCTAAGACCCACACACAAACCAGCAAGCCCCCCCCCACCAGCTCAGAGCTCAGAGTGCCCCACCCACCCTGATGTATTTGAAGTCTTCTCTAACCAAAGAACAGCAGATACAGCACCCTTTCTCCACACAAAATGAGGTTTTAATGTTGGATCTCAAAGTTCAGCAATTCAAGGCAACCCTCCTTACTTTTGTAAAATCCCCCAGCGCTCCATACATTATTTATCCAGTGATTTCATAAGGCTGAGACACCAAAATATGGAGTGCTTGCCAGTCTACAGATCTGCTCCAGGTTACTTTCAGCAAGGCTACTTTTCAGCAGCTGGTAGCTTTTCTCATTAAAAAAAAAGAGTATCAGTAATTACCTTTTGCATAAATAAGTGGATGATCTACAGTACAAAGAGGTGTGCAGTGATTGAACTACGTATGAGGTATGATGGGAGCATTGATGAGGGCAACAAATCTGAATTACTGTAGTAGGCTCCAGAGGGGGAAAAGAAAGAAAAAGACAGAAGAGAGAGAAAAAAAAACTTTCTTCCAAGACAGGGTTGAGAGATCAGTCTTGGAGTAACTGTGATTTCATGGAGTCAACCATGAAAAATTGAAAATCATTTATCTTGGCAAGGGAAGAGGTCAATAGATTTAAACTTGCAGAGATTTGGGTTTAAATTTGTTATTTACTGTTTATTATGTATATAATTGAGGTCATATCTCATCTCTAAATTTTTGTTTCTTTATCTAAAATATTAGAATAATCATATGTACTTTACTATGAAGATTAAAATCATCTTTACTGAAAAACAGTGGAGGTCATAAGACAGGCTGCCCTCAGTGCTGTTACAGATAAGCTGGAAAATATTAAGACCACATGGAGAGTCGTATAGGACAGGGGCTAATCACCTTGACTGTAAGGTCAGGCTTTCCAGGTTTGATTCCTGGTTCTTTCAGGTACAAAATTGGTCTTTTGACAATTTATTTAGTCTCTCTTCTATAAAATAGCTCATATGGTTATAGATCGAATGAGTTAATATCTGCAAACATTTAGAAAGGACTTGAGGTATTGTAAACGTTTCATTTTTAGGGTATGAATCTACCTTTACAGTCATCCTTCTTAGAATCAAAGAGCCTCTGCATTTCAGCAGGTTCCGCATTTTAGCTGCTCCCATCTTTTCTTGGCCTGATTAATAACAGGATCAATCACCATCTTGTTTAGTGTATATTGTATTCTACCTATTTGCTTTATCTTTCCTATTGGCACTGAATCAAGCTGGAATTCCTCTAAGCTTAAATGATTAAAAAAAAATTGCTTCCTTAAAAGTCAATTTCCCACCCGTCTACCTACCAGCCTGTATTCTTATCTTCACAGCCCACCTTCTATAAGGAAGTTCATCATGCTCTCATCCTTCACTCCATTTCATTCCGGCTACTTCCCCTCTACTCCGAGACCTCTTTCTTTCATTATCACTGTCCTTCATTCTTTTTATCACTAAGTTCAGGGAATATTTTCCAATTTTCATCTTCCTTTGTATTTCAAAAGCATTTTACACTAAGTAAATATTAAACCATTATCTCTAAATAAAAAAATATTAATTACACCAATAGCAATAAAAATAACAGCTATGTTGCCATGGTTTATTTGATATCACACTCTTCTGTCATTAGTCTTAATCCCCCAATTTTCCCATCTCAGTGACATAAATGGTCCATTTTCTTCTATCTATTCTTTTATTGATGGATTTTCCTATTCTTTGTCCTAGGTCATTTATCCCTTATCACTCAGTGGCCTCCAATTAAGTGTTCACACCATACCAATGGCTTCAGCTGCTAGGTATATATTCTGAAAGTAAAGTTCAGTTGACTGAATAGTCCTGGGTTGCATTACCCTAGGGGACATACAGTAGAAGAGACACCTGCAGTTAAAGGTAGAGTCGTATACTGATGGAATTTCTAGGATAATATACTAACACAGGAAAGGAAAGATTGGACTCTTTTTATATTTTAATAAACTTTCCTAGTGTTTAAAATTAAAGTCCCTTAATGAATGTTCCTCTCAAGTTCTCCTGTGGTGAAATCCCATTAGACTTTAATTTGCTTTATTTGGAAAACAAAGGTACAAATCTCTCTTTAAATAGTTTGGGGACACATAGATACCAAAAGAACAAGGGATTCTGCAGTTTTTAGAATCTTAGAGGTTCATTTTTAGGCCACTTGCACCATCCTACCTCTGAGTGCAGGTAATGAGATGATGCAGTTATGATACCAAATTATTATGGTCAGGTAAAAACAAGATTAGGGTTCCCTCACTAAGGCAATAATCCCAGAGATACCCCTCATTCTTTACCATTTTATAACAAATGAAAACAAGCCACAGTGGGCAGAAAAGAGGAGAGTAAAACAGGTTGGCATGGAAATTGTGAGATAGATGGAACGGAAGGAAGGAAGAATAGCACCACCTCTTACATTATCGTTATATTATTCTCCAAGAAGGATGTATCCTATCTTTATTTGCCTCATTTTTAAGACAGTTTTGCTGTAGTTCCTGAATATGCATTAATTCTTTGATTCAGGAATTATTTATTGTATTTCTTTTATGTATATCTCGAGTAAAATTTACATATATGTGTGTATATACATTCAATAGAGTCAATAGATATTCAAGAGATGTTACCGTCATGGAAAGGGATTTCAGGACTACAAAAAGTGGATTTCTTTTATGGCTTTAACTGTGCCTGTATGGATATCTTTGCCACCTACATGTAGTTCAGGAATAAATTTGTCTTCACCTTCTTGGTTTGAGACAAACATATAAATTTTTTAAAATTCATATCTTAATTTATATTCCTTCATCCAGGAAAGTTAGATCACCTTTCACAACCATGTCATACACTGGATCCATATTCTCACGTGTATTGGAATTTGCGTTGACTAACCTGCGTTGACTAATTCCTTGATAAGACTCTCTCTGTGGGTTGAGAATGTATGAAGAACAATGAGGGGAGAGATTTCCAAACAACTCATAAAATGAATAACATGATTTCTTATAAGGCTCATATTACCATAAAAACCAAAATGCTATAAATAGATATGTTTCTTCCCCTTGAAGATGATTCTTTTCCAATTTCCCAACTGCTTTCAATTTACTGAAATATGTAAGGGATATTCGTGTGTGTGCCTGTGTCTGGGTATAAAATAATCCCCTTAAGTTATCCACTCTTAAGGTAGACCTATTTCAGTAAAATTGTAGAGAAAATTCTCTTATAGGAAATCCATAGTCTAGAATCTCTGCAGTGACTTTACTAGATTAATATTTGCTGAAGAAAGCTTCTATTCATTCTGGAGAAACTACCGCTATTATAAAAATAAAATGCTGGTCCAGTATATGGAAGGAAGACAATATAAATGTGTTACTAGAGTTCTGGAATCTCTGTGTCAGCTCCTCTTTTTTTTTTTTGCTCAAAATCAGTTAGTTGCATAGGATGAATAGTGTCCCATTTCAGAATGTTTTGTCCCCCAGCCTAGCCTCACCGTCCAAATATTTGAAGGTTTCATTTCCTACATTTATCTCTGAACATGAAAATATTTTGAATCCCAAAATACATCCCTAGATGAAGTGACTTTTCCTTTTTAAGGAACGGGAAATTAATTATTGACTGCTACTAGACTAGAATTAATTCCCATTAGTGAGGGGGCTTGTCCTGAATAACTTGAGATCATTAGGCCTCCTTCCAATACAATAGAAAAGCTGCTCTCTGAATGTTCCCTTGCCTACACACTGGCCTGAGCATGCCTGTGTATTTTGCATCTTGTATTTCACTGTGATTTTGAAGTTATATCCTTTATCTGTACTCCCTGTGCTCAACCCATCTTGAGTTAGAAACTGATTATCAATTCACCAAATTAGAATAGCATTTTGTCCTCAGATTCCTAGAAACTTTCATAATCATAGGGAGCAATTTTCCTTTATTACCAAAATAGTACAGTCTACCTAACTCAGCCTTCTGACATAATTTCCAAGCCTTCTGAATTCCAGGGATTCATGATTTCCTTCCTAGGAATTTCGGTGACACTAACTTCTGAAATATTTATGTTCTTATCATATTTTGAATTCCCCTCATTTATCTATCTATATATATCTATCTATCAATTATCAAAACTGGCTAAGTTTTTCTACTTGCAGGTGAAATACATTGCATTTATGATGGGGTGCAAATACTCTCTTGTGGTCACAGCCTCCCCTGGCTACACCATTGCTTTCTCTATTACTTTTCATATAGATTGCTCCACATGACTGTAATTATTACAGATTGGTCCTTCTAAAATTTACCCAAAGTAAGCCATTAATGGATCTAGTAGTAAGATCAGTTCTGAAGTTCTCTGCCACCCTCCACCCCACAACCACCATCAACCAAACTCTAAGGTTTGGTTGAAACCAGCAGTGAGTCTTTCACCATCTACACTTCATTTTCACTTAGGAAATCACTCAGCAGATACATATCGCAGGTGTCTTCTCTCTCATGCACTTAATTATAGTGATCATAATGACAGTTTTTATGGCATGAAGGGTAAAAGCTACATCAGATGCTAATGAGGCCAAGCAAAGTGCAGCTCTAGTATCTTTCACTAATTTCCATAGTAGCTAATGCTTTTCTTTCCATGGCTGATTGTTACTGAAAATTAGCTGAATTTAGTGCATTGTGTCTGAAGTCCAGCATATTTTCCCATTGAGAAGGATGTGCTGTTCCAAGTTAGACTAGAGTTATTTCTCTTAAATGCTTCCAACATATGGATAGTTATTTTCTAACCTTCCTGTGATTTTTGGATAATGTGTATTAAAAAGAGATCACCAAAACTCTCAATTTATAAATGATGGCTCTCTTCTTGAAAGAGTTCATACAACTAAATAAGTTGACTGATGGAAATCTTTGTCCTCCACCTACCTTCAATGTGACACAACTTTGCATTGATGTATTTCCTTTAATTTTCAACTCAAGTAAAGCACATTGGCAAGGACCCCACATTTGTGGACATTTCTAGGTTATGACATTGAGGGCTAACAGACTTGGTAGCTTTTTAGGCTCTTTATACTCATTTACAAACCTTTATGCATTATTACTTTTTAGTTAGCAATACTGCATCAATACAAAATTTAAAAAGATGTTTACCCCATTTCCTTTGGGCTGCAATTAATCTACCAACCTATTTGATTTGAAGTTTCTTGTATTGTTATGGTGGGGGAAAAACAATCCCAATTTTTCACTGCCCCTTACACTGACCTTATAGCAGCATATTATTGTTATTTTTTACTCATATAACAATGCCAAGACCAGTGACTTGACTCTTGTGTCTCTGCTTCATTTCTAGTCCTGTCCTGAAAGAGCAGCTTCTATTGGGAACATGCCATTCTTACTGCAAAGGAAAATGGCTCTTGGAGCTTTTATTTGTAAGTGGTATTATTCAGACATGCTCATACCCCATTGGGTAAATTCAGTCCTGTGGCCACAATTAATGTTATTTTGTTGAGGAAGTGTATTCCTATTAAGGGGACATGGCAAGTCATATGGCAATGGGGAGATACATTAAATTTTTTTACAGGAAGATGGGAGGTGAATAATAGGGGCTAAAAACAGATCAGTAGTAATACCATAAGTTGTTTTCAATTTGCCTGGGGCCTTTAGATGTTCTGTCTGTTGGACAGCTGACTACCCAAATATCTATTTCAGTCCTCATACTTTTCCTGGAATCATAAATGCAGTCATAAGTGCTACTGGAAACATCTCGATTGCTGAACATTTTAGCCTATTAACAAAATCTTATTAGCACTTATTCTACTACTTCTCTAATAATAATATCATTAACTCAATTGATGTTGATCTTGCCTACCTTATATAAAAAGTAGTTCCTACAGATTCAGTAGCCTCTCTCCCTCTAGCTATAAATTTCAAAAAGATTGAAACTAATGAATATCCAAGTACTAATATTGAAATTCCAAGGAACCTGATCATTGACCAGCAACTGGAATACAAGCTGATCACTGTGTATGAGAAATTGCATAACCAAACTATCTTAATTAGACTATTACCTTCCAGATGGTGGGAATGCTCTAATCTTTTAACTGATTTTGTTTTTATTTCCTAAATTCATTTCTTTCCTTTAAATAAGTCACATATTTTTTCAGTAATTTGTTTTTTTGAATTGGAATACATCTTTCAACTGATGTCTATCTTCACTGTGGTCCCATTTTTATTTTTTCTCTTAAAAGCTATAATGAAATTGAAGTTACATCTAAAATCTTAGAATTTCTGTATTCAGACAGCATGGTTAATTGGTTCTCAGTGAAGACTATTGTATCAGAATGTTAAAAACCATTTCCATAGGAAGAAATCACCTAGCAATTTTCATGGCTTCATATTACTGGTGGACTCAGTTACCTAGTCTCTCATGTGTGTTCGGACCTCATCTAGCTCTAGGTAATAGCTTTTGAGTCTTGAAGGTCTAAATTCTACTATCAACATTATTTCCCCTTTACTCTTATATGGTGTGTTCTTTTAATCTATGTGGTAGACCTATCCTTGGTACAAAACCGGACAGCCACAAGTGCCTTCTCCATGCTCCTTGCTTAATAAATGCATCTTTCTATCATCCTCCTCTTTTTAGCATAGTGGAGGTAGTTAAATCTAAATTGTCAATTCGTTATTTGAATGCCAAAAATAAGTTATTTGCACAAATCATGTGCACTGATAGTGTCTAGAAATATAATCTAATCAAAGATACAGCTTCTGTTATTACAGGGACCACACATCCAATCTATTTGCTCAGGCGAGTCCTATTAATATTTATTGTGTTTTCATGACTATTAATAGTGCTGTTCTCACTTTCATAAATGTACCAGTTTGAAAAATAAATTATATGGCTGCCCTATTTACTGTAGATAGAGTATCTAATATGAAGCTGGACTTAACTTTGACTTCCTTTTCGTGCATTTCTTCTTAGTATTTACGTTTAAATATACACCATACATTTCCCAGGCATGCTATTCCATTAAATATGCCATTTTTACTTTCCCTCACCTTCACGCACAAACTGTGTCATTCTGCAATACACTGAATAGAACCTAAAAAATGTTGTTTATTATTTGCTTAAATTTTCTACATTGGTACAAACAAATTATGTAGTTGCTCCACCCATTTGGAAGAGGTCCCCCAGTTGATTCCATTACTGATTTATTTTTCAACTTTCAGGGATAGTTGTAACTATCTGGCTGACTCAGTTTATGCTCTGAAATCTTCCTTGAACACACTGTTAATATCAACTCAAGAGTTATCACTACGTATCTGTTCTTTCCAGCCCTATATTTAAAAGATTAGACAATCTATCATTGTTGTCATTATGCTTCTTTAGTATATCTCTAGTTTTCTTTCTACAGGTATATTCTTATTCTCTAAAATTTCACATCTTTTATAAATTGGTCTCTTGTTTACTTTAATCAATGATGATTTCTACCACTTTCAAGGATCAAATGCCTATACATATATTCTCTTACAGCATAGTTTTCTCTACCTTTAAAATTCTTGTATTTTCTACCTTTAAAAATCTTGTAACTGTTGTGCCTGCTGAGGTAAAAAGTTAAGAAAAGACCTGTCTCAATCACTTTGCAATATATATATATATATATATATCAAATCATTACACTGGATACCTTAAAATTCCATAATGTTCTATGTCAATTATATTTCAATAAAGCTGGAGCAGAAAAAGAAAATACTGTCAATGAACTGGATGAATTTTGTGTAGCAATTGTTGGTGTAAGTCCTGACCTATCCCTAAATCCCTAAATTCCACCACCTCCACCCAGGAGAGGCTGCCCTAACCACCTATTCCTCATGCAAATCAGAGAAGGAGCCAAAAGAATACTCAGAGAGAGGAGAAGGAATAAAAAAGACAAAGGGGAGAGAAGGGAAGAAGGGGAAGAGCAGTGGTGGTCATTTGGGCGGGGATACCAGAGTGGGGTATTTATGGTGGACAAAGGTTGAACAATGAGAGACCTAAGACAATGTGGGGTATAACAGATTCTGATAGAAGAGGAAAGCAGATACAAAATGTTTCCAGGTGTTATTTATTAAATGCCTTTGCTATCATATAAGAGGCTGCAATTTACAAAAGGAACTTCTTTTTATTTAAGTACGCATTAATTAACTCACCTGGTTGTACTGTATTCTTAAAATATACCTCAGTCCCTCGTTGGAATCATGGGGACTGCACCAATAGTGTTACAAGTGCACTAGTATTACTTTATTTCCAAAATCTAAGACATTCCAGGTGCATGCTTCTTAGTAAATTTGGGGACCTTATTCTAAGAATGTGGAAAGTTCCCATGTGACTAGAGTGACCTTTAAAAATCTACCAATGTCCACAGCAACACCCATAATCTGGGTCTCTAAGATCTATTGCTATAATTGGGATTGATTTAAAACACAAACCTCAACCAAGCTGGGCTCACAAAGCAAAGGAAACAAGATACTTCAGGAAGACTTCTGCAGAACCAAAGGAATTTGTAGAGGCTATTCCAGCCACAGTTCTCTTTTTGAGACAGGATTCACTCAACAAGGAAAAGAGTAAACGAATTTAGACAGTCGATACGGCCACCTCTCCAGGCTGACAACCCCAAACTAAAAATCTAGTACCTGCTGGCCTTTGTTGAAGAGCCTAAATAAACCTTCGATGCCTTACAGATACATTTACTCTGCTCCAGGATATTATATGGTCTTCAAACTGAATCTCTGAGATTTTCAGTTTAGACATAGGCTGAAAATGAGGGACAGAAGATTACTCAGTACTTTGGGTGGGGCTGTGTCTCCAGCCCTGTTCTACAGTTCTGTGACCTTGGTAATGTAATTGATGACCACGATGTCCAATGAATTGTTTAGTTGCCCTGATGTGCTAAACTTAATAAATAGTTAACTACCCATGACATGTCATTTAAACAGAAAACATCACCTTGAGCATGCCCAAAACGTCACCTTGAGCGTGCCCACAGCCTTGACGCATACCGGGCGTTCTCGGTATGACATCCCACCAAACTAATAAGCTGTCAGAACATATGTGCTCACTGGCTGTGTAGCAATTTTGCTTTAATATTTAATCCTTTATATATTAATATTAAAAGTTTAATGACACATAGCACTATGGAAACATAAGAGATGGATAACAGTTTTATAGGTTAGTCCCACTTATTTAAGGAAGAAGTTATAAAAAGCACAGAAAATTAGAAACAAGTTAGTGAGGCCATCACTGAAACAATGCAGACTCCAAACTGCAGGTTTTTTTAATGAAATAAAACCAAGGAAGGCTGGGGTGCTATTCCATTTTACCTAAATCAAAAGAATAAACATAAACTTTTTTTTTCTTGCAATGGGAAAAGGATGCTTCAGCTTAAAAGGCAATTTGTTTCCTCAGTTTTAAGGTAGTAATCAGAGTCTCCTCTTCAGAATGGTCTCCTTACTTACTCTCTTAGCTAATTTCTGTTTCTCTTTCAGGTCTCATTGGGAAAGCTGCCTTTTCAGAGGATCTTCCTTCAAGGTACGTTATGTCATTTTCGGCATAGTTGGCTCCTTTCTTCGTGCTGGCTCCTTGACACGATTTTTACTCCTGACTAATTGAAATCATCCTCAATCTACTTAAGCAACTGCTCCAGAGGAATTTTATACCTATTCTTCTTTGTTAGCTTTTCTTCTGACTGCCTTAATTAAAAAAAAATTCAATCTGGCAGATTTACTACATTTACTTTTTTAAATAGAAATATTTAAACAATGCATACTTACGCTTCATTTGATGGAATTTCTATGAACAGATATTTGAATGTAAGGAATTCATGAAGTCATAAATTAATCCAAACCAAAAGCACCCATCAAACCTGCAAACAGTGTTTGCACAATTTCATTCTGATGTTGGTTCATAGTCCTCATCTTAGCCTTCTGTTTTTACCAAATGAAATTCCTGCCTGCTGATGTATTTTTATAGGTGTGGACTAAACTGTGTTCTCCCCAAATTTTTGTGTTGAATTTGAATTCTTATGTTGGCTCCCAAACCCCAGAGCCTTTGAATGGGCCTGTATTTGGAGATGGGGACTTAAGGAAGTGATTTAAGTTAAATGAGGTTATAAAGTGGGGCCCTAATCCAATACGATTGGTGTTTATTAAAAAGGGAAAACAGCAATATAAAGACACCAGACATGCACAGGCACAAAAGAAAGACACAGTGAGGAAGCGGCCACCATAAGCCAAGGGGAGATGCCTCTGGAGGAATCAGACCTGCCAGCACCTTGATCTCCGATCTCCAGCCTCCAGAACTGTGAGAAAATTAATTTCTGTTGCTTAAGCCCCCCAGTCTGTGCTATTTTGTTATGGTTGCCCTAGCAAATTCATACAGTAGGTGAACACTGATGGCCACCTACTACGTGAAAACACTGACTTCTTATAAGATTTAAGTAAACCCTTATACTAGCTGTCTCTATTTAGATCAACTTTACAAATCACTTTAGCCCACTATGCCAAGGTGTAAAGAATAATAGAAGGGATTTAGTACTTAGTAAATGTATGTATTATGCTTATTTTCTTTCTGCTCTAATGCTGCTTTGGAATCCCATACCCTCAGAGATTTGATACAATTTGACTCAAACTCCTAATTTCACCAACAGAGAAAATTCAGTGTTTTCCTTCAAATTGTATAGCTTCTTCTGAGCCCACAAGCACTGCAGCTCACAACATAATCCTAGCCATCACCAAATTTAGTCACCCAGGTATATCATTATATTTGTGGTTTTATTTAAGATATTATCAGGATCATGGGAAGGTGAGTGTTCAAAAGACATCATACAAAAGAGGGGGCTTTCAAATGTGATCATGTTTATTATCTTGCTGACCTAAGACCACTACTTATTTTTCTAGAAACTGTTACTTAACCTTTCGACATCTTTATAATGTTCAAGTTCCAGGAAGATGGCTCTCTAATTTGAATAACCCGTGTCGTCCTCCTCATTTTTCCATTGCCTTAAGTTTTTTATCTTTTGGAGGATTTTCCCAATGAACCAATTTGTTGCACTACAAATCTCTTACGAAATGAGAGGCTAAAATTAATAAAACATATCATTGAGCTTCTGTTTTAAAAATATCACATGCATATACACCTAAGTTAGTGATAAATTACTAGGTAAGGGTAAGAATAACACATTAGCACATAAAGAATTAGCATTTTATCCTCAATCATAATATAATTTGGTCATTGAGACAGTAGTACAGCATGGAGAATATAACCAATGATTCTGTAACATTTCCTATGATGACAGATAGTAACTGTACTATTTGGGATGAGTATTTAATAATATGTGTAGTTGTTGAACCACTTTGTTGTATACTTCAAATCAATATAAGATTGTATATCAACTATACTTATATTTTTTTAAAAGTTGGCATTTTCTAAGATCATTAACTGCATTCTAAAGAATTTACAATGGTTAAAATACGATATTATATTAATGTTCCATACTTTATTAACTATTCTGCAGTTGAACATGTTAGCTGGATCCCATTGTTTTGCAATTAAAAATGACACTGATATGAGGTGCTTTAAATATAAATATTTTAATGAATTTCTGGTCATTTTCTTATAATCAGTATCTAAAGAGGAGACTGCTAGATCAAAGTTATAAAATGCATTAATTCCCTTTAAATAATTATAGAAGTAATCAATAATTTCCACTAAAAGTCAATAGTTTGGGAATGTGCTATTTAAACATTTTTTAAAAGGAATATTATATAATATATAATGACTTGAAGCTTATTTTTTATAAACTTTATCTTGGAAAAATTGCCTACAGTGATACATAAATACTGCAAATGTACTGTATATACATATATAATATATAAATAGGTACTTGTATATATGTGTACTTATATATGTCTTAATATATGAATAGTATGCACTTTAAAATCAAAGCTTGTGCTCATATTTTAATTTATGAAAATAAAATTAATCATTTTTTTATTGGTGGAAATTTAATGTTTCATTATTTTTATCATAAATCTTGCTCCAACCAATATATTTTTGCATATAACTCTCAGCACATAAATCTTTACAGAAATCCCTAGAACTGAATTTACTAGTTCAAAGCATATTCACATTTTAAAATTTAATGAATTTGAACAAATAGGTCTCTAAAATTGTTCAGACAATTACTTCCCATTCAGCAGGGCAGATTATACATATTTCATTTTTCTTTTCATAACAAGTCATATCACACAATTTATTAATATTGGAATAGACAAATTGATGGATATGAATTTGAGACTATTATATTTATATTTTCATCTACTAAGTCAAGCAATATTTCTTGTTTAGACACCATTTGTTTTCTCCTTACATAAAAATACACATTAAATATCCATATATATGTATATAATATATACATATATACATATATTAGCCTGATAGGTTTATAGTAATATTCTAAAATTATTTGGGGTCACTGTAATAATTTCATGCTGTTGATCAGTTTATATAGCCTAGAAGTTACCTGCCTCTTGAAATTTATAAGAACTTGCTTTAAAAAGAGTCTAGCCTCAGAGACTTCAGGAAAATTTTTATTTTTATTTTTTTCCATTTGTTTCCTAGAGTTTTCTTATTCATTGCTTATGTTTTTTGAAGAACTTAGCATCTTAAAAAGTTCTTATATTACTTTACTACTTTATACAAATAAAGCTCATGAATTTCTGTTTTCATATAACTTTTGTCATTATTCAGTGTATCTATTCAAGGTAGTCTTTTAATTGTTTGAGCAGGATAGAAGTTAGCATCTTTTCCATTAATATGGTTAAAATTTTTAATTGTATAAAAATACTTAATATAGGCCAACTCCCTGAAACTGTGTAATAGTCTCATATACAGGTGGATTTAAAATAACAACACTCAAATGTGTGAGAAATTCCTCCTGTCAGTCTGTCATTTTACACATTGCTCAATTAAAATTTGGATGGTCACTGCAAGCAACTTCTAATTTATTGGTTATGTTCTGACAGAAAAGTGCAGAACTTATACCCTTCACATCTTGAGGAAATTCACCCACTGCCAAGCAAGGTGTACGTATTGAAATTATTACTATTTACCCCTTTTTGAGTATGTGGATGGAGATCATGGGGAGAGATAATGCAAATACTCTAAAGATGAAGATGCCCCTAAGTAGTTAAAAAAAAAAATGAGAAGAAAGTGTTCATAGTTTTCAAAACTACAGTTAAGTTGTACTTATAATTAGTGTCACACTGTTTTAAAGGAAAAGGTAAAAAAATGTTGTTTTTCCACTTAAGAAATTCATTTTGTATTCATACACATCACTATATAAACACACATTTCTTTTTTGGAGAATCACTAACAGGATTTTGAATTTTATTAGTTATTTTAATAAAATTTAGTATGTCAGTAATAATCATTGTTTTAACATAATAATATACTGAGATGCCCTGTTAGTATCTTGATGACTGTGTTTCACTGAATTTTTTTAACATGTATTTTAAATTGTGACATTTCAGCATCCAGGAATTAACTTTTTTTTTCACTGAAACACACAAGAATCAAAGGAAAAAGATAACACTTTAAATAAAATTGTGTGTCACAATAAAGATTTCCTGGGATACTTACATTGTCATATCCAGTATGTCCTTTAGACATGTTCATATATGTACTGAAATTCTTAAAAACCCTCACTTTTAGATTAAAAATTTTCACTTATTCATAAAACCATTTTTAATTGAATAAAAGAAATTTATTTAAAAGGAAACCTTTAAAGGAGCTTCAATTAAAAGATTCACACATTATTTGATTCTCTTCTCCAAAGAAAAATATCAAGCTTAATTAAGTGCAAGAGAAACTCTGAACTTCAGAATGGAGATAAAAGTAGAATTTTCATGGAGTTTTGGGTAAGCAGTTGTTTTGTAAATAAAAATTTTCTTGCTGTTTATAGTTCAAGTAAATTAAATAAAAAACACACAGAAAAACCTCTAGCTTATAAACTTCTATAAAATTGAAAGTGTGATTTATAAACTTTGTTCCTTCTCAGAATTTCAGTAGTGTTTCATAGGCAGCACTGAAAATGTGTTAAAATGAAAGGAGAAAAAAGGAAGGGAAGAAGGAAAGGAGAGGAGGCAGGGGAGAAAAGAAGAGTAAACAGATCAATCCTCATTCCAGCAAGAGACAACCAATTATAACACAGGGCAAAGGTGCTAACGGGGAGAAAGGCCCAGAAGGCTGGGAGAAAATGGGCACTTGACTCTGAATACCTATGAAATCTTCCCTGCACAGAAGGCAATTTAACCGTTACATGGCAAAGCTAGGAATTTGTTAGGTAAATTAGAAGAGTGGCACATCTTCTGAAATAAAGGAGACAACATACGTAATAACACTGACAGGTTAAAAAGCACGGCCAGGTCTTAGGTGGAATTCTCTAGAAGAGCCTGAGACCGGGATATTAAATCAAATGTTTTATCTAGGATGTGCTCTCAGGAGAAAGAGAATGAAGGAAGACTGGAAAGGGGAAAAAAACAAACAAAACTAAGAATGAAGTCTTTACTGAGACCACCTAAAGTTTATCACACAGGAAAGCTGTGGGGACCAAATTACAACAGTTAGTCCTACCTTGAGGCAATCATTCATCACCTTCATTCAGTCACTGGTTGAGGTCTGACCCCAGAGGTGGCACAGAGCTTCTCAACACATGGCTCCTGTTCAGCTGGGATGATTCTATGACGAAGGGAGAAATTGTGAGTTGTTATTGCCAAAAATCACAACAGCTCTCGGGGGAGCATCAGCTGTCTAAACGACCAGGGTCGAAGCACATCCAAGCAGCCTGCTGCACAGTCCCTTTTGCATCACTGCACTCCGTTTGTTTCTTACAATAAATTCACTTTATTCTAACAACGTTTTACCTGGATTCTGGTTTATCACAATGTCTGGGGAAACTTACAAGGTGGGGAAGAGTGGGATCAACCATAGTCCTTATTGCTGAAATTGCTCTTGAGGTCTATTCTGCTGCTCACTATTGCCATCTTCCACCATCCTTTGCGGAGTCCCCTCAAAATCTAGATGTCCACTGGGAGTCTAGTTCTTCAGCTTTGTTCAGTGGCTTATCCAATGGCTCACCCAGACCTTCATGCGGGGTCAGCCACTGGGTACTGGGCCCTCAACAAGCTGTGAGTATGAGATGTGACTACTTATAGTTAGAACTAGAGAGGAGAGCAGCAAAAATGCTCTGCAGGTCATCTAAGTGCAGAGCAATTTTTCCTTCTTCATCTTACGCAGCATCAATTTTTTTCTCCCTCACAATGCTCAAGGTCAATTACCTGAACATCAGCATTAACTCTTTTCTTTTCTATTAGCAGAAGAAGCTCAAAGCGGCTTTAGCATAAGGCTCAGTGGGGCTCTTCGAGTGTCCCACTCTGTCAAAGCACTCGTTGTCTAGAAACTAGCAATGAGAAACTTAACTGGGTTGAAACTTACCCTTCTCTGGTGTTCTTGCACCTTTAAAATTAAGTCCAGTGCATTGTCTACAACTCTGTCTGATTTTTAATTGTAGGAGTTATTTTTCCTTGATATTTTCAAGGAAGCCCTCTGATGCTCTCTTTTTAAGAGTGATTAATAGATCTGAGCCTATATTGTATCTCTCCAACCAGTAAGTGGTGCTTATAACTGTAGCCTGATTTCACAAGTGCTTTTATTTTTTAGGCCCAACCTCATACACCGGTAGGAGATACTGATACATAACCATGTTTTATAGAATAGTGGGGAAAATGCAATTGTAGAAATATGTATTTAGTACAATGACAGTAATGTATGCACAATCCCTGTTGAGGTAGTGATTTTTTTAGATATAATTCAGGAATAATTTTATTGAAAGGTGATGCTTGAGCTAGGTATTGATAATCTGCATATAGGCAGATTATCTAGTATATATGTAGAAAGAAAATTAATATTGTCATTGAAGGATTTTAATCTGGATAAAGAGATTAATTCAGGTTGTTCTCTAGATATATTATCTTAAGAATGGTTAGCTGTTTACTGAAATAGTTCAGCCAAGAATTGATGAGCCTCTTAACTAAAAAAACCCAGAGAAAATGAAAAGTTGATTTGTAAGAATGACTCATGAGTATCTTGTTGAGTGACTAGGTGGATAGTGGAGTTGATTTCTGGAACAGGAGATGCAGGAAGAAGAGGTTTGCATGTGTGGTTCATATTGTATATTTTGAGTTTCAGATGATAGTGACAATCAAAGGTGGAAATATCAAGACACTTGCTCTAGATAAGTTGCAAGTAATCGGATTTATTAGGATATTTGTAAACTTTGTTAACTGAAAGTATGGAAAATAATAAAAGTTGGAGTAATAGAACATGCCCAAGTTTGAAGAATAAGAAGAAAAAGATTTAGTTGTGACCAGATTTACATATGAAAGATCTAAAAGCAAAAAGAAAGCTTTTTTGAAATCTTTTTTTAAACTTAGTAGCATCTTACTTTGCACCTGTAAGCATAAATCAAAGAACTGAGCTCGCGAATAATGTAGTTTGAAAAACTTTCAGAAAGAAAAGCATAGGAAAGTTGTCTAGAAAACTCATTATTAGCTAAACTCATCCAGACAACTACCACAAAAAAATCTGCCATGCTTTAAAGAGCATTCAGAACAATGGCTTTAACCTTTACACAATGGGGCATTTTATTTTATTTTATTTTTGAGAAACAAAAAGATGTATAACTATTAGATAAAAAGGAAAGTAATTTTTCTAAATGAGATGTAATTTTCAAAACATCTTTTGAGAAGATAGGAATAGCAACCTCTAATTATGACTGGGATTTGTACAGAAATACTGGTACACCAATTTAATCAAAGGCAGATGTTCCACTTTCAGTGCTTTTCTAAAATGAGGGATGATGACAATAGCAACTCAGTAACAAAAATAATAGGAAATGTAATATCTTACTAATATTAATTTTATTCAGATGCAGACCTTCCCATGGAAGATCTTTTGCTTAAACTAAGCCTAATTACTATAATCGTTTGCTAATTTTGCCATTCTTGAAGTCATTCCAGAAGTTTAAATTCTTGTAAAAGGATGTTACTCTTTTTCCATTTCTTCCTCCTTTACCATCCACAGTGTGCTTGTGTGCTTTTGTACTTTGTTCTAAATATCCTTGGTGGATCCATGACAAATATATTAGGCATACATTACACGCATGAGATTATCATCAGTTCCATATTTTCCTGGGCATCAATTTTCTGCTTTAAAGATTTGAAGGCTACAACTTGCTTCTCTTTAATTCTTCCCAGTTTTTGAACTAGCTCTTTAAAGCCAGTTAGAAGTCATAGGAATTCTTAGTACTAATTGTTGCAGTAAAATAAGACAAGCTGGGTTTGGCAGAACTCCATTTTGCAAAACTAACTTCATCCATGGTCTTCTCCAATAGTCCCACTTTAAAACTTAGTTACATCTGTAAGATTACACTGGAACCACAGTTCTGTTTATACATGACTCTTCCCATAAGAATGTTCCCAACCAATCCCTTTGAAATATGGCCAATTTGGTGGCTCACTGATAAAAGGTGTAGACATATAGAAAGAAAAATAATATTTAAGCTGTTAAATCAAATACATTATGAGTTACTGTAAATAAATTCACTCAAGAAAAATATTTCATAACAATATTATATTTAAAAGCCTGTAGGATTTTTTAAACTTTGCTGGTTGAAAATAAATGATATAGTCAACTCTACCTATTACTATCATCCTAAAAGTGCTGACTTGTACCCGAAGTTCTGTGTTAAAATCTTTCATAAATCTCTGAATGTTCAACAATTACATATCAGAATTTCCTTAATAACCAGCATAATTCTGTCACCCATAAAAACGCTGATAATATTCAGTGTGGGTCATATCTATGGATTAAAACATTTGTCATAATTTCTTGTTATATGTTTTTAACTCAAATACATGTAAAAAATCTAAAATGCTGCATGTAAAGAGAATTAATCTGCTACATCATTTAAAAATTCTCATTATTATGAAATATCATTGGTTTAACAAATTAGCTTACATTTGTTCAAGTTAATTGGGATTCTTTGCTATAAGAATTAACATTTAAGGAGAAAATCTTTAAAATTAAGTCTTTGTCCATATTTTATTTATACTTCTACAATATATTCTTAAAATTGTACATACAAGAATGTGTAAACTTCTTTTTTTTCCTAATATTGTTATCCACAATTCAATACATGTATGTGAAATTAGGCCTTCATCTGAACCATACCCAACTTGCATTTATATGTATATTAAAATATGTGGTACTATATTAGGAAGAAGAAATGATGTCTGTATTGTTTATTTCACTTTCTTTAGCAATTATGTTTGAAATTGTTTATTTTTTAAGCATAGCCTATTCACATAATTTATGTATTTTATTTAGGGGATGCTCATTTATTACTGTTTTGCAGAAATTCTTTACGTAGCAAGAAAACACACACTTTACCTTTAATGCATGCTGTTATCTAGCATCTCTCTAGCTGCCTTTAAATTTAGTTTATCATTTCTAGACACATAAAAATATTTGCTGTTTATATGTAGCTCATTTCTTCATGCTGCTTGCTTTTAGAGTTTTAGAGTCATATTTAGAAAATTAGAACAAAATACTTATGTGTCCCTGTTATTTTAATGATTTTACATTTAAAATGTAGGTCATTTATCAATTTGAAATTTATTTTGGCATATCTGCGGCACCTGTTTTACTTAGGTTTAGGACCAGTCTTAGAATTTTTGAGGCCACAAACTCTGCCAATTTCTGTAATATATTTATAAACAGTTTTCCATATATCATTTCATGTCTCTTACATTTTAGAAAGCTCTCTGTAAAATAGACAAGTAAACTCTTCAAAAGAGTTCAAGTCACTGATTAGTACGTATGCTTTATATTTTCACATCATATCTAATGTACTTGAATTTTGCATAATATAGAATACAAAATGAAAGTATAGAGAGAAAAGATGAAATTATACTTCATACATTGTTTTGAGAGAAACTTAAATGCTGTAAGCAGGTAGATACTAAATTCTCCAGAGGTGATGATGAAGACAGAATCACGGTAAGAGTCCTTTAGAGTAGATAATTATATAAATCTATGTCGTATCAGTGCTCATTTCTTGAAGTTATTCACAATATTGATCTAACAAAAACTAAATATGTTGGAATAGTAGCTTCTGAAACCATTACATAAAGATTCACTTTCACAGCATGAAGCCCCTGTCAAACTAAATACAAGATCTATTTAAAAACATTCAAATTATCTCGTAAAGCATGGTTTTAAATAATTTAGGTGTTATACTTATGTTAGAGTCAAAATGTGAAGCTAATTTGTTTTGATTATTAAGAATACAATACACAATTCATGTTTTACCTGATATTCTGTGGAAACATTATTTTAAAAAATCCTTCAGGCTCATTTCATTTCTGATTGTCATTTCTCTGTAACTTAGTGACATCTGTCAGCAGAGATCCCCCAGGGAAGAAAAGCTGCTTCCCAGTCCTGAGTCAGTCGTTCACCTAGGCAACAGTGGGATGCAGGTGAGCAATGTTCTCCAAAGTGGGATTAAATTGCATCGGCCATTATAGACTATTTCCCCTCCCTCACAACAGAGAGTACCATTCAAATTTGCATTGGCCTGCCTCAAAGGATGCCCTGGCAGCTTTGTTGGCTGCTTTCTCTGAGAATCTACATCCTTCCAGCAGCAGCCAGAAGCTCCCCTCTTCCATTTTAGGCATCCCATGTGTGGAGCTCAGGATATATGATTATAAATATCCATGTATAATAAGCACTTGCAATTATTCTCTTTCTGTAGGAGTCTTATGTCTGGATGAATGATACTCCATCGCTCAACTGTAAAAAGGCCAAAAGCCTGATCATATGAGATATACAAATGAAACTGTATTTAATGAGTTTTCCTTGGACCTCAGAAACGTATTATATAAGGAGAAAAGCAATCCTCATGACCTTTGTTGTATTCAGGGGCACTCATTTGAAATTTATTTTTATCAGTCCAGAGTGTCCTCACACCATCCTCTGTTCTTGGACTGTGACCTGTCTGATATGGCATGCCATGGCTCTTAATGTCCTGATCAACTTGAAATGTTTTATTACAAAACCTTAATATCACCACTCAAAAGCCTTCCTAATCCACTTTCATATCCCCTTCTGTTTCCTTTCCTTATTCCTTCTCTCTTCTTTTTCTTAAAAATTGGTAGGCGATATGTAGTAATTACTGAGTCCCTAGATTTTCCAGATTTCTGAAATGGTCCTATGACTGTAGAAACATAAAAATATGCAACTTAGTTGTGCTCTTTAGCTTTCCATTTAGCTGCACATTTTTATTTGCAAAGATTGAATCCTGACCCTCACTTCTAGAGTTATTTGGAGAATCTGTTCATGCAGGCCATTGGCCACATTCTTTTATAGCTACCAGTCATTCTCCACAACAATTCTCACAGTGAATGAGGAGGTGTCACAGTGTAAACTGAGGAATCCAGCTTCAAGTTAAAAACCTAAGTATAATTTTTCAGGACCAGCCATAGGCAGTGATTAAAGGTTTAACTATTTCATTTTTGATTCATTACTTTAATTAGCCACCTCCAACACTGGGGGATAGATAGCTCTGTTCTCTCTCTCCCAGATCAGCTGAGCTTGGGAGGGAACATCCATCATTTTCAGGATTAAACAGCAACACATTAAAATAAGAGAACAGAAGCAACTGACCCTGATGCCAAGAATATTTAGCTCGTAAGAATTCAGTATTATGCTTTGTTGATTCCCATAGATTTCCAATATACCCATTAGCCATCTGTTAAAATACTAGTGGTTGTATCAATTGTGAGTGTTCTTATACGACTGAAGCTGTCAGGATTCTATCTTCTTTCCCTTCTTATTTGTAACCTATCTTCTTTCTCAGCAAGAAGAAATATAATCATTGCCAATTTCCTTGGCAACTGACCTTATACCAAAAACATTTAGCTCATATATATCACCAGGTGATGTATCATGAAAGCCCCAGGAAATGAGTCAATGCCATGGCAGATTTAATATGAAAATATTTCTACATAGATTGCGACAATTCAAAGTGCAAACCTTGTTTGTCTAATTGCAGACCATGGCTAGCATTGATAGGTTAGTCAAATGATTTAGCTAAGTTCTTGACATAAATATGAATAAGATAATGTTTTTTTAAAACATGTGTTTTGAAATCTGGTCAAATATTGATTTCCCTCATAGGATTTCAATGAGCTTTATATAGCTACAATTATAGTATACCTACAATTTCTGTGGAAAAATAGTCACAAGATTATAATTACATGGAAATCATTTCCATAGTCTCATCTTAAATATAAAATCAATAAAATACTTAAATATAGATTTATATTTTTGGATAATTTACCTCATCAAATGACAAAATCATTAGAAAATAAGTTCCTACTTTTTAAATTGTTTTTGTTCTACTAATGCATATTAGAAATTTATATATTTGTATTTTGATCATGAAGGTTATTCCAAGAATATGCTTTATAAAATTTTTATGATGACTCATAAATTATTACTTGTGATGATGATAACAAAGTTAAATACGGAATTGTGCCAGAGACAAACAATACATTCTAAATTTTGGCTGGACTGTTCCTATGATTTTGTTTGAAATCTTTCATTTGACTATTTGTTAATGACTTGGAAAAAGAAGTTTTTTATTAAACTCAGTTTATGATAAAATATTTAAAAACACCAGAAAAAAACAGATAATATATTGTAAACTGAACAATAATCTTTAGAAGAGATGAGATGGAAAACATACTTGAAGAAAAATATGTTAGTATATGCAATTTTGCTTCTTATTAGAGCAGAAAATGTGTTGCTTATGTATGTTTTGATGTTTTAACTTGTATTTTTCTCTGAGAAGCTGTACATATATAAGTACATCTATATAAAGGATCAACAATAATAAATGGACATATATGTGTATATAATATTGAAAATCTTGTTCTTTTGTTCTTATATCAACTCACGGAAGAAATTTCTATGCCCAGAATCCTTTTCTTCTCTCTTCCCTTTTCTTATATGAATTAGAGAGATTGTTTTCAAGAAAATCTTACTCTTTTCTGTTAGTTTCAAAGTTTCAATTTTAAGCAGAAAAGGAGGATTTTAAATTATTAAGACCTGAGCCATTTTCAGGGAGTAAGTAATGTCTTCATAGAAGGAATAAACTCTGTACAGAGAACACAAAAATGAAAATAGGTGGTAAAAGAGACAGAGGAAAACAGCTCACTGCAGAGCGGTACGTGGTTCAGAATGACGCAGACCCACCAGGTCATTCTAGGAGAACCCGATGGTGTTCCAGAATGTAGTGAAGAAGACAAAGTCATCATTTCACCTGATCAGACAAGTGACAGGTGTGGGATGAGACAGACAAGTCATGACAGAATATATAAACACTTCATGTGAATTCCAAAAGCTCAAAAAACTGCCTAGGAAGAAAGAAACACAATGTGGGGAATGATTTCGAAAATGAAGAAAATGTCTTAAAGTCTTAAAGGAAGAAAACCACAAACATTATCCAACAGAGCAGATAGTAAATTATAAACTTGTTTCCTTTCAGAGTGGCTCAAATAAAACATTCAAGATAAAATGTAAAGGTATCAAAACCTTCAGTAGGCTGGTACCCTAACAGATTAAGGAAAACCTGAACATATTCATTTATAATTCATTAACTGCTCAGAGGCACAAATGATTTCCAGCAAGACTGTGGATCATTTGCATTGTCGTCTATGCCACTGTTTTTGCAATGCAGAAACATAGTAAGCAACATACGGATTATTAAAATCCCTATGGAGTTATAAAGCAATTATGCTGAACATTTAATTTTAAAAATCATGAATATTTAAATCACTAAAAATATCTGACTTCTAAAAAATTTTCAACTAACTTTAGAGTCTTGGATAAAACACACTTACTTAAACCAGTACAGATTTTAAGAGCTTTGAAAATGTACCAAACCTTTCTTGATATAGATATACCTGACATGGAAATAATGCAAACTCTCAAAATGCATCTTTCTGGCATTTGAAAAATATTATCAAGAACAGTATTTTGTTAGCAATAAAATACATTAGTAATATATTATTAACAATTAATAATGATGCTATATTAATAGAATGTCATTAACAATATTTTATTAATCATAAAGAACATTACCAAGAATGCACAGTGGTATGTATGGAAGATGATGACACATAGATGATGCCATGTGTGCGTGCCCACACACTTTATCCTTGTGTCATTAATTGATCAGATAATCTTTTGAGTATCTTAAAGTAAATACATTTTATAATTAATTGAAGTAGAATCAGGCTAGCTTTAGAAATAACTGTCTCTTCATTCATAGTGTTTATACTAAAGAAGAAAAATCCTGTAGAGATTAAAGTTAATATAATTTACTTTTTGAGTTTCATCTGTAGCATAGTTAACTTGTTAGTCTTCAATGGCCATAAATAGAATAATTAACCTCAATATAACATAAATCAGAATACTTTCAATTTATGTCCTTGATCACAAAGTTAACACTGATGACACAGGAAAAAGCAGTATAAATTTATAAACACAGGGGAGAAAATATTTTTTGCCATAATCCTTATTGGCTATTTATCGGTTCTATTGCCTTCATTTATATGGAATTTTATGTTTCAGAAAGGTATCAATTTAAAGTAAATGTGATGACTAAAACAAAATAAAATTTGATACCTATGTAATAAAGTATTTAAATATAGAACATTTGGGGGCAGACAGATGTGGATTTTAGGATTGGCTTTGCCAGTTAATTTCTTTGTGAATTTGAGAAAATGATTTGCTGTCTCTAAGATGTCTAGTGATAAATGAGGATAATAATAGCTCTTTTTGTTATTGAGCTGGTTTCTTATTTAACAATTACGACATAGTGAGTTTAAATGTTTAATATGGTGTTTGACACTTTGCAAACAATTATTATTTATTAGCTAAATTAGTATTTATATTCAAAAGTGATTTAAACATTTTCAAATGTATTTGTATTGTTATAAGAAACATAATGCTATTCAATAAAGGCAAGAAATATAGGTATAAGTGAAACAATTATTATAAATTGTGTTGACATGTTAATAGACTGTAAGATCCCTGCTAGATTGGGATCCTAGGATTAGAAGCAATGTGTTTACTTGTTTTTTAATTCCTAAATCAAGCAGAGTGCTTAATATATTCTAGGTAAAATACACATTTTATTGAATGAATGTGGTTTAATTATTCTTAGATTTTTCTTTTTGGAAACTGTAGACAATTAAATTTCACTTACAAACAGATTTTAAATATTTAGGTTACTTGTTTTCCTCGCAGAAAGAGCAAATTTTTCATTCTGATGTTTCCCAAATTGTTTTTAGGTATTACTGCCTAAATATATCTTCTTGTAAGGTATTATAAATATGCTTTCAGAGTTCAAAATTCAAAAATGCATTATTGCTAAATGTGATTTTTATGGTGCACTGTAACTTAGGATGATGTTCAGTTTCTAAATTGCTGCTTTCATATCCCTTAATAATATTAACAAAACTTTTACCTAATATGAATCCTCTTCTTAATTTTGAAGTGCTTATTTTTAATATGATCCCACAAAGAAATGGAAGGTGATTGAGTGGCTTGTCAGGAAGCTCCTTAGGTACTGCCTTTTAAAATTTTCTTCCTCTAATATTAACCCTTTCAGTTTGAGTTAATAGCTAATTTTTAAAGAGAATTGATGAGATATTTTGTTATATAATCTTTCCAAGAAGCAGCTCTCTGTAGGAGTCATTTCAATTTGTCATGTAAAGAATTATATATATATATATACACACACACATATATATATATACACACGCACACACACACATATACCAAATCACTTACCATGCAATGCAGAAATGTAACTACAAACAGTAAATTAAATAGGAAGTTAATAGGGTATAGATTGTAAATGGAAATACACATACATTCTTCTTAATAAACACTTGGGCCTTTTCTGACTTCTTCTGTGTATGTATGTGTAATAATCATTCACTATCTGCAGATTTGATTATTTTGGTTCTGTTTAGTTTTTGTGGATCTCTCTGGTACATTTAACCAGGCTTTATTCCTCTTTAAAAAAAAAATCCATGATCCCTTTCTACTTATAAATGTGTTTTATATATCTCAGAAACCTCATTTCCTTTTATCTTCCAATGTTTCTCAAATCAGTTTAAGTAATAACTCAGTTGTAGTAAACAGTCGATTTAAATTTATAATGTTCCTACTACTTTATGTATTGCCTTGTAGAGTTGACTCTGCCTTTATTTTCTTCTTCATTTGACCTACTGACTTGGTGTTTTGCTACTTAGTATTTACCTTCTAATTTGAAAGTTCTTCTAGACTGTGTGAGCAGTTTCACCAACTCCATGAGAACCTGTTTACTCCATCTCTTCTAACAACCTGTTTCTTTCCTTACTGGTAAGTTTTCCATCTTGAAAACAAAACGAACTCAAAGTTAAAAGAACTTTTTTCTTATTTACAGGGAGACTCATAATTAGTAAAATCGCTTTTAGTAACATTGTGAAAAAGGATTTTGAGCTGAAATTATATTATCATATCAGATATCAAATGCAGTCATATTAATTTACCTTTGCAAGGAATTCCATTTTATCAATAGTTTATTCTTATGAAACCATGCTGAATTTCTACCAATTTTTATGTTTTTATTCAATTATTTCACACATTCCTGAAGCTTTCCCAGCAAAAAATTAAACATACAGTCTGTAGTTCCCAGGATCTTTCATACATCTCCTTCTATGAATGCAAGTTCCATTTTAAAATTTCAAATAATTCTTCAATGCATTGGGCAACTATTCCAGTCAATAGTTTCATTTATCTCCGAACTTGGATTAGTGCTTGCAGGAGCATAATTAGTCTTTGCCAGTAGTATTCATTAAATATAAAACATCCCCATTATTTTGTACAGTTTGACCTAGTAGTCAACCTCATCTCTTTAAATGATAACAAAATAATTGGACTTTGAATTAACTTATTTAAACTATCTAATATTTAACATTAGAAAACAATTAGAAATTAATATTTCTGATAGGTATTTATTTCCTATGGCTGCTGTAGAAAATCTTCACAGACTTAGTGGCTTAAAAAAACACAAATTCATTCTCTTACAGTTCTGGGTATCAGAAGTCCAACAGGGGTCTTAAAGGATTAAAACGAAGCTGCTGATCAGGCCGGTTCCTCCCGGAGGTTCCAGGACAGAATTCATTTCTTGCCTCTTCCTGTTTCTGGAGGCGGTCAGCACTGATTGACCACCTCCCCCCAACCTCTCCCTTCCTCCTCACATTGCCATATTCTTTCTCTGACTTTTCTTTTTTAACCTCCTTCTTATAAGGAACTCGGATTATATTTTGGGTCCACCTAGATAATCCAGGATAATCTGCCCACATTTTAACTTGAAGTACTTTATAAAGTAAAACAATTCATTAACAGGTTCCAAGTTTTAGGAATTGGGATACAGATATCTTTCATGAGACTGGAGGAGACCTTATTTAGTTTATTACAGTCAGTATTACTCAGGGTATAAATTTTGTGGGATATCTCTACCATAAAAAAGATTTAGCTGGCATTCTATGAAACTGTCAATTAGAATCAGTACTTTTTTACTCCATTTATTGAGTGTGCAGTATGTAACTAAACACTGCAAGATATAAAGTTTTCCAGAGCAAAACTCAAAGATTCCATGGTATTTACTATTTTCAGAATTATTCCCAATTATTTAAATCTAAATATTCTCACTTAACATATGGTATATTTTGTAGTTTTATAATTTTATTAACTAGAAAAGTCAATTTTGTAACTGGGTGTTTCATGATATAGTGTAATTATCTTTGGCTATACATCTGATCTTGTCTGATCTTGGAAGCTAAGCAGGGTAGGGCCTGGTTAGTACTTGGGTCGGAGACATGATGCAGTAGACTCTTTATGGGTTTGCAGCCAACCAAACTTGATTTGCATCACAACCTTGATTCTCTATTTAACTTCCTTAAGTCTCAGTTTCCTCTTCTACAAAGTAGGGATAATAAAAGATAATTTTCCAGGTGTCTTTGTAATAATAAAATGAAATCATTTTGCAAAGCATCTAGCTTGTTTTTGAGAAATGCTCAGTACCTGTTAGGTCACTTATCTGTAAAACATGAAAGACTGTATAATAAATTTGCTTAATCATACAGCATTCTTAAATTGCTTGATACTTTTCTACCGTTCTGTCATCTGTAAGTAAAACTAAATTAAAATGTCATGGCATGGAATGTATACTAGTTTTGTATAGCCTCATTCAACTTTCTGCACTGACACGTACTGTGCTAAAACATAAAATTTAAAAATAGCTTTGCATTATATACATTACTAACTTTCAAAGTGTCATAGGGGGAGCATCACAATAGAATTTATGTTGAATGACCAAGCATAGAAATTGGTAGGTGAGCACAGATACTGAGGATGTGAATTAAATTGTAATTTGCCCAGATGTTCAGCACTGCTGACCTGTAGAGTTCAGGCAGCTCATAACATTTTCTATTCTTTCATTGTAGTTGATTGTGACATCTGTTTCTTCAACTGATGCCTTAAAATTTGAACATTTTGAACAATGTATTTCCAAACAAAACTAAAAATATGACCCATTTAAGGAAATTCTAGAAAAAGGAATTAAAATAATTCAGTAGGAGGAGAACCCAATGATAAGACATTAAAATGAGTATATGATTTTTTAGCCTGGAAATAAGGAGGTCAAACGATTATCTTGTTGTCTCCAAAATTCAGAAACAAAGAAAGAGACTTTATTATGCTTTTCTTTGATAAAATTCTTACAAATGTCCCAAACTACTAAGATTTACTATTTAGTAAGGATGTTGCTCAGAAGACACCTCCACAAAGCTCTTTTCGTCTTCTTGTGTCTCTTCCCTTTACCCCGACTAGCTTAGGCTCCCAGATTATTAACCAAGAGAAAAAAATGGTTTTGCTTCTATCATGGAATTATTAGGCAAGCTTTTGAGGGTCGCAAATTGCCACTTATTTCTTCTTCCTGACTCCTAATGCACTGCCTAACACAGTACACGAACCAAATAATGTCCATGGAAAAAAGGGATATAGCCATGAATGCACGAGCAATTCTTAACATATGACACAGCAATTTTATAACAACTGAAATAATGTATGTTATTAGGTAAATGTGGCAGACTGAAATCACTTAAAAATTAAGGGACATGCAGATACATTGATATTATTGTGTTATTGTTATTAATATGTTAGAAATATCAGTGTTATTGTTCTTTGTTTTTTAGAAGACCAGTGATAGATTGGCATGACTTTCAGGAGATAATCTAAGACATAAGCCAAGAATGAAGGAGGAAGTCTTATGAGGAATGACATTTCTTGAAGATGTTATAGTATTTGAGAAATGAAGGAATATTGAATACTTGACCTAATACACAATAATAGTATCTTATGTGATTTTATAGTTCTCATCAAATTTATGATGATGGCTATAACACAATTTTCTATATTTCAGTACTAGAGTTCATTTTGGAACCAGATTGTATGTATAATAAACAACTGTAGGCTCTCTACAGTCCTTGGCCCAGCTATAAGCTTTCATAAACTAAGAAAGATATAGAAGAAAATGATATTCATAGACATAACCACATAAAATTTCAAAATAAAAACTAAAAATAAAATTGAGACAGAACTAGTGTGCATTCATATAAAACATCTGACATAAAGCATATAATTATTTCAAATCTCAGCCTAAACAAAGCAGCACAAAATATGTGCCATTTCAATAAGTCAAAAAAAAAAAGCAATCTGAGTTGTGTCATTATAATAAAATTGGACCATCAAATGAATATTGGTTTGGAGTTTCCAGAACGGTGAGATTTATTCAAAATAATTGTAGCCTGAGGTTAGTACTGCATTAAATCACCTAAAAAGCCAAGAATCTCCATCATACCATTGCTTTTCCCCTATTATTTTAATGTTAATGTGTAGGTGATTATAAGGAATGGGCCCCCAACCCAAACAGGTGGTGAGGGGCCAAACTGCAGTGTGCCCTTTCCTCCAGGTGCTTTCAAGGCTGAGTCAGGAGCCATTTCTCCCCATGGTCTTTATTTCATCCTCTCATAGGTGATTTATCTGAGGCTGCTGGCCAACTACTGCTGACAGCGATTTTTTTTTTGATATTATTAATATACAATTACATGAGCAACATTGTGGTTACTAGATTCTCCCCATTATCAAGTCCCCACCACATTCCCCATTACAGTCACGGTTCATCAGCATAGCAAGATGCTATAGAATCACTACTCTGACAGAGATTTTTTTTCTTGATAGGGAGGTAGCTATCTATGCCTCTTCATGAATAATTTTTCTACATTGGCATTTAGCCCAGAAAGAAATGCATTTTGTTCCTAGATGTTCTTGACCTCCAAAGTTAGGTGACCCTCCTCAAAGCTTCCCTGATCCCACATGTATATCCACTCACCTGCCTTTATCTAGATTTCTCATTTACTGGTAACTCTTTTCAAATGCTCTTAAGCTTTGCCTTGCTAAGGGGCTCACTACCACCCCACTAATAGCTCCCCCAGCATCCCCTTCTCTAACCTCCTCCATCTCATCTCATCTTATCTCAAAAACTACATACTCTTCAAGTTTCCATTTAATCAGCCACTTATTTAATATTAAGCCTAATACGGTGCCAAGGCATAGGGGATACAAAGGTGAATAAAGCATATTTTATTGTATCCTCGTCCTAGGAAAGCTCATGGTCTAGCATGGAAAAATAATAGACAAACATTATTACTATATAACAATGGATAAAATCATTGCAAGGAATAGGCATTAGATTTAATGGTACACATGAAGTGCAACCTTTTTGAGTATGATGCTTAGAGGATGGTGGTGAGTTTTAAGGAAGGACTTCCTGACTAAAGCATAAACAAGAAGAGACGGCATTCCAAGGAAAGGGACAGTACTACCAAAGGCAGGGATGTAATAAACTGCATATTGTGTTAATTCCGTGCGAAAGTGTGTGGAGAGTGAGGGAAGGGCCTTAACACTGACAATTTTATTAACCATCTTAAGGACCTTAGCCTTTTTCCCATAGGAAATGGGGATACATCAGAGAGTTTTTAATCATGGGACTGGCATGATCAGATTTACAAATTATACAATTAATATAAATCACTGATAAAAATGTGGAAGAATGGATAGAGGCAGACAATATTGCAACAAAATGTCAAAAAATAATTGACAAAGTTGGACTTTGACCTTATGCCATAGACAAAAAAATTAAAGAAAGGATAAGAGACCTAAAGGTAAGAGCTAAAACTATAAAACTCTTAGAAGAAAACAGGGGGAAGGCTTCATGACATTGGATGTGGCAATGATTTTTTAGATATGGCACCAAAAGCCCAGCAAAAAAAAAAATAGATAAACTATACTACATCAAATTTTAAAAAAATTTTGTGTATCATAGGACACTATCAATAGGGTGAAAAGATAACTCATGGAATGGAAGAAAATATTGGCAAAACATATACCTAGTAAGACATTAGTATCCAGAATATATAAAGAACATCTACAGCTCAACAATTAAATAAACCCCAATAAAAAAATGGGCAAAGGACTTGAATAGACGTTTGTACAAAGAAAATATGTGTGATCAATAAGTTGATGAAAATATGTTCAACATCAACACTCATGAGAGAAATGCAAATCAAAACCACAATGATATACCACTTTACACTAATTAAGATGGCTACTATCAAAAACAAACAAAAATAGAAAACAACAAGTATTGGTGAGAATGCGGGGAAATTGGAAACTTTGTTCTTTGCTGGTGGAAGTATAAAATGTTCTAGCTGATCATATGAAATGATATGGAAAATAGTATGATATTTCCTCAAACAATTAAAAATAGAATTATGATATACTCTAGCAATCCCACTTCTGGGAATATGCCTAAAATAATTGAAAGCAGGGACTCAAATACTGATTTGTACATCTATGTTAATAGCAGCATTATTCACTGTAACCAAAAGGTGGAAGCAAACCAGTTGTGCATTCAGTAAATGAGTGCATAAACATGTGTTTATATGTATGTATGCAGACACACAATGTGTTATATATGTCATGTGTATATATACCTGTGTGTGTATATATACACAATCGTTTACTATTTTGCCTTAAAAAGAAGGAAATTCTGAGACATGTTACAGCATGAAAGAATCTTGAAGACATTATACTAAGAGAAATAAGCTGGTCACAAAAGGATATATATATATATATATATATATATATATATATATATATACACACACACACACACACACACACACACACACACACACACATATGATTTCACCTAAATGAGGTACCTAGAGTAGTCAAATTTATAAAGACAGAAAGCAGCATGGAAGGTTTCAGAGACTGGGGGGGCGGGGAATAGAGGGCTATTGTAAATAGACATAGGGTGTAAGTTTGGGATGAAAAAAAATGTGCTGGAGACAGACAGTGGAGACAACAATGTGACTGTACTTAATGCCAGTGAATATACTTAAAAGCAGTTAAATGGTAAATTTTATGTTATGTATATCTTGCTACTATTAAAAAAAAACATTTATGACCTAAATTTGAATGATATTATCAGGGATGAAAGTGAATGATTTGAGAAATATCCAAAAGATAAACTGGCAGTATATGAGGAAAGAGAAGGGTCAGTGAAAATATCTAGTTTGGGATGATTGTACTTCACCTGCCTCCTTGTGAATGTTCAGCAGTAGCGATCTGCATATACCAGAGGAGGTGTGTGTGGTTCTCTGTCACATGGCAGGAGCTGCAGGCGAGCTGAATCAGAATGATAGGGGGTACCTCCAAAGCATCTCACGTTTGAACAAGCTCCCTGGATGACTCCAGAGCTTTAGAATGATTAAACTGAAGAGAAAAGAAAGATTAGGAGAAAGAATTTAGACATCTGTGGAGCACCAACATTAAGGGAAAGGAGGGATAAGTAATACTCAGTACAAAGATAGAAGAAATGATCGAACGGCTGCAAAATAAATCACAGAAGTAGTTGGAAGCTAACCAGATATGTTCATGAAATACGGAAGCAATTAACTAAGTCAAATGCAGCAGGGAAGTCCACTAGATAAAAACTATGTTTAGTCCGTTAAAAAAATAGGCCATTACTAGTGATGTTAGCAAGGGCATTGTCAAAACAATTGTAGAACTGTAAATCCAATTGACCTATGTTGAGCAAAAAATCAAGTTAATTGACAAGACTTAAGAAGTGAATGCAGGTCATGCTTTAAAAATAAGGTTTAATTAGAAGGGGAAGAGAGAGTAGAGACATAATATCTAGAACAGTCATTAGATGAAATGAAGCTTTTAAATTCACATAACTGGGATGTGAACATGTTTATAGACTGAAAGTAGAAGTCCAATAGAAAGAGTGAAAAGATAACATAGAAGAGAAAGCAGAAGAGATGGAGCAGTAGGATTATGGCTGAGGAACAAGGCCAACTTGATGACCTTGAACTGGTGGTGTCTAAACAAATGACTTTCCTGGCTCTCCAAATTCTGCACCAGGCAATGAATTTCTTCAGGTGAAAATGAAAGCCTATCTGCTCATAATTATTTTCTTTCCCAAGAAACTCTGACAACATGTGCATTGAGCTTCAAATCTTAGGTAGATGTTTCAGAAATTCAGATTCTAAACATTTGGATCATCTCAGAGTTTGCCATCTCTTCTGCCTCAGTTGAAGTTTCACCTAGAAGCCTGAGAAAATTTATATACCATTCTTAATTTTGCTTCCTCTGTCAAGATGGGTGCCCCAGGCATACCTATACATGCATTTAGAAAGAAAATGTTGCATATCTGGCTCTACTCCAAGTGAGAAGTTAAAATGGGGCCAGCTGGCCGGAACAATGGTATTACAGCAGGATCTCCCTCAAAAAATCATTAGGCCCTTGCAGAGATAGCTTTATTCTCAGGTGCTGAATCCTGATCCTACTGTCATTGCGTTTGTAACACACAAGTTGCACAAGAGATTAAGGAATGCTTCAGGGGTAATAGAAGTGAGAAAGAGAACCCTGCAAGGAAAAATCTCACCTCCAGCATGATGAACAAATTATGCCACTGTGTGTCCATTTCCTCTTCAGGAAAAGGAATAGTTGAAGTAAGAACCTATCCAACTTAGACTATAAAATATGCTCTAGGAAATTAGTTTTTGAAAATTTGATGCAGGAGGCCTATTGTATTACTAGAAAAACATGGTTTATGTTACCTGAACTATTCTGTGGAATGAAATCATTAAATCTGTTAGGTCCCAAAAAAAACACTGAAGGCGTTGTGTTAACCCAAGGTTGTATGTGAATATTTTTGACAGCCTTAGAGAAATAATTTCTTCCATATGAAAAAATGGGAATTTTGTTCAGGTTAATACAATGGGGGGACTGGTAAATTCAAGTAATTAAGCAACTAACTGTGAGTAGGAAAGTGATACACATTTTCTGTAGTAACACACACGCACACGTGCACATAAAAGCAGAGTGGTTTATCGAAGTGGCTCTTATTTGAACATGTTTAGTGTATTTTCCACTCACTGGAAAATACTTATTTTTTTAACCTGCTTTTCTCCATCATAGGAAAGCACATGCAAAGATGAGTTATGTGTCTTTACCAGCTGCTAAGACTACTAGCCCACCCAAGAGGCACTCCTAATATCCCTTGTGCTGCTCTGCAATTCAAAATAATGGAATTTTTCAGTTAATAGTTAATTATGTAGAAACAACAAAAATAACAAAAATATTTATCACTCTCCTTTCTCTATCTTTGATAGAGTTATACACCCACCAAAATTCAATGGCAGTTTTTAATACTAATCAAACAGCAAACAGGAGTGATGAGAGGACTATTTCTGACACCAAAATTTGGAATCACAAAAATATATTTCAAAATATCTCACCTCCTTGTGTCAAAATTGTCATCCAAAAATTCATTTATATTGGACTGGTGTTTCTCCTTCATCCGCTGTATTTATTAATTTAAAAAATCTTTCTGGATGCCTCTTCCTTTGTTCCAGATTCTTACCTGAGTGCTAAGGATATAAGAGAGACCCCACCCCCCAAAAAAACCTCTATGTTCTTGGAGTTTAAGTTCTAGTTAAATGCATCCTATTGCCCAAACCTTTCTATATACTGTCTTTGTGAAATGCTTTATCTCCTTTTCCATTGTCTCTCTTTTCCTTTCACACTGAAATGCCTACCCAAGCCACGTTCTTTTCTCTAACACTTCTCCTTTGTTAGCCGGTCTACCTTCTACAAGAGTAATTTTTCTAACAGAAAGACTCAACTCAAAAACTTTTAATTGCTCCGCATTGTCTATTAATACCCCAACAAAGTTTAAAGGCTCTTCATTTTTGAAAAGTGATGTGATTTTCCAGAATATTCAGTGCAAATCAGACCATGAAATGATAATACTAACGCTAATGTTAAACCGGACTGCTTTCTACTCTTAGGTCGGTCCTGGCATTTATAACTTCCAGCCTTGGTTGCTCCTGTACATCAGTTTCCCACTCTTCCCTTTCAAAATCTTTATTCTAGCATCTGAGGATAACACCTCTTTCATGAAACCTTTTCCAACCCCAATGTAGTATATCCTCCCTCATTTGCCTTCTCACCACCTCCCCTTCCATTTCTATACGAGATCTCATAATTATCTTTTCATATATTGACTTTTCTATGTATTTTTAGGTTTTGGCACTCATGAGATAAGAAAAATAATTTTGGAGGTAGAGGGGGGATTATCTCTTAACCCTGACTTCATACAGGATGACCTTGAAAATTTAACTTCTCTATAGCTCATTTTCCCACTGCTAAGTAAGAGTAAATTACTTAAAGAATTAGGATATATCATGAATGTAGAAATCTACAAGGCATTCATATCCATATGTAGACTACAGTTTGAGAAATAATGGCTATATATACACTAGGAGAATAGAGACAATGCTAACATTTTTCATAGCTGCATTCATAGCATCTGGCTCCTTTTAGGTATTTAATACATCTTTGATCAATGCATATACTGATTTATATCAATGCTTATTTCCAGTGTACATGATGACTACCAAATGCTGGGTATTAAATTAAAACCTGAGATTTAAAGCACAAATCTACATAAACTTTGGAATCTAGATGCTTGTAAATAAAGAATTTTGTTTTATTTTTTTTCCATTTCTCTGGTTTCCCCTTCCTAGGAAGAGCCATATTATATTAATCCATGAAAAATAAGTAAACTATATCATATTGCATTGGATATTGACTAAGTCTATACAGTATATTTTACCACTGCTGTACTATAGTCATTTTTCTTATTGCTGACTTTCCAAAAATTAGTTGCAATGAAAACTTTAAGGCTTTATTACCAGAGGTAAATTTCCTATTAAAATAATCTTATTTTTCAAGGACCAAGAATATTGCAATTTAGATGTGGAAATTAACTTTATGACACGTTTTATTTTATCTCATAAAAAGAAATTGTCCAAATCCAAAGGAAATAAGACTTTGAGTATAGATGAATGTTAATAAATAAAAATTGCAACTTATTGAAGTATCACTTTATGTTACTCTACTGATTTCTGCTGCCAACAAGTGCATTAATGTGTAGTATTTTCAGGGAGAGTTAAGAGAGTGAACATTTTTTTGGCAAAAGAAAGTAGTGTTCTTATTTTACCTACAAGAATATTGTAGTCTGCACAAACATACACAATTTAGGATACAAACTATCAAAAAAAGACAGCTGAGGACAGTTCCTGGTAATTCATAATTCTCAAAAAATGTGCTTAAGAGTTTAGTCAAAATTGCAATTTTGATTATTTTATATATGAAGTTGATTTCTCTAGAATATGAAAAGCATATAGATGATAATTCTAAAATTCTGTCAATTGTGTACATTTTGAACTGTTCAGCTTCTCTTATTAAATAAAATTCCAAAGATTACTTGAATTTTAACCATTATGAATTTTAATATAGTTTCAGGCTCAATCTGAACAAGTTTAGCAAACTAACAATTGAAGTTTTTCTCAGGTTTGGTAGGAACTGACAATTTCCTAATACCTTAACATTCATTGAATTGAATGGTATAATCATATATATCTTCTAAGTAAATTTAAAAAAAAATATGTATCTGCTTTATATATGTATGTATGTGTGTGTGTGTGTGTGTGTGTGTGTGTGTGTGTGTGTGTGTGGCATGAGTTACAGACGTAGCTGAAAGTGAGAATACTGACTCGTTTCATTTTCTCATTAGTTTAATATGCATTGCCTGTAGGGTGTTTTCTTGATGATCAGTGAGTATTAACCTAACAAGTTAAGACCAGTTCATTCACTGGCTTATTCAAAATAAAAGAACATAAAATCTGGCCACTATATTAAATGGTCAATCAAAATTGGCCCATTTTTAACAAGGACTAATGTCAGTTGTCAAGAAGTGATAAATGTACTGTTTCTGGTTACCCCACCACCCTCACTCCCTAGCAGATTATAAAGACTTCCACGCTTTTAGCAGTAAGAATAATGGGTAAACATGACACATAACCTACCTGACAGTTGCGCTATCATGTTTTTCTTCTTCAGGTGATCAGAATGACAGTGGTCGGACTTCTCGCTTGTATGGCTTATTGCTTTTTCTGCTTTGCTACCATTTGGTGGCTGTCTTATCATTTTCAGAAGGCATTTCACCATGCACAACTTTTTCTCTTTGCCTTGTAGTCAGTGATTTTTTGCAAATGCAGCTATTCATTCTTGCCAGCAAAATCCGTCTGCTTCTGTCATTTCATAGGCATAAATATTCTGCTTCAAATCAGGCTGAAAAGTGCTCACATAAAAATTCTCTGACTCTCTCACATGATAGAAACAAAATAACTTCAAGGTATTATTAGATAATGAGTTAGAAATCCATTCACAATGTAGCTTAACTGTTCAGGCACGTTGCCTTATTCATGACTTGACTATATCACCAGACAGTAGGGAAGCCCAAACAAAGTTCAAGTTCCCTAGCTAGAAATGTCCAAGGCCATGATGGTTTCCTAAGGCCTGATGGTGCAGAGGCTTGTTTTAATGAACTCTGAGAATATATATCCTTATTTTTAAAATTAAATCGATTTTTTAAAAAGTCATTCTCAGACATAGTATCATTTAGGTTTACATGTATTAATCTGAACAGAAATAAATTCATACAAATTGTTCATGGTGTGCTTTTAAAAAGATAAAGATACCTACTGCAAATACCCAAATTAGTCTACTGGAAACTACCTGTAGCTGCATAAAATGTTGTAACCATGCCTTTTTATAGTGATAAAATGTCTACAAGGTTGTACATTCTTACATAATTTGCTTTACCTGAACACCAATTGAAAAAAAACCCTCAGTATTTAAATACTAAGTGAAAAACATTAATAATTTTAAATTCTCTATGCAGATATTCTTATATGTCTGTCACTAACAGATTAAATGCAAAGTTCTGAATTAGCTAAGAAATACACAAAAAGAATTTACAAAAGAGTTATTTGGAAACATTATTGTCCATGGTCTGTTTTTGAAATTGAATCTTCTTGGTAATATGGATCAAACTATAAAAACATACTTTTATACTGTTAACAAAGAGAATCTAATCTATAATGCCCTTTAAATATTAGTTACACTGTGTGAATGTTACAAAGAATTATATGTAACAATGTTCAAAAGAAAATTTAAAAAGCTGTTACCAGGAACATATTTCCAGTCAAATTATAGGTTATTAAGTTCTGCTTCCTTCAAATGTAAAGGCACAAGGGAATTCTCCAATTCTAAGAAAGTGATACACCCTTCAAAGCCCTCAGAAAGCATTCAAAGTTAATAAGATTGAGTCACTATTAAGGAGTGGAGATGAAAACCCTGGAGATGAATATTTAGCTCAGGGCCTAGGGTTAGATCAGCAGCTCCAGGTAGTGGAGAATAAAACGAGACGCCTGAAGACAACATATCGTAAGTTGTCAATTGTTCAATTTCTTTCTTTCACAATGTTTACCCTGCCACTATTCTGCACTTCTAATCAGAGTTTCTTTCCTCCTTAACCCACCAAATACAGATGATCCCAACTTACAATGGTTAGACTTTATAGTGGTGCAAAAGCAATATGCATTCAGTAGAAACCATACTTTGAATTTTGAACTTGGATCTTTTCCCCAACCACTGGTGTGTGGTACAATCCTCTCTTGAGATGCTGGGCAGTTGCAGCTCCCAGGATCCTTGCCATCAAGGAGCTAAACAACCCTCACACTTACAGCCATTCTCTACCCATACAACCATTCTGTTTTTCAATTTCAGTACAGTATTCAATAAATCACATGAGATATTTAAGACTTGGTTATAAAACAGGCTTTGTGTGAGATGATTTTGTGCTACTGTAGGCTAATATAAGTGTTCTGAGCATGTTTAAGTTAGGTCAGGCTAAACTATGATGTTTGGTAGATTAGGAAAATTACATGCATTTTGACTTACCATATTGACAATTTATGTTGAGTTTATTGGGAACATAATCCAATCATAAGTTGACAAGAATCTCCAATAGAATACAGCTACTGCTGCACCGTGTCTCCCCAACCTAAAAACAATCCACAGTCTATCTATTTATCTACCTGTCTATCTACCTGTCTATCTATCTATCTATCTATCTATCTATCTATCTATCTATCTATCTATCTATGTATCTATGTATCTATCTATCTATCATCTATCATCTGTCTGTCTTTCTATCCATCTATCTATCTACCTATCTACCTACCTATCCACCTATATTTATTTATCATCTATCTACAGCTCTATCTATCAATCATGTAACTCTATCAATCATCTATCTATCTATGATCTATCATCTGTTGTTGGTAGTATTAAGGAAACAGGTAAGGTTAAATGTTCCCTTCTCTTCTTCATTTGTCATCCTCTTTTTGTATACAGACAGGGAGTAGTAAAAACAAACAAAACACACCTTCACACACACAAACTCACTTCCTAATATCTGGACTAAAAACAAACAATCAAACAATCAAAACTCCATTTCATCACTAATGGCTCCACTTTTCACTGCCAGCCCTTGGACACTTTGAATATGTGAGAGGTAAAAGAAGAATCCTAGGTGGCATTCTTGAGAATGCAGAGTGAGAGGAACAGCAAATTACAAGTGTAGCAGCAGAGAAATATTCGGGTTAAAGAAACGCTGAACCGGGGTGACCTGTCTTAGAGGCTATTCCAAGTAAGACCTTTTAGTGACTCAGATTTTTCAAGTTGTTGGGTGTATTGGCTTAAGCAGTTCATAGTTGAATGCAATTTAAAAAATTAATTATCCAAATGAATATCCATTTGCAATCCAAGCTTAACTAATTTTAAGAGGCTAGGAGAATAAAATAACAGAAAAGGACTCAGGGAAAATGATACACAAATGAATTATTCTTGCATAATATATAATGCAACTTTCACTTGTAAATGATACCTTTTATATTATTTCCTTATTCCCTATTGTTTCAGGCTTAACAGTACTCAAATAAAGATTAAAATTTCCCAAGTTTCAAAATTTCAGTTTTACACACACACACAAGAAAGTAATTTTCTTTTTTAATTCATGGTTTAAAGAAATGATTTTTCCATTTTTTAACTTAGTAAGGACTTTCAGGTTGTCATGTTAATCTTGTAAAAAAAAAAGAGCTCTAACCAAAATATCAAGGAAAAAAGAAACTAAAATAGTACATAGAAAATAGAGCACTGGAATACAAAGCTGGAAACAAAAAAAGACACCTGCACTTTATCCATGAATCACTACCCACAACAGCACATTTTGCGTGAAGTAAAACAAATAATCATCTGCAATTATGTAATTAGGAATGCTGTTGGATACTTCAATGATTTAAACATTTCTCTTTTTAAATGAGTAGTAGGGAAAATGAGAAATATGCAAATAAATAACCATCCCAAGAAAGACTGTCAAAAACAATACTGTTGTGACACCCGAGAAGGATGTCTAGCAAGGCAACACAATAGAAAAGGGAGGCTAGTTCACAGTAACAGGTCAGTATTTCAGTGGCTTTGCTCTTTTGTCTTCATCACATGATGCCTAGTTTTACATGATTTGTAAAAAGGGTGGACATAGACTTAAAAAAACTATTAAAGGCAGATGTGACTCTATTCGCTCATTCAAAATCTTACTAAATTTTTTCTAGATGAAAACGATCCTATGAAATATTGGTATATTTGACAATGAAATTTGAAGTTGAGTGATATTGCTAACATCTTGTTTACCATCACCCAAATCAGATAACAACACACGTGCAGTTAATAAGGCATAGCCGACCACTACAGCATTAGTAAGCCCCACCGTATTCTGAGAACATGACCAATGGACATTCTAGCTCACCAGTCTTCTCGTCAACATTTTCTGCTGGTGATTGATGGGATAAAAGATTTGCTGAAAGATTGCTCTGTTCCTTCCTTCGAATCTTCAGCATGTTTTGGTGTGTGCAGTTTAGAATGAAAACATTCATGATGGCTTACAAAATATAAGAAACAAACAAAAACTGAAATAAGCAACACTCTTGTAAATTTGGCATAACACACATACACACATATCACAGCCTAAAAAGCATGCTGGCTGAAAGGAAACACTGTTTGCTTCTTCAGTTCAGTTATGTTTGCAGACTCAAAAGGTAAGTTTACTGCACAAGTTTAAAATCGCTGACTATACAAATTTCTCTTTTTCGGGGATCAATTGGAATCTTTTCACATAGGTTAAAGATATTAATAGTCCTTCACTATTGAAAATATAAGGAGTACCTAATCATTTTATCATATTTGTTAGATTATCTTACAGGGAAAATATTTACTGCCCTGAGTTTGGGTTTACTTTTTAAAATTCCCAATTGTAAGACTAGAAGAATTTCTGTGGTTTAGAGTACACCTAAAAAGGATAAGCACAAAATCTTTGTTCTATTCAGGAAAAAAATCACAGAATCATATTACCTTTGGAGAGTTATGTTTTTTACTTAAGAGGCTATTAAATTAGAATTAAAATGGAAATTTTAAAGGAAAGAAGTACATGTCCATTTGAACACAGCTTTCAAGAAACTTATATTTTTGGAGGTAGAAATAAAAGATCTCATTTTATTAGTAAACAAATTATGACTGACTAGTTTAATATCAAAATACATTTCACCCATTTGAAATTTATTAAGTAAATATAAATAATTGCTGCATCAGCCAATTAATGCAAAAAATACTATGTATTTTTCTTAGACATTTTTTTAAAACTAGAGACTAATGTCAATTAGTTGCATATATGGAAAAACTAGTAACTGTTATAAATGCACTCTGTTTTTCCATTATTGTCCCATGTGAAAAACATAGCAAATGCAGTTTAAAACAAAGTTTTGCTTTCTTTTTTTAAAGGCATTGAGACATAAGAGAAATAAGTCAATTTGATGATTAAAATATCTTTTATCAGTTAAGTCCTATCTGTACCCCCAACTTTTTTACCCAAAATGGAAAATATAAATCACAAAAAGTAAGTTAGTTACTCTGTTAGGTGGTTACATTTTCTTCATCATTGGCAAGTTTGGGTCTCCAATAAGAAAAGTGGGCACTATTTCCGCCTTTGGTGCCGAGTTTGGTTTCCTGTCGTCTATTATCTCTATTACCATTGTTGTCACAGCACCTGAGCTTCCATTGGTAGATGTATGTTCAGTAGTCTTGAAGTCCCATTTGATCTCTGAGGCACCTTTGCCATAATAACATTCTCATGAAGCACAATGCCATGAATGAATTAATGTTTTAGAAAAAACATATTGGAAGTGACATAATTGTAACTTTCTTGGTGAGCTGCAGGTTACAAGGAAAGTGAAAATAGACTACAAGAGGGAAAAGGAGGTTTGATTTACCTAATTCAGTTTTCTTAGGCTGTCCAAACAGATGGAGCAAATTCCTGAAGTTATGAACAACCAGAACAATGTAAGTATGATTTTTCAAAACTCAAAGTAATGCAAATCAACTATTTAAAGAGTGATCACAGTGTACAGTATTTCACTGAATTGAATATTGTCAACATGGAGAAAAGATTAGTAATCAGTTTAAAATGTTTTGACTTCCATTTATAGACAGATGCCATATCCTTGTACTCTATTTGATTTAGTTACCAACTCTGCAATGTCAACACATTACAAAAACGTGATCAGACAAAAGTGCTATTTTATATACAGTGTACAGAAGGAATAGTTATCTTGACACAGTGGTAAATATTTTAAAGATCCATGAATCACATTTGCTTAAAACAGTAGAAACCTTAATATTATATCATGAAATATTGTCTAAAAATAATGTAAAACATGAATCTGGTTTATGTGAATAATTCATTATCTAGGAACTTTTGCATCAAAATTCTATATCCATGGGGGAAATAAAAATTAAAGGGAGAGCATGCAACACTGAACCCCAAATCGTAGTTAATACATAGTGCCATTCTGAAACAGTAGTACTTCCCCAAATATGAGAAGAATATGTAAATGCAATGTTTAGAGTTCATGACTTAATAAACACTTGGTATAAGAAATGACTTTTATTTATTTTATAGAGATTTTCTTTATAGCACCCATACAACAGTTCTGGTGACAGGACTTACACAGGGTTTCTATTATGATTCTAGTGGACAACAGCTCCATAATATGATTCATTTTAAGAAAATTACATCATCTAGAATTTTTTCCAATACTTATAATATTTTAAATATGAATCTAATAGCAATATTGCAACCGATTATGATGTGGTGAGACTAAGAAGTAGTTATAAATTATTTATCCAAAATTCTATGTGTGTACCCTAGCTATGTATTTATTTACTACCTGATAAATACAAAATTTAGAACTTAATACTAATTTGAGTTTTATTATTTTAAAATGTGTCTTAGTTTGATTATAACCACATGCTTATTTTCCTTTGTTTCATTGTAGCTCCATTCCACCTCATGGAAAATTTCCTGTTTCACTGAAAAATTTTCAAGTGGAGAAGAATCTTTATTAGTAGTATATATAGAAGCAAATCTAAACCAAACATTGCTCTTCCCATTGAACATTTACAAATTTGTCATAACTGTGATGCACAGTATGGATAAATAATTGTCTATATTTTATTTTTTGCTATTTTGAAATAACATTTTTAATGGGGTTATCTTTTGCATGTATGCTAGATATTGGTGTTATTTAAAATAAGTGAATATGCAGAGTATGTGAAAAATACATACCACTAACTGAATCACCAAGCAAACCGCCTAGAGATCAAACTTAGGTTAAAATTTGTCATATAAACATACTTTTTTCTAATTATTTTAAAATAAAATTACTTATCTTCTTTAAACTATATTTGTCTTCGTTCTCTGACATTGAAAGCAATGTTGTCTTTGGTACTATACCACATACAGTAGACTAACTTTTAATGTAATTTTGTTTTAAAAATATTTACAAGTAGAAATTGAATCAATAAAATACTCAGATTATTTAATGCAAATATTCAATCTTACCAATATGCATTTGATTTTATTTTTTCAAGTTACTTGACAAAAAATTGATGACATTAATGCGATGTACTATTTTATCCATATGATAATCTTAAACTTTCTCACTTTAGTTGTCTAGCTGTTATGCCATTTTTTGCCCCAGTTCAATAAACAAAAATTTTATTTAAACTATTAAGACAGTATTTAAATCATGCATAGGAATACTCTCATTCCCATTTAAAGACAGGTAAATGGAAGTCTACACATCAGTATTGTTTATATGTTTCAAGTACATTGAGCATTGACCCCCCTATACTGAATTTTACTGTTGTTAACAACCATTTGACCAATAAATATGAGAGATGCCCTCTCAAAAAAAAAAAAAAGAAAGAAAACCTAATAAATTAGGAATTAATGGCAAAAAAAAATCTTTAAAAAGAGATTCAAATTGTTGAAAAAAGATTCATTTTTTTCTTTTAAAAAGTATTTATTATAGTCTAGCATATGATAAAATGGCTTTAGTATCCAACATAGGTTTTACCTTTCTAATTTATGAAATTCATTAATCTTAATTAATTTTAGTTAAATGTTATTTAAATGAATAGCTACATCAAATTTACTCATGAATCAGTCTATTATTTTTATTTTAAATAACAAATTGTGATTTTATTTTTATATAATAGCAAACCAAATTAAGCAAGTTGTAATGAATACTAGTAACAGGAAAGTGCTTTGGTATTAAGAAATGAGAGGAAAGAGTAAGATGCAAAGGTCGTTCCCAAATACAAAAGTCTAACTTTCAATTTGAGTTGTTAAATATTTTTAAAAGGTGCTTGATTTTTATTTATCTTTATTCCACATAAGACTAGTATTCTTAAAATGTTTTTTCATATTTTTCTTCAGATAATTGAGATATTTTGATACTACTGATATCTTATAAAATAGTTATATGCTATAGTTGGTAGTTCTGAAAGTGTATATTTTACAAACAAAAGTACAATTATCAACATATCTTCATCTTTATTCATATATTTAGTATCTAACTGGTTCTTCTTCAACAAGAAAATTATGAGTTTGTAAAAGAAAAATAGCTAAGTATCTAAAGTCCAAAAAGTTATATAGCTGTATTTCAATATTCTTTAATGGCCAAAAATAGTGACTGAACAGAATTGTGAAATATATAAAAGTGTTAATTCTAATGTTGAGGAATTAAAGCATGTAGTTACAAAGTCAAACAGCTTCACATCCTCAACTTACAAACTCTCCAAAATATTTGAAGTGACCCCAATAAATAAATATTCATCGTCTAAGTGTTCGTCAAAGTTTAAATGAAGTAAGTTTGGATGGAGAGAAAAGAATTTATATTTCAGCATCAAAACAGCTTAAAGACTTCTAAAATTGTGCTGTTTGGAGTTCATGAATGAAACTAAAGCCACTTCATTTAAGCCTCTTGTTCTCTGTCTCTAAGTTTACCAAAATATGTATAGTACATATTAATAATTATTTAATTGTACCTCAAACATGAAAAGGCTAAAAATTTAGCAATAAATAACATTTCCTGTATAACTGACATATAAAAAAGCTTAGAAAAATACATGTCAATATATATTTAAAAAATACTGTATCCTATAGTAGCAGTGCCTTATGACTAAATGCAATGATATTTTAAAATATTAAAACTCTCCCAGTAAAATATACATGCAGTCAGCCCTGGAGAAAAATGTGTCCCTATGTAAGCAACTGCCCTGAGGAATGTATTATTCCTTCTGGATTATATTTTCCCTGGAGGTAACATTCCCATTAAAAGGATGAACTGATTTTTCTCACACCCAGGGGAAAACATATAGTGACCAGAAAAGCTTCCTAAATTGATAAACACCTCCCCAGGCTTAAAACATCAGAATTGTTTTAACAATTGTTTAACATTGTAAAATATATGCAAACTTCACCAGTATTTCCAGTAAGGCAGACTCTGAACAGTTATGCAAGTGAAGACAAGCAGTCATTACTTTCCTTAATTACTTAAAATACTCAGTTGTACCAACAAAGCAAAAACTAACAATATGCAAAATTGACACGAATTTTACAATTAAGCGCTTAAGTATTATTTCCTTTTTTTCTTAAGTATTTGAAGTTTTTTTAGAAAAGTGGACTGAAAGTGGAGCTTTCTGGAAAATATGTCCTGTGTCTATTATAAATATATTGAAAATGCCCTAGTGGCATCTTCCATGGTTTTCTAATATAAGATTAAATGCGGAAGTATGAAACAGTTACATTATATTCTTATTCAAACCATCCTTGAAGTTTATGTCAAGGTAAATGGTGTATGCAAGCTAACTTAGGAAGTTTAGATTATTCACTGAATTCACCTTTTAGTCTGTAGACATCTCTACATAGGTACTTGTTAATTCATAAGGGAAGTGCCTACTAATGACAAGGTAGAGTTCTAGGACCTGGTGATAGATATTGCTGTTATCCCAAATATCTCTTTTCCTACTATACTTTTATGTAGATGAATTTTAGCAAGTTAAAGAGAAAAATTATGATCAAAGTAATTCTGCATTAATTGATTCTCTGCTGTACCAAAAAAAACAATATTTGTGTAGAACAATATAAATATTGTAAGATATCATTAAGACACATGAGGTTTGAATGTCAGACTTTTTACACCTTCAATATCTCTGCAGACATCACTTCAATATAGTTGAGCTTCAATTCTCTTAACAGAAAAGGTAATGATTAAATGATTATGTTTATAGTGGACTTGTAATTGCTACCACTTTAAATTCTAAACATTAGAACTCTGTTTATAATAATCTATAAAGGTTCCCTCAAGCATTTGAAGAGAAACTCAGATTGTTACTGCCACTAGTAAAAAACAGTGGTCATGATATTTGAAAATACTGAGAATGGAAAAAATTTCATTTTTGGACTGACAATCAAATTTGTACTACAGCAGAGAAAAGGACATTAGTGCTGTCTATATTATTAATCATTATGCAAGACAGCAGTTACATAATTTAAAATACTAAAATGTGAATGATATATCATAGATATATTTTACTTTTGTAATTATCTCTGAGAAAAAAAGAGCCAAAGAGCCTTACGTATTATATTTGCACAGATCACTGACATATTTTTGTATAATGTTTATTACAGAATCTCAGCTAATAAAAAATAAGTATGCCCAAGATTGTTTGAATTAAAATCAAAACAGTGGAAATGACCTTACATATAATTTCAAAATGCACTAAATGCAAACCAAATAAACAAATATAAGAAAAAAATTACCATCTAACTTAGTAACAGCACTCAGTTTTTTGAGAAATAAATAGTGATCATATTCAAAATATACTGAAAACTCAATGTTATCACTTCAAATGGTAAGAATTTGTCATAAAGTCAATAAAACTACACCAAGTTCTTTCTTTTTCAAAGAAGTTCTACCTTTAAATTTGCTGTAAAGTATGTACAAGTGACCATTTAATTTTGTAAGAAAACAAACTGGTATTGAAGAAATTGAAAAATTCATTTCATATATACATAGAGAGAGGCGTGTATGTGTGTGTGTGTGTGTGTGTGTGTGTGTGTATGTGTGTGTGTGTGTGTGTGTGCACATGTGTATGGTAGGGCACGAAGAAAGAGTGAGAGAGTTAGGGGAAGATGTTTCCATCAGAAAGATATAATCATACCTCTCATAGGTATTTGGTATAAATAGCAATGATAATTACCATGTTGTTACTTTTAGAAGAATCACAGTTGACATACACCAGTAGAAAAACGGAAACCTAAATTTCTTTAAGTTCTTTCAATGTGTTCTTTCAATCTTTACAAACTGAAAATAAGAAAGACACAGGGAAGTTACCAAAGGACCCCACATATAAGGGAGAAAGGAACATAATTTGGAATTTCAGAATCATCCTCTGCCTCATTGTCATTGGCTACCATTTGGTATAGAATAACAAAAAATAATATGCAATTATTATTTTGTTATTTCAGGCACAGCTTATTAAACTTTCAATGAAGGAATAAGTTAGGATTACATAATGGCTAAACCAAATCAACAATGAAAGTAAAAACCCAAATGACAGTATATTTTTATAGAAAAATGAATGTACATTTTACAAGAAAAAATGGTAGAGAAAATGAAATCCAGAATTTCTTTTTAAAAAAGGAGAAAAGAATAAAATCTTAATAGAAAATGAACATATTTGGAGTTTGGGAATCTCAGGAGAGTATCTCGTACTTCTTCTATATAAATATCAATTTACTTCCTCAAAAAACAAAATTGCAAACAACTTATTACTAGCACAGTCAGCAACACTACATGATATAGTTCTACTCATTATTTTGTTCTGATACACTGAAAAAATAATCTTGGCAATTCTGTTATCCCCTTTCAAAAGTTTTTGGTCCTAAATCTACTGGGTCAGATTTTCCATGTTCCAACTTCCATCCTGGAAGTGATTCTCTTAATATTTAGTGTTTGACATATTTTTATTGAATTGACCTTTTGCACTGTTTTCAAGTACATCAGCAGTTAGACATTTGGAGGAAATCTTTTGTTGCGAGATGTGATTATAGTTTTCACTCTGTAATAACATGCTTCTTAAGTTACTATCGCCCCTTAAGAAGTCCAGAGACCTGTCCGAGTCAAGACAGTTTACAAAATAGGCTCTGGGAGATTCCAAGTCACTTTAAATCTTAAACACTTACTTTAACATTTTTAATAGATCATTCATATACAGTACACCAGTTTCCTCTGATTGTAAAATTATTCATTTGGATTTTTCCTACATTTAATTTTCATTTCTTAATAATAAAAACCTACATAGAATCTGCTAGTTCATATGTATAAAATATGATAAACTTTGAGCTCTTAAAAAACAATGCCTGAAAATCCATGTCTATGATGTGTAAATTGTAGTATTAGAAGAACAAGTTTTATTTAAACATGGTTGCAAGGTCACATGTCCTCGGGGTCCAGCACATAATATATTGTTGAAACTGCCAGGTTAAGACAATATGGAGGAGGGTGATTATCCAGCCTAAAGACATTCAAATCCAATTTTTTAAGGAAATGAAAATTGTTCTCATCAAATAAAATGCAAATTTTTTTCAGGATTTAGCCTGCAGATTACCACTTTCAGAACATAACTTCAGTAATAGAAGCATATAATAGTGGCATTTTGTAAACTACATGCACTACCCAGTTAATCAAAGCATGTAATTTTAAGTACATTAATATTCAAAGAAATTTTCACCTTTTTATTTAGATGCTGTGTATTAAAGATGATTATTAATGAGTGACAATACCACATTAAGTCATGCTCACATTAAGTCATGCTTACATAATACTTGGATTGTTACACTAAGAATGATAATGAGGTGATCATATTCTTAATTTAACAATATGAGGAGATATCATTAATATGACTGAGGATACCTTTCAAATTTAAGCAAATCGGAGAACTATACCAATTTTTATTTTTAATTTTTTGGGAGGGAAGTTATTTGAATTTTAAGGATTAAACATAATATCAGAGACCATCTTTGATATGTTTAAAATTGAGCTTTTAAATAAAAGCCTAGAACAAATCCATAATAGGAAAATAAGATGACTCAAGTCCTATGCAAGAAACATCTTCCCTCAGACAGAAGTTTTAAATGAAGACGGAGTTCACTGTTCACTTAAAAGTCAAAAGATCATGCAAGCCGTACAGAATTAGCAATTTCATAAAATGTATAATTTTTCACAAAGACACTTTGCAAATGGTTTTCTGTTTATACAATTTTGTTGCTTCGGAGAAGATAATTTAAATTTAGAATCTGAATATTCAGTATCTTTCATTTACATTTTTGTTGTCAAATTTCTAATGAGAAACTTATTTTTCATCTGAGACTTGGGAGTCTTTAATCACAACCAGGTAACAAAAATATCATTGCATGGATTGAACAAATTTAAATGACAGTATGGTTAATGATTTTGAATATTTTCTGACATATGCAATTTCTGGAGATGGATGTTCACATTCAGAGGCACCTATGTGAATATGCTATTCACTAGCTTTAAAAATTGGGAGATAATCATGTAATTGAGGGATATTGTTTGAGTGCAATGAAACTTAAATTTGCAATTTAACAAGTGGTAGTACATAACTGTTTGTTTTAATATCTGCTACATAAGTATAAAAAATGAAGGAAAAATATGTGTGTTTGTATCCTCTGAGGGGACTTCAGCAAGTTCAATAATATAAAAGGAATCATGTACTCTGAACTTTATATTTGGGAGTAGAAATTTAAAGTCAATGATAAAACTAATGATATAGATAAATTTGATAGCTATAAGTTTTCCATTCCTATTAGGATTTTCAGAAATGAAAAGCTCTTCTGACTTTGCATTTAAATATAGCAAAAATATTCTATTGCTGTAATGGTAGAAGAATGATTTTTGTGTGGATAATTTATGTAAATATATTACAGGGAAAGGTATTTACTGATCAAGAATTCATTTTTACATATGATTTTTATATATAATATTAAAATGTTTAGTTTTCATGACCCTGTATTGTAATATGCAGCAAAGAATTTTGCTAATCAGTTGCCATTGGTTACTGTCACTCTTCATCTTTTACATAGGCACACATTTAATTACAAATTGAAAATATATAGCAATTTTGGTTTCAATAACCAATATTAAATTTTGGTTTTAATGAACCATACAATAAGGCTCCAAAAATTATGTTAGTTGAAAACACTAGAAATTATTACTGATGGTAGAAATAAACTAGTAAGAAATCTAAAATGCATGATCTAGAACACTGAAAAGTAACCAAATTTTGCTACGTGCATATATATGATTCAATATTGAAGTATCACAAATAAATCTAAATTGAATTTAATGGTGATATGTTCAAAATATTTCAATATGATCTGCAAATGTTTGCTGAAAGTAGACCAAGATATTAATGAACTTTCAAGTCAATAAAGCTACAACTCATTTCTGCATATGTTAAAACTTTAAAATTTTATCTTTGAAAACATTGTTTCATAATTTCCACTTTTAGAAACACATGTAATTTTGAAACATGTCATGTTCACTGACGTAGGTAACTAATTAAGAAAAAAACTATTTGGAAGACTTCATTAAACATATCATTATAAATATAACTTTTCTTCTAGAAAATGACTCCTAATATCTAAAAAAAATGTATCTGATATACTTACTATGAAACAATATATCATTACATTTTTATTTTGACAGTAAATAGAAAATGAGTAAGTCAAATCATTTCGTATCTGCATTAAATCAATGCTCCATGAAATACTTTGTTTTGATCTTCAAAAGCTGTTTTTAGTAAGACATAATCTAAATCATTCTTAAATTTGATCAAGGTTAAATGTTCTTTTAAAAAATGAACAAAAAACTATTTATTTTATAATACTGGTAAACCATCATGAGCAGTATTTGACCTGTGTCTTATAAGCCAAATGGTTTGCTATGAACAAAGCAAAAAGTATTATATTATTGACACACTCAAACACTATATTGCATAAAATTATTTTCCTCCCCTAGACTAATATACCTAAAGCAGCATATAAAAATGAAAACATTGATATATTTTTAAACACTGAAATATAAAGAACTCCATATAAAATTGAGTATGCAATGCTCTCTCTTTGATAATACATATTTTTGTATGCCATATACATGCTACATAAACAGGTGGAAATACATATGGATAGTTACAGAGAGGCACTAAATTCAATTGAAATAAAATTAATGATAAAATGCACCAGTGTCAAACGCAATATTGATACAAATTTCTTTTGGATACAGATGTTAGGTAATTATTTTGATCCACGTGACTAATTCCATCCAACTATTTTAATTTTGTTGTCATATATTTGTAAAAAAGCAGAGCATTTCAAGAGGTTTGAGGATCATTATTCATAAATTATAGTTAATTTCATAGTAGTTTACCACTTTTACAACATTTTATTCCCTTTGATGATCAATTAATTAAATATTCCCGTCTTCTAGCATCTATCTATATCCGTTTTTTTGTTGTTTTTAGTTCCTCTTTCGGTGGAAAACTGAGCCTTGAAACTTTAATTATACCAAATATTTTGACACCCTTGCAAAATGTTAATATGAAGCCAACTGCAAAGTGCAACAAGAGCATATTTCTGAATGAATTAGAAACATCTTTGTGGTCTGCTTTATTTTCATTAATTTGAATGTGCGACTTTGGGAACAATCTTCTGAGCTCTTGAAATTAAGTAGACAGTTTTGGCATTTCAAGCAAGGACTGAACTATTCTCACTCCTTCCTTTACCCTAATGAAAAAGAGTGAAGAGAAACGAGAAAAGAGGAGGAAGGGAGGGGAGAGATACAAAGAAAAATTAAGAAAGTCAGAAAGAATAGAGTAGGGAGAGCAAATGATACATATTTAATTTGAATACTTTGTTAAGAACATAACGTGGAAACAAGAATAGAATTGATAATATAGGGTAAGAAATTGGTATCCTAAATTAAATTATTAAACTATTTTTCCACATTATGTGTAGTTGCTTTCCTTACACACTAGTTTGATTTTCCTACTGAGGTTGAGGGAACAGTGGTGAGGAGGAGACTTTGATATGCAGGTTATTTACCAAAATTTTCCAATTCATATGTGTAAAATCTTGCCCAGACAAAAGATGTGTTCCCAGTATATTTATGCTAAAGTTGATTAACTCATAATGTCAATCAATAGTTTAGCTGTAAATGATTTTGAATATTAGCATAAATTGTCTACATTTACACTAAATATATTTACTTTCTCTGAGATAATGCATTTACACTATAATCATATATAGATAAAAACAATATTTTGTAATATCTACCTGGAAATGTACTTGCATGAGATCATGCAACATATCAAATAGAACAAGCACAAAGAGTAAGCTTAGTTTGCATCCAAATTTTAATTGATGCCTGAAACATTACATATTATTGTTCTCCGAAATTCTGTGGAGAGAATTTGCAGGGTTCCTTAGTCCAATCATATGATACTGATATACCCAATTTAACTATTTATTCAGTGAACAACCTGAAAAACCAAAAATTAAATATTCAAAACCACACAACTTATGTTCTATTGTATATGTTAATGTATTGGCAGAAAGCCATGTATAAGGAGAAAAATAATTCATTTTTAATTCTATACAGTTTCATGATTCTTCATGTTAAAATTTTTTCAGGTTTATTAGAACAAAGATGAGTTTGCTTTTATCCCCTTAATACAGTTGGGAAAAATATAATTAAAAAATTAGAGTCACCTCTTTACATAAATCATGTATCATCTTTGAGATTCAAATAAAGTTGGACACCTTAGAAAGAATAGAGGTATAAATGATCCACCTAAAGACAGTGTATGTGACAAGATTATATGCAGTAGTGCTGGTTCAAAATAATACTCGTTTGTAAATCTTTGAAAAGTACATCAACAAACTTTCTTTGGAAGTTACTTATATTGTCAAGAACTGCATCTTTAATTTAGTGTAATTCTTGTCTCTTATTTATGCAGCAATTAATAAATAAAACTTAGTTACAAGGATTCCAGTTTGTATTCATATTTTATAATTTATACAACACTGCCATATCTACATATAATAATATTGAGAAAGTGATTTGACATTTTAAAAGAATAACTCCTATTGTGAAGAAAAATTAACAACAACCCCAATTATGAAGTCATATGCCAGCATTTATTTTTCTTTTCTATCCTGGATCTAATGTGGAGGAGGTAGATGAAGAGTAAGAGATATATTTTTTCATGATACTATCATGACATTATTTAGCTTGTTTCTTTCTCTTTTGAAAAAAAAACTTGGAAGAGAAAATATTGCACAGAATGGGGATAGTTTACTTCACTTGGCTGATGTAGCATTACTAATTTTTTTTTAACTCCTCAGGGAAACTCTTACCACCTGTTCAATCTGAATTCAAGCAGTTACTGTCAATTTACTCATGGGTGAATGCTGCCTCTATGTGGCAGAATGCCATGGAAAGTGTTCCTTAAACATAAAGTTCATGAACAGCCCTTGATATTGTACACATTTCAGGTGAGATAATGGTAAGATCCATCAATAGCAATGAAGCACATGGCTCTCTAAGTCTCAGATTAATTCAAACATTTCCCATCCTTAAATACTCATCTAAATTCCCTGGCAAAACTTACTCAGAGGTGACCAGCTTATACCCACCAACATTTTGAACCCTTAGGATATAGATTAACTTGAGATAAAACACCCATCAAACATTGTTGAATGTTGTTTTACACAAGTTAAAATATGGAAACTATGGAAAATTGTAGATTGAATAAATAATATTAATTGGACAAAATACACAATTCTGGGAGAAAAACGAATATGTGATACATTACTTACCATGCTCCATCTATTAAATGACTACTTCAGTAAGAAAATGAAATATATGATTGAAATTTCATTAATGAACACATTAAATGACACGTTTAGAAAAACATAATTCCCTGAACCAAAAAAAAGTGTAAATGTCTTCTATTAGGAATAAGTTAGCCACTATGTCCCAAATTGTTAATAATGGAGATCCATTCAATCACACAAAGCTAATACTTTTGCATGTTAAGTAAACATTACTTCAATCCCTCGAATTTGACATAGTTATCAAGTGTTTATTCAGAAACTATTTAAAAAATTACATGTGCTGGGATACATATGAGACTGTAACAACAGTAGCCCCATCTTACAGAGATCCTGTTTGTGGTTATCATCATTGCTTGCTGCCCAGAGGGATAAAGACATTATATAGAGATTTGTACAGTCCGTCATTTGGTCTTCTGAGGTGCCAGTACACGTGGATCTGTACAAATGCAACTGGGTTTGGTTAAACAATCAAAAATCGGCTACAATAGTAGTCAAATCAATACATCATTTTGGTTGACTAATAAAAATACTTTAAAATCTTCTCTAATAAAACCAGAAACTTGCACACGATTCTCACTCGAATGGCCCAGTTAATTGCCCTAAATTATTTTCTTTTATGCATTGGAACACCGTCAGCATTTTTGTTGTTCAAATTACAGATCCAATTGGGTGGGTTGCATTGGCTTTAAGATCTTGCCATTAAGTTCTCCATGTTTTTAGTGATTTTAAAATGCCTTCCTGATATCACTTCAGTTTGGGAAATGCAGCCCCTAAAACAGTGTGACACCTCTGTGAAAATCATAGGCTAAATAGCGAAGGAGAGAGAAATGCTAAATGTGCATATAAAAATAGGTGCTACAATAAAATATTTGTATATTTCATCAATAAGTTATTTTGACTAATCAATTATGGATCATATAGCTCTGTAATTTTAATGATTTGTCCACATATATGGTGATCCTTTTCAAGATCACAACACGTTTTCGTTTTTTAATTCAAATGTCCAGATGCATACAAACACATCCTTTAAAAAAAAATGGAAAGGAATGAGAGAGGAGGAAGGAAAGCAGGGAGCCAGAGAGGCAGAGAAAGAGAAAGCGAGGTGGGTGGAGGGAGAAGGAGGGAGAGAGAACAAACTTTCTGTTACAGTCGGGGTGTGCTAATCTCTCCACGAAAGCCATTTAGAACCACCCATGGCTTAAAGGGGGAGAAGGGAGGCGGGGCTGGGGGCGGGGCCATAAGACGAAGAGTAGAATCTATGCGCTGCCATTATCCACCATAATGAGAACTTCCATCCACTACAAAAATTGACCAACTTTTGACAAGTCACCCGCGCAGCAAATTGCCCTCCACAAAGCCCTTCTCTCTCCTCCCCCACACGCAAGAAGAGAAAGTGATGTGCCCAGTTTACACAAATGTTTCCCAACGTGTAAAATTAAAGGAATTGCACACCCTTTCAGTATCTTCTGCCGAAGCTGAGAATCTCGTGCCAAGGCACTTCGCCCTAAACGTTGAAACAACACAACAAATCAAATGTGTTCACCGTGTGTGTCTACTTGCTTGTTTGTTTTAAATGCAAAAGCTCCAGGGGAGTTCCTTTGCTTCTAGAACTGGCTAAATGTGGTCTGTTTTTCCAGCACTTCGAGGTAGTCCGGCTCAACGTTTAGTTTTGCTTTTAACTCCAGATACTCGTTCCGGTTGGGCTCTACAAAGACAGCACTGGGGGGGCTGTAGAGCACCGGTTCCCGCAGCCTGCTGTCCCCTGCCCCCGGGTGCAAGTACTGACGGGGACGTCTCAGGTCATAGTTGGGGGAGAAAGTGTAAGCAGCGGGGCTGCATGGGAATTTGGGATATTCCGGGAGGCTGTTGCCTGCGGGGGTGGTGGAGCAATGTTTGTCTGGTTCTAAAATGCCCCTGTAAAAGCGGTCGGCGTCCTGCACCGGCGACAGCAGGTCCTCCCGGGGCTCGATGGTGCTGACGCTGTAGGCGGGGCTCCGCAAGTGGAGGCTTTCCCGCCTCTCCTCCTCCCCCGGCTGCAGCTGCAGCTGCGACGGGGGCTGCTGCTGAGGCTGCGGCGGTGGTGGCGGCGGCGGCGGCGGCTGCTGCTGCAGGTGATGGGTTCCGCTGTAGGTGACCTTGAGTTCTTGCAGGTCTTTGTAATCCTCCACGGAGTTGCCCTCGCGAGAGCGGTAGATGGGGTTTTTGCACATGTGGCCCAGTGGGTGGGGGATGTACTCGTACACGTGGCCCGCAGGCGTCTTCACCTTGGGCAGCGCGGGTCCGCGGTGGTGCACGTGCGCGTGCGGGTGGCCGCCCGCACCGCCGCCGCTGTATACGCTGTACTGCATGTTGAAGGAGCTCACGTCGGAATTGTTAGTGCTGGTGTGGTCGCTCTGGCTTTTCTTCCTGCGCTTCATAACCAGCACGAAGAGCCCGGCGGCCACGAAGACCGACATGATAAAAACCAGCAGCAGGCTGAGGATCAACACCGACAAGGGCACCGACGACGCCCCTCCACCCGCGCCCAAGCCCGCAGGGGCCCCCGTGCTGTTCAGGCGGACGGCGGGGGTTACCCCGCTGGTCCTCGCAGGGACCTGGAGCGAGGAAGGCGTGGGCGTGGAAACCACAACGTCCGAGTAGTCTGGGCACAGCAGCTCCGACTTAATGGAGCGCATATCGGTCTCGGCGAACCTCTTGGGCGCCTTGCAGATGACCTCGTCCACCAACACACCCACTTTGAGCTGCTCGACCCACAGCTTCATGCCCACCACGTCGCAGGTACAATCCCAAGGGTTGTCGTGCAGGTCGATTTGGATGAGTGACTTGAGCTGGTCCAGAACTCCACTCACCGGCAAGGAGGTGAAATGGTTACTTCTCAGGTTCAGCCTGAGGAGGGTCAGGCCTGAGAAGATGCCTGAGGGCATGGCCTGCAGGAGGTTGTTGTTTAGGAATAGCAGCTGGAGGTTCGGGACGGGCTCAAAAGTCCCGGACTGAATCTCGCGTATGAGATTGTACTGGAGGAAGAGGTACTGCAGGCTCTGCAAGCCGTAGAACAGCTCCGGGCTCAGCTTCTCGATCCGGTTGCCGTTTAGGTAGAGGCGCCTTAGGTTGGTGAGATCTCCGAAGGCGCGGTCCTGTATCATCGAGATGCGGTTGTTGCCCAGGTGCAGGAGGTCCAGCCCAGTAGCCTCCAGGAAGTCGCTCCTGCGCACGACTGCGATGTAGTTCTCCGTCAGATACATTTTCTTCGGGTTGTAGGGCTTGGGCTGCAGCTCTGCGAGGCTCTCGATCTTGCGCTCCTGGCAGTTGACGTTGAGGCCCAGATCGGAGATTTGCAGGTTGCAAGTGCACGCGGTGGGACACTCCAAAGGCACCGGAGATTTGGTCTGGTAGGCGATGCTGGGGCCATAGTTGCTGTAGCCCAAGTCCTTGGAGGGCTGCCGTGAGGTGGGGCGCACCCTGGGCTTGTTGGGCTGGCGAGTCCCCTTAGGGGGCTTCAAGGGGGGTTTGTAAACAGCAGAGGAGGAAGTGGCCACAGAATTCACCGAGGCTGGGGTGGTATGTAAGTACCCCGTGGTGCTCAAAGGCGTCTGAGGTCTCATCTCATAGTCCGAAATAAGTTTCCGTGGGCAAAGTTCCTGCTTGGACACCTCGTCCAAGTCCCGGCCATGTAAGCGGAAGGGGGTCTCACAAACCACATCCCCCACCAAGGCCGAGTAGGATATACTGTCCAACCAATCCTTGAGAGAGATTAGCTCACAAGAGCAATTCCACGGGTTTTCCTCCAGCTGTAACTCCACAACTTTATCCATGTGCTGCAACAGCCCCACATAGGGCAGAAGTTTCAGCCGGTTCCCCCGCAGGTCTAAGTGCGTTAAGGGCACAAAACGGAAAAGGTTGGTGGGTAAACTGGACAAGAGATTGTCATTGAGGATGAGCACCTGCAGTGAATGCAGTTTCCCGAAAGCATTCGGTTCAATGACACTGATGTAATTGTAATCGACCTGTAGGTACTCCAGGCTCTCCAAACCAAGGAAAGTATCATCGCGCAGAAGTTCCAGTTTGTTATTGTTCAGATGCAATCTCCTTAAACCCCGCAGCCCATGGAATGCCCCGGTCTCAATGTCTTGGATGACGTTGCTACCCAGATGCAAAATTGAAGCCCCAGTGTAATTGACAAACTCATTGGGATAGAGGCGGTTCAGAAGGTTTCCGGACAACAAGAGGTGGTAGATGGGGAAACGGGGAGGGCTAATTTCAGAGAGGCTGATAATCCCCCGGTTTTCACAGCTCACACTTAAAATGCCATCCTTTTCCTCACAAGGACATGCATTGTCACAGATTTCCCCATAATAATCGATGGTTTCTGCACACGAAAGGACGAGAGATGTTAGAGCAAACGCTAGGGTCTGCAGCATCCAGCTATACATTTTTCTGTGAAGGTCCTGTTCCAAAGTTACTGGGGGGCAGCAAGTGTGCATTTTACCTCCTGCAAGGGAGAGAGGAAGAAAGGAAACAACAGAATGTGACAAGATTTTAAGGGATAAGTCAGAAAGTCTCTCTCTTCCCTAATGCTATTTCTCTGAAATCCAGAAGGAGGGGATATGAATGGCAGCCCCCCTCCCCCAGAGGAACATCGAGATTCTCCAGACTTTATTAAAATCTGACATTCATTTTGATTTAAAGGTTGATTTCATTGCTTAATGAGCGCAACAGGAACATTCTGCTCTTTACCTGATATGGGAAGGTTAGGCAAAGTCTCTCTTCAGTGTTCTTCCCTGCTCCGCCCCCCCACCCACCATTCAAAACCAATCCATAAATATACATAAAATGGCTGTCAGTTCAGTTTCATGGTTCTAATTTAAGAGAAAAGAAGCACCATTTTACAAGGTTCCCTACCTCAGCTATACCCAGCCCCTCTGCCTTTCTTTCAGAACCTCTTCAGTTAACAGTCATCCTGAAGGTCTCCCGTTTTCACAGAAGAGCAAGGAGCCACAATACTTCGGCTATTTTAAGCCATCGCTCCAAATGCCAGGGTGGGAACCTAAACAATACTTTTCAGAGGCAAAAAGGATGCATCAAAAGGACCTAAAGAGGCTCTTAAATCACCAGTTGTCTTCGGGAGCTTTGAGTATGGAGAAAAAAGCGCGTTCTCTTTGATGGTGGACTTCCCTACCACGCTATTAAGCACATCAGCGTCCTAATTGCCTGTACGGTGCCACTTAGCAGCGCTTCCCTGAGAGCGCCCTGCGTTCACTTCTCCTCATTGCTCATGTCAGCGACGCTACCAAACCGCACCTTTAAACCACAGAAATAGTTCTGCACGATGGATTACAAAGAACTCTGCGAAGGCATCCGCAATCCCGGAGCACCTCCCGACATCTGGAGTTTAAAGAGGACGTTCTTACCGCTCACCGGGATCAACTAAAAGTGAACCAAGGACCAGCGCCAAAGCCCCCTTACCTCGGGCTCCATGTCTTTGCCCCGGTTTTCAAAACTAACCCTACTGATCAAGCAGGATTTGGAATAAACTACTACCTCTTCAGCATCCCCATCTTTGGAGATGCTTATTACATTTAATTGACAATGCTTTACTCAACCTTTTTTTTTCTTTCCCCTGGAGGGAAAAAGCACTTGGGCTCATTAAGAGGCAAAATACGGAGGTACACGGGAGAGAACAACCAAGTGACATACGTTAGTGCTTTAATATCCTAATGTCATCTCCGCAAGGAATCACTATGATCCCCTCCCCCTTGTCTTTCTAGCTTTCTTTTTGTCCCCTGAAAGGCTTCCTTCGACTTCCTACTTTGGATCGACAGCAGCACTCATAAAGGAAAGGACACAAACGAAGCGGGTGTATGGGTGCTTGTTGCGTTAGTTGGGCGGGGGGTGGGGGGCAGCATTTGGTAGAAATGCTGGGCTCGGGGAACCAGTGCGTTTTCTCTCGTCAACCTTGCCTTTACCTCACCACCACCGAAGTCTGATGTCGAATCGCAACCCAAACTAAAGCCAATACGTGTCTGAGTCACGGGTTCAAGCCTGGAGACCTCGGTCTTGGTCCCGGAGCCGACTCCAGCCCGCGTTACTAAGAGCCCCTGCATTCGCACGCACATGTGCAAGTGTGCCTGTGAATCATTCATGTGTGGCCACTCAGACGTGTCGAGACGAACCGGATTCACAGTGTATAAATCTCGCAAGTACCCCGACCTCCCAACGCAAAGGCAAACACTTCCCGGCTTAGAAGCTGCACAAACACCCCCTAAGAAAGCAAAGCATTTACCTTGAAATTTCGGTTCTCTGCTGGATGAAATCTGCACACCCATTCAGCAGGGGTTGGGTCCCCTCCCCCTCCCTCCCTGTGCTTCCCCGCCCCCACCCACCTCCCACCCCATTGCAAATTGTGTCCAGGCAATATTGAACTCGAGCGTTTACAACTTTAATTCAGTTCTTGTTAGCCAGGGTCGAAGAGCATCCTCTCATCCCACTCCCGTTCCCTTCCTCCTTGTCATCAAAGGAGCCCGGAAATTTGAGAAAATAAAGTTGAATGAGCCGGGGAAGGCTGACATTCTGACGGGGAGACGCACCTCCGCTGTAAATTTGCGGGTACGCTGCATATTCTTAGATTATTAAAAAAAAAATTTTTTTTTTGGAGGGCAAAGGAGGGGGAACTATATTTGTTTTTCACCAAAGAATTCAGACCCTGCATCATCGCCCCGCACATCTCAGCATTAAACAGCGTGGGGCCGCGCGCGGGCTGGAGCCCAGCACCCAGGCCAGACCCGCGGCTCCCGGCGCAGCTGCTCCCACAGCGGCCCAGGCAGAAGCACCCGGAGTTCCAGGACGCGAGGCTTCCCCCTCCCCCACCCCGCCCCAAAGCGAAGGAAGGGAAAGGGGAGGAGGAGGGGAGGGAGGAGAGGGAAAGAAAGCCGCCCCGCCGCCACACACACAGACACACACACTGGAGCCTCTTTTGCAAAGTAAACGGCCGACTTACCCCGTCTCACATCTCCCGGCCCACTCCTAATAGCCACCCGTTAAGAAATGCCTCTTTGGGGCGTGCACTAGGGTTCCGAAGCCCCGGCAGGGCACGGAGGCTGTAGGCAGTGCGCTCCGAGCAGCAAGAGGGAAGAGGCGCCCGGACGCCGCCAGCCCGGGGCCGCCGCCGCGGTGGCGACCGCGGGTTCCGGGGCTCCCCAAACGGCTCTCCCCGGCGCTCTCCGCGGTAGTCGGGGCGGGCAGCGGGGCTGGGGGCTGAGAAGGGGGCGATCGCGAGCGGCGGGCTGGGAAGGGAGGAGGAGGGGGCGGCGGAAGACCTGCGGTGGAGGCGCCTCGCGGCAGGGGCCGGGAGCCGGAGCCGGCTGCGGGCGGGGCGAGGAGGGAGCGGGTTGGGGGGGGGTGCGGAACCCGGGGAGGGGACGCGGAGAGGGCCGCCTGGCCCCGCCGGCCGGCCAGCGTGACGGTCAGCCCCGCCGAGCGCTCGCGGCAGCTCACGCTCACGCTCACTCGCTCCCACCCGCGCCGCCGCGCGACCGCGGGGTCCCCGGCACCCTTCGCCGCACTCCCCAGGCGGGTACTTACAGTTGCCATCTGCATAGGGGCAACTTTCTCCGGCCAGCAGCCGCCGCCGCCCCCTCCTGCTGCCTCCGGCTCCGCTCACCCTCCGGCCTGGGTTCGCGCCGGCCGGCCCTCCCCTCCCCCCTCGGCTCTCCTCCTCGCCGTGTTCACCACATTCCCCCCTGGTCAGTAGCGCACGCCCGGGGACGAGCCAGAGGGAGCGCGGCGCGGGGGTGTGCATGCATCGCCCGCCTTCTTCTTGCAGCGCACACTGTACATGGTAGTGAGGGGGCGAGCGAAGGTGGCAGCGGCCCCTCGGCAGCTCCCGCGGCGGCTGCAGCTCCTGCGCCGTCCTCCGCCCCCAGCGCAGCAGCGACCACCGCGCTGGGATCCCGCCGCCGCTGTCCCCGCGCGGAGTCCGTCGCCGCCGCGGCCCCTAATTAGTATTTGTACGACTCCCGCATCCTCTTGGAGGTCTCATCGCTTTCACTGTTTGCAGGGGTTTTTCTCTATCCCCTCCCCAGATGCGGCGCCCAATCGTCATTATTTGGAACTGTTTATCTCCGACATCCTTTTGGGGAGCCTGGGGGGCCAGGAACAGCGCTGTTCTACGCTTGTGTTGTGTCCAGGCAGCCCGGAGGCTCTAAAATACAGAAAGTAGCGTCTTCCCTTCCGGGCGATGAGGACGTGGCAACGCGGTAAGCCTCGCAGAGGTCTCTGAGGCATCTGCTCCCGCGCGGGCGCAGGGCCCCGTCCAGTGCACTTGTTTATTGTCGCGCCGCTGGTGCGAGCCAAGCTGCAGCAGACATGATGGGCCCAGGGCGAAGCGGGCGCTCCGTGGCCGATAGATGGCAGCCGTGGGCGAAGGCGTCCTGGGCTCAGGCGGCGCACCCGGAGCCCCCTTGGATGTCACATTCGTGGAAGACAGAGGAGTCTTGGATCAAGTGCGTAACACGAGCGTGGGACTGTGCAGTCCTCGGATTGAGAGAGGGAGGAGAATAACCCCGACAGTGCCAGCTTTTGTGGTGGTCAGGGGCAGATGATTCTAGCCTGGTGCTGATGGTTTGCTGTCCACCTGCCTTGTAGAATAACACAGCCCCTGCTTCTGTCTCCTGTACTTACTGTAAAGGACCCTGAAAGAGGGAGTGGCTCATCCTAGCTGCAAACAAGGGCGCTAATTTTTTGTTTTTTAAGAATTACGTTTTATAGGTATGTCTGGGCGATACAAGAGAATGTGAACAACTTTCATAGAGAATTTTGAATATATTTGGTATGTATAAAAAGCTGGAAACCCCTAAGTAAATGCAGTATCGATAGAAAGCGAGTTTCTTGAAGAGTCACCTGCTAACCTCCACTAGCGTCATCTTTACAGTAAGTATTCCCGGCTCTTTCCATGAAACCAAACACCTCCCTCCCCAAAAGGAGACCTTTACATTCATAAGGCATATTTTTCAGTGTTTGTAATATTAGACCTGCAGTCCATCCCAGGTGTAGCAAAAACTTGACCATCATAAGTGGCCCGATGCAGGCTGAGTGCACCTGTGGCTGTTCCTCTGCTAACTGGGGACTTTTGCCATTTAAATAAATTTTAACCATTTTATATTGGAATTATCTTTTGGAATCATCTTAAACATAATTGATGTTGTGTCCTTCTTGGTAATGTTTGGGATACTATTGTGATTATAATATCGTGATTCAATATAGTATTAAGATAGATTCTGATACATATGGCCACAAACATATCTTACCACGTCCTCTGTATATGTTGAATTGGAAGGAGTTTTCTAGAGGTGATGTGCAGTGTAGTCTTCAGTTTTGCAACGTTTCTTGAAATTTCATCTGAATCTGTTTTGCAAATATTTTTTAGTTAAGCCATACATACTTTGTTTGGAAACAGTTTTTTTTTTTTTTTACATATATTTGGGGCATGTACAAAGGAGGGGGAAAAGTAATCTGTAATACCAGATAATGAAAATAAAACCTTTACATAGAACTTCCGGTTAAATTTAAAAACATTTGGCCTAGGAATGATTGCCACTTTCTGTTGGTACACTATATAATTAGATAACTAACATCTACCACAAAAGGCTTGCTAGTATATTTTTTATTTAGTCATCATCTTCTAACATGATGCAAAACATGTAAGAAATTTTACTTTTAAGGCATAAAATCTCTTATATTTTCAGAATGAAAGTGTTAAATTGTCAATTTTAAAATTAAAAATTAATTACAGTTAGGAATTTTGGCATATAAATAGTAAGTTCTAGCACAGACATAATTTTCAATGTTGGTAAACTCAATAAAAGATCTTAGAGAATAAAATGGTCACATAAATTACTGGACTTCTCAAAATAGCTAAAATATAACTAGTTAATTATTTTATTGCTTCCCTAAATGTTAACAATTGCTCTTCATATCAAATTTTAGTTCAATTTTTGGCTTTGTATTGTTTTTATTTTAAATATTTGTCATTATTGAAATAAATGCTGTTGAGCTAAGAAGCATTACACATGTTTGCAATTAACTTAGATTATAATTTTGTTAGAAACAATGACACTAAAAAATATTCCAGGTTTTTCTCTTGTGGTTCAAGTAAATAAATAATGACAACTTTTTTCCTTTAACTCAACATTAAGGGTGGTCTGAGAAGCCACCCCTGCGGTTTACCACTAGGTGTCTCTATAAGCTGCTCTGTAGGGAAGTGCAGTGAGAAAATACTGTGGCATGGAGAGCCCAAACCGAAGAACACAGCATAGAAAACAGAAATAAGGAAAAACCTACTTTCTTAGTCTGTAGACTCCTATTTGCTTTGAGTGTTGAATATTACCTAGAGAAGAAATACATGAATAATGTAATAGTGCTGAAATTTGAACCAAAACTTACAAGAACAAATATGCCTAAGTCATACTAAACAATATAGTCATATGATGTGTACACTTGCTTTCACTCAATACTCAATGAATACACATGATGAAATAAACATATTCAGGAGCTAGAGAATGAAGTCGTTGATCAAAGAGATTTTTCCAGAATTAAGGTCCATTATACTATATTAAACATTATTTGATTGAGTCGGATGTGAAAAGCTGAGAATCTTTGTCCACGTAATAGTGAATATATTTATGCATATTATAATTAGCTCGTGATCTAGTATCATAAATACATTTCACATATGGTAATATATTTGGCAATCATTAGTGCAAAGTATGGGCATAATTTGATACCTGCATATTAAAATTTAAATTCATACCACAATTAGCATATTTGTCATTTGAAATTGATCTTAAATATTAGTGAATTCATGCATAAATTATTACCTGGAATTATTGTTTAGTGTTTTATGGACCCTTGGTTGAAGTATTACATTAAGCGCATTTCTTGAAATATCTCGTCCTATTATATTTGTGTATCACTGTGTGGTTCCTTTAAAATATTAAAATGCTTAGTCAAGAATTATCGTTCTTCAGGAAGCAACCTAATAGGTACTGTAAGAAAAGAAATTGGTAATAATTATGAGATTTCATATATACTAATCCATATTATTGAAATGTAAACTTAGTAGACTTTGCATTTCTTTCTGTTAGCCTAACTGGTGAGTTAAAATTATAGAATTCTAGTGATAGACTCCAAAATTCTCTAGTATTAGTTCTAATAGATTACTTTGATCATAGTAACAACTTAAGCGTATGTACAACTCTATTTAATATATTTGCAAATTTTTCGGATCTAAATTATACTTTTAATGTCTTTGAAATTGAAATTATATATTATATATCCTGAAAGGAGAAAAGTTTCTCCTGGAGGGGAAACATGAGTCATCATTTATAATTTTTTTTCTTTGATATTGCTAAACAATGTAACTATATAGTGTATGTTTTATCAATTAGGTCTTTTTGGAATTACAACAGTCAAATATGCAGTGATATTTATCAAATCCAAAATAGCCAGCTAAGTTGAGTAATTTCATAAGACTATTTATTAGTTTATAAAATTAACTGGTTATTTATGGTTTTAGAAATATTCTCTTAGAGACATAAGAAAAAGATGTGCATTAATTAGACAATTTCTTCCTTGCCTCACACAGTTCCTTGTAAATACACTTTCATATTTTTCACCAGAATTACATGTTAAAATAAATCTTTGGAGGACCAATTGGAAATACCCACCAAAATTTAAAATGCATATATCTTTTAAAACAGTTATGTTTTCGGAAAATAGCCTACAGGAGTACCAAAATAAAATGTACAAAACAATATATAAGAAGATATTCATTGTAACAGATTCTTGGGTTTGTAAATGACTTAGAACAGCCTGTATGTCTAACTATATGAAAAGTGGTTCATGTCTATCTATATCTTGGAATACTCTTATGCATTTAAATGCAGTGTATATAGGAAAACAGTTCTGTCATTATTAATAGTGTATATAATGTCATCTATATATCCTGTTTAGAGAAAGGGGAGGAGAAGGGGAAAGAGGGAGAGGGAAAGGAAAGAATCTTTCTGGAAGGATACACAGTTCAGTAATGGTGGCTGCCTCTCAGGAGAAGATAGAAATCTTGAGTAGAATGGCAATTTATTTTCCCCTATATATTGAATTTTTTACTATTCAAAAATTTCATTTTATCCAATTGAAAATTCAAAAGAAAAATATGTACCTGAAAAATAAGGATATTACAGATGATTCCTGTATTAACAGGTTCAACTTAAGAATTTTTCAACTTTATGATGATGGGAAGCAAACCCACCTTCAGTAGAAACCATATTTCAAATTTTGAATTTGGATATTTTCCCAAGCTAGTGATATGCAGTATGATCCTCTCTCATAATGTTGGGCAGGGCAGAGCCACAGCTCCTGGTCAGCCCCACAATCATGGGAGTAAACAGCCTATATCCTTAGAACCATTCTATACCCATACAACCATTCTGTTGTCAATATTCAGTACAGTAGAGTATTCAGTAAATTACATGAGATATTAAACACTTTATTATAAATAGGCTTTGTGTTAGATGATTTTGCCCAACTAGGCTAATGTAAGTGTTGTGAGCATGTTTAAGGCAGTCAAGGCTACCTATGATGTTTGGTAGGTTGGGTATATTAATGCATTTTTTACTCGCAATATGTTTAACTTACAATGAGTTTATTGGGACATAATCTATCCTAAGTCAAGGAAGATCTGTATTTGGAAGAATGTTAGAGGTGATGAACAGCTGAAGACAACTTTACCAAATTAATCTCTGTCCCATAGTTCTCAAAACTAGTTGTATGACATATTCCTGTCAATGGAACCACTGAATGTGTTTCTAGCTATATGATTATAAATTAATTAGTTAAATGTTTTTTCTTTGATGCTCTTACATGTGATATTCAATTCTAGCTGCCAGTATTAACTAACAGAATAATTAATAGGAGCTAGCTTTCGTTATCTTCTCTATATACATAACCATGCTGTGTACTAGAAACATTAGTTTTATTTGATACTCTGCTGGGTGAAGGGAAAGATCAAAATGTTTCTTTAGAGAAGATAAGTGATTATACTTGAAATTGTCAGCAGCAGATCTTTACTGCTAACTACAGGAGGATGAGTGATCATGTAACTGTGACATATTTTAAATATACAAATTATCATCGGGCCCTGCTAGAATAAAAGCTTCTGCCATCTGGCTTATACTCACACTGTAAATATGCACGTTGTGCTGGGAAAGAGGCAGTTTCATTATGTAGCTAGCTTAGCTTTTCTATGTATCTTTCTATCAGGACTATGATTTGTCTCTTGAGATCTTTCAGTTCTTGGTTCTCCCATACAGTCATTTTTAGGAAACAGGTCCAAATAGGCATGATGTTATATCTGTACTTTCTGTGTCCTTTTCAGTTTTTCAAATAAAAATAATCATCCTAAAACAGTTTCATCACAAAGTTTTTAGAATGATCACTGCTTGTAAGAGGATGTCTAAATTGATGATACATTTTTCAACTTTCATCAACCAGAATCCTTCATTCAACAGAAGACTCCCATAATCTCTCTATCCCCTCAAAATAAATCAGTCTTTCCCCGCAGCTCCAAAGCTTTGGTTTGTATTGCCCTCACTTCTAACTCGCTCTTCACTTTTCTTTCACCTGTTCTAGCGAATTCATCGTAAATCCCTTTTTTCATAAAAAAAATCTTCCCTATTCACTCTAACCAAGATTGAACATTGAACTCTAAACATTTGCTTGCATTATCTGGCACATGAATTAGTACAGTGTTCTATTTGCCATTTAAAGTTGCTATTTCCTTCTGGACTAGATATTATTCCTTATTAAGAAAAGAATTTTATTGTGTTTGTTACCCTTCAATAGTGAAAAGGAATAAACTCCAGAAACCTCTTGGTATATGCAAGAATTACTTGTCCATTTATGAATTTATTCATTCAATAAGTATCTATTTATTTAGGACCTACATTGTGTTAAACCCTATTATGTTTGCGATGAAATAGTTGATTCATATCAGGGTAGTTGGATGATTTCAGAGAAATTTTGATTGTAGCCTGGTACCCAATTCCAGCAAATCACCTGTATTCTATAGTCAAAATAAATGGAATATGATGTATAACCATACTAATGCATAAATTGTATACTTGAATCATATTTCTTGTAGCATATATTTGCCAAGCCTCTCCAAGAGTGTTCTCTAATAGAATTTTCTGTGATAATGGAAGTCATCTATATCTGTGTTGTTCAATATGATGGCCTACAGTAGCTACATGTGACTACTGAGCAATTGAAATGTGGCTGGTGTGACACAGGAAATACCATTTTATGTAAAAAAAGCACATTTAAATTTAAATAACCATATGTGGCTAGTGCCTACCTAGACCTGGACAGTGCAGGTCTAGAACATAAATCCCTAAAAGGCTGAAATCATGTTTCTTGTGTAACTTCTGGGATACCTTTGAAATTCAATTAATGTGAACAGCTGCACTTATAAACAATGATGGTGATTATGATATTCTCAATAAATAAGGGCAACTGTCATTTTCATTTGGCAAGGGACCTGGTTTGCATTTTTTGAGGGTCTCTCTTCAGTTTTTTTGAAATTGCTTGTGGTTGAGGGCCTCAACTGTTCTTTTAAAGATTTCAAGGCATTTTACGGGCAATTCCAAATTCCTTATTACATCTTCATTACACTCTATAAAGAAGAAAGGTAGATTATTTTGTATCAGTTGGGTTTTATTAGAATAGAAGTGTTTTTATTTATGCATGATGAAATACTGTACAGAGTGCTTTTCTCCTGATCACACACTGGGATTTTAGAAGAACTGGAAAAGAAAGTCCTAAACGGATATTTTGCTTCAGGAATTATCTAGAATAGGCTTTTGTGCAGAGATCTGTCAGTCTGTAACAAAACTGCAGTTGAACTCTTGCATTCCACTATTTGAACACAAAATCTCTATTTTGAAAGTGGTATTTTGTACAATTATACTAGGCAAGTTATAGAGTTTGGATGGCAAATTGTAAATAATTAATTTGTAGATTACAACTATGGGCTCTCATTTCTATGAAGAAATGAGTAATTCTCAGTTTAAATAAAATCTTACTTATATATTTGAAACAAAGTTGAATAGCCTGGTACCCAATTCCAGTTACAACAAATTATTGTAATTTTTGAGAATAAATTTTGGTTGTTTTTAATCAGTTTATCTAAGATATTTGTAACAAAATTGACTTCTATTTCTACTATTATACTTCTTCAAAATAGCTTTAAAAAGAGAATTAATTACTTAAGAGGTTAAGTTCAAAAGAAATAGGAAGTCACCTGATATAGGGCGATACAGTGGTTCTCAGAAATCTCAGCTCCATTCTTGACTCTGGCTTTGCATCAACTGGCACTTGTATTTATGAAGACTTCTCTCTGGGTAGATCACATAATATATATGTAAAGAAATCACTGGGCCTTTTTCTCAATGGACCATATTATAACTACACTAGTTCATCAAATGATGTTTTAAGATGCAATCTCCTTAGAATAAAATTAACATATAAGGATTACTCTTAAATTGTAGGCTTTAAATTATCTAGTTCATCCTAAAATGTAAAGTTATCTTCATTTAAATTAACATTGGTAACCAAATACTAACTTGGAAATGGTGTATCTTTTGTGTAAAACAGACCTGTCAGCTCATTTTTGCTCAATATTACATGAGGCATTTTTTATCCTGTGATCAAAACATTCCATCAATCTAATGAGCTTTTATAGTGACACTGGATTCATAGTTATTGTCACATGCTGCAATTTTAATTGATGGTTACATATCCCAGTGAAAAATAACCAATTTGAATTTGAATTACCAATATAAGATGCTCGATTCATTATACAATCCATCTGTATCTTTAATTGCTATATTGTACAAGTAGTGACTGCTATGCAGACAGACTTTGATCAATGACTATGCTGCCACTTACTCTTATGAGGATACTCCAGAATTTATTTCTAGGTTATTTTTATATATAAAGTTTTCATTACATTATTGATACGGTAGCATTTAGAAGTAATCTAGCATATGGAGAAAAGGAAGCCTAAATTGATTTGTCCCAAAGAATAAAGAATTTATTTGACTAGATTTTTCAATCTGCAACATGATTTACTAGCCACAGTTAACAAAAGCATCAGCAGGCAACTTATGTACATCACTTGTGATTCAAAATCAAAGGTAAATAAACTGTGCACATACATATGACATATATGTAATAATTTACTATTTGTTAGTTTTATCACATAGATTGTCTCATCCTTTCATGTAATTATTACAACTTCATAGGTGTTATTTTTCCTTCTAGTTGAGAAAAATCAGTTTGAAAGTAGTGATATTCCATATTTCACACAAACATTACATAGCAGATACAGACTATGCTATGAATTAGAAGAACTCAGAGTATCTTTTTTCTGATTTTGCTCATTCAATAGCACACTTTTGGACTTTTCCCTAGGCTTAAAGAAAAGTGAAAATAATGTATATCCATACTTACTTTCAATAAAGATACTTTCTAAGTGATTTATAATTTCCATAATGTATTTTGAAAAAAGCCAACAGTAAAAAATACATTCCAAATTAATAATACATAATATTACCCTTTTAAATACTGTGATAAAATATATCTTAAATTGATTATGAAATATATTTTTAAAAAGATGCTCTATATTGATCTAACTTAAGAATTGCAAAGACATTCTTAATTATCAAAAATTATTGTCACAGCAACTCAAATATATAAAATTGGTCAAACAATAACTTTGAACATGTACAGTGTACTTTTTCCTAAAGTAGAAAATGTCTTTAATAATCATTTTTCCTGTTTCTGAGTTTTTTGACTAATTATCATTTTACAATTAGTAAGCCAGGAGTCAAAGCAAGCATTATATACTTCCTAAAAAAATCAATGCAATGCTAAAATGGTTCCTTTGAGGAGGAATCACATCAACCTGTTCATGCATAAGCTTAAGGATATAACTACATAGCCCTTTGTTACTTGAATTTAATACATAACTAATTTAAAAATGAAAATAGCACATTTTCATTATTTTCTATATTGATAATTTATTTAGTCCAGTTTCATTATGAATGCAACATGGATATCTCCATGAAACTCAGAGAAAATGTTGAGTGTTTGGGTATGTCAGTACTTCCTCACTGTAAGTAAAATTTTACGTGGAGTGATTTGACATAATTATTAAGGTTGAAAGCTTATAAACATTAGATGGGTCATTGGCTATCATTTCATCTATTTCTAACTATGCAGAAATAAATATGTGTGTAGAAAGACTACAAGTATCTGTCCACTTGGGAAATTCATGACGTTTTTGACCACCTTCTCCTAAGAAGTGCCCTCAGAGAGCCTTCAGCATTACTTGAGAATGCATTTTGGAGTTCTTCCAGAAACTCTGAGTCAAAGAGCAATGTCTGCATTCACAAAGAAGCATTCACAGCCCTCAGAAGTTAAATGTCCATGAGACTCATAGTACAGCTGCAGTCCTTCCAGTACACTGACAATATCTGTGGAAACTAGAATTTTATAACTAGTTCTTCCGTGGAGAAAATTATCACAGAAGAATGAATTAGTCTTTGCCTGATGGATAATTAATAATTACTCATCACAGCACATGAAGCATCGTTGTCCTACATTCCTTAGCCTGCACAGCTTTTGCAGTTATTTTTCACTACCCAGAAAGTGTTCTTGCTTCAATAAACTGTCTATGAACTTGTTGTAGGCAGACACCTACAGACACCTACTAGCAGTGGATACATAAGATTTAGAATCACAGAAATTGCAGTGTAAGTCAAACTGTGCAAAGCGGTGCTGAGTGTGAGAGTGTGCAAGCCAGAAGAAATGCATGCACAAACAGGTATTTTGTGTTTTCATTTAGACCTGATCAAATGAATAGGCTGATTTTTTTAATGAAATCTGTAATATAATTGAGCAGAGTAAGAGAAAAGCAAGATACATTTTCAAATAAGGTTTTCAATTTGAGATAATCTATCCCAGCTATCAGGTTTTTTCAAGACAAATGATTACCGTTCTGAAAATGTTTAGCCCTATAATCTCTCTATCCATATGGAGATAACAACTCATTCAGACTTTGAATCACTTAAAGAAAACAAGCTTAATATACTTTTGGAAAATACCTGAAAAATTCTAAAGGAGATTATAAATCTGTTTCTGTAATAGTTTAGGTAAATTCCAAATGAAAGTAAGTGGATTAGCTCATCTCTGGATAACTATTCAACTTGATGGCTGAATGGAAAAACCCATTTGAAAAATGTATTGGTTTTTAATTGTTGAGTCACTTAGTAGATCGATGGTCCCTAAATATAAAGATCTGGTTCCTAAAAGTCTAGTGAATTATTGAAGATTTACTTCAAGGGAAATTTTTAAAAATCACATCTGAAAGCAAAAACATTAGAAGCTTTCTTTTAAAATGTCAGTGTTTGAGTATATTTTTGGACTTGTAGGTAATGGAAATAATGAAGAAACAGGAAAGCTAGTTACATTAAATTTGAAAAGTGGCAAAGACTTATACATCATGGACTACTACACCCTGATTTAAAGGACCCAGATAGTATAAATGCTCTAATGAAAGTGCACTTCTGGTTATTGGAGAATTAGGTCTTCCAGTTTTCTGATTCCATAGTGTAAATTAAACTGAACAAACGTGTGAGTTAACCTGATAGTTAACATATTCTGAAAAGCATGAAATAGGAATAAAACGTCACAACCATAGATTCCATGCTACTTTGGCAGTATTCCATGTCATCTTCATAAGAGCTTCATATACTGAATGGATTATCATAAAAAAAAGTCAGTTTGGTTTATTGAAGAACTTCTCTATACAGAGTGAGAAATAGGTAAGCTATTAAGTTGTAGTCTCACTGTGTGTGTTCCCTAACAGAAAAAAGTCAAGCCAAAAGGTTGGCTAACTTTATGGGAAGAAAGTTGCCCTGTGATGAAAGGGTCCTACAAATCTGGTTAAATCACATTAACTAAGCATGTTGGTTAGCTCATGCTTAGTTAGTTAACTTTATTCCTAACAGGGGATTCATACCTCCATGTTTCTGATATCAACTAATTCACTATAAGAATATTATATTTTAGATTTTTTAAAATTTAATACCGTTGTAACAGAAGATGTAGTTAAAATACAGAATGTTTCTCCCAAATGGCATTTAAGATAGGTACTTCATATAAGGAGATTGAATAAAAATCTGAAGTGTACAGGGTTTTCTTTCTTTCAAATCATTGTTTAGGAAAAAATAGGTTTAAATAAAGACATCATTTCATTTTTATCCAGTAATTCTTCATTAAAATATGCTCATTTAATGTTTTCAAACACAGAGGTATGGGTTCTTTTTGATTGTGTTGCTCCTTTTTACTGTGTGTGGTAGACTTTTTTCATAGATAATGAAATGATTAAAAATAGACATTTGGAGAAACATCCCCTAGGATCCCAATCCCATCTCTGCTTTTTAGTGACTGCTTAAAATATTGGTTAATTTATTTATATCACATAATAACTACATTTGTTGGGAGAATTAAATTGAGATAAATAATACAAAATGTTTCACCTGCTTCGTGGTATATAGTAAGCTCTAAATAAGTGCCAGCTATTATAATTATTTTGTTGTTATATGATTAGTTGTTAAGGGCACCAACATAGATTAAGTGTATGGTTTAAAGCAAAGAGTTAGAGAACACCACATAGGATTGCAGCAGTTTCTTTCCCAGAAAAGACATTGCTGAAGAACAGTTGGATTCGTTATCAGCTGATCCTGAGTGGTTATGCATTTATAGCACTAAAAGTCTGCCATAGTACGTAAGTGGCTGCTGGCTTGCAGATTTTACCAGCTCTTTTTGGCTACTGGAATAAGAAAACGGTGGTGCTTGCCAAACAGCACTTCCTAATGATGAATTTTATAAAACTCATGCATACACATTGTTTCAAAAGACCTGGAGGACAGAATAGAGGAGAAACTACAGTTTTGCATCTCAAGTTCCCAACATCATAAATAATGAAAAATTGTCGTGAAATTGCAAGAGAAATTGAGTTTGAATGTGAAACATACTTAGACATATTAAGGAAATTACAAAGCAATTCTTACATTTGTCTTCATGATGAACATACAATTTGGATATATTTAAGATAAGTCTGTAGCATGATACTTAATATTTAAATATGAAAACTTTAATAGAAAAGTACAGGACAGTCAATTTAAGTTACTAAGGATATTAAACTCTAGTGTAAATTACTTACTTTATCATGCATATACAACATTGCATATGCATACCATTAATTCAAATTATTCTTTGCTCTATTGTTTAATTTTTGTCATTATGTATGCAATATTATGTATGCATTGAAATATTATGAATTGAAATATTATGTCATTATGTATGCAATGAAACATTATGGTTTCATTGCTGCTTCAGAAATGTGTATTTTTTTGGTTTGTACGTTTTAAATGATTTCTCTCATCTCTGAATTTATATTTTAAGTGCAAACCTTACTTTGGATTCGGTTATTTAATGTTTTTTTAAATTGTAAATACCCCTATTAAAGAAGTACTTTTGTTAAAGTGTAATTTTGAAGCTCAAGATTTTGATCTTGATAGTCATATAAGAAAATCATAATCATATATAAGAAAAAAACTTGATCCTTGTTGAAGAAAATATTTTGACTATGGCTATTTTGTTTGATTTCACAAAGATTAATTTTGGGGCATTTATCTTACAGATACTACTTTCCACACAACAGCAACTGTACAATAAATTTGCTGTGAAGATGGATGGCCTAGTTTGTACACACCCAGGCACACACACACTCATGCATACTAGCAGAGAATGGATGAAAATGATAAATGTATATACTTTATGTGGAGTGTCCAATTTTCAACTACCAGACATAATAAAATGCACTCACCATGAATGTCATCCTGAAAACTGAATTATTATTATTCTTTTATTGCTGCCAATTTCAAAAGGCACCACAAGTTTGTAAATAAACTATGGGTTCTCACTGATCAGTAGTACAGTAGGCAATAACTATATTATACTAATTTTTATTAATATATTAACTACATTAATATTTATATCTCCCAGCAGCTAGGCTATTTGTTGATTGACTTTCATAAAGATTATGATCTGCTACATCTGCCTATAACTTCAAATAACAACTATGGTTATATCCAAACATTAGTTAAGGACACATTTTTTTATTTTGTTGAGAGAATGGCCAGTGGTTCTGGATTTACCGCATATTGGGAATTTAGATGTTTCTAAAATATTTATGTTACTTTGATATTAATATTTGATATCCAAGGTCATATGTTGGGGTAATATTCAGATGGTATGTTTAGACACCGTTCTTAAGCCCATTTTATCTACTTGCAATTTTCAAAAGCCTTAGTGGAAGGATTTGCACGTTTGCTTTTATTTTGCTGTTTAAGATTTTACTCCCTGCATGTCCAGCCACATTCTTGCAGAATGCAGCATAACCCAGGGCTCAGAGCCTGAGCACAGGGAAGAGTAGTCTGAGGCCGCAGCACCTGTAGCTTTTGGAGCCCAAGGACTCCTCTAAGCATCCAGAAGGTTCCTGTGGGAATAAACACTTCAGAAATATATAGCCATGTAGATCTTAGTTGGTTGACTAACTAGGTTGTAGCTGACCATTAAAGCTGCTCTGTGCTAGCTTAAAATACTGCAAAACCTTCTGGCAGCTGTTAGAGCAATTACTTCTAGAAGCCCTTCTTTGTCTGTTAAGAGCAATACGTGACTCTAAGTGCCCTTCCCTCTGGAGTTCTAAATTTGCAGTGTGAAATATTAGTGGGGTCTGATGAATGCTTTTACAGAATAAAACACTGTGACATGGGTTTTGGTTTGTTTGTTTATTTGTTTGTTTTAAAACTCTTCTGACTGTGTGACACAAAATAAAAGCTGGGTGTCTGCCAACACATGCAGACTATATAAAGAAATTTACACTAAAAGAGGAGAAAGCACAGTCAATAGGCAAATATATCATTCTTATTTTTAAACAATCTATAGCATTCATATTAACAAAAGAATGCAGTTGGAAAGCAGAAGTGGTTATAAAAGTATAAATTTGGGTAAAATCACTACTCAAATTCAAGGAATGCTCAAAAACTAGTTGCTTTGGAATAATAAACATTTAATCTTTCTACCTTGATATTCCTAAAGTGCTGTATACATATTGTCTAAATTAGAGGACATTTGTGGAGATCTTACTTTTTGCTTTAACTGGTTTTAATATAAAGCTCCTAGCCTTATCCTCAAAGCTCCACAGCCCATCCTTAACTGACCTCATTGCTTACATTTACTTTTTAGAGTAAAGTATACATGAACTTTTCTTAGCATCTGATAATATTTGCAGATCCTGCCCACACCCCCAAATTTAAGTACTTCTTTATTCATGTATAATCATTTCATTTCCTCAATACAAATATTAAATTTTCAGGTTTCTTATTTTCTAAATTATGAGTTATGTAAATAGTACATGAATGTTTTATTTATAATTGTTCATGAGCACAACGTCAAATCTACATAATCAATCGTTTATGTGCTAATTTTCCTACTTTGAGTTATTCTACTCCTTTTTGGTTACTAATTAAAAATTTGTGAACATTTTATATTTTAATGTATTTGTGTTTGATTACCACCTATTTCCAAATCAGATATTTTGGATATCTGCTCTATTAGGTGATTTGAGTGGATGTATAATGCTATGTGTTTATGAGTTTTATTTATGAAATGATGAAAAAATATCTTTATTCTCAGTTTTAGCTTGAGTCTCTCAATTCTAATATTCTCTTTATCAAGTAACAGTTCTTTTATGTGTTTGTATTTTCAAAAATTAAATTCACTAATATTCTTAAATATTTAACAATTATTTACTACTACCTTAACATGTGTAAGGCCCTTTATCAATTTTCAGAAACAAGTACCATCAAGAAGGGTAGGACCTCACCTTCAGGGGGTTCACATTCTATTGGAAAAACATGTGCAAGAAGAAATATTTAAAATGTAGTGAATTATGTCCTAACAGATCAATATGAAAAAAGGCAATAATTTTAAGAAGACTAAATTAAAAGTAAGTCTTGATTAAAAGGCTCCCAGTCATTCTTCCCAATAAAAGAACCAGAATGTTCTGAATTCTCCTTTATTCTGCCATAAATTTAATACAAAATTAATTCAGGGATTGGATATTTCAGAAAAGCAGAGCTCTTGCTTTTAACAAGATTAAAACCACCTAGAATTTGATGCATAGTGAACCAAAGGATGTATCAATATACGTATCCTTATAAATAACCATTCTGGAACAGAGAATTTTAGTTTGAATTTTAAACTAATTTGTGATATGTTTTGTGGAGAAGCATAATACTTTGATGAGGGTACATTAAATTCTTCTCTGTAAGTGACTTAAGGTGAAAATAGCACGGAAGTTCATCAGGAAGTGAGAAAAGTTGTTTGTGGATGGTAGCTAAAAAGTAAACCAGAGTAAATAAGAAAGAAAAAGAAAAATTTAGCAGAGAATTTGTAGGATTTGATGGTGAGATAGGAGTTATCTCCTCTCTCTTCCTCCCTCTCCCTCTCTCCATCCCCTTCTCCGTCTCTAATTTCACCAAGTCTAAGATGTTTTGTTCTTGTATCTTCTTGAATGTCACAGAAAGAATCAATGTAAGTTTTTATACAACTTTCTATCAGTAATCCTTGACTGATAGTGAGTGTAAGACATGCCCATTGATTGAAAAATGCACCCTTACTTCGATGATGCAACAATATGAGAAGAATGTGTGTCTTAGAATTGATAGAAATATATAACCAAGTTGAATCTAGGCTAGGAATTAATACGCAGGCTCTGAAGGAAAGGCTTTCATGTCTTTTCACATGCTTTCCACTTCATCTGTGCCTTCTTTCCACATCTTTATTTGGCTAACTCTTCTAATCAAATGTCTCAAAATTTAAAAAGATCATCTTCCCTAAGAAGACTTTCTCAGACCCTTCCATAAAATTTGTATCTATTTTCTTTTGAGTTAGAGTAATTATGCCTACATCTGTAATTAGACCTATCACACAGGACATAATAATTTATTTGTCTAGTATCTGATTCTATTTTAAGTTCTTTGAACTTTAAAATTTAATGAAAATGTTGTCTCCAAAATCAAGTATTGTGTATAAGCAGCTTATCATAAAAGATCAATAAATGTTTGTTGGATGAAAATTCAATAAATCACCAATCTATGAATATTGACTATTTTTTATCACCATTTCATAAAAGAGAAAAGGAGACTCAGAGAGGTTAAATGATTTGTCTCATAATGGTGCCAGGCTTCACTCCTACTTCTATATTCCAGCCCAAAGGCTCCCTCCATTGTTCAAACCTAATGCTGTGTTTTCCTCTTTGTTAATTAGAATACGCTAAATGATCACACACACCAGATATTGGCTTAGGAACAAATCATGGCAGAGAAGAAACCATATTGAGAATTAATGTTTTGGCAAATTCAATTGGGTGTAAATGTTGGGCAATTATGTCTACAACAGCCATGGCAATGAACTGGGATGTTGTACAGTCTTAAATGAATGGATCTTTAGAGATTAGTCTTAGTAGATTCTACCACAGAAGACTTACATTAAAGTTAATTTTTGTGTCTGAAAGTCATTTATTAGAATACACTGATAGCTAGATTTTGAAGATCTTTAAATAATAAACATTAATAATTTTGAAACAATTCTAAATGCCGATAGTACTTGATACATTTCCTATAATTTAACTTGGGCATAATTTAAGGTTTCCTTGGATTAAAAATTTATGTAAAATTGTACCAATATATAAGCATCTGTCTTCTCAAATTCTCTCCATGTTTTTAGTTAAAATTCTTAGCTCATATAAAATCTTACAATTAATACTGTATTCTTGAGCAAGTAGCAATACCTCCTTGAAAATGCTTCTGGTTTCTAGCTGCATAAGAAACCCATGTAAATTACTAGAGAAAAAAAGGGAATAATTTTGCTTTCACGATAAGTTTCACATAAATTACAAACATCTTCTATCATAATTATTCCTTAAGACAAGCAGGGGTAATCCATTGTTCTCTTGCAACATTTGCCTGGCTTGGCTTTTAGGAATTAACATTCATGGGTCTATAATATATTTTCTGACATGAATATCATCATTAATATGAGCAACCATTTTAATATAAAATTATAGAATGACATAACAAAATGTTTCAGAAAAATATAGATTAATTAGAACTTACCATTCTGAAAGTTTTATAGCTAATATATAATTTTTTAAAAATTAAGTAAAACTTATTACTCAACCATTCTTCAAAATTTGAAAATGTATTATTGCCACAAGAAAATGTGTCAGCTCCACAACAATAATTGGTATCAGTCGTATATTTTTGTTTCCCAATGTTATATGTTGTTACACATTTATTCAATTTGTTACACCTAAAAATAATCATATCAGGATGTCATATATTAAGCTATGATAAGTAAGTTAGAAAAAAATTTAGATGGGTTTTTGTATGAAAGTGAAGTTTTGATGTTAATTATTTGTAAGTAGACAGTTTTCACTTTCCACTTTCTGGAAACGGAGCCAGAATTTAAATAATAATTAGGAAATTCAGTTTGCATTTCTGTACTAGCACATATGCAGTCTCCCTAAGGATCCATGGATTTGTATTGAATGAATCGGAGTGAAAGAATGTAGCCTTGCCTTGTTTTGGTTAAATACAAATCGGTAATTACAATTTATATCTTGAAGTAGTGGTAGTCAAAGTTGTCTGGTTATATTTTAAGGGCAATAAAGGATTCCTTGGCCTTATCAGAGGAGCAGTCAATTAAGATTAAACAGATTGATAAAGGGAAAAATAAACAGGACATGTACAAAAGGTATGTTCAATATATGATCAATGAAATCTGAAGTACTCAAAATACTGATTGCTTATATGAACAGCTTATGTGTGCTAAAAGGCCTTGTCTTTCAAGCTGTTAGTTTTAACATATATAAATCAGATCCACCATTTATTAAACCAGATAGAAATGTTTAGGATAAGAATTCTCTAAATTATCTTTATCAACAATATTTATTTTTAATGATGAAAACACATTTTAACATTTGTTATTGAAAATGTTGAACATGTACCTGTAACTAATGGCCTTTCATACTTTTCTTAATTTTTATAATTAATTTTTTATCTATCCCCTTACCCATTCATTCCCCAGATTTAGACTATGGTAAATACCACACATTTCATTTCTTCAATAAATATTTCAGCATGCATTCGTAAGGTAAAAGCTTCATCTTTTAAGTTTAACAACCAAATCCTTTCACACTTAAAAATTAACAATATTCCTTAATGTTAGGTAACTGAAGTTTACATTTACCTGTATTTCTCACATACTTGTTTTTCAAATCAACATACAAATAACGTTCATATGTAACACCTTGTTCATATGCTTTTCAAAGGTCTTTTAAACTATACGTCCCTACCTTAGTGCACTCTGTCTTCTCTCTGTTGCTGTTGCTCTGCCTCTGTCTCTGTCTCTGTCTCCGTCTTTTCCCTGCAGAATATCTGATGAAGAATTTTGATCATTCTCCTGATCGGGATTGCACAGATTGTCCTCTGCGGTGTCATTTCAGATGCTCCCTCTTTCCCTCTATTTTCTGTGCATCCATAGTTACATCAAGAGTTACAATGATGCAGGTAGTTTGAAAATCCACCATGTAATGAGGAAAGGAAGGAAAAGTGCTACTTTAGGTTCAAATATTTTTAAGATGTAAATGCATAGTTTAATCAACATATTTTATAGATGATGAAACTGAGATCCAGAGATATGTCAAAAGTCATAAGGCTTATGGATGGCATAGTTTCTGAGAGAACCCAGGTGTCCTGAATAGAGAGAAGAATGGAATTCTCAAGACACAGAAAGTGCCCTACACCTACTAAGGAGCATTAGGATATGTTAGTAAGCAAGTAGCAGTTCAAATTAGAAGGCTTTTGTCTTCCTTACTCTATAGTGACCATGTGACATTTGCTAACTTGTTGATTATCAGAGCCCATAGAGAGTATCAGAATGATGATGACTTTTTGTCCATAGCAAAAGCAGACACAACTATTTAGTCACATGGCATGTCATTGGTTGTAAAAGGATGCAGTGAGCTTTTCTGGACTCCCTGGTGCCTGGAGGGAATTTAACCATTATCATCCAGAAGGAGACCCTTAGAGGTCTCCCCACACCAGCCAGGGGATCTCCTCCAGTGGGGTTTCCTGAGATACCAGACAGTCAGGGATTGTTAGGTTTTGAAGTGCACTATGGGGAAAACTGCTGGCTATGGTTTTTGGTGCAGCCTTTGTTTCTGTCATCCCACTCTTATTAAATGCATTTATAACAGGAAAACATCTGTGCCAAACATTATGTCATCTAATGGTTAAAAACTGTTACTTAGGGTTGATAGCATTTCTCCTTTTAGATTTCCTTTTGGATGAACTTTCTTAGGTGGATCATCATTCAGAAAGTTGGCCATCCTGAGACATGTCCACTCCATGAAACTGCCTCATGCAACCTCATTTCCCTCTTTTATCAACAAGGAGGGATGCAAACTGAGAATCTGTGCTACCAGATCTTACAACAATTCTGCTTTCTCACCAAAGGAAGAATATAACATGGCAGGGTTACTAAATACAAAATAAAGAAGCCAAGGACCATGGCTGCAAAGGTGAACACTGGTATGTGAAAGGTCATTGCCCCTAGATACTTTCCACAATGCCTTAGATTGTGACACCAAAAATTTCAATAATTTATGTTCAGGGCTTTAACCCCTGAAGCCATAAATATTTGCCTAGAGCTCCTTGTCACTATTTATACCACAATAACATTATGGGGCACTTCAGATTTATTAGATATCAAAAATTTGACCTCTGAAAACCCAGAACATCAAAAAATGACTGACAGGAGTTTCCCTTACATAAGGTCTTTCTGCTCACATGAGAGTCATTCAGGTAACTGGATGTCTCAGGGCACATGTATAAGGTGGGTAGGGAGGGGTGCCACGTGACTGGCAGAGTTTATGAAGATAAGCTAAGGAGGTTCTTTTCATCAAATTGGCTTACTTTATATAACATTTTATTTATTCCCAGGCTTTACTTTTCTAGGATCCCTTTAGTTAATCAGAGCTGACTTCATCGACAGGCTGCTCTGCTTAATTACCACAGTGTTTTAACGGAATGCCCCAAGGTATTGATGTAGTCAGCAACCACTTCAAGCCTCAGAACACTGGAAATCTTGGCAGAACTCAGTAGACAGCTGATCAATATCTAAGGTATTTATTATTTTTTTAAAAAACTACAGAGTTTATAGGTACATGGGTAATGATCCTACAGCGTTAAACAGTGTGATTAACCCAAGAGTTCTTAAAAACTGAAAGTCATTTTCCTGCTAACACTCAGGCCATGTACTTGGAACAATTATCAATGCACACTTTTTAAAAGATAAAGCTCAAGAATTTTATATAACAACACTTATAATTGCAACATAAAATGTAATATTTTATTGTTTAACAGTTATTTGGGACCGTTAATTGGGAAGCATGAGTCTCACAGCACACATGTCCTTGGCAGGGACTCCATGACTCCTGAACTTGTAATTTCAGGTCAACTCCCTGTGACCTGCATGACTTTGGGGAGATGGCTTGACCATGTGACAGGTGTTTTTAATCCCCTATGTGAGAAGGCAGTTTGTGTACCTGCTTGTCTGTCTGGTTTCGTCTACCCCTTGCCACCTGCCATCACCCAATTTTAGGCCATGGTACTTCAGTCTCAGAACATGACTTGTGGTTGTCTAACCTGGCAATACTTGCTCTGGCTTTTAGGCCTTTGCATTTGCCAATTAAAAAAAAATATAGCTCAGTATTTACATACAATATTTTAATAAATATGTTGTTCTTTAATAATTCTGTATAATATATATTATATAAATGTGTATCTGTATTATGTCTATGAATATACGTAAAATATATATAATTACAAATATATATATACACAAATACACACACACACATATATATATATGTTTCTTAATTCTTTAGCGTGCATTGAATTGGAAAACAATTTGCATTTTATGCAAGCCCATTATGGTATTTTACAGGCCTTTTATACAATATTTTGTAAAAGGAATTGAAATTGACAGCAACCATAAAGAAAGGAAATCTCCATAAAATAGGCATTTGCAATGTTTAAGCACTGAATCCAAGAGATTTTAAAAAGTGCATTGTCCTTAACTTGATTCTTTATGCGCCTTCCAGTATAGAAACAGAAGTTCCAATAGCAATTAATTTGCTACTTTTTCATTTCACAATAGAGTCTTCATTGAATAAATGAAAAATGTTATCCAGTTTTGAAGTGACATAACAAGAATTCAAATGATATTTCATTCAGGCAAAGTAATTGCACATTAATAATAAAATAATGCCAGGAATTATGTTTTATTTATTGATGTAAACATCCTCTAATTAGTTATAATGTGGAAATGTATTTCATTGTTATACTTAGGTTATGTTTAGTCTTATACAATATTTACAAATACTTGAAATGATTGCTGGTATAGCAGTGATGGAGAAATGAGTATCTGTAGATTTACATAGGCTTTATCATCAATATATGTAAAACAGATATACTGTTTTAACATCTCTACATTTGCACTGAATAAAAATTAAATTATACTGGAATTACTTCATTATCAGTACTTATGTTGAACAATGTAGGTATTTTCATCTAAATCTTATTGCATGTAGGTAAGCCATTGTGTTAGGGCAAGCCAGCTGGATTTGATAGGAAGTGTACCATTTCTTTCTTTTTTAATTATGTATCTTCAAGAGGTAGATTAATGTGTGCTTGCATTAAAAGGCATGTTTGTTCATTGTCTTTTCATTTCAGTTACGTGTTTAACTTAAATTGCTATTTCATGAAAAACCATATGACAAAGATATATGGAGCATTTATACTTTTTCCTTCTGAAATTTCTTCATTTTCCCTTAACTCTTCTACTAAATGTTCCTTCCAACTTTCTCTGAGTCTTCATTTTATTGTGTTCTACCTGAACTTTCTTATATATGAATGTACTGGATGTATATTTTAAAAAAATTTTTCTGTGGAACTCCATAATTGTGACAGCATTTCAGGGTTATAAATTATGACAGTTGAACATTTTTGCCCTCTTTCTACCATTCTACATATGTCTCTATCTGCATCCCTACTAACAAAAGTGCCCCTCTTGCTTTCTCTAAGCAGCTGTTCTTGTCTTTAGCCTTGGATTGATCTACCACTACCTGCTCAAAAACTTTCCCCAGACTGTATCCATCTCTTCATTTAATTCTTGCTATGCACCTGAAAAACTTGGAAAGTTAAAATCTGATTTCAATTCTCATGTTCTTTTAAGCCTTGAAATATTACTTGCAATGTGTAAACCTGTATTTCCTTACCTATAGGATACAGGTTCAGGAACACATGACAATTAAATAAATAAATGTATCTAAAATGTCTACCACTGTACTGGCAGATTTAGATTCTCTAAAATTAAAAAAAAACTTTTCTCCTTTTCCTGTTTATTGTCATGATCTGCAATTACTGATTAACCTGTATAACCTCCAGACACCAAAGTAGATACTACAGTCAGAATGCCAAGCACATCCTTGACCTTGTGGATTCATTGCATTTTACTACATAATCTTGTTGAAAACCTGAAAACTGGTTTCTTTTGAAAGTCATTTCTCAAAATTTTCTATGAGATCTCATTTATTCAACATATTCAATTAAGAAAAATATCCTTTGGACACAGGCATAGCGAATGCTCTCCTCGTGTCCCTTGGCTGTGCTGCAGTTGACATTGATCAGCATCTCCCTATTTTGAAATTCTCTCTTTGGGACCTCATAGTACTTTATACTAACATTCTTTGCTTTATGCTTCTGTGACTGATTCTTATCCTCTGTCTTGTTATGCTTTATTCCTTCTATTACCTTATACATATTTTTGTGCCCCGAACTCAGTTCATACCCTTAACCCTTTCATTAGCAGCTTAGTTTTTCTAGTACCACATTTGAGCTTCAGTCCTGTATTTCTGGATATTTCTATATCTTATCTCAAACTCTGAACATCTTCAAAACAAGTCTACATTTCCATTCACATAAATTCCTTGTGACTCTGACTGTCCTGTTATCATTAGCTCTAATCTCACAGTTGCTTAGCCTTATCCCGTGAGCCACCAGTGTGATGCCTCAGAATTTACACATGTGAGGGCGTTAGAGAGAGTGGCTCCATGACATTGGACGAAGGAGGACCAAGGACAGGAAGTTTCCCTTGAAGTTTTCCATAGCAACCACTTTATTTATTGTTTTTCAAATAATACTAGTTTAACAAGACTCTTACATACTTTATATAAAGCTAAGGAAATGTAAATAAATATTACATTATTATTATGAGTATTAAGATGATTAGTGCCTAGGATTGCTTATGAAAGCTGCTGGATATTATGAGGAGCTGAAATCTCCTGCCATCCCTCACCTTAACACACCCCAGACTACCATGATGGGTACATGTAACTTTTCTTTCTATTTCTATTTTCAATTGTTCACAAAGCTCACTCAATTTATTTTGCACAATGCTTCAAATCTGTCCCTTCCTTTCGATTACTTCTGCCACAAACCAGTCTCCTGGGTCCAATGACCTTTCACCCAGAGAATTACAGTGAACTTTTATCTGATTTATTTGCCTCCAAACTTTTCCCACTCAGTCTATCCAATATATTATTTTCAGATGAATTCCCCTGAAGTAGGATTTTGATCATGCCGCTTTTGAGGTCAAAAACCCTGTTTATCTCTGGTTTGACCAATGGATAAATTCCAAAGTACTTTCTGAAATTTGGGAACCCTGTATAACCTGGTATTAATGTGGTAATTGCTTTCAATCACTTGCCTATATGAACTCATCTGTACTAAAGGCTGTGTAAATGCACTTTTCCCTTTTACTTCCTCTTAAACATTTGCCCTTCCCTGTCTACTATCTAATTTCACCCTTTAAAATTTAGGGAATATTTTCTTTTTTTCTGACCAGTCAAGTTGGAACTTGTTCTCTGTGGTCTCCTGGGCTAGCGACTGGAGATCCAATGCCCTTCAGGATTTTGTATATTTTATAAAATTTTTAAAATACTTTAGAACAGAAACACTAAGCTGAGGCATTTGAAGGTTCCCTAATTCCTCATTTAAAGACTAAGGACTGAGTATAGAACCATGTAGTTTTTAAAAATGGGGATATATGCACATACATGTAAATCACATAACTTAAATACATACATATGCAAATCATACATTAAGACAGTGTTGATATTATCTCTGGAAGCCACCTATTTTAGCATTCCACAGACATTAATCTCAACAGTATTTCTAAATAATAATCCCTCCTTTGCTTCTTCTTCCCTTTACAAAGAAGAATGTGGGTTTGAAAGAGAATTTAAGTAAATAAAATTAATCATTACCTTGGCAACAAGTGTGTGAATTTAAATACACAGGAAAGCATAATGAGTAGCTCTTCTTAAACAGGGAATTCTCTATATGTGTTGATTTCACTTTTCAAACGTTAAGTTTTAATTAAAGTTAAACTTTAATTAAAATTAAACATTGAAGAAGTATTTTTAAAAAGACTCCTATTGATGATGTTCTTAAAAAATTAGGTCAAGGGATATATTCTCAGGCAACCTATTTTAATTACTATTTACTTAATTATTACTAAGTTAACCCATTTCTGTTCTTTTACATATCATTTTACAGGTAATTATATTCGGAGAGTTACCAACATTACCTAATATCAAATATTTCATACAAAACAATGGTTTTTTAAATTAATTTATTCATTGTAATATGTAAAAGATACTAGTTTCTGAAGAATTTGTTAGTCTTAATAAATGATATGTTACTAAGATTGACCTTATTTCACTTTCTTGTTTTTCCTAAATTTGTATAAATTTATTTTTTAAACTAACACATACTAAAATTAAACTTTGTTGAGGTATGGGACACTTTGATGTTAAGTGGGATGGTTTTCAACAAATGATTTAAATTTTTGTAATAATGTTCAAAATCGATCAACAATCCTTTCTTTTTCTTATCAAACCATTGTTTGTTATGTGAAAGTTTTTGTTAACACAGTGAAATACCTGGATAGAAGAGCATTATTAAAGAACAGAAAGAGGGAAGGAAGGGAGAAGCAAGGGAGGAAACTGAGAGCCGAAAACAAGCAAACGAGACAAAACAAATCAAGAAATACTCTCTTTTTAGACCTATGTTAATACGAAACAAGAAGGCAACTTAAGTGTGTGATTTACAATTGAGATAACAAACTTTCTCTACCTATTCTTCAAAATCAGTGAACCTAGTTGGATTTTACTAAAATTATTAAAATATTTATTTCATTTTTAAGTTCTCATGATGTCTTTTGGGACTAATTTTCATACCAAGTAGATTTCTATTATTTTCTGAATTTTTTTTTATAAGCAGAGCTCCCCTCCCCAACTTACTTTGATAATGATGATTATCATAATAATATTTAGTAAATATTATTACTGATTTCAAACTTTAAATAATAGTAAGGTTTCCCATTTGGGGATAACTTCAGCATCTGATACATTCTCGGCTTGTTTACAAATATATTTAATCAAGGGAATCAATCTTTATACCACTCATCCTTTAAACATAACTATTTTGAATTCATAAGGGCCCTTCTTTAAGGTTTATTATACTCTGACAAAAAAGAGTTAAATGTGGTGAATATGTAAGCCAGATTTCTCTTTTCAGTTTCTATACTGTTTTTAAAAAAATAAATTCATAATAGTATACCTTCCTCATTTAAAAAATTGTCTTAATAAACTTTTTTTTTCACTCTTTGCAAGTTTTGGATACTGAACTAGAACATTAAAGATCAGATGCAGTTTGCCTTCAAAGAGTTTCCATTCTAGTAGAGAGGCAGAATGATTAAAAATAAATTAAGAATTGAATGTAATATGGAGAATCACTGAAAAATTTACCTAGCCATGATGGCATGATCAGATTTGATTATTAGGTAGGTTACTGTTGTAGCAATGTCTGAAATAGATCAGATACCAGGGGAAATAAAGAAAACTAGTTCAGAATATGTTACAATGATTTCTACAAATAATGAGATGGGCCTAAACTAAGGCAGATCTAGGAATGCTTTGGATTGAACTTATTAGGAAACTATTAAGGATATAAAATCAATAGAATTTGGTAGCCGATTTAAACATGAGGGTCATAACAGTGGGACTTCTAGATTTCTGTCTATTACAGTGACCATTCACCCTGTATGAGATACATGGAAAAGGACAGATTTATTCATTTTGAGGATAGACAATGAAGTCAGTTTTGTATTTTGTACACCGAAAATTTTTTGGCTGTAGGGCATGCAAGTGGAGATATCTTGAAGAAGATTAAATGGAACAATGACAGCTTAAGGAAGTACTTTAGCTCTGTAAAACCAAAATTTAGATATTCTGATTGTTACATTTAAATTCATTTCTGTTTGAGATACAGTACTTAACCTTACTATGCTTCTGTTCGTTTACTTATATTTTAGCAAGTTCATGGAGTAAGAATATTAATGTTCTTAATAAAGTTAAGGCACTTAAAATAGTTCTTGCAATGTGTGTGTGCTGGTGGATGTGAGCTAAAACAACAAAAAAAGCGATGTCTTTATTTACACATCATCTGGGGTGAAATTTTGTTCTAACTAAATTGTTCTGGAACCAGATGGTCTTGAAGAGATGTACAGCAGTTTGTAGGGAGGAGATGGAAATATTAAAAGTATGGATGTCTTGCGAGAAGGCCAAGTCCCTGACCCAACTGGTGGGAGAAGTAACCAGTAATGGGGATGAATGTCTACGATTTGCTTGAAATCATTCAGCAAATAAACAGAAGGCCAAATACAGATCATTTGATTCAAAGTCTATACTACCACACTTTTAGAAAAATTTAGTATTTATTACCCAACCATTTAAAACTCATGAGCCAGCTGAATCTTGGAATTCAAATATTTTTGAACCCTCTGTCTCTGTTTCATTGACCTCTTTTTCTATCTTATGCCAGTCTTGATTGTTATAACATTAGGGGTGCCTAGTTTTATTTTTTAATACCAAAAAAGCCAAGAAATGCACTCTACTCAATTTAAGTTACATTTAAAAATAAATTACATGGCAGAACCCAACTCACCAGTCTTTTAAATAATACAATTTTTTTTGACCTTTGAAAATGTATGCAACCATGTGGCCACAATAGAAAATTCTGGAATATCCCTATCTTACTGTTAAGTCTGAGTAAGCCATTAATCTCACCAGATGACAAAAAAAAAATGAGAAACAAATCAAAATATAAATTATGTTTGCCATTCAATCAGTTTTCATTTCACATATATGTTTAACACTTAATGTGTTACACATGCCTTTGGAGAATGTGTAGAGAAAAGGAAAACAATGTCTCTGTTCATGGAGGTTGAAGTCAAGTAGTAGAGACAGATAATAAATACATGAATAATGTAGTTAATTTCAATAGTAATAAGTGTATAAAGGAATACATTTGGCCAGTGTAAAAGGGAGGAAGTGCCAGAGGAAGAAATTTAACTAGAACAATCAGAGAAGGCTTCTCTGAAGAGATAGCATTAAGTAAAATGATGAGAAGGAACCAGATAAATCAGGATAAGTATATTCTAGAAACAAAGACACCAGAACAAAGGTCCTAAGTTGGAAGGATATTAGATTAACTAAGGACCATAAAGAAGTCTCTTGGACGTGCAGAGTAAGTGAGAGATGGTAAATGTGGAAAGAAATGAGATTGAAGATGTGGTCAGAGATCCAGTCAAGAAGGGCTTCTTACATTCAGGGAAGTAATCTGGGCTTGTGGTTTATTTCCCAATTCATTGGGAAATTTTTAAAGAGTTGTAAGTGAGGAAATTACATTTAATTAGTGTTCCTGTTCTCTAACAGACCACTTCAAGTCTAGTGGTAATAATAAAAATTAATAATGTTGTCTTGGGTTTCCCAGTGTGCAGTCTGGGGAAAGGAAGGCTAGTATTTGCCCTACATAACAATACTGGGGTCAGTTCGAATGGCAGCTGCAGGATTCACTTTAGAAATGAACTCCTGTGGCTGCAAGTTAATGCTGGCAGTGGGCTGGAAATTTAGCTGGAGCTGACTTTCTCTGTTCCCTCTATTTCTCCAGACAAGTGGACTGGTTGAGCCTCTTCACAGCATGGTATCTGGGTAGAAAATAAGGCCTCAAGATCCAGGAAGTAGAAACTGCCAGTTTCTTTTTGCCTTGTTCTGGAAACTGGCACAGTATCATTTCTACCATACATTATTGATTATGTGCATAGAGCCAAGATTTCAGGGAGAGGCGTAGACTCTGTTTCTAAATGGGAGGAGTCACAATTAATTTGTGGGCCGCATTCTCCCTTTGGCCACTGATTATTTATTCCTTCCACAAGCAATATATACTCTCCCTGTCCAAGAATTCCCAGGAATTTCATCCCATTACAGTAGCAGGAATAAAATCAAGGAATAAGATCTCATCATCTAAATTATGCATGGCTGTACATGAGGTTCCTTATGCTATTCCTTGGTTATATCTCCTCAAGGACAGTAACCCTTGACATGAATCTGTAGGAACTGAAGAGGTTAGCTATCCCTCCCTACCGTCCTATACCCGACAGTCAGTGGTTGGACAGGCATGGGAAAACTGCAGGAGTCACCGAAGGAGGTGAGGTGGAGAGGAGGCTCCGAGTAGTCACTAGTCCATAATAATCTTTAAATCCGGCCTGGAAAGTGCTACTAGTTTACGTATTGGGTCACAGTCAAGCTTTTCAGGACTGAGTCTTTATAGCTTGTGGCTTTTCTCTTTGAGATGCTGGTTCTGCCCTCTGAAACATCCTTCTCTTCCTCAAAATGTAGTTCACATTTGCAGCTAAGTAGTTCTCTCAGCTGGCTTCCTACACATAAAAGTTGAAGAGTTCCAAGCCCTGTTTCTATCTTTTTATTGTTTCTGTTCCTTGCAGTCCAGTCTGGTGGTGCTTATACCAGAACAACCGTGTGGGCTTTCTATGAATGTTTTTGGTGTTATGCAATTAGCAGAAGCCACAACCACAAATCCTGATGAGATAAGCTTTATTTTAACTTGAGACTCTTGTGAGATCACTGTGGAATAGTGCTAATCGAGCCTGGGGTTTCTCACACGCAGTCAGATGGGCCCAGTGTTGGAGCCACAGGTGGGCTGCTGAGGAATGGCCATGCCCGTCTTCTTACAGTCCCAGGCTGCCTCAGTGTGACCTCTCCATGTGAGCTGGCTGGGTTTTTCTCACAGCACGGTGACTGGCTTACAAAATATAGAATTTTATGACCTAGTCTTGGCAGTCACATATCATTGTTTCTGTCATGCACAGGAGGCCTCCAGAATTCAGGAGAAGGGGCCACAGATCCCTGCCTTGATAGGAAGATTGTCAATGTCACATCGTAAGAAGGAAGTGCAGAATAAGACATTGGGGAAAATGCAACCTGCCACAGTTAGAATTCAGACTAACATGCTGTAACAAAAAAATTAAACTAGCAATGGCTTCAAAAAGTTAGGTTTTGATTTGTTTTGTTCATTTGTTTTTGTCTCATGTAACAGTCCAGAGATAAGAGGCCTGGTCCAGTCCTGAGACTCTGGAATTCTCAAAAGGTGGCTTCTGTCTCAGCGCCACTCTGGAAGACACTGCCTTCCTGCTAGTGGGAAAGGTCAGATGAGTATATGTTTTATCTTTTTAAGTGCGTAACCTGGAAGTAGCACACACCACTTCAGCTCCCCTCCAACTGGAAAACATTTAGTCAGATGAAATCCTCAGCTGGCCAAAACAAGATGGAATGTGTATTCCTTGGCTGGGCAGCCATTTGTCTAACTTAAACCTAGTGATTCAGTTATTAACAAAAGAAAGAATGGATATTGCTGGAAAACTAGCTGTTTTTTTTCCACCAATGACATAATCCAATTCTTGTTTCAAATGGTGAATTGGGCACTATTGGAAGAATAAACTGGAAGCTGATGAGCAAGTGTAGAAGCAAATGTCCACTTCAGGAGACACTTGCAGAAGTCCAGGGGACATTTTGTGGTGGCTTGAGCAAGAGAGTAACTAGAGCCTGGACTTAGATTTTTTGGGTTGGGTAACTAAGTATACATTAGTACAGTTATTAAAAAAAGAGAACAGATTTTCTTGTAGGATCATACTGAAATCTAGGTTTTATTTTCTTCCATGTTAATATTCTTATGATTCCTTGGCATCTGAGTGGAAATGGCAAGTTGAAAGTTGGCTTGATTGATCTAGAACAGGAAAAATCATGGGCACAGTTTGAAACTGGGGGTCAATACTATGTTAATGCTTTCAGTTGAAAAATTGAAAACTCTGTATTTGCCTTGGGAAACTCACAGTATGAGAAAATCACTGAAGAAGAAAGTGATGCAGAGAAGCGAAAACAAAGTGGCTGTTGGTTTCAAGTTTACAAGGAGCCATTTGGAAGTGGAAATCCCAAAAGGAGGAGACAGGAAAAGAAGACCCTCTGTGGACTCTTTACCTTTTCTCCTACTAGAGAGTTAGCTGCACTCCTTAGGATGACTAACGAAAGGGTATTATTTGGTTAACGTGTCCTAGAAAGCTCTTGATTAAATTTATTGTTTTGTGCTTCCACCTCCCTGCCGTCTTGCCCCTTTAGTGCAGTTTAAATAACTCTTCCTCAGAAAGGATTACACGATTACCTAAAGTAAGACTCCCCATTATCTCTCCCACAGAACCATTTATTTACTTTATAAAATTTATCACAAATTCTATTTAATTTTGCCCTAATTTGTATATTTGTTGTGCAAAACGCCTATCCTACCTAGAATGTAACTTGGATGCTTTGCACAAAATTGGAATGCTTCAAAATTCATGACCCCCAGATGTGTTTTATAGCGTTCCTTCTCTGTGAACGTTCTCCGAGCACACTGCTGGCAGTATAATGGTATCCTGCCCGAGAAGACTGAGAACACGTGACTCAGTTTGAGTCTCAGGGCCGTAGGGACACATTACATTTTTCCTTTTGCCTTTGTTGAGTTTTTCCTTAGGAACAGCTTTCTTTGCTGTCTCTTGACCATTAGTGTCACAGTATTTGAAGAACCATAATTAGAACAAAAGACTGTGGAAAAAGGGCCAAGAAACCCATTAGCCCTACTTTTAGTGTTGTTCTTAAGTTTGCCAGTGGTCTAGGCAAAAGAAATTATGAAGGCTTAATGCAGACTAACCCAACTCATGATGTCACCAAGCCTTGGAGCGAAGCCATAGCTAGTAATATAATCTGTGCATCACCGGTCCGTATCTTCAGACTACCTCTTTTTTTATTCTATGCTTCTAGAAATTGATGGTTGAGGATTCAGACTTCCTATATAGAAGTCAGATAGTTTTGGTCATAAAATTACGTACAGATGCAAATGTTTCAGCAAACCTAAAGAATGATGATTGTGATTCACAATATCTAGATATCTCAAGAGTCTTAAGTGTAAATTTAGTGACATACATGAAGTCACAGACTGGTAATTAGAACGAATTAGGATTCCAGACCTATTGGGACATAAAAATGTGTGGTCTCTATATTAATTTGCTTAAGTGGTAAAACATGGTAACATCCATAAAGCAGAGGCTCCTTTTTACTCCAAATTTTTCACAATTTTTTTTACTGGATTTGAAAGAGCATATTCTGAGGATTCAAAGCTGTGGGAGCTAGGTATTTGCAGACAGATGGGATTTAGATATGAGTAAGAGAGAAGTATGGATTTTCAAGGTCCTAGAGGTGGCAAAGGGCAAGTTAAGCCCCAGAGTATAAAGTAACTTGTTCTCTACGTTACACTGAAGCCCAGTAATAGGTTGAATAACAGGTTGAGACTCTGTTGTAAGTACAATAATCACATGCACGGAATTGCTCCAAGTATCATTTCTCTTTCTTTCATGTTTTAATAATGTTACAAAAAGTATGAATTTTAATAATTAATAAACAACATGAGCTCATATAGTGGCTTGATGTAAGACTAGGAGGATTGTTGTAGCCCTATTTTTTCCCTTCTGAGGAAATAACTTCTTACAGCGAATGTTGCTTCGAAATTTTACTCTTAACTCTGTTTCTCACAAATTTAAAAAGATTCACATGCAGACTATCATGAAATAAGGCTGGATGCTGGTAGACTTAATTTTTTCTTAGTCACTTCTTTCATTTTCACACTTGATCATGATTTATGTGCTTTTTCTCTCCTGCAGTGAACTATGCATCTCTCTTCACAAATCAAAGGTATGAAACATGGGATTCACTGCAACTTGTCTAAAGTGTACTAAAATGGACCAAAGAAAACCAAAAGTCTACTTTTGCAAAATAGGAATAATATTACATAAAAGAACGACATTTGTCCTGGCTCATCTTCTTAGGAATTTATTGTGCAAGTGGATAGCTAGTCTGGTGAGATGTGGTTTTCTAGGCTCAGATGTAAAATATCCTAAGAGTATCTATCTCTGCTTGACTGACACTTGAGCCTTTTTCAAAGGATAGGTCTGCAAATCAGATGTATCATGTCAGAAAAAATAGTTTCTATTAAATTTGAAGGATAATACAAAATAAGATGAATCTATTTGAATTATCATTTATATTTTATCTGATCTATTTCATATCCTTTGAGAATTTATGAGTAGTCAGGCTAAATATAAACCAACAATGGTGTTAAACTGAGGATGATACTAGCTTGGTAATGCTGTTTTAGTATTCTCTTGGAAACACTGTTTAATGATGACTGTTTCCAGAAAGCTCTTAGACAATACCACACATCTTTTCAGATATGGTTCCATGATAAATATGGCTTAGGTTACTATTTATTCACTGATAGTACTGCTAAAAGAAAAGAGCAAATTGGCATGATTTAAACCTATAAAATATTTACCCTAAAAGTAAAGCAGTTCCTAATTTAGCTCATCTATTACTTCCACTTTTCACTTCATTGTCTATATATATGTAGATTTTGTGTTGCATGTGAAAATATATATATAAGGTTAGTTTTTGATGTACTCTGAAAGTCAAAGAGGGCTGTAAAACTGCTCTATTTTTCTGTTCTTTCTCTTCCCTTTCTTTCACTGTAAACATGAATATTTTTACTTGTTTATTAAAGCATAAAGAATAGGACAATGAACACACATATCCAAAATCTGATTTGAGAAAGCATTGTTATTTTCTGTGTTTGATCCAGTAGTTGTACATTTTTTTTACATCTTAAAATAAATTAAAGATAACTTGACATTTCATCCCTAAATACCTCAAGCATGCATCTTCCCCCACAAAAACATTATCCTGTTTTACCATAATATCATATCACAGCTAACCAAAATGAGACAAATTACTTCATAGTATTTATACCAATTCTACACTTGAGAAAATTTAGAAACTCCAAAAGTATCTTTCATAGCTGACTTATTCACAACTGGAGCCATACAATATTACATTTGTTTGTTTTGGTTTTTAAGTCTCTTTTACTCTATAATGGATATTAACTTCTGTCTTTTTTTTTCTTTTTATGACATAGAAAGTCTACCTCGGGCATTGTACATGTTCAAATTTGTAACTTAAACTGATGTCCTTTTCTTTTCTGAAGCATATTACATTATTATTTTACATAGCAACTTCCCTAATTTATTCAATAAATATATAGAGAGTATTGAATACTGAATGGGTCTCAGCCATTGGACATACTGTAGCTACAGCAGTGAAAAAGACAGAAAGACCCTACTCTTCTTTCTTTAAATATTTTTCTCCTTCCTTTTAGAATGCCACTTACTCAAACTAGCTGTTTGGGTATACAATTTTATGGACTATAATTTACTAAATTATGTTCATTTAAAAAAATCTCATCTTAAAAATAGTACACCAAATGCTGAGAAAACCATAGTAGATACATTTTGAGTAAGGTTAAGACATAGAAGTCTAAGACTATCAACCAAAACTGGGTGACTGCTCACCAGCTATTTATAAGGCAAAGAATAAGAATTTGGAGGGTCTGTGTCTGGCCTTGTCATAGTTTAACAAGGCGGCATCTATGAGTCTTACCTAAATCATATAGAAAGTGTGATTTTTTTGCAGGGAGCCATTTCCTGGAGCACAAACGGGGGATTTCTTAACCTCCACTGTTTTCCAGGAGCACAGTATTCAGGTATAATTCAACATTGTCAGATAACCATGGTGATAATAATAACTTGTCTATATGAATTCCCTGAATACAAATGGTGGCTGTGTCTAGAAGAAGCCATGACTTCTCCCTAAAACTGTACTTTTACCTTGAAAATATGGCACATGCCAGGAGAAGCAATAATGCCATTCAGCAGATGCAGTACAGCTAAGAAGCTGCAGGGTAGATAAGGCACGCAGCACTTGTGATTTCTTTTCTTGAATTTATTTGTGAGCACACAGAAAAAGTCCCCTGAGCTAAACAATATAAAACAAAAACAAAACAAACAAACAAAAAAATGGAGGAGATTTGCAATGGTGTAAACTTCCTGTAGAGTCCCTGGGAACAAATGAAAGTAAAAAATGGGTTATTACTACAAATGTGATTTTATTTTTACCAATAGTTTCAAAAGTGGCCTGTGGAATTCCATGACCATTGGAAGTATGGGTTACAGCTACACAGAAGAACTTACCCCTTGCTTGAAACCCATTCAGATTTTGATGAAGAGAAAATAGAAACCACATAATCTGTCTTGGCGTAACTTGAGGTCTAATGGTAGGATTGAGATATTTAATCCATAGATGATAGAATTCCATTAATTTAAAGCTACAATTGTGATATTATCTGATATATTTATGATAAACATTTTTTACTTTTGATGTTAAGAAAAACACCCATTTATGGAAATAGAGATACTTGAGATAAGTGAAAGAGTAAATTTTCCCTAGTGATTTGAGAAAATAACTAAGCAAAAATGACACATACTATTTCTCTTTTTTTGGTTAAAGAACTGAATTATAAATAATAAATTTCCAGCTAGTGCTAGGGAGATAATACCATTAAGAAAAAATGAGATACTTTAGACTCTAATAAATTAAGAGTAATCAGGATTTAGTAAGGTGAATATTTTAAGGTCCCAACTACAACCAGAGTCCCTTTTAGCATTTTCACAAAAGTTCTGAACCTCCTACTTCTATAAATAAATCTAATTTTCTTCCAGCACCTGCATTCACCATTAATTTTTAAAATATCCAATCAAATATTATTCTTGAGCTTTAGTTCAATTACTATTATTGCAATACTTAGAGAAGGTATTGTAAAGGAATTTACATAATTTATATTCATATGCTGAAATAAAATAGTGACTTTGCAGAAGTTATTTCTATCATCTTTATTGAAAATGCAGTTTCCAGCTAAATTATGAGGCAAATTGAATTGTGCTCTAAAGGTTTGGATACAAAACGATAATTTTATCATCCTCTTCTGGAAAAAGAGATGATTCAGATTTCTAATTAATCACCTCATAAATGTTCTCTGGTAAAATTAAAACAGTTCCTAACAACTAAAATGGTATTTTTACTCCATGTCAACAACACAGTGTTTCTCAAACTTGCTACTACAGAAATATACAGGTCTGTGGACATACTTTGTAGGTCCCACAAGTTCTTTATGAGAATTTTTATTAATAATTTAATTATAACTATATAAACATATTTTGTATCATTTTATGACCAAGTACAGGTCAATTTTTCATGTCATGATTGCCTTTGGTTTATGATTTCATTGGCTCCAAGTGGTACTTTAATGATGATAAGTCAATTAAAAAAATTAGATAGAAAAGTCACATATACAATGTATTTGTCTCATGTGAAGGCCAAATTACATCCACAGGACACCACAGAAACAAAGGTTTGGTAACACATTAAAGTGAGAAAAAAGAGCAATTGGATCATTGTGTGTCTCAGGTTTGACTAGGCTTGTGAAACTTGAGAAAGTTTTATCACAGAAATCGTATCATATTCAAATTGAGGTTGGAAATTTAGCAACACATGATTCATTATCTTAAATCTATGTTAATTTTAATTTTACAGGATTTGTAATTGTGCTTGTACTTGATTTGTAAATTCCCTTTCATTTTATAGTTATAATTTCCAAGAATAACCTTGAGTTTATCCCAAGATTTATGTTTTTAAGTATTTAATTAATAGCATAAAGTAATTTAAACTGATACAGAGATCACCTAGGACATATTTTTTAAAGTAAAAAGGGCCTATACATTCTTCAATCTTAAACTGTTCATTGAATCATACATCTTCTTTCACTTTCATATTTGAAGGATTAGAGAGGAAAAGAAGATAAAATTCACTAAATTAGAATTGTTTGCAAGAATGTGACTGAAATTTCTTGTTAGCACTATGTCGTTCATTCAACACATTTTTATGAGCTTTTGTTATCCCAACATTTGCCACTTAAGAAATTTATTAGAACTTGATAGAAAAAGAACAAGCCAAAGACAAAACAAAACCCACTACACTCACAAACACACTAAGAAAGGAAAATGTTCCTTTTAAGCCAAGCAAGTCATGGCTCAAATAGGTAAATAATTTGCTATCAAACAAATTATGTACCATTCCTGGAAAATATTTTTAATGAAGGCACATCGAAGGAAAAATACATTTATCACTTTGAATTATTTTAATTCATTGCCATGACAATAAGGTAGACTCTTTCTCTTCCCTGCTTACCTGTCTTTTAACATGTGATGATATTTATTCAGCATATAATGGTTACTGAGTCAAGCACTTTGCTCCATCCTGAAGATACAAAATGGAACAGACTGTCCCTTATTTCTGCTGGGTGCTGGGTGCTGAGAGGCTTATAGTAAATATTAAGACTTAAACTGGTTTATTTCAAATGCTTTGATAGCTAAACTTTCAAGTTTCTGCTCATTATTTTCAGTTAACTTTATGGTATTTCTAAAAGATACATATATTTTTTTCATTTTATGGTATAGTTAAGAAAGAAAAAAATTGCCACTACACAATAAGCAACTAAACTTTCTGAAGTCAAGATATATCATCTACGTCTAAGAGATCAAAGGCCTTTGACCAAAAAATGATGCCTCTCAGATGATAATAAAAAGTAGATTATAAAATATAAGTTCTCAACCTACTCCATTTCACACTAGCTCTAGGGCAAAGAAAAATAAACTGTGAATAAAAAACATTGCCTTCAGTGATTCCTTTGTCCTCCCATTTGTTTATGAGATGCCATGACCATGATTCCCAAAGCCCACAGCCTCCTTCTCCCTTGTTAAATTTCACTGTTTCTAAGAGTATCCTGTTTGGTTTTATTCTTTCTGAGCAGAAACCAGTTCACTGAAATACTGTGATTACAGTCAAAGTTACTTGGCCTCTCTCCTGTTCCTATAACTTGCTAGCTGCCTAGTTGGAAGTCATCTTACTTGGAAATTATTCAATGTGATTTTCCATCCTGAGGCATAAATGGTCAAATCATCTTAAATGTTGCAATTTTAGGTTGGGCAGTGAGGGGATAATATTCTTGAATAAGTTATCATCCTTGAATTACCTCCTGATAAGGGTTGTCTTCTATGTTTTATCATGCTTTTTTGCTAAGAAAATACAATATAATGAAAATTTTAATCTGTAGGCTTGACATCCTATTACTTGGATTAGAATTGTTGGGGTAATCAACAGAATTTCAAATCAAATATCTTGTGACTTATTTATGACTTTATGTTTCTCTTTTTGGTTCACCTACTTAGGATTTCAAGACTGAATTTTAAGTGCAAATTGATTGGTTCTTACCTTCTTTTTGTAGTCATTGAAAACTACTGACTCCTACCTTCTTGCTGATTTTAAGTGGCTCTTTCCCCTTCATTTGACCTAGTTTGCATATGTATATCTATTACATGTACATAAGCTGAAGTTTATTAAATAGGGTATAAAAAGATTGAATAAGTAAAAACAATATCAAAACATTTTCTTTGATATTTAAGATCGATTTCATTTAATTAAAATGCACTGTCTAGTTGAAGAGTGCCTCCTCAAATTTGTAATATTTTAGGGTGTAGCCATATGTGAAATGTGAAGTTCCTTTGTTTTCTGAGTCTAGAGTTTCATAACAGAAAAAAATTATGGAAATCAAAATTATTTACCAAGTTGACAAAATGTGTTATTCTTATCAATAAAAATACCAATTTATATTTCTTACTATAAATGCATTATCTACTTTGAGTTGTAATCACTGTGTGGAGGCTAAGTATGCAAATAAAATATGCAAGTGATATAAGAAGCTGCATTTCAGGCTGTCTAGTTTCCAAATAGATCCAAAAAATTAATCCAGATAAAAAAATACAATATTGAAAATTTTAAGGCTATAAAGTCATTTTTTATACAAAATATTAACTTGGAGGACTTCCAATAAAATATCAGCTAAAGTGATCAAAATTAGGAATTTGAGATATTCTTCTTGTATAGTTTATTGAGCTATGATGATCCCTATCAGATAAAAGTTTCCAAGTCACGTGGCAAGCCCTATAATCTTCACAAATATAAACTATAGAGATTATCCTTTCCATTGATTTAAACTCCAGACATCTAAGAAATGTTATATAGTGAAAAATACTTAAAGATGCAGATAAATATTATCTTATCAAATAAGAGCCATCCTTTACTGAGCATTCACCATGAGCCACACTATGTATTAAGGATGTATCAGATATAATTTTCTACACTCCCAAAAACAAGCAGTGTGAACTCTGTCAGTCCCATTGAAATTTCTCCCATTCCTTCTAAGCAAACTGAGCTTAAATGTTACTCACTGAAGTGCCCAAGGTCATAAAATTAGTGGTCAACATGGACTCAAAACCAGATTGGCAAAGTCCAATCTCATTTTATCACCGGAAAATTCTTAGAAAACATTGAGCCGAGTGTTCCTGTTTTCAATAGCCGTAGTCTTTTGGTCTGCTTCCATAGACCTCAGATTCTTCATTTTCAAACTGAGAGTAGTATTTGTCTGGTTCATGAGGCTAATGTGCATGGTCTCTCAACACTCTGTTGTGTACTTGAGCTCTCTGTGCTCTAAAAGTATTTTGCATTCATTACGTGTAATTTGTGTTGAAACAAAACCTGCACAAACTGTGGTCTGAGGCAGTATAGAGGATCCTGAGAACTTTTCAGTGGGTCTAAGATATCCTTCTTTTTATCAAATATGCATTTGTACAAGGCTAGATCTTCTCCATCTACTTCAACCAAACAATATATCCTAAGAGACGGAGTGCAGAAACAGCAAGAAACTTCAGCTGTCTTCTGTCAAGCCAGTCATGAAAGATATTTACAGAATTGTAAAATGACACCATTGTTCTCACTAAACTCACTTTTGTTTTCTAGAATAAGTATATGTCTTCAAAATATGCTATTTTGTTTATGCTTATGTGCGCATTATTACTACAAAATTATTTGATTTAATTTCTAACATAATAATACCAATAAATATAACCATGTAAACAAGGTCTTTGGGGTCCTCAATGAATTTAAGAGTGTAAGAATTCCCACATAAGTGTACGTACTGGTGACACTCTTTAATTTCTCATATTAATATTTGATATTTATACAGTACTGTATCTTAAAGTGCATATTTCTTGAAAATGGAAATAATGCTGCTTCTTTTGTCCATATATGTTCTGCACATATTGGCACAAAATACTTGGATAGTATTGATTGGCAGGTTAATTTATCCCCATCTTGATACAAGTAGCCACACTTACAGGGGAAATTCAAACCCAGTTTTATAGTATTATCAGAGTCATAGTTAGAAAACAGATCTGTCTTCAAAACTGGGGGATTTCAAATTTTAGCACTGGAAGATGATTTCCCCTTGTCAGAATACTCTAACTCCCTCTTGGTTAGTGCCCCATTTTTTTTTGCAGCTAAAATCAAAACATGAAGTTATATCTTGCTAAAGAGAAAATATTTTCTTCATTTTAAAGTAAAAATTTATTTTCAAAATATGAGTTTTTAAATATACACACTTAGGTACTAACTGAAAGTAACAAATTTACTGTAAATGTGGAGGTGATTAAAATGGAATTTAATTTTAGAAAGTATAGTTGGGCTTTTCAGTGGCTGGAAAACCACCTCTGTCTTTCTGTTAAGGTTTTGGTTTCTTATCTTTCTCTGGGTGCATATATTCCCATCTCATTTCCATACATGGCTGCCTAATATTATTAGCAGGAGCCAAATCAAAGCCTCCCCCAAAAGGGAATCTCAGAGACAAATAGCTGTATATAGCTTTGTAGGTCAATCATGCACAGCTAATTGACTTGGCATTTCTTTGTCTCCATGCCAAACTCACTAGAGAAAGAATCCAGTTGTATATAATCGGCTGTGTACAATATCTGAACCAATGGTGGTAAATTTTTGGGCTTGGTGGGGAATGTTGTTTTACATGAATGTCAGGCTAATTCTAGGTCTCTTATGAGGGAATAGAAAGGAGTAAATACATGGGAAAGGTCTCTAACTTTAGGATTCCAAATAATTAAATCCTTTAAAAGGTGTTAGGTCTTTAAGTTATAGAAAATCCCTAAAGACTTATTTGCTTCAGTAGTTTTAATATTAGTTGTCATGAGGCTTCTGGGAATTTTGATCAAAAATAAAAATGTTATTATAGCTACAGTAATAGTCATATACAATGCCTAAATGCCAGTTTTACTTGATTACCCTCAAAAATAACATTACTATTCCACATAGATACATTTATTGGTTTCAAAATGAGATAAGTGGGCCTATGTTTGAAACATTTAAAAATGCAACTGCATTCTTGCATATTGAAACTTTTCAGGGTATATTTTCTTATGAATTTGCTCCATCTGAAATGTAAGGAAATGTTAAAATGTTGGTTTGTATGTGATATGTAATGTGGGGATAAAATGATGTATTGAAAAGAAGTTATTCAGAAAACACAAGGACTTGCAATCAGCCCCAGGTCAGTAAGCACAAACCTGATTTGTTGTCCTATAAGTTTTGTGCCCAGAATTTACAAGAGAGCTAAAAAGGAGCTGAGAGGAAAGCTCTAAAACAATTGATTATAGTGCTACAGATTGTCACTGCAATATTCCCTAAGAGTGCATAGTCTATCATGGAACACAGACATTGCTAACACATTTTGTTCAATAAACAAATCTTGTAAAAGGAGAAATCAACATGTTATGGTATATTTCTACTACTATACTCATGAAGTATAAAATAGATACCTCACATGCTTTATGAAGTAAAAAATCTAAGTCCCTACTATGTTCAAGTCATTAAATATGAAACTGAATACAAAATACATTGAACATTGATCCTGCGCACTGTTTAAAATTCAGTTTAATATGAAAAGGGATATAGCAACTATATAGTATATAGTAATTGTAAGAATTCTTGTGTGTATTTCTCATTGTGTATTGTTCTCATTAAAAGTAGTAATGGTTACTGAATGGTTTTTTTAAATATTATGTACTGGTAATAGGAAGACTAAGGCATGCCCACTTTCCTTGTGTGGGAGAAGTTAGGAGGATGAGTAAATGATCAAAATGTGTTGTAGGATAGAGATTACATTAATCTGGAAAGATCTCTGTGTTCATCAGTACCCTTCCTCAGATGGGTACAAGGTTGAAATTGGCACTAGGTTAGAGAACTCAAGGAATTTAGGCACTTGAGTTTTTTTTAACAATTCAACTTCTATTAAAGGATTTAAGTAACTATTCCTTGAGATTTTTCACAAATAATGCTCTTATTACTCAATATTCACCTTACATGCTATTCTTAGACTTGAGCTCTTCATATGATGCTCACACCACTTTGCAAGTAATGATGCGGCAAACTTTCCTGGTGCATGCTATATATATCTAGGTGCACACAGGAAACATTCTGTGGGATATATTTCTAAAAGAGGAAATGCTGTGTCTAAGGGTTTACAAATTTTTAATTTTTGTAATACCTCCAAACTGTCCTCTAGAGGCTCAAAGAGCTTACACTCTTTTCAACATCTTATGAGAGTTCTAATTTCTGCACACTTGATAACATAGATATTATTTGTCAATATGATCATTATTGTTACATTTTCATTAGTCTGCATAATACTGAGGCTGAGCACCATTTAATATATTCTACTTTTGCTTATATTTTTTTAAATTCTTATACATATTTTTGCCTCATTTCAATTGTTTTACTTTTCTTGGAAATGACTTGTAGTTTCCCTTTATATTTTAATCCAGATTAGTTCTTTATTTTGTGGACTAAAGTGCTTTCACTAAGTCTGCGATTATGGGTATTTCAATTTGTTTATGGTTTTGATTATCATAAAGAACTTTTATATGTGACTGTGAGTGCATTGTGAACTCTGTATGTGTTAACTATAGTCTAATATTATCTTTTATTGTATTTTGGATTCTCTGTTTTACTTAATGCTCTGATAGGCCCATAAAATTAGTTTGGAAGTTTTCTAATATTCCCTACATACTATTATACTTTTAAAAAGATGATAATTATTCAATCTTAAATTTCAGTAGCAATATTCTTTAACACTATGTGCTGGGGTAGAACTTAGGTGTTCTTCCTGCTGGAGTTCTCATTCAGCTTCAGCAAAAATACTTCCCCAGGCCTCCCTTTGAGCTGTGCATTGTTCTAGACGATTTGCTCACTCTCAGTGTTGCTTTCTTCTTTTACTTCCCAGTTAGTGAGAAATATTGTATTCCTGCATCTATACTCTCTGTGGTCAGCGAGTTTTTAGTTCAGAGCATTTTTCACATACTTTGTTTTCCTCTGTCCAACCAGTCAGCTTCCCTCTGAATTAAAATTAAACTCTGAGAATTAAAAAAAAAGAAAGTTCACTTTTCTTCCTCTTTACTGCTTCTAATGAGATGATTAGGAGTGTACATAAGGGGACAGTACAGTAATTAAGCAGATTTATCCTTGAGGCCAACTGCCAGAATGTGAGCTCTGACTGCGGTACTAATTTAGTGTTTCACCCTGGAGTTACACAATGTCACTGGACCTTGGATACCTGACCGATTAACAAGATAATATTTTCAACGTCATTCAGTTGTTGTGAGATTTAAATGAGATATTTGTAAAGTACTTAGAATAATAATTTTGTTCACAGTAAGTGCTCAAAAACAGCTATCTAATATTACTGTTATTTAACAAGAAAGCATAAGATTGAATGAGGATAAATTATTGCAGCCACATAATATATGTGGTACATATAAACCTTAATCCTCAATTATGTTTATAGAAATATATAAATATTATTTTCTCTTGTTTAACTACATTTTCACAGTTTTAACTTTTGAGTTGAAGAATAACCTACATAAATAAAAAATGTGTCAAAGCATATACATCAAGTTCAGTACAGTATAACAAAGACACTACGTGGCTACAATGTATCAAGAAATAGGGTGCTGCTAACACCCCAGAAGCTTCTTTATGACTTTTACCAAGTGCAACCCACTTCCTGCCTCCACCTCAAAGATTTCTTCATTTGGACTTCTAACTCTATAGTCTAGCTTTGCCTGTTGTTTGAATTTTGAATAAATGATATCATATAGTATGTATTGTTTGTGTCTGGCTTCTTCCATTCAACATTACATTTGGCCTACAGTTACAGTTTATTTTCTTTGCTGCAGAGTAGCTTTCCACTCTATAAAGAAAACAAAATGTATCCATTCCACTACTGATGAACATTGGGTTATTTCAGCTTGGGGCTACTACAAATAACACAGCTGTGAATAATTTTATACATGTCTTTTGGTGCACCTGTGTACGCATGAAGAGCATTAAGAGATACACATGCAAAAACACGCAAGAGTGAAATTTCTACACCTTAGCACATATATATGCTTAACTTGAGTAGACAAGACCACCCTGGTTTTTCAAAATGTCAGTGTTATGAGGGTTTCTGTTTTTCCATATTCATGCAGTTGATTTTACAGTCGTTTAAATATTAACAATTCTGGCAAATGTGTAGTAGTATAACTTACTGTGATTTTAATTTTTATTTCCACAATTATTAATGAATTGTCCACTTTTTCATGTTTGTTAGGCTTTGGAGGAACCTTATTATGACATGGCTATTCAGGAATGTTGCCCACATTTCTATAAGGCATTTTTTTCCATTTCTCATTGAGCTATAGTTCTTTATATTTTCAAGATTTAAGCCCCCTAGAAAATACATGGATGGTAAAATTCTTGTTCCATCTTTACAGTATTGATTTTTGGAGTCCTTGAACATAGATTCTTTCTCCATTTATCTAGGTTTTCTTTAATATCTCTAAATACTTTTCATAATTTTCACTATAGAGGTCTTTCACATATTTTCTTATATTCCTTCACAGTTGCTTGTATTTTATTAAACAATATTTGAAAATTTCCTTCTAAAATCTTTTATATATTGAACTTTAAATAAACACCCAAGAAGGTTTTAGGAAGAAATGGTATGTTTTTTCAGATTTTGCTTTTAGGAAAATCATGACTACATTGTGACTGATGAGGAGGAGAATCACGGTAGAAGGCCCTTAGGACAACCTCAGTGACAGATAGTCTGGGCTCAATGTAGAGAAATGGGAATCAACGTGTGATGTGTATGAAAGAAATATAAGGGACTGAGAGCACAGAAATTGGCATCATCTGGATGTCAAGAATGATGAGGAAGAATGACAGGAGGAAAGTCACTTTCTTAGTAAAAAGTTTTCATCATCTCCTTTTTCTGGAAGAATGAAATGAACCATCACGTGAGAGTCAAGAAATCATTTTCATATTTTGCATTTTACAAATGTTTTTGGGAGCCTCTTACCACATTCTTTTTTTCTGTGCTCACCACCTAGGACATAAAAAAACGATGGTTTTTAAAAGTTTCTCTATCTTTGTGCTTTGTCTCCATCCTTCTTGGTAGATATGCATCTATTGCTAGATGAATCAGAAACACTCTGTGAAGGTTTTGATGCTTGAATAGGAGCTCAGGAGCTTGTGGCCTTCTGTCTGCTAGGCCGCTTGGAAAACTTTGTCATGTCTGATCAGTGCCAGGGATCCTGGGTTACACATCTGCCACAGGCGCTGCCCTGGGTTGTTTTGGGGCAGGGAGATACCTGTCTTGAGTGAGGCAAGTGATGGGTGATGCCCAACTCTGCAAAATGAACCTTATTTCTACTCTATACCTGGGGTGGACATGACATAGGGTGAAAGTCCATCTTCAAGGAAGCAGACAAAACAGCTGAGCTTTTAATGACAGCATGGGTGCTGGTTGGGTAAGAAACTTAGAGTCCCTAATATAAAAATAAGGCTTTTGCACCAAGAGTCAATTTTTTTCACTACTATCTCATTTTTCCCCTATACTGAATTTCTATTTTATTCCCTTATTTTTCCAGACTAATTTATTTCAGTTAGCCCAGGATTTCTTTTTTTCATTCCCCAATGCAATTGCATTCAAGGGATTTACATAATTCCAAAGGCCTGGGGATAAGGGAGGAGGTGAAAAAGCCAACCCATTGTCACCTGCTGCTTGAGCATTGCTTCTGAGTCAGCCTTGACCTCTGGACGCTGGCCATTTTGACTTATGGAAATTCAAAGGCAGAGACCTGTGGAAATGTTTAATAACTTCCCTGTATATGCATACCTGTGAGAGAGAGAAATCATTTAGTACTTCAAAAGCATTATTCTATTATATGTGGTTTAATAACCAATGAGAGAAAGTAATCATAGCACTATTTTTCATAGCCCTCATAGCACTTATTTGTCAAAATAATAATTTGACTACTTCGTCCTGCTTCTTCCAGATGATCTTTAGAATAACGTTGTAAAGTTCCATTGCCACCGTCCTCTGAAATGATGAGTCTGGTAACTGCAAGACACACTTTTTTTTTTTTTTTTTGCTAAGAAACACAATAAGATGTGAATTTGCATAGAAGCAGACTTTAAGATGCAGCAAAATGTTTTGCAGATTTTTACCATTCGTCACTAAATTTTTTGGAAGTTTCTGGTTTCTTTCAGTCCTGCAGGGTTTGGCAGGCTTTCCGTGCATGCTCGGGAGCTGTCATTAAAAGTTCACTATCCCTGCTCACAGGAGCCAGGGAGTGAGCCAACCGCTGTGGCAGGTGGGTGAGGAGATGCCCATGGCCACTTGGGAAAGATCAGCAGGAGAGGGGCTCTAAGCAGCTCATGTGCAGGCTTCACACAGAGGTTAGTGAGGTCTGTGGCCCTCTAATGAATTCTGAATCCTGGTTATTGTGCTCTTAGCCTCTTCCAACCCCTCAGTCATTCCAGTTATTATGCCAGTATTCCAAAATTGTAGTGGTTTGTAATAATGAAAATATATTTCTCACAAATCTGTGGGTCAGCTGGACATGAGTCTAGTTGTTTCACATTTCACTCTTTCATGGACAAGGTGAAGGGGCAGAATTTGCCAGGGGCAAGCTCTTTTCATAGTGAATGACAGAAGTCAAGAGGGCACGTAAACCACACAGGCACATAAAAGCCTCTGCTGTATGTGGTGCATGTTGTGCCCATGGATCAGAGCCCAAAATCAGTGGTTTGAGGAAATACACTTTATTCATAGTGAAGTCGTACAAAGGGAGGGAATGGGAGGAAGAAACATGTCCTCGGTAAGCAGAGTTTTCTTAACTTATAAATGTAATTCACTTCCTCCCCCACCTTTTTTAAGACAAATTTAAAATCCCAGATTTGTGGACCACTTCTTGAGAAACAGTGATAATGTGAAATTGCACTTCTCAGCTTTGATACATATTAAAACCACGACGTGTTTTTAAAAAAATATTGGTGGCCAGGCTCAGCCTAGATCAATTGAAACAATCTTTGGAATAGTAGCGCTAGGCATTGGAACATAAAAAGCTCCTGCATTTAGTCATGCATGTGTAAGAAAACATTGCTGGGAAAAATGGAATGTGGCATAATATTTTTCACATTCTTTATATAAACATCTCTAACTAGACTTCAGTATTTATTTTTATATCCCTAACCTTAAGTCCATTATACTTCAGGCATGTCTGAATTTTAGTCCGGAGTTACAGCAGTAGTTATTCTTGAAGCTAAGTAGCCTTTATTCTAGTCTTGCGACCTTATCAGGATTCTAAATTCTGTTTTCCTTAGGGTGAGTTGTAGAGAAGAACAGATTAGAAATACCTTCTCATAATTTTTAGTGCCCTGTCTTCCTCTGGTATAGTTTTATATGAAGAGAGAATAGATTGTGCATAATCCATAGATTATGATTAACTATTACGTCTTACAGGAGGAATAGAAAGCCAGCATCTCAGTGTTCTATATTTGCATAGCTTTTAAAATGCACAGCCAAGGAATTGCAAATGTCCCAAGATATTAAATCCTTTTGGCCTCAGATATTTTAGTCACCCTACAAAAGACTCTTATTTTTACCATATAATAAGTATCTGTTATTTGGTTTGAGTTTTACTTATTGCTTTTTAAATTAGTTTTCAAATACTTTAAATATAAAACAGTCTTTAATAAACTATATGTAATAAGTTAGAAACATTCCATTTATATTATCATTTTATTCATATTTACAATTTGAAATTCTTGAGTACTAACATGTCACATGGCAATTCAGAGTGTGGAATAAGAAAGAAATGAAGAAGTCTAAATCATATCAAAGCATATTAGCAATAAAAAGGCAAGAATCAATATGAAAGAAAAGCATGGTACATAAAGCAAGATAAAGGAATCAATAGCAGTGGATTTTAGTACAGAATTGCAAATGATTACAAGAAAATCCACTTGAGTTATATAGTGATAACTGAAGAGGCACAACAAATATCTATTCCAATTTGCTTTAAAGGATAAGGAAACTCCAAACAATGATGGTGAAGTTTAAAAGAAGGCTAAGGACAAAAGAGAAAAATATTGAAATTATTAAACTTTCTGTGGCATTTTGGAAAATAATATTTGGAAATGATTTTTCTTTCAGGCCAGCAAAGGAAAAAAAAGTGTGTTTGGGTCCAAAAATACATGTTCATGTGGCTAAATGAATTATTACTAATTATCTATTTCTTATTTTGCAAGGAATTCATGTGGATTTTTTCCAGTTATTTATTTCTCCATTTAAAAATCACTACAAAATTAGTGGGTGAAAGAGGTAGTAATTGTTTTCCTCTTCTCTCTCATAGTCCTGCAGGCTGATTGGTCTCCACTGGGTGGTTCTGAGTTCTTGTGGGGCCAGTAGGATGGTGGCTAGGTCTGGTATGATCCCAAAGGCTTTCTCTCTCACATATTTACACAAGGCCTGGGCTTCCTCACTCTCAGGTAGCTAAATTTCAAGAGCAAATAATTTCAAGAATATTCCAAGAGGAAGACCAGGCAGAAGGTACAGCCCTGTGACAACGTTGCTTTGAAAGTCAGATGCTGTCACTTCCACCGCAGTCCCCGAGGTTCCCCAGGAGGAATGTAAAGCCCTCATCTCGAATGAGAGGACCGTCAATGGCAGGTGGCGAAAGTGCATAGGAAGATCTGGCCGCCGTCATCTTGGAAGTGCAATCTGTCACATAGGTCTTCAGTTTCCTTTTAACTTTACCTTGTTGTGGACAACCAAATATTCGCCCAGACTTAGAGAATGTACACATCACACATTACTACAAACAAAAATGTTTGTTTTGGGTGCTCTCAGGCTATGAATTTGAGAGGGTCTCCAGAGTTTTCTTAACTACTCAAGGTATGAAAAAGGTAGTTGCCCTGGTCTCAGATGCAAACACATCTTGTTCTCCCTCTGACTCATTACATGTCAGCCTTAGTTTTCCGGTTCCTCTGAAAGTCCAGGCTTGTTACCACCCCATGTTCTCAGTTTGTACTGGTTCATTGTCTCCTTAATCTTTGCAGGGTGGCTCCTTCTCATACTTTAGCGCAAAGCTCATGTATAAGGCTTCCCAAGGCACCTCGTGCACTAGTATTCTCACCTCTTTTCAGGTACTTACACTTTGTATCATATCTCCACATTGCCTTGATTTTCATCTACACCTACGTTCACCTTTGCATTAGAAGGAAATCTCACGAAGGTAGCTTATCATGTTCGTGCTGAGATAGTGCCTGCCACAGAGAAAGCTTCAGAAAAAAGTCCACAGAGTAGTAAATGAATGAATAAGAGTCTAAATTGATTCACCAATGAATGCTTTGTTAGTTTTGATTTTGGAGGCATCTCTGTCTTTCTTAAATCATTGTTAAATCAGACAACCTGAAGCTTTCAGACGTCCGTTCCTATTCTGCTCTTCTGAGGCCATGCAGAAAACAAGTCTTCCACAGGGAAGTTTGAGAATCTGAAAACAACTTCCTGTCTCATTTATATCTTCACTTTAAAGGTTGTGTATGCTTTTAAATACTTATAATGTGACAGGTTTCTAATTCTCTTGTCATCTTAAACACATTTTTCTGGAAGTTTTCAGTTTTGAAATGGCTGTTGGAAAGTGCGTGCTCCCAGTAGAATATAATACTTCAGGTAACCTCTCACCAGCAGAGTGTATAATGGGACAGCACACCCCTTGTTAGGAGTTCCATATTTTTTTAATGTTGCAGAATAAAATGTTTTGTGTCCTCTGAGAGAATGAAAAGTCAAGTGTATATTTTCAATTTTAATGGTATAATTTTTTGCCAAAGCAAAAATCAGAGGTCCTTATTTTGTCAAGTGTCAAGTATTTTAAGAACTCTAGGGCCTTTTAAAACTGACGTTTAAGGAATCAAGAAAACAAAAAAGTTATTTTAAATAGGTTAGGATCTAAAATAAATCCAGGGGATTGACACAAAATGAGATCATGCTGTTTTCACATCCTAGATCAAAAGAACCTTCCAAATAATTCATAAGTCTTCTGATTTAATGCCATATGGCTGGCATCTCTGAAATAACCAGCTTGAATTCTCTATTTAAAAATGGTAAAGACCTTCAAAAACAAAAACAAAAAACCCAACAAAACCTAAAATTGATTAATAGTCAATTGTTAGAATTAATTAAATTTATAATGATTTGGCGTATGGGGGTGGGTTAAATCTCTCTTTTCTCGTAGCTCTACCTGTATGTTGACTCTGAATTCAGTAATCTGCAGAACTTTGTTCAAACTATCAGCACAGTCTCCTACTTATTAGATTAAACTCACAGGTTCATCACTTGTTTACACTGATTTTGAGGTGAGTTACTTAACATCTTCATGTCTCAGCTTCCATCTCTAAATGTATTAACATAATCAAATCAGAAATGCATGTAAAATACTTAAAATGCTCAATAAAATGCTTAAAGTGCTCCATAAGAGTGGGCTAATAATAATCATGTTCTTAATAGAGAATATTGCAGTTTGCTTAAAAATATTGAGATATGTCATCCTTCCTCTAGTGTCTTCCCTACTGGCTAAGAAATCCACATTTTTAACATCAGAATATTGGGATCTGTAGCTCCATCTTTCAGAGGCATCTGAAGTTCATTCTCCACCATCACTGCCACCACTAGGACTGTGCCTCAAATCCCTGACCTCTCCAACAGATCCTTATTGTGCCTGCAGTTCTAAGCTCATGTCTGCAGACTGTCAACATCAATATCACCCTGTAGTCAGCTGGAAATTCAGAACTTTAGCCACATCCTTCATTTACTAGTTCAGAATCTGCATTTTGGTAAGACCACAAGTTTACTCATATGCTTATCAGTATTTAAGTATACTGCTACCCACTAATTCAGAGATTAACTCCAGCAAAAGACTGGTCAAAAGTGTAGATCCAAGAGCAGGAAAAAGGATCTTTAGAATCTATACATCAGGATGTGCTGGTTCAGACTCCAAAGCAGGTGGTGCACTCTGGGATTTAAAGTTTCTGATCTGCTTTATCGGTATACATTTGGATTCACATAAAGGAATGCAGGACAGATTAATGGTCCAGGGTTTGGGGCTGGAACCAGTATACAAAAAGGGGCCTCCAGCTCCAGATACGGAAAGAGGATTTGAAATGCAACCAACTAGGTGGTAAGTAGAGGGAAAGGACATTGAAAAGTACTGTTTGTGTTTTTTAAAATGCTTGGATACATTTCTGATAACAAATGAAACAGTTTTTAAAATTAATAACTGGAAGAGAACCTGAAACAGAGAAGACACCAAATAAATATATATTGAAATCCACTGAAAAGTAAAAATAGAAAATTACAAAGAACAGGACAATCTTTGAGGCTTTGGGAAGCTCTATTTAGTGGAAAAAAACAGACAATTATAACAGGATGCCATGGCACAGAAATACAAGTTTGCCAAGGCATAGGAGAACTCTTATGAGCATCTCATTCAATTTGTATGCATATGGATATGAGAGGGATATTTGTAAATGTTCAGCTGACTATAAAAGACACAATTGCTTGCTTAAGGTGGTGGAAGTGAATGATGTTCAAGGAAAGTCAATGCAGTCTTTCCCATGAGTCACATATGAGCAGGAAGTAGCAGGAGATGACTCTGGAGAAATATTAGTGTCCATACCATGGGGGTTCCTGCATGGTATCCCAGAGAGCTTCTGTGTAATGTGGTGGGAGTGGAGGGAATTTTAGATTAGGCTTTGAAGAAGAAAAATGTTAAGATCAGTTTTTTAATATATAATAATGATAATAATGAAACCTAATGGTTCTGTGTAGTGGCAATGTTATCAGATATGAGATATGTGTAAAATTTCCTTTCATCTTAATAAAACAAGACTCTTTCCATTACTTTTCAGAGATGAGAAAGTACAAAGTTAAAAAAATTAAGTAATTTCCCCCAAATTATGCACAATGGAGCTGTGCCGAATAAGAGTTTGATACATGTTTTTGTTAAAAAATAAATGAAGTCTTATCACAGTTGAACATTGAACAGGACTATAGATGGAGCCATTTTTTTCATGCCTTTTATGAAAGGAAACATAATTGGTGTAAAGGAGTTTCTTCGTGTATTTTGCCTTGAACTTCACTATGGCCTAGCTTCAGAAGAAGGAAAAACAGGTGCTTCCATGAGGTGAAATAACTGGTCTCAAGGGATCAAGGCTGCAGTGTAAGGAGAGAGATACGGACTTTATGAATGCATGGTCAACGCAAGCAAGGTGCAGAAAGGAATCCTGGCCCAGCTCACCTGACTGGCCCTCAGGATAAAAATATGATGTAATAGAGCTTCAGATCTTCGAAAGTCTTCGAAAGTCTTCATATTAACTATCTCTTGTGTCACACTTGTCCATTCTGACGAGGTCCATACCCGATGCAAAATGCTCAGTCTAGTTTTTCAATTTACCATCCTCCTGGGAATTTCAGCTACTTTTCTGCTACTCTTGATCTATTTTCTTTGAGCCATTTCTTTCTTTCTTAGATTTCTCTCTTACTTGGGGAACACATCTTCCAAAAATTTATATAAAACTGCTCCTTGGGTAGAAATATTTACTGAAATCTTAAATGTCTGAAAATAATCTTATTCTACCCCATACCTGGGTTTCTAGATACAAAATTGTTTGGTTGAGAATCATCTTCCATCAGAGTATTTTACATATTCCCTAGTGGCTGTTGAGAAATACCAAATCATGTGATTTTATCCTCCCTTGCGACATTAAATTTTCTTTCTAGAAGTTTTTAGATCTTCTCATTGTGCATAGTGTTCTGATAGAACACAATCGTTTGCTTTTGGCAATGGAATTGGTGTTGGTCTGTTTCCATCAATTTGGTAACACTTAATGATAGCTTTCAATCTGACAATGTGCATTCTTTGGTCTAGAAAATTTGCTTAAGATTTTCTCTATTCTATTTTCTCTGTAATCTCTTTTTGGAAGTATAAAGTCCTTTATGCAGGATTTTCTGATGTGATTCTTTGATACACTTAATTTTTAATTTTATTTCATCTTTTTGTGGATAATTTTCTTTAAATTTTCAACTTTACTATTAATGCTTCTATTGAAGTTTAATTTCTATTATTATGCTTTAAATTCCAAAAGTTATTTTTAATTCTTAAAATTTTATTTATAATATCAGGGTTGCACTTTTTGTTCTATTTCTGAAGATATTAATAATAGTTTTTAATTCCTGCATAATTTTTATCTCCACCGACTATTTTCTTGTCTGTTTATTTTGTTCTCTTTTGGCCAGGTTGAAGCTTCCCTCAGATATTTGATAATTCTTTAATGCAGCTTGTATTTAAGAGTAAAAATATTTTTTAAAAACCTGCCATCAAATTCTTAACAGAGTTAAACATGAAAACCTTAGAATTTACTGTAGATTGATCTGAGTAGGGTGTTTAGTGGATAATTTCTCATTCCAGAATATTGGGTCTTTCTTCTTGAAGGATCAATTTTTGTGCAGTAGAGTGTTTCAAACTCTTGTTGAGAGTTAAGTATAGCTTCCAGTATTCCAGAAGAACAGAGAAGTAGAAGCAGTGTGAGGTTTCAGCATTCTGCATTCATGTCTTTTTTCATTTTATACTGGTATTTATATATTCAGTTATTCCAGGAATCTTGCAGACTTAGAAGAATCCGTTTTGCTTTTTTGAGTAGCATCAAGTGTGGGAGTGGGGCAGGCTTCTAAATGCTTCTCATGCTTTTTTCTCATCCATTTATCCTCATTTTAGTGGCATCAGATGAACCTAGGACCTGTTTATCCATTACTAAAACTAGACCTCCCAGCACCAAATCTATTATTATTAATAGTGAAAAATAGTAGGTTCTCTTGAGGTTGACATTTAATAGAAAAAAATATGTTTTGTTAACAGAAATCCATTTATAAGTACGCATATGTGTTTCTAACAATTTCACAATTACACTACCTAATTTTATCTTTTTATGTTAGGTCAGTCTTATAAATCTCAACATATTTTATAGAAAAATGATACACAAAAGGCAATATATTTGTAAAGCTATGGCAGCAAATACTAGCTGTCACATAGGTCTTAAGAGAGACATGCTGATTTCCTTGCAAATTAACATAATATGCTTATGCATAATGCTGCCTAAGGTGTGAAAATTATAATTTCGTTTATATCAGTGTCTACCCTGAGGGTGAATTGTGTAAATTTTCATTTAAAGTGCGAGTATGCTAACAAATAGTCAATATTACAACTATGCAAATAATAGAACATTTGCACTTTACGGAGTTCTTAATTTATAAGGCAAACTACAAATCATTCAGGGGGGAATTTTAAGGAAATACAGAAAAAAATGTTTTTTACAACAAGTTTGAAGTGACAGAATGCTGATTAAACAGAAGACACTGAAAGTAATCATTGGAGGCAACAGAAAATATTCTCTTGTAAGCAATAGTTGGAACATTGTGCCAAAGAGCAGATGAACAGGAAGTGGAATTAAATGAGATTGCACATTTCTGTGTGTTTCAGACAAAGAGGAATTTTAGACTGGGTCATGAAATGGATCGGGAGCTAAAAGGAAATGTGAGACAAATGAGAAGGCAACCATGAGATTTAGTGTAATATGAATTTGTACAAAAAGCTACTAAACAATTTAGAAAATGGGATGTTGAGAACTGTTAATGTCACTTCAGAGCAAAAAAAAAAAAAATGAATTGAAAAGGAGTTCAAGTTGAGGAGAAAAGAATACCTTTATGAGTACTGGAAGAAAAGGTGGCCACGGGCATGTTTATAGGTGTGAAATGAGTGGAGATGAACTGAGCTTTTTGAATGAAAGTGATCAGGAAAAGTTGACGGATAGCCAGAGATGCAAACGAGATCAGAAAGCTGAGCTTGAGAATGGTACAGATCAAGAAGAAATTCTGATTTTGAAATATCTAAACAGTGTACAACCCTATTTTGATGAGCTCTTGGGGTCATCCTAAAATGTACAAGGAATATGAAATCAATTTAGACATGATTTATCACAATTAATTTGTACATTTCAGAAAAATAAGCTTTCTACACACCCTATGACTATCAGAGCGGCTATGAAGAAAACAAGAACAAAGTTATAAAACTTGTCTACTCTTCATAGGCTTAGTAAGCGAATTTTTGGATATAATTGCCAGAGACCCAAATTAAATTGTTGTGAGTCAAAAAGGGGAATTTATTGGTTCATATAAGGGGTTTGAAAGGAGACTGAATTAGACTATGTCAAGGTTCTACCCAGACATTAAAAAAATATTACTATGGATCTGCACCCCACCTGTCCTTCCTTCAAACCCTCCCCTTGCTCCCATCTTTGCATTACTTTCATTTTCTGGGAGATTCTCACCATATGGTGGGAATATACACTTACTTTCAGAGTCAAGCCTTACCTTCCTGGTTTATGAACAAATGGGTGCTGAAAATAAAAATAACAAGAGTGACAATACCACTGTATCAATTATTAAGGAATGGAAACTCTTTGTCCTGTTTTCTTCAGCTAATTCAGTTCTTTCTGTAGAATGGTGGGAGCAGCTAATGGGATAAATGACTCTCCACAAATGGGATGAACTGTTATCCCTGGTGAATTCCAATAATGAACCAGACACTCTGCTACAAGCACATCAGTGAAACACATACACACACACACGGAGATTTCTGTTCTCATGGAGCTAAGAAAATCAGAATATAAATAATAAACATAAAATTAAGTATATTAAACAATACTTTAGGTGGTAAATTCTTTGCCAAAAGTGATAAAGAGTAGAGTAGAAGGAAAGGGCTTGAGAGTACAGGGATTGGAGATATATGGAGGGGCCGTTTACTTTAAATATGGTGTTTCAGGTAAGACTCACTGTGAAATCGATACCAGAACCAGCCTTGCATGGAGTGTGGGAGTTAGTTGTGAAGGTATCTAGGAGACTAGCTTTCCTTCCAGGCCTAAGATAGGAACCTTTCTTACATGGTAGAGGAATAGCGCAAAGGCTAAGGTGGTTAGAATTGGAAAGTGAGGAGATGAGGTCAGAAATTGTAAATCATTTTTGACCTTGACTTTTATTCTGAGTGAAATGTGTTGCCTTTAGAAGGTTTTAGGTAGTGGAATGACATAATCCAAATTATAGTTTCAAAAGATCACTCTGGCTACTTGTGGGGACTAAATTGCAGATGGGCAGAGAAGTGCAGAGATCAGTTAATAGGATATTGAGTTATTTGGGGAAGAACTGATGGTTTGTTGGAACAAGATAACTCCACAACCTTCGGGACCTTGAAGCGACACTGAACAGGCAGAGAACACATGTCTGCTATAGCAATTTAGAGTAAAATTTCTGTCTAACTTTGCTGATTCTTAATGAGGAGAACAATGCAGCATTTTATCCCAAACAATTATAGACTTTATCATAACATGCCTGATTAGTGACAAAGTAGCTGACCATAGGCTTACTAATAACATTCTCTACAATTATATATGGTTCTCCCCTATCATTTACTTAAACAGGTCTATACTTTCACTATTCTATGAAATAAGGTGTTCAGGTATTATCAATGACTTTTTACAAATAGAGAAATTGGCTATCAATATAATCAAGTACCTAGCTCAAGAAATCGTTGAGAATTCCACATGTTATGCAACATAGACAATGCACCTATTTTATGCTGCTGTTTTCTTTAGTGTTTTTCTTTTCAACACGTTATTTTTTGTGAAGTTATGTCCATTTTGTTCACACTCACTGATTTTAATACATAAGGGTTCTACTCTCAATGTTTTGATTGCTCTTTGAAGATCTGCTCCTGTGGACAGTGTTTCTTGACTCTTCTTTTCCCTCTTATGGAATTTAAAACATTTAACAGAGATTTCTTTCTTTTTGTCCTCAAACACTTCCCCCCTTTGACTTCTACCTTGGTTGTAACCATCTAACTTTGTGTATTAGAAGAAGCTGAGTTCGAGGTATTTCCATTGAAAACCAGTGGGCTAGGATAACATAATCTATGTTGGGAACAGTGAAAACATTAATAAGGTGAGAGAACTGAAGCCAAGAGCCTGGACCCTGGTGTGACTAATAAAAAGAAAATCACTTCTCCTGGTTACTTATGAAACTGGAAAGACAGGGAATTCCCACAATAAGTAGGTTGAGATTTGAGGCAGTTTCATTTGAATGTGAGGGGACAGGCTACTTTGTCCTGCTGCTGGTCCATGCCAAACTGAAGCAGCCACTAGCCACCAAGTAATGTATCCAGGCACAATCTATTATGCATCGTGAGAGAAAAGCCGCCATTTTCTTGCCTTATTGCCATGAGGGAAGAAAGGCACCCAACCTGAAAGCAAACAGCCCAAGAGAATTTCTGCGTTCCACCATTAGAAGCACCCACGGAGACTTAAAAACATAAGAAAAGTAAGCAGGTGAAGAAAACAGACCAGTTCAATAAACATCTTGAGGAAGAAGAATAAGCTTATATTTTTCTTTAAAGCTTCCTGGATGATATGAATATCAATTAAGGTTGGGAACAATAGATTTATTTACGAACTTAAATATTTTCTGATAACAGCTTTTGCTTTTTGTTATTGTAGCAGTTTATAATATGTATGAAACACATATTATTTTCTCCTTTTTCAAACATTTTTCAGAGACTATATTTTTGGTTTTTTATGTCTGCTATATGCTTAGAGCCCAGCACATTGCCTGACATATACTAAGTTCTAAGAAATACTTTATGAATAGTCATGGTTGAATACATGATTGTACAGTTCCATATCTTGCTTTTTGGTCCTACTGGTATTAGCTCTGCTATTTACTAGAATCTCTTTTTTGTCAATGACTAGTTACCCTATCTATTATGTACAGGCTGGATAAGTTTCTATAGTAACAACAATAAAACAGCTCTCTAGAGTGTCTCTTGTGAGGCTGTCCATCAAAGCAATCCATAACAGATATATTAGTTTCCTAGGGCTGCTATATCAGAGTATAGCAAACTGAATAGCTTAAAACAACAGAAATCTGTGCTTTCACGAGTCTGGAGGCTAGAAGTCTGAAATCAACGTGTTAGCCATAGTTCCTCTGAAGGCTCTAGTGAAAAATACTTCCTCGCCTCCTCCAGGTTCTGTTGGCCCCAGGTATTCCTTAGCTGACAGCAGCATAGCTCCAATTTTTGCCTCCATCTTCATATAGCCTTTCTTCCCTCTGTGTGTCTCTGTGTCCTCTCCTTCCTATAAAGGTACCAGTCAATGGGTTTAGGGCTCTCTATATTCAGAATGATTTACTCAGAAGACTCTTAACTAATTACATATGCAAGCACCCTAGTTCCAATGAAGATCATATTCTGAGGTTTTGTGTGGTCATGAACTTTGGGAGATGCTGTTCAACTCACTACACTAGGACAGTCAAAGAATTAATTAGAAATTGTCCTTGTTGAAGTGTTAAGGTTGGGTTAGTCCTATGACAAATATCCAGTAAGACAGCTGTGCAAAACAATCAGGGAATTTCTACTTTGAATCATAAACTAAATGTACTGTGCTTCAACAGCTAATAAAAAAATGGAAAAGCATACCAAATAGTTTTTGTCTATTTCTGAAAAATCCTTTTGCTTCAGGGAGAAAATTAGAGTTGTTTGTTAAAAAATATCATTGACTTATGTATGCAGATGTAAATTTTGTTTCTGTGTATAAGACCTTCATTAGGCACTTTCTAGATTCATCTTAATGACTCATAATATAACTTTAGCTGTAAAAACATTTTTATGATGGCAAGAAATGTATATGCTTATATAAGGGGAATGTTTTTAAAACAGATTCTGGAACTCAGCATTCAAGAATTTTCCAGTCTGTAGACTATGTTTGTTATATTAATAAAAATGTATACTTTGTCATTAAGGATTCCAGAATATAGTGAGATTTCTCCCTAGAAGTGAAAAGCAAAATTATTAATACTGTTACACATGGACACACTGTCTTTTATATTATAAAATATATCTGTGAATTAAGACTCATTGGAAATTCAAGAAACAGATGCTCTGTAATTGATTGCACATAATTTGAGTCAAAGTACAAAAATTTGGGACTTCTTAGATCAAGAAATTTCCTTCTATTTATTTAATCTATTCTATAGTATCTGTAAACAAAAGAATTTGAGAATATTGACTGTAATGGTATATACATTACATAATTTATCTCATGAAATAACACTTAAGTCAAATAATTGATTTTATCATGTGTAAATATGAGTGTTTTAGCCCTAAAATACTATGTGACTAGCTTTTACATACTTCTATTATCATCAACACCTATCATGCATAACAGTAATAATTATAACAGTAAAGAATCAATATTATAATGGGCTTATGGAAATAAAATCAGGCATATTTTAAATGGTAGTATTTCTTATATGTAACTTCAGAATATAACATTTCTGTTCAAATTTCAGTTTAAATATATTACATTTGTTGATATATATTTTGAGAATTTTAATATGCATGTGAATTAAAAAGATCAAAACTGTACCAGCTAAATAGACTTTCTTTTAAACACATGACTTTAGGTTAGGTTTACTCCTTGATGTTTACTCTAACAAGTAAAAAGAACTAACTATTGGATTGTAAAACAAAGGCAGTATGTTTTAACATTTGCCTAAGAGCATTTTGTTTAGGAGGAACGAGGAATTATTTTCTACTCTTACAGCCTAAAGCTTGCTATAAATATGTAGGCAGTATTCATTTAGGGAAACGAACAAAATCAAATGGTGACTTTGTGGGAAATTAAACACATTGTGAGGCTTGTATAGATTGCAATTTATAAGATTGAGAGGACAAACTTAACTTGCCTTGCAGCCTAAAATTATTCTTAGACAGCGTTCAGTAATATCTTTATTAGTGATCAAACAGAAGAGATAAGTAGCATGTGAAACCTAAGAATGTTAGCATTATGGTAAAAGAAAATAGAAAATTGTATCAGAAAAAAATAAAGATGGAAGAAAGTATAAGTAAACAATAAAATTGACCTTTAAATTTGAAATGTGTAGTGAAAAAAACCACAAGATGTTTGTTTCTTTTAAGTTTCAAGCCAACATAAAAATCAAACCTTGTAACTTCATTAAGTTTATTTCACAACATAGGTGAACAATTAATTGTATAAGGACCATTTCTTTATTCCTTTTTTTTAGCTAAATCTGTTTTCTCATTCCATAGATTTATTTACTTTTATTTCTCTTGTCTCCTTAACCTTTATACATTCCTATTTCAGTCTGCCTTTCGGATTTAACTTTGGTTCTAGCTCCTTACTTCTGTTTTTTCCCCCTTGCTAAGATAAACCAAATAATTTTCATCCTTTTCCCACCAATTTTAGATCTGTTCCCAGAAATAGAAATTACCTGATGAGATTATGAAAGACTATAATAGAAAGAATATCCATTGTCCTATTGCAAAAGTCAAACAACATCTATGAGTGTATGACACATATTAGGTATTCATTAAATGTAGATATAGATTATTTCAAAATTGCACATGGAAGAACTCTAACTATAACCTCTGTCCTACACTTATGTCCATTTCCTTCTCCATTCTATAGGTTTTAAATCCCAAATAGTAGGTCTACAAATTTTTTTAATTAGCCCAAGACATTTTTAAATCCTATCTGTCTATACACATACATGAAGTACATACACAAATCAATACATGTATATATTTTTTAAATGCATTATGGTTAAGAGTTTCTGCTTCTCTATGGGATGGAGTCATTTGCATCAAGTCAGCATTCCAACAAAAGAAAACTAGATAAGCCAGATAAAACAGAGAAATCATCTCTAAAGTTATAGAGATCTGAAGTGGCAATGAGAGCTGGAGGGACTAACACTCCAGAAATGAAAGAACTTGAGAGGACCGAGCTGACACTACAGCCACTTTTATTCAGGGCGACTTTGCTATTTCTAAGTATGAACGGATGTTGGAGATCTGGACATTTGTATTGGCAAAAAACCTGGCAGTGGACACAGAGCCTTTCATGGGAACTTTGACCTCAAGCATGAAGGGCATGTACCAATCTGAGTTTTTATAGGGAAAGAAATGTAAATATCTAAGTTAAGTTCTTAAATCAGGCAGAGTTCTCTCAATCCTTTGAGAGAGTTTTAGAATCTAGTATCAATCAAACTGTCTGAGAACCCAGACTCAGAGTTTAAAATCCCTGGTGAGTAAGTACAAATCAGGCGCACACAGCTGTCCTGGGTCTTCATCCCGATGGATTAAGCACAGGCCTTATTTGGGTTAAGGGGGTCAGTCTCCGCTCTATCTACCTAGCAAAGGGAAGGTTTAATCACCTCTGAAGGAAGATAACATCGTCTGGAAATTTTTTTAAATGCAAAATCTATCATTAAAACAAAATTACTGAGCACACCCAAGCCACGTGACCACAAGGAAGGGAAACAACTGGTATAAATTGATGCAATCATTTGGAAAACTACTTGCAGACAGATTCACTTTGATCCAGAAATTCCACCCCTTCAAATCTGTCTAACATATATTCAACAGAAGATGTATACAAGGCAATAAAAGTTGAAACAATACAAAATGCCTGCCTACTGTAGAACTGGCCCAGTGTGTAATCAGAGTATACTATCAAGCAGTAAGAATAAAGACCACAAATCAACATGGACGAATCTCTCAAAAATAGTGTTGAGCAAAGTAAGCCAGATACTAAAGAGCAGATACGTTAGGTTCCATCTAAATTGAGTTAAAGTAAAGATCAAATTGATCTAGAGTATTTGAGTTCAGGCTGGGAGTTTTATAATTGCAATGGACACACCAAAAGGAACAATTTAGGGATATTATTCCTTTTTATTTTGGAAAAATGTACTGTTTCTAAATTTGGGCGTTGGTATTAACTTTATGAAAATTCATTGAACTATGCACTTACAATTTATAGTCATCTCTTTTATGCTTCAATTAAAAGTTTACATTAAAAATATAAATAATTTGTTTATGTAAAGCAATCATCATTATTTATACTTTTAAATCTTGAAAAATTTTAATGAGCACAAGAGAATTTTATTGCCAAAATAATGTTGACCTCTAAAGTAGTCATATTTGTTTGGACTTTATATTGTATTTATCTCTATTTATGAGGCTAATGCTACATAATTTATTACCTGTATTTTTGGAATGTTTTTTAATTCCTTTGTACAGATTATTTTTGAAAATCACAATTATTACTGAATTTTAATCTCTCACACCAACATTCAATATTAAAAGTAAACAAGAAGTAAACAGCAAGAAACTTTATATTAAATTACTAAAACTAGTCATACCAGAACAGAGTAATTTAGAAAAGTAGAAACTTAGAAAAATTGTTTAAAAACTGTGGAATTGAAGAAGACTCAGTATTGGGATACTTGTAAATTGAAAACCGAAGCAGCTCAGGTTAATTTGATTCCATTCCCAAGGAAAACAGAATGAAATTAAGTGATTTTACTCATGTGGTTGGTCCAGGCGCCTTGCTATGACATCCTGTTGATATAAATGTAACCTAGTCAGCAAGACACTTTATTTACAGTAGTTGGTTTATTCAGAGATGGCCGCACAGGTGCCATAAATATGACATTCAAGAAGCATTTTATAAATTAAGTTACAAGACCAGTTTTTTAGCCAAACGTAAGCACAAAATACACAGGGAATAGGCTCACTATTTAATGTTCTTATCTATTGAAAATGATGTTGAAGGGAGAGTGCATAGAAATAGATTGCTTGTGAAAGCATGTGCTCTCTGTAGTGCGCACAAGGGTAGATTTCAGGTATCTTTGTTACAGTTACACAATCAAAAGAACAAACATAAAGCCAATATATCTTATCCTTTTGGTCTATCATTATTCTTGGAATTTCCATCACATGTATCACTTATTGTGTTAACTTTCTATTTATTCAACTTGGACGAGAGACCTACAGGGCAGTTTCAGCTTGCATTTCATCCTCTTCCATCACGTTGCTTTAGAAACACCCTCTTAGGTATTAACGGATGCAATTTGATGTAAGTTTCTTCACTAGCCCAGTGAAGTCCGATGTTTCCCAGCAGGAAAACTTCATTTATGTTCACATTTTCCACCTGCCCTTTGCTTGGGGTGAAGCTGCTGGGCTGAGGCCAGTCCTCTTCCTGCAGCCCCTCCTTCAAAGACCACCATGCGGCTGCGTCTGGCCTGCATTTTGCTGACCACGGAATGAGAGGGAAGTCAGTTGTGCCGCTGGCACTCTGCTTGTCCTGCCACCTCGGCCCGTTAAATGATTTTGATCCACAGCAGCAAAAGGGGTTTTTTATCGTGGGTTTATACTTGGGCCCCTACTTCCAGCACTCACAACAACAACATTAGGAGGGGTCAGTGGCCCTTGGACAAGTTGTCCGCTGTGCATGTGCCCTGAAGGTGCTGTGATTTAATCAGCAAGAAGAGTGGTGGCCATTGTGTGTCTTCCTTCCGTCTGGTGGGGTTACTGTTTCGTGGTGTTGTTTGTTGTGTGAGCTCCTCTCCTTGTTTTCCCAGCTAAAGAAAAGTTCCATTTGTTATTTTTCAGTGGATTTAGGGTCCGGGTAAATTGTTTAAGTGCTTCAGAGAAGTACATTTAGAAAGTTAAGTATTCAGTACTATAATCCAAAATTACGTCAGATAAAAGCAGTGATGGAAATGGGGTATCTCAGTTCAAGTTCCAGCCCTGTCACTTTCTATGTAAAACTGGGCAAGGTGCATGAGGTTCTGGACTTTAGTTTCTTCATCTGTGAAACAGCATAATAATAGTATCCATTTCTAGGTTTGTTATGGAGATTAAATGAGTTGACTTATGTACAGCCATTAGAAGAGTGCCTGGAAGGTATGACACACTACAGTGAGGTTAGGGAATATCATTGTTATTATTGTTATTACAAATATTCTTCAATCAGTTCTTCTGACATATGAATTGTTACTTCAGAATTACAAAGGTTGACACGTTGTTTTATTGATAATCTCTATGATTCAGTACTGGGTAACACAACTTTTTTTGTTTATAACAAAAAATATAATGCAGGCAAAGGAGGTAAATACATTTGATTTCAGTAACTAATAGTTCATTTCAAAACCCATTCAACTGTTAAATATCTACTCCATAACAAAAGAGTTACAAAAAATGTAAGATATAATCCTGGTTTTCAAAGACCTTGGAGTCTAGCAGTGTTTGCAGTCTAATATATAGAGGTAGGGCTGGAGGGAGGAAGACGGAGGGGAGCAAATGAGAGGGCCTGGAAGTGTCGTAGGTAGTTGATTGAAAACTGTAGCTCTGGTACATAAATCCATTTAACTAAATCCATTTATGCATTTATTTACTTATTTAGTGTCTCAATCACTCATTCATTACTTTATAGATTTAAATGGCATTCATTTCTTTTCCCAGGCTTATTTACAATAGATAGGTGTTATTGTTCATAAAAGTAGAATATAAATACACTATGTATATCTTTAAGAATAGGACAATTTTTCTTTGCATTGAGTCAAAAAAATTCTAAATTAAAAATAAAATATTCTAGGTATTCTGGGATATGGAAGGAAAGTTTATTGTCCATTACAGAGGGTTTCCAAACAAAAAGAAAACATCTGTAGAGAATAAGTACTAGTTATATTGAAGGAAATTTGCACCAGAGTTAAACAGGCAAGGAAGACTTTATTCAAGACTATTGCCCAAGGGGTTGAGATTTATGCACATGGGAGAGGGATTGAACTGAACTCCATGAAAACCAAAGGCAGGAGAGTTTTAGGCACTGGGAAGAGCTAATGGAAAAGTACTGAGGGAGGCTGGTCAGTGTGATCAGGTCATCTGGGTTCTCTAATAAAAACTTATGGAAGTTAGACTTCTACCCTTTTAGTAAGACTGAGAGATACAGGTCCATCTTTCTTGATGGTTTCACTCAAAGACACAGCTCTCAGGTCATGAGAAAGGCATTTCTGCCTTTTAAAACTGGCAAGAGAAGGTTTGCAACTCCAAAGGGCGAAGAAAGAATTTATAATTGGAAACTTTCTAAATTCAGTGCTAGAGAAAGAAGAATGCCAGGTGCCTGTAGTCAGGAAGAATCTGGCTTAAGTATAATCAAATTGAGGGGAACAGTAAAGTTATCTTGGTCAATATTCTACTTCAAAATACATACATGCAGTTATTTTTTGGACTAGAAAACAAAACAGAAAATGCAACAACAATAGTCATTAAGAACAGCATAGCCGATAAGTGCATAGTGAGAAGACATGTGAGAAGAAAGGTCCAATATGTGACCATGTGGTAATTTAGTATTGCTAGTTAAGGTTTAGCAGGGCTCACAAATAGTGATAGTGAGACATCAAAAAGACCGGATAGATAAGCACTTAGCATAGACTGATATATCATAGTTATAATGAAAAATTGCATACATACCACTCTTTTCTGGATCTAAAACTTGAACTTAAACCTATTGCTATGTTAATATACAATGTAATGATTCAAAGGCTGCTCTTATTTGCCCGATTATATTTCATTCAATATGAGCAGATGGTCTTCTCTCATTTAGAGAAATTGTACCTCAAAACAAAAGATTCCATTCCCTGCTTTATAGAAGATACATATTCTGCCATTTTTCTAAGTAGGCATATTAGATAAATAGGAAAAAACAATTGTAATCACGATGAAATTATATCAGCACTGGAGATGTCCTATGGATCACATTTTTATTTGTAGTCTTGGAAGTCAGAATATACTTTGAATTCTGTTCCGTAGATGAAACATATTTTTAATGCCAGTGACATTGACATTTCAAATTTTTAATGATTACTGCTGAATTACAGAGACTTGCAATTAAATTATAAAATGGAACCAGAGAACTATAAAAAATCTGTACTCATTAACATTCTAAATAGCTCTAAAACATTTAAAGATACAACTCTCTTTAATTTTTGAAAAAGTGCTGGTAATTATTTAGTGGAGGTGAAGGTAAAGGATAAGAAGGGCAAGATATTCTAAAGAGGGAGAAAATGAAGTTTTGATGTAGATTATGTATACATATTTTTTAACCTAACAAGAAACCTGCCATCTCAATATGTGAACAATTGCATAATCATAGCCATCGCATTAACATCACCATCAGCATCATTATAATCATCATCAACCTCATATATGAACATAAGAGAGAATAAACAAACTAAAAACATTTCCCTTAGCTCCAAATGCTCTCACAACTATGTCCTTTGCATTTCTTTTGATCGGTTTAAGAACTTCCCACCTCTGCTTCCCCTCTGTCTCTCAACCTTTGCTGATATTTGCCACCGCTGTTATTAAAAGCATCAAGCACATGCATGAACATTGCCAAAACCCATGTTTTCTATTCTTTTCAACCATTAACATCATTACCTTTAACATCACCTGTTGTCCCAATCTCCATAAATGATACCATGATCCACCTAGTTGCCCAAGCTGAAAAACTGAGATTAAACTTGTGTCTATGTTCTCCATTCCTCTATCTTCAATCCCTAGGAGAGTTATATACATTTGTACTTGTATCTGTCTACCTCTCTAAATCTTCGCTGCCATTAATCTTGTATAAATCAGTCAATATTGTCTTGATTACTGTAGTTTTTCCCTAATTTGTCACCCTTTATTTCATGTAATCCTCCATTCTCTGCATGATACACAGAATTACCTTTAAAAAAATCACATCACTTTCCAGTGTATGTTGATTAAAATTAAAAGTCATTTAAATGACCCTCTCTGTTAGAGCCCCTGCTTATCCACAAGTCCACAATTTTACCATTCTTCTTGCCTATTTAGTTCTAGCTGGCTTGGCCACTTTCCGTTTTCTCTGCCTCTCATAGCCATAGCCACTGCCTCCCTGTGGTAAGGTCTTCACACATGAGGTTGTTTCTTCCAGGTAAGTTTCTTTCCCAGATCTTTCCATGGCTATTTTCTATCCTTGTGTATACCTATGTCCAAACTCATCATATTGTATGCATTAAATACATGCAGTTTATTGTATTTCAGTTATATACTAATAAATTTGTTAAAATAAATGAATCTGTTTTAAAGTTACCTCTGCAGAAATACTTTATCTCATTTTTCAGTCTTATTTTTCTTCAGTATTTCTCCATCTCTTTACCTATTCATTTCACTCATATCCTACACATTAATTTGTAATTGAATATTTCCTCACATAAACTTTTGTTGTGATCCTGGTGAAATTACCTACTAGCTCTGGCAAATTCTTATGGGACATATTTTATTTAGATTTGTAAGTCAGAAAATTGTTTTTTTAATTCTATTCCAAAGATCAATCTTAAATTTTGCCTGCCAATGGCATGATGACTCAAAATACATCCTGGATGATAGCAATCAGGTATCTCCCATAGTTTGCTTTATTTTCACTGTCTAGCAGAATACATGGCACGGAAGGCTCTAAATTATAGTCAAACTTTTGTAGATTCCCACCACCTTATTAACCTATGTTAATTTATGTTTTTCTTACCACAAAGACAATATTTTAAATAGAAGACTGAATTTCATTAGGCCATATATAATAGAAACTCAAAAGTAGAACTCCACATCAACTGCGACTACATAAAACATTTTTTGATGATGACATTCTTTTGACAAACACGTGCCTTAGTAGGATAGGTAGTCAGCCTAATCTACCAAGGAGAAAATTAAAATTACAAACATAAAATGAAAAGCTCCCATGCGTTACATTTAGGACTGCTGCCTTGATTTCATAGGTATTAAATTGTCCTGCGGGTTTGGAAGGAACATGATATAACTGAAGCCTACTAATGGATTTTCTGAATATCACCAGTTATATGTTATTAAGAGAAAAATACTTTATATCAAATGCACATTTCCTTCTTTGCTTTGAGAAATAGAATAATAAATAAATAAAAGAACTTTGAAAAGAGGTTTGCACTGTGAGTTCTCTTCTGAAAGAAGAGGAACATCTACCACATTCTATTTGAGCACAGCTGGAAGCCTTAATGAATAAGAACATTGAGTTCCCCTTCAAGCAAGGTTAATTTAGAGCTTTTCTGTCTTCAAAATCATCCATAAATTAATTTCTACAACCTATAACATTTTATTAGCTCTTTCAGGAGAAAAGTGGAATGTAATGTGAATAAAAATTCTATAATCTCACATTTCCTGCTTAAGAATGAGATGAAATACCATACCAAATAGAAGTGTTTTGTGCTGTATCTTATGCTTATCAATTAGCAGTGTTATTAAAATACAAGAGTTTTAGGAATGTATAAAAAACTAGATTATGTGCTGATTAGAAATTTCCTTTCTGCTCAATAATTTTTTCAATGTATCTTCTAGTGCCTATTTTTAATATCAGGTTGTTTTCTTGCTTATTAATTTTGCAATGATCCATTGTGAATTACTTGTCAAGACATGAATTTTTTTTTACATCTTGTTTTCTAGTGCCTGATTATATGAACTTTATCACTTACTTAACTACTTTTCCTAATTTAACCAGGTTTCCTGAGCAACAAAATGGGTTTTGGACTAAAAAATAATTACTGACAGATAATCTATCATTAATAAATTGGTATGGGCTTAATTTATTATTAATTAATATATGACTTTTCTAACTCTGTCAAATTATATAGTGGTATCTGCCAAAAGGACACTCCTTTTATGCAACTGGTTTATAATATACTCCAGAATCCTTAAGGTATTGACTAGTAACAGTGTAGAATCCTGGAATTTCTAAATTGTGATAGTATGTGAAATTACTATACAGAATAATGCCTATAGCTTCTAATACTGTACTGTATACTTTAAATTTGCTATTGTAACACATCAAGTATTCTTGCAACACACACATAAATAATAATAATAATAATAATAATAATAATAATAATAATAATAATAAAGGAGTTGAAGGAAAACTATGTAGTTTGTGGAGGTGATGGAGATGTTTATGGCCTTGATGGTGGTGATGATTTCATGGATGTGTACTTATCCCCAAACTCACCAAGCTATATACATTAAATATATACAGCTTTTTGCATGTCAATCAACCTCAATAAAATGGTTTAAAAAATTAGTACTTCCAAAAAGATTCAAATACCAAGCTGTACTAACCCTCACTATGTTCAAGAAATTCAGATAAGAACTTAAACAATTGTGTTTTTAATATGTTTCTTTTATTATGTATTAAATATAATAAAGGTACAAAACTGTATAATTTGTGTGTATCTATATATACATATATATATAATACATATTATATTATTTACTAACATTCTTTAACATATACATATGTTACTAATATATATATATGCACATATATATATATACACAAATGTTAGTAAAAACACATATACAAATGTTAATAAACAATATTGAACTGAGTGCCCAGTGAAGAAATAAAATATTGAAAGTGATTTAGAGATTTTCTTCCTAACAGGACCAACATTTCCTTTTCTCTTTCTGGAATCAAACATTCTTCTAAATTTTATATTAAACATTTTATGCTTTTTCCTTCCTATACATATATCCTTAAGCAACACATTGTTTAAATTTACTAATTCTTATACTTATGCAATTGTACTATTTTTATTCTTCTGTGAACATGCTTCTTGTTCTTCATATTATGAAGTACAGAATCATTCAGATCAAAGCCCATGGCTATAATATTCTTGTTTTTCACTGCATAGTAATCCATCATTTCTAGTGAAACGCAATATATTTATCCTTTGTACTATAAATGTATCCAATGCTTGAGTTACACAAATATTATGCTGTGAAAGTTATTGTACATGTCTCCTTGGTACAAGTAGGAGAGATTTCATGGAGTGCAAACCTTGGACAGGCATTTCTGGGTCGTAAACTTTGTCCATCTTCAAATTTGCTATGTAAAGTGAAACTATTTTTGAGATGGTTCACCAGTTTACACTTGTACAGGAATAGACAATAGGATTATTTATTCACAGCAATGCAAAAACTTGATATTGTGCAACATTTAAATGTTTTGCAACCTACTGGATATGAAATGATATTATTTTAATTTACATATCCCTCATTATTTTCAGATTTGGCAGTTTTTCCTATATTCACAGAACATTTGTGTTTTCTCTAAAATGTTTGGCAGAATTTGCTGATGTTTATACCTGAACTTTTCTTCTTTTTTTCTTACACTTTTATAGAAGTTGTTTACATATTGTAGATTATAATCCTTTGGCATATAATTGCCCTGATAGAACAGTTCCTAATTTGTGTCTTATTTTACCCTGTCACACTTTTTAATGTGTGTTTTAGGAGCAAAATTCTTATATTTGACATAGTTATATTTATCAATTGTTTCTCTTATGATAATTGTTTTAATCCTATTAGAAATTATTTTTCTCTACAGAGATACAGGAACACCTGTAGGGTAATTTATGTTATTCCCTAATTCATATTCTAAAAGAGACTTCAAATTCTGTATGATAATACTTATTATTTATTAAAATATATTCACTAATTCATATTAGTTAATCTATATTATTTCATTTGAAAGTGTAATTTGAGTATCATGTGTAATAAGAATTTTATTTTTATAGAAAAACCCAGTTTTCCCAGAATCATTTAGTAAACAGCCAATTCTTTCTCCACTGACCTACAGTACCTACTCTGCCTAATATCACATTTCTAGGTGTGAGTGATTTATTTCTGGTTCTTTATTCTGTCTCCTTATGTGGAGGCCCTCTTCCCCACATTGGGATGGAACAGCCCATGCCAGACCATGTGACCTAACACACACAGGCCCTTCTCTCCTGGGTGGGGCTCTGACAGGCCACTCTGCACTGCTTCTCTGCATGGCAGTCTCCTTATTCAGCCTTGGATCTGAGAAGATCTCTGTGCAGGATCCTCTCACTGTCTGGGCTTCCACTTTTCACCCCAGGCTCTCCCTCAGCCTGTTCGGGATCTATCACATTGACCAAGCTTTCCTCCAGCTTCTATCCGTCCAACTTGTATCCCATGCCAGATGGGCCCCACACGTGAGTTCTGTCCTCACCTTGTTTAGGCTCTATCCCTGAGCTGGGACATCTCCTTCTGTGAGTCTGTTCCTCAGGGTCTCTTCAGAACCAAAACAACTAAGTTAAACTGTCCCTGAGTTCAAATGGTGGAGTCAAAGAACAGAGAAAAAACAGCAGGTCCCCAAAGTGTCTGGCTGTACCGCAGCAAAGAGTTAACCGCTGAGCAATTTTTAGGGAATAAGTAAATGAATAATTTTTAATGAATCAGTAAATGAATAATAAATGATTAAATGAAAGATTAAGAGTATTAGAAACACCATAAACTGTAGCTGTGAAGCTGAGTGGAATTTCCAGGATTTCCATGAAAATAATTTAACTTGTATTCATTTTGATTATTTCACTTAGAAATTTTGGCAGATGGATACATATTGATATACATATTTACTGTTTGGCTCCTCTACTCTTCTGTTAAGGAATAGATAAGGTTGTTTAAAAGAAGTCAGTCTTAATAGAACATATGAACCTAAGAAGGGTAGGAAAGTTATTCAAGTGAGTACAAAAGAACAATTTAAAAATACCTTATAATGTGTATGGAGGGGAAGTAGGAAAAATATTTTAAAGATGGGTATCAGTAAAAAAAATGACTTCTTTGAAGAGACTTTAAGTTGAGAAATAATAAAAATACAGAGTAGAATTGTGATGTAAGATTTAGAAGGTATGAAAGTGTGTAGAATAACACATATGTAACTTGCTATGAAGTAAGTAGGGAATATTAGCTTGAGCAAGGAGAGGTAAATAAAAAGCGGAATACAGGGTAGACTAAACTAGAATAAGTATCACACACACTACGAGGAAAATTAAATAACTATGCACAAGATATTGACAGTATATTATAATTGCAGGAGAAACAGCACAAAGCCATAGCCAGGCAAATAACCATGTATGAATATTATTCCAATTGTAATACAAATATTCAAGAATGTTATCAGATTGGGATATGGTAAAATTAGTTTTTTTGTCCTTTTTTGGATCTTCTCCCTGCTTCAAATTCTGCCCACTGGGAGAAGAGTAAAGTATGCTGAGATATCTGTTTAATGTGATTTTGAAGTTCAAAATAAGATTTTTGAAGCTCAAAAATAACATTAGCGAGTAAAATAAGTGCATTTCTAATGGAGCTCTGGAGACCTAATAGCCCATAATGGAGTATGATGATAATTGGTTTTCTTGAATATTTTAATGCTTTTATATCTATTTCGAGTGTCCTATTGGAATCATACAATTTTATTTTCATGTTATTAGGCTACTTCTGCTCAAAAGTATAGCAATGTGAATAAATTCCACTATTTTATTAGTTTGATCAAAAAGTAGAGTTAGATCATTTTCTAGAATGTACTGAACATTCTAGAAATGTTTATTACTTTATCTCTACATATCTTCTATCATTTATTTTTCAAAATAATATTAGTTCTTACTAGTTCTTGCTTCTGATTAGTTCATGCTTAAACAATTTAGCAGAAAATGCTTATGCAAATTTGTAGATTTTATATACCATTTTTCATCTAATTTTCAGTTGTAAAGATAAAAATAGCACTGATAATATTTAAAAAAACATAGTTTATATATGAGCTCAATAGCCCTATCTAGAAATTTCTCCCATCCCACTGCATATTTATGATGACAACAACATTCAAAATTATTTTGCACCTGAAAACATCAACATTTAATCTTCATGTCTGGAGTAAAAAATGGACAACTCAGTATATGCATGAACCTAAAGGATTTGAGGACATAAATGTAATAAAACACAGAAGCCCAGAGATTAATGACTGTTTTGGTCACAGAATAGACATTTGCTATTTGATTATTTGTATTCTATAAAATAGTGAAACTTTTAGTTTTAGTGTTGATTTAAATTGTTACAAACATCACAAATACTTGGGTAGAATTATTAAAATTTTCAGTTGTATATTAGAAAATATTAATAATATATGCTGTGATAGAGTGCATTTTACAAAATAGAAACACAAAAAATTTAAAAAATACAGATTAATGAAATGTGTGTGCACGTATAAAAATAACTGTCAAAATTTCTTTGATATTAATTAATGTTTGCCAGTTTGGGGACCTGATGATTGGCAATGCACAGCTATACGTATATATAGAAACTTGAAGCTGTATGTACTTGCGAATAATTCCAACACTTATAACCTATAGTGAAAAGTGATCCTAAAGTAATTTCCAAAAAGAAAAAGAAATCAGTATTTCTGGAGTACTTATTTATGCCTTACCATAACCCTACAAGGCAGGTATTTTAATTTGTAATTTAATTCAGGCTACAATCAGATCTTATACTAGAGCTATTATTTGGGAGAGATGGTATTTGGATGCAAATCTGTGTGTTATAAATTTTGATATAAAAATTATCATACATAAATTTACAAATAAATCATGTATATTTGTTACAATCAAATACAATGTTTACTGTGCAAATTATTTTTCTTAAACAGTTCTAATACCATTAATTCATTCATTTTAGCTATATCTCAATTCCAACAAAAAGTATTTTTATGAGGCTACCTTCATAATCAAACAACACAAAATGGGAAAAGTTCCTGAAAAATATAATTCCTTTGGCATTCTCTATTCTTTACACCCTGGTTTTTCCCTCCCTAGCATTTATCATCTGAAGTAGGATTTATTTTTCATCTTCCCTCCCTACTACAATACAAAGCTCTAAGAACTGAAACTTTTGTCTGCAATTTGTTGCACTGCTGTGCAGCCTGCACACGGAACCTTTTCTGGCAGTAGGGTATATATAGAATAACATTGAGGATAATGGCTGCTCCTACCACAGCTGCCATTCACACAGAGCTCACCAGGTGCCAGGCGCTGCTCTTATTGTTTTTATATACAATAACATGTTTAATCCTCAGAACAATCCTGGGAGGTTAGACGGTATAGCTATTTCCATTACAAAGGTGAAACCTGGAAATCAAAAAGGCCAAGCAAGAACTTGTCCCAAGTTCACGCACTGCATTTAGCCCTTACCCATTCTGTCTCGGTAGAATTCTATTCTATGCTCACTATTCTCTACAACCATCTCAAGATACTATTTTAAACAACAGTGGTGTGATTCCAGATATACACAAATAAAACATTATGGATCATAAAAAATACTTAGTTATTAGTTATTTTTTGATCACTCACAGTTATCATAAGTGAAATTTCTGAACTCATTTCCCTGCCTGAAATATTTAAGATACATTGAAATGTAAAGAACAGACAGCACATTTTCTCTTTCCTTTTAAAAGTATTATTCTAAATACTAAATCCTTAACAAATTAAACTTTTTAATGTCTCTTTACTTCTCACTCAATCTTAATTTATCTCCTGATAGAAAACTTAAAAATGAAAGTTGGATTATCTATTGCAGTCATTTTATTGCTGAATATAATTTGTAAAGTATTTCTTGAAGAGACTTTTTGAAAGTAATTTTAATATGCATTGCATTCTAATTGTAATATCAAAATAGAAGATAAAGCAACACATTATTAAGGATGAATTTTTAGGGAAGTAGAAATTACCTCAGTTCACTGTTTCATTCCATACAATTTTTTTCGAGCTCCCAATCATCTTGTTGGTCTATTTGAAATGTAGGATACTGACCCTAAAAATAGAAATTTAACTAAAAAGTGTCCAAAGAACACTGTATGTCTCAAAGATGTAAGTATATGAATCTCCAATGCTTTTTTTAAGTTGTTACACTGGCAGATAACTCCTTGCCCCACGTAGGCCATATTATAAACAGTGTTTAGGTTCTCAGAAGAGACAAAAGAAGATTCTTTTCATGCATTCATTCATTCAACTACTGTTTACTGTGTGTCAGGCACTGCCTAAGAAGCTCACAAAATGGTGGGAAACTAAGTGAAAAAGGTTTTTATCCCCTCTGCATTTATCTTTTCATTGGAGGAGACAAAGAAAAACTAATTAATGATTATACAAATTAAAAATTCCGGAAAATATGACAGATATAAGGACAATTAAAATGATAATGTGATGAGGCTGGGAAGTAACTTCTCCAGTGAAGTGCTATTTGGACTGAAACTCAACTAATGAAAAAGAGTCACACAGGTGCCATCCAGCTTCCCTGAGTAGTTATCTATTCTAGACTGAACAAATAATGAAGCTCAGGACAGGGTGTGATCTATTCAAGGGAAAGAAAACTCTAATAAATGTGATTGTAAATGTACTTATGTGAGGGACCCAGAGGGAGAATTGACTGCAAATGATGGGAAGGCAATGTGACGGTGGAAGCAGAGATTGGCGTGATGCGCTTTGAAGGAGGAGGAAGGGCCACAAGCCAAGGGATGCAGGCAGCCAAGAGAAACTGACACATGTAAGGGAAAGGATTATCCTCACAATCTCTGCTAGTAAACAGCCCTGCCAACAGTTTGATTTTAACCTACTCAAACTGATTTCAGGTTTCTGACCTCCAGAATTCTGAAAGAATAAGGCTGTCTTGTTTTCATTGAAAAGAAAGTGTGGGATTAATGGGATTAATACAAGAAATCAAGTAATATAGAAATCAAATGTACAAATGCATATGACCTGATTGTTTCTCCTACAACTCCTGATGCATGATCAATAACAAAACGAGTAAAGACAAAGCAGCACCTACAACTCGTGACCGCCCTCACGTGGTTTCGGTTTCCTTGAGGAGCATCATGCCCTAGGGCTGGACTCAAGGTCAGATAATGATTGTGTGTTGATCATGTGTTGAACCCCCTACTCAAAATTCTTTGGATGTTTGGGTTCATTTGCTCAATAAATATGAGGTGTGCCTTTTCGGCATTACCCTTGCCCTGTGATGCCTTGAGTCCCCTGGCTGGTCCTTTTAGATCTTCGATAACTCATCGCATTTCCTCCCTTATCTGCGGGTCAGAGGCAGGAAGGGACCGACAGAAAGACAGAAGAAAAGGAAGGAAGGGAGGAAGGAAAGAAGAGAGGGAGGAGAAAAAGAAAACACGGAAGTCTGGTGATGTTAGCTATAAGAGGGTGCTGGGAGTGCAAATTGAAACAAAAGATTGGTTTATTACATAATATGAGGAGAAGCTTCAACTGTATGCTAATCACAGTGACAGACTTTAGAGGATTTTAAAGTAAGAAAGGGATATAATGAGATTTATATTAAAAGGAGAGAGGAAGCAAGAAACACATCAACCAAGATGCACTGAGACATTATTCAAGTACAATTCATAAACTTTATTTCATTCAAACAAGCCAATTAAATACACAAACTAAATCTTATGAGGCAACTGGAATTTTTAGCACTGACTGGGTATTTGATGATACTAAAAGATGAAATTTTTTTTCAAAAAATGTGATAGAGGTATTGTAATTACATTTTCGATTAAGAACCATTATCTTTTAGAGATAGATATTGAAATAAAATGGTAGTAATTGATATTTTCATATTATGTGAGGATGCTAAAGGAGAAACAAATCATTGTTCATGGATTTGTATCTTTCAGAATTGGTTTATAAGTATATGTCGATTCACCTCATCTAAGAATGGTTCGTTAGTCTCTGGAGTGTTAGTTGATGTAGTCTTCTTTGCGTCCAGAGTTCTCTCATATCCTCAAAAGTAGGATGCATAGTTTTTCTATTTTGTTTGGTATAATGGGATTGATGACATGGCTTATATAATTCCAGGAGATTTAGGGAGTAGTATGCCATCAATTTGCTACTGAGACACTAAGTGATACAGTTATTTTGTTATTTTTTTTAATGAGAAGATCATATGAAGCAGACTCAACAGTAATACAGGACTGAATTTTTTTCACAGTTTCAAGGAACACAGATTTATAAATTCAAGATTTCATTTATCCACGAACACCCTCTCTTGCCTGAAGATAATTAGAAGTGATCACTTCTGTTGCCCTAACAATGAAATGTCATAGACACCTGCTCTCCTAATGCTTTCCCTCCCATCTTCGTTGATCACTTCTTTGGCCCAAATAATGAAAACTTTTCCACCTGTCATGACACCAAAGGCCATGGATTACCCACTCCCCATATTTCTCTGTCAAAGAAGTTATCCCAGGAATCCTTAACATCTAAGTAATCTAATTCCAGATTCCCACTTCGTGGGTCTATTTTTCAGGAACTTTCCAAGTACCTATTATAACATCAGCTAATGACCAATGAAGGAAAAGATGATCCTCTCGAATGAAGGTAATTCCAGTAGGATTTGAAGGAGGAGCAGACACCTTCAGTAGAGAGCAATTCTTCAAGAAGGAAACCAAGAGAATAAAAAAATATATTTTCTTACATTTACCCCATTCTTTCATTTCCTTCTGCTGCTTCTCTTTGGAAGCCGAAGGGCAAAAGCATCCAATGATTTAGGGCCTACTTGTCAGAATACATAAAAAATTAGAGAAGATTATAGAATGGATCTTAAGTGGCAAGTGAGAGATGCTTGGGGAAAAAAAGAGCTTTGTTACATCAGGAAATGCTAAGTCACTATTGAATAATAATAGAAATGGCAGGGTTAAGAAAGATTTGATAATGAGAGAAAGATGTAATCTTCAGAATCAAGTCCCTAAGTAGGCAAGACAATAGCAAAAATACAGGATTTTGCTCTGAAGAGCAGGGATTATTTATCCATTTTAATAGTGATCAAGCACGTTTTCATGTTATTAGTACCTGATGGCTTATATCTGACAACCCACTGGTCTTTGGTCAATGGAAAAGAATTGAAGAAAATCTCAATACTATTAATACCTAGAATGAGAAAGAAAGAGAAATTGTCCAGATGCAAAATACAAGAGATAAATATCAGGATGAAGAAAGTTAAAGAGGACATGTTTGCACATGAAAAAAAAATTTGTTGAGAGCTGTAATTCACTGAAGTGTGTGCTGTGAAAGATCAGCAAGGTAGGAAAATTTTTTGTTTGTTGTTGAAATGGAAGAATATAAATGGATTCCCTTAAATTGAAGGTAACAGTTGTTGGATTATAGAGAGTTCTGTTCTGGAAAAGAGTGAATATTAACAGTCTAAGCATCTACAAAAACAGGATATTTTTGGAATTCAATCAACAGGAAGACAGTGTGGTCACAGAAGGGGATTACTGAAATATGGTTAAAATCTAAAACCTAAAATAACTGAATGATAATTCATCTAAAAAATGAATGTATCACCAAAAGATAGGGAATCCAGTTAGATTCAGTACATGTGAGACTAAATGGCATATTTTAGACTTGCTCTAACATTTAGACTTACTACAATAAATCTGTTATAACCAAAAGACATGGTATTTATCCACTAAAGAAGAATATTCTGCTATTATATGAGAGGAAGCCTAGTGCCGACACTTGAGGGCTACAGAGTCTGGGTTCCAAACCTCCCTCACTTTGTCTGTGATCTCAGGCAAATTGCATAAACTGTCTGTAAATCAGTCTCTTCATCCACAAATTGGGTAATAATTGGAGCTTCTTCACAGCATTGATGTGAGGATTAAGTAAGTCATGTAATGTTCCTGTAAAGTCATGTAAAATACCTTGCATGCAATAACTTCTACATCATCATCTTACGTATGTTCATCAGGCTTTCCCAAAGACTTGACATTATAAAATTTATCTTTAAGGAAACTTTTTGTGGAACTATAATAAAAAGGCACATAAGTGTTCAATTTACAGATTTTCTCAAAGTACGTATTTCTGTGGAACCACACAAATCAAGACTGAATATTTTCTTAACCCAAAATGTCATTTATGTTCTGTTACAGTCAGTATGATCCCAAAGGACATCAAATTTTGGGGGGGTTATATTCATGGCTTTCTAATTGGAGGCATGTGATCTCATTAACAAGTGTTATTTTTATGATTAGTGGAAAGTAAAATACATTGATATTTAGATTCATGAACCAGTTGCTACTGACTATATTTGATTGTAAGCATTGTGAGAATATCTATATCTGCATCATTTTTATCTATCACCTATTATCTCCCCCTGAACATCTCCCTATCTTTTAAATTCAACTATACTAATGGTATAGATTTTGTTTTATTCATTTTCCCCCAGCTCTTAAACTATGATAGATGAACATTAGGATAACATGAGATGGTGAATAGGTTATTTTTATCAGCCTCAAATATACAAAGGAGATTGATCTGGTAAAAATCAAACAGAACCAAACACAAATACAAACAACACCCAAAAAAACCTCAATGTATAAAACAAAACCAATGCATTTATTATTTAGTCCATGCCTTCAGCTAGTAGTGAGAGAAGTCTTCACATGGTTATAAATAGGGGAAGAAATTATCACCTCTTAACCCTTCCTTTCTCCTACTCATAGATTTTTGTCCTTGAAATGGATTTAGTACAAGAGTAGGTAAGTTAATCAAATTGAAATATAATACTAATATATCAGATTCTATCTAAAACATAGTTTTTAAGAAATATTTTTAATTTAACCATTTACTTTGGAGATGCATAGTTAGGATGTGAAAACAGAATTGCAAAACTTGAATTTAAAATATTTTTAAGACAATCAGTGTATGAATGCTTTATCTCATTATGAATTATAATAAACTATAATAGGGCTTAAATTCACATTTATGAAATATTTGAATGAACTGTATTCTTTTCAATGCATGAAAACATCAATGAAGTGTTTTTAAGGCTGCATAACTTTTTACAATATTATTTACTTGTATGATAGATAATGAGGAATATATAAATTAATTGTTCAGCAACATTCTCTTGAATCCATGTTCCAACCTCTTGTTTTGCCTCAGTGAATTAAGCCACCTCAGTAAATTTCATCGAAAATTATTTCTCCTCTCTATTCCTGATGACAAATTCTGTTGAATCAATCAAGTAACAATTTACATTACTCCTCTTTCACATTGCCAGTCCTACTAAGCTTTCTTCAGTTCCCCTTATATAGCCATCAGTTCCTACCTGGTCACTTTTGCATCCAGTTTTTATCCACAAATGTATCAGTAACATGTACTATTCTGATGACTTTGTTCCCTTGCAAAGACTTAAATGTTTTCCCCATGCCAATAGAATAATAAGATTTAACATAGATCTTCAGCCACTTCAAAATCTAGCTGCACAACATGTTATTTAATTTTTGTTATGTGTAATTTAACTCCCAACTATACCAGAAGACAATGTCAACTGCTATTTGTACTTATTCTGCCTCTTAGTCTCCAAACTTTACACTAATTAGAGGCTACAGAATTTCTTTCAGAGATACTTAGTGTGGAAGACTGGATGGAAAGGGAGGAGCATAGATTTAAAGATGAGTTTTCAGCATAGGCACCCTGTTTTTTTGGAGTGTATGTTTCAGATTATCAAAAAAAACACAATGTTTTAGGACATATTTTTATTCATACATCATATAAGAAAAGTAACAGTGCTGCATATCCAAAAAATATGGTAGATGTGAAGGATGGGATAGATACTAAGACATTTCAAGCTACCAGTTGTACTTACATTATTTCATTCAATGCACAGATAATCACCTCCATGATAGGTTTATTTTGCCCAAGTTCCTAGATCCTAATTGAAGCAGTAAGTCCCACTTCATTACTACCACCTGATGAGCCTTATTTCAACTTACACTTGGAGAAGAGAATTCATGTATTTATCTGAGATATCAATTTGCTATATTTTAGATCTAAATGCAGACTGTGCAAAATTTAGATAGGCTATAAATGAGACTATTGTGTTGATGGACTATTTTGCATAAAGAAAATTAGGACTTATTTCCATAAGAAATAAAACAAACAATTTCTGTTTAGATAAAATTTTTCTACAGTTGGAAGTTATAACAGTATTTAATATTTCCAAAAATGAACACTGTAAGCCAATTCTAAAATTAATTGTACCACAGTCTCCATCTGTTATAATGCTCTGTGAAATTGTAGGATCCATACTTTTGTATCATAAATAAGCTACAGTAATTATATATTCTAATGTAACTTTACTGTGTCCCACAAACTTAAGCTATCAGTTTTCATGTAATCACAATGATGATCTAACTTTTTGAAATGAAATCAACAAAGCCTTATTTTGAATGACAGGTAAATTAACCATTAAAATAATAATGTTTTCCATCACAATATATGCTTTAAGGGAAACATTAGGCTCACCAAAATGAGGATACTTATTCCTAACTAAAGATAGTAGGAGATGACAAATAAACCCTTAGTAGAGAGTTTAATCCAGGAGTTCTCAGGCATTACCCTAGACTCACCCTTAAATACATTGCACTTTATGGAGGAAAGAAAGTTCTTTATTAGGTGAAATTAGTTTTTCACACAATAATGCTCTCTAACAAACTACCCCAAACCCCAACAGTTTATTTTGACACATTTATTTTTCTTCTTTCCTGTGTGCATTTCCCTTGGAGAAGCTGCTATAGGCTGTGAGTTAGCTGGACATGGCCGGGCTTGGCGGAACTTGAATCCAGTTACCTGACTGGGAGTCAAGTCTTTTTCCAATGCTTTCAGGCTAACGGGGTCAAAGCTATAATGAAGCATGCCTTTTCATAGCAAACCAGTGGAGCACAAGCCAAACGGCAAACTTCATTGAAGATTTCTGCTCCTGTTACTTCTATACATACTTCATTGGACAAATCAAATTACCTGGTTAAGTGAAAAATAATTCTCTCAAAAACAGATTCCTCCTGAAGAGGGAGGGAGTGGATATTTGGTGAACAGTAATTCACTCTATGACAGTCCAACTTCCTGTGTGTGACATCCACTTCCTTCTGTGTGCAAAATACATACACATCCTCCCCTTAGTACACTAAAAGTCACATGTATGCACAGCAATTGGATGGAATTCTAGGATCTGGTAATCATCCCAAGTGTAAATTTGGCTTTTCTTTGCCTGAAGACCTATGAATTAAAAATACATTACACATAACGGTGATAAGAGGCAGTGGGAATAAATGGTGAAATTGTAACATGTGAAAATGGAAAGAATTTAAGCCTCATACAACGTAATGGTCTATAGCAACTCTGAAATACTGCTGGGTAAATGTTTCCAGATACCTTTACCCTGGGTTTAGGTAATGTGCTACTTTAGGCTTCTTTTTTCATGTTTAGAAGCAGATCCCAATTCAGTATTTTCCAGTGTTTGGCTCTACTTTCTAGGAGGCACTTCTTTTCCCAAGACCCTCCTTGGACACACCTGAAGAGTGGATTGGAGAACTGAGTTAACTAATGAAGTGGGAATAATGAAATACCATGATTGTTAAAATATTTTCTTTCATCTGCAGTAACTCAAATTAAATGAGTAATAAATCTTGTTTTTTATACTTTTCCTTTCCATTCCAAGGAAAGTACACTTTCTTGATGTTTTTTCTCTTATATGTTCTTAAGTGATTTCATGACTTGCTAACTAGATACTGGCTGAAATAATGCATATTATTTAATTTAAATCTTTGAGCGATTATAACTCCAGGTGGAAAATGTGTTCCCAGCCTGGGGCAAATAAACCTTTGATGATGAAATAAGTCAAAGGGAGAAATAAAGTGGGAGAAATCTGTTTATTGCTTAGAAGCAGTCTTCTACTCCTTCTCGTCAGTGTCTCTCATGACCTGGCTGCTAAGGAAAACCAAAAATTACCCCTCCTGTTCAGGAGCTACTTGCTTTTCCCCCACCCGGTGTAAGCACCTACTGATATAGAGATGGACTACTTCTCTCCACCCTTGGAAATACCTATTGACGGGGAGATGCACTAAGCTTAGGTGAGAGATTCTGAAAATGTTGCAGTTTTACCCACACTGATACAACAAAAATAATAAAGTATATTTTTTGTCAAATTGTTTACTGGATTTTCATAAAAGAGTATTGAATATATCTAAAACATTTAATCATCTCAGAATAACTTTGTATGTTCCCTTCTTTAGTAGCAATACCACTTTATAATATCATTGTTATGATTTGTAAGTTTCAATACATACAGTCATATGAAATATGCATAGACATATAGACATGTGATGTTACATAATAAACTATATCTTATAAGGATATTATTCTTTAATTCTCCACCAAATAGAAGAAATCATTACACTTTGCTAAAGTCTTCTTTTTTATCTAATTCAAGAAAAATGTTGAGAATTTGCCAAATATAAGTTTATATTCATTATTCATTATCAAGGCCACCTTAAACATCTATTAAATGTCCACAATAGAAAAATAATTTTGCTAAAAGTTTTCTATATGATTGATGAATCATGTGATTAAAGTGTATACAAATGGAATTGGCTTATATTAGAAATATTATGAAAATGGAATAAAGTTCTTACTTTATTATATGCATTTTATTTATTGCTATTAAATTATAGTATGGATTTTAAATTTTAATTTATTTTCTACTATCTCATAGTAGTCTCAATGTATATCTCTTGGAGTACAGACAACTAGTCCATTACTCAGTTATAACTCACTAATTGTCCGTTAGCCGCATGTACGAATTAAAATAATGGGTATGCTTAACTTCAATGTTTAGCCATGATTTATCAATTATTAAAAATTGATTTAAATTTGTGTAAATGCATGATTTATCATTCTTTACAATATAGTTCAGCAACCACACAAGATTCTTTGCTCTGGCATATATCAAATGTTAACTACACACACAGAGGAATGTTACTAATTTGTTAAATATCCCACTGTATTGTTATTTTCTAAGTAATAGCCAAGTGATGTGTGATATGAAAAAGCGTACAAAATGGATAGCCCACAAAATGTATAAAGCGTATAAATAGATAAAAATGTGTTTTAACCAATTTGTTACCAGATAACAAGCTTAATCAACAAAATTAATGAAATAATTATACACCATTTACTTTTCTACATGACAACAGTGGATAAATATTTACTAAGACATATACTTCTATTATATTGATCCAATAAAATAATTAAATTATTTTTTAATATTTCAAGATGATAGTTACATCAATATCTGTCAATCTGTGTATATATTTATTAGAGCTTATCAGTTAGGATTGTGTTTTGCTTCATGTAACAGAAAAACCTGACAAAAATAGCTTAAATGAGTCTACGAAGTCAAAGATTTATTCATTTCATGCTCTAAAATGCTTTGAGTCTGCAGGGCTGTTTGCGAGATCCGAGAGGTCATCCAGGGTATAGACTTCTCCCTCTTTGTCTCCCTTAGTAGACTTAATCCTCATTGTAGAGATAAGAGAAATGATAGCATAAACACCTCTAATACCAATGGCTTCAATATGGTAAATTTCATTTTGTATTCATCCAGAGTCTCACAAACTATCTTAACATTCAAAAAAACATGATTAAATTCTCAGTATAAAGTTGGAGTTCTTTAAGGGAAAGGGTGTGCCTTACATATGTCTATAGATCATTATTTATCATGGTGCTTAAGAATAGGTGCTGCACTAAACTAATATGATACCAGTAACTATGCCATGTGCTTTTTATACTTCTTGTGAGTGCAAATATCACTGACTTCCTTTCACACAGTGTAGAGAATGAGGGCTATAGTACTTAATGCAATCACATTGTGACTATTAATGCTCCTGAACTCTTTGAAAACATAATCCCTGTAACTTGCAATAAAAATGGTGGACTTTGCAAAGTGACACAGGAGGGAGAGAGAGGAGAGAGAGAGAGGAGAGCTTTTTTTTGGTTTTGATAAATTTCAGATTTAAAAAACCCTATTAGTTGCCTATTTAATTCTTTCAAAATTCAAACTTAAATACTGGTAAGAAAATGTAAAAATGTAATTATGAAATAAGAAATTGAAATAATAAAGAAAATGAGCAATAATTATTCTTTAACAGATGAATTTAATAATATACATGTATTTCCTGTGCATAAACATGTGTGTGAGTGTGCATGTGTGTACATGAATAATTACACAGTTGTTCTTGGTATTCCAGTTGGTATTGAACAATAGCTGAGATTACTAGAGGATATTCTTGGTTTTCTGTCTCTGTATTTAAAGCAGAACTTCATGGAATTAAAAAGCTTACTTATTTGATGTGTTACATTATTAAGTATTAAATATGGTAGGCATAATTTAAAGTGCATAAATATTGCACTATTGTAGTTGTAGGCCATGGAAACTATGTAACTGAATTTTTTTCATTTGAGCCATGTTTACAAAGGCAAACTCTACAAATTCTACTCATTTTCCAATGTTCCAACTAGTTCCTTCTTTACTTCATGAGATTATTATTAAACATTATTAACAATTATCTTTCCTGTGGAAATTAAAATTCCAGATATTTCCACCAAGCCATTAACATGAATGACAGTAATAGAGTTCTTTCTGGATCATTTGTGTATTATTAAAAATAATGTTAAGTTTTGTATCTTGAATTTTTATTTACACAAAGAAGTGATCCTCATAAAATCTTCACTTTATTCATAAATATATGGTATACATATTTGAGTATGAATGTGCAAAAGGAAAACATTTAATGTTCTTTGACAATTTTTTTCACTCCTGAATCTACGTGCTGTATCCTTCATTCACTATTGGAAATAAATTGTTTGTACTTAGTATTTTTATTAATTTATTAATCTAAAGCTTCTTATTTTCAGAGGAATCCTTTGACATGACTGAGTTACCCTTAGCACACAGGAAAATAATCACAAACTTTGGATGTTACCTCAGGATTTGGGTACTTTTGATATATTACGTTCTATTTGTATGTATTACTCCATATAGTTTTCCAGAGAAGATAGCATGACTCATTCTTTTTTCTTCTATTTATAGCACCTAAATATAAACAGAAAAACAAGATTTCAGGGCTCTCAAAATCCAACATCCTTAATCATTTGACTTGAAAACAAAAGTATACGTATATCAAGATTTTAAAAAGCCATGTAATGAATCTACTGCAAAAATATTATTCTTAGAGTAAATACATATTTAAATATGACAAATTTAAATTCAAATTCAAAATTTTACTTAAACTTAATTGAAAATTAATGAAATCCAGAAATTGTCACCATTATGCTATTGGTTCAGTTTTAAAATAAACTGAGTTATTCACACAACTTTTAATCCAGTATGTATTATTTAAGGGATGTAAACAAACAATTATAAAATAAGTATAAATTACATTTATATCTGAATAAATATCATATATGCATATATTCATATGTATTTTAAGCTACATACACATATACATGTATAATTTACATATATTCATATTAAAATTATATGAATTGATAACTGGTAGGGTTTGCTAGAATTGAATCAAAAAGATCAAACCATACTTGTCTTACAACTTGTCTTTATTAAACTGCAGGAAATCTGTCCAACAGTTTGAAAATCGGAGGAATATTTCTCTTTAGGTTCAGAGTAGCTATTTTCATTTCATGTTCACAATTTTGTTAGTATATCTATTCTTGATTAGCCCATTTTTCAAGTCAACATTCAGGTAATTCACAATCTTTTTCAAACTAATTTTAGAAACTCAGATTGCTTTGCATTAAATTGGTACACTGTTCTCAGTTTTCACATGCTTAAGTTTGATCATGAGGCTCTGGTTAGCATAAAGATTTTGTTATTCATAATATACATTTATTTGTATAGGAATGATACATGGAGTTTTTGAACATATAAATATTGAAAATATTCATTTTGTTGTATAGTCATTCTAATGTTTCAGGAAGCAGGGAGGAACATTTTTGTTATCCATCCTTTATTGACATGCATGGATTGTAAAGTTCCAAATGAACTGCTATAAGGATTTATGAAGTGCAAATCAACTATTCATGGTCAGGATTGCCTAAACAGGATAGTAATAATAAGGAGCTTACCTTTAGAGTCTATAGACCTGAGTCTTGGTCTGAATGTGATAACAATACTTGTTACATGTTTTTGGACAGAGAAATTTACCTCTCTTAATCTCAATTTCCTTATTTTTGAAGGGGAGGGAATCTTAATAATAGGTAGTATTGTTTGTGTGTCAGACTATCTGTGTATTACGCCACCTACTCCTTACAACCCAAGGATTTTGCACGTATTTCCATCAATTTGTAGAGAATTCTGAAGATGAAAGATGAAATATAGTTCAGGCATAGAGTTATCCAAGTTGTCATTGGCAGAGCAGTGAAGCAATTCTAAACAGTCTGATTCTAGAGACCAAATGTGTAACCAATGCATTACTTTTTATGTAGGACTCTTATAAAGATTAAATTTGAACGTGCATGTAAAATGCAGAGCAAAGCTCCTGGTACATAGTCAAGCCCCAAATGTTACCCATTATTTTTTATATTAATACGATATATATAAATATATATTAATTTATATTTTTATATAATATATATGAGCAATTATTTTAGCATAACTCTAGTTTATTTGAATAGAACAAATATCAGTTGAAACAAGGAAGCATAAATCCATTAAATATATTTTAAATTAGAACATATTATCATAAGTTTATTAACATCTTATGTAGAGTCATAAACTTTTCATTCATCCATTCATCTATTTTGATCTTATTAACTATATCTGAGTATTGTACTATATTTTAGGTATTAGAGTTGTCAAAGCATAGCCATAAAAATTCTTCCAGTCTTGCTCTTTTATCTCCCCTCTGACTATTATTTTACTCCTTTGGGTATTAGTCTCTTGGTTGAAACAACATTTATGTTTAACTTAAAATAAAAATATAGACTATCATATTCATATGGAGGAACTATGCAGACACATTCAGATTAATGGCTTATATGCCTTCAATTTACCTCATTCCAACTAATGTCTTAGGAATGGTACCCATAAAAATAATGAAAATTATTATTTTCTTAATATTTCATCAATATTTCTTCAGTATGTCCACTTATCCATAAACTAGTTTCTCATACATATACATGGAATTCTTTTAAACACTATGCTGTTTTGACTGCACAGCTCACTAAATAAATGCTTTCAAAGCCATACCAGGTAGTGACCTTTCCTTTATTCTAGATACAAAGGAGAGAAGGAACGCCATGGACTACATGTTAATTGCTACAGCAAACTCATTATGCCAATTGCTTGCACACCAGCAGAAATTATCTGCCATCCTCTCTCCTTGTGCTCATCTGTCTCTCCTTATCTGTGTTCTTTTTTTTTTTCTCTCACCATTTGGTGGCATGTTCATTTTTCAATCACTTTACCTTGGCATCACTAACAAACCTTACCCTTTTTTTTTTTTTTTGTCTCCCACATCCAGGCTGTTCATTCAACACATTTCAAAATTCTGCTATTTCTTCCAGTTCCTGTTCTTAAAAGCTGTCACTTCCTCTCTGGTCCCAAAGCCAAAAAACCTCATCCTAACATTTATATCCACAGCAACATGTTCTCCTCTTCCACTCAAAATTTATTCTGTGGTTATACCACATAAATTAACAAATACCCTGTTTTCCATTCCAGGCGATTATACATTTTACATTAAACCGCTTGCAGATCACGTCTGAAGCAGCTGAGGTTGGAATCCCTTGGACTCGGCCTGGGACTCACCTTTCGGATCGTCCAAATAGAGTCTCCTTCTGGCCAGTTTGCTTCTCCACAGTTTTCAATTCCAGACACAATTTGTTTACACATATTCCCATCCTTCTGGGATAAAAATGTCTCAAGTTTTATGCCTCTGCATTAAACAAGATAAATTAGGATATGTAGTGGTAAAAAACAATCCCTGAATTTACCGACCTCAGACTGACAACTGTCTGAGCAGCAGCTGTGAGGTGTCTGCACACCAGGTCCGAGGCTGACAGAATAGCCTCTGGTTAGAACATCACAGGTTTGTGGCAGAAAGATATAGAAACCACATGCTGGCTCTTAAAATGTCTGCTTTGGCTGTCAAAGGTCACTTCTGTTCACATATTACTGAAATTAAGTCACATGACAGTGCTAGAGTTCAGTGGCATAAGAAATATGTCCCCTGTGTGTTCACTGGCAAGGCCACCAACCTGTTTGGTAGAAATATGATTTACCACAACCCTACTACAATCACTACCACTTCCACCAAAACTTCTTTATGCACTTTGATGAAGAACATCCGGTGGATCTGGAAATATGAAAGGCATAATCCATCATCATCCCTCTGAAATTGTGTTGTCAATGTGACACAAGTTTCTGTCAGATTGTAAATCTGAGTAGCAGAGGCAAGACAAAATATATCTTGGAACTCCAGGCTGCAGAAGGACAGATAAGAATGACGACAAGAAGCTATGAGAGCTCTTTTAGTACAGTTGCATACACAGCATTATTTTCCATTGCTTTTATTCAAAAGTAAAGGGGTAGTGATATTGGTGTGTGAATGTCCCAATTTAGAGGAATAAATAGATGAAAAGAACCAATTGACAAATGCATTACTCAGGACAACATTGTGGGAGGAAATGTTGGCTGAGTTCAGGACCCTTGTCTCAGATGCAAGAGAGAAAACTTACAGGAGACTCAAAGATTTACAACTCACTGCTGGTTTGCACACTTGCAAGGTGAGATTATTTTAACTAAACATGTAATTTCAGTTGGATTTATGAATTGATTTTCACTGCAGTGAAGTCTTTTCAACTCTACATGATTATTCCAAATAAATTCAAAATATTTTTGAATTTAGTATATAGTTTATAAAATAGTTCATTGATTATGTCAGTTTCATTAAAGTTCAATAAAATTTCATTGAAGATTAGTAAAGTATAAAGAATTACCATAATTCAATTTTCTGGTTTAGCCTTAGATAATGGTACCAGTAATCATAAAATCTTAATTCTATAGAGAATCGTAGAAATGATATAACCTAAATTTTCGATCAGTCCCAGAAAATTTCTTAGGTATGCATTCATGACTCTTCTTGTTCTGTGTAAGTCACTGTTAGCAAGCTTGATATACATAATTTTTCAACCTATTATATTGTAAATGCTCCTACTTTTTAGAAAACTCTTCCCTCATGTTTACCTGAAGCTTACTTTACTGAAACTTTTTTTTTAAAGCACGGTTCTGCCCACCAGAAGGTACTAAAATTCATTCTGTCTTTTACATGAAATAACTTCAAATGCTTGCAAACTGCTATGGATTCTTTCTTACTTTTTCCTTTATTTCTCCAAAATAAATTACTCAATACCTCTGATAAGGCAAATAGATCATTTATCAGTCTGATTAAATTCTCCAGAACTCTTACTCATCAAAGAAGTATTTATTGTCTGTACTGTGTACCATGAGGACTTATGCTGATCACTCAAATACAGTTCTTGTTCTTATGAAGCTTACATCTAGTTGGTATCGAGACAATTAGAAATAATCACATATAGTTACGTAGCATTATGCATGACCTGAAGGGGAATTATAGCATTCTTTCTTCACACCATACATGGAACAAACCACCCTGTGCTAAATGCTACACTAGCATGTCTAATTAATTTGGCTTGCACATTATGTATCCTAAATTATCCCAGGTTTATTTGAGTAGCATACGGGAATGATAAGTTACCAGTCAATAATATATGATTTAAGTTTTTTAATATACTATCACAAAGAACTTGCAATGAGGTTCTTAAGTCTACATTCTAATTCATTTTTTGCAATAGTATCACCTATTAAAAAAACTGTACTGAAACAAAGAGAAACAATAAAGAAATAAACAAAAACTCTGGCAGGTTTTTCTGGGTTTTCAAGTATTTGGTTGGAATTATTTAGATCAAAATCAAGCTGAAGTCCAGGTCTAGGTATGATGGGGTATGGAAAGGGAATAAGGTGTTGCTTTAATTGACCCTAGAAATCTATGGAAGTTGTCAGCTTGGACCACAAGAGATAATTGCTGTTTGTACTTTGCTAAAGGTTGACAACAAGCCAGAGTGAAATGACTTACTGTTTACATCCAGCTGAGAAGGAAAAGTCTCTTTGTTCTTTTTACAACTTGGTAATCATAGAATGCTCAAGAAAAGCCTAAGGTGGAAAATGTATTGAATTAGATAGAACTCAGCAATTTAAGGGAAACTGCGGTTTTAGTCCTGTAAAAATGAAAGAGATGATTGAAACTTAAGACATTTAGAGGTAAAAGAAATTGAATTTTCAAGACTAATATTTTAAAGGACACAAGGATTAGGTCTGTTTTTTCTCTTTTTAAAGAAAAGTTGTAGTTGTAACTGGCTGACATAAAATGAAATCTTCAAATTCCATTAAATAAGGGAGAAAAGAAAACCCAGTATCTGATCTAGACAATTCATGTACAGATGATGTCGATGAGTGACAGTTTCCTAAAATTTGTCATTGATGATGACAGCAGAGGAAATACAAATGTTTCCAAGCTTAGTTCACCATCAGATTAAAGATGATATGAATTTAATTCAAAGGGTATATTTTATGAAAGAAATGCTGTGATATTGATTAATGTTTACTTATTATAGTTTGATTTGACCAATTTTCTAAAATATGGAGTACATTTTTTATATAAACATATTAAAATGCATAAACTGTTAAATAGGAAATTGATACTTTTTTATCTAGAATACATACTGGGACAATGAAAAGGTGAAAATGATAAGGAAGAGGATCAGGAAAAAGAACTGTGACTCCCTGTATGAAGTCACCATTCTCATTCACACCTGAGGTCATGCTGAAGGTCAGGGAACTAAAATGCTTTTCCATGAGTGTCTACATTTCTCAAGCAAACAAAGGAGTCAGTGCCTCATCAGGTCAGTTTGTGCGCCCCTCAAGTAGCCCATATCGGCATATAAGGTAATTTAAAAAATACCTGCAGCTTCCCTAATGGTCCTTTTGCTCAGAATGTTCTATGTAGTCTGGCCCCATCTTGCAGCTGATCCTGGGTTTGAAACAGACAGCCATGAACTAGTGGGAGAATGATGTGGCAAGAATTGCCAACAATTGAAGAAAATTCAAAGACAAGTCATCTTAGTCAGTGTAACTCAAGACTCATAGACACAGAATACAAGTTTTTAATCTTCTGAGCCCTTTTAGGCCACATGGATTTCAAAATGTAACATATACATCTTGCCAATGGGTTTCAGCCCCGGGCAACTTCGCTATGGATTCAATGTGATCAAAGAAAATGACAGCAAAATGTTCTTGGGGTGAAAGGGTTATACCCAACTTTATTTCCAGGTGGCAGGTCAGTCACTAAAATCCCGTTCACTCAGAGTGAGTCTGCATGCAGCAAGCTGGTCCTGTTCTGGGCCCCTCTGTCCACACAGCTTTCCTCTGGGCCTCTGTCCTTGGTGCTGCCACCACTCCAGCCTCTGCTCTGCTCTCCTGCAGCCTTGCAGCCCTGCCACCATGTCGTGCCCAGAGCACTGGGCGGAGCTCTTTATATAGAGTCAACAGCCATGTATTGCCCACAGGTGTGCAGTGAGCTAGTCGACCAGGGCCAGGTGAGAATCCTGGCCACAGGAACTCTCATTTTATCCACAATATATATTTTATATTCTGTAACTATATAGAATATAAAAATAATTTATATTTATTTATAAATTTTGTCTTTTTAAGTTACTTATATTTATTTGTATACTTCATATATATAATGCCAAAGCAGCAAATTTTGGGGCAGCTTGCCCTTGGTCCCTACAACTGTAATACCTTTGTGACAGGAGGTAGAGGGACATCCGCATCACCAGAGACAGGGATTTCACAGCTGAGGAAGCTGCATAAGCAGATCTTAACAATTTTACTAATTTGCTATCCCAGCCCAAACAATGTTTAGAATTCTTTACTGAAGTTCCCAAACCTGTCTACTTTGTCCTGTCAATTCCTCACTGATGTATTGTTTTTTTGTCTAAAATGTATAAAAGCTGCCTGCCTTGGTTATTTCTTTGGGTCTCAATTTTATTATTGGGCCTCTGTACGTACATAATAAGCCTTAGGGTTTTTTTTTTTCCTCCGGTTACTTTGTTTCATGTCAATTTGATGCTTAGACCAGCTAGAAGAACCCTGAAGGGTAGAGGAAAACTCCCCCTCCCCACACACTACACATACCAAGTATTACATAATGCTCCAAGTAGGTTCTGAGATAGTATCCCATAAGCAAATACATTAATATGTCAATACCCAAAGTTATACCAGTCACACTAGAACAGGTAAATAACCATTTTAAAGCATGTTATGGCAGTTCATGTTCTATTTACAAATGAGTCAAATATTTTTAAAATGTTGGATTTTAGAACTTTTTAGATTTGTTATAGTGACTAAGGTATTATAGCCTGATTTCATAAAATATTTACTGTGAATCTAGTATGTTCCAGGGAACCTGTTAGGCATGGAAAAAGAATGTCAGGTAATAAGAAAGATAAATCCAGCTTTTCTGTTTCACACAAGTTTTAACAAATCTGAGGATCTGATATATTTACATGGGGTAAAGATTATCTTTGGGTCTCTCCATGTGACAAGGACATGATCCCTACCAGGGACAGGCATCTCCTCCACTGCCTCCCAGAACACTTTAGAAGCACCATATGACAGTTACGTCACTACATTACTAGTATTTGTATTTGTGCTCAGTCAGGCTATGAAATCTATGAAAACAGGAGTCATACCTTATTCATATTTATATTCCCTGCACTCATTCCATTGCCTGGAATATGAAATACACTAAATACATATTCAGTAAATAAGTACAATAAAATGATTTTCACCCACATTTTGGGGAAATAACCAAAACTCTTAATGATTCTCAATTGCATGTGCCAGATTATATTAAAATTACTCTTCAGCCCATAAGAGAATGTTTATTAAGAACATAGAAACTCATTACATGCAGATGCGGAACGCAAATACAAGCCCTGATCCTGGTTTCCAGTACTTGATAGTTGGGATAGGCAATGTGAATGCACGTGAAAAAATTAAAGTAAGAGACACCATATACTTGTCACATACACATTCATCAACAAAATATTGTGAATGTGATTTGAATGAATGAATATTTGCTGAAAAAATGACATTTATTATTCCTGGTAGCTACTTCTCTATTAAATAACAAAATAATGACAGTCTCTATAACATCACTCGGTAAAATGATTTGAAGAACAAAATTGTGTCGCACCAATATTATTTGATACAGGAACTCCAGAAAGGAGTAAATACTATGTGTGGGAAAAAAATAAGAGAAAAGATGCTCTGGCATATGTTGGGAGATTGGAAAAAGCATTACGGGAGGAGCAACAGCCTTTTTAAGAATGCAAATTAATGTTGTCTAGAAGAGGCACAGTAATAAACAAACATAGGTAGGTTTGAAAAGGCTAAATTATTAAAGGTCTTGCCAAGAGGAAAGCCCAGAGCTGATGCCTAGGCATGAGTATGAAGGGAATAGTCCAGTCAAGAATTACATCTATTGGTTGTGTTCCTTTCAGATTTTATTGATAGAATTTAATGAGACCATTTTCTTTAATCCAGCAAAATGTGTTTTTAGAATGAATATCCATAATTACATTGAGAGTGTACCAAATTTCACTGGACAGTGACTATACTGATATTATATTATTATTTTACTATGTTGGTTACTACATATTTAAAGATTTTGAATCATAACATAAAACTAGTTTGCAAGACTTGCAGCAAAATTAGCTTTTTACGAGAGGAAGCATTCCAGAACCAGACAGGACTGGAAACATGATAAAAAATTCAGAAGCTGCCTCCTTAAGGAATATGGGCCATTAAAATACTAACAGTAGTTCTGCTTAGCAGAAGAATGATGATACTCGGGTAGGCCCCTGTTATCTTGGTTTCAGGAGACCTGCCTAATCACAGGCTTTGAGAAGAAGATTAGCAGTAATTAAGGGAGTCAGATATCCCAGAGACTATCTACCTACTCTGAAGCCTCCTGAAATCAGATGAGGTAGAAACTACCTTAGGTTAGACCTAAATTCCTTGGGAACTTGAATAATCAAAGGACAGTGTCAAGGATACCATCAGTACAGGATTTTTATAGTTAGAAGAAAATAGGGAAACATGGGCATGGCATATCTAGGAAGAAAAAAGAGTTTTCTTTTGTCTTTCATATCTAAACCAGGTGGATTCACCTTTGTGTATTCCTTAGGTACATCCTCCTCCATGTTTTCACATGTGTTCTTTGCACTGAAGTTGATATTTTTCTACTTGACCCTCCCCCACCTGTTTCTAAGAGTTTTCCACTGAAAAGTTTTTCAGTCATACTGTAGACATCATTTTTTTCCCCTGCATAGGGGCTATTTCTGTTCTAATAACTGTATTTTTTTTTCTTTAAACTAGGGCTTTAAATTTTGCTCACTTTCCCTTGGTTGCAAAGACAGAAAGCTGATGTTTAACCAAGTAAACAATTTGGATCCATAGAGATCTAAAGCATATGTGGTGCTATAAATTGCCTAAGAAGATTTTTCTTAATAGGTATAAAAATAAAACCTGTAGCCGTCCAACAGAAAAAAATAAAATAAAGAAGTCAGCAAGAAACACAGCTGAGAAATTTTCAAGACTTAACTGTTACACTTTCACAGGGACAAATTATCTGTCCTGATCATTCTAATGTAAAGAAATAGCCTGGAAGAAAAGGAGTATTAAGAATAACTAGGAATCTATATTAAAGAAACTCATCTGTCTTAGAATGCCATGAAAGGTGGCTTAATAAGACAATGGCATTTTTATACTTGATATAAAATATCCACATTCTTTTATTAAATACATTCTTTCTGGAAACATCTGTTACCCGCTTCCACCTCCATTATTGGATATGCCATTACCACAGAGCTCCTTAAAATATAAAATTAGTTTATGATTTCTTCAATCTGTTTCTTTAAGTTTTGGGCAAGAAAGGAAATAGAATGTTGGGAGATTTTATAAATATCACATGATAGTTACATTCATTCCACTGTTTAAGAAAGGGATGAAAGGTAACTGAGAGAAATGAAATGAAATTTGCTTTTATCACCATTCCATCTCTCCCTTTATTCTATTTCTTTATTTATTACTAACTTTGCCCTCACTAATTAACAGCCTGAACTTAAGCTGCCTTTCAACTGACTTTAATCTCCTGATTATGTTTCAAGTAGGGTTCTTTGGCCCCAAAATGACCTGCATTCTAGAATTTTCTTCCTGACAATCTCTTTATAGCTGTATTTGATCATTTCTTGAGAGAACATTAAAAAAAAATGGGAGGAGATAAGATAAATTTTTAGTTTTTCAGTGCTTATTCTGCAGTAGATGTCCCTGTCATGACAACCTCATTTTTAAATCTAATCAATTATTAAAATATTGGATTTTTTCATCCTGGTAATTTTATCTATTGTACTTGATAAGTGTAATTTACTTGAGCTTTATCGAATGTTTACCCTTCCACCGGGTTCATATTAAGCAGTCACCCTAAGGAAAAAAAGAGGATAGACAGAAGAATAGAATGAATACTATTATTAGTGGTTGTTATTGGGACTTCGGGTCTTGATAAAGATTCCGAAGTATTCAACCTAAATAAGTTCAACAACTTTTAGTACCTAATTTGTAGAAGACACTGCACAATAAAGAGTTTTAAAATGAGTCTACAAGAGAGGAAAACACAAATGCACAATGATAATATATGTCCTAAATGTATAAAGAAACTAACTTTCTCTCATAATATTCACCATTGCTCTAATAATCACTAACATTGACCTAATTAAGAAACCCTCTCTGAGGCTCTTAGCGGGGAATGGAGACTATTGGTTTTCCACAGAAGATAACGTCCCCAGGTATTCTGTTGCCCCTGCTCTGAGCAAGTGCAAGGCCACAGAAAGACAAGAGAAAGTTCCGTGGGTTAAAAGGGGCTCATTCAAAACCAGTTTTCTTCTTAGGGCAGCAGATGGAAGGCTGGAGCCCCATATGCACGAACGCAAAGGCAGCCCTTGCTCTCCTGGCCCTGCGCCGCTCCCTCCTGCTCCCCAGCACCCGCTTACCCCTCTCCTAGCCTGGGGGCTCCAGAGCTGCCCCCCGCCAGCCTCCCTTCTCTCCTGGCTCTCCATCTAAGCTTCCCTTCTCCGCTTTCTCCTGTTCTCCCATTCTCCTTCCTCCCCCGCTCCCAGCTCCAGGGAGGAGCGCTGTGGATGGGTCTCTGTGGTGACTGGTGGATACCTACCACTTGTGCCAGGACGGGTGTTTCGCCTCCAGCCCTTCCCTGGGTCAGCGCTCCCGCTCTGTCGCGGTAAACATCCTGATAAGTGTAATTTACTCGAGCTTTATCGAATGTTTACCCTTCCACCGGGTTCATATTAAGCAGTCACCCTAAGGAAAAAAAGAGGATAGACAGAAGAATAGAATGAATACTATTATTAGTGGTTGTTATTGGGACTTCGGGTCCCAATAACTTTCCCTTGGTGAATATTATGAGAGAAATGCAAACAGGCTCCCTGTGTACACAGCGGTTCATACCAAGGCCAGGCGAGTATCCTGGTCAGAATGTTCCATTTTTTCTATGTACTCTTAGAATATTAAGGTATTATTTAAAAAGGTAGGAAGGGGACGGTTATTGCTTATGCTATGGCATGAACATTTGAGGAAAAAAAAGGACTACCTGTAATGTTAACAATTACATCTAGAATGGTGTGTGCAGGAGAATTTTAAGAAATACATTTTGAATATTTGTCTAAAACAATTCAAACAACTTCCAGGTTACAACTTGGAGAAATAGGGAGCTAAAAAGAGTACTGTTGACACTGTTCAAAAGCAAGATTCTACTAAGTAAATGTGAAGATCTAATTGACTTTATTAAGTGATTCATGAATCAGATAGCATCCCATCTGGCAAGGAGATGCCTGAGGAATTATACAATAATGGAAGGTTTTTACAGGAAGGAAGGTGGGGCTAGAAGTTATTAGCAGAAGAAAAGAAAGGATTGCTCAGGCAAGGTCACCCTCCCTTAGGGGGAAGGGCAGCAGTCTTATCATTGCAGATGACCTCATGTGGAGAGGACCCATGTGATAGATTACCTCACTGGTACTGACCAGAAAATTACTGACTCTTAAAAGGTTACATTCCTGGAATAGGTTGAAACAGTAATTAAATCTTTTTTTGGGGGGGACAAATGACTGCATTTGAACTTGTTTCTTTTCTTTTCATTTTCTTTTAATAACACTCTAACAATTAATAAAAAGCTGAAAAAACTTAAAACTAGCTATTTTTCCTGAAAGTTTTAGAGAACTAAAATTAGAGTGCAATCAAGTTATCTGAAACCTGGGGAGGGGGAAAGACAAAATTTTGCTTGGTTGGGGCTAATTCCTCAAGACCGTATTAGCCAATAAAAAGACACAGCTTAAAAATATTAAATTGCTGAAGGTTGACTATCATAAGAATGAGAGGCCATGTAGGGCCAGAGAGCAGGGACTAGAACTCTCTTTCTAGGGGGTCCGAGAAAGATCAGAGTGTAGCTGATGGTGGTGACAACAGGAAGGGAAGAGAAGTCCCTGCTGAATCTCTACCCTATTATCTCTAATGTCTCTCCCTAGAAACCAAACTCTTAATCCACAAAGTGAATACTCCCCCTTCAGAGCACTGGCAGAAAACCATTGTGGTTGGTAGATCTGAACTACCCCTGGGACAAGGGCAGGTATGCTTTATCTAATTGTAAGTGGGAAGTCATGGTGGCCATATCTACATGCAGAAGTTTCCACATTGCATATTATAATGAAAAGAGGATTTAGAGCAATATAAAGCATTAAATATAATAGCAGATAGGATTAATCAGATTGAAATAGGAACGAGCAAGGATTTGAGTATTTAGAAGAAAATGGAGCAGCAGAATGAGCAAAAACATGGAAGCTCGCAAGCTGGGCTTATGATATCTTTATTGTCTGTTATTTATAATTTGCTAAGATTTAATAAGGCTGTAGCAGAGGGCAGTTGATGAGAAATAGTTAGGAACCCTAAGAGCAACAATAAGAAAAATTCTGGCACACTGGGGTAAATTGGATCAGATTTTCTTTGAATAATAGCCAGTGGACATTCTAGGAAATGTAATGACTGAACAACCTGCAACTGACATTTACCTTTCAGGTATGAAACTTAAGAAAGTGGTGAGATTGAGTCTTTCTTATCTCTAAACCTATTGCAAAATGTGATGATGGTAGATCTCACCATGAAAACACATAATACCCAGGGTGCACCATTCAGCTCCAAAGATAATGGTGTGTTAAGGAGAAATGTTTGGCCTACTTGGGTAGATCTCTTTGTGGGACATGATAAGAGTCTCTAAAACATTTATCAGCTTACAAAAGGGGTTTGGGAACTATGAAAATGTAAAATAATCAGTCAAAGGAAAGATTTATTTCACAGATAGGAGGGTCATCCTTTTCTTCCCTGTTAGACCATTTTGGGTACAAATGCTATGCATGAAGTAAAGTTTGGAGGAAGATGAGCAATATCGCATGACAAGGCTACAGTATTAGCTTCCTAGGAATTCTACAACAAACTTCCACAAACTGGGTAGTTTAAAACAACAGAAATTTGTTCTTTTATAGTTCTGCAGGCTAGAAATTTAAAATTAAGTTATTGGCAGGGACATGCTCCTTCCAAAACCTCTGGGAGGATATTTCTTTTCCTTTTTCAGCTTCAGGTAGCCCTAGGCGTTTCATAGCTTTAACAGAAGTCGAATCTCTCCATCCATCTCCATGTGGCTCTCTTCCATCTGTGTCTTCACCTGGAAGGGAATCTCTGTGGTGCCCAAATTTCCCTTTTCTCATAAGAATACCAGTCATTGTGGAATAAGGTCCACCATAATGACTTCATTTTAACTTGATGCAATCTGCAAACCCCTATTTCTAAATAAGGTCACAGTCATAGGTATGGAGAGTTAGGACTTCAACATACCTATTTTGAAAGGGGCACAATTTGACCCATAACAACTAAAGCCCTAAAGTAAATTTAAAATTTTCATATAATTGGAAAAGGCAATAATAACTAACAAAAAGCAAAATGATATTAGCTAAGTTTTCTTTCATCTTTTATGCATTCTGACTACTGTCCTAAGCAATCTAGAAAAATATTTTAATTACTCCTAAAAACTCTTTTTTAAAAATAGATACTATTTATATTACCCAAAACCACAGAGCTGGCAGGTGGTAGAGCTCCTATTATCACCCAGGCAGTTATGTTCTTAGGGCAGCAAGTTATTTAGTCATATGAAATTATAGGAAGCAAAATCCAGAAGTAGACTTTTTGGAATTAGCATTATCGGAAATAATTAGAAACCAAGATCAGACAGTAACATCCACATGATACCCTTTGTTTAGAGTGAAAAGTGCAGGAAACATGTTTTTGCATGTGGCAGAAAAACTCACACATCTGTGTGAGACACCTAAGTATACTAAGGGGAGAGAAGAGACTCATTTCTCCCAAGATCTTGAAAGACAGTTCATAAGCTTGGGAAACAAGTGTTCCAGAGATCCCATGCCTATGAGGTTAACCTAAAGACTACTTGGAGGACTTTTTAATCATTACCCATATCTTTTTTACCAGTTTGATGTAGGTGGGACAATTACCATTACAAATCATGTTATTATTCAAAAGAAATGAAAGGGAAATACAGGAAAAAATAATACTTGGAAAAAACATAGAGAAATATAATTGAGAAAAGTAGACTGTACTTACACACTGAACATGATCTTAACATGAAGTTCAGCAAGGGCTCCTTGGTATTTGCCCAAAGTGGCTGAAGACAGATTCTCAGACAATCATCTTTACAAGGAGATTTTGAGCAGTTTTATTCATAATTATCAAAACTTGGAAGCAATCAGGATGTCCTTCAATAGGTGAATGAATAGATAATTAAATTATGTTATTTCCAGACAAGGGTATATTATTTAGTGCCAAAAATAAATGTTCTATTAAGACATGCAGACACTTGGAGGAAACTTAAGTGCACATTGCTAAGTGAAAGAAGGCGAAAGGAAAGGGTATACACTGTATGATTCTCACTACATGACATTCTAGAAGAGTCAAAACTATGCAGAGTAAAAAGATTGCCAGGGACCAAGGAAAGGGCGGGATGAGTAGATGGAGCACAGAGGATATTTTTTTTGGAGGGGGGGCACATAAAATAATCTGTATGATACTGTAATGGTGGCTACATGTCATTATATGTTTGTCCAAACCCATAGAATGTACAAGACAAAGAGTGAATCTAATGCAAACTATGGACGTTGGGCGATAATGATGTTGCGATGTCAGTTCACCAATTACAACAAATTTACTACTCTGTGGGAGAATGTTTGTAACAGGGAAGGGCATGCGTGTGCAGAGGCAGGGGACATGGGTATCTCTGTACCTTCTATCAATTTTATGAAGATAAAATCACTGTAAAAATAAGGCCTTTTAAAAAATGTCATCAAAATGTAGATTGGGAATCAAGAATGTATTGTGTGAAAGAAATCCAATTAGAGAGAAATTCTACAAAATTGTGCAGAAAGAATGAAAGAATGAGGACAAAGAACTTATTAGAAACTGGTTGTTATGCTTTAATAGGTAATTTCTATTAAAGTAGGAAATATAAAATCAGTTTTACAAAAATATAAAATTTCTGTGCATAGTGTAGATGTGGAAATGAAACCTATTAAGAATATTTGATGGTGAGGAGAAGGAGATGGGATAATAGCCTAATGACATAGTACTTCAGAAGGAAGTTTGTATTTGTGTGTGTGTGTGTGTGTGTGTGTTTAAATACAGAAAAGAGTAGTAATTACTGCTCTGAGTAAAGCTGTATAATTATTTTTCTCTCTTTCCAACTTGAGAGCATGTTAACAGATCTAGTAGTTAAACAAGAGAGGTTGAAAGCTTATTAAATAGGGGTCCTCTTCCACTATAAACTGAAGACCTGTTTGATCCTTAGCTTTCAATAGTTATTTGTAATCATGACACAAATTTAAAATCAAGATACACAGATGTCAAGGTGTCAACTACACTATAACCTGAGTTTTCTGGCATAAGTGGCCTAAATTCTCTAACACTGTTTTGTTTTCCTGATAACCCAATGAACTGAGTGACTATTACTTGGTCTGTAAAACAAAACTTGCATTATAAGCAAACTGATCAATAAAAAAGTCTAATATCTTGATTGAATGCACCTATAGGCTGTTTAAAACACCCAAGAATTTAAAAACTGCCTCTTTGCTAAATCAGTTTACTTGTCAAGTCAATTACTTATGTGACAAAGTTAATTCATCTATATTATATGTAAATTTATGTCTTAGTACCATAAACTAGAGCAAAGTACTGAAGGTCTAGATGCAACTCAACCCATTTCTTTGTTGCCATGCCTAACCAACTTGAAGTAGAACCAGGGAGAGTCAAATGCACTTAAAATCACCATGAGCCCTTCACTTTCAGACTGTCCACTGTCCTAAGAGAAAGGCAAGTCATCTTGAGAGTTATGAAAGACTATAAGCCTGTTTGGTTACTCAGAAAACTCAGTTTTGGCTGAAACTATAAATAATGTAATGGCATATGGCTCATTGGATTAGCAATTCATCAAATACCATACTTTGAAATAGACCTTTTTTTTGTTGTCATTCTTAGAACTTACACTTGATTTTCAGAGCATTTTTCAAAATGTTCTCTTATTTTCTAATTTCAGCTGAAATAATATTTTCAAGCACAGCTTTAACAGTTGTGTTGTTCCTTACACATTACACTATATTCTTCCAGGAATTAGATTTTATTCTTTGACATAAAGGAAAGAGCAAGCAATTTTATCTTTTTTTTCTCTCCCACATGTGTCTTTTACTCAAGAAATGCATTTCAATATATTTCTGTGGAAGCATGGGTTTTAATTATTTTCTCAGGGACTGACAATTCCAGTTCCCAGATGATAAATTAAACGTGTAATGCTTGATTATATATCACATTTCATTATGTACAACTGGATAATACCCAGGTGAAAGTTATTCCCTAGAAACACACCACTAAAATACCATTCAGTACACTGCTGATTTAGGATGCAAAATGGTACTTCGGTATCCAGAAATAGTTAACAAAACATTGAACATTATGTAATTTACTTTCTTGAAATATTTTAATAATGGCAAATTATTTTTAGTTTGCAAAGGAATTGCAAAAGTGTTATCATTTTGTTCTCATAATAAACCCAAGAGATAGCTATTGCTGTCTCCATTTTACAAATGAAGATATTACAGCTCTAAAATATTTTCTGTTACTAAGTATTCTTGGTTGTTAGGTGGTAGAACTGGAAATTTTACACAGACCTTCTGACAGTAAGTCTTGGCTGGTTCCTTTTATACAACTTGTATATAAGGATATTGAAGTCCTCTTCTGAAATTAGTAAATATTCTCAATACAAAATATTAAACTTGCAGCTTTTATTGCAACACCTGGGAAACACCAAGTATAAATACCTTGAGGTTTTCAACATTCACATTTTTTAAATGAGATAGTGATTGAATGAAAATAGAATATATGTGGTCAAATAGGATATCAGTTACATTTTCCTTTTCTAGGACTTTTGAAAAAATATGATTGTTGGTTAACAGAACAAGCATTTCTCTAGCAGTACAACAGCCGTTTTCTTTCTGGTGACATGTGAGAGTGGGTGGTGAGCATTTCAGATCAGAACATTGCGTTCTTGAGAACAAACAACGTATGACGGCTGGATTTACTTTTTTTTTCTTTTTCTCTTAGATTGGCCATCATACAGCCTTTTAGAATTAAATACCAGCCTGTCTTCAGAAAAGAAAACCAAAAGCAATACTAGATGAACCTTGGCTAAGATAACCTCTATAAAAGATCATTTTTTTATGCTTTATTTTCTTTGAGGAATAATTCCAAAATACTTAATCAGATAGGTATTAAATTATAGTTCTCCTTGAGGATAAGGTTAGATTAAATTATAGTCTTGATTATCATTGAACACATTTGTCCAGGCTTAAGGAAATATTTCTTCTCTCGGATTCTACTTAGAGGAAAGCACGTGTAAGGTTATGGAAAATGATGTTTCTAAAGTGAGGAATGGTTCTCCACCCTCACAGAAGACTGGATTCAAGAAGTTCGATTTTTTCTTTTGTTTGAACAATGTGCATAGTAAAGCATGAATTCATTTTGAAACCACAAGATTTTTAGCCAAATAAATAGTTTTAAACACATAGGTCTTCATGTTTCAGTGAAGTCACAGTAACATTTCAATTGAAGTTTGTAGAATTCTGAGTTACCATCTTCTTGCCAGAAAAACTGAGTAATCTGGATTTTTATCCTTGTTTACTACATATTAGGTATATAAACATACACAAGTAACTGACACTTCCTGTGTGTGTCGTTTTCCCCTTCTGAAAAACAGGAAAAATAAATCTAAATTATAGAGTGAATTTGGGTATTAACTTCTAATATTAAATGAACTTTTTGGCAATTTCTGATAACTTTATTGAGTCTTGAAACTGAGAAGATAGGTGCTAAGGGATGAACACTGTTTAAACAAAAACGAAACAAACAAACAAATAAAAAGGTGCTGGAAGAAAAATCCATTCAGTATTTGCTAAAAGGTGTCCAAAAACTGGATCTGTCATCCTTAGCTCCTCACCCACCTTCAAGTGTCTACAGAGAAGACTAACGATTCAGTGCTTTGAGAGAGGAGGATGCCTTTGACTTGAAGAAGGCTTGTCAGAGCCTTCTGCATTTGACCTCCCTTTGCTTTGTATGAGGGTGGTGGATTTTCTCTTATTTCAAGACTAGCTCAGGGAGTTGCAAGGGACTCGATGAGGCAGGAAGTGGGGCAGTCCAAGGAAACAAGACTGACATCTCTCCAGCTGGATGCTTTCCTAGCCAACAAAGCTTGGCTTGTCTAGGTTGCTGACAAGGGTTCTACAAGCCTATGGTCTGGCCCACTGGAGAGTTGGGCCAAAAGACTCCTGAGTCTTTTTTTATCTGGAAAAGTCTCAAGAAGCTAGACTGGGTTGGCAGGATTCACCTGTGCATGCATTGCAGAAGGGGCTCTACTGGGTTTCTGTGCTCTACTGAAGAAACAAAACCTATGTCTCCAGGGGTTAACTTGTGAGGGCAACACCTCTGCAAGAACATGGCAGTGGTGGAGGTCTTCATGATGCAGAAGGGTTTCCTCCTCACAGCCGCAATACACTCCATGAAACTAACATTTGAGTTTATTTTCCACGCAGAAAACAAGATGCTAGATTACAAAAACATCAAGCAGGAGCTCCCTCCTCACCCCAATGTTTCACCTCCCTCCCCATATTCACCTGGGAGGGCCCCGTGCAACGTGGCCATGAGGGGCAAACAGCAGAAGGATGCGCAGTGGTAGTGCACTGTTTCACTGCTGCCCTGCAGAGTTCACAGGTCCGACATGAGCCAGAAAAGACTTGTTCAACTTGGAATAACAGGTCATCATATTGATATTATTCTTAGCTGGCCTTTTTTTAATATTTGAAAGTGAGTATTCTATACATGAAAGTAACTGAGAATGACTTCATCTAAATATATCCAGAGGCAAGAAGACAAGACCTGACAAGATTATTTAAATGAGGGGTGAGAAAGGACTGTTTTTATACACTGCACACCTTTTAGTCTAGGTTTGTGAAAATATGAGTACTGTCTCATCAATTATGTAGCCAAAATATTACTCAAGTCTGCCCTGCTATCTCCACAGACTCTATCCATACTACCTTAGTCCGAAACATCCATTTGTTACTTAAATAATTGCACCAGCTCCCTACTGTTTCTCCTCCCTATTCATTCTCTACAGAATATGAAACACAATCTTCTCAGGACACCATTCAGGTCATGTTTAACTCCCTTGCTTGAAACATTTCAAGCTTTGTATTACTTTATTTGTATTACTTTATTACTTTTTGGCTTTGTATTACTTTATTACAAAATCTAAATTCCTTGCAATGTCCTCTGGATCTGTCCTCTGCCTATTTCTTCAGCTTCTTTCTGAGCCACTTCCCTCTGACTTTCCTCTACTGCGTACTCAGATCTTCTGGCTCCATCCTACATGCAGTTCCCAGAGCCATCACAACCTTTCCTTTCCTCCATCCTTCAAGTAATCAAGCTGTCTTACCACATCTATTCAGTCTACCTTGACCTCCTGAATAAAATTTCCTTTGCATCTCTCCATGTCCACTAATTATTTTCTCCTTAACAGCATCAGTTAATAACTCAGTGCAACATTGACTAAAATAGCACTCACGTTTAATTTTTAGTATTCATTTCTTCTCTCAAAAACACTGCATCCCCATACCAAAAACAGTGTACGTGGTGGGTGTTCAAGTGTTCATGGAATGAATTATCATGTTATCATTGTTTCTGTTATTATTAATATCATTATCACATGGAGGTCCTAACAGAGCTCTGAAGTGAAGGCAAACATCAAAAACTTACTATTTACTATATCTGTGATTTTAACTTCACATTTTTTTGTTAACAAGACCTAGGTTTAAAATCATGCTCTTTGTGAATTTTGACCATTTAATTAATCTAAGACTTGGCTTTTTCATCTGTTAAGAGGGAATGTAATAATACTTAACCAAACAAGCAAATACTTAAAGAGCGTAGGACTTGAATTCCATATGATACCCTGACATTATGTTTAAAACTCCTCCTTCGTCTGTGCACATATAAAGAGAGTTTAAACCTTAAATATATGTAGACTATACATCTATGATGCCAATTTACAACTAGATAAATATCTCTGTGTACCAGGGAAAGTACTGAAATGCAATCCAGTGTGTGTGCTGATGTTACAGAAGTACTGGTTGACAAATCACAAACAGATTAGATAGATAGCCTGGAGTTTATGCCTGCAAGAAAGTAGACATCAAATATCTCCTGCAATTGTGAAGGGGAATAAAGTTATTTTCACTGTCAATTGCTGCCAGAGAGGGGGTTACTCATGTGCAAAGGGAGGCTGAATAAAGGTGAGCCAGAAACCAAAGTTTATGGCTAGTACACAGCTTTTATCTCAGGTAGCTGCAGGAATAGAAAGCCTATTAGTTCCATCAATGATTGTAGGTGCAATATTTCCAATATCACTGCTGTTTCACTGCTGTTTTGTATCTAGGTGGAAGATACCATAAGATGACTCTAATGATAAACACAGGCAACAAGAAATATATTTTTAAAAGACTGTAACCCTCAGGTTGAATTTTTAAGATAAACAATGTCCAATTTGAACTAATACTAGAAAAGATAATCAATAACATTATTATTAAGAAATTAATTCATATATAGAACTAAATCTATTTCTCTATCGATCTGTCTATGGTGATTAATTTTATGTGTCAACTTGACCAGCTGTGGGATACTCACATATTTGGTTAACATTATTCTGGGTCAGTCTGTGAGGGTGTTTCTAGATGAGATTAACATTTGAATTGGTAGACTGGATAAAGGAGATAGTCCTTTCTAATTTGGTGGATATCATCTAATCATCTAATCCGGTTGAAAGCATGAATAGAATAAAAGAGGAAGAAGGGAGAATTCACTCTTTCTGCCTGATTATCTTTGGGCTAGGTCATCAGTCTTCTCCTGTCCTCTAATTCTGATTTGGACTTGAATTTACACAACTAATTTCTCCGGCTCTCAGACCTTGGAATCATCCCGGAATTAAAGGATTAACTCTTCAGGTTCTCATGCCTTTGGATTCAAGACTAGAACAATACAGTCTGCTCTCCTGGATCTATAGCTTTCCAACCACACATTTCCAGCTGCTTCTCAGCTTCCATAATATAACCCAATTCCTTATATATGTATAGACATCCTATTGACTCTGTTTTCTTGGAGATCCCTGAATGTCTATCTAACTACCTATCTATTGACTTACTGATCTATCAATTTACCTATAAGAATAAAAACTAAACAAGACAGATGTCTTAATTTAAGGGAATTGTAACAAGTGAGGTAGAAAGGGCTGTTCTATATCTAGTAAAATCTGTTCAGGTATGGGTTTGGTTCATGAGAAGGTTAAATACATATGGATTAATGTAAAAAATGTATACCTTAAATATCTTTGATTGTTAGGCTCAAAGGAAAAGTTAAAGACATATTCTTTATTTCAACAAGGAAAAACAAAGGAGAAAATCTAAAAGATATGATATGATAAATTGAAACCTACAAGGGAGCAGAAATAAATCCCAGTATGATCATTATCATTAAAATGGAATGTGATTATCTTATTATTAACAGATAAAGAATGTCAGATTTAGCTTTAAAGTACTATTTACAAGTATATTTGAAGAGATAGATTAAATGTAGGAGTACAAAAGTTGAAAATAGAAATATATTGGAGAAAGAAACAAAAGTAAGAGAAACACAGAAAATTAATCTAATATTAATCACTGCAAAAATGTAACAAATCTCATCCTAAAAATGTTCTATAAGTAAACATAGCTATAATAGCAACAATTCACCAAAGATAAAAAATGATGAATATACAATGATATAACAATGTATCTTTAAAACATTAAAAGCAAGATCTCACAAAATGATGAGGCAACATTTTCATATTAGCTGTAATACTTGCAGATTTTAGTACGTCTCTTAAAAATACAGTTAATAAAATATTAGGAAGGATACTGAGGATTTGACAGTACAATTAACCTATCCAATCTAATAGATGGATGTTGATCATCAAACACATAATAAAGACATAAATTCTTTTCAAGGACACATAGAATATACTTAAAGTTTATCATAATGTATGTACAAGAAAGCTTTAAAAATAAAAGAACTTATGGAAAACAGTGCAATTCAATATAAAAATTTTTTAAAAGAAAACAAACATCCATTTGAAAAGCATATAGCACATTTCAAAAAAGCAATAGTAAACAGGAAATCAAAAGGAAAATTACATATTGTATAGAACTGAATAAGAATGAAAGTAATAGGCAAAAAATTTTGTGAAATGTGGTCAAAGTGGTGACTAGAAGCAAATGATAGTAGCAGGTCTAGGAATTAAAGAACAAGAAAGAATGGAATTTTATTGATAACTACAGATCAAGAAAATAGGAAAATGTACAGATTAAATAGAAATAAATAAATTAATTAAATAGAAAAATAAGAGAAAGAAAATACGAATCAGACAGTAATAAAACAGAGGTTTTAAATCTTGGGGGAGGGGACTACAGAGATAATAAAGACAACCCAAAGTGACTGATTTGCAGTAAAAGATGATTTATCACAGCAAACTAGGAAAAAAAGAAAAGCACAGAGAAGATGAATTAGCAAGGCAAAATAGAACAGAATGAGATTGGCAGGAGTTGTTGTAAAAATCTTAAGATTATGAAAGCTTTACTGACAATACACTTTAAAAAAAGAAATGTGGACGGTTTAGAAAATAAATTCTCAACTAATATTAATGAAATATAAAGGCATTAATATGAAAATACTAATCAGTGACCAAAAATCCTTCCTAAGAAAGGCTTTAGAAAGAAAAGATGTTTTCACAAGCCTCTGAAGAAACAGACAACCCTTATCTTACAAAAGCTGTTCGGACAATGTAAAAAGAGGAAGGACTCCCCAGTATATTTTATTAGACCTGTGTAACCTCAATTACAAAACTGGATAGGAACAGTACAAGAAAATAAAACTGTAGAGCAAACTCATTTACAAACATTGATGCAGAAAGCATGAACACACTTTTTGAGAACACACACACCAAATTGAAACCTACAATATATGTATATAGTATATGTCACATTTAAATTTGTTTTGTTCCACCAATAGAAAAGGGCCTTAGTATTAGAAAGTGCAACAGTGTGCTTATACATTTTAACAAATAACACATTAATCTCTGTTGTTGCATTGAAATATTTGATAAAAATTCAGTACCCATCCATGACTAAAAATAAATACAGAAGTAAAACACTTAGTAAATTATAAATTGAAATTTTCTTCACCTGGTGAAAGGTATTTTTAAAAAACTTGCATTAAATATTATCTTTACTGATGAGACTTTAAAAATATTACAAGGGCTTGTAGTAATAATCTTCATCTTAAACACAATGTGAACTGTGCTGGTACATTGTAATGTCTCTGGCAATTAAGCAGAAGTGGTCAGAATACACAAAGGCCATTCTCGAGGAGGCTGTTAGGCCACACATTTATTGAATGAGCAAACACCTCCCTTAATATTTCAAGGATGTCCTCTCCATTAATGTAGTCATAGTGCATATTGTGAGAGAAGGGACATGCAGACAACTTGAAAATTAACTGGGATGGGAATGTGTAGGGAAATAGCTACACATCTTTTGTTGTATTCAATTAAGCCTAATGAAAATAAGTCTAATTCATGAAGACTCTTGCTTCCCCAACATGCACACTTCTTTTTGATCATGTGTCTGAGTGTAGTTGTTCACATCCATTAAGTTATACTTGATATTACTTGTTTATTTCTATACAGTCAAGGTTTGCATCACTCCATAACAGCAAGTCCCACCATTACTGTTTCAATATGTTTTCAAACTATTTTTTTAAAGTATATAGTCATGCTAATGACTTCTGAGGCATTTACAGATTTATATTTGTATTTATGTAGAATGTTATGGAATTTCCATGGAGATTAAAACTTCCCAATTTATAAATACTCAAGGGGCTGCTAGCCATTACATTCTTGATGTAAACAAGTATCACATGGGGTAACATGGCAACATGGTTGTCTAAGTTCACTATCAAGACACTATCGAGACATAACAGTCTTGTGAACAAATCAGAACTCCTTTTATATAAAAGAACATAAAATTATTATGTTTATTTAACTATGATCTGGTGGAGATAAAGCTCTGTAACACATTTCACATTAAGGCCTAGCTTGTGGTTTCTTCTAACATACTTCACACTAACTCTAGTGTAAAGATAATTGTTAAATGACTTATATTTCACACATTCAATCAGTTTTCTGAGTGTTCAGGATTTTTAAAAATGGTAAACTAAGGTGCACTTAATCACTTAGCAAAAAATGGATGTAACATTAAAAATATTAGGATAGATAATTTCTTATATAAAAATTCTGATTAAACATTTTAATAAATGATAGAAAAATCACCATTTAATAATCATTATAATAATAATTGAGGCAAAAACTCCTTAATTTTGTATTAATTAAATTAATAAGAAACTACTGGAATATAAATATTAGAATACTCAAAGAGTCTGAAATTATTACATCACAGATTAATAGTTAATGACAAAAGGAATAAAAACTTAAATTTTACAATGGAAATGTTTGGCAAACACTATTTAATGAATTTACCCAACCTAATATTGCTCATTAGAGAATTAGTAATGTTAGCTATTTATACTTTTCCCTCAGTCTTATTGAGAAATAACTGACTATAACACTGCATTAGTCCAATGTATGCAACATAATGATTTGATATATGTATATAATGTGAAATGGTTACTACATTAGAATTTTTTTCTTGCAGTGAGAACTTTTATGATCTACTCCCTCAAAACTTTCAAATATACAATAATGTATTGTTAACTGTAGTCACCGTGCTTTACATTATATCCCCGGAACTTACTTACCTTATAACTAGAGTTTTTGCCTTTTGAACACATTCTCCCATTTCACTCACCACCCTCCACCCCTGCCCTCCACCAACCCAATGTACCTGTTGGCCATTGTTTGCCCTCTTTGGAAAAACATCCATACAGTTCCTCTGCCTGTTAGCTATTTATTCTTCTTAAATGTTACTTTTTATTGCAAGTAAGGAGTGGTGGCCTTTTCTCTGTAAATTATTGATTTGCATGGATTTATACCAAATCCAATACTAGGCATAAAGCCATATCAAAAGAGTGTTTTTGAACCAATGGGGAATTTCTTTTCTTCAGCAATATGCATAGCTTCTTAAAAATGAACATTCATCAAATAAACATTTTTTCTTTGCAATTATTTGTTTTATCTTCTGGTAAAGAAAGATTGCAAGTTATGGTCTCATATATTACAAATAAGCTTTAAATTACAAAATTATGGGGGATGTAATAATTCTTAGAGCAACTATGAAACTTATAGATATATACACATAGATAAATAGACATTGAAAAATGTTTCATTTCATTATGAAAGTTTCTGAACTTTTCATGCCAAAACACACTCTTTGTGGGGCTTAATTCTCATTCCTGTGGAGCTTATGCAGCTCTAAATTAACATTACTACAATGAAAATTGAACAGATTTTTAAAATGGCACCTAACATTTAGAAGACACTATTAGAAAACATCTCTTGTATCTCAAACATTCTCTCTTGTATTTCAAACCTTATAATCTAAAGCTTGGTTAAGACAAACACCCCACATTTACACACAAAATCAGTGTTAATACAAAAGCTGATTTTCCGCTTCCAGCTCCAGTGACCTGCGAATATTTTTATTAGAGTATCCAAAATATATGTATGGTGGAGATGGCACTTGATCTTATATTCTGGCTTGACCCAGAATGATGTAAGTGATTAATATCAAAACCACAGCTTTGGTAACCAACTGGAGAGTAAAAGAAAAATTTTAAACATGACTTTGAGACACCCATGCCCTGTAACATAACAGAAAAACATGAATTAACAAAAAAAGGAGAACTCTGACATTTTTCTTATAATAAATTACATTATATCCCCATGGCAAGAGAGCTATGGGCAGATAGGAAAACAAGTGTCTCTCATTGTGATTTTATTATGGCAGTGCATCTGAGACCATTTGTGCCCTAATGTTTGTGTGTGTGATTATTTGATCTAATTTTTATATAGTCTCCAAAAATGTCAGAAAGGACTTGAGCTGTCACGCTGACAGAGAAATCTTTAAAGAGAGAGAACTTGGAATGCCCTCATCTATCCAGAAATATTCTGTGCGTGTTTGAATGCCAAGTCCAGCCTAGTGCTACTATATCCTGCAGTGTGTTATTCTTGAATGAGTATTTAAGATTTGCTGAAATGTGCTACGAAGGGCAGGGGCTGAAAGACTGCATTTAAATAAAACCATGTAGGTAAGGGGTAAATTTCTTAATACCTGTCTGTTAGAAAAAGAATACAATCAAATGAAGGGAAAAGATTCTTGTCAACAAGATGGACTGAGCTAAAGGGGGGAAGGTCCTCATACTGTAACATTTAAATTCTAGTTAATGTTTCAAGAGCATGTAATTAAGCTCAAAATTTAGAAATAATTCAAGTTACAAGTAAAAGTAGAATTTTGAGTGGGGGTTAAGACTAATGATTTCAATGAGTATCAAAAGGTGATATGCACATAAATCCCAGTAAAAAAGAGCGACATGCCATAGATACTCATATTCAGCCACTGGGAGATGAAAGCATTTTACTTTACAGCAGCATTGAGGAAATGCAGACTCATTTTTGAATTGAAACTATAGATTTTACCCTAACGTTTCAGATGTGAAGTAAGGAAGCAGGATAACCAATGAATTTTAGAAACTCTAGAGCAAAATTTAATTTTGAAAAGTGGTGAGAATTTAGACAACCCATATGGATTACAAAGCATAAATAAAATACTTTATAGGGTATTCAATTACAGCAGAAAACAACTTCCACAAGGTATATGAAGCAACAAAGAACTAGAGATAATAGGAAACTATAAAAGAGATTTTAAAATAAGCGTGTTTTTTAAAAGTGAAAAATGGACCAAGACTGTGAGATAAAAGGACATCATATAAAAAGAGCAGACACTAAAAACTTTGTAAAATGAAAAGAAGTCTGTAAATATAGTCGCTGAATTAAACATAGTTTAAAAAGCTATTAACTAGATAAATCAAACCGATGACGAGATATCTCTCAAGCGAGAATAAAGAAATTGCACACGAGTTGGAAAATCTGAGGAAACGAGGCAAGTCTTAGAGCTGAAGTGTGACAACACAGGCAATCATTGTTAATGTTTTAGTCTACTTATATATATTTTTCACGGTCTTTGAAGGTAATTTAGGACAGTTTTAAAACTTGTTTTTCTTAAGATTTTCCTGAATTTTGTTAACCACTTTGAACATTGTACATATGACAGACCTGTATGTTGCTATTGTGGACACCAAAATTGTAGGGACATAAGGAAATGAGCCTAACTACCTTGAAGTCTCCAATGGTGTCTTTTCAGAGATACCTGCATCACTTTTAGGGGACTTGCTCTGAATGGACATGAACCACACAGTAAGTCCCTGGAGTGATGTCACACAAACCCTAGAACTCCACAGCACATTGTATGGGAGGATGAACTTAGAAGAGGGGAGAGACGAGAACTATGGTTAAAGCATGCATCCCATAAGAAGCTATGGAGTTTCATGGAAGCTTGAAGCATGGAATCTTCATGTAAGACTGAGTTCCTGTGAGCATTTTCTTTTTAACATTTAGGAAAACAAAGACTGTATGCAAAACAAAAGAGGAGAAACCATGAACAACGGCACGGAGTCTGAACTAGAAGGATGGACAGAGTTCTTTCACTAATATTCGAGGAAAAGTGGGAAGAAAATAAGAGAAGTGAGGATACATTTATGGAGTGTAACAAGGAGGCAAAACTGAAGGAACAAAATAGCAGCAGACTCACAGACTCCAAGAAGGGACTAGCGGTTACCAAAAGGGAGGGATGGGGGACGGTGGCTGGGGAGGGAGGGAGAAGGGGATTCAGGGGCACTATGATTAGTACCAATGGTGTGTTTAGGAGTCATGAGAAAGACAGTGTAGCTCAGAGAAGACAATTAGTGACTCTCTGGCATCTAACTACACTGATGGACAGTGACTGCAATGGGGCATGGGGGGATTTGATAATATGGATGAATGTAGTAACCACAATGTTTTTCTTGTGAAACCTTCATAAGAGTGTATATCAATGATACCTTAATAAAGAAACAAAGCAGAGAGAGAAGTGAGGATATAATGTGGAGACACCATGCAGACAGTTTAAAATAGAGGATGGGGATTTGAAGAGAAATCTAGGAAGTAGAAATAAAAATTAAAGACATGAAATACAGAATTCTATAAAACACAGAATAAGAAAAGTAGACAGCCAATGAGATCTACAGCTTGCAAAAATGAGAGGAAATTTTGTGAAAAAGTGAGGAAGATTTAAGGGGTTGAACCTCTGATAAATGAAAAGAGAACAAAGGTTAAAGATACGGGGTTATTGTGAAACACTGAGGTGTTGTGAGAAAGAGTTTTATAAGAGAGTGGAAAGATTTCAGGGAAAAGGGATTTGGGGAAAAGGATATTACTGAATTTAATCATTAGATTACCATAGTGGCATTTCAGCTTTCAAGTTAAAAGTCGTTATTGCAAAATACATTTCCTCCATCTTCCCAGGCATACGGTTGTGCATAGCTTCTGGTGAAACAAGAAATCATAGTTCTTTTACTATGTTACCATATTTGGGGACTTCTTGCTATTGCAGCCTACACTTTAGTCAAAATAAAAGACATTAGTATTCCAAGTGGGCTGCTGCTATAACAGAAACCTAAAATACGTGGCGTTGGCTTAGGAGCCAGGCAGTATGGACTCATTAGGGTGAAAAGCTGGTGACCCTTACTATGCTGTCATCGTAAACTGTTGTCTTTGGTGACTCTTAAAGCAGAACATGTGGCTATTGAGCCTGTACCTTTGGGGAAATGGTTGTAAAGAGCTATAATGTGTATATATATTGCCTGATTCTTGCTGCTTTATGAAAATTATTAAAATAAAGGAATCACTTCAGGCAAGGCTTGACTTACTTCCAAAACAAGGTGAAAGGGAAATCAGAAATGTGAGGCGCTGCATGGCTGGAAAATCCAGTCCCTCAAAAGCAGGAAGATAAAAACACCATTCAGAATGTTTACCAAGGCTTCTGATTATGGTTCCTCAGCCAAGAAAGGCAAGAAAGGGTACCTGAACTTGGAACAATGATAAAAGCATGTGCTCCGTCCTATTACATCAAGAGATCATCAGGCTGCCTCCATTAAGGCGAGTTAGGGAGATGCGTTCACACACAAGAAAATCTTGAGTCAGGCTTAGCAACAATGTTCCTAAAAGAGCACTGATTTGCTCCCTCCATACTGGTGCTGAGGGAAGCAAACAGAACAGATGCCTGATACATTTTTGAAAGAATAAGTACAAAGGAAGCCTATAAAAATCTGATGGTTCATCTCTGAAACAGTTCTCAGGCTGCTGGAATCCCAACCGTGGGAAGCAGTTTGTGAAACTCTGCAGTCCCCAGGGAGAATGCAGGCGCTTTCTTCAGGTGTGGCCCCAGGAGACGATGGTCACAGGGCAGAACCACACAGAAGGCAAAGCCGAGTGCCAACAAAGACTGAAACAAGGTTTTCCTCACAGGCAGAATGAGTCTAGCCAACGAATTTAACAGTCCACAAAGCCAGTCATTATCATTTCTGCATAGGGCTTCATCATTATTATGGACTGACTGACTTATTTCTCATTGTTTCCTGAATGTTTTTTTTTTTTTCAGTAGAATTAGTTTGTTCTTGCACCAGCATCGCATGTTATTCCCATTACCAGTTATAGACCCAGGCGAGAGGAAGTGTTGCCCTGAGCTCCCTGCATCAGTAGGCCTGGGCCTTACCCCGGTGGTCAAGGCGAGGACTCCCCAGGCCGGGCTAGTGATGCCCAGCTGGAGCCCGGGCTCCCCTTCGAGGCCGTGCTCCTGACACCCGGGACTCCAGAGCACCCTGTCCAAGCGGCCTCATATTGGTTTCCAGGTTTTTCACAAACTTTTTACTCACATGTCCCTCTTTATAATTGCTCCACCGTTGGCCTTAGCTTAAGCCCAGGAACTGGCTAATGAATGCACGGCAGCTCAGGAGAGGTGTGAATCGGCTGTGCACTTGCACGCCGAGGTGTCACCCGATCAGCCGCGAGGGATGTGAGGGAAGGAAGGACCGAGGCCACGGAGTGGGGGCTGGGGCATTTATCCATTCTGATGGAAAAACGAGGACTCTGAGAACTGAGTTTGCCTAGGTAGACAGAGGTATTTTGTTTAACAATACATTTGCTTGATTTATAATATTTAAACATTTAGGCATCTGTTATATGAGCCTTCATTTATATTCTTGTGCCTGCCCCCGGGAATGTTAGGGCATACACAAATGTGCCCGTGTAAGGCTAGGGTGGGCACAGAGGGAACATTTTTCTGATAGCTGTATGTTGCCAGGTTTGAGAGTTCACAATTGGACGTAATGGATATTAATTCCCATTAGCCACAGATCCTGGGCTTCGAGCTGAGTGTGGCCATAGGGTGGGACCTTGGACTTTATCATTTGGGGAGTGAGTTCAATCTGTTGGAAGAAGCTTGGTGGCCACAGGAAGGGCTGTGGCAGTCTGCTCGTTGGGCCCCAAAGTCCACGACCCTCTTCTTTCTGGACACAGGGCTACACAACTTTGAACTGTTCTCTTCCTCACACTCAAAACCGTATCTGATTCTGAACTCAAGTTCTCACCAATGATATAAGAACCAAAAAGAAGGACATTTGTTTAAAAAGAGATGTCTTACCGTGGTCTTCCTCTCTTCTTCCTGCCTACAGACCCGAATGTTGACTTGGTGGACATACAACATCAGCCATGCTGATGAACACAACACATCCTTGGGCATGATGGAGCATTATACAGGAAAAATGGATCCCTGAAAAAAAAAAATCACAGAGCAAAGCCTCACCTGCTTAGGCTTACTGGACTTTTAAGTTATTACACATGCATGAGATAAAACCGCATGAGAAAAACTCAAATATAAGCCATTGCATTTTTTCCTCAGTTTAGTCTTTATCCTAATAAAAACTGCTTAGGAAAATATGGGCTGCTTGCTACTTTTTTAAAGTGAATAGATAAATAGAATTGTCATGATTAAAAAAATCTGCTCATCTATCTTTAATTAGACTGGATAAGAGACAGATGGATTGTGTAGAAATAACTAAGTTACAGCATTATCTTTTTGTCACATATTTCCTCACATGCTTAGGAAGTAATATATTAATCAGAAGTCTAAGAAGAAGCAGTGACTCAGCCACATGAAATCTTATCTTGGATATCTCCTTCAATTATCAGAGAAATATATATAATAGTATATGGAGTACATGATATATACATACAGCATGGATGGTATAGATTGTTGAATAAATAGATTATATAGTAAAGAGTATGTAACCTATATGGCATATAAGTAACACTATATATTATTCTCCATGTGCTCATAAATATGTCATATACATATATTCATGTACTACTTTCCACACATTCACAGAAAGTATTATGTTTTCTGAAATTATTAGAGATTGAATTTTCACAATTCAAAAATAGCAAAACTTTCAAGGTGTTCCAAATGAGGTAGAAAATAGTTACTTATAAGAAAACATCCAGAAATGTATCACTAACTCTCTGAATGTGTAAATGAATCTGACATTTGCTAGGAGCTAATGAGATACATGCTTGCTGTCTAACTTGTCAAGCATTCTTTTTGGGAAATTTTAAAAAAAGAAGCTTTCTAAATCTCAGTCATTAAGGTGAGGCCAAGTCAAATCTTACCAAAATATCCGAATCAGATTCCTGTCCTCTAATGGTACCTCATATATAACAGCAAGGTCTCCACTATTGGACAGATTGGGTTTAGATCCTGAGTCTGTGAATTACGGGTTGTCATCTTAAGCAATTTATTCCATTTCTTGGAGCTCTGTGCCTGGGGAAAACTTAGAAGTCAGAACCAACTACAATTCTGGTCCCAACTATAGCCAGCATTGTAAACATCCCTGCCCCCAACCCTCAGTGTACTAATTATCAGCTCCAATTTAGACCACTTTATCTCTTAATGCTGATAAAGCCCTTTAGTCTATACTCCACACAACCAATTATAGACAATGGATAGTTGCTGGATTTAACTCCATCTTAGATTTATTCCTTTGAGGAAGTAGGCTTGAATTTTGGTGTGTGTATAGTCATGCTGTTTGCACTTGTAAAAACTGGCCTGAAAACTTTCAGTGTTTCCACTGTTGTGAAATATTAATGTATTTTCCCCATATACCAATCATGACTTTTCTCTTTTTTTTGTCTTTGAGAATGTTTTTCTGAAAAAGAATCTTTTATTAGTCGTTTCAAGTTGGAAATAATTTTCTCCCAGATTGCAATTTACCCTGTAATTTCTTCATGATGTATTTGATAAATTGATATTCTTAATTTTAATGTAGTTGTATTTATAAACCTTTAAGATTCACATTATTTATGTCATGTTCAAGAAATTATATTCTTTCCCCAAGGTGTTATAAATATTTTCCAACATGCTTCTGAAATTATTAAACTTTACCTGCCACATTTAAACCTTTAATCCATTAAGTTTTTGAGTTTGTGAGGCAGGGTTTAATCACAACTAATGGTTTTCCTCTATTAGGTAATTGTATTTAAAAACGTTTTAATTTGTTTAACTGGTGACTGACATTTTATATTCCATAATTTTAAATTAAGCTTACATGAATAAATACAATTTAATCATTAAATTGTTTAGTAGCATATGACTTTTTATTTGCTAATGGTCCATTTAGGATGTTTTCATCTGCAAATAAGTGTGAGACTGGCCTCTAATGTTTCTATTCATTTTAAACCCTTATATTTTAGGACAAAATATATTTTAAAATTTCACAAATTATGAATGTACAGGTCAGTAAATTTATACAAAGGGAACACCCATGCCAGAAAATGATTTGCATGTAGTGGAAATGATGGGAGGAAAGGGCTGACAAATGAATTTGCACTGTTAGTCTTTTTATCCTCTTGGAGTTTGGTGATGTGGAAGTAACTGAAGAATCCTATGAAACATTAAGACACATGGATAAGAAAGCCACACAAACACAAAAATGAAATATTGCTATTTAATATAATTTGGCTTATCTTTGAGCATAATTACATGTACATATATACTTTTATTCTTTAGCTCTTCATGATTTTCCTTTGACATAAATGCTCCCATTAACTGCATTTTTTCTGAGTTTTAACCTAGTTTGATACTTATCATTACTAGAAAGCAAATGTTTTTCAGTGAAATGATCAGTAAAGTCTATGTAATATTGAAAATATCAATATAAAGTACTAAAAATTAAATTCAAGGCAAAGGAAAATAATCTTTAAAGCAAACAGTAAACTGGTCCTCTTAAGTTTGGTATTACATTTTTATTGAAAGAAAAGTATTGCTACACTTTGAGATTGTGAAGTAATTGCCTTCTAATAAACAAAGATATTTTTATATTTGAAACACGATTTTTTGTAAATGGGTTTGGCAATAGTCTGTTGTAACTGTGCATTTATTAGGAAGCCATACTACTAAATTACTATATTTACAATAATTTTAGTATAGTGAAAGTATTTTTACCAGATACTGTGCCTCATGCTTACCTTTGTAACGCTAATCCTCAGAATAACCTGAGAAGACATAATCAGTCTAATTCAAAATTCATTACGCAATATTTTAAATATTCAGAAATTATGAATAATAATGTAATTAAATATTGAGGAACTATTACCCATTTTAAAAATAAAACCAAGTATGTACATTTGAAGCTTTTGTTGTCCTGGACTGATACCATCCTTCTTTGCCTTTAAAGTAAATGCTGTCCAAATTTGCTTTATATCATTCCGGTAACTTAAAAAATTCACTCTTCATATTTATATTCGTAGTCTAACCAGGTTTGTACTTTGTGCTTTATATAAATCTTACTTATATGTCTTCTTCAACCTGCATCTTAAATTTAACATTCATAGAATTTAACACTGATTAGTACCTTGATACGTGTAGCTTCAGTTCATTCAATTGCATTGTGGATTACTAGTCTATTATGTTGATATACAAAACTATTTGGATATTGGGCTTTTTCTAAATTTTACTTTTATAAATAGTGATTCAGTCTTGCTTTGTGTGAAGTTTTTCTGTTAGGTATATACACAAAAGTGGAATTATTTGTTTTTTCCTTTTGATTTATAGATTATTCCTATGTTTGCGTTGAAAATATCTCCTTTCAGGTTAGGAAATTTTTCATCTTTTATGAAAATTAAAATGTTGATGTAGTTAAATTTACCAATCATCCCTTCATTGTTTTTGCTTTTATGTCATATTTCATTCATTTTTTCATCATTTCCAAAACATAAAGATAATGCCCAGCTGTTCTATAAAAATTAAACAGATTTTCTTTTCAAATATAGGTCCTTAATACATTTAAACATCTTTGTGTTTCTTGGGACTCTGATACATTTTGACTGTATTATTGACAAGTTTTTTTCTGTACTATTTATGGAATTGTCTAAACTTGATTTGTCACCCCAAAACACTGACTTTGGTTTCCCCATAGTTTCATTGGTTGATTTGCCAATATTTATGCTAATACTGGATTATTTTAATGGCTAAAATTTTATGATGAGCTCTGCTATATCTACTTATATCCATGTTTTCATTTCTACCATTAAATACCTGTGATTTCTCTGTATCTTTGATTCATCTCTCAAGAAAAGTGAGGAAAGTTGCTACTTTGATCCAGAACATAAGGTGAGTAGAAGGGAAGAATATATGAAGTAGTGGACTACGTCACTATGAGATATATGTTACAAATAAAAGAAGAATATAAAATGTCACATATGTGTCCAAAGGAGTATTAGCAGAAAAACAATTCGACAACGACTTCATCCAATTGCTGTTCATAAATACTAGTTGCTTTTTTTTATCTCAAAGAACAGTCTTTGGCTCGGTTGATCACTTTCTATTTCATCTATTTTTCCAACAATTTATTTAGAATTTGCTGTCTTCTTTCTTTAGGTTTCATCTATTTATTTCCTTGCTTTTTAAATGGAATTCCTATTTTATTCATATCTTATCCTATTTGCTTTTCTAATGTAACTCTTAAGTGCAATAATTTTTTCCTCTTACAGAAGTTTTTAAAAGTATAAATGTTCTTTTAAGCACCACTTGGGCTAGATCCCACAATCTTTATCAGTAGTATTTGCATTATCATTTAGTTTTAAGTAATTTTGCATTTTCATTAATTTGGAAATATTGTATATTAGGATTGATTTCTTCTGTAGTATTTTGAATTACTATGTTATTTTTTTCTGTGTCATATAGGTTGTATGTTTATCTTAGCATTTTGGAAGTGATACACTCTATTTGTACCTTTTAAGAGGCTACTATTGAAATTATATCCATTTCACTGAAAGTTTCAAGTGAATAAATTTCTCCACCCTCTTTTCAAACAATTCAATGACCTCTCAATACTATACCTAAAAGTTTCTCTCTCCTGTCTTTCTGTAATATATATCATTCACTAGTCTTCTGATTTCATCTTATATTTATCACTAATGGTGACATTTCATTTTTGTATTGTCAACATTTGTTTAGACTTACCCACAAACTTACAGACTGTTCTTGGTCACAGATTACACATTTTCAATCTTTTTGTGTGATCATTTCCTTTCTTTCTGAATTACATATAAAAGATATATCAGGAAGAATTAACGGTTGGCACAGTCACAAGGTTTTATTTTTATTTTTTGGAAGTGTTTTAAGTATCATTCTTGAGTGACAATAAAGATAATTAACTCATCTTACCTCCAATCTAGATTGAATTCTGTGCCTGCAATGCTTTGAATTTGCATAAGGCTAATTGGGCATCATATATGTATATACTTCTTCCATCTAATTTTAATGTAATTTCTAATTTAAAACTACTTTTGACCGTAGTTTAAAAAAAGTGCTGTACATATCATAGTGGCTTATTTTATGGTGCCTAGTTGTGTAGAGAATTGCTTGATAAACAAAGTACAGAAAGAAGACTTGGTTTGCAGTGGTTTGCAGTGGCTCTTACCGAATTTCTATTTAAACACTTGTCAGTGACAATGAGGGTGTTTAACTTTAAGAAGGCAAATGAAAGATACAGATTTGAGGGAGGTATAAAGGAAACAATATGGTTCCTGACATTACAGACTTAGACCACTTCTACTTTGCTACTTAACTAAATTTTAGAAGTTGCTCAAGTAATTGTCCTAATATAGAGGTTGCTGAGAATGACCAATTAATAAGTTAAGGTGTTAATCGACTAAGAATAAAAATAGCTGTATTTAAAAATGTGTCTATGAAAATATAAAAGGAGTTCCATCTTAGTCTGGCATTATAAGGTCCCAGACAATATGAAACCATTTCATTTGAACATTTGAGGTCAGCTGACATTACTTAATAGAGACAAATGCTTATTATTGCCTTGTTCATAGATGAGATGGCACTTTAAATTCATTTTTTAATAATACTCCACATAATCGTTCTACTTCAATGTTTTGGCAATCAAATCTCTACCATTTAACACACAATTTTAGCAATGTTGACCTGCTGTTTTGGTGATCATAATAATTTCCCTTAAAGTAACTTTAATTGCTCAATATATATTTTATATTAGTAAATTTATTCTCAACCACTATTAGGTTCTTGCGATACCCACCCTGTCTCTTCTTGCCATAATGTGACATGATAAAATGCCTACATGTGAGATGAACTGAGGTGAATACCACTGCCACTGGCGCAGCAGTACGCTACTACTGACCTTCTGATGATAAGTCAGGAGAAGGATCATCTGTTTCTGGACCAAGGTTGACCACAGGTAACTGAAACCACAGAAAGTGGAACCTCAGATAAGGGGGGACTATTGTGTGTTACCTTTGTTCACATTCCCCTGCCTTAGTACTCGCTAATTTACAAATGCCTCATTTTATTATTTTACTTGTAAACCTGAATTCTTGGGCTCCCAACAAACCACTAACATGTCTTGTAGCAGGTGGTTTTCTGCCTAGGATAATATTTATGAGTAGAATTAGCTAATTGTTAAAACCTCAGAAGAGGTTTGGTTATCTAATCCAACCACCAATGTTACCTCTTTGAGGTAAAGGAGTCCCTGGTCTCGAGCAGCACAACACAGTGAAGACACAGATGAGCGCTTGTGCTCCACACAGAGTAAAGAAACATGGTGAAGGCCCAGCAGGTGCAGTCACCAGGCTCTGAGAAAGGTGTGGGTGCTTTCAGAAAGGCTTCTCTGCATTATAGAGTGCATTATAGGAAATCATTATATTAAATGATATTATTATTGCTTCTGTGGTTGATGGTGGCTAGAAAACTGGTAAGGAAAAACTCAGCAATACAGTTGTGTAGCTTTTCCTATTCTTTAGTTGCTCCAAGAAATGAGCATATTATTTAGTGTGCAGCAAGCATATTTTCTGTATGATCTATTATTGCATAATAGCTTCTTATGCAAAAAAAAATTAAAAATAAAGTGAATTCCCAACCTTGCTATTCTTTGGTCAAGAAACTGGATATGTGTGAATGGGGAGAGACTTTTGAATCTTGCATTTCCCTTGGCTTGGACAGAGTAATTAGAACAATTTCACTCTAAGGCTTCATCTTAGAGTAAGATAGAAAGTTACTGAGAGAACACAGTCTTGTTAGAGAATGGGGAAAAAAATCATACTTTGAATCTAAAGTGTGAATCAGTAATGAAAACAGCCAACGTATCTGTCTCGAGAGAGGGGACGAGCAGGAAATGTGAGACCTTGCCTGGGAGAAGAGCCCTAAAGGACGCGTCTGGAGCCCTGAGTGGCAGCTTTATGCAATGTGAACTTGTGCCGGCCCTTAGTTCAGTGTCTAGGGAGAGATAACCACACCTAGAATGTGCTGCAAGGCTCATATATCCCAAGGATAGCATATAAAGAGAGACTGAAGAAAAACTTCATGATTCTAGTTTTATAGCGTGACTGCTAAAGCTGGAGATTGTGTGCCATTAGCATCTCTGTTTACTTCATCCTTTTTATCCTCCTCCTCCTCCTCTTTTTCTTTCTACTCTCCCTCCTGTCTTTTCTTCTTCTTTAATGAATATAATCACAAAAATCAGCTGCGAAGGACCCTGTGCCAAACACACTATGTAGAAGTATTTATTGACTTTTTGATTACATTTGCAATGTTAAAACTAAAACAAGTGATTCCCAAGAAAAGAAAAAAATTAAGTTAATCAACCTTCTCAGATAAGCAGAAGCTAACTGTCAGATCAAACAGAAAGAACCAAATCCTAGACCTGGGGCTTACAAAGGGTGAGATACATAAAGAGGAAAATTTTAATCTGGTGTGAAGGATGCATCTCAATTTTTTACTTTTTACATCTGGAAAATGCTCTGCTGCTTCAGGTAATTCAATAAAATCCAAATGAAAATCCTCCTAAGAAAAGTAAACACACCTTCTTTTATTAGGTGTCAATTTTTTGTTTAATGATAAACAAAATGGAAGGCATCCTTAAAAAAATTGTTGGAAGAGCAAAAAAGTTCTGTCTTTTTATTTTAAATTAGACTCATTCACCTACAAATAGGAATCAATTTTTAGTAGATTACCATAAAATAGTTTTTCAAGAACAAATTAAGATTATTGGTTTGTTGAACCAGAATGCTTTAGTCATATTGAATTCTAGACCTAAAGATACCAGGGGAATAAGAGAGAATTTATTCCTTCATTGGAATTTCTATTTTTGCTGGAATGAAGTAATCAAGTAAACAAATAAGTCACTATGATAATTTCAGGTTAATATAGGTCATGCAGAAATTAAAATTGAATGAGATATAAGAATGAAGGAAAAATTATGGATCTGGAGGAAAGGCGTGGGATTGCTTCTCTGAGTCCCTCAATTACCTCAAAAATGGATGGGTGTATGAACTTCTGGTAATCGTGTAAGTTACTGAGGAGAAGGTGTGTGGGTTTGAAAGAGAACAAAGCAATTAGGAAACGTTTGGTTTAGGGAGTTACTGTTGCTGAGTGAGGTCAGGGTGGCTTCTTTCTTTTGGTAATGAATTTAAAGCAAACTAGTCACATAATTTCAAATGTTGAGATGCAAAGAGGAAAAACACAAATGGGTTGATGTTGTTTTGTATTGTTTTGCACATAAGATAAGAAAATTTTGCTGTGCTTGCAACTTTTTCATTTTATGGTGATGGACTTGTTATTGTGAACAGGGTACCTAGGAATAGAAGGAAGATGGTGAATGGTGATACTGAAACAAAATTTGTTGAATCTGAGGATTTTATGACTTGATGATTTCAAATCAATGTTAGATTCTTGACATACAATCCCTTACCTGATACCCTTGGGCCCAGATGTCTTTCATTATTCAGCATCCTCTAGATTTCAGTAAGTTAACATGGTGCTTCTTATATAACATCTCCAGTAAAGTTTGGGGAAGGTCTCCATAATCAAAGATAAGTATTTTTCTGCATCTAAACATATGTAAAGTGGCATCAAGTGAGAGAAATAATGACTATAAAGTGAGATGAAGAAAGTCAATCAGTTCAGGTTTTACCACAAAGTGAATTTTTAGCAGAAAATCTATGGAAACATCTTTTGCTTTTACATTTTTAGTATTTTGGAATTGCAGTTAAGAGGTTTTGAAATTGTGTTAATTTAGATGAGCAAGAAATACAGGAGGAGGCTTCAGCTGTGGAATACAACAACTCGATATTTCACAAATAGTATTATTATGATAACTGGTCTAAAGTGTGGCCGTAAGATTCAGGGCGGAGGAGAGAGAAAATAAATAGTGATTTAGTTGATGAACTAAATTAAAGTCCAGAATTTTGAACAAATTGTTCATATCAATATTGACACCATGGATGAGTAGGGGTGCAAAGGAATTGTGTGAAATAAGATTCAAATACCTCAGACATAGGAAAAGTGCCTTGAACATTGGGCGATAATGGCAATTAAGGAAAAAAGAACTATTTTGGTGATTATTCTTTTGCTCTTTTTTGGTTTATAAATTTTATCCTTATATTGCCTTTTAATTCTTGGAAAAACTACCCATCCTCCCATCACATAAGGAAAGCATTCTCTGCATTTCTGAGCAAACAAAAACGTCATGAACTTCAGATGGGAGTGGCAAAGTTTTGGATTTAGAACCCAGATGTATTTTTCATGCTTTCCTTCAGCAACAAGAGTTTCTCTTTCCTCCTCCTTAAAGAAGAAAAACAAAATGAAATGTTCTACATTTCAAGCTTGTGCCATTCAGATAGAGTGTATACTGCCTTTCAAGAAATTATACATTTAAATAACATGAAATTTCAGATAAGTCACATACAAGTATATGATATCTTACACAATGTCAAATTTTAATTATAATTGCAAAGACGGAAGTAGTGATGAGGCACCAGATGAAGCAGTGATATATTTAGACTAGAGTTAGTTTCCCATTTTCTTACCTTTAGGAGATACTGAGGTTCAGATAGAATATATGCACTTTCTAAGTGATATATGACATCATTAATTACATAAAAGGTAGCTGTTTTCATAATCAAACAAGGATTGCGTGACATATCCAGGGAACTATGGATTACAGGTTGGTATGTCAAAAGCATTGTTAGCCAAGCCAGGCACATTCTGTTAGTTAACACCATTAGTGCATGTGTTAAATATCTGTCATTAGTATATTTTTCAAAGAGATTTGACCAGAAAAGATTGTAGATATCTGGATAATTCTTTTTTCTCTATACACTTTCTGACTTGTATTGATATATCCTTGACACATATGCTTCCGTTGTCTTTTTATAATTTGTCTTAAAACAATTTCCACGATATCTCATTCAAAAGAATAAGCCTCTTAACACCCCTGCTAATAACCATCTAGACTTGATGCATACAATGGGTGTCATGAATTATTGCTACTAAGCAGCTATTTTCCTTCTGAGGCCTTTTAACAATGTAGTTCAAGCTCAATTACTTTGTTTTTGTTTTTGTTATCTATAGTCAATTGAACATTTGTAAGATTGTAATAGGTTATACTAATCTTTCTAAAGCCATTTAAAAAAACGTTTCTGGCCAATAATTCTCCATCAGTATTACATTAATTAGAGGTTTCAGATTAGCCTCCAGAAATGACCTTTGACCATTAACTACATATTCCAAGTCCCTTGATATATAAACTAGATGCCACTGATCAATAATTTTAGATTGTACTGGTTTGCAAACATAACCATATTCCAGATACCTAGAATATGGTTTTATAGATATTGATTTCTATGTGACATATCACAACTCATCAACCCTTATGACAACATGGAATTGTTATTTCTCTGCACAATTCCAACCATATGTTCTATGGAAGTCAAATTCCCTTTTTAGTCTGTGTTGCCAATGCCATTTGAGGATAAAAATAATGGTCACACTGTCCAGAGATGTCCTGCCACTAAGTGAGACTTGCTATAGTGTTTCCATGAAGACTGCCCTTTTCACCCTTCAGTAATTCTGACTGTTAAAAACATTTTGTTCCATACTACTTAGAATATCAATAGTTCTACCTGGGTGAGGGTTTAAATACACTCCAGGCATTGGTGCTGGCTATGATGTTCCTTTAGAGTAATCCATTTAGTCTATTTACTCATAGCCTATAACCCAGGAACTTAATGGTAGCTGTTGTCAGGCATGAGTAGTTAATACAATGGGACATGGTGGGACTAGGTTGTTTCCTTTCTCTAAATTTTTCAGGTGGAATTTTCAGTTGTAAAGATGTGTGAGGAGTTGAACATTTTACTCTACTTGGAGCAAATGCATTTGCCACAATTTCATGGATGCTGGTAGAAGATAGACTCCTTGGACAGAGAAAAAGGAAAGAGCAAGAGCAATAGCCTGAGTATCAAGAGTTTTGCATTTACTCCCCGAGCTCCAGTTCCTATAGGAGGGTGGAAGGAGAGCCAGTGATACACACCCATGCAGAGAGGTCTGTTTTACAGAAGAGGAATTTTGATCTTAGGGAATCTGAATATTTTCTTATAAATGTAAGCATCCCTAAACTTTGCTCCAAAGAGATGCACTATCTTTATCTTCCAACACTGCAAGCAAAAGCCCACTTTGCTACTAAGGGAGACACTATTTCCCTGCCTTTGTACCTTTCTGAGATTATACAAATCATGATCAGTATTTCTGGCCTTAGAATTATTTGATGGTATTGCCCAGTGAGAACAATTTTGACCATGCTTAGTAACAAACTACCAACAGTCTTTCAAATGGATTATAATTAGCTATATCAGACAACTTACAGTATAAAGTTATTAAGTTAACAAACTGGTCAGAATTCCTGAAAAGGAGTTAATGGGAATGAAAACATTTGCTACACCATTTCTTTAATCAAAACAGTGATCCTGGAGCTCTGTGTTATTTAATCCTTAACAACTGTGAAAATCTTTTCAACTTGAAAAATTCCAAAGGCGCCCAGTAACATGGCTAATTAGACCTGGGAGGTGAATAGACTTAGTCATTTATCACCTTGGTGTGTCATGCCCCAATCTTACATAATATCCACTGAAATGATAAAATCAGATGAAGACAATAGAACTATAGGCCTATACTCTGGCTATACTTTCTAATTGAAAAAAATCACCTACCCTTAAATCTCTTTACCTCTACAACTGTGTAACAAAAATGCAGAAGTCTCCTAAGAAAGGGAAGTTCTTATTACAGCATTTATCATAGTCCATATCAATGACTGAACTTGTGTCCATGTGACCATGAGTCTTGAATAATCTGTATTTTGGAAGGTATAATTTCACCTGTGGAATTTTAAGGTTCTATGGCTCTTACTCCTCTGAAAACAAGTTTGCCAAATCCCTGCATTCCCTTATTACATCCCATCAATTATCATTACACCAGAAAGTCTCTGTTCACAAAATTTATAGCTAGTTGAGAGCCAGCTCTCAATCCAAACAATCTAATTCATTTAGAAACATCTACAATTATCATTGTTTCCCATGTTTATTAATTCTAAGAATCTGTGTCAATAATTGCCCACCAGGTTAAAAATAATTCTTCATTATTAGAAATATTTTTGTGTTTCAAGATCTCAGTTAAGTACCATTCATAATTATTTTTTATGTTTCAGTAACAATTTTTAAAAATATATATATAAATAAATCTTGCATTCTTATATATGGCTTATTTTATTTTGGAGTAAAGGGCAGTTGATATATCTACATATGAGGCACAGTCTGATCATAATGTTTTAACACATATTGTGCTAGTATTAATTGAAGGGGAGGAAACTAGAAGTTTAGTAGTTTATCAGTAGAATGAACATATGTACATATTTTTTCTCATTTATTATATAAAATAAGTATTCTAAAAGCTGTTGTTATTACTCTTGAAATTACTCTGAAGAAGCTGATTTTATGAAGTAAATTTAAGGACACATTTACTGAGCTAGAATTAATCAAATTTTTGTGGCCCATGATGCTAAGAAATTAAAGATAAGAAATGAATCAAGGGGGCAGAGCCAAGATGGCGGCATGAGTAGGACAGTGGGAAGCTCCTCCCAAAAACATATATATTTTTGAAAGTACAACAAATACAACTATCCCTAACCAGAAGACACAGGACAACAGCCAGACTACATCCATACCTGCGAGAACACAGCACCTGGTGAAATGGGTAAGATACAAGCTGCAACCCGGCAGGACACGAGGCCCCTCACCCCAGCTCCCAGCGGGAAGAGAGGAATTGGAGAGGAGAGGGAGAGGGAGCCCAGGACTGCTAAACACCCAGCCCTAGCCATCCGCACCAGAGCACAGACACAGTGCATGCGTGCAGTGCTGGAAACTAGGGAAGCAGGGCAATAAGACCTGTGCGCGGGTCCTGAAGCCAGCAGCCCTGTGACAAAGAAAAGTGAGTGCTTTTTGAACGTCTTAAAGGGACAGGGACCCCACAGCTGGATGGAAGCATCTGGGTCACAGTTCAGCAGCTGGAAATTCCAGGGAACTCTGGTCACACTAACCAACTGGGCAATAGTTCTGAGACCCCTCACGGAGGTAAACAGCCAAACAGCCCCCTGTCCATTACCCTTCCCGGGCCCCGCCATAGCAGAGCAGCAGCCTGAGGCTGGCCATGCCCAAGCAAAGGAGCTTCCTCCATACCACCGGGCAAGATAGAGAGAAACCATCTACATGCAATTGCCCAACACTAGCCACTAGCGGTCACAGTTATCCCAGTAAAGAAAGGCCAGGAGCCAAGTGGAAAGAGTCTTGACTCTCCCAGCTGACAGTCAATAGCACACCACTGCACCTATCAACATGAAAACGCAAAAAAATTTGATCCAGACAAGACTAACCCAGACAGCTTGAACATCTTCTACATTTTCCCCTGAGAAAGAAACGGGGGAGATAGATTAAACCAGTCTTCCTGAAAAAGAATTCAAAACAAAAGTCATAACCATGCTGATGGACTTGCAGAAAAGTATGCAAGAACTAAGGAGAGAGAATACAGAAATAAAACAGTCTCTGGAAGGACTTCAAAGCAGAATGGATGAGATGCAAGAGACCATTAATGGACTAGAAAACAGAGAACAGGAATGCAGAGAAGCTGATGTAGAGAGAGATAAAAGTATCTCCAGGAATGAAAGAATTTTAAGAGAACTGTGTGACCAATCGAAACGGAACAATATCCACATTATAGGAGTACCAGAAGAAGAAGAGAGAGAAAAAGGGGTAGAAAATGTCTTTAAAGAAATAATTGCTGAAAACTTCCCCAAACTAGGGGAGGAAATGGCCTCTCAGACCAAAGAGATACACAGAACTCCCATGGCAAGGGAGCCAAAGAGAGCAACACCAAGACACATAATAATTAAAATGGCCAAGATCAAAGACAAGGACAAAGTATTAAAGGCAGCCAGAGAGAAAAATAAGGTCACCTACAAAGGAAAACCCATCAGGCTATCATCAGACTTCTCAACAGAAACCCTACAGGCCAGAAGAGAATGGCATGATATACTTAATGCAATGAAACAGAAGGGCCTTGAACCAAGAATACTGTATTCAGCATGATTATCATTTAAATATGAAGGAGGGATTAAACAATTCCCAGACAAGCAAAAGTTGAGAAAATGTGCCTCCAACAAACCACCTCTACAGGGCATCTTACAGGGACTTCTTTAGATGGGAGCACTCCTAAAAAGAGCACAGAACAAAACACCCAACATATGAAGAAGGGAGGAGGAGGAATAAGAAAGGAGAGAAATAAAGCATCATCAGACTTTATTTATAATAGCTCAACAAGCGAGTTAAGTTAGACAGTAAGATAGTAAAGAAGCTAACCTTGAAACTTTGTTAACCACAAAATTAAAGCCTGCAATTGCAATAAGTACATACCTTTCAATAATCACCCTAAATGTAAATGGACTGAATGCACCAATCAAAAGACACAGAGTAATAGAATGGATAAAAATGCAAGACCCATCCATATGCAGCTTATAAGAGACTCACCTCAAACCCAAAGACATGCACAGACTTAAAGTCAAGGGATGGAAAAAGATATTTCATGCAAACAACAGAGAGAAAAAAAGCAGGTTTTGCAATACTAGTATCAGAAAAAACAGACTTCAAAATAAACAAAGTAACAAAAGATAAAGAAAGATATTACATAATGATAAAGGACTCAGTCCAAAAAGAGGATATAACCATTATAAATATGTATGCACCCAACACAGGAGCACCAGCATATGTGAAACAAATACTAACAGAATTAAAGGAGGAAATAGAATGCAATGCATTCATTTTGGGAGATTTCAACACACCACTCACCCCAAAGGACAGATCCAACAGACAGAAAATAAGTAAGAACACAGAGGCACTGAACTACACACTAGAACAGATGGACCTAATAGACATCTATAGAACTCTACATCTAAAAGCAACAGGATACACATTCTTCTCAAGTGCACATGGAACATTCTCCAGAATAGAACACATACTAGGCCACAAAAAGAGCCTCAATAAATACCAAAAGACTGAAATCCTACCAACCAACTTTTCAGACCATAAAGGAATAAAACTAGAAATAAATTGTACAAAGAAAGCAAAAGGGCTCACAAACACATGGAGGTTTAACAACATGCTCCTAAATAATCAATGGATCAATGACCAAATTAAAATTGAGATCCAGCAATATATGGAAACAAATGACAACAACAACACTAAGCCCCAACTACTGTGGGATACAGCAAAAGCAGTCTTAAGAGGAAAGTATATAGCAATCCAGGCATATTTAAAGAAGAAAGAACAATCCCAAATGAATGGTCTAATGTCACAATTATCGAAATTGGAAAAAGAAGAACAAATGAGGCCTAAGGTCAGCAGAAGGAGGGACATAATAAAGATCACAGAAGAAATAAATAAAATTGAGAAGAATAAAACAGTAGCAAAAATCAATGAAACCAAGAACTGGTTCTTCGAGGAAATAAACAAAATAGATAAGCCTCTAGCCAGACTTACTAAGAGGAAAACAGAGTCAACACACATCAACAGAATCAGAAATGAGAAAGGAAAAATCACTACGGACCCCACAGAAATACAAGGAATTATTAAAGAGTACTATGAAAACCTATATGCTAACAAGCTGGGAAACCTAGGAGAAATGGACAACTTCCTAGAAAAATACAACCTTCCAAGACTGACCCAGGAAGAAACAGAAAATCTAAACAGACCAATTACCAGCAACGAAATTGAAGCGGTAATCAAAAAACTACCAAAGAACAAAACCCCTGGGCCAGATGGATTTACCTCGGAATTTTATCAGACATACAGAGAAGATATAATACCCATTCTCCTTAAAGTTTTCCAAAAAATAGAAGAGGAGGGAATACTCCCAAACTCATTCTATGAAGCCAACATCACCCTAATACCGAAAGCAGGCAAAGACCCCAACATAAAAGAAAATTACAGACCAATATCCCTGATGAACATAGATGCAAAAATACTCAACAAAATATTAGCAAACCAAATTCAAAAATACATCAAAAGGATCATACACCATGACCAAGTGGTATTCATCCCAGGGATGCAAGGATGGTACAACATTCGAAAATCCATCAACATCATCCACCACATCAACAAAAAGAAAGACAAAAACCACACGATCATCTCCATAGATGCTGAAAAAGCATTCGACAAAATTCAACATCCATTCATGATAAAAACTCTCAACAAAATGGGTATAGAGGGCAAGTACCTCAACATAAAAAAGCCATATATGATAAACCCACAGCCAACATCATACTGAACAGCGAGAAGCTGAAAGCTTTTCCTCTGTGATCGTTAACAAGACAGAGATGCCCACTCTCCCCACTGTTATTCAATATAGTACTGGAGGTCCTAGCCACAGCAATTAGACAAAACAAAGAAACACAAGGAATCCAGACTGGTAAAGAAGAAGTTAAACTGTCACTATTTGCAGATGACATGATATTGTACATAAAAAAACCCTAAAGACTCCACTCCAAAACTACTAGAGCTAATATTGGAATTCAGCAAAGTTGCAGGATACAAAATTAACACACAGAAATCTGTGGCTTTCCTATACACTAACAATCAACTAACAGAAAGTGAAATCAGAAAGACAATTCCATTCACAATAGCATCAAAAAGAATAAAATACCTAGGAATAAACCTAAGCAAGGAAGTGAAAGACCTATACCCTGAAAACTATAAGACACTCTTAAGAGAAATTAGAGAGGTCACTAACAAATAGGAACTCATTCCATGCTCCTGGCTAGGAAGAATTACTATTGTCAAAATGGCCATCCTGCCCAAAGCAATATACAGATTCGATGCAATCCCTATCAAGCTACTAACAGCATTCTTCAATGAACTGGAACAAATAGTTCAAAAATTCATATGGAAACACCAAGGACCCCAAATAACTAGAGCAATCCTGAGAAGGAAAAATAAAGTGGGGGGAATCTCACTCCCCAACTTCAAGCTCTACTACAAAGCCACAGTAATCAAGACAATTTGGTACTGGCACAAGAACAGAACCACAGACCAATGGAACAGAATAGAGACTCCAAACATAACCCCAAACATACATGGTCAACTAATATTTGATAAAGGGGCCATGGACATACAATGGGGAAATCACAGTCTCTTCAACAGACAGTGCTGGCAAAACTGGACAGCTACATGTAAGAGAATGAAACTGGATCACTGTCTAACCCCATACACAAAAATAAATTCGAAGTGGATCAAAGACTTGAATGTAAGTCATGAAACCATAAAACTCTTAGAAAAAAACATAGCCAAAAATCTCTTAGACATAAACATGAGTGAGCTCTTCTTGAACGTATCTCCCCGGGCAAGGGAAACAAAAGCAAAAATGAACAAATGGGACTATATCAAGCTGAAAAGCTTCTGTACAGCAAAGGACACCATCAATAGAACAAAAAGGTATCCTACAGTATGGGAGAATATATGCATAAATGACAGTTCTGTTAAAGGGTTGACATCCAAAAATATATAAAGAGCTCACACACCTCAACAAACAAAAAGCAAATAATCCAATTAAATAATGGGCAGAGGAGCTGAATAGACAGTTCTCTAAAGAAGAAATTCAGATGGCCAACAGACACATGAAAAGATGCTCCACATTGCTTGTCATCAGAGAAATGCAAATTAAAACCACAATGAGATATCACCTCACACCAGTAAGGATGGCTACCATCCAAAAGACAAACAACAACAAAGGTTGGCAAGGTTGTGGAGAAAGGGGAACCCTCCTACACTGCTGGTGGGAATGTAAATTTGTTCACCCATTGTGGAAAGCAGTATGGAGGTTCCTCAAAATGCTCAAAACAGAAATACCATTTGACCCAGGATTTCCACTTCTAGGAATTTACCCCAAGAATGCAGCACTCCAGTTTGAAAAAGACAGATGCACCCCTATGTTTATTGCTGCACTATTTACAATAGCCAAGATATGGAAGCAACCTAAATGTCCATCAGTAGATGAATGGATAAAGAAGATGTGGTACATATACACAATGGAATATTACTCAGCTATAAGAAAAAAACAGATCCTACCATTTGCAACAACATGAATGGAGCTAGAGGGTATTATGCTCAGTGAAATAATCCAGGAGGAGAAAGACAAGTACCAAATGATTTCACTCATATATGGAGTATAAGAACAAAAGAAAACTGAAGGAACAAAACAGCAGTAGAAGCACAGAACCCAAGAATGGACTAACAATTACCAAAGGGAAAGGGACTGGGGAGGACAGGTGGGAAGGGAGGGATAAGGGCAGGAAAAAAGAAAGGGGGCATTAAGATTAACATGTATAGTGTGGGGAGGGCACGGGGAGGGCTGTGCAACACAGAGAAGACAAGTAGTGGTTTTACAGTATCATACTATGTTGATGGACAGTGACTGTGAACGGGTATGTGGGGGGACTTGGTGAAGGGGGGAGCCTAGTAAACATAATATCCTTCATGTAATTGTAGATTAATGATACCAAAATAAAACTAATAAAAAAAAGTGAAAAAAAAGAAATGAATCAAATAAGTAGGAGGAATTGATATATCCAAACTACTGAGAAACTTTAATTTTATGTCTTGAAAACCAGGTGTTCTTTAAGCTTCAAGCTGATTATGATCAGGAAGTGTTCAAATGCTGTCATTTGAAAATAATCCATATTTTTTTCATAATTATACAGAAAACAAAGTTTCATAGCATATGTAATTTGAAGACTTCAGATGACAAGAATAGCGATTAACATGAATATTCTCTCTGAAATTGAGGTGACACTGCAAGGGTCACACTAACAAATAAATTTGTGCAACCAGGGATGTGTTTGTGTGTTTTACATGCCTTCAATTCTCTGACATGCTCAGCTCACTTTGAAACTTTCACCCAAACTTATAAGAATGCAAAGAATGTGCAGTGTGTATTTTATTACCTCTGGCCATGTGAAAGTTTTAAAATTAAGCACAGGTGACCATTGTGATTTCACATTACACTCAGAAATGTCATATTTTCTAAAGAAGATGCCAAAAATCTGCAGGATCCATTTTCAGTGTATTCATGATTACAGGAGCTCCTTCTGTCTTGAAAATTCTAAGGGCTAGTATAGCATAAGCATTAAGGGGAAAGGAATATATATCTCTTATGGATGGAAAGAATCATTTATGGATCTTTTGTTGGTATATAGATTCCAACATCCTCCAGGGAGAGTCACAAATCTCCATAATGATCCTCTGTGTGCAATTTTGCATTTGATGTTCAAATTTAACTGACAGATGTGTAAAATCACAAATAATTGAATGACTCCCTACTGACTTCACAACTGTACCGCAGAAGCTGAGAAGTGTGAGTTAGTGCAGGGACAGTCAGCAAAAAACCATACAACATTGCCCATATCCAAGAGTAAGGCACTCATTTGTAAATATGAGCTTGGATTTATGCATATAAAACTACTTTTTTCCATGAGATGTAATTTTTAAGATATAATCTTTAGTTTAGGAAACTGGTCATAAAATTTTTAGTGGTTATGCTATGACTATTATGGAATTGAACAGCATCAAATCAACATAAATATGCTTTTTTCATTGCTTTTAGATTTTATTCTCTTAATTGCTTATGCTTCTTTTTTCCAGTACTCTACATATTCATTTTGAAATTAAATGGTGTATGACTTTTGTTTGAATTATATCAGTAATTCATTTTGTGTATGTTTTTAAATTCTTATTTATTCAAAACTGCAAGTCACCAGCAACTGAAATTAATCTAGAAGTAAATTTTGTTGACAATCTTCAGAATTTTGCCTTGTAACTTAAATGAACTTTGGAAATTTTGCATACCGATTGCTCTTCCTTTCCCTAGGTCATATCTGAAGGCTACAAATGGGTCCCTTTCCAATTGTGTTTATAATTTGGGGAAAAAGGAATAAATGATTCTGTTCCTCTTACGACTTCATGAGAGGCTAACTCTACTTCATGGAGTTACCTTCCTGCTTTAACAAGAGTATTATGTATACATTAGTAAAAACATGATCCAAAGAATATCATCTTTATCCATTAGATTAGTTATTCTATAAAAAGAGATGGAAAGAAGTTAAAAAGAAAGACACAAGCAGACTTTCCCTGCCACCAGAAATATACCAAGAAGGCAAAGATTGTGTATACGTATTTCCTTTATAGTTCAAGGAAAGGGTGTTTACATGGCCAAAAAAGGGTTTCCTTCTGATTTCCTTCAACCTATTGTTCTTTGAAAACATGTAGTCTATAAGCTGGTGGAGACTGCTTATTGTTGACCTTAAGTTCTTTCCTCCCTCTCTTCCTTAATAATAGACTCCCCCTTTTTAAGAGGGCAAATGGTTACCTGTTGTGAAGATAAGATTTTCCAGCCTTCCTCCCTGCGAAGGTGGGACCATGTTGCTAAGCTCTAGTCAGTGAGATGTATAAAAGTGTCATGCACTCATTAAAAACATTTGGTTATCACACATGACCCCTTGCTCCTTCTTTTTCCACATTTTTTTCTGGTATACAGATGAAATAATGGAGTCCCCAGCAGCCATCCTAGATAATGATAATGAAACTCACACTCAGGGATGTTAGGATGATGAATTAGAAGGAAATGGTGCTCCTGAATGTTGCAGAGTTACAATCTCAGCCCCCTTGTGCCAACTTCTGCCCTTCTTTATTTACATGAGAGAAAAATAAGCTTCTATTTTGTTAAAACTTATTTTGGACTTCACTATTTCCTGAACCCAAGTTTAACCCTAATGAAGTCAATGTCTAAGCTGCAGCCATCTCTTGGGAAAAAGCAACGTATTAAGTGAGCCCTGCTCTTACCTTCATAAAATTGCCTCCTGTGACTAAAAAATGCTCTAGGAACTGGTTGTGTAGACTTCATTTTGCCCTCAAAATGGTCTGCAAATGGTCGTGACAAGATCTACATTTGGCCCTTGAACAACGTTGGGGTTAGGGGCATTGAAACCTCAAAATCGAAACCCTGTGTAACTTTTGACTTCTTGAAACTTAACCACAAACAGCCTAACGTTGACCAGAAACCTTACTGATAACATAAACAGTTCATCAATGCATATTGTGTATATGTATTACATAGTATAGTCTTACAATAAATAAAGTCAGAGAAAAGAAATTGTCCTTTCCAAATTGTTGCAAATACACAAAAATTTTCCAATATATTTACTGAAAAAAACCCACATGTAAGTGGACTTGTGCAGTTCAAACCCATATTGTTCAAGAATCAACTGAACTTAAAACCAAGAAAACACAGCTGCACCGGAGGGGGCTGTAAAACAACCAGTCTGAACCACATAGAAGTTTCCTGAAATAATTTAACCATACAAATATGTCAAATTTGAATACAGAGCACTGTACTTTAAATTCCACAAAAATATTAAAATACAAAAAGCTGCCATTAATTTTCTAGTTTGGTTTAACTGGGATTGATTTTGAGTATATTCCACAATTTGCTGCCTACTTTTAAGTTTAGTTCTTAGAAAGGAAATACCCTCTTTAATATGTTCAAAATGTGAATTAAAATATTTTGAATATTTGTTGCAGCATTTTTAATGCAACTAGAAACATAGTGGCTATCACTGCATAACAGAAAACTTGAGAAAATCCCAAGTATGCTTTTAATTCATATGATAATTGATAAAAAAAATAGCATTACTATACCTTGCAAGTAGTAGAATTCATATTCCATTCTTATTATCACTCAACCATTCTTATTATCAGTCTAACCTGCTCGTTGGGGCCTCATCTGGAGGGCAGTCTTTTGCTGAGCATCCACATAATCATTATATTTCTGCATATTACAACTTCCCATTCTCTCTAGTCTTTCTTTTGGACTGCAGTCTTAATGTTCTCCTCAAAGAAAAGAGCAGAGAACCCAAGGAAGAAAGTAGAATACCTCAAGTGTAACTGCGCTAGTGTGCCAAATAATCTCTGTAGATAATCAGAAATGAAAAGTGTTGCTATTAGTAATAATTAAATAATTACATCCAGGATAGCAGGTGTAAACTAAGACTGTCCTTGACAAACTGGGATTTATGGTCACCCTAAATGGTACTTGCCCTCTAAGACAAATCTGTGACATTAAAACAATCACTCACTCGTTCACCCAGTAATGTTTCCAGTGCTGACTGTATGCTGTGAATAATAGCTCTGGGTCTTAGGAATAAAATGATGAACAAACCAGACAAGGCAAATGCTCAGTGATTTTTCATAATGGTGGAGGGAGAAAACAAATGTTATGCAACATTTGCTAATAATTTTAGATACTGATCAGGTGCACAACAAAGTAACACAGTTTAACATTGATAGAGTAAATGAACATGGAAAGTCAGACAGGAAAAGTACCATTTAAGCTCAAGTGTGCATGATAATAAACCATTTAAATGGAAATGTTGGAAAGCTTACACTAATACAGCAAATGTGCAAATTTACTGAGATAAGGGATGTGAGCTTTCTCTGTTCAAAGAACAGACAAAACTGGGAAAATTTAAGAAATTCAAAGATGTCCACTAACGTGAGTTTACAGTGGGCTTTTGGTTAATAATAGCAAATTGAATATGTTGACTGTTCTACCACTCAAAATAAATTAAGTCCAGTAAACACAGGGAACAATGAACTTGTTCTTATAAATTTCTTAAAAGCATTGGCCACAAAGGTTATTAACAGTTGGCCAAAGACTTTGACGAATGTATAAATGACAGAAAGTAGGTGTTTTCATGCTGAGAGTTCACAGTGGAAATTACCATTGTTTCCTAAATAGCCCCGTGTAGTTCTTGCAATCAAAGTTCTTAGGGAGGAAATGTAGAATATTTTGTAGGGAGCAAATATCAGACATATCTCTCACAGGGTCAATAATTGGAAAACAATATAGACAAAGGATTCAAGTTCTTTGAAGACAAAGGACTCAGTGATGATACACAGTGAAAACCCTCGTCAATGAGTAAGCCATCTGGGAAGCTTCCATGGGTCCTACTGGAAATTACACCACCTAATCAGGGTAATGGTCTCTGACGAGTCTTTCAGAAAAAACTGTTTGCTGTTTTCACATTTAAAAATGACCACTTTTCTCTCTCCTGGAGGCTCCTTCTAGCGATGTGCCTGACCAGCAGATGTAAGTAACTGCTAATGACACCAGCCAGTACCTAAGGGATAACAGGGAGGATGAATTGGAACTCAAGATATCCCAGGGTCAGTTTCCTGAGAATGTCACTTACCTGAAGGTTTTGCACTTTTAGCCTAATTGTTGACAGAATATATCACAGAAATATAATAATAATAATAATAATAATAATAATAATAATAATAATAAAACATACAAAAGAGCTGACATATTTCATACATCTATTTCATATTACTTGACATATTTCATATTATTCACTGTTCAGAGAGATTTCCATCATATTTATTTACCCCAAGGTTAAAATCAGAGATATGTTCTCTACAAAAATAACCTCTGTCTGAATATCGTGGATAAAATGAGAGTTCCTGTGACCAGGATTCTCACCAGGCCCTGATTCACTAGCTCAATGCACACCTGTGGGCAATACATGGCTGTTGACTCCATATTAAAGAGCTTTGCCCAGTGCTCTGGGCGCGACATGGTGGCAGGGCTGCAAGGCTGCAGGAGAGCAGAGCAGAGGCTGGAGTGGTGGCAGCACTGAGGACAGAGGCCCAAGAGGACGGTTGTGCGGGATGATTGTGCAGAGAGGCCCAGAGGACAGCTGTGCGGACAAAGGGGCCCAGAGGCAGAGACTGGTTTGCTGCATACAGACTCACTCTGAGTGAATGGGATTCTAGTGACTGACCTGCCACCTGGAAATAGAGTTGGGTATAACCCTTTCACCCCAAAGAAGATTTTACTGTCAATTTCTTTGGTCACACCGAATCCATAGTGAACTTGCCTGGGGCTGAAACCCATTGGCAAGACAATATCAATAAAGGTCCTGTTTGTTTTTGGAAGCCCTTCACAATTAGAAGAGACTTGGCTTGCCCCTCTCTGTCTCTAAGGAACATTTTGATGTTTATTTTTCATTTTAATTATTGAGATGTGAGAGGGGGCCATACAGTCACCATTTTCCTGGTCTGGTTGAATTCTGTCCGAGCTGAGTTTCCAGAAAGGAAGGTCGGCTGATGTATGACCAACACGTATGTATACTCTACAAACAGTAGAGTAAGTCTCTAAAGTACTCAGATATTATAATTGTAATGCAAATAAGATAAGAATGTGTACTAAAAATGCTTAAAGAAATGTAGAGATTGAGAGATGTGTGAGCAAGTGAAAGCAATGAAAATTATTAGACAAACTTGAAAAAGGAAAAGCTGGTCTCTTAGAAATGCAAAAAATATCTTGGAAATTATAATTCAATGAATAAAACAAATTGCAGATTAATCAGAGCTGGACAACTGGTTAAGTGGAATATAGATATCCACAAATCACCTGGAATACAACACAGAAGACACAGAAATAAAAGGAATTTAAGAGAGAGAGGGGAGACAATGGTGCCCATCTACCTTGCTCGTGGGGGCCTCAACTGCAGGGCAGTCCTTTGCTGAGCATCCACATAACCATTATATTTCTGCATATTACAACTTCCCATTCTCTCTAGTCTTTCTTTTGGACTACAGATAAAAGTGAGAGGCAGTGGGTTTTAAGGAAAAAAGGGTTTATTTTAAAGACAAAATCTTATCTATTCTGTCAAAAGTTAAGGAAGCAAAGGCTGAAGGGAAGCTTGAAGATAATAGAAATGCTGTTACCCGGGGACAGCACAATGGCGCTGGTGAGGAAATCTACAGAAGATCGTTGCCTCATTTTTGGTGGTGGACATGGAGTTCCTGTGTGATAGCTGATAGTCAAGAAGAAAAGATGCATGTGGTTCCCAAGCTGGCAGGGTCAGCATTCTAGATGGGCGTGCTATAAAACAGAATGCTAGGTCCCAACTCTGGGCTTTCTCACTCAGTAGGTCTGTGGTGGGAGAATTTGCATTTCATATAATTTCCAGGTGACGCCGATCCTCCTGGCCTGGGAACCACTCTTAGAACAGCTGCATTAGACAGGTAAGCAGAACCAGCAGCATGAGTGCAGCAGGACCCTATTAGAGATGCAGCATGTCAGACTCCACTCCACCTCTACTGAATCAAAAGCTATATTTTTCGTGTTATTTTTAAATACACTTTGTATAATATCTTTTTCTTCTGGAATAGTTTTAGACTTACAAAAAAGTTGTGAAGATAGTACAGAGAGGTCCCATATGTCTCACACCCAGTTTCCCCTATTGTTAACATCCTATATTAGTGTAGAATGTTTGTCAAAATTAATGAACCAGTATTGTGCAGTAACTAAAGAACTTACGTCATTCACATTTCCTTAGATTGTTCCTGATGCCCCAGCATCCCAACCAGGACAGGACATTACATTATATTGAGCTTTCATTGTCTCCTTAAGTTTCTGTTGGGTGTGACAGTTTAGCAGACTGTTATTTTTGATGACTTGAGAGTTTTGACTAGTACTGGTCTGCTACTTAGCGGTACATCCCTGATGTGGAATTTACTTTATGTGTATCTCATGAGTAAACTGGGGATAGGAGTTTTGGGGAGAAAGATCAGAGATGAACTGACATTCTCTTCATGTCATGTCAAGGGCACTGACTAGCAACCTGACTCATCCCTTTTATATTAACCTTGATTGCTGGGCTGAAATAGCATTTGTCAGGTTTCTTGACTTGTTACTTTTTTTCCTTCTTTTCATACCCTCCGCTATGGAATGAAGTCACTCTGTACCACCCACACTTTGTAAGGCCAGACTATACCTTATGTTCTTGGGGGCAGAGTGTCTACAAAGATGCTTTGTAAATCTTTTGCTTTCAGCGTTGGGATTTGAGCAATTATTTCTGTGTAATATTAAGGAAAATGTAGATTGACTACTTTATTTCTGCTCAACAATTCCCATAAATCTGATTATTAATGCCTCCAAGAATCTTGTACAACTAATGTGTGTGAGTGTCCTGCCAATGGGTTTCATCCATGGGCACGTTCACTACGGATTCAGTGAGACTGAGGAATGACAATGGAAAGTTCTTGGGGTAAAAGGTTTATTACTCGGCTTGTTCTCCTGTAGATAGGTCGAGCAACAGATTTACATTTGCATCTAACAGTTTGCAGGTCTGTAATCCTCCTTCATGTCTGACTGCCTAGAGCACTGGGCAGATATCTTTATATAGTGACTCAGTCAGTAACAGCTTACTGTCCACAGGTGCAGAAACAGTAGCATAGTAGTAGGACAGTTACATTGTCAAGTAGTTTAGGGTCAGGTGAGCATCCTGGCTATAGGAACTTGAATTTTCCCCCACAGTGACTTGATACTTTAAAGCATGTGGACTCCAGTAATATTTGAAAAAAAATCTTTAGATTGAACAGCTACCTGTTTGGAAGTGAATCTTAATTGGAAGTTAATGATGCCTCCTAGTAATTTTACTATTTTAGCTGAACCTACAAACAGGTACAGCCCAGATAATAAGAACTATAACTCATACAGTTCAAGTAATCTTCCCAGGCCCAGCTGGCCCACGCCTGCAAAGCCAGCTGTGGTTTGTTTGCTCTCAGAATCAATGTCAGGATTGCATCATTAGGCTTGAGTTTTATAGAGCGACTGTCTCACCTCTCCACCCTGCTTGTTTCTAACTGATAAGAAATAAGGGAAGTTTGAAGTACCAGGACTATTCAGAGTTTGCAGAGAATAGGAAGGGTCTTTCTATCTCACAAATCAAGTTGAAGAGCCTGGTAATAATTACCCACCATTCTCAGCAGTGAAGACAAAGAATGGTTTGTAGTTCCTGCTTTGGGTGTCAGGGTGGCCTTTCAGGAATACTCACTACAAGGAAGAAAAATGTTGAAGGGAGTCTGTTACTGATTCATCAGAAAAACTAGTAAAACCTATTGTCTGCTTTTAAGTTAAAGCACATATCTTAGTAAAAATATGTGGTATTTTGGGCTCAAGACATAAAGAGTGGGACAAGAAATAAAGTTTCCTCCCACTTCATCCCAATGAAGACTGGATGGAGTGAAAAAGCCATTCCTATATAATTTGAAGGTAACACAAAGCAAGAATAAACAAAAGGAGTTCAACAGACAGACAGAAGGTAATAATCCATCCTGTAAAATATAACTGTCATCATCACAGTACTTGAGACATTTTAACAATGTATTTATAATTAGGGCTAAAAACAAGGATTGGTCATAACATTTGAAAGTAATATAATTTTTAATATTAAATTTAAATTGTAATATCTTGATATATAATAGCTATAAATGATCTCAAGATAAATAGCATTTATATAGCATTTATATAATAAGTGATAGAAATAAGAATACATGTGTTTGACAAATGAAAATTATAGAGAAAACATGGATATTTTTAGAGTATATGAAATTAATTATAATCAAAGTAACACATGTAAAACATTCAATAATTCATAATATCCTTTCGGTATTGCAAACATTCTGGTCTGCCTTTGCCTCTGAAATGACGTTGACCAAGCATGAAGGGTTGTGTATGGTAGGAGAGTGAATATTGGCATGCAAAGAAAATATGTAATTACCATCACACACAGATACAAATGCAAGTATTTTCAAAGCTCAGTTGGAACTCCCAGAAAGGGAATATCCTTGAGTAAATGGTATAAGGTGAAATTAAAATAAGGGATTATATATAATTAAGTGTATATACACATGTATTACATATATACACATGGATACATAAGTATATGTATGTGTGTAGTATATACATTTGTATATGTATGTGCATATATCAAATGCACAGTAAATGGGAGAATGGAACATGGTTTTACAAAGAAAAAAATGGGAAAATTTCTAGTACAGGAGTCCCCCCTTAACCAGTCTCACTTTCCACATTTTCAGTTACCCGTGGACAACCAGTCAACTGCGGGGCAGAAGCAGATGATCCCCCTTCTGATGAAGCATCAGAAGAGTAATAGGAGCCTAACACTATGTCACAACGCCAACATATTCACCTATTTTTAACCTATGTTTAAGTGTACAATTTCCTAGAGATAATGTTGCGCAGCACTCACCACTATTTGCAAAATTTCTGTAACCCCAAATGGAAACTCTGTTCATGTAGCAGTAACTCACTATTCCCTCCCTCTGTGTCCAGTCCTGGTAACACTACCCTAATTTCTTTATACATTTGCCTAGTCTAAATATTTAATATCAGGAGAATCATATATTTTTCATTTTATGTCATTTTGTTTATTTCACTTTGCATGATTCTTAAAAGCTTCATCCTCGTTGTAATGTGTTCAGAATTGCATTGTTTTTATGGCACAAATTCCACTGCATGCATATGCCAGTTTATTTACTCACCTGTTGATAAATAGGTGATACCATCTTTCAGCTATTGTGAGTAATTCTGCTATGAACATTGATGTACATTTATCTGACTCCCTGTTTTCCACTGTTTGGGATATTTACTAAGAGAGAAATTGATGGGTCATAAGGTAATTTTATGTTTAATTTTTTGAGGAACTGTCAAGCTATCTTCCACAGCAGCTGCACCATTTTACATTTTATGTAAAATGCAAAGTATGAGTGTCCCATATTGCCCACATACTTGTCGACATTCATCTCTATTTTTTTATTGTAGCTATCTTAGTAAGCGTAAAATGGTATCTCATTGTGGATTTTTATTTGTGCTTTAATGATTAATGTTGTTGATCAACTTTTTATGTGCTTATTGACTATGTGTATATTTTCTGTGTGTGTATACATATTTGTTGAATAAATGTCTATTCAAATTCTTTGCCTATGTTTTTTTATTAAGTGGGTTGAGCTTTTGTTATATTCTCAAAATTAATCACTTAAAAGCTATATAGTTTGAAAATATATTCTTTCACTGTATGGATTGCCCTTTCAACTCTCTTCATAGTGTTCTTTGATGCCTCAAATTTAAAATGAGATAAAGTAAATTTATGTGTTTATCTTATTTAAAATTTCGTCAAGTTCAATTTATGTGTTTTACCTTTTGTTGCCTGTGCTTTAGGTATCACATTTTGGAAACCATTTAGGTTTCAAAATTATGCAGATTTCCCCAAAGCTTATTTCCTTAGCTCTTAATTTTATGCCTTTAATTCATTTTGATTTTATTTTTACACACATAAGGTCAGGATTCAACTTCATTCTTTTGTGTATACATATATATCCAGTTTTTTGAGCACCACTTGTTGAAAGTGTTCTTTCTCCAGAGAATAATTTTGGTGCCCTTGGTACAAGTCAATTGATTATAGATGTGAAACTTTGTTTTTGGTCTTCTTACCCTATTCTACTGGGCAATATCTCTAGCTTTATGGCAATACCACACTGTTTTGATTACTGGAGCTTTAAAGTAAGTTTTGAAATCAGGAATATGAGTCCTTCAACTTAGTTTTTTTTGCAGATTGTTTTGGTTATTCTGTGTGCCTTGCAATTTCATATGAATTTGAAAGACTTTTTTCTCTTTCTGCAAAAAATGTAAATGGGAATTTGATAGGAATTGCACTGAATCTTTATAATTCTTTTGGTAGTATGTACTATTAATAACATTAAGTTTTCCAGTCCATGAACACATGATGTCTTTCCATTTATTTAAGTCTCCTTTAATATCTTTTTGCAGTTTTGCAGATTTCTGTGTACAAGTCTTTTGCCTCCTTGGTTAAATTATTCCTGAAATTTTATTCTTTTTGATGTTATTGTAAATGTAATCTTTCTCCACCAGAATGACAAATGATAAAAAGTAAACTCAAAGATACATTCCTAGGAAGGTTGATCAGAAATAGATGATAGAAGACATATATAACCAGTACCAGGAGTGAAAATTGGAAATTAGCTACAGATGCTGCCAAAAGTAAAACATAACTATATTATGAACAATTATTTTATTAATGAAATAAAATTTAGCTTCTAATAAGCAATAATAAAATACGAAATAGAAAAGACATAAAACCTTATAACTATAAGGAAATTGAATATATTAATTCAATTATAAAGTAATTGAATAATAAATAATTAATTCAATTATAGGCATTTATATTAATTCTTTCATGACAACATAAAAAATCTTTAACACAAAGAAAATTTCAGGATCATATGATTTCAACTGATAACTCTGAAAATATTAAAGGAAAAGCAAGACAGCTAACTTATGAACTCTTGGAGAATACAGAAAAATAGGGAATACATCACAAGTCATTTCATGAGGCTTACTCAACCTTTATGTTAATAACTGACATGGCATTATAGGAAAGCAAGTTATAGGCAACTCTAATTCAAGAACATAAATGGAAATCTTAAGCAGAATTTTAGCAAGCTGATAAAAAAGTACATCATAGCCTACTTGGTTTAATCTCAGTAACACTGGATTGATTTTTATATTACAAAATCAATTATTGTAATACATCTCAGATATAGCAGGGGAGAAAATATTGCATCTGTCATATACAATGCAGGAAGGCTTTTATTAAAAAACATACACTTGTGATTAAAAAATACCCCTGGCAAATTAGAAATGAAAGTGAACTTCCACAACTTGAAAAAAGGTATCTCCAAAAGCCATTAACAAATGTCATATTGTGAAATGAATATTTTACTTGAGATGAGGAAAGAAAAAAATGCCACCAATGATATTTCTATTGGACAATGGTTCAGAGGTTTTGGAGACTGTCTAAAATGCTTATCAGCTTGCTCATTATTATTTTACCACATATAAAAATCATACTTTACTATATATACTTTTACTATATATTTACACATTTACACATTTGCGGCAAATAATAGCATTTGTTTATGGCTTATATTTGCTTTACATAGATGAACTTGCTCCTTACATATTCTTCTGCACTCCTTTTTCTCGAACATATGTTTGAGACATACATTCATGTTGTATATAGCTGTTTTACATTCGGCTCCATTGGTGGAAAGTATTTCTTTAATATATAGCACTTTATTTTTCCATGCTACTGTTGATGGAAATTTGAGCCATTTTCAGTTTGGGACTTTAATAAACAACACTGTTATGAATGTTTCTGATACCTTGGTGCATATATGCAGGAGAGCTAACATGAATTTAGAGTACCAATCTTGAACTGGAATTGCTGTGTCATATCATATGTGTGTTATCAGCATTATCAAACTCTTTCCCAAAGTCACTGTGCCATTTTTCTTTACAGCAAAGTGGGAGAGTTTCATTGCCCTACATGGTATAACTTGTAGCATTTATTATACTCAGAATTTTTAAATAAATTATGTCAGTCTTAAATCCATTAAAAATATTTATTAGCCACTGAATATGCCTTTTCTGAAGTATCTGTTTAGGCTTGCTCATTTTTATTTTTTCATTGTCATTATTAATTTGAATTGTAATATAAATAAAACCTTGAGTTTCATATAGTTATATTTATAAATTTTTTCCTTTATGATTTATGTTTTGTATGCTCTTTAAAAAATTCCTCCCTAACTCTAAAGAAGTTCATAATAATATTAGCTAAATTAACTACTTCAATCTTTTTTTCCATTCACACTTAGACGTTTAATTTTTGTAAATTATATGGTGTAGGACAATTTCATTTTTACATGGATATTAAGCTATATAATCCCCATTTACTAAAAGATCTATTCTTTCTTCATTCTCTTCCATCACATATCTTTCACATATCAAGTGTCCAGACTAGTACAAATCTATTTTGGGTTTTTTTTTTTCTATTCCAATGTCTGTTTTCCAAAGCCTGTACCACTTATACATTGTCTTAAACACTTCTAACTGTGTAAAAAGTTAAGATAACTTGTAGATGAACTCCTTTTACATTTTCTCTTCAGAAACACCTTGCTTTTTCTTATCTTTGTATATGTCAATTGTATATTAATTATACTGTATATGAATAAATTTGTCCAGTTCAACAAAAACTGTTTTGTGATATGATTGGGATTACATTGAATCTACACATAAATTTGTGGAGAATTACTAGCTTTGTTAGATGGGATTTCAGGAACTGTGAAGGGTCTGAAATACTATTCTACATGTAAACTATCTTTAGCCTGCCAGTTTCAGTTTCACAAATGTTGGCCTAAGAAACAAATATATTCATTTTACTGAACTATAAGCCTGACTAGCCTTTGCCCAAGAGGGAGATATTATCTCTCTTACACTGGACAATAAACAAGCCTTCCCTTTGCTCAGGAGGTAGACACTCTATTTCTGTCTCCGAAGGCTGTTAATGATATAAACATTATTGAAAAGGTATTCCAGGAAAAATAGGTTTATAACTATTCTGCATGAAAAATATGCAGGAACATGAAAGAGCAATTAAGAATTACTTTACCAAAGGAATCTCTCTATCCATGATCATAGTATATCTTAATTTTTGCTTATTTATAGTCGACTGTATCTAGATTTAGAAAAAATACTATCTCTAGGAGAAAAGAAGGGAATTCTTATGTGGAGAGTCTTCTAAAGGATTTCCTGGGTAGAGGCAATTTCCTATATCTGGATCTTCCTGTTATGTACATAGGCATTCTCTTTATAATTAGTCCTTAAATTATGCATCTATATCTTAAAAAATTTCTTTTTGTACCTTATATCTTATTATAAAATGTTTAAAAATGTCCTTAAAATATGATTAATACAACCCAATAGAAAACAAGACAAATTTGGACTTGAGCTAACCCATGGCTCTGTTTCATCTTTTGTTAGTATTTTTCTATCTCTGTTTTTTTCTCTTCTCCTAGGGCATGGCTCTCTGTGGGCCACAAACTGAGATTCTGGAGTTTGGGGAATTAATTAATCACAAGTATTCAGTAAGCACACATTCCATTTGTATGTCTGATTAAAAGAAAAAAAGAAGTGAAAACCATGATTCTTAAGTTCTTTAGACAAATGGATTTTAGACATGAGTGTTTTTGTTGATAGAGACTTTAAGATACTGGTTTTTTTGAAAAAGAAAGTGAATATAAAAATGTAATATATACCTTTCTTATGTATAATTCTAAAAGGTTCACATACCTTCAGAAAAACATGTACAAAACACCAGATGAGGGGCATAACCAGCAATGACTGTGTGGTTCAGAGCAATGAAGGGTCAGAAAAATCTAGCACTTTGCATAATGTTTTATGGAGGAGATGAATCCTGCATGACAATTAAGATGAAGGAAAATGTAGAGAATGGAGAGACTTTCTCAATGAAAAGAACAGATAGAGAAAGGGCAGGAAAGTGAGAAAAAATAAAACTGCTTTAGGCAATGGGGATGAAACTAGATGGAGAGGTCAATATTGAAGTATGTACTTCAATTTAAAAATCTTATACAAAATATTACTCTCCTTGATAATAAATAATCTTGGTTTATCTTGGGAAAAAAATTGAAGTATCAAATAATGTGGAAGGACTGATCATACAGAGGTAAGAGCACTGTAGAAAAATAATCTGTACTCAAGAAACAGTATTCAAAGGGGGTCAAGAACATCGTTAGTGGAAAAGGGGATGTTTAGATTGGGTCTTAAAGTAAAACTCTGGAAGGTAAAGACAAGTGGATAAAGCATTGTACACAGCAGGTGCAACAAGGATGCATTCTCCATATATATGGGAATTTTAAAGCAGTTTGATAATGTTAACATATAAGGCACGTGCCAACGCATAGTGGTAACGAAGTGGACTAGGAAGTCATAGGGGTACTTGCATATCAATTATTGCATTTAGAGTTTATTTTGTGAAACGTATGTAGAAAGAGAAATAAAAATCAGTGCTGACCTCAATCAAGAAAAAAGAGTCTTGAGTAAGATCACTGAATGCTTGTGTATTCATTTGTTTTACCACTACTTCATGCAGAAAATATTTGTAATGACTTATAAAAATGCATAATACTGTACTTTCTATAATTAAAAAAAACAAGGAAACATAAAAAAAGAAACAGGAAAGTGGAAGGAAGGAATACAAAGTTAAAATGTAAAATCAATTAGGGATAAGGACAGAGTTCAAAGTTTACATAATATATTCCTGCATGTCAGTAAAATTAAGAAGATTAGCTCTTGGTTTTCCAAAGATGAAAGAAATAAAAATTAGTAAATAAAGTCCATAAAATATATGCAGATTTGTTTATTTGTTTAAATTTATACAAATTAAAGAAAAAACACCCCAACATTTGGAATTCAGATATAGTTGATACAGATACTTTGTATTAGTTGAAAGAACATATTTGGCCTGTGGTTACTATGAAGCACATTAGTGAATTTTTGGGGAGCCTACTTCCTTGTCAACCTTTTTAATGGTCAAGTTCTGTTTGGTTAATAGTCTATGAGAGCTTAAAATTCTGTAATGTCGTCCATGTAGATGTAGAACTAGTGGAAGGTGCAAATTTCCAAAATTTATTGCAATAATCTGTAATATGAGTTACTATTTTAAATACATATTATTTATTTAACTATCCTTTTAAAACTGTTATAGTCAAATTTATACTTAGAGTATTTCAAAATGATCACTGAAAATACAGAGTTTTGTTGCCCTGAATAAACACATTTTTAACTAAACTTATTACAAGATGTCTATCAAATGGTAGTGTTTAGATTACTGGAAATTTTAATCTACTTATAGATTTATGTGCCCTTTTCTGATAGTGGATGTATTATTTTGGCAATTGTTAGATGAATGAACAGTAGTAAAAACTGTCAAACATTTCACACATATTATTTTTATTAAAATGAAAATGGAATGGTTTGGAAAGAAGAGTGAAGACAGCAAGCAGTTACGTGAAGGGAAAGAACATCCAAAGATCTCATTACATTTTCTGTATAAGGATGCTTGCTTTGGGGGCCATTGGATACACTCATGACCACTACTTTCCCTTTATTACAGTCATAAAAAGCAACTGAAGCTCATAAAAAGAAGCTGGTAGATTTGTAAAAGATGTAACAACTTGTCACAGAGATTTCTACAGGGCCGTCTAAGGAAAATATCCCTTCCAAAGCATAGCTAGGAGCTGTTTATGTTGCAACTGCCTACTTGGTTACAGTAAACTGAGTATCGCTCCCATCATCTAGGCTGCCAGAAGGAGACCTGTTCTCTTTGACTTTTCACTCAGCACCAGTCAGCAGTGTATGCATGGCATATGAGAATTCACTGCTTGCAAAAAAACAGTATCTGTTCCTGAGATGAAAGTCAAATTATACATATTTTTGCAAAATATTTAATGTCATAAAGTTATTAATTTGCACCTGTTTTATAGCAATTCTGGACTAACACATGACAGAAGTAGCAGCCACTTCCATGTTGAGGTTTAACTCTCTTTGCTATTATAACTTGTTTTGCCTGAAATGTTCACACTATTTAATTTGACTTTTACTTTTAATGCGGACAAGAACCATGTAAATGTTATACTGTTACCTAGGAGCTAAATATTTGGCTAACATCAGCTGATAATAAATTCACCAAAATTAGCTTTTTAAGTTTCCAAGACATGAATTAACCCTTTAAGATTATATAAGGTGGCAGAAGCATCATTGAGAGGTATTTAAAAAAATTTCCACTTTACTTATTCAACTTCCAGAATCTTGGAAGGAGTTCAGAAAAAGTAGAAGGAATAAAGAAAAATCTAAGTAGGTATCAGGGCTAAACAACTCTGAAATGGAAGAGAGAAAGAGCTAGAGAGAGTCAGAGAGAGACAGAGGCAGAGATAGAGATACAGACTGATTGGAGGGTTTACAAAGAGAACTTAGCCAGGAGAAAATGTCGTAATTGCCACATCCCCCTAGAAGCACCCAACAGTGGTTTAAGACATGTGGTATATCTCTTGTAAAATGCCACAAGGTCACTAGCCAACTTCTATGATTCATCCAATAACTGTATTGCTTTCAGTTCTCTACTCCATCCACCACATGTTTTTGGCTTGGGCTATAACAACAGCTGAATTTGGAAGTGACTACCAGCAATATAACGCCTTCAAAATGCATGTGGGCTTTTGGCCACATGAGGAATTCTATGAAGCAAGAATGTGGAAATCCAGCAATAAGAAAATAAGAAGGAAAAGAGCATGTCGTCTCCCTTTAAGAACTCTTCCCCTCAGTTACACCAGTCCAGGTCTTCATTCACACGTTTTATTACTACTTGTTTATATGGCTGTGACTAAAAGCAAGGGAAGCTGAAAAAGTGGCTTTTTATATTCTGTAACTGTAACCCAGCCTGGCTTCAGGAGTTTTAATAATAAAGAAAAAGTAAAATATATTGGAACATTCCTTATAGTCTCTATTATATCACCTAAAAATATATTATTTAATGTGCTTCAGCTCATCTTTCATTGTAACATCCTATCACACTAATTTACAAAGCGTTGGGTATACTTTTTGTTTAAGGGTTTTGTTTCTTATTCATTTAAGCAATTCACATATCTGCTAAGTCAGTGTTTTCCTAGTATAAGAGATATTGCTCATAATAAACCTGTGTTAAAGATATGCTTTAGGAATGAATAAACTCCAATGAACATCTTAGCTTCATGTAATGAACAAGTAAGTAGGGTCCCACACTGTTTTGGTTTCCATAAATCATGATAAACACAGATATAAACTATGTGAACTATGTAAGCTGAAATTCTGGATTTCCCCCAAATTAGCAATGTTGAGACCTGATTTCCAGAAACAAATTTCTATGTTTCTCACATAAGCAACCCAAATTAATAGACAGTCAAAGATTTAAACATTGACACCTCCAGGACAAACCACTGTCCATCTGTACAACACCTCCAAAATGCAGTGGGGCCTTGTGACCACATGACTACATGTGACTAAAGGATGGGCATGCAGAGAAGATTTTTATTTCCTTTTATTTTTAACCCCCTCATAATGGGGAATTCAATACAAGTCTCTATTCTCGCAGATTTACATACACTGAGGACAGCATTAAAACCAAATTTTGGTGCTCTTTTTGGGATAAACATTGAGCTTCAGTGATATATTCTGAACTGTGATAAAGATTAAGTTCATTATACTTTTGGAAGTCTGGTGTTAGACAAATTGATGTTTAAGCCCAACTGAATGCCAGTGAATAAAAAAATACCATGTTGACCTCAAGAGATAGGGCCCATTCTGGCATCTCTCCCTATCTTTTTGTTTTTTTTTTTTTCTGGTTTACGTTATTATTAATAGTAACAGTATTGGTATGGTTCATTTAGGGCTCTATAGGATCAGAATCAAGATTCTAAAAAATCGTTGTCACTATTTCTTTTCCAATTGGTTGAACCCTTAATTTTTAATTGTAAATCCCAAACAGATTTGATAGCACAGTCTCATTCTATAGTGCAATATACACAGAGACACACATACACAGACACACACATAAAAATCAATTTTTATTTCATTTATAACAGATTAAAAATACATAATTCACCAGACAAACTCCTTGACCAGTATCAGTCATTTCATCTAACAACTTTCAGAAGTTGACTTTGTAGTCCCTTGTGTTAAAATAGTCTGCCACTCCGCATGAATTCTCTTAAAGCAAATACCTGAGACTTCTGAAGCTATTACACCTCCACAGATTTCTTTGTAATATCATATTTGTTACTCTAGCATCATGATAATTCACATTTGTTTACACACATTTATTCCATATTCAGTTACATTATAAATGTGTATCATATTTGTATCACAAAACTTTCTCTATTTTATTCATTACTTTGTTTACCAACTTCACATTGTTTACAGTAAGGTGCACCCCAGGATCGCCATAGAACATTCCATTTTTGTTATACAAATCTACAATAAGTGCAGTGATTATGTGTAAATAAGGAAAAATAAAAATGACAAAATATTAACCATGACATTTACTTTTTAATTTATATTTTCTAGGAAAATAGGAAATAAAAGTTTAGTAAATATAAACTCTTTACCCAGTTTTCTTAAGAGTAAATGGGAATAGGTTTATGTAATTTTAAATTTGCCAAAAAAACTTTTGAAGAATTAAGTAAATATTTTATCATTATGATAGATAGCTGTGATTGGGCCTAGTGAAGGGGAAATAGACTGTTTACCCAACTAAATGTAGAACTAATCAAAAAATAATAAAGAAAAACTAATAAAGACCCTAATATCACCTATATTTTTGAGAAAAATGTAAGTTTAGAATTATCTAGTGTGAGGGGAAAAAATATGATCACTCAATTCCTAGTGTAGTCTTTGGAAAATTCTGCAGAAAAAACTGAGTTTATAGAATAGACTGGCTTACCAACATAGTACTTCCCACATGTAAGTAGAGGGTAGAAAGGAGAGTGGAAAAGACAAATTCACCCAACATGTAGGACTTGTGATAAACCAGTTCTAAACAATTCAGAAATGTAAACAACATTGCTCACTTACCAGAGAACTAAGTTTTGTCTAGAGAAATGAATGTTGGGACTCAAGCTTATGGGTGTTTAAAGAAAACCTCTTTTTATGAACATTGTTAGTAGAAGAGATATTTCCCCTAATAACAATGGTTACTAGGTAAAGTGTAGTCATATATCTTTCCATGGTATTAAAGTGATATGGACTATTATTATTATTTTATTTTGGTAAGAAATTGAGTAATTGCTATAAATTAGAAAAAGAACAAAGGACAATTGGTAAAAGCAATTTAATTCATGTGAGTATAGATTCTATTAGCTAAACCTCTTCTTTCTCTTCCTCCTTTTTTTTTTCACTAGATACATAGTTCAGATCATTTGTTACCTTAAAGTGGAAGGCTCCAGAGATAGCTTCTTATGAATACTTCTTGAAAGATCTTTGAGGTCAAAAAAGTGATTTAACCTCAGAGATCAGCCTCAAATTCTGTAGAGTGCAGAAAAAGAAAAGTGTAATTTAATTTCTAGGACATTCAGCAGCAAGGGATTTCAACAGCTATAGGCCAACACATGATTTGTGTTGTAATAACCAGTCATGAAATCCAAATATTTTTGAACTATGTTTAAATGTGTTTCATTCAAAATCTTTTAAATAGGCTTGGTAGTTTCTTTTGTAGCAATTATGCCACAACACTCACACAAATAAACACACGTACATGTACTCACATGAATAATGACTCAAAAAATTTTTTAAAGATGTTGAATGTATGGATGTCAAGTCAATGGAGTATGTGGTTTGCAAAAATTAGAAAAATAGGTCATAAGAAACTATAGCTATATTTATACAGTTCTTACTAATTCTTGCTACTGGTTCAAGTTTTGATATTATCTTTTATTTACAAGATAAACATTTTTTTTTGCAAATGGACAGTCTACTTCATACATATACTCAAGGACTATCTTTATTTTTAAAAATGTTTTATTAAGGTATCATTGATATACAGTCTTATGAAGATTTCACATGGGCAGCGTGTGGTTACTACATTCACCCATATTACCAAGTCCCCTGCCACTCCATTGCAGTCACTGTTCATCAGCATAGTAAGATGCTATCGAGTTCAAGGACTATCTCTTAACTTCTATTGGCTGAACCCTGAATATTCTGCATGTAATACATATGTGAATGCTGTATCAAGAAATTTTCAATCTGATTTCAAATAGTAAAAGTGAAAAATGTGTTTGCCTCAATGAATATATATTTTAGCTTTTAGCAACACTTCTGCATATAAGTGCTCTGGTTTTATAGACATAAAAATGAAGTTGAAATAAATATGATAATTTCTTAAAAAAATATGCCTGCTTGCTGGCAGCTAGACATATATCAATATTCAATTTACTCTACATAAGAGTATTAACAACTGTGTTTTGTTATATTGGTGACCAAAAATTGAGACAAAATTTCTGCAATTAAGTGACTATGAATGAAATAACAGCCAGTGATTTATGAGGCTCTTGAGGTTCAAGTTTCTCAACAAAAAATAAGAAAAGCAGAAGATATCAGACAGTTTAATCTCTACTTTTTAAGTTGCAGAAACACAGAAAACTTTTCCTCAGTGGCTACCTTAATTGGAATTGTTATATCTAAAATACTCTAGCATTAGCACACTGTTGGAATTGAAAATGTAAAACTGGAGATTAAATGATTTTGAAGATTCCTTCAAGCTCATATTCTATTTTGCCTATTATTTAAGAACCAGATACGTTAATGTTGATAACGAAGATGTTTAAGCTAATATTTTATGTAAACCGGAACAAACATTGAAAAAAACATGCTAATTGCCACATTAGTTGTAAATACATATGGATGGAAAATGCAAAGAGTTCTTATTCGTATGGGAAAAAAGAAACCTACATAATGCAATATACAAGACTCCTGACATGAGATATAAAGAACACCAATTAAAATACAAAAACACAATAAAACAAAACCCAAAGAAGTGGAGTGCTGGGAAGATACAAAAAGAGGAAAGGCAGATGTTTGAACACACCAGGTTCCAAACTCTATCCCTATGCTTGTGTTTTAACATAACCTGCTATTGACTAAGATTTTTGTTTATTTCTTAAAAGGGAGTGTAGTAACTCTCAATCTAAGGAACATTATGAACAAGAAATGAAGTTGACAAAATGTTTTCATGAAATACAATATTTTGAGCACCAGCTTAGAGATGATAGAGTGGCCTCCCTTGAAACTGGGGAGCACCAAACATTTCATGGCATTAATGCTAAACAAGACTCCAGACACTTCTAAAGTGAGATTTAATCTACTGTACAAATTCTTTATGTGCCTTCTTTTAATATAGTATGAAATCCATACAAGAAAATTACTTACCATATGGGGTTCACAGGCAATTTCCAGTACATGTGGGTTTTCTTGTTCATTTAACTTATGTAAAAACTTGTACATAAGGCATTTTTGTTGATTCACCAAACTTCTGGCCAATGGAATTTATAAATACGAAGCATCTTCACAAAATCATGGTACAATAAAAGTTATTTTTCAACTCCCTCTTTCCTGTATCTTATTAATAAGAAAATGTTGAAACTTTTGAGAATGATGACAGATACACAGTTTTGGAGTGGAGGTAACATATCTCCACAGTAAAGATATATGCTTATTATTGCACATACCAAAATAGTGTTAAGATTTATTTAGGAGAGATTCCATCTCCATACACTCTACTCTAGAGGACTTTCTGCACTGATTCCATCATGATTTTTGATATGCTTCAAGACATCCAAAATAAAATCTTTAAAAATGGTTTATCCAAAAATTTTTAAATATGCACAATAGCTTCTTTTGCAGCCATTGTGAATATGTGTGTATACCCACATATGTATGATGCATGTGGGAACACACACACATATATACACACCTTCACACATATTCATATTCATATATTAATTTGAGTGACAATTCAAAAGTTTAAAGGAGAAATGATATATATGAAGTTCCACAGCCAGGAAGAAAATGAATTAATGATATCAGTTTATATAAAGTTCATTATAATTCCACCTCCAAGTATCTCCTGGAGGCTCTTGTATTAGATTATTATATGACAACTTTCAAACTGCTCCATTTTTGAGGATTTACAAACTCCCTAAATAATTGAAGAAATCGGAGAAAAATTAAGGTGTAAACCAACATCTGAAGTCTTGTGGGAATAAAAATACCAGAGGATAGTTAAAAAGTTTCAAATATTACAAATAGAGTGGTATTTCCAAAAGTACATTAAATAACAATCATAAGTGTTTTCTGTAACAAAAGGAGTCTGTACACAAAAAGAAATAAAAGGAAAACAAAATCATAAAAATCATTGTAGTGTTTATTAGACAAGTATAGATGGATAGATGTAAATATAAATGTACATACAGATATATCTTTGCTAAAATCCATGGATCAGTGGAACTGTGTTGGATAAAGTGAAATAGCTTTCTCATGGTAGATAGAAACTTAAGAGAGTTTCCACTTGGAATCCTTTAATATTCTGTTTCACACAAGCTTTATCCCTTTTAAACATCACCTTCAACCAACCTATTTAGGTAACTGAAAGTACATTTTATTTTCCTTAAGTTATTAACATTTGGGCTCATTTAAGCATTTTAGAGATAATAAAAAGGAATGAAGAAATACATGATTGTGTCTATCATGTGAAAGAAAACACTAAATTGTGATCATATTCTTTGTCTTGGAACAGAAATACAAATAAAAGTATTTTTTATCTCTGATCTCTAGCTGGCATACCAGCACTGTCTTTTTATCATCATCTTAACATGAAAAGTTTCTTTTTATGTGAAAAGGATAATAAAATCTTTATAGAGATGATGTATTTTCACCTAAGAAGATTTAGATGAATACATGATTTTTCTTTCTAGAGATTGAAATTGTTTCATTTTTTAAAACCATAAAATTTCATAGGGCTTGTAGGAAATGGCAACAATTCAATTCAGAATTAATTTGTGATTTCTTAGAAAAAAATATTTTTCTTTGTGCATACTTATGGGATAAAAATTGATAGCTATGGACAGATTTCTTTGCTTTACTGTTAAAAAGCAGCAAGACATGTCTTGACAGGCAAGAGAGAGTTAAGATGATAAGTAATACCTGTTTCTGGAAAATGAATGCCATTTAAAACTATTTGCGCTGTTCTTTTTATTTGGAAAGATTCAAAAAGCATTAGCAAGATTTTCAAAAGTATTTTTGACCCTCCAAAAGTTATCTTTATTGTCTACTTTCTGAAATATCTTTAAAACAGTTTTTATATATAATGTGACATTACCTTAATATCTTTAATGTCTGCAGTTGTTCAAGAGATTCTATTTAGAAGTGTCATTTCTTTTGAAAGGAGTATATTCCATTGCAATGAATTATTATGAATAATACACAAATATTAGTCTTGTATTTTATAATCCAACTTTATTTTGCCTATTCTCTCAATGCTTTGCAATGTTTATATATAAATTCCTATTTGCATTTACATTTTATTTTACAGTCTTAAAATCACTTTTCCTTTTAATCTCATCTTTGGTTTACACAATGATCTTTGAGAACTGGTAAGGCAGGCATTCCCATTCCCACTTTAAAGATGGAGGTGTTTATCAGTATGTGCACTGAAACATGGGAGTTAAAAACACAATTCAGCTAATTAGCAATCGTGCAACCTTAGGGAAGAGACAGAATTTAAATTCAATTCATCAAAATGTTACACAGCAAATCCTCTCCATAAAACCTTGACTAATATGATGGAGAGGCAAGAAGAAATACTAAGGCAGTAAAGCAGATGGGGGTGTGTGGTTGTGCTGAGAAAGGTACTAGAAGTTCTTGACCATAATAGTAAGAGGGCAAGTGCTCTGATTCACAAATCCTTTCCATAGAGATAAGCTCAACAGGGGCGTCTCAGATGCTTTCAGTACATCCACATAAACTAGGATAACTACTAACTTATACACCCCCACCCCCTTCACAGAGGCACACTTACTTCTCACATCTGTCACCCTGTTGCCTGCTAAAGAACTTGCATGTGTTGATATTCTGAGTATCAGTGATCAGTATAAATGGCTGAATACGGATGACATCACTCCTATGGAGCAGCACCTCCTGCCATTTCCAAACCACACCTCATTACTGCCAACACAGGTATCCTAGTCACCACTGACGCCTCACCATTTATTATTTGCATAAAAGGAACTGTAACTATATTTTTTGAAAAACATCTTTTCACATATAATGCAATAATGATACATATCTGAATGTACAATTTAGTACATTTTGACATATGTACACATCCATGAAACCATGAACACAATCAAGGTAATAAAAACTTCCATCAATCCCAGAAATATATTTGTGCATTAAGAAATATTCCAAACTTTTGCAAAGTAAATGCACAGTTGGACTCCACTCAGTTGGATAGACAGACCTCTAAGGATTGGCTGAGGAACTCATTTTATTGCATGAAAATAGCTTGTACAATGTTGCTTAGCAATAACAGAATGGAAAACAAGCATGCTTCAAAAATTAGTTGGTTTCCAATTTGAATACGTATAAGACACAGATGACATTTTGAACCAGAAATAAGAAATTAATAATAATAATAATAATGAAAATACATGAATGCAAGTGAACCATGGAAGCCTTCAAGAAATAATAAGTTAAAAATAATAATTGTTCTAATTAACACATACACTGAAGAAGAACATTGTGACTTAATGGCTGTGAGAATCAAATGGGAAAAGTATTTTGAAACACAGTAAAATTTCTGATTCGATGAAAAGAGACTTAGTGGATAAACACCATTTATTGTGAATAACACTCCTGAAGAGAAAAAATATACATATAATGAAGAGGCAATGAGATGATAAATCACAGAAAATAATTTCCCAGGATGAAAACCTCTGTGTTGCAAGAATTGTGCTCCTTTCATGCAGGATCGATCAGAAAAGATATATGCTGATAAGCATTTTGAATGGTAAAGTGAAAATCTTACAAACCATCATAAAGAAAGATGTTAGCTGCAAAGGAAAGCATTTGACATGTGAGTGGCCTGAAGGAAGGTTCAGGTTAGGGCAAGAGAATTTGGAGAGAAAAAGATGGCAAATCCAGCATTCTCAAGCTACCCTAATTTAATTGACACGACAATGGCAGATGTAAGTAGTGTTGACAGAGATAATATGCTTCCCCAAACCTGAAACATTTACTATTTGGTCATTCATGAAAAAAAAAAAAAAAGAAATTGCCAATCAAAGCCTAGAACTAAAAATAGTGAATCTTTTCAGCAAAACCTGTAGCTTTGAGGCAGAGGGTGGTATGTAAAATAATTTCAATGTCTCATTGGTGAAAAGAGGAGAGGAGAGGAGAGAAGTACAAGAACTCCAAAAGCACATTTTAAATGGTCCTCATTTAAAGGAAATAGAGAATAGTGTGGAGGAAACATTGCATTTTTAGAACAATAGTATTTTGTTTTCAAATATTGGTAGAAAATTATATACCAATAGTGTAAGTGAGGAAAAATAATGTTCCGTCTACCCTTCTGAGTCTTATTAAATGACTAATTATTAAAAGATAGGCAAAGTTGAAGTAACAAATTAATCCCCAAGTCAGTAGAAGGTCATCTCATATTTACATAGTATTTCTTAACATGCAATTAATTATCCTCATTCTTTGATTCCACCCAAGAGAAGAGGAAAGAGCTTGGCGGAACATTCCTGGGAGGCCTAGAGGGACTTTGCCAGGTGACATACATTTCACTGAAGATCATGTGGCCACACCCAACAGCGCAAAAGAAGTTACAGGTAAAGGAGATTCAGTAATCAGACATCACCTCTCCCACCTTGTGGAGAGTTTGATGTTTTCATGCCTGTGTGAAGATCTTTATGGGCTGGACACTTGAAGATGGGAACCGAGTCCTGACAAGTGTAGAAAACAGATGAACTAATGTCAGGGAGGAGCTTTCCAAGAAATAAGGCTGGGCGAACTCACATAATGACTTTGGGGACGCGTAAGGGCTTCTGGCTCTACAGCAAGTGAGATGAGAAGCCCTTGTATGGCTTTGGAGGATAAAAATTGCCATGTGATATTTTAAAATAATTACCCTGGCTGCTTTGCAGAGAGCTGACCTTAGGGAGAGGGTGAAGGGGGGCCAGTGAGAAGGTTTTTGCAGGGTGAGGATGAGCGATGTTGGCGGCAGGAACCGAGTACCGGCAAGTGAGGAGAATGGGCAGGATCTGGCTGTATTTTGAGTCATAGCCAACGGTAGTCAACAGATGCTGGTGTGAGACAAGGCGCGAAGTCAAGGATGCCAGTCCGTAACAACTCGTGGAAGAAACAAATTACAGTTGCTTTCTAATCTTTATATTGGGAAGATTGTTAGATTAAGATAAAGGGAAAAATGATGAAAGGAAATGATAAACAAAGAATATGTTCAGTGGCATCGCTCAAAAGTAGAATGAAAGTTTTAAAAATCAGCTGATCTATCATATTTGTTATACAACATAATTGGATTTAATGCTAATTAAATGTCATCTAGTCTTTAGCTGTATTTTATTGCCTTGCAGATCAATAAAAATGCATTTGCTTCCTAAATAGTGTCGACAAAGGATAAAAATATTGATGTGTAACTGCAATTTTTGGATTTATAAGAGGGATCATGGAAATAAATGTGTTTCTTCCAAAGACTTCTATATGGGGAATGATAATGTAATGGCAGATTTACTTGAGGGTTTTATATGTAAATTTTCAAAATGCCTTATCAAATGGGGATTTCAGTTTCAACACCTAAGCAGATTACATTCTCACGTCTTTCGAAGAGAACATTTAGATTCAGTTCAGAAAACTGTTTTTGCTGGAGCTGTGGATCCCAAATAAAAAATCCTTGGCTTAGACCATTATCCCCAAAACAGCATAGTCTAAGGTTTTCTTAAGCAAAATAATTATAGAGAGCTTACACTTATTTGTTTATCATGTATAAACCTTTCTGAGTCAAGCATTGTATTTGTTTATTGGAAACAAAAGCTCTAAAGCATAGCTCTGGTCCATAGGAAATTCAGAGTCTACCTGTCAGAGACATGAACAATTATATTTCAATGAAAAAGTCATCCCTATGATGTTTTTTATTTAAGTTTGTTACACTTGCAACAAAAATCCAGCCTCGTGTATAACAGCTAAATATATTCTCAAGGAAAAATCTTCACAGTGATGCAAACATTTTCTGTTACAATTTTTAAATTATAATTTAAAATATATGTGTTTTATATGTACATTCAAATTTGATTATATTCTATTCTAATATATACAAGTTTGAAGAAGAGAATACCTGATAAATGGGGGGCTTTGGAGGGGACCCAATAAATAAACCTATTTTCCCTGTGTATTAAATTGTTAAAAGTATATTTCCTTCATGTAAACTACTGCACTAACTACTTGTTCTCTGTTTAGACTAAGAAATATTCTATGTCTTGATACAAATCTGGACAAAGTCCATGGGTGCATAAATTAGAGTTGCCACAAAACACTGAGAAAAAAGTTATGCATGATTTCTTAGATCAGGGCATTTTTAGCATCTTTGGTTCTGCTACGATAATGTGAGTAAAAAAACTGATGACCACTCAAGATTCAAAAATGTACCCACTACTACAATACATAATGCCATATTGAAACAGCATTTTTCAATTCCTTGATGAGATCAATAATTTCTTGTCTTATTTAATACATATCATAAATATTTGACAACACTACTCTTTAATTCACTTAATACAAATAAATGTCAGGGTTTGAATACAATGGCACACAATATCAAAAGTGACAAGAGTTCCACAGAAATATCTTGAATAAGCTTTTGGTGGAAAGCACAGCATATAGAATTAAGGCTACATTGTGAGAAACCATGACAAATATACAATTACTCAAATACACAGCCATCACAAGAAAAACCTGTAGTTTAAATTCGATGGAAAGATGCATTAATATGCACTGAAAATCAAATATTGATAGGATAAGGGACACCATTTAATATTTTATTTTTATATAATTAAAGTGACAAAGTGTTTCGGTCTGCACTCTTTTCTGAACATAACCCTTCCCTTCATTCCCAAACCTGGTCTGAAATAAATAATAAAACACATGATCACTAAGTGTGACAGAAAGTAGAACAGCTATTAAATGGCAACAGTAGGATTTGAACCTAGAATTGTGATTCTAGAGATTGTGTTATTAATCACTGTGCCATAAAATGTTATCTTTAAAAATCATTTGTCTGTAGACTTCATGGCAGAGAGAATAATGGCCCCTGAATATATCTGCATCCTAATCCCCAGAACTTGTGAATATTTTAATTTACATGGTTAAAGGGACATTTCAGAAGTAATTACAATTTAGGGATTTTGAGATGGGAAGATTCTGAATTACACAGATGGACCTAATGTATCCCAAGGGTCCTTATTAAAGTGAAACAGAAGAGCCAGAGACAGAGATGGAAATGCGACAGCAAGAAATTAAGTTGATAGGGAAAATGGAGAGTGAGAGCAACAGAGAGAAAGAGAGGAAAATAACCTGAAATTAAAGTTGCCAGATTGTTGTGATAATTTTGTAGTGATTTCCACTAATTTTTTTACTGCTTTTTTGGGTACATTTGGATAATCCATAAATTCTTTCATGAGCATTACTTTTCAAGTAAAATAAAAATTTTTAAAAATGGAGCAGTTCTACTAGTTGCTTTACTCAGAAGATCTGCTAATCAGAACTAGGTATATAATTATTATTGAGGAGTGTGATGAGATGACATTTAACTACACGAAAGAGTTCAGCATTCTTGTGCTCATAACACTCTGGTCCTTTTGGACTGATGTTGCCCTTTCTCTTTTATGGGTCTTACAGTTAATAAGCAACCAAAACTATCTTTTCTTTCCTTAGATCTTAAAGTGAGAACATCAAGGAATTCAGTTACAGCTTCAAAATGTGCATACTTCTTGCCCCCAAAATTGCATTTCTGCACAATAGGTAGGCACAAGGATTCAGCTGATAAGCAGTGATTTTTCTCAGGATGTATTGCTAACAAACATTGTCACAATAGATGCTAATTTTTAAAATTATATAATATGCTGATTTAAAATAAAAATATGCATGTTGTATGTATATATGATACATAATAAATACAATATATACATGTGTATATGTATTACATTTACACATACACATGAATAGATGCCTGTGTTTGTACAAGTACATAAATGTGTCTATACGTTTGTGTGTATACTCATCAAATATTAAGGTTGAGTATGTTATGTTCATATTACTTCATTCTGACATCAAGATATTTTTTAAAATATGGGTTATTTATAACTGAAAAAAAGTTATGTCCACTTTAAAGCTACCAAACTGGATAGTAGTTGGATTTAAGATTTCTAGTAGAGTTGATGTAGATATTGAAAATGTTTTTAGTAATTTTTAGGTTGCAAGTTGTTCTTAAAGTGAATCTGTGGTCCAGTCCTCACAGCGACCTCTGTGGGAGGCACTGTTATTAGTGGGGAGGGACCCATGGTTTGCCTTCAGGTCTCATACACTCAGAGAGCAGCCTGGCCTACAACCCCCAACCTCTGCGTCCTGCACGTCTGGTGCCATATTCTGCAACTTTTCTGTAAATCATACTTCAGAAATCAGTTAAAGAAATGTGAACTTAGTTTAGAATTGAGAAAAGAAAGGAAGTTGATGTCACCCGAAGTAAGAAGAATGCTAAACACAGAGAATGTCTGGTAGGATCCATGACTTAAAATGATGACAGTTTGCTTTGCTGGAAAGTGTTTTAAAAAGCAGAGCTTCTCAAAATGGAATCAAAGAGGGAATTAAATGACCTGTCCTCCACAAAAAGATGGTAATAAGTGGATGTAGATTCTGGATTTTGTTATATAAATTGAAGAGCAAAAGTTTACTAACAAGACACAATTCCTATTGCCAACAAAATTACTGAGAGCAGCAGTGCAGAAATAGGAAAGTTAATAACATGAAGACTTGGAAAGGAAATAAAATACATATATAAATGTAAAGGCTGGTGTCTCAAAGATCAGTTGGACTCAGATGATTAAGGATGACTTTCACAGTGGCCTTGGTGAAGGGGGTAGAGGTGCTACTCACATGAAATGTCAAAAATGAGTCTGAAAGTGGTTATGAGGGTGATGGTGCTGCGTGCATGTGGTAGGCAGCATTGTCTCCCAAAGATGTCCACTCTTAAGCCCTGGAACCTGAGAACTGGTTATATTGCATGGCAAATGGGACTTCGCAGAGGTGTTTAAGATTATGGAACCAAGAAAATAGGGAGATAGTTCTGGGTTATCTAGGTGAGCCCAATCTAATCACAAACACAAACTTCTCCAGCTGGGGGCAGAAGAGATGTAGCAAAATAGGAAGTCAGAAAGATTGCAAGTGTAAAGGGTCACCTGCAAGGACCAGAAAGAGGCATTGAGTTGCATAGAGGGTAGATGCTCCCGCAGCTGACAGACAGCAAGATAACAGGGACAACCCTCAAACAACTGGATTTTGCTAACAACCGGAGTGCATTTAGAATCAGACCCTCCTGATAATAGCCCAGTCAGCCAACACTGACACTCTGGTTTCGGTTTTCATCCTCGTAAAAGTTTGCACTGAGAAACCAGCAGAGTCAAGGGGCCAACCAGGACTTCCGAGTTAAATATGGGTGGTTTTAAGCCTCTAAATATGTGTTAATTTGTTACAGGAGAAATAGAAAATTGCACAGTATAATTTGAAAGACAGGAATAGGGTCGTTATCACAAGGAACAGCATGTTAAAACTGCGGAACGGTGACGTGGGTGGGCAAAACGTTTGTGTGCATGCACACATGTGCGTGCTGTGTACAAATAGGATGCAAATAAGTGGTCAACCACAGGTAAGTGTGATCAGAACAGCTGAAAAGGAATTACAGAGTAAAATTAATGGAAGTTTGGGTAATGGCAATATTGTAGAAATTATTAAGTTGTCTTTGGATGGCTAGTGGTTTTGAAAGAGGATGCTGTGTTAATAGATGACATTCATAAAATCGTAAGTGTTCATATGAACAAATGTCATCCATAATTTTAAAAAAATATCAGTTACTGTAAGACCATGATGGACTGCATGAGCAAATGAACTGCTCTACCTCAGAAAGAAATGGCAAGTATGTGCTTGCATAATGCCAAAATGTGAAAATGACATCCTGAAGGGGCGAAAATAAAAAATAAGTAAACCGTCTTTGTATTTCACTCTGATTTTCAGAAAATACTACTTCTCTGAAGCTGTAGCACTTTTTGACTCTGAACTGCATGTAGAACTTAGGATATATTTGTCCTCAATATATATCAATTGTATTTTTAGCTACAATTATAGATGGGCCTATATTATTTTACTACATTGCTTAATTTTGTATTAATTATTACATAATTCTTTAATGATTCCTCCAATACCCTCTCTTTCCAGTTTTTAGACTTGTCTCATGCACGGATTTTACCCTACTTGCCTCAGATACCAACCTCCACAGTAATGATTTAGTCAAACTGTTCACTGCCAGTAACTTTAACCCAGAATCATCTCAATTTCAATGATTGCCTTTCACAATCACTCTATTATTGGTTCATTCCTTCTACTAGTTTTCAAACACAGCTGACTAATTCTATTTACTTTGTACTCTCTCAACGCACTCATGCTTTCACTACCATTTCCAACTAGTTTATATGAGTAACTAGTAGTCATCCTAAGCTTTACAGACCCTGAATAGGGCTTCATATCTCCCTAAAACTCCATTCTGTCAGTTACTATGGCTAAAAACCTGTGGACTTATCCTTGACCCTTTTTTATTTATCAAGTACTACATCTTATTGATCATTGCTTCTTGTTGGCTTTGACTGCAAAATACATACAGATAATGACCCATCCACCCTATCTCTACCGATACACCCCATCAAGCCGCCATCATTTTTCAACTGCCATCTGGATTTCTCAAACAGATTTCCACCTACCCTCTCTGCTTTTGCCCTCTTTCTCATTGTGTAAGCTTTTCTTAATACAGGCCACATAGTGTTCCCATGAATGTGTACGTCAGACCAGGATATTCCCCTAATGTAAACCCACCCACGACTCCATTACTCCTCTTACTCCTCAGCGTAAAAGCCAACATAATGAAATAGTCTAAACAGCCTGGCTGAGCTGACTCCAGTACCTTCTTAGACCTAATCTCCTGGAATCCTCCCCTTGTTCATTGTGCCCAGTTAGTTTCCCCTCCTTGCTGCAGCTTGAACAACACCTGTGTACTTGCTTGCCCGAATCTTTGGGGTGCAAGCTCCTGGGCGACTGCATACTCACTACCTCATTCCCTTTGGATCTCTGTCAGATGTCACATTCTTGGGGGTACTTTCAGTAGTTTTCTGATAGAAATTAGCATCTCTTAACACTCACCTTTCTGTTTTGTCTGAATATCACTTATTACCTTTAAATATATTATGTTTATTATTATGTATTTATTAGGTGACTACCTTTCCTATCTAGATTGCTAGCTCCATGGTAGCAGGAATGTTTTCTATTTAATTCATTTCTATGCACACACAAACACACACAAGAAATACAAAATAAATATTATGTACCTAGTAAAAGCAGAATGAAGTACATTTAAGAGTTCTATGTGCTAATATGAAATGAAAGGAATATGTCAGTAACAAGTAGAGAAAATGTGCCCATATGTTATTATTTGGGTAAAAATAGTATGTATGGGTAGAATATTTAGTTTATTCTGGGCTATCTCTAGACAAAAGCAGAATGAATGGTATTAGGGAGAGATACAGGGACTCTGGATGACTAGAGTGAGAGAACTACTTTTATTATACTTTCAATGTACATTCTATTTGTTTTTATCAGGTATGTATGTTATATATACCAAATACATTACTCAGAATAATAAACCAATAAAACTCTACTATCAGTATACTGAATACAGCCAAAACAGGAGAATGTTAGTTTATCAAGCAACACACAGTATTTACTATATTTAAAAATTGAGACAGTTGATTCAAGGAAATCATAAATGTGTAAATTATTTCTCTGACTCAGTAGGGCATACTATCAAGTTGGAGAGGCAAGACTTAATTTTTTGAATATTGAAATAAATGACTCAAATGAATTTAGAGCTTTCATCCATAAACATTTCTTATGAATAGTTCATGCATGGACATTTCTAGCTTATATAGGATATGAAATGCTACTTTAGTATTCAAGGTATTCATAATCTAAATGGAAACTGAGAACATACTGCCATGTCCTTCCTCGAAGGCACAGGGATTCTGTGTAATTGTTATCCAAGGTAAACGATGACCTGTCACTTAGGACAAAGCGTTAAAAGACTTACTGACAACAATGGAGAAGCAGAATTGACGCCGAGCACGCAGGGTCCCGGGAGCTCATAGTCACTCCACTGAGAGGTGCACTTGGGCAGCAGATGCGTTGAGAAGAGCGCCCCAGTATGGGGTACCCTGCCCTGGCATAGCTTGTTATGTGTGTACACCATTCCAAAATAGAGTAGGGAACCTTCTGTCTTTTTTGTAACGAGGGATATGACAAAAGAAATCAGATCGAGAAAATAAATTCATGGCTCAACTAGAGAGATTCAGTCCTGCTGATATCAGGCAGAAATCTGGCTGATACTCTACACAGTTCAGCACAGGTAAACGGCTCTATGCCAAGCCACATATGATAGGAAGGGGGATGGGCAGAACCATTCACCCTAAGGACTTCCTCTTCTATCTCTGCTTTGTGGTTGGCTCCTAAATTCTTATCAAATATAAACCGAGGATCTTAGTATAAAATATGAGGTGAGTACATATACTGATTCAGCCCAGACACTTTCCTTTAAATATGAACCAGCTTAAAACATAATCACCTGGACTTTAATAGGAGCTTCAGCATCTATTGCAGAGCAAAAGGACATAATGCAGAATCTGAGAGATCACAAAACACACTCACAAAATATGTCACAAAAAGGCCAAGATTAGGACACCCAGGGTCACCTGAGCTGCTTCTTCAGTGATTACACCGAAAGCTTTGTGCACCTGCTTGCCTGACCCTTTGGGATGCAAGCTCACTGACTTGGGGCTCACTGACTAAATAAGGCTGAGCAATAAAGACCCAGGCTTTCTGCAGCAAAATTCCCAGAGTGTTCCATCAACAGAGGATCACACACTGGGCTTTGTGACCATCTACCAAGAGAAGAAAAGCCATTATTAGTGATGATCCATGAGTCTATATGAACATTTATTTCAATCAGTCTCAAGATGGCATTTTTTCATATCCAAAAGTCAGATCTGAATTTCAGCCCATTCGTGATACACAGTGCTATGTGAAGTCGGATATTTACTATCACTAAGGCAGATCACTGTAGCATTCTACTAGATACCCCATAATGGAAGTGGGTTTTATCAGTGAGTCATGCTATCTTGCCAGGTTTCACAGGCAACGTCCTTTTTGTACCGTGGGTTGGATAACACAGTGAGTGGGACTGGTCCTGCGACTCAGGAGTGTATGTGGTTATGTGGTCACCACTTCTGGGAGGGACCAAGACCTGAGGAAGCTGGGTTGGCTTCTGGCTGGGTCACTAGGAATGCCATATTCACTGCACAACAGAGGGCATTCGGGCACAGAGCTCTGAATTTCTTCTTCATTCAAAGCCCAACCATCTTTAATCACCACAGTGTGAGCAATTTTCTTGGTAGGAGTCACCCTAAGAATGTCTGCAGTGCACAGGAACATTGCAAAATCTACCAGCAGCTCATACTGTGTTAAGACATGTTGGACCCAGTGAAGAAATAGTGCAGAATCATTCCTATAGCTCTACGGAAGGACTGAACAGATATAGTTCAGGCTTTGACACGTGGAAGCAAATTGATCCTCATCTTTTTCTGGAAGAACACAAAAAAGAAAGTTCTGGAAATGTCCAAGGCTTCATACCGGGCACCACAGCGGCAGCAGTCTGTTCACAGCTACGACATAGCCCTTGCCTTGCAGCCTATTTTGCTGTATCAACTTTGATATTCTACAGAAGAGGTTTAAGCATACATAATGTCCATGGTTAATGGAAGAGTTTCACAAAGGACCCCTGTCTTTATTAAATCTCTTGTGAGAAGACCAAGTATTTTTTCTTTTCCTATTTCAGCCCTATAATCTTACGAAGCTTTGCAAGCATAGCGAGTACCTGGCAATGTACTACTGATCTAATTATGCAGTCCGCCAGCAGGAGTTCATGAAGTGTGTCCACCTAACAGGGCTCCTGCAGACTGGAATCTCCACTGTCCAGTGGCTCTGTCACAGGATCCGAAGTAGGGGCAATAGATGGTGACTGCAAGAGAGGAGGGGACAGGGAGGCCCCTTCTCTTTTTGCTTTGTGTCTCTGTCAGTGTTGCCATAACAATCCCTTTTCTCCTTAGAAGCAGTGTTTGATGCCGAGCTCAGCTTCTTGCTGGCCTGCCAAAACCATACCCATCTCATGGCTTCAGGGGTACCAGCCCAGGCCAGCATCTTCTCCTCAGTGGTCTGGGCCCCAAACACAGGGTCACCGGGCCCCTCCTCCATGGCTCTGGGCCTGGCAAGGCCAACGAGGTTCCTTTGTTGCCCCTACATGGTTCCCTGCAGCTACTTCGGGGTTCCTTTCCCCTTGCAGTTTAACCAGGTGCCAGTATGAAATCCTCTGATTGACAGTGTTTATTATCTCTGCTTCTCAGACTGCATGACAGACACGTGGTGCTGCTGTTGGTCGGGAGCCCTGCTCTTTTCCAAGCGGGGTCAGTGTAGGGACGTGGTGGGAGAGTGTGTGCCTGGTCATCCACCCAGGGTTTGTCCTTCCACAATCACACCTGCATGTACTACTTGCCTAGAGAAAATAACTTACGTTTTAATGAGTATCATGATACCTTCAAACTCAAGTATGCTATAGATTTTGTCATATTCTAGAACAACAAGAAACTATTTCCTAAGTAGCACTATTTTCTTCATTATGGTATCTTTTTCACAATGGATAGATTAATTGCCAAATGACAAATCTATACTTCACTGAAATGTAACCACCATGTATATTTTTAAAATAATTTAAGTATTTCAGTGTTGCTAATGATTTCATGTTATAAATATGTTCAGATATAAAAGTAAAGGGATCAAATATTTAAAAAGAAAAATATAGCAAAAATGTTTTTTCAGCAATGTAAAAATTGCATACAAAAGTTGCATTTATTGATAGGGAGGTACTTTCCCAAATCTTTTATATTCCACTAAGTAAACGGTTTGTTATAATAGAAAGTAATTTATCTGTTAAAATACCATTTACTGACATTGACTATTTCTAAAATAATCACACAAGTAGTTTTAGATAAAAGCACTTCCAAGTGCAATTATTAATACTGAACATGTATTCATTTGGGAAGGCATTTTATTTTAAATTAAAGCACTGTGTAGAATGCAAGCAGGGCCTCTCATCTATGATTAACCATAGTGTAAATTACATGCAATAAAGTTTAATTATGTCATATTTATGCAAAATAAGGTAATTGAACATATATCCAAGATATTCACATTATGAGAAAATCAAAGTCATTCAGAGCAATCTGAATAGTTTTTTATTTCATGAGATATTAGAAACAAGAAGGTAGATTTAAATTGTTTCTTTAGCATGCAGGGAAGACTCAAAAAATTGTAATGAGCTTAAATGCAACTTGAATTATTTGACATGAGAAAATAAATAGCATACACATATGCACACACACAAATACAAATAAAATTCACTTTTCCTGTTCATATTATATCTCCTGTCACACTTTTGATTACAAATCTAAAGATATCCCAATCCCCCCAGTACTATTATCAATAAGGACAATTATAGCTTAACTTCTTACTGGGTGAGAAAAGAAACACACACAGACACAGACGCAGACACAGACACACACACACACACACATGAGCACACACACACACACACACACATGAGCACACACCTAGGAACCTGTGCCGACTCACATCTCAGGGAACATTACCCAGAGCAGAGCGTAAATTCTCTCTGCTTTTGAATCACAAATCCTATTCATTCTTTGGCCTGCCTGTTCATCCTGTCTTTGCTGATTTTCCCAGGCTTCGGCTAGATTCTGTACCTCTCTTGCCATAAAGGATAGCCAGCCAATTGAGATATCATGGTTGGAGGATATTCCTTTAGATCTTAGAGTCTCATCTGTGTAAGCCTAGAGCACAAGTTTATTCTTCCAATATAAAATCAGATAATCATTGCCTCCCTTCCCCCTAAAATATGTTGATTCATACATTAATTTAATGGAAGTTCCTTACTTAAAAGTCCCTTTAAGAAGAGGAGATATGGCAAGAAGAATGCTAATTACATGTTTAGAGTGCCCACATAATTGGTTGCCTTCCCTTGTTATCATCAACTCAGGGAGAAAAGGGACACTTATAGACTTTCACAAGTCTGTCTTCACTGTTTGGATTTATCTTTTTTCTTCTTATTTTAAAGAATAAAATAAAATGACCAATTCAATGATTTATTCATTTCATTTTACCTGTTGGATATATCAAATGCTGTTTGGAAACCGATCTTGGAATTTTGATCTCCCTGACATATACTGAAAAGTGAATGTGCATAAAAATCTTGGTTCCAGGAAGAAGAAACAATAAGGATTTTGCTTCTTAAAATATACTTTGGTACAAGAGTCCAGCAATTCCTCCACCATGTCTAAACAATGTTAATATTCTGAGTAATGACTGAAATCACTGTCTACCCGAGACAGCAGCTTAGAAAATCTATGCTCATTCTTCAAAACACAACCTAGAATCCATTGTTATATGTCTGATTATCTTCTAAGATCCTGAACCCAGTATCTGCACCTTTAGTTTACACTTTTATAATATCTTTCCTTAACTTGATGATTTTTTTCTTTGAATATCTGCCAGCTTCCATTTTATCTGTCCAAAACACTACCCCACTTCCCAATCTCAACCTTGGCTCAGGATCTCCAGTCTATGAATTCTTGGGGAAATACAGCTGACCCTTGACCAACCTGGGGGTAGGGGTGTCAATACCTCTCTGCAGTTAAAAAATCCATGTATAACTTTTGACTCCTCCAACTATTAATAGCCTACTGTTGAACAGAATACTTACTGATAACATAGTTGATTGACACATACTTTGTATGTTATGTGTATTATAAACTATATTCTTAACAATAAAATAAACAAGATGAAAAGATTTTCATTATTGCACATCTTCAAAAATGTTTCCATTGTATTAATTGAGAAACTCCATTAATTGAAAAAAGCTGCACAGTTGAAGCATATGTTGTTCAAGAATCAACTGTATAATTAAAACCAGTCTCCTCCCAACCCAATCTCTCCAACAAGTTAGAAGAGAAAGATTTTTTTTATTGAATAAGCATTAAACCAGAATGTAATGTGTATCATAAGCAACCCACAAAAGGATTGCAAAGAACTAAGGAAATCTCACAGTTTTACATAGCCAGGCAGACAGAACCTCATTACATACATGTTCTCAATATAAATAAAACCAGACCTCAAATAAGAGAACTTGACAGCACCATTGGTCACACATGGTTCATCCTAACTTTGCCTGGTAATAAGGGTGATATCTCTGTTAGCTAAGTGCTTTACCTAGAGGAAGAGAAAATTCTCCTATCTGTATGAAAGGAGGTAGTTTTGCAACTTGGAGCAAGGAGCCCACTGGAGTCAGGCTCCCCGCCTTCCCAGGAAGCCAGAGACACAGGTGCTATCTGCCTCATGATTATGTTTCAAGGAAATGGCTCCCATGTTCTTTAGAAAGACATTCTTGGGTCTTAAAACTGAAGAGAAGCTTTTTAGCTTTTAAAAGTATTTACATATTTTTTGTAGAGAAAGAGCTTACATTTGCAAGTGTTCTAAAGTAAATAAGTGAGGCGGAGGTAGAGTGGGGTGAGGCGGGCTGGGGGAGCATCTCCTCCTTTATTTCCAACTGGAAGAATAGCTTTTTTCTTTTTCTACTTCTATTTATTCTTACAGTATCAGTATCATGGCCAGGGATGGCTGATATTCAGGAGCAGAGGCTGAATGACCCAACCATCTAAGATTTTCTGGTTTGTGAGTGTTCAGGGTAAGGATTCTATTTTCAATAATTAACTAATAGCTGTCTAATGAGAAAGTGGTTCAAGGGATAGAAATGCTCCTCTGCACCGTACAGAATATTGTTTAAAGTTCCTTTGTGAATATCTAACTTGGGGGATGAAAATGAAGAATAGCATAAACTCAGAGAATTGCCCTAAAGAACATTTAGTAATTTCCCTGTCTTGCCAAGAAAGTAAAAACCACATTGTCTTGCTGTGGGGACCAGATGCGCAGGACATTTTGTTTTAATGTGAATTTTTTACACATAACTTTAAATTGATTAGCATAATCTGTGTAGAGAAAGATTAATTTATGTATTACTAAATTTTAAATCTCTAAAAGGTTTTTGATCCAGAAATAACTTCAGGCTTCAAATTTCTTTGACTGGGCCTTTGGGCTAATTGCACCAGTTAAAAAGAAGCCCCTAAATTTATAAGAAGCAGTTTTAGGGCTATTTAGGAATAGGATGGATATTTAAGGAAACAAATACAGAGGATGATAAAGAAGAGAAAAGAATATTATACCATGTTTGAGGATTTCCTAGTTCATATAAAGTGAACAGTCAAGTGGAGAATGTTGTGTCCATCTCCTGCTCTCCCTAAGGTCTCTTTTCTCACACATAGGGCATTTTTCCTGCATCTGTTTTATTTCCAGTTCATTTCCATCTATACACATTATGTTCCCAGCAAGTAATTCCCCCACTCACATCATTTAAGCTTTTGCTCAAACAATGACTCCTTATTGAGGCTACCTCTGCTGACTCTCTGAAGTAGCCTTTCCACCATCCCGTAACACATTGACTGTGTGCCCTGCATTTTTCTCCACAGCACTTATTATGACCTGATACTGCCCTAATTTTATTTTGACTTCACGATTAAGATACGAGTTGCCTGAGAACAGATACTATGTTCATTTTTTTTACAATGTAACTGGGAAATATTTCCCAGCACAGAGCCTGGATAATAAAAAGTACTCAAAAAACAATTTAAAAATATATATGTGATGAACCATGAGAATTTGGGAGGTAGATTTGGGAGGAGAGGCCAAAATTAGTGAATTCAGTATTTTAATTGTGCCCACATGTAAAAATTAAGCCTTTAAAAACATCTTTCAGGAACTCTTGTTTTAAAGTGCTTAATTAAATTGAATCATGTTGTTGAGATAGGAGAATGGAAATAAGCTCTCAGAAGCTCTTCGACAACATCCACTCCCCCTTGTTGCGTTATGAAAGTAGGATTAGAAATGGTTGTGACATAACTGGCTCTGCCTTCTCTAATCAATTTATGATATTAATACATCAATATATATGATGTAATCAGAGTCATCAGTTAGCAGACTTGAATCTGTATTAATTTTTAATTGTTAAAGTTACCAGTTAATGACTTGATATTCCTGCTTTTGTTGAAAATCTTTAGAATTATGTAAACTTTTCCTCAGCATTTAGCATAGTGTCAGGCAAGTAATAAGTATTATTAGCTATTTATCACCAGACTGAATGAATATATGAGTTAGCAATTTTTCTTTTTTTGCCATGGAAAATGAAACTTGGAGCTTGTAAAAGGCCAATACAATGACTTACACGATGCAACAAGGGCATTAGGTGACATACTGTGAAATCTGAATGGACTAGCAACTAACTTAAATAACAAAAATGTGAATAGTCTATCTACAATTTTTGTTTTTATTTACATGAAAACATATTACAGCAGGTCAATCTGCAAGTCAATCAGTCAACAAACGTCTAATGAGTAACTTCTAAGAGCCAGGTTCTCTATGTATTGGACACACAGTTGTCATGAAGGGAGAATAAGATATTTAGACCCAAACACAAAAACATGCTTTTTATTTCAAGCTCCATTGACAGTGTTTCTAGATCCCTACTATCTCATAAAGGCCACACACACACAAATATAGTACTTTAAACCAACAAAACTCCTTTTTTAATTAATTCATAGATTTTAATGAAAATGGAAAATTAGGCAGTCCTTAATGTTCTCTGAATTACACATACCAATCAAACTTTTAATCCACATATTCCTAAATTTCAATTCATGAGACATAGAGAAAAAATAGAGCATATGAAAATAAAAATGAAAGACAAAGTGTATTAGAATTCTTTTATCTGTAATTACATATTCAAATTTTTAATGGTGTTTCCTATAATGTATGAGTTGAAAGATCATGTATTAGAATAATCAATATCTTTAAGTGTTCTTAGTATAATCTATGATGGGGAAATTAATTTCTTGAAACTGCATTTTTAGGTTATGAAACCAATCAAAAGCCATCTCAGGAACAGTCTGATGGTCTCTGCTAATCCTCTGGCAGAGTGAATCATTACTATAGTTATCACAGTCTGGTGGGATAATTTATTAAAGAAATTGAATTAGTTAAGAAAACTGCAGGAGTCATGTCTTTATTATGCAATATACTTTTTCATGTTATCTATCACTCTTTAAATCTTTTTTTGTATAAACTGATAAAGTTATTTGAAATTAAAACATGAAATTCTCCTTTGGGCACCAACATAATGATATTAATGTGCTAAACTGACCTCAGCCAGGATACATTGTAGCCTCAGCAATGAGAGGATAAGTATATATCTAAGTGTTACCAGTAGCTGCAAGAAAAGCAGCAACATCTATGATACATTCTGTCATGTGCCACAAATTTGCATATCTAATAAAGTACAGTTTCAGAAAATATCAAATTCAGGCTTAGAATTCTTTCTCTTTCTTTGTTCCTTAAAACACTTAAATCACTTAATTTCAGCATGAAGTTTTGAAATTAAAAATTTTCTTATGTCATTATGGCTTTAAGTAAAATCATCAGGAATACAAGCTAAATAATACCTAGTATATGTTCAACACCTAGTATTTACAACTCACTCTACCAAGTTCTTTGTGTACATTGTCTCAATTAGTCGAAGAAACAGGATTGTAGCAGTAATTTATCACCCCTGTTTTTTTCATTAAGAAATGGGCATAGGGAGTTAGATGAATTCCAGATCACCTGTCTGGTCAATGGTGCACTAAGTCTGAGAGACACAGCCCTAAAACATTCTCTACCTACTGGTCAAGTTGCCAAACTTTCAGTTTGGTCTTTGTCATTTTGTCAGCTCCCTCAAACAATTAAAAATTAACATGTGCTCTGATAATAATGTGATTACATCACTGTATTGGGCACTGGGGAAATAAAGATTAATCAGACTTAATTACTATCTTTAATTACCCCACACTTGGAAGGCACACTCGTAAGCAAGTTATTTTATTTTACCGTGGTAAGCGATCATAGAGGCACAGGTACAATGGCCCATAAGCAACAAATGAGCAGTGCTCCCCTTCCTCTGGCGCAACGGGCTTTGACAAGCAGCCTAGGCAGGCAGAGCCAGCATGCCTCTGACCATACCACCCTGGATGGACATGAAGTGGACACTGACGGCGCCTTGCTGTTTTCACCTTGTCCGTGACATCCATCCCTAATCGCTGCAGGCGCTGGCTAACAGCAACTCACAGCTGCCCTTCTCCCCAGTGAATTGGCCCCTGTACCTCGCCAAGTGTTTCCCCTCTGGAAGCAACACCCATCCCTGCTGCTAGAGGCAGACATCCTCAGCCCATAGCTGGGTGACACATAGGGTGCATATTTCTTCCCCCTTGCTTTCAAGAAGGAGAAAGTCTGTGATGCAAATTCTGGTTGGTTCAGGCTCGTTAGTCATCAGCTGAGAATTCATTCTTGCTTAGCTTCTCTCTCTCTGCTTTATTCTGTTTCATTTATTCCCCTTCTTCTGAGAATATCCCTCTGAATTATTTGAACAAGAGTTTCCACCCAGCAAAGACATATGGTGCCCTACACAGACAGCACATAGAGATTGGATTTTAAAATGTATTCAGGGTAGTGGTAGAAGATAAAGAGGTAAGATGAGTGAAGGAGACAAGCAAGTAAGAATTACAAAGTGGTGTTGTCATGGGATGTACTGTGTGTGTGATACACAGAGAGAGACAAAGATGGACAACATAGAGTTCTTGAAAGCAAGAACCTTTTCTTCAACTTAATCTCTCTTGCTGTTATATCCCTTCAATCTTAGAATGTTTCCATGGATCTCACGTCTCAGATCGGAAACCATGTCCTACATAGTAGTGATTATGTTTTTAAAAATAAATTAACAAAGATGTAGAATTTGAAATATAAAATGATCTTGCCAAATTTTATTTATTTACCACAGTGTTTCACAAATTATTTTATGTAAACATGTTTGTCAATTGTCCCTGATATGTTCAAACTCACTGAAGGACTACTGTCATAACAAACAAATTACGCTATTTGGACATGCCATTATTTGAACAGAACATGGCAAATATAATAGGATAATTGTCACAAAATCCAATTCAAATTGACTTAGGCAAAAAAGGAATTGTATTATTTAAATGAAAAGCTAAGAACTGTAATGTCCTCAGTTCTGTTTTAATCCAGGTGTCAAACACCGTCGTCAGAAAGGGAGGACTTTCTCTTTACCTCATGCTTCTGTTCATACTGACTTTTCTTCAGCATCAAGTGAAGGCAGAAATGCTGCCCTCAGTCTCAATGCTCAATCCTCCTAGGTATCAAGCTAGCAAAACAAGAGATCTTCTATTTTAGTATATTATCATACCCTTTCCATGGTTTTTCTTCTCTTACAAAATACTTACAAAATAATATATCTATTCTTGAAATAACCACTGTGGCCAGGAACTAGTACTTTGTGGATTTACTAGGACTGTGTCATCTGGTATTTCACTAATAAATACACTGTGGATAAGAGGATTTGGTTCCTGGTTTGGCTAATTGCAGATCACATGTCCCAAGTCTGGTGCCAGGGACCACCAAGACCCTCCTTGTTTATATGAACTGATTATTCATATGAAGAGATTATTAGATATAATCTTTGACATGTTAATATATTATTTGACATTACCCTTTTTATTATAAATGAAACACATATACAATAAAAAATATACAAAATAAAATATATTTTAATGAATCTTTATGAAATGAACACTATTGTAATATCAGTTCAAGAAAACATTGCCAGCTGTCCATGGTGAGCACCTCTGTGCTATACATTATCACATTCTTCCCTTCCTACGTAAGTAATGACTCCCCTGTCCATTTTGGCCATCAAGTCTTCCATTCCTTTCTAGTTTTACTATCTGACTGTGCAAACCTAGACCCTAGAGTTCTTTCTGTTATTTTTGAGGAATATTTTAATCTACAAGTTCCCCCTCCATCCTTTGATTTCTTTCTTATTATTTATTGTTGAAAGATTGTTCCCTTTGACCTGTGGAGTTTCCCATAGTCTGACTTTTGTCGATTACATACTCACGTTGCATTTCTGTATATTCCTCTGTCTTTTGTGTATGTGTGTGTCTTTTTTTTTGGTAAATATTCCTTACTTTGTGTCACTTAAAGCTTCTCCAGACTTACATCCAGACTTACATTGTATATTTCCTGCCCCAGGCCTAGAATTACCATTTTTCTAGAAGTCCTGGTCCCTTCCACTGGAGAATGATATTAAAAACCAAATTATGTGCACTGGTTGTGCTTGTCACTACTGGAGTGTCATTGCTTCTAGGCTTCCTGTGCAAGGAAATATATGTGTTTATGTTAACCTATGCTTATACATATAACCACAAATCCCTTAGACGTCTCTAGCTGCATTCTGTTAGCATGAGTTGATGTCTCCAGCACTGATCTTTTACCCCTTGATCACTCAAACTTATCTGTAATTTCTCATTCCAACAAAGAGAGACCTGGCTTTAGTTAATTTGTTTATCTTTCCTATATTTTGGTTAAAAGAACATTCATTACTCACATACATCTTTATATTGAAGATATGTATATATGCCATTTACCATTTATGGATTGACTGCTTTTATTGTCATGGCTTAGTTATTTTTGTAGACTTTGTGGCACTTTGTTGTTTTAGATAGTGGATGTCTAGTTAATATTTATTACATTTTATTCTTAAGTCAGATAGTAGCTCATTTTAATAAAATATATGACCCAATAACTTTTTAAGATTTCCTGAAGTTTGAGCCATCAGGTAATGATGTGTGAGTTTTCTACAAATCAGTTAAATGTTTATAATGCTAGTATGATCTTATTATATGCCTTGAAAAGATAACTAGTGATTTTTGACAGTCATAACTTACTGACTTAAAAACTTGGTGTGAAACACAATAGACGTATCTCATGAACTATGCAAATAAACCTTTAATATTGCCAACTTCCAACAGCACCTCAATTTTTCCTGTGCATTATGAAAGTTTGACATTATTTAATGTAATAAAATCACATACCAAAAATTATCTTTTCCTGTAACTCGTCTAAACTTTACTGTTCATGGTTTGTTGACATAAATGTTATAAATTGTCTTATAGGTGAATTGAGTCTGTAGGTAGCCTCAATCTGTCAAAATGATTTTGATAAAAAGTAGGTTTCAGAAAGTTATTTTTTCCTTTCTAATTCTTTTCAGTAGATGCTTCTAAAACAATAAATACACTCCCTGGAGATAATTAACCACAGTGGGATTTCAAGACATAATTATTTGAAGATAAATAGCATTTTAAGATTTATCTTTTAAAATGATGTTGCCTAGATTATTCCAACATATACCTAGTCTCCACTCATTCTGCCTGACTTGAAAATATACATATGGCTATTTTTGTGAAGGATATGAAGTCAAGTATGAATTTTATTGTGATTTCATATATAAATCTACATAAATCATAAATCTACAAGGGCTATTATACAAAGAGCATGTACTAAAATTTGATAGTTTTAAAGAATGAATTTGAGGAAACAGCAACACTAAATAGGTGCTTCTGTTTTTTCAGTCTGAAACTGCCAAAAAATATTTTTACCATCAAGTGTACTTAGTTTGCAGTTATTTACTTGGCTTGGCTTTATGCTTATAATTTTTTTATTAAGGTATGATTGATATACACTCTTATGAAGGTTTCACATGAAAAAACGATGTGGTTACTACATTTACCCATATTATCAAGTCCCCACCCATAGCCCAATGCAGTCACTGTCCATCAGTGTAGTAAGATGCCACAGATCCACTATGTGCCTTCTCTGTGCTACGCTGTTCTCCCCGTGATTCCCCACACCATGTGTACTAAACATAATACCCCTCAGTCTCCTTCTCCCTCCCTCCCCACCTGCCCTCCCACACCCCTCCCCTTTGGTACCCACTAGTTCATTTTTGGAGTCTCTGAATCTGCTTATGCTTATAATTTTTAAAGAATATGTTCTTAATTAACTAAGCTTCTCTTTGCAGAATATTATTAGCTAATGAATGCAGAAGGAAAAAGTCAAATTAGCAAAAACCACCATTTTGCAAAACTAATGAAATAATTGATTTAGGAAAATAACATGAGTCAGTGCTTAAAAAATTTAGATCAAATATCAGTGAGAAAATCACTCTTTGTGTCATGCTACAAGTTCACACACAGATTTTTGCTGGTCAGAGGAGAAAAACAACTTTACCTCCTAGAAATCTTATATCCAGGAACTGAAGCCACCAACAAAATTAGCTTCTCAACTCATGGGACAACCAGACATTTTATACCACTTAATTGGTGTAACATGAGGTATACCTGACATGAATTATTTATTCTTTTTGCAAAAAACAAACATAAAAAGAATATGTAGGACTTCTCTAATTTACAGTTACTGGAATTTAAAGAGGGTGGAGAAACATGCTAAACAACATGGGACACAAGATAATACATAATGTGGGAAATTCTACAGGACAACTGGACTCAGACTTTCAGCAAGTCAGTGGTAGGAAAAAAATGCATGAAGGTGATACTCAAAATTAAAGAGATTTAAGAGACATACCTTTAAATGTCCTATGTGTACTTTGATTAAAACATACCAATTGCCAAAAAAAAAAATCTGTGAAGAAAATAAGAAAAAAAATCATACAAATGGGCTGTGTGTAGGATTAATTATTCCTACTAATTTTGCTAGATTTGATAATGATATTTTGATTAAGAAGAGATCTATATTTTTAGATAGACATACTGAAATATTGAGGGGTAAAGTGCATTGATATCAGAGAAATGCTTTATAAAACTTCAGCAACAACAAAAAAGTAGATCAAGGAAATATGGAAAAATGTTAAACTGTTTTGTAGAAGCAATAGATATATGATGGTTAATTATAATATTCTCTGTAATTTATATATGCTCATTCAAAAATAAAATTTTAAACTAGAAAAAACAAAATGGAAACAAAAGTAAACATTATTTATAAAGCTTATGTTTTTCACATTTAACCACATTTTTTTCTTCTAAATTTCATTATAATGTTTGGTTAAAAAAAAAACAGCATATAAAACTACGAGTCAAGGAAAAAATATCTTTCTTCTAATTAGATGTTTTCTGTGAAGCCAGACAGAACCAAAGAGTGCAGTTATAGGCCTGCCACCTAGAAACTTGACTCCCATTGGTATGAAAGGATCAAATTTAAACTGCTGAACTTTGTAATAAACACACTGAAAGCAAAATGAAATGAATCTGTGATGCAGTATTCACATTTATAAATTTTGAAAATTGCAATGTACACCTTATGTTGGTTGTAAAGAGTAGATCAATTAGTGCATGTAAAGTGCTTAAAACAGTGCCTAATACAGAAGGAACTATAATCAGAATATTAGCTAACATGACTTTATTATTGTCCATATTATTCATTATCCATACGAACAGAATACTGTCAAAAGGATGAAGTGAAGGAGCATCAGTAATTCATAGTTCCAGATATGAATTAGCTAAAAAGGCTTTTGCAAACTGCAAAAGAAGCGGGTTGTCATTAAGCAATGAAGCAGAAATCTTTTTTGTCCAAACAAATTCTAGACAAAAATGACCAGAGAATAAACGGATGTATAAATAGCTTTGCTAGGAGTCACTGATTACATATTTAGATTGCCCAGAATTCCCTTGATTTTCTGGAATTCTTCTTTGATTAATAACACACTAGAAAAATGCAAATAAATTTAAATAATACTAAAATGTGTGGTTCAAATGATGTAAATTGTTTCTTTATTTAAGGTGAATAATAGTAATTTTAACAAATATATGTGTTAAGAAATTATTTCTTTTCAGTTTTCACTTTTAAAGCTTTTTATATTACTGATTTTCTAAATAAAAGATTATCAGAAGCCCATTCAAATCTCATATTATCAGGTGTGTACCACAGCACTTTTATTTTTCCAGTAATTAGTTCCCTAAGAATGCTGCAGCCTCCAATTTCTCCTTCTAATATTCCCAATCTTGGCAGATTAATTTTACATAAATAAAATAAGTAAGCTGAAAAGTAAATAAACAAGTATGTATATAAATGACGTATATATATATTTCAACAGTGAAGGCCTATTCTGAAAATACTCATATCTACACTTTAACTTTTTCCAACTACTTCTCACATAAACAATCTGTTAAACCAAGTTAATTTTACCTTTTTCCATTCCAAACATGTTAGGTTTATCTCTATTTTGATATTCCTCCCTTTTGCCCCAAAGCATACATTATTTCAATTTTCAGTGTTCACTGGAAAACCAATTTACATCAACACTGTCTACCAAGATCTCTTCCTCATCTGATATCCTATACAGTAGCACTTCCTGTCAAATGACTGAAAGCTGATCAGGGTGTGGGGACGGATATTAATTTCTCCTTTTCACATTCCCTAGAAGATACTTCAGACGGCACCACTCTTCCCATTGGGAGTATCATGTCTGTTATTCCTATGCATCCTCCACTTCCATTTCTCCAAGGTAAGAGAAATGTACAATATAAATGACAAGTTTCTACTATTTTTAGGGTGAAATTTCACAGGGGGTATTTTTTCCTGATTTCTTTAAAACTTTATAGAGTAAGATTTCTGTCACTTCTGCCCACCCAGTCTAGGGAGATCCCTCTGAAAACACTTAGAAGACATCCATCATTATTTTAGTTTTCCATCAACAACTAGGTATGTGATTTGGTTTTGAAATGGAAGTAATAACCATGACTTCATTCTCTAATTCTGTTCTGACTAGGTGGCCATTGATAGAACTTATTGATATTGCTTTGGCTTTGTATGTGTCAAGTCGAACCCTAGAGAATGGAACATTGAGCTGACAGCTTTACGTTTTATGGATTTGCACCTTCCAAATTGAATTATAAACCCATTTGCCTCCCTTTGCCCTATACGTAACACATAGTAGGCATTAAATAAGTGTGTGGTGTTAGGACAAATGAATTTTAGTTTTCCACTATAAGGAACCCTATAACTGCACCTGTTTAATTATTAATCTATCAGTTACTTTAAACAGAGATGAAATATAGTTATCAAAGTGCAGGCTTTGGAATCAGCCTTCTCTGGTTAATTTTTACCCTTTGTCGTATTAGTTATAAATTTTCTTTATTTACCTTGCAGGGATTTGCATAAGAAGTAAATAAAACAATGCAGGTAAATTTTCTAGTATTATATCAGGTGCAGAATGATTGGTGTCTAGTTTGGAATCTCTATATGCCAAACACTTTGCCCAGTAATTCATTTAGATAATTTCTTAATTATCTCTCAACTGCTTCCTAGAGGTTCTATTATTATTGTCATTTTGCAGGTGATAAATTTGACACAAAGAAAGATTAAGTAATTTTCTTAAATCCTACATCTAGTAAGTCACTTCCTAAACCCCTAAATCATTACCCTATACAATGCTTAATAAATATTCACTCATTTTCTTTTAACTTAGGTTCAGGTTCTGTGCTACATGATGATGACAAAAAAATGAGTAAGAAAAATATTACATATTCTAGTAAAGAAAAAGAAGATACAGGAAAGAGTCACACTTTACATTTTTGCATCTTTTCTTGCTATTTAATTTGATATTAGTAGAAAACATACTATTCCCCCAAAGGTATATTATAATACAAATTTAGTTGTATGAAATATTAAGTAATTATATTCCAATTTTAAACTAAATTGCCAGGATGAAGTTTTGCCATCAAAAATAGATACATATCTCTATCACAAGGAAGCAAGGCTTTACTTCATTTTAAATATGTCCACATAGACAAAATGAAATGGGTCACAACTTGACAAGAAGAGAAAAGGGAATTGCTGTCGAGAGAATTTTTAAATACATGCTCACACAGCTTTATAACACTATAAAATTTCCCAAACCCCTTAACTTGCACACTATTTCTTATCTTCAGGAAACTTTTTGGAGAAAGAGTATTAAGGCATGGAAGAATTCATTAGTTAGCAATTCATAATGCAAAAAATTTACTTGCTGATGTTAGGTGTGAGGGCTGGTAACAGATGGAAGGTAAAGGAAGTTCTGCTAAAGGTTCGAATTTTTATTGACTGGTATACAATTAGTTATGTTAATAAGGGCACACATAGATTTTGTAAACCCAAGGATCAAGAGATGCTGATAATAATTATATTTTAATAATAGATTCATAGGCTAATAAAGATAAAACCATTGTTAATTCAACCTGTAGTATGGTACATTAGTATATAGGAATTCTGCAAATTTGTATCACTGGAAATAAGGAAAATAAGTCAAATATATATAGTTAAAGACCAGTAATCAAACATGTTTGATTATATCTAAAGTTGGGGAAAAAAGTAAAAACTTTAATTCTAAGTACACAGTACCTTCAAACTGTTGAATGCAAGTGCAAAATGACTTTGTAAATTATAGGTAAACTGTAAGGAAAGATTTTAAAAAATCTTAATAAAACATGTCTCTTTCCTGAAGATAGTTACAAAACAGATGTAAACAATGTAGCAATAATTTGTAAAATTATATTTGGCTATGTACTTTGACACTTAGAATTTTCACACAAAACAAAATACTGAGTAAACTATTGAGTATACTGTATCTGTGATGAAAACATAGAACCCATTGCTGAATTTTGTGATGGAATAGCAAGAAAATATTCACCTCATTTTCAATAATTTTTTTTGTGGGTGTGCTTAATGGGTTTAAAATCTAAAAAGCTAAAGCAGAATACAGTTTGATAGGGGCAAGATTTGACTAATTAGATACTAAATTTTCACCAAGCTGTTTTCCCAAATGTAATTTATGCATTTTTTTTAGACTATACAGTGCCCATTTTAACACTTTTATATAACCAGTGAAAATATATGCTTGCGAGAGATTGGTTTAAAGATGGCAGAATGAGAGATGAGATAGAAACCTCCTTCCAAAATCACATATAATATGCAAATATAGCAAATACAACTAATCTTGACAGAGTAACAGGAAAGAAGGCTGCAGCATATTACCTACACCTGGGGAACAGAGCAGACCTCACAGAAAAGAGTAGAATACCAAAGCCATGATGCAGAGGGACCCAAGCCCTTCCCCCACAACAGCTCATCAGTGGAAGGATGAGAAATGGAGCAGGGTGGGTTTGGACACCTAGGACTGCTGAATACCCTGTCCTAGAGATCTGCTTTGGGAGCACGAACATACATTACATGGTGCTCTGGAGATCAGTGGGGTTGGAAAGCTAAGACAGAAAGAATACTTGGAAAGACTGAGATTCCAGCCACTTGTGGAGAACAGGTATCCACAACTGGCTGGTCTGAGACAAAAGAAAGATAGGCACTCTGAGAGACTTCCTAACAGCACGAGGGCTAAAGGGGAAAGGATTGCACAGAGCTTCCTACTCAGGAGAAAACACAGGTGGACAAAAGTGTCATGGTGAACTCAGCCCAGTAGGTTGGGAACATTTAAGAGCTCAGGTGCTCCATACTGCTGGCTAGCAATGCAGCTACAAGCCCCCCCACCATGATATGCATCCTGCTGCACCCCCTTCCAACCCACAATGTCTTGCAAACTGGCTGTCCCCGCCATTGCACCAAGCCAGCCAGAGGGTAGCTCTGCTTATTGGCAGCTACAATTGCATACCATACAGGCTCCTCCCTGAATGTTCATTCCAATGGCCCCAACAGTGGAGACAGGCACTGCAGCTGAGAAGCAGGAAAGGGCTCTTTCCTCCTCTCAGGCACCAGTGCTGCTCGCCTGCTACTCCAGCCATTGCTCCAGGGGCTCAGCAGCTTCTGGGCACTAGAGGGCGACACCTACAAATAGGAAACATCAAACATTAACCAGGTTGAAAAAGGTTCAAACCAAAATCCCACAAACACCAGAAAGAGAGCCAAGTGAAACTGAACTCACCAATCTTTCTGAATGAGATTTCAAAATAAAAATCATAAACACGCTCATGGAGTTACAGAAAAATATTCAAGACCTCAGGGAGGAATTCAAGAAAGAAACTTCGAAAAATTCAATGTCCAAAAAAAAAAAAACATGAAATGGAGAGATTTAAAAGCAGATTAGATGAAATAGAGGAGACAGTAAATGAAATAGAAACTAGAGAACAGGAATACAAAGAAGCTGAGACGCAAAGAGAAAAAAGGATCCCCAGGAATGAAAAAATATTGAGAGAACTATTGACCAATCCAAACAGAACAAAATTCACATTATAGGAGTACCAGAAGAAAAGAGAGAAAAAGAGATAGAAAGTGTCTTTAAGGAGGTCATTGCTGAAAACTTCCCCATTCTGCAGCAGAAGATAGCTTCTCAGACCATGTAGGTGCAAAGATCTTCCAAAACAAGGGACCCAAGGAAGAAAACACCAAGACATATAGTAATTAAAATGGCTAAGATCAAGGATAAGGACAGAGTATTAAAAGCAATCCAAGATAGGAAAAGATCACATACAAAGGAAAACCCATCAGGTTGTCATTAGACTTCTCAACAGAAAGGGAGTGGCATGATATATTTAATGCAATGAAACAGAAGGGCCTCAAAACAAGAATACTCTACACAGCAATGTTCTTTAAATTTGAAGCAGGGATTAAACAGTTTCCAGATAAGCAAAAGTCAAAAGAATTTACCTCCTACAAACCACCTCTACAGTGTATTTTGGAGGGTTTGCTATAGATGGAAGAGTTTCTGAGGTTTAATAGTTGTCAACAGAGAAATAAAACCACAGTGAAGAAAGTAGACCAATTAATTACTAAGCAGATAAGAAATTAAAACAACTACCCCCAAAGTCAGTCAAGGGATAGACAAAGAGTACAGAATATGATATCTAATTTATAAAGAATAAAGAATGATATCTAATATATAAAGAAAAAGGAGGAAAAAAAAAGAACCTTTAGATTGTGTTTGTAATAGCATAGGAAGTGAGTTACATTAGACTGTTAGGTAGTAAGGGAATTATCCTTGAACCTTTGGTAACCACGAATCTAAAGCCTTCAATGGCAATAAGTACACACCTATAAATATTCACCCTAAATGTAAATGATCTGAATGCACCAATCAAAAGACATAGAGTCACTGAAGGGATAAAAAAAGACCCGTCTATGTGCTGCCTACAAGAGACTCATTTTAAACCCAAAGACATACACAGACTAAAAGTAAAGGGATGGAAAGAGATATTTCATGAAACTAATAGGGAGAAAAAGACAAGAGCTGCAATACTTGTATCAGACAAAATAAATTTCAAAACAAAGCAAGTAAAAAGAGACAAAGAAGGACATTACATCATGATAAAGGGGTCAGTCCCACAAGAGGATATAACCATTATAAGTATGTATACACCCAACATAAGAGCACCTACATATGTGAAACAAATGCTAATGAAATTAAAGGGGAAAATAGAATGCAATGCATTAATTTTAGGAGACTTCAACACATCACTTACTCCAAAGGACAGATCCACCAGACAGAAAATAAGGAAGGAGACAGAGGCACTGAACAACACATTAGAACAGATGAACCTAACAGATTTAAGTTGATAGTCATTTGATTTTGAACACATTCTGAAGCTACTACTGTATTCTTCCCTCTCCTTATCTATATATATTTTGTTACTGAAATCATTCATATATATATATATATATATATATATATATATGTATCATATGTCATAATCTACACTTTTACATATCCCTTGACTAATTTTGTGTGTAGTTGATTATACTATTTTTGTTTTTTTTTTAACTTTTTCACTTACTTAGTATTGGTCCATTACCTTTAGGGTAGGTTTATTTTCACTGATGAAAAATATTTAGACTTAAGAACATTTCCATCTACAGGAATCCCTTTAACATATCCTGAAAGGCCTGTTTAGTGTTGATGAATTCTTTTAACCTTCATTTATCTGGGAAATGTTTAATCTCTCCTTCAAGTCTGAGTGATAACCTTGCTGGGCAGAGAATTCTTAGCTGTAGTTTCTTCCTTTTCAATATTTTAAATATTTCATGCCATTCCCTTCTGGTCTGTAACATTTCTGCTGAGAAATCTAATAGCCTGTGGCACTTCCTTTATAGGTAACTGTTTACCTCTCTCTGGCTGCTTTAAGGTTCTCTCTTTATCATTAATTTTTGCCATTTTAATTAATACATGTCTTGGTGCCATCTTTCTGGTGTTCATCTTGTAAGAGGCACTCTGTGTTTCCAGGCCCTGGATGTCTATTTCCTTTCCCAGATTGGGGAAGTTTACAGCTTTTTTTGTTCAAATAGACTTTCTACCCCCTTGTCTCTCTCTTCTCCTGCTGGGGCCCCTATTATGCAGATATTGTTTCATTTGGAGTTGTCACACAATTATCTTAACATCATCTTATTTTTAGAAATTCTTTTTTCTCTCTGTTTCTCAGCTTGGTTACTCTGTTGTTCTCTATCTACCATCACACTGACTTTTTCCTCTGCTTCCTGCATTCTTCTATTCATTCCCTCTGTTGTATTTTTCATTTCAGTTATTGTGTTCTTCAGCTCCAAGTGTCTCTTTTTCATATTTTCTCTTTTTTGAAATTCTTGCTGAAAACGTATTTCCATTCTTTTCCCCAGGTCACTGAGCATCTTTACTTTGTTACTCTGAATTTTTTATCAAGAAGATTGCTAATCTCCATTTCATTTAGCCATTTTCTTCCTGCTGTTTTACATGGTTGTTTCATTCGAACATACTCCTCTACTTCCTCATTTTGTTTCTGTGTTTGTTTATTTGCATTAGATGGAGCACTTATGCTTCCTGGTCTTGAAGGTAATGGCTTATGAAGTGAGTGTCTTTTGGTTCCCAGAAGCTCAAGACTCTTTGTTCACCAGTGCCTGGTTCTCTTCTGTGATAGAGATGAAGTTGCCATTAGTGGGTTGTGGGCAAGGCCCACCTTTCTGCTTGTCTACTTCACAGTTAGCCTCTGTGTGCCCTTTAATTAAAATGAGGTAGTTCTGCTGTATTTCGTTATGGGAAGGGTTGTTTTCTGTCTGCTGGTCAGCAATGGCAGACAGCTGCTGGGCTGAGCGTGCTGGGTGGGACAGGCACACAGGGAGTCCAGCCAAGGGGCTGAGCCACCAGTATGGGACATGGAGACTTTCAGCTTTAGAATTTGCAAGCCCATGACTAGTTGGGCTGAGGGAGGACGAGAAAAGCAAGAAAGTGTCATGTGCCTTTTGCCTGCCAGACAACTGTCATACCACTGCTGGGCTGAGTGGGGTCGGTGAGGGAGGTGCACAGGGAAGCACCTCTGTGGGCTCGAGCTTCTGGTGAGTTAGATGGAGCATTTCGGAGTTGGCTCCCACAAGCACCTAACTAGTGGTGCTGAGAGAGGCCTGGGAAAGTGTCATCTGCCTGCCCTTCCTCTTCTGGAGAGACCTTGCTTTCTGGCACCTTCCCACTGCTGTTAAGTTTTTCAAACTGCAGCCTCTGGGTTGGGCCTCATTGGGGCTGATGGAGCGTGCCTGTCCTCCACGGGCGGCAGGAGTCTCTGCACTCTCGAGTGCTCCAGCTCTCCCTGGTCTCTAGCCCCATTAATCACTAAAGCTCAGTGCAGTGTGGGCTCCTATTCCTGGAAAAGATCCCCAGGGCCAGGTGTGCTGAATTCCTGAGTATTGATCCCCTCCCTACTCCATTCCCATTCCACTTGTGGCTGGGATACAGGAAGGGCTTGTGTCCCAATTATCATGGCTCTGCCCCTTTGTCCATCTCAATGTGGTCCTCTCTTCTTCATCACGTGTAAACGGTCTGTTCTGCAGTCTTCAGGTTCTTCTCAGGGTTACTTGTGTTTGCCGTAGTTGTTTCCTCAGTGTGTCTGTGGAAGGTTTTTACCTGCTGCCCTACTCTGCCATCTTTTTGCCGCACACTGGACTGTTTGGAATTGAAGGTAATAGAGACCCTGCAGTCTCAAGAGAAATTTTTCCCCTCCCTTCACTACCTAGAATAATCTAAACTGGGGATCTTTCCCACACTAAAAGTTATCACCAGAGATAAATTTTATCTGAATGGCCATCTGTAGGGCAGGGCAAACATCTGATTACCAGACATCTGTCTTCTTACTGCCCTGTGAATTATTTTCCTCCCCTTTGAAACCCCAGGTCCCTAACCCATTTCTTAACTCAGGATGGTACTTATATAAATCATTTTTACTTTCTGTCTTTGACTGTCTCATATATGTTCAGTTCCTATAGATATAAAATTAATTTGATCTTTTTCTTGTTAATCCATTTCATGTCAATTTAATTCTTAGACCTGCCTTTAAATGGTACAGGACAAATTTTCTTCCCCAACAGTCTCTGTGAATTACTTGTTCATTTGAAAATGATAATCAAGCAATAAAAATCCTCTTGTAATTTTACACTCTTTTGTGATCAAAGGGAGAACTTACACACTTATAGCAAATTGATATGGGAGATAATGGAAATGAGGTAGTTTGGCTTTTTACAGCATCATCATTCATATCAGAAGATCTAGGTAAAGATCTCTTGAGTATTCACAATGAATTTAGTTTCCAATTTGGATATCTTTTAGGAAATCTCCTGGCTTTAATTTTATTTATATCAGTTGTCTATCTATCATCTAACCATCTTTCAGTCATGTAGCCAAAGCAGATCTTCCCCTAGTGGCATTTATTTTTTAATTTCAGGTAAAAACTTTTAATACCTCCTTTCTTGTTTGCCACAATCTGAATACCACTGGACATTTGACTGAGCAGGAGCTAGGTTGAGATCTTGGAATAAAGAAGAGAATCTGAGCAACCCTAAAGAGTGAAATATCCCATGTATAGCAATAAGGAAATGACAAATTTCTATTCCTTCACTTTTTCTGCCAGAGAATTATAGTCTTTGGAAATTTACTCAGTACAAAAGAACAGTGCATATGTTAAATGAGGACATGATATACCTCCTTTCCATATAAACCATGGATTATCTTGTATGATGAAAATAAGAAAGTTGGCATTTCATCATTTTTTTTTCATTTGAACATTAAAATCATTTTTCCCCTTGAAGGATGATCTGTTAAGAAATATTTTAAACTGCATTTACTAGAAAAAAAGTATTTTATTTCTATTATTAAAGAAAAAATAGTATCCTTACTCTAATGATGAAAAAACTTTGCTCTCATATTACCCAAATATATTTAATATGCAAAGATATTCAGAGAGCCTGTTACCAGTGCAGATTACCATAAATTAGTGAATTTGAAAAAAGAAACATTGATTTGATGCTTGTAGAAATGCAATAGATTTATAGGAATGAGCAGTTTAATACTCATGCTTATGTATTGTCTGTGCCTTGTAATTCTAAATGGATATTCTAATAGTATTGTATAGCTAGAATACATAATTATCTTTTCCCTTGTGAAGATTTTTGGTATTTCAATAGTACTAAAATGCTATAGATACATTTTCCCTCATTTTATGTCAATAACAAAACAACTACCCATACAAATATGATAGAATATATGAATTTGCATATACTGCATGATGAATCACAAGTCCAACATTGTTGGTTTTTTTCCTGTTAATACATGAGAACTGTAAGTCATGATTGCATAAATTCAGTGGTAGACTGAAAGAGAATGAACAGGAAAATGTGGAAAGTAGAATCATGATTCATTTCTTTTTTTAGGTTATAATAGAATTACAAAGTAGAAAAACCCATGGATAAAGAAACTGTGTTCTACTTCTATTAATAACCAGTTCTGTGATCTTTATAAAGTAAATCATGTTTTCTAAAACTCAGTTTATTCAACTGTAAAATGATAGCTTAAGGTTGAAAGAAATGAACATGCGCGGTGTTTTTAGATCTAAAATGAAATTCCATGAAGTATAAGAAATGCAACCACAATCAACATTTAACTTTCCTTCTTCTTCATTTTCCCTTCCTCCATCATATATGTCTGTTTTCTCTTCTCCTACATATAAAAATGGAAACTTTTTCACATTCCCAAATAGGAGCAATTTGATCTCACATTTTGTCAGCTTAAGACTACTCACTGAGCAGAATTTTGCTTAATTTTTTCCACATGGTAGTTCAAGTTGCAAAAATTTATTACAAAGTTTCATTTCAATATAAATACAGATATTAAAGTGAAAACAACTTAAAACAAAAGGATTTCTTTTTTTCCCATGGGTCACATTATTTATCAAAGCTCAATATATTCATTTCATAAATTACTTTTTGCATACATTTTATATGTTAATTATTATTTAGAAAATTAAACAATGAATGTTTTATAATAAAAACTTTCTATATGAAGTGACATCTTGAAGGGGCCAATATTGAATAAAGGGCGTGCCAATTTGACAGTCATAAAGGAATATAAGAGATGAGTGAGAACAATAATCATTAGCTATTAAACTAATAAGTAATTCAGAAGAATCAGAGTAAGACTTTTAAAATTTATAAACATATATTAATTATATAAATATAAAGAAATAAGGTTACTGTCTTCCTACGAGGCTCTTTGTTTACCAGGAAACAGAATTGTCTAAAATAAGACAATGAGAAAAAGTGTTGGAAATTTACAGGCATGTCACAGAGAACCCAAGAGTAATAGTGTAGCCCAATGAAATGATATAGTTACTCAAGAACTGGAAATACTTCAGAAATGAAAATTATAGTTCGTTCACTTCTGTCTGTCTCTGAGGCCACTCATCTCCACTGCTCCTCTTTCTTGATCTGCTTTATTACTAGCTTATTAACAGTCACATCCCTGCATTGTCTCTTAAAATGCATATTATTAATGGCTGTTTTGGTGTTCTATTCCTAACTCATGGCAACAAGTGTCTCTGTTGGGCCTGAATTAAATGTCCATCCCCACATTTAACAGCTTTTGTTAGGCAGTTGTGTTAACATGGCTTACACTGTAAGATTGTAAGAAAAAAGTCTTCTACAGGAAGTACTATAGGGAGATAAAATGATAATGAACTTTGCTAGAAAAAAAGAGAAATTTCCAGAAAGTAAGTTAGGAAAGTAAATAATATGAATATGATTATTGAATTTTTTTATCTTATGAGGATGTATGACTATCAAGTATACATCTGATGTACAAACTGATATCAAACCACTACTTGAGTTGAATTAGAGTTGGGGAAGAATAAATATTTACTGAATGTAATTTAGTTAACCTGAATTGAATTGAGTGAAATTACATTGAACTAGAAGGTTTTGTTTTGCTTTGTTTCATTTTTTTAACTTTGTCAGTGAGATTTCTGTTTTAAAATGTCACCAGACTTTTGGACCCTGAAGCAAGTCTCTCTCTCCCAAATAGTGACCGAAATAAATACAAAAGTGAATATAGGTGAACTTGCACAGTACTGAAAATTAAGTCTGGTAATTAACTTAATGCCAAAATCTGGAAGAAATTGTTGTTAATTACTGGAATGAATCATCTGGATGGGCATATATATAATGTGGGCTTGCTGTGCCACAACAAATAGCGTGTCTAGGAAACACAAATATTAATTCTTAACCCACATTACATTAACAGTTAAGATATGTAAAGAGAATACTAAATCGACAATGTTATGGTGTTCTTTCTCTGCATTGTTTCTCCATTTTGTCACATCCAGAATGTTTCCCCAATTAGTTTTTTTATTTTCTGTGTATTCCAAATTGCCATGTGGCAAAGGCATAGACTTGTATTTTAAAACATATAGGTGCTACATAGACCATTTATAGAAACAGAAAGAATCCTATTTCCAGGGCAGATTTACTGTTACAGCTTTTCATTTACATGATATATTTCGTTTACCCAGCTCAGGTAGTCAGAGAATGTACAAATCCTATCTTGGGTCAGCGTATGTTATTTTGTTAGACACTGGCAACTAATGTAGGGACAAGATGCATCAACCGACTTGACTTCTGACTTTATGTTTTGTAAGAGAAAGTGTCCAGTAGCCAAGGAGACAAAAAATCGAGTGAATGAGACTGAACTGATATCAACTAATAAAAAAACACATAAAATGATATAATTTTCTCATTTAACACAAATACATAAATTTGACTTATTATACTTACGCTCTTCAAAGTGGAAGATAATAGAAAATAATAGCAAGACAAAAGAAAAAGATAAGATAATAGAAAATAATATCTATTATTTTCTAATAGATATATAGAACATAGACATAGAGCAGAAAAAGCTTTTAAAACACATATAAATAGGTGTATGTTCCTATCATATAAGTAATAAATAAGAGAGAAATACATACTATGAGGATTGAGATTAGAAATAAAACTATAAATACAGAGAAAATAGAAAAGTATGACAAAGCTATGAAAATGACCAAGCTAATATTTTTTAAAATAAATATTTAAAATACCCAGTTTCTACTAAACTGCAAAAACAAAAAGATTTCATGGTGATCTGGACAAGTATAATTTTGATTCATCGTTTTTAGCTCTTCTTGAAATTTTTTATGAAATGAGGAAAATGGAAAGAACTTCAAATTTTAATATGCATAAGCCATATGTTATGAATCTGAGAAACATTTTATTTGAAGAACTGAAATGTCTGTGTACTTATATCAAAGTTGGCGAAGGGCTTTTGTCCAGATCAGACATACTGCTTTCGGGTTCAGTACCAATGGTCCAGACTGGGAGGAAAGACGTCCAACACAACAGGTTTACCTTGGATGTGGGTACACAGTATTTATGATGTATTTCCCAAATGCTTCTAAAGTTAGACTGCCTGGGTAAGAAAGAAAAGGAGTCATAAGGCGTAAGAGAGCCTTCCACACTCATCCTTGGACCGCACAGAATATCCCATCCAGTAATTTTAACGATGTTGTTCCCCTTGTCAAGCTATTTCTTTCCTTTCTTTTCTAATGAATCCTAATTATTGATGCTTTGTATACTCTCATCACTGACCTACATAAATATTTCCCTTTATACACTTATTTATTAAATTTTACTTAGTAAGAATATCAGTGAAACTACCATCCTATCAAGATTAAAAATACAACATAGACAATTTACATCTACTATTTGGTTTTCCTCCTTCCTTCATGACAAATGAGACAACCACTACTAGTGTGTGTTTGTGTGTGTTTTATGAAAGAAGTTTCCTAAAGGCTCTATCAGATATTATGATTGTGGGCCTCTGAGCTGATGGAAACCTCATAGGTTTTTGGAGTCTTTTCTCTTGATGTTACAGATTTTTAATATTGCAACACCCTTTAATATACGCCAATTTTTGAATCCAGGTTTTCTTGGGCTAATAAATTAAAAGGAAAATGTAAGCCAAACCAGGTGCTCAAATTTGAACTGAAACCATAATTTCTGGCAAGTTTATCTACACGGATCAATTCAAACTGAAGTAAAATTATTTTGCTCTCAATGGTTTTAAGACCCTCAGAAATATTCTCCACACTTCATCCCCAACCAAAATATATTATCACATTTTGCAATTATTATTTATTAATTGTTTATTTTTTATTTTTAATACTCCTTCTTTGCAAATGACTCAAGAAACATGGAAAGATCTGATTCTAATTATAGGTCTGGAAGTCAGGATCCCATGCTTTTCCCAATAAATGCACCACATTTCAATTAGTGGATTTGGTGGTCTGCAAAAACAACCTAAGTTGTAACTCAGTAACTACAGAACAGACTTGATGCCTGAATTTTAGTAACTTATGAAGATATGAGTTTTGTAACACCTTCATAGAAATTTTCCTGTTTTCCTGACCATGGCTTTTAGGCAAACTTTTGCTTTTCATTTCTCGTAAAAATCCCTCTAAAGCACTTAAAACATTCAAATCCATCTCTCTGCCATCCTTCTGTCCCCTATGACCTCGATAAACATCTAACATAGTAGGTACTCAATTTCCGAAACTAGTTCTTGAATAGGGGTTTCAATACAGGTAACTACAGGTAAAAATCTAAATTGCCACGTGGTACCAGTATCCCATCCTCCACTCGTAACAAAACTTCTGCATAGAGAAGGAAACAATCAACCAAATGAAAAGGCAACCTGCAGAGTAGGATAAAGTATTTGCAAACCATATACCTGAAAAGGGGTTAGTGTTCAAATATATAAGAATCCCATACAGCTCAAGGGGAGAAAAATGAAAAAGATAACAAAAACTGATTATAAAATAGGCAAGGGACTTGAACTGATATTTCTCCAAAGAGACATACAAATAGCCAAGATGTGTATAAAAACATGCCTACCATCAAGGAAGTGCACATCAAAACCACAATGAGATAGCACTTCACAACTGTCAGAATGGCTATTACCAGAAAACATAAAGTAACAAATGTAGGTGAGGATATGAGAATATTAGAATCCTTGTACACTGTTGGTGGGAATATAATATGGTGCAGCTATTATGGAAAACAGTAATGAGGTTCCTCAAAAAATTAAAAATAGAATCCCACGTTTGGGTATAAATATTAAATAGTTACAAAAATTTCAAATCAGTATCTTGAAGTGATATCTAAATTGCCCTATTCATTGAAACATTATTCACGATATCCAAAATATGTAAACAACAGAAACGTCCATTGAATGAATGAATGGATAAAGAAAATGTGGTATACAATGCAATATTATTCCACCTTGAGAAAGAAGGAAATTCTGCCATATATGACAATGTGTATGAACCTGTATGACAATATACTAAGGGAAAGGGAAAATGCTCAACGGGTACACATTTTCAGGCCCGCTGTACAATACAGTGCCTATATTATTTAACAATTCAGTATTATATGCTTAAAATTTTCTTAAGAGGGTGGATCTCATTTTAACTCTTGTTACCACAAAAATTTTTTAAAAAATAACAACAAATACTAGAACAAAAGGGCAGAAAGAAACATTGGGATGTGATGGATGTGTTTATTAACTTGATTGTGGTGATGGCATGGGTATATCCTATCTCCAAACTCATCAAAGTATATACATTAAATATGTCCATTTTTGGTATATAAAATATGTCTTTTAAGAATAAATATTAAAAAAATACTTTAAAACCAAATGTGGTAAACAGCCTGTCCCAGAACTCCATGCCCTTGAATGACTGTTGCCTGCCTCTAATTTGCTCAACAGTTCTACTGAGTGAATTTCAGATGCTAGTAACAGAATCTATGTTAGGGGGTTCATGTAAAAAGGAATCTAATACTCAGTTTCAGTACATACAAGTTCATTGGTAGAAAAGGATGAGGCGCTAACTTGAACTTTTCGGGAAAATCCCTGTATCCAGAAACATGTTTCTTAAAAAGGAGAGAGAGCTTCCAACCCCTCTGCAAGAATCTATTGCTGTGATAGTTCACCAAATAATCAGACCATCACTGGTGCTGCAAGATGCTAGCTCGGAACACAGGCCCTGCACCTAGCCTCTCCTCCCATGTGACTCAGTCTCACGGCTGCCTCCTGCAAGTACAATCAATAGGAAAAGTAGATTGTCCAAAATTCTAGATTTTAAAGGAGTCTGGGAAATATTATGTTAAGCTTACCAATTACTCTGTGTGAGCAGGAGATTGAAATGGATGATGGGGAAGCCACTCCATGGTGTCCACCAAACTCTGTTTTAAGTCTATTTGTATGGCTCTTTGATTAATACATACTTCCACAATACAAATAAGACTTCCAGAATTCAGAATTTCTGTCTGGTTTTGTCATTACCTAGTGCAGTGCCTTCCACATATTGGTTCTTCAGAAATATACATGGAAAATGTACATATAATATGCATTAATTTTTTGACAGGTTAGTCTTTTTCAGCATACTAACTTACATGATGATGTTGTTACTTCGTTTATAGATTTTCCATATATTCCAAGCCATGTCCATGTGCTTTTAATAATATGTCTTTCCATAGAGCAACAAATTCCAGTCACAGTCCTTTCTGGTTATTCTAGTGGATAAAGAGTTTAGGTAGTTAAAGTTTCTAGATGTATTTTAAGCATCTTTGATTATTACACAAATGCCAGCCAAATATAATTATCATTTTTGCCAAAAAATATAGGGCATGAACCTAATATTGGAAGACATCTAAAAAAAAATTCAGTGATAGTCTACAAAATTAAAAGCAGTTGGACTGTACTCTGTACTATGCAAAAATGTTAATCTCATGAAAAATATAGAAATATGAAAGCCATGCAGATTAAAGGAGATTAAAGAGACACGACAATTGTGGGCAGATGAGGGAAGCACATGTTTTGGAAGATGTGTATGTCACAAAACTGAATAATATTAGTTAATTATTTAAATAGTATTTAAACAATGTTGACTTTCCTGAAGTTGATAATTACACTGTTATGTAAGCAAATATTTTTGTTCTAAGGAATACTCACTGAAGTATTTTGGAGTAAGAGACATGATGTCTGAAACTTTTTCTCAAACGATTCTCAAAAAATTATACTCATGTGTATGTTTATATATACATGATACATGTTTATTTAAAATACAGAATTATGTATTCACATATATGAAATATATGCTTATTTCTATGTAGGGTATCTATACACACACACAAAATATTATGCAAATGGGTCAAAATGTTAGCATCTGTTGGATCTCTTTGAGGAGTATCTGGGAAATATTTACACTATACTTACAATTTGCTAATAATGTTTAAAATTATTCAAATTTTTAAATGTTAAAAACAACTCTCCTTATGCATATGTCTTCATCTGACATGTAACTGTCTACCACCATTGTTTAAAGAAACACTTTTCAAGGAAGGTTTCTATAAACTAGGATAGTGGTTTGGGGGCCAAAAAAGACAGGGTGATTTGGAACTCTTGTCAGCCCTGAGAGAGAGACCAAATGGCAAGACAAGACTTTTTACCAACAAGGACTTGGTCCTCTGCCAGTCTGTCAGCATTGTTTTGCTCCAGAGCAACTCTACAGGACTGAGTATTTGCAAAGGTTGGATGACAGCAGGGCATGACCTGTAGGAATGGCTGACAGAAGCTGTAGCCTCCAGCCCTGGACTATGACTATGTGACACAAATGGAAATGTCTATGGAACAGCAGTAGCCAAGTGACCAGGATGCTGAATGACAGATTGCAGGCGGCTGTGTGTGAGCAAGACAAACATATCAGAAAATCACAAGATGAAATGAGAACAGAAATAATCATAATTTTTTACTATGGATTTGGGGATAAAAGATTGGCAGAATGCAGATTAAACAGTTCATCTTATTATTCCAGTTCACTACATGCATCATCACTGGAGTAACCAGAGACAGAAAAGGAGAATTTATAAATGTAAAATACATTTTAATGGATACCTAAATGTAATATATTGATAATCAGATGCAAAACTATGTGCAATTATCTTAAACAAAGGTAATAAAAGAATATCTTATGTCTAGGTTCATTTTAGGGTTCATTTGCTCAATACAGATAAAATGAATTGCACTTTTTTTTGCTTAAGTGTTTTTTCAACAATTTAAAGAAAATTAGAAAATATTTTAAATTTATTTTTAGGTATTTTCATACCAATGGAGGACATAATATCATGAAATGGGAAATGTTAAAAACCACTGTGGGAATAATAATCAAAAATCAATAATGATAATATTGACAGTTATGGTCTAGTCAATTTGTGTACTTCATTGAATATGGTACTCCAAAAGTATTTCTTAAAACTGAACAATGGGCCAGTATTGAGAAAGAGTGTATTTATGTATTTTTTATGTAGAAAAGAATATGGAAGCTGGAGATGTGCCAAAAAAGATCAGCAGCATATGGAGCATGATTATGAAGAAAATACACAAAAAGTTTGGAAGCATTTACTACAAACTTATGAACATGTTTCCTAGACAAAATTTTGCTTTGTTTTGTATTCTGATGAGTGAGAAAATTTTCTATCTCCTTTTACAATAGAACAGATTGGTGATATTTTTGTGAAATCAATCATCAAATATGTGTCACTTATCTTAAGGAAAATTGACCAGTTTGCATTACAGCATCACTGAATTTTTCATTCTGAATATGCAGTAATAATGAGACTTGAATTTGAAATGTCTATTTTCAGTTTACCCATATTGCTTATTTCCTAATATAGGACCAGGATATCTATATAAATTTAGGTAATACAAATGTAATAAAGAATTACTAACAGCACTTAGTAAAAACAGAATAAGAATTAGAAGAGAGGTGCCCCATTGTGTAATAAGAACACAGACAAATATAGAGTTATTTCTGGCTGCGAGAGAAAGCAATGGAGACATCACAGAAAAGATGTTAGCAATTAAATTCTAAAAGATTGATGGGCAATCTTATTAGGTGCTAAAGTAAGAAACATTCTAGGAAGAGACAAAGGTTTATTTAGAGACTTATAGTCATAACAGATCAAGGTACATGGAGAGACTCTTCCGGTTCAATGAGCTTGGGGCAGAAAAAGAGTCTGGAAAGGGGAGTGGTAAAAAATTATTTCTGTAAAGATCTTGGTAGGTGTCTACATATTACAAGTAAAATGTCAGGCTTTACTAAATGGTATGATGTGGAAGAATATAAGGAATACAGGAAAGTTAAAAGAATAATCTATAGTAAAACAGAGACTATATATCATAGAAGAATCTATATCATAAGGCTATCTGACAAGAAGAATTCAGTCTGTGTTGATGACTCAACTGATTGGGTTAGGCTCACCTGGTAATATCGCTTTCTTAAATTCAATTGAACTAAGACCTTATTAGCATGGGCAAAATCCTTTCACAGCAGTATGTAGGTCAGTATTTCACTGAATACCTGGAAGAGGGTGTGTGTGCATCAGGGATAAGGCTCTTAGGGACTAAGATGGGTTGAATTGTGTTTCCCCCAAACTCATATGTTGAAGGCCTAATCCTTAGTACTTCAGAATGTGACCGTATGTGGAAATAGGGTCATTGTAGCTGAAATTGTGAAGATGAGGTCATAATAAAGTAGGGTGGTTCCCTAATCCAATATGACTGGTGTTCTTATAAAATGAGGACATTTGGTTACAGACATGCGTACAAACAGAACAGTGTGTGAACATGAAGATGATCACCTACAGGTCAAAGAAAGAAGCCTTGAGCAATGCTCCCACTTGAGCCCTCAGAAGGAACCATCCCTGTCAACACCTTGATTTCTGACTTTTAGTGTCTAGAACTGAGACAATTAATTTCTGCTTTTTAAGACACCCATTCTATGGATGTTTCTTAGAACAGTCCTTCCAAATTAATAAAGGGGCCATATTTAAATTCTAAGTACATACAACCATTTAAAAATGACTATCATCTTTTTATCACCATAGTATTTACATGCTGTTTCCTTTTTCTGCATCATTCTTCCCACCATGAAGCACTTTGCACTGTGAAAATAATTTATCAGAAAAGCTTTTCTTTATCTGCTTCAATCTAGGTCAAGTGTCATTATATGTGGACATAAATATAACTACCTCTACTTCATGGCAGTAAACAGCACTGAAATTTTACATTTATTTGTGTGACTCTTTTAATGGTTTTCTACTCTAATACAAGATATATTTCACAAAGGTGTTGAAAGTGTCTATTTTATTATGCTATATATTTTGGGTTCTAATAGCACCTGATACTTAGAAATGTTTAATAACTATTTGATACATCTTAATGATTGATAAACTTAATAAATGAATAAAACCCAATTGACCAGATAGGCAACTTATGAGGAAAAAGGATTTGGGTTAACGAGATAATTGGCCTTCATTTTTCACATCTTAATATGAGGTGCTTGTGAAACACATAGCTGTTGCTATAAATTAAAGATGTGAGAAGAAATGTCATGTCTGGATTTTAGGTTGAAATTCAGGTTAATAATTTGGAGATGTTAGAGTATATGGATTTCTTTCAAATATACAAAGGATAAGACTTTTCAGAAAGACAAACAAAATAAACTTAAAAAAGTGTTTAAGTAGTGTTGAAACATCCATGCTGGATATTTCTTTTGAATTTAACAGCTAACAGGTAATTGATGAATTTAATAATAAAGAATTTACAGAAATTGTTGGGACGTATGAAAAGTAAAACAAAGAAGAGGGCAAGCATTATAGTGTTCAGATTCCATTAATTTCATTGAGAAAATGAATTGATATTTGGTTTAAGATGTCAATATTGTACATATATTTTCACAGAACAGTGTATCATTTATAACTACATAAACTTAGTATGAAATCGTTTTTATATCAACTTTAAAATGCTTGAAAAGTAACAGAGTATTTTTTAAATTTTATCTAAATCTGTTTTAGTAGAGCAAAACAGGATTGATCATATAATCTCTGATTGTAATATTTTGATTTTGGTAAATCAAGCTAACTTTGTCTAGTAATCCCTTTTCACCTGCTTTCTTCTGATTTTCCCTCTCTAATTTCATCCATCTTTCACTGGACCTTTATGATAACTGGTTTAAAATCTATTACCTTCTACACATTATCAGGCTGCTCCCAGCCCCACCTGTAACTGTGGATATCAGCTTTCTCAGTTACTGCTTGGGTTTTTGTAATCCTGCCTTTCATCCAAAATACTCATCATAGGATTTTTAGATATATCTTGCCTACTATAATTATTTCAGAATTTTCTTATACTTTGGGTTGATTGTTAATCTTCATTATGAGTCCAAATATCTATTTTACCTTTCATGCACATTTTTTAATTATCTTAAGTGTTAAAGAAGAAAAAAATGAAAACCTAATTTACAGGATAACTTCTTTAACGTTATTCAACAGAACTACATTTCCCCAGGTCTTAATAGAGAATTTTTTTTCAAAAAGTTTGAAATTTTCAGATATGAATTTACAATGTAGGGAAAACAAACAAATATGATGATAAAAGATGCATGGTTTGTGAACACACTTGTCATCGATTAAAATTTGAACAATATTGTATAAATGTTTAAGAAATATGCTTGAGATTTCCTTGTGCAAATTTTCATATATTGATTCTTTATCTGAAAAAAATGAATTTACTCACATAGCAAAGCATTCCTTTAATGGGACATTTATCATATTGGATTAGTTAGCATAACTAGTTATATGCGTGTATATGTGTAGGTGCATAACTTTTTGTGTAAGGATGGTGTAATCATCTCTTAGAAGGATTGTGTGTCATAAGGATAGGATTGTATTACCATTTTTGTACTATGCTGTTTTCTACCCACAGGCTTTCATTATTATTTTAATTTATTTTACTTATATTCAAGTCCAGACTTTGCTTATTGTCATAGTACTCAAGTGGTGAGGAGGTTGATTAGAATGCACTTGACCTCACTTGTCATGTCTTCTGATATTGGTGGCTTGAGAATAAATTAGACTCCCTTTTGCCCCAAGGACATAACATTCTGAACTTCCAATTCAAGAATACAATAAGGGGGGGCGGAGCCAACATGATGGCGTGAGTAGGACAGTGGGAATCTCCTCCCAAAAACATATATATTTTTGAAAATACAACAAATACAACTAATCCTAAAAGAGAGACCAGAAGACACAGGACAACAGCCAGACTACATCCACATGTGCGAGAGCCCAGCGCCTGGTGAAAGGGGTAAGATACAAGCCCCAGCCCAGTGGGACAGAGCACACCTCACCCCAGCTCCCGGCGGGAGGACAGGAGTCAGAGTGGGGAGGGAGAGGGAGCCCAGGACTGCTAAACACCCAGCCCTAGCCATGAGCACCAGAGCACAGACAAAGTGCAAGCATGGAGGGCTGGAAACTAGGTAAACAGGGCAGCAAGAACTCTGAGCAGGTTCCAAAGCTGATGCCCCTGTGACAAAGAAAAGAGAGTGCTTTTTGAAAGTCTTAAAGGGACAGAGATGCAACAGCTGGATGGAAACAACACAGGTCACAGTCCAGCAGCTGGAAATTACAGGGAAAACTGGGAGCACTAACCCCCTGGGCAACAGCTCTGAGACCCCTCATGGAGGTAAACAGCCAAAAAGTCCCCTGTCCATTACCCCTCTGGGGCACGGCGAAAGCATAGAAGCAGCCTAAGGCTGGCCATGCCCTCAGAAAGGGAGCTTCCTCCATACCGGCTGGACAAGACACAAAGACCCAGTCTACACACAACTATCCAACACAAGCCACTAGGAGTTGCAGTTGTCCCAGTAAAGAAAGGCCAGTAGCAAGTGGAAAGTCTGGCCCTCTCAGCTGACAATCAATAGCACCGGTCAACATGAAAAGGCAAAAAAATATGATCCAGACAAGAATAACCCAGACAGCTTCAGCATCTGCTACATCTTCCCCTGGGAAGGAACCTGGGGAGAAAGATTTAACCAATCTTCCTGAAAAAGAATTCAAAACAAAAGTCATAACAATCCTGATGGACTTGCAGAGAAATATGCAAGAACTAAGGAAGGAGAATACAGAAATAAAACAATCTCTGGAAGGACTTCAAAACAGAATGGACGAGATGCAAGAGACCATTAATGGACTAGAAAACAGAGAACAGGAATGCAGAGAAGCTGATGCAGAGAGAGATAAAAGGATCTCCAGGAATGAAAGAATTCTAAGAGAGCTGAGTGACCAATCGAAATGGAACAATACCTGCATTATAGGGGTACCAGAAGAAGAAGAGAGAGGAAAAGGGATAGAAAGTGTCTTTGAAGAAATAATTGCTGAAAACTTCCCCAAACTAGGGAACGAAATGGCCTCTCAGACCACAGAGGTACACAGAACTCCCATGACAAGGGATCCAAGGAGGGCAACACCAAGACACATAATAATTAAAATGGCAAAGAACAAAGACAAGGACAAAGTATTAAAGGCAGCCAGAGAGAAAAAAAAAGTTACCTACAAAGGAAAACCCATCAGGCTATCATCAGACTTCTCAACAGAAACCCTACAGGCCAGAAGAGAATGGCATGATATACTTAATGCAATGAAACAGAAGGGCCTTGAACCAAGAATACTGTATCCAGCACGATTATCATTTAAATATAAAGGAGGGATTAAACAATTCCCAGACAAGCAAAAGGTGAGGGAATTTGCCTCCCACAAACCACCTCTACAGGGCATCATGTAGGGACTGCTCTAGATGGGAGCACTTCTAAAAAGAGCACAGAACAAATCACCTAACATATGAAGAAGGGAGAAGGAGGAATAAGAAGGGAGAGAAACAAAGAATCATCAGACCATATTTATAATAGCTCAACAAGTGAGTTAAGTTAGACAGTAAGATAGTAAAGAAGCTAACCCTGAACCTTTGGTAACCACAAACTTAAAGCCTGCAATGGCAATAAATACATACCTTTCAATAATCACCCTAAATGTAAATGGACTGAATGCACCAATCTAAAGACACAGAGTAATAGAATGGATAAAAAAGCAAGATCCATCCATATGCTGCTTACAAGAGACTCACCTCAAACCAAAGACAGACTAGAGACTCCAGACATTAACCCAGACATATGTGGTCAATTAATAATTGATAAAGGAGCCTTGGACATACAATGGCAAAATGATAGTCTCTTCAACAGATGGTGCTGGCAAAACTGGACAGCTACATGTAGGAGAATGAAACTGGACCATTGTCTAACCTCATATACCAAAGAAAACTCAAAATAGATCAAAGACCTGAATGTAAGTCATGAAACCATTAAACTCTTTGAAAAAAACATAGGCAAAAACCTCTTAGACATAAACATGTGTGACCTCTTCTTGAACATATCTCCCTGGGAGAGGAAAACAAAAGCAAAAATGAACAAGTGGGACTATATTAAGCTGAAAAGCTTCTGTACAGCAAAAGACACCATCAAAAGAACAAAAAGGAACACTACAGTATGGGAGAATATATTTGTAAATGACAGATCTGATAAAGGCTTAATGTCCAAAATATATAAAGAGCTCACCCACCTCAACAAACAAAAAGCAAATAATTCAATTAAAAAATGGGCAGAGGAGCTGAACAGACAGTTCTTCAAAGAAGAAATTCAGATGGCCAACAGACACATGAAAAGATGCTCCACATTGCTAATTATCAGAGAAATGCAAATTAAAACTACAATGAGGTATCACCTCACACCAGTAAGGATGACTGCCATCCAAAAGACAAACAACAACAAATGTTGCTGAGGCTGTGGAAAAAGGGGAACCCTCTTACACTGCTCGTGGGAATGTAAATTAGTTCAACCATTGTGGAAAGCAGTATGGAGGTTCATCAACATGCTCAAAACAGACTTACCATTTGACCCAGGAATTCCACTCCTAGGAATTTACCCTAAGAATGCAGCAATCAAGTTTGAGAAAGACAGATGCACCCCCATGTTTATCGCAGCACTATTTACAATAGCCAAGAATTGGAAGCAACCTAAATGCCCATCAGTAGATGAATGGATAGAGAAGATGTGGTACATATACACAATGGAATACTACTCAGCCATAAGAAGAGGGCAAATCCTACCATTTGCAGCAACATGGATGGAGCTGGAGGGTATTATGCTCAGTGAAATAAGCTAAGCGGAGAAAGATAAATACCAAATGATTTCACTCGTCTGTGGAGTATAAGAACAAAGGAAAAACTGAAGGAACAAAACAGCAGCGGAATCACAGAACCCTAGAATGGACTAACAGGTACCAAAGGGAAAGGGACTGGGAAGGATGGGTGGGTAGGGAGGGATAAGGGGGGTGAGAAGAAGGGGGGTATTAATATTAGCATGCAGAATGGGGGGGTGGGAGAAAGGGTCGGGCTGTACAACACAGAGAAGACAAGTAGTGATTCAACAACTTTTTGCTTTGCTGATGGACAGTAACTGTAAAGGGGTTTATAGGGGGGACCTGGTATAGGGGAGAGCCTAGTAAACATAATATTCTTCATGTAAGTGTAGATTAATGATAACAAAAAAAAAGAAAGAAAGAAAAGGGGGATTACTCCCTCATAAGATAAAACTAACTGTCAATCAACCATTAATGCATGCTTTAAATATCCTTAATTTTGATCACTTAAAGGATGTTAGATGATTAGCTATGGAGGTGCATTTTTCTGATAATATTTCTTTCTCTTAAAAAAAAAAAAGCAGTTCCTCTGTGATTACCTCCAATGAGTTCTACCAATAGTATAAAGGGCATATCAAAGTGTGGGCAAAGGGTCTCTTTGTGTTTATACAGAATATAAAAGCCTAATTTGGCTACCCAGAAAATGAACTAAGATACGATATGAAGAAGAACTTCCAACATCAGCACTCTCTGGAAGACTCATACCAGAAGACAACCATCAAAAAAACCTCAACAAAGATCCAGGCGCTGCTACAGCTGTAGCTGCATTCATCTCACTGGTTCCTGGACTTGCCATGGGAATGAAGAAGGAGATATCTAAGCTGGCCTGTGCATACAGTAAAACAACAAATTTGACTGGATCTATACTGTTGGAACTCAACCAAGAATTAGGAGAAGTCCAAGTTGTAGCACTCCAAAATCTTACAACTACAGACTATCTACTGTTAAAAGAACGTATGGGATGTTTACAGTTCCCAGGAATGGGTTGTTTTAATTTGTCTGATTTCTCTCAGACTGTTTAAGTACAGTTGGACAATATCTATCATATCATAGACAAATTTTCACAAATGCCCAGGGTGCCTAACTGGTTTTCTTGGCTTCACTGGAGATGGCTGGTATTTATAGATCTGCTTTGGTTATGTAACTGTATTCCTATTATGTTAATGTGTGTGCACAATTTAATTAGTAGTTTAAATCCTATACATGCTTAAGTTACTCTACAAGAAGATATGTCAAAGAAATAATCAATCTTCCCATGTTTTCTTCTGCCTGCTACCTCTATAGCTTTTCTTCTTCCTTCCTAATTACAACCCTTAAATAGAATTCATGCCTCATATCGAATTGACCGAGTATCATAATTCCTCCATGTGGTAAAGATACCTCAAGACAAATGCTGGGCATAGAATCCACAGGGCATAAAATATGCAAAGAAGTAAAAAGCTAACCTTTTCAAACAATATGGCTTCTCTCTCACTTACCAACTTTACATTTCCCTTTATGGCCCTGGAAGATGACTGGTTAGCCAGAGAAGGGTAAGATTCCTCAAGGGAGGAACAACCTAAGACAGGCACAGTCGCAGGGGGGCCATCAGGTGAGAAATTGGGGATCAACAGAGGTGAGGCTTAGAACCTCACCCTCCTGTTTTGAGGGAAATCTTCTGCATCCTTGGATGTTTTATTGCCCTTGTCTAGCTTAGATTAACACATAGTCTGCAGGCACACACCTGATCATCTATATTTGTTCTCTTACAACACTAAACTATGTTTTCTACCTTTCTACCTTTATCTTGCATCTACCTACCACTTCAGCATTTTATTAAAAAAATAAATAGTAATAATAATAATAATAATAATAAAGGGAGAAATGTGGAATCCACATATAAATCAAGTATAAAAATCATACAAATATTTATATTTGACCTGATTGTTTATAGTTCATAATGCGTGATCATAACCCAAAGTGTCTGTGCTGACTGCCCTTGTACTGTTCACCATGTAAGAACTTATTCACTATGTAAGAATTCGTTCACCATGTAAGAACTTGTTCGTTATGCTTCAGAAGACTGGAGACTGACAAGAATTAGGCTTGGAGTAGAATAATGATTGTGCATTGAGTCCCCTATACAGAATTTTATTGTTGTTAACAAAAATTTGATCAATAAATATGAGAGACGCCCTCTCAAAAAAAAAAGGAATACAAATAAAATCACAATTATCAGCATGTTATATTACCATAGATGTTCCTGGTTTGGGCATTTTAATATTGAGGATTGCCATTCACATCAGATCAGGTACCTCTACCAGGCTGGCCTTCCAATTCATGATTCCTTATGGATTTCTAGGAATTTTAGGAGTCTATGTGTAAAGAATGTTTTGCTCAAATCAAAATTCATAAAAGTCTTCAAGAGAGGTAACTGTCAACATTTCTTCTTGGTCTATCGGTAACTAAGTTAGGCAGCCCTAGACCAAAATCTTACAGACAGTATGTTTTTTTTGGATTAATGTTCTTTTAATTTAATACCTGTAGGCAGTTCACTTTCAGTTTCCTACTGGTAGAAGCAATGTCTATTTTCATATACCTAACCAGATTTACATAACTGAAGTTCTTGTCTGTGCCTCTGAGAAATTTCATTTTGTTAAACTGGAACTAATAAAAGAGGAAAAAAACTTAATTATTACATATTCAGAAGAAAAATATTATTAGATCAACTATAAGCATTTCCATTCTGGTTCCACTCATGTTATATTTAGTGAAAATTATTTCCAGGATCTGTAAATTATTCTATACCTTTCCTCATTCATTGCTGATGTTTCTGTAAGTTTATATCTACTTCTGTTTTTCATGAGCATTTTCAGGGAGATTAGAAGAGATAAGAGTTAGGGCTTTTTATGTACTTTTTAATGTAAATTTTACATTTCAGATTTTAAAAGATTGCTTAACTCTGATTATACATTAGATGCACATGTTGAATGGTCACATGACGGGAGCACACCAAAGCAAATTAATTCAGTCATGGGAGTGAGTCCCTGGAATTGATATTTTAACAATCTCCACAAGTGATGATAATGTACAGCCAAGGAAGAAAATCACCTTTTTCAGAAAGCCTTTTTGAATATTTCATCTCAACATAGGCTTATAATAGAAATATCATAGGCAAAGAATACATTTAAATTAGAAACTTAAAAAGGAGCTTTGTTTAGAATTATCTACTGAGAAGATCTCATTTTCTAAGATCATGAACAAATAAATATTTTTTAGGTTCATAATAAATCTACTTTGAATCTAGCTGTGCATATGTTAAAATTATCTTTTAATTAAAAGTCTGTGTAGTTTTAATTTATAGTGTTTTTTAGACATTATGAAGGGATTGGATAAATAGTTTCAAATATTTTCCCCATTTGAAATTTTGGAATACTAGATTATCATGTGCATTACATATATATATATATATATATATATATATATATATATATATATATATATATATATATATATAACTTTTATATTATATACAAATTACTTTCATTTCTGTTATTCACTATTCACAATTTTCAAATACTTCTATCATATATGCTATAGTTATATGGATGCTTAGATTAAACAAATACTGGAAAGACCATAAGTTGTTATCTCCAAAATGACAACTGTAAACCCATCAGCCTGAATTATAATTGAAATTGTTTAGCATGAAGGATATTTCTTAGTTCAAGCTGTGTATTAGTATAGATAAGCATTTCAACTAAATGACAGATGACATGACTCAGGTTTTCCAGGACAGTCCTGGTATAGTTCATGCTAAAATAATCTATGCCTTCACTCTAAAAAAATGTACAAATTTGTGTGATAAATTACTATGGTCACCTTAGTTTTAATTCACAGAATGCAACAATCAAACTGGCTTAAACCTTAAAAAGAATTTTAATGGCTCATGCAAGTACAATTCCCAGAAGCATTTCATTCTGCTCTGGTGTGTAGTCAGGCTGTATTCTGCATCCTTCAGGATCATAATATCGTCAGTTTTTACATTTTCAGGCTTCTCAATGTCCTTAATAAACCAATGAATTAACTATAGAAGACCACCCATATGGAACTGTTTTTGATCTTAACCAAGAAACAATAAAAAAAATGGTAGACCTGATAGCATTGGTTGGTTGCAAAAGAGAAGTTTGTGTCAAGTATGTCTCATATTGGAATATGGTGGAGTTGATATCCTGACCAAAATGGATGGAACAAGAAATAGAGGTTTCAAATATGCTGGAATTATCTGGAAGAAATGCTTCTGAAACTTGATATGCATGTGTATCCCCTGCAGATGCTGGTCTAGCTGCTGGAGTGGGGCTTTAGGTTCTGCAGCTCAAACCTGCACTTAGGTGGTGTCCATACTGCTGAAAGGGTTCAGAACAAGCCCCCCCACAAGGAACACTTTGCCATGCGGACTATTTTGAGCTGAGAGCAATCAAGACTCCTTGGGCTGAAAGAAAATTTTTGCCCTTCCCTTAACTACTTAGAAAAATCTAAATTGGAGTCTTTCCCAAAATGAGGTTTATTACCAGGCGTAAGTTTTATCTGAGTGACCCACCTGTATGGCAGAGCAAGCTTCAAATTGTGAATTATCTGCTCTGGTTATTGCCCTGGGAATTGCCCTCTTCGCCTTTGAAGCTCCAGGTACCTACCCCATTCCTTAGCTCAGGAAGGCATATATAACTCGTTTTACATTTGATTTTTAAATTTGATTATCTCCTGTTAATCTCTCACATCGATGTGATTTGTTGATCAGCAAAATTACCTAGAAGAGTAGAGTAAACCACAGTTCAAGGTGCCAGTCTCTAGGAAAAGGATTAAAAATCTTGCCAAACAAAATATGCTTATATGTTTATAAGTTAGTATTAATGTTAAGTGGTTTCTTTTGAAAGGAGGAAAGGGTATTTTTTTAATAAAAGTGTTCCTTTTGAAATTGAGGTAAGGCAAGAACAGGGACAAGCATAATGATTATTTTTCCTGCCTATGGTGAAAAATGTTGAGATATAAATAGTATAGTAAGAACAGGCGGGACTCCATCTTAAGGCTAAGACTACATTTTAAAAACCAAGCAGTCTTAAATGGTATGCTTCCACTGCTTGAGAGTAGCCACTATCTTGGAGGAAGAACAGGATCAATAAGTTCGTGGTGTTAAATACATCTTACAGAATATCTAGAGGACTGATTACGGATTGTGACATAATGTCTCTCACTGGAGATAGACATCATGAGACTGCATGTCAAGCCTATCCCCCCTGGCCCTTTGCCCCATTCTTGAAATCCTTAAAAGACACAAATCTCAAGTCTTTAAGTGTACCTCCTCTCTGAGGCTGCCCACCTTCCCCTTTCCTTGAGTGTGTACTTTGCCTTAAATAAAGCCTTTGCACTGCCTAACTTACTGTGTTTTGTCTATGTACTCTTTCAAGCTTCTTGGGAGGTTAATAAGAGACCCTTTCCCAGTGGTAAATGTCTTTATTACTTCACTATTTCATTCAGTTTTCTAGACTTAAGCACTAGTCTTCTGTCTCTGTTCTGCTTCAGACAAGTAGGGACAGGCTACTGAAATTTTTTATTTGGGCCTGCAAGTTCCCATGTTCTGGGTGACTGGGACAAGACTGCAGCTATATGATCATGCTCTTTGGTGGCCCTCCTGAAAATCTCCTTTATTTGTCTTTGGAAAGTTCTCAGAACATAATCTCATTCCATCCAGTGCTTTTCAGATGCCCCAAATCCTGAGGTGGTAGGGACTGGGCTTCCACACTATGCAGATTCAAGCAGATACTGGCTGCCAGGTGACCCTGGCTGTAGGAGTTGGCCAGGGATTTGCCCTATGCCAAGCAGAAGTTCAATGAACTTCTCTTTCATCCCTCTGTTCTTTCTTGTTCTCTATTGCCTGCATGGCTGCTGCTATTTGCTACTACTCTCTCTTTAATAAATTCCTTCCTTACCTATGTTAGACAGAAAAATAGATATGAGCAGGTGGAGGGAGAATAAGGCCAGTAGAGTCCACTGAATGGTATTCAATGGGTTAGCCAGATAAAACCAGACAGCCAAAAAGGACTCACAGAGTTAATGCCTTTTTCAGTGTGAGTTCGACATGCTCTGAATCTGGACTGACCTTGAGACTTGCTCTAGCTAATGCAAGTGAGATAGTGCAGAGACATGGGACAAGCATCATTATTAATTTTCCTAAAAAAAAAATGTCAAGGTATGAATAGCATAAAAAAAAAACAGGAGCAACTTATCTTAGGGCTAAGATTCCATTTTAAAAGAGAATTGGGAAGTTAGATTCCTGGCATATTCTTTGGCAATCAGCCAACAATTTATCTTAAGGCAAGGCAGACAGTCTAGACAGTCTTAACTGCTATGTTCCCAGTGCTTGGGGGGTAGGCACTTTCTTGGAGAGGAACAGGAAGTTCATCCTACAGAATTATTTGGATAACTGACTATGGATAATGACATTGTCTCTCCTGGAGATAGACATCATGAGACCTCATGACAAGCCTATGCCTCCTGACCCTTTACCTTTATCCCATTCTTGAAAATCCTTAAAAGACAGAATCAAACTTTTAAGTGTTCCTCTTCTGTGAGGTTGCCACACTTCCCTTTCTTTGAGCGTGTACTCCTGAATAAAGCTTTCTCACTGCTCAACTTACTGCGTTTTGTCTCTGTGCTCTTCCAGTGGTAATCTCTCTGTTACTTTGCTATCTCCTTCTATTCTCTAGGCTTAAGCATGAGTCTTCACTCTGTCTCTGTCCTATTCCAGGCAAGTAGGGAGGGGCTGCCGAGACCTCTGATTTGGGCTTGCAAGTTCCTATTGCCATCTGGTGACCCAGATGGAACTATGGCTCTCAATCATGCTCTTAAGTAGCCTGCCTGACAATCTCCTTTCTTTGCTTTGGAAAGTTCTCAGAACATAATCTCACTCCACACACTGCTCTGTGGCTCCCCCAAACCCTGGGGTGGTAGGGACTTAGTCCCCACACCATGAAGATCCAAGCAGACACTGGACACCAGGTGACACTGGCTTTAGGAGTTGGCAGAGATGCCCTAGGCCAAGCAGGGGTTCAATGAGCTTCCCTTATCTCTCTGTTCTTCCTTCCTCTGCAAGGCAGCTGCCATTCCTTCCTACTCTTATATTAATGAATTCCTTCCTCACCTTGTACTCTGACTACCCTGCATCTCCGAACTGAATTCTTCTTCAACACCTACACTTTTCTGACCTGCTGATGAATTCTTTCTCAATCATAGTCAAAACTCACCCCCACTGGGGTTGAGGTCTCACCAAGTGCACAAGGGAGAAACCTCCCCAGACTTAGTTGCTGGGCAACAAAACCATTAGCCATCTATGTCTACTAGACTCTCATTTGATAATTTAGTATGAAGGACTCATCTCATAAAACTCATAAAGTCAGATATGTTCAGGGAGATGTATAGACACAAAGAAAACTGTATTTTACTTGTGAATTCTTGTAGGATCCATGTGCTAAAATTTCAAATATATTTACATACAAAATACACATCTTCAAGTTACAAAACAATTCTCTGGAAGGAAGACTAATTGTAATAATAGTCTCAACAGAAAACCAAAACTTTCTTTCATCGAAATACAACAATAAAATCTAATCTCATCTTATTTCCTGAGGAAATTATCTTTTTGCATGCCTAAAGTTTAGCTTCCACTGTCTTTTATATAATTTAAAATATTTTACCAAAGGCAGTAGATTTTTAAGTATGATCTTAGAATCAAGGTAAATATGTAATTGGTCTTTTGTGGTTTTTTGACATTTTTTCCCTTGATTCACTTAAAATAAATCTAATTAACATTATTGATAACCCTTATTTTAACCAGAAAACAAGAAATAAAATGATTTTTCTCCTTTCTAGGTTCATATATACATCCTGTGACTGATTCAAAATGGCAATAAACTTTTTCAATGTTAAAATATGAAATGGATCCAATGTTTAGTAAACCTCTAAGGAATAAATTTAATTACACTGCTGATTATTTGAAATCATTTTCTATTTGATGATATATACTAGAATCATATATCCATTTTCATGAATATAGCTGTAACTCCCAGGAGAAAATACGTTCCCACCCCAGGGCAAATAACCTTTCATGCTGAAATCAATCAAAGAAACCTGTTTATTGCTTACAAGCAGTCGTCTACTTCTGTTTGCCCATGTGTCTAATGACTGGGCTGCAAAAAGACCTCACCACACCTCTCTCTCTGGTCCAGGTGTGTACTCGCTCCCCACCCGCCTTGTAATTGCCTATTGATATGGCGATGGCTACTTCTCTCCAACCCTTGAAAACACCTACAGATATAGAGATGCACTAAGGCTAAGAGAGAGAGATTCTAGAAATACTGTGATTTTTACCCACAATAACATATTGTGCTAAAGGGGAGCAGAATTTGTCATTCCAAAGTATATCTCTTTGGCATAAGTGTTATCTTGACCTTGTTTTTAGGAAACAGCAGACACAGGAGAAGCTCTGAGAACTGAGGAGAAGTACTCTTGTAAGAGTTATTAATATTTATAAGGAAAATTTCTATTTGTAAGCATGTCTTCCTCTCAGTAGCAGGGAGAGTGATTACATCTCTAGAAACTCTTATCAGTGGAAAATGCAATTACTTAAATATGCATAATAACCTTACCCTTGTTTACTGTGCTTTACCTAAAAACCTAGCTCTCCCCCTCCATCCAATCAACATTTTTTGTTTTTAATTGGAGATGGTACATAAGGTAATGGCTTGGGCCATTTTGGAGAGTTACTCAGTTTTCCTGGGTATCTCACATGTATACAGAAAGTATACATGTTATTGAATTTGCTTTCATTCTGTTAATTTTTTATTAGAGGGTGTCTCAGCCAAAAACCTAGCAAGGTAGAAGCAAAATTATTTTTCCTCCCTTACAGGTTAAAGAGAATTTAACCAATCAGCAAGTTTTTACAGTTGGGTTGGCATAGTATCTCAAATGTAATCTCTAAATCCCCTATCAAAGGAAAAACCTTTATTTTCTCTTCCATTGTATATGCTGTCCTGTATTTAATAAACAAAAATTCATGCGAATTTAATAATTTTAGTTGGAGTCTGAGATGCCCTAGGTGAAAAGTGGTAACAATGAAGACTCAAAATAAAGACAGTCAGAATGATGTTGAAGAAAGGAGAACAGGAGGAAAAGGAAGAAATTACATGATTTGTATTAATGAGATTATATACAATTTTAAACAAACTTCCTTAGAGTTTAACCAAATTAAAGACAAACTGTACTGGCCTAAAGTTCACCACTCCCTGCCAGGTGACTAAATCAGTTATTTACAGATACTGTGCATTTAAAAATAAATCAATTTGGGGGTCCAAAAAATTTCTCATTAACATGATAAGACACCTTTAAAACTCTGCATTGTTTTCAGGAATTGTGGATGAAGAACAAATATACATGGGAAGTATGTCTTTGTTCATATCAAATATGTATTTGTTATGGCTCATTATATTGCACATATATATGGGGAAGTCATGGACATGAATTCCAAAAACGGTAAGGGAGAATGAAATATATATGTCATCCTGAACCAAGAAGAAGAGGGTAAGGGTCTGAGGGAAAGGTATAAATTAGCATGTGAATGGATTCCACATTTGTTTTCTCAAAGGGCTTCCCAGCTAAAGAGATTATCACTAATAACTTTTTCTAGCCATTTGGCAATTTTATGTGTTACATTGTTTTCAATACATACAAAATATATGGGGAAAAGAGGTTCGTTTAAAAATCTAAATGAATAATTTTTGTTATTTTTTCAAATAGTTAACCAATCATGATCTCTTTCAGGTCACATAAGACTTATTTTTTGTTTTCCTTTACAGATCCTGTGCATTTAAAAATAAACTAATTGTTAGGTTTTTTTTATATCTATTGATATTTAATTGATTGAAAACATATAATATACATCACCTATGGAAGTATTAACTGTATATTTGCACAGGTACATATGTCTGTAATCATATGCGAATTTTATGATTTTACATTTTTCTCTTGTGTTTTAAAGGAAGATAATTTCATTTGCAAAGAATAATAACTTCTGTTTTTAAAGGAGTTTTCCTTTATGTTTATTCTTATACCACTTCATTGGTCAAGGTTTTTTTAATGTACATATTAGTGACAAAGGTCAGGACAAATATATCTTATGGCTGACTTTATTGAGACCATCTCCAATGTTTCACAAACATTATGTCAAATGTTTACTTGAGAACAAGTTTATGTTTTGCTCTTCCTTACTAAATCAATTTTCAGTAATGAGCAATTTACTTTTAATTCTTTTATTTCAAACCCATCTTCACATTGCCTGCCTCTACTGTCATTAAATTTTTCTTTCTTCATTATTGCTTGCCCAAGTTTCTCCCTCTGGGAATATTTTGAGAAACTTGATTGTGGTTTCTTTTAGTAATTTAATTTAAATAAGTGTATTTCCTCTGCTAATTTACTGTCATTCCCTCTTTAAAAGTTGTAATACAGCTTCATAAGTCTTTCTAGTTGTTTTTGCTATTGGCAGCTTTTCCTGGGGAATCCCAGTGGCACTGCCTTTCTGCTTGTTGTGCCCACTCTCAGGAAGGAAGGACCCATCTCACGATGCAGGATATCTCCTTGTGCTACGTGCATTACTCCAGATGCCCTTATTTCCAAGTTCGGCAATATGAATGAGAACTTGATAAGATCTTTTCCACACACACACTCTGTTATTTAATGAGGGTCAGAATTTTAAGATATCCTATTTGTCTTTTCTAAGATACCCTTTTCAGTATACATTACATCCAGCATGTAGCTGGCTGTTTCTTGTTACGGATGTCATCCTTCCTTCTTTCCAGCACTAATTAATTTTTGCCCTTGTCTTATGTTTGTCATTTCCCAGGGAATGGACAGATGGGAGTGTAAACTACCAAGTTTCCATTGCTTTTATATTCTAAAAAGAAATACCTTTTGTCAAAAGAAAACAAGCCAAAAAAACAGTTTTATGCCTAGTATTTAAAACACCATATTCCCATGAAAGGTGTAATTATTGTGTTTGACTTAAGAAAGTAATCACTGAGTACCAATGGTTTTAATTTAATATTTTACACAAAGTCATTTTTGGGGTATCTTGTGTTTTTGGATGTTTTTTCAAGATGACACACCACTGTGACCAAGGGCAGTGTATTTTCCCAGAGAGTCATGGCCAAATTAAGCAAGCCTATTTTTAAAATGCAAATGTATCCCAATAATAGGAGATTGCAGATTGTTACTGGTCACTGATTTTGAAGATCAGTAGCTCACACAAAAAAGCTAAAATGATAATAAAAAAGGAATAGAAATCATACTTGCCAGGAAACATTTTTAAAGCTTAGAAGATATTGAATAGACTCTCAATATTCTTACACAGGGAAAAAAAAAATCTCTCCAAGCAAGAAAGATTTTAGTTGTATACTCTCTGACTGATGGATGATTTCAGATATGACTCCATAAAGTTTTGTAATGTATCTAAATACAGTGTTCCCTCTCATACCTCTGTAGACATGGAGAAAATATGCTCCATTTGAGCCTTTGCATTAGGAGAAAACTTCCATATATAAATTCAGATGACACAAATTCACAAATTCATATGTATTTAATTACTAAAGTTTACAAATCACTTCAAATTGAGTAAAGTTATTTGCAACATTTAAAGTAAAATATGCTTTAATTCATTGAAAAGTCATTGTTCCTTCTTCAAGGTGGAAGATAGTAAAAATAGCACCTATTTTTTCAAAATTAAATAACTACAGGGCATCAACTTGAACTATATAAACAGGAGATTTGAAAACTGCTTAGTGAAATAAAAAATAGAATACAGTTATATGTGTGAAATCTAAACCTATTGTTTTAGCAATTTGTTTTTTAATATAAAATTTTTAATTCACTAATTCAGGTATTTAATGGGGGAAATTTTTGCAATTTCTGGTCTCTCAAAGTACTGCAGTTCAAAGTATAAAATTAAAAGTTCTTTGAATATAATGGGTGGCAAACATTTAACATTGGCCTTACATCTTAACATGGGCCTTACATCACCACATTATCACCTTCTCGTTCACATGAATTTGAGCCAGAGACAAGGTGTGACCTACGTAGAATAGGAAAGGTAAGACTTCACATTGTTTCCTTTCTTGTGAGTCTCTTAGGTTTCTGTTTTATTTCTGTTCCACCACTGTGGACAGCAACTGCAGGGTTTATAGAAGGATCTGAGATGGCACTAGTCTCCAGTAGTTGATAGAATGGACAGATAACATCTTTGAGACCCAAGTTTCACAGATTTTTTGGTTTTTGTTTTGTTCAGACAAAAGTAATAACATTTTCCACTTGGTTATAAGAATGAGATGATACCTATAAACTCTTGAGTCTGCATTTGGCTAGCACTGAAGTAATAATAGGAATGGGTGAAACAGGGCTTCAAAGCAATGCTCATCTTCAGTCACTAACGTCTTAAAAAAGATGACAGACGTTGGGATCCTGAAGCAGATTGGTAATGGCAGAGATGCTCTCAAGCAGATGATCTGAACATATGTTGAAGTTGAAGCAAACTGGATTTTCTGATGAAGTGGATGTGAGGTGTGACTTAAGCTGACCAACCTCTTGATCTGCCTCAGATTTTTTCTAGTTAATAGCATGCAAACTATCACATCTTGATAATCCTCTCAGTCCTGGGAGAACAGGCTGGTTAGTCACTAGATTCTTGAGAGCAAGAGAAGTGGTGGGTAGTTTCCAAACATGAGGCCTTCGAAAACTCAGAACATAATTGTTATGGGAAAATATTTCCCAATGTAAAAATGTTTTCCAATGTTTTTAGAGTAGCTGCACACAAATTTATGACTCTGGTGTATTATTTCTCTTATACTGTTGGAGGAATATGTATATTCTATATATACATTCTTCAACTATATTATGCAGAAGTTGGTTCATATTTCAGTTAATTTTTCCATGAATATTTGTTAGAACTATGAAAATCTCTGTTCCAGAGAGCTACTTTCTAAAATAATTTATAGTGTGAATTCAGTTTCATTAAATGTTTAAACAAGGCTGGTAACAACTAGTGTGTTTTATGATTAGCGTGCCTACAGACGTGAGGTCCTTTCTGATATGTTGGGACCCTTGTAATCATTATTGTTAAATATGTCGACCACCACTTTTCTTTTACATCTATTATTTTGTAGAGATATTTCCATTTCATCCAGTTACTGGAAACGTTTGTTTTTAATATATACCTAAGGTAAAAGTATCGTGTGTGTGTGTGTGTGTGTGTGTGTGTGTGTGTGTATGTGTGTGTGTAAGAGAGAGTGAAATAATGAGTTTAAGGAATTGGGTGGGGCTGACAAATTGGAAATTTTTGCCAAGCTGGAAATTCAGAGATTCATTAAGATTTCAGTATTGAGTCTGAAATCTGCAGGCTGGAAACAGTATCTATGCTGCAGTCTTGAGGCAGGACTGCTACTTTGGAAACCCTGAGTTTTTGCTCTCAAGACTTTGAGCTCATTTGATGAGGCTCAGACATCCACTATAGAGGGCAATCTTCTTCACTCAAAGACTGCAGATTTAAACATTAAGCACATCTAAAAAATATCTTCAAAACAGTATTTAGACTTGTGTTTGACCAAATGACTAGGGACCAAAGATTAGCCAAGCTAATATATAAAATTAACCATCACAGAATTTGAACCTATGAGGTTTTATATGTTAACTGGGAGATCAGGGAAGGACATGTAAATTCATGAATGTAAGTTAAAGCATGGAACTCCCAATGTCAATATGCAGATGAAGAAAATAAATGCCTCAGGATCAAGCCAACACCATGTTGAAACATCTGTTAAATGGCTGTAGGCATGACTTTAAGTTAAAGATGTGTAAGCAGAGGTGACCATTACACTGAGAGGTGATAGTGGACATGGATACCGCCATAGACTTCTGGATGTATATTCATTTTGCCTGTGATTCCTTAGCTGGCACTGAATTCGTAAAATGTCATAGGAAATATTGTTGAGCTTCCAAAATAAAATTACGGATTAGGATTACATTATTTCTGTTCACTATTTTTTATCAGCTCTTGTTTCCTGTTCATTCAACTATGATTCTTTTAGTACTTTAAAAAAGCCTTATTTTTTCTATTATATTAAATTTTCTATTAATATTGCCATTTATATTTTACTGTTATAACTATTACTGCCATTATTTTATGCATAGGACAGTTTTTGTAAGATGCTTCAGGCATTTTCTATTTATTATTACTGTAATTAAAATTAAATGTCTTTTTCATGTGGATTTCATATAATTTACAATAAAAGGACAGTTTGTTTGGAAGTCTAGCCACTTCTTGCTGTTAGATAAAATTATTCTGGAATATTAAAGCTACACACACAAAAAAAGTCCTTCAATCATTCAAGCACAATAAATGCATTGAGACAGTTTTGCACTTATTTCTTTGTTCTGGAAGTCCTCCAAATTAACTTGTAATTCTAAATAACCACAGATGCCAATGAAAAGTAATTTGAAGTGACAACATATCAGTTTAAAGTGCAACCATAGCACTAGGTATTACAATTTGGGTACACCAGGTTCAACCAGGGCATTCCATTATGAGAGTTACTGATTTTCAGCATGAACAGAAACATTTATAAAACAGATTATTCCACCAACTAATAGACTAACAGGGATGGTAATTTTTTGCTCAGAGATAAGGAAACTGACCTTTATTTAATTGCTTTATCATCAACTATCTGCTAATTATGTCAGCTAATATTCCCATGTGTATTCATCTCTAAGAAACAGAAGATGTGGGAAGAAATATTACTTCTTATCGCAAATATTATAGAACCTTGAATAATTTGCATTCAAACTTTCAAAAATTCTTTTCATAAATTTCAGTCTGAAATTTCTAGGGGTAAAAATGATATGTTGTTTACACAATGTTCCAACCAAAATATGTATAAAGCAAGTTTTCTTAATCAAAAGATTATTTAAAAGCATGAATTTTAATGAGGGAGAAACTTGATTTAGAGGTAATCAAGGTGTACAAACACTGTAACTTTTTGGTTCATAATTAAAGAGTATTCAACTAAAAAATATATATATATATATACATAATAATTTTTTACTTCTCTTCCAGTCAGAATCCATAAGAAATATCAAAATTGGCTTAAAATATATGTTTATTGTATGGTATGGAAAGCTTCCCATTCTCTTATCATTTCTTTAATTTCAAATTTTAACCCACAATCCCTCATTTGTTTACTTCTATTTACACAAAAATTATATTAAAAATTATGTGACTAGTATCTGAGCCTCCAAAATATACCAAAGACTGAGGACATTATAAACATCTGCTATTTTATTACACAAACACATGCTATTTTCATTTCATTATTTACTAACCCTAAAAGATTGAATATATACTAAAGAGTTGAAAATTTTACTTATATAAATCTTATTAACACTATTATTTACATATCTGATGGAAATTGATATTATAAAACATATTCATTAATGAATATAAGCCACTTACAAAAATTCCATGTTTTCTTTCAAGTACTACAGATGATTTAAATGAAAATTTTATTTACCAGGAAAAAGTAATATCAGTCTTACAAATATTATGAAACAGCCACAAAAATGTTCATGGAGAACAGAACAAAATTGCTAAATTTGTTCAACAATCAATACACACTTTGTATCTTGACCTTATGGTGTAACTTATAATAATGAACATTTCACAAATGTGTATAGTCCATGTATATTTTATTTAACCATGCATTGTGCAATAATATAATTACATCTAATTATAAGTTTAAATAACATATATACACAAGAATTTTTGTTTCCTGGTATTAATTTTCTGTAATAAATTATTTAAAATTTTTGACATTATTTATTGTTAATTATGTAATATTTATAAACAGTTTACATGAGCTATTAATTTCTTATTGATGAAGCTATTCTTAATATTTGTCCAACTACTCTTAAATGTGCTTTAAAAATGCTGTCACAGATATAACATTATCATTACAAAAAGAGATATGTGTTTATAAATATCTGTGTTTGTGTGTGTGTATATGTGGGTGTGTGAATGTATATCTATTTGTTTATGATACAATTTTCTTAACTGCCAGCCATATTGTTCTCTTGGGCTTTTAGAGAAATACTTCTATTTTTATAGGAAAATAATTCTGTGAGTTCCTTTTTAAATTAAAACATTGTAACTTAATTTTAAATAAGAATTAATTTTTAGAGCAGTTTTACATTTAGACAAAATTGAACAAATAGTACCGAGTACCCACATACCTCCTGTCTCCTCCACTCAGTTTTCCCTATTACTAATATATTACCTTAATGTGACTCATTTGTTACATCTGATGCACTAATATTGATATATAATTAACTAAAGTCCATCCTTTATATTAAGGCTCACTCTTTGTGTTCTACATTTCTACAGGTTTTAACAAATGTGCAAGGACATTCAATCACCATAACAATACTACACAAAGTAGTTTTGAGGTAGAACAGGGACATGGGACAAGCATCATGATTAATTTTTACAGCCAATGATGAAAAATGCCAAGATATAAATAGTATAGTAAGAACAGGAGAGCCTCTATCTTAAGGTTCAGACACCATTTTAAAAAACCAGGGAGTTTAGAGCTAAGATTCCTAACATACTTTATGGTAATTAGCCAACAATCAACCTTATCTTAAGGTAGTGAAAGCCACTGCTTGAGGGTAACTACTATACTGGAGGAAAAACAGGATCAATAGATTTCATGTGTTAAGTTTATTTTACCGAATATCTAGAGGACTGACAATGGATGGTGACATAATGTCTTTCACTGGAGACAGACATCATGAGACCACATGTCAAGCCTTTGCCCCTGGCCCTTTACCCCAATCTTGAAATCCTTAAAAGACACAATCCTAAACCTTTAAGCATGCCTCCTCTCTGAGGCTGCCCACACTCCCATTTATTCAGGTGTGTACCTGGCCTTAAATAAGGCCTTTTTGCTGCTCAAATTAGGGTTGTTTTTTTGCCTCCCTGCTCATCCAAGCCTTTTTGGAGATTAATAAGAAACTCCTTTTCCAGTGCTAAGTGTTTTTGTTACTTTGTTATTTCATTCAATTTTCTAGACTTAAGCACAAGTCTTCACTCTCTCTGTTCTACTTCAGACAAGTAGGGAAGGGTTATTAAGATCTCTGATTTGGGTGACTCGGATGGGACTGTAGGTGTGCAATCATGCTCTTTAGTAGCATGCCCGAATTTCTCCTTTCTTTGCTTTGGGGAAGTTCTCAAAACATAACCTCATTCCATGCACTGCTCTGTAGCTCCCCAAATCCTGGCGTGGTAGGGGCTTTTCCGTATGCTAAGGGATTTTTCCCTATGCCAAGCAAGAGGTCAAAGAGCTCCCCTTTCCCTCCTGTTCTTTCTTGCTCTCTGCTACATGCATGGCTGCTGCTATTCACTACTACTCTCATTTTAATGAATTCACACCTCTGACCTGTTCATTAATTTTTTCTTGATCAGAGTCAAGAACTCTCCCCTGTTGGGGTTGAGGTTTCACCTGGTGCACAAGGAGAGACCTCCCTAGACACAGCTGCCTGGCAACAGTTTCACTGCCCTAAAAAACCTTTGTTTTTTATTTATCGAGCCTCCACCTATTTAGCTTTTCTCCCAACCCCTGATCTTTTTGTCATCTATAGTTTTGCCTTTTCCAAAATATTGTGTAATTGGAACCAAACAATGTGTAGTCTTTTCAAACTGGCTCCTTTCACTTAGCAATACGTGTTGTTTGTCCCATGTTTTTTTATGGCTTGATAGCTCATTTATTTATCTCTAAACAATGTTCTATTGTGTGAATGTACCACAGTTTGTTTAAACATCCACCAATTGAAGAAAATCTTGATTGCTTTCAGTTTTTAGAAATGATGTATGAAGATGCTATTAACATTTGTTTGCAAGTTTTTGTATGGATGTACATATCAATTAATTTAGGTAAATACCTAGGAGTGTGATTGTTGTCAAACTCTTCCAAACTCCCTGTAACATTTTGCATTCTTACAAACACTGAATGCAGAATTCCTATATTTGCATCCTGATCAACTTTTCACATTTCCAATGTTTTGAATTTTAGCAACTATAATAGCTATGCAGTCGTATCTAATTCTTACTGTAATTTGCAATTCCCCAATGATATTGAGCATCTTTTCTTATGTTTATTTTCCATCCATATATATTTGTTGAACTGTTTATGATTTTTTTTTGCCTACTTTTAATTCTTCTATATTAAGATACAAGTCCTGCCTGAAAAAACATTTCTTCAAAGAAAATATACAAAAGGTCAACAAGGACATGAAAGAATGCTCAACATCAGTGTCATTAGGGAAATGAATATTAAAACTACAATGAGATATTATCTCACACTTGTTAGAATGGTTACCATCAAAAAGACAAGAGATAACAAATGTTGGCATGGATGTGAAAAGAAAAATCTTTTACACTGTTGGTAGGAATATACATTGGTGCAGCCACTATGGAAGACAGTTTGGAGGTTCCTCAAAGGATTAAAAATATAAATACCCTATGACCCACTTCTCAGAATATATCCAAAGGAAATGAAAAGACTAATTTGGGAATATATCTGCATCCCTATATTTCCTACATCATTATTTACAATAGTGAAGTCATGGAAACAATGTAAGTGTCCAGCAGTGGATGAATGGATAAAGAACTTGTGATATATATATATATATACACACATACAAATAGAATATTATTCAGCCAATAAAAAACAAGGACATTCTACCATTTCCAACAACAGGGATGGACCTTTAAGGCATTATAGTAAGTGAAATAAGTCAGATAGAAAGACAAATACTGCATGATCTCACTTATATGTGGAATCTAAACAAACAAGTAAACAAACAAAAGCATCCCAACTCATAGAAAAAGAGATCAGACTTGTGCTTACCAGAGGTAGTAGAACTGGAGGGAAGTGGTCAAAAGCTTTAAATTTCCAATTAGGATTTAAAGAAGTACTAGGGTTATGATGCAGAACATGGTGACTACAGCTAACACTGCTCTGTGATACACAGGAAAGTTATTAAGAGAACAAATCCAATGAGTTGTCATCATGAGGAAAAAAATATGCAAGTCCTATAGAGATACATTTGCAAATAGTTTCTACCTGTCTGTGACTTGCCTTTCATTCTTTTGACAATGTCTCTCCCAGAGCAGAAGTTTTTAATTTAATAGAGTACAACTTAATCATTTTTTCTTTCATGGATCTTTCTTTTGGTAATATACCTAAAGCTCATTGCCAAATCCAAGATAACCCATTTTTCTTTCTGTGTTATCTTCTAGAAGTTTTATATTTTTGGGTTTTACATTTATAGTCTATGATCCATTAGAGCTTCTCTCAATAAATGGATAGATAGATGATGATAGATAGATAGATGATAGATAAATAGATATAGATATGGACATTGATATAGACATAGATGTAGACATAATACAGATATATAGGTATGTAGATATATCAGGAAGTAAAGGTCTAAAGGAGGTTTGGGCGAAATCAGAAATAAACAAGTCAATTTGAGAAGCAAAACAGACTCTAAAATGGCAATTGACATAGTAATCCATGGCAGATATTAGGGGTGTATAACCACGTGTCTGGTGATGGGCTTGGGTTGCCCAAAGTCAAAAGCTGGAAGAACTGGACACAACATTGCAGAACAAGGGAAAGCTGAACCTGTCAGCTCCTATGCTTTTGACGGTCACCATAATTAATTGCTATGTCTTCAGAGAGTAATGGCCACTGCTTCATATTTGCCTTCAATTCTCATACAAGCATATGTTCAAGGCTAATTAACCCTGAATCTTAAGGATGCGGATTCTGGGAAATGTACTTTAAGCATAACCTAGTTGAAAATAGAAAATTCCAGTGGAGGAAGTGATGGGTGTATTTTAAAGATAGGGGCAATATAATTTTTTATAGATTGGATGTGGAGTAAAAGTAGAAAATAAGATAAAAGGTAATTCCAAAGATTTTGATTGAACAGTTGGAAGGTTGGTGCTGTTATAAAACCACAACTTCAGTTGGCAAAGTTGTGGGAAGAGGTTTGAAGAACAATAGCAGTTATATTTCCAACTGCTGTGTTTGAGAAATCTAGTAGATATCCACATAATCTATCTAGTAGATGTCACATAAATATTTGGGTAAGTAATTCTAGAATTCTAGAATTTAGGAGAGAATTTGAGTTTTTAACTTGGGATTTATCAGCCTGTTGGCAATATGTAAAGCCAGGAGAATAAATGAGGTTGATTATCAATGCCATGAGAGTAGATACAATGAAACCTGGTGTAGTCCAATATTACAAGGTTTGGAAGACATATAAGTTTTGCTAGAGCAGAAAAGGGTGAGAGCAATCAAACAATGAATTAAAAGAAAAATCCAGAGAATATGTTGTTCTGGGAGTCCAATGCATAATGACTGGTTAAAAGAATGAAGGAACAAGGAAAGAGTACACTGTAGTGATGAAAGCAGCTATAAAATTTACATTTGCCACCAGTTTATTGTTTAAGGTCAAGTTCTACTTCCTACAAATGATTCTCTACCACTCTTGGCTCTACATTGAGAATTTCACTTTCTTTGTACATAATAAATGGTCTTTGCAACTGAGTAGTTTTCTGTCTTCTTCCTACCTGTAGAAGTTTGAGATCCAGATTTTTTTTTTACTTTGGTATACTTCTTTCTCTTTTCATTCAAGCTTCAAACACCTTCTTATATATCCAATTTAATCAGCTCTATTAGCCAAAGCCCGACTGTCCTTTATTTGCAAGATAGGACCTCCTCAACACACATTTGAGCATAAGAAAGCTGTAGATGACACCTTTTAGATTCTTAGATGTCTTTTGTCTAGATGAAAGGATATACGGTTTCTTAATATACTTAATGCCCTCCTACCTTTACATTGTTCTAAGAATTCAAAAAAAGAAAAGATCTAACAGTCAGCATTTTTTGATATCTTTACTCTTTTTCTGCTCTGCTGGTATTAAACACTTGCCCTAAATCCATTCCTTAAGTAAATTTTTTTTTTCTTGGAGAAACTAGTGATGAGAAACCTTTGTATTTTTGAACTCAGCAAGTACTGGTTCTTTAGATTCCCTCTAAATTTTGATTAAACACTGAAAATCCTTTCCTGGCGAATCTTCCTTTATCTGTACCTTATAACAAGCAAGAAAATACAACTCCTTGTGACATTTAGCCTCCAACCTGGAATTCCATCTAATTAAATCCTCCTGTTAATTACCTATATTTTCTATTTTCCATGTTTTTCATAGGCGACAGTTTCACTACTAGTTCTGCTATAACATATTAAGAGACCCATTTCCTTAGGATCCCTAAAAGCTCCCTCCATGCCCTTACACTTTCCATCTGGCTCCAGTTACCAAAGTCAATGCTACATATTACAGGGTTTTATTAAGGCAGGACTATACTTACAAGATATGTTCATGTTATCTACTGCTGCATTTAAAAAGTACACCCAAACTTAATGAATTAAAACAACTACAATTTTATTAGATAATATGATTTTATGAGTTGTAGATGTAGTCATTGCTTGGCCGGTACAATGTTTTCTGTCTCACATGGCATTGACCTGGGTAACTTAGCAGTGAAACTTAGAAGGCAGCTGGGCTGAGGCAGGTGTGACTTCCAAGATATTTTTACTCACCTACCTGGTGACTTGTGGGGAAACTGGAAGGCTGAGCTTCTCTCCTTCTCCTTGTAATTTTAGCAATTTCCAAGTAATATCTCCAGCAAGATAGTTACCCTTCTTCCCTGGTGGTTTAGGGATTCTAGTAGCTGTGGTACAGGCCAGGAGGCTCTTCATGGCCTTGTCTTGGAAGTCCTAGAATGTCACTCCACTAGAGCATTGCTAGGTATGTCCTCTAGGCAAACCCAAAATCAAGGGAAGGTGAATTTGACTCCATCTCTCAATAGGTGGGACAGCAAAGTGTTTATGGTCTTCTTTAATTTGCTGTTCTGCTCTTAAATTACCTTTTCTGTTCTTCATACTTAATCTTTTCATGACTTCTGCTATCACTAGGTACTTGTATTCTTTTGAAACTCTTTGGATTATTTTCCCAAGACCATCACTCTTCCATTTTTCCTTACAGGAAGTCTTCTCTTGAATTGTGTTTGTGTTTTTTCACCTACCCCTTTCTTTTGTTCCCTGCTAGCCTTCTTTGCTGGTTGGGAACTGAACTTCTATCATGCACACCAGCATCACTATTTTAGATGGTGCTCACTTGTCATCTGACCAGTCATCATCCTGCTGCCCTGTGTCATATCCAACAAAAAACATTCACTTATCCTGTACCCCTGAAATCAGTTTCCTACTTTAATAAAAAGAAATACCATCCAGTGAGTTGCTCTCCATAGAGATCTTAGCATTTCCCCTCTTCCCTATCCAAATGATGCTGAGCTCCTCCCATTTTTCTCTTTTTATATATTTTTTTCTGAGTCAATCTGTATTTTTCTGTTGATAGGGTCCCTTTGCTAGGTTAAGCCAGCATCCTTTCTTGTCTGCATTGCTACCTCCCCCTAATTTTCTTAAATTGAGGCCTTAATTCCACTTCATTCGTTTTTCAAAACATGCAAAATGCAAATCAGATGACATTTTACTTTTCCTAAAAAAATTTTTAAGGGCTCCCCTTTACTTTTTTTAAATGAAGTCTAATATTGTTAAGAGAGCTTAAAGGGCCCTGAAGAACGCATCTCATGCTCACCTCTCCAACCTGATTTTTTGTGTTTGACAATGAACATTACAATCTATTATTCCCACAAATCAAATGTTTTTATTTACCAAATGATTCCATATTTTCTTTTACACCAAGTTTTGTATCAAATGTTATTTTTTATTGCTACTCCCACTTCCGCCTTTGCTTCATTCACCTTGCCAGTGTTTACTCATGTGGAAGGATCACATCCTTTCACAAGCCTTATATGATGCCCCCAACTGAAGATAATGCACCCCCCCATGCAGTTGTATAACATGCCAAACTTGATTATCAAAGCATTTTATCACACAGCATTTTAATTGAAATTTCCACTGTATCATATGTTTTACAAAGGAAGGCATGGTTTCTGTTACTTTTCATCGTATATTCTCCAACTGTTTATAGTGAGTCATATACTTAGTAACCTCCCTTAAGATATTTCATGAATATGTACATGAATGAATGTGTGATGTATAGGCTTTCTGAATCAGACAACATTTTCTAGGTGATCCTGGCTTTCAACTCCAGCTTTCTCAATTACTAATTATATGACTAAAGTAACTAATATGACTCCATAAGGTTTTGATTTCCCATCTGTGACAAGGATGTGATATCATCTCACAGGGTGGCAGTTGTTGGGGTAAAACACACTTGTCACTTTCTACATTTGCCAGAAAGGAAGGACACATCTACTCCTTTCCCTAAAAGGAGAAAGCATAGACACAGTACTTCCAGGCTTTCTCTGCTCCTTCTCTTACTCCTTGTTTTTTTCTTGTGCTTTTGGACCTCCTTCATATTCTCATCTGTCATACAAGCCACAGGTTTTTCTATATGGGCACGACACTGTCCAGAAGTTCATACTCCGTGATAAGGTCATTATGACCCTGGCTAACCTAAATCTTTGCTCTTTTATTAATATTCAAATTGTTTGATTTCTCTGTTAGCCTATCTACCAATTGTTTCTTAATATAAGAAAAGAAGAAAGGAGTTATTCTTTTGTCTTCTACTACTTGAATGGAAATATATGTACCATTGCAGATAATTATCATAAGAAATCTGGTGTAGCTATACTAATATCAAAGTAGATGTCCTAAGAAAACATGTTACACAACAGGAAATAGAGATATATTTTGTAATGATAAAAAAGACTCAATTACTTTGGTAATTTGGAGAAAAGAATAATATTATCATTTTAAAAATATTTAAATCACAGCACTATATACAAGATAAAAGTGATTCTTACACCCAACTGAAAAAAACTTGGACTTTAGTTAAAATCATTACAAAAAAGTAAGAGATTTACAAAATGACTATGGGATGAAAGAGTCATTATGTCCCATTCCTTATTTTTTTCCAAATGTGAACCTCAATTAAAATATCAGAGGACAACACACTCGATATGGGATATAAAGGAGTTCTGGACTCCATGCCTTCTGGGACTGCACCTCTACTTTCTAGAGGAGGACGACCGACTGGCACTCAGGGTGAGATGGTGGGCACACTGGCCTATAGTTTGTGAGCCGCTCAGAGCCAACAGCTGGAAATTTGAATGAATACATATGGCTGGTAACTTTTTCCAGTCTTATATTTGTGTTTTATCTTTGTAAATATTTGTTAGTCATTATTTGTCTATTTTGATTGAGCTTTCATTAAAAATCTAGATTACTTTTTTACTTTCCAATTATTTTACTAATCTATTTTATTAGTGTAATCACAAATTGTAATTTAAAAATATATTCTTCCTAAGTAATTTACACTTTTTTTCTTGTGAAGGTGTGTGGAATTCTTTCCTAATTATGTATTTTATTTTCTAAATGATTATCTTTATTTTCATAAATCCTTTTAATTTGTGTGTGTTGGTCCTACATCCAGAAATTATGTGTAACTCCTTATTTTTTTTGTAGATCCTCCATGTAGACAAACATTCAGTAACTATTACTAAATTTAATTGGTTAATGTATTATTTATAACTTTTCAACCATGTCAAAGAGGTATATTTTTATTTTACTATATACTTTTGTTTTTAATTTTAGTGTTCCAGCATGCTTTTGAAAAAATATAAAATAGTTTGGATTATCTTTCTTTTTTTCTTTTCACAGAAACAAATTGTATAAGCAATAAATGTTTTGGTAAAATTTTTCCATATTAAAAACATATACGTATATATCTGTGTTTTTAAAAACATTGGTTTCATATCAGCAGAGGAAGTATTAATTGGACCTCAATTTTAAGGGTTCTTAATGTTTTCTCTTGAGTCATTTAAAAAATTGTCCTACATTTTATATTCCTATTAGCTTTCAAAATTATTTGTATAAAGGTGTCAGGGGATTTTAAAAGTAGAAAGCACACGCTTATTTATCTTGCATTTTAGTGTTTTAAATTCTTTGTTTCTTTCCTTCTCCTTCCCTTCATTCCTCCCTTCTTCCCTCCCTCCCTTCCTTCTTTCCTCTTTCCTTCCCCCTTTCTTTTCTTCTTGCTTGTCTTTCTAGAGATGTGTCTGAAAGTAAAAATCACAGGTCTGTGCACTCAATTTCTGGAAACTGCCTGTGCAGAGAATGGGATCAGTGACTAGGTCAGAGGTACTTTGTAATTGGCCACTGTTAAAGGAAGGAGCTGAAAATTCTATCTTTGCAGTTCTGGAAATATCAAGAAAGAGTACAGCTAAAGTAGGCATTGAACCAGAGAAATACATACTGCTGAATGATGCATCAGGTCGGTGGTTGGCTTTTCCATATGTTAGTTCTTAGCTTTTACTTTCTGTTCTTGGCAACCACCGATATATCCCAAAAGACCTCAATTTTTTTAATACACTATTGGTGATGTAGACTTACTACTGAAAGTGGAATATATTTAAAACAAGCACTGGTATGCACCCAAATGATTTGGTTGAAAAACAAGATCTTATCAAAAAAAGATCTTAAAAAGTCTTCAGCAAGCTCATTTACAACAATCCTCTCCAACTTTTTAGTCTGCATTCCTTTTGTTTGTAAAAGCATTTTTCACTAACAGAGGAGCCAAAATAAGTATCTGACACCAGGTGAAAGAGAGTCTGCTCAGTACTATTGCCTCCAAAGCCTCTTTGGATGAGCATCAAGACCTTTTAGGTCCCGTGCATATTTGATTGGAGGGAAAGTGTGACTTGGTTGCTCGATGCACAAAGATAAATTTCAAATCGCCAACACCTTCATAAATGCTTTTTAGAGAACTGGAATCTGGAAAAACTTTGCAGTTGTACATAAACAATGGAGCGACTTTTTGGTATATTTGGAATATGATCATAACCTCAGATACTGACAATTTCACATTTGGAACCCTTTGAAATTGTTTCTTTTAGTCTTCTAAACTGAAGAAAACTATCTTGTGGAAGTTACCAGTGCAGCTGCTTGAATATTTCCTTTTGTCTCTTGTGTCTTTAATTATTTTCTCATGGCATGTGTTTTTGTAGGGCATAACCAACGAATTTTTATAAGGAAAGCTTAAAACTGATGTTCATACCTTCAAAAGTTGCTAGTTATGGAAATCTGGGGAGACACAGGTGATGCAAAATGGAAAGAAAAGTTTTGCAGAGAATTTAGGGACAGAAAATCCCCTTATCTGAGGTGTCATATGAGGGAAGAAGGAAGACAGAAGTTCTTTTGGATAATTATGTGTGGAAAGTAGATGGTATAAGAGATGGAAACATAAAAAGACCCTAGAGATGCATACACTCTTTCCTCTCTCCTGAGTCTCAGGAAGTAAAATTCCACTGAATCAGCCAGTGGGTCTGAACTGAGTAATAATATATCTGTCAGCCATTAGCTTTTTAGCCTGTATATCTAAGATGAGGTGGCTTACAAAAAACACTGCTTCATATGAACTATTTTAGATTTTATTTCAGTATTCATCCTAAACCTTTTCTTTTGAAAAGTAGTTTTAAATAATAGATTTACTTGAATATAAATGTTTCTAGTATACATGGATTATATCATATATGATCTGAAACCTACCCTACTTTAACTCAAAAGTTTATAACTTTTCTTCCATTTTGGCCTATTCTATTTTCCAAAATCAATTCTACACAGTACTTGCAAAAAATAAGCCTCACTTATTCCTGAAAATTCAGCTCCTGAGATTATCTGCTAATTTTTATCTAATTGTATGCTTTAAATGTTTTCTTATAATAAACAATTCTAGGTGTCTATTTTCTGAAATGATCAACTCTCAGTCTGTCCAAAAGGCTGTATTGGAAATGAGCCTTTCCATGAATGCTTCAGAAGAAGATTGGATTTAAAAGAAAAAAATTCCCAGGCTTGGTCCCTCTTATTTTGTTTGTTTGCAGTAGAGATTTCAGCAGTTGGGGGTAGAGATGGAAGTCATTAGGAGAGAATCCAGGCTTCTGTAAGGGAGATGCATACAGAGAAGATGCTGATTTTTCTAAAGACAAAGGAGTGTCAGTCACTAACTTTTGTAAAAATGAAAGGAAGTGGTTATGGAGAAGTTCCTATGTCAGCTGCTGGTCTGGTCCCTCTGTTGGTGAAAATGAAAATACAATAGGAAGACCTTTCTGCAAGCATTGGGATGTCCAACAATCAGAATTAACAGTCTGCTTTTCAGCAGAATTAAGGGTATTAACCATGATTTGTGCACATATTTTTCAATGAATATTAATAAGATGGTTGTATAAGTATCCTTTATTTTCTTGAGTTAAAAAAAGCTAATATGATGAATTCTTAGAAATTTACATTAAATTAATGGCTGAATTATAAAAGTAAATATTTGGGGGATATCTTTTGCTTAGTGCTATTGCCTGCAGGCAAGAATATCTGGATGAGCTTCAAGAGCTTTTGAGGACTGCAAATATTTTATTAGCAAGAAAACCTAACCGGGTGTCTTGGCTGGGTCAACTTAAAACTCAGATTGATCTGTTTGTGGAAATAGAAAACACCTTCTCTGAAATGCTGAGGACTTTATTTCTACAGGAAAGGTGAAAAAACAGGCACATATATAGGAGGTTTTTGCTTGTTATGCAGCAGGACCACTGACCCCAAAGTACCATTTCAATTTTTTTTTCAATCTAGTGATTATCCTTTAAAAAATAAAACCCATGCATTTAATAGAAACAATCTAAATGCTTTGTTCCTGCCAATAAGGTTATTAAAACTGTTCATAGGGAAGACATGTGGTATGAAAATATTGGCTCCTTTTCTATGGACAATGTTTTGAATGAACAGCCTGTCCCTTTAATAGCTATTACCTCCATTTATATGAAAATTTGCTGAAACTATTATTTATTACAGAACATCACTAGTTTTATTTAATAAGGGTTGCAACTGCTCAGCTGCAACATAAAATGTTTTGTTTCAAGAAGCAAGTTCAGATTTAGAATCAAACTCATTAAAGATTTTTAGAGTGTATTGTGATAACAAGCTAGAGGAGGAGAAATTGCCAGGTTTTACTGTTTGGGAAATTAGGGAGCAAGAATGATTGATGTAAGTCTCTATGGCCTTTAAAGATCAAACTAAGTTGGCATAAAACTAGGGTTATGCTGGTGGGCAGAAAAATAGTGAATGCTGTTACAAGTGAATAGAGTATAGCTCAATATCACAATGTCATAACAGAAGTTCCAAAGATATTCAACTCCTGTGACTAAGAGAACTCCAAATTCATTGTTTAAGAGCAATATTAGAGATGTTTGGGATATATTTTTTTAAGTGAGAGAATGAATAAAGTTAAAGTAGATATCTGACTGGTGTAATTGGGGTTGGGCCTTTACATCCAATAAATTTACACGGAATTTTTTAAAAGGTATATATTCATTGTATGAGGACTCAGTATATATTTATTGTATGAGGACCCAGTCCTAGGTTCCGTAGTGGACACTGAGAATACACAAGGTTAGATGAGCCATGAGGAATACCATATTCCATTCCAACAATTTAACTCAGAAAGACCCAGAATTGAAGCTTTTATACAGGAAGTTGTGAATTAAATCTATCAAAAACTTTAGACTAGAAAACATTTTTCTGGTTTCATGTATTTTTCTCACATGTAAACTAAACAGATAAATAAAGTAATGTATCAGTACTGAAGAGTGAGGAGGGCCACCGTTCCACAGAAGTAGTTGCAATACAATTGTTTATAACCAGGCCTTTAGGAAAAAAAGGATGAATACCAGGAGCCACATCTTCCTCTTAATTCTTCCTCATTGTTGTAAGGCCCACACGAGCTTTGTTCTACAAGACAGAAGTGATGGATAACAGGAAACACCAGGGTACCCCTTGCATATTGGCCCAACTGCTGCTGGACGTGAATATTCAGTTGTTCTAAAGGTGAAGTTCATCAATAAATCAATCCCTGCAATATAAATCCTATAATAGTCATGGTCCACAGCTACGGCTTACTCTTCCAGTGATATTTTTCCATAACTTCTGCCCTAAATAGGAACATGTTTACTATAATTTCACTTCTCTCAGGACCTCCTTGTACCCTTAAAAATCATTGAGAACCCCAAAAAGTGTTTGTTTATGTTGGCTTTATCTATTGAATGTACCAAACTCACAGGACTAAGACCATCTCTGCTGTGTTGAGAACATGGGTCACAGTCCTTTTTGGAAATGATAGAAAGTTGGGACTTCCTTGCATCAGACATTAGCAACATTTACTTGAAAATCTTTTTTCCAGGCATTAGACAGTTATAGGATAACAGGGATTGATATGAGCAAAAAGAAGAAATTTTGAAAATCAGAGGTTTTATGATGTAGTTGAAAAGTTTTGGGAAAAAAAATACAAACAAAACATCCCTGATGATTAATTAGAATAATCTGGGGAGAATTTAAGGACATTTGGAATAAGTATTCCAGAGTAGGTAATGCTGAATAATATTGAGTAGGTGATATTGGAGCTAGGAAAAAGACTGTGTAAACATGTCTATTCATGACAATTCTCATCTTTTAGGAGGAACCTTGTCAACATGGGTTTTCTGTAAGGCTCCGAATCTTTTTATCATGCTCAAAGACAAACCTACAGCTGCCGGTGGTGCTAATGTGACTACCACTACCAACACCCAGCATTCATTGCTCACCTACTACCCACCACTCATTGACATAAGTTCTCATTTCCTTCTGTGACAAGGCACCCCTCATGCCTCTTGTACAGTGGAAGAAACTAAGCATCCTGCCCAAGAACACAGAACTAGGAAGTGGGCAGATGGAGGTCTCCCTATCAAGTATCTCTTTATTCATGCGTTTCAACTATTACACTAAAAAAATAATAACTTCCAGCAATATAGAAGGGCTTCTGAGAGGTTTGAATCTATGGGAATCCTTCATGAAATTTAAAAATTTACATAGAATCTTTATAAAATCAGTTTGGGAGTGACTTTATATGGAGGGAGAAAGAAAATACATAAATTAATTTTGGGTGATTTTACATCAAACTTGAGAACAATACTGGAAAAGTCAGTCATATTCTTTGAGACAAGACCAAAAATAAAACCTATATAAAAATACATACTCATCTATTTAATTTAACTAAACTCTAATATGAAAGTAATTAAATTTTAAATTGTTTTCAATGAATGAAACACATATACTTTCTACCATGACTGAAACAAAGCAATAACATTTGAGTAATTATTTATTCACATGCTTGAATAATTAGATATCACTGTTAAATTTGAAAGTAAACAAAGTACAGGTAGGTAAAATGATAATACCTTTACCAATTATATGTGTTTAAGAACATCTGCATTATCTTTATTATCTATTAACAATTTTTTTTGCTTTATTTTCAGTCATAGGGTACATAATTATGTTTTTTAATTTAAAACATTATAAATAGGAATCTCAACTTTTGAAATGCCTTAACTATATTCTAATTTTTCATTGCTTCTTAATATATGTGACCTATATTTGGAGGTATATGTTAGTATTTTGAATTTTTCATTTTAAATAGGCTATGCTATACCTAAATATAGAAATATAAGCTTTTTCTTATTTTTTACAAATAAATTCTCAAATGTAGACTTTCTTGGAAAATTTGTATGGATATTATAAAATTTTTTATATGTATAGTCACAAACTTCATTAAGATATTTACAATTTTGCTACCATCTTCTAACTATGAAGAGGACTTAACCCAGACATAGGTGCTGTTCCAATATTATCTAATCCAAAAAGGTAGAAATTTGAGATAAGCTATATCAGGACTAGAAACTAATGACAGATGCCTGAGTTTATATTTTATTTCCTTTAACATTTGTAGATAGCATCAGAAAAAAAAAATCTTGCTTATTTAAAAACACAGGATGTGATTTAGGAGGAAAGTAGTAGTGATTGTTGTAGAAACTTTTCCCCAGTTCAAGACCATAACAGTTAATTAGAAAAGAAAAGTATGCATATGAGTTAGGATATGCATACCATTTCTCCTAAAATTGAGCAAGTCCTTGCAAGAAATGAAGAAATTATCTTATTCTTTTTCAGTTTATGACTTTGTAGGCATTCACAATCCAACTTGTGTTTTCATTTAATTATGGTGTTTTAGCCCTTCTCTGTATCTGAATCTTCACAGGAACACCAGCAAAGTCCTCCTGTGTATCAGAAAATCTTCCACTTAATCACTGTATCTTGAAAATTCATTTTATATTAGTGTGAAGAATCTAAAACAAGATTTTATTTTGTATTAGTCTGGGAATAATTATGTAAAGCTAATTTCATTCCGGGACAAGACACACATTATTTCTACTGTGGGAGACATGAACAAATGAAGCCATCCTCAAGTTTTACTTACAAAGATGGAGAGAGGTCTCACAGATCTTAGACTCATTTTACAATATTATTTAATAAAATTTTGTGACATATGAAAGTAGGCATCCTTAGGCACTATCATTTCTGTTGGTGTGCATTCTCATGAATCTTTATGTTTTGTTGTTTCTTCTTTTGATCTGTGATTTACTACTCCAGTTTACATGTCGCTTGTTATGACTTCTTCAGGGCAAGGATCTCCTGAATATCACATGAGAAAGAGAATATTATTTTAATTATGAATAACTTGTTTCACATAATCCAACACAGAATTAAATCAAAATAATTTGTGAAACAGTAACAGTAAACCCTACATGTATAATCTATTCCAATTAAAATAAATGACTAATATGTACAACAATGTATTCATTACATTTCTGTAACCTCTTACATGTGCTTGGAAAATTCATTACATTAAAAACAAGTACTAAAACTTAAAATAGTAAATTTACTGTACCACATGGTTTGGGCAAAAGTTTACTTAAGGAAATAGTGTTTTGATGCACAGCTTTCTTCCCAGCAAAATATTTGGTCTTAAATAGTCAAGTGAAATTCTTTTGAATGAATGCCTTGATGTGAGAAATACACTCACTGGTCCAAATTCAGTAAGTGGACGCGAAGACAAAGAGAACAGCAGAGCAAGGCTTTAATGACAGTCTTGCAAGATCGGGTGTCTGGTAAGAAGGCACACCTAGGGCAGTTGGAGCAAGTAATTTATTCCCTGGCACTTCAGTGCCCCCCAGGTTCCTCTCTGGTTGAGTACTATAGGATTTACATTCTTTCCCAAAGGTTGCCTAAGCAAGTTATATTCACACTAGGCTTCCCTTCACGTTTGTCTTTATTTTATTGGCTGGTTTAAAACTTCATTCTTTTGCCAAATAGGCATAGCCCTTTCTTTATCAATTTCCTTCCCCCTCCCAGCCTGAATAATTTCCTGACATGTATTTCACCACATGGCTCTTTGTCAATACCTTACTGTTAGAACATTTAAACCCCCTGGTGGGAATAAATCAAATGTAGGTTTTATGCTTTTTTTTCTAACAATTAATGAGTGCTGGAATATATTTCTTTAAGAATATTATTCATATTGATAACTCTAAAAGAAAAAGCCAAATTAATGGCTGGCTCCAGGGCTGAGTGGGATTAAGTACAACGCTGCCTCATTCCTAAATTTCTTACATTAAAAATTAGGGTATCTTTCTAAGAACTAGATAATTAAGATTATGTGCAATTAGTCTATGTCTTATTCATTCACTCAGTATGTTTCTATTGAACTCTTATGTGTACAGATCACAGCTCAATGCCAAGGGTGTATAGAAGTGAATAAAATGCTCTTTCCATTTTTAAGTACTTTGCAGTCCAGTTAGGAAGATATAAATTTAATTTAACAGTTAATTATAATACATTACATACCCCATACATACAGTAGAAGTATAGAAGTCTTCTGAAGAATTCCAAGGGTTAGTCACTACTCAGAAATCAGAAATGGTATATTGGAGACATACAATTTGTACTGTATTTTGAAAATTCATGAAAAGATGATAGAAATCTTTTAGATATGAAATTTAAACAATCAGCTCTTGCCTATATTTACTCACATGAACTCAATCACTGAATGACAGTTTATTTTACCAAATTATTCCTTATGAGAGGCAAATTGTCATTCCCCTAGTCACCTGACAAGCAAGTTAGGCATCATGACATAAACATATATAACCAAAGAAGAAACATTATTCTTCAGAGCATTAATAATTATAATTCTCTAAGCTTACTTTGTTTAATTAGAATGGGATATTTATTAACCCATTCTAACTGGGCAAGTCTCTGTGAGCTAGGAAAGGCAATTTTAGACAATCCTGTGAAATAGGCAAGGCCAAATTTAAAGATATGAAAACTGAGGCCATGAGAAATGGAGTAAATAACTTGAGCACAGATTTAGGAATTCAGTCCAGGTATTTTGACTTCTATTTTAATTTTTCTCCTTTTACTATACCACATCATCTCTCACAAATAGATTTATCATTTGGATACTATGTTCTGTTATTAAAGCAGCTCACCAACCATCTTTTATATGAAGTAGGAAATAGGTTTAAGTCTCTCTAGGGGAGCTCTTAACCTGGAAAGGAAGGAAATGCATCACAGGTGAAAGACAGCAGAACAATGTGACCCGCTGCTAATTTGCAGTGGTATTCATTTGGGTGGGATTTGACATTTCTGGGTAGATGTATATTTGTGATTGATATTTCATTCTTTAAAGCACAGCCTTTTTAAAACAGCTGTGAAATGTCAAGTTATTAATTTACACATTGCAAAATGTAGTGTTAGGGAACCGATTTACATCTTTCCTAATGCAACCCCAGGGATACCAGGCTTTTGAGATCAGCACATCATATAGAAGACTACCCCAATCAGCATAACTTTAAAAATTGCCTTTCAACTTTCAGCTCTGCATACAGGCAGAGAGATGAGAAAGGTGTTCTGGTCTATTCACAGGGGAGGCAAACAAAACTGGAAGAGGTATATTTGGCAAGGCAGGACATGTGGGGGTGAGGCGTTTTCTGGCTCATCTAATTTTTTTTTGAGTTATTTTATATCATCTTGAGGGGGAGGGTATGAGGCTGATAATTAAATGGATTCTTGCTTACTATAGTCAATCTGTTTCTTGAGAGGGCAGCTTCATTTTAAATAACATGTAAAGCCTATTTCACAGGTTGTCTCTCTGAAGTATTTTCATTGATTTCTCCCCCCCAGAGTAGATGCACACCTATAACCACATAAATGAGTAGTTTTATCTACTCATGCCTCAGGCAAGCATTTTAAGATACATGAAACACTTTGATAGTAAACCTTGTGAAAGCAAAGCCATGATTCACTGTCCAAATTCTATTGGAAATAATGTTTGAAAATTGCACTGGAATTGAAATAATTTTCAATTATTCCCTCCAACTTCTTAAAAAATGTTATAAGATTATATTATCTGGGGCATTAATTTTATATTAAGCAAAATATTTAAATGAGCTTTGTAATTCATTCACGAGCAGAGAAAAAAGAATACAAAAACAAATAAAGGTGGTTCTCTTTTCTTGAATATGTCATTTACCTCATGCTTGACTCTGACATTTGAACAGCACAAAGATGCAAAATATGTCTTCAGAAACATATTTACATAATTCAAATATTTAAAAAACCCAGAAATATTAAAAATGATTACTTGCTTAAGTAGAATGAGTAAAATGATAAGAAGGGAAAATAACTGAAGGGAAATATTAATGCCTTTACCTCTGGATGCCCTGATCTCAGTGGCATAAATTGTACCACTGAAGGCTGTAAATGTTTGACAAAGCAACTTAGGTTTTTCTAAGAACTGCTTTTTAAAATTTATTATGTCTTCACATTTTATTGAAACATGAAAATCATAATGGTTATAACTCAATAATGGTTAAGTTCACTGACAATTTTTGAAAACAATTCATTTGAAATTATTTTATCAACAAGTGAAAATATTCTTCAAAATCAGAATTAGATTGACATCCCCTGCTACCCCAGATCTGCCTCCATTATAAAATCCAAGAAGATAATCAACTCATAACTTTGCTTGTGATGTTCTGTTGGGGAGCAATTCAGTTTGGAGATGCAGGGAAGTCAGAGTAGAAGGCAAGCAAGGAATTCATTAAAATGAGAGTAGCAAGAAATGGCAGCTGCGCTGCAGGCAGCAGATAGCAAGGAAGACCTGAGAGATAAGGGAAGTTCATTGAACTTCTAGGCAAAGGGCACCTTCCCTGCCAACTCCTAAAGCCAGTGTTGCCTGAAATCTAATGTCCACTTGGATCTGCATGGAGTGGGGACTAGCCACTACCACCCCAGGATTTGGGGGAGCCATGGAACACTGGATGTAGTGAGATTATCTTCTGAGAACTTCCCAAAGCAAAGAAAGGAGATTGTCAGGCAGGCTAATAAAGAGCACGATTAAGAGCTTCAGTTCCATATGGGTCACCCAGGCAATGGGAACTTGTAGGCCCAAATCAGAGCTCTCAGCAGCCTCTCCCTACTTATCTGAAGTAGGACAGAGACAGAGTGAAGACTTGTGCTTAAACATAGAGAAGAGAATGAACAAACAAAGCAACAGATACACTTACCACTGAAAGAGTGCAGAGACAAACACAGTAAATTCAGCAGTGAAAAGTTTAAAGCAGAAAGGTGCATACTAGAAGAAGGGAGTGTGGGCAACCTCAGAGAAGAGGTGTGCTTGAAGGCTGGGATTCTGCCTTTTAAGGACTTTCAAGAATGGGATAAAGGTAAAGGTCGGGGGAACATAGACTTGTCATGTGGTCTCATGATGTCTATCTAGAGTGATAGACAATATGTCATGATTTATAGTCAATCCTCCAGGTGATTCTGTAGGATAAACTTCCTCTTCTTCTCCAAGATAGTGGCTGCTTCCAAGCCCTGGGAACATATCAGTTAAGACTGCTTGCCTTGCCTTTCCCTCCTGTTCTTATTATGCTATTCATCTCTCAGCATTTTTAGGAAAATTGATCATGATGCTTGTCCCATGTCTCTGCCCTATCTCACTTGTATGAGGTAGAGCAAGTCTCAAGGTCAGCCCATATTCAGAGCATGTGGGAATAACTTGAATTGCAAAGTTCTTCATGAACTTTGTGAGTACCTTCTGGCTCTCTGGCTTTATCTGATTGGCTCCCTGAGTTCTTTGTGGGCCCCACCCTCTTTTCATCAGCACATATCTGTCTTTCTGCTTAACAGTTTGTCTGTAAAATTGCCATATTTCCAGAATCTCTTGTTTGTCTTCTTGTTGGAGTGAAGTCAGTTCAGAGAGTCAGGGAAGTCAGAGTACAAGGTGAGAAAAGAATTTATTAAAGTTAAGAGTGCCAGGGAATGACAGAACAGAATGATAAAGGAAGATCATTGAACTGCTGCTTAGCATGGGGCACATCTCCCACTAACTCCTAAGCCAGTATCACCTGGCATCCAGTCTGCTTGGATCTGCATGGCATGGGAACTGAGTCACTACCACCCCAGGATTTGGGGGAGTTGAAGAGCACTGAATGGAGTGAGATTATGTTTTGTGAACTTCCTAGAGGCAAAGAAGAGACTTTCAGGCAAGCTACTGAAGAGCATGACTGTAAACTGCAGTTCTGCCCATCACCCAGGTGACAATAATTTGCAAGCCCAGGTATGAGCTTTCAGCAGCCCCTCTCTATTTATCTGAAATAGGACAGAGAGAGTGATGGTTTGAGCTGAAATCCAGAGGATTAGAGTGAAAAAGCAAAGTAACAAAGACACTTACCACTGGAAAAGTGTAGAGACAGAACTTTATAAGTTGAGCAGTGAGAGGTTTATTTAAAGCAAAAAGTTGCACACTCAAAGAAAAGGGAGTGTGGGCTACCTCAGAGAAGAGGTGACCCTAAGGGTTTAGGGTCTGGGTTTTATAGGCAGTTGAGAATTTTCAAAGGGATAGGGGTGTGAACTTGTTAAGTGGTCCCAGAATGTTCATCCTGGACGAGTCATTAAGTTACTTTTTATTAGTCCTCTAAGCAATTCTTCAAAATTAACATAAGAAATTTACTGCTGATTTGTTCCCAGAATAGCAGACTCCTGGTCTGGGGCATATCAATTAAGACCACCTGCCCTGCCCCCAGAGGGGGCCGAGTTATTGTTTGTTTGATAAACCGTATGTTAAGAATCTTACTTTTTAACTTCCTGGATTTTTTTAAATGCAATTTTGGCTCTAAGGTGGAATCTTCCTGTTTTTATTACTCTGCTCATAGCTGGCTCTTTTAGCAGGCTAAAGTAAATTTTACAATGGCATGAGCTAATCGACACAATGAAAACATGGGTTATGCTGAGAAACTTCTCTTTATCTGGGGAGTATTCAAACATTCAAGGCTCCTGACCTTTTGAGCTTTAATTGATTACTCATTAACTCGGAGTCTTTTCTGGCTTTCTAGTTTTAACTGGTTAACTGAGTCATTTCTAGTGAGCTTTACTGACCTTAATCTCTTTCCACCCAGCTCATACTATTTTCCTGCCTAAGAGTCTTATTAGAAACATGGAAGTGGTTTAAGTTACATTTACTGAATTTTTTCAAGTATCAATAGTGTACAGTGTGCTGTACTATTTTCTTGTTTGCAAACTTTCATACCATCAATGTAGTATTGTTATTTTACTTATTTTGCAGAAATGAAAAATTCTTAATGCAGGCATTGGTACCTTTCCTAAAGTTACAGAGACAGGAAGTATAAGACTAGCATTCAATTCAGTCTGTCTACTATACTCTAAGATAGAAACTCAGAAACATCATATTTTATCATCCACATTGTTACGGAAGGATTTTCCCCAGTGGTGAGGGGTGAAATATTCATGTTTGCATCAATAACAAATGCTACTCTTCTGTTCAGTAGTGATAATTCTCTTGTTTTTAGCTTGGAAAAACCTACAAAAGTAATGCAATTTAGTGTACTCTCTTGTTTCATTATCTATAGGATCAAAATAATGAATTCAATAAATCACCAACTATAAAACACCAGTGTTGGCAGACATCAGTCAGGTGATGGAACAGCATGTTAACAGGCAGATGTGGCATATATTTAGTATACATTTTGCCAAAGGGCTTTACATATAGGAGGAAACTAAAGTCGAGGATGCTAGGAAAATATTAGCTCTTCTATTATTGGTTCTAGCTTGCATTAACTGAAGTAATAAGATGGTTCTAATAGTTCTCATTTTAACATACAAATTTTATAACAACAAAAAAACAGCCTTTGTTCACAAATGGTTAACGATACAGGCACTTATAGAAAAAAAGTACAAATATAGTAATAAAGTGAAACAGCTGTATTCTCAGTGATAACATTTAATATTTTGTTTTAGTTCCTTCTAAGATTTTATTTTTCCCAAAATATCACTAACTTCATAATAATGTCTACATAAGCAAATATTGCATAAAATGTATCAGCAAAAATTACAGTTTTTGATATGTTCAAAGAATTTTAGATATCTTAAATAATTTAATCCTTAAAACCATTTAGAAACAATTATTTTCCCTATTTCATAAACATAGGACAGAAAGAAGAAATCCTTTGTTTATGAAAATTTTATTTCTCTTCATATTTTAATGTGAAAACATTTAGTTATAGCATTAACTTTTTGTAAAGTAAGGTAATTTGATAGGAAATATTTTTTCTATCGCTAACCTTTCATAAAATCAACAAAAATGACCCAGATAATATAAAATAAGAAACTTCAAAGAAATACAGTTATATCAAATTGTTAAATGAATTTAACAAGCTTGCAGGATTCCAAAAATATATAACCAAAAATTTTCTATTTTTTATGTATGCAACAACAGAAAGTAAAATAAAACAATACCATTTATATACCATCAAAAATGCAAAAATACATTTTTAACATGTGTTAAGACATTAAAGATGATCTAAATAATGGAAGGGTGTACCATACTCATGACTTGTAAAACTTGGTATTGTTAAGATGTCATTAATTTTTCTGTAAATATATAATGATTAAAATAAAAATACCAGTACATTTATGAACATTAATATGCAATTTCTAATATTTATATGGAAATGTAAAGACAAAAGATAGCAAACACAATTTTGAAGAACAAAGCTGAAAATGTTATCTTTCTCTATATACAGATATATATATGTATGAATATATACAGCTATATGTGTAAAGTGGAAGTCAATCATGTTATAATAGTATTGGCTAAAGCACAGAGAAATAGGCTGCTATGGATGAATGTCATGAAGATAATATTAAGGCAAAGAAATCAGATACAAATGTGTATGTACTGTTCAATGCTATTTAAGTACACTTTGTAAACAGAATACACTAATCTATTATTGAACTAACACAAAGGATGAAAGTGTCAATTCAAACACACAGATCTGAGCTCTTACAAAAAATTAAGTTTTACAAGTAAGTACAAGGAGACAGGCAATCAATAGTCTCAGGGAAGTCTGCATAGCCTAGCTTATGGAAGGTGGTTCCCCAGATCCTTTCTCTTCACATCTAGCCTTAACTATCTAGCTTAGAATAACAGACAAGGCTTCCAGGTGATATTTGTAGCTTTATGTATACAGCAGAAGAGCACGGAGTTACGAGTCATCTCCATTGTATATCATTGTTTATGTGCCATTTTCCAGGGTGTCATGTCTCATTGACACATAGATTCTGGACTTACTGACTACATATAGTTCTTAATTAGGGATATCCTTTTTAAAGCATTCCATAGATAACTACCTTTCTCTTAACAGGTACTATTACCTGATTTACCCAGAAATTCACTAATCTTCTTAAAAAGAAGATTATGTCCATAATTATAAATCAATTCCATAAAATACGATGGTTTAAATAAATTATTTTTCTTTCTGTTCTCAGTTTCTTTGTACTCTGCAAATTCCAAACATTCTCCAGATTGCCATTAAATTCAGCTTTATATATATCACTTCCCTGCTGAAATCTTTTTTTCATGGATGTAATAATGAAATATTATGCATAAGATCAAGAAAAATTATAGAAGCCTGGTCAATAGGCTATGAAGAAAATAGAAGCTATATTTATTAAACTATATTAAAACAAATGGGCAAAATCATTATAAAAGTTTCCTTTTATGATGTAATACATAATTAAACCAAGCTTTATATTTTTGTATGAGTTGGTATCTTATTTACTACTGTATGTAATCTATCAGAGGATTCAGGAATTTCCCTGTTTTCTCTTTAGAGCTTTTCAATAAAGTATATTTTCAATAGATTGTTATGAAGCTATCCAGTATACAGTGGACTTTGTAAAACAGAAAAAAGAAAGAAAAAAAGGGGATTATGCCAAGTTTGTTCCTTTCTTTTCTTTCCATTAGAAATGGTTTCCTGACAATCAGAAGAGAAGTGGATTCCAAGTCAGTAGTTTTTAACTCCTTCCTCTAGTTGTGAGTTTCTCAGAAAAAGGGATATTGGACAAAAAGTACATAAGAAAGGTTTCCAAGATTCTGGTAATATTCTGATCTGAGCTATGGTTGTATTGGTGTGTTCACCAGATAAAAATGCATTCAACTGTGAATGTAATATTTGTTCTCTTTTCTCCCTATATCTTGCATTTTAAAGAAAATTCAAAAATGACTCAGAAAATGAGAAAATTGGCTGAGAAGAAATATTAGTAATACATTATTTATGTTATACATGTTTCCCAAATATTAATGTGAATATATTATGAAATAGTTTTCAAAATAAAATTGTCACATAATCTATACTTTTCTCATTCAGTTGGGTCCAAACTTGAGAGGGTAAGAAAAATAATATTATTTGACTCATAAAATCTCAATATTAGTGGTAATTCACTTACATAAAATCAGATATCTTTACAAATAATTATTTTAAAACCTATAAAAACAAAATGAAAAATAAAAAACCTGTCTCGAGAGTTTTAGGAGATTCTCCGTCCTCCTGCCTGCCCCACTCCATTAAATGGTCATACGGCCAGTTGATGTTCATTTCCAGAGGGAGTCTTGCTGCTAAGGAAAAAGGTTTGAAACTGATACATTCTAAAATTCTCTCTAGAACAGTAACAGTGCTGTTGAAGACCAGCTTCATTATTGCAAGCATTAACAACACATTCTTAATATAATACATTTCTTCAAGAAATAATTGGTAATGTAAAACTGAGCTAATTGTTCAAAAAAATATTCCCAAAGTAGCCACATGCCTTGCACAAAACAACTCTTCATAGGTATCAAGCTGCTCTTTCACAGAGAAACATGAATCATAATATTGCTACTGAAAATGTTCATTAAACTAAATGAGAGTGCAATTAGCTTCCAAAAAATCTTAAGTACTCCAATTTGCTCTCAAGAGAAATTGTACATCCAAAATATGTTTATTGACTGTAGTGTGTTAAAACTTCTGATTTTAGGAACTATTTTTAAGAATATTTATCTTAACAGAATTGCAAATGCAATTTCAAATATAATGTTACATTGTGCTTTATAAATGTATATAAATATTCATAGTTTCATTGAAAGTTTTATTTTCTTCTTCATGCTTCCAATTTAAAGCTTCATTTATAAAAGATATTTAGTCCACTCAACCAAATTTATATAGCTGTGCTATGTTCTATAAATGCATCTGTACCAAGGTAAATATTAATATTTCCTATCTTTATTTTTTAACTTAAATAATTTCATGAGATAATTGGTCTTGATTTTTCTGACTTTGGTTATAAGAACTGTGTATCCAAATAATTGATTGAAATTTAAGGACATTCTGTTGAATTCTAATTTCAGCAATATTGTGAAATCATACTACAAACAGCTAAACTTTTGTACATATTATTAAACTAAAAAATATATTTTTGAATGAGTAAATGATCTGAAAGCAATTAAGAGAAATCATCTGAAGCTAAAAGCAAGCCTAGAGCATAGATCTACGAAGTCAGGAGAACTCTGAATCTGCAACATATCAAAAACATATCTGTGATCTGGAGTAGCTTAGAATTTTAGTACACAGGAAGATGATTAAAATTAGATTCAAGGAGTTAAGAAGACCATACTGCACAGACATAACACAGAAAATGGGCAATGAACGAAAAACACTTTTCTATACAACACTGCATCTATACAACACTTACATATTTATCTCAGACTTACACCTTTATATAAAAAATGAATTCCCTAAAAAATTTTTGCAATTGGTTAGCTCCACAGTGGTCTGGGACCCCTTTTTATGCTATTTTTACAGTCCAACACACACACAAACACACACACACACAGAGGCACACACACACAGGCACACATACATACAACTCATGTCTAAGGCATACACAACCACCACTACAGAATTCCAACAAATGTAAGCTCTCAGTAAGGAGGAAAAAGAAAAAAACATTTAAAAATACTCAAACAAAAAAATTCACACTGAGTGAGAGTGAGTGTAGCAAGAAACGGCAGATAAACAATACAAAATCCAGATTGTTGGAAATTTCATGTCTAGCATATAAAATGATAAGATATACATATGTATGAGTATATACAAACATATATATAATTTAATGCAAGAATGAACAAAAACAGGTATCTATGAGCCAATAGAGCTATTAAAATGACCAGAAATTTTAACAGATGAACAAATGTAATTCAGAACAATAAAAATATAAACAATCAAATAAAAAGTTCAAAGAAATTGTTAAAGTCCAAGGAAGAAATTTAATCTACACATTCTCCTCTGAATGCAGCTATGATAAAAATAACATAAGAGGGGTATATAGAAACATTGAATTTTGTAGAAAGCCCAAGTTTATCTAGTTAGAGTTCTACAGTAAATAAAACAGTATGAGGAAAGAAATATTTGCTGAGTTACTGACTTTGAAATTATCAGAATTATTGAACAATATGAAGCCACATTTTTCCAAAAGCACAACTAACAGCAAACAGGATAACCATAAATGAGATCCACTAATAGAAATTTCTATCATAAATTTCAGAAAATTAAAGTAAAACATCTTCACAGTAGTCAGAGATAAAACATATATATATATACACATACACACACATACATGTACATATGTATATACACACACAGATAAATCAACAAACACACACATGTATCATCATCTATAAAGGGATGATAATAAATTATGTATCTGAATTTTTAAAAGCTACAGGGCAACTCATATTAGAAAGCACTAATATTTCTAAAGTGTGGTGGGAAACATTGCACAAAATATTTCAAGCTGATAATTCTCTACCCAGAAATTCATGTTTAAAGAATGAATGCCAAGTGAAGATAATTTCACAGAAATAAAAGCTAAGTCTAGTTATCACTCTCAAGACTAAAAGAAAATAACTTCTAACATTAAAAATTTAGAAAGAAAGAAATATCCCCAAAGTTCTGTATGCAAAGTAACTGTATTTAACTGAGTATTGAGAGCAAAAGAAAAATTATTACATGAGTATATGTGACCAAACATTGCTATATAAAATAATGATAAAAATATGTAACTAAGAGTTTAAAACTATAAAATAGATGTACTAGCTGGATAGAGATAGCATGCACATCAAGTAGAGGGTAGTAGAAGAAGAGGATTTTACAGTCTTTACATTGAGAGAAATAAAGCTTAGTATAAAAAATGTGTAAAATATTTTATTTGATCATTTTTCCATGTTCAAGAAATGGATTAGAAGTTAATTGCCATGGAAATATGATGTCTAGTTACCCCATTGAAAACAATTAAATAAAGTATATCTTCTTTTTAAAAAGATTGAAGAGGTATCATTGTAAAATATGCTCAAGCCAGCATATTTTATTTTGTAAAATCCAAAGAAAAGGAGATGCAATGAGGTTACATATTACTTGGATTATTGGTAATGCAAAATATGACATAAAATTCAGCGTTTCTTTTGTGACAAAGTTTTTGTTAATGAAAACAGGAAGTTATCAAGAAGGGCCTCTTTTGTCAAGAATGTGAAGGATTTAGTTTACAAATCAAAACATGTGAAATGTAAAATCTTGTCTTGAAGCATCATGAAATCAACACATTTCTAAGTAAAATGATCCAAACATGGTTGGTTAACACATTTCTGATTATGCTCTTTTGTGGCTTGAAATAGAGTAGAAGTTCTTTACTGAAAAATGACATCATCTTCTGAGGGTCTTAAGTTTTGTTCAGTTCTCTGATGTAGGTCATAGTGAAATTGGCAATTACAACATTTTCCATTAGTAGTTATTGGAGAAAAACTTTATGATGTTACTTAATGAAAACATTTCCTAGTTTTCATCTCTCATGTACCTTTCAGTATGTCAAAGCATAAATATTATTTTGTGAACTCAGCTTAACCTGATTCATGAAAACTTAAAGATAATATTTGCACAAAAATAAAATGTCAAAAGGAGAATGGTATCTTGGATTTATGTGTGCAAAATAAGGGCAGCTTAAGAAACCATTTTGGCTAATTTAGTGTAAAAACATGCAGCTTATAATTGTGATACACAGATAAAGAAAATCATAAAAGAAAATGGGGACAGTACCCCGAATTGTATAGAAAAATAAAAGGGGTTATATAAGAGTACTATGGAAAGTTGTATATAAAAATATTAGATAACCTAGATGAAGTGGAAAATTCCTAGAGCTACAAAACCTACCCAAACTAAGTCATGGTGACACAGAAAATCTTAATAGACTTAGTGAAGAGACTGAATCAGTATTCAAAAATCTTCCATCAGAGAAAATCCCTGTACCTGATGGCTTTACTGGTTGATTCCACTAAATATTTAGCTTTACTGGTTAATTCTACTAAATATTTAAAGATGAAATAACACCAATCCTTCTCAAACTTTTCTCCAAAAAATGAGGAATAACTCAACTCATTACTTCAAAATATGGACAGACATCCCTGTCTACCACATGCCTTCTCTGAAGCAACATTTCCCAAAACCACCTCCTATCCCCAACCCCCTTGCCAAACATGATAGATAGAGCTCATGGTGATTCCATTTTTTCACTCAGCCTATATGGTATTAGCTTCATTGTGTTGTATGTGCCTGTCCAAATAGTTGAGATCTCTAAACTAAGACTTACCCTTTAATAACGTACAAGCATGTTCAAATTGGGATTCTAAGAGTAAAAACTGTCCCTAAGGGTGAATAATCCCACAATATTATAATGAAGTAGGAAAAGTTTAGCAAAATTTACCAGCAGCATATGCACAAGCCATACACACACACACACACACACACACACACACACACACACACACACACACACACACATATATATATAATTCCTTATCAGATGTGGGTAAGATGTATACTTCTCCATATTCAAATTTTTTTTTTTAATTGGAAATTCTATGCTATCTGTACCATGTTTATATATCATGTATTTTGAAAACATCAGGCCTATGCATGTGAATTTTAAAGAAACCACATGAGTTCCTCCAACTTGTTGAAAATTTAAGAGTATTTTTATCAACTCTATAGCTTGAGGTATTTGTGCATGTATCATGTCCCACAAACACACACAGTTCTGGAATATAATGAAGTCCATTTTCTATAACACAAAATAAAATCCTGTTGTACATGTACTGACAAATTTATATTTGCTGCCTTTGGAAAGAGTTCTATAATTTATCCTGCATTTGATAGGAAACAGGTTGAATATTATCTTATAAATATTCTACTGCTACAAAATACTCACATTAACTTCAGGATACTTTCCTTACAGAAAAAATCCCTTACTCCAACTAGGAATATTTGCTTTCCTTGCTTACTTCCATATAAGCTACAAAAACACATAGTGACAGGCATGTTTGCCATTCATTCATGTGAATGGAACCTCAGGAGCTTCAAAAGACATGTTTCCTCTCTGTCCCCAGATTCACTCTTGCCTTGTCAGGGAGGGTGACTTCCCTGACTGGTGAGTAGGTCAGGAGGAATGGGCATGCAGCAAACACCTCTTTCCTATCCTCCCCTCTTCTTTCTCCTCTGATCCTGTCCAAGGCCTTTCTGATCTCTGGTCCTCTCTGATCCTATCTTTGATTCTCTCTAAGGCCCCATGTACGAAGTGGCCAGTCTTGTGTTTTCTCAAGTGTCAACTTTAGAAAATGACATTTTGACCACATAAGCCAATTATCTGTTATTAGCTTGCTGGTTGGTAAAGAAAAATTCAAACATAAAAGAAGGGTGATACTTATGGACCTGCTCAAAGTTCTCAAAAAACTACATGTTATGAAATATAGTATTATGTACTGTAATATAAATATAAATGGAACAAAGGCAGAGCTCTTTAATTTACATATGTGTCTATCTATATAGATCTATCTGTCTAATTTATATTCTCTCTCTCATCAGCAAAGCTATTTCATCTGAGTGATTATGAATTGCAGTTTTATACTCTGAACTAACTTGGAAAATGAAATATGTTTTATAACTAGAATTCTTTTAAAAAATACTACCACAATTTGACTACTTATACTCTTAAAAAGCCCATTAGACTCAAAACTCATATAAAGCTAGTAAACTAATAACACTGAGTCTATTTCAAAGATGTTTGTTATAAATCACGATTAGATTATAAAAAAGACATCAAAATGAGCTTTTAGTTATAAGTATTAATTTTAAGAAAAGAAAAACACTACTGAAGTAAAGGGTAAAGGCTAGAATAGTTCCATAAACTTGACACAGCTTGTTCTATTCTTAATTTTAAAAGTCATGATAATACATGCTAAGGACAATATGAAGAGCTACTTCCAAAAACTACTGAAGATATTACAATTAAAGTGACATCATCGTGACCTATAACAACTAAGGTAAGGTGAAAAGAGGATATTGGATTTGAGAGTAGATACCTAACCTGACACTATATACCTTAAATATCTAAAAACCATGAGGCACTTATAATTCATAAGTCGAAGTATGATTAAGCACAATAAAAAATTCTCTGCTCTCTACATGAAATATAGAAAGAAAAGTAATTCAGTTTAGTAAAAATGTGTAACACTTTAAAGAAAAATTTGTATTTTTTTCAATGAGAAGATACTGATAATCACTATATATCAAAATACCTGAAAATAATTCTAATTTATTGAGTGGGTTGAAAATTGATTGGGCCAGTGTATTGTCCTCAATAGTCTCAGAAACCACAACTTTATTTATAGAGAAATTGTGCTCCTCACAAATTAGTTCACTTAACCTCTTATGACTCAAATTACCTCTATTGATAACATATTTTCAAATATTTAGGGGATTATTGGACCCTCCTTCTGGCACAAGCAAAAGTCCTCTTTCAAAGCTTTAGATTTTTATCTATTGTTATTCTTTACAATATCTACTAATTTCTATATCCATAGTATATTCCTTAAAATAGTTGTGAATATAAGTACTAGATATTGTACTTATCCTGCTCTTGATATTTATGGGGACACTGCCAATGATCTAAGAACACATTGCATGATCAATGTATGCTTCTGGAAGAAGTTCTTTAAAAGGAAAAGCAGTTTCCAGCTATTAACAAAGAGTTTTGATCATGTTTTCACATTCAAGGTTATCAACTACTTTCACTTGATTTATTATTATGAGCATAATAATATGCCACCTGTCAGATTGACCTTTTTGTTGTATTTCATGAGGAAATTTTAGTTCCATCTTTCCTCTCACAACATTACAACTGTACCCTTTTATACACTTGGTGCATTTTAGTTTCTGTCTTTATTTGAACAGTGAACATGTGTAATTTCAAAGATATCAAGTCCACTCTGCTTTATTGATACAAATCTTGACACAACCTGACAACAGTGATTTTGATTTTGATTTTGAAGACCAGATGTCCTCCTGTTTGATGGGGCACCCCAGGGAGTGATCTGGAATTTCCTGCCCTGGGGATTTCCTCTGCCTTCTGAGTATTGCCAGCCTGGCCTGTCACTTCCATCCTATTGCTCCCATTCTGGTGAGCTCAGTTTTTGCCTAAGGAAAGGCACCTGTTCTTTCTGCCGGGCACAGACAGGCAGAGGGAAGGGGTGAGCACACTTTGCAGGACCTATTGTAGTTTTCTGACCAAGGCACTGAATGAACGGTGCGCCAAGGTCCTCTGGCCTCCACCTTTTCTTAGGTTGGAGAAGTTCTTTGTTATTAATTAAACAAGGCAAACTTTAAACTCAGGTGGCTCTAATTAGTGCCTTGGTAGCCTATGCAGGCAAATCAAAACTTAAGCCAGCATCAAAGAAGTCCAGTCTGAGAAAATGAAACTTAAGACTAACCAGTCACCAACAGCCAACAGGCTTTCCTAACCAATAAGGCAATTGCTTAGGTTATAGCCAATCAAATAATGTCCTTGTCCTTGCTTTGCTTCCATCTTTTCTATAAAAATCTCCCTCCTAGTTCCTTCAGTGGGGTGCTTCTAACCACTTTCAGTTTGGCATTGCCAGAGTCAGATCAATGCTCACTAAAATAAACTCATAAATTTTGACGTGCCTTTATCAATTAACTCCTTCAATACTTGCACCTTTCACTGTAGAGCTTCTCACATATATCCTGGACTATTGCCTTCTCCCCTGAACAAATACTACAAGACTTCTATACTTCAAAGATCCTTATGATTTTCCCCTGCGGCACATACCATTCTGAATTTTTTTCCCCTGATGTCTCCTCACCGTGGCTGGGTCCTGAGAGACACGGGAGAGCATGTCTTGCCAATGGGTTTCAGCCCCAGGCAAGTTCGCTATGGATTCAGTGTGACCAAAGAAATTGATAGCAAAATGTTCTTGGGGTGAAAGGGTTATACCCAACTTTATTTCCAGGTGGCAGGTCAGTCACTAGAATCCCATTCACTCAGAGCGAGTCTGCATGCAGCAAACCAGTCTCTGCCTCTGGGCCCCTCTGCCCACACAGTCGTCCCACACAGCCCTCCTCTGGGCCTCTCTACATAGTCGTCCTGAACAGCCATCCTCTGGGCCTGTCTCCGGCCCTGCCACCACTCCAGCCTCTGCTTTGCTCTCCTGCAGCCTTGCAGCCCTGCCACCGTGTCGTGCCCAGAGCACTGGGTGGAGCTCTTTATATAGAGTCAACAGCCATGTATTGCCTACAGGTGTGCAGTGAGCTAGTCAACCAGGGCCAGGTGAGAATCCTGGCCACAGGAACTCTCATTTTATCCACGGAGCATCAGTGGATGACTGCTTGTAAGCAATAAATGGGTTTCTCCCACTTCATTTCTCCCTTTGACTGATTTTGGTTTAAAGGTATTTTGCCCTGTGATTTCTCCTAGTGTTATACCCCCTCAGTTCTAGGGATATGGATGAGGAACAGGATTTTCATGTGCTGTTTGTATCTTTTCTTTTCAGATCCCTTTAGTCCTTGTATTCATAAAACAGCAGTATTCATTTTGTTCTTACATACTTCTTATGTTTGTGTGTAGGTTTGTGTGTATCTCATTTAAGTAGCAAACACCTACAGTTGGCATAGCTGATTCTAGATCTTATTTTTGAGACCTTGATATCCAAACATGGTAGTAGCTTTTCTTCTCATCAATGAGTTTAAAATAATCACCTTAGGACGATTAAATATTTCATCCAAATATATTCTTAAATATGTAGCATATTTTATCAGAAATCAAGGACATAATTTATGGCAGAAAAAATAAGAAATATTAAAATATATTTTTTAGACTTCTGAAACAGAAACTACCATTTAACTCCCTGAAGCTGGGTTCATTTTGAGATTCAGGGATTCCAAGAGCCCCTGCCGCAAATGAAACGTTTGTGATAGCCTCCAGCTGTTATGGGGTTTAAAGCCTGGTACTCCTTTAATTGAATTCTTCCAGCACCATATTATTCTATCTACTCTCTCCAGATATCAAGTCTTTAATGAGTTACTTACCCACAAACACATATTTAATACTCTTAAGTGGGTTCACTTTCTGCTAACACCAGATGCAGTTGTTTTAACTCTAGACTCTCACAAGTGGACTCTTTTCTACACTGTTTTTTTCTTCTGACTCAGAATAAAATATCTGGAAAACTTGAGCATATTCTATTATTTAGCTCTGAAATATGGGTTGATATGGCACAAAAATGTTATTGTCTTCATCAGCAGAATCAGAATTTATTTCAGGGTTACTCTTATTTGTTTTCTCTTGTTTCTACATTATTCTCCTTCCCAGACTCCTTCAGTGTTTTCAAATGTTGTTAAGAATCAAAGAATAAAATGAAAGCTTTATTGAGTATCTTGGGGAAGAAGAGAGGTAAGGCCTCAGTGTGCTAGAATAGTTTTGAACAGGTTACTTTTTCTCTTTAAGGTGGAGCCTGACTTTATGTATGGTTGCCACACTCACCTCCTGGTGCCCCCTGAGTCCCATTCCTTAGTATATGCACCCTCCCACTACCTCCAGATGTCAAAACCTATCAGCTCTAAATTGGATGTAAACCCAAAATGCACCTCTTTCCTTTCTTATTTCTACCCTTTTCAAATTCATATTGCTTCATGACTGTCAGATACAAAAACAGGTTGATTTTTTTTTAATGAAATTGAATGTGAAAAACAGATAAGCTGACTTAATTCTAGAGTAGATGTAGGCAAATATGGTCAACACAGATGTTATATATGAAATTTTAAGCCATATGGAAAATTGTTTTTGGAATGGTAGGAAGCTGTCTTTTAAATTATGTTATACAACCTACTGCATGTGGAGGATATAAAGGAGAATTTTAGGGTACCATTTATCAAGATGGAGAAAGATACAGTCAAATTTCATTAAATGCTTAGTATCTTTCCAAGGACATAAGACTCAGTGTGGGCATGAAAGCAGTAGAGAAAAGGAAAATGTAGATAAATGAAAAACCTCTTTCTCCTCATGGGTGGTGTAGCATGACATATTCATCTTTCCTTCCATTACTATTGCTGTCAGCATCACATGATGGTTATACCTTTCTGTTATATAATATAAATCTAGAAACTTAAGGTTGAATTACATACCAATTAATAAATATGGTTACTTTAGCAAGTCTATTTCAAATTGGTAGGAAAGTCTTGAAAAGATGTTTGCCAGTAATTATTAACTATACACATCTTAAGGTTTTTAATTAGCATTCAGGTACATTTGACGAATATGTCTTCTACAGGAGTGCACATTTATTACATTTAATATTCAAGGTAACATTCACACTATTTAACCTATGCAGGATGGATGCTGAACCACAGGCACTGGGAAAGGCTGAACAAGTGCCTCTCATTGAAATGTGAGCTCTTTATGTCATCATTCTCTCTTCCATTGATTGATCAAATGATTGCACATTTGTGTGTAAGCTCACAAAATCATTTACAGACATTTGTGTTTCCAAGATAAAATTTCATATACTAAATGTGCTAAATTAATTTTAATTTCTTATATGATACCTCAATTACCCTCTAACTTAGAATTCTCTCTTCATTATTTGCTAAATTATTTGCTAAATGGCTAAAAATTTATTTGGAAATACTACAAAAAGGAGTGCTAGAAATTAATTTATACCATTTGTTACTAGAAAATCTAGCAATTAATATTTGCAAGTGTTTTAAGCAAGGTTGTTAAAGAAAATTATGTCTCAGTTGATCAATATTTTTTTATACCTTGATGAAGTCTCAATTTTCATAATTTCCCAAGAAAAAAAGTCTCCAAGCTGATTATTCTGCCTCTGTTGAATTTAATGCAGGCCCCTTTATCCAAATGCCAGGAGAGCCACTGCATATTTAGTTTCAGTTCATATTTCCCTAACAAAGCTTTTAAGCACTCAAACAAGAACAAATAGACTGAATTCAACAGTTAAAAGTCCCTATTTCCACTTAACTTACTGATAACTTCTCAGGAGGTTGAGTGAGCTAATGGAAAGTTAAATAGGCCGAAAGAAGAAAACATGGGAGTTAAATGATGAGGCTTCTTTTTAGCTCTTTCCTCTTGGCTGCACACAGAACTAAAATGCTTTGCAGAGTGGACACTGGAGGTTAGATCTGTGTTGCAAGATTTTCAAAATGGAAGAAATGCTAATTGTTTATCTAACTAAATTAATTCCTTTGAAATAGCTGTAAGATTTAAAATTTTAAAACATTAAATTTATTCCAAGTAAAAATATATACATAACTTATTACTCAAATATAATATTTCTAACACATTATTTGTACATATTTTAATATATCTATCAACCTGTCTATACTGCAAGATAAAGCTGTTAAAAAACAAAATTTAATCTGAGTAAATTTGAAGATTTAATAGGCTTTACGGAGACATTCATGAATCAGGCAGCATCCTATCTAGCAGGAGAGAGAGATGCTCCATTTAACTGCCCAACAGGAATGGATTTTAAAGGTAGAGAGGGAGTGGAAAAATGAAATTATTAATGAAAGTATCCATTGTTTGGCATTAGGTTGCCCTATTAAGGGGAATGGAAGGGGTCTGTCAATTTTCTGCTTTTAACTAGGAAACTCCCGTGTTGACAAGTTAAAGGTTATACTCTGGGGGTGCTGAGTCTGTGGTTAGGTCAGGTATCAAGTCTTGGATTTACTGACATATGTGACTCCATCTTTGGGCCTGCTGTTTGAACAAAGTATACACATTTGAAGCTATTTAAATACACAGAATAAACCCAAATGCAGATATGAACTGTGACGAAGTTACAGTCCCTCAAATTCTTCATTTTCTATCTAAAGACAGCAAAACATATCCCCATTCATTGTATGGTACTCTGATAAATGTAACAGAATTTATTTCAGCCTTAAAACTGTATTTAAGACAAGCAATTTGACATTTATATTCAAAGACATATATAAGGACACCAGAGTCTATGATTTATAGGGAATGATGGGTGATATACATCAATTACTATGAGAAGAAGTATAATGCATTTTTTATTTTAAGATGCTAGTGAGTATCTTGTTAAGCAACCACCATCTCTGGCAACAAACCTATATTTTTAATGTCTGTTTTGTTTATTTTTTCTTGTAGTTACTTATATGTTATACTTATGAGTTTCAGTGATATTTGAAATGGCAGTTTTTAATTTTTATGTTTGAAAAACAGGTTGACTGTCAATGAGGGATAGTGAATAATACTGTAAGAGGACCAAAGATAAGACATAATGTCAATGAAGGAAAATAGGAAATTTAAAAAAACCAAGTGTTTCAGAAGATAAGTATTATGAACAGGTCATGGGATTCAGTAAAGAGTCTATTTGGCCTCACGGGTAAAAAATTTTTAAAGATGTTTAGACAATAAAGTATATGTAAAATAGTTTAAAAGTTTCTATTATTTATTGAATACAATTACTAGTGATCAAGGGAGCTCAGGGTGTCTTCAGGGACTGAGGAAAGAGTTTAGGGAATATTTTCCTAATAATTACTTATAGGAGATATTCAAAATACTAGATTTTATTAGTCAAGTTTGGAGTTATTCCAATTTCTAATCATCCTTGGCAGGGTTATTTTTGTCGAGAAGCATAAAACAAGAAGAACCAAAACCTCTTTCACATTAAACGAGCTGGAACGATGTGTGGAGGGCTTATTTTAACAGATACCAATCAATCATGTTTTAACAGAACATCTGCTGTACTGATGAAACATGGAGGGTGGCCATTAAGCCTGGAAACACAGATAATATTATTTTAGCTGTATGGCAATGTACAATATATGTACAAGATGTGCCATTACACCTATTTATTGTGAATATTCACTTACGTTTCCAGAATTATGACTCTATTATTAAAATCATACCATGAGAAATTTATGAACATTTAAATAATTTTCCTATAAAATGAAATGAATTGCATTTTTATTAGATTTTCTCCTTGATTTACTGTGTACTTCATTCCCACTTCACCTGATTACACTCATAGTCAATAATTGTAGAAATATTTGAAGACATGTAGGAGTAAAGCAATTTTACTATTGATTAGTAATACAGTGTCAGTCCATATCAAAAGTCCTCCATCTGGTGAGTCAAGGTGGATAGCATCTTAAGGACTTGGATGTGATACATCTGTAAAAGATACTTGTTTCCCTTTCATGACAGTGTGACAAATTTATAAACACTTTTCTAAAACTATATCAGAGAGGTGATATCCATTTAACATCTATCTACATATGAATAAAAGATATCGGAAAGATTCATGAAAAGGTGGAGCATGAATTAATTTATGTGAAAGTAGAGCAACTAACATGTAAAAATTATCTAAAATGACAATTACTTGGATTTTACACAGCCTTATTATACAATCCAATTCAGATTTTTCCTCCCACTCCTGATAATTCTAATTTCTATATATCCTACTGCCTCAATCTTACTTTAGGAGGATTACCTTGACAGACAGAAGGCATTTAGAAATTTTCAGCACAAATCCAAATCAGTCAGTGACAGAAATTTGTAAAGGATTTATTGTAGCCACAATACTGGAAGAAATGACAACATGCATTTTCTATGGTGTTTCTATGCATAAACATTTCACAGTGGCAGGTCCAGATTTTATGAAGCCTTAAGCTTATACAATTAGTGGTGGTGTTCATGGTGAATGCCATGAAATGTTACTAAAGAGATGATAATGTGACCACATTAAGGTTTTGCTAGGGCCTTAGAAAGGTACCCTAGCAAGTATATATATTATAAAATTATATATGCAAATACTACATATTTTTTTAATTAAATAAGTAAAACCATGTCAAATCAGTAAAACTAATAATCTCTGGGGAGGGAATGTATTGGATATATCTCATAAGATATAATTTGATTTAAAACAGACAGGGATATTTTTCTCCACTTAGAATTAGGCAACTTGAGCTCAAAAATTCATGTTTTAATTTTTCCCTTAATTCTTTTATATGTTTTCATGGTATCTCTGATCATAGTTCAAAATAATCTAGTACCTAGGTTTTTATTTCAAACAAGATATTAAAATGGCAGTGATTAGCATAAAAAAACAGTCCAAAAATACAGAAGAGAGAGCTGCTTGGAAACCCTAAAAGACTCATGAAGGTACCTATTCATACAGAAAGTTATAACTAACAACTAGTAGTACTAAGCTAGGATAAGATTGTTTTGGACACATTAAAGTGAGTATGAGGGATATGAGTTGATGTCAATTTATGATGAATTTCAGGAGTATATTTTGTTTGAAATTTTAATAAAGTAATCACTAATTCAATAAATCAGAGTAATATCTAGTTTAACCTTTGTTTTTTCTTTTAAAATATTCTATGTCATAACATAAAATTAAAATTGATATTTGTAATAATGATAAATAAACTATTTACTTGCATTGATTCACTAGAGCCATACAAATGTACAGCATGTATTAGATACTAAATTATTTAAATTGGGCAGAAGGCAAATAACATGCCTAAGGTAAAACAGCTAACAGGTGGCAAGGCTAGCACTCAATTCCTCATAATTCTTTTTCAACTTCATCCATTAAATAAAAACATGTAGAAATATGTCAAATATATTATTGTTTTAGTTTTACGTATTTGATTAGATTATTGTTGCAACTGAATATATTTTATATAGTTTCTATTATTCAAATATTTTGCACATGTTTATTCTTTTGATGAAAACAGTTCATCAAGTTATGTGTATTAGTTTTGGACTGAACTGTAACTCCTCATAATTCATATGTTGAAGTCCTAAACCCCATTACTTCAGAATGTGACTGTATTTGGAGATAGGATCATTAAAGAGGTAGTGAAATTGAGAAGAGGTCATTAGGGTAGGCCCTAAAACCAATATGACTGATATCCTTATAAAAAGAATATATTAGGACACAGACTAACACGCAGACAGCGCAAAGACTATGTTTGAAGAAACAGTATCCAATCTACAAGCCATGAAGAGATGCCTCAGAAGAAACCAACCCTGCCAGCCTCATCCCAAACTTCTATCATCCAAAATCGTGAGAAAATAAATTTCTGTGGTTTAAGTTGCCCAGTCTGTGGTACTTGGTATGGCAGTCCTAGCAAACAAATATGAAACATATATTTTTTATTTATTTGGGATATACTTCTAAACCTAATTATATAAATATTCTATAATATTGAAATTGACTTATAGTTCCATAAAATTTAATATAAGCTAATCATAAATTTAAATAGCATAAATATTACATTATTATTTCTTGCATAAATCCAGCTTTCCCAGGTAATGTGAGAATCTAGATCCTAACACAGTATGTTCTAGCAATGCCTTTTCTCTTATTTATATGTTGTCAATAATTTCACTGGGAATTTGAGAAGTAGAAATTTAATCATATATGCTCTTAAAGGGAAAAAATATTTATGTATATACACATGTGTGAATATGTATATAACCACTGTGTGTTTTTGACTTATTACTATTGAATTATATGGAAATGATCAACAGACTATAAACTATTATTTTAAGTTGGATGACCAAAACTGCAAAATGAAATCTTATAATATCTATAAACTTTCCACTTAAATTTCTTTGTTAATGAGACATGTTTTTTTTATTCATTTTGCAATATGCAATGTATTTCTTAAATGGCAAATACCTTTTCCTCAATGGTCAAATTATTAGAAGAAATTAAAGTGTTAAAATAATACAGTAATTACATAATAATAGGGATACATTATAAATAGCTTTAAAAGAGAATAAGTCAATGAAATTTGAAATCAATATTCAATGTTCATTTCAGTTTATTTTATGATTGCCAGTCCTAGTATCATAATAGCACATGTAATCAAATCATTTCTTCATGCCTATGTGGCCTATATACTTCAGTATTTGCTATTGCTTAGGTGGAAAAAAGAAACTACATACATAAATTATTCCTCTACTGGTATATTTTCAACTGCAACTGTTTTTTTTCTCATTTTTAAATTCCCATATTTTCAGAAATTTCAAGGTATTTCATACACTAAGCAGTGTTTAGCAAATGCCATATTTTCATATGGAGAGCCAATTACAACTTGGCACTGAGACTAAGCATAGAGCTTTCTTTCCACCAGGTGGATTGCTGGACAGCTAAGCAGAAATTCCAAAAAGTTTAAGAGATAACCTCAATCATTCCCATTGAGTTTCTCAACCAATATAATAAACCTCCAAACCCAGTTTGCCAGGCTTTTTGTAAAACCAACAGTGTCAACAAGGATCCATTGCAGACACCATGTGAATACCAAACCTGGCAAGTATTGACCAGCACTCTATAATTTTTTATCGATGCAGCATTTGGAGTCAACTCAGTAATCAAGTAAAAACACAACAGGATAGGAGGTATTGTCCAGGCAGTATTTCCAAAAGAATGAATAAAGAAATAGATAAAGGCACGTCAGAAATAGTTTAAGAAAAGGAAAAAATGGTTAGTCTAATATACTGATTGTTATTAAAATATGGTTGTTACTAAAATATGTATTTGGGTGATAATTCCATAATTTAGCTTTCTTCTACAACTCAAATTTAAATTATTTTTGAAACTATAATAGTGTACCCAAGGATATGTAACTATGCAAGTAAAAACCTCATTAAAAAACTGCAGTTCGTGAATGTCATACTGAAATATCATGAAAAAAATATGTATATATTTTCCTATACATATGTATATAGGAAAAAGAAAAAAATGTGCAAAGTCTGCTAGATGACTTTTGACCTAGATGATACATGGGGTAAATTGTATTTACTACCACTTCCCATGGAGCGTCTGTAATACTGAAATATTTTAAATATTGGCAAATGGAAGTCCTTGTTCATAAACATAAATTCAGTTATTTAAAAGAAATAGAAATCATAAAGGGCCCGCTGGAGATTAAAATCAAATAGAAATTAATGGGGCAAGACTGCAAGAAACAGTATTTAGATAGGGTATATCAACTCTGGGGCTGTACTGTAGCAACTCTGCAGAAGCAGGATGCACCCCATGCAAAATTTGGTTCAGATACCAAGACTGATAAAACCAACTACACACACAGGAAGGTATGAAAATATTTCTTACTGACATACTTGATATCCTGGGCAAGGAGGTTAGGACTCTAATGCATGTCTTCAGTGGCTCAGGATTTTCACTGTGATTAGGAATGTGAACAGCGTGACAGTTCCCTTCCAGGGCAGGAGCTGGTGTAGTTTGCATCTCCCAGTGGCTCCAGAGGAGGAAGCATTCCACATTCTTACCAGCTTGCCCAGATAGATGTAGGGCCACGAAAATGGAAGGGTGAGGCTTAAAAGTTGTCAGTAGTTATAATACCCAAAAATGGGGGCAGGCTCCTTGTAACAGAGTTATTCAGAGATCAGAGCAAAATCACTGCACCTGAGGACAACTAATGCAATTAAGTTAGGTTTCCAGCATGGAAATTGTTAGACTGCTAATAACTTTGCATTTCTGTTCTCATCTAAGAGCTGAAGGGCTATGTCCAGGCCACGGCATTTTCTGGGATATAAAATATAGGACAGTGCTCTGGGAGGCTGATGATGAGAGAAAGGTACATACCCTTAGTGTAGACAGTTGCCTGTTGGATTAGTTTACTCAAGTTCCAATCTTATTGGCAAAGCTTAGATCCTGACAGTCATCTCCCCCACCCCAAAGCAAAGAAGCGGACCTCTCTTGCAATGGAGCTCAAGTGCTAAGATGTGCTTGCAGGAAGGAATAATGAGTCAATGAAGTAACAGTACCATGCCACACAGATAAATTGTGTGTATACATAGAACAGACAGGACAGAAAGCATACCTTCTAGATCCCTACCTCACAACATTCATAAATATGTTCCTTGTGGATTAAGAACCTAAATATGAGTATAATTTTAAAATTATTCAAACATATTTTAGTGAAAATTTATTTGGAGTTTGGAGAATTTATTTTAAAAAGTGCAGAAAAAATCAAGAAGGGGAAGAACATAACTTAACTATGAAAAAAGTTTGAACTAAGAACATCTTATTTAAAATTAAAGATGACTATCAGGACAAGAAATGGTATTTATAATATTATAACAGATATGATATCAGAATCCATACTATGTCAAAAATTCCAAGAAAGTGTAAAGAAAATAACAAACAGCTAAAAAGAACATAGGCAATGGAAATTACCAGTTATTTCATAGAAAATTAAATTCATCGACCAGTAAATTTATGAAGTATTACTCAATCTTGTTAATAATAAGAGAAAATTAAAATGAAATTCTAATTTTGTCCATCAGATTAGTCTTTTTTTAAATACATATAATAATGAGTGTGGAAGAGAATTTTGACATATTCAGCAAAATTTTAAGTGACCTAGAAATTAAACACTTAGGAGACATGTATAGGAATGGATGATGCCTTACCATTTCTCACAGTGAAAAATTGGAAAGACTATTTAATAATGTGGGAAAAGATCAATCAAAAATTATATAATGCAGAAACGCATCAATCAAAAATATATAAAAACACATAAAAGATAGTTTTCAAAAACAATGTTTTTTTTAAAAAAATTAAACCATGATATTGCTTGTATTTTTGTGTAATGTTTTTACACATTTATCAAGTGACTTGAAAGTTGATTAGATGTATATACTTGTAAGTTTTGGAAAAAATAGTTGAAATGCTAAACATTTAACATTGTATTTGACATTTTATGAAGGCATATATGACTATACATTGGGGATAAAGAGAATCAAAGTAGAGGGATATACTTAGGTGACTGTTAATACTGTGTTATTCAAAAGTACTTTGATAAAATCAATTTTTAGGTTTACATTTGAGGTTTCACTATTGCACAGAATACACACAATGACAAGCAATTAAAGAAATACTAGATATGTAATTGTTGCTGATTTTACCATTTCTTGTATTTATTGGATATTTATTTGCTCTGTGTTGTTTATTTATAATCCATATACACACAAACACCTCAAATGTTAACCATATCTTTTCTATTTAACAGAACATAAGTTTAACATTCATATAGGTAAGAAGTTACTTAAAACCCTAGATTCTATAACTAAAAAAAAAATTAAACTGATTTTTTAAAATCATAAGGCAATTATTTCCCTTAATATCCTATTACTTATTAGAATGTATAGCAATTAATTCCTACTGAAAATACAATTCAAATTACTCCCAGTATTGTTGGTGTTAAAATATGCACTGTTAAGTATTTCCTTCATAGTTTCTAAGGTATAAACCATGGCTCAAAAGCTATTTCCCAAAGTTTTATGTTAACATGAAACAGAGAAATGGTGTACTATATAAATTCAAACTTTATGAAACACATAGCCATAGGACCAATGTACAAAACCTTCCTTTGAAGTGTTTGTGGGGGAAACCCTTTATGATATCTCAATAATATGTAGAAATTGGTTAACTAGATTGCTAAAATTGATATAAAACTGTCATTAATTATTATTACACTTAGTAACTAATCTTGGCCAGGGGATATTTATGTACTACACACCCTCATCTAAAGAGACTCAGGTGTGTGGTAAGTTGAACAACAGTCTCTTGAAAATGTCCATGTTCTGATCTTTGATATCTATGAACATGCTAATTCACTTGGTAAAAGAGATTTGCAGTTGTGATTAAATCAAGTACTTTGAGACATGGAGATTCTCCTGGATTATCCTGTCCAATCTAATCACGCAAATCCTTAAAAATGAGAACTCTTCCCTGATGATTTCAGGATCAGGGAGTTATGACTACGCATAGTCAGAGGGATAAGATGTTGTTGAGTTTGAAGACGGTGGGGGCACCACCAAGAATGCTGGTGGCCTCTAGAAACTAAGAAAAGGCAAGGAAATGATCCTTTAGAACCTCTGCAAGGTAAGGAAGCCTACCAACCCCTTCATTTTAGCTCAGTGAGAAGTGTGCCAGACTTCTAATTTTAGAACTGTATGTAACAAAATAAAATTCTGTTGTTTTAAGTCACTATATTTCTGGTAATTTTTATAAAAGCCAAAGAAATTAATACAAATTGAAAGGGAGGGAGGGAGGGAGGGAGGGAGGGAGGACAGGAAAGAGAAATAAAGAATGAGAAAAAAATGAAATGGAATTCTACTTCCACCAAATGAAAAAGTTATTTCTGTAATCCTGAAGTTGATAGCTTGCCACTACAGATGTCATAATTTTTTTAAAAACCTTAGCTCATTGTCTAAAAGCAGAAATATATAAATAAATGAGAAATCCTAAATCTCCTCCTTGAACCTCTGAGAAGAATAAAAAAAAATATAATGGGAAGTTTAGTGACTGCTTTTACATTATCCCAAACAATTGAGGTTCAGAAAAGTTGCATTAACAATATGTATCAAGGCAGTGATATCCTAAGAAATAAAGCAAAGCATGTGGAGACCATTTTCGATGGCAGGGAAGGAGATGTCCCACTTTGCAGTACAAAATCTCACCTCATTCTATCCATTACCCCATCAGTCAGTTTGTCAAAATATATTTTCTATTTATATTGTACCAGATAATATGGGGTTGAAATATGGAACATATTTTGAGGAAGTATTTTGCTCAGTGTGATTGTAAGTTTGTTAAATAGAGCAGTATATTAGCACTTAGACATTATAACAGAGAAGAATAAATTATTTCATATGCAAGTGATATTCTGCATAGATAATAGAGAAATATTAGGCCATCACATATTATTAAAAGTAACAACTGCATTTCATTTATACCTAAAGTGATATTTCAGTGAATTTTTTATTTCTATGAGAAAAAATGGCAATATATGAGAAGAAATATTTTTTCTAGAAGAAAACTTATAAAAATTAATATCAATACTGTGAGTTTTAAAAGTGCACATATAAAACAAAATTAATCTGAAAAGATTATAGTAATTTCTTCTGAATATAGATGAATTTTTTTTGACATTTTGAATGATTAATACTGATTTACATCAGTAAGCAATTTCTGCTGAAAAGAAATTCTTATAAAATTAGAAATGGATTGCTTTTCTAAGTCCAGTGTATTTTTTTCAGAGTAGTATTACCTAGAAAGTAATTACTGACTTCAGTCATTAAAATAGTACATTCATATATAAATAAAATATAATTATTAATTATAAGCATTACAATAGTTTTTCATCACCCTGTATGCTGGGTGATAAACAGTCCTTTATCAGATGTATATGCTGAAATGTAAAACATACATTTTATGGTTTAACTAAATTAAATACTTATAATGAAGGAGATTATACTCCCCCAAATAACAAGTCTGATGGTCAGATAATTAACCCATTAAAAAAATGGTTCTTAAATTTAAGACATATATCCAAGATATTAGTATCAAAATATTACACTCTGTGTATCAGACCACTGCCTAAAAACCTTCCGTGCTCTGCCTATTCATCTGTCCACCTGCTGCCTCCGGCAACCACTGAACTCTTTAATGTCTCCATAGTTTTGTCTTTCCTAGAATGTCATGTAGTTGGAATCATACAGTATGTAGCCTTTTCAGATTGGCTTCTTTCACTTAGTAATGTGAATTGAAGGTTCCTCCATGTCTTTTCATGGCTCGATAGCTCACTTCTGTTTAGCGCTGAACTATGTCCATTGTTTCACTGTGCCACAGTTTAATACCCTTCAAACTACTGAAGAATATCTTAGTTATTTCCAAGTTTTGGTGATTATGAATAAAGCAGCTGTGAGTACCTGTGCGTGGGTTTTTGTGTGGACATAAAGTTTTCAAATCCTTTGGGAAAATGCCAACGAGCATTGTTAACCGCAGAGATGCTGAGATGCTGTTCTTCCCGGGATTGTGTCTAGGAGGCGACGAAGAATAAAGCCAGAAGACAAGAGTACAGTGCAACCAGCAAAGTTTTTAATGATAAGTGAAAAGGAAAGAGAAAGATTCCTTCTAATTGGGAGGCTCCAAAAGAGGATGCCATTAGGGCTGAAATATCTAGGGTTTATAAGCACAAAAACCTCGCAAGTGACTGGGAGTTGTTGCCAGGGTCTGTTGCTACCGCCAAGCTAGAATCAAAGGGAAGAGATAAACTCCAGGCTGATTTTCCCACATGGCCAGGATGCCGCTTCTTGTTCACTGCAAAGCCTTGACAGTGACTTTACCAAACTGGGGCCTTGAGCTGTGTCCCACTGACACCTGCCTCAGCATAATTACAGAACCATATGGCAAGAGTATGTTTAATTTTGTATGAAAGGGCCTGTTTCCAAAGTGGCTTGACCATTTCGCATTCCCACCAGCAACTAATGATAGTTCCTGCTGCTCCACAACCTTGCTAGCATTTGGTGGTGTCAGTGTCCCACATTTTGGCATTTGCAATATGTGTGCAGTGGTATCTTGCTTTAATTTGTATTTCTCTGATGACATATGGTGTGGAGCATCTTTTCATATGCTTATTTGCCATTTGTATATCTTCTTTTCTGAGGCATACCGCATAGGCTCAGTTTTTAATCAGGTTGTTTCCTTCCTCTGAGTTTTAGAAGTTCTTTGTACACTTTGGATAACAGTCCTTTATCAGATGTGTATGCTGAAAGGCTAGGGCTCATCTGTGACTGTTGACCAGAAGGCTTCTCCAGTGAGATGTCTGGGAGTCCTTCTTGTAGATAGGTCAGAGCCTCAACTACAATCATCATGTGAGCCTGCAGGACCTTTCGCAGACCAACCCGTGGGTAAGGAAGTACATGCCCTGCCTGCCCAGATTAAACCATTGGTAAGGAGACAGAGACCTCTCATCTTTCTATGGAAACATGTCTTATAGTTTACAGACGTATTTTAAAATACAATAATTATTGTTTAAATGACTGCATAGATTTATGTTGTACACATTAACCAGAACTTTTCAACTCATCGCCTTTGGTAGCATTTATTGTTTTAGATTTTTTAATCACAATTTAAAGAACCATTTTATGTACCTATGTGTAGGTACATAATATAGGTACCTGTGTATAGATTTGTACTGCTCTAAATATTGCCTTAAAATAGAGTTTTAGAAGAATGCTTTCTAAGAGGAGTTTAGAAGAACACCAGTTATACACATTTTAATTAATGATACATTGTGCAAAGTGCCTTTCAGAAATCTACAAGAGAGTAAGAAAATAGTATTTCACTCTTACTTACCTAATAAATCTTTTAATTCCATTGTTTTATATCTTTTTATAATATTTTATATTTGTTTTCTGTTTGTTTTAAATTGATTTGAAAGTACTTCATATATTTGCTGATTTTTTTTTACATTTAACAAATATTACATACCTGGTTAATTTGTTATCTTGCTATCTTAATTATGTAAGAGTGACTGCTATTTAATTTTATGAAGTTTGTTGTTTTACTCCAGTTGTAATTACAGTTTTTCCAACTGTTAATGAAAGAAGTAACATTATATTCATAGAGAAGTTACTCTTCAGTTTATTCTAAGCTTCCAGGTAGCCCCTTTTCTTCCCAGTCTGGTACAGGGATTGTTCCTGAGGAGACAATGAATGCTTCAGAACAAGATGCTGATAACTAAGCTCAAAGAGGAATGTTTCTTCAGAATTAGAATTCCCCATTCACACTTTGGAACAAATTTAGCACAACTATATTTCAGGCTTTAAAAAAACCTCACAAGTCTGGACACTTGTTTTCCCACATATCTGAGGCCATGAATGTGTCTGTGGTGACTCTAGAATCAGAAGATTGGTGCTACCTTAACTATTTGTGAAATGAAGGACACATCTGGCACAGATAGTACACAGTTAGCTGATAAAGGATAACGATTCCTGGCAGGTATTTTTTTTCTCTAATGCAACTTGTCATGGTTGCATCCCATTCAGAAAGGCCATGGAATTTTAATAAAAGCAGGTTCTGACGGGCCAGCTGCTTGTCAACATCTCAGCAGCGATGCCCTCAAAGGAAAAGTATAATTTGTGAGTCTTACCATGAGTAAAATTTTATTTTGTTTTGTGCTTGATTGGATATAATTTTAGGTCGAAAATATTTTTTCCTCATACAAATGAAGGCATTGTTACATCTGATTACTGTCTTTCTTACTTAGCAAAACTTTTAAACTTCAACTATAATCAGTATTTATTTCAGTAGCAAAACCTTGAAAGATTTATGTATACCATTTACCTAATATAAGATCTCCACTATATAAGACCTGGTATTTATTCTAACATATTTTCTAATGTTCTATTATATTACTCTAGTGTTGATAATGAGCTTGATACTATATAATTTGCTCACCTTTGTAAAAAATTTTTTGCTTTTTGGGAGTTTGTTGGATATTGCCTTATTTACTATGTTTTAAGATTTCACCATATCATTTTTAGATACAAGTATGCATCTACATGTTTGCATTTATGTGGGTGAGTGCCTGTGTGAGTGTGTGTGTGCATGTGTGTGTGTGTGTGTGTGTGCGTGCATGTGTGTGTGTTTTAATTCAACTAGGTAGATATTTGTAGAACTGTTCGATTACTAGTTTCTATTTATCCCTGGGAAATCCTTTTGGTGATTCTGAAATATATTATGCAGAAAGACTATATATTTGTAATGGAATTGCAGTTTAAATAATAACATTAGAAAGAATATTCATGTATTTCCCAACTACCTTAACAAATAGAACATTATAACCAGTTCTGTTCCTTTGTTTTCAGTAAATATTTTGTCCATTTTCAGTATTTTTTTATAAATGCCTAAGTAGAAATTTATGCATTTTGGAGACTAATCCTTTATAAGCTATAACTGTAAGGAATTATCCCTCCCTTCTCTTATACTGTATTTTAATGGAGATTGCTTTTATGTAGTAGAACTTATCTTTATAAAATTAAATTTTGCTCTTTACTTCTGTTATGGAATCATTCCCTAGTCAAGCGATAGTCTACTGTATTTGATTATTTGCAAACATATAGTGCTTATTTTGTACCAGACACATCCTAAGAGCTTTGTAAATAACTTGTTTAATTCAGTCTGGTTACAGATTCTATGTTATTGTTTACACTTAAACTTTTACATAGTATAAAGTAATATATTGTATATATTCAGTTTAATTTATATTACTTTATAGATGACAAGTTTACCCACAATTTACTGAAGACAAATATTTTTTCTTTGACTTACAATGACATCTTACATGTAAATTGTCACTGCACTATTTGATTGATTTCAGATGTTCTATAATCTTCATTAGTTTATGTATCTGTGAAAATATTGTCATGTTCTAATTACTATTACTTTATACTAACACTTGATAACTAATAGGAGAATACCCCAATATTATTGCAGGTTTTCAGGTTTATCTTGCTATGTAAAATGTATTATGCAATTATAATTATCTAATATAAAAATATTAAATGAGTTTGTGATTGAAATTTTAGTAATTTGACATGTTTACATTATTGAGTTTTCCACAGCATGATCATGAAGCATATTTCCATCTATTTATCTTCACCATAATTTATTTTAATAATGCTTTATAGTTTACTGCATAAAGTTCTGAATTGGCTTGAATTTTTTTTTCACTTTTTTTTAAATTTATGTTTACTAGGCTCTCCCCTACCCCAAGTCCCCCCCCCACAAACCCCATTACAGTCACTGTCCATCAGCATAGTAAGATGTTATAGAATCACTATTTGTCTTCTCTGTGTTCCAAAGCCCTCCCCTTTCCCCCACCCTCCACATTATACATACTAATCATAATACCCCCTTTCTTCTTCCCTGCCCTTATCCCTCCCTACACTCCCATTCTCCCCAGTCTCTTTCCCTTTGGTAACTGTTAGTCCATTCCTGGGTTCTGTGATTCTGCTGCTGTTTTGTTCCTTGAGTTTTTCTTTTGTTCTTATATTCCACAGATGAATGAAATCATTTGGTATTTGTCTTTCTCTGCTTGGCTTATTTCACTGAGCATAATACTCTCTAGCTTCATCCATGTTGTTGCAAATGGTAGGAATTGTTTTCTTCTTATGGCTGAATAATATTCCATTGTGTATATATACCACATCTTCTTTATCCATTCATCTACTGATGGACATTTAGGTTGATTCCATTTCTTGGCTATTGAAAATACTGCAGCGATAAACATGGGGGTGCATCTGTCTTTTTCAAACTGGAGTGCTGCATCCTTAGGGCAAATTCCTAGAAGTGGAATTGCTGGGTCAAATGGTAAGTCTATTTTGAGCATTTTTGAGGAACCTCCATATTGCTTTCCACAATGGTTGAACTAATTTGCATTCTCACCAGCAGTGTAGGAGGGTTCCCCTTTCTCCACAACCTCACCAACATTTGTTGTTGTTTGTCTTTTGAATGGTGGCCATACTTACTGGTGTGAGGTGATATCTCATTGTGGTTTTAATTTGCATTACTCTGATAACTAGCGATGTGGAGCATCTTTTCATGTCTGTTGGCCATCTGAATTTCTTCTTTGAAGAACTGTCTGTTCAGCTCCTCTGCCCATTTTTTAATTGGATCATTTGCTTTTTGTTTGCTGAGGAACGTGAGCTCTTTATATATTTTGGATGTCAAGCCTTTATGAGATCTGTCATTTATGAAAATATTCTCCCATACTGTAAGGTACCTTTTGTTCTATTGATGGTGTCCTTTCCTGTACAGAAGCTTTTCAGCTTAATATAGTCCCACTTGTTCATTTTTGCTTTTGTTTTCCTTGCCTGGGGAGATATATTCATAAAGAAATCGCTAATGTTCACATCCAAGAGATTTTTGCCTATGTTTTTTTCTAAGAGTTTTATGGTTTCATGATTTACATTCAGGTCGTTGATCCATTTTGAATTTACTTTTGTGTATGGGGTTAGACAGTGATCCAGTTTCATTCTCTTACATGTAGCTGTCCAGTTCTGCCAGCACCATCTGTTGAAGAGACTGTCATTTCACCATTGTATGTCCATGGCTCCTTTATCAAATATTAATTGACCATATATATTTGGGTTAATGTCTGCAGTCTCTAATCTGTTCCACTGGTCTGTGGCTCTGTTCTTGTGCCAGGACCAAATTGTCTTGATTACTATGGCTTTGTAGTAGAGCTTGAAGTTGGGGAGTGAGATCCCCGCCACTTTATTCTTCTTTCTCAGGCTTGCTTTGGCTATTTGGGGTCTTTGGTGTTTCTATATGAATTTCTGAACTATTTGTTCCAGTTTGTTGAAGAATGTTGTTGGTAATTTGAGAGGGATTGCATCGAATCTGTATATTGCTTTGGGCAGGATGGCCATTTTGCGTATATTAATTCTTCCTAGCCAAGAGCATGGGATGACTTTCCATTTTTTAGTGTCCTCTTTAACTTCTCTTAAGAGTGTCTTATAGTTTTCAGGGTATAGGTCTTTCACTTCCTTGGTTAGGTTTATTCCTAGGTATTTTATTCTTTTTGATGTAATTGCAAATGGAATTGTTTTCCTGATTTCTCTTTCTACTGGTTCATTGTTAGTGTATAGGAAAGCCACAGATTTCTGTGTGTTAATTTTGTATCCTGCAACTTTGCTGTATTCCGATATCAGTTCTAGTAGTTTTGGAGTAGAGTCTTTAAGGTTTTTTATGTACAATATCATGTCATCTGCAAATAGTGACAGTTTAACTTCTTCTTTACCAATCTGGATTCCTTGTATTTCTTTGTTTTGTCTAATTGCCATGGCTAGGACCTCCAGTACTATGTTAAATAACAGTGGGGAGTGTGAGCATCCCTGTCTAGTTCTCGATCTCAGAGTAAAAGCTTTCAGCTTCTCGCTGTTCAGTATAATGTTGGCTGTGGGTTTATTTTGAGGTACTTGCCCTCTGTGCCCATTTTGCTGAGAGTTTTTATCATGAATGGATGTTGAATTTTGTCGAATGCTTTTCAGCAGCTATGGAGATGATCATGTGGTTTCTGTCTTTCTTTTTGTTGATGTGGTGGATGATGTTGATGGATTTTTGAATGTTGTACCATCCTTGCATCCCTAGGATGAATCCCACTTGGTCATGGTGTATGATCCTTTTGATATATTTTTGAATTCGGTTTGCTAATATTTTATTGAGTATTTTTTGCATCTATGTTCATCAGGGATATTGGTCTGTAATTTTCTTTTTTGGTGGGGTCTTTGCCTGGTTTTGGTATTAGGGTGATGTTGGCTTCATAGAATGAGTTTGGGAGTATTCCCTCCTCTTCTATTTTTTGGAAAACTTTAAGGAGAATGGGTATTATATCTTCTCTGTATGTCTGATAAAATTCTGAGGTAAATCCATCTGGCCCAGGGGTTTTGTTCTTGGGTAGTTTTTTGATTACCACTTCAATTTCTTTGCTGGTAATTGGTTTGTTTAGATTTTGTGTTTCTTCCTTGGTCAGTTTTGGAAAAGATACAACCTATTTTTCTAGGAAGTTGTCCATTCTTCTAGGTTTTCCAGCTTCTTAGCATATAGGTTTTCATAGTAATCTCTAATAATTCTTTGTATTTCTGTTGGGTCCATCGTGATGTTTCCTTTCTCATTTCTGATTCTGTTGATGTGTATTGATTCTCTTTTTCTCTTAATAAGTCTGGCTAGAGGCTTATCTATTTTATTTATTTTCTCAAAGAACCAGCTCTTGATTTCATTGATTTTTTTCTATTGTTTTCTTCTTCTCAATTTTGTTTATTTCTTCTCTGATCTTTATTATGTCCCTCCTTCTGCTGACTTAAGACCTCATTTGTTCTTCTTTTTCCAATTTTGATAACTGTGATGTTAGACTATTCATTTGGATTTGTTCTTCCTTCTTTAAATATGCCTGGATTACTATATACTTTCCTCTGAAGACTGCTTTCGCTGCGTCCCATAGAAGTTGGGGCTTTGTGTTGTTGTTGTCATTTATTTCCATATATTGCTGGATCTCCATTTTAATTTGGTTATTGATCCATTGATTATTTAGGAGCATGTTGTTAAGCCTCCATGTGTTTGTGAGCCTTTTTGCTTTCTTGGTTTAATTTATTTCTAGTTTTATACCTTTGCTGTCTGAAAAGTTGGTTGGTAGGATTTCAATATTTTGGAATTTACGGAGGCTCTTTTTGTGGCCTAGTATGTGGTCTATTCTGGAGAATGTTCCATGTGCACTTGAGAAGAATGTGTATCCTGTTGCTTTTGGGTGTAGAGTTTTATAGATGTCTATTAGGTCCATCTGTTCTAGTGTTGTTCAGTGCCTTTGTGTCCTTACTTATTTTCTGTCTGGTGGATCTGTCCTTTGGAGTGAGTGGTGTGTTGAAGTCTCCTAAAATGAATGAATTGCACTCTTTTTCCTCTTTTACTTCTGTTAGGATTTGTTTCACATATGCTGGTGCTCCTGTGTTGGGTGCATATATATCTATAATGGTTATATCCTCTTGTTGGGCTGTGCCTTTTATCATTATGTAATATCCTTCTTTATCTCTTGTTAGTTTCTTTGTTTTGAAGTCTATTTTTTCTGATACTAGTACTGCAACACCTGCCTTTTTCTCCCTGTTGTTTACATGAAATATTTTTTCCCATCCCTTGACTTTTAGTCTGTACATGTTTTGTGTTTGAGGTGAGTCTCTTGTAAGCAGCATATAGATGGGTCTTGTTTTTTTAACCATTCAGTGACTCTATGTCTTTTGATTGCTGCATTCAGTCCATTTACATTTAGGGTGATTATCGATAGGTATGTACTTATTGCCATTTCAGGCTTTAGATTCATGGTTACCAAAGGTTCCAGGTTACTTTCTTTACTATCTAAGAGTCTAAGTTAACTCACTTAGTATGCTGTTACAAACACAATCTAAAGGTTCTTTTCTATTTCTCCTCCTTTTTCTTCCTCCTTCATTCTGTATATATTAGGTATCAGATTCTGTACTTTTTCTCTATCCCTTGATTGACTTTTGGGATAGTCAATTTAATTTTGCATTTGCCTCAAAATCAGCTGCTCCACCCTCCCTACCATGGTTTTACTACCTCTGGTGACAGCTATCCAACCCTAAGAACACTTCCATCTATAGCAGTCCCTCCAAAAAGGACTGCTGAGATGGTTTGTGGGAGGTAAACTCTCTCAGCTTTTGCTTATGTGGAAATTGTTTAATCCCCCCTTCAAATTTAAAGGATAATCTCACTGGATAAAGTAATCTTGGTTCCAGGCCCTTCTGCTTCATGGCATTAAATACATCATGCCACTCCCTTCTGGCCTGTAAGGTTTCTGTTGTGAAGTCTCTTGTTAGTCTGATGGGCTTTCCTTTGTATGTGATCTTATTTCTGCCTCTGGCTGCTTTTAACAGTCTGTCCTTATCCTTGATCTTTCCCATTTTAATTACTATGTGTCTTGGTGTTGTCTTCCTTGGATCCCTTGTGTAGGGGGATCTGTGGATCTCCATGGCCTGATAGACTATGTCCTTCCCCAGATTGGGAAAGTTCTCAGCAACTACCTCCTCAAAGACACTTTCTGTCCCTTTTTCTCTCTCTTCTTCTTCTGGTATCCCAATAATGCGAATATTGTTCCTCTTTGATTGGTCACACAGTTCTCTCAATATTCTTTCATTTTTAGAGATCCTTATTTCTCTCTGTGCCTCAGCTTCTTTGTATTCCTCTTCTCTAGTTTCTATTTCATTTATTGTCTCCTCCACTGTATCCAACCTGCTTTTAATATCCTCCATCGTGTTCTTTAATGACTGGATCTCTGACCTGAATTCATTCCTGAGTTCTTGGATATCTTTCCATACCTCCATTAGGATGTTGATTATTTTTATTTTGAACTCCCTTTCAGGAAGAGTCACGAGGTCCATATCATTTAAATCTTTCTCGGGAGTTGTATTAACAATTTTACTTTGGACAAGGTTCCTTTGGCATTTCATATTTGTATATGGCGCCCTCTAGTGTCCAGAAGCTCTATTCTGGAGCTGCTGAGCCCCTGAAGCAATGTCAGGGGTCGCAGGGGAGTCATACTGTGGGTAGGAAAGAGCTGTTCCCCGCCTCCTGGCTCCTGTGCCTGTCTCCACTGCCTGAGCCAGTGGGCTGGTCACACAGGTAAAAGTTTTTGTCCCAGAGCAGCCAGATATGGATCCCTGCTTTCCACAAGCAGCCGGGATCCCAGTCTCCCCAGGAACTCTGCCTGTATTAGCTTTCCAACCCGGTAGTCATGAGAGTCTCATGAAAGCACCATGAAATGTAGGTTTGTGCTCCCTGGGCAGATCTCCGGAGCTAGGTATTCAGCAGTCCCAAGCCTTCCACTCCCTCCTGCTCCGTTTCTCTTCCTCCTGCTGGTGAGCTGGGCTTGGGGAGGGGCTTGGATCCCATGGAGCTACAGCTCTGGTACGTTACCCCGTTTGTTGAGGTCTGCTCTTTTCTCCAGGTGTGTGCAGTCTGACGTGTCCTCTTTCCTGTTGCTCTCTCAGGATTACTTGCGCCAATTAAATTTTCTAATTGTATCCAGTTTTAGGAGGAATCCTCTGTCTCTCCTCTCACGCCGCCATCTTTTGCAGCAAGGTCGTTTTTGACTTGGCTTGTATTTTGTGCTGTTTTTAATATTTATTTCTAGATATTTTGGTACTATTGAAAATTGTAATATGTTGAATAAAATAGAATGAGACTTTTTTCTTTTAATTTTATAGAGTGAATTTGAAGTTTCATAAACATGATTTATCTCACAATTTATGAATTTGTACATTTCTCTTAATACTTTATAGGTGTCTGTATCACTGTCTTGCAAATATTTTAATATTTAATTAGAAGTATATTGCTTAATTTCTAAATATATGGTGACATAGTAATCATTCTGTAATTGATTTCTACTAAATTATTGCTTTTAAATAACTCTACTCTGTATGATTACAATCATTTGAAATTTATTGGGAGTTGTTTTGGCATATTCCATGAAAATTTTTAATAAATATCTTATTATGCTTATAAAGATAGGACGTTTTTAGTTGTTCAGTAGGGTATTGTGTATCCATTAGATCAAGTTTTCTCCTCATAATGAACTTAAGTCATAATAAATTATATTTGTTGCATTTTTCACTCAGTCAATGGCTGAGAGTTGTTTTAGGTCCACTTTTTATGACTATATGTTTATTTATCCAGGTAGCTCTATATAACTTTGTTTTATTTATCTTGAAGTCATACTATTAGCTTAGTACAAGTTTAAACTTAATCTTCCTTCTCTACAGGAATTTATATAATAATTGTTTGATAGCATGCCTGGTGATTCTATTAGTTAGGCTACCTGTTAGTCTGGATTTGTTTACTTTTATTGAATTTGTTTCTTTTAATATTGTCTTGTCCCCTTATAATATTGGTTATGTTTTATTTTAGTGATAAGTATTATATTTGAGAGATTAGTTATTTGATATCTAATATGATCTTCTATATCTCCAGAGAGGATTTTGCTTTGCTTCCTCAAGGTGTTTGGATTACCGGGAATCAGTGTATGATTTGGTACACTATGGAATCTGATTAATTTAACTTCAAATATTGAGATTGTAAAGGAGCTCCTGATAACTTAAAAGCAGATGAAATTCTTGAAATGACTGGTTTTGTTCTCTCTTACTCTTATTTAGAAAAAAAGATATTGGTATCTTGGGAGAAAGTGCTCTTTGAATTAAAGACCACAGTGTTTCAAGCTAAATGTAGGAGACATTATAGAGTACATGTAAAGGATGTGGGAAAGAGAAAGCTGAAAGATGACATTATCTTGCTCATGTTGCTTGATGTAGGAGAGAAATCAGTCATTTAACTTTGGGCATTTGATGATTATAGCTATGTGGACATAAAGTCATCATTGAAATATAATATTGTAAATTTAAAATATGGGGTTAGCATGAAGATAAATTTTTAAGCATCATTTATATCCACAAGACTTATTCAGAAGAAGGTTTAGCACTAAACCCTTGACTGAGCCAAAATTTGGACATCTGGCCAGGATGGAGGAACCCATATAAAATATTGAGGATGTGTACCGAGAGAGATCATGAAAAAAGCCAATTGAGACTGTTGCCTCAGAAAAGAGTTTCAAGTATAAATAAGATTTCAAGTCTATAACTGTTTTGGAAGTACTAAGTAAGATAAGTTTAGATGAGTAACTACCTGATTTAGCTTCATAGTGTATAGCTTTGAGGTGATTTGATAGAGAAAAGTATGGAAGTAAGAATGAGGCCTACCTGTTCAACAAATAATTTGTTTTTCTTTTTAAAAGATGGAAAGTTTCAAAACATTCTTATATATTGACAAACTGATTAGTTGAAAGAGAAAAACTGATGATAAAAACACAAGGAAATAATTGGAGAATAAATGAGATTAATAAATAAATGAGAAAATTAACATGGATGGGAGTCTGGAAGTAAATGGAGAGCTTTGCTTTGACAGAATAAGGGAATAAGCACTGGAAATACACTGGAAAAAAATAAGATCTTATTTCTTTCTTGAAAAATAAACATTCTAAGTGGTTAGATTCCCATGCATGTTGTTGACCTTTCTGGACAAATATTCTTTGATTTTAGGCAATAACACCTAGGTGAAAAGCCAGGAAATGAGGATGGTATTGAATAAATATATTCTAAGACAATTTCTATATACTACATATTGCCAACCTTTTCTGTATATAATGAGAACCAACTCTTCCATTAAAAAAACATACTGGCACACAGATGCCATGAGAAAGAATTGTCAGTCATACTACAAGTTAATTGCTGATGAATACTAATTATGAGATGCTAGGCACATATGTAGTAAAAGACAGCTTGCCTTTGATTTATTATTTGCAATGTTTACAAGAGTAAAAAGTGAGAGACTAGAAATTAATATTGTGTACCTTGTTTTCATGGCTCAATAGGTGAGTTGAACAATGAAACGTATCTTGAAGCAATAATGAAGGGATCTGCCTTTACATCTCATTGACCATCTTAGGAGACCACTTTAAAGGGGATCCAAAATTTAATAACCAATTGTAACTGTGGGTTATGTTAAAGACGCTTTCTGCTTTAATTCAGTAATTCAATATATATTACATTTGGAAGAAAAGAACAATGCACTTTACTTTTTCTTAATTCTCAGATTACTCATACTTAAGAAATTTTTAAAATGTACCTAACACGGTTAAATGAACATGGCATAAAACTGTTGTTGTAGCCAACCTACACAGTTTTATTATTTACATAATTAAAGTCTCTGGGAAGAGTTCAACAAGTCTCAAGCAGGTGCAAAATAGTTTGAGAAAACTAGGAAAGATGCTAAGCTCAGGTTTTTTATTATGGTTAAGGGATGCTGCAAGGTTTTTATTATTGTTAAGGACTACTTTACTTGAGCAAGTGCTTGCTTAGCTTGAATTCCCCACCAGTGCACAGGATTTCTTAGTAGACTGTCCAGAAGTGGTGCAGAAAGGGAAGAGAGGTAAGAAAAGTTGAGCTGAAACAGTCAAACATTAAAAAATGGAGTCAAAATCCTTAGAACAATTACACAGAAAAATAGGCATCTCCTATTCCCTCTAGTGATATGATAGTCTCCATAAACACAAAACTAGATGTGTTTCAAACTAGAACATTAGTCAGTTTTATTTTTTATCTTTTCATTCTACTGGTTCAGTCTACCATCTCTTGTTTTAGCAAAGATTGGGTTTTTGTATGCACACACGTACTGTTTCCCATTTTCTAACTATCTTTGTCCAGTATCTCAACATTATTCCAATCTCCTTCAAGTTTCTATTCCTCCAAGTGTCAGCATATCCTCTGACTGAGACTAAACATCCATTCTTCTGTACTGACAGAAAATTAATATTTGTATCTTCCAAGATATAGGTCACAAAGTCAATGACCACTCTCAGGCACATTTACCATTTTAGAGCACTGAACATATGACTTACATATAGTAAAACACATGACATCTTTGAGTTTTCTATAAACTAAGATATAGCAATCTTTAAGAAATTTAACATTTATTTTATTTCACATAATAAAGGGGAATATTTGTAAAGTGAAAATGTATGTAAATCTGCTTTGAAACTAATTTCACTAAAATTATTTCCATTTTCTTCGAAGGATGTGAATATACTTGATTTAACTTTAATTCATTGTTTTGGTACATTTAATACTGCCATTAATCCTGCAACTATAAGGCAATACATACAATTTTAGCAGCCCCTTCTAAGAAAGCACAATTCAAATGGGAGCATGTTGTGATTTTTTTATTCCTTCCTTGCACTAATTAATATTAATATGTGACTTATTCTTGGACTTTGACTTATAACTTGAGCAAATCCCATCTCATGTGGCTATCATAGTTGATCGTACTCACAAGACCTTTGTAAGTATTTAATATCAACTTTTAATTTTAGCTCCATAGGTACTGTCTTGTATTTTTGGGACACTAAAATAATTGAATTAAGTACAAATTAAAATGAATAACTGCTTTGCCTTTTTCCTTTGAACCATGCTTAGGTTACCAAAATGAGCACCAGAGACTGCAGGAGAAAGGCATGTTATAATATCACAAACTTTTGCCAAACAGTATTTTTAAAATGTCATATATTATTATTCAATAAAACACAATGACTTACTTTATATTAAATATCATAGGAACACATCACTGCTAAAAGAAAGTTTTAAAATGAATTCAGAGATCATAAAGCCTGGATGGGACTCCTAGAAGGAGCCAATGAGCTATTGCTTTCAGCAAGACTTGTTCCACATATTTTTGGAAAAAAAGGGAGACTAGCAGCCCTAGCCAATTTGAGCTGGCAAATTCGGCTATATTAGTTCTTGGAGAAATATCCTCCTAACCTCAGGAAATGATTGTGCAGAGGTTTTGGAATATAATACTTGTATTTATAACTTACAATAATGTGTTACTGGATTTCCTGTGCTGATTGGTTTTGAACATACACACACACAAAAAAAAAAAAAAAAAGAAAGAAACCACTATTCATCAATTCATTCATTCATTTATAATGTTTTTTAAGGCACAATTCAAGAGTTTTAAAGCTAATAAATATGTCTCAAAATGTAATCATGACTAATAAATGATAATCATAACTTTGAAGAAAAGCCATTGACCTTAGTACTGTTGAATTTAAAAAAACTAATCGTTATAGAATACGTATTTGTATAATGTACAACTTAGGTATTTAAAATGTTACTGTATATAAATGTATTTTTTAATGAAAGTGATTGCAATGTCAAAACTGTTATGATTTTGTGTACTTTAACTACCTGACCCGAAAATATATAATTCATAGATGCAAGAACATTGGAACAAATATTCCGACTGTAGTCTAGAATATAAGTTTCTTATAGTGTAATGTCCTCCAATTGAGGCACCATACTATACATGGGATTTTGAAATTCTGAAAGAAATCAATAAAAATAGATCATAGAGCTATACTTTTCAGATCTGGATTCTATTGTTCAAGATGATTATTCTAGAGATTTCTAATTTTTCTTTAAGTTTATGTAATTAAACTCAACGTAGAATCAGAAATACATACAAAGTCACAAATAATAAAGAGAAATATCCATTACAGGTTTTCTGATGATATTATCATCTGAAAGGCATTATATCAACTTTAATATTGATAAAACCTAATAAATAAATATTTGAAAGCCAGTGCATAGTTCAAATTCTGAAAACCCTATGTATGTGACCAGTGACCAGTTTATCAGAGATATAATGTTATATCAACCAGAAGAAAGGAAACTATATTCCTCCACTGCACTTGTACAATTTCCCCAGAAAATATAACAAGTTCCCACACCCAGCCATGCATTCTTAGTTATTTTCTTTGGCCAGCCATTGGGAGATCAGAGCTCTTTACTGAGACACAGTTGGAAAGGAGGTGGGAAAGGCAAAAATGAATTGTATGCTGGCTTCTAAAGTGAACTACATGTAAGGAAAAACAAAAAACAGTAAAACACTAGGAGCAAAATTCATTGATGTTGCAGCTTGAATATATTCGTCTGTTTTGGGAATAAAAGATGGACTTTTGAGGTGCATTTGATTCTCAAAGAATAAATTTTGAACCACATTCTCAGAAAAAGCAAACAAAAATCCTGGGTACTTTAAAAAGCATGCTATTGTTTCTTAATTTATTGGAGCCAAACATAACTGAAAATCAGCTAAAAATGAAGTTCAGTTTAGCAGCTATCTTCCATCTTGAAAGTAGAGTCAGATTTTTATAAGCCTTCAGTTGAAGCAAAATAACAAATGAAGCATGTGTTTTGTCTGATTCAAGGTCAAAATAGTAAAGAAAAAAATGCGCTCTGATTTAAAATATTCTCTAGGCAGAAGGCGAGATATTTTTCAGAAATTGGAAAATAAAAGCATTTGGTGTAAAAATTGCAATATAGGACATAGAGGATGATTTTATAATGCATGTACTTTTTAATATCAATAAAATATGACAGAATATATTTTATACTGAGATGAATTGGCTTCAAATAGACACACTGAAATTAAAAAAAGCAAGAAAAAACTAAAAACAGAAGACATAACCCTACAACAGAATGAAACTAGTTAAAAGTAACATACTGAAGACATGGCATAGCAGAAAAATAGATTTAGTAACATGGAGAATAAAACCGTGTTACATTCACTCAGGTGAAGAAATAGGAGAGTAAAGATTGACATACCATGAAAACAGTATTATTTTCAAAAAAGAAACATGAGAAAATGAAGCAGAGAGAATAAAACTACAGTAGAAAATAATTTACTGGGTTTAAACAGTGGTAAGTCTTAGGAGAAAGGATTACTTTACCAGGCTATATTAGTGAACAAGCACCAAAATTAACCATATCTCAGTGATATTTTTTATTTATTAAGTAACAAAAAAGAAAAAAAATTGCAGTGTCAAAGGAGCTCAGAAAATCAGCTGATCTCCTCTATCTGAACACTACACGTCAGAAATTAGGTGTAGTATTTACAGATGTTTTCCTGCAATTTGTTAAGTATTATGAAGACTATGCATCATAATGGTTTTATATACATTTAGTTATTAACCCTCAATTTTTTATACCATTCAAAAGATAACCTAAATCTGATAAACAGTGAGAAATATCACAAGTTCACACATTTAGTGGGGTATAAAGAAAAATTTTTAAATTGTGGATATGTCACTGTATATCCTACATTCTTAAAAATAATGGATTATCCCTTAGTGAATTTTGGAAAGATGTTGGGACCTAAAAATTAGTTACAAAGAGCTAAGTGAATGGTAATTAAGGAAGGCCAGCCAAGCCAAGCCAGGGACCAAGCACAGTAAAAAGTCTGTCTGAAGTGGTAACAGAAAATCAGAGTGTGTATTCTCTTCAGCTGCGTGTGACTGTGTGTGTGATTATCCCTCGGTATTTTAGTCATTATGTAAAGGAAGCAAATTGTAGGAACATAGCAAATCTATGTTCTCAGTCAACATTTAACCAAACTAAGAAATATAGTCTAGTGAGGGTTAACTTTATTTCATACAATGAGCTACATGTACATAATTGTAAAGGTGATTATTACTCATGGAACTGAGAACTTGGATGATATGCACTGTGTATTTCTTTCATACAGTGTGATTTTGATGGCAAATATATATACTGGCCAAGATTTATGCTAGCCAAAGAATGATTAAATTATCTCTGTGGCAATCTGAAATGTTAAAAGGTTAAAGATGAGATCTGAGCCATCCTGTGTAGTAAAGCTGACACTGTCTATTTGTGTATGAAGATTTGGGCTCCATGCCACTTCAAGTTACATTTCTCAAAACCTTACTAACAACACTGTTGAGTTAGACTTCAAAGGATCACTGTGTGCCTTTCATACTCCACCCCAAACATCCCAGTCTTTGACCTCATTCTCAGTCTCCTTACATTCAAAAGTTTTAAATTAAATTATCATTGATATTCAATCTTAAGATGGTTTCAAATACACAACACAGTGGTTCAACACTCACCCATATTATCAAGTCCTCACCCCATCCAGTGCAGTCACCATCCATCAAAGTAATAAGCATTACAGCATCAACTGTATTCTCCATGCTGTACTACCATCCTCGTGCCCAACCTATATTGTGATTGTGAACTGTGCCCTTTTATCTCTTTCCCTCTCCCCCTCCCCTCCCCAGCCCCTCCCTCTTGGTAACCACTAGTTCCTTCTCTGTGTCTATGAGTCTACTGCTATTTTGTTCCTTCTATTTTTTTTATACTTCATAAATAAATGAAATCAGTTGGTATTTATCTTTTTCCACCTGGCTTATTTGACTGAGCATAAAACCCTCCAGATTCAATTAGAATTTCAAAAGTTCACCAGCCTCTTCAAACTTCATTTCCTCCTTCCTCTCAATTTCAGTAGATACAGTTTCCTATTTTGAAAAAACAACACACATTTTAAATATCTCATCTATCCATTAAATCTTCAAACTTAACTAGCACCAGTACCCATGCTCTACTATTTCTGTTTTTTAAAAATGCTTTTTATTCCTAATTGGAGGGCATTTTTTCTATGGTGACTTATATTTGCTTCTCATTTTCTTTGGCTGTTTAGATTATTAACCACAGTTCTCTTTCTTTTTTATTCTCAACTCTACCTCTCGCTGAAGATTTATTTCATTATCTCTTAAATATGTTCAACTATATTCTTTCTTGAAAAGTAAAAGTGTTTTCTGGAATCCACTTGCCCCCACAGCTACAGCGATATCTCTAACCAATCAATTCACATGAAAAATAAAAAAGATCTATGAAGTCACATTTAGGGTTTCCAACTTCTCATTTTCCATTTGCTTCTCGAGTCAATCTCATTTGACTATTACCAATCAAACCAGTGAAATGAATTGTTCTTAGCATCCAAGAAAACCTTGTAGTTCTCAACTTTGTTGATAGTGCAACTAACTTATAACTGTGGAAACATTACGACATCATAGGCTTTTCCAAATTTTTGCATGTACCATCTGGCCTGCTGTTAACATCACCAGCCTTTGAAATCGAGCGATTACATTATTATCACGGCATTACCAGAAATGTTCTATTAAGAATGGCATGATGTAAAAAAAGCATTGGAAGTTTATTACAAAAATGCAATTTTAGAACAATTCTACTTGATTTATTCCAGCCTTTTGAATTTCAGATAAATAATTTGTGATAAACAGTATTCAAGACTCTTTTTCTTAATGTTTTTTTATTAAATTATCATTGATAAACACTCTTCTAGAATTTAGAACAATTCTACTTGATTTATTCCAGCCTTTTGAATTTCAGATAAATAATTTGTGATAAACAGTATTCAAGACTCTTTTTCTTAATGTTTTTTTATTAAATTATCATTGATAAACACTCTTCCATATTATCAAGTCCCCCCTTTTCCTTAATGCTTTGAAGCTTTTTCTTAGTCACAATTTATGCTTTGATAAATTTAATTAGATTTTGTAGCTTAATTAGAATTTGAGCAACAATTCATATTGCAACAAGCAACAAATTATACTGATTTTTCTTGATAAGTTTCTGCCCTTTCAGATAGAAAGAAAGAAAGAGAGAGAGAAAGAGGGAAAAAGAAAGAAAGAAAGAAAGAAAGAAAGAAAGAAAGAAAGAAAGAAAGAAAGAAAGAAAGAAAGAAAGAAAGAAAGAAAGAAAGAAAGAAAGAAAGAAAGAAAGAAAGAAAAAGAAAGAATAAGGAAGGGGATGGGGGGCAATAAGAAAGCTGAGTATCTGTCATTTTTTATACAAAGAAATTTGATGTTTTTAAGAAAATGCAGAAAATCAACATATAGAAAATATAAAATACCCAAATCCCATGGGTAAGCAAGAATCTTCCAACAGTTTATGAAAATACCAATTTTGCTACACCAGAATCTATTCTAAACAAGCAGGAGGCTTAGATAAATTTCAAACATATTTTTATATCTTATGATTTACTTAATTTCATTAAATATTCTAATAACTGCTTATCATTTAAAAAGTTTATGCTTGTATTTATATATTTAAATGACCAATGTGGACCAGATTTAAACAAGAAAATTCTACAGTCATGTAAAATGTTTACCAAACCAATAAATATTAAATAATTGATCAAATTATGTTTTTTTGTCTCTTTATAAGTTTGGAGGGCTTTTTGACATAGTTATGTTAAGTAGGAAAATAGATATGAGTGGGGTGGAAGGAGAATAAAGCCAGTAAAGCCCACTAGAAGGGACTCAAAGAGTTAACCAGCAACTTGACCTAGAATGTTGAATACTCCTCAGATAAAGAAAGGTATCTCAGCATAGCCTATGTTTTCACTGTGTCAATTAGAACATACCACTTTACTTTAGAACATTTACTTTAGGACCTGCTAAAATGCCCAGCTTATTCAGGAAGAATTCTGTATTAAAGCTAATATTTCATTTTAATCAAACAGATGGCGGCTCAGCCCACCGGAGGCAAGGCAGACAGTCTTGATTGACATGCTTCCAGACAAGAAGCTGATATCCTGGAAAGGAATCAAAGCAGTGTATTTCTTGTGTTAAGTTAAAAAAAAAGAAAAAAAACTTAATGTCTTAACAAAGATGAACATTCTGGGACAATTTGTCCGGTCTGCACCTGGCCCTTTGTTGCATTCCTGAATATCCCCAACTGCCCATAAAACCCTAGACCCTAAACCCTTAAGGGAACCTCTTCTTTGAAGTAGCCCACACTCCCCTTTCTCTGAGTGTGCACCTTTTTGCTTTAAATAAACTTCTTATTGGTCAATTATAATATTTTGTCTCTGCCCTTTTCCAGTGGTATGTGTCTTTGTTACTTTCCTTTGTCATTCTAATTCTCCAAATTTAAGCTCAAATGTTCACTCACTCTGTCGTATTTCAGATAAGTAAGGAGGGGCTGCTTAGAGCTCAGATCTGGGCTTGCAAATTACCATCGCCTGGGTGCCCTGGACTGAATCGCAGTTTACGGTCATGCTCTTTAGTAGCCTGCCTGAAGGTCTCCTTTCTGTGCTTTTAAGAAGTTGGCCGAACATAATCTCACTCCATCCAGTGCTCTGTAGCTCCCCCAAACCCTGGGGTTGTAGGGACTCAGTTCCCACGCTGTGCAGATCCAAACAGACACTGGATGCCAGGAGACACTGGCTTAAGGAGTTAGCAAGGGATGTGCCCCATGCTCAGTAGCAGTTCAATAAACTTCCTTTACTATTGAATCTGTCAGTCCTTGACACTCTTGCTTTAATAAATTCCTTCCTCACCTTGTACTCTGACTTCCCTGTGTCTCCAAACTGACCTCTCCCCCAACAGTTATATTCACTTTCATTTTCTTTACTCTTCTCTCTGTTGTTAAACTCCACTTAGAATAATTCCGTCTCTTTACAATTCAGTTTTAGTGCCTATAGTCAAGCAATAGGGTTGGAAAAAAAAGTTTCTTATCAAAATACTATAATAGGTATTATTTAATTAGATCTTAAAATAGTAAAGAGAGTTTGAGTCCTGTGTATGTATTATCTAATTTATTGTTCACATTGCAGCAATTTCTATCTCAGCATTTTTATTTTATAGAAGTTAAAGGAGATGTAAATAGCTCTTCAACCTAATAAATGTGAAAGCAGTATTTTGAACTCAAGTGTTATATGAGTCTGAAGTCTGTACACTACACATTAGGTGAAATGCCCTTCATCTCTGAGTTGCTGTCCTTGATAATATGCAGTGTGATGAGTCTATTTAGTAAAACTGTACGGAGTGGATACTGACTCTGCCATTATTTTAAAAGAGCAAATTATCATTTTTTTTAGCATTCTTCAAATTTGTGAGCACATTGTTTTTCCAATCTAATGCATATGTGAAACACTACCACATATCATCAGCTTAACTTCACAGGCTAATATGCTTAAAATCAATAGCCATCCTTGTCAGGAATTTCATCTTACAAACGCACACAAGTCACCCTTATTTTTCTTGTTCTAATTCATATCATATAAAACTTAACAGAGAAATAAATGGCCAGAAGTTAGTATTCGGTATCACTGTTTTAAGGAAGGCATTATGTCCCCAGTTACCTGCCACAAGGAGAAAAAAAAATGTTAAAAAAGGAAATCTTAAATAAATTGTGTTTTAAATTCTGCTATTATGCTAATGTAATCTCTTGAGGTTGAAATCACTAGGCATATCCTACAGGTTGTCCACTTAGCTGATAAGTACAAGATTCCTTGAAGGAAATCATGAGGAACTGAAGAATGTATTAAAAACTCCTTAGAGGTTAGAATCTTAGATCCTTAGTATGAACCAAAATAACCACTCATAGTGGAATAGCTCTTTCTACGTTACATTGAAAATACTAGTGCAACATTCTTTATCCCTTTTATACTAGAAAAATGTCAAATTATTTAGGTGGAGTTTAGTGACTGGTGTCATGCACGGAATAATAAAGGCATTCATTTTTTTAAGCTGGAAATTTATTCTTAAATTAAGATTTACAAGTTATTACTTTCTTCTTGTTGTCATGACAACCTTTTGTAATATATGGTGTGGGTGGAAGGAATACACACTGAATGAAATAACAAGATTTGCTAGCTATCTCCCTAAAGAAAATATCACGTTAATTATATCTTGCATTTGCACATGAATTTTAAGGATATTCTGTATGTTCCATTTACTATTAAAATACAATTAGGTAGAAATAATTTTTAAATTATAGAGCAAGTTGTTTTAAACTATGCTTTATAAAAGAAATCTATGAAGTTTTCTTAAACTACTTTAGATGGGAACATATCTAAATTATCTATTTAAAAAGAATGAGAACAAGGTTGTTTTCTCTAATAAGTCTTATTCAACAATTGCCATTTAGATTTGTCTCCACTGACCATAAATCATGTACAGATTAGCCCTAATGAAATTCAGTAATTGAAAGAAATGTTAATTTGACATTATAATTCCCATTAACCTTTACTTTATTTTTGAAACTTTTTCACTCACTTCTAACTTTTTTCAACAGTGATAGCTCTTGCCATAGCATTTAACAGTTTATTATTCCAATTATGCCTTTAAATATGAAGATGATTCTGTCACACACTTCATGACTCTTTTATGTGCAATCATCTTAAAAATACATAATGTGGGGGATTTATAGTTAATAATATCTAAGTTTTTAAGATAAAAAAGATGATATACTAAACAAGTTAAAAGAATGAAACAAAGAAAATTATATTTTTAAGATATAATTTGTTTTAAAAGCAATTTGAAGTTTTTTAAGACTCCAGAATATTTAAACATTTCACAGAAATCACTGAATATTCAGTCACTAAATTCTTATCTTTACAAGGAAAGATAAATTTTTATTCATCTTTATAATTTCAGAACCTAACACAGTTAGCATCAAGGTGATGCTCAAATTACCCTTGGTAAAGAATTGAAAAAACTATCTATTGAATGATAAAGTTTAATAATTATGGATTTCTTCTCTAATTTGAAACTATATTTTACATAGCATATGTGTTAAAGTATATATGTTATATCTGAGTAAGTTCAAACAATAGTATGGACATTCAATGTTTCTTCATACCAGTCATATCAATTTTTCTCATTCTAATAAATATATCTTGTTTTTTTTCCAATATTAATACAACTATGCATTTAAAAGTACAGTACAGAAAAGCTTAGGATCTTAGAGCCCAAATATTCCTAGTTCACCAAAGTAATAAACTCAGTTTACAAATATTTGTGTAGTTATTACTATGTTCCACACTGCTTTTATTTTTCATTTTTTTGACATCAAATTTGACATGACTAGAAATAGAAAAGAAGGGAATAGACCTGTTAATCAATTTTTTTGTGGGAAAAGTATTTGGTGAGAAAAACTTAAAAGCTGTTAAAATAGAAATTAATAAAGATGTTTAGGAATTTTAAGAATGGGTATGGGGTTACAACAGATGATATGAGAAAACTTAAAGCAGACAAATAATGTAGTGATTTTTTAATATTTTCACTATGGACCTTGATGAGGCTATAGAATATAATCTTTAGTATATGTCAATCATGGAAAACCAATTCTGGTAAGGCAGAGATTGTTAGAATGGAGAAAAAAGTCTGTCTACTATTAATGTACTTTAAGTATATAGACAGGTTAAAAATTAAATGAATTGAAAAGATATACCATGTTATCAGTGAGCATAAAAGACGACTGAAGTGGCTATAGAAATCTCAGATACTATAGGTTTCATGCAAAATAACATTGCCAAAGAGAGAAATGTTGTAATGAAAAGAGGAACAGTTCATCAAGAAGAAATAAAAAATTAAATGCACTTAATAATGTATCTTCAGAGTCATGAATCGACATGAATAGAACTTAAGGTAGAAATCGATAAATATAAGACCAGTTGTTATCTTGAAAACTCCACCATCGGTAATTGATAAAACAATTAGGAAAAAATAAGCAAAAGGAATATCAAACACCTTTAACAAAAGATAATTTATAGAATAATCAATCTCTATTTTCAAGGATACAAGACATATATGTCAGATAGACCATAATTTTAATTTAAATCTTAATAAACTTCAAAGATTCAAATCAGAGTGCAACTCCTTTCAAAAACTGAATTAAAGCAAAACTCCATAGTAATACTATAGCTAGGAATTGAAGATGTTTGGAAACAGAACAGCAAATTTACAGGTAATGCATGGATCTAGGAAAGAAAATCACTAAGAAAATAAGCAAATCTTTTCAATTAAATGATTATAAGAATTAAACATATCAAAATTTGTGGAATGAATCTCTATCAATACCAGGTGAAATATTATTTTAATAATTAGCTTGTGGTATGTTTTAGTTTAATATTAGCTTATACTAGAACATAATACTTATACATAAAAAGGGTCTAAAATTAATGAGTTAAGGCACCTCTTTAAGAAAATTAAATCCAATATCAGCAAAAAGAAGACAATAATTTAATAATTTAAGATCACAGTTGATACATTGAAAATTCTACTGTCAGTAATTGATGAAACAATTGGGCAAAAAATAAACAAGAGCAATATCAAACACCTTGAACAAACAGATAATTTGTAGAACAATCACCCATTATTTTCAAGGACCTAAGACATGTGTATCAGATAGATCATGATTTTATATTAAGACTTAAGACTCAATAAACTTCAAAGATTCAAATCAGAGTATGACTGAATTGATGAAATTATCATTAAGAGAGTACTGATAAATTACATGTTTAAGGCAATGGATGCAAAAAATATTTGACAGAAATGAATATTTATCCTTGAGAAAAACTCTTAGTAAACTAAAAAGAGAACAGACACATCCTGATAAAGGACGTCTACAAAGTCTTATACTACCTAAAGGAAAATTATTAAATGGTATAGTTCTAAGATCTGAAGTGCTAAGGACTACCACTCTAATCACTTTTACTCAACATTGTTTTAGAAGTCTGGGCCATTGTAACAAGCCAAGAAAAAAATAAATCATATAGATTTGAAAGAAATACTGTCATTTCTATTTCAGATGACAATTATTTATGTAATACATATAAAGAAATCTATAAAACAATTATTAATATTAATAATGAATTTAGTAAAGTCTCAGGATACAAAGTTAATAAATCAAAAGTCAACTTATTTTATGTAATCTTAAGAAACCTTTGGAAAGGGAAATAAAAAGAATTCTATTTACAATAGCACCAATAAACTCAAAGTAGGTAGAAATAATTTTTTTTATTATTTTAAATTCATTGCACTGAAAATTATAAAAAGCTGTAGAGAGAAATATAAAATGGCCTAAATAAAGACATTTATCATGTGTATGGGTTGGAAAAGTATTTTCAAGATTTTTTCCCCATATTTATCTATAGATTCAATCTATTCTCAACAAAATTTACATCCGTTTTTAAAAATATTTTTGGTAGAAATTGGCTAGCTCCCCTTAAAATGTACATGGAAATGCAAGAGATCTGTAATATAAAAAATACTTAAAAAATAAAGTAACAAATTTGGGTGCTTTATATCATCTCACTTAAAGTTTGGCTCTAAAGCTAGAGTACTCAAGAGTGCATGGTGTTTAGCCTAAGGAGAAATAAATAGAATATAGAACAAAAGAGGAGACCTAGCTATAAATATATAACATAATATTTATAAACTATTTATAAAAGTTATTTATAATATTTATATAAATATATAATTCAAAGATATACTTAATAGGCATACTGATTTTTCACAAAAATACTCCATGGGGAAAGTAATATCTATGTAAAAACATGGGCTAGAATATTTAACATGCATGTAGTCAAAAAACTGAAACAAAAACAATCTCTACCTCACATTTTACTCAAAATTACTTTGAAACTGACAGTGGAAGAAAAAGAACATTCTAAAATCCCAAAACTTGTAGACCAAAGTATAAAAGGATAATCTTGATACAATGATAAACTAATTTAATCATCTAGTCTGCTGTACTCATGTATTCACCTTCACGGATATGTGGATTAATGGTACTAACCCTTGTTCATATCAGTTTGTATTTGATTGATAAAGATATGTATGAAGATGTGAGACACATGAGGTGCTGCATATTTCAGTGTTCAGAGAAAATGTGTGGACTGATGGCTTCTCTGATTTCAGCTTTATGAACATAGGGGTATAAAAGAACCCTTCCTGGCTAACACCCTGGCTTCTCTGAACCCAAGACAATTCACTGGATGATGAGAGTATATCTTACAAAATGATAGTACCTGACTTAGTGGACCTTACACTCAAATGTGTAAGATATATATGAGTATAATGGACTCTGAAAGATCTGTAACAAATCTTGATCTGTAAATAAAGCACATCATATGTGCCAAAAGGGAATTTGGATACTGATTCTGTATATTTTAGACTTGATATTTGCCTGTGTTTTATTCCTCCCGTTACATCACAAATGTCTTAAATAGAATAAGCCTTATAAGTTTCTTTAATAATTTGGACAGGCATAATCAGAACAATATAAACAAACAGACTATCAAAGTAAAAAATTGTTAGAAATGAAAAGATACTGTTAAGGAAATTAAATGGCTGGAAATAGTTTTCCTTATATAAGATGTGCTGCCACTGCCAGTGATTAAAGAGCTCAGACTGCCAAACTTAAATCTCCATCTCCAGATATAAAGAAATAGTTGAAAAAGAATTGGCAAATTCTAAAATAGCTCATAAATCCCACATAAATGTATTTGGCAAAGTTTGACATCAAAGTAAAACATTACCTTTTCATACCCGTTCCTGTGATACTGAAAGCTTTTCCCAAACCATGCAGAGCTCAGGTATGATTCAACAACAGTAGAGGACATATCCTCCTAGACAGAGCAAATCACATGGGTCATAGATTTTCCTGGTCCTATAGACTAAATAAATCTCAATTTTTATTACAGAATAATTTTATTATATTTTTTATTAAGTCTGTCATATTAAAACATACATAATGGTTGAATTAAAAATAATTACACTATCACTTCTTGTCAGTGTATCTAATGAATAAGATTATAACTAAGGACATAACTGATATAACAGACTTAGGACATTTGCATCAATAAGAGCTGAAAAGAATAACTATTAAAAGTTCAGCCTTGTGAATGACCCAAAAAGAATATTATTTGTTACTATACCACATTATTTCTATACAGTTTAATACTTTAGCTGCTCTGTTGTAATAAGCAGTGAAGTCACAGTTCAGCAGAGCCTTCAGGATAACTCAGTCCAGAGTGAAATAACTAGACATATGGTTTTGAACATGGGATAGGCATATTAATGAATGGATTCTACCATTAACACTCATTGTCCATTCATTCGTTCAACATTGATTGAACTAATCAATGTACTAGATGATAATATATCTTACAAAATGATAGTGTCTGACTCAGTGGACTTTACAATCAAATGTGTAAGATATATATGAGTGTAATGGACTCTGAAAGATTTGTAACAATCTTAAACTTTATAAATGTTACAAAGAAAAATAGCATGGTTATCTTCAGTTAAAAAAAATAGCCTCTTTTCCTTTTTTTGGAAAACCTGATCTTGAGTAATCAAATCAGTCAATCTAAGAGTTTGAGGACAGGTTATTTATCATGCTTTTAATTCAAGTCCTTAGGTATGACTGTCATCAGCAGAAGAAACACCCAGTTGACAGTCCAAATGCTTTCAGATATATACACAAAAGATCTGGAAAAATATTATTAACTATGATTTACTTTTATTCTCTTAAGAGTCAATTTTTTAACTGAATAAATAATTGAGTGAGAACAGAGGATTACTGAAAGAGGGACATTACTCTGCAAAGAGAATATTGGGTGCAATGCCTTATATGAACTTCATTAACCACAGAATAAGGAAGGTTTAATAATGGTAACAAGCTTTGAGATTAGAATAACAAAACCAAAATCACATGTGTGCCAAAATCAGATACCAGGGAAAATGACAAAAATGGTGAAAACCTAATATGAAAAACAGGAAAGTAAACTATATAAAATAAAACAATTACACATCAGGAAATGTGACATATAAATAGATCAAAGAACAGGTTATTGGCAGTGGAATTTCTGGACAACTAGAAAGATTAAATATTTTATTTTTGAATTGGAAAGGTTGAGTTCAAAATTTCAGAAGTGTCCGATTAAGTTTGATAATAAAATTTCCAGAAGTTACTAAATTAAACCCTAGGATTATATCCCTTGAGGTTTTTGTTTTGAAGGTGGATATTTTCATCTGATTCTTATGTATTATTCCTTGAGAACAGAATCAGGTAATTCTTGTATTGTTATTTATTCAAAACAAGTATTTTTTAACTTCCTAATTATTATCATAAATATATTTATATATGTTCATTATATATTTGGTAAGTTTGTTGATACTTAGGAAAATGTGAATCTTTCAAAAAGATTAACTTTATATGTTATGGGAAATAATGAGTATTTGTTAAAATTTATTGAGTAATTAACTAATTTTTACATTTCTAGCTTTATCATTTCCTCAAATCTCTACATCTGATTATGATTATGATACAAGCCTGATAAAGATTTTCAAGCTTCATCCCCCTTGATCTTTGGAATCATCTCCTGATTACAGTGCATATTATGGAATCCAATCTCACCATCAATTTAGGTTGACTCTCCTTCATTTTTGACACTAGCTTCACATGGACTTTATTTCTTTCTACTCCTGAAGATTGACCTCTTTATATCAGAGTATAGCTTCCTATATATTGCATTTATCTGATTTATCTAGAAATTACAGCTCCTTTGTAATTTCTGTTTTCTAACCTATTTTATCTCTCTGTGGCATTCAAGTTACTGACAGATGCCTCCATTTGAAACCCAATTCTCCAATGGATGCAGTGGAACCATTCTCTCTCTCTATTCTACTTTTCTGACAACTCTTTTATTGCAAATCATATTCTTTTAATAATCTTTAAATAATTATTTCAAAATTTTCCTTTGGACTCCTTTTTGTTTCATTATTCACATGTGTTTAGGAAAAGTTGTCAGTGCTTATTTTCATTTGACACAGATTTTTCTATAATTTTCAATCTACAAGTGCTTAGAAATTTATGCTGAATTCAAATAAAATCTCATTCACTTTTATCTTCACTTAAGTGTACTAGTACCACTTCAACTTTAGGCAAATTTAAACCAAACTCTTCCCCAGCATTGCTTGTATAAATTCGAATGCATATGGCTTATTTTTAACTCAATAAATTGTGTTTCTAGATCCAAAAGTTAAACATTACATTAAGTTATTCTTAATACTGTAATACCTCTTAACTTTTATATCTATTTAAACCCTTGTTCTGACAGTGATTTAGTTTTAGGTCTTTCCTCTTCTTTCTTTTCTCTACTCCTTCAAAACTATGCCAGATTGGATTTACAATCTCTCTCACTTCCATTTTGTGTTAATATGCTTAGATCCTATATTAGTAAAATAGAAAGCCAAGCTAAAAGAAAAAAGAAGCCCAATTATATAATGACTTATTGGACAAATATGTTTCTTTTTCTCTCATATTAAAATGCCAAAGTGGGTGGCCTATGACTATCAAGTCAGCTTGATTTCTTTCCAAATTTCCTTCCATCATTTCTTAAGATCTTCTGTTATGTACCTCATCGGTGTCCGGTCAGGTCACTTTCGGTTTCACCCAGTGAGAAAGGGAAGAGAACATGAGGTAGGCATGCTCTGAGGCCGGGGCAGAAACCTCCACAGGGTACATACTGCTTCTGCTCGCATCATATTGGCAAGGACTTAGTCAAACAGCCACACCAAGTGCAAAGGAAGCAAAAAAATGTAGGTAGGTGCACAGGAAGAAAGGAGAATACGTTTGGAAATACAAGCAGCAGTCTGTGCTGTATAGTCCATGGTCTCGACCCCATCCCTTCCTTCATCCGTAACAAACCATCCCACACACTCTCAAGCTCCAGGGTATTTAGTCATTATCTATAACTCTCAGGGCATCTCTCAACATTTTACATATTATACTACCACTGATGTTCAAGTTTGCTTTCAAATCAAGCATAATCCTATTTCTTTCTCCACTTGAATTCACACTCCAGAAATTCTGAACTATGTGTGATTCCATAAATGAGATTCCTTTTCTCTTTCTTCTCATTATTATGATTTCCCTTTTTTATGGTAATAGCATATTCTGGAATATAGACTCCATTTTTCTTTATCTGAAATATTGTAAATACCTTTCAACTGTTCATTGTTTTAATATTTAGCCAGGAAGAATTGAAGAACCTAAGTTTTTATTGAACTTTGCATAAAGTTTAGTGATACTTACACTTAATAATTACTATTAACCAATCAATTTCTTCAGCAGATAATAAGCTCCTTGATATGAGGCCCTATGTCTATTCATATTGATAATGTATGTTTATCATTTTAAGATTAATGAATTGCAAATTACATTGTAAAGCTGTTTAAATGAGAATACTATTGTATTGAGAACAGAACACTGTAAGTATGCACTTTACTCAGTTGAAGGATTTTATGTAAAAATTCTGAGAACAAAATATGATACCAATCTATGGAAATTCATATAATGGCACTATTACTAATACTATTTACTAATACTAAAACTTTTTAATGTGAGAAATTTTATCCTGAATCATATTTTTAAATTGAAGTCCATTAAATAGTTTTAGATTTGTTCCCTTAGATATAACACTTATTTACATTTATAAATAAGATTCATGGCATTTATTTATTAGAGTATATTAAATTTTGCAACTTCCGTCTTTTATTTTAATATGCCACCCTTTCAAGTAGACAAATGGGCACAGTAGTTCCATTACCTTTCACATGCATTTAGAATAACAGCAATAATAAAGTACATAACACAATCTCATTTTACTGGTATTGTTCATTGGTTCCATATCTCCTTCATTACTTCAGATAGTTCGCATAATATCCTGGCTGTGAAAAATCTGCATAAAGATACATTTCCAGGCAACCCAAACAAGTCATTAATACTCACTCATGACTAAAAGTGTTAATTCTGTCAAGTGGAGTCCTCTACTACTGTGATCATTGAAAACTGCTTTGGTTGTCAGCAGGCTCAACGCCTGACATAAGATATAAATCAAAGGATTGCCAGACTTACCAATGCCTAAGTAAGAATTCCCACTGAGTAAGTTTGAAATACAATCTAAGTAATGAGCTTTCCCCAGAAATAACAAAATAAAAGGTAAGTAGAAGAGATGCATTATTTAGTTGAGGATAAGCCAAGGGAAATTTCCTAGGTAGGTGAAGTTTTATGAATGATTTTTAAGTCGGAGATGAATTTGAATGATGTAAATTTCATTTGGATTTCCATTTTCTTATTAAGTCTCTGTTTAAAGCTTTGGCTACTTGCTACTTGGAGTTATCCTTGTTCCAAGAGATCTTAAAATGAACCTAATTAGACTATAAAACTCAAAGTAATTTGTCCCTAAATTTTTCTTGAACAGGAAAACAACACTTCTACAACTGTTGCTAATACCAATAACCTTTCTTTCACATCACTTTCATTATATGTACAAGTATTATTAGCCACACCAGTAGCTGAAATACTTCAATATCAGGCAGTGTAATATGGCATTAATTGATTAAGGTAACATATGTCATTCATTGAATCTCCAATTGTACAATGTAATGTTTTTCCTCTTTTTTTTTCCTCTTTTACTTTCAAGTAATCTGGCTAGTATCAAATTGTTAATGAGTGAATAAGCTAGGGTTCCAATTGCTGTTTTTAAGTCCATACTATTTCCATTGATCAACATTCCAATATTATAACCCTCAAAAGGCCTACTATATATAATTTAGGCCCATCATTAAGAACATTTACAGATAGCCATACAATATGTGTATTAAGAAATCTAAACTAATTACTTGATCTAGAGAGTCGGTGCAGTCTCCACCAAAATCTTAGCAAGTTATCTTTTGGATATGAACAACCCGATTCTAAAGTCTACATGAAAAGTAAGATGACCAAAAACAGACAACACAATTCTGAAAAAGAACAAAGTCAGAGGGCTGACAACACCTGACTTTAAGATTTACTGTAAAGCTACAGTGATCTGGGCAGTGTGGTATTGGGGAAAGAGTAAACAAATAGATCAGTAGGACAGAATGGCCACTCAACATCACAGTATCCCACTAGGTCTCTGAGAAGTGTCATCCATCAGATACGGCATCCCTACTTTTATTTTTGTCTCTTTATGCATAGGAGACATTTCCATATGGAGACAGTAATATGGAATATACATTGACATCTGGGTTTTAAGTTGTGTATATATATATATGTATATATATATATATATATATACACATATATATATACACACACACACACACACACACACACATATATATATATATATATATATATATATATACAGAACAATACTATAAATTAAAATAATGTAGAGCCATACCTAAGTTTTATAAACAGTTCAAGTAAATGAAAACTTTCCCAAGGTATATATGCAATTTGTCTACACATAAGGATATTTATTTTTCCTATCTGATATTTCTCAGGTAGGCCAAAGACAAGGTTATTAGCCCCTGATTAGATTTCTTAAGCCTTTGTTGATAGCGCCTCAGTAATTTCTGCTCTCTGCCCCTTGCATGGCAGATTTGAAACTAGCTAGGACTTGGCTGTTATAGACAATATGAAGGGAGAAGGGTAGTTAGTTGAAACCAGGGTTGACATAAAGCTATGGTGGGACTCTGAGGTCAATCCATACATTACCACTTGCAAGTTGCATTAATCATTTTAAATCCTGGAAAAGATGAGAAGAGATGGGAGGAGTGCTCAGAATTATTCTACAATATGCTCAGTCATATCATAATATACTGAATGATTCACAGATTTATTGAAGTATGATAGTATTGAGGTAATTAATTTAAAATACTGCTTTTCTCCTTCCATGTAACAATGTGCTTCATTCTTTCAATCCAAATCTGTGAAAAAGTTATTCTATGAAGGATAAAATAACAGGAATAGTAAATTTACAATAACACCTTATGATTCTGTACATAGAGATCTACAGAAAATTCATTTAAATACAGTCATTTTGCAAAATGTAATGCTCTAATGAATTTGTCTATAGTATTGAAATGTATATAACATTAATATAAAATGATTGCATATACTAAAATAGAAAATTAATAGCACTTCTAAATATCAACATACACACAAAAAATAATGTATTTTTAAAAATACCATTTACTATAATTCAAAAATATCAACTACAAGTAAGAACATGGTGAGAAAAACTATAAACTCTAAAACATTAAAGCAAAAATTAAAGAAAACACACATAAATGGAATCATGTTATGAATTTGAATATTCAATAAATACTTAATTTTACCTATATTAGTTTATAGATTTTATGCCATTTCAGTCAAAATCCTATGAATGTATGTGTTTGCATGCGTAAGTATGTATGTATGTGTGATACTAGACAAACTAAATCTAAAATTTATATGGAAATATAAAAGACCACCTTTAGCTAAGACTGACACAAAGGAAGGGCTGACTCTACTGGAAAATGTCAGAGAGCAATAGCAATTAGCAATAAGGAAATCTGACCAATGAACTAGCATAGAGAGCACAAAAATGGAACCAACACATATGTGTTTATTTAATTTGTGGGAAAAAATGGCACTAGAAAGAAGTGAAGAAAATGTTTTTCAATAAGTAATTTCAGTCCAATTAACTACAATGAAGAGAAAAAAGCTAAATTTGTTCATTCTCCAACTATTCCTAAAATTAGGTTTTCTGTAAAGGGAAGAGTAATAGTAAAATAAAAAATCATAAAATTCTTAGAGGATATATGGGATACAGCACTTATTACCAAGTTTTAAAATGGAGGCAAGATGGCAATATTTATTAATTGTTGGGAATGTAAATTGATCAACTATGGTAATGTATTTGGAAATAGCCACTAAAGTTTAACATATACAAATTCGAGGACAAAGTAATTCTACTAGATGTGTGTTTAGTGATGATACATGTACTTGAGCACTGAAACATGTACAATGATGTTTATAGTAGCACAAGCCAGAAATCACACAAATATCCATTAACACTAGAATATGGGAAATTTGAGTAGAAACATAGCACAACAAATGAGTACCTACATGCAGCAACATAAGTTAAATCTCATAAATGTCAAGCTTAGCACGATATCCAAGAATATTTACCATAGGAATCAAAGAACGTCTAGTATATGAATCCATTTATATGTATAAAGTCCAAAAACAGACCAAATGAAATCATACTGTGAAAAAGCAGGATTCTGCCCATTTCTGGAAAAGAAAGTTTAGTGATTGCAGGAAGAATGTAAATGTCCTTGAAAATGCTAAAATACATTAACATGCTAGACTTGGGTATGATTATATATGATTACTTTTGAATAATTCATTGTAAAATTTTATCCTGTGTACTTTTTTATATGTATTATATTTTATATTAAAAAGTGTAAATAATTAATTATTTATTTTTGTCCAGAAATCTGTTTTATTCAGTCCAAAAATCTCTAAGATTTAGCTATTTCATTGTCTAACTCTCCTGTATCAGTATAATTTCTAATTATTTCTGAACCTCCAAAGTTCTTTATTCCAGTGTGTTCTGTATACAACTTTCCTACACACCATGGTGTTTAGATAACTCTCCTGCACTGTATTTTACTTTACAAACAATAGTACTTCAGCCTGGCCTACACTGTTTTTCTTCTTATCAGACTTGCTTATCTTTTAAGCTTCCCTCCCAATGTCTTCTTAGGACTTTTTCTTCACCGTACATTATTCCTATTTTACCATGCTTAGGTCTTGCATGTTCCATTTTATGTATGTGACTCTTTCTCTCCAACAATCCTCCAGAACAGTTATCACATATTAAGATCATTTATTCACTATATAATTAGGTTTATAAAACATGTTTTTTAAATTCTTTTCAACTGAATATGTCTTAATAACTTCATCAAATTAGTTATATAATTTTTGTTTCCCATCATTATCAATTTACTTCCCTTGCATTAATTATAGAAAAAAGGTGACTAAGAAAGTTTAGACAAGTAACTCTGCTCGGAGTTCTCTACAAAGCATAAATCAATTTATGAATAATGGGTATGTGGCTTCATATGGTGCCAGGCATGACAGTACTGACTGTTGTCAGTATGCAAGGAATAACTTTCTCGAGATTTGGGAATCAATTTTGCACTTTAATAAACTTAGTAGAATGGCATGTGCTAGATTTAGATTTAGATTTAGATTTTGTGTTTTGGCAGGTGGATTCTACTTTCTAATTGGAAGCTGATTTCATTTGTTCCATCTTTTACAAGGCAGCATGCTGTTTTTTCAAGCATGTTTTCTTTATCATAAAATGCATCAGGAAATTTTCCTTAAAAATATTTCTCACGATTTGACACTGATTGCAGAGAATTAAAGAGCACGCTAACACATGATAAATTATAGTTAAGTGTCTGAGAACTTTTCACAACATAGTATTAGTCATCTCAGTATATTATTAATTCCTCAGAATATTTCATGCTTATGTTTTGAAAGACAGTAGGGTTGTAGAAATTTTATTTCATTTACATCAAAGTTAAGCAGTCTGAAATATACTCCCAGCAAGCATAATTAAGTGGTTTATAAAGTGTCTTAACATACAAATAGAACACAACTAAGTCAAATGAACAGAGAATAAAGATATGAATGGTTAATGAAAACCCATTTGTATTCTGAGTAGTGATATTTTAGAATGAGTTATGTTGAAATGCATTCAGCTATGTACAAAAAGATAGAGGAACATTTAATGTTTCACATTGAAATCATGTAATTTAAAATGTCCTTGAAACAGTTATAAGCATTGGATGAGAAATAAATCCTGCATAAGGGCAGTATAAACACTATTTCATACTGTTGTAGAGTTAAATTAGCACAAGTTAAGGCCAACATCTAGTTATTGGACCATTTTATGACGTTTTTATTAGTTAAGTGATTTTAAATACGGAGAAGAAAAACCGTTTCCTGATGCCATGTCTCTCCTCAATTGAAATACGGAAAAATATCTATGCTAAAATTTAGAAATTATGAGGCAAAAAAATCACATCATACTAGTTATATGTTGCTATGGTATAGAATGATAAGCAGGAAAGATGTTAGTTTTGTTAGCAAAAGTAAAAGAACAATGAATTAAGTAAATATAATCGGAATCAAACTAGATAGAGGATCACTAATTAACTTTATGTCAAAATGCAATATCTCAGAGAAAATTTTAAAGGAAATCGATTTATCTCTAGTGTGAATTTAAATTATAGATGGTTTATTACTTAATAATACATATATATGTACATATACTGTTCATATATAGTTTGATCAATGTAAAATAGTTAAAATCTCTGAAAATATTGAGAATTGTTATGGAAGATAAAGTAAATAAATACCTATTTTTAACATGACTAAAAAATCTATATTTCCTTAATCACTCCACCACCACCAAAAGAAGAAAGAGGAAGAATAAGAGCAAGAATGCATGAGATTCACCAGATGCTTTTAGAAATTATATATCAAATAAAATGCATGTTAATAAAATACTGCTAATTCTAAAAGAAGGCATGTTCTTTATTTTCTTTGCTCAAGGCAATACATAAATTATGTATTTGTAACTCATAGTAATGAGTCATGAATAGTTAAAAACTAAAACTCATAGTCCAAATATTTTTTAAGTCCAAATTCTCGAGCCAGAGTGACCTTTGATATTTAAGAAGAGGGAAGAAACTTGAAAAGCTTTTTTGAGTTGTACCAATGCTTTATTTTCCCCACCTAAATTCTGTGAACTCTGTAACACATCCCAAACTCTAATGAATGTATTTTGTGAGATGTGTGTGTGTTGATAATGTTTGATGAGCATATTTTTTCAGTTAGTATTAGGAGAAGTAGTTTATTAGAAATGAAACGTCTTCTGGTTTACAAAGTTTTGCTCATTCAACAAAATAACATAAATATACAGTTTAAAAATTATGAGAACAGAAAAATGCAATGGGCATACCCTGCCAACAAGGAATTTAGATTTTGGTAGTGAAGAATATGAAATAAATGAACAGGTGAAGTACAACATCAGCAAAGCAACAATACAGTATAAGGATAATGAGTACAAAATAAATCATGCTGAAAGTTTAGGAAAGGCTTCTTTGAGTTGGCAGATATTAGGCTGCAATTGTAGTTTGAATGGCTATAACTGAAAGTTAAAATTATCACACATCTTTGTCTTTCCATTTTATAAAAGCCAAATATTGTAAGATAGGATCACAGCCTAGAGTAAGAGTCATGCCCTGAAACTAAAAACAAAACAAATTAGATCCACCTCAATAAAAAAAGCAAAAATAGTCTGGCTAGAAAATAACATATGAGAAAATGTAGGTGACCTTGTGTTTGGCAAAGAGTTTTTGGATACCGCACCAAAAACGCCAGCAATGATAGAAAAAAATATATTTTTGATGACTTTAAAGTTAAAAACTTCTACTCTACCAAGGAACTGTTAAGACAATGAAAAGAGAAGCTAGAGTCTGGGAGAAAATATTTGCAAGACACATATCTAATAAAGGACTTGTACCTAAAATATACAAAGAACTTTCAAAATCTAACAATAAGAAAAAAAACATACAAGCAAAAGGTCTGAACAGATACCTCACCAAATAAAATATATAGATGGCAAATATACATGTGAAGACATGTTCAACATCATATGTACTTAGGGAATTGCAATTAATGCAATATTTAAAGACCACTACATCCTTACTACAATGATTAAAATCAGAAATGACAACCTCAGATCCTGGCAAGTATATGAAGCAGAAGAAACTCTAATTCATTCCTGGTGGGAAAGCAAAATGGTACAGCAACTTGGGAAGATAGTTTGGCAACTTTGTACAAAACAAAACATAGTCTTCCTATAGCATCCATCAATCATGCTCCTAGATATTTACCCAAAGGAGATGAGAACATAAACTGAGGAATGTTTACAGCAATTTTAATCATAATTGCCAAAACTTATAGATAACCAAGATATACTACAATAGGTAAACAGATAAACCGTAGTACAATGGAGAATACTTAAAAATAAATTTGTCAAAGATTTTTGAATCGTCTAACATGGAAAAGTTATAACATGTTTTTAAAACAAAGAAGAACTGAGTATGTTTTAAATCATGCAATGATTGTTGCATGCCCTTCACTTATATTCAGTAGAAAGGAGAAACTGACTTCCTGTGAATATCTTCAAGAAAAAGGAAATTTTTGTCTCAGAAGCCTAATGGCCAACCTCTCCTTAGGCCTCATTGTTCTCAAAAATAGTTAGACCTCTCTAACATCTGTCCAGTTATCACTGTTAAAGGAAAGGAATTACCTTCATTGGATTATAGTGATTGGTTTGATCTGCGGTGAATTTGAATGGAAGTGTAATTCCCATGAAATGCATTAGAAATAAAATGGCAATGTGGCTACCTTCATAGTGACAATATTAATAGAGTGCCCAGTGAAAGATTATTACCTTGGTTGGAGGCACCAAAAAAGTAACTTTAGAAACCAGAGATTTGAGTTTAAAATATATTTTTTGTGAGATTAAAGAGATCTACCCAAGCCAGATTGAGCCAGCTGTATTTATTTTAAATGTATAAACCCAAATGTAAACATTTGGTAGAGGAAGTAGGCAGCATCTATAAAAATGATTTTGAAGGATCTATTATTTATCTGGTATGCTGTGCTTCTCATAACATGAACCTTATTTCTAAAATATCAAAGGCATATCTGTCAAATTTAAAAACACATCTTGACCAACACGTTGGAAAAAATTTAAAACTCTTTTGTCTTTAGTGGGGAAATAATTCTTATTATAAAAGAGAAATAGTACAATTTTTATACAAATTGGTGGTTTAATAGTAATATGGCTCTTCGAATACTGAATCACATTCAAGTAAGAGGTCGAGTATCCAGCTGCACTGGAGGATGCTGGACTGCTGTTCGAATTTTTAAATCTCCATCTTGTATGTATAAGAAACAAGGATTGTTCATTCTGAAGGGGCTAACTCTTAAAAAGTCATCTGCTGTCACACTGGGTGGTGTGCAGACAGTTGGTACTAAAATTCACTCAGCTAGTTAGTGGTACAATTAGCTGATATGTAGTGCAGCACCCTGGCAAGTTGTCTCAACTGCCATGTAAAGTCTAGGCGGGATTCTCGACTAAGGAAACTAGTAGTGAAACAAAGAAGCAGGTGTACATCCAGTGCAGAGAGTCACCGAGAGTGACGAAAGTCACTGTTCTTAAAATAGCAATGAAATCTTCTAGAATTCTGCTCAGGATATACAATTTGTGTGGAAAGACACCCTCCTCAAAATGTGACATTATTCCAAGATACTATTAATATGTGGTAAATTTAATTCAGGACAAATTTATATTTTAGTAGAGTATGTATGTGCACGTTTGTTTTTAAAAACTCATTTTAGTTTAAGGGAAAAAGAAAAACCCTAGATCTCTTCAATTACAGTCTGAGATACATGTATGCTACATTGTATTTCAAATACAATGATATGATAAATGAATAATCATCTGTGCCTCTAAGTAAAACTTCAATACTTGAGAAAAGCATTGAACTAAAATAAAATCAGAATAAAAAAATCATTGATTAGTGCTTATAAACTAGTTACATTTAAAAAAAGGATAATGAATAAATTTTCTTGGACTATAACCACGTTTTCATTGCTTGAAATCATACTGGATGGTTACCTCAGATACTAAATTTCATGTAATATTTCTGTCAACTGAGACCACACAAGAAGTAGGCAAGGGAAAAACAAAAAACAAAAAACACCACACACACGCACACACACACACACACACACACTCTGACAATACAAATAAGACAAAATGAATTTTTAAACATTAGCATTTTTCTGAAGAAGCATGATATGATTTTGACATATATCTTTAATTAAGTCTTATTAATGACTATGTCCACTATAACCCATTAAGTGCAATGAAATTCAGCAGAAAGAATTTGCAGGTACCAACAACAGGTTCTAATATGGTAGGTAGAGGAGTTGCCCAGTAACTGTTTGAAAGTAGTAAATGCAAGTTAATGAACAGTTAGCAAATTGTTTATAATTATTAACTAAACTCTTTAAAAGCAGGACTATTGGCAGAAATTCCTTATTTTAGGTAAATCAGTGATTCCTTTGTGTGACACATTTTATATTTAAGTATTTTATATTGCATACCCATGTACAAATTGTCAGTCCAACTACCATACTGTTTTGTTTTACTGAAAGAAGGCTGAACTTTATTTATTTAACTTACTGTTTTTCTATTTATTAACTTATGAGAAGATACATTTACTTAGCTACACTTTAAAGATAGTGTTGAAAGGCAGAAGAAGGGTATGACAGAAAATCCTACAGTTTTTGATTTTTTAATGTGTACTAAACTATCCTCAAATTGGCCATTCTGGAAAATTATGAAAAGAGTCATCTTTAGAATGCTTGATTGTGGCATCTACTTGGAAATCTACTAGGTTAGGCTAGGGGATATACTACTGGATATTATACTACTGCAGTTTAGCTTCAATTAATATTAGAATCCTGCCGCAGGCTTCAGATTATAATTGTTAATAAATGTATATACACAACATTGAGTTTTGTGATATATCATTTGGATTCTGTATGGAAGGTAATCTGTTGTGAGAGATTTTTTTCTTAGACTCAAAGTAGTTAATATTAGAAAATAATTTTACTATTGATAGTTGTAGAATCAATACTTTCTGGGGGTAATTTAAAAAATATATAGTTAAATAATATGCACCATATTTATGGCAGCTTCTGTCTCTGCCTCCATCCTATTGGCTAAAGTGCCAAAAGAATGTAATGGTAGATTATTATCACCTAACATATTTTATGTGTACAGTTCATTGGCATTAGTTAGATTCATATTGTTGCCCAATTTGACTATTTTAGGTACCTCTCTAAATGGAATCATACAGTATTTGTGTTTAGATTGGCTTATTTCACTTAATAAGGTGTTCTCAACTTTCATTCATGTAGCATGTATCATAACTCCCTTTTTAAGGCTGAACAATCCATTGTATGCATATCACATATTGTTTATCCACTTATTTGTCATTGGACAGACACTCGTGTGGCTTCCACCTTATGGCTTTTGTAAATAGTGCTGCTTGAACATGGGTGTACTAAGATATCTTTGGGCCCCTTATTACATAATTACATATTTTGAGCATATACTCAAAAGTGGAATTACTGGGTTATACAGTAAATTTATTTTTGTTTTTTGAGGAACTGCACACTGTGTTACAAAGAGACTGCATTCTTTTACATCACCATTAACTGTGTACAAGGGTTCAAACTTCTCCACATCCTCTCCAAAATTCGTGTTTTTTGTTTTCTTTTTATTATTTTAATATTAACCATCCTAGTGGTGTTTAACTTACTGATTTTCTATTTATTTACTTATGAGAAATACATTTATTTATCTACATTTTAAAGATAGTGTTGAAAGGCAGAAGAAGAGTATGACAGAAAATCCTACAGTCTTTGATTAATATTAGAATCCTGCCACAGGCTTCAGATTATAATTGTAAATAATGTAAATTGTAAATAATCTTATATGAATATTTTCAACTGCATGGGGAATCAGAGATCCAAACCCACCTTGTTCAAGGATCAATTATATATTTTTTGAGTTTTTTGCATATATGTTCATCACTTTCCTACTATCCAAACTGTAATTTTGTAACAAAGGCATTTCATTGTAAAATCAAAGACACCTACATCTGAAACATATGTAGAGGTGTAGAATAGATACCTAAATGTTTAAAATGCTTTAGTTTAGCACTATTTTGAGCATTTAGACGTCTAAAAAATTAAATAAAGGGTTATAAGAATTTCTAAGGTTCATGCTATGTTAAAGCACACTTATTATCACAGTAGTATGTCCAAAGCCACTATATAATAATTCAGATAAAGATTTTCTCACTAGTATCTTATTTCGAAACTTCTTTATCCATTCATCTACTCATGGACACTCAGGTTGTTTCCATGCCTTGGCTATTATAAATAGTGCTGCGATAAACATAGGGGTGCATATGTCTTTTTGAGTCTGAGAAGTTGTATTCTTTGGGTAAATTCCAAGGAGTGGGATTCCTGGGTCAAATGGTATTTCTATTTTTATTTTTTTTGTGGAACCTCCATATTGCTTTCCACAATGGTTGAACTAGCTTACATCCTCACCAGCAGTATAGGAGGGTACCCCTTCCTCTGCATCCTCGCCAGCATTTGTTGTTCTTAGTCTTTTCGATGCTGGTCATCCTTACTGGTGTGAGGTGATATCTCATTGTGGTTTTAATTTGCATTTCCCTGATGATTAGTGATGTGGAGCGTCTTTTCAGGTGTCTGTTGATCATCTGAATTTCTTCTTCGGAGAATTGTCTCTTCATATCCTCTGCCCATTTTTTAATCGGGTTATTTGCTTTTTGGGTGTTGAGGCGTGTAAGTTCTTTATATATTTTGTATGTTAACCCCTTGTCAGATATGTCATTTATGTCAGATATGTCAGATATGTCAGAATATATTCTCCCATAATATAGAATGCCTTTTTGTTCTGTTGAGTGTGTCCTTTGCTATACAGAAACTTTGTAGTTGCTGTAGTCCCATTAGTTCATTTTTGCTTTTGTTTCTCTTGCTTGAGGAGATGCATTCAGAAAGAAGTTCCTCATTATAGGAAGATTTTTGCCTATGTTGTCTTCTAAGAATTTTATGGTTTCACGATTTACATTAAAGGCTTTGATCCATTTTGAGTTTACTTTTGTGTATGGGTTTAAATAATAAACCTGTTTCATTCTCTTGCATGTAGCTGTCCAGTTTTGCCAACACCAGTTGCTGAAGAGGCTTCCATTTCCCTATTGTATATCCATGGCTCCTTTATTGTATATTAATTGGCATATAAGGTTGGGTTTATATCAGGGCTCTCTAATCAGTTCCATTGGTCAATGGTTCTATTCTTGAGTCAGTACCAAATAGTCTTGATTACTGTGGCTTTGTAGTAGAGCTTGAAGTTGGGGAGCATAATCCCCCCAGCATTATTCTTCCTTCTCAGGATTGCTTTGTTATTCAGGGTCTTTTGTGGTTCCATATGAATTTTAGGACGATTTTCTCTAGTTCATTGAAGAATGCTGTTGGTATTTTCATAGGAATTGCATTGAATCTGTAGATCATTTTAGGCAGGATGGCCACTTTGACAATATTAATTCTTCCTATCCATGCGCATGGGATGTGTTTCCATTTATTGGCATCCTCTTTAATTTCTCTTATGAGTGTGTCTTGTAGATTTCAGAGTATAGGTCTTTCACTTCCTTGGTTAGGTTTACTCCTAGGTATTTTATTCTTTTTGATGCAACTGTGAATGGAATTGTTTTCCTGATTTCTCTCTCTGCTACTTCATCGTTAATGTATAGGAATGCAACAGATTTCTTCTGCATATTAATTTAGTATTCTGCAACTTTGCTGAATTCAGATATTAGATCTACTAGTTTCAGAGTGGATTCTTTAGGGTTTTTTATGTACAATATCAGGTCATCTGCAAACAGGGACAGTTTACCTTCTTCCCTGCCAATCTGGATGCCTTTTATTTCTTTGTGTTGCCTTATTGCCATGGCTAGGACCTCCAGTACTATGTTGAATAGAAGCAGGGAGAGTGGGCATGTTTGTCTTGTTCCCGATCTTAAAGGAAAAGCTTTCAGCTTCTCACTGTTAAGTATAATGTTGGCTGTGGCTTTGTCACATATGGACTTTATTATGTTAAGGACTTGTCCTCTATACCCATTTTGTTGAGAGTTTTTATCATGAATGGATGTTGAGTTTTGTCAAATGCTTTTTCAGCATCCTTGGAGATGATCATGTGGTTTTAGTCCTTTTTGTTGGTGTGGTGGATGATGTTGATGGATTTTCTAATGTTGTACCATCCTTGCATCTCTGGAATAAATCCTACTTGATCTTGATGGATGACCTTTTTGATGTATTTTTGAATTTGGTTGGCTAATATTTTGTTGAGTATTTCTGCATCTATGTTCATCAGGGATATTGGTCTGTAATTTTCTTTTTTTGTGGTGTCTTTGCCTGGTTTTGGTATTGGAGTGATGCTGGCCTCATAGAATGAGTTTGGAAGTATTCCCTCTTCTACTCTTTGGAAAACTTTAAGGAGGATGGGTATTAGGTCTGTTTGATAAAATTCAGTGGTGAAGCCAACTGGTGCAGGGCGATTCTTAGGTAGTTTTTTTATTACCAATTCAATTTTATTGCTGGTAATTGGTATGCTCAGATTATCTGTTTCCTTCTGAATCAGCCTTGGAAGGTTGTATTTTTTTTTTTTTTAGAAATTATCCATTTCTTCTAGGTTATCCATTTGCTGGCATAATTTTTCATAGTATTCTCTAATAAGTCTTTGTATTTCTGTGGTGTCCGTAGTGATTTTCCTTTCTCATTTCTGATTCTGTTTATATGTGTAGACTCTCTTTTTTTCTTAATAAGTCTGGCTAGATATTTATCTATTTTGTTTATTTTCTCGACGAGCCAGCTCTGGCTTTCATTGATTCTTTGTATTGTTTTATTCTTCTCATTTTATTTATTTCTACTCTCATCTTTATTATTTCCCTCCTTCTACTGACTTTGGGCCTCATTTGTTCTTCCTTTTCTGATTTCATTAGTTGTGAGATTAGAGTGTTCATATGGGATTGTTCTTCTTTCCTGAGGTAGTCCTGTATTGCAATATACTTTCCTCCTAGAATGGCCTTCACTGCATCCCACAGATTTTTGCACTGTTGAATTATTGTTGTCATTTGTCTCCCTATATTGCTTGATCTCTGTTTTTATTTTGTCATTGATCCATTGGTTATTTAGGAGCATGTTGTGATGCCTCCATGTGTTTGTGGGATTTTTCAATTTCTTTGCATAATTTATTTCTAGTTGCATACATTTGTGGTCTGAGAAACTGGTTGGTACAATTTCAATCTTTTTGAATTTACCGAGATTCTTTTTGTGGCCTAGTATATGATCTGTTCTTGAAAATGTTTCATGTGCACTTGTGAAGAATATATATTATACTGCTTTTGGGTATAGAGCTCTGTAGATGTCTGTTAGGTCCATCTGTTCTAATGTGTTGTTCAGTGTCTCTGTCTCCTTAATCATTTTCTGTCTGGTTGATCTGTCCTTCAGAGTGAGTGGAGTGTTGACGTCTCCTAGAATGAATGCATTATATTCTATTTCCCCTTTTAATTATGTTAGTATTTGTTTCACATATGTAGGTGCTCCTGTGTTGCATGCATAGATATTTATAATGGTTATATCTTCTTGTTGGATTGACCCCTTAATCATTACATAATGTTCTTCTTTGTCTCTTTTGAGTTTCTTTGTTTTGAAGTATATTTTGTCTGATACAAGTACTGCAACTCCTCCTTTTTTCTCCCTATTAGTTGCATGAAATATCTTTTTCCATCCTTTCACTTATAGTCTGTGTATGTCTTTGGGTTTAAAGTGAGTCTCTTGTAGTCAGCATGTAGATAGGTCTTGTTTATTTTATCCATTCAGTGACTCTATGTCTTTTGATTGGTGCATTCAGTCCATTTACATTTAGGGTGATTATTGATAGGTATGCACTTATTGCCAATGCAGACTTTAGATTCATGGTTACAAAAGTTTCAAGGGTAACTTCCTTACTATCTAAGAGTCTGACTTAACTCACTTAATATGTTATTACAAACACAATCTAAAAGTTCTGTTTTTTTCCTCCTTTATCTTCCTCCTCCTTTGTTCATATTTTAGGTATAATATTCTGTACTTTTTGTCTATCCCTTGATTGACTTTAGGGGTAATTGATTTCCTTTTGCATTTGCTTAGTAATTAACTGTTCGACTTTCTTTACTGTGGTTTTATTACCTCTGGTGACAGCTATGAAACCTTAGGAACACTTCCATCTGTAGCAGTCACTCCAAAATATACTGTAGAGATGGTTTGTGGGAAGTAAATTCTCTCAGCTTTTGCTTATCTGTAAATTGTCTAATATCTCCTTCAAATCTAAATGATAATCTTGCCAGATAAAGTATTATTGGTTCGAGGCCCTTCTGCTTCATAGCATTAAATACATCTGCCACTCCCTTCTGGCCTGTAAGGTTTCTGCTGAGAAGTCTGATGATAGTATGATGGGCTTTCCTTTATATGTGATCTTATTTCTCTGTCTGCTTTTAATAGTCTGTTCTTATCCTTGATCTTTGCCATTTTAATTACTGTATGTCTTGGTGTTGTCTTCCTTGTGTCCCTTGTGTTGGGAGATCTGTGCATCTCCATTGCCTGAGAGACTATCTCCTTCCCCAAATTGGGGAAGTTTTCAGCAATTACCCCCTCAAAGACACCTTCTATTCCTTTCTCTCTCTCTTCTTCTTTTGGTATCCCTACAATGCAAATATTTTTCCATTTGGATTGGTCACACAGTTCTCTCAATATTCTTTCATTCTTAAAGATCCTTTTTTATCTCTGTGCCTCAACTTCTTTGTATTCCTCTTCTCTAATTTCTATTTCTCTTATCATCTCCTCCACCATATCCAACCTGCTTTTAATAACCTCCATTGTGCTTTTCAATGATTGGATTTCCAACTGGAATTCATTCCTGAATTCTTGAATGTTTTTCTGTACCTCCATGATCATGTTAATGATTTTTATTTTGAAATCCCTTTCAGGAAGATTCATGAGGTCGATTTCATTTGAATCTTTCTCAGGTATTGTATTCATAATTTTGCTTTGAACTGGGTTGTATATGAAGCCTTTTAGTGTCCAGAAGCTCTACTTTCTGAAGTTGCTCAGTCCCCTCAGCAGTGTTTGGAGTCACAGGAGAGTGGTGTTGGTGCCTGAGGAGAGGGAAGAGCTGTTTCCTGCTTCCTGGCTACTATGCCTGCCTCCGCTGCCAGAATGAGTGGGCCAAGCACACAAGTATAAGCCTCTATGCTTTGTGTTTGTAGTTGCTGTAGACAGGGCTTCCCTCTGGCTGGCCTAATGCCAGGATAGGATTTGCTTGTTTGTGAGCCGGGTGGGTCTGGCCAGGAGAAAGGTGCAGTAGGCTGTGTATCACAGAGGGGGGTCCTTCGAGCTGTGTAGCCACCAGGGAGCTGGAGTGCCTGAATATCAGGAAAGTTCCCAACCTGCTGGGCAGAGTGCACTCAGACAATTTTGTCTACCTGTCCTTTCTCCTGAGCAGTGAGCTCTGTGCAATCCTTGCCCCTTTAGCAGCCCTCTTGCTGTTAGGAAGTCTTTCAGACTGCCTACCTTTCTTTTGACCGAGAGCAGCCAGATATAGATCCCTGCTTTCCACAAGCAGCTGGAATCTCATTCTCTCCAGGTCTTCTGCCTGTCTTAGCTTTCCAACCCCCTAATCATGAGAGTACCATGAAAGTACCATGAAATGTAGGTTTGTGCTCCCAGAACAGATCTCCAGAGTTAGGTATTCAGCAGTCCCAGGCCTCCACTTCCTCACCACTCCATTTCTCTTCCTCCCCCCAGTTAGCTGCAGTGGGGGAAGGGCTTGGGACCAGCCGGGCCATGTCTTTGGTACATTACCCTGTTTCATGTGGTTTATTCTTTTCTCCAGGTGCATGCAGTTTGGTGCAGCCATATTTCCTGTTGCTCTTTCAGGATTAGTCATATTAATTATATTTTTGTATTATATGCAGTTTTAGGAGGAAGCCTCTGTCTCACCTCTCATGCTGCCATCTTTAATCCTCTAGACAGACATTTTACAAGAAAGTATGTTCATCAACTATTTTATATCCTTGAATACACTCTGAGACACATGAAAAAAGGAAAAAATATGTACATTCACACATATATTTTGATATGATTATGTGATTATATTTATAAATAAATTGACTTCATTTTATTTAGTGTTTGCTGAAACCAAAAGATCTGAGGTTTTATCCTGTTTGCAGGCTAACAACTCAGTGTGCTCCAGTTTCACATAATCTGGAGGTACGCATGAGAACCTATGTTAGGGACACAGCATTTCACCACTCAAAGCAATAATATTTGCAGAATACCAACACTTTCTTGTGCCAGTTTTCTGAGTCCCAATTCCCACAAGGTGATGAGAAGGCCAAGGTGACACCTACAAAATCAATGAGATACATTAGCATGTAGGAAACCTGAGCTTAGGGAACCCAAATTTTTATACTGTGTAGTAACTGTGCCTCTCCTTTGCTCATGTGGGACTCAGTCTCTCTCTCTCTTCCAAGGCTGATTGCGATACAGATAGATAACCCTGAAAAGATAACCAGGAATGAGTTTATCTGTGCCTCGGCTTGTAAGATGTACTGAAATGTGAAACCCAAGAGGAATTATTTCCCAAACAATTTGGTAATTATTTAGCAATACCTAAATATGTATAAAGACCATAGAGTTCTAAAAGAGATATTGATGCTTGCCGAATATTTACATCATTCAGCTGAACTTTGTATGCAGGCATGCAAGGCCCTTTCCATTTTGTGAAGGAGATAGTTTGTAATAAAACTTCTGTCATTATGGATTTTAGAAGGCCAAAAACAAACCACATAACAGGAAGTTCATTATTTATGAGAGGACTATAAATTGACTGTTCATTGACAAGTTTTTCTTTATCACTAAGATCTTGTTCCCACTGTTATCTCCCGTTCTCAAATCTTCTTCCTATCATTTTTGTAGGCAATATATTTTAAGAAATTTAGGATTGAAATCCATCTTGTAAAACTATAATGAAAAGAGAGAGAAAAATAACAGGCAAGGCTTACATTTTGTTAAGCTTTGCTTAGCAAAATTAGGGATCTTTTAGACACTAATCTATTGTGCATTTGGTTGGGATATCCCTTAAAATATTACCATCTGGAAATCCATGCAGATTGAGGTGACCGACTAAGAAATTATGTTTCTGCCCATCTTTTTCACTTTTCAGGAAAGATGTAATTCAGCTTTGAATCTTGCAAATTTATCAGATCACTAAGATAACCTCCTAAACAGTCTCATATTAAGAACCACTGAGATGATAGCAGATAAATGGTATACTAGAAGTTAAGGCTTTTTTGTGCCCTGAAGACATATCACTGTGGACTCAAGGTGTTAAGGGAATCACTGACTTGAGGTGCATGGATACCTTTTACATGATGGTGGCACACCAGTAGAGAGCTTCCAGTTTGGAAATTTGTTACAATAGAAAAAGTAAGGTATCTTAGAATTATACTGTATATATCAAAAGGAAAAAAGTTAATATATTAGTATGGACTGCTTAAAATAATTTATTGCCTTTATCCTCTTATTCATTCACTTATATGCACATGGAGAGGAAGTACTGTTTGATTATGAACAAAGCACTTTCCTTCTTTGTCCCTCAGTTCCCCTGTCTATAAGGGAAGCACAATGAACCAAGCAACCATACGGAATTGTGAGGATTAAGGGAAAACATTCAAATAAAAGTGGAAAAGAGTAGCAATGGTCAAAAAGACAAAACTGAATAGTGCAAAAAGCATTAGAGAATTTAACTTGAAGAGAGACTTGTCACCTCCCCTCACATACTCATCATGGTACTTATCATAAATATATTAGATCCAGCAGTTTTACTAAATCTTCAAATAATAAGAAATTCTTCTCTAATTCAAGCATATTAAGATTATATAAACAATAAACATATAAAATTACTTTAAATGCTAGTGCAACCATGAAGCTAGTCAGAGAAACAGAAGTAAAATAGACAATTCTGGCTTATACAGATAGTTGTAAATGTGTATATAAAATACAAGCAACTCAAATTCTCTAAGATATGATAAAATATTAATAGGGTAAGAGTAGGTAAAACTTTGTTGAAGAATGCAAAGATATTTCAATTTTGTTTATTATAAGTATTAAGAAATTAAAGTTCTGTTTTTATGATTATCAAATATGATATTGAAGTATTCAATAAATTTTGATGCTGATTCTTGATAAAAATCAATATTTAAATACAATGAAAATATTGAAATAATACTGAAATATTACAAACTATATTTAAATTTAAAAATACTACATAAAACGTATTCAGTGGTAAATTGAAATTGTATTTATTAAATTACTAAAAATCTAAGGATTCTTACTAATTTGAACATTAAACTGGAGAACTACCCAATGTCAGTCATTGGAGGAAATCTAGGAACCACCATTGAGGAAGAAAGGCTTTGGAGGGTGAATTGACAGCATCTAGTAACCTTGGAAACATCTCTCTCTCTTTCTCTCTCTCTATCTATCTATCTATCTATCTATCTATCTATCTATCTATCTATACAGCAATTTTGCTTTTAGGCTTATTCTCTAAGGAGCCTCTTGCACAGATATTCCATGTGTGATACTGTTTGTGGTAGTAAAAATTGGAAAAACAGGACTTGTCTACCAATATGGGAACAGATTATTAAACTATAGTACATATAATAGAATAATATATAGCAACTAAACAATAGAACAACACCATATATTTTAATATTATTGATCTTTATGTAACATGTGAATTAAAGAATGAAACAAACTTGAATGATACGTACATGTGAAAACACACAGGCCAAATTTAAACACACACACACACACATACAAACTACATGCAGTTTATCTGTACACATCCAGCATATATAAACACAGAGCTTTCTGTTCCTGTTGGATTATCTCCAGGGTTCCAAAATACAAGATTGTTTGAGCAGGTGTGCTTCTTCAGGGTTCTCCTGCTTCAGGGAGAGAAGCTAGAGAGCCCTGCAATTTCCTTCACCTGGCTGCGGGTGATAGCCTGCAGGGAAGTGCATTTTCACAGATGAGATACCTCTCCTAGTCTGGAAACAGTCAGCTGAGGATCTCCACTCCTGCTGGGCCACCTATTGGAAGACGTTTCTGTCTTGTCTGACTCTGACTTTAACCTGAGCCCAGACTATTTTACCTTTTGGTCTCTGGGTGATGCTAATAATTAATTTGCCTGACTTGCCTAGCCCGTCCAATAGAGATTCCATTTTCAAATGTAAAAATTACCTAGACATGCTAAAGTCAAAGCTGAAAATCTGGGTGTCTCTAATACCCAAAGAAAAGTTCTCTTAGGAATTATTTAAAAGGCCAGGATAACAGTTTATATTTAAGTGAAAAAGATGAGCAAACACATTAAGTAAACAATTATAAAATAAGACAAAAAATAATGTTAATTTCAACTTATTATATTGATTTCAAAAGCATTCCATTTTTACAGAAACCTACATTTTCAGGAAAGAAAGGAAAGTTAAAGATCACCTACACTAGCTTGTTCTTCTCTTCTTTGACATTCCCCAAAGTTGCTCTCCATTATCAGGTCAACAATACAGTGATAAGCATCTTACCATCCTCAATTTGGAGGTGACCTTGAGGAGCTATTTTAAGGGCACAGCTCTATTATAAAGCTTTCATAATATTACACACACGTCTTTTTCCAATAATTCTATATTTCAGAACCCAGGTAAAATATCTAAGTCCTCTTAATTGTCATAGAAATCTTGCAAATATTTGAAAAATTATATTTGTTTATAATCCCATCCTGCTAAAGAAAATCTACTCCATTAGAATTTCTATGATAAGGCTTTTTCTTCTGTCTCTTCCCTTACTGCTACAGTTTGGAAGAAATTCAATTAACAATGTTCTTGTTAAATCATGACTCTCAGAACTGTGTATAACACTTCAATTGAAGTGTGAGAATCAGAAGAACAGACATTAGAAATTCTGTGGAAAATATTTACCATTAAATAATGTTATCATGATTGATGTACTTTCTCTTAAAAGAACAAATACTTGCTTGTGTTTGTGTCCAGTCTTCTGTGCAAAACACAGAAAAAAATTTTCTATATAGCTACTGGGATTTAAAAAATTGTTTGCTTTTAGAGGCGGAGCCAAGATGGCGGAGTGAGTAGAGCAGCAGAAATCTCCTCCCAAAACCACATAGATCAATGAAAATATAACAAAGACAACTCTTCCTAAAATAGAGACCAGAGGACACAGGAAAACATCCAGACCACATCCACACCTACGAGAATCCAGCGCATCGTGAAGGGGGTAAGATACAAATCCCTGGCCCGACGGGACCTGAGTGCCCCTCCCCTCAGCTCCCGGCAGGTGGAGAAGAGTCAGCAGGGAGGGAGAGGGAGTCCAGGACTGCTGAACAACCAGCCCCAGCCATCCGGACCAGAGCGCAGACACAATGCATGCGTGGGGTCCTGGATACTAGGGAAACAGGGCACAAGAGCAGTGAGCGGGAGCCTGAAGCTGGTGCCGGAGAACAAAGAAATGGGAGCGGCCATTTTTTTTTTTTTTTGGCAAGTGCTTTTTGGAAGTCTTAAAGGGACAGGGACCCCAATACAAGGGAAACAGGGAAGCAAGACCGGTGAGTGGGTGCCAGAGACCAGCACCTGAGGACAAAGAAAATTGTGTGTTTTTCCTTTTTTAAAAAAATTATTTATTTAATTTTTTTTCTTTTGTTTTTTTCTTTTGTTGTTTTTTTTCTTTTGATGGGATCTCTGTTGTTTTGGCTTGGAGAGTGCTTTTTGGAAGTCTTAAAGGGGCAGGGCAGAACACTTAGTCCAGATGCAGGGAATCTGGGGATCTCTGGCCACTTTAATCCCCTGGGCAGCAGGGAGCACAGAGGCCCCTTATGGAGACAAATAGCCTCCCAGCTGCTCCCACTCCAATGGGGCTCCACCATTTTGGAGCAGCAGCATGAGCCAGGCCATGCCCACAGCTACACCAGAGATAAACTCCATAGCATCCAGGCAGGAAGCAGAAGCCCTGTCTGCACACAGCTGCCCAGCACAAGCGACTAGAGGTCGCTATTCTCCCAGGAGATGAAGGCTACAAATGAACAAGAAGGGAAGCTCCTATAGCTGTCACTCGTACCAGCTCTGCAAACGATCTCTATCACCATGAAAAGGCAGAACTACAGGCAGACAAAGATCACAGAGACAACACCTGAGAATGAGACAGACCTAACCAGTCTCCCTGAAAAAGAATTCAAAATAAAAATCATGAACATGCTGATGGAGCTGCAGAGAAAAATGCAAGAGCAATGGGATGAGATGCAGAGAAAAATGTAAGAGCAACAGGAAGAAGTACAAAGGCAGATCACAGATGTCAGGAAGGAGATAACAGAAGTGAAACAAACCCTGGAAGGACTTAGAAGCAGAATGGATAAGATGCAAGAGGCCATTGAAGGAATAGAAACCAGAGAACAGGAACGTACAGAAGCTGACACAGAGAGAGATAAATGGATATCCAGGAATGAAACAATACTAAGAGAACTATGTGACCAAGCCAAAAGTAACAATATTCGCATTATAGGAGTACCAGAAGAAGAAGAGAGAGGAAAAGGGATAGAAAGTGTCTTCAAAGAAATAAGTGGTGAAAACTTCCCCAAACTGGGGGAGGAAATTATCGAACAGACCACGGAAATACACAGAACCACCAACAGAAAGGATCCAAGGAAGACAACACCAAGATACATAATAATTAAAATGGCAAGGATCAAGGATAAGGAAAGAGTTTTAAAGGCAGCTAGAGAGAAAAAGGTGACCTATAAAGGAAAACCCATCAGGCTAACCTCAGAATTCTTGACAGAAACTCTACAGGCCAGAAGAGAATGGCATGATATACTTAATGCAATGAAACAGAAGGGCCTTGAACCAAGGATACTGTATCCAGCACGACTATCATTTAAATATGAAGGCGGGATTAAACAATTCCCAGACAAGCAAAACCTGAGGGAATTTGCTTCCCACAAACCACCTCTACAGGACATCTTACAGGGACTGCTCTAGATGAGAGCACTCCTAAAAAGAGCACAGAACAAAACACACAACATATGAAGAATGGAGGAGGAGGAATAAGACAGGAGAGAAGAAGAGAATCTCCAGACAGTGTATATAACAGCTCAGTAAGCGAGCTAAGTTACGCAGTAAGATACGAAAGAGGCTAACCTTGAACCTTTGGTAACCACGAATTTAAAGCCTGCAATGGCAATAAGTACATATTTCTCAATAGTCACCCTAAATGTAAATGGACTAAATGCACCAATTAAAAGACACACAGTAATAGAATGGATAAAAAAGCAAGACCCATCAATATGCTGCTTACAAGAAACTCACCTCAAACCCAAAGAAATGCACAGACTAAAAGTCAAGGGATGGAAAAACATATTTCAGGCAAACAACAGCGAGAAGAAAGCAGGGGTTGCAGTACTAATATCAGACAAAATAGACTTTAAAACAAAGAAAGTAACAAGAGATAAAGAAGGACACTATATAATGATAAAGGGCTCAGTCCAACAAGAGGATATAACCATTCTAAATATATATGCACCCAACACAGGAGCACCAGCATTTGTGAAACAAATACTAACAGAACTAAAGAGGGAAATAGACTGCAATGCATTCATTTTAGGAGACTTCAACACACCACTCACCCCAAAGGATAGATCCACTGGGCAGAAAATAAGTAAGGACACACAGGCACTGAACAACACACTAAAACAGATGGACCTAATAGACATCTGTAGAACTCTACATCCAAAAGCAACAGGATATACATTCTTCTCAAGTGCACATGGAACATTCTCAAGAATAGACCACATACTAACTCACAAAAAGAGCCTCAGTAAATTCCAAAATATTGAAATTCTACCAACCAATTTTTCAGATCACAAAGGTATAAAAGTAGAAATAAATTCTACAAAGAAAACAAAAAGGCTCACAAACACATGGAGGCTCTACAAAATGCTTCTAAATAATCAATGTATCAATGAACAAATCAAAATAGAGACCAAGGAATATATAGAAACAAATGACAGCAATAACACAAAGCCCCAACTTATGTGGGACGCAGCGAAAGCAGTCTTAAGTGGAAAGTATGTAGCAATCCAGGCACACTTGAAGAAGGAAGAACAATCCCAAATGAATAGTCTAACATCACAATTATCAAAACTGGAAAAAGAAGAACAAATGAGGCCTAAAGTCAGCAGAAGGAGGGACATACTAAAGATCAGAGAAGAAATAAACAAAATTGAGAAGAATAAAACAATAGCAAAAATCAAGGAAACCAAGAGCTGGTTCTTTTAGAAAATAAACAAAATAGATAAGCCTCTAGCCAAACTTATTAAGAGAAAAAGAGAATCAACACAAATCAACAGAATCAGAAATGAGAATGGAAAAATCATGACAGACTCCACAGAAATACAAAGAATTATTAAAGACTACTATGAAAACCTATACGCCGACAAGCTGGAAAACCTAGAAGAAATGGACAACTTCCTAGAAAAATACAACATCCCAAGACTGACCAAGGAAGAAACACAAAAGTTAAACAAACCAGTTATGAGCAAAGAAATTGAAACAGTAATCAAAAAACTACCCAAGAAAAAAACCCCGGGGCCAGATGGATTTACATCGGAATTTTATCAGACACACACAGAGAAGACATAATACCCATTCTCCTTAAAGTGCTCAAAAAAATAGAGGAGGATGGAATACTCCCAAACTCATTCTATGAAGCCAACATCACCCTAATACCAAAACCAGGCAAAGACTCCACCAAAAAAGAAAATTACAGACTACTATCCCTGATGAATGTAGATGCAAAAATACTCAACAAAATATTAGCAAACCGATTTCAAAAATATATCAAAAGTATCATACGCCATGAAAAAGTGGTATTCATCCCAGGGATGCAAGGATGGTACAACATTCAAAAATCCATCATCATCTACCACATCAACAAAAAGAAAGATAAAAACCACAGGATCATCTCCATAGCTGCTGAAAAAGCATTTGACAAAATTCAACATCTATTCCTGATAAAAACTCTCAGCAAAATGGTCACAGAGGGCAAGTACCTCAACATAATAAAGGCCATACATCATAAACCCACAGCCAACATTATACTGAACAGCGAGAAGCTGAAAGCTTTTCCTCTGAGATCGGGAACTAGACAGGGATGCCCACTCTCGCCACTGTTGTTTAACATAGTACTAGAGGTCCTACCGACAGCAATCAGACAAAAAAAAGAAATACAAGGAATCCAGATTGGTAAAGAAGTTAAACTGTCACTATTTGCAGATGATATGATATTGTACATAAAAAACCCTAAAGACTCCACTCCAAAACTACTAGAACTGATATCAGAATACAGCAAAGTTGCAGGATATAAAATTAACACACAGAAATCTGTAGCATTCCTATACACTAACAATGAACCAATAGAAAGAGAAATCAGGAAAACAATTCCATTCACAATTGCATCAAAAAGAATAAAATACCTAGGAATAAACCTAACCAAAGAAGTGAAAGACCTATACCCTGAAAACTACAAGTCACTCTTAAGAGAAATTAAAGGGGACACTAACAAATGGAAACTCATCCCATGCTCATGGCTAAGAAGAATTAATATCATCAAAATGGCCATCCTGCCGAAAGCAATATACAGATGTGATGCAATCCCTCTCAAATTACAAGCAACATTCTTCAATGAACTGGAGCAAATAATTCAAAAATTCATATGGAAACACAAAAGATCCCAAATAGCCAAAGCAATCCTGAAAAAGAAGAATAAAGCAGGGGGGATCTCAATTCCCAACTTCAAGCTCTACTACAAAGCCATAGTAATCAAGACAATTTGGTACTGGCACAAGAACAGAGCCACAGACCAGGGAACAGATTAGAGACTCCAGACATTAACCCAAACATATATGGTCAATTAATATTTGATAAAGGAGCCATGGACATACAATGGGGAAATGACAGTCTCTTCAACAGATGGTGCTGGCAAAACTGGACAGCTACATGTAGGAGAATGAAACTGGACCATTGTTTAACCCCATACACAAAAGTAAATTCAAAATGGATCAAAGACCTGAATGTAAGTCATGAAACCATAAAACTCTTAGAAAAAAACATAGGCAAAAACCTTTTAGACATAAACATGAGTGACTTCTTCTTGAACATATCTCCCTGGGCAAGGAAAACAACAGCAAATGAATAAGTGGGACTATATTAAGCTGAAAAGCTTCTATACAGCAAAAAGTCAACATGAATAGAACAAAAAAGAACCCTACAGTATGGGAGAATATATTTGTAAATGACAGATCCCATTAAAGCTTGACGTCCAAAATATATAAAGAGCTCACATGCCTCAACAACAAAAAACAAATAACCCAATTAAAAAATGGGCAGAGGGACTGAACAGTTCTCCAAAAAAGAAATACAGATGGCCAGCAGACACATGAAAAGATGCTCCACATGGCTAATTATCAGAGAAATGCAAATTAAAACTACAATGAGATATCACCTCACACTAGTAAGGATGGCTGCCATCCAAAAGACAAACAACAACAAATGTTGATGAGGCTGTGGAGAAAGGGGAACCCTCCTACACTGCTGGTGGGAATGTAAATTAGTTCAACCATTGTGGAATGCCATATGGAGGTTCATCAACATGCTCAAAACAGACTTACCATTTGACCCAGAAATTCCACTCCTAGGAATTTATCCTAATAACGCAGCAATCAAGTTTGAGTAAGACAGATGCACTCCTATGTTTATTGCAGCACTATTTACAATAGCCAAAAATTGGAAGCAACCTAAATGTTCATTGGTAGATGAATGGATAAAGAAGATGTGGTACATATACACAATGGAATACTACTCAACCATTAGAGGAGGGAAAATCCTACCATTTGCAGCAACATGGATGGAGCTGGAGGTTATTATGCTCAGTGAAATAAGCCAAGTGGAGAAAGAGAAATACCAAATGATTTCACTCATCTGTGGAGTATAAGAACAAAGGAAAAACTGAAGGAACAAAACAGCAGCAGAATTACAGATCCCAAAAATGGATTAGCAGGTACCAAAGGGAAAGGGACTGGGGATGATTGGCGGTTGGGATAAGAGGGGGGAAGAAGAATGGGGGTATTAAAATTAGCATGCATAGGGTGGGAGGGAGAAAGGGGAGGTCTATACAACACAGAGAAGACAAGTAGTGATTCTACAACATTTTGCTATGCTGATGGACAGTGACTGTAAAGTGGTTTATAAGGGGCACCTGGTATAGGGGAGAGCCTAGTAAACATAATATTCTTCATGTAAGTGTAGATTAAAGATTAAAAAAAAAAGAAAGAAAGAAAAGGGGGATTACTCCTTGATAGGATAAAACTAATGGTAAATCAATGATTAATGAATGCTTTAAATATCCTTAATTTTGATCAGTTAAAGGGTGTCAGATGATCAGCTATGGAGTTACACTTTTCTGATGATATTCCTTTCTTTAAAAAAAAAAAAGCAGTTCCTCTGTGGTGACCTCCAATGAGTTCTACACAATGGTATAAAGGGCATATCAAAGTGTGGGCAAAGGGTCTATTTGTGTTTATACAGAAGATCAAAGCCTAATTTGGCTACCCAGAAAATGAACTAAGATACAATATGAAGAAGAACTTCCAACATCAGCACTCTCTGGAAGACTCATACCAGAAGATGATCATCAAAAAACCTCAACAAAGTTCCAGGCGATAATGCAGTTGTAGCTGCATCCATCTGACCGGTTCCTGGACTTGCCATTGGAATGAAGAAGGAGATATTTAAGCTGGCCTGTGCATACAGTAAAACAACAAATTTGACTGGATCTATACTGTTGGAACTCAACCAAGAATTAGGAGAAGTGCAAGTTGTAGTGCTCCAAAATCTTATGACTACAGACTATCTATGGTTAAAAGAACATATGGTATGTGAACCGTTCCCAGGAATGGGTTGCTTTAATTCGTCTGATTTCTCTCAGACTGTTCAAGTACAGTTGGACAATATCCATCATATCATAGACAAATTTTCACAAATGCCTAGGGTGCCTAACTGGTTTTCTTGTGTTCACTGGAGATGGGTGGTAATTATAGATCTGCTTTGGTTATGTAACTGTATTCCTATTACGTTAATGTGTGTGCACAATTTAGTTAGTAGTTTTAAACCTATACATGCCTAAGTTACTCTACAAGAAGTTATGTCAAAGAATTGATCAATTTTCCCATGTTTTCTTCCATCTGCTACCTCTATAGCTTTTCTTCTTCCTTCCTAATTACAACCCTTAAATAGAATTTGTGCCTCATATTGAATTTACCGAGTATCATAATTCCTCCAAGTGGTAAAGATACCTCAAGACAAATGCTGGGCATAGAAGTCACATGGCATAAATCTGCAAAGAAGTAAAAAGCTAACCTTTTCAAACAATATGGCTTCTCTCTCACTTTCCAACTTTACATCTCCCTGTATGGCCTCGGAAGATGACCGGTTAGCCAGAGACGGGTAAGATTCCTCAAGGGAGGAACAACCTAAGACAGGCACAGTCGCAGGAGGGCATCAGGTGAGAAATTGGGGATCAACAGTGGTGAGGCTTAGAACCTCACCCCCCATGTTTTGAGAGAAATCTTATGCATCCGTGTATGTTTTAATGCCCTTGTCTAGCTTGGATTAGCACATAGTCTACAGGCACACACCTGATCATCTACAATTGCTCTTACAACACTAAACTATGTTTTCTACCTTTATCTTACATCTACCTACCACTTCAGCATTTTATTAAAAATAAAAATAATGATAATAATAAAGGGAGAAATGTGGGATCCACTTATAAATCAAGTATAAAAATCAAACAAATATCCATGTTTGACCTGATCTTTTATAGTTCATAATGCGTGATCAAAACCGAAAGTTTCTGTGATGACTGCCCTTGTACTGTTCACCATGTAAGAACTTATTCACTATGTAAGAATTTGTTCACCATGTAAGAACTTGTTCGTTATGCTTCAGAAGATTGGAGACTGACACGAATTAGGCTTGAGATGGATTAATGATTGTGCATTGAGCATTGACTCCCCTATACAGAATTTTATTGTTGTTAACAACCATTTGATCTATAAATATGAGAGATGCCCTCAAAAAAAAAGAAAAATACACACGGCCATTTTCAAGTAGTACTAACTTGAAAACAAATTTAAATAGGGCCTCTAAGAATGTCACGAGTTAAATTTGGAGTTGCTGAATTTGCTGAGGGGAAAAAACCAAATCCAGTGTTGTCTTTGCTTGTTGTCCTAGATTGCTTCTTTATTTCAAAACTTAAGATTGTTTGAAGAAGCAGCTTGAGTAAAGGCTCCCCAAAGCCTGAGGACTGTGTTTCTGGACTTCCCTGCTGTTCATGAGTGGATCCTTAGAGGCGCTCCTCTTCCCACCTTTCCCTTGGCCAGTAGGATGCTCACGGCCAAGTCTGCAGCCTGCTTCAGCAACAGGGCAGCAAGACTGATGGTCTGCTCCTGTGTGAACGCGCCTGACCCTGGATTTCTCGTTAACTTCTTAATTTTTCTCTACACAGTGATTTCCTCAAGTCAGCATTTCCCAAGCAGATGCTCCATGGAACACTGGCACTCTGAATCATATTGATTTTGCATTAAAAAAAAAAATGCTCTGCCAAGCATGTAAAATGCTGATTTAACCAAAATTAGCAGACTTCTCTGCAGTAGGGCCACTTGGAACCATAAATAACGATCTTTTCTGCTTGAGGGGTATTAAAAAACTGAGCTCCACAGACTTGCTTTACTTTGGAATCCTGTTTGCCAGAGGAATTCTTAGTTTCCCAAATCAAAACTACGTCCATCTGTAATTGCTCCATGGAATGAAGTTTGGAACATCTTCCTTGATCTATTAATCATATTCCCAACTCCTGTTTTGGAAAAAAGATGAAATGTAAGTAAAATTAAAAAAAAAAAACAAAGTCAAGTAAATTCTAGAAGGCTTGTTACGCTGACTTGGGTTTTCAGAGCTCATTTCAGCTGTGGAACTTTTTTTCTGGGTCTGTGAAGAAGTTATTTGATTTATTTTTCATCTCTTTATCTGCAAATGGGATCATATCATCAAGCTCTATTAATTTTGCATGGATGTTGTGAAACTAATACCAGCATTTTGATGTGCTCTTTTTGGTAACTGAAGTGTTAAATAAACCCTAGGCCTTGTTTACAAAAAAAAAAAATTGTTTGCTTTGCAGTCAGATCACAATGGTGAGCCCTTACATTGTACTTGGTGTTTTTAAGACATATTATTTCTATTTAGTAAGTGTACAGCTTTAAACTATGCATTTTATTTAACTTCAAACTTTTGAAGAAAGTCTTATCAACTTGTCATATTTAACATATTAGTTATTCCCTGTGGGTTTGTGCCATCTGCCAATTTAAACAATGTCTTTCTAAATTTAAATCTTTGGAAAGGAGAGATTAAGGAGAGAGGTTCACTAAACTGATCTCTCTTTCTTTGTGTTCTCAGAGTCTAGCGATATTTAGTGACCATGAAGTAATAATGACTAATGAGTCCTCTATCCATTCATCACTAGCCTTTCAGAAGGAGTGTTCAACTAGCTTATGGATTTACCTACCTGATTAATCATAGAGATCAAATTTTTCAAATTTCTGAAATAGGATGATCTCATCGCTAATTACTTAACAATACACTGCAACTTAATCAGCTCTGGCTTCCTTCATCCTCTCCCTATTTCTATCCCTCCCATTCTTTCTTGCCAAATAAACGATCCTAAACTCAGCTCTGATTAAAGTATTTACTAAATGATAAATTGTATCTAGCATAAAAGCCTCACTAATAATTGTTCCGGGCACACCTTGTATTTTTATTTTATCTCTTAACTGCTCCCTTCAAAACTGGCTAAAATCCTCTGAACTTTTAACGTTTTTAACTCGTCTTCAGGACTGCAACTGAATGCAAGCTACTAATCACAGAATCCCTCGACACAGCTGTCCTGGCTTTCCGCTGTTATAAATGACAAGAGCAAGGATAGTTATTGATTACTTACACTGGGGGAGCATAGTGGCAAGGACTTTATAAATAAGAAAAGTTAGGTTAATAAAGCTTAAGCTATATCCTCCTAATAGTTGCATGTAGAAAGTGGTAAAGTCAGAATTTAAACCTAGGTCTTACTCATTTCAGTTACCGTGTTTATATTTGATCTGCTGTTTCTTCTCACCTCCTACAGTAATTTGTCACGTACTTGGACTTCATCTCTTCCCAGTAGGTGATACATACATATACAACCAATTATAACTAGGTTTTTCAGAAAGTTCATGGAAAAATAGTTTCTGTCTCTTTCTCTGTTCTTGTTCTCCCCACGGCCCTCCTCCAGATCCCCTCTTCTTCTGCTCTGCTTTCTCTCCCCACTCCGCGCCCTCAGCCTCTCTCAACCTTCTTCCGCCTTCTTTCCCTCTCTCCCATCTCACAGTTCAGCCCTGGACAAAAAGTTCCTTTTTGAATTTACTCACCAAAATCAGGGAACAGCTGACCCACTTTCCCTTACTTTCCTAATATTTCCTTGAATTATTCCTTATTTCTTGACTTGATCCTGAAAATGTCATGAATTCAACCCTGGGGAGTTTCAAAGATACTACCTGCTTTACTATCAATTTTAGTTTTGAATTGATCAAACCACTCAATGTTCTTTTAGTTTTTGAAATTGTACCTTTTATCTGTCAGTTATTTAGCAATCATTTTGAAAGGGCAGATGACTAGATGCTAGTCAGAAACCATTGTGTAAATAATGTTTTATGAGCATTTTGGTGTGCTTCAAAAGTTTCCCTCAGGTATGTAGAAAAATCATCTTTTAATCATTTCTATTTCACATTAGTGTCTTGCCAAGTCTTGCTTAAAGTAAAAAGTGAGGGAACACAGAATGTTAAACATTATGTCCTTGGTATTGCATTGATAACTATGTATTATGCTAGTTTAGAATAAATTATTCATCCAGAACTTGATGTTTTTTCTATTTTTGTCATAATTATGAATTAATTACTCCAGTTTCTTTAGAGAACCATTCCTTATGTGTTTAATTTCATGTCTTATTTAAATTGAGTATCAAATCAGCAGGCATTTTTTCATTCATAATATGTTAGGAAAGATTATTAAGACATACATTATATAAATCAGGATAATTGCTAGAGTTAACTCCCATAATCTTAGGGTCCTCAATTACCTTAAATTATTTTAATTGAGTAAAATGTTTATAAATAACACTTGCCTTGCAATATTCTGGTAGAATAGAACAATTTACTGAGTAAATATGTAGAATATTTAAATTTCAGAGTCACAGTTTGACTGGAAAGAAAAACATGGATCAAAATCAGGGAAATTGTGATATTGATACAATTTTGAGTCATATTTCACTGAAACTACATAACTACAATCTATATGACCATACTTTTGAGCCATGTATTTTCTTATTTATTTCTAATATTGGCTGACTTATCATTTCTTTACTTTAGTGTACCTAATTGTGTGTGTGTGTGTGTGTGTGTATACCTTAACACTGATGTAGGACAGGGACGTGGGACAAGCACCATGATCAAATTTTCCTGCCTATGATGAAAAATGCCAAGAGGTAAACACTATAGTAAGAACAAGAGGGAACCCATCTTAAGGCTAAGGTCCACTTTAAAAACCAGAGAGGAGGTAGATTCCTAACATATTCTTTAGTAATCAGCCAAAAACCTATCTTATGGCAAGGCAAGCAGTCTTAACTAAGGTTCCCAGTGCTTGAGGGCAGCCGCTATCTTGAAGGACAGGATCATAAATCCTTTGCGTTAAGTTTATCTTACAGAATTATCTAGAGGATTGACTGTGGGTGAAGACATAGTGTCCTTCACTGGAGAGAGATGTTATGAGACACTAAGTCAAGCCTACACCCAACAACCCCCACCCCCACCCTTTGCCCCATTCTTGAAAGCCTTCAAAGACAGAATCCAAAACCTGAAGTGTGCTTTCTCTCTGAGGTTGCCCACATTCCTGTTTCCCTGAGTGTGTACTTTTTGCCTTAAGTAAAAAAATTCTCACTGCTCAGCTTACTGTGTTTTGTCTCTGTGCTGTTTCAATAGTAAGCATCTTTGTTACTCCATTATTTCATTGTTTTCTACATAGTGCAAGTCTTCACTCCCTCTATGTAACTTCAGCTTCCTCACTCTCCGCTGCCTGCAAGGCAGCGAGCCATTGCCTGCTCTTCTTGCTTTAATGAGTTCCTCTCTTACCTACACTCATCAGACCTGCTCAAGAATTCTTTCTTTTTCAGTCAAGAACACTCTTTCATTCAAGCTGGTTTCAACTAATGTGCAGGGACAGACCTCCCCAGATGCAGCTGCCAACAACAATATGAGAATATATAACTTCATATTTAGGTATATACAATAAAATGCAAAAATCTTTATGTACAACTTGATGAATTTTAACATGTGTATACATGCATACCACCATTGCCCAGATCAAAATATGAAACATTCTAATTTTTTTTCTTCACCTAATTTAGAATATATAAATTCAGAAATGTTGATTATAGTAACAAACATCACTTTAATAATTTTGGATTCCTAGCAATTTTAATTCAGAAGTTGTCTCAAACCACCTAAAAATTTCAGGGACAGTTATAAACCAATAAGAACCAGATTAGGAAAAATAAAAATAATAATTGTTATCTAGTTAAAATTCAATTTCTTTAATTTGTTGAGGTATGGTTACTCTATATAAGAATTATATCAGTAATTATAATGTGATAATACCATATTTCATGAATATAAGATTGTGATAAGATACTTTTTCCCCAAACTCGTCACTGTTGTTTCTTCTGTGTGTGTACCTTCATTCATAGGTTGAAATTAATAAAACATATTGCAACTTTTCCCCTTGTATTTTTGCTTTTATACATTTGTTCATAACTTTATAGATAATTGCATTCATAGTACTATGGATTGTTTATTATTTTTAATTATAATGTAATTTGCTTAATTATTTATTTAATAACATTTTATAGAATTATTAATTGCAACTATATTTTAATAAAAAATAAATACTTGCATCTTTGTATATAATTAAATTGTGATAATTTTGTAAATATTAAATAGGGTAATTGCTAATAGTGAAATTTCTAAGACATATAAGGTGGCACATGGAAGCATTCTGTTTCCCCAATCTGGAAGCTCCCTGAACCCCTTCCTTTTGTTCATTAATGGAGGCTTTGTTACATAAGCATCATTGATTAACTCATTGGCTTTTGGTGACTGATTCAACATCCAGCCCCTCTCCCCTTCCCATTAATTAGGGGTGGGGCTCAAAGTTCCAACCCTCCATTAGTGGTTGGTTCCCTTGGCAATGATCCTTTATCCTTAGGTGATTTGTAAAGGTCACTTTCATTAACATAAACCCAGTTGTGGTGTAAACAAGTTTGTTACAAATAGCAAGACACCTATTTCTCCTTTATGACTCTAAAACATTTTTAGGAACTGAGGACAGGACAGCAAGTATTATGACAAAGGTGTTCTCATTGCTCTTATAACTCTGGGATTATGAATGTTTTTGGGAGCTGTGAGCCAGGAACTGTGGTGAAAACCAAATACATATAGGAAATATATTTTGGTCTTCTGAATGTATCAGATAAAGTACTGGAAATACTAATATACTAATCACTAAAAAACCCTTTTGTTTCTCAGGCTTTAATATCAAATGTCCTTTAATGGACACATAGACTCCTAAACATTCCCTTATTGGACAATTTCAGGTTATACATGAACATATATTGGCTTAACACAGCGTATTTTCATTAATTTTGCCTATTTTGGAATCCTTTATAACCTAATATTTCTTTTTCCTCATGTTCTGAAATAATGCACGAGTGGCCCTTTCTTTGGAGGATAACCATTTCATTACTTATTTGTATTTATGTGTATATTTTGTATTATGTTGCAGATCAATGAGAATGTTACCTACAGCTGGCTAGTCATCAGATACGACCTACTTCACCTTCAATCTTTAATATATTCATGATTCTTAAATTTCTTGAACATTTCCAAGCTTGCTTTGACACAAACCTTTTTCAACATTTATCATATCTTCTTTATTTCTTTCTTCAGAATTCTGAGAATGTTCAGTCTTTTTGCAGTATCAACATCATGATTAGTGCCATCTTGTAGTGATTGAGACCATCCGCCGCAACTATGAATTTCACCTTCTCTGTCTCTATTTTCCTATTCTTTCTTTATGCTCAAATAAAGCAGTGAAGCTTGTTAGAACCCAGACTTTTATAATTCACCCACAGAAACAATTATGTGTGCCATGTCCAGATATTGGGGCTAAGCTTATGACTTTTATGAATTCACTTCTCTAGATACATTTATTGTTTCCAGCTTTTTTTTCTTAAGTATGGGCTACAAAAAGGCTTTTGGACTCCTGTACTTTCTTCACAGAAAGATATTTTGGCTTAATAGTGGGGAGATGATAATAGCAAAAGTGAAAAAACAACTTAAAAGTGCAAGAATGACATGCATTCCTACTAGAACACTAATGCAATAAAATCATCATTTTTCCTTCTCAGCTCAGGGGCAACTTAACATTTTGCTGGCACCTGCATATAGATTAACATGTGGGGTTTAAATCCAAAATTAAATGTGAGACAAATTTTAAAGGAATTTCATTGAATAATTAAATAATGAGTTAAATTATGAAGGGGTACATATATACATGACCTTCTCAACCTAAAATACAGCTAAATTAAATCTTTTATTGCTTATGTCTCATTTGTTCTAGCTCTTTTCCATGAATGATGGTTTTACATATGTTAGATTTCCATTCCCTGTCCTTCACATCAGTTGTTTATTCTTTTATTTTATTCATTTGTAATTAACTCTGGGATAAATTTCCTGTTAAGAGTAACACTACTGAGTGAATTTAATACATTACTGATTTTTCTTACAAATTTCATTTATATATTAACTTTTATGTCTTCATTGGTAAATTAGTTTTTGTTGCTCAAGTCATTTATCTTACAGCCTCAATTTTCTATATTATTACATCACTTTTATTTTTCCATAGATTTAAATAACTATGGAACTCACATATCTCTAGTTTCAAATTTTTTAATTGAACATATATATATATATATATATTTCACATGGTATGCTTGTAGTTTTCTAAAGAACAAGCAAAAAACAGTCCTTGAATGAATATATTTCTTAAGCATTCACCTGGGCCACATTTATAAATGCCCTGTTGGTAAAAGCAAGTCTTATGTCCAAGACTATATTGAAGGAGCAGATAAATTAATAAAGGCATTTATTTTATTTGTTTATTCATGAATGCATGCATTCATTTTGCTACCTGGAGAAAAGTGTCAGCATGTCAGTGAGTTAGGTGATCATATAGCATAGGGATTTAGATATGATGGGCACAGTATGCATGAATCAAAGAACAGAGAACATTGAGTATCCAGACATCTCAGCAGGTGCCACCTGGGGGCATGTCTATCTTTGGCAGAAAAATGCACAGACAAGTCAATGTCAGCATATCCTGGTGCCAATAACAAAATGTGAGCATAGTCTTCCCTGGAACTTAGATGCTGCCCTTCAGAGATGACCTTTTATTCTGATAATAAATTCTGGTTAAATTTGTGCAAATCATTACAGTTAATTCATAGCAGGTGTGTGTGTGTGTGTGTGTGTGTGTATGTGTGTGTGTGTGTGGATTCATTCTCACATGAAATATATTCTTGTTTGTCCTTCCAGATTTCCTTCAAAACAGAATTGGATGTGACCAATGCTGCTCAAATATAACTCAGGTTTGTATGAAAACCTCCAGGTGCTCGAGATCCAACTTTAGATACTTGTTTCTAATGAGTTAGAATTGTCACATAATTAATATTGACACACTCCAGTGCATATTTATTTGAGAACTTCACTAAGGTGTCTAGTTTAAATCAGGCATATAAGCAATACTAGAATTAGCATTGTAATTTACTTTATTGTCTTTTTAAAATCTTTATAGAAAGATAGTCTCTAAAAATGATTAAGTGTATCATTCTCTGTGCACCTAGAAACAATGTTATTAGCAGTCCTTAAAAAAAATTCACCTACTGCTTTGTTATTCTAACTTCAAGTAAAATAAAATTTAAGGACTGTTCTAACAATGTATAAATCATTAACAGAGTACATTTTGTACCTAATTACCACAAGGCTTTCATTTAAAATAAGCCATTAATTCAATACTTTCTAGTGTCTTTATATAGATAAACTATGTATAATCTCATAAGTGTGCTCATGTATTTATACACAGAAATTTATATACAGAAATAATTTCTAAAGTAATGCGATAACATTATTCAATTTTCTTAACATTTCTTCATTCTCTTGTACCACAATAGAGAGCTCCTTCATACAACTTTTCTGCGTGTATACAAATATATTAAAAAATTATATATGTGTATTAATACATATGTATAATAATTTAGGATTATTTTATTTTTTTGGATGAATTGATTTCTTTTCTTTTTTTCAAAGTGATAAGTGTCAAACAGTGTTCCGTACCTCAGAAATTTTTTGTTCTACATTACAAAAGAACATCCCTTTGAAAGAAAATGCCCAATCTCACAAACACATCTGGGGCCTACCAAGGTTGGGGGAGTCTCAGCTGGGCTAAAAGACATCATCCTCTCAGGTATCAGATGGCATCAATTGATGCCTCATTCATATTCAGACATTTATTTGTTTTAAATCAAGCTTAAATGTAACATATATAGATATTCTGATCATTAATAATTTTAATACTTCATTTCTATTCTATTTTAGTTTAATGGTGTGCATTTTATTTTAAAAGGAAAAATAATTCTTACTTTTTTCTCCAGAATGTTGGTAAATTAAGTTTTTTGCCACTGTGGGATTTAAGTCACCCTTTTCCTGGTAACTGTGCTGAGATCACGCTTAGCTTCTAAAGGGCACCCTCCTCCACGGGCAGTTCACAGTATGGATATTTGCTTTCTTCAGTCCAGTTGGAGTTTGTCTGTCTGATTCCATTTTTCCTCTAGCCAGAGAAAGTACTCTGCCTTGAAAGGACTTGTATGATTTGATAAGACCCACCTGGATAATTTTTTTCTCTCTTAACACCAACTGTGCCCTATACCATAACCTAATGATGAATGAGTAAAATACATCATATTTACAGATCTGGGCATTATGCAGGACATATACACCAGGAGGAAAGAAATCTTGAGGGACATCTAAATATTCTGCTAGACACTGACAGAATGTTAATGTAGCTATTAGAAATGTTCTTGTAAAAATTTTGTCTCCAAAACTTGCAACATTTTTAAAGAACTCTGAAAGGATATGGCCGACTGTGCAACTGAAAATTGAAAATGTTAAGTGCTAATAGGAATATGAAATGTGAAGATCTTTGCCACCTGCTCTCCATATTCATGTTTGATTCCGTGGCACATTTGTAAAAACAGTCAATATCAGATATTTTATTAAAGTACTGATGATACTTATTTCAATAATAGGTGCTCATTTGTGCCATAAATATTGTATTGCATGGGTGATTCAGATTAAATCAATCTTTGTCACTTAAAGTCTTTCTCAATTTCATCTCTTACTAAAAGCTGTCAGCATTAGCATCTCTGTAAGACACACAAATTCTGGAATATATCTATTGCATTGCATTTCTTACAGACTAGCCTGTTCTTTCATGAACCCAGTATTATCTTGCAACACCTTCCCAAACATATCCAGTAAAAATTAATACACACTTATGAACATTTTTTTCCCAAGATCACCCCCTGTAGTTAGAAAATCCATAGGATTTTGATTAACATGTCAAGATAATGAAGGCAGACAGGTAACCAAATATTATGGCCTAACATAAATGAATATGGATATATTTCTTACTTCCTATATCATTTTCTCATCACCTATAAACTGATTGCTAAGTCAATACCACATATATCATATTTTTTATTTTTTCACAACCATTGTTTGCAGTGCACTCTACCCTCATTTTACATTTTCACTGTCACTGAGATCATGTTTCCCACACAGAACCTAGGCTGCTAAAGGTTTTACTACCTTGTGTAGTACAGTCTGGAACATGTGACCTTCCAGGATGCTACAGAAGAAACAAGGATGAAGGGAGGAGGCACACAGGCTTCTTAAGGCCCTGATCTAATTAAGAGTCTAGAATATGGCATAAACCTCACAAAGCCCTAAACGGGTCTACAGATTGCAAAAATAACAAAAATTTAAAACTATTCAAAGCAGAAAAAAATAAAGACTTCCGATAAAATCATAATCAAAGATGAGCTATTGAGGTGTTCATTCTTTGATTCAGTCAATGATACACCCAAGTCTCATGGTGTTTTCTGAAGGGATGACTGTGAGGTTTTAGATTCTTCTATTTCTGGGTGAATCCATAAATGTATTTATTTTTGAGGATACAAAATGTATTTATTTTTGTATACACAAAATGTATTTATTTTTGTGTCACCCTTCTTGATCAAGGAGACTAATCTATGGAAATACCCCCAAATAATATCTTAAATTTTATAGTGGTGGAAAAAAATGAGAGATTATGTCTTTATTTAATTATCTATACTGCAGGTTCTGATTTAGGACATTGATAGTCAAAACTTTTAAATTCATGGTTTTTGTACCATGTGTTCCTCAAGTCACCTTCATCACAATCCTATGGAATTATGTATTACAAATGCAAATTCTTTGGCACTTCCCCAATAATAATGAATTGAATTGGTTGAGAAGGACCTCTGGGACACTGCATTTAAAAGTATTAGCATGTATTATTCAATATGCAATTTTCAGGACAACTGTTCTGAACTGTTCTGATGTTATTGGATCAAGCCTATGTAAGCTGTGATTAGAGCTTGTAGTAGCATATATTGTTACAACCATTTTGAAAATTTGTTTAGCATTATATATTAAAGAGGAATATACATATAACCTATTACATAGGTAATCTACTAGACATACACACAACAGAAATGCAAACACATATTTAACAGTATATAAGCACAAAACTTTCACATTATGTATAGTGTGGAGACTGTAAGACTGTAAATGACATGCTTTTCCATCAGCAGAAGACAAATTAAGTAATTATGCTGTACAGATTAATGGAATATTCCAGAGGAATGAAAAGGACCAAAGTACAGATATGGGATCCTCAGGACTATATTTTTAAAATATAATTTGACACATAGCATAAATAAAAATTGTATCAATCTCATTTATGTAATGTTCAAGAGCAAGCAGACATAATCTATGGCCCCATAACTCCAAATAGTCCTTACCTTTGGAGAGAAGCAGTTGGTTGATGAAGGGAAGGCATGAGGATAGCTGTTTCTAAGATTATATTTCTTGATATTGGTTGTGGTTCATGTCCTGAAAGTTCATTGAGTTGTATGCTTTTATTTATACAATTTCTTTTTCAGTATGAATTTTATCAATATAATTATAACAAAAGAATATAAAATAGGAGAGGATCAAGGGAAGATGGGGGTGTGAGTAGTTCAGAGGAAATCTCCTCCCCAAAACATATATATTTATGAAAATACAATAAATACAACTATTCCTAAAAGAGACACCAGTGGATGCAGTACAACAGCCAGGATACATTTACATCTGCGAGAACTCAGCATCACACGAAGGGGGTAAGATACAAGCCATGGCCAGGTGGGACCCGAACGCTGCCCCACCCCAAAACCTGGCAGGAAGAAAGGAGTTGGAACGGAGATGAAGTGAAAGCCCAGGACTGCTCAACAACCAGCTCTAGAAATCCTCACCCAGAACACAGACATAAGGTGCACAGGGTGCTGGATATTAGAGAAATGGAAAAGCAAAACCTGTGGGTGGATCCCCACAACTGGCACCCCTGAGACAAAAGAAAAGCAAGTGCTTTCTGCAAGTCTTAAAGAGACAGGGACCCCATAGCTGGACGAAGTTGTCCCAGCAGCTGGGATTACCGGGGACACTTAGGCACCCTAAACAGAGGCAGTGCAACTCTGAAGCCCCTCACAGGACTAGGCAGCCTGCCAGTCATTCCTACAAATGGTGCAACACCAACACACGGGCCCAGTAGCAGGAGAGTGGGAGCACGTGCCGGGGGCGGAAGCGCTGGAAGAAACCGAGAGCAGATCTGTGCTAGCCCACAGCAGCATGACTGAACAGCCTGGGCGCGGCTCGCACGCACCTGTGGCAGTGAAGCCAGAGCCCGGTAGAAGCCTGCATGGAAGAGCCCCGCGTGCACGGGCAGTGGAGCCAGAGGGAGCAGGCGCGCTCCCAGGAGTCGACCAGAATCCCAGCCCAATGCAAAGCCACTGAGTCCAGACCCAAAGGCCACTGCTGCCACACAGCTGCCCAGCAGGGTCGCCGCTAGCATGGAGGAGCGCACCTGGTGTCCCTGCCACTACCCGCAGGGCTCCATGCTGCTCTGACAGACACCCCGCCCACAGCAGCTTAGGAGATTAACCTGGTGGCTGCTCCAGGAGTGCAGGTAGCTGTCACAGGCAGCAGAGAAGGGCAAGGCATCCAGCAAGCAGGAAAGGACTTTCTTCTCCCAGCTGACACACCCACGACCTGCCTACAGCCACTGCTATCACCATGAAAAGGCAAAAATATCTGGTCCAGTCCAAGATAGTTACACCTGAGAAAGGATCTGCAGAGGCAGACTTAACCAGTCTCCCTGAAAAAGAATTCAAAATAAAAATCATAAACATGCTGGCAGAGCTGCAGAGAAATATGCAAGAGCTAAGGGATGAAGTCTGGAGGGAGATTACAGACATCTGGATGGAGATCACAGATGTCCAGAGGGAGATTACAGAAGTGAAACAAACTCTGGAAGGATTTATAAGCAGAATGGATAAGATGCAAGAGGCCATTGATGGAATAGAAACCAGAGAACAGGAATGCAGAGAAGCTGATGCAGAGAGAGGTAAAAGGATCTCCAGGAATGAAAGAATTTTAAGAGAACTGTGTGAACCATCGAAACGGAAAAATATCCGCATTATAGAGATACCAGAAGAAGAAGAGAGAGAAAAAGGGATAGAAACTGTCTTTGAAGAAATAATTGCTGAAAACTTCCCCAAACTGGGGGAGGAAATAGTGCTCAGACTACAGAGGCACACAGAACTCCTGAGAGATGGGATTCAAAGAAGTCAACACCAAGATACATAATAATTAAAATGGCAAAGATCAAGGACAGGGACAGAGTATTAAAGGCAGCCAGAGAGAGTAAAAAGGTCACCTACAAAGGAGTACCCATCACGCTACCATGAGACTTCTCAACAGAAACCTTATAGGCCAGAAGAGAATGGCATGATATATTTAATGCAATGAAACAGAGGGCCTTGAAACAAGGATACTGTATCCAGCGTGATTATCATTTAAATATGAAGGAGGGATTAAACAATTCTCAGACAAGCAAAAGTTGAGGGAATTTGCCTCCCACAAACCACCTCTACAGGGTATCTTAGAGGGACTGCTCTAGATGGGAGCACTACTAAAAAGAGCACAGAACAAAACACCCAACATATGAAGAATGGAGGAGGAGGAAAAAGAAGGGAAAGAAATAATCATCAGACTGTGTTTATAACAGCTCAGTAAGCAAGTGAGGTCAGACAGTAAGGTAGTAAACAAGCTAACCTTGAACCTTTGGTAACCACAAATCTAAAGCCTGCAATGGCAATAAGTACATACCTTTCAATAATCACCCTAAATGTAAATGGACTGAATGCACCAATCAAAAGACACAGAGTAATAGAATGGATAAAAAAGAAGGACCCATCTATATACTGCTTACAAGAGACTCACCTCAAACCTAAAGACATGAACAGATTAAAAGTCAAGGGCTGGAGAAAGATATTTCATGCAAACAACAGAGAGAAAAAAGCAGGTGTTGCAATACTACTATCAGACAAAACAGACTTCAAAATAAAGAAAGTAACGAGATAAATAAGGACATTACATAATGATAAAGGGCTCAGTCCAGCAAGAGGATATAACCATTATAAACATATATTCACCCAATACAGGAGCACCAATATATGTGAAACAAATACTAACAGAATTAAAGGAGGAACACCACTCACCCCAAAGGACAGATCCAGCAGACAGAAAATAAGTAAGGACACAGAGGCACTGAACAACATGCTAGAACAGATGAACCTAATAGACATCTATAGAACTCTACATCCAAAAGCAACAGGATATACATTCTTCTCAAGTGCACATGGAACATTCTCCAGAATAGACCACATACTAGGCCACAAAAAGAGCCTCAGTAAATTCCAAAAGATTGAAATCCTACCAACCAACTTTTCATACCACAAAGGCATAAAACTAGAAATAAATTGTACAAAGAAAGCAAAAAGGCACACAAACACATGGAGGCTTAACAACACACTCCTAAATAATCAATGGATCAATGACCAAATTAAAATGGAGATCCAGCAATATATGGAAACAAATGACAACAACAACACAAAGCCCCAACTACTGTGGGACGCAGCAAAAGCAGTCTTAAGAGGAAAGTATATAGCAATCCAGGCATATTTAAAGAAGGAAGAACAATCCCAAATGAATAGTCTAATGTCACAATTATTGAAATTGGAAAAAGAAGAACAAATGAGGCCTAAGGTCAGCAGACAGAGGGACATAATAAAGATCAGAGAAGAAATAAATTAAATAGAGAAGAATAAAACAATAGAAAAAATCAATGAAACCGAGAGCTGGTTCTTTGATAATATAAACAAAATAGATAAGCCTCTAGCCAGACTTATTAAGAGGAAAAGAGAGTCAACACACATCAACAGAATTAGACACGAGAAAGGAAAAATCACGACGGACCTCTCAGAAATACAAAGAATTATTATAGAATACTATGAAAACCTATATGCTAACAAGCTGGAAAACCTAGGAGAAATGGACAACTTCTTAGAAAAATACAAGCTTCCAAGACTGACCCAGAAAGAAACAGAAAATATAAACAGATCAATTACCAGCAACAAAATTGAATTGGTAATCAAAAAACTACCAAAGAACAAAACCCCCGGGCCAGATGGATTTACCTCGGAATTTTATCAGACATACAGAGAAGACATAACACCCATTCTCCTTAAAGATTTCCAAAAAATAGAAGAGGAGGGAATACTCCCAAACTCATTCTATGAAGCCAACATCACCCTAATACCAAAACCAGGCAAAGACCCCACCAAAAAAGAAAACTACAGACCAATATCCTTGATGAATGTAGATGCAAAAATACTCAACAAAATATTAGCAAACCGAATTCAAAAATATATCAAGAGGATCATATACCATGACCAAGTGGGATTCATCCCAGGGATGCAAGGATGGTACAACATTCGGAAATCCATCAACATCATCCACCACATCAACAAAAAGAAGGACCAAAACCACATGATCATCTCCATAGATGCTGAAAAAGCATTCGACAAAATTCAACATCCATTCATGATAAAAACTTTCAACAAAATGGGCACAGAGGGCAAGTATCTCAACATAATAAAGGCCATATGATAAACCCACAGCCAACATCATACTGAACGGCGAGAGGCTGAAAGCTTTTCCTCTGTGATCGGGAACAAGACAGGGATGCCCACACTCCCCACTATTATTTAACATAGTACTGGACGTCCTAGCTACGGCAATCGGACAAACTAAAAATACAAGGAATCCAGATTGGTAAAGAAGAAGTTAAACTGTCACTATTTGCAGATGACATGATATTGTATACAAAAGAAACCCTAAAGACTCCACTGCAAAACTACTAGAACTAATATAGGAATTCAGCAAAGTTGCAGGAGACAAAATTAACACACAGAAATCTGTAGCTTTCCTATACACTAACAATGAACCAATAGAAAGAGAAATCAGGAAAACAATTCCATTCACAATTGCATCAAATAGAATAAAATACCTAGGAATAAACCTAACCAAGGAAGTGAAAGACCTATACCCTGAAAACTACAAGTCACTCTTAAGAGAAATTAAAGGGGACACTAACAAATGGAAACTCATCCCATGCTCCTGGCTAGGAAGAATTAATATCGTCAAAATGGCCATGCTGCCCAAAGCAATATACAGATTCAATGCAATCCCTATCAAATTACCAGCAGCATTCTTCAATGAACTGGACAAAAATTCATATGGAACCGTCAAAACCCTGAATAGCCAATGCAATCCTGAGAAGGAAGAATGAAGTGGGGGTGATCTCACTCCCCAACTTCAAGCTCTACTACAAAACCACAGTAATCAAGACAATTTGGTACTGGCACAAGAACAGAGCCACAGACCAGTGGAACAGTATAGAGACTCCAGACATTAACCCAAACATATATGGCCAATTAATATTTGATAAAGGGGCCATGGACATACAATGGGGAAATAACAGTCTCTTCAACAGATGATGCTGTCAAAACTGGACAGCTACATGTAAGAGAATGAAACTGGATCACTGTCTAACCCGATACACAAAAGTAAACTGCAAATGGATCATAGACCTGAATGTAAGTCATGAAACCATAAAACTCTTAGGAAAAAACATAGGCAAAAATCTGATGGACATAAACATGAGTGACTTCTTCATGAACATATCTCCCCGGGCAAGGGAAACAAAGGCAAAAGTGAACAAGTGGGACTATATCAAGCTGAAAAGTTTCTGTACAGCAAAGGACACCATCAATAGAACAAAAAGGTATCCTACAGTATGGGAGAACATATTCATAAATGTCAGATCCAATAAAGGATTGACATCCTAAAGATATAAAGAGCTCACATGCCTCAACAAACAAAAAGCAAATAATCCAATTAAAAAATGGGCAGAGTAACTGAATAGACAGTTCTCTAAAGAAGAAATCCAGATGGTCAACAGACACATGAAAAGATGCTCCATATTGCTAATCATCAGAGAAATGCAAATTAAAACTACAATGAGACATCACCTCACACCAGTAAGGATCGCTATCATTGAAAAGAGAAACAACAACAAATGTTGGTGAGGTTGTGGAGAAAGGGGAACACTCCTACACTGCTGGTGGGAATGTAAACTAGTTCAACCATTGTGGAAAGCAGTATGGAGGTTCCTCAAAAAACTCAAAACAGAAATACCATTTGACCCAGGAATTCCACTGCTAGGAATTTACCCTAAGAATGCAGCACTCCAGTTTGAAAAAGACAGATGCACCCCTATGTATCGCTGCACTGTTTACAATAGCCAAGATATGGAAGCAACCTAAATGTCCATCAGTAGATGAATGGATAAAGAAAAAGTGGTACATATGCACAGTGGAATATTACGCAGCCATAAGAAAAAAAACAGATCCTAGCATTCGCAACATTGGTGAAGCTAGAGGGTGTTATGCTCAGTGAAATAAACCAAGTGGAGAAGGACAAGTACCAAATGATTTCACTCATATGTGGAGTATAAGAACAAAGGAAAACTGAAGTAACAGAACAGCAGCAGAATCACAGAACCCAAGAATGGACTAATAGTTACCAAAGGGAAAGGGACTGGGGACGATGGGTGGGAAGGGAGGGATAAGGGCGGGAAAAAGAAAGAGGGCATTACGATTAGCATGTATAGTGCGTGGGGGGCACAGGGAGGGCTGCGCAACACAGAGAAGACAAGTAGTGATTTTACCGCATCTACACAGATGGACAGTGACTGTGAAGGGGTATATGGGGGGAACTTGGTGAAGGGGGGACCCTAGTAAACATAATGTTCTTTCTGTAATTATAGATTAATGATACCAAAATTAAAAATAAAAAAAAGAATATAAAATAAAGTCAAGACTTGAAATTACAATGTCTGCTTAAATCTCTTGACTTTCCCAGTCTGAGATTAAAGTTTATTATAAAAATCACAATTTTTATGAAATTTAAGCAAGTTGGTAATCTACCTTGCTTCAGTTTCTTAGCTATAAAATGAGATTTATAATCCCTAATTTACAGAGACAGTAAAATATAATATTAAATTATGTAATCTATGAGACATAGATTTTGTTCCCAATCATCAGAGCAAAATTACTGTAACACATTTAGTTGCAAATAGATGAGTCTTGAAGGGTATATTATGTACCTAACCTATTATTATCTGCTTTTATGGGAGCCCCAAACTCTTCATTGCCAGGACCCCATCTGGGCATTACTCCCAACATCAAGATATAATTCTTGTAGTAGATGAAATTCAAGGCTACTAATTGGGTCAATAAGCCATGAGGTTTGAACTTCAGGTGTGATATTTATGAGTGCCTATTGAAGTACACTTTTTTACTCCCTTGTTCCCAAATGGATATACTGTTAAAAAGGTTCATGAGTAGTATTTCTTGGATGCTCTCCTTTTAGAAAGGCCTGCAGTGAAGAGACTGCGTCAGCCATACCCTGAGTTGAAGGTAAATCTACAACTCTTGTGATTTCATTTAGAGCTGTCAGTGGGCACATCTTCCAGTGCAACTAATATTTCAGTACTATCATACTGATGCGGTGTTACTGGTGAAAGGAGAAGAAACTGCTAAGTTTCATGAGCCTAAGCAAAAAGAAACCTTCAACTCCACTCGATCTGGCACACCACAAATTTAAAGCCTATTTTAGGAGCAAAGTAAAAAAGATATTGCTTTGATGTTCTTAATCTGTGAATGCATATATTTGGAGACCTGAACTCATGGGTAGGCTTTTGTGGGGCAAAATTTTGGTTTATGATTATGACTGTGGTCAAATCCACTAACCCTATGAAAACTTATGGTGCTGTACAATTATCTAGTTTAGATTGACATTCACACATTTTTATATATTTTAATAATATGATCAAACAGAATAACAACACATATTTACAAATTGTATATAATTATATTTTGGTGTATTCATTTTCAAATTGTTCTTCTAAGATCCTGAATTACTAAACAGTATGTCCTAAATGAGATGGGAATTAGCAAGATTCCAGCTAAAGGTTCCATCCAATAAATGGAACCACATTTTATAATTTTATGTACTGTACTTCTACAGAAGCTTCTGTTTGAAGAAAATATGATAGTAACATAAAAAATTAAAGTACTATTTTGGAATATTTTAAAAATAGAACACCAATATCACTTAATTAATTTTCATGCTTTGGACTTCAGTAAATTACATATAAACCAGAAAATTACTGTAACACATTTAGTTGCAAATAGATGAGTCTTGAAGGGTATATTATGTACCTAACCTATTGATATTCTGATTTTAACACCCTATGTAGTGATTCATTAGAATATTTTTCATAATTCATCAAGAACAGAAGAAAAATGCTGTGGATGAAGGTATGTGTTGAGAGCTTGATGGTTCATAAATTTGAAGTTGAAGGATCTAGGCTCATTAATTTGTACACAGATTATAATTACATTTAATATTGTCAGAGGAGGTTCAGATCAAGAAACTAAGGCAATCTTTGATCTACTAGATTACAAAGTCTGCATTTCAAAAAAAATCTCACTTCTCATTTGTGCTGTCCATCTTCTTCTCTCTACATGTTCATCCCCTTGAGAGACTTTATCTTTTCAGAAGAATTAATATCACCTAATGTTGGCCATTTGCTTGTATTCTAAACTTTCATTAATTTTTTTTAATTTAGTTGTAGGAAAATACGGAATGGAAGGGATCAAGGAGGGAATATTTTATAACTGCCAGTATTTTTTTAAGGTCAGAATATAAAAATACTTATTACACAATATAAAAATACAACAGATATTAATTTAAAAGAATGCTATATATATTGTATATCATCTAAAGTATTATCCCAAACCAACTAGTAAATAGAAAACTGTTGTCTCCTTATTTAAAAAATGGAAAATTTGCCTGTGCCAATGGGCTTTTATTTAAAAGTAGAGTCATTTCCTGGGCTCACAACTACACTATCTTGACATGATATTATAGTATCTCAATATTAAACAATAATAGTACTTTAACAATATATTCTTACTTATGATGCTGAGCAACTCAATGATAAATTTTGTTCCCAATCATCAGAGCATGATTTTCACTTTTTCCCAAATCGACTTGCAGGATTTATTGTTTTATTCAGCAAATATGGACTAAAGACTTACAGGTTTCAGATACAAGATAGAACAGTGAACAAAAAGAGATATATATCACTATGAAAGAAGAACCTAGGCAGTATGAAGTCTAATAAGCATGAATGATAACATAACAATACGTGGTCTTGGCAAATGCAAGGAATATTTGGAGTACGATTATAAACACTATAGGGACCAAGGGCAGGCCACCCCACCAAGATGTGCCACTTTGGCATGCAGGTTATTTTGACCAAAACCAGGGAAGCTTTTTGCCTCCTACATATCCCCTCCACCCCACAATCCCCTGCACCACCACAAATTGCATAAAAAGAATTTATATGGAGGAAATGCTTCAGGAGGAGAGCTATCACCAGAGATGCTGTATTAGAATGTAAATCGGGGATGACAGGAAGGATATGGCTAAATCTGTTAACATTTCTCTCTGTGCCCCATTGTTTCTGTTTCCATCACGTATTCTTTTTACCAAACTTTTATTGTTCTTATATTCCTTTGAACTACTTCCCCTTTCCTTTGAAGTCTTAGTCCCCTACCCACTTTTCCTTGCTCAGGATGATAAATATACCTTATTCTCCCTGTCTTTGTAATCCGTGTCTATGGCACCACGTATGAATGTAATTAAGTTTTGTTTTTTTTTTTCTCCTGTTAATTTGCCTCATGTCAGTTTGATTATTAGATCAGTTAGAAGAATCTTGAGGCGTAGAGGAAATTTCTTCCTCCTGAACACACTCAAAACTTTAAATTCAGTGCTTAGTCTAAGAGATCAGCTCATACTTTTCCCCATGTCATTTGACAATATTTACATTCAGTATTTAATTTCCTTACTGAATTTATATATGAGAAAAGGTAGAACTTGGTGCGAGTATAAATTAAATGGTCACTGACAAGCCAGAAAGTGATTCAAAGCAACAGAATAGATACCACAGAGAACAAATTGAAGGTAAAAGTACAGATTTGCAAGCATACACAGTTATATATGATCAAGGACATAATGAAGATGTTCATTAATGGAGGCATGATTTTAGAGGAAAATACAATGTGTAACATAAATTTATGTTCATGGCACTTCCTCCTATATATCTTCATGTATAAAATATTGTAATACTTCTTGATATGCTCTAAATTTATAAAATCAGGCTCTTCATTCCATTTATAATTTGCTAATAACTTATGCATATGTCATAGTATTATATGTATGTTACTATGTATATGAGTGACAATTCAGAAACAATGCAAATGTGTAACAAAAGTGAAACACTTAAATCAATGTTTCTGTATCAGAGTATTTGCTATTATTTAATAATTAAAGCTCATCACTTTAAAATTATGTAATAAAGAAATATGAATATTTTATACCATATTTATCATATGAAATTACATTTTTTATGAGGACTGAGAAAGAATGTTATAAATAAAATGGTTACTAAAAACTAGAAAAATTTAAAAGCTACGTATTTATGGAAGAACTGATTTTTCTTCTAATCATTGTCATGTAATCTATTTTGTCATGTGATCTATGTAATATATATCTCATAATTAGAAAATCTGTTAAAGAAACACCTATATATAATGAACACACTATTGAGTGATAACTGTTTCTAGAACTGTATTAAATATTGACATGAGCTGTTATTCTACAGTTACATAAATAGTACACTTCAGTATACACATACATATATATATATATATATATATGTAGTGCTACTCTAAGTTAAATGTAAAAAGGAAATTGTGTGACTAATCTTGGTTGGAATTTGAGTAAATGCATTTGAGAAGGTGAAATTTAAACTGGATTTTCTGAAGAGTAGGGGCTTTCTAGGTAGGGATTTAATTAGGTTACAAACTTGCATCTAGGTAAATCAGAGAAATTGCACAACGTGAAGGCACGGAAGAGTGGTCAGGAGGTATGACAGGCAGTAAATACATAAAGTGATCGATTAAGCATGAATAGTAGGTGACAGCAGAATGGTAACTGTTCATCTAATGTTTAATTTCTTTCTATGATAAGACAATACATTTGGACATTTTAGGTTATAAAGAATCAATCATGCTTGCTTTGTAAGGGATGACATGGAGGGAACTATTTTTATTTAGTAAACATGACTATGGTAGCAAATTGAATGCAAAATAGAAGAGATGCAGAAGGAAAAGTGGCTTGGAAGTTACTGTGATGTGTCTAAACAAACATGATCATAGACCTAATACAATGGAGTGGGACTCTGCACACACTTGGCAGTAATAGTAAAATAAAGGTGCAGGTTCCAAGTAAGGGGGAAACTAACAATAAGTATATATTTGTTTAATTTTGAGGTTGATGACAGTATGTTTATAAAAAGCAGAGGTGTAGAAAATTGAAGAAGCAGTAGTAAATGATGAGTTTAATTTTAACTCATCAACATATCAAAAAAATTATTAAGCATTATAAATAAAAACTGAGTCCTTGCTTATGTAAGGAAAGACTTTATTCTAAAGGGCTATTGAATGCTCTGGCCAACAGCAAAAAGGCTTTCTTTTATACGGAGTAGTAGATGAGGCTAGAAAGAAGCAAAAGGGGTTCAATGGGATGACAGGGTGGAGAGTTATAAGTTTTTTCTTTTAGGCCCACCAGTTCCAGAAGGGGCTTTTAAAGAGGGACTGTGTGCTGGTTTAGGCTGAGGGTGGGTCAAAATTCAGGAGCCTGGGCAAGAGAGAAATTAAGCAGTTTTGTTAGTCAGTGTTTTGTTCAGATTGGTCAATGGGCACAAGAAGTTCAGCTAATCATTTACGAGAAAAAAAATGGGAATTTGGAGGGTCTGTGCCTGACCCTGGAATAGGTAAACAAAGGGGAGCTCCTCAGGGGTCTCTTCCAAATCCTAAAGTGAAGAATGGTTGTTCACAGTAAGCAGTTTCCAGAGCACAGAGGGTGAGGGGATTTCTTTAACTGATGCTCTTTTCTAGAATCACAGGGTTCAGGTAAAGTTGAGTAATGTCAGCAACTACTATGATATAGTCCTAAATGTCAAAATAAAGAAAGAAAGTAAAGCTACCCTTGGAAACAGTCTACCAAGGAAGGGAAATATGTTAATAACTCATAATTAAGTAAATGTCATAACACAAGTATGAAAAAGGTAAAACATGATTATGTAAAGAGATGGACATATTTTCACTTGCACTATTAATGACTTTTTAAGAGTTAACAATGGAGTGGAACTATAAAAAATGTATAGCTCATGAGACAGTCAAAGAGCAGAAACCAGGCAATATAAAAAGTTTGTGTATAGAAGATGGACAGGGCTAACTTTAGCATGCTAAGGTCATAAGTGCATACAGAGAAAACTAACAGACATGGTTAAGAAAATAGGAAAGCCAGATCAAGATCTTGTCAAGTGATCTGAATATATTCCTACCAGCTGTGGTGAAACATCTTGTGTGTCCATCTGGAAATCTCTCAACTGAGTCACTTTGCTACTTACAAACTTGGATGCCATTTCACACATCCTTTTCCTTGTTAGTCTGAGAAAGGGAGGGCCTTTTTGCTCTTCATGCATAATACTAAAATGGAACTCGGTAAAACAAATTTTCAGGAGACTTGGGTAACATTGGTAAAATACAGCACTTTTACCTTGATTTCACTTAACTCCAGATTCCTAAAGGAATATTTATGTTTCAAATAAATTTCCATAAAGAGTGCAACAAGGTTCTAGCCACTAGAGTAAGCTAATGATTCATTCTTTTATGTTTTCCATAGATAGGTGAGGTCACTTCATTTCTAAGGAGAAATATTGGTGAGGTTTCAGGAAACTTAATTTGTCAAAGTACTAGTAAAATCTCAGTGCCAAAATAAAAATTTGTGTGCTTCTGTGTTTTTCCCATAGGTAAGATCAACATTTCAGCAGTCTTTGTATCTTTTGAGCATTCTATCTCACCAAAAAAAGATTTAAGATGGCCTTGCTTGCAAATTCTACTTATCTACCCCATAACTATTTTTCTCTTTCTATCATTAGCAGTTACTTAAACCCTCTTCCAATTGCTCTCTCTTAACACCTCTGCCCTATTTTGGTTTTCTAATACTCTAACATTTCTGGTTGGGAGGACTTTTTTCCTTCTTAGTAGTGCTGTTTATGGGATAACAATGGTTCTTAAACTTTAATGTAAGAATCTGCTAGAGATCTAATTTAAATGGAAATCCTTATACCTATCAACAAAGATTTTGAATCAACAAATTAGTAGTCTTAGGCCAAAGAATGTCTGTATTTGATAGTCATTGCATAATTTGAACACAATGATTTCCACGGCATATTTAGAGAATCATTATATGATGGGACAGAAATAGGCTGAAAATCAGCCTAATTAATTCTAGATATTTCATTATTAGAATTTACGGTTAAAAACTTAACAGGTAATAGAGTTTGATATTTCTTATTTTGTTTGTATGTTCTGAACATGGTGTCTTTGTGGGGTGTCATGTTTTAGGGAAGAATTTGAGGAATTGCGTTTTCCTAGTCCAATACCATCATAAAGTTGTCAAACCATCAATATCTATAGGACTGGGTTATTTTTGACCTGGTTGTTTCTTTTTTCACTAGCTGAAGTCAGGAAATTGACATTTTGGAGTTAAAGGCCCATCTGGAATGGACCCTGCATGATCACATCCTTTATAGAAATGACATTAGTACTGATATTGAACATTTCATGTTTAGCAATTTGACATCAAATCAGTTTTTCAAAGGGAAAAATGACCTATTTAAGACTTAAAATTTAATAGTGTATTTTCCTTATTTGTTTATCTCTAGTTTTGTTTTTACTTTTCTTTCCTTTTCCCCCTTTATCACCAGAGACTACTACAGTGATTATCACTGCATAGGTGTTTCACAAACATTTGTGAATGACAAATAATTTCATGTTTGCTAATTTAAACCAATTAGTAAATGACACAATATCATGTTTCTTGTACTTAACTGAATTAGATTGACTAACTAAAGAGGGATGATACTAACACTACCTTTCATGGTCTATGACTGTACTAGGTTGAATATTGAATATTGTCTCACAAAAATTCATGTCCATTAGAGCCTGTGAATGAGATGTTGTTTATAAATATGGTCCCTGTAGATGCAAGCAAGTTATTATGTCATACCCAGTAAGGGTGGAGGTTAAATCCAATGTGAGTGGTTTCCTTATATAAAGAGGGAAATTTGGACATACACATTGTGGGTAAAATTGCAGTATTTCCAGATTCTCTTGCCTGGTCTTAGTGCATCTCTATATCAATAGATGTATCCAAGGGGTGGAGAGAAGTGGTCTATCTCCATATCAATAGGTGATTACAAGGGGGAGCAAAGACATATTTGGTCCTGAGAGGTTGGGTGGGGTCCCTTTTTACAGCCTGAGTTGTGAGAGACATGCATGAGCAGAAGTGGACAACTGCTTGTAGGCAATAAATGGTTTCTCCCACTTTATTTCTCCCTTTGACAGATTTCGGTTTCAAAAGTAATTTGCCCCTGGATGGGAAAATATTTTCACACACACAAACGGAAGATGACCATGTAAAGATGGAGGTGGAAACTGGAATGATAAAACTACAAGCCAATACCCAAGGACTCTTGGTAGCCCCCAGAAGCTAAGCAAGAAGCAGGGAATATTATTCCCTGGTTTATCAGGGGGAGTATGACCTTTGCTAATAACTTAATTTTGTACTTTAAGCTTCTACAACTGTGACAAAATAAATTCCTGTTGTTATAAGCTACCCAGTTTGTAATTACTTTGTTACCACAGACCTAGGAAACTAATGCAATGACCAGCAATTTTAGAAAGTGTACATAAGATAATGATTACATTCTTAATTCAGTTTTCCCCTTATTTGTTTTGTTATAAATATGAATTTTAAATATCTCAGTCTTCACCTGTGCGTTGTAAAATCTTTTTCACATATATTATCCATACATATTATTATGCTTATACTGGTATACGATTATAGAAATTTTATTTTCACTTTACATATAAAATATTTTATTAATAGTTGAAGAAATAACATCTGAAATGCATATTAAGTTTTCCACTGGAAAACTTTAATTAAAAAAAAATTAAAATTGGAAGATGGCGGAGTGAGTAGAGCAGCAGAAATCTCCTCCCAAAACCACATTTATCTATGAAAATGTAACAAAGACAACTATTCCTAGAATAAAGACCAGAGGACACAGGACAACATCCAGACCACATCCACACCTGCAAGAACCCAGCACCTTGCGAAGGGGGTAAGATACAAGCCCCGGCCCAGCAGGACCCGAGTGCCCCTCACCCCAGCTCTCAGCAGGAGGAGAGGAGTCAGAGCAGGGAGGGAGCGGGAGCCCAGGACTGCTGAACACCAAGCCCCAGCCATCTGGAGCAGAGCGCAGACACAGTGCATGCTTGGGGTCCTGGACACTAGGGAAACAAGGTGGCAGGACCAGTGAGCAGGTGCCTGAGGCTGACACTGGAGAACAAAGAAACAGGAGCGGCCATTCTTTTTTTTTTTTTTTTTGGTGAGTGCTTTTTGAAGTCGTAAAGGGACAGGAACCCCAATACTAGAGAAACAGGGCACCAAGACCAGTGAGTGGGTGCCTGAGACCGGCACCTGAGGACAAAGAAAATCGTGCATTTTTCCTTTTTTTTAAAAATTAGTTATTGAATTATTTTTTGTTGTTGTAGTGGCTGTTGTTGTTTTGGTTTGGAAAGTGCTTTTTGGAAGTCTTAAAGGGGTAGTGCAGGACACTTACTCCAGAGGCAGGGAATCTGGGGATCTCTGGGCAATCCAACCCCCTGGGCAGCAGGGAGCATGGAGGCCCCTTATGGACATAAATAGCCTCCTGGCGCTCCCACCCCCAACGGGGCCCCACCATTTTGGAGCAGCAGCCGGAGCCAGGCCATGCCCACAGCTACAGCAGAGATAAACTCCATAGCACCAGGGCAGAAAGCAGAAGCGCTGTCTGCGCACAGCTGCCCAGCACAAGCCACTAGAGGTTGCTATTCTCCCAGGAGAGGAAGGCCACAAACCAACAAGAAGGAAAGCTCTTCCAGCCGTCACTCGTACCAGCTCTGCAAACTATCTCTATCACCATGACAAGGCAAAACTACAGGCAGACAAAGATCACAGAGTCAACACCTGAGAAGGAGACAGACCTAACCAGTCTTCCTGAAAAAGAATTCAAAATAAAAATCATGAACATGCTGACGGAGATGCAGACAAAAATGCAAGAGCAATGGGATGAAGTCTGGAGGGAGATCACAGATGTCAGGAAGGAGATCACAGAAGTGAAACAAACCCTGGAAGGATTTATAAGCAGAATGGATAAGATGCAAGAGGCCATTGAAGGAATAGAAACCAGAGAACAGGAATGTATAGAAGCTGACATAGAGAGAGATAAAAGGATCTCCAGTAATGAAACAATACTAAGAGAACTATGTGACCAATCCTGAGGAATAATATCCGTATTATAGGGGTACCAGAAGAAGAAAAAAGAGGAAAAGTGATAGAAAGTGTCTTTGAAGAAATAATTGCTGAAAACTTCCCCAACTGGGGGAGGAAATAATCGAAGAAACCATGGAAATACACAGAACACCCAACAGAAAGGACCCAAGGAGGACAACACCAAGACACATAATAATTAAAATGGCAACGATCAAGGACAAGGAAAGAGTTTTAAAGGCAGCTAGAGAGAAAAAGGTCACCTATAAAAGGAAACCCATCAGGCTATCATCAGACTTCTCGACAGAAACCCTACAGGCCAGAAGAGAATGGCATGATATATTTAATGCAATGAAACAGAAGGGCCTTGAACCAAGGATACTGTATCCAACACGACCATCATGTAAATACGATGGTGGTATTAAACAATTCCCAGACAAGCAAAACCTGAGGGAATTGCTTCTCACAAATCACCTCTACAGGGCATCTTACAGGGACTGCTCTAGATGGGAACACTCCTAAAAAGAGCACAGAACAAAACACACAACATATGAAGAATGAAGGAGGAGGAATAAGACAGGAGAGAAGAAGAGAATCTCCAGAAAGTGTATATAACAGCTCAATAAGCGAGCTAAGTTACGTAGTAAGATACTAAAGAGGCTAACCTTGAACCTTTGGTAACCACGAATTTAAAGCCTGCAATGGCAATAAGTACATATTTCCCAATAGTCATCCTAAATGTAAATGGACTAAATGCACCAATCAAAAGACACACAGTAATAGAATGGATAAAAAAGCAAGACCCATCTATATGCTGCTTACAAGAAACTCACCTCAAACCCAAAGAAATGCACAGACTAAAAGTCAAGGGATGGAAAAACATATTTCAGGCAAACAACAGCGAGAAGAAAGCAGGGGTTGCAGTACTAATATCAGACAAAATAGATATCAAAACAAAGAAAGTAACGAGAGATAAAGAAGGACACTACATAATGATAAAGGGCTCAGTCCAAGAAGAGGATATAACCATTCTAAATATATATGCACCCAAAACACAGGAGCACCAGCATATGTGAAACAAATACTAATATAACTAAAGGGGGAAATAGACTGCAATGCATTCATTTTAGGAGACTTCAACACACCACTCACCCCAAAGGATAGATCCACTGGGCAGAAAATAAGTAAGGACACAGAGGCACTGAACAACACACTAGAACAGATGGACCTAATAGACATCTATAAAACTCTACATCCAAAAGCAACAGGATATACATTCTTCTCAAGTGCACATGGAACATTCTCAAGAAGAGACCACATACTAACTCACAAAAAGAGCCTCAGTAAATTCCAAAGTATTGAAATTCTAGCAACCAATTTTTCAGACCACAAAGATATAAAAGTAGAAATAAATTATACAAAGAAAACAAAAAGGCTCACAAACACATGGAGGCTCAGCAACATGCTTCTAAATAATCAATGGATCAATGAACAAATCAAAATAGAGATCAAGGAATATATAGAAACAAATGACAACAACAACACAAAGCCCCAACTTCTGTGGGACGCAGTGAAAGCAGTATATAGCGATCCAGGCACACTTGAAGAAGGAAGAACAATCCCAAATGAATAGTCTAACATCACAATTATCGAAACTGGAAAAAGAAGAACAAATGAGGCCTAAAGTCAGCAGAAGGAGAGACATAATAAAGATCAGAGAAGAAATAAACAAAATTGAGAAGAATAAAACAATAGCAAAAATCAAGGAAACCAAGAGCTGGTTCTTTTAGAAAATAAACAAAATAGATAAGCCTCTAGCCAAACTTATTAAGAGAAAAAGAGTATCAACACATATCAACAGAATCAGAAATGAGAATGGAAAAATCACGACAGACTCCACAGAAATACAAAGAATTATGAAAGACTACTATGAAAAACCTATATGCCAACAAGCTGGAAAACCTAGAAGAAATGGACAACTTCCTAGAAAAATACAACCTCCCAAGACTGACCAAGGAAGAAACACAAAAGTTAAACAAACCAATTATGAGCAAAGAAATTGAAATGGTAATCAAAAAACTACCCAAGAACAAAACCCCAGGGCCGGACGGATTTACGTCGGAATTTTATCAGAGACACACAGAAGACATAATACCCATTCTCATTAACGTTTTCCATAAAATAGAAGAGGAGGGAATACTCCCAAACACATTCTATGAAGCCAACATCATTCTAATACCAAAAACAGGCAAAGACCTCACCAAAAAAGAAAATTACAGACCAATATTTCTGATGAATGTAGATGCAAAAATACTCAAGAAAATATTAGCAAACTGAATTCAAAAATATATCAAAAGGATCATACACCATGAAAAAGTGGGATTCATCCCAGGGATGCAAGCATGGTACAACATTCAGAAATCCATCAACATCATCCACCACATCAACAAAAAGAAAGACAAAAACCACATGATCATTTCCATAGATGCTGAAAAAATCATTTGACAAAATTCAACATCCATTCATGATAAAAACTCTCAGCAAAATGGGCACAGAGAGCAAGTACCTCAACATAATAAAGGCCATACATCATAAACCCACAGCCAACATTATACTGAACAGCGAGAAACTGAAAGCTTTTACTCTGAGATCGGGAACTAGACAGGGATGCCCACTCTCCCCACTGTTATTTAATATAGTACTGGAGGTCCTAGCCATGGCAATCAGACAAAACAAAGAAATACAAGGAATACAGATTGGTAAAGAAGAAGTTAAACTGTCACTATTTGCAGATGACATGATATTGTATATAAAAAACCACAAAGGCTCCACTCCAAAATTACTAGAACTGATATCGGAATACAGCAAAGTTGCAGGATACAAAATTAACACACAGAAATCTGTAGCTTTCCTATACACTAACAATGAACCAATAGAATGAGAAATCAGGAAAACAACTCCATTCACAATTGCATCAAAAAGAATAAAATACCTAGGGATAAACCTAACCAAAGAAGTGAAAGACCTATACCCTGAAAACTACAAGTCACTCTTAAGAGAAATTAAAGGGGACACTAACAAATGGAAACTCATCCCATGCTCATGGCTAAGAAGAATTAATATCATCAAAATGGCCATCCTGCCAAAAGCAATATACAGATGTGATGCAATCCCTCTCAAATTACTAGCAACATTCTTCAATGAACTAGAACAAATAATTCAAAAATTCATATGGAAACATCAAAGACCCCAAATAGCCAAAGCAATTTTGAGAAAGAAGAATAAAGTAGGGGGGATCTCACTCCTCAACTTCAAGCTCTACTAAAAAGCCATAGTAATCAAGACAATTTGGTAGTGGCACAAGAACAGAGCCACAGACCAGTGGAACAAAATAGAGACTCCAGACATTAACCCAAACATATGTGGACAATTAATATTTGATAAAGGAGCCATGGACATACAATGGCGAAATGACAGTCGCTTCAACAGATGGTGCTGGCAAAACTGGACAGCTACATGTAGGAGAATGAAACTGGACCATTGTCTAACCCCATACACAAAAGTAAATTCAAAATGGATCAAGGACTTGAATTTAAGTCATGAAACCATAAAACTCTTAGAAAACAACATAGGCAAAAACCTTTTAGACATAAACATGAGTGACCTCTTCTTGAACATATCTCCCCACACAAGGAAAACAACAGCAAAAATGTACAAGTGGGACTATATTAAGCTGAAAAGCTTCTGTAAAGCAAAAGATACCATCAATAGAAGAAAAAGGAACACTACAGTATGGGAGAATATATTTGTAAAAGACAGATCCAATAAAGGCTTGACGTCCAAAATATATAAAGAGCTCACATGCCTCAACAAACAAAAAACAAATAATCCAATTAAAAAATGGGTAGAGGAACTGAACAGAGAGTTCTCTAAAAAAGAAATACAGATGGCCAACAGACACATGAAAAGATGCTCCACATTGCTAATTATCAGAGAAATGCAAATTAAAACTACAATGAGATATCACCTCACACCAGTAAGAGTGGCTGCCATCGAAAAGACAAACAACAACAAATGTTGGCGAGGCTGTGGAGAAAGGGGAACCCTCCTACACTGCTGGTGGCAATGTAAATTAGTTCAACCATTGTGGAAAGCAGTATGGAGGTTCATCAAAATGCTCAAAACAGACCTACCATTTGACCCAGGAATTCCACTCCTAGGAATTTACCCTAAGAACGCAGCAATCAAGTTTGAGAAAGACAGATGCACCCCTATGTTTATTGCAGTACTATTTACAATAGCCAAGCATTGGAAGCAACCTAAATGTCCATTGATAGATGAATGGATAAAGAAGATGTGGTACATATACACAATGGAATACTACTCAGCTGTAAGAATAGAGCAAATCCTACCATTTGCAGCAACATGGATGGAGCTGGAGGGTATTTTGCTCAGTGAAATAAGCGAGAGAAAGAGAAATACCAAATGATTTCACTCATATGTGGAGTATAAGAACAAAGGAAAAACTGAAGGAACAAAACAGCAGCGGAATTACAGAACCCAAAAATGGACTAACAGGTACCAAATGGAAAGGGACTGAGGAGGATGGGTGGGTAGGGAGGGATAAGGGGGGGAAGAAGAAAGGGGGTATTAAGATTAGCATGCATGTGGGGGAAGAAGGGGTCGGTCTCTGCAACACAGAGAAGACAAGTAGTGATTCTACAACGTTTTGCTATGCTGATGGACAGTGACTGTAAAGTGGTTTATAGGGGGGACCTGATATTGGGGAGAGCCTAGTAAACATAATATTCTTCATTGTAAGTGTAGATTAAAGATAAAAAAAAAGAGAGAAAGAAAAGGGGAATTACTCCTTGATAGGATAAAACTAACTCTAAATCAATGATTAATTCATGCTTTAAATATCCTTAATTTTGATCACTTAAAGGGTGTCAGATGATCGGCTATGGAGGTACACTTTTCTGATTATATTCCTTTCTCTTAAAAAAAAAAAAAAGCAGTTCCTGTGTGGTGGCCTCCAATGAGTTCTATACAATGGTATAAAGGGCATATCAAAGTGTGGGCAATGGGTCTGTTTGTGTTTATACAGAGGATCAAAACCTAATTTGGCTACCCAGAAAATGAACTAAGATACGAAATGAAGAAGAACTTCCAACATCAGCACTCTCTGAAAGAGTCATACCAGAAGATGATCATCAAAAAACCTCAACAAAGATCCAGGCGATGCTGCAGTTGTAGCTGCATCCATCCCACCAGTTTCTGGACTTGCCATAGGAATGAAGAAGGAGTTATCTAGGCTCACCTGTCCTTTCAGTAAAACAACAAATTTGACTGGATGTATACTGTTGGAACTCAACCAAGAATTAGGAGAAGTGCAAGTTGTAGCACTCCAAAATCTTAGAACTACAGACTATCTACTGGTAAAAGAACATATGGGATGTGAAAAGTGCCAAGGAATGGGTTGTTTTAATTTGTCTGATTTCTCTCAGACTGTTCAAGTTCAGTTGGACAATATCCATCATATCATAGACAAATTTTCTCAAATGCCCAGGATGCCTAACTGGTTTTCTTGGCTTCACTGGAGATGGCTGGTAATTATAGATCTGCTTTGGTTATGTAACTGTATTCCTATTATGTTAATGTGTGTGCACAATTTAATTAGTAGTTTAAAACTTATACATGGTTAAGTTACTCTACAAGAAGATATGTCAAAGAAATAATCAATCCTTCCATGTTTTCTTCCATCTGCTACCTCTATAGCTTTTCTTCTTCCTTCCTAATTCCAACCCTTAAATTGAATTCGTGCCTCATATCGAATTTACTGAGTATCATAATTCCTCCAAGTGGTAAAGATACCTCAAGACAAATGCTGGGCATAGAAGCCACAGGGCATAAATCTGCAAAGAAGTAAAAAGCTAACCTTTCCAATCAATATGGCTTCTCTCTCACTTACCAACTTTACATTTCCCTGTATGGCCCCGAAAGATGTCTGGTTAGCCAGAGATGGATAAGATTCCTCAAGGGAGGAACAACCTAAGACAGGCACAGTCGCAGGGGGCCATCAGGTGAGAAATTGGGGATCAACAGTGTTGAGGCATAGAACCTCAACCCCCCCTGTTTTGAGAGAAATCTTCTGCATCCGTGGATGTTTTAATGCCCTTGTCTAGCTTGTATTAGCACATAGTCTACAGGCACACACCTGATCATCTACATTTGCTCTCTTACAACACTAAAACTATGTTTTCTACCTTTACCTTGCATCTACCTTCCACTTCAGCATTTTATTAAAAATAATAATAATAATAATAAAGGGAGAAATGTGGGATCCACATATAAATCAAGTATAAAAATCAAACGAATATTCATATTTGACCTGTTTATAGTTCATAATGCATGATCAAAACCGACAGTTTCTGTGATGACTGCCCTTGTACTGTTCAACATGTAAGAACTTATTCACTATGTAAGAATTTGTTCACCATGTAAGAACTTGTTCTTTATGCTTCAGAAGATTGGAGACTGACAAGAATTAGGCTTGGGGTGGATTAATGATTGTGCATTGAGCATTGACTCCCCTATACAGAATTTTATTCTTGTTAACAACCATTTGATCAATAAGTATGAGAGATGCCCTCTCAAAAAAAAAAATTAAAGTTGTCCTAAAGAATAAAGAAGGACTAGCTAATTGTTTTAGAATGAGGAGAGTTGCAACCCTAGGTCTCATGAAAAGTGTCAGACAATCACTAATGGGTGATTATGGAAAACAGATCATTGACAAGCTTAACAAATGTTTTAATCTTTTTTAAATTAGCATGCAATTTCTTGAAAATCTTAATTATAAGAATGCTAGAATTTCTCACTAGAAAATCAAACCACAGTTTGAATTGAAAATAGAAAAGTTCATGATTTACAGTTGGTGTAAGATTAGGCTAAACATTTATCTACAACGGTTCATGCTGCTCACACTGGATTCCAGAGGCAGTGCACTTTGTGTTAGTTTTAACTATATGTTTAAAGCCAGTTATTTTGAACCTCTTGATGATAGAGCCCTTTGTGGGAATTGAAATAGCATAGAATAACTCATGCTGCATTGCACCCACATGGCTCCCTACGTTAAGAATTGATTGCTAGCATTTTGCCTTGTCCTTATGTGCATTATGCTCCAAACATAAGGACTTTTTATAATAAGGGGAAATTGCCATACCCTGGCCAGCATAGTAAATGCAAAGTTATACTAACAATACTATAAGCCCCTAAGTTTGTACAGGAAATTACCATATTGTTCTAAAACTCAATGTCAACTTTTATTCCTACAATAATGATTCTTTGGAGCTAATGCTGATTCAAGGAGAGCATAACCATGTGAACGTAATGGGCAATGAGTTTATACCTGTATCACTTCCAGGAATCCTTATGTATGTGATAAAGAATATTATGCAATTACTATTGAAATAGACTAGGTAATTACCAGTTTCTGTGAATTTCAATATGCTTTCTAGATAGAATTTCACAGATATTGAGGGTTTAAGGGAAGAAAACAAAAATCCAAGAATGAGAATAAGTTATCTTTTTTAAACCAGTTATTTCTTACTAAAATTATTATTTTTTTCACTATCATTTGTATGCAGTGTCACACACAGATGTTTGGTATGGAGATCTCTGTATAGGTTTACAAATGTGTTCATCCATGTAAGCCACGCCCCTATAAAGACAGAATAGTTGTCACTCAGAAACTTCACTTTGCACCTCCCCAGTCAATCACCGCCCCCTCTGACCCTGCTCTCTTTCCCACAGTTGTTCTGATATTTTTCACTACTGACTAGCTTTGCCTATTCCAGAGCATTATGTAAATCAGTCGTTGACTGTGCTCTTTTTTATGTCTAGCTTCTTTTATTCAACATATTCTTTTTTGAATTTAATCCATGTTTCTGCACATATCCCTACTTTATTCCTTTATTGATTAATACTGTCCTTTTATATGAATAGATCAAATTTGCCTGTACATTCTCATGCTCTTGGACATCTGGGTTGTTTCCAATTTGGAGCTATTATGAATAAAACAGCTTTGAGCATTTGCATGTGCATGAGAGTGTTTATGTGAGTGTATGTGCACACACATAATTTAATTAACATGGTAAATACCTAGACACAGAATTTCTGGATTATAGAGAGGGTATAACTGTGAGAAAAAGAATACTAGAATAATACCTAAAGTTGTTGTACAATTTTTACCTTCTTACCAGGAATTAATGTTGTTTCCATTTCCTCTATATTCACACTAAAAACTTATAGTCATATATTAAAAAGTTTTACCATTGTGGCCACTGTACAGTAGTAGCTCATCATGGTTTCAATTTGTATTGCCTTAATGACTAATGCTTAAGCACTTTTGAGGTACATGGAATAAATTCATCATTTTTGCATAAGATAGTCATTCTATCTTTCTTCTGTTCCACCTGCCTTTATTCTAAACAGAATACTGTTGAGACATGCTTTAAAAAAATACATACAGTCTGAAATGTCTTTTACTTGTGATATATTGATGAATTACATTTAATGCAATTATTAGTATGGTTATATTTAAGTGTAATTGAGCTATTTGTTTTTCATCTATCTCATCTGTTCTTGGTAATTTTTCCTATTTGCCTACACAGGTTTTGATACATTATTTTTAGTGTTCTCTATTTCCCATATGGGCTTATTAAATATGCAGTTGATTTTAAGTTTTTAGTGATACCTTTAGTGTTTAAAATAAACATAAATTTACCAAAGTCTTAAAATTATATTTCATGACATGTTTGTTACAAGAATCTCAAAATTTTGTTTTTCCATTTCCCATCCTTTGTGCCAGTATTGTCACACATTTTAATCAAAAAAATATTGATTTATGATTAAAAAACAAAATGCTGTGCATATATAATGTTGTATAAAGTTGTATAACTTAATGACTTTGGAGTGAAATATGCATGCATGAAGACATGACCAAAATCAATGCCATAAGGATATCCATCATCTCCAATTTTTTTCTATTATTTTATTTATTATTTTTTTAATATTGTATTATACACTTAAAATGTACATTTTACTTTTATGTATGTTTTAAACTCTGCAGTACCTTGTCATATTGTTTGATTTTCACATTTAATTATCTTCAAAGAAATAAAGAACTGGGCACAGTATTTATTTTCCACATATATACCATTTCTAATGTTTTCCATTTCTTTGTGTAGGCTCAAATTTTGTCTGAAATTCACTTATTTCCACATAAAGAAGTTTGTTTAACCGTTTTATTTTATGAGTATGCTAACAATTCATTCAGTTTTCATTTGTTTGAAAATGTACATAGTTTGCTTTCAGTTTGATGAATTTTCTACTTGAAATAGAAATCTAGGTTGACTAGTTTAACTTGTGGTGTTTGGTTTGTTTTGTTGTTTTCTAACAGCTCCTTAAAAAGACCATTTCAGTGTCTTCTAGCTTATATAGGTTCCTATGAGAAGTTTTTTTCTTGTTATTTTTAACTTGACGATCTTTCCACTCCTTTGCTTTTAAGATGTGACCTTTATCATGAGTTGCCAGTCTTTTGATTATGATTTTCTATTGAGTGATTTGTGTTATGTTTATCCTATTTTGGGCTTGTTGACTTTCTTGAATATGTGGGTTCATAGTTGCCAAAAATTGGACTATTTCAGTGCATTTCTGAAAATTTGTTCTGCCCAGCTACTGTTATGTGGCAAAGTTACATGCATATTAAAACACTTGATATTTTCCCATAAGTCAATGAGGTTCTATTCATTCATTTCCACAATATTTACACACTGTGCTTCATTTGGCATAATTTCTATTTCTCTGCCATCAGGTTCACTCTCTTTTTAAATACTGTCTAATATGCTATTAATCCCATATAGTGATTTTTTTCACTTCAGATTTCATATTTGAATATTAGAATTTCAATTTCATTACTATTTATAGGTTCCACTTACTACTGAAATTCCATATTTGACTCTCATCATATTCATCTTTTCATTAGAATATTTAAATATTTTCTAGTAACTGCTTTAAAATCCTTGCTTTCTATTTCAATTATTCAGTTATTTCTGTACTGTTTGTTTTGATTTTTTTTCCTTTTTAATAGATCACATATTCTTGCTTCTTTGCATAACTAATCATTTTGGATTGTACATAAAATATTATGGATAGTGTGCTGTTGAGTAACTGGAGTGTGAGCTTTAAAATGGCAGGAAATCAATTTACTTGATTAAGTTGTTTTTTTCTATTTAATTTACCAAACATGCTTTTTTTATACCTCAGGTATAAGAATATATAATTGTGAACTCCTTTCTGTTTTAAACGTCAGAGGTTAATGAAATTAACAAGTTACGTAACAACATGATTTGAGATTCAAAATATGAATCCAGTTCATGTGACTCAAATGAATGCACTCATCATTTTGCTGCTTCTGTCTTTCATACTATGATGATTAATTTATGTGCCAATTTGCCTGGTCACAGGATGCTCAAATAGTCAGTTTAATATTATTTCTTGGTGTATTTGTGATGGTGTTTCTGCAAAAGAACTGGTAGACTGAATAAAATAAATTGCCCTCCCCCATAAGGGTGGGGTTCATCCAATCCACTGAAGACCTAAACTGAATACCAAATTAAAAAAGAATTCCCTCTCTTAGTCTATTTTCAACTGAGATATCAGTGTTTATCTGCCTTCAGACTTGGACTTGGACAGGGACAAAACGTAAGTTCTCCTGGTTCTCAGAACCTTGGACTAGGACTGGAACTCACACCATCTGCTTTGCAGCATTGGGACTCTGACTGGAACTATGTCATTCATTCTCCTAGGTCTCCAGTTTGCCAGCTGCACATCTTGGATATCTCAGCCTCCATAATCCATTAGCCAATTCCTTACTTTAACTATCTCTCTCTTTGTATGTGTGTGTGTGTATAATATATACATTTATATATATTGTATGTATATATACATACATAATATGAGAAACTTCATCATTAATGTTTCAAAATACCCTAAATTTCCAAATTTTGTAGTCTTTGTAAAACATACTTCCAGCCATATCTTGCTATGCACCACTCAGTTGACCTCTAGTACTAAAGCAAAGATATATATATCCTAGACATAATTTACTCAGTGTGACTCACATTTCCTTTGTACATATTCATATTTATTTATGCCATTTATATTAATCAAGAATTATTATATGTTAATAACAATATAGAGTGTTTGAAAGTAGATAATGAGTCTGGAAAATAGTATCTATTGGAACTGTTCATTTAATACATCAAGGTATGCAAGCACATAAATTCCATGAAGATAGAAACTATATCTGTGTTTTCAAAGGTGAATTTCCACCATCTGGCATGAGATCTGGAACACTGTATGCACAATTAATGCTTATTGAATGCCTGAATTCCACAAAATTCATGCTGTGAAGTCTTTATTATATTGGGCATTCAAACAAATCTTTGATTCTTTTAAAAAAGGGATTAAGGTTACCTCTATTTTGTGTAAGATTATAAAGTATTATTTGAAATAATGTGTAGTTAAACATTTGAAAAATACGGTGGAAGAGTAAAGTGTTTTAGAATTGTTACTAAATCCAGTCTCTAATTAGACTGATGTCACCTTACGTTCATTAGGAAAGGAGGTTGAAGATTAACTTAGGTAGAAAGGGACAATATTTGAAAATAAACATTTGAAAGTGAACATTGGATAAATTGTATATAAAAATGGTTTGATTGGTTGAACTTATACATAATCAATGTTCTAACTCCTAAATAATGAATAATTTCTTCAGGCTTTTCAAAAAATGCCACACTTTTTCACTCTTGTTATTTCTCTTCAGCTTGTTCCTGTCACTTGTTCCTAACGTAATAGCACACTACTTTTTATATTGATATCATATCAAATTATTTTGCTTTTCATATTTTGCAGGGTATTATGATTCATAAATTTGTGTTTTTAATGCAAAATTTAGATATAAAAATAATGAATGTTTTATATACTAAAACCTACACACACAAAGTATGTTCTGTTAGAAGGGGGTCTATATTACCTTCTTTATATATATATATATATATATATATATATATATATATATATATATATTTCAGAAAAATATACTTATTTGCATACAACTTATGATATTATATGTACCACTAAGTGACCAGTATTTCGGTACACTCTTTTTGAAATTAATTCTCAGTATTTATCAAAATCACAACAACAAAAAAGTAGCCAGACTTTTAATTTTGTGTCAAGATGATATTGGAGGCATTATTACACATGTTAGATTGGATATATAACAAGACAGTTGTTAGACACTTGACATTAATGACAAACAGATGATGTACTGGGCATATAATTACTTCCAGGTACTGGTCAACTTTTTAATCCCCAGAATAGCTGAAGTAGGTTTTATTATTGCCTCTGCTTTGCAAATGAAGTACTAGAGGGCTGGAGAATTTAAAATCTTTCTAATACTTATACAATTAGTAAGTTATACAGCTAGGACTGAAACTCAATTTGGCATGACTCCAAATTTTGTAGTCACTGCTACCATGGGAAATGTTAGGCTAAGTAGCTTTAGCTTATACATTATCACACAGGGACTATAAAGTATCTTACTTGTATATTTAATATCGGTCCTAAGATAAGGCAGAAACAGCAAAATATTGAAAAATAATGACAAAATATTTTCTACAAATCTAAATTTAAAAGCTTAGTATCTCTGTGTTACCTGAATTCAAATAAAATCCTATACACACAAGCAGGACAAGTACTCTGACAGAAGTTCTAGAACTGAATGTCACCTACACTTTATAAATTTCTGATCCATTTATGTCACAACACTTAACCCTATTGTCTGTCTTCTTTCATGCCAGCTTTGAAAAACAACTTCTGAGATTCTTCAAATTGCAAAGAATGTCATAATTTCTGTGACTAAAATGTCAAGTTGCTTTCATTTAAAGTTTAGTCTTTCCCTTTCAATTTATATCTACAAGTTTTAATTCCTGATCTTTTAAAAATGCAGATTATAAACTTTCTAAACCTATGTGATATGCACAGTTTGAACTATTTTCCAGACATATAAATACATGCATTTGACAATTTTTTTAAAAAACGGAATGCTTGTAAAAAATTTAATTCCACTATTTTAATGTTTATGTGTGGAGCATGTTGAGATATCTTTTGTAAGGTCAAGGATAAGTGGTTGCATCTGATCCCTCTACAGCTAAAAGAAGGAAGTACATTGTTTGGTGGGCAGAGAGAGTTACAGAGTTAGAGATAGTTGTATATGTGTAAGAAAGTCAAGGTGTGAGGTGATTAAGGCTAACTTTTTGAATATTATAACACTTTTATTTGTCTGAGTTCTCCAGAAGAAACACAATGAATAAGATACAATGTTTATATGTAATATGTATTTGAAATGGAATACATCCTATCCTATATATACAGGAAGAAGTTTATTATGAGGCATTGACTCACATGTTTAGGTCATGAGAAATCTAATGATTCAGCTTCATCAAGTTTCTTCATGCTGGAGACCCAGGAAAGCCAACAATATAATTCCAGTCCAAGTCCAAGACCCAAGGTCTAGAGAAGCCAACAATGTAAATCCCAACCAAGGACAGGTGAAGACCAATGTCCAGCTAAAGTAGGCAGGCAGGATACAAGAGGGTATAAATTCCTCCTTCCTCCACTTTTTTGTTCTATTGAGGACCTCACTGTGTGATGCCCACTTACATTGAGAAGACATCTTTGCACTGATTCAAATGTTAATCTCATCCAGAAACACCCTCAAAGATACATCTGGAAATAATGTTTAACCTGGGACCATTCAAGTTCATACATAAAATTAACCATCACTACACTTAAAAAGAATTAAGTGATGATAGGAATTAGCCAGTTGGAGTAGGGGAGAAGTTCTGGGAAAAAGAGAGCATACGCAAGGCCCAGTGAAACTCTGTATAGGGAATATTTAATATTTTCTGACCCAATGAATTAGTGAATGTTGCATAAAACATGTTTTGTCTGGAAACTGTAAGAAATCTGGTGTATTGGTTCGTAAAATGTCAGGTAAGGAAGGATAAAAGATGAGTTTTGCAATATGGCCAGGACCCAAATCATGGAGAGTCCCCAATATCTTCTTAGAAGAGCTTTATCTTTATCCTATAGTTGATGGGCTGTGTATTTAAAAAAGACAAGCAAACACTCCATGTATCTTCAATTGAACAATACTAGAGAGAGACAAAGCAATTAGAATGTAAAAAATGCTGGGGGTCTGAATGTATGGAGGATATTGCAGGAAGAGGAAGGATGCAGAAATACATGACAAATTCCTAATTTGTGAAGTAAGGTATATGACAATGCTGTTACCAGAACAGAGAATTCTATAGTTGCCAATTTAATTGAAATGATATCAAAAACATTCCAGCTAGAAAGAGCAACAGCAAGTTGAATATATAGGTAAAAGAATCAAGTCTGGATTGATTATGTAAATCTACATAAATGTGAGAGTCTAAAGCATTTTTATAGCTATTATATTGGCTAGGTGTGTGGAATTCAAGGTAGAACAATATGAGTAGAAATAACTGAGGAATCAGAGCTCTAAGTATGTTAGAGAATGATTGAAGAACAATTTTGTTAGTGATCAAACATTACAGGCATGTCAGATATTTTTGGAAATGAATAACCTTCATTTCTTGCTTTTCCCAGGTCATCCATCAACTTGTCTGTTTTCAGGGAGCCAGTGGAGATGATGACTAACACCAAAGGTTTGTACAGGGTGAGGATCATGTTATTGTGTGTGGATTCCTGGCTGAGAGAATGCCTCTGGGTGAATTTTCACTGGGTACATCTAATACAATTTTTAGGAAATGATTGTAAGGTCCTTAATTACAACCAGGGATGCCTGGAGGAACGGCAATTAGGTTAAATAAAGGTGAATGTGTACAAACCTTAAAACCACTTCAGAACTGATGAAGATACAATAAGTAGAAGCATATAAAATTGGTTGTTTTAGTGGATCTTTACATCTTTTCCTATAAAAATCATATAGATTCAAACAGATGCTTCACACAGCCAGGAAAAGTGGAAGGATGTAATTGTAAGAACAGGATCACACAGACACAACCTAATTTAAATCTTACAGTTACCCATGTTTGACTATGCTCTGCTCTGCATACCAAATGTCGCTTGGCTTTAGAGTTAAAGCTAGACTGAAAGAAAGCTTTGGCAGCCCCTTACTGTTTTAGTGTAATCAGGCACTTAGCAACCCTGACATTGGATGCTGGCATTCTCTGTTTGGAAACAGTTTATTCCACAGTGAACTAGCTGATTGCTAATTTAGTGCAGTAATGTGGAGAAGCAGGGGGCTCCCATTCTGCACCTGAACCCAGATGTAAGTTTGCTACCAAGATAATATGTTATGTAAAGATTATTTTCACACATTTATTGGTCATATAGTTTTACAGTATGCACTTTCTCAGCCCCTTCAGCTCTTACCTTTCTTGAAAGCAATAATGAATGGTGATTATTGATTCTATAATCTTCCCTAAATTATACAAAAATTAGAAAAGTGAGTATATTACTTGTTAATAGTACTTAATGAAATGACTGTGAGTAATTAAACTAGCAGCACTTTTATAGTGAGACTTAATGGGGTATATAAGCTAAAAAGGTTAACATTTAAAATATCAAATATTGATTTTGGATTAATATTCTGTAATTTGTCAAAATCTACCATGTACAATCAGGAAAATTTCATATATTAAATATTTCCATAACTCCAATATTAACTGAAACATTAGTGTTGTACATTTATTTCACTATTAGCTACACTTTTTCACAGATAAGTGAAAAGTAAATGTAATCTCAACTAAACCTTTATAAAGGAGAAAAGGAGAAAGAAACAGTAACTCAGTATGTCATATAGTTGTAAGTCAGGCATAAAAGTAGCATTTACTTCACAGACTCAAAGAAAATCAAATGGTTTCACCCTTGAGACACAAAATGGAGCCACATTCTAAATGTTACAATGAAAATAAACACAGAATCAATGAAAAGTTTCAAAATACCCTTTTAAAGATAAAATGTGCATAAAAAATGAAATAAATTAAAATAACAATACTATGGGATTATATTACATAATGAACAGTGCATAAGTTGTTAACCAAAAAAACTTTTAACATTTTTTTCACTGACCTGATTTGTTAAGGCTATATATCCCACAATAAAATTAACAGGAAATATTATCAAAACTCTTTTGTAGAAAAAAATCTATAAGCATGAATAGTATAAATTAGATGAAGGCATGTATATTTAGCTGAAAGAAAACACAGCATTTCAGTTTGATTCAATTTCTGTTGAACTAACAATGGAGGAAAAACATACACAGACACACATGTGTATACATATATAGCTTTTTGACTTATATATATAGATTTATAGATTTATATTTATACTTATTCATTATATAAATTTATAATATTTATATTTTCACTTAGATACAATGCATTTCTTGTTAACAGCTTCTGTTGAATGCTACAAAGATAATCATTGATTTAATTATAAAATAGTATGCTTTTAAATATGAAATCATGTATTTTAAATATCTTATGTTTTCAAAAGTAATAGAATTTATTATACTATTAAGCAGTGCAGTGGAGAGATCCAAAGAGAAAAATATGCTTCCTTTCTTAAGTGTTCTTTATGTTTCTAAAGTATTTTGGTTACATTTCTATTTTATAATATTTGATTCAGGTATTTATGTTTTCATTTTTGAGAATATGAGGGTTTATTCTTTATCTCCAAAAATATATTTCACATTCTAAGTGCTCAAGTAATATTTTTTCAATTTGCAAAGTCACATGATCTGTGTTTCTATGTATTTTTAGTTTTCCTTACTGTTATTTCTTGGAATTTTCCCTTTCTGTTCTTTTGTTCATCAAAATCCATTCCATTCCTAGGGCACTGGCTTCTCAAGAATGCAACAGTCCTTGTTAGAAACTACAACACAGTTCATGCATTCAATTTCAGCTGAGCTCTGTGTCATTTTACAAATTTTTATCTTTTCTTTCTGTGGGCAACTTTCTTAAGATTACGTATATTTTAAAAGAAACCTAAATTAGGTGGAAGACTGATAATATGTGCTCAGTTTATTTTCTTTGATCACAACTCTATTTAATACTTAATAAATCCCCAAATTATGTTTAAATATATATTAATCCTAATGAAATTCATTGGTGTCTTGTTTCTTCAGAATAAATCAAGTCAGAAAAAAGAATATTTGTTTAGAAGGACATCTTAATACTATGTTTGCTAACCTTACAATTATGTTTCTTATAAATGTTGACAGTACTGTATTGTTTAAATCAAAGCCTCAGATTGGTTATTTATAGTAATTTTGAAATTGAAAGTAGTATAGATAACCAAGCTGAACGCAGCTAATTACATTAAGCAAATAGTAAAATGATTCATTTTAAGTGAGAGAATTTATTTAGAACTAAATTTAACTCAGTGAACTTTGAATAGAACAGATTGTTTTCTGTAATGCGGTTGGGCCTCTTCCAATCAGCTGAAGCCCTAAAGGGAACAAGACTAGCCTCCCTGAACAAGAGAGTATTCTCAGCAAACTATCTTTAGACGTCACCTGCACCATCCACTCTCCTTCGTCTCAAACCTGCGGGCCCACACTACAGATCGGGACTTGTCTTGGAGCCTAGTTGTGAGTTAATTCCTTATAATCACTTTGGTTCAATTTTTTTGGCCAATTCATTTTGTTTCTTTGGGGAACCCTAGCTAATACATACTCCTAATTTATTTTTCTACCCAGTCTAAATTTACATTGAAATTCTCAGGGACTTTACTAAACTTTCTGCAGTCATTTCAGTAGGCATGCATAAAATTTATCTCTGTAAACTTTCAATGTACTTAGGAATAAGTGTGTCGGAAAAAGCTTTCATTCATAGGGTTTGCCAAATTCAAGTTCCTTGATCCAATCAAGTAAGTCCTCAGCAATGAAACCATGCACATGTGCTATCGGGGAAGACATGACAGCAGGATGACAGCCTCAGCACGGTGAGGTGTGGGGGAGAAGCACAAGTGCACAGCATGTAGGAGAAATGCTGCAGGCGCTCACTGAGGCACGATGTCACACAGCATGACACAGCAGTGCATGGGAAGAAACAGCAGTGGACCCACTCACTGTCTTAGGCAAGAGTAATCCTAAATGGGTGACTCAAGTGGAGTACAGGCATCAATTACCCCATGGGGAGAAGGGAAATGACACTGCATAAAGACATCACCTCTCATAGTCAACCAAGGCTTCACATTTATGAGGTGTGTGAAGAGAATCAGAGGTCCTTAAAGCAGAATTATACAAAGGAACAATATTGGTACATTTTTTAATGCAAAGATTATGCAGAACAAATGAATAATACCTGTTACTGGGAGTGGAACAAGCACATTTAGTACTAGCTTTTCTAAACAAAATTGGAGAGAGGTTTGCATTTTACAAATATAAGGTAAAAGCTTAAATCCTTGAAGAAATCCTAATTTAGTCATGAGCTGTGAAACAGGGTATTTGGTGTTATTTACATCCTTAAATACATTTCAAAGATTTCTCTTTTACTTTTACCTTGTTTTTCTATTCGAATTTAAAGTCTAGGAGCTAGATTTATTAATTGTATGTTTTGCAGCTTCTGAAAATCATTTAACATCAATACCCACCAATATATATTTTTTAGAACTATTGTTATCAATTAAAGAAACTCATGTGAACAATACTGTGATAAATATTTATATAAAATAATGTATGACTGTTAACTTTTCTTTCAGTTTCTTCCTGATACTTTATTTCACTTTAATTCAGCAAATAAAGGAGTCAAGATACTTTTGGGTCCCTAAAAGTATTTTGTCAGCCCCCTCATTGATATACATGGTTTAGGCCAGTTTGTGACTATGTTAATTTAGTAAAGGTCAAAATCGAGTAGAAATTTTTCTGTTTCTTCCTTTACAGGATTGAGTGTCCAAAATTTAGTTCATTTACCCACATTCTTTATATTTCCAAAGTTTACCATTGGTTTGCATAACCTCTAACTCCTTTTTTTCTTTGCAACATAAAATTGCCTCTTTTCCTACACTGCAAACACTGATATATAATTTATTTTCTCAGACATGTTTGTGCACTTGCAATAATTAATACATAGGAAATGGAACGATAAAGGGTATGTGGAAATTATGGCTGTAATCCTCATAGAATTCATGATATTGTGGGTGGGGCAAATATTAATTAACTTAGTAAGAAATAAAGACATGTGATGGTACAAAGATTTGTTGGATCTAAAAATAAAGTAGCATTTCCAAGTGAGATTCTCAGGGTTTGTTTCTTGGAGAAGATAAAAATTGCTGCAGAACATGAGAATGAGTAGAATCTTGAAAAGAAGTGATTGTAACAGGCATTTATCCTCTATTCATTCCATATCTGATGAGAAAAACATTAACATGTCAAGAACCGGCATGAGAATTGTTATTATATTTTGAGAAAATATTTCTAGAAACTTTCTGGAATAGAAAATGAAATTATGAGAACCCAGAGCCTGCAGAATCCATAATATTTCACCATAATGGAAGAAGAGGAGGATTTGCATGTTGACTCTAATGAAAGAATAGATGTGTGAAGACAGGATATCACATAGAATGGAACAAACATGCCTGTCTTCAATATAAATATGCTTTTTTGCAATTGTTCCTAATTTTCAGTAAATTAAAACTTGTATTTTGTTTGTCATTCTCTTTTGTGTGGTATTCATTTTGTATGTCATTCATTTTGTATGGATTGATGTAGTTCATAGAAAATAAAGTGTGTTCAAAATTAGAATCAAATCTTCAGAGGAAGCTATTATGACATTTTCCAGTGAATTTGAAGACATTTGAAGACAGCTTTGATTTGTATAGTTCAAATAGAAATGTGAACAACCATTACAGAAATGCACTGGCTGAGTTTAAGGTTATTTGCTTTGTATTCTGATTAAAGCCCAGGTCTTATGAACTAAAGTTAGGGCAGGGCTTTCCCCTCCATTCGTTTAGGCATTTGGAAAGAACAATGAGTTTACCCTCTGGCACTATGGACTGTATAAATCCATGTAAAAGGTGAAAAAAGGATTGAGAGAAATCCCTAAAACTGTGACAATCTTAAGTGCCTACTGGCTCCATAATTGGGTTTGTAATATCCTCTGCATCACTTACAGACAGCATCCTTCAGGGCAGGTGCAACATCATTGTTTTGCAGGATCTTTTTAACTTTCAAGGAACTAAAAGAGAGTGGGCATTCACTTTGCTGTCCTAGAATTGCAGTGTCCTATCACAATCTTGGTGATTAAAACAGTCTCCATAGTAATTACATTGTATATTATAATGCATTTATATGTATTACCTATGTGTACTCTATTGGCATTAAAGATTAACATTACATACCCTTAATGTTTAAGACCAATGATGATTATAATTTCTGCTTCTGATTTGGGCCAGTATTTACTTCATTTCTTTCACTACAGTGCTACCTACATAGTAACTTTGTCAACTATTTATTTGTATATTACTATCAAAATTACATTTATGTATAATCTTTCTTCCTTGATATCTTTTTTCCCCTACCTATTTCTAGTGTGTGATGTAATTTGCTTGATTGATTGCTCCTATTTTAAAATGTCAGGATTTTCATTCTACCCACATTTTTATACAGAACAAAATATATGTAAATATAGCATTTTGTCTCAAATTGACTTAGCAAATGCAATATTGGCCAGCTCCAGCCAAATATGCATTGGTGAACAAATTAAATATAATAAAAATAAAACTAACAATTAAAATATGTAAGGTAGAAAAATAGAAAAAATTAATATGCTATACAAATTGAAAATGAAAGGAGAAAAGCTTCATGGCAATATTGTCACAAATGAAACTTCTGGCAACATTTTAGTAAGCAAGGAAATAAGCCAATATAATATTATATGTAAATCAATACACATTTTACTGGGAAATGATAGCAATAGTGTGCTTAGAAAAACAGGAAAATTAAAAATTGTATTAATTTTAGACCTTTAACATTAAATTTGTCTCAACGCTTTGCTTATGTGATTATCCAGCGGCTATTCAAATATATGCTGTTTGAAATGAATTGAATGTGAACCATGTATCCAATGTAATATTTTTGAGAAAAATATACTTTATTTTTATATTTTCCTTTTATATTATTTTAATAATGCTGGAAATAACTTAATTTTTCTAACAACTACATTATCTATACCCAATGTCAAAAGATCAGTAAACAAAGATGGAGCCACCAAATTAATGTATTAAAATATTTAATGATGCAGAGAGTTATCAGAGCAACTTACTATTCTTGTTTCTATCATTTATTTTCTGACCTAGTCATTATAGGCTTCTTTTTATTGAAATTAATAGTTATCATCAAAACATTTATGCATTTATTTCTACCTTTACCTAATTGTAGTTGGTTCAGAATCTTTTGTTTAAAAAGTTCAGTTATTTCTTTTTCTTTGATGAATAATCCAAATGTAATATCTATACATTATACAGCAATAATAATAAATGTAGTATGACATATAACAATAATAATTATGAAATAATTCTGATAAATTGAAGAAGCCAGCTCCCTACATCACATTGTATGAATATATACATGAAATATAAAGAATAGGCAAATCTATAAAGACAGAAAGCGATTATTTTTGCCAGGGGCTAGGGTGATGGATACTTGGGAAGTGACTGTTCGTGGTTACATGGATTCTTTTTGAGGTGATAAAAATATTCCAAAAGTAGTTGATGGTTATATAACTTTATGAACATACTAGAAACCATTGAATTGTCACTGTAAAAGGATGAATTCCATGCTATGTTAATTAAAGGTATATAAAGCTCCTATCAAGAGACTACTAGTGAATTTAGGAATCTAAGAAACTACTGTATTAAATTTTGATTCTTGTCATTTGTAATATAATAGTTTTACTGCAGTAAAATGTGATTTGGTACTTTCATAGGTTTCCTTTTCCAATTTCCTTTTTTATATTTAATCATCTGTCAAAAATTTTAGAAAAAGATTCTTCAATCATAGTGAAGATTATCTGATTTGTTCACTGTATCTAAGAAAGAAACACTAACTTTTGGCAGAGAACTTGGATAAAAATCATGTGCTGTTCAATGACAAACCACTGAGTCACTAATTTAGTTCCAGAAACTGTGTAAGTTGTAAATATACCAATAGACAATTAAAAATACAGACTAGAGTTACAATAAGTTCAAAGGCAATGGGTTCATGGAAGAAGAGTGAGATTGACAGGCTTGGCGGGACTTGCTTGGTTCTTTGTTGGAATTTTAAAATAGGGAAAAGAAGTAATTAATTATCTCTCTGTGACCATGTATCTCTCTCAATTTAAATAGATTTATGTATGAATAAAACAAACTGACAGAACTAATTACTCAATTGTCACCTTGAAAAAAAGAAGTATTTGGAATGATAGACTTTCTAAATGTTGACAGAGCCTGTTTCTCACAAACATATCTGTCAGCACTCTGTAAAAGTCATGGTGGGAGAACTATCTGTGAATCAAGCAACACGTCTAGATTATAAAATAGATCTTATTGGCAGGCCAGTTTCCAGGAGGTTCACAGTGCTTCTTGGGTGTCAGTAAGGACAATACAGCCGCTTGTCTAATAGTGAGAAAATCTCCTTTGACACCTTGCCTTGCAAACTCCTTGATAACTCCTTCCATTTAGCAATGGAACTTTCAATAATCCATTTCTTCTGTTAGTGGATCAATTAGCATAAACTAGTTAATAATAAGCAGAATGAAATGGAATATTTCATCAACAAGGAACAGTAAGAAGGTAGCAAACAACTTCAAAGGACATATACTTTTTGATATCTTCACGGAGTCGCTATTGTCTAGGAGCTCAGAGGTTGGCTTTGTCAGAGATTCCATGTTGCTATATTGTTAGCTGGCCATGGAAAAAAATTACATGTTAATTTGAGTGATATGGGGAAGAAAATAGCAGCATATGCAGCTGTCTTTCTGGCCTCTATGTATTTTCTTTTTTAGACCCTGTTAAGTCTTATGTGTGTGCGTGAGTGTGTGTGTGTGTGTGTGTGTGTGTGTGTGTGTGTGTGTGTGTAATTCCTACTGCAATGTTAAAGCAACATAGCCAGATATGAGGACCACTGCTTTTACTCTTGAAATATATGTGTTTAGTGTCTCTGTTTCAGGTAACTACTTCATAAACAGTTAATGAAATGCTCTAATTTTTTTATTTAATAGACTTTTCCTTTTAAGACATAAAATTAGAATAGAAAAACTTTATCTGTCATCTGTTTATCTATGTTCAATATTAGAGAGACATGATGTATGATTGTTTCTTGTTTATATTGTATACAATACCATTCATTTAAAACTATAATATATAAAAGAGTCACAGATTAGTTTTAAAAAGTATATATATTTATTTTATATGTTATATAAATAATATATTAATATATTACAATTCCCTGACTGCAACAAATTAGTTCATTAACATACTCACAGAGGAATGGAACCATCTTAGGAAATTATTTTATCTTTTTGTCAACTTGCAGTGGTAGTATAGTCTAGCAATCTTGAATTAGATGCTTTTTGATTAATTTTTCAAGTGGAGTTTTAAATTTTTCTCCCTATGTTTTCTCTCTTACTTTCTGAGCAACTTTTAATGGAGGCAAGTTTACTGAAAATTGCTTGACAATTAGATAATTAAAATGACTTGGAAAAACCAATTCTTTGCTTTTTGACTCAATGTTCAGTATTGGACAGCCGTATTGTCAGGTCATGTTTGTTGTCTATTTACTAAAATACCAACCAACCAAATCCATAATATGCAACAGAGTCACAGATGTGTATATGTGTTAAAAATTATGAAAAATTCATCACTAAAAAATTTACATTTTAGCCATTGCAGCCCCCATAGCCAAAACAGAACAAAAGGGAACAATATCAATATTTAAGTTAGGCTAAAGCATGCAAGCTGATAATGTCATTATAATAAGCTCAAACAAGAAAATACCAAATTAAGGAACTAATACATTTTAAGGGTAAATTTCCCATCAATTTCTAAACACAGTAGATCCATCCTTTAATTCACCCTGAACTTTCTATTTTACATTAAACTTGCTAATTTACCCTGAAGTTTCTAAATGTGAACAGCCTATGTCTGTCCACTCATCTCCAATAACCTCTGTGTGGTACATCAGGTATTAGCATTAACAATATCTGAATTCAGTTTCTTTATATTCAGAAGGCCAACTCCATTTCCATTTCTGTTGCTTGAATATGTTTGGAGAAACTTTAAGTTTATTCAAATTAGTTTTGGGAAAAATAATGTTATTCAAGAATTTTGGTTGTCCTTAGACAATACCTCACAGCCTGACTTTTATTTTAAAATCCACTTTACCATTGGAACAAATCAGAAAAAATATCCAAGTTTTCTTCAACTTTAATTCCATTCTCAACGTATTTCGGGGCCTTATTCCAGTAATCAGAATGGGAGGCAAAATTTATAGAATAAGCCTAAGCTATACAGTTATAACATGGCATGACCCTTTATTTAGTTCTTAACACTTTTCATGTTCTGCTTATAAGAAGGTTGATGAATTAATATTACGACCATGAAAGAAGAGATAATGCCAAAGCACTAGATCAGGTCAAGGTCTGTCCCAATACTCCTTACAACTATACACAACAGCCCACAGCTGGACTTTTTCACTCAACCAAACTGGCTGTATGCTACCAAACTGCTTTGTCCTATGTCTAGAACTACTGCTGAGAGGCAGAGCTAGCTCACTGTACCACACCCAACAGGACAAAAAGTATGATTTTTCAGAAACTGGCTCTTATTTAGGTTATGGAATTGTTTTCTCATGAAAATAATACATAATTCAACTAGATTGATTATATTTAGGAAAGTACTCAGATATAAAATTGGATTCAAAATATAAATAAAAATTGGACTTTCTATTCAGCCAAAGAGAAAGAATATTAGATGAAGGAACAGACACCCCAAGTCCAGCTCAAGCCATGATAACTCTGAACTGTTAAAGAGCATGGTCAAAAATTAGTTCATAGATTGCTATTTTCTGAATGATCACTCTTTAAAGATGCTGCCTTTTTACTTAGAAGCTTAGATGAAGAAAAGGACCAAAATGCTAAGTAGCATAAGATATGTATTATAGTCCAGCTGATAAGTAGGAAGTAGCTCCATGTGACTTTTTTCCTAGTAAGAAAATAATAGGCCAGAATGAAATATAATTAAGGCATCATCAAAATGTTTGTGTTAATGCCAAAATTGGGAGGGAATTAGCCTTATTTAAGTGGCTGGACATAAGGTACATACTTTATTGGAAAATAATTATAGTTTAAGCTTCCTTCATCATTTCTTTCAGATTTTGATTCGCAGGTACTTGTAACATACTTTGTCCTCATATGATTAAAGAGAGTTTTAAATATTTATTTAAATTTATTGAAAAAATGAAAATATATGATTTTCAGTCTTGTGTGAACAACAGAAACTAACCCCCATGAACTACCTTCATGGAATAATGAGGGAAAATTTAACTAACCATAAATTTGGTGATCACTGCTTAATAATACACATTATAAATTAAAATTGTCCTAAAACATACAGCAAGCAAGTCAAAGAATGAAACTTAAATTGGCCTGATGGATTCAAATTCAATTAATTAATTGTTTTTTTCCTCTACTGGCATTGTATATCAACAATTTAAACTGTTAACATAATTGTAATTTGAGTAGAGAAAAATCTCTGACTGTTCCCCCCCAAAAAATAATTTATATGTATGTATTTAAAATTAATTTTACCTTGGATTAAAGTTTCTATATCATAATATTATCTTCAATATGTTTGAAATGGCAATGCATTTCTTGACTTTTATCCAAATACTACACAATTGCTTAAAAGAATTATTTATTTGCTTTCAATTGGTTGCAGCAAGAAAAATTATAGTTATTTCCTTCTATTTTATATAATTTCAGGTTTGCAGAGGTTTAGTACCTCAAATAGATAAATGTTTGAAATTCAATGTGATACCAAGAAGCAGGGCAAAAGTTGAACAAAGTAATTGATTGTCCTGATCTGTCACAAAAAGGTAAATTTCATAAGTAAGTTTTCTTCCAGGGTATACAGAAAATGGAAATGTACATTGAATAGAAATGAGCAAGCCAGAATCATAGAAGTAATGGCAGTGAGGTAATAATTAAATTTTATTAAATATGCACAAGGTTACTTTTTGGGGAAAAATCATTATTTAAAACTTAGAGTTAAAAAGTTCTACAAGCACTTTTTATTAGGAAAAATAATAGAGTAGATGAACATAGAAGTTCTGATAATACAACAGAAAAGAGCATGGAAATTATTTCTTTAAGTAAAAGGATGATGTTCATGTCTCTTTACCATATATTAATATATCTGGAAAAATAACTAAATAAGATTCTCAGAATAAAAGTATGAAAAGAAAGAGCAATGAGATAGTAAATCTTTGAAAGAACTACTATACTTATAAGTGTTTTATTAACAAAAGAAGAAAAACAGAAATCATTGAGGAAATGGTCCAGAAATAGAAACTGTTTTCTATGAACAATTGTTATCTGAAAGAAATGGATGAACACAAAAACGTTAAAGTAAATTATTTTTCACTGGGTAGTTTTGTGAATATAATAATTAAATTCAGATCCACAAAATGTAGAACAGAACATTTTCCTGACTTTACAAAACATTTATAAATCAAATTTTATAAAATACAGAAAACTGAAAAGAGTATTTATGAAACAATGAACAGGAAAGTTGCCTATCCTTTTAATGGTAAAAGTAAAATATGTCTGAACAAAAACAAAAATGTGTAACTACTAAAAGATGAAATTTTCATCATACAAAGTAAATCAATGTGTCATTAAATCAACACATATTTCTAAATATTAATTAGCTTATGATATTTTTTATTCATAGATGGTAAGATTATGGTATGATTTGGATTTCATTTCTCTTTTATTTTATTGCAAAATAAATAAGGTCAAATGTCAAATAAAGTATATCAATGGTAGCAAACAGTATCAAATAAATAAATTTTAAAGATTAACAATATAAGAAACAAATAGGGCATTTCGTATTGATAAGAGAAAAGCACACCAAGAAAATAAAGCAATAATCAATATTTGTGCACCAAAATGAATTTCACCTGACAAAACTATGTAGATAAGTAAATAAATGATCACTAGAGATTTTAATATATTCTTTTCAGAAAACAAAGCAACCTGTCAAAAGTTGAGCAACAATATAGAAGATGAGTTATATGATGTCTTTATACCATACCAACAAGATAACTCAATCACATCAAAGAAATACTTGAGAAAATCAACAAATAGGTTCTAAAATGTATATAGAAGCATACACACTATGACTCAAACAGTTTGAGAAAGAAGCTACAGCCAACCACATATGAAAGCATACTATTAAGGAAAATACTCAAAAGTGTAGCATGAATGCAGAAATAACAACAAAAAAAATCAATGGTTACAAAATACAGGGCTCAGAAACAGACCCATTTATAAAAAGAAACCTTATAGAAGAAAGGTTGGCATTACAAATCCATGAGGCAAAAATAACATTAGTAGACAGGATTTGAAAGATGCAATTAATCTGTAGAGAACAATTAAATTGAATTTCTATCTCATGTTACTTTGAAACATGAAATCTACATTCATTAAAGGATCAAAAAGGAAGGCCAAATAATCATGACAGATGAAAATGTTCATAAATATCTTTGTGGCCATGAGATGTTGAGGAACATCTTGAGTGATACTTCAAAACACAATTGGTAAGGTAAGTCAATACATGTGATTACAAGAAATCTACATTTTGGTAAAGGACGTCTTAGGCAAAATTAACGGATGGATACTGATACGGAAGAAAATATTTTGATGTCTAAAACAATAAACTGTTGCTTACAAGGAAATTTAAAAGTGGAAACTTTGAGAAAATGGGTGAAGGTTAAGAAAAGGCAATACACTAAGCAGAAGTCTAATTGCATAATAAGAGTAAGAAAATATAAAATATCACTATCACTAGCAAAACATCATTGAGATACCATTTCATATCGATCAGTTGGAAGAATTTACAATGTTGGATAATTATGGGTGCCAGTGAGGATAGGAAAAACAGTAAATTACTGCCCCAATTATAATTGCTGTGGCTCCACTATCCCAACCAAGACAATGGAGATGATGGTTCCAACATGAGAATGAGTCAGACGAGGATACCGGGCACTCTTCAAGAAGGGAAAATTAAGAATGAGGACAACAAGTCCCTACTGGAGAATAGTGGCCCTATGATCCTATCTTGGTGAGAAAAAAAAAAAAAGAAGAAAGTTCAGATTTTTATGAGATTCTTGGATATTGTTGCCCAAGTAACAATAATCCTAGCCCCTTGCAGGAGAAGGGGTGAACCGGTGGCATCGGGAATTTAGGGAAGGAACCTGATGACCCATGGCAGACAAGTTTGCATATGCTAATGGTGGGGCTTTGAGTCATTTTGGGTGCTGATTCTAGTTTTTATCACTTTGTATTATAGATATTATTTTGGCTGCTTGCAACATGGAATACCAGTGCCCCAGAGAATATGCTCCCTCACAAGAACAGATTGAGCCGTATGAGGGGGATGGCACATCCACTCCCTTCCACCGCCTAAGATACCCAAGCCGTGGCTAGTTGTTCCACAGAGGTAATACTGCATATGAGACAGAGAAAAGGACGTGACCCTATAGACACAGGACTCACTGCAGGCAGGAGCATGACACACCACCCTGTCACAGTTTAACAGCTCAGACTTGTCTGTAGAAAAGGCCTCAGGAGCCTGGAGACTGACAGCAGGCTACCACAGACTGGAACCCAAAGTGCCATCCTTGACCCCTTTGGGGTCCACCATTATTGCTATCATCAAGGTAGTGGTGACCCACATGGGGGACTGGTACAATGTTACTGTTTTGGCTATCTTGATCCCTTTGTAGGATGACTATCAGGACCACTTTGCATTCACAGGCAATGGCCTGAGGCATACTTTCACTATACTTCCACTGGGAAACTAATTCCCCAGCAGTATACCATCATTGAGTAGGGTTAGATCTGCAACCAGCTAAATTACCCTCAGAAATACTTGCCATCCACTTTATTGGTGACATTGACATTTCTGTCTTACCTAAGAAACAAGCTGACCAGGCCCTATATAAGGCCATAGACATGGCACACACACAAGCGGGGCCCTCAGCTTTAGTAAAGGACCTAATCAACAAGTTCCATTCCTGGGAGCACCCTGAGCCAGTAATCACAGGAATATCCCTGAGAGAGTCGAAAGAAAATTACTGCCCCCAAAGAAGGAGCTCAACACCTCTATGCATGAATGTCTCCATATTATCTATACAAATTAAATATGGGAATTAGACAAAAACATGTCAATTCACTAAACCAGAAATGATTCCCATGCTAATATACACTGCAAAAAATCAATACTGAAATGTGTATATTTTCATTTTAATATCTAAACAAATTTGAGCATTTTAGGATTTGTATATATTTTGGAAAATCAATCTTTAGATGTATTTAATAATTTGCAAGCTAGTTAGAAATAAGGAATAATTTCTAATTCTTTTCTGTTTTTCCTTATACCAACATATAGCATCTTATAGTATATTTTTTAATTTTATTGCCCTATTTAAAATCTAAACCAATATTGGCTGTTTTTAATGAAATAAGGTAATATTTTAATTTTTAGTTATAAATGTTTAAATTGTCTAACCACAATTCATTTAGTAATCTATTATTTGGTTACTGTTTTTAAATCTTTTTTCCCACTAAGCCTCCCTTTTATGACAGATTAGTTTTAGGTTATTTGTTTAAATGTTCTATGTACTTTTTGCTAGTTTTACACTAAAACATTTATTTGCTTTTATAGCTCATTTTAACATGATGTCAGGTAATTTCTTTCCTACTAAGTGTCACTAATTTCTCTTCAAAATTTTGCTGGTACACTTGCATACATACTGTTTCAGAATCAACTTCAAAGTTTCAAAAAATCAAATGAAGGTCATTAAAATGGAAATTTTTTGAATAAAAATACTCATAAGGCATGTTAATCAAATAATGGTAGAAAACAGAAAAATATTACTACCTCATTATTGCTTATATTTTTATATTATTAGCCATCAAGCAGACAAAAAGACATTGTTAAGAATAATGTTGATGTAGATGTAAGATACAAAAGAACAGATCTCATGCCTATTTTAGTTAAGCAACATAAAGTTAATTAAATGGGTTGTCACGTGCCTGGAATTAGTAACAAAAATTAATGGCTTTTAGTATGCTAAATAAATATATATATATATAAGGTTTTTGTGTGTTTTAATACCAATATGTACAATAATTAATTATTCCATAGAGTGTGAATATTCTGATATATGTTATTCTGGTATTTAAACTGACAATGGGATATTCCATCAGCTACTTTTTATGGCAATTTATTTAAGGGTCTAAATTCTTTAGGCAAACTTTTGGTGGTCCATGTAATTTTTTTTAATACGATTGAAATATATTTGACATAAAACATTATATAAATTTAAGTTGGATATATTTTTGATACATTTATATATTGTAATATGATTGTAAAATATATATACATTTACATATTGTCATATGTGTGGTAAAATGATTGCCATCTCTATCAAATCACACAATTATCATTTCTTTTTTGTGGTTGGAATAATTAAAATCTAGTTTCTTACCAAGTTTGATGATTATAATAAGATTGTTGTCTATCCACTTCTTGGGTTATTACATTGAATTCCTCATGTTCTGTATTATAAGATCTGTATATAAACTTAGACTTAGATTTAGCAAATGTTTCTTTGTGCACCAGTTTGACACAGAATAAAAGAAAATGTTCATGAGGCCCACAGGTTCTAATGTTTCTCAAACTACTTTCTGGGCTTTACTCCAAGTAGCATAACTTGGTACTCACTCTCTTGTCCACTAATGCCTTCACTTTACGTAACTAGCTACCTAATGTAACTAAATGACTTTTAGACATTGCATTTTCCACAGTTCTAAAACCATATGTTGCTGAAAATCATGGTAAAGCCATTTAATGGGAAACCTGCAGACAATTGATATCAGACTATTTGTATTCTTTATACATCTCACGTAGTATGATCACTTTTAGCTACATAAATGTTAATGCGTTGCTATAGGGATAATGCCAGAGATTATATATATATATATATATATATATATATATATAGATTGCAAATATTGAATGACCATGAACTCATTTGCTTTTCTAAAAGCTAAAAAGTTCTAAACCCAAGTGTTTCAGATGAGGATTGAAGATATAGAGCACCCATAATTATTATAAAAAATTTGCTGACATAATGTCCCTCCACAGTTATTATTTAGACTCACATTGAGCCTCTCAACCCAAAACAATGAAAGATATTAACATTTAAGGATAATAAACCCAACAATAAAGACATTGAGGATCAGAATAAGATTCTTAGAACATCCTAAAACGTTGTGTACCTAATTAGGTAATAAGGTACCTGATTTGAGCTGTGCAAAGTCAACTCATAGCATTTTTTTTTTAATAATGTTACTGCAAGAAGCCTAAGGATGACTAAGGAAAGTAAGCACTGGGCACTTTATATATTATGCTTTTATATTTCATTGTGATTAATGAATAGTAAGAATGGATTCTTTACATATTCTTCTATTTTATTTCATAGTGTTTTCTTTTTTGTTACTGCAGATTTTATGTATGAAAAAACTTTTTCTCCTTAGCATGTATTTTCCTCCCTAGGGATTACCTGCTTGACTTTGGCTAGTAAGAACAATGAGAAGAAAATCTCTTACCATCCACTCTTTCTTTCTGTCCACTGTGTTTTTTTCTATTAATCGCTTAGTGTTTCTATTAATTTTCTCAGTGTCAGTTTTGCTGTTGCTAAAAAGATATCATAGTTTGCTATTGTTTGCAAACCAAATTAATAGAATAGTATGCTTTATTTCCCATGTCTAACAGCACTAAAATATTTATTTTTATTTTCATTTACCTCTTGTGTGAATTATATGTGAACTGTAGTGAATCAAATCCATTGGTTATTTTATCCCTGTTTATAAAATGTACTTATTGTTGTTAGGTTTTCCTCTTTGTATAGCAGTTCAGTAGCTCATTTTGATATAATAACAGATGAAAGCGGGGAACACTTACGTGTGAAGCATTTCTAATATGTAATTTTTAGAAACGTCTAATGAGTGAAGTATATTATATTCATCCCCATTTAAGTGAGAGGAAAACTAAGATTTAAGGCAATAAATATAAGTCTGTGATAGTAAAACTAACTGAATGACTAAATAACTATTTGATCCAGGCTTACTAATTGCAAGCTGGAACTTTTACCACAGTGCCCTGTAGCCTCTCTATATGACAAATAGGATTTGGTGATTACTCAAGTAGGAGACATTTACAAATAGGCTATTTTAGCTATTTCTGATAACAGAATGCTACAGCTAATATTAAATAGTTATTTTAAATTCACCAAGTAACATGATTTGTTGGAAATATGATATGATTAAATGTTATTAAATTTACAATGAATGAATTTCATATCTGTGCAACACTGCTTAGTGTTTCTCAAATTAGGTGGTGACAATATTTAATATCTTACATGTCATATTTGGTTTTAAATGAAAAATTTTTCAAAAACGGAAGAAACATAAATAGCATGGTCATAGCCTAAGTAGGATGAAAGGAGCAAGTCAGCCATTTAGAAACCCAGGCTGTATGTACTCAATTCATGGATCTCTTTGGCTCAGTTTCCTAATTTGCAAAATAAGGAAGAAAAAACAGCACCTGCCTCACAGAGTACAGACAGTGTTAAATTAGTCAGTACATGCCAAGTATTTAGACAGTTACCAGATATATACATAAAAACTATGCACTATGCTTATAACTGTGTAAAGTACATAGATATTATAGGTAGAGGAAACTATTTTATATTTATATTGCTACTTTGCCACATACCTGAACTTAGAAAACATTTTATCCATTCTAACATCCTTTCAAAAATATCTGGGAAATGCAGTAAAGATCTACTTGACATATATGGAAACATAGCATATGATGGAGGTGAGTATTTAAATACTTAGGAAAAGATCTAATTTTTAAAAGGTTTGGGAAATTGTCTTATGAGTCAAAAATTATAACTGAAAAGTTTGATAAACTAATACACTGAGACAAAAACAGGACAAAAATCCTAGTAAATATTTATAAAATGGATAAATTTTTATAAAACTCTTCTAGAAAACAAGTAACAACCTAATAGAACAGTAGTCTCAAGATATGAACAAAAGATATACATACACAAATACTCAGAGAAATGGATGTCCCTAATATATGAAATAATGATGAATCCTGTTCTTAAGATAAGTATACACAAATATATTTTATGTATTATTAATGTACTATTATCAATGTGTTAATATACTATTACTATTATATTGTTAATGTGCTAATACTATTAATGTATTACTAATGCACAATTAATTTTCTATCAAATAAAAAGCAATAATTTGACAATATATACCATTAGAAATTTTGTAGTCAAATGGGTAAATTCAACAATCTTGGTTTAAATACAAAATAACAAAAGCACATGTCTAGAGAGTTGACAATATCTTGCAAAAGGACATATGCATTTATGCTCTCACCCAGGAAAGCTTCTTCAAGGAAAATATTCCCAATACATATTCACAGTAATACAATTTAGGCATGTGTATCAGGTTGTTCTTTGTATATTTGTTATGGCAAAGGACTGAAAATAGCTCATATATCCATGTACAATAAAAGAGAGTTTGCAAACACTCTAACACTCTTCCTATAAAAATTCTGAGTTAACTAGTACAGTCAAGAAGCCTCAATCTGCCTAAGGTTTCTTATTTGCAAAATTAGGTAGATGACCTAAATCGTCTGATAATTTTCATGTAAAAATGAATTATTCAAAGTGTCCTCACTTATCTTGGAACAATGATCTTTTATTTCATTTTGTGGTTTTATAATGATTTATCCATGATAGACCACTTATTAGAAAATATCTCCAGATACATATTAGTTCTTTTAAAAAAAATTGGCTAAATTGATTAATTTTCAATAGATAATACAATGCAACTTTTTAGGTTGTAGAACATAGTATCTAAGAATAAATTTTTTAAATGTGGTTAACATTTTTGTATATATAAGATAAAATATGTACATACAGAAAACAAATCCTAATACTAATGATCAATTGAATAGGATTTGGAACCAGTTCTGCTCATAATAACTGTGTTAAAGTCTGAAATTACTTCACATTTTTCTAATGCTGTTCCCTCACCTATAATTTGGGAATACTAATAGTAACTGCTAAGCTTTCCACATGTTTATGTAAGGATCAAATAAGCTCATTTAATTGAAGTGCTTAAAGTATTGCTTGATATACAGTAAATGTTCAATATACGGTAGCACCTTGTCCGCAGTTTTGCCTTCTGCAGTTTGAGTGATCCAAAGTCAACATAGTTCTGGAAACAGATGATCCTCCTACTGACCTATAGTTGGTAGGTCAACAGTAGTTTAACACTAATTCACAATGCCTGTGTCATCCACCTCACTTCATCTCATCCAATAGACATTTGATTATCCTACATCATCACAAGAAGGGTGAGCAGAGTACTATAAACTATTTTGAGAGAGAGAGACCCCATTCACATAACTTTTATTACAGTATACCATTATAATTATTCTATTTTATTATTAGTTACTGTTGTTAATCTCTTGCTGTGCCTAATTTATACATTTAATTTATCATAGGTATGTATATGTGGGAAAAAAAGCATATCTTAGTGTGGGTAAAATTGTAATATTTCCAGAATATCGCACCTGGCTTTAGTACTTCTGCATATCAGTGGATGTTTCCAAGGGGTGGAGAGCATTAGCCATCTACATATCAATAGGTAATTACAAGGACATGTGAGGGTTTATCTGGACGAGGGAGGTTGGGTGGAGTTCTCTTTCTCTTCTGCTGCAGCTGGGTGATGAGAGAGATGGGGACGACTGCTTGTAATAAATAAAAGGGTTTCTTAACTATTTCTCCCTTTGACTGATTTCAGTTTTAGAGGTGTTTTGCCCTGGGATTTCCCCTGGAGATACATTAGGATTTGGTACTATCTGCAGCTTCAGGCATCACAGGAGATCTTGGAATTTATCCCATGCTGATAAGGGGTGAATATGACTACTGTATATGACTACAGGTTATAATTTTTTATCTCACAGGGATAGGATGAAAACAATAACTATTATTCTAGTTATTGATAAAATGTTTGATAGTTGTGTGAAAATAATGTCTCTGTTGAGACTGTAAAGAACTCATTCCTCTAGTTCTGGTTAGTCATAAAGTTGTAAACTTCAAGAAATAAAGTCTGACATCAAAGTTTCTTTTAAAAATATATTCCAAAATTTGCAACTCAGTGTTACCCTTAGGTCATTATTAGCTAAAAGAGATTGCTAAAGAATTATGTCTCCAACATTCACATGTTGAAACTTATTCTTCAATGTGACAGTATTTGGAGATGGGACCTTTGGGAAGTGATTTGGCAATGAGGTTGAGCCCTCATGTGTGCGATTAGTAACATCACTAAAAGGACCCCAGCAAGAAAACACCATTTACCACCCAGGAAGTGGGCTCTCATCATACACTGAATCTATCAGTGCCTTGATCATGGATTTACAGCCTCAGACTATGAAAAACACACATTTGTTGTTTGTAAGCCACCCAGTCTATAGTTTTTTTGTTATAGCAGCCCAAGTGGATTGAGACAGAGACTCTTTTCATTCTTGCCTTTTCCTAATTGCCCTACAAAAGCACTTCCATTATCATGGAACAAATTCAATTCCTTTTCAAAGGACTTATATAAAGAATCACTGCATATCCACTGGCTTCTTACCTTAAGCAAAAGGTTGAGACTGCTCATACCTATTTCTAATAACTGGGCAATTTTCTCATTCGGTCATGACTTTTACTCTCTATTTCAAATGTCAGTCTCCTATATTCATTCATTGTAATTAGGCCCCAACCAATGAACTCAATAACTTCAGCAAGCTAATTAGCATAAAGCTTTGGATTCCTCCTTGTTATCAACAGGAATTTTATGGCCATAAGAGCTTCAGACACCAAACCACAGACAGCCTGGAATTTTGGTCATCATGCTGACTCTTGTCAGGTCTCCTATTGGGAGAATTCTCTGCTGCCACTACATTGTACCACGAGCTCTCACACCAGCCCTTCTCTGTCATTCAATGCCTAGCTCCCAGGTAGAAGCATTTATTCCTTAATGAAGCTCTAAATACTCTTCCCCCAAAGAGTATGGGAGGTAGTTTCATTCTTGCTAAGAGCTCTCAGTGGTACGCGTGAATCTCCCAGCTCACCACCTCAGGGATAGTGGAGAAGAATATTGAAATTACAGAATTTTCCTCTACTGATAAGGTTTAAGCACCTACTTTCCTGAAGCCTTATCTGAAAAGAGCAGTTCGTTTGCCTCCTTAGAAGTGTTAAATAAGAATTTTAACTCTTACAATATGGCCACAGAGGAGAGAAGGAAATACAGTAGAAGACAATCTGAATCAGCAACAGCTTCTGATATTGGAGTACCCCAAAAGAAGACCTATAGGAGATAAAAATACATCCTTCCAGACTGTCCCTCCTCAAAACAACTCCAGGAATAATTTGCCAGATTCTGAATATGATCAGTTTATCATTTCTTCAGTCCTTTTGGGAATAGAAATTCTTCCTGAATTTCTGTCCATAGTCTATACTTCCAGGTGACAACTAATTAAGTAAACCAAAAGTCCTCCTTATCAAAATGTCTTGAAAACTTGTTGATTTGTGATTTTATCATAATATGTCTAGAAGATATATCAATAATGTAAACTCTAAGGAAGTAAAATATGTATTTTTATTTGACATTTTGTACAACAGTGTGATTGAAATTTATAAAAGATGATGATTAAAAAAAAGCCTCCATAATCCCAATGTTGACTCCTCTTTTACAATCCCCTTTAGCACTGACAATGTCTGAATTTTAAGTGTGAACATCTTGGAATCTGACCTGAACCACAAATTCTGAATGTGATATCCAATGAATAATTTATAAATGGTTCATTTCAGAAGTTGCCATTCATACTAAAGTAAATTAGGGGAAATAAATAAGTTGTGAATGCATAACAAGCCACAAGTTACAGCCACAGGCTAAAAGCTGTAGATCCATTTAAGTAATACAGATATTATTTCTAGAGGCAGAAAATATATAGTAGTACAATATTAATGTAGGTGTCTCTTTATTTTTGCAATTAGTAGTTTGGAATCATCTGCTGAAGGCAACATTTTAAATTCCAAATGCCAAAACTGCAAAATAGGAATTATATTGTTATAGGGCTAGGAAAATTTATTTGATTTCTATGTTTCAGCTTTATCACTTGTGAACAAAATTGTTGTAATTTTTTATCTCACAGGGATAGGATGAAAACTATATGATTTAAGATACCATAAGGACTTTAAGAATCACAGAGCATTGTAGGACTTAAAAAAATGAATAAATGATTTGAATTAAGCTTTTCAATTACAAATGGGGAAACTGGAACACTGTTAGCTTCATTTACTTTTTTCAAAGTCACAATTCTTAGTTCTACAGAAAGGATCAAATGTACTTCTCTGAAAGCCCATCTCCCCTCAAATCCATTTTGTACACTATCACGACTCATTAATTCATTTCATAAAAGTAGAATATTAATCTAAACATATATCTATAAATAAAATATTTAGATCAATTGGTATATAACACTTTAAAAATCTCAGTTCTCCAGGTAAACTTGAGACTGTCAAAATAGACAACTAATATAAAATATATTTATTTCCTTTTTCTTCCCCAAAAGAAGATATTTATCTTAAATACATTTGACAAATATTTCCTTTGAATTTACTTGCAATTGCCTAATCTGGCTAGTCTAATGGTTTGGTTATCTGTGCCTATAATGGAAATATTTTGAACAGGTTTACTTGAAGTTTCCCTGTCTCTATCCTAGTTAAAATAGATGCTACATGCTTGGTTGGCTGGAGTTTTGAATTATAATTCTTCAGTTGCTGATTGCTGTCTATAAACCTGATTGGGACAGGTTTCCATATGGATTCTGACTCACTATAAACTCAAGGAATAAATGTGAACTGAAAGTTATGACTCAATCCATGTACTCCTGTGGGAACTGGTACTGTTACAGATACTTCTGTTCTTGCAACTAACAGCTTTGATTGAACATGTATTCATGACATTAGTCCAGGTGAAAAATCTTTGCAGTCTGAAAACTTTCATGCTTCTAAGGAAAGTGAATGCATAAGGTATAAACTTGCAAGAGTAATCTGAAACAGAAGGTCATCATTTAAAGTTTTTTTCAAAATGGCAAGAAACATTTTGAAAAAAGAAAAGACAGTGAGAAAGTAGGAACAGTTCAAACACTGATAATTCTATTAATTCTCATGTGGATCAAATTATTGCTTGTCCAAATATTGCTACTTTATTTGTTGACAGAATAATTAATGTATCTTAAGTACTGTTATAAAAGAAGGTAGTATATGGAATGTGTTTAGTTCTATATCACAAGGATTTATAGTTATTTAAGATAAACTATATTTTATCAAGTTTGTTTTAATATGAAATACGTTGACATAAGTGTAAAAGCAGAATGGCGTAAAAAGGTATATGTTGAGAGATCTTGCCCTAACTCCGTCCCAATACCTACTGTCCCCTCAACCTCCTCCTATGAAAATCAAGTGTATTTTTTAAATAAAACCAACCTGATTTAATGTACATATGGATACATTTTCATTGTTCTTCATCATTTTTTTGCTATAAGTTTTTTATTTAATCAGTACACATTGGGTAACTTTTATGCCAGTACACAGAGAACTCCTTAATTTTTTTTTTAAGATGCAGTTTTCCACTGTGTAAATACAAGACATTTTTATTTAACACATGTCCTATTACTTCATCATGGATTGTTTCCAGTCTTTTGCTATTATAAATGATGTTGCAATGAGGATATCTACATACAGATGAATATGTATGTGTAGTTACATTTTCTGGGTATATTCCCAGAAGCGTATTGGTGATTTGATATGTAGTATTGGTAGTTATTTCTAAGTTGGTTTTCATATGGTTGTTTATTTGTATTCAAAAGAATAAAATATAAGTAACTATTTCCTTAAAACCTGATCAACAGAATCCAATATTTGTCACAATATTTATCTCATATTATGAATTATTTTCCTTTCAAGAGAGATAAGCAGATATCAGCATTTGCATTTTTGATGATCGTCTTGCCTGGCCAGAATGAGCCTCGGGAGTGTTTGTTCATCTCCACCTGATTTGCCCACCTGTGCCTGGTGCTAGTCTCAAAGGTCCTTTTTCTTAAGGCCTCTACTGTTAAAGCTCTCTCCTTGTTTTGGTCACCTACCCAAGAAAAATTTCCTAGAAATTAATCTAGTGAGTAACTGTAAATCTTAATTTTCTACAAGCAGCCCAAGTGATTCACTTGCAACTTTTCTGTGGACTATTTCTTGAGAAATGCTATATTTTGAACAATCATTACATTAGCTGTTCATTCTTTCATATTGCAGAACAGTATTTAGTTTTAATGGTTCTTAAACTAAAATTTTATTGGCTGTTTTCTGACATACAAAATTCCACATAACAGTGTAGCACAAATGACATTATTCTCAGAGAATCTACCTCTAAAAATTGTTAAATAGGCAAAAATTCTATTGATGTTGCAAGGGTCAAGTCATCCCACAACTACCTTTATTGTTGATGTTTTATACTTTGTATTGATAGCTTTTCCTTCTCTTTTTTTTAAATAATTGTCTTTTAAGCATCAATCTACATTCTTAATTATGTCTCCAAGCCTGATTAGTATTAGTGATTAGGTGCTTAGCCTAAGAGATCAATATGACATACTAGAGTTTTAATTCATTTTCTCACAGCATATTGTGTTATGTGGGCTTTGTGGTTAGTTCTGATATAACAAATTACTGGACAAATTACTGAAGATTTATATATTTGTAATTGCAGATAGCATGGTGTGATCTGTGTGCGGGAGGTATTCTACAGGAGTAAGTTGTCTGTGTAATCTGTCTGTCACACAGTCAATTCAGTGATGTGTTAATTATGGTCCCAACTGTACAGGGAAATATCTTTACATTTTCTTGAGCACATTCCCACATTCAAGAATGTACTATAAGAGTATTTTGACCATAGTAATTATTTTTTATTGTCATGTGATTGAACTTGATGTAAAGAAATAAAACATAAGTTGGTGTGATGGTCAAACATGGGAAGGACTGTACCTTTCAATGAGGAGAAACAGGGAAAAAAACATCATATCGAGCACTTGTTATGGGTCAGGAATTATGTTATGGGATTTTCTAGCAGAGTCATTAACTTTAAGAATAACCTGGGAAGTTATCATAATTCATATTTTGATCTGTGAATCAGAGAGAGTATGTAACTTTCAACTGTCAGAGTTTGGACCTAAGTACAGGCTTACAACCCATGCTTTTCAAATATTTTGAAAGTTAATTCTTATTTTTAACACGATTTTTGGAAAACAACTCTTGCATGATAATATTTACCTCTAAATATTCTGAAAAAGTATTTTAATTTCACATCCACTTTTCAACACAGCAATCACATTTCTAGAATGAATGTTCAAAGTATCAAACTATTGTGTGTTCTCTCCTTCTAGGGATGCTACATGACACACCAAATTATAATCACAAAGTCTGTCAAATTTTTAATGAGAAATGCAAATGCTCAGACAAAACATTTTGTAAAGTTTGTAGAGCATATTTGTCTCTTGGCAATTTACTTGGAACCTACTAAGTATTTATTAGATTGTGAGTTGATTTTGAAGTCAGAACAAAGGTATTTACAAAGAATTTATCAGCTAAGCTGGGTACAACACTCCGACCAGTTGTTTGCTCATCTTTTTCTCTCTCACCATTAGAGTACATTTGGCTCTTTGAGAGATCTTCATAGCTATGGTTGAAGTATCTCACATGCTCTCTCATCATATATATAGACAGTATCAAATTATATAAAAACTAAAGCAAAGGAATAATGAGCACAGAATTCAGAATACAGGTAGCAACATTGGGCAATGAAAAGAAGATGAGGAAAGACCACAAAACTCATTATGTGCTAAGTTATTGTCATCATTCTAATATTCAGATATATGTTAATTTTTACTGTAGATGATATATATAGATAGGCTTGCATGAAACAGTGATGAGCATAAGGATTAACCCAACTTTATACACTGAAAATCCATTATATAAAAAGTGAGAAAAGGAAAAATAAATTAAATTTTATCTAGGAAAAGCAGTTTTGATATAATCCCTGAATGAGTTTTCATGATATTGCTGCCAGAAAATTACAATTGGAATTCGAGCTTTCTCATATTACTCAGCATACATTGATATAGAAATATTGCATATTTGGTTATTTCACAGATGGCTAAGAATTTCTGTGATGTTAGATTTACCTATTTTTTTCCAAGATTACCTCATATGTCTTCATGTTCTTGGGAAGGGAGTGCATCTTAATATCACAAGCAGATGTTGTTTGAAATATGCCAGTTGAAAGGACTGGTCAATAATAAAAATAGAAAAAAAATATTAGGGTCGGAGGAGAAAATAATACCAGTGCTATTCAACTACTATAATGAGATGTATGAGCTCTCTAGTTCTAGAGACAGGTGTATTTCTACTGGGCAGAGAGATGCATAAGATTACCAGAAGCAATTATTACTAAAAATCCTCCCCTTTATTCAGACTTCATGACTACCAAGCAGTTCTTGAAAATGTGTTGGTTTCCTATGCAAATCATCTCAATGGAGAAAATACATTAATCAACAAGAAGTAAGCAGTATTTCTCACTGCAAAATAAAAAGTTGACATTGCAACGTATATATCAGCCTCTGAGAGCTAAGTCAGTCTCCTCCTGATAAACAGTATGCTGACAAAAGGTGATTTCCATATCCATTGAGTGCTGGCAAAAGTTGATTTCTACCTCAAGTCTGCACACAGGATCTGGGACAGACTGCCAGAGTAAAGCCGGCCTCTTGTATCTCTTGGTCGACAGCCAACTTATTTCCCCTGATGACACTCTGACTCCCCTGCTCTTCCTATTCACAGGTCCACAGGTTCTACTTGATTGAAGTGCCCCCTCGAGCCTGCACAAAGGGGGATAACGCTCTTAATTAGAGTTCTCAGTATGTGACTCAAAACATTCTGTGAAGACACCAATCATAAACCTTCAAAGGAAAAGAGAATTGGAGAATGCCTGCTTTGCACAACTAACTTCCTCTGAGTTCACTCTTTCCTCCTTCCCTTCTGTTTTCGATCATGTTGCCTGTCTGGCTAGACCATATAATTTCAGAACTTGCTTCACCTTAAACTTGATGAAAGCCATCAGAACAAAGCACGTGTGCAAGAGTAAGGATTGTACTTCTCAGCTGCAGCCCCAAGAGTTAATAGCACTTGAAATAGGGGAGAAATTTTGTTATTTACTCATTTTGTGTTACTCGTAAGTTAAGGCAAATATATGAAAAATTGTTGAATATTTTGAGTGAATTGGCACAGCTACTCAGATAGTTTGTAACGAATATCTTGACATATGAGGAGAAAGAATACATTTTATTAATTGATACAATTTTACTAATAAGTTCTACTAATTATTAGAATTTAAATTATAAGAATTTAAAAATAGCAGACTGTATCCAATGTTCATCAGTCATGTATGTGTAACCATGTGTGTGCCTGTGTGTCTGTCTACACAGAAATGCACATAAAACAGGGTTATGCAATAAATAGTTGACAAATACATTGTCACCAGAGGTTCCCAGGAAGCTTACCCTGTATTTCACCTAGGCACATTGGTTCAATATTCATTAATTAAGTTCTTACACAAAAATTATGGACTGTAACTGCTATGAGTAACAAGAATTAACTATACACACACCTCACACATATGTTTGTGTATAACTCAAAGTTTAATAACACTTATTGGAATCAGAGAGATTTTATGCTTGTTTTATGCATGTTAAATGCTTGATTGTCATCTACCTAAGTACTACATATTCTATTTTTTTAAATAAATTTAATATTTATTTGAATGCAGTACTCAATTAACAATAGACTATTTCATCAATACAAACCAGATAGGGCAATAAAATACAGCAGTATAATACAGAAAATGTAAACTACTTGTTCTAGAAATAATTTATGGCCGGCTTTGCTGCAGCTCTCCTCACCATACCAATAAACAAGAACCTACGTATTCTCAGCTTTGTAAATATACTCTCTCTGGCCACAGCTGATTGTACCAAGAGATGCTATCTGACTTAAGAAACACCAAAAGAAACCAATAATTAGAACTACATACATTGTGAAGCATTAAAATGAAGTCTTTGAATTTGCTGATGTCTGTTTAGAATCATACTGAATATGGCCAATCTTATTAGTCCTCATTCTTGGATTAATGAGAATTTTTTTCTACACATTTATCTTAAACCACAACTCCAGCTATTCTAATGTGCAAAGAATATGTTTTTCTGAGCAAAAGTTCCTGACAGAAATAACTGCCATATAACTATTCATCAAGAAATTTGTATTTGTACCGTATTTCTTTAAATCAGCAATGGTTTCTTAACAGAAGTTGGGCCTTCTACCATATGGTATTTAAATTCTAATGAAGTTAATTATGAATTTCTCATTTAAGACTCTGGTTAAAAGAAACCAGATATTTACCTTTTGATAATTCATTATTTAAGGAAATGTGAAACAAATACTTAATTATGAAACAGGGCTTAGAAACTTCCATTTTTACACAGGATAAATCATTTAGACTATCTGTGCTGAAGTATCTCAAATTTGAAATGGAAGCAGAAACTCCTCCCATACTTATACCAAAATGTTGATGTTGGCAACAAATTAAATTAGGAAAATGTGATTACATTATTTAATCATTTAGTTGGTATTCTCAAATATTTCCCTTTGGATAAATTGTGACAATGTAATCTATGAGAATCTCCAGCTTGTTCAGGCATCAGTCTTACTCATTATAAAAATATAATTGTGTGTAGTAGAAAAAAAATAAACATTGGTTGATGGAATTGTGTGTAGTGGAAGAAAATTAACGTGGTAGATACGTGTAGTACATGGACTTATTACCTGTAGGCCAGTTGTTTCAACTCTGACTTGATATTCCTATTTGTATGCTGTACCTAATAGATACCTCCTCTAATTTTCAACTGAATATCCAAAAGAAATACATACTTTAAATCTCCTGTGTTAAGAGGGGTCATCATGTTAATAAGTTTAGGCTAATAAAACATAAGTAGAAGTATTGTAGCTGAAGACTTAAAAAAGATCTAGCACCCACACTTTCTCATTAGGCCCTTTCTCCTCACTGGTCCTTGAAAATTGAAATTAATTAGACCAGATGGTCTAGTAGATGGATGCTAAGCTGTGTTCAGATTCTACTTTCTGGGAGTGTTGACCTCCTGGGAGGTCTTACTCACACCTAGACCATCACACTTAATAGCAGCCAATGAGTGATCAATGTGGTAGAAAGACTCACTCTCTTTCTAACTCTGAACACAGCTCTGAACAACTCTGAGTAGTGTGACATCTGACATGTTAACTAAACTCTAAATCTCCATTTCTTTGCCTATAATATTAGTAAAATAGTTACTTTCCTTTTTAAGGGTTCTGATTTTGAATTAGGTTGAATATATAGGCATCTTATATACTTGTATACTTTACATAAAAATTTTAATTGTAGTTGTCAATATTATTGATGCTATGCCATTTTCAACTTCATTAATTAATAGTTATTTGTGGAGAATGGAACACTATTTCCTAACCAAAATATAACAATCCTTTCCAGCTTTGGGGTCCAACTTTATTCTTTTGGTTCAGTGGACTCTGTTACCTATTACCTAAACATTTGTTGAATCTATCATTAACATGTCAAAGGAAGGCCTAATTATTATATTTAAAAGTATCAAATCAGACTCTAATTTCTCAAATTAGCATCCAAAGATATCACTTGATTCTTATAGACTCTTGCTTTATTAATGAGCTTCCAGGGAATCAAAATGAAAAAGGTTTAGTGTTAATTAAAAGACTAATATTGATAAAACACTTGTCTACAATAGAAAATCCTCATGATGAAAGCAGTGGTTTTACTGAAATTAATTGTTTCTGCTAAAAGTTAATGATGAATATAGATACATGAAAGGCAGATACAAATGTTTATTTTAAGTAGTTCCTGTAAGGCAAGGAATTGAGGGATGAGTTGGTCAATCTAATAAAACAGGGTAGCAGTATACTCACAGCTGGAAAGCAGATCTGGTTCCTAATCCAGTATTGGATCCCAGAATTTAAAAATACAAGTTAACTAAGTTTTTTTCTCCTCATCAGTCTTTCTACCTTTAAAAAATGATAACGAATGATGATGATATTATACATGGCAGCTAGAAAAAATAGAAGAATGTTTAACAGTGGTTTTATTTCCTAATGATATGATTATTCCCTGTCTTGGAGATAATTTAGCACTAGATCTAGTTGTTTTTCTATGTTAGTACTTGCATCATTTGAAGGCCAATCAAGAAGAAACTATGTAGCAATATGAACAGAGAAAATGCAGTGTAAAGAATTATTAGCTAATAATTAGAGATCAGTTGTGAGGGGGTAATGAAACAAAACAAAATGAAAACCTCTAATGAATGGAGGAATATCAGACATGGGGAGGAACCACTCCTTTGAAGGTTGAAAAGGAGAAACATACAGAAAGGCTCCCCAACTCCAATCACAGTCTGTGTCAGACAGAGGGAGAGTTTGCAGCCGTCACTTACTAGACAGGGAAGTCCACTGAGGGTCCACTGAGGGACCACAGGCTGGGGGAGCCAGGCAGGCAATAGCCCTCTGGTGTGCCGACTGAATTTGCTTGGTAACCATGTACAAAAAAGCGTGTGAGCCCCACTTGGCATTCCTGTAATGCTGCCTATTTAGGTACTAGTGGAACTGGCCAGGAACTCACAGAAACTCACCGGGAAGCCATCTACTAGGGTGATGGTGAGACTTGCTGGGGGTGAGTGTCGTTGGGTATTCTCTGTACATACCATTGGCAGCCAAAGGAGAAATAAAAGGAATGGAAGCACCTGGGAACAAACAAGAGAAGACATTTACTTTTTCAATGAACCTCCATACCCTCTACTGATAAAGTTTAACAATGTGCCAGGTAATATAGGAAAAATGCTCAGAGAGCCAAGCTGTATTACATGGCTCAAACAATGAAGTATGTATATGGAGTTGTGTACCAATAAATTGATAACGAGGACAGTACCTGAAACATGATGTCCTTAAAAATTACAAAGTGCATCACTGAAAATACTTCTCCATGTATATATAACCATTTCTTTTCAATTTAACATTACCTTTGCCACTCACTCTCTTATCCCTTATTATCACACGCATAAGTAACGCCCGATAGAGGAAATCCCATTGGATTAGTGGTTTAGCACCATAACAAAAAAGATTGCTTGCTAAACTTACAACTCATTAAGTTTACATGTTGTAATATAACCAATTAATCTCAGATCCATAAATAAGAACTTTTATTAATAGAATACATTTTGTTGTTCCTCTAATAAGCTTGACAAGAAATTTACAGTACCATAATAAAATATAATGCATTCAGTTAAAACACTATAATTTAAAAGACTGAAGAGTTATAAGCATAGTAAATATGTAACTTTGTCTATCTCATAGTCAGTCTGACATAAATATTATTATTGTAAATTAAGAAAATACTATTCCTTTATGGAATATGTTATATGAGGCTCAAATTGGTATGTTGTTTCTGTATATATGGCATAGAGATGTTTACTTTGAAGATTTTTGATGTATATTCTTAATAATGATGTACTGACATACTTTTGCATTTGAGACATATTACTAATAATAAAATCGATCTTTTTCATTAATTACACTTTAAGTTATTCGATGAGTCATTACAAAATGTATCTGAGTATTTGTCTCAGAGAAATGTAGGACATGTGAATCAACAACCTCACTTGGCTCTATAACTAGTGAAAAATTACATTGCTTCTTAAATTTGGATCACTATTTAATTTATAAAGGACTATGCTAAAATACATAACATAAATTATATATACATTCAAGTAAATTTATTACTTTTTTCAAAGTTATAAACTACTTGCTGATACTTTTTAAGGTTGGAGAAGAGAATTTGATAACATTGTTGCAACCAGAAAAAGGAAGGTCCTAAATGGAAGTATTGTGATAATAATACTTTAAGATCTTTTTTATCATGAAGGAAAAATACGCAACAGATAACACAGTCTGCAAAACAATTCATTTGCTTCTCAGATGGCAGTTTTGCTATGTACCTCCAGTGGAGGTACACACACAGAAAAGACTGAGGAAATAACTGGTTTGATTAATTTGCACTCTACCACCGAGTGAGTCAAGGAGAAGCAAAGTTCCTTGTCATTTTGAAACTTTCTAGGTGACCAAACACACTGAATACACATGAACATATGCTGAAAAAGGACACAAAGGTGGACTTGAAAAATTAGGAAATAGCCAGAATAGCAAGCATTTTGTCTGAAATTTGCTAAAATCACTCCTTAGGTAAATATTTGAAAAAGAAGTTCAGACTTTATATAATTAAGCTGGTAATAGCCTACTCCAGGCATTGCAGCAACTCACCTTATCTTTCCTTTGATTTGGTATTTTTTAAAGAAAAATAGATGCACAAGGGAAAAAAAAATAAACCTTTGGAGAGCCCTTGAGGGAAGGAAAAGTCTAAATAGGCAAACAGTACTGCTTTTAATGTATTTGGATTGAACGTTTCTCCACTTTCATATTATTTATGTGTAATAAAATGATAAATCATTGATACATTTTTAAAGTTAAATATATTAAATAATATTTTAAGGTGATTATGTAAGTCTTCGGGTAGATGTGTATTATATCCAAAAATAAATCAAGCAGAAATATTTGATAAAGAATTTACAATGTGATTATCAGATGACTACTTTTTAGCCCAGAACCCTTACAGAATGCCTAAGAGATACACTGCAAGGGGGAAGAGAACAATTGTGATGAGCAGGAATAACTATCTAATTTTTCCAGATAGGAAAAAGAAAGTCCTAAATGGAAGTAATGTTGTGATAATAACATCTTAAGATCTTTTTTATCATGAAGAAAAAAATTTGCTGAAGGTTATTTAATAGGGGAAGCCTATAAAACTGTGCCTTTGCTTAGCTGCTGCACAGAGACACTGACGGCAGCATTTATATCAGGCTTTACGTACTGAAGACTGAGGTCCCCAAATAGTGAGTCCTGGCATCAATGTGTTCTTAAAAAAGGCAGTAGTAGACAGAAGAGAGGTGCAAAGCTGTCAAAACTAAAATGGAAATGAAATTAAATGTAAACAAAAAATAATTCAGTTCTTCTGAAACATGATGAACCATTTAACTACTTTTAGTAATTCATTATTTCCCACAGCAAAATTCATTTTTGAAATGCTAAACCCCCAGGTGAAGGGCCCGGAGCAAGGCAGGCAGAGGAACAATGCAATGGTATGAGCTCCTTGTGTTCACACAAGAGCATGCTAGGAAGAAAGTGCACGACACCCAACTACCTCCTATGCATACTACACATGAAGTATTGGGCTCACCACCGAATACAATAAAATTAGAGAAAAATATATACAATTTTCACCTCCTCTTTGGTGCTTAGGAGATGATTTGGACATGGGTCCATCCAATCTCAGTAAACACTCAAATGTAAAAGAAACTCCCAGAAAACCACAGGATCTCTTATTACTAATAAAAACATATGTTAAGCACATAGGGGAACTAGATCACTCATTTATTATTGGTGTGAATGTAAAATACCACAGCCACTATATAAAATAGTTTGGCAGTTACTTAAAAAAACTAATCATATAAAAACTAAATAACCTAGTGATTACACTCTTAGATATTTATCCCAGAGAAATCAAGACATATGCTCTTGTAAAAATCTATGCCTAGGATTCATTGCAGCTTTATTTGTAATAAGTAAAGTACATACATAGGTAAAAAATGTTTAAAAAGAAGAAACAACCAAGCTATCTTTAAATAGGTGAATGGTTAAATTAACTGTGATACATTCATATTGTGAAATACTACTCAGCAATAAAAGGGACAGAACTTCTGTCATGGAATGATCTGGGTACATTTTCAGAAAAATTATTCTGAGTGGAAAAGCCAATTTCAAAAGATTGCATACTGTGAGATTCCATCTATATAACCTTCTTGATATGGTAAGTGTGTAGAAAGGGAGAAAAGGTGAGTGGTTTTCAGGATTTTCTGATGGATCAGAGTCAGGTAGGAAGAGGATGTGGGAAGGACAAGATGGTCCTTACATGAGGTAAATCTTCTTTATTCTCACCTTATCAATATTAAAACCACAGTTGTGGTATTGTACTATAGTTTTTCAAGGTAGTGCCTTATTGGAAATGGCATAAAGGGTACATGAGATTTCTCTGCATTATTTTTTTTACAACTTCTTGTGAGTCTGCAATTGTCTTAAAATTAAATAAGAATTAAACAAAAACATTTTTCTATGCTCAAGCAATCAATCAGAATATAACTATTTAAAATATAATCACTCAACTTTCTAGACTCCAAGTTAAAAAACGATTCTAAAATGGTCCCTTTCTAGACTCCAAGACACACATGTTATGCTTTGCTATATAAAAAACCTTTTCCTGGCTACCTAATAAGGTAAGGAAATTATTATAAAATGAAAATAAGTTTATAGAAACACAACGATATCTCTATTGGAGAAAATATAAGATCCATTTAAGTATATTTAATTAACCCCTAACTAAGTTAAGAACCGAAAAAACCTTGATGAAATAAAAACAGTAATTATAATAATATTCAGTTTTAAACATATATTTTAATTTGGATGTTATTTTTTTGTTTTTATATAACAGCTTTATTGAGGTATAATTTGTATACAATAAACTACACACATTTAAAGTGTTCAAGCCAATAAACTTTGAGAGATGTATATACACCCTTGAAACACCACCACAATCAAGATACAGAACGTTTCTATCACCTTAAAAACTTCCCTGTGTCCCTTTGTAATCCATGTCCCTCTTAACTCTCTGCTCTACACAACCATTGACCTGCAGTTAGTTTTCATTTTCTAGGGTTTCATATAAATGTAATCATTACAGTATCCACTGTTGTATGTCTGGTTTCTTTCCCCCAGCACAGATTTTGAGATTTTCATGTTTGTTAATGATTTTCATCCATGTTTTGTTTCGCCTTTTAAAAACGTCATTCCAGTTGACTTTCTCATTTGCTATGCTCAAGCAATCAGAATATAACTATTTAAAATAAAATCTCACAACTTTCTAGACTCTAAGTTAAAAAACGATTCTAAAATGGTCCCTTTCTAGATTCCAAGATATACATGTTATGCTTTGCTATATGTATATAGCTGCTATATACTGCTGAGAACAGAGAATTAATTCATTAGGGTTCCTTAGGCCCACTAAATAGACCTGCTATAGTTCTTTAATTTACAGCTTTTCCCTAATTCCCTTTTAAGTTATCACTTACTAAGTTCTGCATGCTAACTATGTGTTATTATTTGTGTGTTTTTAAGACCATTTTATACAGAAGACAAGTTTAGAGAGGTTATGTAGGCAAATTGGTTAAGCTCAAGGGCTCTGGATAAGAATGCTAGAGTTTGACTCTTGGGTCTGTCTTGTAGCTGTGTTATCTTGGACAAGCTACTAAATTTTCTATGTCTCATTTTTTTCACATATATAAAATGTGATTAATAATAATAGTACTTACTGTATGGGATTATTGAGATGATTAAATGAGCAACGTGTGTAAAGTGCTTAAAACACTGCTTAGCCTATGGTGTCTCTAAATGCTAGCTGAGTAAGTACTGCCCAAGGTACTTAACAGCTAAAAAGTGGCAGAAACATAAATTTGTAGCTTCAGGCTCATTGTAATCAGCACACAATAGTCACTAGACCAATTTTATAATTCATGATGGGGCTCACAGATGGAGGTTTCACAAACATAGTAACATAATATCGGATCAGTTGGTACTTTATGTATTACGGAATACCAAGCAAGTTGATATTTAAGACCTAAGTGTGCATATATGTATTATGTATGTACATACATCAGCATGTGAATGTAATACATTTTTTTTGGTACCATTAATATAAAATCACATAAGCAACATTGTGGTTACTAGATTCCCCCGATTATCAAGTCCCCACATACCCCATTACAGTCACTGTCCATCAGCATAGTAAGATGCTATAGAGTCACTACTTGTCCTCTCTGTGCTATACTGCCTTCCCCGTGCCCCACCTACGTTATGTGTGCTAATCCTAATGCCTTTTATTCCCCTTCTCCCTCCCTCCCTTCCCACCTTTCCTTTTGGGGTATGTTATTTTTACACTTTCCAGTTATAATAATGAACTGTTTAATTTATTTGAAGATAAAGGTGTTCATATTGTTCTACATCTACATGTATTAATTAACTTGGGATATACAGGAAATAATTCCAATATTTGGTGACATAGCCAGCTTGTTCTCTTCAACAGTTTTATGAGTCAAGTAATATTGCAAGAATTTTTTAATGTTGATTAGCAATTGTCTTTAGAAGATGCTTCCATATTTATTTATTTATTTTCAATATTTCCAGACATAAGTATGTCTACCACTTTTTTCCATTTAAGAGTTCAGACCCAGGAAGTGGATAGTACTGCCTCAAGTAATTTATTTAATATTATTTAAAATATATGGAATATTTTAAAACTCCTGCTAATATTGTGCCCTTTTAGTATTTTACCAGAAAACTGCATTAATCTCTCCTACAGAAACATGAATTTGAAAAGTGATCAATTACTGATGGATTATTTGAATAAACATATTAGTAATTTAAAATATTCATTTGAAATGTAGCAGTTAAACAATTTAATACAGACACTCCTCAGTTAAAATATTTTTAAGAAGGCAGACTATCTGGCCAATTGTTTAAACTGGTGGGATAATTTTTTTATAATCAAATTTTGTGTAAAAATGGATTACCTGCCAAACAGAATATACCATTGCACAATTTTACTTGCTTAATTTCAGTGCATTCTGTCTCATATTTCTCCTACAAAAGTTGTCTTTTCCTTCTTGCAAAATCAATCCTGTAGTTTTCTCTATAATTACTTTAAATGTTCAACAAAGCTTCAGTCTGTCACTTAAAGGCACAAATAGCATAAAACTGACATAAAATTAATGTCCAACATTTGATTTTCCTTTATTTTTTATTGTACCTGAAAATTTCATTCCCTTCTCGTTCACACATTTGGACCAAATCTACGAAACAGCATTTGACTATATTTACTTTCCATTTACTTATCCTCCTCACACTGACTAACCCCCTCAAATGTAACCAGAAAATACTTCATTATGTATCTTTTCAAAACTTAAAAAAAAGATCCCTACATGAATATATCATACATATAATCACACATGCATACATGTGTACACACATATATAATATGTTATGTAAATATCACAGAATACACATAAACACCACATTACTATGCCTAATTCATTTAAATTACTTGGATCTCCTTTTCTGTTTCTTGTCTGTATCCACTGGTAGTCTTGTAACTTGTCATGGTTGCATCATACTAAAATGAATTATTTATGTAATTTGCTTGAAGCTGTCCTCAATAGATATTGAGATTATTTATAATAATTTTTATTTACTGCAATTCCAACTAATGTCTGAGTCCTTTCTTGTTGATAAAAATGAACAAACAATGAACCATTTCAACCTTATCAGCTAAGTACTTTTGCATATTTGTAAAAGTAAAATTCAATCTTGTAAGATTATTTTTAAAAATGAAAACCAAAAGCTATACCCTCTTTCCTGTATTCGTACCTTGGGTTAATCATTTTCCACATTTAGTCTAGTCTTAGTCTTCTTGTGATCAATGAATCTATAGCAGTTGCGAAATAGAGACTTAGAAGATGTTTGCACATTGTGATTTAGTTCTTCTTACTCTCAACACGTAAATAAACTTGAGCTAGCTTTCTAGAGGATGGAAGTGCATTTAGAGAATGGAACTGGCTATTCCAAAAGTCTCAGGAATAACCATGAACCTAGTCATCTCAGCCACTTCCCCAGACATGTGACTGAGGCTATTCCAGGCCATCCTTCCCTACCCAAGCTGGCTCAGACAAAAACAATTTCCCAACCATACCAATGATTATGAAAAATAATAAGTATTTTCTATTTTAAGCTGTTTTGAGGTGATTTGTTACATAGCAACATCTAACTGATACATATGGGTATTTTTTCTCCTCAAATATCAGTAAATTTCTTCTGTGGTGAATTGATGTTACAGAGAAATTTGTCTAAATTGTAACATGTACTGAGTTATGGAGATATTTCCTTGAAATCCTTTATAAGTAATTGTCATTGATTTTGTACCTTGTTAGGATTTGATAGGTTTAATAATGAATATCCTTTTGCCCCTTTCCCATGAACATATCAGGATGAAAATACTTGCTTTATTAATGATACATGCTTTCTTGAAAACATGGCTTAGACATGTGGCACCCAAAGAGATTCTTTTTACTTCTGTGAGTTAAGCTTATTTGCCAACTAAGAAATTTTCCTTTTTCAGAGCAAAATCTGCTCTAGTAAGTCTGCAAGATAGTGAAGAGCACACAAGAATAGACTATTTCAACAGGTGAGTAGTACTGAAAATGGGAGGATTCACAGTGCACTGAGCCATGGAGATGCTATTATTTCTCCCAAATTAATAAACCAGATAACTTATTCTCCCAATTTCTTTTCCTTCTGTAAAGTACATTGTGATCTCCTACCTTCTGAGGAAACGTAGAAAATAGAATAAATGCTATTTCCATTAATCATAAAATTCCAAAATCTCTGAAACTCCCAAGGGAGAAAGTTCTGTTGGGTACAGGGGACTAGAGTCTCAAATCCAGCTCATTGATACAAATTTTTAGTAAATGTCTCTGGGAAGTTCAGCTATTTTAAGAAGCATTGTATATACTTAGTAAATTAGTTCACATCTTATCTGGAACATGATGAGGTTAAAAACTAGTAATAAAATGAACAAGTATTTTTACTCCAAATATTTCACTTCTTTATTCCATTATCACTTTTAGGAATTATCTTAAACAATAAAAAACATTGACTGATTCATATATTATGTCTTTTTCATGAATAGTATTTTAAATTAAGCATTGAAATCATAAAGCTCAGAAATAGTTTTACTTTCTTAGACATATAATTGTATAAAATGAGTTTTAGGATACATTTAAAAAATGGATGTTAGGATTAATTTGAGTACCATTTATAAATGTTTGCTGATGCTATATCCATATAAATCCTATTTTGATAATGTACAACCATCTAAGTTTATAGGTATTAAGTGTTAAGTGTCATTTAAAAAATCATTTTGGTTATGTATGAAACATTTTAAATGAACGTTTAATCCATAGGGATATTTTATGTATTTATTGAGTATATGTAATGCATATACGCAAATACTAATTTAGCTAGGGTTCAAAGGGGAAATATTTTTAAAACTACTATATCAATTGAATGGCAGCCCATGGTAAAGGAAAAATATTGTTATAACATAATTTATAAAGCAACAATGTATTTCCTTTCATTTTTAAAAAAATGCACTTTTACATTAAAAGGTGTCTAAGTTATATGTACATTTCAAAGGATAGTAATTCACTAGTGCATTTAGTTACTGAAAAACCAAACATTTTTATTTTAATATAGCCTATATAATAAATAATTAACACAATGATAATCCTTGAATTGGATGCAGATATTTTCACAAACCAAAAACCACTGTTCTTGCTATACCCTTTTTATTTTTTTCCTAGTCAAGAATTCCTGGAACTACATTGTTCTAACCTGGTTAAAACAAGTTATTTCTGCAGTCTTTATTTAAAAAATAATACTAATCCTCACTAGTTAACTCTGTTTTTCTTTTCATACTAATGCTTGTTTATAAAATGCATGTACATAAGAATAGTCAAAGTTACATACTTGCCAACCTACATTACTCTCTTAATGCTAAACTTTCTTCAAGATGTTCAAAACCACCATCTGTTTATTACAATTTTTGAAAATATGTTGGATTGGAATCTAACAATTATCCAAAAAAACAACTGGTAGCTGACAATTAAAAGTCCATGTTACTATTAATAATTTTTAATAACCGCCAACACTATAGAATTTTTAAAAATCATATGGTATAGATGAGTTAAGATGAAAAGCAACAGCTCCCTACTCTAATACTCCCACATCCATCCATTCCTCCTACTGAAGGCAGAAATGGAATCATTTCTGTTTTGGGGTTTCTCATGGTAACCTCCATGACTCTAAATTATATATATACATATATATATACATATGTATATATATATGAAACCTCTGTATCTATTACTCAATGTTCAAGCTTGCTGTGAACCTGAAATTGCTCTAAAAAAAAGTCTTAAAAAAGAAAATTTGGCAATATGCAACAACATAGATGAACCCTGAGGACACTCTACTAAGTGAAATAAGCAAGTCACAGAAAGACAAGTACTGAATGATTCCACTCATGATATTATTTTATGTATAAAATAATTAAATTCATAGAGCTAAGGAGTGGATGAGTGGTTGCCAGGGTCTGGGGAGAGAAGAGGGAAATGGGGAGTCATTATTAAATGGATATAAAGTTTGTTGTAGATAAGCAAGATGACTATATACAGAGATATTTTATCCAATATTGTGCCTAGAGTCAACAATATTGTACTGTGCACTTAAAAAGCTAAGGACAGATCTCATATTAAGTGTTATTACAACAATAAAAAAGTGACTGCACAATTAGCACTATATGAATGGGGTTTGAGGAATAGATGACACCATGTTAATTCCTAATACATTTCAATACATCCATATTAATTTCCTGATTCTATAATTGGATTGTAGTGATGCAGAATAATGTCCTTGTTTTCAGGAAGCACACTCTAATGTATATGGTGGTGACTGGGCATTATGTCAGCAATGTACTTACAGAAGTCTCAAGGGAAAAACGTTCTCTACTGTACTTACAAACCTTCCTTAAAGCTTGAGTTGTTTTATTTTTTTAATGTGTAAAACTTTGCCCAATTATGCATGTCGCCAACCAAGTGTTACAAGCAGATGCTACCATCAGTGCATTAACTTGATATTTTTAAGACCTCAGAATAAAGCTATTCCTTTACTTATCAACAACAAATATAATGAACTGATTTTTTAGAAAGATGTTATGGTATTCCTTTCCTGTTGTATACATAATTCTGTTTCCCTGGTAGGTCTTTTTCCAAAAATGAAAGAAATCAGTTGGGTAGATCTTCCTAATAGGCTAAGATCAGTGATAGTTCGAGGGACAATTTATTCTGGGAAGTAACTAAGGACAGACTAAACTTTGGTCACCAGTATCCACAATAGTATTCCTAATTTCCCCAGGCAGATCATTCAGATTCTCTAGAGATTAGTTCCTCAGGTTTGTACCTGGCTTAGTCTTTATGATGCTCTATTGTAGTGAAGGAGAAGAGTTCAAGAACAGACTGCTACAGCGACTTCATAGCTAGACATTGAATTAAGGAGGCTGTTTTCCGCCCCCAGTTTTCCGTCCTTTCCATGCTTACATGTTTGGAGAATCTCCAGTCTTTTGCCTAGAGAATTGACTCAGATTTTCACAGCCGTCTGATAATCTATTTTGGAAAAATGCTCCCTTTTTTCTGTTTCATGAATAAACTCACTTTCAACTGCTTTATGCATTTTTTAAAAATGTTAAAAATTTTCATTTCTGATCTCTCTCTTTCCAAAATCTTGGCTTTTGTGAGTTTATTCCCTTTTGTATCACTTTCTGTTCTTTTTAATAAGGTCTCTTTAGAAGAGGGAGGAAAAAACACATGCTATTTTGTCATTTGCTGGTGAATCAAATAAACAAATATGTATTGAGTACTTCTTTGGAAAAGCTTCACAGTGATGCCTGTAAACGGAGTCATTTTTTCTGCCTTTCAGAAAAAATAATTACTAAAAACCTGTCAGAATCTGCACTATATTTTAAAACTTTATGATTTTCAGTTCTGTTGGAAATACAATAGTTTGTATGTTTAAACTGGATCTCTGGTCTAAAATTGACTTATCTTTTTATTGATATACTTAGTATGCACAAATTGATAACAACATCAACAAAAATCATCTAATTTAACATCAACATTAAGACATATATATTATTCAAGGGAAGCAATATTGGATATTAATAATGGATTTGATAAGGCTAATCCACACATCTTATGCAGTTTTGTCAAGAGGTTACTCCAGATGTCTTGTTTCCAAAACCATGGATGCAGAGAAGTGAAATAGACATATGACTGCATTAGTGACATTCTGCTATGATGCAAATATATTTATCAGAACTTTACAAATTGGTACAGTTCATTTTGAGTGTAGTGCAATTCATCTTTGCTGCATATGAATACTTTCCTTTTTTCCCTGCATTTTTTAATAAAGTGCCATATTATTTGACAGCTATTTCTCCAGTTTCTCTAGGCAATGGACAAATCACATATTTAATTTTTTTTTATTTTCAAATATTGTAATAATATTTACTCAAATTCTCCTAATCTTGATACATTATATTCCATTATTGGCTGGGTAGTTGATGAAGAGTGTGGATTTTTTTCTCATTTTAATTTTAAGAAGAAAGTACAGAATAGATTTTTAAGAGAAAATCAAATTGAATCCTTTCTTTCTGGATTCTTCATTTCTTCTATTTCTTTGTGATTCACCATGATATTTTATTTGATTCTCACTTCTCCCCTATAAGGTTTTATTGATTTTATGTTTGCCTTTTTGTTGAATGTCAAAATAAAATAATCAAAATCCTGGAAAACTAGCACAATAAATCCTTCAACTTTTAAGTTCTAAAATTTTGGTTAAATGTAAAAATTAACATGTGGCTTAGGAAAGTGATGCAATATTGTTTCTAGCCCCATATATTATTTTAATAAATAGACAAGGCAAAGAAGGGCTAAATGTCTCAAGTATATGTCTAGCATTATAACATATTAATCTCTATGATACTTTCCTGAATTATATGCTTAGTGAAGAAAGAGTTAGTGGCTAATCTGTAACCTTGGAAAAAAACCAAAAAAACCCTCAGTAAAATAGTTTTGTAAATGTACTCATAAAACCTTATTATATCTTTAACAGGGTATGCCTGGATTGTATAGGTTGCCTATGGTCTAAAATCTGCTATTGATGATCTATGGGAAATTATTACTGAATAAATATTGGCAGACACAAAATTCCCTTACAAAAAAATGTGGAGATATTTTCGGACTGAAATGGCTCCCTTTTCTGAAGGTGATTGCCCCATGTATCCACTTGCATATCACTTGGATACTTGTATGTTCAGTCTCAGTCAAGGTGCCCACTAATACAGCTGAGTGGATACTTGAAGTTGCATTGGCTGTCTCACACTTCATATTTCACCTGTGTCTTTTGATCACTTCTATCATTTGTATTATTACTAAAGTTTAATAGTAATAATTACTATGGTCATTCTATTTTGACAGCATAACTACTTGTCTTGTTTCAGTTTCATTCACATGTTTTACAGGAAATTACAAATATGGCTTTGTACTGGAAAAATAATAAACCTATCACTATCATTATCACAAGTTAACAAGCCTTTTAATGACATCTAATGCTGTTTGCATTTGAAATTCAACAGGGCAGAAGGCTTGCAAAGTTTGAAGGAGAGTAACTAACTTAATACTGATTATATTGACAATGTTCCTTATACTTTTATGTAGATTCAACTAGGTAAAATACATGACTGATTATTTAGAAGTCAGGGATCTCCAAATTCATCATAACTGTTCCCCAGATCTGTAAATTTAGTTATAAATCTGAAATTATCAACAGGAATCATATTACAGAATGTTTAAGATGTATAAAAAACCATATGTGATCAATAGCTATAATGAAGACTGGATAATATCTGAGGAGGAAAAAAAAACACTTTCAGTTTTTAACATGCCAAATCCATTGTGCTTGTAGATACTTGGCTGATACTTTATATAGGTGTGGGATTGCCTTGTTAAAATCTTTGAGTATATAATTCTAACATTTAATATTGTGCTAACTTTTTAATATGGATATAATCAGAGTGTAGAAATTTTCAAAATTTTATTCTATTTGTGTGTGTAGAAGTTGTTGCTTTTATCTTTATCTAACAAAATAGAAGAAAAAGGGAAAATGTGCACAACAGAATAAATATATATAGAATTTACACCAATGAGGACAAAATTCCCTAAGTTCTTAAATTATTTTTCAGGCAACATCATTCAGTTATATTTTCTTTATATTTCCAGTGACATTAACAAAAGGTTATGAAATTTTTTATCAATGGATGCAAAAAGCCTGGTATATTATATTTCTGTTATCAATGAATATTAAAGTAAGATGAAGCAGGAAGAGCCTGTAAAACTAACATGATACATCACTTAACATTTCAGGGGAAAGACTGTTATGTAACCATCTTAAAAGTAACAAGACAATTCTCACTCCTTTGCATAGTTAGATGGATGACAGCATCATGAGGGTGTAATGTTATAATGTTCCTAGCAAGTCTATTTATGAAAATAGTTACACTTGCTAGACCAACAACAGTATGCTAATATGGTGGAACAAAAATCCATTTATTAAACAAAGTGGTATACCCATTTTTTATACTCATTTTTTTACATTGCAATGAATTGACTGTGTCAATCTGTTCTTACTGTGGTTGTAGGAAAAATGGTAGGTCTTATACTTAAAACTAGGACAGCTCTTATCATGAAGTAGTGCCAGCATGTTTCAGCTAGAATGGAATTCAAAAAAAGTAATTCTACCTTGTGAATGTTAATTTACCTGATAAAAGTATGTGTAGATTAATTGAAAGGGATATTTGAATCCGTTACATGCTTGTGACATAATAGTCAACCTTTAGTTTGAAGTAGCTGGGTTTAAGTACTGAAAGGAATAATCAGTATTCTTGCATCTTTTCTTTTTCCTAAATCACTATTAGAGTGCCCTTTGAAAATATATGTAGATAAAGCATGTGGTTATATATACTGAGTAGTCTTACCTTTTATGCTGTATTGAAAAATCAGATGGAATTCTTAAACTAGCAATATTTGGCAGAATTGGTCACATTATGAGTTGGCATGTAGCGTTTAATGAGCAAATAACTCTGAAATTCCTTTGCTCAGTCAACATGTAATAAAATGTCTATTTATTTGTTCATTTGTAACCTACTTGTTCTTTTCCTTTTTAAGGATTTCAACCATTAAGAAAAAATGTCCATAATGTGTAATTTTCCTTAATCACCTTAGTTACAGTCCAGACCAAGCTTATTTTGCAAACATCAAAGAAACAACTCTCTTGATTAAATCCTTATTTTCAGCTAAGACTTTCAAGTACCTGGGATCCGCTTTTTTATAATCTCATCTCTAACATTAAGCATGGCATACTTTTCATGGCAGAAGAGGAAGGATTAGAGGTGATACTTGTTAAATGAAGAACTAAGGAAAAGCTATATTAGGTCAAGAGTATTATGAAAAATAAATACTTCATGAATAAGATCATTCTACAAATGGTATAAAATACTTCTATGTGTGTTTAGATTTTCCTGCAGTAATCATCTAATTTGTGAGAACTGAGCCTAGGATTTAGAGGCCATTTTGATTCTAGTACACAGCGAGAGTATGATTTTCTTTCTTTTAAGCTGATCAAACTTAAGTTAAAGTAGTACAATGAATATGTTGATTTTGTTCTACTTACTGCTAGATTTTTATCTGCCTAGTCCCAATGATCCTAAGAAACTGTGTGTGTGCACCTTCATTAAATTATCAACCACTTTTCAGAAACAACTTGCTAAAATAATCTTAGAGTTATGATTATGTCCAAATTACGGTATCTAGACTGACAGAAACATAGGTAGTACAGCCTATGTAAAATCCGACTTGCCTCTGATGGAGATGATGGTTTTATTCTATTGTAACAAAATCTCTGATGTAATTTTGGTATCTTAAAAAATGCTTCTTCTAAGAGTGCAATCAAGGCAATTGCACCAAATTACCATTTTATTTTTTCATGTTTATTTTCTTTGCTTTTCTGTTATGCCTAAAAACCAGTACAAAGATTTCATTTCCATATCTATAAAAGTTATTGATTCACATAAGGTTATATGGCAGCTCAATTACAACACATTTACCTAGTATAAAATTAGGGTAATAACTGACTTCCACTTATTACTAAATGTAAGGACCGGTAATATTTAAAGGGCAATATTAAATTTTACTTTACTATATTATTTAGTGCATAAGAATGATTATATGTCATGTCTAATTATTTTGTTTAAAATGTCTTGATTATCTAGTGTGGGGAAGTTGGGGTTCCTATGGCCAGGATCCTCACTGAACTTAAAGCACCTGACAATGTAATTGGCCTGTTACTAGGTTACTGCTTCCACACCTTTAGGCAATAAGCTATTACTGCACTGTATACAAAGTTCAGCCCAGTGCTCCATGCGGAGACAGAGATGCTAGTGCTCGACTTACCGCCGGGAGAACAAGCTGGGTAATAAACCCTTTCACTCCAAAGAACATTTTGCTGTCATTTTCTTTGGTCACATTGAATCCATAGCAAACTTTCCTGGGGCTGAAATCCATTGGCAAGGCCATTGGCGAAGTCAGCAGGGTTCAATGTTGACCAAGGAAAAAGACAGGCTGCCCTTATGGGAGGGATACTTCAGCAGGCTGCCCCTGTGAATAGGGAGACAGTGGATTGCCCAACAATGGGTATGTGGTCTTAGATGGCTTGCCTTGTAGAGAACTGGGCCCTACCCCAGGATTGGAGGCAAGTGCAGGTGACATCTGAGGCAGTAGGGGTGGCCCTTGGTATAGTATGTAGGACTTTTGAGAGACAGAGTGGGAACTGTGGGTTGGCTGCTTCTTACATTATTAAAAAAGTCCACAGAAGAGAAGGACATACTCCTGAAAAAAACCTAAGAAATGGCAGCAAAAAAACCCCACAAGCTGCAAAATTCTGTGGATTCACTGAAGAAGGAAATGGCATTGATGTAAGAGGAGGCAGCACAAGAATGCTGGGAGCAAGGTGCAGTTGAAGAGGTAAAAGATTCCTTAAAGAATGAGATGGCAGTGCTGCCAGGTGCTCTGAAGGAGGAAGAGGCCATCAAGGAAAAAGATGAACTCCTAAGGCAAGCACAGCTGAAGGTGGCACAAGAATGCTAGGCTGCGAAGCATTGAGGTGAAGGTAAGAGAGCTGCTGAAGACTGAGCTAGCATTGCTGTGAGGCATGGTAGAAAAGGTAAATGTTGTAGCAGAGAAGGCACTCAGGGGAGAGGAGAGAAAGGTGCCATCAGCCCTGGATATAAAAGAGCTGGGGAAGGATGAATGGGTGCCAGAGGCAATGAACTCTCCTGTATTAAAAGCACACCCAGTTGTTGTAAAGAAAATAAAGACCAAGCAGCTGAAAGTTCCCGAAGGAGAGGAGCAGCTCCCTCCCCAGCTCATGGAGTGCCCTATGCTCTGCCCCTACACTCAGACTGAGCTGGTGGATTTGGGCTCCCAGGTTAGGCAGAAGCCCTCGGTGTCAGTATCATCTTGGCTCCTGCATCTGTGGGACTTAGGGGTGGATGGAATTGTTCTGTCTGGATTAGAGATGGGAAAGCAGGCTTCCCTGACAGTACAGCCCACCTTGAGGCAGTGAATACAAAATGTACATCAGACCCCAGGGAATCACTCCCTCCTTGAGTGGCTTGTGGCTGCACTTTGTGCTGTGTGGCCCAATCAGGCCCATCCTGTCCTGTTAGATGGCAGACATATGCTGAGGCCCAACAAGTGTTATGAGAGCTAAGCATAAGAAATGTCATCTATAGTCCAGAGAATGATGGTCCAGAGGAAGACATTTTCACTATTGGGATGAGAAATATTGTGTTTCAAATGGCTCCCACATCCCTCTTTGGGTCTCTAGTGGCCACTCTTTCCACTCACTTAGGGCAGCCCATAAGCAAGGTGACATGTACAGTAGCAGACTTAGGAGAGGCTGAAGCAATGAGAAAATGAAAAGAAATAAGGTCTACTACTCACAAGAAGAATTTAAAGGGCCCCATGAAGGTTATGAAGACCCAGATGTGGGTTGATTTAATACGGGCAAGAGCAGATGGAAGGAAATTAGATGGGAAGTCAAATAGGATCTTACTAGAGTTATGGCAACAACTGAAACCAGAGCAGCAGTTCCAGCCATTAAGACCAAAGAGACAGAGGTAAGAGATAGAGCTACAAGTTCAGCCTTTGTGTTTGCAAGACTTCCTGCTGGAGAGTGAGCCAACCTTACTTAATCCCACACAGGAAGATGATTGGGGAACATGTTTTGACAGAGGAGAAGGTCAAGGTATCTGCCATGAGGGACTAGGGGGAACTGGAGGCCACATGTTGAAATAGCTATCCATTGGTCTTCAGTAGACATACAATGTGTTCTGGCTCTGGTGGACCCAGGGGCTGAATGTTCACTGATTCATTATAACCCTGAGTGGTTCCCCGGGACCCCCACTATCATAGATGGATGTGGGGGTAAGGCTATCAGAGTGAAACAAGCCCAAATCTCTTTGGGAATATGTCATCTATACCCAAAAATGTACACTGTGTATATATCTCCTATCCCTGAGTATATTTTGGGGATTGATATCTTACAGGGTCTCTGGTGGCAGACCACTCCAGGTGTGTTCAGACTGAGAGTACATGTGGTGAAGGCAGTTCTGAGGGGACATGCTAGGCACCTGCCAATAGCTTTGCCAGTGCCTTGGATGGTGACCAATACCAAAAAATACCAACTGCCTGGAGGGCATAAAGAGATTGGAGAAACTCTTCAGGAGCTGGAAAAGCTGGGTATTATAAAGCCCACCCATAGTCCTTTCAGTTCCCCAGTGTGGCCAGTAAAAAAGCCACATGGCTCCTGGTGTATGATTGCGGATTACAGAGATCTGAATAAAGTCATACCCCCTATGCATGCTGCTGTCCCCTCTATTGCAGGCCTGATGGATATGCTCATCCATGAATTAGAAACATAGCATTATGTGGTAGATCTTGCTAATGCCTTATTTTACATTGACATTGAGCAGTAAAGTCAGGAACAGTTTGCCTTCATGTGGGAAGGATGGCAATGGACTTTCACCATCCTTCTGCAGGGATGCTGCCACAGCCCCACTATCTGTCATGGACTTGTAGCCCAGGACTTGGCTACATGGGAGAAACTGCCACTGGTGCGGCTCTACCATTATATTGATGATGTCATGCTCACATCCAATTCTCTTTCAGATCTAGAAGGTGCAGCACCCAGACTGCTGCAACATCTACAGGAGAAAGGATGGGCTGTAAACATTACCAAGTTAGGGACCTGGTTTGTCTGTCAGATTCTTGGGGGTCATCTAGTTGGATAAGACCAAAGTTATACCAGAAGCAGTTATAGATGAAGTCTGGGCCTTTCCTACCCCTACAAATGTAGCATTGCTACAGGAGTTTTTGGGTCTTCTAGGCTACTGGAGCATGTTTATCACACACTTGGCACAAATTCTGAAGCCCTTATACCAGTTGGTATGAAAGGACATCAGGTGGCACTGGGATGAGATATGTGCATCTGCCTTTACTACAGCAAAATTGGCAGTCAAGGCTGTGCAGGCCTTGTGTGTGATAGACCCATTAAGGCCCTATAAGCTGGATGTTCATGTGACTGAAGATGGTTATGGTTGGGGTCTCTGGCAGTGACTTGTACAAATTCTCCAAACTATTGGATTCTGGTTGCAACTCTGGAAAGGAGCAGAGGTATGATACACTTTGATAGAAAAACAACTGGTTGCTGTGTATCATGCCTTGCTGCCTACAGAACCCATCACTGGAAAGGCCCCGATAAAGGTACTAACCACCTATCCCATCTTGGGGTAGGTACAAGACTGGACCCAAAAGCCAAGGAGTGCTGTGGCACAAATGCCCACACTGGCCAGGTGGGGTACTTTCCTACAGCAGTGTAGCCCTTTAAGTGAAGAACTCTGTTTACTGGGGGCCAGTGACATATACTAGTGAAAAGCAGGAAGAACTTGCTTTTGAACCATTAGTAGCAGAGAGTCCCTATCAGGAGGGAAGAGCCCCTGTATCCAAAGATGCATGGTACACAGATGGCTCCAGCCATTGGCAGCCCCCAAAATGGAGGCCATAGCTTTCCATTCTAAGACTGAGACGATATGGATGGAAGATAGTGAAGGGAAGAGTAGCCAACAGGCAGAGTTGGGGGCTGTGTTGCTTGTGATCAGCCAGGAGCCCTCCCCTATAGTTGTCTGCACTGACAGTTGGGCTGTCTATCAGGGCTTGACCCTGTGGCTACCAACCTGGTACCATGCCAACTGGCTGGTTGGTCACCAACCCCTTTGGGGGCAAGAATTGTGGGAAGACTTATGGACCTGTGGTCAGACTAAAATAACAGTATACCATGTGACAAGTCATTTGCCACTGGCATCCCCAGGAAATGATGAAGCAGATAAATTGGCCCAGATTTGTTGGTTAGAACGAAAGCCTGCCTCTGATGTAGCCCAATGGTTATATCAGCGTTTGCTGCAAAAGACAATGTGGGCTGTAGCCCACTGGTGGGGCTTGCCTTTGACCTTTGAAGAAGTTAGTAGAGCCCAGCAGGAGTGTGTCTTGTGCTCCAAAAGGGACTTACATCAAGTTCTACAGCAACATAGGACAATAGCTAAGGAGCCTATACCTCTTGTCAGGTGGCAGATAGACTATATTGGGCCTCTACCTGTGTCAGAAGGATATCGGTATGCCATGACTTATGTGGATACAGCTACTGGACTTCTGGTTGCTTTTCCTACCCACTGTGCAGACCAACAGGTGACTGAAAGAGGCCTGGAGTATCTCTTTGCTGCCTATGATGGACCACAGGTAATTGAGAGTGATCATGGCACCCACTTTACTGGACATACACTGCAAGAACAGGTGCAACAGCTGGGAATCAAATGGAAGTTTCATGTGCCATACAATCCTACCACAGTAGGCATGACAAAGAGGCAAATGATTTGTTAAGATCTGGACTAAAGTCAGATACCAATAGTCTGTGGGGATGGTCAGTCCGCTTAAGGACCATGCTATGGTGTTTGAATGACAGACCCCAAAAGGGAGCTTTGAGCCCCATAGACATGTTAACATATATGGCTGCCTCCCCTATACAACTGCAAGTACACACCAAGGAAGAATCGCTAAAGCCAAGGTTCGGCCACCAGAACAATATCTTGGTGCCAGCACCAACTCCACTGAACCCTGGAGACTCTAATGTGTGGATGTGGCCTTGGACCTTTCAACATGTGGACCAATGATGGCTGGCTCTCCTGGCACCTTGGGGACAAGGCCTGGAAGTTGCTCCTGTGTATTCCTATAATAACAGCAGAGTGGCCCCCAAAGGTCACAGTAGTACATCCTGAATGGCCAGAAAGTAAGAGGATCTTACCAGGGAGTTTTGTTTTATCATTATGGCCAGTGCATGTACCTCCAGTAGCACTATATATAGACCCTTCAGTAACCCCCATGGGGAAAGGAGTAAAAGTATGGTATACTAGACCTGGAACGGACCCCTTTCCAGCTACAGTCCTATGTGATGGACAAGATTTGCCTATGTTGGTGTCATTAAAACATGTTTCTTATCACCCCTAATGTCTTTGTGGATTGAGAAATTCCTCTGGCTTGAGGATTATTATAATTTTTGTTATTAGGAACCTCCTTTCGCTTGAGGATTATTATAAATTTTGTTATTAGGAACCTCCTTTCGCTTGAGGATTATTATAATTTTTGTTACCTGTATCAAAATCTTGTCCTATATTCTTTTTTGTTATTATCTCTAAGTTGTTGTTATCCTCTGTTGCTGTTGTGGAATCTGGTTACAGTGCTCCAGCTTTCTCACACAGGGACCATTGTGGAAGATTGAAAGCATGTAGATTGTAAGGTGAGAATCCTGGAGGGGTGGTGTGTGGGTAAGTTGAGATTCCTATGGCCAGGATCCTCACTGAAATTAAACCACCTGATAATGTAACTGGCCTGTCGCTAGGCTACCAATACCACACTTTTTGGCAATAAGCTATTGTTGCACTATATAGAGAGCTTGGCCCAGTGCTCTGTGCAGAGTCAGAGATGCTAGTGATCGACCAATTGCCAGGAGAACAAGCTTGGTAATAAACCCTTTCACCCCAAAGGACATTTTGCTGTCATTTTCTTTGGTTACATTGAATACATAGCTAACTTGCCTGGGGCTGAAACCCATTGGCAAAACATCTACCTGGGTTCCTCAGCCAGTCTTAATGAACTTTCTTGTCAGTGGAAATCCTGAGGAATAATATGATATTTAACATCTCAATTGTCAATATTATGAGTAAAGAGCAAATTCCCAAAGCCTTTACTTGAAAAAAGCTTCATATAAGAAATATTCAGAAGGCAGAGCCAACATGGTGGCGTGAGCAGGACAGTGGGAATCTCCTGCCAAAAACGTATATATTTTTGAAAATACAACAAATACAACTAATCCTAAAAGAGAGACCAGAAGACACAGGACAACAGCCAGACTACATCCACACATGCGAGAGCTCAGTGCCTGGTGAAAGGGGTAAGATACAACTCCCGGCCTGGCGGGACTGGGGCATGCCTCCCCCCAGCTCCCAGTGGGAGGGAGAGGGAGCACAGGACTGCCAAACACCCAGCCCCAGCCACCCACACCAGAGCTCAGACACAGTGCATGCATGGAGGGCTGGAAACTAGGGAAACAGGGCAGCAAGATCTCTGAGTGGGTTCTGAAGCTGATGCCCCTGTGACAAAGAAAAGCGAGTGCTTTTTGAAAGTCTTAAAGGGACAAGGATGCAACAGATGGATGGAAACAACACAGGTCACAGCCGAGTGGCTGGAAATTACAGGGAAAACCGGGCACAATAACCCACTGGGCAAAAGCTCTGAGACCCCTCACAGAGGTAAACAGACAAACAGCCCCTCCGTCCATTACCCCTCGGGACGCTGTGAAAGCAGAGAAGAAGCCTAAGGCAGGCCCTGCCCTCAGAAGGGAGCTTCCTCCATATCGGCAGGGCAAGACACAAAAACCCAGTCTACACGCAATTACACAACACAAGCCACTACTAGGGGTCACAGTTGTCCCAGTAAAGAAAGGCTAGTAGCAAGTGAAAAGTTTGGCCCTCCCAGCTGACAGTCAATAGCACCTGTCAACATGAAAAGGCAAAAAAATATGATCCAGACAAGACTAACCCAGACAGCTTCGGCATCTGTTACATCTTCCCCTGAGAAGGAACCTGGGGAGATAGATTTAACCAGTCTTCCTGAAAAAGAATTCAAAACAAAAGTCATAACCATGCTGATGGACTTGCAGAGAAATATGCAAGAACTAAGGAAGGAGAATACAGAAATAAAACAACCTCTGGAAGGACTTCAAAGCAGAATGGACGAGATGCAAGAGACCATTAATGGACTAGAAAACAGAGAACAGGAACAGAGAAGCTGATGCAGAGAGAGATAAAAGGATCTCCAGGAATGAAAGAATTCTAAGAGAGCTGAGTGACCAATCAAAATGGAACAATATCCACATGATAGGGGTACCAGAAGAAGAAGAGAAAGAAAAAGGGATAGAAAGTGTCTTTGAAGAAATAATTGCTGAAAACTTCCCCAAACTAGGGGAAGAAATGGCCTCACAGACCACAGAGGTACACAGAACTCCCATGACAAGGGATCCAAGGAGGGCAACACCAAGACACATAATAATTAAAATGGGAAAGATCAAAGAAAAAGACAGAGTATTAAAGGAAGCCAGAGAGAAAAAAAAAAACACCTACAAAGAAAAACCCATCAGGCTATCATCAGACTTCTCAATGGAAACCCTACAGGACAGAAAGGAATGGCATGATATACTTAATGCAATGAAACAGAAGGGCCTCGAAACAAGACTACTGTATCCAGCATGAATATCATTTAAATATGAAGGAGGGATTAAACAATTCCCAGACAGGCTAAAGTTGAGGGAATTTGCCTCCCACAAACCACCTCTACAGGGCATCCTACAGGGACTGCTCTAGATGGGAGCACTCTTAAAAATAGCACAGAAAAAAACACCCAACATATGAAGTACATACGTTTCAATAATCACCCTAAATGTAAATGGGCAGAATGCACCAATCAAAAGACACAGAGTAATAGCATGGATAAAAAACCAAGTTCCATCCATATGCTGCTTACAAGAGACTCACCTCAAACCCAAAGACATGCACAGACTTAAAGTCAAGGGATGGAAAAAGATATTTCATACAAACAACAGAGAAGAAAGCAGGTGTTGCAGTTCTGGTATCAGACAAAACAGATTTCAAAATAAAGTAACAAAAGATAAAGAAGGACATTGCATAATGATAAAGGGCTCAGTCCAAAAAGAGGATATAACCATTATAAATATATATGCACCCAGTAAAGGAGCTCCCACATATCTGAAACAAATACTAACAGAACTAAAGGAGGAAATAGAATGCAATGCATTCATTCTGGGAAACTTCAACACACCATTCACTTCAAAGGACAGATCCATAAGACAGAAAATAAATAAGAACACAGAGGCACTGAACTACACACTAGAGTAGATGGACCTAATACATATCTACAGAACTCTACATCCAAAAGCAACAAGACACACATTCTTCTCAAGTGCACATGGAACATTCTCCAGAATAGACCACATACTAGGCCACAAAAAGAGCCTCAGTAAATTCCAAAAGACTGAAATCCTACCAACCAACTTTTCAGACCGCAAAGGCATAAAACTAGAAATAAACTGTACAAAGAACGCAAAAAGGCTCACAAACACATGGAGACTTAACAACATGCTCCTAAATAATCAATGGATCAATGACCAAATCAAAATGGAGACACAGCAATATATGGAAACAAATGACAACAACACAAAACGCCAACTACTGTGGGACACAGCAAAAGCAGTCTTAAGATGAAATTATATAGCAATCCAGGCATATTTAAAGAAGGAAGAACAATCCCAAATGAATGGTCTAATGTCACAATTATCGAAATTGGTAAAAGAAGAACAAATGAGGCCTAAGGTCAGCAGAAGGAGGGACATAATAAAGATCAGAGAAGTAATAATTAAAATTGAGAAGAATAAAACAATAGCAAAAATAAATGAAACCAAGAGCTGGTTCTTCGAGAAAATAAAAAAAATAGATAAGACTCTCGCCAGACCTTTTAAGAGGAAAAGAGAGTCAACACAAATCAACAGTATCAGAAACAAGACAGGAAAAATCACGACGGACCCCACAGAAATACAAAGAATTATTAGAGAATACTATGAAAACCTATATGCTAACAAGCTGGGAAACCTAGGAAAAATGGACAACTTCCTAGAAAAATACAACCTTCCCAGACTGACCCAGAAAGAAACAGAAAATATAAACAAACCAATTACCAGCAACGAAATTGAAGCGGTAATTAAAAAACTACCAAAGAACAAAACCCCCGGGCCAGATGTATTTACCTTGGAATTTTATCAGACATACAGAGAAGACATAATACCCATTCTCCTTAAAGTTTTCCAAAAAATAGAAGAGGACGGAATACTCCTAAACTCATTCTGTGAAGCCAACATCAGCCTAATACCAAAACCAGGCAAAGACCCCACCAAAAAAGAAAACTACAAACGAATATCCATGATGAATGTAGATGCAAAAATACTCAAAAAAATATTAGCAAACCGAATTCAAAAATACATCAAAAGGATCATACACCATGACCCAGTGAGATTCATCCCAGGGATGCAAGGAAGGTACAACATTCGAAAATCCATCAACATCATTCACCACATCAACAAAAAGAAAGATAAAAACCACATGATCATCTCCATAGATGCTGAAAAAGCATTTGAGAAAATTCAACATCCATTCATGATAAAAACTCTCAGCAAAATGGGAATAGAGGGCAAGTACCTCAACATAATAAAGGCCATATATGATAAACACACAGCCAACATTATACTGAACAGCGAGAAGCTGAAATCATTTCCTCTGAGATCGGGAACCAGACAGGGATGCCCACTCTCCCCACTGTTATTTAACGTAGTACTGGAGGTCCTAGCCACAGCAATCAGACAAAACAAAGAAATACAAGGAATCCAGATTGGTAAAGAAGAAGTTAAACTGTCACTATTTGCAGATGATATGATACTGTACATAAAAAACCCTAAAGACTCCACTCCAAAACTACTAGAACTGATATTGGAATACAGCAAAGTTGCAGAATACAAAATTAACATACAGAAATCTGTGGCTTTCCTATACACTAACAATGAACCAATAGAAAGAGAAATCAGGAAAACTCCATTCACAATTGCATCAAAAAGAATAAAATACCTAGGAATAAACCTAACCAAAGAAGTGAAAGACCTATACCCTGAAAACTACAAGTCACTCTTAAGAGAAATTAAAGGGGACACTAACAAATGGAAACTCATCCCATGCTCATGGATAGGAAGAATTAATATCATCAAAATGGCCATCCTGCCCAAAGCAATATACAGATTTGATGCAATCCCTATCAAATTACCAGCAACATTCTTCAATGAACTGGAACAAATAATTCAAAAATTCATATGGAAACACCAAAGACCCCGAATAGCCAAAGCAATCCTGAAAAAGAAGAATAAAGTAGGGGGGATCTCACTCCCCAACTTCAAGCTCTACTACAAAGCCATAGTAATCAAGACAATTTGGTACTGGCACAAGAACAGAGCCACAGACCTGTGGAACAGATTAGAGACTCCTGAAATTAACCCAAACATATATGGTCAATTAATATTTGATAAAGGAGCCATGGACATACAATGGCAAAATGACAGTCTCTTCAACAGATGGTGCTGGAAAAACTGGACAGCTACATGTAGGAGAATGAAACTGGACCATTGTCTAATCCCATATACAAAGGTAAACTCAAAATGGATCAAAGACCTGAATGTAAGTCATGAAACCATTAAACTCTTGGAAAAAAACATAGGGAAAAACCTCTTAGACATAAAGATGAATGACCTCTTCTTGAGCATATCTCCCCAGGCAAGGAAAATAACAGCAAAAATGAGCAAATGGAACTACATTAAGCTGAAAAGTTTCTGTACAGCGAAAGACACCATCAATAGAACAAAAAGGAACCCTACAGTATGGAAGAATATATTTGAAAATGACAGATCCGATAAAGGCTTGACGTCCAAAACATATAAAGAGCTCATACGCCTCAAAAAACAAAAAACAAATAACCCAATTAAAAAATGGGCAGAGGAACTGAATAGACATTTCTCTAAAAAAGAAATACAGATGGCCAACAGACACATGAAAAGATGCTCCACATCACTAATTATCAGAGAAATGCAAATTAAAACTACAATGAGGTATCACCGCACACCAGTAAGGATGGCTACCATTCAAAAGACAGACAACAACAAATGTTGCCGAGGTTGTGGAGAAAGGGGAACCCTCCTACACTGCTGGTGGGAATGTAAATTAGTTCAACCATTGTGGAAAGCAGTATGGAGGTGCATCAAAATGCTCAAAACAGACCTACCATTTGACCCAGGAATTCCACTCCTAGGAATTTACCCTAAGAATGCAGCAATCAAGTTTGAGAAAGACAGATGCACCCCTATGTTTATCGCAGCACTATTTACAATAGCCAAGAATTGGAAGCAACCTAACTGTCCATCGATAGATGAATGGATAAAGAAGATGTGGTACATATACACAATGGAATACTACACAGCCATAAGAAGACGGCAAGTCCTACCATTTGCAGCAACATGGATGGAGCTGCAGGGTATTATGCTCAGGGAAATAAGCCAAGTGGAGAAAGAGAAATACCAAATGATTTCACTCATCTGTGGAGTATAAGAACAAAGGAAAAATTGAAGGAACAGAACAGCAATGGAATCACAGAACCCAAGAATGGACTAACAGGTACCAAATGGAAAGAGACTGGGGAGGATGGGTGGGTAGGGAGGGATAAGGGGGGGGGAAGAAGAAGGAGGGTATTAAGATTAGCATGCATGGGGGTAGGGAGAAAGGGGAGGGAGGGGTGTACAACACAGAGAAGACAAGTAGTCATTCTACAACATTTTGCTATGCTGATGGACAGTGACTGTAAAGTGGTTTATAGGGGGGGCCTGGTATAGGGGAGAGCCTAGTAAACATAATATTCGTCATGTAAGTGTAGATTAATGATAAAAAAAAAGAATGAAAGGAAGAAAGAAAAGGGGGATTACTCCTTGATAGGATAACACTAACTGTAAATCAACGATTAATGCATGCTTTAAATATCCTTAATTTTGACCACTTAAAGGGTGTCAGATGATTGGCTATGGAGGTACATTTTTCTGATAATATTCCTTTCTTTTTTTAAAAACAAAAAGCAGTTCCTGTGTGGCGACCTCCAATGAGTTCTACACAATGGTATAAAGGGCATATAAAAGTGTAGGCAAAGGGTCTGTTTGTGTTTATACAGAGGATCAAAGCCTAATTTGGCTACCCAGAAAATGAACTAAGATACGATATGAAGAACAATTTCCAACATCAGGACTCTCTGGAAGACTCATACCAGATGATCATCAAAAAACCTCAACAAAGATCCATGCGCTGCTACAGCTGTAGATGCACTCATCCCACCGGTTCCTGGACTTGCCATTGGAATGAAGAAGGAGATATCTAAGCTGGCCTGTGCATACAGTAAAACAACAAATTTGACTGGATCTATACTGTTGGAACTCAACCAAGAATTAGAAGTGCAAGTTGTAGCGCTCCAAAATCTTACAACTACTGACTATCTACTGTTAAAAAAACATATGGGATGTGAACAGTCCCCAGGAATGTGTTGTTTTAATTTGTCTGATTTCTCTCAGACTGTTCAAGTTCAGTTGGACAATATCCACCATATCATAGATAAGTTTTCACAAATGCCTAAGATGCCTAACTGGTTTTCTTGGTTTCACTGGAGATGGCTGGTAATTACAGGTGTGCTTTGGTTATGTAACTGTATTCCTATTATGTTAATGTGTGTGCACAATTTAATTAGTAGTTTAAAACCTATACATGCTTATGTTACTCTACAAGAAGATATGTCAAAGAAATAATCAATCTTCCCATGTTTTCTTCCGCCTGCTACTTCTATAGCTTTTCTTCTTTCCTAATTACAACCCTTAAATAGAATTCGTGCCTCATATCGAATTTACCGAGAATCATAATTCTTCCAAGTGGTAAAGATACCTCGAGACAAATGCTGAGCATAGAAGCCACAGGGCATAAATATGCAAAGAAGTAAAAAGCCAACCTTTTCAAACTATATGGCTTCTCTGTCACTTACCAACTTTACATTTGCCTGTATGGCCCCGGAAGATGACTGGTTAGCCAGAGACAGGTAAGATTCCTCAAGGGAGGAACAACCTAAGACAGGCTCAGTCGCAGGGGGGCCATCAAGTGAGAAATTGGGAATCAACAGAGGTGAGGCTTAGAACCTCATCCCCCTGTTTTGAGAGAAATCTTCTGCATCCTTGTATGTTTTATTGCCCTTGTCTATCTTGGATTAACACTTAGTCTGCAGTCACACACCTGATCATCTATACTTGCTCTCTTACAACACTAAACTATGTTTTCTACCTTTATCTTGCATCTACCTACCACTTCAGCATTTTATTAAAAATAATAATAATAAAGGGAGAAATGTGGGATCCACATATAAATCAAGTATAAAAATCAAACGAATATTCATATTTGACCTGATTGTTTATAGTTCATAATTCATGATCAAAACTGAAAGTTTCTGTGATGACTGCCCTTGTACTGTTCACCATGTAACTTATTCACTATGTAAGAATTTGTTCTCCATGTACGAACTTGTTTGTTATGCTTCAGAAGATTGGAGACTGATGAAAATTAGGCTTGGGGTGGATTAATGATTGTGCATTGAGGATTGACTCCCCTATACAGAATTTTATTGTTGTTAACAACCATTTGATCAATAAATATGAGAGATGCCCTCTCAAAAAAAAAAAATAGTACAGACTTCCAATTGTAAAATAAATAAATAACCAGGATGTAATGTATAGCATAAGGAATATAGTCAAAATATTGTAACAACTTTGTATGGTGATAGATGGTACCTAGAATTATCATGTATATAAATGTTTAATCACTGTGTTGTACACCTGAAACTAATGTAATACTGTGTGTCAACTACCCTTCAATAAAAAAATAAAGAAATATTCATAATTACTAAGTTCATATAAACTTATTTTTTTACACTTTTATTGAATAGAGCTGTCTATTAACTGTTTTTTATTTAATTAGTAACTTTCATACTTGCAGTTTCTTACTGTGGGCCTGGCATTTTAGCCATTCAGAATTAGAGGATTCTTTTCCTAATTTTTCAGGATTTTGCAGAATTTAAGTAAAAAAAAATACTTTTTTTCTACAGTTTAGAAAAAACATTACAATATCTCATGTGAATTTTTGTCTACCTTAATATTTCAATGTGTAAAATCCATCTAAATATTTCAAAGAATATTTTAGGTCTAGACTGTTCAAGGAAGAGTTAAGGTAGGATGGGAGGAAAATAATTGTATTTCAAAGATGCGCATACCTTAATCCCCAGAAACAGACAGAAAGGACTGTGTATATATGACAAAGGTTAATGAATTCATGATGATTAGCCTGGGTTATCCAGGTGAATCCATTCTAATCAACTAGTTCTTAATTGTGGAGGAGGAAGGCAGAGGAATAGGTCAGAGAGATACAGGGTAAAATATATCAAATGATCTCTGGCTCTGAAGATAGAAGAGAGAGGCCATGAGTAAGGAATTTGGGAGACATTATGTAGTCTCAAGAGAACATTTAGGGCAACATGCACACACACACGCACAGTCATGTCATCATGTCATATACTCCAGGGATCTTCTCCAAGACAGAAGATTTCAGATAAAAATATGTATAAATAAACACAAGAGAATACAAGGAAATTTTTGGAGTTGATGGACTTGTTTACTACCTTGATTGTCAAGTAGGTGTATGCATATGTCTAAGCTCATCAAGATGTAATTATTAAGGGTGCACATGTTCTAATCAATTATACATCAATAAAACTAAATTTAATTTCACAGCAATCAGTTTCTTCCTTTTTTCTGCTCAAATTTCTCCTTTTAATGTATCCCTCCCATCTAAGTGTTTCATTTATATTATTGCCTTTATATTAATCTGAATTTGGCATATTACCTTAACAACCATTTATGAATGTCTCTTAAAATAAAAAATGAAAACTCTCAGCTCCTATCTATTAAGAACTTACATTTATAAATTCATACATATTTAGTGAATGATTTTATCAGTGAATTTCCATAAACTTAAAATTCAAAATCTCTTTAATCTCATGTAAAATCAAATTTCTTCTGAAAATTGTTCTGATGATCACAATTTCTAGTTGCCAATGCTAACAGCTTTACAAGAAAATAGGATGGAACAAAACATAAAAGCTCTCAATTCCTTCTTTATTCTAATCTTCCAAAAGAGATGAAATTACAGTTGTATAAACAGATGGTTGATCACCAGAGAAACCAGAGTCTGATAAAGGTTTTGCAGAAACTTGTCAGGATCATAGCCCACACATGTGTACTTTAAAAAAAGGAAAAAGAAAGATGACTTCAGATTTAACAGAAGTTATCCAGGAGCTATTAGTGGGCTTTATGACACAATCAGAACTCTTTTCCACTTTTATACAGTTCTCTCCAAGTGTAGATATTAAGTATATTTAACTTGAGCATTAAATGTAGTGAGGAGGTTATGGGAAACAAAACCATTTTTTTCCGCAGTGTAATGAAGTATTCTTAAAGCACTCAAGACCTATTTTTTACTAAGTATTACATTCAATAAATACCAAATAGGCATCTTTTTAGTAGTTCATTACACGAAACAGAATAGATGGGTAGATATAAACAGATAAAAATCATACAGACTTTTCCCTCTAAAATGCAATGATCTAAATATCAGCCATTTTTAAATCTCTCTCTTAAAAAATAAAAATTCTGCATTTCCTCTCTGTATCTATCTATATTAAGAAGTTATATTCTTATATATTAAACAAAATGATTTTATTCATGAATTAACATAAATTTACCATAAATTCATAAATATATCCAACTGCATAAAAATTACATGTGATAAAAGTTTTACAGTGTCAGGCAGCATGGGAAAATCATACAAACCAAACTTCGGAAGTTAACATGCCTACAATTGAACAGAACAAATAGCATAGACTGACAATGTGAGCTTTGGCAAATTTTTAAAATTCTCTCTTCATCAGCTCATTAGTAAAAGAATGAATAGCAATAGCCAACTTTAGTTTTATTGCAGAGATACATCCAAAGTAATTATCAGAGATGTAGCTGTACTGTTTACTGTTGTTTTTAGCATTGTTACTATTATTACAACCAATAAAAATTTTAGGATGTTCAGCAACAGTGAGAACATACTTGCCTGGAGAGTCAGTCTTCATCATCTGGGTGGGCTGACGTTGGAAGTGAGGACTGCGTAATGACTATGTAATGAAGTAGTACTGAGGGGTAACTATCTGTATTGAAATCACTGAGAGGACTTCTTTGGAAGCCATGTTTCCATGGAAAGTGCCCACTGGTTTTACCAACAATTTGTACTATTGGAGGTTTGAGGTGTGTGTGTGTGTGTGTTTTTTTTTTTTTTGGTGTGTGTGTGTACGTGCACTTGTCCATTGGAGGAAGCCAGGGAGAAAAGAATTAAAGTCTCTCTAAGTCACCAGTAGGTAATGGATATGACTTTTACAATTTTAGAATTAGGTAAAACAAATAAATGGAGACCAGGAAGGATGAAAGTGTGTTTATGAATGAGCAAGGAATCAAGTTTGCCTATTGGGTACATTTAGGACAGTAGCGAGAGATAAGTAAGAGCTGGAATGTTGTACCATTCCCTAAAATATTCTCGTAGACATGACTGTTTTCTTGACTGAAGAACACTTAACCCTGTTCATATTTTAGAATTCCCCTCTTTAATGAAGCATTGTTGTGATATTGCATAGCACAATCATAAGAAGTATTTCATGTTGGTGAAAATGTGCCATTGTGATGAGCCATATTGCTCTGAATAGTATTTTCATAACAGTTTACAGGCCATTAATAATCTATCATGCACTGTAATTCTTAAATTTGGTGAAGTTGAATTTAAATACCAAATAATGTCTTACAGCCATCATTTATTTTAGTGTCCATTATTATTTCTACTACACTGTTCTTCACCTAGAAGATATTCATTAAATATTATATGAAAGATAGGATAATAATGAATACATGCATGCACTAAAGAATGTGTTGGACAGAGATTTAAGTTAATGAAAAAATAAGCAAGGTAGCTTTTATGAGAAGCAACGCTTCAACTAAGGAAGAATTACATGGCTCACTTGTGGTCAAGAGGAAAATAAGTTAATAAAAATATTTTAATAGAAAATATTAAAATCACTGACCTATTTTTTCGAGTCAAATAATATTTTTCTGTATGTATTTTGACCTCAGGAAATATGTTACTAGAGAAAAAATAATACATTATATGATTTGAATTTTCATGTTATGGCGTGACCACTATTTATATTCTATGTTGAAAGTATCTGTATATTTAAACCAATAGGAAATATATCTGAAAAAGAAAAATGTCAGATTGACATCTCTATCAAACTGTAATACACACAAAAAACCATATGTATGTCATTAAAAATCTTGTAGCATCATATCAGACCAATGATTGGTTGGAATGCCAGTTAACAAGTTATATAGTCTTGTATTCTTATAAACAGAAGTCCAATTATATTTAACATTTGAAAAAAAAACTCCTGGCATTGATTAAAAAATTAAATAAATAAATTCACACACACACATATATTAAAAGATGCAGTGATTTTTTAAAAAAATAATTTTTAAAAGTTTGGAAGCATTTGGTGTGAAATAATACTGAGTAAAATGTTGCTATAGTTTTATATATTAATGAATATTTTTCTTTTTTTTCTGTCACCTAAGTCTGCTTTTATTATGTTATGTCACTTAACTTTTGAACACTTCCTTGCTTCCTGGCACAAGATGTTCCAGATTTTTCTTGTACTTTCCCTACCCTAATCAGGATATTCCCTAACAGAATTCAGTTTTCCTAAGAAGTCCTAGTTCCTGTAGTATTCACTCTGGCTTGAGTCACATATTATGGAGAAAAAAGATATTGTGGCACAGATGCACCAATTTTACATGCAACCCTGTTGATTCAGCATTCTCAATATCCAACACCTGGGATATTTCCTTGGTTGACTGATTATGTCTTGGCTGAGTATTTCTGTTCCTTGAATTGTTTGATGTTTTATTTCTGCTCAACTATGTTCCTCTTTCCACTCCAGGAGAGAAGGATCTACTTGTAGACTACAAAATATACTCTTTTCCTCTCAGATTTAGTTTTTATCTTCTGTTAATGACCTTAAGTTCTTTATTGTCCCTGTGGAGAGTGTCAGCAATAATTAGCCACTTATATCTTTCACACTTTTCAAATACCTGAATCATTGCATTTGTGAGGGCATTTTCCACACCTGTAACAATTTCCCAGGGCACCTCCAGTGAAATCTTTAGCAAGTGTATTGCCACTATATCACATTACCTGTGCCATACATAGTACCCTGAATATTACCATTTTTCCCCACCAGCTGATGAGTAAGCAGTTCCAGAATGCAGCCTCTTTGCTTCAGCCACTACTGGTACCATAGGTTTTAGTTAGGGTCTTCAAAGAAGCAAACGCCATGATGGGATTAGACACATAAGATTTATTGGGTAAAGGAGAATGGAAGAAAGCCAGAGATGCACAGGAAAACTGTTAGACAGTAATGCAGGTCTGATGTCTTTGGAGGAGGAAGGCAGAAAGAAAGATTGGATAGAAAAAAAAATCTTAGACTGGCATACAGCTCGAAAGTCTGGCAAAGAGAGTTAAGTCTTCAAGCCAAAGTTACCTGTTGGAAATGTGTCTTGCCAATGCATTTCAGCCCCGGGAAAATTCTCTATGGATTCAATGTGACCAAAGAGATTGACAGCAAAACGTTCTTGGGGTGAAAGGGTTATACCCAACTTTATTTCCAGGTGGCAGGTCAGTCACTAAAATCCCATTCACTCAGAGCGAGTCTGCATGCTACAGGCCAGTCTCTGCCTCTGGGCCCCTCTGTCCACACAGCTGTCCTCTGGGCCTCTTTGCCTGCACAGTCATCCTGCACAGCCATCCTCTGGGCCTCTGTCCTCGGTGCTACCACCACGCCAGCCTCTGCTCTGCTCTCCTGCAGCCCTTGCAGCCCTGCCACCGTGTTGTGCCCAGAGCACTGGGCGGAGCTCTTTATATAGAGTCAAATTGCCCACAGGTTTGCAGTGGGCTAGTCAACCAGGGCCAGGTGAGAATCCTGGCCACAGGAACTCTCATTTTACCCACAAATGTAACATATCTCCCAGGAACAGGCCAGCTTCAGTAACCTTAACACAGTCATTGCTGACAGGACCTTTTAAGTAGGAACTCACTGAATGCAGTGACAGATTTCAGGGCACAGCAATTGCAGCTGATGGCCTATTAGATTCCCTGGGGTCACAGATCTGATAGGCATATGTGCATGACAGTGATACTTGGCTCCCTCTACATTCAAGGAATACAACTTCTATCATATAAGTCACTGAGGTTGGATAGACGGTTCTCTGATGATGACATCTTAATTTATGATTTTAAAATAAGGAGCCCCACCTTTTCATTTTACATTAGGCCCCCAAAATTATATATTTAATCTTGTCTGAGGCTGTAACTATAATTCATACCTTAAGAAAATTTGCCAGTTTTTACCTTCTACAGTAGGTTATTTCCCTACAACAATTAATTTCCAGTCAGCAATCCTACTTGTACCTCAAACCTATACTTGATCTATTATAATTTTCAATTGTTCTGTTATTGCCTCGCATATGCTACACCTCTGTAAATACCCTAAGTTTATCTACATATAGAAGATGTAATTTCTGTTTGCACACCTACAAACACTTTCTAAATTCAATCAAAATCTAATAATTCTCTGCTGAATTTTACCTTTACTCAAGCATCAAGTTTGTGGAAAGCATGTAATTATTTGTTTTCAGGATTGCTACCACTAGGTTTTATTTTTTATTCCTATTTGTGTATTTTAAGTTACCAGACTTCAGAGGGGCTTGACAGCTGACACACAGTTTACTTCCACCACTTGCTCTCAAAGTAGATCTAGTTTATTCATTAGGCATTTGCATATGATTGTATAATTTAACAACCAAACTCTAGATTTGATAATAGATTAATGGTATATTTTATGAACAAATTTATATAAAAGAAGACCTTTATTATAGAAATAAAATATATTTGCAAATGAGAATGGAGGACTAGCTTGAATAACATTTTATAAATATCAAGAATAAAGGTAAAAAACACTCTGACTTTAAGAACTAAAAAAAAACAAAAGATGAAAAGACTTTAGAAGTATAATTTGAAATAAGAAACCACTAATCAAGGTATTGAAAGGAAATATTAAACATTAAACTTAAAAGGGAAATTTAAATTTTAATAAAGTTCTATTAGGAATGGTCTAAAGAGGAACAGAGTAAAATTAAAAACTTGAAGAAAAACTACTTATTGCACTGAAAAAATACATGATTTGTTTTTGAAGGTCTGAAAAGGCTGGAACTATACAGAATGGAAAAACTAGAAAGAATTGTTACTTTTAATCGATGATCTAGGTGATAAAGCATTATTTTTTATTGTTACTTGGGAGGCTGAATCACAAAGCTATATGAAAGTATGAAAGAATCATCTCTAAGTTCAAACTGGAATGAACTCACCAAATAATATAAGTTAATGGCAAAGTTTGGAAAGGTATTCCTTAAAACAATATCTAGGCTATATAAACATGTATGATAAGCACTCAATAAATGTTAGTATCAGTAGTCCTTGTCGCTTCATTTCCATTAGCAGTTGAGTGGAATTCCATTCAAACCACTGTCTTTCTTTTTTAAGAAAAAGGCATTTATTTTCTGTATAACTGGGGAATCCCAGAATAAAGCTTCTTTATTCCACTGCCGTTACGATACATCAAAGCTGAATCTGACTTTTTTTCCTATCTTTCAACCAGGCTTCCTCCATGTCCCCTAAATGTATATTAGTCATATAATATGCAGAAAAGAAATTAGGTGGATTTGATTCAGTGACCCATAAACAGCAGCACTCTTTTAGAGTGTTTACAAGAAGAGCTTTTCCTAAAATCATCTGTTAAAATAGCATGCGTTCAGAATCTCTTTAAGTAAAACTGTTATGTTAAATGGATAACACTAGGAGAAATGAAAATAGTGTACAGGGAGCTAGAAATAACAAACATATTTTATCTCATTGATGTATTACCTGGAATAAAATATAAGGAATTAAAATAGAGTTCACATTTTACAAATTTATGTGGCCTATTTTCTTTTATGATGGTATGAAAATTTCTTTTTTTAAAGAAACAACATACCTATGATATTTTTTCTATTTTTTGTTTTTGGTTGGGGGAGTTAAGAGTTTTTTCTCTAATAAAAGAGTACTGATTCTTGAAAGAGAAGCAGGAATTGGATACAAAGGAGAAAACCTAGGGAGGATAAGGATAGATTTTTAAAGATTTATGGTAAATTCCATTTTCATTATGGAAACTAAGGAGTCCAGAATGTTGTGCATTTTTTGTTTGAATATAAGTATTTTATTTTTCATTTCTGCCAAGGTAATCAAAAAAATAACATTAAAAAATACACAGTGTATTACTGGTTTGTAAAATTGTTGTTAAATAATACAGCTTTCTTAAGTCCTGTACATTGCCACTATATTCTCTATGCTTGCATAATGTTCTTTATTGTCCATTACTAAGTTTAAAATGTTCCTTTTTCTTAGCTTGACATTTAAAATTAATTCATGATAATTTATTTAAGATGGTTTGGGCTTCTTCGTTGTCATCAAGATGGTTCATTTTCTACATAATTTTAAAATCTCACTTTTATTCTTAAGAGTGCCATAGTGAAATTCTCAGGTTTCAAAACCATTCTTAGCTGCATTTTTTCCTTAGATCTGAAAATTCACTAGTAATATCACTGTGTCACTTTTGCTATCAAGTGAATTTTATTAATCATTAAAAATATCTGAATGAAGGTGAAAAAAGACCCTCAAGTACTGAGGCAACATGAGGAAAGCATTATGTCGCTGCAATAATACCACATTTGTATAGAGCTTTATAATTTATGAGGTGCTTTCATTTACTTAAATCATTTGATCTCTACAATAACTGAATGAGGGGATTTTTGATTGTATATGACAGAAATATTAACCTGTACTAGCCTAAATGTTCAGAGGAATTTGTTATAAAGTCCTCAGCTAACATTTGGAACTTAGCAGACAAAAGTGTGGTTGTGGAGCAAACAGACAACAGTTTAATACACTTTCTTTTTCATTCCTGTTCTGTCCCATGTGTGTACTCTTGTTAGAGGAGGTCCTTGAGAGGATGTGACCACAGGTTGACCCACAAGCTAGACCAGGTCAATAGGAGGCTTCTCAGCTCCTGTCCTTGGAATCTGTGTTCCACACATCATTCCAACAGCTGGAACCTTTGCAAGGACACAGGCTTGAGAGAACAACGTGGTATTGAGACCATCTGGACTGAGTACTGTGCCTGAGTCCCATTAAGGCCTCTGTATAAACTTTGGAGATTCTGGTGGGGAAGTGCAGAGATCTACTTGTTTTCGAGCTGCCCAAGACAAACTTTGTTAAGTTCCCTTGCTCATTAAGCCTGCCACCTACTAATCTGCAATGGCCAGAGACTCTTTCTCCAGTCTCTCCTTACCCTCCCTGTACAGGCACCAGTTTGTGAACCAACAGCTCTCTCTCAATCTTTGCTCTTCCATTTCTATTTCTTTTCTGCATTCTAGTTTTACACATTTTTCATGTCTGAATGGCAGGAAATGTGTCCAGTGATAGGTCCCAAGCTTTATAACTTAGATAGAGACAAAGAAAGAAAGACAAATTTCTCTTTTGCAATTCCCTTTCTGAAATGTTTGGTGAAGCTACATGGACCAGATGGATGCTCCTTCAAATACCAGGGAGAGGAGTGGGAAATAGTGGTAGGTGCAAGGAGAATACATTTTTCCAGAGAAATAAGGGTAGAATGATGCTATTCTCTACACTTATCACCAAATACATTTGATTATTATTGTTCCAAATTTATACATGAGGAAAAAATGAGTAGCACTCAAAGAATCTAATTTACAATTACTTTTCAACATATTGCATACATTTTAATCAAAATATTTATATAAGATTTTGTACTGAAATGTTTGAAATTTTACATATAAAAGATTAAAAGGTGATTAGGTGATGGCAGGATATATATATTTAATTCTGTTTACAACTACCTAGAAAATTATCTACACTTACTCAGTGTTTAATTTAGGATTATTGATAGATGGATAGATAGATACATGCACAGACATTACATATGTACTAAATACATATGTTATACAGGCATAATTATTATATATATATAATATGCATTATACTTTAATCTTCTTTAGTTGCATTTATCAATCATTTACTTAATTGTTACTGGGTTTTTAATCCTAATTAGTAAGCTTTCTTCATTTTCATTACATAAATGAATTCACTCATCTCTCTTTCCAGATCTTGGTTTTGATATTGTTTCCTTTTTTTCCCTTTGAATCTCCTACTACTTAGAGATTTTATAGTGTATTTAATGATATTCATCACCAAATTTTATCTTTTCTAAGCAATTAGTACCTTTTGTCCCCAAACTATTTATGAAAAAAATGCCATTTTTCCACTAATCTGAAATAGCACTTTATTGTATACTGTTTTTTGTCTGCTTCTGGATCTAGAATATTGTATTTTTCTGGCAATTTTTTCTGTCTCAATCTGGTTTTTATTTATAAAACATTTATACTGATTTTACTTTTAGTTTGAGCTAATCCCTTTCTGCCTCACTCTCATCATTGTTCTTCTTTCTGTGGATTTGCCTTGTTGCTTTGACCTTGTATATTTTTCTACAAAAAATTAAAATCAATTTTTCTGTTTCAGACACAAAATCCTGTTGATGCTTTATTAGTATTTCATCAAATATATAACTTTACTTGGCAAGAATTTTTCTTTTTAATGAGCCTTTCTGCTAGAAGATTGTATGTCCTCAAGTTTAGCATATTGTAGCTATTTTTCCCTGAGCATTTTTTTCTTGTTTGTTAATATTCATGAGATTTTTCTCTAATTTTTATTTTCCAATAAGTTATTTGCAGTAAAAAAATATCATATTATATTATATTACTTGTGTTTACTATTTATAATAGGGAACCAAGAATAATACATAAGCTTGGTGTTTAGTTTTACTTTTCTGAACTGTCTTTGAGATACGGTTCTCAGTTGGTCGGTGATTTTCCAAAGAGATGCTGGCTTGAGCAGATGTAGAATCTTGGACTTTTAATTACAACAACAAACAAGCTTCCAGCAAACAGACATACTTTGGAATCAGAACAGGAACTTTCTCTTCTAATCACCTCTGAACTCTAGTCTGTATCTAATAAAAGCCAAGAGGCAAGGGGTCCTGGATATGTAGTTTTCAGATTCCAATAGAAGCACTACAGATATAAAAGTTAGGTGTGAGGCTCAATGATCATATGCAAATAACCAGAATCTTCCCCTTGTCTTCAGGATTAGATTAATTAATGGTTTATTTCTATTGCTGACTTTTTTAGGCAACCTAATCGTATACATTTAGTTATTGTTTCTAATTTATCTTTTTACTAATTATTTACTGATTTCTCATTCATGATTTCCTTCTGCTTTTTTTTTTTTTTTACTTTTATTGGCATTTTGCTGACTTTGTATTTGGATATTTAAGTCATTTACTATTTTTATTAATATAGGTTTTGAATACTATGAATTTTCCTCTTAGAATAGCCTCCACTATTGTAAATGTCTGGGTTTGTCTTTTAATTGTAATTATAGAAATTTAAAAAAATTACTTTGGATTTCTTTTCCACCTAGAATGTGTTCATATTAAAAGAAAAATGTAGAGGCGGAGCCAGGATGGTGGCATGAGTAGAGCAGCGGAAATCTCCTCCCAAAACCACATATATCTATGAAAATATAACAAAGACAACACTTCCTAAAATAGAGACCAGAGGACACAGGACAACATCCAGACCACATCCACACCTGCGAGAACCCAGTGCCTCATGAAGGGGGTAAGATACAAGCCCCGGCCCAGGGGGACCTGAGCACCCCTCGCCCCGGCCCCTGGCGGGTGGAGAGGAGTCAGCAGGGAGGGAGAGACGGCCCAGGATTGCTGAAGACCTAGCCCCAGGATTCTGGACCAGAGCGCAGACACAGTGCATGCGTGGGGTCATGGATACTAGGGTAACAGGGTGGCAGGTCCAGTAAGCAGGTGTCTGAGGCTGACACCAGAGAACAAAGAAACGGGAGCGGTTTTTTTTTTTTTTTGGCGAGTGCTTTTTGGAAGCCTTAAAGGGACAGGGACCCCAATACTAGGGAAACAGGGCAGCAAGACCGGTGAGCAGGTGCCTGAGACTGGCGCCTGAGGGTAAAGAAAATCGCGTGTTTTCCCTTTTTTAAAAAATTCTTTATTTACTGTTTTTTTTTTCTCTCTTTCGTTGTTGCTGTTGTTGTTGTGGTTTGGAGAGTGCTTGTTGGAAGTCTTAAAGGGGCAGGACAGGACACATAGCCCAGTGGCAGGGAATCTGGGGATCTCTGGGCACTCTAACCCCCTGGGCAACAGGGAGCACAGAGGTACCTTACAGAGATAAATAGCCTCCCGGCCACTCCCCCTCCAACGGGGGCTCCACCATTTTGGAGGAGCAGCCCCAGCCAGGCCACGCCCACAACCACAGTAGAGATAAACTCCAAACCAACCAGGCAGGTAGCTGAAGCCCTATCTGTGCACAGCTGCCAAGCATAAGCCAATAGAGGTCGCTATTCTCCCAGGAGAGGAAGGCCACAAACCAACAAGAAGGAAAGCTCTCCCAGCTGTCACTCGTACCAGCTCTGCAAACTATCTCTATCACCATGAAAAGGCAAAACTACAGGCAGACAAAGATCACGGAGACAACACCTGAGAAAGAGACAGACCTAGCCAGTATTCCTGAAAAAGAATTCAAAATAAAAATCATGAACATGCTGACAGAGATGCAGAGAAAAATGCAAGAGCAATGGGATGAGATACAGAGAAAAATGCAAGAGCAATGGGATGAAGTCCAGAGGGAGATCACAGATGTCAGGAAGGAGATCACAGAAGTGAAACAATCCCTGGAAGGACTTATAAGCAGAATGGATAAGATGCAAGAGGCTATTGAAGGAATAGAAACCAGAGAACAGGAATGTATAGAAGCTGACACAGAGAGAGATAAAAGGATCTCCAGGAATGAAACAATACTATGAGAACTATGTGACCAATCCAAAAGGAATAATATTCATATTATAGGGGTACCAGAAGAAGAAGAGAGAGGAAAAGGGATAGAAAGTCTCTTTGAAGAAATAACTGCTGAAAACTTCCCTAAACTGGGGGAGGAAATAATTGAACAGACCACGGAAATACACAGAACTCCCAACAGAAAGGACAACACCAAGACACATAATAATTAAAAGGGCAAGGATCAAGGACAAGGAAAGAGTTTTAAAGGCAGCTAGAGAGAAAAAGGTCACCTATAAAGGGAAACCCATCAGGCTAACATCAGACTTCTTGACAGAAACCCTACAGGCCAGAAGAGAATGGCATGATATATTTAATGCAATGAAACAGAAGGGCCTTGAACCAAGGATACTGTATCCAGCACGACTATCATTTAAATATGATGGCGGGATTAAACAATTCCGAGACCAGCAAAAGCTGAGGGAATTTGCTTCCCACAAACCACCTCTACAGGGCATCTTACAAGGACTGCTCTAGATGGGAGCACTCCTAAAAAGAGCACAGAAAAAAACACAAAACATATGAACAATGGAGGAGGAGGAATAAGGAGAGAAGAAAAGAATCTCCAGACAGTGTATATAACAGCTCAATAAGCGAGCTAAGTTAGGCAGTAAGATACTAAAGAAGCTAACCTTGAACCTTTGGTAACCACGAATCTAAAGCCTGCAATGGCAATAAGTACATATCTCTCAATAGACACCCAAAATGTAAATGGACTTAATGCACCAATTAAAAGGCACAGAGTAATAGAATGGATAAAAAAGCAAGACCCATCTATATGCTGCTTACAAGAAACTCACCTCAAGCCCAAAGACAGGCACAGACTAAAAGTCAAGGGATAGAAAAACATATTTCAGGCAAACAACAGTGAGAAGAAAGCAGTACTAATATCAGACAAAATAGACCTCAAAACAAAGAAAGTAACAAGAGATAAAGAATGACACTACATAATGATAAAGGGCTCAGTCCAACAAGAGGATATAACCATTCTAAATATATATGCACCCAACACAGGAGCACCAGCATTTGTGAAACAAATGCTAAAAGAACTAAAGAGGGAAATAGACTGCAATGCATTCATTTTAGGAGACTTCAACACACCACTCATCCCAAAGGATAGAACCACCAGGCAGAAAATAAGTAAGGACACAGAGGCACTGAACAACACACTAGAACAGATGGACCTAATAGACATCTATAGAACTCTACATCCAAAAGCAACAGGATATACATTCTTCTCAAATGGAACATTCTCAAGAAGAGACCACATACTAACTCACAAAAAGAGCCTCAGTAAATTCCAAAGTATTGAAATTCTAGCAACCAATTTTTCAGACCACAAAGGTATAAAACTAGAAATAAATTCTACAAAGAAAACAAAAAGGCTCACAAACACATGGAGGCTTAACAACATGCTACTAAATAATCAATGGATCAATGAACAAATCAAAATAGAGATCAAGGAATATATAGAAACAAATGACAACAACAACACAAAGCCCCAACTTCCGTGGGATGCAGCGAAAGCAGTCTTAAGAGGAAAGTATATAGCAATCCAGGCACACTTGAAGAAGGAAGAACAATCGCAAATGAATAGTCTAACATCACAATTATCGAAACTGGAAAAAGAAGAACAAATGAGGCCTAAAGTCAGCAGAAGGAGGGACATAATAAAGATCAGAGAAGAAATAAACAAAATAGAGAAGAATAAAACAATAGCAAAAATCAATGAAACCAAGAGCTGGTTCTTTGAGAAAATAAACAAAATAGATACGCCTGTAGTCAAACTCATTAAGAGAAAAAGAGAATCAACACAAATCAACAGCATCAGAAATGAGAAAGGAATAATCACAACAGACCCCACAGAAATATAAAGAATTATGAAAGACTACTATGAAAACCTATATGCCAACAAGCTGGAAAACCTAGAAGAAATGGACAACTTCCTAGAAAAATACAACCTCCCAAGACTGACCAAGGAAGAAAAACAAAAGTTAAACAAACCAATTACGAGCAAAGAAATTGAAACAGTAATCAAAAAACTACCCAAGAACAAAACACCGGGGCCTGACGGATTTACCTCGGAATTTTATCAGACACACAGAGAAGACTTAGTACCCATTCTCCTTAGAGTGTTCCAAAAAAATAGAAGAGGATGGAATACTCCCAAACTCATTCTATGAAGCCAACATCACCCTAATACCAAAACCAGGCAAAGACCCCACCAAAAAAGAAAATTACAGACCAATATCCCTTATGAATGTAGATGCAAAAATACTCAATAAAATATTAGCAACAAGAATTCAACAGTATATCAAAAGGATCATACACCATGACCAAGTGAGATTCATCCCAGGGATGCAAGGATGGTACAACATTCGGAAATCCATCAACATCATCCACCACATCAACAAAAAGAAAGACAAAAACCACATGATCATCTCCATAGATACTGAAAAGCATTTGACAAAATTCAACATCCATTCATGATAAAAACTCTCAGCAAAATGGGCACAGAGGGCAAGTACCTCAACATAATAAAGGCCATACATCATAAACCCACAGCCAACATTATACTGAACAGCGAGAAGCTGAAAGCTTTTACTCTGAGATCGGGAACTAGACAGGGATGCCAACTCTCCCCACTGTTATTTAACATAGTACTGGAGGTCCTAGCCATGGCAATCAGACAAAACAAAGAAATACAAGGAATCCAGATTGGTAAAGAAGAAGTTAAACTGTCACTATTTGCAGATGATATGATACTGTACATAAAAAAACCCTAAAGACTCCACTCCAAACCTACTAGAACTGATATCGGAATACAGCAAAGTTGCAGGATACAAAATTAACACATAGAAATCTGTGGCTTTCCTATACACTAACAATGAACCAATAGAAAGAGAAATCAGGAAAACAACTCTATTCACAATTGCATCAAAAAGAATAAAATACCTAGGAATAAACCTAACCAAAGAAGTGAAAGACCTATACCCTGAAAACTACAAGTCACTCTTAAGAGAAATTAAAGGGGACACTAACAAATGGAAACTCATCCCATGCTCATGGCTAGGAAGAATTAATATCGTCAAAATGGCCATCCTGCCCAAAGCAATATACAGATTTGATGCAATCCCTATCAAATTACCAGCAACATTCTTCAATGAACTGCAACAAATAATTCAAAAATTCATATGGAAACACCAAAGATCCCGAATAGCCAAAGCAATCTTGAAAAAGAAGAATAAAGTAGGGGGGATCTCACTCCCCAACTTCAGGCTCTACTACAAAGCCATAGTAATCAAGACAATTTGGTACTGGCACAAGAACAGAGCCACAGACCAGTGGAACAGATTAGAGACTGCAGACATTAACCCAGACATATATGGTCAATTAATATTTGATAAAGTATCCATGGACATACAATGGTGAAATGACAGTCTCTTCAACAGATGGTGCTGGCAAAACTGGACAGCTAAATGTAGGAGAATGAAAGTGGACCATTGTCTAACCCAATATACAAAGGTAAACTCAAAATGGATCAAAGACCTTAATGTAAGTCATGAAACCATTAAACTCTTGGAAAAAAATATAGGCAAAAACCTCTTAGACATAAACATGAGTGACCTCTTTTTGAACATATCTCCCCGGGCAAGGAAAACAACAGCAAAAATGAGCAAGTGGGACTACATTAAGCTGAAAAGCTTCTGTACAGTGAAAGACACCATCAATAGAACCAAAAGGAACCCTACAATATGGGAGAATATATTTGAAAAATGACAGCTCCGATAAAGGCTTGATGTCCAGAATATAGAAAGAGCTCACCCGCCTCAACAAACAAAAAACAAATAACCCAATTAAAAAATGGGTAGAGGTACTGAACAGACAGTTCTCTCTAAAAGAAATACAGATGGCCAACAGACACATGAAAAGATGCTCCACATCGCTAATTATCAGAGAAATGCAAATTAAAACTACAATGAGGTATCACAGCACACCAGTAAGAATGGCTGCTATCAAAAAGACAGACAACAACAAATGTTGGCGAGGCTGTGGAGAAAGGGGAACCCTCCTACACTGCTGGTGGGAATGTAAATTAGTCCAACCATTGTGGAAAGCAGTATGGAGGTTCATCAAAATGCTCAAAACAGACCTACCATTTGACCCAGGAATTCCACTCCTAGGAATTTACCCTAAGAATGCAGCAATCAAGTTTGAGAAAGACAGATGCACCCCTATGTTTATCGCAGCACTATTTACAATAGCCAAAAATTGGAAGCAACCTAAATGTCCATCGGTACATGAATGGATAAAGAAGATGTGGTACATATATACAATGGAATACTACTCAGCCATAAGAAGAGAGAAAATCCTACTATTTGCAGCAACATGGATGAAGCTGGAGAGTATTATGCTCAGTGAAATAAGCCAAGCGGTGAAAGAGAAATACCAAATGATTTCACTCATCTGAGGAGTATAAGAACAAAGGAAAAACTGAAGGAACAAAACAGCAGCGGAATTACAGAACCCAAAAATGGACTAACAGGTACAAAGGTAAAGGAACTGGGGCGGATGAGTGGGCAGGGAGGGATAAGGAGGGGGAAGAAGAAAGGGGGTATTAGGATTAGCATGCATGGGGGGAGGGAGAAAGGGGAGGGAGGGGTGTACAACACAGAGAAGACAAGTAGTGATTCTACAACATTTTGCTATGCTGATGGACAGTGACTGTAATGTGGTTTTTATGGGGTACTTGGTATAGGGGAGAGCATACTAAACATAGTATTCTTCATGTAAGTGTCAATTAAAGATTAAAAAAAAAGAAAGAAAGAAAGAAAGAAAAGGGGGATTACTCCTTGGTATGACAAAACTATTGGTAAATCGAAGATCAACGCATGCTTTAAATATCCTTAATTTTGATCACTTATAGGGTGTCCGATGATCGGCTATGGAGGTACTGTTTTCTGATAATATTCCTTTCTCTTAATAATAAAAAAAAAAAAGCAGTTCCTGTGTGGTGACCTCCAATGAGTTCTACACAGTGGTATAGAGGGCATGTCAAAGTGTGGGCAAATGGTCTGTTTGTTTTTATGCTGAAGATCAAGGCCTAGCTTGGCTACCCAGAAAATGAACTAAGATACGATATGAGGAGGAGCTTCCGGCATCAGCACTCTCTGGAGGACTCGTGCCGGGGGGGGGATGATCATCAAAAAGCCTCCACAGGGATCCGGGCGATGCTGCGGTTGTGGCTTCGTCCATCCCACCGTTTCCTGGACTTGCCACTGGAATGAGGAGGGAGATGTCTAGGCTGGCATGTGTATACAGTGAGACAATGAATTTGAGTGGATCTGTACTGTTGGAACTCAACCAGGAGTTGGGAGGGGTGCAAGTTGTAGCGCTCCAAAATCTTACTACTATAGACTATCTATGGTTAAAAGAACATATGGGATGTGAACAAATCCCAGAAATTGGTTGTTTTGTCTGATTTCTCTCAGACTGTTCAAGTACAGTTGGACAATATCCATCATGTCATAGACAAATTTTCACAAATGCCTAGGGTGCCTAAATGGTTTTCTTGGCTTCACTGGAGATGACTGGTAATTATAGATTTGCTTAGTTTATGTCACTGTATTCCTATTATGTTAATATGTGTGTGCAAGTTAGTTAGTAGTTTAAAACCTATACATGCTTAAGGTACTCTACAAGAAGATATGTCAAAGAAATAATCAATCCTCCCATGTTTTCTTCCATATGCTACCTCTATAGCTTTTCTTTTTCCTTCCTAATTACAACCCTTAAATAGAATTCGTGCCTCATATCGAATTTACGGAGCATCATAATTCCTTCAGGTGGTAAAGATACCTCGAGACAAGTGCTGGGCATAGAAGCCACAGGGCATAAATATGCAAAGAAGTAAAAAGCTAACCTTTTCAAACAATATGGCTTCTCTCTCACTTACCAACTTTACATCTCCCTGTATGGCCCCGGAAGATGACTGGTTAACCAGAGACGGGTAAGATTCCTCAAGGGAGGAACAACCTAAGACAGGCACAGTCGCAGGGGGGCCATCAGGTGAGAAATTGGGGAACAACAGTGGTGAAGCTTAGAAGCTCACCCCCCTCCACCCCCTGTTTTGAGAGAAAGCTTCTGCATCCGGGGATGTTCTATTGCCCTTGTCTAGCTCGGACTAGCACATAGTCTACAGGCACACACATGATCATCTACAATTGCTCTCTTACAACACTAAACTATGTTTTCTACCTTTATCTTGCATCTACCTACCACTTCAGCATTTTATTAAAAATAAAAATAATAATAATAATAATAAAGGGAGAAATGTGGCATCCACATATAAATCAAGTATAAAAATTAAACAAATATTCATATTTGACCTGATTGTTTATAGTTCATAATGCGTGATCAAAACCGAAAGTTTCTGTGATGACTGCTCTTGTACTGTACACCATGTAAGAACTTATTCACTACGTAAGAATTCGTTCACCATGTAAGAACTTGTTCGTTATGCTTCAGAAGATTGGAGATTGATGAGAATTAGGCTTGAGATGGATTAATGATTGTGCACTGAGCACTGACCCCCCTATACAGTATTTTATTGTTGTTAACAACCATTTGATCAATAAATATGAGAGATGCCCACTCAAGAAAAAAAAAAAGAAAAGAAAAATGTCATGATGAAAATATTTTAAGCTTATGTTAACTTCTAGTTTTATTTTACTCTGATAAAATGTCATATGAATAGTCTTTAAAATGTATCAGGATTTTTTGAGACTTTTTATTGGGTCCATTTTTTTTCTTTTTCTTTTTCTTTTTATTGGGTCCATTTTTATAAGTGTTTTACATAAAGTTGAAAAAAGTTAAAATCTTTATGCTTACAGGGTTTGGTATGTATTTTTTACCTTTTCATCTTTGTTATTTAGATCTCCCATTCCCATGTGAAATTTTTATATTCTTGATCTGTCTTGGACTAGAAGAGGAGTATTATTTCCTATTATTATATGTGCCTTTCTATATTTTATATCCTGTAGTTTTGGCTTCACAAAGATTCCTACTGAAATTTTTTTGTACATAGTTTTTGACACATACTATAATTCTATTGAGCATCAAGGTCTATAGATTCTTTATCTCAGAACTTTTTACTAGAATTTTACTTTTGTAGGCTATTATATGAAAACATTGCTTTTAAGGTTTAACTTTGTTTAATATTCTTTTATTCATTTTGTTATTTTTAATCCTTCTAATCATGTTTGTGTCTTCTATTGAAAACACGATTAAGCTTTATTTTGTTAACGAGTCTGATAGATGAATTAAGCACAAATAGTAGGCTTCATCTTTTACACTGTTTATTGGTTCTCCATTGCAGGTAATACTAAAATTATCTGGTAGCATCTTCTTACCTCTGCCAAAAAATAAGGTTTTAATGATTGAAGGTAGTATTTTGGTCAGCTTTCTTTGACAGAAATAAAAGCAACCTCTTACAATGTATTAGAAGAAATTATCCAAGTCCAGAAAATATCTAGATTCATTTTTTTGCTAGACTAATTATGACTGGAGTCCTAAAATGACCATACTGGAAATTGAGTGGTATTTTAGTCATTATCAGAGGCTCAAGTAAAAAGTAAAATTCACAATGACAGAAAGGAAAACACTGATCTACTGTTCTAATTAAATGAGGATAATAAAAGAGAAAGTCTGCCTTAAGGGCAAATGTAAACCAAGTCACAAAAAGAAAGCATAAAGGAAATTATGACATGTATAATATATTAAAATGTAATATAATATAATATAAATATTTTAATAAATATACATATATTTATAAAGTCCAAGTTAAGCAGAGAAAGAGAGTATAAATATTCCAGGAGTGGCTAGGATAGCAAGAGCAGATCTATTGCTCAGGAGAGACTAGGTTAGGTTGTAGTGAAAAACAATGAAAATGAATCAGTGCTTTAAAAACCAGTGAGAATGTCCTATCTCCACTGCACATGACATGAGGCTTTGATTTCAGTTATTTTTTACCTAGCTTCCAGGTTGACAAGAATTTTCACTTTCACCACCTGGAATCTACTGGTTAAGGCAGCAAGAGGGAGAGAACATAAAGAATCAGGCACTGGTGTTCAAATACTTCCAGTGTAATTTTCTTTCATCTCTTGGATCAGAGGAAGTCATATGACCACTGCTAACTTTAATGTATGTTGAAGGGTGATCATCTATGTCAGGAATTTGAGGAAAATATTAATAATATTATCTACCACAGCAGCAATTGTAGATGATGTTCTATAATCAATTGTTACACATTTGGGCTAAATTGTCTTACCCAAAATTAATATTTTGAAGCTCTAATGCCCAGCACTTCACAATGTGACTGTATTTGGACATAGGATTTTTAAAAAGGTAATTGTTGGAATGACAACATTAGGCTGGGTTCCAATCCAATCTGACTAGTGTCCTTATCAAAAGAGGGGATCAGAACACAAAAGAGGGGATCAAAAGAGGAGCACATGTACACACAGGGAACAACAGGAAAAGAGACCATCTTAAATACTGGCCAGATTTCCCCAGAAAAAACTGTTCTGCTGGCACCTTGATCTGGGACTTCTAGCTTAAAGAATTTTGAAAAAATAAAATTTTTTTTTAATCCACTTAATCTATGGTATTTAATATAGAAGCCCTAGCAAACCAATAAACCATTTGTGCTGAAATTATTGGCATTTGATAGATAGAGGGCATATCTGAGAATCTTACGAGATTCAGGGAGATTTAAGAAAATGACGATTTATAAGGATATGATTAGAAAATTCTTTAAATAGTTCCTCTATTTCTTCAGAGGGAAACTCTATTTACATGCACATGCCATAGTTACTCCTGCCTTGGGGTTTATGTGTTCTGTATTTTTGCTGTATTTGGTTTCCTGTTGGCTATATAACAGGAACTAGTGTATAAGTAGTGACTTAAAACAGCACACATTTATTAATTTAAAATAAGGTCTTATTGGGCTAAAATTAAAGTGTTGACAGGGTTGCCTTCACCCTCGAGGCTTTTGGGGAGAATTCACTTACTTCCATGTTCCAGCTTCTCAAGGTCACCTCAGCTGAATTCCTTGAGCTGCGAACCCTTCATGCATCTTCAACGCGGGCAGAGCAGCATCTTAAAAAATCTCTCGGATTCTGAACTGTGGTGCTATTACAATATCTCCTTCTCTTTTTTTTTCTCTCTCTTATTTATAAATATATTTGTAATTTCGTTAATCCAATTCGGATACTCTGTCTGGTATAATCTTCCCATCATCTCAAGAACCTTAATCACAGCTGAGAACATTTGCCCTATAAAATAATATATTCAGAGGCCCCAAGGATTAGGCGGAGGCGTCTTTGGGGAACCATCATTCTCCTGCTACACCTACCAGCACTTCCCGTCAGCCTCGTAGATCTGCTGACAGTAGTCGTCCTCCCTTACCTGTGCTTTCGCTTTGGCAGTTTCCTTACCCACAGTCACTGGAGATTCAGATGCTGCAGATTCTCCTTCTGACGAATCATCAGAAGGTCAACAATAGCCTAAAGTTGCGTCACTGCGCGTCCGTCATTTACGTCACTTTATTTCGTCTTGTAGGTGTTTTATCATCGCACATCATCCCAGAAGGGTGAGTACAGTACAGTAAGATATTTTAAGTGAGAGACAGAGAGGCAGAGAGACCAGATTCACACAACTTTTATTACAATATGCGGTTATAATTGTTCTATTTTATTATTAGCTATTACTGTTAATCTCTTACTGTGCCCGGTTTATAAATTAATTTTTATCATAGATATGTATGTACAGAAAAAAGAGTATATTTAGGATTTGGCACTATCTGCACTTTCGGGTGACTGGGGGCATGGGAACATATTCCCTGCAGATAAGGCGGAATTGCTGTAATTTAGGTCACTTATTACGTATTCATCAGTAAACCATCCCTTGATTTAGTGAGCCAGTCAGGTCTCTGTTTAATAAATGTTTATGGCACTACATACTTCTCCATTGCAGCACTTAATACAATCACCAAAACCAAGTAATTGTGTGTTAATTCTTTGTTCCTGCTTGTCTCAACAGAGCGTAGGACTTACGAGGGCAGAAATAAATTCTGTCTGGTTCACTGAACTGTAGTCAATTCTTTGCACAGTATATTAGAGATAGTATTTAGTGTATCCACGTTGATGGGTGAAATAATGAAATTAATGGAAGTGGATTGATACTTTAATTAGAACCAAATTATTTTAGCATTTTTCAAAATGATACCCTTCAATTATGTGTTACTTAAGATAAGAAGAAAATATTTGAAGTCATAAAATCCTGTATCCAAAATGCACTCACTTAGGTCTGTTACTCACCATACAAAACTAAACACACACAAAAAGAAACAAGAAACCGATTCTTTAAGATACTGAAACTGCACTACATTTGCAAAATGCATTCACAGTTTATAATAGAGCCCCAGATTTATACACACCCTTAATGTTTCTTTAAAAAATGATTTTATGACCTTTACCTACAAAAAGCTAAAAAATTTCCTTATTTATCAACTGGGTGCACCATTTCTTCTGTTTCAGTCAATTAGCACATGAAGATCTTACTGATGATAGAATGTCAGAGGTGTGTGATCATGTCAGTTAATCATAAACTATCAAACATGCTTTTAAATGTATTCTTTTGATAACTATGCTTGTGTCATTGGATTAAAAATTAGAGCACATAATGTGTGTTGGGAAAGGATAAAGTAAAATCAAATATAGTAAAAATTAAAACGAAAAAATAAATAAAAAGATCTAGATCCTCAGATAACTAACCTCAGGATCTTTTTCCTGCTAGGGGAAAATCAAATCTATTTACACTATAGTATGATTGAATATAAATCACAATAGTAATACAATATAATTGTAGTAAAAATCTATATATTTTACCACTCTTCCTATACTCTTTGTTTTCCTAAGCTATAAGGATGGCAATTTAAATACTTTTTACAGATAAAATGAAGAAACCAATTTTTTTCAACTCATTGTGATTTATTTATTTTCCTTATTAAATAATAATGAAAAGAAGCTAACTCCCTATCCTCTCCTACGTGAACACACAGCTCCTCCTAGAGCTATATTTTATATTTAAAGTTTTAGCTAGTATTTTTTTTTTTCATAATCTTCCAATAAGTGCCCTCTCTGAAATGACATTGAAGTAAGAGTTTCTTGTGGTTGATAGTTTGGAATATTGCTAATGTATCTATTCATTTTTACTTATTTATTTTGCAATTTTAGATAAAGTCTTTGCATATGGAATATGCATTTCTGAAAGTAAACACATAGATTAAGAATTAATACTTAATATAGCTGAAGGCACAATTACAAAATTCTTTGTAAATGCTGCACCTGAGCATTTTAATACACATCTAAAATAAGTTAAACATTATCCCAAGAGTTCACTCTCAATTAAAGCTTTAAAAAAAAGTCCGAGATAACATAAATTATAAATCAGTATTGCACAAAGCATGGTGTTATAATGTCATGGTTCTAAGAATAATAAAGCTTTAAATTTCCCTACAGACTACTCTTGCCTGTTTGGGTATGTTGTTCAAGTTATGCAGTGTCCAAAGGGATATATTCGCTATAAACAATGCTTTCTAAACAAATTGATGTTCTGTAACACAAGTTAGGATTTGATTACTGAAAAGGTGTACGTAATGCAAAGCTAATTATTAAAAACCCCAAAATTGAAATGTACTTTTTTCAGGGATTTAAATGATTTCCACCAAGGGAGAGGACTTTTCAATATGCAGAGAGCTAGTGCTTCTTCCACAAACAGCAAAATAGCTTAAGCCAAATAACACTTTGCAATCCTTTTTTTCTAACGATTCTGTGTGGCTTTAGAGAAATTAGAAAATAGCACTTAAGATCATATTCTACATAATACTTATCTCTAAATAAAAATATGCCTTGCTTTTCTTTTACAAAAACCCCATGTTTTATGTATAGAGATGCTGTATTTCTAATTAGTGATTCTATAATTAGCAATCTAATTTTGGTTACTCCTGAGCAATATTAAAATGAAAATCTCATTTGCCTTTTTGTTTCCAAGGGGATTTCCCAGCCATGCTAAATGACTGCCATGGAGTCGCAGATTGGATTGAAAACAAATGTCACAACATATTTTTGTGACAGCCAGAATGTCTTTAGCATTTTATAAAGAAATCACTATAATTTCTCTTGTTCTTTTAGGTGTTTACTTTAATATCCTGTGCATAATGAGTCTTTCCTATTGCTCTTCTTTACTAAAGAATTCATAGTTTTTCTTTTAAGAGCAATTTTTACATCTTTATGACAGGAATTTTATAAGCTAATATAAATATTTAGCTACATCTCTGAGAAGCTGAAGTTCATTTTAAAACCTCTAGCTACTCTGTGTTGCTATGAATACTGAATAAAATAAAGAACAAAATAAATGCTACAATGTGGAGCAAATTTTATAGAGTTATGCTGTATATTGAAAAAAACAAAATACTTTTAGCATCAAGACACTTGAGTTTGACTGATAGACTCATACTCTGTAACTTTCTGACCTTACTTACCTGTTCCTCCATTTTCTAAGAAACATCAACACTCTTTTTGAGGACTGTTTGTTATGTGGAAAATAACTCCGTACCTACAACATAGTGTTGTTCAATACATGTCATTTTAGTTATTGAGAATAAGTGAAATGTGGAAAGATTATCCTTAGAAGCAATATGATTTGACACCTGTGAGTTGAGTGGAAAATTGTAGTAGAAAGATGAATGGAAGTAAAGATAAACAACATGAAGTTGCCTTGAAACAAGCAGTTATATTTTGCATCTTGTTAGCACAGAAGGAAAGAGTTCAACATATCATAAAGTGAACAGACTAGAAGCTTTCATAGTAGCCCCATCATGAAAAAAAAATAGAAATAGAAATCTCACATATTAACAGCTATATAGTATATTAACTATGGGAAGGATTTTATTAGTAAATGGCTAACATTTTGATAGGATTTCTTTGCAGAAATTCTTTGATTTTTTTTAACCCATTCATTTATCAATTTGTCAAATGTGAAGATGGAATTTACAAGCCAAAGATGACTGAGAAACCAGTTAGAATGCCACTGTGATAGTACATCTGAGAGGTTCTGAGAATGAACTTGGTAATAGAAACATTGGAAAAAGGGTATTTCCAAGAAATAACTAGGCGGTAGGAATGTTTGAAAGATTCCAATAATAATAACCTGTCTATTCCTCAAGCATTCATTTATTCAATAATATTTATTAAGTACTTACTATTGGCTGACCCATGTTGAGATAATCTATCTGTGAAAAGAGTTCTTGCCTTCCAAGTTCTGCCACTTCATAAGGGTGGTGGGAGAATACCTATCAAGTAAATGTGTTATATTTATAAATATTTTGAGGAAAAATAAAAGAACAATAAAAAGATTACAGGCATCTATACTTATTATAGAGGGTGGTTGCAAAAATTATCTCAGAGAAGAGATGACATTTAGCCATAGACCTAAAGGCAATGAAGGAATAAGAAACATACCAATGATAAGAGTGTCATTGATCAACCAACAAGGACAGTGCATGTAAATCAGGACCAAAAACGTAAAAAAAAAAAAAAAGTCAGCAGTTGAAACTGGTAGCCATCTCCCTCTTAGGAGATGGTTACAGCAACAACTGAATGAGTGTGGTGAAAGACATGGAAGGAAGGTAAAAGAAACAGCAAGGAAGAACTGAATAATGTAAGGATTTGTATACCATGATGCACACATTCATTTTTATACAGACTGTAGTTATAAACTTTTGAAGACTTTTAAGCCTATCAATCACTTTGACTTCCATGTAGAATGGGTTGTTAAGAGGCAAGGATGGTATTGGAGTTATCAATGAGTAGCTTATTAACATGGTCCAGGAAAGAAAGGTCAGTGGCTTGGATGGGAGAGGAAAAATAGAGTCAAGAATGAATTTTTCCCTAAAATTGAAAAGAACAAAATACTTTTAGAATCAAGACACTTGAGTTTGACTGATAGACTCACTCCGTAACTTTCTGACCTTACTTAACTGTGCCTCCATTTTCTAAGAAATATCAACACTCTTTTTGAGGACTGTTTGTTATGTGGAAAATAACTCAGTACCTAGAACATAGTGGAGTAATGGAGTACTGGAACTGGAGTAATGGAAGCAACTGGAGTAATGGAAATTCATTTGCAATAAGGAATTTTGAAGGAAAAGTTTTATTTACTTTTTGGAAGGAAAATTTTTAAAAATTTGCATTAGGGAACAAACATTTTTTTCTTTGTTTTTTGGACATGGTTGAGTTGTCTATTATATATACACATATATAATATATATAGTACAATTTATATTTTATATAATATATATGTACTTATTTATATAATAATATAGAATATGGGTATTATATATATATATATCTTACAGTTGGATAATAAGTCTAGATTTCTGGAGAGAAAACAGAGATGGAGATTAGCATGCAGAAGTTATCAGGAAAGATATGAAACTAAAAGAGTTCTCCTAGGGGTAAATGATAGCATGCAAAAGGAAGATAGAGAGTGAGAAAAATATCAGTTTTCTTAATAAACTAGCTTTCAATACTTTCCAAACATATTCATGAAGTGGCACACTTAGAAATACTTAAAATTTATATATATATGTTAACATATATATATATGTTTATATATATATATATATATATATATATATATATATATATATATATATACACACACACATTAAAAGAACAAAGTTAATCTCAGCCTTAATTATCCAGCCAATGGGTATGTGCAGCAACTTTGGCCATTCCAAAGAGTAGGAGTATCAATATATTATACATGTTTCATTTCCAATTAAGGCTTATCTGCATGTCAGATATGTCAAATATCATTTGGGATATTTCAGTATTATACAACTCTTTCAGACATTACTTCTGACAAAATGGCTCCCACCTAACAAAAAATACTATTTTATAGTCATTATATTTAAATTTATCATATAAAGAAATTGCTGTGGCATTTATTCATCTAAAATATTTACTGAAATATTTTAACTGACTGGCCTTGAATTGAATGTATTGATTGGGCACTTGAAAGCATGTGGCAGTATCTCTCCTTACTGTTTGATGGATCCCACCAGGTATGGTAATCTGCTAGTAAATTAAGAACTCCTAATTCTCCTCCTGGCTTATTTTGTAACACTGATCCTCCAGGCAATTATGAAAACATGTAACTATAATGTGTGCATATCCATTGACCTCTACATTCTACTTTGAGTCCCTTGGTGGGGAGTACTTTAACTTACTGATCTCATTTCTTCTTAAATACAATGGCATCTTAAATCATATAACAGGTATGCTTTAAACACAAGTATTATATTTTTGTGGTGGGTGCGTAAATGGGTGTCAGAGTTAGAATGTAGGCATGATTTGCTATAATCTTTACAAAACTAAGATTATTGCTCTCAAAATTGTTAGAATTTTCTGAATTTTCTTCTTCTGTGACAAACTTTTCTAACTATACTGAAGATGACTGAGATGTTGTACAGTGAGTTATCAACCCATATTTTAAATGTTAAAGTGTAACTGGGATGAATTACAATCAGAAAAGTAAAAGAGTGAATCTCTACCTATGACTGTGTCTTAAAATTTCTGTCCTTAAGGATTCTGGCCATATCTGTGGATATATGTAAATTAGACCCCATTAAATCGGGGACATCCCAATTTAAATAGTTGTCCTCATGTATCTGATTATTATTAATACAAATATCATTGTGATTGTGGATATTTCTATTTTCAGAAATTTTAAAAAGTGTTACAGCTGTAATAAATGTCTGCCTATGTCCAAGGGCTTTTTTGTCACTGGAAGTCAACAAGATATTTACAATAGAGTGCAGTGATTTCAAAGAGCTATCTTTTTACAGATTTTCCCCAACATGCTTAGTTCTTCCCTGAAGTTCTAAAAGCAGTGTGATCCCTGTGGTCTTCACCATCAGTGACCTTTTCTTTTGCATTTAAGAAACCCACAGAGGCAAATTACCCACATCTTAACAGAAAGATCATTAAATAATTGACCACAAGAATAAAAACATGGCTCCTAAGGGGGAGATGGCTACAAATTTTTAAACAGGCTACAAAAAAATGTGTCCTGAAACATTTGATTCTGAGTACAGCATGACAGAAGGTCTTTGGAAGAGGCTAGAGCTGGCATGCAACGATCTAACATTTTAATGGGAAGAGGAGGAAAAGCCCTATCATAGAACTGCATCTTCCAACAGAATAAAAACTATTGCAAGTAAAAGCACTTCAAAGTTGATACAGTCAAACCTGAATTTTACTTCGTGCTTACTGAAAGGAGGAAGTAGGCAAAGATTTTAGCTAAATCTTCAAAATAGCTTTTTTGATGACATTTGGTTTTTAATTTTTACTAAGTCTATGAAAACAATTTTAGAGATTCTGTGTGCATTATATCTTTTAATTCTCTGATTTTCTCTACAGAAAGATCAATTTTTTTTTTGTCCTCTCTGATGCTATGCTCAGATAATGTGAGCTGAGAGTACCACTACATGGGTCTAATTTTGAGCCAAACCAGAATTTCTGATAAGATGATGAAGAGAAAAAAGAAAGTACATCACAACCATTCTGTCCCATATGCTTTTGTATCTATATCCATGTATTTTTCATGGGAATTATATCACTTTCCTTTTAATATTCCTGTATCTGTTGGGACAAGAACTACTTAAACTTAAAGTCTTGATGTGTATCAGTGGAACTTCTTTGGTATTTATCTACGCACATATTTGTATAGATAATTCATGCCATATCCTTACCGCCACCATTAGTGACTTGTGAATCCTTATATAGGATATTGCAATAACCACTGCATTGCTCTCTGCCTCTCATTTCTCAAACAACTGTCATTCACCCTTAGAAAAGCTTCCACATTACTCTTTCTAAAGAGATTATGATTCTCTGCAGTACAAATTTTTCCTATTTCATCCACTGTGTACCAAATATAGTCCAAATTGTCAACTAAAAAATGCAATTCATCTGTGACCAATGGCTTGAAAAGTAACTGTGGGATTGAGGCAGGGATAGGGGGAGGATGATTGTAATTATTATCTTTTTTCACACTGTAAATTCTTCTACATTTGCTGATGTTGTGCTACCCACATGACATCACTGAATCTGGAGTTGTTGGGAATAGGTACAAACATTACTTGTGAGCAGGTACAAGCTGGCTGGCTCTAGTATACCACTTCTGCTGCTTTGGTACATTTTACATTTCCAACTTTTTTGTACTCTTTTCCTCTAAATATAAATTACCTTCTATTTCAGAAGGCATCCCTTGAAATTTATATGAAGCATCAGTCAATCAAAATCTTTATCCCTCCAATTTCCAATCAAAAAATGCCTCCATGATTGGAAACAAAGAGTCAGAAGGGAAAAATCTAATGTATCTAATCTAAAGTCCTCATTTCAGAGATGGTATAAAGAAAATGACCTAGGCAAATATAACATGTAAGAAAACCACACAGAAGTAAGTCTTTTTAACAGTAGTATTCTATAAGAGATGCTATTAATGTAACAGTCCAGATTTCAATCATCTATTTATAACTACCCAGAGAACATTTTAAATTCATTCAAAAGAAATATTTATGTATATATTTTAATAAAAAATCAGGTATAACTATATTCCTGAACTACAGATATAAACTACAATTATTATTGTGCAGTGAAAAACAGTTTTCAAAATGTAGAACTTAAGGTACTAATACCAGCATTATTGTTCTTTGTTACCAAAGACAGACTTGAGCATGCTCATCTAATATTTTGAAATGCCATGGAAAAATGAATAGAAGTTCCTGATTAATTCTTCAATGTAAGCATGTGTACCAGCTCAGCTTATATAAGAGTTTAGCATTAAAATACTGGATATGCATGTAGTTCTAAAGAATGTTATACTATTGTTCCTTGACATAGGCCCCCCCAGAATATTATGCAGATGGAGTAGGTAGATTGACAGTGTATCCCAATTGCCTAGACAATGATGTCATCAAAGTGGACTGAAATAATCATCTTCTATCCTATACAAATCCTATTTGGCTCCAGGGTTGAATACGCGTGTTATTCTGGGACTTAAATTGATTGCTAGATATTAGGGGAAATTCCCTCTATTTACTCTCTTATTTTCTCGCTTTCTTCTGGAGCTTATAATTTTTTTTTTTTTTGAGACTTAGGATTCAACACAGCAGATTTGGGGGCCTCAAATACAAGCCTGCTTAAGCCACTGATATATTGAACAGACTCATCAAGTTAAGGATTTAAGGACCTGCCATTCATAGTGAAGGTGAAGAGATTAACTTTGGAGTCAGGCAAGACTGGCTCATTCTCTGCTTTTTTAAAGCAATAAATGATAGTATATAAATATATTGGGATATGTCAAAAATGATTGCATTTCATGAATATTCCATATGCTCTTGAGAAGAATGTATTTTGCAGTTTTGGGGTACAGTTTTCTAAAAATATTAATAAAATTCAGTTAATTGATAGAGTCCATTTCTTCTATAACCTTACCAGTTTTTGCTTATTGTTGTATGTATTATTGAGAGCAATATTTAAATGTCTAACTGTAATCATAGATTAGCTTAAATCTCCTGCTTTGTTTTTTTTTTTTCCAGTTTTCCTTCAGGTATTTGAATTTCTGTTTTTGTGGATATAAATAAGTAGAATTATGTGTCTTCTGATGAATATGCAGTGCCCCACCTATCCCTGGTAATGTCCTTCGATCTTACTGTGTTTGTCTGATACTAACATAGCCACTGTTGCTTTGTTTTGATTAGTGTTTGCATGGTACATCTTTATTCTTCCTTTTGTTTTCAAACAACTCGTGTTATTTGAGGTAAGTGTCTTCCAGAGATCAGGTAGTTCGGTCATTCTTCATTTTGACAGTATCTTTTTATGGGTGTGCTTAGGTCATTTACATTTATATCATTTACATTTAATATAATTATTGGAATGTTCAAATTCTATAATTGTTTATTGTTTGTGTCCTCTGTTACTACTTTTCCTCTTTCCCTACTTACTTCTGGGTTATTTGAATTTTTGGGTTTTTTTTTTTTAGTAAAACACTTGGAAGTATGTCATATAGTTTTGACTTTATACAATGTTTTTTTAGTAGTTGCTTTTGAGACTGTAACATATGTACTCAAGTATTACAGTCTACATACAACCAACATTTTACCACTTCAAGAGAAATTTAGAAAACTTACCATCACCTAAGCCCCTGTACATTAAAGTTTTCTTATTTTTTACATCTACATTCATTAAGTCAGTAACTGCTATAATCTTGCTTTCAAATAAATTATTAAAGACTCAGATAAATCTACTTACCCAAATATATATACATATACACCCAAATGTTTGCCAAAATATTTATAAATAATAATATATTTTCCCAAATATTTGCCATTTCCTTTGTTCTTCCTTCACTGCCAAGTTACCAAGTTTCCATCTGGCATTTTTTTTCCCCTTCAGTCTGAAAAACTTTTAGCAGCAATCCTTTTAAAGCAGATTTGCTGGTAGTGAAATATCTTGTTTTCTTCATCAGAAAATGTCTTTATTTCATCTTCATTCCTGATGGATATTGCCACTGGTTATACAATTTTCTTTCAGCCTGTTAAAAACATTGTTCCATTTTCTTTTGCCCTCCATGGTTTCTAATTAGAAATATAGACACTTCCAAATTGTTCCATTGCAGGCTATGTGTCATTTTACTCTGGTTACTTTAAAGATTTTTTTCTTTGTCTTAGTTTTCAGTAGTTTTATTATATATCTGATGATAGAATTCTTTAGATTTATTTATCTTGAACGTCTCTGAGATTCTTGAAATCTTCTTTTTGTCCTTCACCAGATTTATGGCTGAAGGACATAAATCTGGTGAAGGACATTGTCAGCCATTAGTTTTGCAAATATTTTTTAAGCAACACCTTATTTCTCCTTTCATACTGAAATTCATATTACATGAATATTTAATATTTTGTGAATTTCTTATACATCTGTCCTCTTTATACCTTTTTTCCCTCTTTTTTATTCAGATTGGATAATTTCTATTGTTCTTTTAAATTTACTATCATTTCCGTTCTGCTACTGAGTCCATCCAGTATATTTTTTATTTAATCTATTGTATAAATTATATGTAATATTTCCACTTGATTCTCCTTTGTATTTTCCATTTATTTACTGAGATCTTTTTTTAATTCAGTTGAAGAGCAAGCCCAAGAGTCCCTAGACAATTTGAGGGGTTATTTTCCCGCACACCTTCCCCTCTGCAGTCTTCCTAGTACTTTCAAGTTCTGTGGGATTTCCTCTGCCACTTTCTTTCCCTAGAAAGATGGCTTTAGTTACCGGGCCCTCTGCACACTTCAGTGAGTGTACCCGCATCCTTGCCCAAGGGCTAGAATCGGAGCAGAAAGCTAAAGTGTTCCGCCCTGCCATTTGGGACCAAAGCTTCGCCAATGAGAAGAAAGTTTCCCCTCCGCAGAATTCTGGCCCCTGTGGTCTCTGGGTGTAACCTGTGAATTCCCTCCTCCTGTGATCTTCAGAAGGTCACTTTCTAGCCCTCTGAACCGGACAAGAGGCCTTTTCTTGGTGTTCTGTCATCTGTACACCAGTGCTCACTTTTTTTCATTTTATTCTATGTAGTTTTCAGGCCCTGAAAAAACAGTGGAAAAAGAACTGGCCATTCATTGTTCAGTGTTGCTTGGAAACCTTCCCCAATAAGTTTACTGTTTACTTTTCAGAGTCCTCAAAAAGCTACTAAACCCATTCTTGGTAAGTTTTACAGTTTTTTTCAGTGGGGGTGGCAAAGTAGAATATGCTTACCCCTTCTTTTTTGGAACCAGAACACAAAACTGCTTGCATTTTGAGCAGAAAATAGATATGCTTTGTTCCTTTGAGGGAAAAATGTGGCTAATAAAACATTTTTGTTACAACATCATTAAATGTTACCAATATTCCAGCTCCAAGTGTTCATATAGAGAATTCTATTTTATACTTTGTGCTTTTTATCATTTGGAGTGTACAATTTCAACTAATAAAAGAGTTTCAGTAAATTAAAAGTTACATGCTGGTCAAATCCCAGGAATTAATTTCGAAGGAATGACCATAGTAAATGGCTAATCCTTTAACTTGGGTCAGCTTCCACATCACTATTTCTCTCTTTTAAACATTATGTATTTATTTCTGTCATTGTTTCATAAAAGCCCAATTATTCATAAAATAGCATCTCATTTATGCTAATCCTTTCAAGCCTCTTCTCTGACTAAATAAAAATTTTTCTCTTTAGTTTAACATTTGATTTCAAATATAATATTAAATGAAAACATGTATAATAGTACAATGTAGTCTGTTATAGGCTTAAAATTTATTTCTATAGAAGGAAAAATGTGGGTTTTTCTCTCCAATCAACTTTGGTATTTTTTTTTTTTTTGCTGATGTGTTTTATTTATTTATTTATTTTGGTATCATTACTATACAATCACATGAGCAACATTGTGGTTACTAGATTCCCTCCATTATCAAGTCCCCACCACGTACCCCATTACAGTCACTGTCCATCAGCATAGTAAGATTCTATAGAGTCAGTTTGTCTTCTCTGTGCTATACTGCCTTCCCTGTGCACACCCCCTGCATTATGTGTGCTAATCGTAATGCCCCTTATTTCCCTTCTCCCTCCCTTCCCACCCAGTCCCTTTCCCATTGGCAACTGTTAGTCCATTCTTGGTTTCTGTAAGTCCGCTGCTGTTTTGTTCCTTCAGTTTTTCTTTGTTCTTATGCTCCACAAATGAGTGAAATCATTGGTACTTGTCTTTCTCTGCCTCGCTTATTTCACTGAACATAATACCCTCTAGCTCCATCCATGTTGTTGCAAATGGTAGGATTTGTTTTCTTCTTATGGCTGAATAATTATCCCATCGTGTATATGTTCCACATCTTCTTTATCTAATCATCTACTGATGGACACTTAGGTTGCTTCTATTTCTTGGCTATTGTAAATAGTGCTGTGGTAAACATAGGGGTGCATATGTCTTTTGAAACTGGGCTGCTGCATTCTTAGGGTAAATTCCTAAGACTGGAGTTCCTGGGTCAAATGGTATTTCTATTTTTAATTTTTTGAGGAACCTCCATACTGATTTCCACAATGGTTGAACTAGTTTACATTCCCACCAGCAGTGTAGGAGGGTTCCCCTTTCTCCACATCCTCACCAACATTTGTTGTTCTTGTTCTTTTCTGTGGTGGCCATCCAACTGGTATAAGGTGATATTTCATTGTGGTTTTAATTTTCATTTCCCTGATAATTAGCAATGTGAAGCATGTTTTCAGGTGCCTTTTTGGCCATCTGAATTTCTTCTTCGGAGAAATGTCTGTTCATATCCTCCTCCAACTTCAGTATTTTTAATCAAATATTCTCTATGCGTACAAATATAAAAGAAAGAATAGACATTGTCTCTCTCTTTTTATAATAAATACCCTACCCTAAGTCCAGAGCCAGGGGCTGATCCTACCCACAGAAATAGACCTAAATGTTTATTTAACTAAACTTGGTGGTGTTTGAAAATGTCTAGTATTTTAGAGCTCTAAAAACATGTACAGTAAAATGCCCTATTATGTATTTAGATTGTAAGCAGAAATTGGCAACATTACCTCTTTTTTTTTACATAATAAGTATAATTTGGCTATGTAGGTATGCCCATAGTTTATGAACTAATGTATGTGTTTATTTTAGTTCAAAATAGTTCCTCTACATATCTATTTACAAAACTGTCTATGAAAGAACATTCTAGTTTTATATTGACAATATTAACTACTTCTATTTTGTCATATTCCTTGTACATTTCATTTCTTTTGTAGAATTTTCATATCATTACAGTTATTTAAAATCAACTTTCATTTGATTAAATCTATCAATTTTGAGTATAAACTGGTTCCCTTGGGGTACACAGTATGATGAGCTGCTAAAATTTAGTATCATAGTTAACAAATTCACACTGAACCATTTTTGTATAACTCTATAAATTTGTTCTTGATTAACATATTTTCCAGATATTAAAACTCTATTACATTGGAGTTTAAAAATGAGTCTGAAGTAAAACACTGAAGGCTTTATTTAGAGTGTTATTTTTCTGACATCAGAATGATCCCAATGATCTATTAGGATTTTTCTATGCTGCTTCTTAAAAATATTGCTTGGAGCCATTGAGATGACTTTAAATTCATCCTGCTGAGAGGCTAAGCAGAAAGGATTAATATAGGGTATGTTCCTGCATTTATAAAAGCTAAACTAGGTTGTTTAGAATCAGAACATAGCAAGTCTGAAGGTACATATATAACACTGACTTTAACAGATTACTACCCATTTTTAAGAAGGAGAAAAAAATAAGTCCTCCAGCAATTTTATTCATTCAAATGTAATTGGAATGCTATGGAATAGATACATAAGCAAATTTGACATGAGTAATTATTTAATTTCTCTGTTTTCAAAAGAACTGGTTGGAGGGGCAGTTGTTAATGTATTATTTTGTCTCCCTCACCTAAACATATACTCAATTTTCTTCCATTAAAATTTGATCTTCTGTGGTTATTGCTGTGTTCAAAAATGAAACAAATGGAATGAAACTCCTCAGCTTCATTTGCCTTATTCCACTTTTGTGAATGAGAACTACTTAAATGAACCAGAGAACCACAGTTACCTGCAGAGTGATACTAGCTTTAGCTGCTGCTTAAAGAAATGCCTTTTTTAAAGCTTTTTCTTTGTTTTCCTGGGGTGAGCTTTATTATTCCCTATTATAGATGTCTTATTCTTAAAAAATATGTAGATATGAATTAGACACTGACCAAAAAGTGCCAAAGCATTTAAATGCTTTTACTTCCTGATTTTTATATTCTACTTTATTAAGTCATAATTATCAGACATTTTTGTGTTTCCTGTTATATTTACCCACAAATTTAGTTAATTTCAATAAAAAGATGAAATTGCATTTAATTTGTGTTTACAGAGATTTCCATTTTTAATCTTTAGAATTCTGAGTAAATTGAATTTCTTCTAATAGAATATTCACTTTTGGTGACATTCATGAATAAGACAGTGTCATGTATTTATTTCAAATTGTTAATCATTTTGGAAATATTTTGTGGTAAATAATATACAGATGTATATCAAGTTGTGTTTTTGATTCTCTAGTTATAATTGTAATGTTTGTTTTTTACTCTTCATTATGAGTTATATTATCTAGTCTATGTGTAAAACTTTTTATATTAATCCAGCAAGGTATAGAAAGGAACAGAAAAAATTGCAAGTAATACCTTTCAACAAGATCATTCCCACTTTCTAGTGGTGGGCAGACAGAGTAAGTGAGGGATCAACCTCAATCAATCAGAGATCTATTTGGTCAGGACAAGGGTGCAAGTTTAGTAAGACTCACCCTTGTGTTCTTTCCTGTTCCTTATTCATGTTTGACTTAATTCTGTTAGGGCTGCTGTAACACAGTGCCACAGACTGGGTGCCTTACAAACAGCAGAAATTTATTCCCCACAGTTCGGAAGCTGTGAAGTCCAAGGTCAAGGTACTGCAGGTCTAGCATCTGAGGAAGGTGCTCCTCTTGGTTCATAGATGACCATCTTGCCCCAATGTCCTTACATGGTAATCCATACCTTGTTTCCTTTTGTGCTTACTGAATTTTTTTCTTTGAGCTACTCTTGTTCCCTTGAAAATACCTGTGGGATTCCTCTGAGGCCTAGGGTATTTCTCTAGAAAAGACTTTTTACTAGTCTGTGATCATCACTTCATCTACTTTCATTAGCCTGTGGTTTTCAACATCCCAGCTAATATAAATTATATCCTCAAAGACCTGTGAATGTTAGCTTTGGTTTAAAACTTCTCTGGGACTACCCTACCTCCACTTACTCTGTATAACTCCAAGCAACTTTCTGCAGTTCTTGACATGGGGCTGCAGTCTTTAGGAATTTCAACTTTTTGGACAAGAGCCCATTAGACTCCTTACATGCACTGGCATAAAGTTTTGTCTCCCCTTCACAAAACCTGAGTTTATGAAAACTGATGTTTAAGTTTGTCATCTTCCCTACATACCTCAGAGAAAATCAGCTCTCACTTTATTGGGTTTAACTTAGTAAGTCCTTACAATACTATCACTCATGGATGGATTTAAAATATATATTATGAAATATTTTTAGGTGTTGTGTAATCCACGTGTATTGTCAGCAACAATACCAGAAACATGATTTCCCCTCATTCACTCTTTCATCTACTTTATTCTCCTTTATTGAATTTTAAATTTATCAAGTTTAACAAAGACCAAAATTTGACCAAATCCAATTGATTTTCTGTTACAATTTTTATTTGTGGTTTGAATGTATTCCACCAGTTCATCTCTTGAATAAATTATCTTTGTTTTTGTGTATCTTCGTTCCTTGGTTTCTCCTTTAACTTATCTCTGTTTTATTATTATTTATTCTCCTAGTCTCTTTTTCTGGCTCTTCAATGTCTAAATGTTTGTGAGACTTAAGGAATGAATTTGATTTGGCTAACACTTCATGTTATTGTCCAAATCCTCCCTCTGGGTCACTTATCCAAACCCATAACATGAAATAGCATCTATGTTGATGAGTTTAAAAATTTCATCTCGAATTCTAACTTCTTTTCTGTGCTATAGACTTGGACATTGGAATATCTACACAAAATTCATTTGTTTAAAACATGTATCTCAGCACTTAGTCTGCTCTAGGTACTCAGGTTGTGGTAGTAAATGGGATAGGCAACTCCACTAGCCACTTGAAGTCATTCTGATGGGGGAGACATAAAGTAATTAGATAATTATATAAAATGTCAGTTGATGATAAGTGCCAAGGAGAACATGAAGCTAACAAGGTGATAACAAGTGTAAAAGCTGAATTTGCACTTGGATTTCTAAGGAGGCATCTCTGAATGGACATTCTCAAAACATCAACAGATATTTATTACACCTAACCAGTTGCTTCCCAAGTAAATTTCAGTAACATAAATAATACCCCCAAAATGACTTTAGTCAAAAAGTGGAAGTATCTTAACTTCTCATTTACCTCATACCACATATCCAATCCACCAATAAACTATTGAAGTTCTGAATCCAAAAATATTCTTACCATTATTTTTGCCTGTACTAATGAAATTTTCTTCTAAGTCACATTCAGTAGTCACCTAATTCATAACTTCCTCTTAATGCTTGTCTGATAATAATTAATATTTATGCTGTAGTCCAAAGGATCTTTTGTAAATTGGCATCAGGTCTTGGCACATTCAATTTAACATTTCAGTGACTTTGTATTTTACTTAGACTAAAACCAAAACTTCCTACCCTGACCAGCTTGCTCCTATGAAGTGGCTCTCATCTCTCTCTCTGGAATTATCTACTGTTTATGCCCCCTTTTTGCTTCCTTCCACTTCCCTGTATTATTTTTTCCTTCTGAAGTCCTTAAAGCTTCTGAAAATGCTGTTACTGTGTATTAAAGATAAAAAATATTTCCTTTGGATGTATGCATTAATTGGCTCCTTCTCCTCCTTTCTCCTTCTTCAGGTCTCAGCTGAAATGTCACATATTCAGTAAGACTTTCATTGACCATTTTGTCCAAATTATATTACCCTACTTCTCACAGCTATGTTCCGTCATCATTTTATTTATTTCAGATTTCTTACCCTTTTGTACAGTCATTGTTTCATTTTTTATTTACTTGTTTTTATTAATTTTCCCCACCATAGTTTAAGTTCCATGAAAGCCAGAATATTTCTTATCTTTATTAAAATTATGTACTTAGCACAGAACAATGTTTGGTAAACTATTGTTGAGTGATTAAATGTTTTTGGGTGGAAGAGTGAAACAAGTTTGCCACAGATGTTCTCATTTAATCCTTAAAACATCTCTGTGAAGGAGGAAAATACTGTTGGTCTGATTATTTCAAATTCAAGATAAAACTAGACTTACCGTGTCTCTCCCTTCCCAATATGCTAAAAAGAACATTGTAGTATAATTACTTGAACAAAATGAGTGATTGCTATAACTTAGTCAAGACATAGAACAAATAGAAATATAAAATATATCACAGTTATTCTTAAGAAATGGGGATATCAGATTTGGAAAGAAACTAAATGATCTATAAGTAGTATACCCAGCTAATGCTCTGTGTGTTTACACATATACTATGTACATATTTGATATATATATCTTCTAGGTTTGGAATTCACCCAGGCTAGTCCTTCTATACTCCTCTTTTTAGTACTTCATGCAATACCTGTCCATCTACTCTATTCAGGTAAATAGGGCAAACAGAAATTGCATCTCATTAATCTATCTGGTCATAAAAGTGGATGAAGTTGGCTGAAGAATATTGACAGTTTTTGCTCTGCTTTTGGATTTGGGACGCATATTTTCAAAGTTGTATTTTGAATATTTCTAAAGGAAGCAGAGCTTACATATAGAAATTTATAGAAATGATGAGTATGCAGCTTTTTTATTTAGGTAAAAGCAAACACAATTATTTAACCAGAATTCTAGTCAAGTGAGAGCATTACCATTAATCCTGAATACCCACCTTATTCCCTTTCCCAAAACTACTCCAAAACTTGTTACCATCAACCTTTGGCCTCCAAAACTGACCCTCTCACTCATCTATGACGGGTCATCTCTGTGGTCAGACTGGCATTTAAAGTACTTTTCTGATTGCATGGATGCTGCTGTGAGCAGGTGACTAACTCCCTTGTTTCCGCTCTACCCTTTTTATAGAGTAAATTCTGATAGAATGTATGTACACACACACACACACACACACACACACACACACACACACACACTTCTCCCCTGTCCTTTGCTCTTCTCTTTCTCCCAGTAGTATCAGACCCTCGGAATTCCTAATCCATGTAAGTACACACTTCACCCTTCAACTCTTCTGTATCCCCATACCTTACTTTACTTTATATCCTCCACAAGTCACAGTACAAATCGGTACAAGTTCACTTCACTTTACATAACTTATTTAACAGGGAAAAAAAATGAAAACAGTAATATAAAATATGCATTGCTGGAAATAACAGAGCACACCTCCTTGTATTTGCTGGCTATATTCTTCCACGCACCAAATAATAAAATAACTTAAAAAATAACTTTTTATGGAATATCTTACTAAAACTCTGATTTTCAGTGGGAATAACGGAAGTTCCAACTATTGTATTATATTTGGGGTCCTGAAGCACATGACTACAGAAAGACTAAATAGTTATGTCAGTATGCAGATGAGGAACATTTATAGTAAGAAAAGGTTACATAGAATCTCTGAGTTTCAACTTTTTTCTCTAACATGTTTTATCTTCTGGGAAAAAAATGTGTTGCACATTTGTCTCTCTAATTTATGTTGCTCATTTTTTGTCGTGAAAAAGACATTATTTAATCCAATAGAAGTAGACAGATAAGTGGACATTTCAGGTATAAACATCTTTTGCATTAATCAATAAAAAATTAAATACTCAAATATAAGGAATGATTTAAAAATTGCTATGGTTAGACTAGAAAATGTTAATGAAGGCATAATATTGACAATAACTTCCCTAATATTTTTTCTGCATATCGTTTGTATTTAGTTTTGAAAAAATTGTGACAAACTAAAAGTGGAAAAAAAATGACATTAGTGACTATCTTCCCTGTTAAAATTTCATTTAAATTTACCATCACCCAGTACTATCAATCTAACCTCCATGCTTTAAAGACCTAAAAGTATTTTAAATATCTTTTAACGATCTTATTTTTTTATGTATAAAATTAAATACCTATTAAATCATCCTTAAAACACTTAAAAAAATTCCTATCAGCTGATATCTTAAAAGTTTAGATGCTAAGAGGGTGATTATGATAAGACCACATCCTTCCACAAATATAAATCACATATCCTGCTGTATAAAAAGTGTGTAGTTCATACATTTAGCAGATATAACTATTTACTGTATTTGAAAATGGAAGTAATATAGTGATCAGACTATCATTTATTTCTTTCCAAACTTGGCTTAGATTTTTTTAGTTTTCATTATTAGTTCATTAAATTTATCCTACTGAAAACAGATAGCAAAGGAAACCCTGTAATGTTCCCTAGGCAAATAAATTCTATGTAGACATGTTCTGTCCACATATATTACTACTGAATGCAGTAATATAAAACACCATACTTCAAAAATTCTAGTTAACCTAATTCTAATACACTGTGCTTTACATGAACTTGGCACAGGTACCTAGGGAAATTATCTGGATATTAGTGGGTCATAGTCCTTTAACAAGATTAACAAGAATTTTCAATGAAAGTTGAAGAGATTTTATATGTTGGTGGAAACATTCACTCAGTTTAAAAGAAATATCATTGGATAAGGGCTTTAAAAATTTTTAATTGCCAGAAATTGAAAAAGTTCCCTGTGAACACTGCCTCACTGGATTTTTTAATTGCCGTGGATCCCTATCTGAGGTATTCAAGATGGAATCCCTGCATTAGTGAAGAATTTACAGCTGAGGTTTATCCTCATCTTCAATATTCTTTGAATTACTGCTTAACATGTCCTTTGTAAAACCCAGAAACCCGGAATAAATAAGTGTTTTACCTCCATTTTCTTTCAAATTTTGCTTCAAATAAAACTGTTTTCTAATGTACATTATTTATGATACACATATCCAGTAAATATTATAAAGTTTTATAATGTATGTATATATAGCCACAAATACACACACTATATATATGTGTGTATATGCATAGAAATAATAGATATATTAAACTACATTTTATAGTTTCTTTTTGCCATGACTTAGTACATCACTATATCTCATTCAGAATTGTTCTTACTTAGTAACACTATTAACTATTTAAATGTTCTGTTAATCTGTATATTTACCATGCTCCTGATCAATAAATTAATTTAGTATGCAATTAGTATTTCATTGCTTTCATCTTAGATCAAAGCTTTTCTTTATCATTTTGCAAGTATAATTCATGTAATTTTTCACAGTTCAGGATGTTTGTTCAAGTGAGATGGGATTAATCACACAGCAGATTCACTGTCCATTGTAACAGATCGTTAATCTTTGCCAGCAGGTATATTTATATTCTTGGTAGTCACACATATTCTGAATTTTCTTTTCCATTAGAATGAATGAGTGGAAAGTAGTGCAGATGGTCAAAATAATGAATCTTGTAAATTTCCTGTAGTTACAGCAATAAGGATTAACACTTGTGTCTACTGTGCTTCACCAGAATATGGGTATTTATGTAGCTGTGTTTTGTTAGTACTGATGTGTGTGTATGTGCATGTGTGTCAAATTACTATGTTGCACATTAAAATTAATTGTGAATTCTCAATCAAATTAAGAATATTATTTACTGTCTGTGTAAGGTTAGATGTAAACTACTCTTTTTTACTCTTCTCTCTTAATTATGAAAACTGAAAAAATTCTGAAATTAGTGTTATAATGTACAAAGAACAGATGAATCATCAGAGGAAGTTTAGATGCTAGTTGTGGATAATCTTTTAATTCATATAAGGATATTTGACTTCTGTTCAAAAACTAGTGGGCTGAAACTGAGTGTTTTATGCAGGATAATGATACACTAAATTTACATTTCAAAAAATTCACCCTACCTGCTCTTTAGAAAATCTGTTGGAAGAATACAAAAATGTATTATTGGAGAAAAATTATAAGGGTAAGACAAGAATATTGCTGAGAAGTAATGCTTCCTTAGTCTAGGGACAGTGTCAACAAAGATGGAGAAGCAGATATTTTTTACATTGCCAGGACTTGACATTTTTTGAAGAGAAGAGGTGGAATAGAGGAATGATTTATTATTGCCTCTAATGTTATGGAAAGAGAATTGCTGGTCATTCATTGGTATAGAAGATGCTAGAACATGGATAAACTTGGTGTGTAGATTGTAAGTTCAGATTGAGACATGTTAAACTTGATCTATCTCAGATATTCCAGATTTCAAGGTCATATAAAGATATACACATCTGAAATTCCACATCTAGGTATAGATTAAAGATTAAATTTAAAGATACCAGGGTATTTGAAGTTATGTACGTAAATGAAACCTCTATAAAAAGTTGTGATAAGAAGAAAAGACTTGAAAGGAAAGCCTCACAATCATCAAAGCAATAGGGTTGGTATAAAAGATACAAAGAGAAAAACTAGATACATTTTGTGTTAAGGAGTCATACATGTTAAGGAAAGAGAACAATGGCATAAAAAAAGAGCAAACATGGGAATAGTTCTTAGAAATTTTTTAAAAATTCCAAACAATTTCAGCAAGATTGTAAAATCATAGATAAGCACAGTTGAAAAATGAAGTAGTGTTCTGAGAGATAAACTTGAGGTATCTTCCAGAATATATAATAAAAATACAAACAGTGAAAAGAGGACAGAAAAAATTGAGGTTTACACAGAGGACATAAATATATGTGCATTAAATTACATTAATATTAAATAAGTATCAAACTCCAGTTGGAATGGTTCCACTGAGTGCCTTACAAGAATATTAAAATAAAGTAGGAGAGACTTACCAAAAACTGGTGGAGTCTTTGATATCAAGAAGAAAAAAAATCATGTACAATAAAGCCTTACAGAAGGTGAAAAAATAATTTATGAGAATTCTGATTGGCATCTAACATTTCATGTACAACATGGAGTATATACAAATATATGTTATATATACATACAGTATTATCTGTATATTGTAATGTAATACCTAAAATATATGTGTGTGCATATGTATGTGTAATTATAAATAAATCACACAAAAATCTACAGGGTCAACTTTAGTGGAAGTTTGTCCAGATCAGTATTCTGAAAAATGTCAACTCCTTCCATGTTGAAAGACATTATTTCACCTGTGTCACATAACACTAAAAAAGAACATGATTATTAGTAGGGTTTTTTGAATATAGTAACAATGTGTTTCACATCTAAGTAGAATATTGGCTGTGTAGACTGTAAGGATGCTAGTTTTGGCCAGGGAGCTGAGCAGGAAATATCTCTGTAGCCCATTCAGACTTCATTGCACACTTCACTTTGTTGCTCTAGCAAATGAATATACGGCAAATAAGGATACCGTATGAAGTATCAGGCAAGTACCAATGGGAAAATCACAGCTAACCTCTAGGTTTCTGATGTATATCCATGCCCTCATTTGTCAATAACAACTCTCTTTTTGAGGAAAAGACTTTGTTTTGCTACCCTAACCAGGTAGAGACAGAATGCCTAATAGATACAAAATACCATCCATCCAGAACTACTCATCATGAACTGGGTGTTACCCGACACAAATGGTCAAAAGGATGGGAATGCTCAGCAGTAATTACCTACCATTAAGTGGAAGTGGTATGAAAAAGTTCAGACACTATACCATGTAGTTCGTGGTTCAAAGTTCTTTAACACTTAACCACTGCAATATTGTATCTTCTCTCTCAATCTATACCTGTGATCTCAAGGAAAGTTTCTTTGAACTGGTTTACTGAGGAGGATAATCTGAGGCCTGATTTATAGACACTTCCCAAACAGGATGGTACCATACCAAAGAGGATGGCTGCAGCATTAGAAATCTACACAAGGTTGTCACAGAAGGTTAGTGGTGTATGGAAATCGTTTGAGCAGTGGATTTGGTTGTCTTCTTTGCACAGATCAACACTAATGAATATACAGGTGCTATGATTTGGGCTTCTTGGAAAGAACAGGACTGAAAACTGCTAATAAGGAAGTCTGAAAAAGATACACAGCCAGGCATCTCCAGTTGGGCAGACTGTGAAGATACTTGTCTCTCAGATGAATGTTCTTCAAAGGGCATCTGATGCAGAAGATGCTCTTATAATGAGATGGTAGGTTAGTCAGGGTTTTAAGAGAAACCAAGTAGGAATATTTATAAAGAGATTTATTATAAGGTATTGGCTCACATGATTTTGGAGGCTGAGAAAGGCCATCATCAGCTTTTGGCAAGCTGGAGACCCAAGAATGCCAGTAGTGTGTGTAGTTCAGTGACCTGAAAACCAGGGGCACTGAGAGCAGAAGACATGGTATAGCTCAGCAGTCAGAGAAAGAGCAAATAATAAGTATTCAGAACATATATTATCCTATGAGTTTTCTGGATTTTAGCAAACTGAAGGATTTGTGTCTGGAAGTTAAAATTTGAGGAGGAAAAAAAACAAAAATGACAACTTTGCCAGCAGCATCAGATTGTTCTAGAAATAATAAAGACTTTCTGAATAGAATACAAATATAAGAAGCAGATTGATTTATACTGAATAATTTATTTTCTTATAACTCAATGCACATATTTATCACATTAATGATTTCAGATTTTTGTATTAATAATTTAGGGAAAATTTGCCACAGGAAGATCATAATCACTTACTACTTCATAAACTATTAAAAATATTAAAATAACTAGTCCAAAATGAATTCTGAAAAAAAATACAGAACTCCTTAAAAGTATAATGTTTTACAAAATGAAATAGGGAAAAGTACTTATGTGGTAAACTCAGAATTCTTGAAGGTAAAAACTGAGAATTCTAACAGAAAATATGACCTAATTACATTAGATTTCAAAAACAGTGTACAAAAAATATATTTAAAATTTAAGCATAAGTTGATTACAAGAGCTATTGGAAACATAGAACCAGAATATTAACATTGGTATTATATTGAGAATATAAATCAGGAAGAAAAAGACAACCCATTAAAAAAGTGCTGAGTGTCTAAAAGGCATTACACAAAGTAAGAAATGCCAGTAGCACATAAATACTTAAAATGACTGTGTAGCTGACTATAATTAGGTAAATGCAAATGTAAAAATGAAAGAATGATGAGAAAATGGGCTCTGACATACACATTTATGGGAATTTAATGTATTACTTTCTGAAGGTCAGTTTGAAGACTAAACTACAATTTAAGATTTATCATTCGACTCCTCCATAGAAAGGATAGGCAAGTTACATGATATAAATTTCAATTTTTGTAACTTTTGTAATACTAACACAAAAATGTGAGAGATAATTTTTAAGTAAGCAGAGCTTTAAAACTTCTAAGAATTCAAAAATACTCCAATGAAAGACTGGGAGTAAAATATATTTATTGCCTTAAGATAGATACAAAGCTTAATTTTCTTACCCTTTGTCTTCAAATATTACTGTGGGTATTTGTTACAATGCACTTGTTGATAGTTTAAATGATTCTATTATTTGATAGTTTTCATTTATTTTTAAATCTTGAGTATTCTAATTACAATTCCACATTTCTGTTTACTCATTCTCCTGTCTAGTGAATATTTGCTTTCTTCTTTTGCTTAAATCACAGCAAATGCTGATGTGAATACTCTTTCTGATGTAGCTAGAAAGGAACTTGCTTAGAATTTTTAACTAGAGAATTTTAACTATTTACCTAAAGATTATGTGCATTTACTGTTGGATAATATCCTATTGTATAAATATACTATGATGTATCTATCCATTATTTTTTGGTGTTAGAGTTAGTTAGTTCAGGTTTACATTATTTTAAACAGAACCAGTTTTAACATTCGTATATACATTTTCTGGAATATGTATGCAAGAGTATCTCTTTGGTATGCAGCTAGGAAAGATAATGGTGCATCACTGGGTTTTGAATGACCAAATTTATAAGATAGTAAATTGTTTCCCAAGTGATTTGTTCACAGCTGATGCCATTTGCAAGTGTATGTGACACTCATTTTCTTGGATTTCCTCTCATCTCACTCACAGTTCTTCTTAATCTGTTTTATAGGTCCCTGTTCTTTTACTCAGTTTTTAATTTTTCTTTTAAGTGTCCCTGTATCTGAGTTCTTTGGTCCTGCTTACTTCTCTAGTTACACTTACTTTTTGATAATTTACTTAGTCTCACATATTTAAAAAAGTATGTATACCTGTTGACACCTTATTTCATTGAGGTGACTTTTCTTCTTTTCAATTACTTTGGGAAAATATCTTTCTCTCAAAACTCTTGTCCTAATTTATTCTATTCTAACTATCTCCAAAACTTCAAGGTCATTAAAAAATCATCAATTCTATTCTGGGCTGGAAATAGCCTCCTAACTGATTTTCCAGCTTCTATCCGTACTTCATATCAGTTTATTCTCAACATAACCATCATGTTTTTTTTTTAAACAGGATAGGTCATGCCACCATTCTGGTCAAATTCTGCAAAGCTAGAGAACTTACTCAAAGTAAAGTTAAAGAGATTCTGGTTTCCAGTTCCACAAGTAAGGCACTTGGAAATCTTCACTATTCCCTAATGACAAGAAAAAAAGAAAGATGAAGAGTGAAAAATCAATAAATCCTCTTAGATCCACATGAGAGGGAAGGATAGAACAATCTTCTGCTACCAAGACTAGAGAGATGGACAGGCAGATAAAGAGGGTTCTGGTTTACCAAACAGAGACTTGTGGCTGAAAACCACTGTGAAAACCAGTGCCAGGGTAGGAAAATATGAACTGTAATTGCTGAATGGCTAGAGGCTCCAACACACTCTCACCCTCCTTTCCCACTTAAGAGGGGATAAAAATAAAAACAGAGAAACTTCTGTGAAGTTCATAGTCATAGACTTACTTAAAGTCTGATGGCTAATCATAGGAACATAGAATACTTCCCCTATCCATAAACATCATCACCACATTACTAAAGGTATATTTGCAGCCATTATTTTTACCTAAGTACATCATGTCTGGCTATCAAGAAAAACATTCCAAGGCAAACCAAACAGTATAGAAAACAATTTGAAGAGACAGAACGTGAGTCAGAACTAGGGATGTTAGAATTATAAGACTACAAATTTAAAACAACTATAAACAATATGATAAGGTCTCTAATGGATGAAATAGACAGTATGCAAGAACAGATGGACAATGCAATCAGAGAGATGGAAATGGAATGAACTGAAATGGAATACTAGAAACATAAAACCCTGTAACAGAAATGAAAAATGCCTTTTAATGGGTTTACTATTAGACTAGATATGGCTGTGAAAAGAACCTCTGAACTAGAAGATTTATCAATAGAATCCTTAAAAACTAAAAAGCAAAGAGTACAAACATTGTAAAAACTACTTTTCTTTTCAAAGAATAAAGGTTAAAAATGTTTTCTTTTTTCTTATTAATTAATCTAACCGATAAGATTTTATTCAAAATAATAATACGAGTAATATAATCAAATATATATGTTAATGTGTAACTGAAATGAATTCCAGAAATAACACAAGGAACAGAGGTGGGAATTAGGATGACTTTGTTATGATTAGTACTCACACTGCCCCATGAACTGGCACGGTGTTGTTCGAATGTGGACTTGGAATAGCTGCAGTGTATATTGCAAACTGAAATTTGGAATTGGATCACTTCAGGAAATTGAAAACTAGCACTTGACTGATGGTATGTACAGATGTGCCATCATGGGGCACTACAGTCTAAGAGCTTGTAAGATTCCAGCCCTTAGGGGTTACAGATTGGGTAGAACAATGAGAAATGACTTGTTGAAAGGCCCTGTCTTTTTAAAACTGTGAATACAGTGGTCAGTTTAGCAATTTTGAAGTTGTATTGCTTGTGTTATTTGCCTAAACCTGAAAGCTTGAAGAAACAGAGTATATAAGACAGCATGTACCTAGACCTTCATCTCTTGACTAGGCAGGGGAAGGCTATGCTGAAAACCAAGCCCTTCAGGCAGCAGAGCTACAAAGCTGACTGATTTTAATGCAGCTTTGGCATATCTCTATTCTCAGGTCTGCTCACTGATTTAAATGGTAAATGGCCATGTATCCTGTTACAGAACATTTGAGTGAATCTTCCTGTGAACATTTAGACCTCCAAATTAACCAGATGACCCTTGCGAAAGGTAAGATTCTTTCCATTGTCTGGAGATCATCCAAAGACCTCCCTGAGTGGATGCTTTATATTATGATACCTGTATCTCAAAGGGTGTTGCTACTCCACCTCATTGCTTCCATATCAGTAATTAAGGTAAGTCCTCAGCCTAGTCAAACTTGGAAACACTGTCTGTGACAATGGAGTAGATAACTTACACTCCAAAAATTCTGCAGCACTTTGCTAATAGACTGTTGTCCTGGTCTCAGCCTATATAAACCAATATTGTGACTAGACTGGCCCTTGTCACTGGTTCTTATTATGATGGCATGCCCTCAGTAATAACTATGAAGAAACTTTGGAAAAAGAAATGGCTTATTACTTACAAGTTTTGGAAATTAATGTGGTACTCCTAGGGTCACACAGAGAGGTCATCATAAAGCATGCGCCTGAGGTTCTGCTTTTTTCAGGTCAAGGGTGGGGGCTTGGTGTTTTGTGGGCTCACTCTTTATTGGTAAATTAAAAACATAAGAGCAGGAATTTAGCACTGGAAGAGAACAATCAAGCAGCCCAAACGGTCAGTATCAAATCAACTGAGATCTCTAAAACAAAGGAGCTTTTGGTAGTGGGTCGGGAGTGCATGGCCTGGTTCTTTATCTAGTCCTGTGGCTGGCAGCATGTTTATTTGAGTTAACAGTATGAAATTGTTGCACCTCTGAAGTAGGGTGCCTCAGGAATCAAAGCTTAAGTCAGGCGCTTGCCTTACAAAAGGAAAAGCCAACTGTCAGATCTTACACTACATACATGCTGGCTAGAGCCAGGAAAACTTCTTATGCATGAGTTTGAGGCTGCTGGACTACAGAGGACAGAAAATTAAGCTAAAAAAGGAAGAGTTTGATGATACAGAGAAATCCTCTTGTGACTCATGTTTCAATATTCTGACACCTGGAGCTGGGCTTTAAATTCTACTAGGATGAATACTTTAGACATGAGATAGCTATTGTCAACTAGGTCAAGAATATTATACTGCCACTTGGTTAAAATGAGGAAATATAGTCAATAAATCCATTTAATCAGCACAGATAAAAAAAAGATATTATACTGCCTTGAATGAGTATTTAGCAAAGGTTTGGAGGGTTTTGAGACATGGATATTTTAAAGGCAGTACATTGCCAGAGACAAAAGAAACAACAAGGTAGGTGACTGTTCCCGGGGAGGAGCACATGGCACAATAAGACAGATGCAAGTAGGTGATAAAAAAGGTTCACATATGACAATAAATATGAAGCAATAGGTAGTGCAGCATTGGTAGTTCTGAGGGGAAAATAGATGGCCAGCAAGGATATAATAGCCAAAATCATCAGTGTTACAAGCTGAAGGCTGATGCTAGCAGCTGTAATGGAAAATTCAAAGTGTCACCCAGATTCCAAATCTGAGGTAGTTCTAAGACTTAGAGTCTTATCAGTTGTGGGGGAAGTTGTTGTCTTTTGAAGATAAACTCTGTAATATCCTAGAAAGTAACTATAATAAACATTCTAACAACTGGTGGGATGATGCCTCCAGTTTATACCAGTTTATGAGGGATTGTTAGCATCTTTGTTCATCTCCAAGTTCAATATTTTTGGTTGGTATCTTGAAAATCAGTCATGATGCATATATTGAAGTTGGAATGTATGGGACTGAAAATTAATGCTATGTAATATCATTGCTGTTTCCCCCCCACACCTGTGGGAGCCAGTTAGAAATTTATCAGTACATCACTGCTTCCCCCAGTTTCTCAGCATAACTGTACACAGAGGAAAAGGAATGACCAGCTTTTTAAAGCTCTATTGAATACAGACTTTGAATTGACTTAAACAAACCAATTTGTTCCACTGAAAACTGATCTTGTATTCATGTCTCCAGTCCTTGGGTGTATAATTGCAATGCATTATTGACAGCTGACAGAATCCTCACATTACTTGCCAGTTGATGGAATAAGAACCATTATGAAAGAATAAACCAAGAGAAACCTCTGAAATTTACTTATTTGCTATAAGTAATAAATGATATTTAAAAATACACTGTGCTTATTAAATCAGCATAAATAAATAAGGATAAATATCACATCTCAGTTAAAATTGTATGGTTAAGTTCCACCATCAAAATTTTGAATAATATATTGATGGCCATTCCTATTCTTGTTCAAATAAAAAGTTTATGTCTAAAAAATATTAAAAAAAAAACAGATGGTGAATGGCAAATGGAAGTGGTAACTATTAACCTACCCAATTTATAACTTGAATATCAGCTTCTGTGCAAGATGTTTTCCTTTACTTTCATAGGTTAATAGACTAATAGATTAATAGCCTTCACCACCTGGTATGCTTTATCTGTTGAAGCACTTCTTTATATCTTTTTCAATGAAGTGACTAAAAATTTGTTCCGATTAACATAGAACAGAGAGCATTACATACACATGGAGTCGCCTCATGAATATTTTAATTTTCTTGCTTTCAGTCATGTAGTGTAAAGGACCTTAAACATCTTAGTCTTCTGTACAATATCACATGGATCTGCTATATTGGTGATAAAAAGTGGATATCTTCTCCTTGTTCTGGTCACTTATTACTACATAACAAACCAGTCAAGATATAGTGTCATAAAAAAGTAAGCTCATAATTTTGTGTGCCTCAGTTGAGACATCTGTCCTTAAGAGACACAATATGAAAAAAACTCCCAGGAATCCAATTGCTTATCAAAACCCAGTCCACAGTCAAACCAGCCTAGCTATCTGCAGCTGTTCAAGCCTACTGGTAGGGAGTTCTACATACTAATCAGAAATTGAAGCTCCTGTATCTCAAATTTTGGTTTTGAGAAATAAACCATCCTTTACTCAAATATCACTATTTAATACAATAATGGATGTTTATAGTTGTGTATTTAAGTTACTTAGAGTATAGGAAAGTGCATAGGCTTAATTTTAGTATATATATATATATATATGTGATTTTAGTATATATGGAGAGCATTCTTTCTGTAATTGTTTTGAGAAATAATTTCAAAGTGTGTATATATGGAGGCCTATGTTTGAAAAATAGTAAATTATGAGTATTAACTGTACAATCATAATAATAATGACACTAATCAAAATGTAAATCAGTTTAAGTATGGACTCAGCATTGTGTTCCATTTTTGTTTTATAATTAATTATAAATAACTTTCCACACTGTCCTATACTTCATTTTTAATAGTTTTAATGACTGTACTGAATTATTGAGTTTTACTAGCCAGAAAGTAATTGTTACCCTAAGGGTAACACATCTTGATAATCTTAACATCCTTATCAGTAGAATGATGTTCAGTGTGGATATGATATTAATAACCTTTCATGGACCAAACTGTTTTTTCTGCTGGTGTGGATCTCAAGCTATCCTTGATGAAGATGTTGTAGAGGTTTTCCACAATTAACTAATGCTCAAAACTCTCATGATTTGTCCCATCTAGCCAGCCCCTCCTGGCTTTCAAAGCCTTTACATTCCATCACAGACAGGTCTTTACCGAGTATACTGTCAAGTGTACTAGATTAAAGTGAGCAGAACAGAACCTTGGTTTAAGTTTGTCTAACTTAGAGGAGCAAATTTTTTCTTAGATATATATCACAACGGTAGAGTTTCAAAGATGCTAAATGCCTAAGTGTTAAATGTCTTAGAAAATATTTAGTCCAGGTTGAGCCTCCCCAGGGCTAGATTAATTGTCTTAACTCTGAATTGATTAATGAATTTGACTTCAATTTTTAATGAAAAATATTGCTGAAGTATTTGATAGAGTTTTCCTAGAATGACTAAGGGAATACAAAATATACATTCTTATTACTTCATATACTTTTTTCTTCAAATAGCACTTTAATGTATTTGCCTTAATTAATAACAACATCCACAAGAAGACTAGCTCCTGGCACCATATTGCATCATTGCTGACAACTAAAAAATAAAACCATCTCATGAATATTTAATGTTTAATAACAATTTACAAAATTACAACCCATAATAACAATAAGGGATGGTGATATTTGAACTAAGTCTCTTGGTACTAATCATGTAGTACAAATAGTGACACTAAAAAATATATGGAAGCAAGATTTTGGACATGACTATATTTTAATAAAACTTTTTTAAAAAAACAACTAGATTTCAATAAACTTATTACAGTAATTCAGAAATGTTGTTTTCAAATGACAGGAACTAATTATCATATTCTTACTTCTTAGAATATGATTAGTACTAGAAATGAATGCAAATATTAAAGTGGTCTCCGATGACCTAACCAGTAATAAAACAATGCAAGGGGCTAATTAGGTTCATTTCATTAAACATAAAATGAGGGTGAAATTCCTCTCTCAAAATTAAAGCTACCACTATTAAAATCCTAATCCTACACTGTAGAAGCAGTCTTTGGCTAAAAAATATTTATTTAGTTGTGCTACATGGTGAACATTGTATCTGGCATAGATTTTCTTTCTTAAATTTCAAAATTTAACTAAAATTTATTGCTGAACTTCCTATCAAAACTTACATAAACTCAGTAGGATACAATCACTTTGTCCAACAGTATCAGAAGGTGAGTTTTTATAAATGATGTATTTATATGCAACTGAAATCTTGTTTACCAAGTATAAATGCCTGCTATGATTAATCACTAATGTTAGGTTCTTTACCAAATGCCTGAATATTTTCCTGCCTCTTAAAACATACTTTTTTCAATAATAGAAATCAAAACATTTTGGGTTAGATTCAATTGATTAATTTAAAATTGTCTCTAATTGTTTCTACTAAACATATCAATTCCTGAAGTCTAAACATTAGTGATAATTTGGATCTTTTTCAAGGCAGTTTTACTGAGAAACCTTAAGAAATGACTATATGGAAAATATTTATCAATATGAATAGTGACATCTTCTGCCCTATCTTAAAATTTAGAATCATAAATAGAGACTTAATAAATATTATAACTCTGTATTTTACTGGTTAAAATAAATTATTCCAAAAAGTCAGAACATAATAGATTAATTTCCTATTCATGTCTATTTTCTATGGAAAATATGAAAGAATACTGAAAAAAAATGGTGAAAAAAAATGAAGAAGTATTTTAATTAGACCTGATAAGTAAGAAATCCATTTAACTTCTTTCTTTTATTGAAAGTGGATAAAAAGATACTACTTTTCTTTATGAATCTTTAATTGTGTTGTATAAGTAATTGGATTTAACATGTTCAATGTAAAACTGAGGGTTAAATTTTGTTATTTCCTCAAGATGATACAAATAATAAAAAGAAAGTTTGATCTAATATAAGTCTTATTACTTAACCCTAACACGTTGTGCTGCAGTGTAAATATGCTGAGTATCTCAGGGTTAATTAAAAAAAAATGTTATTTCAAACTCATGCTACAGGTCCATTGCAGTCAGGCTGGGTGGTTCTGATTTGCCTCCAGGACTGAGGCTGTAGGATTCATTATCTGGAACAAGACCGATGTTTTTTACATGTGAAAGACAATTTCATACATTACATACTAGATTTAAATACTGCTTTAAGAAACTCTTGAAGTAATACTGATGAGAATGTAAATCTATGCAACCTCTTAGAAAGTAGTTTGAAAACTGTTGAAGTTTAAAGTGCAAAACTGTTCTCCTAGAAATCTATTCTACATATACACTCCAATGCTGGGAAGAGTATGGCTAGTCTGTCCTTATTTAAGAACAGTCATGTCATGACCTTGCATTGCTATAGCTGGGACTGTAGTTTCAGAGGGTTTGACTGCTCTGGATGATTCACTTCCACATTAGTTCACTCAGATTTCTGGAAATTTGAGGCTGGTTCTTGGCTGGGCTTCAATGCCTCTCTATTTAGGCTTCACCAAGAGGATTCTTGCGGATTCTCATTGCATGGCAGTTACATTATCCCAGAGTGAGTGACCCAAGAGTCCAAGGTGAAAGCTGCAGTACCTGTTTATGCTCTAGCTTTTAAATTCACATGTCATGACTTACGCCACATTTTATGGGTTAAGGCAGTTGTAAAGATATTGCTAGAGTTAAGGATAGGAAACAGCCTGCATAACTCAATAGAGAATTGTTAAGGTCATTTTGAAAAAAGTCATATGGAAAGCTTATAGGTGGAATATATATTAGTGTAGCCAGCTTTGGAAATACAGTCTGCCATAGATTTTCTGCTGGCTGAGTTTTAATCCATAGTCTGGCAGTATGTGCCTAGATTTCATAATTGTTTTGGATCAGTAATTGCCAAGATCTTTCTTTTTTCTGCCTTTTAGAATGGAAGTTCTACTCTTATGTTGGGCATACAGAGAATAGATAAGTTGTCTCTATGTCTTCAGATAAAAAGAAGCTATATTCACAAAACTATACTCAAGGAACAGTACAACCTTTCTGAGCAGAGCCAACTCCTGATCTGTTATGAAGAACCATGGAGATCAGAAGTGTCAAAGAGCTGACATCATCTGTAGAAGCGAGCTTATTTGGCTCGTTGATGGGCATGTTTGTCTAAGATTGGCTGATTTTAAATTTGAGAGTCCATCACCAATTATTTGGTCGATAGAAATGTTTCACTAAGTCAAGTTGTAGGTGACTGGGTTCAGGTGGCTATCTTTTGCTATGTTGCTTAGTTATGGAACAATCTGGGTTATTCTAGGAGTCTGGGGACTTTTTTGTATTCCAACCACATTGAATTCTCTCTCACAGCTCTCACAAATTATTTTGTTTTGTCCTTGTCACATCTATATAAATACTTCTCCTAAAAAGATTAGAATTTGTAGGAGTATTGGGAAAAGAGATTTACAGGCCTATTAGAGGCCAACCTGGGGAAGCTATGAATATTCCTCATTTCATAAATTGTAAAGAGTAAATGAGGATATATATGATGAAGCTTACAATCTGAATAGTATTATGCATATGTAAAGAAAATCTAAATGCATTTTTATGGTGGCTAAATTTAATTTAAAAAGCAGGTCAAAGAGGAAAAGACTTGCCATTGCTCATTTAATCCTGAATTTTTGAAAAGAGTAAAATAATAGTTCTTAGTATCTCTCAAGTATATACAAAAGTACATTTTCTCCAAAGAGTACAGCATTTCTGTTTTACTTTAAAGAATAAAAGCCATTTGCCTGCATTTAAACACTGCAGTGTACCCGTGATCTAGGCCTTCATATTTTTCAGCAGGTCAAATCTCACCAAATCTCAAAATAATTAAAAACATTCTTAGTAAACTAGAAATTAAAGGAAACTTTATTTTCCTCTAACTCATATTAATTTTTTTAATTATAAATTTTAAGGATAAAATATTAGCATTTCAAGAACAATTACTAGGAGACCTGATCCTATTTTTAGGTTAATTTTATAGACATTGAATCTGAGGATTAGTGTGGCTAAGAAAGTTTGTCCAAGGATGTACATCTAAAGAGAATTCAATCCAAGGATGTTTGATTCATCAGGCTGGTACCTATCTGTGTATACAGTCTCCTATAGTAACTTGAGAATATGTGAAATTCATCAACTTTCTCCATCACAGTTAGAAAGTATAAATGACTTGTGAAAAATATCCCATTCATTTTACTAACAAACATTATAAAATAAGCTGGAATATACCTAATAGTAGAGTCCATTCTGTGTGAATAAAATGATAAAATTCATTTGAAGTGTGTGGATACCTAAATAGAAAAGTAGCTACTTTCCTAAATGCAAAGTAGCAATATTAGAAGAATGTTGATCTTCTCTTGAATTAGCCTATAAATTCAGTAAAATATTAATTAAAATTTCAATGGTATTTTGGAAGTATCATGAATAATGTTAAGAGTCAGGGAGAAAGAACTTTTATATATGCACAACAAATCAAGGATTAATGTTCATCATTTATAAAGAAACTATAAATCAGTAAATAAAATATAAAGAATCTTACATAAAAATTATAAATATAAATCTGTTATTCTACAAAATCATTTTAATGACTGAACATACAAAATACTGCTCAACATTACCAACAATCCATAAAATGAATATTGGTAAAAAAAAATAAGGTTGTCAAAAAATAAAATGATTATAATTAGTGCAGGGAAATCTGAGGAAATGGAACTCTCACACAATGTTGATGGCAGTGTGTATGTTGAAAGGCCAATTTGGCAGTACTATCATATATAAAATGTGCATAATCTTTGTCTCAGAAGTTTTACTTCTAGAACTTCCATTTAAAAATACTTGAGTGCAGGTGTACAAAAAAGATAAAATTGCTTTATAGTAGTTAAAAAAATAAAGTAGGAAAAAAAGTGTTAATTATGCTATATCCAAACTAAGGGTGTCCTATAAGTGACCATTAATAATAAGCAAATATTATTAAAATAATTTGTTGGTATAAAACATATCTACAAAATTTGAAATAAGATATGTTACTTAGAAAACACACCATGTGATACTATTTATGCCCCAACCTGAGCATGTGTGCATAGTTATAAAAAAAAGAATGATTTGATACATATTCAGTTATTAGTCATAAGAACTGGATGAGATGTGAAGAAAAAATAGTACATGCTCATTTTTTCAAACAATTTATTCCATGAATTATATGGGTAATATACTTAATAATGTAGTGTGTTTTTTCATTATTAGATTTTGAATGTTTCAAACTTTTATATTTTTTCAAAATACTGAAGCTCAGAACAGTTGGATTTGTAAAGGATTGTTTGGAGGAGAAAAAAAATATAACTCTTCCTTTGAGAAATTTTTATTTCAAGTGACATCCCAGGACCACTTCCATTAGCACTACCTGGGGGAACTATTAAAAATATATATTCCCTTTTCCATCACATATGTGTGAAAAGAGAATTGATGAGACTGTTTTATATTTAAAAAGAAAGCTCTTAATTGTTGTGTGCACCCAAATCAGAGAATAACTGATTTAAAATGTTTTGAATGTATTAGCTTATATTTACTTAAACTTTCATAAATATATATTAACATTTAGGGTCCAAAACATACACTCACAGATGATAGGTAGATAATAGATGTAAAATAAATATGTAACAACTTAAGCTGCAAGTCATATTTTTTAATTAATTATGTTCTGATCTGTCAAGTGCTGAGAAGATATTTTATTGAAGGACCATTACTCTTCTTTTTTTATAAATTTGATACTCTAAATGTGCAAAATATTATGGACTAAATAAAACTTATAATGACCATGTTTATCCATTATATTAGAACTAGATTTTTAAAAAATTCTACAAGGAAAAATGTTACATTTCCTGATGTGTCTTAAACATGCACTGACACATGTAAATTTTGTTAAAATAGACTTGAAATGACTATTCTCAAATTGATGATAGTTACATTTGAACTGACACAGTAACAAATAGCCCTGCAGACACAAGTGCACATTTTTAAATTTACACAAATACTGTCTACACGCCTAAGTTCATACAGAATACAGATATTTTCATGTATGTAACTAGTTGCTCCATACAAGGCTACTGATAACACGTCATAGCTGTAATGACATGATGGTTACATGTTTATCCAACCTGAAGAGAAATCTGAGTCTGTTATCTCAGTTCAGAGAATAAAGCCTCAGAGCAGAGGTGTAAATGGCTACCCATATTATAAATACAGTATATAACAAAATAAAGGTACATAAACCCTCTAGTGCAAGTGCAGTGGGTGAATTTCACTAGGGTAGTGCTCTGGGAACTTGCACACAGTATTTTTTGATTTGGGCAACAATTGCCATTGGAAATAAGAAGGGAGAAAGGGAGGGAGGGCAAAGGATGATTTTATAAACTGAGTTTGAAGGAGCAAACTAAACTAAGTATGTATCTGTTTTCAGTTTCCTTAAAAGAAGTAAAATTAACAGTTTATTCTAAAATAATTGAGGTCAACAGAAAGAATAAAGTGGTTACAAAATAGAAATTAGGCAAACACATGACTTTTCAAAGAAATTCAAAGATATTTTTTCTTGGGGGGATTTAGTATCAACAAACAGAAGGTTGATAATTCTAAGGGTTATTTTTTTTTTCACTCTCACAGCCTCAACAAAGTAAAAGCAGCATATAAAATTCCTGAAAAGTATCCCTGAAGGAAGAGATTAGTTTCTTCTTCCTCCCTTAAACATTCACTCTGCTGTGTTGTTTTATGTTCTGAGCTATGGGTTATTAGGAAGCATATGCCTCACACGTGGAAATCATGTTTTTCATGCAGATTTCACCATTACAGAGCCAATAGTTTTATCCCCAGCTCCTGGATTCTTTTGTCCCCATCACTGGCTCAGAATTAAAGAATGGAAAGTTTATTTATCTCCACTACTAAACTCATTTCTTTGAATATTCTTGTGAAGGGTTAGCCACTCTTTCCTGTGGGCATCTGCATTGGGACAAATTCAATCCTGTCTAAGAATTGTTCCCTAATGCAACTAAACAGTTAAGCATTGTTGAGGAAAATCATACAAAGCTGCCTGACCAATGTTACTTTAAATTTATTATAAATCAAGTGAACACCCGATACTGCCACCTATATTACAGCTTTTAGTTATGGTTTTGTTTTGCCACTTCCTGAAATGATAATTTTATAACCACTTCAGTGGAAACTTCCACTTTCTTTCCCTCTTCCTTGCTGTCAATGGATAATTTTGGCTTAGATTTAATTGAAAAATAAAAGGGAAGCAGGATATCTCTCACCTTCAATTGAAATTTCAAAGTAATATGTTTGTAGGCACTTGCTGCTACCCTCCTTTTTTCTATTGTACTAGGAGACTAATAGGCTGTCAAAGTCAACCTTTTCCCAATCTGAATTTCATATCACCTCTCTTCAATAAAGTTTTTTCCAAGTTATTTGTTTATCATTCACAAAGTAAATTGTATTTCACCTTATATACAGATCGCTTATATCAGCACAGAAATATTCTCTATTTATTTCTGATTATTTACCTACCTATCTACCTCTGAAATACCCTCTTTCAACTCATAAGTCAGTCTAGCAACTGACCTATATGTTTTCTTTCTTTTTCTCCAAATATATTACAAGACCTACTTGCTCCTTTTACACGTGTATATCCTATCTTTTTCATCCCACTTAAATCAGGGAAACACAAAAAACACACATACAAAAAAAAATGGGTCTTAAGTAAAGCTAGTAATTATTATGTCGACAAATTCACTTGCCTAATCTCATTTTATTCATGTTCTAAAAAATGTCAGACATGTAAAATCTTGCCTTCTAGAGATATTTTAGATTATTGTCTGTCTTTGCATAGTATTTCTGATTTTCCCACTTCCCTACCAGCCATTCATACACATGTTCTTTTCCAAGGTTGTTCCCCAGTTAGAGGTTTTATTCTGGGAGTGGACAGAGTTGTGTACTAAGCTTCTCTTGTCTATCTGAAATATCTCCACTGATAAATTTGTAACCTATGTCTTAAATTCATCATCTAGATGCTGGACAATTCCAAGTTACATCTCCAGATCTGGTTTCATTCCTGCATCTTATAATGCTTCCAGTTCCCTTTGAGTGTCTGGCATAGGGTTGTGAGTCTTCTCCATTCTCATATTATTGGAGGGTATTGCTGAGACAGGGCAAGATCAGGGGGCAGCCCCTGTCTAGTTAGAGCAAGATAAGGGCCCTGGGAAAGACAAACCGGTTGCTTATTAATGACCTTGGGAATGTGAAAAACAGGAGACTTGCAGCTGAAACAATACAACAATGTATGAGAAGGTTCCCGATGAGCCTCCCTTGATAAAGAACCATATTTTACTGACTGTAAGTCACATAACTCAGGTAGCTTGACCAAGGCATACTAGTTAAAAATAGAAATGACCTGTAGTATGATTGGCTAAAATATAGATGGCATTCTAACAAGAACCTATAGAAAACAAACAGCTTCTCTCCCTCGTTGATGCAAGAGACATAAAACCCCTAGACCTGAGCTCATAAACAGCAGCCTTGCCCCTCCCAGTATATGCCTGGGAGTTCTGTATCTTTACTTCTATCAGTAAAAAGCCTCTTTCTTGCTTGCCTACCTTGAGCATTTGCAATGTTCATTCTTCAACTCTCTCTGTACAAGAACCCTGACATCATTGCCATCTAGCCTGTTACGCCAATTGCCAGCCTAAAATTTTATCTCCCTTACACTTAATGTCCATGCCTAAACTTTAAACTCCTAATTTTAACTCAGAAACATTAAAACAACAGAGTTTTTCTCTATATTCACTATACGTAGTTAAAATCACCACGAGATGGTCCATCTAAGCATGGGACTGCAAATCAAAAACATTGCTCATGTTCTTCTAACATGCTTGCCTCTCAGTGTATAAATTGAAATAATCATTGTTCATTCTACCCAGTGACATAAAGACAATCTACTAACAGTTGGCATAAAAATATTGCTTGGCAGAATGCACATGTTGATAAATACTAATTAAACTCAACCTAGTCACAGTTGAAATAATCTATCAAGATCAAAGAATACTAAGACAACATTTTTCATTGTAGAAATCATGGGAAGATGAAAAATGTGACTGAGGCAGTCAAATAAAAACAGTGTCATTTACTCAGAAGATATTTTGTTGGGTTTATGTTTTGCTCTTTGCACCTGGAGTGAAGGACCTTTTTTGTCATGCCAATCATTTGTAGTTGTCAACATTATTTAGATTTGTGAGGGGTAAAGCATAACATTGCTACATGACAGTTCAGAAGCAAGTAAATCTCACAATAGCTGTGACTGTGTGACTATTCATGGGTGTGTTGTGAAGTCAGAATGTAAACAAGTGGAAAAGAATGACAGTCTCTTTATTATTATCATTTGAGAATTTTTGGTTTAAAATTAATGTAAATTTTTAACAGCTCATATCATAATTTGATATTTTCATTGACATGCAGTTCATGATTGTTATTAATACTTATATAAAATCAGGCAACTACCCTACAATTATGACTCAGAATAGTTCCATTACTTTTAGAAAAAAAACTCATTTCCTCTCTTTATAATGCCACCCATCGCCCCCTGCAAACTTATACACTTAACCCTTGTCAACCATTGATCTGTTCTCTGACCCTAATTTTGTCTTCTAGAGAATGGATTTTAAATAGAATCACCTGGCTATGATAATTCTTATACTAGTGAAAGTATCTTTTCAAATAGCCTGTAACTGTTTGAAACTGTAATTTCTTATCATCTTAATGCATTTAATATATAGCCAGGTTGTTGGATATATCAAAAATTGAAATTTTTATGATTGCTGAATTGTATTACATTATATGAATACACCTGCTACAAAGATTCATACACAACTTCGGTGTAAACATAATTTTTCATCTAACTATTGCTTTATCATATGATGAGCTGATGTGTAATTGTCTAAGAAACTTCCAAACTGTCTTCCAGAGTGTCTGTGTCATTTTGCATTTTACCAAAAATGTAGTCAAGTTCAGGTTGTAACTTATTAGCACTTGATAGTGTCAGTATTTTGTTTTTAACCACTTTAAAAGGTGTGTAGGAGGAGTATTTCATTGTGGCTTTAATTAACATTTCCCTAACAGCTAATTATGTTGAACATCTTTCCATATGTTTACTTGCCATCCTTATATCCTCCATGGGGAAATTCCTGTTGAAATATTTTGCCCCTTTTTAATTGGATCACTTATTTTCTTACTGTTCAGAGTTATTTATATATGTAAGTATATACATATTTATATGTATATACATATGTATGTATTCTTTATAAATTAGTTATTTATACAATCATTTGCCAGTATGTGATTTACATTTTCTTAACTTTTCTTTAAAGAAGCAAACATTATCAATTGTGATGAGTCCACTTTATCTTTTTTTCTTGTTTTTTTATGGATTATGCTTCTTCTGAGAACTCTTTGCCTAACTCCAGATCACTAAGATTTTCTTTCAGGTGTTTTATGTGTTTATGTTTTGTATTGGTATCTATGTTCTAATCAGTTACGACTTTTGTGTAAAGTATGATGATTAGGTTTTGTTTTTATGTTTGTTCATTCTTGTTTCTTTGTTCTTGGCATTTCAGTGTCCAGTTATTTCAGCAACAGTTCTCGAAAGACTGTCCTTTCCCTATTGGATTGTTTTGCACTGTTGTTGACAATTGTTGACTAATTTACCATGACTGTCTTGATCTATCTTTGTTTTCTCTATCCTGCTTCATTAATCTGTGAATTTATCCTTTCACCAACATTATATTGTCTTGATTACTGTAGTATTATAAAAAGTATTAATATTGGGTAGAGTGAATATTCTTATCTTATTCTTCTTTACTAGGATTGTTTTAGCTATTCTAGTTCATTTGCTGTCCTTATACAACTTAAAGATATGTATAATTTAGAAACTTAGAACCAGAATCTAAAATTTCAGAAATCTGCCAGAATTTTTCTTCTACCAATTCATGGGCATTGTATTCCCCTTCAGTTATTTAGGATTTCTTTTATTATTTCATTGGTGTTTTGCAGTTTTCCACATACTTGCACATATTTAATTAGAATTAAAACTAACAATATTTGAACCATTTTAATTTGTAAAAATTTTACTTCCCCATTATGAATTACCACTATAAAGAAATGTGGTTGAATTTTGCTTGTTGACCTTGTATCCTGCTATTGTGCAAAACTCACTAATTAGTTTTAAGTGTTTTTTTATTTTTTGGAGGAGAAAGTGTTATAGATACTTTGGTATTTCCTACATGGGAAATAATATCATCTGTAAATAAGGAGAGTTTTTTCCCCTATATTATTTTTTCTATTTTTATTGCCCTGATTTTTGCTCTTATATTTATTGTTTCCTTCCTCCTCCTTGGTTAAGGATTATGTATCTCTTCTTTTTCTAGTTTCCAAAGGTAGAAGCTTCAACTGTTCATTTGAATCCTTTCTTTTTTTTTCCCTAAAACAAATATTTACTGCTAAGTAATGTTCCACCTGAACCCCTCACATTTAGATATATTTTCAGTTACTTTAAAATGTCTTTCTAATTCCACTGAACCATCCATTTGTCTCAGTAATTACACAGAATATGTCATTTTATATTAAAGTGTTTGTAGGTTTTTCTATGAACCGTCATATTATAAATTAATTCCTTTATTTTTTGAGAATATACTTCTTATTATTTCAAAATTTTTAGATTTTTTTTGACCCATCATATGATGTATCATGGAGAATATTTGAGGTACACTTGAAAAGAATGAGCTCTTTGCATGTTGGTGGATGTATTTCAAACGGCAATTAGATCTAGTTTGTTGATGTCATTGTTCAGTTCTTCTATAACCTTTCTGCCTTTCTGTCTCCCAGTTATCTTAGTTATTGAGAGAGGAGTGCTGAAATCTCTTGTATATTTGTGGATTTGTCCGTTCCTCTCTTCAGTTATTAGAGCATTACATCTTTGATCCTAATTCTTTCTCTGCAAATTTCTCACATATTCCTGTCTCATACATTGTGTCTTAAAATTATTTATCTTTGTTTTCTAGTATTTAGGCCCTGACAGATTTTAATCATTTATTTATAATTTGTTGAAAGTTTATAGTTTCTGACAGAAATGTGGCCACAAGATTACATTGGCTATAATCTGAAAATTTTTTTGTTGGTAATTTCAATTAAACAACTTGAATAAATTCTCATGTGAATTGAAAGGAGAATGCATAATCAATTGTGAGTAGCACTTTATTAACTCATAAAATTTCATTGTTTATTTTCAAGATGTTGCATTGTGCTATTTTCACATACTCAACATGGAGTTGATATCAAGATATAATCTTACAGCCCTAAGTCAAATTCATAAAGTTAAAATATAGCATTTATTCTAACAATATGCCGATCTCTTTGGTATAGAACATTGGAAAAAAATCATTCCTATTTGGATTGCAAATGTTAATAAAATAAGAAGTTTGCCTTTCTATAATGTTTTATAAAATTATGTTAAAAAATATAAAAGTATTAGAAGATTTACATCTCCAGGGATACATTTTTTGCTGAATGTTCCTGACACATATTGCTAAATATATTTATATTCAGATATAATTATAACTAATAAGTTTTTATATCAATGAGGTTTATTCCATTACTGTTTAATCAGAAAGAACTATCAAACATTTCAAATTTAAGAGATTTTAATGAGTTAATGTATAGAAATGTTTTAAACTGATATGACTTTTTTATGAGAAACACAACTCTGAGTTCTTTATGAATTTCTATATTATTATTTATTAAAATAAATAAATTTTCTTAGGATAAAAAATTTGTTAGAAAAATAATGTTTTATTTATTTTTTAATGAAAATGAGTTCCTATCAAGTAGGATGATGATAAAAATCTCACCTATTTTCAAGGAAAAAACAAATTAAAAATAAAATTATAAATATGCATTGTAATTAAATTTAGATAATAATAAACTGAACAACTGTTTAATGGTTCTTATTGCCCCAAAGCTACAGTATCAGCTTATTATTACAAGGTAAATATTAAAAATTTGAGCAACTGAGTTACATTACCAGTAATCCATTTCGAGTTATTAGTTGCAATATAAAAAGCTTAGCCAAGAATAACATGCCCCTGCTTGCCTCTGGATTAGTGATAATTGTCACTGAAGAAATTGGTGAGATATAATGTCTAATACCAACACAGATTTTTTTTACATATTAAAACATTTTATATTGAAATAGGGATTATTTTTCTAAGAAATATACTATATATTTTTTGCATGAACATTTAAATCCTGAAATCATCTTTTACAAATTATTATTAGGGATATTTCTTCTCTTCCAAGAAAGAGCATGATTATATTGATATTTTGCAGTTTTGTTAACATATAATAAATGGCACTTGGGGGAATGCAAAACAACTCTGTTTGCCCTCACTAATGTAAGAAATATGAAGAATTTTAAATGTTTTTTTAACTCATATATTACATTTATGGGACTCTTGTCTTAAGGAAGACATTCTAAATTAAAATAAACATACTTATATATGTGTACTGCAGAATATGATGTGCCATTTGTAAAGTAATCTAATGGCAACTTTTTATTTTCTCATACTGTTTTTTAAATCTAATTTTGATGTTACATAAAAAAAAATTCCAAGATTTCCATCTATTAAAGCCTTTTTCTCTTTATAATGTTGTAGGTTCTTAAATCAGAGTACTTCTGGTAAGCTAAAGACAATGGGAAATAAGGTTTAACCATCCAATATTTCCTCTCTAAACAACATAAATAATAATAAAAAAACCTAGACAGAGGTCATGCTTTCATTATAAATTGAAGACAAAAAAATGCCTAAAATTCAAAATAATTAATAGCAAGCATGACAAATGCCAGCAAACACTTCCACAGGCACCCATCCTCCCCCAAAGCTTCATGAAAAGCCACTACAATGATGAAAATGGTGAGTTTCAACAGGTTTAGGGTTGATCTCAAACCACTGTCAGCAAGAGTAAGTTTACCCTAGAGCTGAAATATATTAAAAAAAAAATGTTGTAGGTCAGAAAATAGAACACAGTTTTTCTGAGAATTGTACCAGACAGAACTAGGGAGTAGAAGAAAAAAAAATGAAATGAAATTTGGAAAAGACATGTTTCCTTCTATGGAAGAAAATGAAATATAATGACAAACAGATAATTATGCAATAATGAAGAAATTCGTGTGTTGTGGCTTGGCTACTATAAATGTAAACTTGGTAAGTGTTAAATGACTCATTTTATTCTCTACCCTGAAGAAGAAGAAGAAGAGGGACATAACATTATTTAGCTCTCATTTTATAATGGGTAAAAATGAATTCTATCCTACAGTTAATCTTCCTTAAACACAATTATTCAAGTAGAGTTTTATTTCCTAGTTAACATTTCTATGATTAGGAATATTTTCTTAATGTACATTTCTTATGTGTTGACAATTTTAATTTGTTTTTAGTCATGGGTAATTTAATAGACATCTTCTGATATCATTAATGAAATAGATCATGCTGGTTAGATCTTTCCTTAATGTGAGAAATTGAAACAGTCACTTAAAAAACGCAGGTTTTCCATAGAAAAATACACTAATTTCCAGAGGATTCAGGTGAATACAGGAAGCACATGGGCCATAAAATTAAAATACCTATTTAGCCATGAGGAAGTAATAAATTAAAAAGAAAACTTTGATAAAATTTGCACATACCCACATAAATTATGTTGGACTTCTTATAAAAATAACTTCTAAAGTATGGATAGTCCAACAACCAACATAAGTAAAACAATTCATGAAGTTAATTAAGGTTATCTTCCAATGTACCTTAGAAAACTACCTGTATGATTTTCTTTAGGAGTGTTCAAGTAGACTACTCAGTGCACCTTACCCTGAAGGTCTCTCTTATACTTTAAGTTTTCATAACAATGCCATTATATATGGAAAGATACAATACCTTAAATTTTAATAACAATGTCATAGCAATGAAATTACACTGGTCATTAGTACCTAGACTAACTTGAATTATACAAATTTATTCAAGGGTAAAGAATAAACACACCAAAGTCCTAGGTGCCAGCTTTGTAACGGTATCAGAAGCTGGGGAAATGTTGCTGGACTGGGAAGGGGCGCTTTAAAATCTTTTATTGTCTCATCTCTGCCACTGTATTGGAGGACTAGACGTTATCTTCATCAGTTTTAATTATGTCTCCAGTTTACCCTGAACATATAAGCAGGAATATAAAATGAATTCAGTAGCAGGACAATATGTTAGTACATAGAATCTCAAAAGTCAGTATTTTCTTCCACACTCAGAACGTTTCTAGATAATTTAAGTAAAAGAATGTTTCATGAAGAGTCTATATTTTAATTATATAAACTTTGAATTTATTTTCACCGTTAGTTTTATTACTATCTTAATTTCAGCTTTAGATTTCTTTTCTGCTATATTTTACAAACATAAGCTAAATGCTTATGTTGATTCAGTTATATTTAGCAGGACTTTTGTTTAGAGAGGTTATTTGGGATACAGAAACATCGTAGAATTTCAGGAATAACCAGAGAAGAAAATCTAGGAAAAAATCAAGTTTTTATTTGCTAAATCTCACACAAGTAACTATTTCCATTTTTGGAACTCTTCTCTAAGATATGCTAAATTAGTTGGGATGTGGAAGGTCATTTTGTCTGATTCATTTCACTCTATCAATGGAAATAAGTAAAACATCTTTCCGAGTGTAAAGGACAAGTCAAAATTGGAAAATATCAGCCTTCATTTAGTCAAAGTATATGTATAAACTAGGCCCCTGTGTGTCAACAAATGTAAAAGAATAAATAATTATTCTCTCCACTCCAGTATTTTATTTATTTCTGGGTATACTTATTATACACCTCATTAAATGTTACCTACTTTTCTTACTGTCTTAATACATTTACGACTTAACATTTTTACCAATTCCATGACTCAAAAAATAATATTCCATTTTATAGTAGAGAATACCAAGCAAGGAAAAATATGTTCAATTTCTCACATTTAATTATTGATGGAGCCAGGATTCTGTCAACAAAATCTGCCTCCAGAGCCAGAACTGTTTATGATCAATCATATCATTAATCATATTCAATTATTTTTATAAAATATAGTAATAATATAGCACACTGTGTAAAAAGAATAAATAAATAATATGACATTAAAATGCATTATGAAGTTAAAACAACAGGTATTTAATATAATACAATGAATTGTGATAATTTATATTCTACTTATAGACTCTTATAAGAATAACGTTTAAAATCTATATTTGTAGTCCTCTTTGTTTAGGTGGGTCATTAGTCAATGAGGTTTACTCTGGGCCAACCCAATTGTACTATAAAAGTAAGAGGTAAACACAATAACAAAATTATGATTGATTGTGTAGCTAAAATGAACTGTAGTTTAAAAATGGTATTGTATTGTCAGAAAGGCCTTCTGTTAATTTTCTGCATCTATTAGAGCAGCATTTAAAGAGTCTGAGTAAGTTATAAACTACCATTGCATTTTATTTTGATTATTGTTTCTATATTTAGGTTTATAAAAAACAAGTGTGATAAAATTTATACAAAGTGCTAAAAAGCAAGGTTCAGACAAATTAGGAACTCACAAAATACTGCGTGTTGTTTTTCATAGTATACGATGCCCAGTTTATACATGCTGGTGTCATTATAATGCATTCCTGATACTGGCAGTATTTTGCTAGTTTGTCTGCCAATAAACAAGATAAAATTTTATTTTGTATGGGCCAACAGCAAAGTATTACCTTCAACAATGCCTGTGCCACAAAGGACTCCCTAGATCTCTTCAGCTAATGGAAAATATTTTGAGAACTGTCTGAGTAATCAACCTAAACTTTAACTTAACTGTATGCTGAGAGGTTTGTGAGATGGGATCATTGAGAAAAGGCACAGGGTAATTAGCTGGAGATCAGATGCCATCTATGGAAATTGAAGGAGTAGGGGTAGAGAGAGAACTGAGAGGGAAAAATATAAATAATTCCATTCCACAATTTAAATAAAATGTTTGAAATTTATATAAAATGGTTTAACTGATTAAAATACAGCACTATAATTTTTCTTTGCCATTAACAACTTGATATTTAATTAAAGCTTAATTTAATTAACTAGACCCCACTTCCAAGTTCGGGGTAGAAATATATTTATAGCTCTTTTTAGTGTATTGTCAGATGGCCAATTAAATTTTATAAAAATTAACGTGCATTATAAATATTTTTATTACTGAATTCTCACTCTCAAAAAATCAACATTTTAACTAAGTAAGTGCTTTCATGAATAAATCATTTTTATCAAATATCTATTTAAAGTTGCATTTATTTAACTACCAGTGAAGCTGGATATATTTCATGTCATTGTTAACAGTTTATCTTTTGGCAATTTTTCTATTATGTTTAGCTTCTAAATAACTTTTAATAAGATTTGTTACAAATAATATCATCAGTTTTTAATGTGATTTTAATTTTGCTTGTTGCATCTTTTTTGGTGTTCATAGAATAAAAAAAAGAAATTTAAATAACAGGATGGATAAATAAATATTTTTAATAAAATGAAATATTTGCATTATTGTATAGATGGTGGTCCCCCATTCCAATGGTCTGACTTAGATTCAATTTATGGTTTTTCAACTTTACTCTGGTGCAGAAGAAATATGCGTTCACTATAAACCATTCTTCGAATATTTTATTTTTATCTCTTCCAGTGCTAGTGATATGATCCTTCCTCCTGTTGCTGGCCAGTGGCAGTGAGCCATGGCTCTCAGCCAGCCACCTGATCATGAAAATAAACTACCAAAAACACTTCTGTTCTACCATACTACCATTCTGTTTCTTTAGTATAGTATTTAATAAATTACATAAGATAGGCTTTGTGTTAGGTGATTTTACTTTAGTATAGTAGTGAATAAATTACATGAAATAGGCTTTGTGTGAGGTGATTTTGTCCAACTGTAGGCTAATACAAGTTTTCTAAGCATGTTTAAAGTAGGGTAGGCTAAGCTATGGTGATAGGTGGGTTAGGTGCATTAAATTCATTTTTTAACTTCCGGTATTTTCAACTTAGGATGGATTTATCAGGATATAACCCCATTGTAAACCTATGCATAGACACCAAGTTTTTGACATTGTGTGGCTTGTGAGGTGTTTACATAAAATTATTTAAAAATCACTTTACCGTGGAATATTTAAAATTACTGCTATAATTTTCAAGCAGAATATTAATATTAATATTAAGTGGGCATTAAATATTTTAAGCAGGTATTAAGGTTTAATTTGGAGCATATGTTTACATATTGTTTCTACAGATTTTATCATGTAAAAATGTCATTCTTCAACTCAATAATATGTGAAGTACTTAACTGTGATTTCTAGTAATATATGTTTTGAATTTTTTCATTTAATTTTAAATTTCTATAATACATATGACTTTATATTTAATTTAATTTTTTATTAACATGATCAGGAAGTTTTAAGCTTTCCCAAATAGTTGACAGTTTATGAATGTTAGGTTGTGTGAGAAGGAAATAAGAAATCTCAAGAATATAGATGGCTACAAGGAAATAGTTAATTATATATATATTCATATACATTCATATATATATTTAGCATATTTTAATATATCTAGTCTAAAAATGTGTATATTATTTAAATTCATATTCTGTGTATATTCTATATATACATAAACTGTTTTATTTAATTAAATAAGGCTTTTAGAGTTGTTCAAAGAGATCAATGATTCCTGAACAATATTATACAATCTATTCATGTAAAATAAAACAACAAAAGGATTTTGGTCAATAGATACTGGATGGAGGAGGAAAACATATTGTTTGAATGGAAAAAATTAAATTGGCATTAGTGTCTTATTTATGTGAGGAAGGTAGCTCCGGCCAAGGCAGTTTGAATAGGGTGTTTGAAACTGTTTTTGATATTTTAGACGTTTGAGTAAACCAATCCCAGCTTCTGTGTTTCTGCTCTTTAGCAGAATAGACAGCAGAGAAATACTTGAAATAAATATAATTGACAAAACTTGCCATCTATATTACCCAATAAATCCCTAAAAATTAAATGGTATAATGAATTAGAATAAAAAATGAACAATAAATGTGAATTAACTATTTATAGAGTGGCATGCCATGAAGGTAATCTCTAAAGAGATTACAATTTTATGAGTTAGCATTGAAGGTACATTTTTAAAAGATACTCTTTGATATTTGAAAAGCTAAAAAGTCAAAAAATATCAAATGTTAATGAAAATTTGGGGTAACTCCATCATGAGAGCATGCAATGAATAGTCTATAAGCTTTTAATTAGTGAAATATTTATACACTCTGATGTAGCCATCCCATTATTTACCCTTATGAGAAACCCATGCACACATTTGCAAGGAGACACTGATATCTGTTATTAGAGAACTATAGGAATAGTATAGGAATAAGGGCATCTAGTTGCATTCTTGGCAGTGGGTCCACATATATAAACATACACAGATATAAATGAAATACATTAAGTGTAAAGTATAAGAAGGGTAATTGGTCTTCTTTCCTTAAAAATAGATGTGTTACACTGTTCGCCTGCAATCCCCGCCAGTGCCCTAGGCCATCCTGAGGGTGGCCGTGCCCTTGGCAGCTCGGGATTAACCCAGAGGCGGCTCTGTGTGCACAGTTGACCAGCACAGACAGTGAAGAGAGGCTCGGAGATTGGGAGGCAAAAAGGAACCTTGTTCTCACAACACAACATGCACTGCTCACCTGAAATCCAACCAGTGCCCTAGGCCAAACCAAGGGCTGCCCCTCCCATGGCAGCTTGGGTGATTAACCCAGAAGCTGCTCCCTGCATGTGGTTGACTGGCACAGACAGTGGAGATAGGAGTGAAGACAAAGAGGCATGAAGGGGCTCTGTGCTCATGGAAGAACACACACTGCTGGCTGGCAAAACCTGCCAGTGCCCTAAGCCATCCCCAGGGCCACCCCGCCTATGACAGTTTAGGGGATTAACCCAGAAGCTGCTCCCTGTGTGTGGGTGACCAGCACAGACAGCAGAGATGGGTTCGGAGACCAGGAGACACGAAGGGGCTTTGCTCTTGTGGCAGAACACACGCTGTTGGATTGTGACCCCCGCCATTGCCCTAGGTCATCTCCAATGCTGGTCCACCCACAGTAGCTTAGGGGATTAATCCAGAGGCTGCTCCCTGCATTCAGTTGATCAGTACAAACAGATGAGACTGACATGGAGCCTGGGAGGCATGAAGGGGCCTTGTCCTTGTGGCAGGCACACGGGTTGCTTATCTGTGACTCCCAACAGTACCCTAGGTGATCCCAAGGACAGCCCTGCTCATGGCAGCATAGGGGATTAACCCAGAGGCTGCTCCCTGCATTCGGTTGATCAGTACAGACAGAGGAGACTGACGTGGAGCCTGGGAGGCATGAAGGGGCTTTGTCCTGTGGCAGACACGTGCTGCTGGCCTGTGACCCCTGACAATACCCTAGGTGATCCCAAGGACAACCCCAACCACAGCAACATAGGGAATTAACCCAGAGGCTGCTCTCTGTGAGTGGTTAAATGGCACAGACAGCAGAGACAGGCAAGGTGACTGGCAAGCAGAAAGAGACTTTGTTCTCCCAGCTAACACACAAGCCACTCACCGGCAACCACTCCCATCACCATGAAAAGGCAGAATGACCTTGTTCAATACAAAATCCCTCAAACTCCATAAAGAGGGCTTGGTGAGACTGAAATCACAAATCTGCCTGTAAAGAAATTCAAAATAAAACTCATAATAATGCTTATGGAGCTGCAGACAAATATTCAAGAACTAAGGGATGAATTCAGGATGAAGATAACAAATGAAACAAATAATGGATTTAAGAGCAGACTGGATGAAGTTGAAGAGACTGTTAATGGAATAGAAATGAGAGAACAGGAATACAGAGAAGCTGAAGCAGAGAGAGAAAAAAAAGGATCTCTTGGAATGAAAGAATATTTAGAGAACTATGTAACCAATCCAAACAGAACAATATTCACATTATAGGGGTACCAGAAGAAGAAGAAGAGAGAAAAAGGGATAGAAAGTGTCTTTGAGGAAATAATTGCTGAAAACTTCCCCAATCTGGGGAAGGAAATAGTCTCTCAGGACATGGAAGTCCACAGATCTCCCAAAACAAGGGACTGAAGAAGGACAACACCAAGACATCTAATAATTAAAATGGCAAAGATCAAAGACAAGAACAGAGTATTAAAAGTAGCCAGAGAGAGAAAAAAAAGAGTACCTACAAAGGAAAACCTATCAGACTTCTTAACAGAAACCTTACAGGCCAGAAGGGAATGGCATGATATATTCAATGGAATGAAACAGAAGGGCTTCAAACCAAGAATACTCTATCCAACAACATTATCATGTAAATTTGAAGGAAGGATTAAACAATTCCCAGATACCAAAAGTTGAGTGAATTTACCTCCCACAAACCATCTCTACAGTGTGTTTTAAAGGGATAGCTCTAGATTGAAGAATGCCTAAGGCCAAATAGCTGACCATGGAGAAAATAAAACCACAGCAAAGCAAGTAGACCAAATAAATACTAGCTAAATGCAGAATAAAATCAGCTATCCACAAAGTCAGTCAAGAGAACCACAAAAAGTACAGAATGAAACACCTAAATATAAAGAGTGGAGGAGGAAGAAAAAGAAGGGAGATAAATAAAGAATCATCAGACCACATTTATAATAGCATAATAAGTCAGTTAAATTAGGCAGTTAGATAGTGAAGGAGCTGCCCTTGAACATTTGGTAACCATGAATCCGAAGGATGCAATGGCAGTAAGTACATATCGATAATCACCCTAAATGCAAATGAACTGAATCCACCAATCAAATGACACAGAGATACAGAATGGATAAAAAGCAACACCCATGTATATGCTGCCTACAAGAGACTCACATCAAGCCCAAAGACATACACAGACTAAAAGTTAAGGGACGGACAAAGATGTATCATGAAAACAATAAGGATAAAAAAGTATACGTTGCATTACTTGTATTAGACAAAATATACTTCGAAACAAAAAAAGTAAAAAGAGACAAAGAAGGACATTACATAATGATAAAGGGGTCAGTCCAACAAGAGGATATAACCACTATAAATATCTATGCACCCAACACAGGAGCACCTACATACATGAAACAAATACTAACAGAATTAAAGGATGAAATAGAATGCAATGCAATCATTTTAGGAGATTTAACAAACAACTCACTCCAAAGGACAGATCAACCAGACAGAAAATAAGGACACAGCGGCACTGAACAACGTATTAGAACAGATGGACCTAACAGACATCTATACAATATTCCACCCAAAGGCAGTACAATACATATTCTTCTCAAGTGCACAAGGAATATTTTCCAGAATAGACCACATACTAAGCCACAAAAAGAGCCTCAGTAAATTCAAAATGATTGAAATTCTACCAGCCAACTTCTCAGATCACAAAGGTATAAAACTAGAAATAAATTGTACAAAGACAACAAAAAGGTTCACAAACACATGGAGGCTTAACAACATGCTCCTAAATAATCAGTGGATCAATGACCAAATTAAAACAGAGATCAAGCATTACATGGAGACAAATGAAAACAACAGCACAATGCCCCAGGTTCTGTGTGATGCAGTAAAGGCAGTGCTAAGAGGAAAGTATATAGCAATACAGGCATATTTAAAGAAGAAAGAACAATCCCAAATGAATAGTCTAAATTCATAATTATAATTATTGAAATTGGAAAAAAGAAGAAAAATGAGGCCCAAAGTCAGCAGAAGGAGGGAAATAATAAAGATCAGAGAAGAAATAAATAAAATTTAGAAGAATAAAACAGCAGAAAAACTTTATCAAACCAAGAGCTGGTTCTTTGATAAAATAACCAAAATAGATAATCCCCTAGCCAGACTTATTAATAAAAGAAGATAATCTACACACATAAACAGAATCAGAAATGAGAAAGGAATATCACTACAGACACCAGAGAAGTAGAAAGAATTATCAGAGAATACTATGAAAAATTATATGCTAATCAACTGGACAACCTAGAAGAAATGGACAACTTTCTAGAAAAGTACAACCTTCCAAGACTGATCCAGGAAGAAACAGAAAATCTAAACATAGCAATTACCAGCAATGAAATTGAATCGGTAATCAAGAACTACACAAGAAAAAAATCCCAGACCAGATGAATTCACTGCTGAATTTTATCATACATTTAGAGAAGACATAATAAACATTTTCCTTAAAGTTTTCCAAAAAATAGAAGAGGAGGGAATACTTCCAAACTCATTCTGAGAAGCCAGCATCATTCTAATACCAAAACCAGCCAAAGACACCACAAGAAAACTACAGACCAATATCCCTGATGAACATAGATGGAAAAATACTCAACAAAATATTAGAAAACTGAATTCAAAAATATATCAATAGGATCATACACCATGATCAAGTGGGATTCATCTCAGGGATACAAGGATGGTACAACATTCGAAAATCCAACAATATCATCCCCACATCAAGAAAAAGAAGGACAAAAACCACATAATCATCCCCATAGATGCTGAAAAAGCATTTGACAAAATTCAACATCCATTCATGATAAAAACTCTCAACAAATGGATATAGAGGGCAAGTATCTCAACATAATAAAAGCCATGTATGACAAACCCACAGCCAACATCATACTTAACAGTGAGAAGCTGAAAACTTTTTGCCTAAGATCAGGAACAAAACAAGGATGCCCACTTTCACAGCTTTTATTCAACATAGTACTGGAGGTCTTAGCCAGGGCAGTCAGACAACACAAAGAAATACAAGGCATCCAGATTGGTAAGGAAGAAGCCAAACTTTTACTGTTTGCAGATGACATGATATTGTACATAACAAACCCTAAGAATCCACTGAAAAACTACTAGAACTAATATCTTAATTCAGCAAAGTTGCAGAATACAAAATTAATACACAAAATTCTGTTGCATTCCTATACACTAACAATGAACTAGCAGAAAATCAGGAAAACAATTCCATTCACAGTTGCATGAAAACAATAAAATACCTAGGTATGAATCTAACCAATGAAGTGAAAAACCTATACCCTGAAAACTACAAGACACTCTTAAGAGAAATTAAAGAGGATACTAATAAGTGGAAATACATCCTATGCTTTTGGGTAGCAAGAATTAATATTGTCAAAATGGCCATAATACCTAAAGCAATCTACAGATTCAATGTAATCCCTATTAAAATACCAACAGTATTCTTCAATGACCTGGAGCAAATAACCTCTAAAATTCATATGGAACCACAAAAGACCCCAAATAGCTATAGCAACCTTGAGAAGGAAGAATGAAGTGGGAGGAATTATGCTCCCTGACTTCAAGCTCTACTACAAAGACACAGTAATCAAGACAATTTGGTAGTGACAGTAGAAAAGACCCATAGACCCAAGGAATAGAATAGAGAGTGCAGATATAAACCTAAGCATATATGGTCAATTAATGTATGACAAAGGAGCCATAGATATACAATGGGGAAATGACAGCCTCTTCAACAGCTGGTGTTGGCAAAACTGGACAGCTACATGTAAGAGAATGAAACTGGATTACTAACTGCATACACAAAAGGAAACTCAAAATGACCTGAATATCAGTCTTGAAACCATAAAACTCTTAGGAAAAAAGATAGGCAAAACTCTCTTGAATATAAACATGAGCAACTTCTTCCTGAATGCATCTCTCGAGCAAGGGATACAAAAGCAAAAATGAACACGTGGGACTACATCAAACTAAAAAGCTTCTGTACAGCAAAGGACACCATCAGCAGAACAAAATCACATCCTACAGTATGGGAGAATATATTCATAAATGGCATATCCAATAAGGGGTTTACATCCAAAATAAATGGAGCACACATGCTTCAACAAACAAAAAGCAAATAATCCAATTAAAAAATGGGCAGAGGAGCTGAATAGGCAGTTCTCTAAAGAAGAAATTCAGATGGCCAACAGATACATGAAAAGATGCTCCACATCGCTAATCAGAGAAATGCAAATTAAAACCACAATAGATATCACCTCACACCAGTTAAGATGGCCAACATAAAAAAGACAAACAACAACAAATATTGGTGAGGATGTGTAGAAACGGGAACCCTCCTACACTGCTTCTCGGAATGTAAATTAGTTCAACCACAGTGGAAAGCAGTATGGAGGTCCCTCAAAACCTAAAAATAGAATTACCATTTGACCCAGGAATTCCACTCCTAGGAATTTACCCTAAGAATGCAGGAGACCAGTTTCAAAATAATATATGCACCCCTATGTTTATCGCAGCACCATGTACAATAACCAAGAAGTGGAAACAACCTAAGTGTCCAACCATAGATGAATGGATAAAAAAGAGGTGGTACATATACACAAGTGAATATTATTCGGCCATAAGAAGAAAACAAATTTGACCATTTGCAACAACATGGATGGAGCTAGAGGGTATTATGCTCAGTGAAATAAGCCAGGTGGAGAAAGACAAGTACCAAATGATTTCATTCATCTGTGGAGTATAAGAACAAAGAAAAAACTGAAGGAACTAAACAGTAGCAGACTCACAGAACCCAAGAATGGACTAACAGTTACCAAAAGAAAAGGGACTGGGGGTAATGGGTGGAAATGGAGGGATAAGAAGAATAGGGGGCATTACGATTAGCACACATAATGTAGGGGGGGTGCACAGGGAACGCAGTGTAGCACAGAGAAGACAAGTAGCGATTCCATATTATCTTACTATGCTGATGCACAGTGACTGTAATGAGGCATGTGGTGGGTAATTGATAACGGGGTGAATCTAGTAACCACAATGTTACTCATGTAACTGTATATTAACAATACCAAAACAAACAGACAAAAAAAGACAGGTAGTAGCAAGGATGGGTAGAAACTAGAACCCTCCTGCATTGCTGGCAGGAATGTAAAATGATGCAGCCTCTGTAGATGAAAGTCTGGCAGGTATTCAAAAGGTGAAACATAAAGTGACTATATGACCCAGCAATTCTCCTCCTAGAATTGATAGGATATCTACCGGAGAAATGACATCTGTCCACAGCAACAATTGTACATGGAAATCCATAATAGCATTATTCATAACAGCCCATAAGTCTATCAATGGATTAAAAGATAAAAAAAAAATGTGCTGTAGCCATAAATGGACTATTACACAGCCATGAAATGATGGAGCTCTGACATGAACTCCAATGTGGATGGACCCTGAACACATGGTGGTCAGTGGGAGATGCCGACACACAAGGCCATGTGTTGTGTGATTCCGTTTATGTGAAATACCCAGAACGGGTAAATCCACACAGATAGAAAATAGGTTGGTAGCTGTCAGGGTTTGGGTGGTATTGAGGGCAAATGGGAGTTTCTGCTGTTTTTCATGAAGTTTCTTTTTGGGGTCATGAAAATGTTCTGGGATCAGATAGTGGTGAGGGTTACACAGCTCTGTGACTGCAACAGAAACCACTGAATTACACTTTGAGGAGTGAATTGTATAACGTGAATTATGTCTCAATTAAAAATTACATATATTATTAAAAAATCGATGTGTTACATTGTGTTGGCTTTAACATATCTAAGCATCATTTATAGTCAAAACTGCCTTTCAGTGAAAAAGTAAATTATATAAATAAATATTAAAATATAAACAAAAATTAATTGTTAGTAAAATTACCTTTATTTTTCAATGTTGTGGAACATATCCTCATAGTAAGCTGTCTCCTAAATATCTAATAAAAAATTCAGAGTGTTCTTATTATAATACTTCAAATTAGGTGTCATAAATATGCATTTAATTGAAATTTAAGAAGACAGAATTATACATGACAAATTTACAATCAACTGATTAGCTCTATAAAAAGATGTTCATATTAAAAATATTTGTTCTTACTTTAAAAGGTCTCAATAATTTTAAATGGTTTATCATGAACTTTTCTAGTTAATGACACTTAATTTCAAATCTTATTTAGTCTATTTTGTGAGAAAAAATCTAAGAAAATCACAGTATAAATATTCTACCTTGATACAGTAAATATAAAAAGACAATGTGCAATATTTCTCATTGCATCTTTTAAATGTGTTCTTAACATTACCCCTATAGGAATACACATTTTAAAATCAACAGTTTTAGAACATAAGGGAATATGAAAAAATACATAATTTTATATTTCATTTCTTTAAAAATTAAATCGAGATACATTTCTGGAGTAAAATAGAAAACATAGTATGAATTTATAAATATTTGCTTAGAAAAAAGTTAATTTTCTACCACTTAAGACACTTACTATGAATTAGAGTTTTTTGAGATAAATCTTGACAAGGATATATTTTTAATTCTATAAACCTTTAGTCATCTATCGAAGATGAGAATATAAACCAAGTTAGTAGGTCACAGGTAGTATTTCTTATATCTCCTAAAAATTACTACACTAAAATCTATAAACCCAATAATATACATCTGAAAATATGTAAATAACCCAGCAAATCAAATGTTATTGGTACATACAATTGGTTTAAATTAAAAACTCTTTCAACCTATTGGGCACTGATTGCAAAGGGACTAAGTGGAAAGATGATTCAGTACTGAGGAATAAATATAATTTTAGTTAAAAATGTTTTTTAAGTATTTATACTTAAATACTTAAATACTTAAATACTTAAATACTTAAATAACTATGTAGTATTTATACTTCTTAGACTGAAAATTAACATCAGTTATAGCTGTATTTCTTTATAGTCTCTCTTGGTATCTACAGATTGAAATTGTACCTCCTACTCAACCATTCACAATGTTCTTTGATGGTTTCCAAAATTAGCACATTTTCTTTACACATAAACTATATTTAAATATTGCCAAATGTATTAACTTTGAACAACTTCATTGTATTCTTACTTTTGATAATCTACCACCTGTAGTCACTAATTTGTATAATATTCCTTTTTTTAAAGTACTTTGTACTTTATTATATATATTAAGTGCCACCTTAAAAATAAAGGGAAAATGATCTTCAGTATTTTACGTGATAGTGTACTCATTGATTCCCACAAAGTACTACTATTTCAAAATTTTTTTAAAGGTGATTATACTGTGGTGTGGTTAATTGTGGAATAATAAATTATACCAAGATATTCAAGTAATTTTGAACCAAACATTTTATTCACATCCTATAAGTCAGAGTTTCTTAACTATTATTTAATAAAACCAAATTTTTTGCAAAAATATTTTAGCAGTGAAACTGTATTTCAAACACGTACATATATGAAATCCCAGTAGGTAAAATTTGTATTTCTCTGATAGAAACAGCACTGGGAGCTTTGAATTAACTTTCTAAGATGAAAACCTGCAGGATTGTTGTCCTATACTCCACAGAGTTTTCTGTACAGTACTGTAAAGTCACTATGTTGAATATATAATATTTTATAGATGTTATCTTTAAACAAGTAGATAAAAATATATTTCTTGCCTTCAAGTTAGTATTTTTCTTCACAGTTTATTTGATGATTGAGTAGTACTGAAAATACACACCAACGATTTTTACAAATATTTCATGTTTGTTTAATTCAAAGGTAAAATTATAAAGAGTTTATGAATACATGTATGTTAACATGAAACTGCCTGGTAATGAACATTGTGAGATTTTTCTTTAAAAACGTACATCAACATGAAACGCCAAAGGAACCTTGTCCAGAGTAAAATTGTTAATACAACTCCCGAGAAAGATTTAAATGTTATGGACCTTGTGACTCTTCCTAAAAACATACATCAGATTAAGTACTGTTACAAGTCCAAAATATCTATTTATACCCCCCTATTTCAACAAAGAGATTTTTGATGCATGTCATATTCTAGGATAGGGAATTTTTCCAAAACACAAATATAAAATTTATAGTGTTCACGAGCAAAATACACATCAAGGCATTCCCAAACTTAAAAAAAAAAATCAATTCTTTTCAAGTAAAAGTTCTGAAAAAAAGACGATTATGACAGAAACTTGTAATAAAAATCAAGTTCTAGTGATCTGATATATTCTATTGACTATAATTCTTAAATATGTCTCTACTATCTATTCCTATTCCACTACAAAAAATTCTCTTTTCCAAAACAACAGTTTTCATCTTCTGCCTGTGTTATTTTAACAGTTTTTAGTTTAACTCTATTAGTTTCCAAATGGAGACATTATCTAATGAAAGGGAAACCTATTCAGGTAACTAAAAATACAGTATAGTAGACACCGTACCATGGTTACAAGGTTTTTATAATTTACTTATTACTTGCAACCTGGACCCCAGCCATAATAATCAACATACAGTACCTCAAACAGACCATGTCATTATATTCCTCGGTGCTTTTACTTACTCTAGCTGGAATGGCCTCCTCCTCTTTCAAAAGTTTTCCTGTTATGTGGTTTTACTGCTTATTCATCTACCAGTGGAAGTGAAAACTTACTGCTTTGGTGTCACGTACACCCTGTGAGTAGCTCAAGCGCAGCCCTGCAGAAGCTCTGCGGTACTATCTTTTTGTGTATGTGTCACAAAGTGAATGGAAAGGACTGGGCCTTATTATTCTCTGCAGCCTCAGCAAGCCTGGTTCATTTTCCTCCTCCTTGTGAGATTCACAGTGATAATCACCAGAATAACTAACATGTATTGAGTGCTATGGGTGTGAGATAAAATATAACTTGGTTTGTTAAATGACACTGAGTTTGAGTATACAAATTCAACTTTTTGGATTTATTGAACTTCCATATTTACCTGGCACTGTTTTGATTCTTATGAAACACAATGCTCACAAAAAGTGAGAGCCAAGGTATTTTACCTGCCTTCACAAGAGAGGCAGTAATACACACAAACATGAAAAACAAAAATAAGTGATGCCATATAGTTGTAAATAAACTGTTATAGGAGTACAGTAATGGTGAGGCTGATTTCACCTCAGAGGGATTGGTGAGTGTTAATGAGTGAAATATTGTTAGGAGAACTCCCTTTGCATTCTGATGTGGAGGAGCAAATAAATAAAAGACTTGGGGAATGTAAAAGCAATTCAAAAGAGGCAAGGGACAGAGAGAGTTGAAGGCTAAACTTGCATCAAATAAAATTTACCTTAATAAAATGAATGTTTCCAGAGGAATAAAAAAGAAGCCATTTCATATCGATTAAAGTCTCAGTGCTTAAATAAGATGTAACAATGGCAAATTATATGCAAATAGGGTTGTCTACATGTCTGATTTTCATTTAATTCTGGTAATAAGTCTACAAACCTTTATTACATCCTTTACCTATTGTAGAGAGCTTAAAAATGCTTTATATACCTTACATCAGTTAATTTTACAATATCATTTTTCATACATTCTCAATAAGTGACATTTTGTCATGGACCATGTGTTTCAAACACCTTTATTGAGACATAATACTCTAAAATTCAGTCACTTTTACACTTCAATATTGTACAATTCAATATTATACAATTCAACATACAATATTCAGTAATCAATTCAATATTCTTTTACCATGTTCACAGATTTGGGTAATATTCACCAAAACCTCATTTTTGAATATTTTCATCACTCCTAATGTACTCATTAGCAGTAATTTCTTATCCTTCCTCTCTTTCCCTAGGCAACTACAGTTCCCCTTTGGTTCTCTATAGATTTACCTGTTCTTGAATATCATATAATGCAGTTATACAGTATGTATAATTTTGACTTAGTTCTTGCACGGCATAATATTTTTAAGGCTTATCCAGGTTGTAGCATGTATTTAGTACTCCATTAATTTTTATTGCTGAGTAACATTCCATCCTATGGCTATACCATTTTTTTTTTTTATCCATTGCACCCTTTGATGAACATTTGGATTGTTCTTACTTTTATGCTGTTATGACTAATGCTTGAATAACCATTTGTGTACAAGATATTTTGTGGACATATGCTTTCATTTATTCTGGGTATACCTCTAAGAGTAGAACTGATGACTCATATGGTAAATCTATTAAAAAATTTTTAAAAGCCACTGTAAATCGGTTGTATCAGTGTACATTCCACTAACAATGAATGTTTGAATTTTTCAGCATTGTCACCAACACTTGTTACATTCCATGTTTTTTTTTTATTTTAACCATTTTCATGGATATGAAGTAGAATTGTTGTTTTGAATTGCATTTCATTAAGGACTAATGGCAATGGATCATTTCATGGGTTTGCTGGCCACTTATATCTTTTCTTTGAAGAAATGTCTATTCATACATTTGCATATTTTTTATGTGTTTGTCTTTTTATTGAGTTGTAAGGTTCTTTTTATGTTCTGGACCTAAGACCTTTTTGCGATGCATAGTTTGAAAATCTTTTTACCAACTGTTTTTACTTTTTTGATGGTAGCATTTAGAACACAAAAGGTTTTATTTTGGTAAAATCTAATTTATTTTTTCTTTCATTGTTTGTCCATGTGATGCTGTATCTATACTGTTGAAGGAGCCTCAAGTGTCTGTGATTCAGTAGCAACGGAGTTTGTAGTAATACATCATATTCAATTGGTAAAATTGGCAAGGTACAGTGTTCAATATTAGTGGCAATTTTAGCTTCACCAGACAAACTCCTTGGAGTTATTCTGGGTGCAATTCTGTAAATTAGCATCTGAGATTTTTTTTTTGTAAGATTTTTTGGTTAATTACAAATAACATACGAAGTTATTTTCTGCTGCATTTCATCTGAGTCAATTTATGCTTCCTGAATTATAAAAAAAAAATCTCTACAGCCACCAAGAAAATAAATGATTGGGTCACACATGAGGTATTAAAGATGACAGTTTGAAAGGATGTTGGAAAGTGAGACTGGTTATTATGATTGTGAATTATTTTTGCTAGTTCCAAACTATCTTTTGATAAAAACATTCAAATTTCCTTTTGAGTAGAGAGTTACTTTTCACAATGCTGTTTATATCTTGGAAAAAGTTAATCAGTGTACACTTATTTTCTTGAACAGAGGGAACTGTGATAAATAATAGTCCTATTAAAGGGTGTTCCCTCCAAAGTGAACTTGGAAAATGTTGGTGCTTATTTATTATGAGTTTTTCTTAGAAGCTCTGATCTCTAGTTCCTGACACTATTTCATTTTACCACAAATCTAGTGAGTTGCCCAGTATTTTTAACTAATGATCTTTTTATTACAAAGTACAGTATTATTTAAGTCACTTGCAATGATCATTTTTTAATTTTAAGAAGTATAAAATAATTCTATAGAAATTGAAAGTATAAATCGTTTCATTTAATATAGTTTTCTATCAGATTAACAAATGAAGTTCCTGAAAAAGAAAATGTCTCAACCCATCACTCCAGTTCCATAAATGCTGATGTTATTGAAAACTAAATACTGGGTTGACTTTTTAAGTTGTCATCTGCTTCTATCCTCATTTCCTCAAAGGCATCTTGTACTTGAAAATATCTGTTGTATTGACATAAGTAAGTCTGATAGAAACCTGAAGAAAGATATTAACAAGAAAAGGTTACAATAAATCCATCCTGCTCTTTATTTTTTTTACGATGCAAATGGCATCTAAACAGTCATCACATTTAGAAGAAAGTCATAATCTATAACCTATGAACCCTTGTTACGATGGCATATTGCTCATGGCTGCAACTCCTAATTGAGAAAACGGATCATAAAATTACTAAAGAAGCATACAGAAGTAATATTTAAAATCACAAGAAAACTTAATTAATGAGAGAGCAATCAACAGAAGAGATTTATTTAGAAAATGATTATATGAACTATGAGAGGTGAAGATGAGGGGAAGATAAAACACAGAATGTCATTAATTTCATTACTTTTTATGAAGTTAGGAAAATTAAATGCCATGATGTCAATAATGTTCAAATGAAAGAGTGACAGTGAATACATTTTCAAGCATTATCTTTCAGGGAAGACTTTTCAGGGCCTTTTGTAGCCTAATGGTGTGCTTGGAAGTTTTTGGTGTAAGAAGTGTGTTTAAGGCATTTCCTCATATCTTCCTCTCACTTCTCCCCAAAGCCAACGTTCTCTCACTTTACAAAGGGTCTGCTGTTTTGCCTTGCATCATTTCAACATAAGACGGTTTCCTCATTTCAAATTGGTCTTCAATTTAGAATCATGACTTTGCTAATTTTTATGGTAATTATGAAGTACAGTAATGGAAATTATTCCCTTCTTAATAAAAAGCTCTGGAAAAAAATAATAGAATTCTTCAAATTAACTATTCTAATAGCATTGTTTAATTTAAAAAAAAATTTTTTCTTAGGGGGTAAGTGGTGCAGTATCTGTAACTGTTCTCATTTACCTTTTCCCTTGTAATCATAAGATCATAAGATCACCATGGGTTCACATGTTATTCTAACAAGTACAATATCAGTTTTTCATGAAATCAGTAATGATAAAGGCTAATTTGATTTCCAAAGATATTTTATTCTGTAATTATTAATCATTATACTGATTTAAGTTTCATAGAAACTCTGATAAAAATAATATCCTAAAATTGGAAATATAGTAAAAGACACAGTTCTTTTTTACTTTACATTGCTTAATAATTTTTATGTACAAATTTAAATTATCTTTAATACCCAATTTTATTATTCTACAAGACCACTTCATTAACTTGAATATCTGTGTATGTGTGTATGTGTGTGTATACAAGTATATATACACACACATACTTATAAAACCATATAGTCTGAAGCATTGTATGTTTCCCTTAGTCATTTTTATTATTGATGTGATGATATTTAAGATAAAACTGTTCACATTATAAAGCTAATTCTAGTATTTGGATGTATAATTCGTTACTTATACACCTATTATTGTATTGTCTATAACATCCATTATGTATACAAATTATATCTTTGACATCCATATGTATGAAACATGAAACTTTTGCATCTCTATATGCTGAATGTATTTTAGACATAATTTTTATTCCCCTCTGTAGGCAAACATTTGTAACATGGAGAAAATTATTTGCCAAAATTTTGATGTGAAAAAAAACCATAACAATTTTTGGCAGCCATTATAGACTAGGACTCTTAAATGTTTAGATGCATTTTCTTACTCAATTCACAAAGCCATCCCTGTGAAGTTGTATTATAATTTGTCCCCACTTTACATATGAAGAAATTGGGGTCCTAGATACTACTATAGGAGTGGAGTATACCATGGCAAAAATGCAAATATCTTCTTTGCCTTCATAGTGCATCTATTCTACTGGTGAAGACAACTAACAACCAAGTAAAGAAACATAGGAATAAAGAATTTCCTAAATAACAAAAAGAATACAACTGTGTAAAATAATACGCAGAGAGGCTGCTTAAGACAGCAAGGTGGAGAGTTTCTGAGGGTTTCACATTGATAATGAGACCTGGAGGAAAATAAAGAGCCAATAAAGAAGTAATTTATTTGAGTTTCAAGGAATAACTGCAAAAACTTTGAGTGAGGGGAATAATCCTACCCTAATAGGACAGGCAATTGACAGGAAGACAGTATGGCTATAATTTTGTGGGTACACATAATGTAATTCAGCTGAAAGGATAATCAAGGGTCATATCACTCAGGAACTAGATTAGGCAGAGTCTTGATGCTCATGTTGATAATTTGTGGCTGTATCTTAAAGTCATTAGTGGCCTGTATGTATTGAAATGCTGCATTTCTTCCCATGTTGCCCTATTATCTTGTTCATGCATCTTCTTTTAAAAGTATGTTCATTTTCTGTTTATTCTCTTCCACAATATTTGAGTTGCTTGAGAACAGGGCCTTTTCTTTCTTTATTTATCCACAGACCTAGCATAATGCCGGCAAAGTTATAAGGCATGATTAACATTAAATGAATGATTTAAACTTTAGAGGATTTAATAATGGCTGTTCCTATTGACGAATGTACATGAATTACAATCAGAGACACATTAAATTTGTAACCCAGTTTCACAATTTTATTTCAATTACTACTCTCCAAAAATCATTTTTAGAGTAAATTGAATCTTTAATTGCACATTTCACATAGTGTATTCCAGGTCTTCTCATTAACAGAGGGAAGTAATGTAAAGGATACCAGATCTGTTAAACATCCTTTACAAACATCTTGTATTTAAAAATACTACCAAAGAACTAAGATTATATTTACTCACATTGCTTGCAATATTGACCATTGTTTTCCTCAGATATTAAAAATGTGTCTAAAAATTGTACAATAATAGAGGCCCTCTTGCCTAAGAACTTACACCTGAAAATTCTTCAGGCTTACTTTAATATGTTTAATATGTCCACTATGACTTACTGTATTAGTAATATACTATAAAAATATATAATTTGACCTAGTTAATGTGTTGCTCACAGTCTGTCATTTTGATTTCCCTTTAATGGTGTTATTCATATTTATTCCCCAACTATCTTATTCCTCAAAAAAGAAGAAACATCAGCAAAACGTCAGCCTGTAATTGTCATTTGTGCTGAATCTGATAGATACAAAATAAGGCACAGAGACAGGGCAATTGGGACAGGGCCTTTTTTCTGTGTGATTTTTGACATCATTTTATTTCATAATCCCTGTTTATCACTTCCCTACAAAGTCACTTTGACCCTGAGTGAAAAAGCTCACACAGACTTCTCTCATTTTTTATTTCTTCATTTTTCATGTCATAGTTTCCTTTTTTTACTAATTTTGAAATAAATTGGTTTTATCAAATTCATCACTCTATACCAATATTACTGCATTTTGAACTTTGAAATTGTAATTGTCAGTTTAGATTGGGCTCTCATTTACTTTTACAAATGCTTCTACACTAGGAGAGGGACAAGTCTTGACCTGAACTGAAGTTAGTAGGTAGACAGCCATGCTAAAAATATGTTGAAAATCAGTCTTAGGATAGTTTAAATAAAAGAGAAGTTTCTTTTTTAATAGACTGCTTCACACTTACATGCAATTTTTAATAAGCCTTTCAGTTTTGAGGGAATGAACTATGCTAGCTAAGTGACACTTTTTCCCCTATATCTTCAGTATTATCTTATCAAATTTAAATGCAGCTTATTCTATAATATAGAAGCCCAGAACTTATAATTCCTTGACAAACTCATATCTCATTTATAGTGAAAGAGAAAGCAACTTTGTCCCTACCTACGCCTTTGCTTTAGTCCCAAGTGCTAGCCCTTTCATCATTTGTTTAATAAAGGACATGTTCAGGAACATACACTTAATAACAACAGCGTGATGCAAATTTCAGTGCTTTGTTTTTGCCCACAACCATTTTTTATTACGTTTCTTCACAACACTTATCTACATGCATTACTGAATGACTATGTAATTCCTTTAAATTACACTCTTCCCAGTGTAGCAAGCAGATAGCCCTCTTATACCCATCTTTATGATGTGTAACTCATTAGCCACTAGATTTTTGTTAAGTGTTGATCTGGGATTGACAGTTAACTTCTTATAAAAGAAAAGCAGTCTATGTGACAATTTCTGTGACAGAGACTAGGAGAAAGACTGAAGGTTAGTAAAGAAACAATTTGTAGACCATGATGAATTGATAACTCTTTAGTATATCTTTTTAAGTTTGGTACAGAAAATATATAATAATCTGAAGAACACCATAAATAATATATCCTACCTTCACTAAGTGGCATGTATTATATATTTTACATGATTGTCCTTATGAAAATATTATAAACTGGTATGTTATTAATTTCTTAGAACAAAAATCTACTTTTTTTCAGTACTTATGTCAGACACTTTTTAGTTTACTTTGTTAAATTATCTCATTTGATCTTTAGTATTATCATACAGAAAAGCATTATGTTCATTTCACCAGTAGTCACTGAAATGAAATGTATAGTTTTCTTCTATGGCTCATAAATGCTTTCACTCATAATTTTCTCATTTTAAAATCACAGCAACCTGTGAAATAGCATCATCCTTTCCATTTTGCAGATTAAGAAACATAGAGGTAAAGTTAATTTGCTGGGACCCAAGAAAAATTTGAGATTTCCTATTAACATTTGCTTTAAAACTCCTAACAATTGCTTTCTCTCATACTCCATACTTCCTCTATGTATATCCAAGGATATTAAAACCAATTGTATTATACAGTTCATTTTTTTTCTATATTGAATAATGAATTGGGGTGTGCCAAAATAATTAAAAATCTTTATTTTGAAGATTGGCAGTAAATTGAAAGATTCTTTAAGTGTTGAGCTAATCTATTCTTCCACTGAACTTTGATTTCCAGGAGAGCTGGTCATTTTAATGGCATTTTACATAATAATTTCATCTTAAATGAGATTTTGAATATTTTAATAAGCTATTTAGTATTTTCAATAGAATCTATAATTGACATCTCAAAGTAAAACTTTCCTTTTCATTTCCTTATGCTTGAGCAAGTTTCTAAAGAAATTTATATGAAATGTATTTTAACATTTTAATTATTGATATTAATGTTTGACATCACAAATTGGTAAATTCAGTTTTCTAGAGAAACTTAAAAGTATATACTGAATAAACAAGTAAGTAAGCTTTTAACAGAGTTTTTGAAACCACTGTCTACTTGGTCCCATAAATGTATTGTTTTGAATATTTTTATTGTAGAAAGTTTTTCCATCAAAGCTGAAGTTTATTCTTGGAAAGAGCCTAAAGCCTTCATGATTTGATAATAGCACTATAATAAATGGCAGTTATGTTCCCCAATCTGATTTGAGATATTAATTGATCAATATTAATCAGATCATCTGTGTTTAAAAGTCTCTGCTGTCTCCGGTCTTCCCAAAATTTGGTCTAACTGTATATATTTTACCTCCAAATTGTGGTAATTCCAAAACATATGTCTGATCACAGTGGAATAAATGATTTATAAGATAATCATTCTCTAATGCTTCACTGCTTGAATTATTCATGTTTTACAAAATATACTTAATTAAAATTATCAGTATTTTATTTGCAGAATTGGAAGGGGCAGTGTAAGGACAATATTGACAAACTAAACTGTACCCTTGCCTTATAAACCCTTACCTAAAGTGAACCTCTAAAAAGTGCAGTATCAAACAAAAGTGGTAGGGTTCAAATCATCTTTTTCCCCTGAATAAATACATGTGAAAATGGGATGTCAAAAAATAAGAATATTTGTAAGTTGAAGAATCTTAGGATGTTCTCATTATAATAATGAAGAAACATTAATGAATTTTCCAGTCTAAACAAGACATGTGATACCATTTTCATGAAGGTCCTCTGATTGTTACGGAGATTCCTGCTGCGACTTGATTCCTTGGTATCCCCAAGAGACAGCTAAATCTGGAGCACAGATGTAGTCTAGGCAATTTAGCATTTACTGGTCAAGACCAGTCCCATTGCATTCATTTTCACATTAAGGACATTCAAAAACAGCAGAGCTGTGCCCATAAGAAGTCCTGTATCTCTAGGACCAAAGATTCAAAGGGAGGAAGAAAGAAAGGGAATGAGAGTAATATTCTGTGTTTACACTTAATTTTTCCAACCTCATGAGCCTTGGAAAAAAAGCTGGAAATCAAGAGGATGTGCCATTCCCATTTTCCAGCATTGCACACATGTAAACAGCTGTACCTTAAATTGACTATTCCACTTTCATTCCTTTGCTCAGGAAATTTCCGTAATGTTTTAGATCCTGCCAACAAATTCTTACTCATTGCTACCATTTCTTTTTTTCTTAAACTGAATGCTCAGGCCAAACCTGATTTGCAATTCCCTTATACTCCATTCATCTCCCCTCCAGGCATTTGTGTTTTCCTGATCTTGTAGTGCCCTTCCTTCCTCACCTGGAAATGATCCTGTATCCCTCATGTCTGAATTTCTATGGCATTACTTATGGAAATGGATTTTTAGTGTCTCACAGAACCTGTGCTGTCTTACCCAGTCTACTTTTTCCCTGTGTTTATTCCCATGTTAGCATTGATGATAGCTCTTGGCCGTACAATTTCATGTGACAGATTTCACAAACATTGTGGAAGTATAATGAAAGCTGGGACTGTGTCTGGCTTGATGCTTTTTTTTAGTGAAAGCCCTGTATTTGGTACATAGCAAGCAATCAATGAGTGCCTCTTTGGATGTCTAGGAGATTATCAATGTGATTGTAAAACAACTCCCTAACCACTACTGTATATACCACTTTTGTGTGTAAAACACATTGAGTTTTAACACAGGGCAGCAAGGAATCTTCCTCTTAATGTCCTTTGGTGTCTGACCACGTGTGGAGAGGACGTGCAGTTGCAAACACACGAGTGTGTCTTTTAGTATCTGACCCCAGAAGAACCTTGAGCTTTTCAAATACTTTAGCAATTACACAGTTTCACAGTCTTACGGGTAAGAATTATGTAACATATCAAAAATTAAAATCACCCATAACTGAAAGATCCAACATAATGAATCAGTCTCCTGAGTCCATGTTTGGTGAGCTTAACTTGTTCAGAAACTATTGGCCTACTTATTTCATAATAGCAAGAACATCTATAGGGCAATTTCCTCAAATCTTATCCCAACTGTTTCGATTGCTAGCACTGTAACCTGATCACAAGCTGACCTAGGTAGACTTGATTCAAATGTCAAATAGCTGTAACAGTATTTTCATTTAAAAACCTGTGCAATATATTTTCAATTGCAACTTATCTAACCATCAACTATGAATATTATATATATACCCTTTCTATATGTTTCAATTTGATGAGGATGAAAAAGAGTAGGGGCACTAGAATCTTCAGGAATTACCATGACTGTGAACACAGTTGCATGCTACTCGCTACAGTAACCACCGCACTTACTGGCTGCTTTGCTTTCACTTAATCAGAATCTCTAGCTTCCTACTCTAAAAATTTCCAGGGGATGTTCTTTTCAGGATCACAAGTGTGTCCACTCAAGTTAGTCTTAGAGTTCCAGTTTCTGTGTATTTTAACTCTCACTGGAATGAACTACTGCTCTGCTGTTGTGAAAGTTTCTTAGAATTTCAGCCCATGTTGTATTTGGAAATACTTGCTCCTATGCAATGAATCACTACTGTGTGAGATACAGTGGTCTCCTGCCAGGAATGCAGGTGTGGATAGACCCAATCTAAATTATACAGCCACAATCTACAGTCTATAAAATTAAATGAGATAACATTAAATAAATTAAATATAGATAAAGTGGAAATGATATCCAGTGCATATATTTGAGCTTGGATTCTGGAAGGACATCTTTGGGGTCCAGGTCCTAAATCTACAACTTTGTACTTGTGTGATCAAGGTCAATGTACTTTATCTGTCTGAACTTCCATTTTCTCATTCATAGAATGGAGATTAAAATTGTACTTTCCTTATAGATAACTTATGAGATCTAAACCAGATACTGTTTTTGACATTCTTAGAACAATATCTGGCATATAATACTTCATAAATATGTGTTACTTTTAAAAATAAATGTTAATGTAAAAAAATATATATACTCAGATATACCATGTGGACTGTGATAATATGTAAGGATTTTGATTTTTAATCTAGGTGTTAATTACCTTTAGTAATTCTTAGTGGAAAGTAGTTTTTGAAATATTGAAATTCATCAACTCAGTAAGAATTACCTACCACATATTTAAATAAACATCTTTGAAATTGTCAGCCATAGGATGGCAAAATAATATTCTGCAGAATAACCATAATCACATTGTAACAAAATATTTCTGTACTAAAGTTGATTCAGGTAATACCATATTCAGTATATTAGGCATATTTTGTCTGTTAATTTATTGCAGATTTTAATAATAGCAAGTGAATTTTGTGAATGATTAAGAATGGGTAGAATATGTATTGTTTAACAGTTTATCTGTGAAATTATCTTTTTTACAAAGATTTTACTAAAACTCCCATGACTTATTCCCCATGTAACACAGATTGGGAGATTTTGCCTTAAAATATTGTGCAAATAAAGAATGTTCTTATTTTTCATACTACTATATTCAAGATTTATAAATAATCATTAAGCAATTTTTGCTGTTTAATTACACTATCTCCAACAGTATATAAATTTGTAATAATGCACTTACAATGCATAAAAAATATAGTTTAGAAATGACATTTATTACTTTCAACATGAAACTTGCACTTCATGAAATCTTGAAGTATATATACAATGTGAAACTTAAACTTCAACATGAAACTGTACTATGTATTCTCAAAACAAGAAATGTTCTGGTTGCCCAGATATATAGAATATACCAGTGGAAATTAATTAGAATTCATAGCAATTCAGAGTGTATGCAACACCAGGTCATTTCTGCTCTCTTTTATACTATGTTTGGAAAAGCAATTGGCTATAGCTTTTGAAATGCTTTATAAGTGAATAGCTAATAAGTAATAGTTTAATAATCATTATAAATCTAGAATGCTAAGTAGGTAATATCAGATTTGGTATGAAAATTCCAAGTTGTACATTTTTCCTGCTGTCACTTAGCAGATCACAAATGCACTTATATTTCAATTATTTATCAGTAAGAGCTGGAACATTGAAGCTTCTATCTCTGTTCATTTTCCATCAGTTATTATCCTGCATTATAATTATAAAGTATATAATGAAGTACACCTATTTTTGTATTAAAGCATTTGATGAGCATTCTTTGCTAAAATTTAATACTTTTATGTTTATCATTGCCTTTGAGAAAACAAATTTATCTACAAATTAACATGTAATGTATATTTCCTTATTGAAATAAAATAATTCATAAATATGTGTAGACATATGTGTGTATGCATTTATCTATAATATTTGTGCATTTGACATTACAGCTCAGAATATTTTATATTTGATTTTTACAAAAAAGTATGTGAATGTATTATAGCATTAATATTAGTTTACAGAGGAGAGTCATTTAGATAAGATTTAAGCTCAAATATTTGATACTTTGTATAGAACTGCAAACCAGCTGAAAGCCTATTTATTGTAACTTGTATGTGAAAAATGATGTCAAGCACAAAATATGTATATTTCAGATACATTATAGGGACTGTGAAATCTGTAAGGATTTTGATTTTTAATCTAGGTATTAATTACCTTTAATAATTCTTATTAGTGGAAAGTAGCTTTTGGCATATTGAAATTCAACCATTCAGTAAGAATTATCTATCACATTAGGTGCATTGAGATAATTTTGTTAACTTATGTTTGTCATTACTTGTTGATATAAATGATTTAGTCATAAATAGCATTTAATTATGCATTTTAAAGGAACAGTGTGCAGCTAATCTGTTACTAACCAATAGTTTTGTTATGGGAACCAAGCACCCAAACATTATAAACTAAAGAAATAAAATTATAGATTTGATTTTGAGATAAAATGTTGATTTCATATTTTTTTATGTGGAAAAGGCATGATTATATAAAACGGTGAAGTCAGAACTGGCTCATCTTTTGTTCAAACATTCTGTGGTTAAATTATTACGTTTTTTTTGTCTTTTGGCATTTTTCTTTTTAATGGCCATGTGTCAATTCATCCTCTGTCCTTATAGTTGAAAAGTATGGTCCATGTGGTTGACTCTTCCACTGTATTGTAAATGCAATATCTCTTTTGAGCCTTCTGCTGTTTGGACATATACAACCCTCTGTGTATATTTTCATTATTTCCATCAACCTCAGCTTCTTTCATTACACTGTCTTGATTTTTTTTCCCTCATCTTGCTAGCAAATTTATATTCATTCTATTTCATTATTCTATTTGATATTTGAGCCTCTAACCATTATGCAAATGTTGGTACAACTAATGGTTCGTTTCCAAGACTTCTACTTTTGACTCTACATAGATTTCATACCCAATTATACTCTTTTCTGTGGATTTACTGCCACATATGTGCTTGTGACTCAGAATGCTCATATCCAGCAAAAATGTCTTTCCAACCATTTACTTCACAATTCAAACATACTACATATGATAGATATTAACTAATAATTTGCACAGTACTTGTTCATTCCAGGGTTCCCTCAACAAATGACATACAAATAATGTTTAAACTAAAAACTTTATACCCAACTTTGATGCTATCTTATTCTTTTCCTTTGTTATTATATTAGTTATCTCCCAAATATCTCTCACATCCCACTGCATTGTTTCCTCCCTACTGTCTTCAGTAGTCTTGATTTCCTCCAATTAATTCTTCTCCAAAATGATAAAATTATTTTTTAAGCATGGATTGAATTTCAATTCTCCTTGAATTCATTTAATGAATTGCCTTTACATATAGAATAAAGATTGATTTATAAAGAAAAATTTGCCATGATTTGCACAATAACTCATCAAAATAATTATACCATACTTCATGTTCTAGATGCTTTGAATCTCTTCTAACTCACTATTTCATCTTATTCTAGTTTTTCACATATATTCAGGACTCTAGGATTTTATTTCATATCTCTCTTGACCTGTATTATTCCTATATTTATGGTGCTGTAAAATTAAGCATGAGTCTCCTAGAAGTAAATTAGGAAGAGTAAAGATAGAAAAACTGGTCTAGTTGACTTTGAAAATCATAAACACATAAAGTTGTGCTTTACACATATTTGAAGTATTCCTCGTCAGGTATTTAGCCTGGGGGGAAAGAGTAACAGGCCCAGTGATTGCTCTGGTTAGTATATGCAATAGTTTTAGGATGGATGTCCAATAAAAACTATACCAAAAACTAAAGCAAAGGCCTCAGATACCATACTCTTTAAAAGAAATGTCATGTCATGTTATCATTTTTCTTTATCAGTACATCTCAATAGCTTAACAAATCCAATTTCTGGTTAGTTATTCATGTCTAAGCATGACCTAAATAGAAGCTGATTTCTACTGTTAACTAATTGGTTCTCAGTGGAACCAGTTAACAAATACACTTTAAATGAAATGGTAAGAGTGATTACTGGATGATTTTTGTTATTGTTCTTATGCTGCACTTTTTAAAAAATACAGCAATGAGATTTTTTAACACTAACTGGATGAAAGAAAATGTTTTCCTAAATTTTGTATATAATTTCAGTTGTTATACTTACCCTTTACTGGTTTATTTTTTAACATTTAAGCAGGTGGTTCCAATTATCTGGTTATTAAATTGGAATATAAAAGTAATATTTATCTCTACCATGAAAATATTTTGATTAACCCTGAAGTAGACAGGTGTTTTAGAAGTGTGATTCACATAAGTTTGCTGTTGTATTAATTATAGTTTATGTTTTAATTTCATCATTAAGAACCTGCCCTTACATTTTTTAATCAAATAAAATTATAGAATTTTGGGTCATTAATCCAATTGTTCATTATTTTTGCCTAGATTTCCATATCACTGCTTGATGACATTTCAGATTGTGGATAGATTCAAATCTATATCCTGTTTTCGATTTCAGTTCGGTTGCCTAAATGAGTAATCTTTTTCTCAAAGCCAGCTTTATGGCTTTCTTTTGAATCAATTGTACCAGTAACTTTTTGGATAGTCCAGTTTAGAGGTACAGGGACTTTTTGAATTAATTTGCTTCTGTACCTCTCAGACTCTGTAAGTAACTAAGTGTATCTTAGATGCTGATATTAGAATATTTTAAGAAGCATAAAAGGAAGTGCAGATACTTTACTAAAAATAGACATAAGCAACAATGGAAACACTGTCCGATGGTTTCTGTCTTAAAAATTCCTATGTAAACAATTTTATTCCTCACAATGTCAATACAAAAATTTTCCTTTATGACTTTTGTGTGTTGGTCATTAGTTCTTCTCATTCTGCTTGATTTTTCTTTTCTGGCACATGTAATTTTACTCTTTCCCACAAAAACTAGAAGCAGTCATGTTGCTTTCTTTACCCAAAACAGTACTGTTTGACACTGCTGGGCAGACACTCGAATGTTAACTTTGCTCTCCATTCCTTTAGTCTGTGATCATGGCAGCATGTTTTGAGATGCAGCCTCTGTCAACCTGAATCTCTGAAAGACCATGATAAACAAATACTTCTGTATGCTCTGTGCTTCTCAAATGTGGTATGAAGAAATAATTTCTGTTATTTTAATCCATTGAGATTACTGTGCTCTTTGTTCCTTTCACATCATCAAATCTTTCTTGATTTAGTTTCCATACCAGCCTCCCTTCTGTACTTACTCAAACTTTTCTGTACACTATCATCTTAATCATTTCTCTAAAGCTCATCTCCTACAATGACTTCAAAATAGTATGTATTTCCTTGCTACCTGGTTAAGTCAAACACAAGCTCTTTGGAGTTTTTGCCACTTTTATCAGGAGTTGTGAAGCATTTGGATCCATCAGATAAATTCAGAAAAGGAACAAGTCACCACTTGGCAAGTTTTAATTTTATATCATTTGGGAAAAAGTTTACCAGTATGGCAGTAAGACTGACTCTGAGACAACAGAGGAATTCTCACAGAAGAATCACTGTCACGGGGTGCGTATCGCTGTCTTAGTCTGTTTCGGTTGCTTTAAGGAACTACTGTAGGTTGGGTGGCATATGAACAACATAAATTATTTCTCATACTTCTAGAGACTGAGAAATCCAAGATCGAGGCACTGGCAGATTCTGCTTCTGAGGAGAGCCCACTTCCTCACTCACAGAGAGCCTTCCTATTGCTGCGTCCTTATGTCGTGGAAGGGACAAGTCTGGAGACTTTATAGTCTTTTTAGGTTACAGATCATGTCCTAATCACCTACAAATAACATCAAACTATGAGCTCTGATTTCAGCATATGCATTTTGTGGGGCACAAACATTCTATGGGGATCATTCGCAAGCAATTCAATTATGTATACAGAGACAGATAAATAGAACAGTGAAATCAAAGGGACTAGTATTAATCAGTTTTGATTATGTAGTCAGTATTCAGCTACAGAATGGGTAACTGATGAAAGGGGCTCAGGACAATACTAGCACTTCATAAGATTGGACAGGCAGGTAAATTAAGCAAAAAGGAAGGATTTTATAGAAGTCTGGTTTTGGAGTAAGCCAGCAAAAGAAAATATACTATCACAGGGAAATCCACCTCTGATTTTTGCTTGTAATATTACCTTTTACTAATCCAAATCCTAACTAATTCTTCTAAAAATAAATTTTTATTTCAATTTTCTTTCTTCCTGTTATAAATGTTTTGCTAGTTGTATGTAGGGAAGTTATTTACTTTGTCATGAGTTAATATTTTCTTTAGTCGAAACCAATAAACTTATTTTTAACATTGGCTAAATATCTACAAAATGATATCATCAGTTGAGCTGATCATTTAAATTTTAACTAAAAATAGTGTGCCATGATTTTTCCCTTTTGTTTCTGGGATCTAGTCCCCATTCCTTTCTACCATGTGTGTATTAGGAGGCTGCCCTACATGGGCTCTTTCCACTACCATCCTTGCTCTCTGGCCTCCAGTGTGCCTTGGGAGCCTATGAGGGGGTTGTATCCCCTCACCCCAAAATATACAGATTGAAACTTACCCCACAGTGTGATGGTAGTCAGAGGTGGAGCCTCGAGAGGCAATTAGGTCATGATGTCAGAGCCCTCAAGAATGGGATTAGTGCCTTTGCAAAAGAAACTCCCAAAAACTCCCTTTTCCCTTCTGCCACGTGAGGACACAGGGTAAGGAGAGCTGTCTCCAGAACAAGGAGCAGGTGCTCAACAGACGCTGAATCTGCAGGTACGTTGTTCTTGGACTCTCATCCATCAGAGCCACGAGAAATGAGTTTCTGTTGCATATAAGCCACTCACTTTATGGCATTTTTTTAAATAGAAGCCTGAACAGACTAAAAAAAAATTGTATCAAGAAGTGGGTGTTCTGCTATAATAAATACCTAAAAAATGTGGAAGTGCCTTTGGAATTGCTGGTAGAGGCTGGAAGGTGTATGCTAGAGGCTACGATGCTGTGTATGGACCTTTAAAGGTGATTCTGGTAAAGGCTCAGAAAGAAAATAAGCTGTAGAGAAAGCCTCCGACTTCTCAGAAAATACTGAAGTAATCCCAAATGGAATGCGGTAGAAATATGGATGATGATGGCCTTTCTGATGAGGTCTTAGATGGAAATTAGGTACATGTAGTTGGACACTGGAGGAAAGGTGAGCTTTGTTATAAAGTGAGAAAGAACTTGTCTGAATTATGTTCATGTCCTGGTGTTCTGTGCAAGGTGGAAATTGCAAGAAATAAAATTGGATATTTGGCTGAGGAAGTCTTTAAGGAAAGTGTGAAAGGAGTGACCTGATTCTTCATGTTTATGGTGAAATATGAAAAGAGAAAAATGACTTGAAGATGGAATTGTTAATCTTTTTCATGAACCAGAACTTAAAGATTTGGGATGTTCAGCCTTATCACACTGAAAGGGATGAGAAAGCCAGACTGGGAGAGAACACTAAGGGTGTGACCAAATGATAATTTGATAAAGAGATCAGTCAACCATCTCAATAAAAAGTAGGAGCTTCTGTTCCAGGCAATGGAAGAATGGCCCCAAATGCGAATCAGAGATTATTGGGGCTCTCTTCTATCACAGGTTCAGAGTGCAGAGTCTAGTGGGCCTAGCGGTTTCAAAGGGGAGGCTGCTGGCACTCATGGGACCTCAGCAGATCCTGTTAGCACCACCTCACGTGGCAGGCTCCACTCCCTGCCTCTGGAGCAACTCCCCAGCCAGTCCAGGAGTGGCTTTGAAGACCGCAGTATAGGGCAGGCATAATGGCCACCCCTGCATAGAGAGCAGGCAGTACACTTTGGCAGTGTCTGCAGAACCTTCTCTGTAGTCACTTGAGTACAAAAGCTGAGCCATGGGGCAAGGCTGCCTTCACCCAGATTCCAGAGGTTGGGGCCCTGCAGAGAGCTCTGGAGAATGCAGGGCCAACTCAGAGTGCAAACCAGAAGAGCTGCCAGAGTACAGCCCAGAGAAGAGCAGGGGTGAAGTTCCAGTAGAGAAGAGCAGCAAAGGCAGAACTGCCACCTAGGAGAATCACAGGCACAAGATGCCAGTCCATGAGAGCTAAGGAGGAGGGGCCACAACCACACTACAAGTACTGGAACGCAGCCAAAGAATGAGTTTTCTGGAGCCTGAAAGTTTAATGCTGTTTGTCCCTTCAGGTGTCACTCTTCCTCTTTCCTGTTTCTCCCTTTGGGAATGAGAATGTCTGTTTGTGCCTGTTTCACCATTGTATTTTGGAAGCACATAATTCACGGATTCACAGCTGCAGAGGAATTTGCCTCAGAATGTATCATTGCTTCAGTGTCACCCACATCTGATTTACATTATATTTAGTTGACAATTTGGACTTCAGGCTTTTGAGTTGTTGGTGGAACGAGTTAAGACTTTGGGGGCTATTCCAATGGAATGAATATGTTTTACTTGTGAGAAGGACATGGATTTGAGGGTCTGGGTGAGAAATTCCTATGTTGAAAACCATTCCCCATTGTGATGTTATTGGGAGGTGGGGCCTTTGGGAAGTCTTTAGGTCAGAAGAGAGAGACAGCCCCCTCACTCCTTCCTCCATGTGAAAACACAGAAAGAAGGTGGCCATCTGTGAGCCAGCCAGCTGGCCCTCACCAGACACCAAATCTGCCGATGACTTGATCTTGAACTTCCTAGCTTCCAGCACTGAGAAATATATTTTTGTTGTTTACAAACTACCCAGTCTATGGTGTTTTGTCAAAGTAGCCCAAACAGATCAAGACGCCCTGGGAAAATACCAAAGTAAGGGAGAAGTGTGGATTCAGTTATTTATTTCTGTGAATCTCCCTTGTGTATTCACCATGGGCTGGCTGAGTTCCAGTATGAAATGTATTACCTCAAATACACTGCACTTCACAAGTACACTGTCTGTATTTCTGGACTCTGGCAACCAGTCTGTTTCCCATTCCTGAAGAGGCAGTCGCAGCTCCATGTAGTTAGTTAAACAACAGTAAATGCACTATCCATTTGCTTCTTACTACTCTACCTACTGTTTTGTAAATGACCACTTAAATTATCTTGTTAATTATCTTATTTTGGATGAGCCATTTTTTGTAATGTGTTGCTGACTGACATAAGTTTAGCTGAATATGATCTAGTTGCTGAATATTTATAATTAAAAAGGATTTCCATAGGGTAATATTTCATGCATATGAGATATTGTATTGATACTATATTATATAAATATATCTAGAGTCAGAATGCTAAAATAAATATGAAAAAATGCTGTTAACACTTAGTATTTGACTTATTTATTGTTAAATATAAAATCTGTTGAAATATTAATAAAATCAAAACTTGTCTATCATCTGTGGATATATTTCTCCTATCATAATAGTATTAAACCCTGGATTTACAAAACTGTTGAAAATTAGAATCTAGAATTTAGTTCCAACTTGATTCTCCATGCATCTGTGACACATGTTCCTTTAGCATTTCTAGTGTGTGTCCCAGTGTCTCTCAATAAATCTAGCCAACAATAATAATCTCTTTGGGGAATTATAAGCACTTCATTTTTTCATGACCCTAATTAAAAATGATTGTCATTAAAATAAAATAGCCATTATCTTTGTATAAGCTGCACCATTCTGTCTAGTCATAGAGGAGGTTAGAATGTAATGAAATGTCTTACCTCTTTGGTTTTGATTTGAGAGTGCAGTTCCCACTGTTGATGGGAATGTAAATTGGTACAGACATGGTGGAAAGCAGTATGGAGCTTCCTCAAAAAACTAAAAATAGAAATAACATACAACCCAGTAATTCCATATGCAGGAATTTAACTGAAGAAAACAAAATCTCTGATTCAAAAACATATTGTCATACTATTTACAATAACCAAAATGTGGAAGCAACCAAAATGTCCAGCAATAGATGAATGGATAAAGCTATTAACATTCACTAATATTATAAGAATATGCAAAATTAAGTACAATTCAGTCACAATAAAAATGTATGTAACTCAACATACTCTTTTTTCACTTTGGACTTAATAACATTTGGTATTCCTTCAACTGTTAGGATTAAAATACTCGGAAACAAAATGTAAATAGAATATGTTCAATGTAAAATCAACTTGCCCTTTGGGATATTTTCTTAACTCAATTTCATTCAAGCAACAGGGATAATATGTTGTGCAGATGGGTCAAGAGAGGGCTATGTAATATGATTGTTAAAACCCGTTACACAGATTCCCGACTTCTGTTCATGCATGCACAGAACTAATAACTGTCCTTTAATATTGGGGGTAAATTTTTAATTGTATCAATAATCCTCTCCATAAATTTGTGCTATGATTAAATTCTTCTTACTTTCTTCCAAGTTATTTTCAGGTACATAATCCTCTTGCCACATTCTAAGCAATCAAACTGGAATACTAAGAAAAACTATAACAGTAACAAATAATACCTCCTGGAGAAAACTTTTGGTTGATAACAAAGAACTTTTGTTGGTCTGATCTCTTTACAACTCCAAGTGTGAAAGAAAATGATAGAAATTGATAGGCATGGAAATTACTTTTTTAATGTTCCCTATTTTTGCAGTTCATGACATCAAAGAATATTTATATTTGCATTTTTCTTCTAATTCTCACTGGAGATACAGAGATGTCACTAATAGTAAGATAATTAACTAGCCAAACATAATATCAATTCTGATGTGAATAGTATCTGACACACAATAAGTACTCAACTAGTATCTATGCAATGAATAAGTTAAAAAGCGTAAAATATGGCAGATTTTAACATCCTACACAAAATATGTTAAATATGATTGATCTGTTTTCATATTCTAATAAATTCCATTACTAGAAAATTCATATTGTAATTTTATACCATTATTGGTATATAATATAATTCAGTCAATTCAAAATAAAATATATGTAACTTAAGGATAAATCACAACTTTAATATTAGTTATTTAATAATATTGTGCATATAAATACCTTTTTAAAAAAATGTATGCACTTGTCCTAATCGTAGTCTAACTCAGTATTGTTTAGAATTTTGATACTATCAAATATATGACATGTAGCAAAAATTTACTTGGGACATGGGCAGCAAATGAAGAGATCATTTTTAAGATGGACAGTTAAGAGAGAATTAGAATCTCCATGTTATATGATAGAGAATGAAAATCAAAATGAAAGATAATTTGCAATGTCTTTCCATGCTTACCTTTCTGTTTTGCATTCATTCCTCTGGCAAATATTTTTTTATACATACTGAGTGTTTAAAACTCCACTGGAGTTTTAATAGTATAAAAAGCATTGCAGTATGAATAACACTTAAATACAGTAGGAGCTAGTCAAGTATTTTAAGAGCTTAAACCTTGATTATTCCTGTATTTCAGAATGATTATAGATGAAGGCATGAAGTAATGAAGTTAAGAAAGGGAAAATTGTAGAGAACCATCAATCAGGAGTTTATTGCCATAGTGCAAAGAGGACAGGAGAGAAGTCTTGAGCTAAGGCAGTGAAAGTGATTCCAGTCAGTTGCATTTAAGATAATCAGCTAAAATATACAAAATTCCAGTCCAAATAGATTAAGGATCTAGAGGAAATGTAGCTCTATCATATAGTGTTAAAATGTGTGAGATTATATATCTCCATGTAATATAATTTTGTGTGAATATGTGGATGTATTTAGCAGTGTTTGGGACTGGTTGTATGTCCAATTGAAGCTTATGAAAAAATTTAAAGCTAATGAAATTTTTGTGGGACCAATTAATTACCTAAATTACTTTCAAGACTTACATAAATGGCACTCAAGATTAAGTATCGTGACAAGGATGAAAGTGGTATAAAACATAAAGGTTTGAATTTCAGATGGAGTATTTTTTGTGCTTTTATTTGCTCTGTATATTATCTTTAATCCAGCCATATTCATACATCAAGTAATAGCTTGTCCATTATATCTTTATGATTTTTTCTGATTTTCTTGAAGCCTGCAGTTGAGTAAACATTCCAGAATTTAAATCTAAATGGAAAATTGTGATGCAGTATGGTTTGTACAAAGTGGGTACCTGCATAAAATGGGAAAAAAATGTTTTTTTAATTCACACTGATAGTCCTAGCTTTAGTAGACATAACTATCTGCTGTTTAAAGTCTTGCAATGAAGAGCTATTTTAGTAAAATATGAACCATGTCAAGGATATCTGCAACCTGAATACATTACTATAATTCCATTAATTGTAATAAATTTACAACCTCTTTAAAGGCACCATATTTTATGCAGTTTTATAACAGTTGCATTCAGCATGCAGTAAGTCAACAAATGTTTGCTACTTTAATTATATAACATAACCATCACAATGAAAATAACTGAATAAAACAGGAGTTAAATATTTAATACAGATTTAAAACAATTGTCAAATGTTTTGCAAATCCAAATACTTTACAATATTGTTTTGTATTAGAATGTAGACATATCCTTTGACCTTACCCAGTAATTCCACTCCTATGTGTACATGCAAATTTGTACATAGGTGTCAAAAAGGACACATGCAAGAATGGTTTAGAGGCATAGTAGTAATAGCTCAAACTTTAAACAAGCCAAATGTTATAATACAAGGATTATAACATGTATTTATGGGCTTAATATGTTTTATAATAGATATGTTGAGACCTGTGAGTATAGAAATAGATATGTAATATATATATTTATTTTTATATTTATAAATAGAATACCTCATCAAGCCTTTATGGATAAACACAAAATTGAATATGCAGTAGTATGTTGGTACATGCATATTTAAGTTATAGTATGTTGATCCCAATTGCCCCACTTCTCCTAAAATTGTAGGTACTGTAATTACAATCTTGTGCATCTATCTAGGGCAAGGAAATGTTCATGCCTGAATATTTGTATTTACTCTTTCTTATTTTGTTAGTACTTGGTGTTCCAACTATATGGTATCATTTGACTTTTAGTATTATAGATAAGATAATTTGTGTAGTCACACTATTTCCCACCTTTGTTCTTCCTCAGTTTATTTGTTTTAATTTGATCTTATCTACATGGTTAAAAGATGTAACATTTATAATCTTTCTGTTGCTCTGATACTCATTTGTTTTGGTATTTATTTCTCACATAAGTATATTCAATTATCACCGACAGTCCTTTAGCAGTCATTTCCCAAGGTGTTTCTTGATTGCTTGATGCTCATCCTCTAGTAATTTCCCAAGACAGATTCATGGGCACAGAATGAGTTCTTCCATGTTCTAAACCATTTTCATGTTGGCTTTATACTCAAAGAAATGGGAACTGATTACTAAAATCAGTTCTATCTAGAAGGAGTGGCTCAATCGGACTGTGCTTTTGAATGTTGTGTGTGAAAAAATCGAGACCAGCTGATTTTTTTTCCCTTCAAAGAAATGCTATCAAACAAAACTAAACAAGCTGAAGCTTCCTATCTTTAGCATCCAATAGCCTTATCTGAATATGACAGTTAATTTTTCCCAGCATATTATGTAACATATCAATATCTAGGTTCCTATAACTATGTTCTGAAAAGTATCTGAGTTTTTTAATAGCTCATTAGACAAAGGGATAGGGGAGGCAACAGGAATTTTTTTATCTGTTGCTTTGTTGTTTTTCAGGATAGAGGATGTAATATGTGAAGAGAGTAAAAGTGGCAAAAATAAGGTGAATTGTAAAATGGAAAAGTTGAAAGTATATCCATACTTCACAGCAACAAAATGACTTTCAAATCAGTTACACATTTAAATTTAAAAAAACAAGGAAAAATGTAGTAGGAAGTATAGCTTACAAAGATGTAGAAGTATCCCTTTTAGAAATAATAAGATAGTTTTACAATTATTCTCCTCAAAACAAATATATGTAAATCAATAGTGTGTCACTTTATTCTCCCTATCCAGCTTGGAAGTATAATTTAAAATATAGTACTATAACAATCATGTAGCAGGTATATTTCAAGCTTAGATGAGATTCAAGTATGTATATTCATTTAAGGAAAATTCATTGGAAGCCTGGCAAAGACTGTTCTGGGGGTCAAATAAACTGTCATCTACTGCTTGGGGTCTGCACACATATTAGATGTTGATGGGTTATCCTAACAGTAGACTAGACATTCTCTGGTGAGATAAAGCAACTGAAAGCAGAAGCATCATACTTAACACACTTGGCTCTTCCAGAAATCCCTGGCAGTAGGGTTTGGGGTGGAGGGCAGGTAATGAGTGGAGGGGTCATTTCATAGATGATTGTGTCATTGCAATTACTTTTGAGTTATGCAAATCACTGTAATCCTATGTGCTTTGGAAAATTAATAGGATGACAAATGAAGAGGCAATTTGCCCATTTGGATTGAAAAAAAAGAAAGAGAAAGAGAAGAATGTGTCTATAAAACTCTCAGCAACATTCAGGCATAGACAGCACAGCTTCGGGACTGATGTATTGGAAAGACATGTGCTTCCATTCATGTTGCAGCTCTGGCAACCTCAAGATTCAGGCCCTCAGCTCAAGTGGGAAAGAGAATTTTCAGTATTTGTGTAGAGCTTGGCTGATCACGTAGTACCTGTGTGGATGCTTAGTTTGGAAGAACTTATTCACAGAAGACTTAGCCATGTCCAGCTTGACGATCTTTCTATTTTGTTTATTTATTTTCTTAATTAAAGTCTCTGTGTATTAAATTGTGGAATTACACTTTGTCTCACTTCAGAAAAACTAAAATTTACAAGGAGATTCTAGTCTATCTCACATATTTCATGATAGAGTAAAACATTTTTAGAAATCTGGGAGACTAAGGCTGCTCAAAGGAACTGAAAGGAATTCACTTTCACTGCTGTTAATATGATTCTGTGGGGTGCCTTCAATTTTTAAAAATGTTCTCAAATATTCAAACTTTAGGGAGAGTCATGACATGATTCCCACCACAAGCACTTATAAGATGGCCACCTGACTTTGCTCAGTCTAACTTTGGAGAAAAAGTAAAAGAATAGAAATTCATGTTGATCCATGTGCTGGTGAAGGAAGGAATGTATGAGGGAGCGTTGATACAGACATTTCTACAGAACTGGATTACATCTGACTTACTATTGTTATTCAGTTTTGCTCTTGTGAAATAAACAAATACAAACATATGGTCTATTTGTGGGTAATAAAAGAGAAATAATGGACTTTTCACTGAGCTAACACTTTGTTCAAATATTGAAGTTTCTATAGCTTGAAATTTAAAAAACGTTGGGAAATGTATTGAAAAAGAACAGTGATAAGATTATTCTTTGAGATGTAGCCATTAAGTTGTTCCTTAATCATAAAATACAATTAAAAAGTTTATTGCACACACATTAGGCATTGTGATTATGTGTGCATACGTGTGCATGTATGTATATATTGTAGTTATTACTTTTAATATTCAAATTATTTGCAAATTAATTTTTAACATTAGGGAAATCTAAAATAATTAACTTTTATTAAGTGAGAAGTGTATACTAATAGTATATTTACAACTTGAACAGTTATTTGCACAGGATTTTTGAAAGTGCATCTGTTGTGTAGCATTGTGCATTTGTATGCTATATGGATGTATTTGCATGCAATTATAAAACTGCATAGAAATTTATTTGCACACAGATATGTATATGCCTATATATGTATATATTCATTTATCTATTACTGTTGCGTTTTGAAATACTAAAAATCAAAGGTCAAATGCAAGCCCAGACTTGACCTGACATATGTCTGCAGTTAAAGGAAGTAGGAGGCAGATGCTTTTTTGATCCAATAGGTACTGGTTTGGGAAAATGTTATACACTACCTTCAGGCAATAAAAACTTTGATTTGAGGCAAAAGATCTTCACTGTTCTATCTCCAATCTGAATGAGACAGATTTACCCTGTGGTAAGAGATGCTGCTAATAGCAAACCACCTTGTTTTCTGATCCAGACTAGACCAAAACATTATTTGAGATCCATAAATTGGTACTATGAGAAACTGAATTTAATTAAAAAATCATAATGCTAGAGATCCTGAAAATGACTAAGTGAAGCACCCAATAATTTTCAAAAATCTAATTGTCATGAAGAAAGCAAATAAGCAAGAAAATTAATTTTCACAGAAAAGAGTTTATCCCTATCTTTTATTCCTGCAAGGAGCAGTCATTATATACATATATAAAAATTGTATATATATAATTTATGTAAATTATATAGATGTATATTACATTATGTATGTGTATATATATATGCATATATATATAAATTTGTGAGAAGAGGCTTAACATCAACAATTAAGGAAATACAAAGTGAGAATGAGATACCACTACACCTATTAGAATGACTGAAATTTAAAAGATCGATCATGCCAAGTGATGGTGTGAATGCAGAGAAATTTGAACCTTCTTTCACTGCTTGTGGGAATATAAAATAATATACTCACTTTGGAAAACAGTTTGGTCATTTCTTAGAAAAATAATAAACACTCCCTTACCTTATGATCCAGCTACTTCAACAGAAATGAATGCCAACTCCAGATTCCATTTCTTTTAATTCCATTGGCTTGCTTTCCTCCTACCCTTGAGTATTTTTTTTTTCACATGCATGTACCGATCAATATTCTGTTGAATACTTGGGGGAGAACATCTGAAATCTCCCAGTTTACTCTTTGTGCTTCCATCTTCTTTCTGCTACTCTGTTCTATAATCTCTATCTCCCTAGACTCCTCCTCTAAGTCTCTCTAACTCAGGGATTTCAAAGGGTTATATCTCAGTGGGTTATACAGTCCTGTGCCTTGAATCTGGGACCTCTACCAAGGCAATAAGCTTACCAATCATAGGACTCATCTTGTTTCCTGTTTCTCCAGGTTCACTATCCTTCATTCTATGACTTCCATTTGAAAACTCTTTTATGTATTTTTACTGTTTTTCTTTTTTCTTTTTTTTTTAGTTGTTTCAAGTGATAGTGTAAATCTCTGCTGTTAATTCACACTAATTAGAAGTGTCTTGTTTTGGTTTTTAATTATCTGCTTCCCCTGTAGTCTTCCATGTACATAACGTTTTAACTCCATTTTTATGTGCTCACACCAAAGGATTTTCTGCTTCTTTCTTTTGCCTATGTCTAGGTAACCATATACAACCCATGAGCAAATACTGTGGACTCTATCAAAATACATTAAGATGTGACAGTTTTATATCAGATTCCCCTAAGACTTTGCTCTAAGTCAGCATTATTACTCAAACACGCTAAAAAAAAGAAAAATACTTATTGGTATTTCTATACCTATATTTTCTGCCTTTCATTCAGTTATCACAACAGGTAGAATAATACTCATAAAACACTGTTCATTACATATATTTTTGCTCAGACCCCTCATTTGCTTTCCATTCATGGTTGTGTCCCTTCTTAGATTGGCAGATCACTTACCCATGTTCATTTTCCTCCAGTTACAATGGAATGTTGTTTGTCATTCAGACATAAGAAACAGGCTGTCAACCTTCCCAAGATACATGTTCTCTCAGTTCCTTCTGGGCCATCTCATCATTGTCTTTCTATGACCACACTTTTATATGCATGTGCCCATCAACCTCTATCCCACCTTAGGGTACTTACACTTTTTATTATAGCTATTTTCACAACTTAACATATAAAAATACTTCTTCATGTTTGCTCCATTTGAATGTTGAACCAGGACGTTTTTGAATTTTGTTTCTGCTGTAAACTTCCTCCTCCCCAGGATCCTGAAAGTCTCTGACCCATTTTAGGGAATAAACAAATATCTGTTACCTGTGCTGAATTGATGAACACCATTGATGTTTATAACATCTGTCATCTAGGGTCTATTAATCTAATACAAGAAATAGTGAAACAAAGAGTGTTTGGGTCACCCAATCAATAAGTTAAAGAGCTAAGAAATTAATTATGGACAAAATAAATAACAAAAAAATTTTTTTAATGTATAGCAAATGAGATACATAAAGTTAAAAAAGTCACCAGATACATGGGCAATTGTAATTGATTGTACGGCTAAAGAGGTGAGCAAATATTGGTTGTTTTCATAAATAGCAAATGTATTTTGGTTATAAGGTTCTGTCATTATAAGATGTAGTTTTTACTGGTGTTCATGACATTTTACAAACATTATTTTGGTTTTTTTGGACTTGTATCAGTCATCAATCTCATCTACAAGAAAATAATGGATGCTTTCTATGTGGCGAATCTTATCTTGCAACTATAGAAGGAGATGAGCAAGAGTGAGTTAGTTGATGATATATATTTATTTTGTTCACAATATCCAATCAAATGTCTCTTTTTCTTTAGCTAGTGTCCAGAACAAAAGTGTCCCTAATTTTTGAATATGGTATTTAACTTTTCCATCAGCTCAATACTGCCAGTTGAGGTTCTCAAATCTTTTCTATCCTTACAGATTATTCTGTTACCTTGATATGTAAAGATGTTCTAAAATATAACTATGCAACCCATATGTGGTTAAAAAATGTTCCATTTAGTTTCATCACTTTTTCTTTATATATTTGAAGCTATATTTTTGAGACTATACCATTATATAATTGTTATTTCCTTGTGACAAAATATATATTCTCATTATGTAGCAACCCTATTTACATAATTATAACTATGAAATATATTATGTCTAATAGGTACATAGTCTTTACCTTTGGGTTACTATTTGCTTGGCATATATTTTTCATCATTTTACTTTTAATATTTTTGTGTCCATATTTTGAAACTATAGAGGTCATAGCTGAATCTTATTTACTAATCCAGCATGACAAAATTTGATTTTAATTTGTGAGTTAAAACTTTTGTGTGTACTAAGCATTGGTTTAAATGTAGGGTAAATATTTTGTTATTACTTGCAACTACATGAACAGTTGTTCTGTTACTTTTGTTTTAATAGCTATGCCTAGAGATTAATAATAAATATATGCTTAATGAGTATGAAAATAAATAAATAAGTGGATTGCCATCCACTTTAAACCATCACTGAATTTGAAAAATCAGATTTTTTCTCTATTTTTTTGCTCTCTTGATAAAAATAGTCAATACTGTAATACTATTTAGTTTTATGTAAAATACATATAATATGTTGTAAATAATAACTACACCAATTCCTTTATCCATTGTAAATGATCTTTCATTATTCATGGGGAAGAGCAGAAATTCCATCAATATATTTATTATCAAAATAATTTTCAAGGATCTTCTGCACAATCAAAATTTTAATTAAAAAAATTCTCACTGTAGAATAGTTATTTTGAGTGTAGGTATTAATTTAATGAAACTTAATTAACATTATCTTATTTACTCGATCCAATAAAGCCTGGATTTGTTTCTCAATTTGGTTAAAGTTATTCTACTGATTAGATAAATTTGTAGTAAAGTTTTCAGGAAAAAAACACTTAAATAGCATTTCCGACTATCTCTTGATGATTATAAAGATTTCATTGGACAAATTGAAAGCAACTACTGAGTAAAGAAGGACTGAAATATAAGCAATAATAACTATTATTTTTTTTACATAAGCATGTAACTTGTCTAGTTTAATAGAACTATTTGAATAATCCCAACTATGCCTTTAAGTTATCATCCGATTAGTATAAATGGGCTGATGTATTGCCCACTATTTTCATAGTGAAACGGGTTCCATTGCCCAATGTAAATGAAATTTATCTTTATGATGAAACTTACATTGGCCATGTGACTCAAAGTACTCTTGTCTATAGAAGATGACCAACTTACACATTTAATGAACTGTATAAAGTCCAAGTCATTAGTGCTAAAATAAAACTTCATCAGATCCTCACAGAAAAATTTTAACATGTTTCTATTTTTAAAAGTCTTGAAAATCTTCCTTCAAATTTGACCCATCATTCATTACAAAATATGTTTCGAATTATAGGAATTCAATTGCTCTAATGTTCAAAGCTAATAGAGTTAACAAAATAGAAAATGGAATGAAATATATTTGCAAACATAATACAAAAAACAAAAATTAAATATTATGGGTCAAATCCAAGTGGCTAGTTTGACTTACACGAGTATGAAGAAAATAAAGGAACATTATTTCAGTTCCTTTTTACAGTACTAAAAGGAAAATCAGTTATACAAATACAACATTTGGACTATTAGTTCAGATGTCAAATAATTATAGGAACTCGGTCATTTTATACCTTTTGATTCTCTAATTTTTTGTTTTAAGTGGAATGATCAGCTCTGATTATGATGCTCCCACATGCCCAACCATGACACACTTGCCTTTTGAAGCCTCCTAATACCTGTATCTCATCCCGATAGAATGCAGTCTCATTTAGCCCTTTCCCATTAAAATCTCAAAGTTGCTGACATTTTTTGAATAATGGAAGGTGAAATTCAGACTCCATTTTGGAGGAAAAAAAATCTATCAGTCACTCAGTTTTCCGTAATGATTCTTCACTCTTCTTGTTCCGTGCCATTTCCCTTTCTGCTTTTCACTATGTTTAATGTCTCTTCTCAAAATTTTTCCTCTAAGAGACTTTGTTATGAAATCTGACATGTAAAAGGAGTAAAAAAAAAAACGAAAACCAACAACCAAAGCTACTTACACTTTCAAAATGTTGCAATATGAGAACAACTACAAAATGAGTGTCATGGGGGACACAAGAAGATTTCAGATTTCATAGGAAAAATTGAGAAAGGTTAAGTACAGTTTATTCTGAGAAGTGTTCATCATACAAATTCTTGGAAGGTGTAAGGATACTCAGCATCAATCAAAGGACAAAGGTCATCAAAACTGGTGTGGCAGATTAGTGGTCATTGATTGGAGAGTCTGTGTTTAATAAGAGAGACAGTAAGAGTAATAATGAAAGAATACTTTGCAAGGGTTAAAGTGAAAATTGGTTAGTCTTCTGGAATCGAAGAACTGGAAATTTAATCTTGGATCTCCAGATGCACTGTCTGATATGTGACCACACCATTTATTCTCTTTTGAGTCTTTGTTTCCTCACTATAAAATATTAAAAATACTAATTTCATAAATATTTCAGAATACTAGGTAAGATAATGTATGTGCAGTATTTAACAAAGTTTCTGACCTATTAAAAGGTACTGAGTGGTAACCATTTTCTAAGAAAAATTAGTGGGCTTTTGTTTTCTGTTTTGTTTTGTTTTGTTTTCAAATTGTCTTATATTTAGTTCCACCAGATTTTTGATAAAGCAAATAAAAAGGTAATGATTTTTTGTGATTATTGTCTCTGTTGCCATGCCTTGTCAGAGTTTCTTCTAGAACATTCCAGAAACCAATCCTCTGCCTTTTTTCTTCTATACTTAACCTCTAATCTGTGTCAGTGAAGTTATAGTGGCTCAGAGCTCATTTCCTTACTTTCACTCTCTAAGTTATTTAAATAAATGTATATGTCAGTGCCAGACAAGATTTCTCTAAGATCAGTTTTGTTTCCTTTCAAAACAGGTATGCTCCTTATATTCTGTAGTGAGATCAAAGTCCTCAGTTTTGGTTTCATGATATTCTGTTTACTTTCTTGTCATAAATTATTGGCCCTACTTGAAGTCCAAGGTTCCTTTTACAACCTTTCAACCAGTCAAACTGACTTACATATTTGCCACCACATATGCCCCATAATTTTTTATATCTTTTACTCTGCTTACTCAGCTCTCTTTATTCAGAATTCCATTTTTTGTCTGCACAAGTAAAATCATAGACCCTCCTAATAACTATCTTGTTCAGAAAGATTTTCCACATGCCCTAATACTGAGTTACATCTCTCCATTACCTGAACTTCCATATACCTAATCTGTATCTTTCTAACAGGTAGATAATTATATATTTACATTTCTTATTAATACATCTATTAGGCCAAACTCTTTGAGAGAATGGGAGCTATCTTTAATTCTTTTCTAGGACACCCCAAGCTGACTTAGAACATTGTACATCTAAGGGACTGAGTGGTAGAACACTTCTCCTGCCTTTAAGTGCTGACATCTTTTTAATATATTACCATTAGCCTTAACAAAGCAAGAATGCACTATCCTAGAAGATAACTTAGTACTGTAAAAATTAAAGTTGCAGGTTCTTCCCAGAATTTTGACATTTCTTGTAAAAGTGGTACAGATAATCTTTCTTTAGAATATCATTTGTGAATATAGAATATCTCATATATTATGCCTATAAGTACAAATGAAAAAAGTGAAGGTAAGAATCTGTGACTGTACTTGTCAATGCAGCACAATTTGTTTTGTAAATGAGTTGTGTTGCTATAAGATCAAATGTCAATTCTTTTTGATCATATTTATCCAAGGGCTGTTTTGTGGGATAACAGTTTTCTCACATCTCACTCTCACCATTAGGAAAGCGCAGTGGCTTACTATAACCGCTGAGCTGCTGGGTTACATCTACTCTGAACAGTGCTAATTGGGTGATGAAAAGACTGACAGAAGGTTTGACATTTTAATGGAATTAGATTGCAGGTTTGGGGAGTGGTTGACCTGTGAAGAAATAGTCTACAATCCATAACTAAAGAAATAGTCTACAAAGCATCCAATGGTTTGTTTTTTGTTTTTTGATTTTGTGCCTTTATCCTCTTCACCTATTTCACCTCCCACCCCCTCAATCCCTCCCCCATGGTAACCAGCAGCCACTTCTCAGTGTCTGAATCTAATGCTGTTTTGTTCATTTTGTTCTGTTTTTATATTCCACATGAAAATGAAATCATAGCGTATTTTTCTTTCTCTGCCTGGCTTATTTATCTTAACATAATAGCCTCTATCCATGTTGTCCCAAATGACAGGATTTCTTTCTTTTCTATTGTTGAATAATATTCTGTTGTGTATATGTACCACTTCTTTATCCATTCATCTCTCGATGGATACTTTGGTTGCTTCCATATCTTGACTGTTGTAAATAACGCAGCGATAAACATAGGAGTGCATATATCTCTTCACATCATGGATTTTGTTCCCTTCGGGTAAATACCTAGAAGTGGAATTACTGTGTTATATGGTATTTCTATTTTTAGTTTTTGAGAAACCTCCATACTGTTTTCCATAGTGGCTGCAGAAATTTACATTCCCATCAACAGCATATGAGGATTTCCTTTTCTCAACATCCTCTCCTACACATGTTCTTATCTTTTGGATAGTGGCCATTCTAATTGTTGTGAGGTGATATCTAATTGTGATTTTGATTTGCATTTCACTGATGATTGGCAATATGGGACATCTTTTGATGTGCCTGTCGGACATCTATATGTCTTCTTTGGAAAAGTGTCTATTCAGGTCCTCTGCCCATGTTTAAGTGGATTATTTGTTTTTTCGGGGGTGGGTCATATGGGTTCTTTATGTATTATGTATGTTAGCCCCTTTTGGATATGTCATTTGGTGATATATTCTCCCATACCATAGATTGCCTTTTTATTTTGTTAATTGTTTCCTTTAATGTAGAGAAGTTTTTAGTTTCATACAGTCCCACTTGTTCACATTTGATTTTGTTTTCCTTACCCAGGGAGATGTGTCCAGAAAAAAAAATATCCACGTTTATGTTCATAAGACATTTTTGCCTGTTTTCTTTAAAGAATTTTATGAGTTCATGTCTTACATTTGTACCTTTAATCCAACTTAAAGATACTTTTGTGTAGGTGTTAGACAGTTATCCAGTTTCATTCTCTAGCATGTAGCTATCAGTTTTCCCAACACCAGTTATTGAAGAGACTGTGTTATCCCCATATATTCATGCCTCTTTTATCATGTGTTAATTGACCATATATGAGTGGGTTTATATCTGAGCTTTCTATTCTGTTCCACTGATCTACGGGTCTGTTCTTGTGCCATTACCATACTGTTTCAATTACTCTAGCTTTGTACTATAGCTTGAAGTCAAGGAGCATAATACCCCTAGCATTTTTCTTCTTTCTCAGGATTGTTTTGGCTGTTTGGGGTCTTTTGTGGTCATATAAATTTTAGGACTGTTTTCTCTAGTTCTTAAAAAATGCCATTAGTATTTTGATAGGGATTACATTGAATTGGTAAATTGCTTTAGGTTGGATGGCCATTCTGACAATATCAATTCTTCATATCCATGAACATGGGATAGGTTTCCATTTATTTGTATCTTCTTTAATTTCTCTCTTGAGTGTCTTACAGTTTTTGGAATACAGGGGTTTCACCTCCTAGGTTTATTCCTAGGTATTTTATTCTTTTTGATGCATGTAAATGGAATAGTTTTCCTTATTTCTCTTTTTGCTAGTTAATCGTTAGAATATAGGAATACAACTGATATCTGTGTGTTAATTTTGTATCCTGAAACATTTCTGAATCTAGTTACTAATTCTAATTCTAATAGTTTTTTGGTAGAGCCTTTAGGGGTTTCTATTTATAGTATGATGTTACTTGACAATAGTGACAGTTTTACTTCTTTCTTACCAACCTGGATGCCTTTATCTCTTTATCTTTTGTGATTGTCATGACAAGGACTTCGAGTACTATGTTGAATAAAAATGATAAGAGTGGACATCCTTGTATTTTTCCTTGTCTTAGAGAAATGCTCACTCTATTCCCATTTTGTTGCAAGTTTTTATCATGAATGGATTTTGAAATTTGTCCAATTCTTTTTTAGCATCTATTGAGATGATAATATGGTTTTTATCCTTTTTTTGTTAATGTGATATATTTCATTGATGGATTTATGAATGTTGTGCCATTCTTGCATCCCTGAAATAAATCCTACTTTGTTGTGATGGGGGATCTTTTTGTTGTATTTTTAAATTTGGTTTGCTAATATTGTGTTGAGGATTTTTGCATCTATGTTCATCAGGGATATTGCTCTGTAATTTTCTTTTTTGTATTGTGTTTATCTGGTTTTGATATTTAGATGATGCTGGCCTCTTAGAATGAGTTTAGAAGTATTCCCTCCTCTCTTACTTTTGGAATGCTTTAAGAAGGATAAGGGTTAGCTCTTCTTTAGATGTTTGATAAAATTCACCTCTTAAACTATGTGGCTATAGACTTTTGTTTGTTGGGAGTTTTTTGATTACCAATTCTATTTCATTACTGGTAATTGGTCTGTTCAGATTTTCTATTTCTTCCTTGATCAGTCTTCAAATTTTGAGGAATTTGTCCATTTTTTGTAGGTTGTCCAATTTTGTGGCATGTAATTTTTCATAGACTTTCTTGCAATTCTTTGAATTTCTGGTTTCAGTTGTAATTTCTCTTATTTCATACCTTATTTTATTTGTGTCCTCTTTTTTTTCTTGATAAGTCTGACTAGGGCATTATCCATTTTGTTTATCTTCTCAGAAACTACCTCTTGGTCTCATTAATTTTTCCTGTTCTTTTCCTATTTTATTTCTTTTCTGATATTAATATTATTTCTCTCCTCTGGTAACTTTGTGCTTTGTTCTTTTTCTAAGCATAATGAAAGTTTAAATATTTTAATTTATTGACATAATTCTTACTGATTCAAATGCACAATATCTATAAAATATAGTTTTTTAGTATTGGTTTACAGAATTTTGTAAAGACAAGAACATGTTTAAATGTATTTCATTATTTTTGTAAATTATAAAGTGAGGTAAATTAACTAATTTTTACTAAATAGAATTGGATTATAATAACAAATAGAATATTTGGGAGCAATCTTGGAAAGTTATGAAAGTGGGTAATTTGGTTTTGTTTTTAAATCATTCTCACAAGTAATACTAAGAATCTATTGAATTTTCATTGATTGAAGGTAGAAAATGTAAAAAATAATTCATGTAATGTTCCTACAGAACACCATTTGCCAGATTTTGAAATGAATTTCATTCCTGCAAAGCATAGTTTTTACAGTGGCCCCTGATCAAAAAACAATAACATATATGTGTATATATATATATAAAGATATCCCCAAATGAAATATATATATATATATATACACCAAAATGAAAAAATAAAAACTCCGTGTTAATTGTGTATTTCCTGTTCCAATTGAAGAACAGTTATAATTCAGAACCAAATTGTAATTTTCCAAGTTTCAGTGTTATGCTTAGTTTCAGATTATTTTATATGTGTATGTGTGTGTGTATATGTGTATTTTTTGAGATTATGTGAAAGCTGGTGATAAAGGATGATTGTAAAACAACATGCATTTTAATATCAGCTATACTCCATACAGTTCTGATAAGGCTTTCAGCAGCCCTGCTACTAACCTGGAATCAATCACAATAATAAACTTGCTTCTGGTAACTATTCCTCATCCCTTTTCCTGCTATATATTGAGTTAAAGATTAAAACTATTTCTGGGAATATTTTAGAGACAGTTGAACTCTTACCAGTATAGTGGCTTTGTCCTTGAGTAGTTATGCAGCAAAGCAGGATGAACTATGCAGAATGTGGACTGTGTAAAAAGTGACCTAGGCTGAATCTGCTGTGCATGTGTTGGGTACTTTGGGAAAATGTGTTCTCTAAGCTTCCGTTTTCACCAATGCAATTCCAACAGTTTCATATGTCTCTCAGAAGTTATTTATGAATATAAAATATTTTAACAGTTTTTTAAAGTGCTTAGCATAACACCTGGTACATAGAAAGTGTGCAATACAAAAAGCCTAATTATTCGTCACTAGGCTGAAAGATGAACTCCATGCTTCCCAAAGGCAGCCTTACTGTGAATTAGGTAATGGAAAGTTGTTAATCCCTTTTTATATTGCAAAGAACAGTAGGGTGACAGGGCTTAGAAGTCATATTTAGACTTGTAAATTAGGTTACAAGCTCTTTGCAGTCAGGGAAAAAGTCTTATTTGATTTCTTCTTCCCTAGTGCCTAGCAAAGTGTCCAGTAAATAGTAGATGCAATAAATGTTTGATGAATGCAGCTATTAAAAGGGAAAAAGAAGAGCCAAAACATGCTTTCTGGCCATCAGTTGTGGCAAGAGGGAATTGACCAATTTAGATAACTTCAGTTGTTAGATGAGAAGCAAGTCTGAAGAGCTTACACCGCTGACTTTGAATGGTGCACTGATACTCTTTACTACATCAGGGAACTGGAACAGTCATGCTGGACTGGCAGGTTCTCAGAACACTTCTACCAAAAGGAGCTGCTACATATTATGACCTAATTGCTATTGTTTTCTGCAAGGTTCTTTTCCATTATATTGCACAATGATTTTCTTTAAAAAAGTATAAGTGTGGTGGGAAAATATTCAATTTAACTATTAGCAATAAAAATGTACATTTTCATCATTCATATATGAAGCAATCACATCTTAGAATCATTCATACGTAAAGTTGCCTAGACTGTTAAGTATATTAAATGTTAAAAAAGGAAAACAGAATTAATTGTTTAAAATGAAGAACATTACAACTACTAGACTCCAAATATTTTCATTAGAAGGGAGAGGGATTAAACCTAAAGTAAATTTGGTAAATTAACTGTGCTTTAGATAAATGTTTTTGCTAAAGGCAGCTGTCTGCACACCAAGGAGAGAGGTCTAGGAGAGAGCAAACCAGAGGCCTTTTATCCTCCAGAATTGTTAGAAAATAAATTCCTGTTCTCCAGTCTGCCCATTTTGTGATATTTTGTTATGGCAGCCATAGAAGACTAATTCATTGGCCACAGAGACTTTCCGCTAAAGGGAAACCTCTGCGTATCTCTTGAGGCTTTTCTGTGTTCAGTTCTCTCCTCTCTGAAGCTTTTCCCTGTGTATACTCACTGCCTCAAACACTCTGGACTTCTAGCTTTGTGCTTTAAGAGGAAGATTCAGTAGTGTACACGTATCAAATGGTCTTAATTTAATCTAAATCCCTGTGCATTCCCAAGCCAAATTCAAAGAGAATCATTCTCAGAAATAGACAGTTATTTTGAAGTACATCCTACAGAGTTGTCAATCATCTTAAAATATGTAGGAGGGTCAGAGAATGGTCCACCTGGACCTCAAGTTCTGTATGGTCCTCTCCTGATATTTGTCACCATGAAATTTCTCTTTTTAGGCTCAGTTTTGTATTTTCATTTTACAGTACTGTATATTTTTTAACCATAAATTTTATGCCACTTTCCCTGGAGAAAAATCTATGCCTTCCATATGAATAAGTATTAGTGCCACAGTTTTCTGATTTTATTTGTTTATTTCCTCTATTTGTCATTGATTTGACGAATTCATATGTTATTTGACAATGCTCTGTAATGATGTGAAGATTTATCACAGATTTCCTATCTTCTCCCAATACTTCATACCTTTATTGAGCATTTCTATTAGTTTACTCTGGAGGCATAAATAATATTACAGCAAACTGCTTAATATAAAAATAAGAGGGATGTACTTTTTAAAATCCTGTATTTAGTCCTGGTGTTATCAACTATGTTCTTAATGAAATAATTTTTGCAATCAATATTACTCACTAATGTTTATGGCAGTGTGGCGGTATGCTTCCTCCCTGTCACAGGTGTGAACATTTTGCCCTCAGACATTTTTCTATGCTCTGTTACCTGTTCTACTTAACATCACAGGGAAAATGATCCTCACAAGTTAGGTTTCCCAGTAGCCATGCCAACTCATTTCTGCCTGCGTTTGTCCAATACACAGTGCTGAGAGGATATTAGGGGATAAAAGGATCAGAGAAGCTGGTTACTCCTCTCTTCTTTGCATATAGCCGATTCTGGTCATTGCTGCATCTTTTCTGGGTTAGTTAACAGGTCTCCAAGCAGATCTCTATGACTGTAACTTTTACCTATTGGGTCTGTCCTCTGGGCTCCAGCAATATCACTGTTTCCATTGTCTCAAGTGAAACTTCATTATCTATGAAACCAATTTTCTACATCAAGTCCCTACTGTTTGAAATGCCTGGAGTAGTTTACTTCATCCTGGATGTACTGTCACCAAAATAATTTATACTGAAGACTCCTCCTTTGAATATTAATTTACCACATTTTTTCCCTAAGGAAATGGGTAAGTTTAAATTGATAAATTAGTAAAATAAAATGGTCCACAACATCTCAGTAAGTTGAAATTGTTTAGCCTCAAGAAGAAAAGGAAAATGGGTGATAATAACTGGCTCAATCATGTGAAATTTTAAGGAAGAGGAAAACAGTCAGCTATTATTAATCTCAATACAGAGATAGGATAAGAAAATGACACTCAGAATATTTCAGAATGAACAAACAGCTGCTAGCAAGATAAACTAATTTAGGAGAAACTGTAAGTGAAAACCAGAATGCCAATATGGTAGAGCTTACATTGTGTACAGTCACATTCCAGAAACAGCCCCATGTTATGGAAATTAGAGAAATTTCTTTTATGAAGGCATGTCAAAGCACCTATAAATACGATGAAAAATACTAGTTAGTAACTGACTCATAACTAATTTAGAGGGTTTACATTAACAAATAAATGCAGAGGCATACAACTTCAATACTTTAAGTAATCCTCAGAGTATATAATTCAACTGATCACTTTATTAGCAAGTAAATTACATTTTTAAAAATTCAAGTAATTAGAAACTTATGTATAATGTGTGAACTCAACCTACAGGTAAGATACTCGTCTCTTAATCCTTTGTTTATTCCACTATTTGTCTGTTTCCAAAAGGTTTATGAACAAAGTGATTTGAAATGGCATGTTGTAAAGGTTTTGTGTTTGCTGAATATATACTTGAAAAAAATAGTGGCTATATATTTAATTTGCATTTATATGAAAAGCCATTATATCACACATACTATAACTTAGTAAATTTTTTTGTCCCAGTTCTTCATGTATTTAAAGTAGGAGTTGTGGTCAAAACCATAGCTGCTATAAGACAGTCTGTATAAGTATGTGTATGTATATGTATAATGCTACGCTTACTGAATTGTGTTAAATGGCCATAGTAGATCCTTTCTCAGTAGGTCAGGCAGCATTCTTTCTATTGCTGTTGATGGCGTTCTCCTCTTTGGCAGGAAGAGTTGCTACTTCGTGTGGACCTCAAATTCTCCAAGTTCTGGGCAGCTGGAATTTTCCTGAAAGACCCTAGAAATAACTAAATGCTTAGTGCCCAAGAACTCTGTTTTTCTCTTCTGACAGACAGGTTGCTTTCCTGTCTGTCCTATAAGATGGTAGTAGAACAATGGTGTGGAGAGAGATTCCCTTCCATTGAGTGCTCTCCTCCTTGTGATGAAGGGTGGATTGGAGTACCCTTGTCCTTTGTAACCCGTGACCTAAAAGTGTTACCAATAAAGCCTATTTTTTACATCAGAATGTATGAAATTGAGGAAGTCATCTGATGTTACTTCCCTGACAGTGATTTGAAGAATAATATAAAATAAATTATAGTAGAGGTGCTATGCAAATAAAGTACTACATAAATAGAAAGTAGGGTCTTTGTAATGCTAACAGTTGTATGAAGGATGCTAAAGAATACTGATAATGTGCTAATTTGTTAGGCTCAAAGGTGATCAATATTGAGGTGATCAATCAATACCAATCTCAGCAAGTGAGAACTGATTGAAAAGGGCCTGTCAATAATTGAGTACCAAGTATAGACTCAGCCTTGCAGGAGAGTCAAAAGGCATTATGAAAAGAGAGAAAGGCCTAAAGCTCAAGAAAGACTAGATACACTTGGAAAATTGGTATGGAGCTTAACATTTACATTGAAAGTAGAATGTAGAAATGGAGTTGGTCATAGAAATGAAGCAAAAAGAAAATTCCAATAACAAGGTAAAGATAAAGAGCATGTCTGTCTTGAAGGTGAATCACTAACTCTGTTAATCTGAGTTTTTTAATATGGCAACCTCCCCACTATCACAGTTTCCCCTGTCTTTGTCATGTGCCAGTACTTCTGCAGGTAGTAAAGCATATTATTTGACTGTTTAGTATGGCTAGATACCAGCATGAGGAATTTTGAAGGTCATTGCAAAGAGTTTTAAAGGGGTTTGAATATACTTGATGCATTTTTTTCCCAAAGCTTGGTCCACAAAGCACCTGAGCCAGAATCACCTGGAAAGTGGTTATAATATCTACACAGTATCCTCCAACTCCATTAAATGGAACAGAATTCTGGGAATGGGTCTTGGCAATCTGTGTTACTAAGAGGCTTCTTAGATGACGCTTATGTATATGAAACTGGAGAACCTTAGACCTAAAAAGATATTATTGACTAGAGAGTTGACTAAATTAGAGTTAATGTTTCTAAAGAAAGGTATGAGATATCAATCAGAGATATCTTCAAATATGGGATTTAAAAAATCTGCTCCAAGTAGATAAGGTGTTGGAGGTGACCTTGAGTTCTGAGATTCTATATTTTTTCTTCTAAAACAGGATCAATCACCTCGCACTGAGTGGGTGTTAGTTCTAAGTATTTCAATTATTTTCCCCTTCCACATAATTTTATTTGTAAGTCATCAAGGCTAAGCAGCTTTAAAAACAAATTTCACTCATTCTAATAAATAATGGTCATGTATCCTTGTATATTGTTCAAAACAATATCCTTATTTTGAACCCAAGTTGCATTAATTTTTAAAACCATCATCAATACATGCCAGGTGTCTAATTATTTAATAAAAGCATAAGTAGATACCAGTACAGCCACAAGACTGTCTCCCTGTTGTTAGATTTCATCTTCTGAACATATTACTCAAAATAGTATTTCTTGTTAATTCCATGTATTTCAAAAGGATTATGTATTCAGAATTCGAGAACCATGGGCACCTGACTGGCTTGTCTATAAAAAAACAACTTTAAAATGAACTCTGAGGGAAATACTGCAGAAAAAGAGAAGCTAAGAATGTGTAAAAACAGGAGAAATGTGTATTAGCTATGGAAGAAAACTTATTGACTAATACAATGCTTATTTTTTTAAAATTTCTTTGTTTCCAAAACTAAATATCTTTCACATCTACTGACAAGAATAACTAAATCAACTGCCCATCTTCCAGGGGAAGAATTGTATAATCATTACCCAGTTTACTTTGGTGAAAAGATGTAACTACGGCTGTTTCCTATTTCAATGATGGTCTAATCCAATCTGTTTTCAGACAAGATTAAATCAATTCATGATCTTGGTTCATGAATCAAAAGCTGTTGAGCAGTAAAAATTCTTGTAATGTTAAATCTTTCAAAACAAATTTGGTTTGTGACTGAAAACACGGATACTGCACGAAGATTGTAAGCTCTTAAAGTTTTGCATTAAGAATTATGAAGCCATATTCACATTTCAGATTGATTCTTTGAAAGGAAACAAGTTATAATTTTAAGTGACAGGCTTTGCAAAAATATTTTCATTGATATTCTCTAATGACTCTGATCTTTAGATGATGACAAAAGAATTGGACATCATCAGAAGTGAGACAGATTGGCAAGGAGAACAGTCTCATATCAAAACATCTCCTATTTTGGCTGAAATGAGACATTTTTATTCGACAGTTGAGAGATCCCTTCTTTGAAGTGTACAATGTATTGTTTGCTGATTTGGATTTGACAGTACCTTCCTCAGTTACTTGAAGAAATTCAATTTCATTCCACATCAGTGCAACATAAAATTCTAAGCATTTCCTTTTCTGTCTGTAGGTTTTAAGAATGTAATCTCTTCGGCTGGATGCATTCAGATATTTTATGAATTCTGGAAGAAGCTTCATTTTTGATATATGTGATAGATTGAATTTCTGGCCATCCATGTCCCTGCTACATAAATTGATATATATTAACTTCATGTTCACTTTGGGTTTACATTTTATGTTTTCTTAATTGATTTGGGGACTTTTCTTCACTTTTGAAGTCACACACACACACACACACACACACACACACACACACACACACACACACACACATATATATACAAACAACTGTATTTATATTTGCTTTGCTCCTAGATTTAAAATGTTTAACATATTTCCTTACAGTTTTAAGTTGTCGACAGAAAAATTAATTTTCTCTGAGGTTCTTGTCATGTAGTTGACATAGAAAATATGATCTAATATTAGAATTGATCTCACCAAAGTAATGATATTTAGGGGGAATAATAACAAATAATTACTCATATACAAATAAAATAAAATATCATATTAAATGTAACACAGTTGAATGTTTTAAGCTCAGAGAAAAATATTTAGCTATATTTTAGCATAAGCATTATGGTATGGTATATATAAATTTTGGGAAGTGTATGATGTAGATATTAAGGTCATAGCTGTTTGTATAACTATCAGTTCCGTGACTTTAGGCAATAAGCATTTTTATTTAGCATTTTTTCAACTATAACAAGGATTATCATAATGATATCTATTTTTCGGATTTGTTGTAAGGAATACTTTCAGTTTATACATCTATAAAGTGTTCAAAGTAAGTTTTGCTCTCTAATAAATGCCCATGTGTTAGATTTTATTTTTTATTAGTTGATTAGAACATAGTGTTTTGGGTTGAATTGTATACACTAAAATCATATGTTGATGTCCTAATCCCCAGTACTTTTAAATGTGACCTTATTTGCAAATAGGGTCTTTGCAGATGTAATCAGGTTAAGATGAGGTTATACTTTAGAGTTGGCTCAAATCCAGTATGACTATTGTCCTTATAAAAGAAAAGAAGACACACAGAGACAGAGGGAGAGAATGTCATGTGATGAAAGAAGCAGAGATTGGAATATTGCATAAACAAATCAATGGACACCGAGTTTTGCTGGTAACTTCCAGAAGCTAGGAGAGAGGCATAGAACTGATTGTTCCTTCAGTTTTTCCATAAGAAGCCAACCCTCCTGACACCTTGATTTCAGACTTCTAGACTACAAAACTATGAGACAATGAATCTTTTTCAAGCCATCTGGCTTGTCATATTTTGTTATGGCAGCCCTAGGAGGTAACAAACAAACCTAGGAAAGTTATTTGTGAACTTAAATTCAGTGGTAACATTAGTAAAGCTCAACAAGGAGAATTTAAGGGCATCACATGTTGAAAGTGCCAATAGCATATCCATCTACCACAACGACTGGGGACCAGAACAGACAGCGGTGGACAGATGACAAGAAAATGAATCAAGTACTTGGGTTTCAAGGTAGGACTGCCATGAAATGAGCCACTAAGACAGATGGGAAGCAAAAGGAAATGGAATAGATGCACACTAATTGGAAAAGTATAATGCAGGATGTAGTAACTAAGTTGGATCCAATAATAAGATTAGCCTATATCAGATCTAGTTACTCTAGCTTGTAAAATACTGGCGAAAGGTTAACTTGAGATTGCATTGCCATTTACTGATCTTGAGCTCTCAAATCATTCTCTGTAATCATTATTTCTCTAGTATTGTTATGAACTTAGAACTTGGAAAGGACAGGCAAGCTTAAGGATAGGAATACAGACTTTTATCTAGGATACAAATGATGCATGACAAGTAATTTTGTGGCAATTTAGGTAACTGTGATCTCTTTTAGATTTTAGGTACCATTATCACAGTCCTTTTTAAATAGTATTAAAATTCTTAATTTTGCATTATTATATATCCCTTAGCTCTTCTTATCTGTCTAAAGTTGTGCCTTTAGTGTTTTGTGAATTCAAACCTATTCCACAGATTTGGGATTTTCATTCAGATAAACTGGAGACTCACATAAAGATTTGTCTAAATATATTTAGTAATTAAGAAGAAAAAGTGTTAGACAATGGAAATAAATGTGAGCTCTAATTAACCAATGAAGTGGATTGATTTGGGGTTTTGTTTAAAGTCAAATGTTCTCCATCACCGAGTTAGTACTGTCAGGTTACCTGAGTCACTCTATTTATCAGTTTCAGTGAGAAATCTTCTTTTGTCTCTTAGTTTTAGCTGAGAATATAGTAGGCATCACCACAGCAAAAGAATAAATGTGTTTAATTTTATGTTTATTTTTCTCCATATGAATACACCCTAACTCCATGTTCATTTCTGATGTTTGGAGAACTTAAGAAAATTTTGTGGAAAAATTCTATCCAAAATGCCTTATAAATGTCCTTCTATGTTACATAGATCTCACCAGTTTCACATAGATACATGCATACATACAGACACAAACACACACACACACACTCAAGAATCATAGAAATCCCTATTGAACAGGTAGTGTGATATGTGTTATGTGATAAAAATTTGATTCAATATTGGTTTCTGTATTTTTAATAAAATATTATCCATTATTTAAGGATGTTAATCGATTCACAATTTATTGTCAAATTGTTAACCATAGTAAATGTGTATATGGTAGAAAATATGCCTGATTAAAAAAGACAAGTAAAATTCATTCAAAATAAAGACAATTTTGGTTTATTAATGAATTTTACATTTAGGTCCATTTGAGTTTTCAGTATAGGTGGCAAAAATTCAAGCAGTAATATATTTAGTTTGTACAAATATGTACAAATGAGAAACAAGAAGTCATCCTTTATATTTTAAGCTCTTTTGTTTTATTTCAAAATGCCAGCAATTCTTTAGACATTAACTTCATGAATTTGTAGATTTTCATTGCACTTTTATGATTTCAAAATAATTTCTGAAATACTACTTTTGAAAAGAAGCAAGACTTGTTATAGTCAGCTCCAATTATTATCTGGAACTTATTATGAAAGAAATATTCATAGTTTCTCACTGCACTTTTCACATTTTAGCAACCTTTCACAAAAATAAATCTATCAATCAAATAAATTTAGATATGTTTTCTCCACTTGTTCTTGTAAACCTGAGTTTGTTATTCAGGATATAGTCTTCTTTAATCATCAGCGACTAGTTAGAGGACTCCCACAGCTTTCTCATGGTCATTAGAATCATCCCCCCAAGAAGAGAAAGCATGCATGGTTTTCATGAGCAAGTTGCTGCAGATAGGGGTGAAGAGTAATTAACAAATAGGCAGAAAATGGAACCTATTTTCTCCTAACTCTAGACACCCTCCCCATGCCACATAGATTCCAGTAAATATGAAAAGATTAGGAACTTGACAGAGCACTTCTGAGGAGGACCAATTGCATTATTTGTAGGGCCAGGGGTGAAATAAAAATGCAGGACTTCTTGTTCAAAATTTATTTAGAATTTGAAGATGCCAACAGTAGAAGATTAAACCAAATATGGGGTCTGACAGTATGTCATAGGTTTCATGCTTATGAAGCCAGTAGGCCTGTTTTGAGAAGTTGTTGAGGACTTTGTTTGATTGGATGAGTTAAAAGCCCACCAGAGTGGTTCCAATCTTTTGTTTGTTTATCTCATTTTCACCCTCCTTACTGTCCATAAGAGCAGGAAAAGCATTCTACTGTCCCCTCTTTTCTAATACTACTAATGCCATGAGTGATACCCCTCCCTACAGACATTTTCTAAAGGACACATTTGGAAAAGAAATGTCAACCAACCAGTTTCCTTACAAAGACCAGCCTAATTATTCCATTACTAAAGTTAAATCTTAGTAAGGAGAAATAGTCAACATTTAATTACAGCTTTACATGTACTGGGCAATGTTCAGTGGCTTTACATGTACTAGCTCACTCAGTCTTCAAAACAAATAGGAGTTACACTGCCCTCAATTTATAGATGGTGAAACAGATGAAGTGGGGGGAGATAAACTCTTCTTGATTATCCATATAGCAAGTGGCAGTAATTGTTCTTATTATCTGTATAGTAAGTGGCAGAGCCTGGCTGCAAATCATGGCATTGGGCATCTATTGTTTATTTGCATAACTAGAGATTATTTTATACTGACACACAGTAGCTTTTCTTCTTGTTTTATTAACTGTTTTACTGATATGGGGCAATATGTAGAAAATCAGTAAAAACAGTACACATATCCTACGTGTGCAGTTTGATCAATTAGCAAAAAACCTCATGGGTCCAGCAGCCCAATAGCCCTTTCAAGAGCTCTCCTAATTGCAAATCACCTCTGTTCTTCAGAGGTAACTGCTACCTCCAGTTCAACACCATAAACACATTTTCCTGTTATTTGTATTAGATAAATGGAATCATTCAGTATGAACATATATTTGATCATCTTTCTCTTAATATTATGCCTGTGAGAGTAGTTCATGGGCTAGTCTAGCAGTAGTTAAAGAATGTTTATTGCTAAATATTCCACTGCTTAGTACTAAATTTATTTATTTAACTTACTAGTGGGAATCTAGGTTGTTTCCAGTTGTTTTTTCTTTTATGGGTGATTCTACTACGAACATTCTTCTACATGTGTTTTGTTGCACTGTAAATTGTTAAGTGACAGGTTATACACTTTTTCGATTTCTATATATACTGCCAAAATGATTCCCAAAGTTTTTAAAACAATTTACACTCCTACAGCAATCTTTAAATTTAACTATTTTTGTGGGCAAGTGGGGGTATTTCCAAGTTTTTACTTTTCATTCCCTTGATGAAAAATTGGTTTGAGCTCCTTTTCAAATGTTTATTTATTACTTGGATAGCATCATTTGTGATGTGCTAGTTCATATTTTTTGTACTTTTTAAGTTATGTATCTTATTATATTTATGTAGGAGCTTTTTATGCTTTATAAATATGACATCTATGTTATAAATTTTGTAACTGTTTTCCCTCATATTGTGGTGTACTGTTCATCTATTAAATACTTCCTATTGGTGAACAGAGGTTCCTAGTCTAGTGTATCCAAATGAATATTTTATGGTTAGAGGTTTGTGTAAACTCTTTAAAAATATTTTCCTACACCAAGTACATGAAAGAAGTCTCGCAGGTATTCTTTGAAAATATTTTTTTTCCTTTAACTTTTTACTTATCTTATTTCCAACTTAATTTAACATTTATGGTATAAGTAGGGGTGAATGTTCATTTTTCCATATAGAGACATCCAATTGAGTCAGATTTAATTGAAAAGATTAATCTTTCATCACTGTTTTGTAATACCACCTTTGTTACACTTTACATGTCCATTCGCGTATGATTATGTATGTGGCTTCTCTCTCCAGTTTCAATGATCTACATTTCTAACCTTGCCCTAACACCAACCCAGTCTTAATTAGGTTATTTCATGATAAATAGGGATATATACCAGTCAGACATTTGCCCATCTACTTTTACTTCTAGAATGTCTTGGCTCTTCTTGGGGCTTTGCTCTTTATGCATATTTTAGAATCGACTTCAAATTTTATGAAAAATCCACAAAGAGTACAATAGACATGCTTATGATCTGGAGTCTTACTATGCTAAGAATATTTAAATTTTCTAATTAATTTAGGCCTTCTTTAATGTCTTTCAATAAAGTTGAACAATGAAATGCTTTTCCTACTCTTCTGGGCAGAAGGGTAAAAATGGATGCCCATGCATGAGATTGTAGCCACTCTGGTGGCTGTCTGAATCATCAAATCAAATAGAACCCTTAGTAACTCCCCAGAAGAGTTTTCTTCATAAAATTATTGCACATATGAAGTTAAATGTATAATGATTATGGTAGTATGAGTGTTCCACCTCTTTATTTTTTCAAGGTTGTCTTCACCATCCATGTTTCTTGTCTTTCATGGTACATTTTACAGTCAGTTTGTCAATCTTACCAGCCAGTAATAGTTAAGCTCACATCGACATTGAAATGTCCTCATCTTCTTTCCATATTTTTCACTTTAATCAACTAACTGGATTTATTCTGCTAATTCTCATTTCACTTATGCAGTCTATCCCGCTTTGTGTGAACTTAAGACAAACATAGGACTATTATGCTAAAACTGATCTCTTTTAATGTGCAATGAAAAAAATACTCTCAACTCACAAGTGATTTATTTTTATAATTTTTTTATCCTTATCAGACATACCCAATTTGAGGCAGAAGAAAGAAAGCCCAAGCTAGGCAGTCCAGAGAGGGCATCTTCTCAGGGCACCCAGCAAGGCAGAGAAAGTATAAAATATTTGATATGAGGATTTGTCTGAGAGAAAAAATGTTTCTTCCCAATATAAGTTTCCACATTACAATTTGGAAAGACAGCTACTCAGAAGCTAAATATCTATTGCCTTTTGGAGATTAAATTATATTTTGCAGATAAATAGTATTTAAAGTACTGTAGGCTTTAATTTTCTCTTTTGATTTCATACAGAATTTGATTTTTGCATTTTATTAATATAATCACTCGTTTTACTTCATAAGGAAAGATAGGTATCTTTATAAGTCATATTTATATAACCCAAAGTTCAATAGACAATAGGCAGTGATGATACCAATTTTTAATTATTTTTTTCTATAGGAATTCCTCCCAATCACTTTCATCCCAGTTAATTAATAATATCCAGAATTAAATATGCTCATTATTTTTGAATATTTATTTACTTGCTTTGTAATCAGCAAATGATTAATAATCAAGAGCTTACCAAAATTTTCATCTTTGTGCTAATGTGGAGGAGATAATACAGAAAACAAAATCCATTGCTTGTCTCCTTAAACTTATATTCCATATAAAAGAACCATAAATCAAAAGAGGTGAACAAACAAGGGTGTTCATTATGTAAAAAATGGTACATTTTTTGCACGTATTAAAATTCAATTTGATTTATAAGCTGATGTGAACATCCACTCACACAAAACTATATGATAGATGTGTAAGTGCAATAAAAAAAAAAAGGCCTGTTTATGCTAAGCAAGGATCTATTTATCAAAAGCTGAGCTGAGGTAGGAAACAAGATTTGAAGTAATCAGAGATTTCACTGAGAAAGTTAATTTAGGGTTGGATTCAGGTAATGTGAAGAGCATGGTTTTCCACAAGCAGCACAGGGTGATTTCTGATTAACACGGATCCAGCAGACTTGAAATTTGAATAGGTAAGTGTTCATGCACCATTGAAAACTGAAGATACTAGAATTTTGTAAAGTCTCTCTTATGGTAGATTTGAACATGGCAATAAAGATTTTAAATCTATGGTAAGGTATTTTTGCCATTTCAACTAAGTTAGTTTCAGACTGAAACGATTGCTTTTATAGAATGTCTCAGGCACAGACTGACTCAGAATTGGAATTGTCATAGATATGCGTACTGTTAAATCCTGATGCATTCTGCAAGAATGCTATCCATACCTCCCTGTAAAGTGAAGTAAGCTGTATGTTCCTGATTGTGTATAGGCTATTTTTTCATTCTTCTAATTGGTGGTCATTTCTTAATGCACAAAGCTATGAATGAAATTGAACATCTATGCTTCTGTGAAAAAATATCTAAAATACTCTGTTGTCTTCCTCACATTAAAAAAGAATTTGTTTCAAGAAAGAATACTCTTGGAGTATTGTCTGAAGTCTATGTCATTCATTCATTCTCCTACATAACCTAAAATATACAATTTTATCAAATAAGATCATAAAAGAGTTCTGAAGAACTTTTTCCAATTTATAATATTTTAGAATTACACCCTCCACCTATATCATGAGGACACAGAATATTTATTTCAAAAACTCACACACACACACATACATACACACACATAATGTAAATATGCACATAACATGGTGTTTTCAATAACAAATATCTGTTCAAATCAGACCCATAGGAATAATTTCTCTCATATCTTAGTTTTATAAAAGTTGTCTCTTAGACAAGAAGCCTATTTTGCACTAGTCTAAAAGCTGTGTCAGTTAGCCAATTAAAAGCAAATCTCTCATTCTTACTAATTTATGCTCACTTAAAAATATTTAATTTGAATTTTTCTTTCATCTAACCATTATTTTTTTAAAAAGAGAAAATTTGGTGTTAGGCTCAAATCTGCATTTTCTGAATGTGTTCTTATTGCAAAAGAAGAATGAATGGTTCTATATGGTGAAGTACAATCAGCATATTATATTAATTTTCATGATAGTACTTAGGATTGAAGATTTTAAAAATAAAAATAATATCAAAAAGATAACTTTAGTGATTTTATTGAAAACCCTGTGGTGGCAAAAGCTTTTCTAAACAAAATACAAACTCAAAATACTCCAAGAAAAACTGACAATTTCTAATACATCAGAACTAAATCAGTTCTTGTAGAGAGATTAGCATTAACAAAATCAAAAGAAAAATAAAGTAACTACCTGGGTAGAAACTGTGATAAAACACTCATCAGTTTAAAATAAGCTAAAAAGAAAAAAGATGCACATAATATATTTTTAGGAAAATACATAAACCAGTAGCTAGAAAAATAATTACAGTTCTGCAACCTCACTAATAATAAATAAAATTCATTTTCTGTTTATTAGAGTGTTAACAATTCAAGTTTTACATCAATTAAAACTGGATGATTTTTCCTACACATGTATACCTTAAAATACAATGAACCATGATTTCTATAGCTTCATAACCATATTTAATCTTCCTATATAATAATGCAAATCATGGAATATGTTCTATTATGTTTATTGTCTTTAAATTGAAGAACACTTGGGGACAGTCATACTGGGAAACCCATAAAAAGGGTCTCTAATATTTTATTTTTGTTAGGCTCCTTAAAATATTTTTTTCAAACTTTGTTTGGTAAGAATAAGGATGTTGAAAGATTTCTGTTTGGTCATTTCAGTAAGTACCATTACCATCTCCTGGTCTGATAGTATGAAGTGTCTGGAATTTGATAATCGTTTCTATTACACTACTCAGTCAGTTATAAGGAAATTAACCAAATAAACACTGAATCCATCAAGAGATGAGTTATGGCTAATATATTTTATCCCATGACCTTCAAAGCAGTATACTCACTGTATATAGTACTATTCTCGGTCTAGGTATTGATGTTAACCTAGGGTCAGTGTTCAATTATATCTGAATTTTCTGTGCATTTGCCTTTAACCAATGTGGAGTTAGATAGCTTGAAAAACTAGCCTATTTATCATTTATGCTTGTAAATTTATTTCAGAGTTCTTCTTTACTTGTACCTGGCCTTCATTTACTTTAAGTTTCTCTGTTACTGGTTCAGAACTAGAAATTGAATGAGACATCATGACTTTTATGTATCTCTTGGTTTAAACTTATTCTCTCTTTAACAGAATCAAATTAGTTTGTCCCACAGATCTTGTCAGACTTTAACTAGCTCCCCTTATATTTTAGTCATGGGATGCCACAGTGAGTTGCCACAGAAATTGCCACAGTTGGAACGATTCTCCTCAGTCGGACTGTCAGTTACAGCTAGGGTCCTACTTTACCTTTGCAGGTTAACGCCAGCTGCTTGGATTGGGCTGCCCAAGTGTGTCTCCTTCCCCACTGAAACTGGGGAATCCATACCCAAGCAGACCATCTCTGGCCTACAGAAAACAACCAATAGTTTGTTTTTTACAGAAACTGGCCTTTTCCTCACCAATGGCCTTTCTAGTGCTTTGGTGGAATAAGGATTTTGTGGTCACTGGCATAGGTGCTAGTTCGGGAGTGGGAGAGTAGATTTATCATTTTTAGTTTTCAAAGTATTTAGAATAACACTCTATGATCAAAAATATCTCTTCATTTACCATAGGCCACTACTGAGTATTTCAGAAGCCACTGAGGTTTCAGAAGCCAGAATCTCTGGGCCATGCCAGCATACCGATGCATTCACTGCCATCTAAATTTATGTGTAGTACCCTCATATAAACCCACGATGTAGTGCCCTAAAACACACTCCACAACATGTCCTGCTGGTTTTGGTGAAAACCAAAATTAACTATGTATTTTGATTTTTTTTGTTATATTTCTCATCCTGGGTTTGATATATTAGCTAGTTTTTTACTTAACTCCTCTTCACCAGAGGGATTCCTGCCCCAGGTTGTGGGGATGACTGAACAGGCAGCACCCGACACTGAACAGGTGGAATTGATAGCAGTTTGTTAGTCACATGTACCCCCAGTCTGGAGAAGGAGGACACAGCAGCATGCCATGAAAGGCCACATGGGGTTGCACTCAGGAACAGAGTGGACAGCCAGAAGCTATGGGAAGTAGGCTTTGTATTCAAGAGGGTGAGATGTACTCTGGTTCCCAGGGAAAAAAACTGACTGACTTGTTTAATCTATGGGGCGACAGGGGACTGAAACTCTCTACTCAGGGGTAAGCAGAACCTCACTGGTCCTTTCAAGAAGGAGAGCTGTTCGGGCAGGGGACCTTATTCATGGGAGCCCAGTAGTGGAGGGAAACTGTGGTTAGGACATTTGAGTCATTATCAATTTCATCAGACACCAATGCAGTATGGAATACTGGGACTTAAGTTTAGGTCTTACATCATAATTACACCTTCATGAATGTTAGATCTGAAAAAAGGTCAATAGAGATGAGAACTAAGGGCATTTACCTTCCATTTGAAAGGCAATTGTCTCAGGCACTATCATTACAAGTCCTCAAACAAGATAGAGTCATCTGGCTCTAACTGAAGTAGAGGGCTCTTTCTCCAGGCAAGGAATATTCAATGTGGTTTAGAGATTGCGGTGTTCTCCATATCCCAAATCCTCTCTAAAGTCTCTATTCTAATTCTCATGTTTCATTGTTTTCTGAGCAATTGTCTAATTTTTATATGAGGGAGCTGGTAAGGTGTTAAATTCCTATAATATATAATAATTTGATAACCAACAAGGTCTGATTATAAATTTTCTTTATTTTAGCTCCATGATAATGAAACAAAAGTGATTCATTTGAGACTTTTATTTAAATACTGATTTTCCTTGAGCTGAGAATTTAAAATTCCTGCCATATGATTTACTTATTTTAAGCTCTTCATTCAGTCAGAATAATTCAGCTCACCCCACATTCCTTCTATTTTTCATGTCTTTTATATCATTTCATTTCAGTAGCTGCTTGGATAACTAAGGTCTTAAGATTAAAAAATGGACTCTTGATAACTACAGGAAGTCATTTCAGTAGATGTTTTGCTGTTACATACCATGGATATCTATGTTCACAGGAACTATTTTGGAACTCAACTAGATAAGTTTTCCAATTCATATTACCATTTTTTTATGATGTTCCTTAAAATAATTTTGTTTACAAATTATTGTGTCAAGATTCTGACTTGAAGACAATTCATGACATTTTGATTGGCTATGCAGAACATAATTGACTACTGTGTATTTGTTCACATAATCATTAGAGCTGGAGAAAAGACCTATGTAGAAGTTCAATAAACAACAATCATAATCACACCACAAACTGATTTGAAAGACAACATTGTCATGGCCATCTGTAATCCTATAATGTGACCTTAATAAAACTGAAACTACCATGAAACTTGATGTTATTACAATCTCTTTTGAGCACTTTGGACTTCAGACTCCTCAAATCATCTTTTTCCAAGGTACGTAGGCCCTAGGCAGAATCCTTCCCTTACATAGCTCCCATGTAAAACCAAACTTCCGGTTGGTCTGACTGGTAGGACTTAGGTTACAATCCTTCCTTATTTATGAAAGACTTCAGAAAATGCTATTTATTAGATACTACATTTGAAAGTCAGGAATAAAAAATCAAATATGTAAAAAATATGGAATGATTTATAAAAGAGATTAGGTAGCTGTGAATGACAAACATTCATTACAGGAACTAATTCCAATATGGTATGGGTCTTTCTAACTGGATGTGTAGTTCTCCTTGTGGAGAACTTTGTTATATTTGAGAATATTTTTCTTTGAGACTGGACTGTGTGAGTGTGTTGGATGTTGCTTATGCTGTTTTGTGTGTTTGTGTATGTTGTTGTATGTGTGTTTTCATGCTATGTACTTCAGGACTTTCAGAAGAATAAAGTGACCTGAATGTAACTCTACATGTTTAAATGGTGGGCTTGCCTGGAATACACCAACACATGACTGTTGTGAGACTTTGAGAATCCTTTTGGAATGACATAAGGAAAATTACTATAACAAATAATTAAGGGAAATGTACTGTGAGATAAGGGGATTAAAATGCACATTCAAGTTGAGAGGAAAGTGTTCTCCATGTTGGGGGGGACCTACTGAGGTCAAGAAAAGGAGGTGATTTCAAAGAGTTTTCAGGGAAACCTGAAAATAAAATGCGAGGTTTGTAGTTCATGGAATTACATTACACAATGAAGCTTGACTTCAGTAACTTATTCCAATTATTTGAAAAGTGGTATTTAGCATATGATTCCTTTTTTGACTATGTATATATATATAGTATTTTATCTTTTCCCCAACCTTCAGTGAAGTCTGAAATACATAGTCCTCCTTTGTATGCTATGTAGAAAAAGGGAAGAAACAGCAAGGGCATATAAACCCTGTCCAATATTAGTTTCTCTTCTGACATGCATTGATACAGATCAGCATTCTATCAAATGCACTTTGTCCAATATATCCAGAAGATGAACAGCTACAGAGTGAGCGAGTACTGATCCATGTCAACATTGACACAGTGGTGAAAAGAACGAATAATACAGAGAAATTAATAGAATGATACACAAGGATGCAAAACTGATACTTAGCCTGCCTTCATTTTGTATAAGTATGTATATTAGATCTCCCAGATAGGAAGGAAAAAGAAGCAGTTGCTCACACAAAGAAAAAAATTGCCGAAAATCTGGCTCAAAATATATATTCCTGGTATCCCAAATAAACAGAATCAAATTTTCTGACAAAATACTAAATCAGTTTTGCAGCATTGATGTGTGAGGATATGCTACAGCCTTTATGAATATCATAATCATAAAGGAAATTTTTCATTTTTACTATTAATGAAGAACAGAAATTCAATAAACTTGATAATTTTTTTTTGCAAGCCAGTACTGAAGTCCAGCCTCCTTTGATAACCTTCTTTGTAATTCAACAACTTTTTTCCACTTGTCTATCTTCCTTTGTTAATCTCTGAAGGAAACTAGACAACTTCCTTTTCTTTCTCATTATTCAACATAAGAAATTAATTTTTTAAAAAGTAGAGTGGAAGAAAAACACTGACCTATGGTTTATGTTGTGCATTATTTACCCAGAGTTGTTGTAATTTGGACTAAATAATTATCCTATATTAGAGCCATATTTATCCAGCATGGTCTGTAAATGGGCTCAAAGGGAAGGTAAATAATACTATAAATACTCTGAAATAGCCACATAAAGTAGAAAATTGTGGTTAATACTCTTATAAAAATGAAGTTTATATTACTACTTTGAGACAACAAGGCAAAAATTACTGAGAATGGTTGTTGTAAATATTTTTGGACATATACAGTGTTCACGAGCTCAACAGTTTGGCCCTTCCCTCAGCTCCAGGAAACAGATTTCAATACATGTTTTTTTTTGTATATTAAGACTACATATATGCATCATTTGAAAATAATGTCTCATTAATACAATTTAGATTGAGGTCATGTTGAGGTGATTAAGTAAGCCCATCAAACCAAAATAGTCATTCAGCATCATCTTTCATTTTGACAATGTGTATAAAATAAAAAGTCAGTATACCCAATAGTAGTAGAAAATTTTTTATACAAAGAACAAATCTGAATGACCCTTAAATCATACTTTTTGTGTAATGATGACACTTCCCAAGTAAATGGGAAAAAATAACAACAAAAGTCTTTGAGACATACATTTTCTAGTTGAATATGACACAATTTGAAAAAACATTCATCTGGAGGGTGAGGTTGCAGAAATAATATTTTCCTCTGGACACATTGACAGAAAAGGAATCCTAGTCCATTTAATCACCAAAAGAAAAATAAAATCCTCCAGAATTAATAGCTTAGAGATAATTCTAGTGGAAACAGGAAGTCAATATAAATCTGCCAAGATAGTACTCGTATGTTGTTTCTTCACAGTGAAAGTTAAATTATGATCCAACAACTTCTAGACATGCTATAATTTGGAGATAGCCTTATCCAAAAAGACATAGAATTAAATAGTACAGCAATTGGTTGCTATAGCAACTGTGATGCAATAAATAAGTGAAATCTTCAAAAAAGAAAATTATATAAAGCACAGAAAGGTATGGAATAATTCATGAGGTATAACATTCACATAAATTTTAAAAAATCTTATTGAAATATGAATGCTTGCACTGTTCTTTTAAAAGTGTCGAGGTGTTTAAAAACGTAGAGGTAGTGTTAAAAATGCAAAGTGAAATAAATTTCTTGTTTGCAATTTGGAGAACTCTCATTCAAAACTGAAACAGATGACCTTTATGCTCACATGAGTATGAATTTGAATATTAAATATTAGCAATATCATCCAAGCACACAAATTAAAAATAAAAAAGCAGAAATTCCTAAAACATTTTTGTTTCTTCTCTCTTTCTCCTACACTTCTTTCTCTGCTTCCCTCTTTACCTCCTTATCCCTGTCTTTATTTTTTAAATTTAAAATTCAACATTTTCAAAATAATTTTTACTACATATTCCACTACAATTAAATAGGTAGAATAGTATTAAGTGTATTTTTAGGTAAATGATCATAAGCTCTAATAATATCGTAGGCTGGTGTAAAATTTTAGTTCCAGTAAGTTTCTCTGTATCTTTCTTGAAAGACATAAAGCTAAATATTGTACTTGCTTGGATAGTATCACAATATTTCCAAGAGAAACATGTAGTGGATTGACTGCATGATAGGAGAGTTGATCTATTAATATATGAAAAATTAATAATGGAATTTCAAAGACTGTCTGAAAAATGTCAGGCTCATCAAACATCAGTCAAGACCATTCAATATAATTCAGCATTTGAATCTTTTAACTAAATACCAAGAAGTAGGATTGTTGGAGCATAAGGTAGTTCTATTTTTAATTTTTTGAGGAGCCTCCAGACCATTTTCCACAGAGGCTTCACCAATATGCATTCTCACCAAAAGTAGGCAAGGGTTGAAATTTCTCCACATCCTTGTCAACATTTGTTGTCTTTGTTTTTCTTGTTTTCTTGTTTGTTTTTCATAAAAGCCACCCTGACAGATGTGAGGCGATATCTCATTGTGGTTTTGATTGCATTTCCCTGATTAGTGACATTGAGCATTTTTTCATGTACCTATTAGCCATTTGTCTTTTTTGGAGAAGTGACTTTTCAAACCATTAACCTATTGTTTTTTAACTGGGTTATTCATTTTAGTCTTTTGAGTTGTAGGGGTTTCTTATATATTTTGGAGATTAACACTTTATCAGACGAGTGGTTTGCAAATATTTTCTCCCATTCCATTGGTTGGCTTTTCACTGTGTTGATTGTTTTCTCTGCATGCAGAAGCCTTTTTGTTTGATGTAGTTAGTCTGACTTATTTTGTTTTGTTGCTCATGCCATAGACATGATAATTGCTGATCAATGTCCAAAACAATTGAAATCAGAATCTCAGCTACTAGCACTGCTATGTTCATTACAGCACTATTCACAATAGTCAAGATGTGGCAACAACTTAAATGTCCATTGATAGATAACAGATACAGAAAATGTGGTGTATACATACAATGGGCCACTATTTGTCCACTTTGAAAAGGACATACTACAATATGCAAAACATGAATGAGTCTTGAGGACATGCTAAGTGAAGTAAGACAGTTATCAAGAGACAATAGAAAAAGATTTCATTGTTCTCTTCATATGAATTATCTAAATTAGTCAAATTCATGGAGTCAGAGAGTGGATTGATAGTTTCCAGGGGCTGGAGAGAGGGGGAAACGGAGAATTACTAATCAACAGGTATAGTTTCAGAAGCAAGATTACTAAAATAAGCTTGTTATACAATATTATACCTATAGTATAGTGTAACGTATACCTAAAAATTTGTTAAGAGGTAGATACAATGTTAATTGCTCTTACCATAAAGTAAAATAAGTAAATACAAATATATAATTCAGTATTTACCTAACTAATTTGACTGTAGAAAACCAAATTTCAAGTAAACTAAGGAACTAATATGGGAACATGTTTTGACATTTTATTTTCATTGTGCTCTAATGTAACATAAAATATTATTTGCATGTACAGAATATTGGCTACTTAATATACTTGAGGAAAAACAAAAACAAAACCTAGACAATTTTAGATGGAGTAGGTGCTACCTGTTGTTCCTAAAACAAAAGTCACCAGGTGAGTCAGTACAAACCTCTTTGAAAATTAGGAAGAAAAGACTGTTAAAACCAAGTTTGAGGTCAAGATGAGAGACAGCTAGAGAGAAAGAAAGAGAGATTGATACAACAAGACATACAGAATAATATGTTTTTCATCACATACAGTATTAATAGATTTATTTGTTGCTTTCTCATTGTGTTCTTATTTTAAATCCTGTGTGAAGTATTCTCTGTCAAATCCAGATAGGTGCCTTCATAAAATTCATCATTCTCTTATTCCTTATTATAAGAATCCCACATTTCTTTGGAGGAAGCAAAGAGCCAAGATTAGTGGTCTCCCAGGTTCCCATGAAATAATGAATGCAAATAATAATATATAGGTGACAAGTGAGATATAAGTGGAAGTGTACTGGTGGGATTTGCAGGCAACCTGATTAGTCTTCAGATTGAAAGATAGAATCAGACAGCATGCACATTTTTTGCTTCCTTATCTTTTTTTACTCTTCTGGTTTTGAGTGTGTTTGCAGTACTGGAGATCCCAGACCATTTTTTGAATATGAGGATATAACCTCCATGAGAAGGTAGGCAGAATAGAAAGATAAAAGCTACATGTATGTTGATGACATCATCAAGCTACCTTGTCAGTTGTGGATTATTCAATACATTGGGTTTTTATGTGAGATAAAGTAACTGCTTTGATAAATCAGTTACCTGCAACAGCAATTTGATATCAGTATGATGTTGCTCTAAATGTTCTATTCATTCATAGATCTAGTCATATTAGAAAAATATGACTAAAAAAAAGGAAAATCTTTAATCTTTTAATCTTTTTTCTAGGAGGCACATTTTCATGTCCTCCAATGATATAAGTAGCATCAGAATAAGTCAATATTATTCTTTGCACATATGTTTATAAAGATTGTAACATCTATAAGCTCTACTTATACGGCCTTAGCTCCCACTGTTTCCAGATTTTCTCTATTTCTATCAGAGCCCAAATAGAAAGACAACAGTTAAAACGCAGATTTGGCACATAGATAAGTCCATCTATTAGATCATCAGTTTTCTCCATTAAAGTTTCCTCTATTCATGAGGTGTCAAAAATCTGATTAAAATACTTGATTGGAGCAACCTGGATAGTCTCAGATCAAAAAATTTAATGGATTCAAGTACTTTCATCTCATTGTGCATCTTATTTTGAATTATTTTTGCATATACTGCTTTTCAAAGAGAAAAGGTCATTATAAAGAATGCATTTTCACTGACATGTGTTTACCTTGAAAACTTTCACATGTTTTTTTTTGAAAGGGCATCTCTCTCATATTTATTGATCAAATGGTTGTTAACAACAATAAAATTCTGTATAGGGGAGTCAATGCTCAATGCACAATCATTAATCCACACCAAGCCTAATTTTCATCAGTCTCCAATATTCTGAAGCACAACAAACAAGTTCTTACATGGTGAACAAATTCTTACATAGTGAATAAGTTCTTACATGGTGAGCAGTACAAGGGCAGTCATCACAGAAACTTTCGGTTTTGATCATGCATTATGAACTATAAACAATCAGGTCAAATATGAATATTTGTTTGATTCTTATACTTGATTTATATATGGATCCCACATTTCTCCCTTTATTATTATTATTTTTAATAAAATGCTGAGGTGGTAGGTAGATGCAAGATAAAGGTAAAAAACATAGTTTAGTGTTGTAAGAGAGCAAATGAGATGATCAGGTGTGTGCCTGTAGACTATGTGTTAATCCAAGCTAGACAAGGGCAATAAAACATCCACGGATGCAGAAGATTTCTCTCAAAACAGTGGGGGTGAGGTTCTAAGCCTCACCTCTGTTGATCCCCAATTTCTCACCTGATGGCCCCCCTGCATCTGTGCCTGTCTTAGGTTGTTCCTCCCTTGAGGAATCTTACCCGTCTCTGGCTAACCAGTCATCTTCCAGGGCCATACAGGGAGATGTAAAGTTGGTTAGTGAGAGAGAAGCCATATTGTTTGAAAAGCTTAGTTTTTACTTCTTTGCAGATTTATGCCCTGTGGCTTCTATGCCCAGCATTTGTCTTGAGGAATCTTTACCACTTGGAGGAATTATGATACTCGGCAAATTCGATATGAGGCACGAATTCTATTTAAGGGTTGTAATTAGGAAGGAAGAAGAAAAGCTAAAGAAGTAGCAGGCGGAAGAAAACATGGGAAGATTGATTATTTCTTTGACATATCTTCTTGTAGAGTAACTTCAGCATGTATAGGTTTTAAACTACTAATTAAATTGTGCACACACATTAATATAATAGGAATACAGTTACATAACCAAAGCAGATCTATAATTATCAGTCATCTCCAGTGAAGCCAAGAAAACCAGTTAGGCACCCTAGGCATTTGTGAAAATTTGTATATGATATGATGGATATTGTCCAACTGTACTTGAACAGTCTGAGAGAAATCAGACAAATTAAAACAACCCATTCCTAGGAACTGTTCACATCCCATATGTTCTTTTAACAGTAGATAGTCTATAGTTGTAAGATTTTGGAGTGCTACAACTTGCACTTCTCCTACTGTTCCAACAGTACAGATCCAGTCAAATTTGTTGTTTTACTGTATGCACAAGCCAGCTTAGATATCTCCTTCTTCATTCCCATGGCAAGTCCAGGAACCGGCAGGATGAATGTGAATACAGTTACAGCTGTAGCAGCGCCTGGATCTTTGTTGAGGTTTTTTGATGATCATCTTCTGGTATGAGTCTTCCAGAGAGTGCTGATGTTGGAAGTTCTTCTTCATATTGTATCTTAGTTCATTTTCTGGGTAGTCAAATTAGACTTTGATCTTCTGTATAAACACAAACAGACCCTTTGCCCACACTTTGATATGCCCTTTATACCATTGCGTAGAACTCATTGGGGGTCAACACACAGGAACTGCTTTTTTTTTTTAAGAGAAAAGAATATTATCAGAAAAATGTACCTCCATAGCCAATCATCTGACACCCTTTAAGTGATCAAAATTAAGGATATTTAAAGCATGCATTAATCATTGATTTACAGTTAGTGTTATCCTATCAAGGAGTAATCCCCCTTTTCTTTCTTTCTTTCTTTTTTCTTTTTGCTATCATTAATCTACACTTACATAAAGAATATTATGTTTACTAGGCTCTCCCCTATACCAGGTCCCCCCTATACACCCCTTTACAGTCACTGTCCATCAGCATAGCAAAATGTTGTAGAATCATTACTTGTCTTCTCTGTGTTGTACAACCCTCCCCTTTCTCCCACCCCCCCCATTATGCATGCTAATCTTAATACCCCCCTTCTTCTTACCCACCTCCTTATCCCTCCCTACCCACCCATCCTCCCCAGTCCTTTTCCCTTTGGTACCCGTTAGTCCATTCTTGGGTTCTGTGATTCCACTGCTGTTTTGTTCCTTCAGTTTTTCCTTTGTTCTTATACTCCACAGATGAGTGAAATCATTTGATGTTTCTCTTTCTCTGCTTGGCTTATTTCACTGAACATAATACCCTCCAGCTCCATCCATGTTGCTGCAAATGGTAGGATTAGCCCTCTTCTTATGTCTGAGTAGTATTCCATTGTGTATATGTACCACATCTTCTTTATCCATTCACCTACCGATGGACATTTAGGTTGCTTCCAATTCTTGCCTATTGTAAATAGTGCTGCGATAAACATAGGGGTGCATCTGTCTTTCTCAAACTTGATTGCTGCGTTCTTAGGGTAAATTCCTAGAGAGTGGAAATCCGGGGTCAAATGGTAAGTCTTTTTTGAGCATTTTGATGAACCTCCATACTGCTTTCCACAATGGTTGAACTAATTTTACATTCCCACCGGCAGTGTAGGAGGGTTCCCCTTTTTCCACAACCTCGCCAACATTTGTTATTGTTTGTCTTTTGGATGGCAGCCATTCTTACTGGTGTGAGGTGATACCTCATTGTAGTTTTAATTTGCATTTCTCTTATAATTAGCGATGTGGAGCATCTTTTCATGTGTTTGTTGGCCATCTGTATTTCTTTTTTGGAGAACTGTCTGTTCAATTCCTCTGCCCATTTTTTAATTGGGTTATTTGTTTTTTGTTTGTTGAGGCGTGTGAGCTCTTTATATATTTTGGACATCAAGCCTTTATCGGATCTGTCATTTTCAAATATATTCTCCCATACTGTAGGGTTCCTTTTTGTTCTGTTGATGGTGTCTTTTGCTGTACAGAACTTTTCAGCTTAATATAGTCCCACTTGTTCATTTTTGCTGTTGTTTTTCTTGCCCAGGGAGATATGTTCAAGAAGAGGTCACACATGTCTAAGAGGTTTTTGCCTATGTTTTTTTCCAAGAGTTTAATGGTTTCCTGACTTACATTCAGGTCTTTGATCCATTTTGAGTTTACTTTTGTATATGGGGTTAGACAATGGTCCAGTTTCATTCTCCTACATGTAACTGTCCAGTTTTGCCAGCACCATCTGTTGAAGAGACTGTCATTTCGCCATTGTATGTCCATGGCTCCTTTATCAAATATTAATTGACCATTTATGTTTGAGTTAATGTCTGGAGTCTCTAGTCTGTTCCACTGGTCTGTGATTCTGTTCTTGTGCCAGTACCAAATTGTCTTGATTTCTGTGGCTTTATAGTAGAGCTTGAAGTTGGGGAGTGAGATCCCCCCACTTTATTCTTCTTTCTCAGGATTGCTTTGGCTATTCGGGGTCTTTGGTGTTTCCATATGAATTTTTGAACTATTTGTTCCAGTTCGTTGAAGAATGTTGCTGGTAATTTGATAGGGATTGCATCAAATCTGTATATTGCTTTGGGCAGGATGGCCATTTTGACGATATTAATTCTTCCTATCCAGGAGCATGGGGTGAGTTTCCATTTGTTAGTGTCCCCTTTAATTTCTCTTAAGAGTGACTTGTAGTTTTCAGAGTATAAGTCTTTCACTTCTTTGGTTAGGTTTATTTCCAAGTATTTTATTCTTTTTGATGCAATTGTGAATGGAGTTGTTTTTCTGATTTCTCTTTCTGTTGGTTCATTGTTAGTGTATAGGAAAGCCACAGATTTCTGTGTGTTAATTTTGTATCCTGCAACTTTGCTCTATTCCGATATCAGTTCTAGTAGTTTTGGGGTGGAGTCTTTAGGGTTTTTTATGTACAATATCATGTTATCTGCAAATAGTGACAGTTTAACTTCTTCTTTACCAATCTGTATTCCTTGTATTTCTTTGTTTTATCTGATTGCCGTGGCTAGGACCTCCAGTACTATGTTAAAAATAACAGTGGGGAGAGTGGGCATCCCTGTCTGGTTCCCGATCTCCGAGGAAAAGCTTTCAGCTTCTCGCTGTTCAGTATAATGTTGACTGTGGGTTTATCATAAATGGCCTTTACTATGTTGAGGTACTTTCCCTCTATTCTCATTTTGCTGAGAGTTTTTATCATGAATGTATGTTGAATTTTGTCAAATGCTTTTTCAGCATCTATATATGAGATGATCATGTGGTTTTTGTCTTTCTTTTTGTTGATGTGGTGGATGATGTTGATGGATTTTGGAATGTTGTACCATCCTTTCATCCCTGGATGAATCCCACTTGGTTATGGTGTATGATCCTTTTGATGTATTTTCACATGTTTTATATGTTTAATATACTAACGGAAAATGTTAGATGTAAGTGAACTGGAAATATTTAAGCTGAAATAGGCTTGAAATTTCTATATTTAAGCCTCCATAGAAACTTAAATGCATTTGAAATTACTGAAAGTTTTTCAAGCTACCTCAGAAATTAAGAAAATCATATATTATCATTGTATGTCTCAATCTGAAATGTTATTATTAGATTGTTGTGGCATCTGGGCACTCTTAAAATTCCAGCAAGACTTTCCTTATAACTATGGTCCTTAGAGGAGCATATTATTTAATATCTGATACTAGAATTTCTTTGAAAAACCAAAAAAAAAATGTATAAACATAAAGAGAGTTAAAAAAAAATTTATCACCTGGTACCATACTTCTGATGGTAGACAAACAATAATAATAATACTCAAAGGATTCCAAAGTAGAAAAACTATATGTAAAGTGCCCTTGGAATAGAACGTGACATGCGCTACATATAGCACGACCTTTCTGATAGAGTTTATACCACTACAAGTTTTTTCATATTGTTTATAAAACTAATTACATGCTGATTCAGAAATCACATTTCACAGTTTGCCTTGTCAGATTACCACATGATTAAGACTGGCAGTGATTCTTTTCTTTCTTCTTTATCAAATGGCCCAGCCATTTCGAAGGTCAGACAAATGTGAAAAATGAAGTTCACTGTCTTGACAGTCATCTGCTTCACACTTTTGCCATAACTCCTCTTCCATGATAGGGAACCATGACCTCTGTTCTGTTCTTGACTGCTGATGTCCTCACCATCTACGAACTCTGCTGTGATGATTGACTGACTCTTTGGGGAATAGCCTCAGAATATCAGTTCTAGCAAAAGATGCTTTGCCAATAACTCCTACAAATATAATATTTGGACGACTGAGATTTTCTTTGTCAGAACAAGAGACAGGGTCTGGACTGAGAGAGCCCAGATTCAAATTTTTTTTCCCTTCTGGCTGTGTGATCTTTGTGAAGGTTTTGCATTTCTCTGTGCCGCCCTCCCTATGACTGTCAACTGGGGATAACAATAATGCTTACCTTACAGGGTTGTTATAAGAATTGAATCAGGTAATGTCTGCAAAACTAAAACTAAAATGAGAGCTATGGCTAATAGTATTATTAATATTAATAAACTAATCGTATTATTACTTTGCTAATTGTAGTAGGACTATTATATTATTATCATATAAGAGTAATAGGATATTTTAATAATAATGTCATTTTTTAAAATAATTCACATGGACTGAGTTTAGACTGACATTTAAATAGTATAGCAGGCTATGTGTTTGGATGAAGTTGTGGGGATACAAAGTGGAATATAAAATAGGTGCATGAATCTTACTACACTGATGGACAATGACTGCAATGGGGCATGCAGGGGGGAGTCGATAATATGGGTGAATGTAGTAACCACTTTGTTTTTCATGTGAAACCTTCATAAGAGTGTTTATCAATAATACCTTAATTTAAAAAATTAATGAATTTAATTAAATAGGTGCATGAATACAGAGCCATGCATTATCAATAAGTGACATGGGCAAAGGAAAATGCCACACCTTTTAATTGTATCCTCCTAGGTTTCAATACCTTCTGCAAAAGTTTCTCCTTCTGCAATTGAGTGATTAAAGACATGTTACTTTATGACTGAGAGCTTCTCTTTAATTAAACAGAAAAATATCTATTTCCTTCTGTGTTGTGACACTTAAGAAAGCCATAAGTAGTATATGTTATAATATTCTTATCTGAGTGCTTTGTTATTTTCTTGTTTACTGATCTCTTGTTGCCTTGTGCACTCTTACCCCACCTTCCTATCTGGTGGGTGAATATTCACACTATTTTTCCTTACTTACTATATAGATTTGTATCACAATTAGTTGTATTGTGCACACCCCTCTAATTGATCCTTTTAAAATATTTTCCTTTTATTTTGTTAACTTCGAAAATATATGGTTAACTTTTTTCCATAGAATTTTATTTAAGAATTTATTCTTGCTCCAATAAAACAAGAATTTTGAATATGCACTTAATATGAGGAAAGGATATTAAAATGTAATGTATGCATGTTACGTGCCAGGCATTTTAAACTCACCATCTCATTTTAATTCTTAAACAAATATTTACCAGGATTTTAGAAGCTGGTAATACTATAACCCAAATTTTTCAATCCCTTTAATTAACAATTATTAAATGTACTTTTTTTAAGAGCAATTCCTTTATTAATTTGGTATGTTATATTGATTCTGATTTGATTATATGTTTTTGGAGAGATCGAAAGGAAGATATTGGGGAGCAATTACCTCTTTACAAAGAGTGACCTAAATAAGAGAACTGTGAAAATAGAAGATAGAAGAAAATGTACATATTAGTGCATTCAAGGTAGGAAAACCAGTTTAGAAACATTTCTATCGACAAGGCATGTGGGCATTTGTTTGTAGAGGCAATAGAAGCAAGAACATATGAGAGAATTTCAGCAGAGAAGCAGCACCAGGCTTAACTAATCTAAGCCCTTTAATCATTTTCCAAAAGGCATGGAATCCATAAGTGTACCATTTAGTTTGTTTCAAAACAAAGCAAAATGCCATACTCAAAAAAAAAAATCTTTAATTACTAAAAATAATGGCAACTATTGAACAGCTGAAATGGTTAATTTCAGTCTTTTTCTCATCACATGAATAGTGTCATTCTCCCAGAGAGAGTGCCTGGTATAGCCTAGTATTAAAATGATCAGGATTTATGTGCCCATAGGCTTTGGACCTCCTTTATGGTAAAGGCTGAACATTATTTTAGCAAAGTGATGATTTGTGGTCCAAGGGTACACAGCCTCAATTAGTCTAAGAAAAAGGCTGCATCTGCTAATTATGAGAACTGAGTTGATTCACCAACATGCCCAGTAATTAAAACTAAAATGACTGTCATCCCAAAACATCCAGAAGGGATACTTCTACCTTTCTAAAGGATTCTGGAATTTTGTGCCCTTTTCTGCCACCTGCTGGTAGGATGCAGAACTGAAAAGACCTGTCAAAATAGGTTTTAATGAATATTTTGCTCATAAACTCATAACATTAAGTTTCAAGTTACTTTAATAAAGTAGTTCATGTTTTGCAGGAAAGTTAGTGTGCTTTTCTTAGAAATTATGATTCCTTTAAACATTGTAAATGAAGGAAAATAAGCAGTGTTAGTTAGGATCTTTATGTCAATAATTCCTTATTTTCTGTAGTTGCTTTAAGGACTTGATACTAAAATAAAAGATTTTCATATAAGGAGCTCAAAAAAGTATGTATAGTAACAAGATATTTTATAGGAAATGCAGACAATAAATGCAAGTGTCATTTGCAGAACTTTATTTTTTTTTTTTAATGACTTTTGTATCTCCTTGGTTTTTTCCAGCTTCTTGGCTTCCCATGCCTTCTTTGCAAATGTGGGCCAAGGAATCTTAGCCACAATAGAGTCACATGAGAAGAAGCCATTGTTATTGCTGTATAATGATCATACACAAGACGAGCTAAATCTGTACTGAGAGAAATTATAGGGATACTGTGTAATTATGGTTTGCAAGGAAACCTATATGATTATAATTTGAGAAATTTAAAGAAATTGTTTTTTTCACATTTGGGGACAGGATCTTTGTCTCATGAAAACGGATCCTTTTTCCTTTTCAGGAGAGCGAAGACAATTATATACTCAGAAACATAATTAGTACAATACTGATTAAAGGCAAAAGGCACTTTAAAAAGACCACTTCTTTAGTCATGCATTTTTTCATTATTTCAAGAGAATATCTTCGGAAAAGGCAAAATAAATAAAAATTCAAGGAATTTAAAAAAATTCTTCAGTGTAGTTTATGCCTGTTTTCAGCATGTTATCCAAATTAAAATGTCCATATTGATTAAATCTAAATCAGTTAAGTATGTTTATAAAGTCTGTTATAGTTTCTCAGGCAGCTTTGCAGAAAGTGAAGTATGAGACAATGGTGTCTCTAGCAGCTTTCTATTAAGGAATGCAACCCAGGGAACAGTGGAGAACTGGGGGAGTGAAGCAAGGAACAGCCAGCCAGTATGCAGATATATCACAGAATGGAGTCGGTTGCCTCTAGATGGCTGATTGGTGCAGCTGGTGGTAATGTCCTCTGAGAAGCCCTGAAGTTCTCCAGAAACTCTGCTGGGGAAGACCTGGTTAAACAGGTCCAGTTTCCAATTTCTGAATGTTTCACTCCTAGGGATGTTAAATCCCAAACACTTCTGAGCTGTATGTGATGGGCACCTCGAGGTAGTGAGATGCAAGTGGTATGAGTATGAATTAAGGTACTTTCAAGTTGCAGCTGCCTGAATTGGTTGAAACACCCAGAGTTGATCAGTGTAGCAGCATTTGGACCAAGACTATGATGATCTAAGAAATTCCAAAGTGATGTATATGTGTGGTATCAATCTCTCTAGATTCAGTATTTAGTACACAATTTATATGCTACTTCTAAGTCATAAAACTTTGAGAAGGAAGTAATACATTTCAGTTAACCTCCAGATGCTTGTGAATATATGGCTATGTGGCATCATATGAAGGAAGTATCTAAACATCTGTCATTTGTAAGTAGTTAAGAAAGGGAAATTTCCAGACAAACCAACAAAATAATGGCCAAAATATTTTTTTAGGTGTATGATTGTTGTTTTGTCTTTTTAATGTGCTTTACATCAGAAATACACATTTAAATCGAGGGTGGAAAATGGATATTAACTTCCTGTTACTTTTAAATTATTAAAATATGAAGTCAAAAGGTCATGAATATATATGGTTTGACATAATGCTAACAAGCCAAATTGTTGACATATTTCTACTTGACTGTGTCTTTTCCATTTGTTTGTTGGTATTATATTTGCATAAATGTAGAATTTTAGACTTTGAATACTCTTCATACCACTACTATATGCCACCAGTTTTCTCTCATTTTATGTCTTCGTGCTCTAATGTCAGTGACTCTGAAGGCCTGCAAACGGCCCCTAATGGCAGTGATTGCAGCAGGTGCCACTATGAGTGGAGTTCAGGTGAACTCCAAAAGTACTATATGCAGTAAATATTTTTCCAAGTTTGTTTCAAGGCAATCAAGGTTTGATGTCAAAAGAACTAGGGTCTTTTCTGATAGGTCTTTCTTTTATTGCTGTCAAAGATATTAGTTTGTACCCTTTGCTATATACAGTACTAGATCAGCAGTGTGTGATGATATCATTATCTATTTCTCTCTGGAAGTCAGGAGAGCTATTTACTTCAAGCTTTGGAAATATTATTCCCATGAATGGCCAAGATGTATCAACTTTATTCTTCCAAATATCATGCAATTCTTTTAGCTATCATGTGCCAGAGTACTTTACTTAGACTCAAGCACAACCCATGGAATATGGGCAAGAATATAATTTGAGGGGTTATAATCCAAGTTCTATTCATAATAATGTCCCTCACAGATTGAGCATCAAAGTAAATAATGTCACATGTATCATATAACTCAATAAATACAACAAAGGGGAAGGATCTTTCTTATAGTAGAATACAATATTACATTATATAATTATGCATTTAATTTGGGGATTTTCTAATATATGTAACAATATATAAATATATCTAATATATCTAATCATATATATAACATATATTTTATGTATATAGGGCTATATATACATATGTATTATATACAGGGCTAAAGCTAGTGGGTTAAACTTTGATAAGGGACAGATGTTTATATAATCTCAAATTAGATAGTTACATAATGCTTGTTAGTTAGTTATACTAATTCATTTGCTTCTCAGAGAAGAATATCTGTGCACACCTCCTTAACCAAGTGATCAAAACTAACATTACAGTATCATTAGTGTGATATGTCTGACAAAAATCATAATGTGAAACAAATCATTCAGAAACATCATACAAAGTCAATTTAGAGACATTGTACAAAATGACTGGCCTGTGATTTTCAACAAGCAATAGTGGCTGTGGTACTGTTGCAGATTAAAGAAGGCTAAAGAGATATGACAACTAAGTACTATGTGTGTTCTTAGATCCTAGATCCTAGAAGGAAAACAGTACCTAAAAATTATAAAGCTCATTATGTGGACAATTTATATTTAAATCTGAACTGTAGGCTGATGGTATTATTTCAGTGTTAAATTTTACAATTTTTAAACTCTGTTGTTTTCTAATGGAATTGCCCTTTTCCTGAAAACACAAACTGAATTATTTAATGGTTAAGACACAATTTATCCAACTTACTCTCAAGTGGTTCTGAAAACTAGCTGTTTACATATATGTAAACCTATAAATGGAATTATAAAACAAATGAACTAAACTGTTCACTGTTATATAATTGAATAAAGGTTGCATGAAAATTCATTTTACTATTCTTACCATGTGTTATTCTTCATAAAATTATATGAAATAAAAAGCTTTTAAAAGTAATTTCCCTTCTTACATACAATTTTATACTGGCCCATTGTCCTCAGCAAACTTTCTGAAACTTGGGTTTTCTCTTCTCTTAAAATATTCCGAGGAGACACTTTGATCCTTCATTCAGATAGATCCTTAGAAATATATCCACATAAACTCTTTCTGTAAAACATGTATATGTATGTAAATATCCTAACTGTGAGCAAAATTTGGATATTAAGAAAAAAAGGAAAAGAGAGACTACCATTCTGTCATGGATAGTTAATGGATGTCTTAGATTAATGTCCTAATTTGACGGTTGTACTATTGTATTAAAAGACATGCTTTATGTAAAATATGTAAAAATTTCATAGCATGTAGGCAGTGCTCAATAATATTGTCAGATTATCTATTAGGGATGAAAATGTACATAAACATGTGTATGATAAACAAAAGTTTTCTTTGCTCCCTTCCAAATTAATAAAAAACAGTCACACTTTTTATCAACTCTGGCTTCTCCCATAAAGATAAATTAATTGGGGTTAACATTTCTAATTAGAGAAAAACATTCAATTACTTTATTTCACCATGCCTTGTTTTTTCCTCCACAAACTAATGTTATGAGTTACATTTAGCAGAGATGGAAGTTAAGAACGTGTTTTGGTAAACCATTGCACTGTCACTTCATATTTTGTATAATACAACAAGCATATATCATAATAGTCAAATATACATCAGCACCATAATTTTCATAGAAAATAGAGTATGACTTATTTTCATCTTGGTGAAAGAAATGAGTGCTGTAGGTTCATTTAAGTGAATATCTTAAACCAAAAGCATCTCCAAGTTGTTTGCTTTACTGTATCTGTTGCTTAACATGTATTAGACACACCTTTAGCATTTCACAAATACTAACTTCTAGAATACTCATGAAAACCATATGGGACAAGTATCCAGTTGTTCCCATTTTAAAGATTTGGAATCAGAGGCCCAAAGGCTTGAACTGAAGCAACTTGCTTAATGTCACACAGTTATTTTGCTTCTCAACAATACAGGCAGATAAACATGTCCATTATTTTGTTTCTTATATAACACACACACTGAATACAAATATGATAAGCATTCATTGTGAGAGTATAATTTTAAATAATGTGAAAAATAATTTGAACTTCAGCGTCCACAGCACTCATGACTTCGATTATCATGAATATGTAATAGGAAGAGCTCTTTAAGATCATTGAAACTTAAAAATTTCACTCCCTCCCCTCTGATGACATAGAACAAAATTCAAAATGCTGATAAGTCATTTGGAAGCATATGTGTTTTCTGATGAGAGTTGGGCCATTCTGTACTTGAAGGAAGAAACATGTCATTTAAATAGCAAAACTGCATATTGATTATCTTAATATCTGAACTTAAATCTGAGTGGTAAAATTTTTCCTTCTAAATTTTAGTAAGTAAACTTGCTTGTCAATTATTTCATTTTTTATATCTTATGAATAATCCATTGACTGATAAATAACAGCCGATTAATACAAAGTCATAGCACCATTATGACTAATGGAATTTGGATTTAAATAGCAAATGACATTTCACACGTGTTTTTCAGGCGAATACAAGGCATGTGAACTCACGATGGGAGCAATTGAGTTTCGTGAGGCTCAGTAACTCAATGCCTGTCATGAATGATCAGGTGAAGACAGGGAAGAGTTTGCAAAGACTTGATTAAGTCTATATCCCAGTGTTTCATTTGCTCACCCTTATCTGTTCTTTCGGTACCTTAAATTCACTTAGCATTCTGGTCCGTCCCTTTGCAAAAACAAAGTGAAAGCCAACTGAGAATGCTGGGGTTCATTTCAGCTCTTCTGCAAGGGTCATCCCCCAATTTTGTATCTTTGACAAACTGTCTCATTTCTCAAGGTTTTCAAATACTACAGGTGGCCCTCTCACCTGCTTGGTACAAGAGTCCAAACTAATCTGTGTAGTTCTATACCTAATCCAGAATTTCTTCCACCTTTCAATCCCTATCTGGTTCTCTATCCTATAAACCCATACAAAGCATGTTTTCCTTTAAACACTACTCTGTGAAAGAATCTGAAAAGACTGGGAAAACTTAAGCTAGCTAATTTTATTTGAGCCTCCTGTCCTCCTGCCTAATATCTGATTTCTCAATCAAAATTCAGGAACAGCTTTTTACAATCATCTATCTTCATCAGTATTTTTATTGATAACCCCATTTAACTCTTAGCATTCTTAAACTATTTCTTTCCCATAAAAACTTCTCTGCTCAGTTCCATCTGAAGGGCCTTCTGTCTTCCTTGTATATTGCTAGGAAATACCCTTACTATGATTTAAGAAACTCTATAACAACGTTTCATTTTTTTTAAACCCTGCTCTCTCCCAATCTGTACTTAAAATTTCGCAAAGAGTTCCCTACGATCAGTTGACAGAGGAAGAGAAGACTTGAGCCTGTTTTACAGACGGTACTCCAGAGTTGCCGGCATCATCTGAAAGCAGACAGCTAGAATAATACAGTGTCTCTCTGAGGTGTTGCTAAAGGACAGTGCAAGGAGAAATCCTCCAGTATGTAGAACTTAAGGTAGTAGCACTGTTGTTCACTTTGCTTTGAATGAAAAATAGACAGACATGCATATATTGATTTATGGACTTGTCTGGATGGTCAGGAGAGTTGGAACATGATTGGAGAATTGGTAACAAGAAATTTGGGGAATAAGTATGTGGAATGACTGAATGGGCAAGAAACATGAAGATATTTGTGTTCTTGGTAAACGTTCACCAAAAGGTGACCTTAGCAGGGAAGGATTTTAATAATCAAATATATAGAGTGCCCCATTTTATGGAATTGCCATTTGTGCTCATGAACAAAGTGACTCTATTCGCAGGGGTGGAAGTGATGCAATGGCTGGGCAACATGGATTCCCACTGATCAAGGTGGGAAACACCAAGTGCCTAATCTGTTGGCACAAAAGACCAACAGGGAGTTCCCAGAAAGGCACTGTTCCCCAGGGTTATTGGCCAGCTACCTGAATCGAGGTTGATTTCACTGTACTGCTTGCATTATGAAAAGAGCAGCATTTTGTACTTTATGAAAATAAAGGTCTGGATATGGATATATCTAAATTACCCCATGCATTTAATTGCTTTCTGGTAGATAATCCTGCCACTTTCATTTTCATTCAAACTGTCATGGAAATTTTTGGTCTTTGCATGTCCATATACATTATAGAACCTGCTTGTTAATATCTATGAGAAAGCCAGTTGGAATACTGATAAAGCCAAGTATTCTTTAATCCATTCCATATATGATGCATGACTCTGTTACTTATCCATTAAGAGTAAATTCCACAATTAGAATATTTCAGTAGTGTTAAATGGCACCTTTCAAAGGAGAAATGTTATAAATAAAAACTTAACTCAAAAATTGAAAGTGTGGTCACTTACTATTTCATAGTAAATGTTTTACTCACTTTATGTGTTATATTTGAAAATTGTTATTAAGAAGAAATGTTTAATGTAATCAGTCCTTTCTAATGACTACATACAGGATGATATGGGGAGAAGCTACGTAAGAACTGAGTAAAATAAAGCAATTATTTCTGTGCATTTAAATTTTAGTAGTCTATTTTCTATTATACATGCATACATAGGATTGTCTTAAATTTCAATTTAATTTAATTTAATTTAATTTAATTTTACATTTCTTAGATGTATTACACATCTTTATTAAAAAGTGATTTGAAGACAGCATTATATATTTGTAAGTGGAAACAGCATTGTTTTGCATGATCATCAGCCACTGGAATTTCTCTCCTTCATTAACTCATGAATTTCTCACAACAAATGTTTGGGGTTACAATTCTCATTACCATTTGAAATAATAATCCTGATGTACAGAGAAGCTAATTAAATTGCCAAGTTTTATTTAAGCATGTTAATGACAGGTTTGTGATTCTAAATTCAGATCTTTTTGTCCACACTAGACTTTCCTTTTTAATATCCATGAGACTAAAACTAGGACTGTATTTAAAATAACTTTCAGTATTTATATACATAAACAGCAGTGTTTTTATGTTAGTAACAAAACATTTGTTATATGCTTGTGACTCCTGATTTATAGATTTTTCTCTAAAATTCCAATTTTCCTGGTGAAATACTAAACTTCATCATTCAGAGAATTAAGATCAAATCCTTTAAAAATGTATATATAATCAATATTTCCATTTAAAAATATATTAGCATCTATCTAGTTACATTTTCAACAATACAGCTTAGTCAAATCCAATATTCACATACTTAGGTATTGTTCAAATTTTCCATGCGCCTATTACAAAGAGCAATATGTATCTAGACTGTGTTAAATTAGGTCAAGAAGAGCTAACAATATTGGGCGTTCTTTGAAGTAAGTTACAAAAAGGTGCACTTTACTAGCTACATTTTAAGAATAAAAGTGGTATTTTCTAAAAGCTTTCCCCAAATGATTGGCATCTTAAATGTTTCCGAATGATTCAGTTCTTGATCTTTGGTGCCAGTGACAGCATGGTGGCTTCTGTCAGGTCGAGAAGAGGATGTTGTAGTTTTATGGGCATTTTTCTTAATATTAGCTCTGCTTATTTATTGAATGTTTTATTTACTTTTACCTTTGGTAAAATAGATGCTATTTTTCCTTAACGTTGAGCTCTAAATACTTTCATTAGAAACCAACACTAGGCTAAGTCACTGGGCTGATATTTGGCTTAATTTTACAAAGTCTATCATTCATCATCATCCTCAAGGTTGCTTTCATTATCTACTCATGTGGCTGGAGGAAAAGCACCTTCAAAATTATAATCAGAACTGTAACTTGAGATTCAAAGGTGAAGATGAGTTTGCTGTGAAAAGCTAAGGTGTCCATTTCCTGAGATTGTTTGTAAAGTCCCAGCTGTGTTTGAAACATCTGCTCTTTGGAGCCTAGAGCCAAGGGTCATGTCCCAGTTTAAACTCAGACATAATTAGGTAAAGTGGTTTTGTTTTTATTTTCTCTACAATGTTTTATTCTGTGATCCAACATATATATATGTTTCTCCTTGATCTTATCCATCTGAAAAGATCATTCTATGAATTTTGTGTTAGAGTTACTACTGCCTGAAAAAAAGCTACATTAACTATTACACAAAATGTTAAAGAGATGCTAGGCCCTCTATTATTTTCCTTTATTTTTCCTTAAGCATTCTGTCTTAGTTTACATTATTACTTTAACCATTTGACATGAAAATCGACCCTAAAACATTTCAGCACCATAAAGAGAACTTTCATTTCCTATTTTCTTATCTGTTTGTAGAGGTTAATGTTTATCAAACTTTCCATTTTATCATAACTAAGCAGTGATGAAAATTTTCTAGAGGTTAATGTTTATCAGACTTTCCATTTTATCATAACTAAGCAGTGATGAAAATTTTCTTAAATTATGCTTTATAACAATGAACTATCCACAAGACAATTTAAATGCAATTTGTTGTGCAGAAAATATTTTCTTTAAAAATGTTAATTAATCTCAGTGTTCAGATATTAATTTAAAAGCACAATGCTATGTAATCAGGTTGAGAAGACCCTGCTTATGTTGTCTCTGAGATATGATTATTTCCCCGTAGTATAATGATCTCTAATGAAAATCAAAAGTCATAAGGACATGGCAACATAATGAATTTTCAGCTGGAAATAAAACTTGTAAAATAGGGATATGGGAATGTTTAGTCCTTTTGGAAGGGTTAAAAAGAGCATGACATGAACAAAAGCTTCATTAGGGATTAACATAGTAATTAACAAACACATTTAGAAAATACTTTAGTTCCTTGCACTTAATTGATATTTACTTTAATTAAGTATAACTGTAAGAAGAAATATACTAAAGATGTTTGGAGGAAATTATTTACATTTTAACAATTATATCAGTAGGTAAACTACTATTATTTTATATTAAACATTTTATAAAGGAACATATTAACAATTTAAAGATTAATGATTTGCCAATAAAAAACATTTAGTTTTTACTTATTAAGGATATGAAATTAGAAATTCGGTTTTCCACACATTGCAAAATATGATCATTCCTTACATGAATATTGTACAGAATGCAGATTAAGCATATTAGGTTTCTATTGCTGCATAACAAGTTAAAACAAATTTTGAAGCTTAAACCATTAATCCATGCCTTCTGTAGGTTGAGTCTGATCACAGAATAACTGGGTTCTCTGCTCAAACATGCAGGCTGAAATGAGGGTATAGGCCAGCCTATGATTTTTAGGCAATGAAAGAATCATTTTGAGCTCAATTTAATTGTAAAAATTCAGTTTCTGGAAACTATAGGATGGAGGTCCCTCTTTCCTTGCTGGTTCTCAGCTTGATTTCTCTCTGAGCTCCTGGAGGCCACAGATGTGCCTTGCCGTGTGACCCCATCCACGTTAAAGTACAGCAATGGGCAATCTTGCTCTCATTCCTCATACTTTGGATCTCTTTCATTAGGAGGAACCCAGTACCTTTTAAAATCTCCTCTAGTTAGGTTAGGCCCATTGAGGATAACAGTCCATTTAACATCAACTGGTTTGTGACCTTAAAGATATCTGCAGAATCCCTTCATGCCAGCACCTAATGTTTGATTCAATTACTTGGAGGAAGCATACGTATACCAAGAAAGGAGATCTTGAGGGGTCATCTTATATTTTGGAAGCCTAAGGAGGTCAAAATTACCCCCAGGAATTTAAGCATGATTGAAGCATTCTTACACTTGCCACTGAAAGGATAGAGGAATAACCTAACTGCACATGGAAACTGATAAGGCAAATAAATTGTTTGAGCTTCAATTTTGAAAGAAAGTTAAAAGATGAAAAACTAGCATTTCATGAATAGATAACTGAAGAAATTTGAAATGATTAAATATAAAAGGGTTATTAAACTTCCATATAATATCACACTGACGACTCCCTTTCAAGAAGCTTCCCACCACTCTTACCCATGCATAGTCAGCTCTTGAAATAGCAAATTATCATTATTCCTTAAGCATTCCCCACTGTGCCATGTGTGGCCCATTTGTGCCTTTTATTGTTTCTGTGTGGATTGTTGGACTGTTCTGGATGTGCCTCTGGGCTTCCTATTTCAAGAGCAATCAGTTGATATATTAAAACCTGTGTGAAATGGTACTAGGCAGAATTAGATGTTTCTTTTCCTGGGATCCCACAATAATTTGTTTTTATGGACTAAATGTTGGAATATCCCCCAAACCCATAAGTCTAAACCCTAAGTCCCAATGTGATAGAATTTAGAAATGGGGCCTTTGCAAGGTAATTAGGCTTAGAGAAGGTTTTGAGGGAGGGGCCCCCGTGATGGAGCCAGGGGCAGAATCAGCCAGCACCTTGGTCCTGAACTTGTCAGACTCTCAACCTCCAGAGAGGATCTAAATTCCTATTGTTTAAGTCACCTGGTCTATTTTCCTATGACAACATGAGCTGAATAAGTACATTCTGTGTTTTGCTCACTTCCATTGGTAAAATATAGTAAGATTTAGTTGAATATATGGCCACTCAGGCTTTGCTAGTTTCCAAGTAATAGATAAAAGCCTAATGACTATCAGAGCCCTAAAAGTTTGAAGTATAATCAAAAGCTAAGCAGAAAAGAACTGAATTTTTATATATTCTATCAACAAATTGGAAAAATAATTTGTCTGCCAGAACAGCACCTTTCACTATCCATAATTCCACTTCATTTCGAAAAATAGACCCTAGGGTCTGCTCATGATTTGGTAAAATATTACTGTTGGACAAAATAAAATCACATGATTGTTAGCCGTAAGTGTAAAGTTCTCTTGGGTCATTAAATAATATTTAAATTCTAAAAATAATCAGCAGACAGAATGAGATAAGGAACTAAGTATCAAAGGACAAACATATATGTTCAGACCAATAAAAATACAGAGAGAAAAATGTGTTTACTTCATGTCTTCATACAGAACAGATGGAAGTTCGAAGTCATTATCTTCTTTTAAAAGTTAAGGGTCATCAGCACCATATGAATAACTCTGTATAACCAATAAATGGATTTCCTCAGTGACCTATATGTCATATGATGGTACAAGTTAAAGTTACAAGTAAATAGGCATAACTGTGTTTTTAACCAATACGTCCTGGACCATTTCACAAAAGGCATACATCTGTATTTCTGATATTGATAGAAAGAAAAGGATAATTACCTTAGAAGTTTCACTAATTTAAATAATTTTTGAGAATAGGATAAGAAATTTGCCCATTTAGCATCTGTAGTAAAATATTTATTAATTGCAAAATAATTCTACTATATACTCAAGTTTACAAAAGGAACCAGCCCCAGGAATAGAAAGAAAATGGAAGATTCATGAAATTTATTCTGATTCTAATAAATTTTCTGTAAAAAAATTACAAAAGTCACCATATATAAGCATATGATAGGCAATGTTTTTGGTTTATGATTATTAAAATTGAAGTGGCATAATTTTCCATTTGTAATTTTTATAGTGCCTTGTTTAATCTTTCCCTATGTATATCTATATCTCATAACTAAACATATAGAATCTAACTATATTTCCTGGTTCTTTACATGTAAAACTTACTTTATTTACTCAGTAACTTACTAATCAGTTTATATTAATTCTCATTTCTAATTTGCATGCAGTATATATAGCCACTTTATAATCATTACATGATGTTTTGAGTTTCATATGCTTGATTTTGTGCTAATTGTGCCATACTCATCTGAGCCTGCCAACTTTGAAAAATGGACTTGTATTGTGCATTTTACAAATGAAGTTTGTAACTGAGGTTAGGATAGGGTAAATAAAGTGTTCATCATCAAACCACCAATAAGCATGTCGAAGCCAGAACTGAAAATAGGTATGACCTACTTAAAATTGGAGACATTTCACAATCTAAACTCAGGAAATCATATCCCAGTTTTATTTATTTGTCCCTCAGCTATCCAAAACCAATGTTAGGATTGTGACATTGTAGTTATTGGAAATAAGAAAGAATTAAGAAGCAAACAACCTCATATTACTAGTTTGCCTACATAACAGAAAAAAAAGAAAATTAATGAATGGAATATATTAGTTATTAATTTTCTGATAAGGGATATAGAAAATGACATATATAAGTTTCTGTAGCTATTTTAGTAATGTAACTAATGAATGTAGACATTTTCTAAATATCCCATTGCATTTATTTCTCCACAATCAGTTATCCAGTTTTCCAAGCTGGGCTATATATACAAAGACCAATATTCTTGTAGGATTTTCTAAGCAGGAATTAGTTCCTTTTTTACCATAAAAAATATTAATATTGAAGAATTAAAATCAAAGCATCAAAAGAAATTTAATGGAATAGTCATTATGCATTTCTAATTCACTCTTGGCTCCTGCCCTCCAGCAAAGCTCTTACCTATCTCCAAAGGAAAAGAAAAGAAATTAACATATACCCCCAGTGGTCTGGAAATTAATTTTCTTAATTTTCTTAAAAAATTATTAGCTTTCAAAGACTGGTTTAAATGTTTGAGCTAATATTTGGACTGACTTTATAGACATTAAAAATGTTGTAGAAACTTTTTCTCATGTTATATATTCCTAATGCTTGGAGTACATTGATTGGTGCACAGAAGGGAATGTTAAGGGGACTGCCAGCCTCTATGTTCTTGTAAACCATCACCATACAACCAGGCCTCAGAAAGACATCGGGGGCCAGCTTGCTAAATCTGTTAGGTGCCCAGCTGGCTGATGTCTGAATATCTCTTGGGGCTACCAGAAACAGTTAAAAGGATTACTTATAACACACCTTACCTTCTACCTATTTGACTCCTCCATCTTCTCTTCTGGTTCTGATTACCACAGAAATGTCAACCCAACCACTTTCTAACGCCCCCAAAACTTCCTCCTAACATTCATATTATTTTGACACATCTCTCAAGTTGCCTGTGGGCTCTGTGGCCCCTATAGGAATGAGTTTAATAATAGAAGGCATGGATCATGCTGTTTTTTGCCTTGTCAGAAAATGAAAAACTGTATTTTTCATGTTATATTTTGAAATTTATAATATTTTTAGGAGATGAAATATGACAAATTATTATAATTTAATAATATTGATGAATCAGCCATAAAATTTAGTGGGATAGACATAAAGTAGGTAATATTGGTGTCAAAAGTCAGAGCATATATTCTAAGGAACTTCAATGATGAAATTCATTGGCATAATATGATATTCCTGGAGTATGAAGAAATAAGGGTTCCAACAATTGCAACTTCAAAAAAGTATGCTGCATTACCACAACCAATATTTCAATACTTCACATTCTTTCAGAATTTTAATTATAACATAGCTATAGAATAAATGATTTATTATATAATTTTAGAATGTGACCATAACATTCTTTATTGAATGTGATCATGGAATTATAAAATGTTTTTTTCAACTTTTATCACTAAAAGGATGAAGATATGACCAATTTAAATTGCATTATGTTAGCATGCTGTACTAATGCAATAATGCACAGAAGCTAATACTAGTAAAAAACCTACGTCAAGAGTAGTAAGATAATACTTTGTATTATTCAACCATGTGTGTTGTACTTTTACAATGTCCTCTTAGCTAAGACCTCTGATATAACTATAAAAGTTCTTATCCCATAATAAGCAATCGAGGTACTAAGGGGAATGATAAATAATGTCCAAAGTATTCATCTTGCAAAATTTGGAGTGTTTTACATACAAGCATCTTTCACTTAGCTTATGTTCCATCAACTTCATTGACCATTCAACATTTAGAAGCACACTACTCTGGACATCAGATTTATTCACTCACATAACCAATGCTGTTAATCACCTACACCTATCACATAAACTTTAGATGCCAAGTTTGCAGTAGTAAATAAGAGAGAAAAGTTCCCTACCATTATGGAGCTTATATTTTATTTTTTGGGGACATATCAAGTACATACATATGTCATTATATCATTTAATTTCTTGAAGTCATCACTGCTATGAAGAAAACTTATTTTATTTAAACATTGGTATAAATGATTAAATGAGTAAATGATGCAGTGGGTCTTCTTGGGTCTTGTTTTTAGATATTGTTATGCAGTTATTATGGTGATGAAGAAGTACTTTTAAGGAACCTAAATGAAATGAGGGACTGATCCCCTGGACAGAATTTAAGGTGGATAAAACACCAAGTGTAATATTCCAGAATCCAAACAAGTCTAACTTGTTCAGTGCAACAGGAAAGCAGCATAGTGACGCACGGTGAGACAGGCAGGGCATGCATCTGAGGACGCCTGGTCATGGTGGTCTTGATGACTATGGACAGTATTTGGTGTTTATTATAGGTATGGTGGGAATCTATTCGAAATTTTTGATTCTGAACTCCAATTCTAGATTCTGTGTTTTGAAATCAGGATGGATGGGAAGAGTGGAAATAGACCAGTTAAAAGGCTAATGTTTACTGAATATGGAGATTGAAAAAAATGAAAGATAAAAAGAACAGTATAAACCATTTAGAGATAGTCTCAATATGTAGGCTGGTTGAGTAAAGTATAAAAATGCCAAGTGATTTAGCTCTAAAAACTGTTAAATTGCAAACATTAATTAGTTCAAAATGTTTAATTATTGGGACATTAAGAGTGGTAATGACAGCATAGTAATTTAAAAGTTAGGACACACATGATTCTCAAAGAGGAGAAATAAACTCACAATATGCCTTAAGTGTCATTTAACTAAGGCTGAGTATGATTGCTTTAGCTGAAATGTGTGACATTCTCTAAAGTATTAAGGTAAAGGCATTGTAATATGGGGAATCAGTAAAACTAGCAAATTAAAATTGAATGGAATTCAGAAGATCTGATGGAATTTGGTAATTTTTGGTAGTGTTGGGAAATTTACATTTTAGGACAGTAATATTTCACTAACTCAACAACTTTGTGTGAAATGCATATACTATAATGTTTGAGACACAAAAGTGTAATGATACAAAGAAATAATCACATAAAAGAAAAAAGTCACACTGTAAAACACATCTTTATTTAATTATCATTGCAATTTAATTGCATTATTACAAAGAGAAGAAGCAAAGAGCATAAAATTGTTTTGAAATTTCATTAAATTAATTTAACACATTTGTTTTAAAGTAGGTGCTTGAGGTAGATATTATCAAATTTTTTTGAATACCAAAATATGAAGAAAATTCCACATAGGGACAAAATACTTTTTCTGATATTTCTAATTTGGATGACCAGGTTAACAAACTGTATTTATTGTTTCCTGTTTAAAACTTTTTTTTTAATTTGGCATTTTAAACTTCTGAAAAGGACTAAGTCCTATATTTGGTATATTCTAGCAACACGTATTTTCTTGTTTCTAGGTAATTTTATCCATAAGTTAATTTGATGTTATTTCTGTTGATTGTACCATGCCTTTTTGTATTATGATTTTTATTTCAATCTTTTCTTTCATTATGAAGCAAACATATGCATGGAAAAACTACATGAAAAGCATGTAAATAGTTTAACAAAAAATTCAAAATGTATGTACTTATTAAACCAAAACCTTAAAGGGAACATTGCTCCCATCCCCCAATCACTTGTATGCCCTTCAATGACAAAGCTAGTAATTCCACCATGGAAGTACCTAAAGTAACTATTATATTGACTTGGTTTATTTTAATATTATTAATATTATATTAATAAAACATATAACATGTAATTTCAAATATATATTGTCTACATTTAAAAATTGATTTATTCATTAACTATATATCATAAAATATGCAGTCCATGTTTTCAATCTTTTAAAATTATTGAAACAATGCAGTGTATGGTCAGTAGTTTTTTTTTTAAGAAGCCATTCAATTTTTTAAAAACATTCTTATTGAGATATAGTTTTTATATCATACAATTCAATCATTTAAAGTAGACAATTCAACATTTTTAGTATATCCACTAATCAGTTTTGGATATATTCATTACTGCCACGAGAAAACTAAAGTTTAACTGTCACCTCACTACACATAGCCCCATCCCCCAGCCCTAAGCAATCACTAACTTGCTTTATGTATCTATAAATTTCCTTTAACCAGATTTTCATATTCATGAAATCATATAGCACATGACCTTTGTGACTGGCTTTTTTCATTTAACATGATGCTTTAAAAGTTCACCCATGCTATAGCATGTGTGAGTATCCATTCCTTTTTATGGCTGAATAGCATTCCATTGTATGGGTATTATGTTTTATGTTCATCCATTCATCCACTAATGGACATTTAGTTTGTTTATTTTTTGGCTGTTATGAATAATGCTGCTATAAATATAGTTTCTGTGTAAACACATATTTTAATTGTTCTTGAGTATTTATTTAGGAGTTAATTTTCCTTGGGTATTTATTTAAGAGTGAAATTACTGGGTCATAAAGTAAATCCATATTTCATCATATTAGGAACTGTCAGACTGTTCTTCAGTGCACCCCTACTATTTTTCATTCCTATCAGCAGTATATGAAGACGAATTTCTCTGCATGATTGTCATCTGACTTTTTTATTCTAGTTTTCCTAGTGGATGTGAAATGGTATCTCATTGTGCTTTAATTTACATTCTTTGATCAGTATCAGTGATGTCAAGAATCTTTTCATGTATTTATTGGTTATGTAGATATCTTCTTGATAAATGTCTATTCAGATCTTTGTTTAATTTTAAATGGGCTATTTATCTTCTGTTTTATTGAGTTGTAAGACTGTTTTAAAATTTTACATATGGACCCAGATATGTAATTTCTCCTATTCTGTCGGTTATATTTTTACTTTCTTGATAGTGTCCTTTGAAGGAAAAAGTTTTAATTTTAAGGAAATATAATTTATATATTTTCTCTTTTCTTGAGTGTGCTTTTTTGTGTCATATGTAAGAATCCTTTGCCAAATCCAAGACCATAATTTTTTTATGGTTTAAGTGTCAAGTTAATTTTTCACATGAACCATTTGGTTTTTCCATAATCATTTCTCTTCTTTCTTTCTTCTTTTTTCTTTTGATGTGTTAACTAATTTTATTGTGGTACTCACTTGCAATATATACATATATGAAATCACCATATTATACACCCAAAACTTACACCATGTATTTTTAGTAGTTTTTTTATTGAAGTATAGTTGATATACAATATTATATTGGTTTTAAGTATACAACTCAGTGGTTCAACAGTTACACATCTTATTCAATCCTCACCACAATCAGTGCAGTTACTATGCATCAACAAAGAAAGATGTTACAGAACCATTGACTATATTCTTCATGATGTATTTCCATCCCTTTGACCAACTTATAGAAAGGGGCACAAAAATCTCAAATGAGAATCCTTTCTTGAAACTAGTCTTTCAGCTGTGAACTAAATTGGTATCCTTGTCAAAAATCAGAAGATCATAAATGTGTGGGTTATTCTGTAATATTAATTCTATTCCATTGATGTATAGGTCTTTCTTTGTGTCAATATAACACTTTCATGATAACTGTTTCTTTGTAGTAAATTTTGATATTGAAAGTGTGACCTGTTTTCCTTTGATTCTACTTTTTCAGAAATGTTTTAGCTATTCTTGGACTTTTGTAGTTCCACATAATTTTAGAATTAAACGGCACTTCATAAAAAGAAATAAGCTGGGATTAAAGATAGCGGCATGAGAGGAGAGACAGAGGCTTCCTCTGAAAACCATATACAATTATAAAGTATAGTTGGTGCAACTAATCCTGAGAGAGCAACAGGAAAGAGGACTGCACCAGACTGCATACACCTAGAGAAAAGAGCAGACCTCACAGAACAGGGTAATGTACCAAAGTTGTGACCTGGCAGGACCCAAGACCTTCCCCCACCCCAGCTCACTGGCGGGAGGAAGAGAAACAGAGTAGGGAGGGAGTGGAAGGCCTGGGACTGTTGAATACCTAGCTCCAGAGATCTGCTCTGGGGGCACAAACCTACATTTCGTGGTGCTTTCATGATACTCATGTGGTTACAGGGTTGGAATGCTAAGACAGGCAGAATTCCTGAAGAGACTGATATTCCAGCTGCTTATGGAAAGCAGAGATCCATATCTGGCTGCTCTGGGACAAAAGCTTATACCTGTGTGCTTGGCCCACTGGTTCACTTAGTGGAGATAGGCATAGCAGCTGGGAAACAGAAAACAGCTCTTTCCTCCCCACAAGCACAATACCGCTCCCCTGCAACCCCCAACATTGCATCAGGGGCTCAACTGCTCCAGGGAGTAAAGCTTCTGGACACTAGAGGGTGCTATATACAAATATGAAATGCCAAAGGAACCTGGTCCAGAGTAAAATTAATACAACTCTGGAGAAAGATTTAAATGACATGGACCTTATGACACTTTCTGAAAGGGAATTCAAAATAAAAATCATCAATATGCTAATGGAGATATGAAAATATATCCAAGACCTCAGGAATGAATTCTGGTCAGAGATCCAATCTTTGAAGAGCACAATGGAGGGTATTAAAAGCAGGTTGGATATGGTGGAGGGCACGATAAATGAAATAGAAACTAGAGAAGAATATAAAGAAGCTGAGGCACAGAGAGAAAAAAGGATCTCTAAGAATGAAAGAATATTGAGAGAATTGTGTGACCAATCCAAATGGAACAATATTCACATTCTAGGGATACCAGAAGAAGAAGAGAGAGAGAAAGGGATAGAAAGTGTCTTTGAGGAGGTAATTGCTGAAAACTTCCCCAGTCTGGGGAAGTAGACAGTCTCTCAGGCCATGGAGATCCACGGGTCTCCCAACACAAGGGATCCAAGGAAGACAACACCAAGACATATAGTAATAAAATTGGCAAAGATCAAGGATAAGGACAGACTATTAAAAGCAGCCAGAGAGGGAAATAAAATCACATACAAAGGAAAGTCCATCAGGCTAACATCAGACTTCTCAGCAGAAAACTTACAGGCCAGAAGGGAGGGCATCATGTATTTAATTCAGTGAAGCAGAAGGGCCTGGCACCAAGATTACTTTATCTGGCAAGATTATCATTTAAATTTGAAGGAGGGATTAAACAATTTCCAGATAAGGAAAAGCTGAGAGAATTTACCTCCCATAAACCATCTCTACAGTTTATTTTGGAGGGACTGCTATAGATGGAGATGTTCCTAAGGTTTCATAGCTGTCATCAGAGGAATTAAAACCACAGTAAAGAAAGTAGAACAGCTAATTACTAAGTAAATGAAAAATTAAATTAAATATTTCCAAAGTCAATCAAGGGATAGACAAAGAATATGGAATATGATATCTAATATATAAAGAATGGAAGAGGAAGAAAAAGGAGGAGAAAAAGAAAAGAACATTTAGATTGTGTTTGTAACAGGATATTAAGTGAGTTAAGTTAGACTCTTAGATAGTAAGGAAATTAACCTTAAACCTTTGGTAACCACAAATCTAAAGCCTGCAATGACAATAAGTACATAACTATCGATCATCACCCTAAATGTAAATGACTGAATGCACCAATCAAAAGACATAAAGACACTGAATTGATAAAAAAAACAAGACCAATCTATATGCTGCCTACAAGAGACTAACTTTAAACACAAAGACATACACAGACTAAAAGTGAAGGGATGGAAAAAGATATTTCATGCAACTAACAGAGTAGAAAGCAGGAGTTGCAGTACTTGTATCAGACAAAATAGACTTCAAAACACAGAAAGTAACAAGAGACAAAGAAGGACATTACATAGTGATAAAAGGGTCAACCCAACAAGAAGATATAACCATTATAAATAGCTATGCTTCCAACACAGGGGTCCCCACATATGTGCAACAAATACTAACAATTAAAAGGGAAAATAGAATGCAATGCATTCATTCTAGGAGACTTCAACACTCCACCCACTCTGAAGGACAGATCAACCAGACAGAAGATAAGTAAGGAGACAGAGGTACTAAACAACACAATAGAACAGATGGGCCTAACAGACATCTACAGAACTCAAACCCCAAAGCAACAAAATACACATTCTTCTAAAGTGCACATGGAACATTTTCAAGAATAGATCATACAGTAAGCCATAAAAAGAGCCTCAGTAAACTCAAAAGATTGAAATTGTACCAACCAGTTTCTGAGACCAAAAGGTATGAAACTAGAAATAAATTATGCAAAGAAAATGAAAAATCCCACAAACACATGGAGGCTTCACAGCATGCTCCTAAATAACCAATGGATCAATGACCAAATAAAAACAGAGATCAAGCAATATATGGAGACAAATGACAACAATAATCCAACACCGCAAAATCTGTGGGAAGCAGCCAAGGCTATGCTAAGAGGAAAGTATATTGCAATACAGGTCTACCTCAAAAAAGAAGAACAATCTCAATAAGCAGTCTATACTCACAAATAATGAAAATAGAAAAAGAAGAACTAATGATGTCCAAAGTCAGTAGAAGGAGGGACATAATAAAGATTAGAGCAGAAATAAATAAAATTGAGAGGAATAAAACAATAGAAAGAATCAATGAAGGCAAGAGCTGGTTCTTCAAGAAAATAAACAAAATAGATAAACCCCTAGCCAGACTTATCAAGAAAAAAAGAGAATCTACTCACAGAAACAGAATCAGAAATGAGAAAGGAAAAGTCACTATGGATGCCACAGAAATACAAAGAATTATTAGAGAATACTATGAAAAATTATATGCTAACAAGCTGGACAACCTAGAAGAAATGGACAACTTTCCAGAAAAATACAACCTTCCAAGCCTGCCCAAGAAAGAAACAGAAAATCTGAACAGACCAATTACCAGGAATGAAATTGAACTGGTAATCAAAAACCTACCTAAGAACAAAATCCCTGGACCAGATGGCTTCACCGCTGACTTTTATCAAACATTTAGTGAAGACCTAATACCCATTCTCCTTAAAGTTTTCCAAAAAATGGAAGAGGAGGGAATACTTCCAAACTCATTCTATGAGGCCAGCATCACTCTGATACCAGACAAAGACACCACAAAAAAAGAAAATTACAGACCAATATCCCTGATGAACATACAAGCAAAAATACTCAACAAAATATTAGCAAACTGAGTTCAAAAATACATCAAAAAGATCATCCATCCTGAAAAAGTAGTATTTATTCCAGGGATGCAAGGATGGCACAACATTCGAAAATCCAACAACATCATCCAACAAATCAACAAAAAAGAAGGATGAAAACCACATAATCATCTCCAAAGATGCTGAAAAGCATTTGACAAAATTCAACACCCATTCATGGTAAAAACTCTCAGCAAAATGGATATGGAGGGCAAGTACCTCAACATAATAAAGGCCATATATGACAAACCCACAGCCAGCATTGTACTGAACAGCGAGAAGCTGAAGGCTTTTCCTTTAAGATGGGGAACAACACAAGGATGCCCACTATCCCCACTTCTATTCCACATAGTACTGGGGGTCCTAGCTATGGCAATCAGACAACACAAAGAAATAAAAGGCATCCAGATTTTCAAGGAAGTAGTTAAACTCTCCCTCTTTGCAGAAGACATGATATTGTACTTAAAAATCCCTAAAGAATCCACCCCAAAACTACTAGATCTAATATCTGAATTCAGCAAAGTTGTGGAATACAAAATTAATACACAGAAATCTGTTGCATTCCTATACACTAATGATGAACAAGCAGAAAGAGAAACCAGGAAAACAATTCCATTCACAGTTGCATCAAAAAGAATAAAATACTTAGGAATAAACCTAACCAAGAAAGTGAAAGACCTATATGCTGAAAACTACGGGACACTCTTAAGAGAAATTAAAGAGGACACTAATAAATGGAAATTCATCCCATGTTCTTGGCTAGGAAGAATTGATATTGTCAAAATGTCCATTCTGCCTAAAGCAATCTACAGATTCAATGCAATCCCTATCAAAATACCTACAGCATTCTTCAGTGAACTGGAGCAAATAGTTCTAAAATTCATATAGAATGACAAAAGACCCCGAATAGCCAAAGCAATCCTGAGAAGGAAGAATAAAGAAGGCGGAATTACACTCCCTGACTTCAAGCTCTACTACAAAGACACAGTAATCAAGACAATTTGGTACTCGCACAACAACAGACCCATAGACGAGTGGAACAGAATAGAGTCCAGATATAATCTCAAGCATATATGGTCAATTAATATACGATAATGGAGCCATGGAAATACAACGGGGAAATAACAGCCTCTTCAACAGCTGTTGTTGGAAAAACTGGATAGCTACATGTAAGAGAATGAAACTGGATTACTGTCTAACCCTGTATACAAATGTAAACTCAGAATGGATCAAAGACCTGAATGTAAGTCATGAAACCATAAAAATCTTAGAAAAAAATATAGGTAAAAATCTCTTGGACATAAACATATAACAGTGAGATGAAGTAAAATTAAGAATTAAAGAATAGCAAAGACAGAATAAAATTAATTTAAGAGTATTGAATTAATTCTAAAACAAATAGCTGAATATTTTATGTAAATGTTTTTAATAAATATGCACATGAGTAAATGTTCTTGACAGAGAGTATAGCAAGAATAAATCCATAAAATCTACGAAATTTTGCTGTAAAAATTCAGGATGGGTAGAAAATAAAATATAATAGACTTATTGTGTAAAAGATGACATAAAACAATTTTTCAGCCTCAACTCTAAAAATTCAATAAATTAATATCAAAGAATGGTTATAATTTTTTTGATAGAATTTAAAATAGGGTGTGTCTTTTTCAAATGATTAAGGAAGAACAAGGTGGTATTTAATTAAAGATACAACAAAAAGTTATATATGCATGTGTGTGTGTATATATATATTATATTATATATATATATATATGATTATTGTTTCTTTTTGATTAACTATCCTGTATGTGTGTAAAATAGAAACCAATTCATTAGGATAAAAGAATAAATATACCAAGTTAACCTAGACATATGAATTATATTGCATCCTTTTAAAAATTTTCAGAAATTTTCAGAAAAATACTCATATTATTCAAAAAAATCATAAAGAAAACTTTACAAGCCGGTGTGGGTTACTTCAAGTATGATTAAAACATATCACTTCCCAGAAGTATAATTTCTTTTTTTTTTAAGTAAACAGAATATTTGGGACTGTAATTGGCAACTAAACATAGGATATTTTAGTATATATACTTCTAGTGTCTTTGAATATTTCAAAGGGGTTGTTTTCTAAGGTATGTAATAGTAGAATTAAGTCAGAGCAAAAACATTGCAATTGAAAAATAATGAAAGAGTAAATTAAATTTTAAAAGAACTTCTTCAATTATGCTAAAATTGATTCACAGTCAACTCTCTCTTTTCTTAAGACATCTAAAGAATTATAATCCCTAAAACATATGTATTTATTTAGTTACCTAAGTAAACCTGGAATAAGTGAAATGATTCCTGGATATTGCTGGGAAAATAAAGCATTCCTGCCAACAAACGACTTTCTATAGCAACATAGAAGAGTGATGGAAAAACAGTTAAGTAGTGAGTAAGCAGTAACATTTATATTCACATAAAGTAACATGAAAATAAAAGGTACACCGAATATCACGCATATTTAAACACTAATATGAGACCTGGGGACTGGGCTTCATCCATAGAGAGATTTATCTCTGGCTTATGTCAGAGTCAGGTTCACTGCGTCTCCAAGGAAACCTCCAGGAAAATGGAGAAAGAGGGAAAATGGTCTCTTACCCATTTATAAATGGAGAAAATAATTTTCATTTATCCATACCAAGTCTCTTGTGGAAAATTAACCAGTGTTTAGAATGAGCACATACTTCTGGCTTACCTGTTTCTAGCTTTTAGTTGCCTCTAATCTATATTAAAACTAATTATATTGTAGAGAGCTAATGGCAATGCAGATGCAAATAATTCTGTCTTGTGAAGAGATTCACACTCCCTCCGTGCTCAAAAATATTGGAAAAACAAATGCAGCAAGTTTAATAGTTTTATCTATAAATGTGTCTGATCTTTGCAGTCTCCTTTGAATTTGTTTTAAACACCTCATTCCTTCATTAAAAATGAATTAAAAAAACATTTAATCCATGTTCACTGTATATCTCCATGAAAGTCATGATCTTATTTGTATTGGAAATTATCTTTGAACAGATAAGTTTGGTAGCAAGAAAGTTAAACATAGATTCAAATGAATTTAAATAAGCATAATAAAATACAGAAGGCTCTTTAGTCCATGCATCTGTGTTCAGAAGATCAGGTGATCAGTGATGTCAGCTGGTCCCAGATTCTTTTAATTTAATATGTTTTCTGAAGTTTGGCTTCATCCTGAGGTTGCCTACTTTAAAGTTCTTAAGGTAGAAATGAACATCCATCAGCTATAGAGACACATTTACTTTAAGCTTGAAAAGTATATTAGAAGCAGGATTCTAAGCAAAAGTTCTGTGTTTTTTCTGTGACTGTATAGATTTAATTTTCATGTTTGCATGTCACCAGGGGAAGAAGACACTATGATTGGACTACTCTTAAGTATTGTTCTTTACATGGGTAACTGGGTAAAAATATTTGGATAACAGTATATAGGTTAAGTTCTGGGAAGAAGGAAAGAAAAAATGTTTAAAACACAAAGAACAGCATGAAAAAATAATTAAATTTTAGAAAGTGGTTCCACTTATTTTGTTAATTTATAAATTGTTAGTTTTATTTATAAATATTTGTTAGCATTAATAACTTCAGGCTATTTAGTTGTGAGTATGTATAGTTTATATAATTAAAGAAAGTTTTTTTTTAAGTATTCATTTTTTATGAGAATGATAATATTGGAAAACACCATTAATTACCCTATACATATTTTATATATATGGGCTGTCACAGTTTTCCATGACAGTAATCTGAAAATAATTTCAGTCAGTAGTGTATTTTCATTACCTTTTGTCATTTTCTGAAATTTATCAGTCATCTATTTTTCTCCTGTTTTTCTAAAGCAATACTCTCATACTGAAGGGCATCTTTTTAGCATTCTTACACCCACCCAAATGTCTACCTGAATAGTGACATTATACAATCATATTGTAACTTATTCTCTTTACTTTCTGGGAATCTGGTTTCCCCAAAGTAATAAATAAATATAGTAAATACCCAATGAGTCAATCAGCTGTGATAGTTGATAAACAGTGCTATTCTGAGGTTTCATATATATAAAAGAAATTGGTTATTCAATATTAAAGTAGTAGGCATTGTTTAGTCATAAACAGTGTTTATATTGTAGTGCAGACTACTCAGACTCCCTTTCATATTCAAATCTACATAGTTGCACAGTAAAATGTATGCTAACTTTCTAAATCAAACATAAAAATCAGTAGCGACAGGGATAAAAGAGCCAAACATGTTTTTATTTAATAGTAAGTGCGTACAAGCCCTCTGCTAGTACTTTTTGTTTTGTACAATAATAAAAATAAAACACTCTTCCAGTTTCCACCTCTGATATGTAAAGAACTTGGAAGACATCAATCTTTTTTGTACAACAAGAAAAAAAAAATCAAACTGAAAGTCAATGACTTTTCTTGATTCATCAGAGAACTGTGGTCAAAAGAACTGCCTTCTCCACATGTGAAGAGACAAGCACATCCAGAGAAATGCAACTGAGATGTCCTTACCAAGAACCAAAGTTCCTAAAGCTGTAAAATGCTAGGAACAGTTAAATTATACAAATATTATACAATTGTGTTTTGTATATTTGTAATTATAATATTTGTATATATATATATGTTACAAAATTATAACATATATATATATATATATATAGTTTGTATATTTATAATTATACAAATGAAGTACAAATAGATTTTTAATTACACAGATATACAAAAGGAACACTTTATTTTACAAATACTGTGAGGGGTAAGTACACACTAAATTGAAAATGAGATTGGAGGCATAGTCTTAGGGTGTCCTGAAACTTTCATAAACTTTACCTCTAGTAAGTCTATGAGGTTCTCATGGTGAAGAGCTGAAAAGTTCCACTCCTAACACTGATAGGAGTACCATTGTTAAATATGCCCAGATAGACTTAATAATGGTAGCACAGGATTAAAGATGGCAGCATGAGAGGTGAGACAGAGACTTCCTCCTAAAACTGCATATAATATGAAAATAAAATTAATAAGACTAATCCTGAAAGAGCAACAGGAAAGAGGGCTGTGCCAAAATGCATACACCTGGAGAAAAGAATAAACCTCACGGAACAGGGTAACATATGAAAGTCGTGGACTGGTGGGACCCAAGCCCTTCCCTAACCCCAGTTCACCAGTGAGAGGAAGAGAAATGGAGCAGAGGAGGGAGTGGAGGCCTGGGACTGCTGAATACCTAACTCTGGAGATCCGCTCTGGGAGCACAGACCTACATTTTATGGTGCTTTCATGGTACTCTAATGATTAGGGGTTTGCAAAGCTATGACAGGCAACATACCTGGAGAGACCAAAATTCCAGCCGCTTGTGGAAAGCAGGGATCCATATCAGGCTGCTCTGGGAAAAAAGAAAGGTGGGCAGTCTGAGAGACTTCCTAAGGGCTGCTAAAGGGGCAAGGATTGCATAGAGCTTACTGCTCAGGAGACAGGACAGGTAGACAAAATTGTCCAGTGGCACTCTGCCCAGCAGGTTGGGAACTTTCTTGATCTTCAGGTGCTCCAGCTCCCTGGCTGGCTACACATCTCAAAGGACCCCCCTCCATGATACACAGCCTACTGTGCCTTTCTCCTGGCCAACCCGACCAGGGTCGCAAACCAGCAAATGCTACCCTGGTGTTAGGCCAGCCAGAGGGAAGCCCTGTCTGCAGCAACTACTAACACAAAGCATAGAGGCTTTTACCTGTGTGCTCGGCCCACTGGTTCTGGCAGTGGAGGCAAGCTTAGCATATGGGAAGCAGGAAACAGTTCTTTCCTCCCACCAGGTACCAATACCGCTCCCTTGTGACCCATGACATTGTTTCAAGGGCTGAACAACTCCAGAGAGTAGAGCTTCTGGGTACTAGAGGGCACCATATACAAATATGAAACACCAAAGGAACCTGGTTCAAAGTAAAATTATGAATACAACACCTGAGAAAGATTCAAATGAAGTCAACCTCATGAATCTTCCTGAAAGGACTCTCAAGATAAAAATCATTAACATGCTCATGGAGGTACAGAAAAATATTCAAGAACTCAGGGATGAATTCTGGTCAGAGATCCATTTGTTGAAGAGCACGTGTCCATCAGCAGATGAATTGATAAAGAATAGGTGGTACATATACACAATGGAATACTATTCATCCATAAGAAAGAAACAAATCCTACCATACAACATGGGTGAAGCTGGAGGACATTATGCTCAGTGAAATAATCCAGGCAGAGAAAGACAAGAGCCAAATGATTTCCCTCATTTATGGAGTATAACAACAAAGCAAAACTGAAGGAACAAAATAGCAGCAGACTCACAGACTCCTAGAAGGGACTAATGGTTACCAAAGGGGAGGGGTGTGGGAGGGTGGGTCAGGAGGGATGGAGATGGGGGTTGAGGGGTATTATGTTTAGTACACATGATGTGGAGGGTCACAGGGAAAACAGTGTAGCACAGAGAAGTCAAACAGTGAATCTGTGGCATCTTACTACACTGATGGGCAGTGACTGCATTGGGTTATGGGTGGGGACTTGATAATATGGGTAGAAACCACATTGTTTTTTCATGTGAAACCTTCATAAGAGTGTATATCAATAGTACCTTAATAAAAAATTAAAAATAAAATAATAATGGTAGCACAGCATGGATAATATAGCCAATGATTCTGTAACATATTTCTTGTTGACAGATAATAACTGTGCTAATTGGGGTGAGGATTTAAAAATGTGGTTAACCGTTGAACTGCTGTATTGTATATTTGAAACTAATGTAAGATTGTGTATCAACTATACTTCAATAAAACTATCATACATTATAAAAATAAATAAATTTTAAATAATTCCAATAAATCTTTTCAAATTTCAAGCGTCAAAAATAAGATAATATGTTGCAATATTCAATATATTTTATTAATATACTCCCTGCTTAAAAAATATCAAACAAGTTATATACCCATTATATCTTAGTTAGGATGAATTAGATATAAATTCAACCTAGAAAATGATCCCCAAAGAGAATTTTCCTGCCTGAGAACTGGTGCTGGTGGAAGCAAGGAGCCAATTCTCAATTTAAAATGTGTAAGCACAAACTCGATCTCATGTGCAGTTGTGTTCCAGATTCAGACTATCTGTGTCATCCAAAAATGCTCAAGCCACAAAATGTGTCTATGAACAAAAGGTCAGCAGTTGTTAATCTCTATATCCAAAAAGGATCCAGTAAGAGATTACAACCCTAGCAACCTAGTTGCTAGGAAAACACTTTCCCCTTCCTCCCTAATCAACTCTTACACTATGGTGGGTGGTATTGAAAAAGGCTAGAAGGTGAGAGGTTTATGCAATTAGTACAGAGGGAAGCATCTGGTCTTCTATATCCTTTTACTCTCATTATGGGCTTTCAGTGAAGAACAACATTGAAAGTATGATGGAGAAGACATCTGTTGAGTGATTATTTGAGTTTTTATAATTATAATTTAATTGCTTTAATAAGATTAATATTGTGACTTAAATTTATGTGGAACATGCCTAACATAATGCAATATTCTAATTATACATGGACCTGTTCCTGTAATTCTTTTTGTGCCAGTGACACCTAGTTTTAATTATTATAATTTGATACTTAATCTAAATAATTTATTGGGACTCACTTTTTAAAAATATACTTGGTTATGTTGGAGATTTTATTAATGTGAATTTCGGGGACAGATTGTTACAAAAATTATTTGGATTTTGAAGTCCCATTCATTTTCTAGAACAATTTTGGGGAAAATACCATAGTAGCAGCATTATGTCTTTCCATCCATGAGCATGGTATATGGTATAACTTCCTTGGTGTTTATTTCTTTTATTTAGTTTATCTAAGTGTGTTTACTGGATAATTTTCCTAGTAACCAAACTACAGAACCAGTAATACTGAGTTTTCTCCAATAATAACTTTTAAATCATTCAGCTTTCTGTCAATATGATACAAATGTACCATGTAAAACTCTTATGTAAACAGAGACCAACTTTATTGGCTGATGCTTCCCATATAAGAGGGCAATACTAAAAAAAGAATCAAAATGCAAATTCATACAAATAATTACCTGTGTATATTTCTAATAAATTTTACAAATTTTTGTTATAATAATTCAAAATAATTGAATGTAGCATGCTCTTATATGGATGCTTTTATAAAAGATTCATTAATTTTTGACTACAATTCTCAATGCTTTGAGTATATGGGTATATTTTTGTCTAAAGTTAAGATTTTTGAGTTAAGTTCTGTCTCCCAGGAATTTTTTTTTCTTAATCCAGAGGATAAATGTACAGTCAGCTTCAACAGTATTCCAGGAGATTCTAACAATCAACAAAAATGTGGAATATCTGCACTTAAAGAGAGAAGGGAGTATAGATTTTTAATTTTTTGGCCCTCTAGTCAAATATCCTTTTAAAATACTCTCTTGGGATGACAGCTTATTTTTTACCCCTAGAAAAATAGAGTAGAATTTTTTGAAAAACAAAATCTCTACTGGAACTCTCTTTCTGCAAAGCAGGGTATGACCCCATGTGGATTTACTCCCTGGATTGAGTAGTTGCCCAGCTGAGGGAAGGAATGAGGAATGACATTCCAGTTTGAAAGCCAGAGAGAAACCACCGAGACGTGAAAGACAAAAGGCGGATGGGCTGTTACTCTTCTTGACTTTTTTTTTTCTGCATGACTGTGATTTAATTTTTGTGTCCCTGTACATTTGATATACTGCTCTCTATCCCTTTCTTTACTGCATAGAAAACTCATGTATCTTGAAACTGGAAAGGGAGAATTTTTCTGTCCATAAATATTGAAAGAATTTAACTCAGGGTATCAAAATCATTATTGTGTTGTAGAGAAATTCCAAAGAAGTGAAAGAGGAATATTAGCTTTTAATTCTTAAAAATGTTTTTGACATTTTTCTTTCTTGTAATTCTTTATCAGCACAAATATATCACAACTGTAATGAAAGAGTCCTTATAAGAGATCACTTATGAAAGTCCTCTTTTACTTTATCATTGACAAACCTCAATAACAAACCAAATAAGTCATAATGTACTTCATTGAGAGTAGAATGAATTTTTTAAATGTTAACCATTGTTCTGTTTGACTTCTTTTTTGTGCTGTGTGTTTCTGAGTTAGTTGTTGGGTATTATATCTTTTCTTGCATAATTTCAGTTTGTGTTTTCTCTACTAAAATAGCTCTCTCAGGCTTACAACATTAAAAAGCATCACAGAGAAACAAGATTCATTATATATTTTTGAAAAATACTTATGAATAATGATATTATAATACTTCAATAATTATAATAGGTAATAACTATGGTAATAATTGGTAATATGAGTACACCTTGCAGGGTTTCAGGGTATCAATATAGCATTAAATTTACCTGAATTTTAAAATTTTACCATAAAATTGTACAATTTTTTTCAATGAACTTTGAAACTCATGTTCCTTACTCCATTGTGACTGACTTCCTTTTAGAAACATTAGAAACATATTTGATATAACAAACTTTCATTATACATGTGATGACTGCGGGTCAAGTATTTATAATTAGTGAAAATTCTTCTAAATTCTGCATATTGATTGTTTATTCTAATCATATTTTTAATAAAAGCAGATCAAGACACAACTAAGAGTTACAGAAGACATAGAAATGAGTGGAGGAACCACAAACACCAGTACTGTGTCAAAGGAGAATATTCTAGTGGAAAAGAACAAGGAGAATATATTAAGGAAGAACTCATTTAGAAACTTCTCTGTGGATTCTCCACTAATCTGTAATTTTGGCACAATCTTATCTATTCAACCAATTTTTTTTTATTTGTAAGTCATAGCCACAAACCTCTCTTCTACCTCCCCAAAAGAACCTTATACACACACACACACACACACACACAAACCTCACTTCTACCTCCCCAAAAGAACCTTACACACACACACACACACACACACACACCAAATTCAACATAAGGATAGATACGTTGGGCATTTGTAGAGATGTAATATAAAGGGAAACCTTTATGTACTGGTTCACAAAATCTTTGTGAGGAATCAATAAATCCAAAGTGAATTCAAAGGAGTCTATGGGAGGATCAGGAACAGTACAGCAGGGAGATTCTAAGGGCTAGAGAAACGCATGGCCTGAATTGATATGTGTTGTTCTCTCTGGAAAATCATTTTTTATTGTGTGGGATATAGGATATGCTCTCTCTTATTCTTTTTAAGTAAAACAAAGATGTTATTGACATGGTCATAAATCTAAATTCAAAACCAGAAATTGTTTTAAAGTGAAAAGAGGCCATAAATTGGATACCATTTAGTAACTTTTTCATTGTCTGATAGCATACTGGTAGACATACGGAATAATTCTCCTCAAGATCCGTTCTCAAACATGTTTATTGATACATAATGAAAATGATGTATATGCATCCACGTGAAAGCACAGTAACTATGCTGTTTATCTAAACATTAGAAGATAATCTCCCAAAATAATTTGTTGTTACATATTCAAGTACTTAAAAAGTTTCTGAACCTAGATGTGTCAGAGTATTTTCCTTGAGATACCAAATACTTTGAAAAATCAAAGCAAGCTGATTTTTCAATGTGATCTAATTATTTTTAATTTTTAAATAATTGTTTAGAGCTTTCTATATCACTGCATTTTTATGATTAAAATTTTTGAATGGGTTGGCAATGTCAAATAACCATTCCTTTTAGAATATAGTATTGTGTTAAAGGAATATTCTCCTTAAATATGCTGAGATTTCTGATAAGCTGAGAATAAATTTGGTTAAATGCAGGACCTTTTTTAATTCCATTTTTAACTGAAATCTAAGTATTGCATGCTAAATATTTTCCCAAATACAGTTTTTTTGTTGTTTGTTTTGCTTTGCCTCCCTTCAGTCTATTTTTGGCGAATATTTTTTAATAGCACTTACAAATTAAGTTGTCACTATTTTTAAATATTTGAGTATATTGCAAAATGTACATTCTACAAAACTGCTGAATTTCTCATTTTCATCTCTTAGGTAGGGATTCTTAATTTATCCAATTAAATATATGAACCCATCAAAGGATCTTTTCCACATGTCCAGATATTCCACAGTAAAATCATGTAATTTTAAAATTGAATAATATGTCACCATTTAATTTATTCATATTTGTCTTGCTTTTATGGGATGAATTTCAAAACCTTGCTTGCATTTTTCCCCCATTAATAGTCATTACAAAATTTCAAGAGTTGAATATTTTGGAGTTCTAGTTGGCAATTTTGAACACAATAATACCAATTTATTAACAAAAGGATTGAATAGCAATACATTACATTAATTCCTCAAAGCCTCAAAATATCAAATTCTAATGAACGATGAGCAGGAGAAAAAATAAAGTGAACATTGTCAAGCTGGAATATTTTTCTGTATTCAGCATCAGCATCCGGCTCCTGATATTAAAATAAAAGAGAGTTGTGGGTTGTGTGTGACTGTATGGGTGTATGTGCATAAATTTTAATAACTTAAGCTTTTCATTAACTAGTAGAAAATTACAACTTGTTTGAATAGAATCATGAGTTACATTTTCACACAACCTATTGCAAGGTCATTTTGGCTCTACTGTTTTCTGAATTTAATAAAAATAGGTTGTTTACACAATGGCATTTACCTCTCCAAATTTAGAATGCATTATATCATTGCAAAAACTAATTTTATTATTGATGTAATCTTTAAATTTATAACATTTTAAAATATCTCATAATCCACCTTTAACAAAGTGCACTTTCAAAGCTGTACTTTGATTTAATAAATTTCATATATATATTTGCAGAAGCAGCCCTGCTGACAATCTGATATTTAGACAGGAAGAACCTTGTGTGGGTGAAATTGAAATATTTCTAGAATCTCTCACCTGGCCTTAGTGCATCTCCATATCAGTAGGTGTTTCCAAGGGGTGGAGAGAAGTAGTGCATCTCCATACCAATAGGTGATTACAAGAGTGGGGGAACGAGGATATTTCTGGACCAAAGAGGTGTGCTGGGGTCCTTTTGCAACTAGGTCATGAGAGACACTGGTTAGCAGAAGTAGACAACTGCTTGTAACATTAAACAGGTTTCTCTCACTTTATTTTTCCCTTTGACTGATTTTGGCTTCAAAGGTTATTTGTCCTGGAGTGGGAACATATTCCACCCCTCCCACCCCCCCACCTTAAGTTACAGCTTGGGATAACAGCACTCAACTCAGGAAGTCTTAGGCAAACTTTGACTTCTGGTTGATTATAGGATCCAGCAATGCCATTTTATATGGCATCTGAATATTAGCAATAGGCAAGACTCTACAATCCAAGGAAATTAGAAACAAATTCTCTATTTTTCTATGGACAATATTCACACAGGCAGCTTGACGTTTACCAGGTGAGATGTAAAGTGGAAATTAGCTCCAGGAAAAACAATCTTTTGAGGTAATTATAACTATAGATAAGACATAGCTAAAAACTGAATTTCAGTTAGAAAATTGAGAGACATGTCCAGAAGAAATTCTTAAAGTGATGAGGCTCTGTTTATGGAAGTAGATAGTGAAAAATGCAGAGATTACTCAAGAATGAAAATATTAATCTAGGAAATAAAACTAAACTTAAAGACTCAGAATAAAATATTCAGAGTTTTGAAATAGATCAGGCCTGACTCCTTAATTTGTTTTTCCTCCTTAAGTAGAAGCACAATAAAAAGCTGCAGAGTAATGCAGTTCAGTGTTAGTTACTAAATAAGTAAAGCAGAGTCAAATCTTTCTAAATAGTTCAAATGGCACTATAAATTAGTGCTTAAGATTATCTGTTTATGCATAGTGACATATGCTGTATACTGTTTATGCATAGTGACATAAACTGTATACTGAATAACTGTATTTTTTTATTTTGGTATCATTAATCTACAATTACATAAAGAACATTATGTTTACTAGGCTCTCTCCTTTACCAAGTCCCTCCCACAAACCCCAATACAGTCACTGTCCATCAGTGTCGTAAGATGCTATAGAATCACTACTTGTTTCCTCTGTGTTGCCCAGCCCTCCCCGTGTGCCTCCCCCACAACATTATACATGCTAATCGTAATGCCCCCTTTCTCTTTCCAAGCCCTTATCCCTCCCTTCCCACCCATCTTCCTCAGTCCGTTTCCCTATAGTAACTGTTAGTCCATTCTTGGGTTCTGTGATTTTGCTGCTGTTTTGTTCCTTCAGTTTTTCTTTGTTTTTATACTCCACATATGAGTGAAATCATTTGGTACTTGTCTTTCTCCACCTGGCTTATTTCACTGAGCACAATACCCTTTAGCTCCATCCATGTTGTTGCAAATGGTAGGATTTGTTTTCTTCTTATGTCTGAATAATACTCCATTGTGTATATGTACCACATCTTCTTTATCCATTCATCTACTGATGGACACTTAGGTTGCTTCCATTTCTTGGCTACTCTATATAGTGCTGCAATAAACATAGGGGTGCATCTGACTTTTTCAAACTGGGCTGCTGTCTTCTTAGGGTAAATTCCTAGGAGTGGAATTCCTGGGTCAAATGGTATTTCTATTTTGAGCTTTTTGAGGAACCTCCATATTGCTTTCCACAATGGTTGAACTAATGTACATTCCCACCAACAGTGTAGTAGTGTTCCCCTTTCTCCACAACCTCACCAACATGTGTTATTGTTTGTCTTTTGGATGCTGGCTATCCTTACAGGTGTGAGGTGATATCTCCTTGTGGTTTTAATTTGCATTTCTCTGATGACTAGTGATGTGGAGCATCTTTTCATGTGTCTGTTGGCCATCTCAATTTCTTATTTGGAGAACTGTGTGTTCAAGTCCTCTGACCATTTTTTAACTGCTTTTGTTTCCCTTGCTCAGGGAGATATGTTCATGAAGTCGCTCATGTTTATGTCCAAGAGAATTTTGCCTATGTTTTTTCCTAAGAGTTTTATGGTTTTATGACTTACATTCAGGTCTTTGATCCATTTCGAATTTACTTTTGTGTATGGAGTTAGACAATGGTCCAGTTTCATTCTCTTACATGTAGCTGTCCAGTTTTAACAGCACCAACTGTTGAGGAGGCTGTCTTTTCCCCATTGCATATCCATGGCTTCTTTATCATATATTAATTGACCATATATGTTTGGGTTAATGTTGCAGTCTCTATTCTGTTCCACTGGTCTGTGGCTCTGTTCTTGTGCCAGTACCAAATTGTCTTGATTACTGTGGCTTTGTAGTAGTGCTTGAAGTTGTTGAGCGAGATCCCCCACTTTACTCTTCCTCCTCAGGATTGCTTTGGCTATTCGGGGTCTTTGGTGGTTCCATATGAATTTTTGAACTAATTGTTCCAGTTCGTTGAAGAATGCTGTTGGTAATTTGATAGGGATTGCATTGAATCTGTAGATTGCTCTGGGCAGGATGGCCATTTTGACTATATTAATTTTTCCTAGCCAAGAGCATGGAATGAGTTTCCATTTGTTAGTGTCCTCTTTAATTTCTCTTAAGAGTGACCTGTAGTTTTCAGTGTACAGGTCTTTCACTTCCTTGGTTAGGATAATTCCTAGGTATTTTATTCTTTTTGATGCTACTGTGAATGGAATTGTTTTCCTGATTTCTCTTTCTATTAGTTCAATGTTAGTGTATAGGAAAGCCACAGATTTCTGTGTGTTAATTTTGTATCCTGTAACTTTGCTGAATTCCGATATTAGCTCTAGTAGTTTAGGAGTGGAGTCTTTAGGGTTTTTTATGTACAATATCTTGTCATCTGCAAATAGTGACAGTTTGACTTCTTTACCAATTTGGATTCCTTGTATTTCTTTGTTTTGTCTAATGGCCATGGCTAGGACCTCCAGTACTATGTTAAATAACAGTGGGGAGAGTGGACATCCCTGTCTGGTTCCCGATATTGCAGAGGAAAAGCTCTCAGCTTCTTGCTGTTCCGTATGATGTCGGCTGTGGGTTTATCATATATGGCCTTTATTATGTTGAAGTACTTGCCCTCTATACCCATTTTGCTGAGAGTTTTTATCATGAATGGATGTTGAATTTTGTCAAATGCTATTTCAGCATTTCTGGAGATGATCATGTGGTTTTTGTCCTTCTTTTTGTTGATGTGGTGTATGATGTTGATGGATTTTCGAATGTTGTACCATCCTTGCATCCCTGGGATGAATCCCACTTGATCATGGTGTATTATCCTTTTGATGTATTTTTGAATTCGGTTTGCTAATATTCTGTTGAGTATTTTTGCATCTACATTCATCAGGGATATTGGTCTCTAATTTTCTTTTTTGATGGGGTCTTTGCGTGGATTTTTATTAGGGTGATATTGGCTTCATAGAACGAGTTTGGAAGTATTCCCTCATCTTCTATGTTTTGGAAAACTCTAAGGAGAATGGGTATTATGTCTTCTCTTTATGTCTGATAAAATTCCGAAGTAAATCCATTTGGCCCGGGGGTTTAGTTCTTGGGTACTTTTGTGATTACTGATTCAATTTCATTGCTGGTCATTGGTTGTTTAAATTTTCTGTTTCTTTCTGGGTCAGTCTTGGAAGGTTGTATTTTTCTATGAAGTTGTCCATTTCTTCTAGGTTTTCCTGCTTGTTAGCAGATAGGTTTTCATAATATTCTCTAATAATTCTTTGTATTTCTGTGGGGTCTGTGTTGATTTTTTCTTTCTCGTTTCTGATCCTGTTGATGTGTATTGATTCTCTTTTTCTCTTAATAAGTCTGGCTAGAGGCTTATCTATTTTGTTTATTTTCTCAAAGAACCAGCTCTTGGTTTCATTGATTTTTTCTATTGTTTTATTCTCCTCCATTTTTTTTATTTCTTCTCTGATCTTTATTATTTCCCTCCTTCTGCTGACTTTAGGCCTCATTTGTTCTTCTTTTTCCAGTTTCAATAATTGTGATGTTAGACTATTCATTTGGGATTGTTCTTCCTTCTTCAAGTGTGCCTGGATTGCTATATACTTTCCTCTTAAGACTGCTTTCGCTGCGTCCCACAGAAGTTGGGGCTTTGTGTTGTTGTTGTCATTTGTTTCTATATATTCCTTGATCTCTATTTTGATTTGTTCATTGATCCATTGATTATTTAGTAGCATGTTGTTCAGCCCCCATGTATTTGTGAACATTTTTGTTTTCTTTGTACAATTTATTTCTAGTTTTATACCTTTGTGGTGTGAAAAGTTGGTTGGTAGAATTTCAGTCTTTTTGAATTTACTGAGGCTCTTTTTGTGGCCTAGTATGTGGTCTATTCTGTAGAATGTTCCATGTGCACTTGAGAAGAATGTGTATCCTGTTGCTTTTGGATGTAGAGTTCTGTAGATGTCTGTTAGGTCCGTCTGTTCTAGTGTGTTGTTCAGCGCCTCTGTGTCCTTACTTATTTTCTGTCCAGTCGATCTATCCTTTGGAGTGAGTGGTGTGTTGAAGTCTCCTAAAATGAATGCATTGCATTCTATTTCCTCCTTTAGTTCTGTTAGTATTTGTTTCACATATATTGGTGCTCCTGTATTGGGTGCATATATATTTATAACGGTTATATCCTCTTGTTGGACTGAGCCCTTTATCATTATGTAATGTCCTTCTTTATCTCTTGTTACTTTGTTTGTTTTGAAGTCTATTATTTCTGATACTGGTACTGCAACACCTGCTTTTTTCTCCCTTTGCATGAAATATCTTTTTCCGTCCCTTGACTTTTAGTCTGTGCATGTCTTTGCGTTTGAGGTGAGTCTCTCATAAGCAGCATATAGATGGGTCTTGCTTTTTTATCCATTCTGTTACTCTCTGTCTTTTGATTAGTGCATTCAGTCCATTTACATTTTGGGTGATTATTGAAAGATATGTTTTTATTGCCATTGCAGGCTTTAGATTCGTGGTTACCAAAGGTTCAAGGTTAGCTTCTTCACTATCTTACTGTCTAACTTAACTCACTTATTGAGACATTATAAACACTGTCTGATGTTTCTTTATTTCTCTCTCCTCTTATTCCTCCTGCACCATTCTTTATATGTTACGTGTTTTATTCTGTGCTCTTTTGTTTCCTATAACTGGTTTAGTGAGTAGTTGATTTTATTTTTTGCCTTTAGTTAGTATTTGGTTGGTCTGCTTACTTTGCTGTGATTTTATTTTCTCTGTTGACATCTATTTAGCCTTAGGAATGCTCCCATTTAGAGCATGAATAACTGTATTTTAAGCTTTTACATAATCAGTGTTCTTTTCAGTGTCATCTAATAAAGGGATTTTATGTCCTTCAAAGGACTTTATTTTTAATATGTATGTAATACACGAAACTTTTGGTAAATTTATATTATCATTTACATAGGAGCTATGATAGATAAATTTGAAAAAAAATTGCTTTAGTATGTACATCTATTTACCAAAAGTTAGTTTGAAGGAAAATGAGCCATTCAAACATGCAAGATGATGTTAAATAGGAAAATAATAGATACAAACTATTCTGCTTTATTGCTTTCAGGAGAGTCAACACTATGCCAGGCTTTTCTTTGTCCTTTGTATCTGGAGACAGAAAGTCACCTTGCATCATATCATCTTTGTTCTGCTAAGAAGACATGTGGTTTTCCTCTTTTATTCATGCAAATATTATGCCAGAGGGCACATTTAGACAGATGAAGGGTATAAAAGGACCTATTGTGTGTTGACAAAAGGAGACCCTTACAAATCCTTCTTGCAGCCGAGCTGTCACCAGAGCAGCAGTGGGCATGTCTCTTCCAGAGCAAGTAGCCTCCTGGGAGTGCAGGGCTTGACTGTCTTCTTCTACTCCAAGGGTCAAATCTTCAGCATCCTGCTGATGGTCTGAAATGTTTGGAGGACTGACACAGGTAGGAACAGATAGATCCTCAGGGATGCAGGTGTCTCAAAGATTTATTCATGGTCAATGAAGTGGACTGAATTTTCTGGAGGAGGGCTGGATTTGCAGTGCACATGGCTAAGGATGACTGTAGTGTTTGGGGAAATGTAAAGATGATAATTTGAATATGAATGGGCTGCTCTGCTCATAATATGTTCAGGGAGTGATTTGGATCCCATTAAAAGGGAGTATGTGTCCCTCACAAAGAGCAAAACTAGTTTAGCAGCTAGCTAACTCAAGTCACTGAAAAACAACAGTTGTGCTAAATTAATCAGACCACACATTCTCTCTCTATCTAATACTTGGAAGCAGGATTAATCTTGGTTGGATATAAAGAAAGCCTGGAATTTTTGTCAATTAAGAGAGATCTTGAAGAAAAACAAACTTTCTGTTAATGAGGTTAAATTAGGTCAGGAGGGAATAGGAGGGACCCAGATATATAATATATATTATAAAACAAAGGTTGGCTTGATATGCTTCTGTGAACTGATCTACAACAGTTGAGTCACTCACAATTAATTCATACTTTTAATTCATACTAAAAGCCCTCTTCCTATAAGCATACTATCAGAGAGTATGATATTGCTACCCGCTGAGTTTGTTCTCCTTGGTTCTTATTCCTGATGCAACAAAGAATTGAAAGACAAAATAGTGAAGCATTGAAAGTTTTATTTGAATACACTCCAAGGGAGGAATGGGTCAGAGTCAAAGTAGACAAAGGCTTTGATCAGTTAGGCGGGAGGTTTATATACTGTGTTCTGGTTAAGAGGTTCCTCTTTGACTGACAGAGTGTGGTTATGTGATTACAGGCCTTTCTATGTAGTTATTCTTCTCAGTGAGCATGTCCTCTCTCCACGCCAAGATGTGTTCTGCGCAGTTCTTAGTTATGTTCAGTTGTGCCCCCACTCGAATCTGGTTGGGGAAGTTATCACCCTGCAAAGTCTTTGTTGTCTTCACATGGAACCCCCTACCTGGGCAGAGTGTGGGCAGACTTTTCTTTGAACCTTACCGGGGTGGCCTCTTCTACGAGTCTTCCCTTTTTCCCACTGCTCATGTCTATCTTTCTGACATTCCTAACAATCTAGTGAAAGGGAGTTTCAGACTGAATTCTGACTTACCTACAAACATTTATTAGCTAGCAGTCCAGGAAATAATTATAGAACCTGGTTTATAAACCTGGAGGAATCACCAGCTCTCTGGCATTTTAGCAGCTTTAAGAGGATTCACACGATAAATCTAGACACAGCATTTGAGCTTGCTTCCAATTTAATCACACAACATTTTTATATCTGTAGGTGAGATGAAGTAAGCCAAGTAGCTCGGCTGCCCTTCCCAACAGAAGTGATTCCTGAGTCTTTCAAAAGCCAACAAACAAAGCACTCATGATCATCTATGCTAAAGTGTCTCAAAGTTAATTACAGATCATATCGTATATATAAATCAAGTTGAGCAAACAAGTATAACAAAATCATTTTTTTTCCTGGGTTACCTGATAATACTTCCTTCAAAAATATGAAAAATCATTTGGAAGAAAGGTGTGGGAAAATACCTAGTATGGGTAATGGGAATTTAAAAAATGAATGGGAATCATGATTTAGTGCCCAATTTTAGAAGCAGAAAGAAGCTAAACTGTATATATATTTTTCAGCTTTTTCAGAAGCTGATAAACCTGGGTGATTGTTACAGACTGAAGGTAAGAGCAGGAAAATGGGTGTTAGTATGTCCAGGGATTTCTCTGTCTCTTGACCTGACTGGTAGTTACACAGGTGTAATAATTCAGCAAGCTTCCACTTGTACATTTTCTAGTTTTCTGTGGTAGGTTGCATATCAACAAAAAAGTTTAATGAAACTGTTTAAAAATTAAAAACAAAAACACCAAATGTATGGTGGATACATAGTGGGACATTCTCAGAATTCCTGACATGAACCTGTAGAACGTTTGCTTAGAATATAATTCAGCTTGTATGTGAATAATGATCAATGATTTACAGAAAGAAAGTGCACATTCTAGGGTACACTGACTAATATTGTGAAAGGGCTCTGAAAATGTTCAGTGGAGCTATAGCATATGGTGATGCATAGTGGGAATTAAAAAGGAAAACTGGAGTCAGTTTAATGATTGTTTCACAGTCTCAAATCAATAGGTTCACATGTTATTCTTTGTGAAATGTGAAGTCATTTAAACTGCCTAGAATCAGTAGGCAAAAGAACCAAGAAAATCCTGGGAATTATTTATGTGAAATGGTTGAATAGAAGTTCATTACACAAACATGAATAATTAATTGATCATACCCAATGTTGCAGTTAAGAGAACTGATTTACAGCTTAAGTAGTTTGCATAGTTGGCAAGTAGTAGAGAGAAGATTTAAAGATGGCCCATTAGAATGGAATGGACCAACCACTGAATTACTAAAGAAGGTGGAAGCAGAAGTCATTGAAAATAAGAATGTTGAGGTACTAATTCTGGGGGATTGGAAAGATAATAATGTGATTTTTTGAGTCTCCCGGTATTAGAGATTTGAAATAAAGAGAACATCTGTGATTTAGGCACAAAATACCCAGACAGATAGAACAAGAGAACCTACCAGGAAGAGGACTGTAGTGAGTGATATATTGAGGTACTGAGATTTTAAAGCAGTTGGACATTTTACCTGAGGCTAACAGAGTGTGCTGAACGTGTTCACCCCAGTTTCCCACAGATCTTGCAAAATATACAGGGATGGGTGAGAAAATTTAAGTCAGGAGAACACAAAAGGGACTTTTGTTTGCCTGGTGACTCTATTTTAGTTAAGGAAAAAGAGTTTAGTTAAAGAGTTTAGTTATGGAGAAAGAGAGAATTTCTTTCTATAAATTAGAAAGTGATCAACACAAGCATTGCTTCTTCTAAAAAATATATTGGGGAAACATGAACTCAAATTATATCCTAGTTGAAGTAATAATATGCTATCACCATTTTCCTGGTCCAGTACTTTGTTCATAATGTGGTTATTTTTTATTAATTACATAAGTAAAGAGCTACTCATTTACTATTATTTATTCACTTTCCATCTCTTAGTATATTTAATCACCTGGCAACATGTTGACCAAGGTATGCGATTACTTTGAACCTATTTTAATGAAGAGTCTAACATGCTTAGAAATAAGATCAAATACTCTTGGGTAATTAAACCTTTTATATCTTAATTTCCAAATATTAAATTTACAGCTAGATACATAGATAAGGAGATTATAGATCAGTGACAGATATTTAGATTACTAGTAGAAACATTAAGAAATGTTTTTCTTTTAATTTAGATATTCTGTTGTAATAAAAATCTTTTAAATCAAGAAACATAATCATAGTATTTAGTAGCAATAATTACCAAGTGGTTGGACAGTACAAGGACTCAGAGAATAATAGGAACCCAACAGGGGAAAGGAAAATAATTATTGTTAATGCTAAATAGATCTCTTTTAAAGAAAAAGGCAGGGCATTAAATAAATGGACTTAACTACATGTATGCCCTTGTTTTGATGAAGGATGCATTAAACATTCCTTTTAATGAAAATTACAGTGAAATAATATTCCAATTTTTGAAAGAAAGCTACTTTTGAAAAAAGAGTAGAGATTTAAGTAAAGAACTCCCCTACTTTTTTTTTTACAATGGATATTTCCCTCCATGAAATATTAGTAAGAGAGTATATATTCTGTAAAAGTCAAAGCTCAAGGTCATTATAAGCATTGCAAAGGAAAGGATTTCTTGTTAATATTTGAGATTCATTCTAAACAGAGAAGCTCAAAGCTCATATATTGCTTTTCTCCTGCAATTAACACTTCTTAAAAAATTTAATGTATTGATACATATTTCAGTAAAAATGGCTCAACCCACATGCTCTCAAGCTGTGTTAACTAGCCATATGGTTTATAATTTGCAGCTTCCACAAGAATAAACAATGCAGTGTGTTTGCAAAGTAAATAATCTAAATATAGTTATCTAGATACATTAATTGGAATGATGTTATTTATCATCCAGCTAATCCATTCAGCAGAGCTTGTCCTTGTTTGCCTAAGTAGCTGATCCTGTATTCTGTATTTTTGGGTCACTGACATTGATATGATCATTTAATTGTGGTAGATGTGAGGAAACAAATTTGCACAGGTATATTGTACTAAATATAAGAGTGTTTTAAGACCTATGGCCATTTTTAGCATTTTTACTTTCACAGGTATGATGATTATGTTTAGCATTTTTCTAATGAAGCATTGGTTAGTTATTAATATTTAATAATCTATTAGAGGAATACAGATGAACTAAGGGATTGACGGGATAATTTGAAATTGATAGAATCATTAGAAATTGTTAAAAAGTAAATGAATTACATATGATTTGTTTTATTTTTCTCACTGGTTTTACTATGTTTATAATGTATTTGAGTCATGATGATACAGAGCTTTTCTAATGTGAATGAATTGTTTACAGTCATTTGCTAGAATAAATATATTTTAATAACAGATAATGATAAAAATAGTACATTACCATTTATTATTCATCCTTGCATGTTGATATATGTAAAAGGTAAATCTCTAGAGAGAGAATTGGTGAGTCACGGCATATGTGTATTTTAAAAATTGCAAAAGATTGACCCGTTATCCCACCCTTCCAAACCCTACAAAAATCTGTAAAAGGAATTCATACCTGGAGTCAACAAGAGCATATGAGAGTTTGGGCTTTCTCATACTCTTTCAGACAGTATGTAGTATAAATGATTTGGCTTTGCTGTATTGACATTTTAAAAACACATGTCATCATTATTTTAATTTTTCTTTACTTGACTATAAACAATTTCAATGACATGTCATATATGTGAAAATAATTCAAATTTACTTTTTATGTAAAATGATTGTTGCATAATTTTAAAACAATACTATTGGTTGATGTGTGTAGGTCTTTGAATACATCAAGGAATTTGTTCAGGTGTTAAGCAGAGAAGAAACTAATATTTTTCCTGTTAGTCACATTTTTTGTTTTTTTTTTTAGTTTCAGGTTTTGGGCTGTAATTTTTCTCATTTTTATAAAGCCATATTTAGCATTATTTTCATGTAAGAATTCAGGGTTTCCTGAGTTTATTGCCTTACTTAAAAAGTTTCTTTTTATTCCTATTTTATAAAGTGTTTTGACCTTAAACAAGTAACCTACTTTTAGTGATATTTCCATATTTATTGAGATAGCCCAAACTTTAGTACAATAGCAAATAGCCATTAACAGTGAAAACACACCACTGAAATGGAAATCTCAGTAATTTTTCACCAATTAGTATGATCTTTGCCAAAGACGTTAGCTAATAAATTTTATTTGAAATTTACTGAATTTCCTTTTAGTTTAAGATTATATAAAATTTGTTATAGCTAGTTGAATATTATAAATTTTTTTCTGAATTTATTGATACAATCATATGGTTATTTTCCATTAATTTTTGAAATTTGGAATTGTGTTGTTATATTGAGAGGCTTTCTAATATTGACACATTCTTAAATTCACAGTATAAGCTCTACTTAATCATAATCTTATTTTTTAAACTTGGTTTCTGGATTTAATTTACCAATATATTATCTTTGTATATCTGCGTGTAAGTCCATGAATAAAGATAATGTCTCATAATGACTTTAATTTGTTTAGACATCAATATTATATCAGTCTCAAAAAATCAGCTTAGGTACAGGAGACATCCCCATGCTCTTTTTGACATTTCCTGTAAGTCTATAAACATTTCAGAATGAAAAGTTAAAAAGAAAAACTGAAAAAGAATGTTACAGAATGCAATAATATGGATGAACTTCTAAACATAGTATGAAGCAAAAGGAACTAGATACAAAAAGTAAACCCAATGTAATTCCATTATAGGGTGGGTTCAGTTGGTTAATGCCCAGGAGCTAGAGTTTTCAAGTATTGTATATATAAATTCCTTCCAAGCAAAGTATCCGGCTTTCTACTTTGTTGTCATATTGTCGCATTTCCCTTTGCTACATTTTAAAATATTTTTAATCAATGTTTTTAAACAGATACTCAGTGTAAAGGGGCCATAACAAAATTATGGAAAGCCGGCGATATGTTTTGCTTTCCATTATGCACAGGTGAGAATAATGGAACACAAATCCAAGTAGAAAGGAAAACATACATGTAAGTAAAAACTAAACAAAAATTGAAAAGAGTAAAACAATAATTTCTTTTTTTAGCACATAGTAGAATTTTATAATGTGATGAAAAATAAATTGAACAAACATTGTTTTCTACAGTCAGCTTTTTATATAGAGAGAAGTAAAATGCTTTTGTTTGTTAGGTTGTGGAAACAATGTAGAGTGAGTCTGACAGTTAAATAGGAAACAACCTTTGCCACTGTTTAGATGTAAGTCTAATGTTTAGAAGACAAACATGGACTGAAACTTTTCGAAAGTATTTCCATTCACTTGACATATTGAATTTTTATTCGGTGTCAAACAGTGAGGTTAACATTCCTGATTTTTAAAAAAAGAGATGGTAGCAAAGCAAAATAGATCTGTCTTCTAATATTCTATGTCTTAGAAGGCCAAACATTCAAAAACACATAATGTGTCTAAAGTAGTTTATATATTACTATTATTAGGATTGTCAGCCCCAACGAATTTGCTTGATAGCCATTCGTAACAGCTTATTATAGTCAAAAGCAAAGCAATCTCACTAGCTGTTCACAGTGTATGAAAGAGGGGCTCCGATGAACTGAAGGAGCAGGAGGAAGCCAGGTACTCCGACTTTGGAGTCTACCTACAGAGGAATCACTGAGCTCCCTTCCAGCATTTTGGAAGGAAATTTCACTTTTTTCCACTTGCTATGCCAATGGAAACCCAAGATAATTAGCATTTAAGGTTTAAGGTGGGGGGGACAGCAATATAATGATATAAAAATATAATAGAAAAAATACTTAAATTAATAAAGTGATAAAATAATACTTTGGATAAGAAAGATTAAATCTTGAGCCTTACATAGCTACCACCTGCTCAAAAAGCCTTTAAAGAGGTACTGGTCATTCTTATCCTTGCCAATGGCAGTTAGGCGGTGGCATCTTCATGGCACTTCCTCATATCCAAGAATTGTCCAATGTTACATTCTTCAGGACACTGAACCCTGATTCCTAGGTGATTATTAAAATATCTGTTAGTAAATCTGTCTCAGTGATGAAAATGGATGGAAATATATAAGAATACTACTTAGGGTTATTTTAATTTTAATAGAAAGTTCTTGGAAGGAGAATCCCTTAGTCCTAGTAATAACTGAATGTTTATAACCTGAAAGGGAAAATTTTTTAAAGAAATTAGAGTCCTTTTGCAATAACCTGCAAACCTCAGAATGATAGCTTGTCTGCCTTTGCAATATGTAGATGGAGAATCTTGGAATTGCACATGCATCAATTACCATACGATGTGATTCATGAGTTTAAACTGCTCATTGAAAGGTACAGAACACTGTTCTTCAAAATATCCTTCCTTGAGTGTGTGGTGTATGTGTGTGTGTGTGTGTGTGTGTGTGTGTGTGTGTGTGTGGTGTGGAAGGGCACAGGGAATCATGACATGTGTTCCTCTCAAAATTAAAATATATACCCACATGTATGAAATCTGTAAATGAGTAGTGGTTTATTTATTTACTTTTATATCTGTGCATCCATATTTTATTACTTTCAGCAATAGACATCACAATACAAATGCTATGTTTTGCAGCTGTACTGCCACTCAAAATCATATGTGTTTACGGAAGAGTCTGGAGTTGTTGGACGGTCACCATTTGCTCATTTTTGCACATATTAAATAAATGTGTAGGAGAGAAAACTCATAAATTTTTAGGACCTGAGCCACCTGGAAGTAGATTAATTTGCAACACTTTTAAAGAAAGGAGGGTACACTTCTCTTTGTCCACTAGATATTGTATACAAAGAGAATCCCATTTATGATGAAATAAATTCAGTAAGTGTAATAAGTGAAAAGACGAAGTGTACTTGTACCAAAATAATAAAATCTCACTATATAGATGTATAAGTAAAACAAATTAAGTTATAAGTAGGAACAATAAGATTTATAAATATCTAGAAATTAGATGCAATATCTAAAATGTAAGAGTAGAAGTTCTATAAACCTTTCCATACAGTTGCCTCATTCTGTGCTGTGAAAAATAACCCTGAGAGCCAGTAAACTGAAACAAAGCTAGGAAACTGTACACAGCAACCTGCTCCTTCACGCCGTGGACTTAGAGTAATGAAAAGTCAAGACTAGTGATCAACTGTCTCCATAAGTTCACTAACAATTGACAAACACAATTTAGAAACTGCCAAAAAGTGAAATTGATCTTGTTCTTAAAGAAAATTGTATCTATCTACTTAGATTTCTCTACTCTGCTATGATAGCAACAATGATAAAGAATTCATTCACATCCATCAATAAGAGTATGAAAGCACTACTTTATAAATGGTTTGATGCAGTTTACAGAAGAGAAATTCCATTTAAATGATGTATCTTAGAACTGGGAAATGCTCTAATACTATGTATTTTTTCTTTACATTTGTTACATGCAACAATAATTTTGAAGCAGACATAATTTAGGAATGTTCAATTGTTTGAAAGTTTGAAGATGTGAATTTATTAGTGTATTTAGTTATCCTATGAGTGAACATTATCTTTTTTTGAATTTTCTAGAGGTAAAAAATATAATTGAAGAAAGATGACTAAAAATTTTATGGTATAGAAAACCTACTTTTTAAAGATGAGAGTAATATTTTTCATGCATGGTTGAAATAATGGAGGACCATTATACATTATTTTTGAAAGATAAATTTTGAACATTTATACATAAAAAGAAATATGCAAATCAGAATCTGTTAGTAAACAATAATAAGTTTTTATTTTCTCAGTTACTTAAAATAAGCAACCACTGAACCATTTTAGGGGATTCCTATTTAAGAAGCTATTTAGACAATCCAAGCACTCAAACCCAATCATCTACTCTCTCACTAACTACACCTTGAAAATATGTAATTAAATATATTACAAATTAATGTAAAGTGAGAATTCTAGTAAATGTCTAGTAGAGTACCTAAAATTTTATCTTTCATAAGAAAAAAAGCTACCTATGTTTAGCTCATGGGTTTTTAATTTATATAATTTTTTGCCCTGACTATGTACTGTTAGCATTCCAAAGATAATTAAGAATATCAAGTTAAAGGAAAATTTTATAATGATACTATTTAACTGATACCGCTAGTTTGGGATGCTGAATCTTAACTATAGTAAGAATTATTTAAACCAGTTACTTGTTGAAATGCTGCCACGTAGTACATGATAACTAGAAGAAGAATTTCACAATTCTGTGCATTTATTAATATGTATGTAAGTATGCATGTATGTTTGTATATATATATTTACATGTATGCACTAGTGATATGTATATGTCATGTATACTATTGCCACATCACATGTATCAGTATATATGAATGTATATTTCAATAAAGGATATAGTAAAACATAGGAACATATTAAATATTCCCTGTGAAGCAAGGAAATTGTAAGTCAATATTTTAATTAACATTGTGGTTTGTAGCAAAACATTGTCAATTAAAAACTCCTTCTTAACAAAGTATTTATTGAAATTCTTACTCTAATATGGCTTCGAAACATGGTCTGTGAACATGCTCTTTTATTTACTGTTTTTCTTGCCAAGTTCTGAAATGTTTAATGAAGGGATATTTTCTCAATGTTTAATGAAGAGACACTACTACTTATCCATTATAATTTCCTGCTCTAATCTCAGAGTATTCGTTTGCATTTTCTGTTCTTTCTTTTTTTTCTCCTAAATCTAGAGGTTTTTACCACAGAACTGTTAGGAAAAAAATGAGATTGGACATGAAAATGGACTGATAAAGTACCTGTCACCTAACTAAGTTAATGTTGATGTCACCATCATTGTCTTCTTTCTCCTCTTCCTTAAGGCCGTCAGCACTGGAGTGCCCACCAGTGGAACTGTTAGCAATGCTATGATAATAGTAGTTTTGATCAAACACCTGACTTCTCATTGTGCAATATTTTGTGCACTGAGGTGAAGAGAGTATTTTTAGTAGAAATGATACTTTTCTAATTGAGGTCCAAAACAAATATGACTCTGCACACTCTGAAGACAGATGACAGCCATTTCATTTCCCATATAACACAAGAGTCTCTATCCCTTAACTACAATTTTGTGTTAGTTTCTTTGTATGTTACTCGGCTTTGCCACTGGCCTAAATTATGAAAGTTTGGTCATTTTTTAAATTAGTAGACTAATTTTTTAGAGTAGTTAACAAAAAATTGAGCTAAACTGCAGAGTTTTCATATACCACTTTCCCCCAACACATACACACACACACTAAGAACTAGTATTAACATCTTGTATTGGTGTGGTACTTTATTATACGTCATAAGCAATATTATAAAATATTGCTAACTCAAATCCATACTTACGTTAGGGTCACATTTTGTGTTGTACATTCTGTGGGTTGTGACCAATGCATAATGACACATATCCACCATTACAGAATCATACAGAATAGTGTCATTGCCCTGAAAATGTCCTCAGCTCCACCTATCATCTGTCCTTCCCTTGCTCCCAACCCACCAGAAACCACTGATCTTTTTATTGTCTTTTGCCTTTTTACAATGTTATACAACTAGTCATATAGCATTTCACTTTTTAAAATTATTTTCACTTAGCAATATGTATTTTAGGTTCCTCTATGTCTTTTTGTGACTTGACAGCTCTCTTCTTTTTATTAATGAATAATATTCCTCTGTCTTGATGTATCACACTTTTTTTTTAGCCATTCACCTACTGAGGGACATCACGGTTGCTTGTAAGTTTCAGAAATTAAATAAAGCTGCTATGTTTCAGACTTATCCAAAAATGAGACATTATTTTAATGATTGATTTTGCATTTCACAAATATTTTAAGCCAAGCATTCCTTGTTTAAAGTCAAACAAATTAAATTCTGCAGGAATGAAACAGTGAAAGTGCTATAATTATATAGACTAGTAACTGATATGGTATTTTATCCATCATTCCTTACCTTATACACATTTCTTCTGAGTAACTGCACATTTGAACTGATCTACACAGCCTAAGACAATTAAGTATAATTATGCTAAGATATTTAGGAGAATAAGAATTTTTTTTACAGTATATGGGCATATCACTATTATAACACATGGGTGTCATAGTATAATAGGAAGAAAGAGACTTTCTACTGCAGAATTCTAAACTAATTCATTTCACTGTATAAATTCTCAGCAGCACAAAATTACTGAAGTCTTATACTATGGAAAATTGAATCCACCTCTTAATGAAAGGAGTAATGGTAAAAAGGGAAATATGTTTAATAGGAAAGCACCTATAATCAAATATCGACAAAGGGATGCCTATATATTTATAATCCCAGAATAAATTAACATTCTAAGTCTTTTGTAGATATACTAAGGCAGAGCCTGCATATGTTTCTCTATGTTTAATGAAGATTACCTTTGCAGTTCATTTGTTTTTAACTTTTCTTTCTCTTTTTCATATTAACCAATTAGATCCACAGGTTCACAGACTTACCTATTTTGATCATTGTTAAATATCCAGGGTATAGAATATTGCTTATGCACTATAAGTGCTTAATAGATTTATGGAATAAATAAAGAACTATACTTGGAAAAGAGAATTCAATATGATTTCTCCTAGCCCTGGTCAGGTGATTCCCACAATGAAATCCTCTCTGGGCATTGGGTGAAGGTCCCTAAAGGCAGCCTTCATAAAGAGACTACCCAATAATGTTATTAATTTAAGCTAAAAAAATAAAACACCAAAGAATATGTATATGCATATATATTTTGTGTATATATAATAGCATATATATATCACAGTATGTATATATATGTACATACATAACTAGAAATATATATATATCTATATAAGGTATATATAAACTTTGGAATTAAGTTTTTTAGTTACCATTCTTGTTAGATTATAAAATAGCTACACAATTTCCCCCTTGTTGTAGCTATGCTCTTTCATATGATATTGTGGATCCTTCCAATAAAACGTAAAATCTGTCTCCATTCTTTGATTCTGGCACAGGGGTGAGGGTTTGTTTTGGCTGCGGGGCATTATCCATGAAATGCAAACAGAGACTTGAAAAGTGTTTGCACATTAGTATGTTCTTACTTGCTGCCGTTTGGAATCCTGAGACCACGGTGGGATACCACAGGGAGGAGCCCAACCTGGCCTGCTGAATGACAAGATAGCATGAAGAACAGGAACGAGTTGTCCCAGCATATGCCTCTCTTACATTAGGCTGCCAACTGCCACACACATGAGTTAGGGCCAATCTAGAATTAGCCAGGTGACTTATCAGCTGGCGGTAGATGCTGGCTAGAGCCTGGCAGTGATCAGCTGAGCTGGCTTTAAAGGATCACACAGCTGAGCCACAGAATTATGGACTAAATAAAATGATTTCACTTTAAGCCCCTGTTTCTATTAGTTCAGTATGCAGGAAAATATGAGTGATACACTCTTGATATTTTTACAGTTTGTAAACAAAGTAGCTCATGTTTCCACTTTTTTAAAAAAAGTTTAAATTATGACGGGTCAGTGTGAAGCTAATATATTGCATGAATATAGAAGTAGGCTTAGGAGTACGCCAGAGTACACTGCACAATTACTAATCATCTTATGGTTTTATAAATATGTACTCAGAAGATATTTCTTTTGCTCTCTCCTGAATTAATAAAAACAGTTTTGTAACATTATTATATTCCATCAGATTTAAATTATTGCATGTATTTCTTTGTTTGAGTTACTCAACAATTACCTATAAAGCGTTCTTCAATATTTTTCTGATTGAGATCTATCCTTATTTTCTGGTCTCTTTTATTTAATGTATTTTTTTGCCAATACATGGCTTTTTCATTTCTTGTGCAAACACTCTCGTGAGTACATGTATTATTCAGTTAATCATTTTATAACATTTTAGTTGAGTTTAAATATACAGACACATACATATATACCTTCATGCGTTTTTATCTATACATTTTCATTGAGACATAATTGTCCTATAACATTATATTAGTTTCAGACATACCACATGGTGACTTGATATTTGTAGCATTGTGAAATGATCATCACAGTAAGTCTAGTTAACATCCATCACCACATATAGTTACAAGGTTTTTGTGATCAGAACTTTTTTTTTTGCAAGTTTCAAGCATACAATACAATGTTATTAATTATAGTTACCCTGCTTTATATTACATTCTCAGGACTTATGTGGAGGTTTGCACCATTTAACCACCTTCACCCATTTTGCTCACCCCTACACTCTGCCTCTGGCAATCACCAAGCCAGGCTTTGTGCCTATGAGTTTATTTTTTATTTGTTTGTTTTAAGAATCCACATACAACTGAGATCATATGGTATTTGTCTTTCTCCATCTGACTGATTTCACTTAGCATAATACCCTTGAGGTCCATCCATGTTGCAAATGACAGTATTTCCATCTTTGTTTGTGGCTAAATAACACTGCATTATATATATATGCCACAGCTTCTTTATCCATTCATACAGTGATGGACACTTAAGTTGCTTCAGTGTCTTGGCTAATGTAAATAATGCTGCAATAAACATGGAGGTGCAGATGTCTTTTCAACTTAGTTTTTCTTTAAAAAATATGGATTTCACAATTTTCAAAGAAATTGAAATCATTGGCTTTTGATATAGTGTAATTCTGAATCCCAGCATGATGCATGTAATGATATTCAGAAAATTGCAATGCTTGCAATTTTAACCTTTAGTAATGCAAGAGCAAAGCCTTTTGCTTTCTTTGACATTTAAAATCAATTGCATTAGCATGTTGCATACACATGATAGCGTATCATTTGCACTTAAAAGAGTTTACCATGAAACAGTCCCTGTATTCTGAATTATTCAGTGAAATTATATCTAGCTGGTAAAAGTACAAATCCCAAATTCCTACAACCTAACGCATAAAATGTTTATTGCTCTTTCAAAGACTGACAATGTTCTTCGTAATGCTGCTTTGGTAGGTAGCCTTCTGTTAGGTTGTTCTTGCTGTAGATGGGGAAAAAATACTTGTGGGGAGCTATTTGTAGGCTGGAGGCCTACTTTACTGCCATTCAATTTTCATTAACCTGAATGAGTAACATGGTACCAAATGGAGGTGTTAAGGTTTGATAATTGTCTCTTTTGCATGTACAGGTTGAAAATGAAAAGGTTTGGTGGACAAATCACATTGTCTCTGGCACTTTCTCCTTGCCCATCCCAAGTCCAACTCCTTAAGGTCAAATTCCTAAAACATTTCTGTGTTTGTTTAACATGCTTCATCCATTTCTCCATTTTTCCATGTAAGACAATTTGCATTAACTCCTTCCTATGAAACATAAGAGATACAGACTTATTCTGTCCTCTTCTGCTCTACTGATATTTATATCATTGAATCCTTTTTTTTTGTTTGAATATGCTAGAGTAGGCAGTTAGATAGATATGAGCATGGGAAGGGGATCAGCCTGTCGCCAAGGAAGACTGCCCTGACCAACCCCTAAGCCCTCCTTATTTCCCAATTCCACAGTCAAGGATGCCTAGCTTGTCAGGAGACCCAGGTAGTCAAGGAAACCTAGACTATCAAGAGGCCCAGGACCACAGGGGTGGGTCCTTTATTACAGGGCTTAAGCAAGGTATGGTGAACTTATCTGAAAGTAACACCACCTCATTAAAATAACATGTAAATATCATTAGCATTGCAATTTGGGCCACCTATAGGCTTTACTTGGATACCTATGGGTAAAGTGCCTGCACACTGAGATAAAAGTTACATAACCCAGAGCTGCCAATCAACCTGCCAATCAAAGCAACCTGTAGCCTATCTTCTAACAATTATAAAGGAAAATATTAAGAGCTGTGATTTCTGAAAGTTTAGTTTGTATGGTAGGTTAGAGTTCTCCTACTACTTGATAATACATTTTAAAGGTGGGTCTACGAACTTTTCCTTTTTCAGATGTCCATCAAATTTTATTTGGTGTTCTGTTGTGTCTGTGTCTATTTGATTTACTGCCTCCTCTCCCAGGTAGAGAATAAATGATTCTGGAGTGTAAAAAAAAAAAAAATATGACTATGACTTCCTGCCCCTAAGAAAATATAAAAGCCAACCTAACGTTAATAGTAGGGCTGCTTCTGGTTTCCAGGTAGCCCACTCTCCTGTCTGTAGAGTGTTCTTTTTGCTTTAACCCAATCAATTCCTTGGTGCTTTTTCTTGCTAGTTGGTCTCTTGACTGAATTCTTTCCTTAGACAAGACAAGTACCTGGGAAACACAATGTGCTCAACCAGTAACAAGTATGGTTTCAATTTTAAAATCAACATAAAATTTTTTATCTATTTCAGTCAACTACTAACAGAATCTCAGTCTTCTCTTGAGTGTAGTTTTTCCGCTTTAGTGTCAGTTTGGGTGCTTCCAATAGCAAATAGGAGGAAGCCTAGATTAAATGGCATTGATTATGGATTTGCTCCTGTATCTGAAGTGTCCAGAGATGAGATAAAGCAATGGAAGTTCTGTGAACAAAGCTCATCCTGTTCTCTGCGATTGCCTTAGCTTTGCTCTCCTCCATGTGTGACCTTTACTCTGGCTACCTTTTCTGGCTGCAGGAGCAGCTCCTTGTGTCACATGTAAGCACCTCTCAATCTAGATAAGTGAGGATCCTTATAAGTAGTTTTAGCAGAACAGGAAGAAAGCTTCTTTTCCAGAAGCTGTAGCCAGAGCCATCTTCCAATATAGAAGACATGTGGTCCAGGAGATAATGAGTCCAAATATAAAGAGTTGGACACATATTTGCAGAAGCCTAGTGAGTTCTTCAAATCATGACAAGGCTTTCAATAGGGAGATGTCTAAGAAATAAGGAATCTAGATAAAACATTAAGTAGGACTGAAAGGTGAAAAAAAAGATGATGGTGATAAAGGCACAAAAATGAAAAACAAGAAAAGTAATCAGAAACTCTAATAAAAATAGTTATGTATGAAATTTATGGTCCAAGTAAGAAGCAAAACAAAAGATGTGGTGCAGAGATAAAAATCCTTAAGGTTGTGTATCTCCCAAAACTTATGTCTATATTTTTTCTTTCATAGGCTTTCTTTCAATATTTTTCTCCACATTTTGGGGGAATTGTTTTAGTATATTTTTAATAATTTATTTTTCTTTAAAATATAAGTTCTATTATTAGTTTTTGAGGTTGCTTTATTTCCTTTGTTTTTATTTTTCCATGGCATCTTATTTTTAGGGAACATATTTCTCCCAAATATATGAATATTTGATTAAGGATAGCTTATTTAAAATTTTTCATTTTTCTATATTATCTTTGTTTCATTTTGATCAGTTATTGATTGATTGCTTATTTTCCTCTGTTAATTGCTCATTGGTCATTGGATTCTCTTTTAAGCTTGAATCTATTTAATTGTTCAAAATCGTATATTAAGACCAGGGAAGGCATTGGTGGGTTTTTTTTTTTTCCTTTATTTACTGCTGAGTAAGTGTATCTTTTGTAGGCTAGACCATACCTATGAATGGGAATGCTGTGAGCTCTCTAGCCATCACATTTGGAAAGCAACTGGCAAAATTCACTTTAAGATGTAGAAATAAAAATGTTATTGGATAAGGACACTCCGTAATGGCACCACAAATGCTACGGAGGCCTTATTTACAGGCATTCATGTCAGCATTAGATTGGGGATAAGGAGGGCTCCCTCTTTTCTGTGTGTTCCGGATAAAAGGGTGTAGCACCATGGGTAGGAGCAGGCTTTATAATACAGACTCTGAATTAATAAGAGTTTAATACAGGCTTCAAGTTTTTAACATGGGTTTCATCATAACTGTGCTGCCTCCTCACTGTAGGCCCAGAATCCCTCCGGCGTCCGTCTGGACTGCCTTCTCCTCCCTTTTATTAGACAGTGTTGAACCACATTCTTTGCTCTCCTTTTGATGCTTGTTTCTGTTTAATCCTTAATTCATTAATAGATGAGTAAGCCTGGGTGACTTTTAACATCTCCCACTGTGACTTGCATTTGTGTGTATCTGTAACAAAGATGGTAAATAAGAAATAAACAGCCTACGGTATGGTTGCTTCCCTAGTACTATGCAATAAGCTATTGAGTCAGTTACAAACTCAGAACTAGCCTCGTAACGACTTACAGCCGATCTAAACAGAGCCACAACCTTCACCAAATACTACATAAATTAGGAAAGTAGGAATATGAAATGATAATGTGTTAAGCTTTAATATTCAGTTAATACAGAATTGCCTGGAGAAGAACTCATGGATTTTAATTATAGGTGTGTGTGGGGATCACAAACAAAACTCTACTCAGTAATCAGATTGCTGCTCTCTCCGACAGCCAAACACCGTCATAATGAATCAATCGATACAGCAAGGAAGTCATGACCAGCAAAGAGCATAGTCAGTCCTCATCTTGAATGGAAGAGAAGAAAATTTTATCTGATCCTATTAAATATGTTAGGCAGGAGCAACAGAACAATAAAATTAATAATGTGTTCTCTGATAGAACAGAAGCAAGCTGAATGAGGAATCAGATAGGAATCAAGATGGCAGATGGTAAAGCTGAACGCATTGCAAGTGACGGCAGTAAGACTAAGGAGAGTATTCACAAAAGGCAGACAAATGAAAAAAGTAAAAATAGTAATGGACACAATGTTGGTGATTCAAGTAATGCTGCCAGGCTTATCTTTAAGGGAAATGAAGAATAATGAGCGCCCTATGTTTGTGCAAAGTGAATAGGAGCTGTATGAAAACAAAAATAAAAAACCTCATGGCTATTGATGCTAACCTCTAAAAGAGGTTATTTACAATTTTAAAGGTAGAACAACCTTTATAGAATTGTTTGTAAAAAGATGTTCCCTATAACCATCCACTATGTAGTTCATATAATAAAAATGTTATGTACTAGCCTACACTGAGGCTAAAATTGTGTACAATATAATAGCATATTCTCAGGAATCAGCCTGCATACTTATCTCAATTTATCCTGGCTCAACACCCTTCTTTTCAGGCTTTTGTTTTGAAGCAAGTTTTCTGGGAACCTATTCCTAAACAAGGACTTCACCACAACCTGGAAGATGGGGGTCACTCAGCCCAGACCATTTCCCCAGTCTCAGGCAGCCCACATCTCTGAAGCCATGCCAGATCCTGCTTTGGATCTCAACCAGTTCTAAATAACAAACAGAACTGTGGAAAAATTACTAATTTTAGGTAGTTCCCTTCTATCCATGCCATTTTCCCCTGTAATCTTCAGTGGAATCAAACCATCCTCAGGCTCTTCTTTGCAATCTGCTCATAATCCACTACATCCTCTTGGTATCTACATTAAATAAATTGTTCTGATAATCTGAAATTACATGGGATATTCTCTTCAGTACCTAGAGATCATTGGATACTGGTTCATACTTGAGCGTTTTGCTTCTCTTGCAGCAACCTAGCTTAATAAACTAGTAAAATCACACAAACAATACTGCCTAGGCTCACAGACCCCATCTACTATGGTACCAAGGACGTTAGATGGAATATACAGTTTTTTCTGCATCCACCCATAGTTTTTATATTTCCACTACTGAACAAAATTCCAAATTTCAAGATTCCTGACATCCAGTTATAAGTATTCATCTGTTACAACTTTGAAAATATCTTTAATGCTTTGCATGCTTCCATTCTCCCCAGTTCTCTCATGTTTCTCATATTTTTTCTCTTTTAAATATATTCATCCCTAGCCTCATATCATCTAAACTTTGCTTTTACTTAGAATTTCATTTTAACCTAGGACGTACTAGAAAACGTAACTGGAATTGAGGGTTAAGGTCAGTGTTTTATTGGTATTCATACGGCAAAGACAAAGAGAGCGAGGGCAACAGGCGGATGTGCAAAGAAGAACTGCAAGTAGACACCTTGCCTTTTGCTAGAGAAGAGACAGCGCCAGTCAGTGTGGAGAACATACCTGGACAGGTAATATAGAGACAGTCTATCAAAGAAGGGAACAGAGAGGGTATTAATCCACAGAACTCTTTCTTACATTCATCCCACCAGTATTAAAGTTTATCCTGCCGGGAATTAACTTCCTGCATTTCTCATAGTGGTCACTGGATTCTTTTAATAGGGAAAACCAGAAGCCTTAATACATTAAGTCTGAAGAATTTGGGACAGCCAGACTTTAACTGCTTTAAGCCTCAGTGAAGGGACAGTTCATGCTTGCACAAAATTCTTCATTATGTTGGCAGGTTGCAGAATAAGTAATTAAGAGCTGGGAGAAAGCCAAGACTGGGAAAAGCTGAGGCATTTCATACGAAATGTGACTGATACTCAGCAACTCCCTCCTTTCTCCCATATCCGTCCTGTGCATTCTTAGAGGAACTAAACAGTGGATTGATTTTCCAACCTATCTTATGTTTTTTATACCCAGAAAGATGAGTTTTACAGTTCAAAACCTTGTGTTACATAAAAACCCTTCAAATTAATAATTCCATTTAAATAGGAATTGAAAACTATACATCAATAGCTTTACTCAACCTTTCCTCACCAAGATAAAATACTTTTATTGTCCTGGAAATCTGGGATTCTTATACATTCCCAGATGTATAGGCTCAATTCTTTAATATATAAGCTCACAAAAGACAGAGAGTTTATCTGAATGGAAATTCCATCCTCCTAACAAGGACAAAACTGAACAAAATCTGTTTTGTTATATAAGAATGAAAAAAAGTAAAGCTCCTAGAAGATAATGTAGGGTAGGAGAAAACCTCAGTTTAGCAATGACCATTTGGATACAACACCAAAAGCATGATACATGAAAGAAATGGTTGAAAAGATAAATTTCATTAAAATTAAAAACTCCTGCTCTATGAAAGACATTAACAAGGGAAATAAAAGAAAAGCCTCAGACTGGAGAAAATATTTGCAAAGACACATCTGGTAAAAGACTGTTATCCAAAATATAAAAATAACTCCTAAAACTCAACAATAAGAAAATAACCTAACTAAAAAATGGGCCAAGGACCCTAAAATCCACATCAAAGGGGATATACATATGGCAAATAAGCACATGAAAAGATGCTCCACATCATATGTCATTAGAATATACAAATTAAAACAATGAGATATTGCCATAGCATAGCTATTAGAATTGCCCAAATCCAGAGAATCAGTAACACCAAATGTTAGAGAAGATGTGGAGCAAGAAGATTTTCATTTACTGCTGGGGATGTAAAACAATTGGAGGCCAGTTCGGCTGTCTTTTCTTTTTTTCTTTTCCAACCGTATGATCCAGCAATTGTTCTTCTTGGTATTTAGGCAAAGGGGTTGAAAACTTACATCCACACAAAAAACTGCACATAAACATTCACAGCAGCTTTATTCAAAATTGCCAAAACTTGGAAGCAACCATTACATCCTTCAGGAGTTGAATGGATAAATAATCTCTGGCACATTCAAACAATAGAATACTCTTCAGCACTAAAAAGAAATGAGCTATCAAGCCATGAAAAGACATGGATGAACCATGAATGCATATTGCTAAGTGGAAGAATCCAATGTTAAAAGGCTACATATTGTATGAGTCCAACTACATGACTTTCTGGAAAAGGCGAAATTGAGGATAGAGTATAAAGATCAGTGGTTGCCAGAGGATGAGACTGAGGGAGGAATGAATAGGTGGAGCAAAATTTTACTTTCCCTTTAGGTGGCAGACAATGTCTAGAGCCAGCTGGAGTTGGATTATTTTCCTTCTCCCAGGTCAGTATTGCTCTGAAAATAATACCTCAGCAGGTTAGGCTCTGGCTAACTAGTTTCTCCTGAAGGCAAGCCTGTAAAAAGCACAGTCCTCTGGGATATTTCAAGATGATTCCTTTTCTTCTCCCCCTGCTAGAAGCATGAGAGGATTTTTCTCCAAAATACTGTTGGAACCCAGTCAAGCTCCAGGAGGTAAGACTCACAAAAGTGTGAAGGTCCCTCTGTGAATGGGTTCCGAGGTTTTTCACTCTCTGACGTTCCACCATGTGACTCCAGAAATTCATCAATTGCAGCGCAGGTTTCCTTACCTGGTACTGATTCCCACGGTTATTTACACCCACCAACCTCTTCTGTGGTGAGCCGTGGCTCCCTGTATTTGCCTGTCTGTCTAGTCGTGGGGACCATGGGTTGCCATATGCCCTCATATCTTTTATAACCCTGCAAGAGCTCATTTCAGTCTGTGCAGAGCTTTACTTGTTTGATTTACTTGATTTGATTGGCAGTTAAGATGGCGTGGCAACTCACAAGCGTCTTAGAAACTGGGAACTGGAACTTCTCCAAAATTTTAACCAAATAGATTTCTCAATGAACAATTATTATACTTTGATATTCCTTCATAAAATTTATTTACTGACTTTTATTAGAAAAAATCAACAAACATCAAGGCAAATTTCAATTTCATGCTCTCTTGAACAAAATTGTCTCTGCTTCTCTTTCTCCTCCTCTGTCCATCTCAAATAAAATAGATTTTGATACCCCTAGGTGGGATTCTAGTTTTCTAATAAGTGAGTGAACAAAGCTAACAGTAGTATACTTGCCACTTCACATATTTAAATTAACAATCTGGCTGTGAACACTTGAATTATCCATGGCATACAGGATTCTTCATAATGCTCTCCATAGTTTTCTCCCATTTTTGATATATTGGGTAAAATTGGAAACCACTGAGGGCAGCAAAATAGTATCTACTGAACAATATGCAAGTTCACTGCATGCTTCTAAATGTTAATGAGTTTAGAAAGGAATATTATTTCCAATATCCAACTATAGAATGAGCGAAATAGTCTGAAGATGACATTTTTATGACTTGTGTACTACTGTCAGACTCAGTAAGCTTTGGTATTATATAAGAGCCTACTATTGTGCTTTATCAACATAAAATAATTTTTAACCACAAATGATTTTGTACTTAAGAACAAGTGAGATTTATGGTGTAAAAATAACATTGCTCTAGAAATAATAAAATACTGGAATCATTTTCAAGTTCATTGTTTTCTATAGAGGAAGTGAGAAAAACATTCTGTGGTGTGTGTGGTATGTGTGTGTGTGTGAGTGTGCAAGTCTGCATGTGTTTTAATTTAGGTAGAATATATATTAATGCACTGAAAGTATCAACCTAGTTTGGTGAGATACATGTTTGGTGTAAAAAAAAAAAAGACTGCTCTTAGGATTCAGATGCTATATTAAGTCAAGTTGTAGTCATAAATTACACATATAAATATTTGATTTCTCTACTCCTACATCTTGGCTGCTCAACATTACTGCAGAAAAAGGCAAAGCTATGCATATTGGTGCCCTCATTCATAGTCATGGTTTCAACAATCATTTATATGATGCTGATGCCAAAATCTATATTCTAGAATAAATCTTCATCCTGATCTCGGAATATCATTTAATAGTTTATTTATGTATTTCACAGTATTTTTTCCTAGATTGTGCCCTAGATAATTCTAACCAGGTATGTCCTGGACATTACACTCTCAATTAGGCCATATCTAAACTCAAATATATCCTTTGACAAATAGGTTCTGCTGTATAATTCTATATTATACCATTAGCATTCCCCATTACCAGTCACCGTAGCCAAAAATCCAAAAAATCTAAGGTTATATTTTCTCCTCACTATTCATATTAAAGGAGACAAGTCATTTTGATTTTACCTCCTAAATATTTCATAAACATATTAAGTTGTTTATATACATTGCATAGTGCTTTAATTAGGGTTTTCATTATATCATACTTGGATTACTTAAGTAACGTTCTTCTCAAATAATAAAGACTCTAACATCAATATGTATGCCCTACAATTGGAAAGAACTATCGAAGTAAAAGTGACATGCATTTACATTTTTAAAAAATTATTGACATATAGTTGATATGCAGCATAGGGAATATAGCCATAATACTATATATCTTTGTATGGTTACAGATGGATTTAAATTTTTGATAGCTATTACTACAAGGCTCTGTATAAACTTTGTACCAATTAATAATTACAGTATTTATTCAAATATTTTACATTCTTATTTTTATGCTGTATATTCCAATTTTTTATATTATTTTCTGTAGTATCATTAATAAAAGTAACAGAAATAATGGTGTAACAGTCTTCCTTTTAGTACTCTTTTTTTATTTTGGTATCATTAATCTACAATTACATGAAGAACTTAATGTTTACTAGGCTCCCCCCTTCACCAAGTCCCCCCCACGTACCCCTTCACAGTCACTGTCCATCAGCATAGTAGGGGGCATTACTTATTTTTATATATTTTTACATTAACTAAATTTTATGGAGAATATGAAATAATGTTAAAAACAGGTATATTATTCTTATTCTTGGACAAAGGGATATCTCTTGAATTCCTGTGATGGGAAGATAATTTGACATAAACCTTTAGCTGTGCTTACATAACTAAAGAGTAAATTTTATTTTTTTGTTGTTTAATGAGATTAATTCTTAAAATTATTGCCTTCTTTTTAATTCTTTATCTGTAAATATAAATATTCATACTAAAGACTTTGTAAAGAAGAACATCTTAGAATTTCTGAAATAAAACATAATTAGCCAAAGTATATTTTTATCAAAATACATTGAAGGAATCACACCATAGCTGGAAATACTTTAATAATAATTTACTAAGGAAGTATTTTTTATAAGTAAAAGAAAATAGCTTATATTTGTGTTCTCCTCTCTTCTTACATTCCTCAAATGATTCAATGCAGTTTATCTGTGTTTCTCACTTCTCATTAAGTGATGAAATTATTCCAATTAAGTTTGTCTTCCAATGCTACACTGAAAATTGGTTTATCAACATAACAAAGACTAGAGGTCATATGACCATATATAAATATATAATTATATACAAGTAGACACAAATGTGTGTAGGTACATATATACACATATACAAATACAAATACATATGCGTATACAGAATCTATGTTGCAATGGCATGTTACATAAGTTCTCTGTCTTGATTTTCCCATATCTAAAATTGCAGTAATATTATGACTTAATGATTACAAAATGGAATATTTATATAAAACTCTTATTGATATGTAAATATTAGCTAATACACATTTATATTTGTGCATTTTTCAACAGTGCCTGCATGTCATGCATCAGTGTCTTGATAAGCTGCTCTTCAATGAGCTGTTAGTGGGAACAGAAGCAAAAAAAGACCGTTTCTCACTAGTGCTCAATATTTTCTTTCTGGCTGGTCTGATTAATTCAATTAGAAAAGAAATTTTAGCAAATAATAATAATGAAACTGTTGGGGAAATATTTATTTTTTTGCTGAAAATATAAATTAAGAATGTCAAGTAAGTATTATTGACCTATTAGAATTAGCAAGATTTATTATTATGTAGCCTATCTCATAAATGTCAAGGCATTGACAGGAGGTCTCTGTAATATGCATATAAGAATTATTTAAAATAAATATGAAATTTAAACAAATTTTCTGACTGATATTTTGAAATAAACAAAAATATTTGTACTTTAGGAGAATATAGGCCATTTGCCTTTAATGATTTGGATAAATATGTTCACAAATCTATATGCTTTTGGAAGGATTAAATGAAGAAGATGTTCTAAATAATTCATGTAGAAGGTTAGCCTAGATAAAATAGACAAACATATCCAAAGCTAAAATATTTATACACATACATACATATTTTGATTTCCTAATGATAAATATTTGAATGTTATTTTCAATGTACCTTTTTAGTAATCTCTAAAACCTACTTTTCTTCATGGATATGTATGCAAAGTTATCATAAGAAAGAAAAAGTGACTGACATATTTCATTTTCTAAAATCTTTTTATGAAATGAAATGAAGAGGTGATTTCCTGTAGTTTTCATTCAATTTAAAGATAAATTATTTAAATCTGTATTTTATTTTCTATTAACCTTATAAATCAATTGTGACATATAATGTGTGATTCTATGGAAAAAGTATAAAACCTCCATGAGTCTAATGACTTTTTTGAAAAATACTACTTTGATTCACAAAAAGGAAAACAAAGCAGGATATCCAAAGCATTCATCAAAAATTAAAATAACTTTTTTGCTCAAGCAGTCAAAAATATGTGATTTTCTGTCATTTAAATTGTTATAAAACAGAGAAAAGATACACAAATTTACTTTTTGAATCCAGCTTTACCCTGAAATTAAAATCAGAAAAAAAGAAAAAAACTGAAACTGCATCATTTTAAGTTGTAAAAATTTTAAGTTAACCATTAACAATAAAATTTAGAATTCTATTTAAAGATTAATATACTATAAGTAATAAAATTGAGGCAAAAGCAGTTCAATATTAAATATTTTTAAGAAAGTTTCCATATGAATGAATCAAAAGAGAAACAACTACATTGTGTTTTGGTAAATAAAAGAATAATTTCAATGAAATTTGTGATTCATTACTTTAAAAAATTCATAAATCAGGAATCAATGGAAAGATATTTACCATGTGCAGAAATTATCTCTCAATTATATAGCTAGCATCCTATTTAAAACTGACCTACTGCATTTATTCAAATTAAAGTCAGGAACAAAAAAAGAATGGTCACCTTCATTATCATTGTATATCATTGTCCTCAAAGTTCTAGCTGGGTGAATATTCAGGAAAGTGAATATAATTCTGCTACTCTTTCATTTTCTATTTTCAATGGCCTTGCAAATACATTTTTAATTTTAGAAAGCCCGAAGGAAACAAAAATAATTTCTAAGCTTTTGAACCAAAATGTTGCAGTTACTTCTGCTCTTTTTTAAAACACAGCTATAGGTCTAATAGTACTGCCTTCCATCTTTGTTCCCAGCTGCATTCTTTATGATCCCTGTCAGGTTCCAAAAGTTAACTAAGGAATCAAACAAATCAAATGCACTTGAATAGAATACTCATTAGACTGATGAGACTTCTTCAAAAGCATTATATTTGGAATAGCAACACATAAAAGTCTTAAAAGGGTCAAGGGGAGCCAAGATGGCAGCATGAGTAGGACAGTGGGAATCTCCTTCCAAAAACATATATATTTTTGAAAATACAACAAATACAACTAATCCTAAAAGAGAGACCAGAAGACACAGGACAACAGCAAGACTACATCCACACTGGTGAGAACCCAGTGCCTGGTGAAAGGGGTAAGATACAAGCTGCAGCCCTGTGGGACACAAGCGCTCCTCACCCCAGCTCCCAGAGGGAGGAGAGGAGTCGGAGTGGGGAGGGAGAGGGAGCCCAGGACTGCTAAACACCCAGCCCTAGCCATCCTCCTCACCAGAGTGCAGACTCAGTGCATGTGTGGGATCTGGAAACTAGGGAAGTAGGACAGTAAGATCTGTGAGCAGGTCCTGAAGCTGGCGCCCATGTGACAAAGAAAAGTGAGTGCTTTTTGAGAGTCTTAAAGGTACAAGGACCCCGCAGCTGGATGGAAGCATCCTGGGCCACAGTCTAGCAGCTGTAAATTCCAGGGAACTCCGGGTGCACCAACCCCCTGGGCAACAGCTCTGAGACCCCTCATGGAGGTAAACAACCAAACAGCCCCTGTGCACATTAACCCTTAGGGGCCCCGCCATAGCAGAGAAGCAGCCTGAGGCTGGCCACGCCCACAACAACGGAGCTTCCTTCATACTGGTAGGTAAGATACAGACACCCAATCTACACGCAATTGCCCAACACAAGCCACTAGGGGTCGCAGTTGTCCCAGTAAAGAAAGGACAGGAGTCAAGTGGAAAGGGTCTTGACTCTCCCAGCTGATAGGCACATCAATAGCACTCCACTGCACCTATTAACATGAAAAGGCAAAAAAATTTGATCCAGACAAGACTAACGCAGACAGCTTCAACATCTTCTACAACTTCCCCTGAGAAGGAACCTGGGAGATAGATTTAATCAATCTTCCTGAAAAAGAATTCAGAACAAAAGTCATAACCATGCTGGAGGACTTGCAGAGAAATATGCAAGAACTAAGGAGGGAGAATACAGAAATAAAACAATCTCTGGAAGGACTTCAAAACAGAATGGACAAGATGCAAGAGACCCTTAATGGACTAGTAAACAGAGAAGAGGAACACAGAAAAGTTGATGCAGAGAGAGATAAAAGGATCTCCAGGAATGAAAGAATTTTAAGAGAACTGTGTGACCAATCGAGACAGAACAATATCCGCATTATAAAGGTACCAGAAGAAGAAGACAGAGAAAAGGGGATAGAAAGTGTCTTTAAAGAAATAATTGCTGAAAACTTCCCCAAACTAGGGGAGGACATGGCCTCTCTCAGACCACAGAGGTACACAGAACTCCCATGAGAAGGGATCCAAGGAGGGCAACACCAAGACACATACTAATTAAAATTACAAAGATCAAAGACAAGGACAAAGTATTAAAGGCAGCCAGAGAGAAAAAAAAGGTCACCTACAAAGGAAAACCCATTAGGCTATCATCAGACTTCTCAACAGAAACCTACAGACCAGAAGAGAATGGCATGATATACTTAATGCAATGAAACACAAGAGCATCGAACCAAGAATACTGTATCCAGCACGATTATCATTTAAATATGAAAGAGGGATTAAACAATTCCCAGACAAGCAAAAGTGGAGGGAATTTGCTTCCCACAAACCACCTCTACAGGGCATCTTACAGGGACTGCTCTAGATAGGAGCACTCCTAAAAAGAGCACAGAACAAAACACTCAACATATGAAGAAGGGAGGAAGAGGAATAAGAAGGGAGAGAAATAAAGAATCATCAGACCATGTTTATAATAGCTCAATAACCGAGTTAAGTTAGACAGTAAGATAGTAAAGAAGCTAAACTTGAACCTTTGGTAACCACAAACTTAAAGCCTGCAATGGCAATAAGTACATACCTTTCAATAATCACCCTAAATGTAAAAGGACTGAATGCACCAATCAATAGAATGTATAAAAAAGCAAGATCCATCCTTATGCTGCTTACAAGAGACTCACCTCAAACCCAAAGCCATGGACAGACTTAAAGTCAAGGGATGGAAAAAGATATTTCATGCAAACAGAGAGAAAAAAGAAGGTGTTGCAATACTAGTATCAGACAAAGTAGAATTCAAAATAAAGAAAGTAAAAAAAGACAAGGAAGGACATTGCATAATGATAAAGGGCTCATTCCAAAAAGAGGATATAACCATTATAAACATATATGCACCCAATACAGGAGCACCAACATATGTGAAACAAATACTAACAGAACTAAAGGAGGAAATAGAATGCAATGCATTCATTCTGCGAGACTTCAACACACCACTCACTCCAAAGGACAGATCAACCAGAAAGAAAATAAGTAAGGACACAGAGGCACTGAACAACACACTAGAACAGATGGACCTAGTAGACATCTACAGAGCTCTACATCCAAAAGCAACAGGATACACATTCTTCTCAAGTGCACATGGAACATTCTCCAGAATAGACCACATACTGGGCCACAAAAAGAGCCTCAGTATATTCCAAAAGATTGAAATCCTACGAATCAACTTTTCAGACCACAAAGGCATAAAACTAGAAATAAACTGTACAAAGAAAGCAAAAAGGTTCACAAATACATGGAGGCTTAACAACACGCTCCTAAATAATCAGTGGATCAATGACCAAATAAAAATGGAGCCAGCAATATATGGAAACAAATGAAAACAACAACACAAAGCCCCAACTACTCTGGGACACAGCAAAAGCAGTCTTAAGAGGAAAGTATATAGCAATCCAGGCATATTTAAAGAAGGAAGAACAATCCCAAATGAATGGTCTAATGTCACAATTATCGAAATTGGAAAAAGAAGAACAAATGAGGCCTAAGGTCAGCAGACGGAGGGACATAATAAAGGTCAGAGAAGTAATAAATAAAATTGAGAAGAATAAAACAATTGCAAAAATCAATGAAACCAAGAGCTGGTTCTTCGAGAAAATAAACAAAGTAGATAAACCTCTAGCCAGACTTATTAAGAGGAAAAGAGAGTCAACACACATCAACAGAATCAGAAACAAGAAAGGAAAAATCACGACGGACCCCACAGAAATACAAAGAATTATTAGAGAGTACTATGAAAACCTATATGCTAACAAGCTGGGAAACCTAGGAGAAATGGACAACTTCCTAGAAAAATACAACCTTCCAAGACTGACCCAGAAAGAAACAGAAAATCTAAACAGACCAATTACCAGCAATGAAATTGAAGCAGTAATCAAAACACTACCAAAGAACAAAACCCCCGGGCCAGATGGATTTACCTTGGAATTTTATCAGACATACAGAGAAGACATAATACCCATTCTCCTTAAAGTTTTCCAAAAAATAGAAGAGGAGGGAATACTCCCAAACTCAGTCTATGAAGCCAACATCACCCTAATACCAAAACCAGGCAAAGACCCCACCAAAAAACAAAACTACAGACCAATATCCCTGATGAACATAAATGCAAAAATACTCAACAAAATATTAGCAAACAGAATTCAAAAATACATCAAAAGGATCATACAACATGACCACGTGGAATTCATCCCAGGGATGCAAGGATGGTACAACATTCGAAAATCCATCAACACCATACACCACATCAACAAAAAGAAAGACAAAAACCACATGATCATCTCCATAGATACTGAAAAAGCATTCGACGAAATTCAACATGGTTTCATTAAAAACTCTCAACAAAATGGGTATAGAGGGCAAGTACTTCAACATAATAAAGGCCATATATGATAAACCCACAGCCAACATCATACTGAACAGCAAGAAGCTGAACGCTTTTCCTCTGTGATAGGGAACAGGACAGGGATGCCCACTCTCCCCACTGTTATTCAACGTGGTACTGGAGGATCTAGCCACAGCAATTAGAAGAAAGAAATACACGGAATCCAGATTGGTAAAGAAGAAGTTAAACTCACTATTTGCACATGACATGATATTGTACATAAAAAACCCTAAAGACTCCGCTCCAAAACTTCTAAAGCTAATATCGGAATTCAGCAAAGTTTCTGGGTACAAAATTAAAACACAGAAACCTGTGGCTTTCCTATACACTAACAATAAACTAATAGTAAGAGAAATCAGGAAGACAATTCCATTCACAATAGCATCAAAAACAGTAAAATACCTAGGAATAAACCTAACCAAGGAAGTGAAAGACCTATACCCTGAAAAGTATAAGAAACTCTCAAGAGAAATTAAAGAGGTCACTAACAAATAAACTCATCCTATGCTCCTGGCTAGGACGAATTAATATCGTCAAAATGGCCATCCTGCCGAAAGCAATATACAGATTTGATGCAATCCCTATCAAACTACGAACAGCATTCTTCAATGAACTGGAACAAATAGTTCAAAAATTCATATGGAAACACCAAAGACCCAGAATAGCTAAAGCAATCCTGAGAAGGAAGAATAAAGTGGGGGGATGTCACTCCCTAACTTCAAGCTCTACTACAAAGCCATAGTAATCAAGACAATTTGGTAATGGCACAAGAACAGAGCCACAGACCAATGGAACAGAATAGAGACTCCAAACATTAACCCAAACATATATGGTCAACTAATATTCGATAAAGGGGCCATGGACATACAATGGGAAATGACAGTCTCTCCAACAGATGGTGCTGGCAAAAATGGACAGCTACATGTAATTTAATGATACTGGATCACTGTCCAACCCCATGCACAAAAGTAAATTCAAAATGGATGAAAGACTTGAATGTAAGTCATGAAACCATAAAACTCTTAGAAAAAAACATAGGCAAAAATCTCTTAGACATAAACATGAGTAACCTCTTCTTGAACATATCTCCCTGGACAAGGGAAACAAACGCAAAAATGAACAAATGGGACTATATCAAGCTGAAAGCTTCTGTACAGCAAAGGACACCATCAATAGAAAAAAAGGTATCCTACAGTATGGGAGAAAATATTCGTAAATGACAGGTCTGATAAAGGGTTGACATCCAAAATATATAAAGAACTCACACACCTCAACAAACAAAAAGCAAATAATCCTATTATAAAATGGGCAGAGGAGCTGAATAGACAGTTCTCTAAAGAAAAAATTCAGATGGCCAACAGACACATGAAAAGATGCTCCACATCACTAGTCATCAGAGAAATGCAAATTAAAACCAGAATGAGATATCATCTCACATCAGTAAGGATGGCTACCATCCAAAAGACAAACAACAACAAATGTTGGCGAGTTTGTGGAGAAAGGGGAACCCTCCTACACTGCTGGTGGGAATGTAAATTAGTTCAACCATTGTGGAAAGCAGTATGGAGGTTCATCAAAATGCTCCTAATAGATTTATCATTTGACCCGGGAATTCCTCTTCTAAGAATTTACCCCAAGAATGCAGCACTCCAGTTTTAAAAAGACAGATGCACCCCTATGTTTATCGCTGCACTATTTGCAATAGCCAAGATATGGAAGCAACCTAAATGTCCATTGGTAGATGAATGGATAAAGAAGATGTGGTACATATACACAATGGAATATTACTCAGCCATAAGAAAAAAACAAATCCTACCATTTGGAACAACATGGATGGAGCTACAGGGTATTATGCTCAGTGAAACAAGCCAGGCAGAGAAAGACAAGTACCAAATGATTTCACTCCTATGTGGAGTATAAGAACAAAAGAGAACTGAAGGAATAAAACAGCAGCAGAAGCACAAAACCCAAGAATGGACTAATAGTTACCAAAGGGAAAGGGACTGGGGAGGATGGGTGGGAAGGGAGGGATAAGGGTGGGAAAAAAAGAAAGGGGGCATTACGATTAACATGTATAGTGTGGGGGGGCATGGGGAGGGCTGTGCAACACAGAGAAGACAAGTAGTGATTTTACAGTATCTTACTATGTTGATGGACAGTGACTGAACGGGGATGTGGGGGGGACTTGGTGAACGGGGAGCCTAGTAAACATAATGTCCTTCATGTAATTGTAGATTAATGATATCAAAATAAAATTACAGAAAAAAAAGACAAAAATGTCTTAAAAGATTTTCCATTTTTTAAAACTTCCTATCTAAAAAATTTCGGATGTGTCAAAGTATATGTGATTAGTAGACTGCTGAGTGTGTGAAAATTCTGTGTTTTAACTGATTCCAAGTTGACAAGTTAGCTTGCTTCAGTTTCATGGAACTTGACAGAATACACAGGACCTTACTGCTCATGGCATAGCAATCAGCATGAGCATCAATGTATAAATGTTACCTCCCCTTGCCCCCTGTGTCCCATGGGAGCAGTGCAGATATGCCCAGGTGCACATGCGGTGGATTGCATTTCAGGAGAACTCTGAATTTAGAAAACTGGTGTTTTATAATGGAGAGTAAGTGTTCTTTACTCTTTTCTCATGGCTATAGTGGTTTGTTGAACTCTGCTTTATATCAATACCTTTATATCATTTTCATACCGAAGTAAATGAAGTTTCCTAATACCACTTATTAACATGGAGTTTCTGCACTTGTCTTTTACAGTGACTCTTTTTGTCAAACCAGGATGCAGGATCCTGAGTCTTCCATCATATATTGTTAAGTCTTCCATTGTATATTGTTGTTAAGACTCTATTTATTTTGTTTCAAACACTTGAATTTTTAAAATTAATCAAACAAATTTCCGTTTGGAAGTCAAACATTTTGCATTTATCTATTTCTCTGTGGTGTCATTTAATTTTGTACCCAAAGAGAAGAATAACTCTAAACCTCAGTTAGACTCAGGTTAAAATTTTTTGGCAAAAAAATTCTTCTATGGTGATCCTGGGTCCTTAATATTACATACCATTAGGCAGCACGTCTTCATAGGTAGTCTAACTTTTAGTGATACTAATTTGAATCATTTATTTAAAGTGATGACTGCCAGCTTTCTCCCTTGTAAAAATATCTCCTTTTTCAATTAGCAAGTAATTTATGGAATAATGAAGCATCACCTTTCAACCAATATTAACATTTATTGATGTTCCTTGCTTCAATCTATTATTTCATTATAAGTAGCAAAATAGTGATTTTTATGGTGCTTATATTTTTTCTATATTTATTACCTGACATCAGTATATTAAAAATGTAATTAAATGTGAATGAGCAATAGTTTTTCTTTAAAATGTTGCATCAGACATTTCATCTGTGGCCTGTTTCTCATGGTACCTACAATGGTAGAAATATTTTCTTTCTGACTATTCCACTAAACAATCAATATTTAGTTTTATGCTCATATTCTCCAAAATTCAGGTCCTGGGGCTCCTTAAAACTTGTTATGGTGTCAGATCAAAAACCAATTTTTCGTTGTGTATTTTCTTGATCTCTGGCACAAGATGTCCTGCAGTAACATCGTTCTTTTTCCAAATCTTCAAAGTCTCTCTGTTCCTTCATTCAAACGAAGATCTGGGTGAGATGTGGTTCATTGCTTGTCAGTGCCATTTCTTCTAGGTTATTTCAGTGGTCAAGCTTTAGAAATGTATAAGATTGATTATTAAAATTTTATTTTCCTAGTCCAATTTAATCTTTTAAAACATTCTTAAAACTTTATATTTTTATTGTTTTACTGGTGGAAGAGGTAGTGGAGAGGACATGGCCACCAGTTAACCCTCTATCTGAACCTGGGGAATCAGAGATTCCTCCCTCCCTCCCTTGTTTTTGGAATAAATGTTCTGTCTACTGTTCCCACGTGGGAGATGTTACAGGGATTGAGCCTTGAAAGAGTGAGGTGTGGTTGAGACCATTTAGGCGGTATATGTGACTGAACCCAGTTAAAGCCTCCATGTAAATGTTAAAGTACTGGAAAGTTGGTGCAGAGATCTACTCATCTTCTGTGCCATCAAGACAAGTCTTATAAAACAGTTTCCTAGCTTATTAAACCTGCCACCTACCCGTCAGGAGTGGGCTGCCTCTTTCCTTGGTCTCTCCTTGCCCTCTGTATTTAGGGGCCAGTTTTTGAATCAACATTTACCCTAAATATTTTGTTTTCTAACTTCATCTACATACTCAATATGTCTAATGTAAAATTCATATGAAAGTTTAAATAACAATATTAATTACTAAAACATACAATTTCTGAGTTCTATTTATCTTTTTACATCCATTTTTTCCCCTTGGAATTTAAAACTCAATGTATGGTAACAATATATGTTCATTAGCTACTGATCTATGTGGCCAGTCTTACTTACATTTAAGGTCCTTTTTTACACTTTATTTTCAAGTTTGCCTTTTGTACTTTTAAATTTATCTTTTGGAATATTTAAGTCATTTATGTGACTTACAATTCAAAATAATGTATGTAGTACAATCTTCATAAAGAACAAACTAAGGGGATTCTTAATCCTAATTTGAAAATTTGCTAAAAAAATCACAGGACTTATATATATATATATATATATATATATATATATATATATAAGTACTTTATGTAGTACTTACTACAAAAACACACTACTTTATAGTACCGGTATAAAAATAGACATATAAATGAACAGAATTGAAGTGAGATTCTAGAAATAAACATTTGTATTTACTTTTATGGTCAACTAATTTTTTACAAAGGTGTGAAAAAATGAAATTAGAAAATTATAGTCTTTTCAACAAATGGTGCTGAGATAAGTGACTATTCACATGCAAAAGTGTGAATGAGGATGGAACCCTTCTTTGAACCATGTAAATAATATCAGAATTAAGCAGAGATCTAAATGTAAGAACTAAAACTATAAATTTCTTAAAATATACATGCTTATCTTGTTACCTTGGATTAGGCAAAATGTTCTTAGACATAAAAAAGCACATGTCAAAAGAAAAAAATAGGTAAAATGAGGCTTATTCAAAATTTAAAACTTTTGTGCTCCAAAGACAGCATCAAAAAAGACAACTCACAGAATGGGAGAGAACATTTGTAAATCACATATCTGATCAGCAACTGTAACCTGAATATATAGTGCAGAGATCTCACTTTATAACTCAATAAAAACTTACAACTCAATAATAAAAATACAACCCATGCTCTCTGGTTCTTCCCTGTATGTGCACCACTGAGTGGTAATCTGGGACCTCCGTGGAGATTTCTCCATTTGGTCAGTTTATGAAGTCTTGCATATGCTAATTAAAATCAGATGCATATATGCATAGGTCTGAGTTGTGCAGAGGAGTTTATAAACTACTGGTGGGATTGCTTTCCAGGTCTCATTTCTCTCTATGATCTCATAGACATTTTCTGGCCCCCTGAATTTCCCCTTTTTAGCCCTTTGGCCAGAAACCACTCTTCTGCTATAACACTTTGTCAGGAGCTATTCAAGTAGCAGACAAAGAAAAAGAAAAGCAGCGCTAGGGGTTATCCCTCCCTCATGGAATAGCAGGTCCAGCCAACATCTTGATTTTGCAGCATTCTGAGAAATATTGAGCCATAAGACTCAGGTAAGCAGTATCCAGGTTCCTCACAACAGAAATTCTGAGATGATAAATGTTTTTCTTTTAAGCTTCTGTGTTTTGCAATAATTTATAGTATGGCAATATACAATAAATACAACTGATGATTTTGAAATGAAACACATTGAAAATTAACCATAGGATTATGCTACTTGAATTTCTCTGAGGACTTACACATTGACTTCATCTTTTTTCATTAACACTTCTGAGGCAGTTGATAGCTATTTGCACATATTTTGTATCTGCCTGAAAGACCAAAAATATGTCTAGGACTCAATGCCTTAGGAATGGCACTTTGAGCTTTTAGATATACCATTCAATGTTTGGGTGGGTTTTTCAAACACACATTATTGTTAAAGATGAGGAAACAAAAGGGTTACTTCAAACCACAGCTAAATCTCTCATATATCCATATCAATATATGTTATATATTGTTTAGTTTATTGGTTAAAAATACAGGTATCTGCAAATTTATAGAGGTGTCTCTTAATTTTAACTAATGACCAATTAACATTTGAAAAAAAAACTTTATTATTGGCACAAAAATAACATATAATGCTGTTTCCTAAAGTAGTAAAATATAATATGCATACATATTCAAAATTTTTGTGTATTAAAAAAAGACCTTAATGTTGATTTTGTACACTCAGGGATCCTATATACTGCATTGATGAAACAATAATCACAGTCCTGTTTCTATATCAGCTAGGAAAGTTCATCTTACATTTCAATGTGAGAAATACATATATAAAAAACTGAGCCATACAAATATGTGTCAGTTTGTCTCTTGTTTAGAATAACAGTTTGTCTCTATTTAGAATAACAAAGAACATACAATCATAATCAGCTTCAGTGTAAAGTATTCATAAAGAGCTAGATCTGAACTTTTTTTGGCGTTAAAAGAATCTAATTACCTATTACAAATGGCGAGAATGATGTAACTTCATTGATTGAATGATTCTGGTTAGATGACGATTAATCAACATGCATGTTTAGCCTGCCTCTGCCTATTGACTTCAATCAAAGAACTAATGATTTTTGAAAAGAATAGACTGACAGCATTTATATCCATTTTTAGTAACTTAACTAACTGGGTGTTTTAAATTGAAGAACTGCTTGATTAAATTCACATCTTTTTGTTGTTCTAGTTGATTTGTGATGTGATTTTAACTGTAGAAGGAAAATGAAGAGGCAAAAGATATAGGAGAATAATTTTAATAAATACATTAATCAAGGAAACAGGAACACAGTGCCTTAGGAAATTGTGACAATCAAAATAAAATTTAGTTATAAAAGAGACTATTTAAAACAATAATAACATTGGCCTTGTATGTTTTATTATAATTATATATTGTCCTTTTGACTGGGCTATTTTCCCTATCCTTATTTAGATCTCTGCTTAAATGACAAATAGAGAGGATGTTCTATCTAAAGTACACTCCCCATGTAATTCACCATATATAGTATAGTGTTTAATTTTTCTGCTTGTGCTTTTCATAACAGCCATCACTACTAGAGTTTATGTTTTTATTTATTAACTCTCTCCAAGAGGAGACAGACTTCACTTCCCATAAGGGTGAGGGATTGGTCTGTTTTATTACTCCATTGTGAATGTCTGACATATGATAAGTGTTCTTTATATCTGGGGTAGATGGAAATAACTTTGAATGTTTGTCTCTTCCACTAGACTAGACTGTCCCCTTGATGTCAGGGAAGGATAGCTTCCTTGCGTTCTGGCTGCTTAGCTATGAACCTGGACCTTAATAGGAACTCGATATAAGTATGTTGACAGAATGAGCACATTACCATACAAATGATAAATTCTCTGTTCTGATGGCTATAGACTTGTATCAAAATTTGTCAAAGAGGTAACAGCAAGTGAAAACTTGAAAGATGTGTTCCAATAGAGTTCTGTGAATCATTAGAACCCTAGGGCCTCTGCTGAGTATGAATTAAAACCATGGTGCATGTCAGCATACCAGAGAGATGTGGAGGCTTTGAGAGCAGTTTCTGCATGGTCCTGCATGGGCATGGCCACAAATTCTGCAGGGATTAACACGGCAATGTGTTGCAGCAGCTGCCAGCAGTAAAAATGTCTGCTCTGCAGTAAATATAACCACAGGGAATGGAGTCAGGACTAGAGAAATTAAAATAAGAAAACAGTAGATCCAGAATTTTGGTGCTGACAATGGTGGTGTGAGCATGTGAGAGACACCCTAAGATAGAGATGTTGGTAGAAATGTTGAAGGAGCCCTTTAAGTCTCCAATTCCAGACCAGCAAAAGTGGAGAAATATTTGCCATTGTTCCAGTAAAAGTATAAATGCTTTTTCCCTAGGCTGATGATAGAGAAAATGCAACTGACATAGAAATATTAAAAGAAGGTTATGTTCAAGGACTTTAGGATGCATAGTTTTTAATCTGTGGTGACTCTGCATTTTAAGGAATATTTGAGAGGAAAAATAAAGATGTTCAGTAGTAGAGCCTTTCCTTAGAAGAAGATTCCTTCAATGAGGTCATGAACCGTTACTGTTCACCAAGTATCTGGGCACAGCTTAATAAGACTCAGACTGGCAATTCTCAGAGAGGTTTCTAAAGAGTGCTTTAAATACTGGTTTTGAATATCGAAATAGGAAATTTGGCAATAACACATGAAACTAATTGTGTAACTACAGGCTCTTTCTGGTTATTTAGAAGGCACGCGGACCTCACTGAGAGGATGGCTAGAAAAAGGTGCAAAGAAGGCTCTGGGAAAATGTAACATTAAAACTGAAACTTGAGGGATGAACAGGAGTTAATTAAAAAAAGAGGAGGTGGTTATGTGGAATGTCCCAGTAAGCGCTGTTATGTACTGTAAGGCTCAGATCAGGGAGTGGATGCCACAAAGGAGGCATGGGAAGTTTTTGGGATTTGGACTGTAGGATAGTCACCCTTTAGACTATAGAAAGGATTGAAGGACCCTGGAACATGAAATTTTATTTTAGGCATTTAACTGTTAAAGAAATAATGTTGTACTCTATTGATCCTACCCACAAATAGCTGTAACATTGTCAGTGGATCATACTATCTTCCAGGACAAGAAGTCTTAATGAGAGGAACTGGTTAGTGTCTTTTTTTTTAATCTTGTTTAATACCATTCTAACTGTATGAGAACAGCTGAATCTTCTAAATTGTACATGCTTCTCTTCTACTTTTAAAAAATCACCTCCCCTTTTTCTAGTCATACCCTGTTTTTACTACAAACCAGAGTTATTTTCATTCCTTGCCTACCCCGAAGTCCATGACTGATCATTTCATAGTTTCAAAGCATCATCCACAAAACCGTCCCCTCTGCTTCATCATTTGTATATCCTCTAAAATGTCATATCCTACAATCAACCTACTGTCTTGCTGTACTATTTTCCTAGTGACTTAATAGTATTAGCCAAAATTCTCATAACTGTATGAATAATTGATTCTACAAATTATGCTTTCTAATGTTTGTCATAGATTCAACATGACTTCTCAGAAGTTTTATTTTTTCTTATTCAAATAGTTTTTTATCCTACTTTCATAAGTGGATCGTGGTTGACTATGTTGGTTGGCTATTATGCAAACTCAGTTTTGATTTGGCAACAGCCATCTTTCAATGCTGCATTAACATTCCAGAACTTTATGTTATAATTCAGAAATAGCAGTCTCTTTGTGATTTTGCAAGCACATTATATTCTGTTCACATCTTTGCTTATTTTTTTCATATTACCTATGTCTGAAATGTTGTCATGCTGTGTCTTCTTCCATTGAGAACTTCAAGTCATCAATTCAAATGTAATTCTGTAATCAACTCTTCCAGGTAGCATTCGCTGAATATCCTCCAAGTTCTCAATAAAACCTGCATTGAAGACAATTACACTCTCTTATGTTATTATGTGCATACTTCTATGAGAATCCTCAAAAGGTAGGATTGAGATTGGTATGTGGATCTTCTAAAACAAAAAATAAAAGATGGAAACTATGCTATATTATATTTTAAGTCTATACAACACAAAATAATATGTGATACAAAGTTATTACAAATGTTCAGATGACATAAAGGAGATATTTTGTGTTGATCTGAATAATCATAGTTTCCCTTTCCTCCATAGAGATCTAGGATAAGTACATGTCTAACAACACAAAACCGATGTTTGTGTCAAAATTAAATATCAGAGACAGGGTTTATCCTCCCCATACAAACACCAAAACAGTGGGCAGAATATGTGAAAAAAATTTTTTCCAGATGCAAGACGTAAGATGATAAAGTGATCCTTTATTGAAAGAGGAAAAAATGAGGTGAGCCCTATGGTTGTCCCAGAATAGTGTCCTGATAAGCCTGCAGACCAAGGAGCATGAAGGAAGAACATAGAAAGTACTAGACATACATACTGAGTATAGGAAAAAGAGCTGAGGCTCCAGGAAGACTGAGGGGACTACATTTCACAAAGCAGAGAACTTGAGGTGAAAGAACATGGAGAATTCAGGAGTTACTCAGTAGGATCTTCCTGAGTATTCAGTTGTGTACTGAAAAGTACATATATGTAAGAAATTACCTGAGGCCCTTGATATATCTTGAATGGATTAGAAAGAAAAATGGCCAGTGTTTATACATGGCCAGGAATAGTGCAGTTACCACTGCTCTCTAGAAAGTCTCAAGATTCATGGGATATTGGGAGAGTATATAAATGTTGACTCAATATTAAGGTATAATTAGCCCTAGCCAGAATATGGTTCCATTCTTGCTTAATTAATCATAATTAACATGATGCCAAAAAATACAACTTTTTCAAGTAACTAAACTGTACCACATAACAAAGTTCAAGAATATTTACAGGAACACAAAAATTATCAGTTATAATAAGAAGCAGAAAAAATAAGCAATAATCTCCAGAAAACTTAACTAATAGAAATTGACAAAGATGACAATGATATTAGAAAAAAAGACATCAAGACAATTATGTTAACTGCCTTTCATATGTTCAAAAATTAAATAGAGACATGAAAGAGACACTTTTTATAAATCTAAGCATACATCTACATGTGAAAACTATGATGTATAAAATAAAATGAAAAAACAGTAGATGAGAATAACAGCAGATTAGACATCAGAGTTAGAAAGATTAATGGATTTGAAGTAAAAAAAAAGGAGACTATTAAAACTGAAACAGTAAAGAGTAGAAAATACAAATAAAGGCAGGAACACTAGGGAACTCTAGGACAACTGTGAGAAGGCTGATGTAATTGCAGTTTGAACTCCTAAAAGAGAAAAGGGATGATGGGTGACTAAATATATATGAGAAAAATCATGGGCCAGATTTTTCCACATTTGATGAGAACTGTAAAACTTCATATTCAAGTTATTCAATAAAACTTTAGTATAAGAAACATGAACAGAACTATACCAAGGAACATCCTAATTAATTTGCTTCAAACCAGTGATAAAGATAAACAATGTTAGAAGCAATGAGAAAAGACATCTTTTATATAGAGAAATAACAAGGTTGACAGCAGACAATTTATTGGAAAAATGCAAGTGAAAGGACAGAAGCGTAATGCTTTTAAAATCCTACAAGAAAAGAAAAATGTCCACCTTGAATGCTATACCTATTTTTGAAAATAAGGGCAAAATAATGACTTCCAGGCAAACAAAAGCTGAAAGAGTTTATCACAAGTGGACTCACACTGCCAGAACTGTTGAAGGAAATACTTCAGGTGGAAAGAAAATAATAGTAGAAGGAAATTTGAATCTAAACAAATAAAAATACCATATATGGTAATTATAAGAGTAAATATGAAAGATTATTTTCAATTATTTAAATCTTTTTAAAAGCTGATTTGGTTATAATAAAAAATGGACTTGTAATGTAAAAGTAAAATGTATGTTTACCATATCACAAATTAAGAAAAGAATGAGTGAAAGTATACTATTGAATGGTTTTCATATTAGATGTGAAGTGATAAAATACCATTTAAAATCAGGCTACATTCAGGTAACATTGTATATTACACATTACAAAACAATGACTCATGTAGTGAAACAAAGAGTTATACAGAGAGAAAATGAGTCATGATGAAGTCCTAAACAGCACTATCAACATTTAACATTTATAGAACACTCTACCCAACAAAGGCAGAATAAATATATATTTTTTTCAAGTACACATGGAACATTTACCAGAATAAAACATAATCTGACTTTAAAAAGTCTCAGTAAGTATAAAATGCTTTAAATCAATGAATATGTTCTCTGACCACAATAAAGTTATATAAGAAATGACTACCATTACTAAATTGGCAAAATCAAGAAATATTTGACAGTTAAGAGCACACCTGTAAATAACCTTTATGTCAAAAAATAAAAGGAAAAATAAAGTATTTTTTAAATGAATAAAAATAAAAACATACCAATCAATATTTGGATGATACAGTTAGACAGTACTTATGAATACATAGTACCAAATGTCTATAAAAGGAAAGATTTAGTCTGTTATTCATGGTCTCAGTTGCTTAAAAACAAAACAAAACAAAAAATAAGAACAATGCACAAAGTAAACTTAGAAAAGAGTAAAGATAAGGTCATAAATCACTGAAATAGAAAAAAAACAATAGAGAAATAAAGTGGTGTCAAAAGCTTGTATTTTGAAAATATTAGTACATTGGTATCTTTTGTTACGACTATTCTGGACAGGAAGAGTTAGACTCAATACCAGCATCTGGAAAGACAGAAGTTTCATCAATGGAGATTCTGCAGATGTAAAGTAGTAAGATGACTGAAAAATATCTTGATGTTGATAAATGCAAAATTACATGAAATGGACAAATTCCTTGAAAGAAACAGCATCAAATTCCTCACTAGGAAGTTGATAATCTGATAAACTATTTAAAATATTTAACTTGTTAAAAACTTTCCCATAATGGAAACTCCAGCCTCAGAGGCCTATATTGATGGCAATTACCAAAATGCCAGAACTAAAGGCTATCGATTCTTCAACATATCTCCCAGAAAATTGAAAGATGACAGTATTTTACAACACGCAATGTGAAGACATTATCAAAACCAAAGAAATTACAAGAACACCACAGACCAACGTATCTTTGATGCAAAAAAAATCTAAACAAAATTTTAGCAAATAGAAACCAATAATATATATAAACTTTTATATCATGATCAGTTAGTTACATTAGAAATGCAAATTTTATTCAGCCTTCCAGAAGCAATGCCATCTATCACATCATCAACTTAGAAAATTATATGATCTTTACACTAGGTGTTAAAAAGCATTCCAAAATGCTTTTATGATAAAAATTCTCAGTGAATTAGGGATAAAAGAAAACTTCCTCAACCTGATAAAGTGTGGTCAAACATCACAATGTTTAAATCTTGAATCTTTTCCCTTAATAGCAGGAAAAGGCAACATGCCCAAAGTCACCATATCAATTCAGCATTGACTTCAAACCTCTAGCCAGTTCAATGAAAGAAGAAAAATAGATATCCTTATTGGAGAGGGAGAAGAAAAACTATCTTTATTTGCAAAGAAAGTGCCTCATAAATTATTTGCAATCAGAGTATAAAAACAAATCTGAAAATTCAATAATCAGAAAATGAATGACCCAATCAAAAAGAAAAAAGTATTTGATTAGACTCTTTACCAAAGATGAGAGTAAACACATTAAAGGAAATGCATCATTAGGAAAATTAAAATTAAAATCCCACTGAAAGGATACTACATATTTATCTGAATGGCTTAAATTAAAATGACTGACCATACCAAACATGGCAGAGGATGTAGAGGAACTGAACTTGAACCTAAATTCAAGTATTCAATTCTTAAACTGCATTTTGGTCCCATTTTGCTCTTCTGTAAAATATAGTTATATTTTCCCCATGGGAACATTTTGAAAATACACAGTATTATATGCTTAAAAGATTTCACAGGAAAAATGATATACAGTAGTATTTTGAAAAATATATCTACTTTTATTACACTATTATCCCACTCTACACACACATACTATATAATCCAAATGTCAGCACATCCCTCAGCTTTCATTGGGATTTTCCCAAGTATTTGAATAGAGCAAAATAAAATTAACTCAAATCAGATATTAGAAATAATACATTTTGTGCACTACATATGTAATAAAACATTAGCATGAATTAATGATAACTAAAATGTAATAATAAAAACTTTTATTGTTTAGTAGTAACTATGTACCATTTATTATGATAAATATTCTTACACTGTTTCACTTATTTTTCCAAAGGACAATGTAATATTAGTTTATAATTGTCCACATTTTATGATGAAAACACTGCAGGTTGGCAGATTAAATATATGATCATGCATAGCTGATTTGAAAGTCCAAAATTTTTACAGTACAAAGTAATCTACATGCCTGATTAAAGTCGTCAGGTTAAATACATTACAGTCAGTAAAATAATAAAATGGAATACAAAGTAGTCATTAAAATTTGAATAATAATGATAATAATTCTTTACTGATTACTTGTCACTTGAAAGTTTTTATGTTAAGTATAATTTTGTGTGTTTTTGTGATAAATGTAAGTGGATTCACAGCACAATGTGTGCCAGGTTTTAAGTGATAAATGCAGTACCCAAACAGGGATATAGGATGATTAATTACATCATTCCCTGGTACGAGTTCATGTTTGCATACATACATAGTTTCTCAAAGTATTGGCCAAAATAAACCACTGTTATTTTTAAGTGGTGGAATTATAAATAATTTGTGTCTTGTGATTTCTATTAAACTGTGATGATCATGTACAATATTTTTAAAGTAGAAAGTATAAGTTATTTACATATCGGAAAGATAATATTGTTCCTATAAATATGCTTATATTTTTACCACATACTCTACACAGAGCATTGTGATGTTACACTGTAGGTACTCAATAAATATTCTTTGTCTGAATGAAAAATATAACACCATAGTGAGTGAACAGTTTTCCCTAATATATTTAATTATAGACCTGAAATATTCAAAATTTTTTCCAGAACACCATACAAAAACATAAGAAATGTCTAAGTTTTATTACTAAGTGTGTTTATTCTGCATGTTACTTAAAAGTGGCACATAAACTATATCACAATGAACCTTTTCATAATACGCAGTTCTAGATTCAGCCATAGACACTATTGAGTTCTGAGAGAACAGACAAAATTTTCTGTTGCTAAAAGGAGAAATCTAATAACTTTTTTTCTGTTCACAAAAGTTCACTCCTACATCAATTCTTATTCCTGGATGGCTATATAAATTAAAGTATTAATGTGTGCCAAATGAGACAAGCAAGGGTGTATGGTAACTCACAGATTTGATCCTTCAGAGTTCTTTTCTTGAAACAGATATGGAGTCACACTAAAGCCAAAACAGATAACTAAAGAAAAAGCACAACAAACCAAAGCAATACTTATTAAAATGATCCTGGGTGACTCACAGAAATGAGGATCTAGAAAACCAACCAGAAATTTGGAAAGGCTGAACTCTAAGTGCCTAGAATTTCAGTTTCAGAAATAATTTTGAAAAAATGCTTTTAGAGTGCTACAATAAATTTGGTTCAGGGAAAATTCATAGAAGACTAACTAAAAAGAATAGAAGAGTACAAAATAATAACAATTAATAAACAAAAATAAATACTATGTTTAAAAACCCAGTAATGCTCTAGATATGATGACAAAACAATAGTTGAGGTACCTGACTTCTGTCCTGCGCCATGGATAGTACATGATATTTTCCTTTGTTCAGCATCTTAGCAGCACAAGATTCTTTCTCAAATAGTAAAATAATGCAAACTTTCAATCTAGAGGGAAATAATACCATTAGTATAAATTTTTTCATTGATATCTTGGTGGTTTTTTCCACTAGCATGTACTAAATGGCATAGTAAGTATATAGAAAGTGTCCCAGGGACACTTTATTCTATTTCTGTCCAATAGCCCATCCTATGATATCTCTGCCATCTTTTGTTGAATGATTCTTTTGAAATCTCTGACCATATAGCCAGAAAACTATCCATTGGATAACTTTGCATTGCATTGTATAAGAAGCATATCTTCTGTGTGTATATAGAGACGTAGACATCTATTTATGTACTGTCAATCTACATAGTTGGTCAAAGTTCTATCAGCTATGAGAATTTATTGTTTATTTTATTTTTCCCCTCTGACTTTGAATTTTATGACTATGTAGAGTTATAGAAACACCAGATGAGCCTTAGTGAGGTTGACTTTAAGCTGAAGCTATCATATTATCATATTACACAAAACCATCTGTAAACCAGGGACAATATTGCTTTTGTCTCCTAGTTTTCTTGGTTTTTTAAATTTATAGGAACTTGGTAGTAAATTTTTCATAGGAACATTAAGTATGGGTTTAAGGAATCTGACCAGTAGCCATATGTGTGTATATATATATGTACTTTTCTTGTGCCTTTAGTGATTATTCAGACTTCATACTCTTGACTAGAGTTCTCTCAATATGTATAAGAAACTATTTATGAATCATGAATTACAGACCATTGAACAACAAATTTCTTTGACCTCAGCTATCAGTCATAAACAGAGTGTTACCTGATGCATACACAGCAACATTCTATCTTCAGATATAAATGTTGAATCCAAACAAGTCTGAAAAAATGGAAGTAAATTGCCTGAGCTGGAAATTGAAACTACCGTAATATCAGCTCCTGCTCTTCTGCCACATCTCCCTCACAACACTGGTATGGCCTCATGAGGTGTCCACTACGACTATTAAAGAAGAGGAAAGAAATATGGCCTTGGTTTGCAGCTGACTCTGTATCTTAAACTGACATCATATAGAAGTGGATGGGTGCTGAAAGATAGTGTTGCAAAAAAAAGAAACAAAACAAAACTTAGAACTTTGAGCAAAATATATGATTTCCACTTTGTTAGGAAGGAGAAGTGGCCAGAAGCAGAGGTCTTAGCCAGTGACTCATGGACAGAGTTTATGGGTTGACCATTGTTGGGAAAATGGAAGTTCTCAATCAGAATTCCCTCCCGGCCTTGACAGTGTCCATTGTATGTACATAGAAGAAGCTGCACATCAGTGGGATGTTTACTGGCGGCACAGCCACTAGTCAGTCACGGGAGTTCGGGCCCTGGGGAAGGGTGGAGAGGTTGTCCTCACCCGAGTTCCTGTACCTAACTGGGCAAGCACCTACCCACCAGTCACCAGGGACCCACCTTCAGAGCTCCTCCTTGGGCAGGGGAAGGGGGAAGCCAGTGCAGCATGGCTGGAGAGAGAGAGACTGTGGGCCAAGCGAGAGGGGGCAGAGTGTGCTTGGAGAGAGAGCCCAGCAGCTGGGTTTGGAGCCAGGAGAGACTGAACCATGAGAAATACACCCTTTCATTTCCAAACCCTCACCCTTGTTTTCTCTTGGTTTCACTACAGTCGTAGAGAACTTGCGCCAAGTGGGTAACCTCCTTCCTCCCGGAGCTACAGCCATCGAGTGAAGGTGTTAAGAAATTAAGATTAAAAGACTGGTGACAAGACGATCTGGGGGAGTCATGGTTATGCCTTTTAGAATAAACACAGACTATGTTTTTCTTTTTCATTGAGATGGCCATCAGAGGACATTCTCCACACAAATGCCTTTGAAAACTCAGATGGGTAAGATGCACCTCCTTATGAATGTCATCTTTAATAACAAAGAACCAAAGTTCTTTAATAGGCACAAGTAAATCATGGTCATAGTGGTACAACTAGAAATAATGTAATGGAATAGCTGCAGTCTTACCTGCCATCACTGCATAACAACAAACTCAAATTTATCTTGCCAGAATCATTCACCCCATCTAGTACTTACCTTATTTTTAACTTTGAGCTCAACAACTTGACTAACTAATTTTTCTGGGTCTGGGTCAATTTATGGGAACCATAGTTGTGTTCACTGGGAACGAAGTGCTACTTTTGGGAAACCAGACTTTCTATGCATAATTTAAAAAATAGTGGTAATAGGAAGCAAAAATTCTGAAACAACAGGGGTTTGTGCTGAGCAAGGAAAAGCTTGCTTCCTCCACTTTTGGTCTAGCCTGTACACAACAAGCAAGTGTGAATCCCCTGGCTATATGTGGATAGATTATATTGGATCTCTTTTTTATGAAAGAGGCAGTAATGTGTCCTCCAAGGAGTATTTATTTAATCTTGATAATCATGCACCTTCTTAAAACACTTCCGCCAGCATCACAAACTGCCAGTTAAACCAACATCAGCTTAATGATCTGGTGTCTAATGATATTTATTTATTTCTGTGGTAATGGGAATAAGGCTTTGTTCAACTGAAGAAGGAATGAGTAGTTGCTGAATAGCAAAACTGGTAGACTGTTCTAGTTTTTCTCTAGATCAACTCTATTCTTTAGACCCATGTAGACTGTGTACTCGGCATGCTTGCTGTGTGGCTTCTGCTGGTGTTGGACCAAGGATAAACACCAGAAAAATTTAAATGGGGAGGAAGGTAAAGCCAGTTATTTCCATTTTTCTCTCTCTCTGCTTTGTTGCTATAACCTCAGGCAGTAGTGGTGACACTTCTAAGTGTATCCCACACTTACATTCCCGCCTCCTTGGAAGCCCAAGCTTATTATATAAAAAGGTTACATGGAGATACACCAGTGTTAGTGAACTCATCCCAACTCAGGTTCAAGGCATGGAAATTAAGCCACCTTGGACTTTCTATGTCAGCACAGTCATTACCTGAATATTAACAAGGGACTCCAGTTGATACCATATGGATCAAAATAATCACTTATCTGAGCTCTTCCTAAATTTCTGACATATAAAATCATGTTTCAAAATTAATTTAAAAAATATTAAATTTGGGGTTAGTTTATTATGCCTCAATAAGTAACTGGAGTAGAATTTGGTCATGGAATGGTGCTGTGTACAAACACCCAAAACATGTAGCATTGTTTTGTAAGGGTAGCAGGCAGAAACTATAAGAGCCTGTAAGAGAAAGTTCATGAAAATGGGAGGCCTCAGTGGGGCTATTGTTGGGAACTTCAAGAAGAATGAGGCGAATGCCTGCAATCTGCAGAAAGCAGGAATATTTGTATGTAGTAGTATAAATTTGGCAACACCGTTTGCTGTAGTAACCTGGAAAACGGAAAGCAGGTCTCATGAACTCTTACACTGAGTAGGGGAGATTTCAGAGATTTCAGGCAGGATAAAGGAAGTACCAATGACTTGTAACTGCCAATGATAAAATATGAGAAAGTATTAACTGAACAGGCACTGCTTCAGTTTATAAGAAAAATATTAGAGGAAGTACACATGTAAGACTTGCTGGTTTTAAAAATACTACTGATTCTCATGTCCATTTCCTTGTTGCAAAAGATTTTCAAACTAAGAAATAGCATCAAAGAAAAGATCCAGTCCAAGGTGCTGCCAGTAAACAGGCCCTGAGGGCTAAGATGTACCATGAGTGGCTGCAAGATCTTATGCACCAACTCCAAAAAAGACATGGGCATGTCTAATAGGGCTCTTAAGGCTTTTAAGGGTATTGTAAAACTTTCCTGACTCTTCAGTCCAAGGTTGAGATCAGTTGACCTTTAAAAGTAAGGTGAAATGAAACAATAAAATGGATTATAGTTACGTAGAGGGAAGCCCAAACTATTTTTTAAGTAATTATAATTGTTCAACTGAAAATGCAAAATGAAAAGAGTCCTTTAGACACCCAAACTTCTAAAAGCAAGAAACAAGCTGAAAACCTACTCATTTGAAAACATGGCTATTTTTTTTTAATGAAAAAACAGACATGCAAGACCAAAAAGGCACAAGAAAGTAGATAGCAGAGCCAAGCCCCAAAAAATCACTACATGGAAAAATGACCAGAATCTAGTCACTGAACTAACACCATGTTCTCCGCTGAAGCCAAGGACTTTGACTCACCTCTCTTCACCACTCATGCTCACTTTTGATCGAGATTGTTAATTGTTTTATCTCTTCTTCATCTCAAGGATGCAATATGGATCTTTTGGTTGAAAATAACCTTTTTAATTCACAGAACTTTAGATTAATTGAAACTCTGGTTTAGAAAATACACCCAAGGAAAGTCATTTGTATGTTAGTAAGATCCTACACTCAACAATACTTGAGCTATTTTCATGATGGGATGACTTTTGGGTTTTTTTTAATGGAAAAATTATATCTGCATCTGGGAAGCATGTGAATCACTGGGGACCAGAAGGCAGACTGAAATAGCTAATATCCTGATGGTCCCCAATCACCACACCTCCCAATATTCACTTGTGTAACCAAAATTACCTAGTGGAAGTGCACAAATGAAGCTTGAAGCAAACTTACAATAGGAAAGTCTTACAACTTTCCGGTTGATATCCTGGAATATTTTGAGTGACCATGTAAGAAGTACACATAAACTGAGGAGACCTAATCTCTGAGGAAGCTCAAAGTAGACAAACAGGGAGGACTTGTGGAAAAAGAGAGTGAGTCCACCCAATCTCCAGTTGTCACAGCCATTGCAGCACATGTGTGAACTATCACGAATCCCCTATTCAAGACCAGCCACCAGCTGAATATCAGTAAATGAATCATATGTGTAGATGAATGAACCAGCTGAACTTTTTTTGAAATATCCACAATATGGAGAGTAAGATTCAATGTTTTCTTTGATTATTACATTTTGGAGTAACTTATACAATTATATATCACTGGAACATACTTTGTCATTAAAACAAACTCTAATTCTAATGTTACAACTATTTATATGTGTTGCCCTTTCAGCCTAAAATAGAAATTCTTATCACATAAGTTGATACATTAGTTAATTATTTGAGTCATTATTTTCTTGTAACTTTTTAAAATCCTTACTTTACACAGCTGGTACTAAGGTAAATGTTAGAAGAGCTGCAATTTTAATATTTTTAAATTCCAGAAGCATAAATACCAGGTATATATAAGATGTAAAAGCCTTTATAAGCTGTATCCATGACATAACTTTTAATTTTCATCACCATTAAACATAAATCAAGTTAAATATTTAAGTTTTATGTGGTCAGACCCCAGCCACATTCTTTGTGCAAAATGTGCAATTGATGAAGCTGGCTTTTATAAATCCAATCCCAGGACAGTGTTCATTGGTTCACAAGTCAACTATTTTCCAGACCAGTGGTCCTTCTGGGGAAAATGAGGAGCAGGAGGGTAGGTTAGATCAACAACACATTTTATTATCTACAATGTCTTCAAACAAAGTCGGAAGTAGAAATGAATCCATATGCTGCAATAGAGCCTCAGTCTCTTCTGAGCATGTAATCACAGATTAAGCCTGTAAACATTACCAGCATTTCTCACAATGCGACCTGATTCTTGCTCTTCATCATAAACCTTTTCAAGTGCATCAACACTGTCCCCCAAGATCAGGATAACTAATTAATCTTCCTTTTAATTATGATCCATTTCTTGTTCATTCAAATATCATTAGTATAGGATGGATCCCCAGTGCCATGGCAACCAGGTAAGGCATGTGACTTTAGTCTTTACAGATCAGATGTTTGCTTTGGATTACTGAAATATAATAAATAAATGTAAACTAGCCCACAATTCTACCTCTATTTTAAATCTTTTTCTAATCACCTACAAAATTCTCCCAGTTAGGATTTCATTATTCCACCCTTATTTTTAAATCAGGGATATATACTTTTTTTTTGGTTATTCCAATAAAAGATCTCTCTAAATTACCCTTCATATTAAAGCATTTAATTCTCAGTTATTCTCCATGGGCCAATGGGTGAAATATATCTGAATTCCAGAAAAGTATTAATTTTTTCTTTATACATAAAAATTTGTTAATTGTATATTAAAATATACATATTAAAATACTCATACATATACAATGTACATATATTATACATATATATGCATACATAAACAATGTATATATACAATATATAATATATATTAAAATATATGTTTTTATTTCAAAACAATAGAGGTAACAGCTCATGATTAAATTTCTTGGAACATAAAAATTAAAGTACACAATTCATGTAAAAGAGGACATGGCTGTAAGGTACATGTTCAAAATTGGGTTTTCATTTTATGCTGGCATGAAAACTGAGCTTTGGAAAATAATTCGTGTGCAGGAACTGATTTGGTTATACTGCACTTTCTCCTCTTTCATTAGATTAAGTAGATCAGTGAAAAGAACAAAAACTGATCTGATAAAATGATTGGTCTTTACATGTCATATTTTATAATAAAAATATTAAAGTATTGAACTTTGCTGTGATAAAATAGTCTTAATTTATATTTGTAATATTTTTCTGTAGCATGAAATTAAAAATACATATTTAAATACATTTCCCAATGCTTATACTGTTACATTTATTTGTGATATTCTTGTTATTTATTTGGATCCAAATACATGTTCAATTTAAGCTGCAGTTCTTATCCTGCAAAGTATTATACTTTTAAGAAGGTCATAATGCAATACATCTAGGAAACTGTCTGGACAATAGTTTTAATTTCAATGATGTATGGAAAAAATACAAGCAGTTCATTGAGAGAAATTGATGAAGTTCTAAAATGCTTTCAATTATTTCTATATAAAATATTGAAATTATTCTATATGAAAATACAAGCATTGGTTTTATAGAGTTTATTGCAATGCTCTAGAAGGAAAAGTTTGTATAGTTCCCTTCTTCTGTAGGTATAAAGCACAAGTTCCAGCCCTAGTGTGTGTGTATTTATATGTATATGTTTCCAAATAAGTCATCAAAGTACAAGAGAACATTCGTATCCTCAGTGCTGTGGATTGTTTTAAATGGTGTGAATACTGAAAACTCTCTCTGGGGGGGAAAGTAATTAATATTGAACTGAGCACTAACAGGCTAAGAAAGGGGAGAAAATGAACCCACCTGCTGATATATATTATGTTGTCATGTTATATATAAAATGTTTATGTTTGTGTAGGGGTGTGTGTATGTGTGTGTGTATACATCCACATCCATGTCATGCTGTATTAAAAACAGACTGTTTGGATTTGAACTTTGGCCCCAGCCCCTCCTATGTTTGTGGCATAAGGCAATTTACATAACATCTCTTTTTCCACTTTCTTCATTTATAAACTGAGGATAATAATAGTATCTATACAGCTTCAATAAGAAAATAGAATACGCTTAGAAGAATGCATGATATTTGATAACTTTTATACACTTTTTGAATAAATTAAGCTGGCTCAGAAAAAGGATTCACTAAATTAAACAAGAAAATCAGTAGTGTGTTTAACTGGTATCATTCAAAACTGTTTTATATAGGGGAGAACAAATTGAAAATGAATGACAAACCACAAAATACCTATCAAAGCATATCCTAGTGGATGATAGCTTACTAGGTTTTGACATTCCTGAATGAGGCCCAGCATTAAGTATTCAGAAACCTCTAAACCCTAAATTAAGATTGCTTAATCAGAACTCACCCTGAGAAGCTATGACATTCAGATGTGCTCTCTGCTTGAGCTCAGGCTGGACAATCTGTTCATATACATCAGTTTCTCAAACATTGTTATTAACTCTCTGCCCTTCTGTATTTTCACCTTCTGCCAGTATATACTGCTTGTTTGAACTAGTTCAACTGTTAAGAAAAATTCAGGTTGTAGCTAAAACAGGTTACTGGATTGAGGAAATTGTTATGAAAGAGACATTCTATATATTGTTCAATAATTTTTTCAATCTTTCCAATTCTCTTTCCTCTAAAATAATATATTCTAATGTTATTAGGTGGACGGCACTGCTAAAAGTGCTAGAGTTTGCTTGTTGAGTTAGTATATCAGATAACATTGTGTGCAGTTTGTTTTATGCCCAAATTAAATTTGAAAGTCTTCTCTGTTGATATGTCTAGTTCAAAGTCATTATACACACGGTTTTTAATTTTATTTTGACTTTTTACAAGTTTCTGATACATTGATCAGCAGCTGTGCTTCTGTGGCAGACAGTAATGCTCTAGATTTGAATCACGGATTTAGAAAAATAATAATTACATGGCAGTTCAACCTATTAGCATTCCAAATGTCACCAACACAAATTCTAAATGAATTTCTATATGAATAGGGATATGTTTCTATTTGTACTATTTCAATTTTATTAAATAAATTTCCTATTTGAAGCTTAAAGCTTTGTTTACTGTGTGTGGCATTACAAAAAAATAGTCTATGAAAAATAATACCATTTAAATAGTTTTAAAACTGTTCAATAAACTATGCAAAATATGACTCAGATTTTATTAAAAATGTTAAGTCAATGCCAAATGATATACTTGATGATTATATGTAAGTCTGTTTGATTTAAATTCATATCTGGGAAGCAACAATTACAGAAAAGCTGAGCTAAGTGCAAGAACTTTGAACTTTGCACAAAAATATTGTAGGCATCAATTTTACATTCTGAATTTTTCAATAACAATATTCTCTGAAACTGTAAACAAACAATTTAACATTGTCATGGTTTAAATGAGACACTAACATTTCCATTGTATTACTTGTAAAATAGGAATACTACTACTTACTGAGCTCCACTGGAATAAAACACAAACTTTTGACTCAATGTATATTAAATATTTCAAAATCCAAATTGCTACCTGCAATAATAAGATGGAAAATGGTGAAAATGCCTTTGTACATCCTGTTTTGGAATATGGAATCCTTTTAAATTAAAATATATAATAATATAAATATTTATATTATAACATAATATAAATATTTATGTACTGTTATACCACTGATAATATATAGCATATCTGGTATATATGCTTTCATGCACTTGCTAGTGAATATTCACTATGTAGGACACTAGTTCTGTGGAAAATACACACATGGATATCTCTTAAATTATCATTTATCCTTCTCTTTAGAATAATTCCATCAATGTATATGTATGCAAACGCTCACTGACCCCACATTCATCTGCAGCTGCCGGATATTTCTTTGCTCACCTTTGCAACCAAATGCTTGGGAAGAGTTTTCTACACTTGGAGTCTGCCTTTCTTCATCTCCCCTACCTTTTGAACTCATTCCAATTATGTATTCTCACCACAACCATGAAATAAAATTTTTCCCAGGAAAACTTTACAAGTCATCAGTGATATTTGCATTTAAAAATCTGTGTTGGAACAGACACATGAAAAGATGTTCCACATCGCTTATCACCAGGGAAATGCAAATTAAAACCACAGTGAGATATTTACCTCACACCAGTTAGGATAGCCAAAATCCAAAAGACAAACAATAACCAATGTTGGCGAGGATGTGGAGAAAGGGGAACCTCCTACACTGCTGGTGGGAATGTAAACTAGTTCAACCATTGTGGAAAGCAGTATGGAGGTTCCTCAAAAAACTAAAAATAGAAATACCATTTGACCCAGGACTTCCACTTTTAGGAATTTACCCTAAGAATGCAGCAGCCCAGTTTGAAAAAGACATATGCACTCCCAGGTTTATTGCAGCACTATTTACAATAGCCAAGAAATGGAAGCAACCTAAATGTCCATCAGTAGATGAATGGATAAAGAAGATGTGGTACATATACACAATGGAATATTATTCAGCCATAAGAAGAAAACAAATCCTACCATTTGGAACAACATGGATGGAGCTAAAGGGTATTATGCTCAGTGAAATAAGCCAGACGGAGAAAGACAAGTATCAAATGATTTCACTCATATGTGGAGTATAACAACAAAGAAAAAACTGAGGGAACAAAACAACAGCAGACTCACAGAACCCAAGAATGGACTAATTGTTACCAAAGGGAAAGGGACTGGGGAGGATGGGTGGGAAGAGAAGGATAAGGGAGAAAATGGGGCATTATGATTAGCACACATAATATAAGTGGTTGGGGACATGGGGGAGACAGTATATACAGAGAAGACAATAATGATTCTATACCATCTTACTACGCTGATGGATAGTGACTGTAATGGGGTATGTTGGAGGGACCTGATAATAGGGCGAGTCTAGTAACCATAATGTTATTCAAGTAATTGTACATTAATGATATAAAAAAAATCTGTGTCGATTCAGTGAACATCTTTTGCTACCTCTCATCAACATTTAATATGGGTGGCCTGTCCATCATGTTGGAACATTTTATTTACTTTGCTTCTGAGATATCATATTAACCACTTATTCTTGGTCACCTTTACTGCTTATTTTCATTTTCTCATTCTCAAGTCTATAACTCACTCCCCTGATCTCTGCTCCTCTGTCTATCCCTACCCCTCAAGTAATCTTACAGTTATATGACTTTAATTCTATATTAAATTATAGTCATATGGCTGTACATACATCATCTAATGAAGTTTTTATCTCTCCAGCAACCTCTTCGTTGAACTATAGCCCTCTACCTACCTAGATGTCAAGATGTTCTTGGCATCTCCTATTAATTATCAAATGTGTCTCAATTTTCACATGTCCAAAAAAAGATTTTGTTTCCAATCGAAATTCCCTAAGACTCTTGCTACTCCAGGCTGTTATACCACTTACTTCCTTTGTACCAAAAGCCTGGCAGCCTTTACTCTTGTTTTCTGTCATAGAAATTATCTTCCTTTTAGATCTGTCTTTAAAATATATTCAGACTGTATTTCCCATCACTTTTTCAGCTACGTTGTATTTCCAGCTGCCATTATTTTTTAAGTGGACTAAGTTAACAGCTTCCAAATTGTTTACCATGTTCTTCTGTTGACTTTCCTACATTTTTCCTTGTCAGTGGCCACTAAAAAATAGTTTTGAGGTTTTGTTGTTTTGCTTTTTTCCCCCATAGTAGTGAGACTATTGCTTTTAGCATAGGATGTATCAATTTTTATCAAGAAAGGACAAATTAAATATATTTAATCTGTCTTCCACATCATTATGATCTATGTCCTGGCCTTTGCAATCACTTACTTGAACTAGTAATAATAGTCTCACATATTCTTGTCTGATACCATTTTCTTTGATGGTACCATTTGAATGCCATCTTGCTTTTCTACTAATTTTCCCACACATAAGTAGTATAGTTATTTCATAAGAATATTCTATAAATCTTTGTATCTGGCATAAATGCATTGCTCAGTCTCTGAAGAGTTTGTAAGGTAGATTTCAATAACTTTAGTGTGATTTAGAAGGTCAAACTATTATGCTCTGCCCCCTGAATGCTTCCCTGTTCTATATCTTTTGCCACTTGATACCTATTTACCACTGCAAGTAATACTGTAGCAGTTTTGAGATATTTATGCTTCTCCATACCAACCATGCTATTTCATGATACAGTGTCATTGTACTTAAAACTCCTTTTTCCTTCTTCACAAATTCCTGCCTCTACTCTGTATCCTTTGACAAGGACCAGTATATTTCAAACTTAAAGTTAGATGTGCGACTTTTATAAGGATGTCATGCTCCAAACTCTATACAGTCTGCTGACCTGGAGTTGCTTTTGCAGGAATCTCTAATTTCAATACATTAAAAAAATCATGTATATGATGGAAATATCATAGCAATATGTACGCAATGGAGTATGTATAATTCACATGATGTGCTTTTATAATTGCCTGCCATACTTTTAATAGTTTAATATATATGTATATTACTGTCTCTTGTTAGTATTTATGTTCATATACTTATTTATATTAACAGCTATATGAAAAAGTTCCTGTAATGCTTTTACGAGAAATTCTTATAAGGAAGGATCACTTCTTATTTAGGAAATACTTTTATTAACCAATTGAAATGAAAAGGTTTATAGGTATGAAGTAATACTCTGAGGAAATAGTCAATAAAAGAGATAGATAATCCCTTTGAATTAAAAGGGAAAAGGGATTTAGAAGTGGCTTTGAAAAGAGAAAAAAACAGAGGATTGACTAAGCATCACGACAAGCTAGTTGCAGTTCTTTTGAGAATTAGGATGTCTAAAATTCAAAATTAAATGATTTTCTTTATGACTTTCTAAATACCCTGTCTCATCCAAAAATAAACTTATGGATGTGTGGCTTATGCAAACTGGTAGCTGATTTTGTCTTGGTTGGTATGTTTATTTGGAGGAGATTTGTCCATATTAATTATGTAAAATGGTTGAGATCAAATTTTTAACTCTGTGTCAGACCAGAAATAAAATAATAACAAGTTAAGGATTTAAGGGATATACATTCAGACAAGGGAGGAAATAGGAGCCAGAGATGATCAAAGGAACCTAAGGACTCAGAAATTTGGAGAAATCTTGCACAGAATATAAATGGGGTTAATTTAAATCATATCTACATCTCAGTTGTCAGTGAACCCAGCTAAAATCTGGATAACGTTTACATATCCAGACAGGAAATAAGAATGTTTTACTGTCTGTCTCCTCTATTGAGCTATTTGATTTTGAAGAAAATGTCTGAGCATCTTTTTTATATGTATACCAGTAACAACTATAAAATGTGTCACAGATCATTGTTCACAAATACGTATTTTGAATTTATTCCTATACATTGGCAACCTCAGGAAGAATGATTGACATCAGCTTTTTAATTAGTTTTTATCTGATGCTATGATTGTCCTAATAATTCACTGCCTACTTTTTGACCCTGCCAAGTCTTGTTTATCTAGAAAAGATTGTTGGTACATAGCAAGATTTGTTTTAGGTTTTATTTCCTACACATTGATGGCATCATTTTTAAAGCTGAGATATAAAATAAAATTTTAATAGGCTCCTTTATCATTAGCCTAGCAAAAAAATATGTTGGGAATGTGGTATAAAAAAAGTGGATTTCATAGGAATTGAGATATGGATTTCTTCATATTAAAATGGCCATACATAAAGAATTTTAAGTTTCCCTCTACAGACCTAAGAATGTATATCTTCACCTTTCAGTTAAAGTATTTTGAAAAATAAAGATTATTTTAGGAATCCTCAACAGCATATGATATGTGGTTAATCAAATTTACAATAAAAGGAGTAATTTGAACATGTGAAAGTTTATATGGTTTGGGGTTTGGTAATTTTTTGTTATGATTTTTATAGTATTATTATAATGCTCATCCCTGTTTTGCATAAAGGTTGATGACAATATATGAAAATAAAGTTTATGCTATTTTGTGAACATGTTTTACTATAACAACTAAACTAAGAGTATTACAATTCCTTTTCTGAAGGCCCAATGTCATAACACTCTACTTACAGAAAAAAAATGTTTATAGCAATAACTCAATAATACTGAAAATAATAATATGATTCACTTCTAGTCATAATGAAACCGTAAATTTGGATACACAGTTTTAATTTCCTGGTACTTTATTTTACAAAATTTAATTTTATATCATTGACAAATACGCATTCAGTATGTCTTTGGATATATCCATCTTTGAGTGATATTGTCTATTGAATACAAATCTCTTATTTGATGATTATGCATCCAGAGTCCTCCTATCAACCAGTTAAGGCTATGTTAGGGTCTGTTGCAGAAATATCATCTTAGGTCTTCCTTTTTGCTGCAATTATTGGTTAAAATATATTTCTAGATATTCTTTCTCTATTTTTCCCCAGAGAAATTGTTCCAATTTTTCTCCATTATATGACTTGAATATATTTTATATAAATTCATCTGAAGTGTGAATGAAGGGTACCAAAACTTAAGATAGGAATGATTTATTGGTATATTCACTTATAAGTTGAGAATAATTTTCTTCTTAATTTTTTCTTCTAATGCTTCCAGTGATGGAAACTCTGTTGTCAAGTTGGTGGTCATGCCTGTGAAATTCATGTGCTTTACATTAAATTTTACAATAAAATTTATTTCTTAGAATAGTTTTGGATCTACAAAAAATACAAGATAGTACAGAGCGTTCACAGCACACACTCAGTTTCTTCTATTATTAACATATTACCTTGCGGTGTTATAGTTGTACAATTAATGAACCAATATTGATAGGTGATTATTAATATTTGTATTTGCACTGTGAAAATAACCATTGTTATTTCTCTATTCTAAGATTTGATATAGGATACCATATTACATTAGGTTGTCAGATCTCTTTAGGCCTCTCCTCTGTGATAGACTCTAAGACTTTCCTTGTTATAGATACATTAACAATTTATAGGAGTACTTATGTTTGTAGAATGTCTCTTAGTTGGGAGTTGCCTGATGGTCCTCTTATGATTGGACTGGGGTTGTGTGAGAGGAAGACCACAGAGGTAAAGACCCTTCACCATAATACTGGGAGTACACACCATCACCATGGTCATTATTAATGACATTATGACTGTAGATGTCAAAGTTGATCACTTGGCTAAGGTTGTGTTTGTGTTTGTCCACTGTAAAGTTTTTCTTCCTTACTCCTTCCCATACTATAATTTTTAAAACTTTTCTACTTAAAAATTTATTAGATAATTTTCTCCCTCCTCCTATTCTTTTCATTAACTTATAACATTTTATACTCCCATATTTTAATACATTCTCAGATTGAGAAGGAGTCAGCCTTTGTGAAAGGGAAAGACAGAATTACTTGAATTAATAGTTAACTCAGGGAATTACAGTTCTGCCTTGAAAGAATTACCATCCAAACCATAAACTGAATATAAGTAGGAAAAAAAAATCAAAAAATAACTTCCCCCTTGTATTCAGTAATGGTGCCATGATGGTCAACATTTATCTACAAATGAATTAATACAAAAAAGTTGTAGGATGGAAATAATTAATTTTAATACATATTTAATCTAGAGTGTGATGCAAGTATGAACACCTTAATATACTTTTCTTTTATTTCTTATATATCCTCTTTATATATGGAAAATACATAATTCTGATCTGAAGTTAATTTATGCAAATATACACTTTGATCTTTTCTTTTGTAAATCATAAAAGCTTTTAATGTTTATCAAGAATGTAAATATTTTCACAAGTAAGGCTATGTAAAATACAAAATAGAGTTTATTATGGTTTAGTTGTAATGACAATACTTTTTTAAGAACTTAGCTTATTTACAAAGAAATATCATCTTCAAAAATTGAAATAATATGTTGCTTGATTTAAAAAGTCATATCAAGGGGGGTGGAGCCAAAATGGCAGCATGAGTAGAGCAGCAGAAATCTCCTACCAAAACCACATATATTTATGAAAATATAACAGACAGCTCTTCCTAGAATAGAGACCAGAGGACACAGGACAACACCCAGACCACATCCATACCTGCGAGAACCTAGCACCTCACGAAGAAGGTAAGATACAAGACCCAGCCCGGTGGGACCCAAGTGCCCCTCACCCCAGCTCCTGGCGGAAGGAAAGAAGTTGGAGCGGGGAGGGAGAGGGAGCCCAGGACTGCTGAACACCCAGCCCCAGCCATCCGTACCAGTGAGCAGACAGTGCATGCGTGGGGTCCTGGATACTAGGGAAAAAGGGCGGCAGGACCAGTGAGTGGGTGCCTGAGGCCGGCGCCCAAGGACAAAGAAAAGGGAGCGGCTTTATTTTTTTTTTAATTATTTATTTATTTATTTTTATTATTTTTTTTTTGTGAGTGCATTTTGGAAGTCTTAAAGGGACAGGGACCCAAAAACTGGATGGAAGCATCCCAGGACACTTAGTCCAGAGGCAGGGAATCTGGGAATCTCTGGGCACTCTAACTCCCTAGGCAGCAGGGAGTGCAGAGATCCCTCACAAAGATAAATAGCCGCCCGACTGCTCCCCTTCCAACATGGCTATACCACATAGGAGCAGCTGCCTGAGGCAAGCCACACCCATGGCAACAGCGGAGATAAACTCCATAGCAGCCCGGCAGGAATCAGAAGCCCTGTCTGTGCACAGCTGCCCAGCACAAGCCACTAGAGGTCGGTATTCTCCCAGGAGAGGAAGGCCACAAACCAACAAGAAGGAAAGTTCTTCCAGCCCTCATTTGTGACAGCTCTGCAAACTATCTCTATCACCATGAAAAGGCAAAATTACAGGCAAACCAAGATCACAGAGACAACACCAGAGAAGGAGATAGACCTAACCAGTCTTCCTGAAAAAGAATTAAAAATAAAAAATCATAAACATGCTGATGGAGATGCAAAGAAATATGCAAAAGGTAAGGGATGAAGTCTGGAGAGAGATTACAGATGCCAGGAAGGAAATTACAGAAGTGAAACAAACTCTGGAAAGATTTATAAGCAGAATGGATAAGATGCAAGAGGCCATGGATGGAATAGAAACCAGAGAACAGGAACGCATAGAAACTGACACATAAAGGATCTCCAGGAAATAAACAATATTAAGAGAACTGTGTGACCAATCCAAAAGGAACAATATCCGTATTATAGGGGTAACAGAAGAAGAAGAGAGAGAAAAAGGGAAAGTGTCTTTGAAGAAATATTTGCTGAAAACTTCCCCAAACTGGGGGAGAAAATAATCGAACAGACCATGGAAATACACAGAAATCCCAACAGAAAGGACCGAAGGATGAAAACATCAAGACATATAATAATTAAAATGGCAAAGATCAAGGACAAGGAAAGAGTTTAAAAGGCAGCTAGGGATAAAAAGGTCACCTATAAAGGAAAACCCATCAGGCTATCATCAGACTTCTCGACAGAAACCCTACAGGCCAGAAGACAATGACATGATATATTTAATGCAATGAAACAGAAGGGCCTTGAACCAACAATACTGTATCCAGCACGATTATTTAAATATGATGGAGGGATTAAACTATTCCCAGACAAGCAAAAGTTGAGGGAATTTGCCTCTCACAAACCACTGCTACAGGGTATTTTAGAGGGACTGTTCTAGACGGGAGCACTCATAAAACTAAACAGATGTCATCAGAGAAAATAGAATCACAGCAAAGAAAGCAGACCAACAAAATACTAACTGAAGGCAAAAAAATAAAATCAACTACTGACTAAAAGCAGTTAAAGTAAACACGAAAGAGCACAGAATAAATCAACCAACATACAAAGAATGGAGGAGGAGAAATAAGAAGGGAGAGAAGAAAAAAATCTCCAGACAGTGTATACAACAGCTCAATAAGTGAGCTAAGTTAGGCAGTAAGATACTAAAGAGGCTAACCCTGAACCTTTGGTAACCATGAATCTAAAGCCTGCAATGGCAATAAGTACACATCTTTCAATAGTCACCCTAAATGTAAATGGACTGAATGCACCAGTCAAAAGACACAGAGAAATAGAAAGGATAAAAAGCAAGACCCATCCATATGCTGCTTACAAGAGACTCACCTCAAACCCAAAGACATACACAGACTAAAAGTCAAGGGATGGAAAAACATGTTTCAGGCAAACAACAGAGAGAAGAAAGCAGGGGTTGCAGTACTAATATCAGACAAAATAGGCTTCAAAACAAAGAAAGTAACAAGAGATAAAGAAGGACATTACATAATGATAAAGGGCTCAGTCCAACAAGAGGATATAACCATTCTAAATATATATGCACCCAACACAGGAGCACCAGCATATATGAAACAAATACTAACAGAACTAAAGGAGGAAATAGACTGCAATACATTCATTTTAGGAGACTTCAACACACTACTCACCCCAAAGGATAGATCCACTGGGCAGAAAATAAGTAAGGACATGGAGGAACTGAACGACACAGTAGAACAGATAAACCTAATACACATGTATAGAACTCTACATCCAAAAGCAACAGGATATACATTCTTCTCAAGTGCACATGGAACATTCTCCACAATAGAACACATACTAGCCCACAAAAAGAGCCTCAGTAAATTCCAAAAGATTGAAATTCTACCAACCAACTTTTTAGACCACAAAGGTATAAAACTAGAAATAAATTGTACAAAGAAAACAAAAAGGCTCACAAACACATGGAGGCTTAACAACATGCTCCTAGATAATCAATGGATCAACGAACAAATTAAAATAGAGATCAAGGAATATATGGAAACAAATGACAACAACAACACAAAATCCCAACTTCTGTGGGACACAGCGAAAGCAGTCTTAGAGGAAAGTATATAGTGATCCAGGCACACTTGAAGAAGGAAGAACAATCCCAAATGAATAGTCTAACATCACAATTATCGAAACTGGAAAAAGAAGAACAAATGAGGCCTAAAGTCAGCAGAAGGAGGGACATAATAAAGATCAGAGAAGAAATAAACAAAATTTAGAAGAATAAAACAATAGAAAAAAATCAATGAAACCAAGAGCTGGTTCTTTGAGAAAATAAACAAAATAGATAAGCCTCTAGCCAAACTTATTTAGAGAGAAAGAGAATCAACACAAATCAACAGAATCAGAAATGAGAATGGAAAAATCATGACAGACTCCACAGAAATACAAAGAATTATTAGAGAATACTATTTAAACCTATATGCCAACAAGCTGGAAAACCTAGAAGAAATGGACAACTTCCTAGAAAAATACAACCTTCCAAGACTGACAAAGGAAGAAACATAAAACTTAAACAAACCAATTACAAGCAAAGAAATTGAAACAATAATCAAAAAAATACCCAAGAACAAAACCCCCGGGCCGGTTGGACTTACCTCAGAATTTTATCAGACACACAGAGAAGAAATAATACCCATTCTCCTTAAAGTTTTCCAAAATATAGAAGAGGAGGGAATACTCCCAAACTCATTCTATGAAGCCAACATCACCCTAATACCAAAACCAGGTAAAGACCCCACCAAAAAAGAAAATTGTAGACCAATATCCCTGATGAATGTAGATGCAAAAATACTCAATAAAATATTAGCAAACCAAATTCAAAAATATATCAAAAGGATCATACACCATGACCCAGTGGGATTCATCCCAGGGATGCAAGGATGGTACAACATTCGAAAATCCATCAACATCCTCCACCACATCAACAGAAAGAAAGACAAAAACCACATGATCATCTCCATAGATGCTGAAAAAGCATTTGACAAAATTCAACATCCATTCATAATAAAAACTCTCAGCAAAATGGGTATAGAGGGCAGGTACCTCAACATAATAAAGGCCATATATGATAAACCCATAGCCAGCATTATACTGAACATCAAGTTGCTGAAAGCTTTTCCTCTGAGATTGGGAACAAGGCAGGGATGCCCACTCTCCCCACTGTTTTTTAACATAGTACTGGAGGTCCTAGCCATGGCAATCAGACAAAAAAAAGAAATACAAGGGATCCAGATTGGTAAAGGAGACGTTAAACTGTCACTATTTGCAGATGCCATGATATTGTACATAAAAAACTCTAAAGACTCCACTCCAAAACTACTAGAACTGATATTGGAATACAGGAAAGTTGCAGGATACAAAATTAACACACAGAAATCTGTGGCTTTCCTATACACTAACAATGAACCAATAGAAAGAGAAATCAGGAAAACAACTCCATTCACAATTGCATCAAAAAGAATAAAATACTTGGAAATGAACCTAACCAAAGAAGTGAAAGACCTATACCCTGAAAACTACAAGTCACTCTTAAGAGAAATTAAAGGGGACACTAACAAATGGAAACTCATCCCATGTTCGTGGCTAGGAAGAATTAATATCGTCAAAATGGCCATCCTGCCCAAAGCAATATACAGATTTGATGCAATCCCTATCAAATTACCAGCAACATTCTTCAACAAACTGGAACAAATAGTTCAAAAATTCATATGGAAGCACAAAAAACCCCGAATAGCCAAAGCAATCCTGAGAAAGAAGAATAAAGTAGGGGGCATCTCACTCCCCAACTTCAAGCTCTACTACAAAGCTATAGTAATCAAGACAATTTGGTACTGGCACAAGAACAGAGCCAAAGACAAGTGAAACAGATTAGAGACTCGAGACATTAACCCAAACATATATGGTCAATTAATATTTCATAAAGTATCCATGGACATACAATGGCAAAATGACAGTCTCTTCAACAGATGGTACTGGCAAAACTGGACAGCTACATGTAGGAGAATGAAACCAGGCCTTTGTCTAAACCCATACACAAAAGTAATTTCAAAATGGATCAAAGACCTGAATGTAAGTCATGAAACCATAAAACTCTTAGAAAAAAACATAGGCATAAATCTCTTAGACATAAACACGAGTAACCTCTTCTTGAACATATCTCCCAGCCAAGGAAAACAACAGCAAAAATGCACAAGTGGGACTATATTAAGCTGAAAAGCTTCTGTACAGCAAAAGACATCATCAATTGAACAAAAATGTACCCTACAGTATGGGAGAATATATTTGTAAATGACAGATCCAATAAAGGCTTGATGTCCAAAATATATAAAGAGCTCACCCACCTCAACAAACGAAAAACAAATAATCCAATTAAAAAATGGGTAGAGGAACTGAACAGGCAGTTCTCCAAAAAAGAAATACTGATGGTCAACAGACACATGAAAAGATACTCCACATCCCTAATTATCAGAGAAATGCAAATTAAACCACAATGAGGTATCACCTCACATCAGTAAGGATGGCTACCATCCAAAAAAACAAACAACAACAAATGTTGGTGAGGTTGTGGAGAAAGGGGAACCCTCCTACAGTGTTGGTCGGAATGTAAATTAGTTCAACCATTGTGGAAAGCAGTATGGAGGTTCCTCAAAATACTCAAAACAGACTTACCATTTGACCCAGGAATTCCACTCCTAGGAATCTAGCCTAGGAATGCAGCACTCAAGTTTGAAAAAGACAGATGCACCTGTATGTTTATTGCAGCACTATTTACAATAGCCAAGAATTGGAAACAACCTAAGTGTCCATCAGTAGATGTATGGATAAAGAAGATGTGGTACATATACACAATGGTATATTATTCAGCCATAAGAAGAAAACAAATCCTACTATTTGCAACAACATGGATGGAGCTAGAGGGTATTATGCTCAGTGAAATAAGCCAAGCAGAGAAAGAGAAATACCAAATGATTTCACTCATCTGTGGAGTATAAGAACAAAGGAAAAACTGTAGGGACGCAATAGCAGCAGCATCACAGAACCCAAGAATGGACTAACGGGTACCAAAGGGAAAGAGACTGGGGAGGATGGGTGGGTAGGGAGGGATAAGGGGGTGGAAGAAGAAAGTGGGTATTATGATTAGCATGCATAATGGGGGGGGTATGAGAAAGGGGAGGGCCGTACAACACAGAGAAGACAAGTAGTGACTTTACAACATTTTGCTATGCTGATGGATAGTGACTGTAAAGGTGTTTGTGGGGCGGACCTGGTATAGGGGAGAGCCTAGTAAACACAATGTTCTTCATATAATTGTAGATTAATGATAACAAAAGAAAAAAGAAAGAAAAGGGGGATTACTGCCTGATAGGATAAATCTAACTGCAAATCACCGATTAATGCATGCTTTAAATATCCTTAATTTTGATCATTTAAAGGGTTTCAGATGATCAGTAATGGAAGTACATTTTTCTGATAATATTTCTTTCTCTTAAAAAAAAAAAAGCAGTTCCTGTGTGGTGAACTCCAATAACTTCTTCAGAATGGTATAAAGGGCATATCAAAGTGTGGGCAAAGGGTTTGTTTGTGTTTATACAGAGGATGAAAGCCTAATTTGGCTACCCAGAAAACAAATTAAGATACGATATGAAGAAGAACTTCCAACATCAACATTCTCTTGAAGTGTCATTCCAGAAGATGATCATCAAAAAACTTCAACAAAGATCCTGGTGCTGTTGCAGTTGTAGCTGCATTCATCTCACCGGTTCCTGGACTTGCAATTGGAATGAAGAAGGAGATATCTAAGCTGGCCTGTGCATACAGTAAAACAACAAATTTGACTGGATCTATACTGTTGGAACTCAACCAAGAATTAGGAGAAGTGCAAGTTGCAGCGCTCCAAAATCTTGCGACTATAGACTATCTACTGTTAAAAGAACATATGGGATGTGAACAGTCCCCAGGAATCGGCTGTTTTAGTTTGTCTGATTTCTCTCAGCCTGTTCAAGTTCAGTTGGACAATATCCAACATATCATTGAGAAGTTTTCAGAAATGCCTAGGGTGCCTAACTGGTTTTCTTTGTTTCACTGGATATGGCTGGTAATTCTAGGTCTGTCTTGGTTATGTAGCTGTATTCCTATTATGTTAATGGGTACACACAATTTAATTAGTAATTTAAAACCTATACATGCTTATGTTACACTACAAGAAGATATGTTAAAGAAATAATCAATCTTCCCAAGTTTTCTTCCGTCTGCTACTTCTATAGCTTCTCTTCTTCCTTCATAATTACAATCCCTAAGTAGAATTCGTGCCTCATATTGAAATTACCGAGTATCATAATTCTTCCAAGTGGTAAAGATATCTCAAGACAAATGCTGGGCATAGAAGCCACAGGGCATAAATCTGCAAAGAAGTAAAAAGCTAACCTTTTCAAACAATATTGCTTCTCTCTCACTTACCAACTTTACATTTCCCTGTATGGCCCCGGAAGATGACTGGTTAGCCAGAGACGGGTAAGATTCCTCAAGGGAGGAACAACCTAAGACAGGCACAGTTGCAGGGGGGCCATCAGGTGAGAAATTGGGGATCAACAAAGATGAGGCTTAGAACCTCACCCCCCCCTGTTTTGAGAGAAATCTTCTGCATCCGTGGATGTTTTGTTGCCCTTGTCGAGCTTGGATTAATACTTAGTCTATAGGCACACACCTGATCATCTACATTTGCCCTCTAACAGCACTAAACTATGTTTTCTACCTTTATGTTGCATCTACCTACCACTTCAGCATTTTAATAATAATAATCATAATAATCATAATCATAATAATATTAATAATAATGGAGAAATGTAGGATTCACATATAAATCAAGTATATAAATCAAACAGATAATCATAATTGACCTGATTGTTTATAGTTCATGATACGTGATCAAAACCGAAAGTTTCTGTGATGACTGCCCTTGCACTGTTCACCATGTAAGAACTTATTCACTATGTAAGAACTTGTTCACCATGTAAAAACTTGTTCTTTATGCTTCGGGAGATTGGAGACTGTTGAGAATTAGGCTTGGGGTTGATTAATGATTGTGTATTGAGTCCCCTATACAGAATGTTATTGTTGTTAACAACCATATGATCAATAAATATGAGAGATACCCTCTCAAAAAAAAAAGTCATATCAACTTGATATAATTAGCAATTTAGAAGGCAGTCCATATTCACACTGCTGACAACATGCTTCTAGGATTATGTGCTACCCCTGGTAATTCAATTCCTGTGAGCTTCTAGTCTGTGGTGAAGTGAAAATGTAATAATTTAATGGAGGTAATAAGCCATCTGATAAGTCAAAATATAACCGATTTTATGAAGAAATATGTTTCCTAGATATATTAAACAATCAAAATAAGAGAAAAGTAGTAGAGTGAATGGAGAACTCCAACTTTCATGGATAATATATAGAAACATTTACATATGAAAGTGCTTTTAGTATCAATGTGATTTTTATTTGGCTTTAATAAAGTAGTAACTTTAGAGGGATCAAATATCAAAGAAGCTTTAGGGAGCTTAATTACAGTTACATAACATAACCCTTTCAATTGTTAAGTTCAAATTGAGTAAAGAAATCTATCATTACATTTTTAATAATGTACTCAAATTGAAATGTTTAGACATTTTCAGTATTTAGCAATTTTCTAAGAGTAAGTCAGTAGGTTAAAAATTAGCATATTTCTTCAATGCAGGCTAATTTAGATATTAATTTACATAATTTATTTAACACAAGCTATTTTCAGAAACGTTCAATTTCTTAACCTTTAATGAAAATCCAATGTCTTAATAATAATATAGTATTTTCTGAACATGACAATTTAGTGAAATTATTGCATAATTTAGCTTTCTGCTTTCAGCAATGAATGTTTCTATCATTTTCATGAGTGTTTTGAGAAAAAAAAAAGATTTCCTAAAATTATGAAATGACTTCAGACTTTAATTTTGTTTACATAGTACTATTTCTTTCTCAGAGTGCATATATTCCAAAAAGAAAGATGATCATATAAATAAAAAATGAAGTATTTTTATAAGTTATAACTGTATTCAATGCTAGTTTATTTTTTAAATGGCCTATGAAACTGCATTCTGAATTCTCTATGAGTACTCATATTTTTCTGGTAGAACGTTTTAACTTTCTCACATCAGTTTTTGTTAGAAAAATAAAGCCAGGTAAAATACCTGGGGTTGCAATTAGCCTTTTAAACTTAATAACAGTTTTTAATACCACATTAGCTTCAAAAATACTAAAACTCTGCTCAAATACATCACCATCCCTTTCCCTTTATGTTATCATAAATCAGTTTTATCTTATAAGTGGGCATTAACATGAAGTTATATTTTATTCAGTTGTCTTTTAAATCATATAGAAGAGGGGTTAAAGCAAAAATAATGATACCAGTAAAGATAATTATGAAGATAAAAACAAAACCCAAATTAGCAAAATAAACTGATGAATTAATGGAAAAAGTTGAGATCAAAAGATAACAATTATATACATTTTTCCTAGTCTGAGTTCTATGCAAATATGAGGATTTTTAAAAAATCCAGCATGCCTTTGGGCAATTACAAAATTAACATCTATTGAGCAGTTTAATATGTTAGGCATAACAATATAAAGTATTTGGGCACCAGATATTTTGATGTATAATAGAAGAATTTTTTCTTTAATAATTCTGAAATTCCTACTCATAGAGTTTTATAATTTTCAGATGTTATACTACTAAAATATCAGCATTCCTATTGCTGGTTTTTAGACCCAGACTTTACTAACTCTGGTCTAGATTTTTGAGTTACCACCTAAATCCCTTCCTCCAAATCAATCCTTCAAGATGCTTTAATACTTACCTGCAAGACAAGCTCTCTCCACTTGCCTGGGCCAATAGACATGTCTGCTTGATGGCAAATATGTTTTATATCCTTCAGGAAAGAGAAGAATGACTCTGAGGGTGGCTCAAAGGCCAGTAGGGCTGCCACTGCATCCAGTGTCCCAAAGTGTGTGGACCCAGCAGTTGAGGTCAACCCCTCCTTGACTTCAGAGGTTGGAGGCACTACGTGTTCCCAGAAAGCTGACTTCCTCCTGAAGACCAAGGCGGGATGGGGGTGGGTGGGTGGTAAGAGATGCATGGCGTGAGTTACCATGGTGGTAATGGCATATGACAGACATACATGCTAAAGAATAATACTGAGAATTCTGAAAATATACTAAAATATCTATTGGTCAGCACTTCTATGTGGCAAAGAATAATCTTCTCAAAAATTAGTGCTGGGACAATTGGATGGCCATCTGCAAAAAACGCTGGATCCCTCCCCAGTTCACATGATACAGAATTAACTTAAAGTGGATCAGCCACCTAAATATAAAAGCTAAAATATGAACTTAGAAGAAAACATAGAAATAAGTCTTCATAACATTTAATTTGGCAATGGATTCTTAGATATGGCACTGAAACTGTAAGCAACAAAAGAAAAACAAATTAGACCTCATCAAAATTAAGATCTTGTGAGCATCAAAGGCTGTTATCAAGAAAGTACAAAACAACCTAAGTGCAAAGAAGAATAGGTGCAGTTATTTGCAGGGCATATTTCTGAAAGAGTCTTGTATCCAGAATCTGTCTGTAAAGAACAGTAACAATGCAACAACTGAAAGGCAAATAATCCAATTAAAAAATGGATTGAACTGACATTTCTCCACAGGAGATATACAAATACAAATAGAGAAAAGAGCATGAAAAAATTATTGACATCATTAATCATTAGGAAAATGGAAATCACAACCACAATGAGGTACAACTTCATACCAATTAGGGCGGCTACTCTGAACAATAACAACAAAGAAGGAAAACAAGTGTTTACAAAGATATGGAAAAATTGGAAGATATATATCGTTGGGGGAAATTTAAAATGGCTCAAACCTTGTGGAAAGCTATTTTTCACTTACTGAAAAAGTTAAAGAGGATGACCGTATGACTCTACAATTCCACTCTGAAGTATATGCCAAAAATAAAAATAAGTACTAAAATAAGTGCATGTGCACACATGTTCATAGCAATAGTTATGAGGTGGAAGCAATCCAAATGTCCATTGATGTGTAAATGAATAAACCATGTGGCATATGCATGCAATGCAATATTTTTCAGCCATAAAAAAATTAAGTACTGATACTGCTACATTAGAGATGAATCTTGAAACATTATATTATATGAAAGGACCTAAACACAGTAGGTCTAAGGTTATCAATGCCATGTATATGGCATACCAAGAACAGACATACCCATGAAGACAGAAAGCAAATTGGTAGACGCCAGTTGCTGATAATGTAATTGCTTAAAAGGCACAAGGTTATCACTTCTACAGTGACGAAAATATTTTAGAACTTGATTTAGGTGGTGATTGCAGAACATTGCTGATGTGCTACATGACACCAAAATGTAAACCTTAAAATGATTACTTTTATGTTCTGTGAATTTTACCTCAATAGGAAACAAAGGGAGAAATTGTTATTTGATATTCAAATTTGATTATCTTCTATTTGATCTCATAATCCATACATGTCATATTATCTGCATCATTTATCAAAATGCTATAAAAATTAAGTTATTTTTTAAAACAGCAAATAACAATGTTGTCAGTCACTCACACATCTAAAATGACAAAATTATGCTTGCATAAAACAGTCATTTTTTGTCTTTCAGAAATACATGTGTAGCTACACAGAGGAGAGTTTAAAGATCCTTGTGTTGATGTAGAAATGATAAAAAATTCTGTATAAAAGTCACTGCACTCCTTTTGATTTTTACAGCGTATAGAAATCGCTGTTCTTATTCACCTTTCTGTACTCCTATGCTTTATGTCTTATTACCAATGTAGTTAAATTAATAATATATATAAATTGATTTTTTTTGGACCTTGATTTTACATTCACATGATTTTCCGTATCTACAGTGGCTGAGTTTCTTAAGTCTATTGCCTTTTGGTGTTATGATGCTGGGAGATAACTCAAAAAGAAAGAATTGAAACAACACAAATAGAAGATTGAAATTTTTATTTTCTTCTTCTTGTAATTAGTAGAAGTGACTAACAGTTAGTTACTAACATTTCTTTTTCCAACTGAATAAAAAAGATAGTAGTGACTTTTGCAATTTCTTTGCAACAGAAGAAAACAACCCAGAGGAAATTCCTGTGCACATAAGCTAAACTTGAAGCACTAAGATGTTTATTAGATGGAGGGCTGGGGTTACATGACAAGCATCTTAAAGCCTGACTTGAAGCAAGTCTTCGCCATTTGTCCCTGCAAGATGATCCTACTAATAGGAGGGCAGCATGGATCAAGTGGCGTCTGCCCACTGTGGATTGGGGCTAGTCGAGAGTGAGCACCGACTTACTCTCATAGAAACCAGGCTGTTCAAGGGTGCCAACTGTGGATTTAAAATGAGAAAAACTGAGGTCAGCAAGTCAGAGTGATCAAATCCTTCTGTGTTATTTAAAAGGAAATTTATATATATATTCTGAAAATTATTCCTGAAAGCAACAGAGTGAAATTGGAGTTCCATAGCTTCTTTAAAATAGACTTAACTTCATTAAGATAACACATTTATTTTGCTTTTCCATTTCTCATAACCCCTGTGAATTTGGTTAAAATACTAGAAAGATAACTGAATGTCCTATGTTTAAATGCAGAAGTTCTGTATTTAATACATAAATCAATGTTTCTCTTTATCTTGAATTTGTGATGCCTGTGGTTCATGGGCAAGGAATTGATTCAGAGACTCCATGTTATACACATAGGCTAAGATCTCAGGGGGTTAAAAAGACAAAGGTTTATTGCTCATTTGTATTACATGTTCATTATGGAAAAGAGATGTTCTCTGAATCCCAGATAGGAACCATTCTGAATTCAAGTATTTCATGGAAAGTAAGTTAGAGGTTCTAATCAGTCCAAAAGGAAACACAGTTTTAGGGACACCATGATTATTGTGTTGGCACATGGTGTCTGAGGAAAAACTGGCCTGGCATCAACTATTATATTTTTATAAGTTTCTATTAAATTCCCATTGCCATTGTATTTTCCTGCAGATTTCACAGTGGTTCTTAGGAGAGGGAGACTGCTCAAGTAACATCACGCTAGGTCAAATATGCTCCGTGTTTAAAAGTCCAACAGTGAAACCTTATCGTTTGCATTCACAATTTCTGCCATTCCCTTAAGGGTAAAAACTTTTAACTTTTATTTAATCGTCTGGGCGTCCAGGCTCCATCTCATACTTTTTGGGGATTAGATTTAGCCCAGTGTATTTATGCCTTGGAATTCATGCTGAATTACCAGACAAGACTTCCTTATTCTTCAACATAAATTCTTTGGAGCATTGTTCTGTTCCAGTGTACCTGATGTGAGACAACCTCTGTGCCAAGGAGCTATTATGAATGTTGAACATCCAAATGGAAGCATTCAGTTGTTAGATATTTTTGCCTGCAGGGGTCTTCAAGTGCTATACAGAATTAGTCACCTCCTCTCCAAAGGCAAGCTATGCTGTCTGCTGAAGAGAGCACCATACACCAGGTACTAATCCCTGGGAGCAGAACGCTCTGCACCTATCACTAACCCCAGGAGTGCATTCCAAACACTTATTTCCATTGCATCTTGTATCAATCGCCAAGGTAAACGCAGCATAGAAAAGCACTGAATGGAGCAACACTTTACTTACATAGAGAAGAATCAGCAAGGTCAGCTTCAATAGTGGGTGCTGGTCTCCCGTGGTCAGTGATTCTCTCCTAGTAGCTGACACATGGCAATTTGCCTCTTTGCCTACATACACTTGTGTCCAGCCATGGTGGAAAGAGGCTGACTTTTTCCCTAAGGAGTCTGAAATACTGAAAGCTGAAGGCATGTTGGAGGGCCATTGACATATACCCTTAAGCAGAATAAAGGCGAATACAGTGAGCTTGAAGCAGGAAAACATATTCCCACACATGGCAATAAGCCTGGCACAGACTCTATGGGCTCTTTATCTCGTTGTAAATAAGTGTTCCAGGCCTAAAGCATATGTGGCCAAGCAGAAGTAAAAAAACTGTGCATGTGAGACTGTTTTTCACAATGCATTCCAAGTGAGTAGTAAGAGAGCATTTTAAGATACATAGAAAACCTCAAGTAGAATAGAATTACCTGTGCAGTAGTCAGGATCTGCCACTTCCTCACTGTCTGATCTAACAAGTAAACTAAATTGTGTAACTCAGTTTCTTCCATTTCTACAATAAAGGTAATATCCAAAGCCCAGGAATTGTTGTGAAGGCTAGATGTGCTAATTCATAGTAAATGTGTGGAATCATGACTGATACATGTAAGTGCTAAACAAAATTTTATTAGTAATAATAGTAGTAGAAATAGTAACATTAAAAGTGTATTCACTTGTCTTTCATATAAAAACTAGATTTCAAAAAAATCTTCTTGACCAGATAGCATCTGCTAATGGATGACTGGCTGTAAACATCTATGGGAGTAAGTAGTTGCCAATTTTATATTATAGTTATTATGATTAGTCAGAAAGTTACTGGTATTGCATTACTCACTTAAAGTTTCTATTTATTTTTTCACTACTGCATCCCTGTTGTCATGGCAGAGCGTCACTGTGCTATTTTATTGTCACTCACAAATTGACTCCAAATCTTCAGTCTCTGGAACTAAGAAAGACATAAAGCCATAGAAAGAAATTTCAAATATCAACTCTAAAGTTAGCTATCCTCCACGTAAACACACTTTGGGAATGAATTTTCTTGTCCACACATTTTAAGTTCAGTCTGTTATCTTCTGACAAACTAAGGGAAGTTTATTGAAAAATCTGATGTGTGGTTATGATACATAAATTTGAATAGTTTTTTTAATTTTGAAATGTAAGTAATTTGATTCTAAAAGGGGAGGAAAAATCACAATAATGATAATGTATTACTGATCTTCAAAGTATAATTTAGTTTACGTGGAATAATGTTTCATTTAAGTTTGTACTTAGAAGATGATAAATTGATATATAAAAATAGTTTTTGAAAAGCAATTTAAAGTGCTTTTCAAATAATGAGTTCAAAGTCTCAAATAGTTTAAAATATTCACAAATTCAGAAATTTTCAAATCCAATGAAAAATACATCATGTTTTATTAAGTAGACAAAAATAGATATAAAAATTTTAAATCATCTTTTTCATATAGGAAACATGGAAAGGATTATCAATAAAATTGATTTATTGATGGGGAAGACAAAAAGAAATATGAGCCAGAAAAAAAGCAAAATGTGAGAACACTTTACAGTGGAGCAAATAGGATTTTTGAGTGAGCTTCAATGTAGGAGACAGCAGGAAGATGAACTGGCTCATCAGCCTACCGTGTACTGAAGCATAAGTGAGTCCTGTAATAATTTTTGTGTACTAGAGGATGGATTAGTCATCATCTGAGGAGACCCTGAACTGTCAGGAGAAACTTAGTGTGAGAAGATTTTTTTTTTACCTTTCAAAAGCAGACACAGGTCTTTCAGTGTAGACTACGTATGTGGCAACCAAGTAAAGAGCAGGAGACACCTCTAGGAATGCTTGCTGGGAAGCTAACTCACACAGAATTTATAAAAGTGATCTAGAAGCTTGGGGAAATTTAAATTCAAACAGTAAATTACAGTTATAGAATGCTGAGCCATAAAAAGAAGAAATGCTGGGTAGATACCATAAACCACCCAATCACTCACATTCCTAAAGGCACTGATGGTCAACATCAGGGGAAGAAGGCAAGGTCATTTGACTTCAATCAGGAAAAATCTCTGGTCAGTCAAAGCAGTACATAAATGTTCATCCATCATCCAGAATTAGTAAATCCATCCACCAAGGGGGATAATAATTCTTATCTAGTAACTTATTTACTCAAAGATAAATATTTGTGGTGATAGGTCAAAGCTTTTATCTCAGGGACATATCATTTACTTAAACTATATTTATTGTAGTTATCAGGTAATGGTAATAGGAATATTCATATTTTTTCAAAGTGGGTATGATACTTAGAAAAGTCAGATTTTAACCTTAAGGGAAAAATGGTTTATTTGTAAATAACTAATGAGTTCCTAAAGTTTGCTATTTTCTATTTTATAACATTTTTAGAAAATATGCAAATCCTTTGTCCCTGGGAACTTAGCTTGTTAAGGACTGTAAGAAGAAAAAGAGCATATGAAGTCAGCATGAGGGTGTTGCAAAGTGAGGTTGGAGAAAATTTTGTTGTGTAAAGGCTTGAAATTTATTTTAAGAGCAATGGTATATAACATGACCTCATCTTTCTAAACGTTGACTCTATATATATAGAGAGAGAGTGCTTGTAATGGAAGGGAGAAAAAGAGTTAGGAGGCTATCTAAGTAGCAAGAAATTGTGGGTTTTGACACATCAGAAAGGAGGCTGGCGTAATTGACATAAAATAAAACATTTCAACAAGTCAGTACATCTCAGCTAAGAAGAGCTACATATTTTGTTAAACATGAAGTGATTTTTTAAAGACAAAACAAGCAATATTAAGCACAATACATACACTGCTAATAAGTAATCAAATACTACCTATACCTAGAGACATCAGGAAGAAAGATAAAATGAATCAATAATGCAAACAATATAACAAATAACTAAACAATGAAACCTGAGTGCTAACTAACAAGACGTGTAGGCATGGACTGATAAGGAGGCCTTTTTGGGAAAGAACCAATAAATACTGGAAGAGCTAATCACCTGTGCCCAGTTACCTCTACATTTAAGAACCCTTGTGATTATTACTACAATAACCCAGATAATTGCCTTATGGTAAGGGTTAGCACTCTTAGTTCCATCTACAGTCTTAATCCTTCCTTGTCATGTAACATATCACACAAGTTATGGGGAGTACGATATGGGCATCTTGAGGGATGCAGGAAATGGTGGGATTATTTTGTCTACCACAACTATTTAAAATGGGCAAAACAAGGTATGTTTTTATTTGAGGAAAAATGCAATGGAAATTAATAAGCAATATTTTTAAAAATAAACAGTTAACTTAGTGAGATAAAAATAGATTCACAGCTATTCTTGCAAAGGATGGAATCACTTCCTTAAGAGATATCTTACATATATTTAGACAACTAGTTCAAATATCACCAATTATCCCCAAAGAAAACATTTTTATTTTCTGCTCCAGTAACAAATAAGCATTATTAATCACTTAATTAGATAATGATTAGTATTCAAAAATTATTTATTAATTGACACCTGCTTTTTATAACCTATGTACTGTGTGTGAAAGGTAAGTGAATCATAAAATTTTGCCCTAAGATTTTTTTGGGTTTATAAAACTGTTACGATTTAGTTAAAATAAATACGATAAATCACATAAAGAAGGTATTTTAATTCTATTGAAGATAAATGACCACCACAACCCTAAATACCTAGTTTCCCAGGAAAAAGAACGTGGCAGTTGTATGTGCAATTTCGACCATTGCAAGGTGCTCACTCTCATTCCTTATACATTGCTTCTAAGGCAGAAAAGGTATGTTTCAGGAAAAACTTGCTAAGCACCATCATCATTTGCTAAATGGCACAGACTCGGAAGGTTTGGGAGGCCAAATAATGTCCACAGATGTGTCCATACTCTAATCCCTGATGCCTGTGAATATGTATGCTACATGGAAAAATTAACTATAGTTATAGACCTTTAAATGCAGAGATATCCCTGGATTATCTAAGTGGGCCCAACCTATTTATATGAGCTCTTATAGGCACAGAACTTTCTCAGCTTGGAGACGTGCAACGTGGCAAAAAGTGAAGTCAAGGAGATTCCCAGCGTGGAAAGGGGTTGATGCACCATTGCTGAATCTGAAATTGGGGACCATGTATAAGGACTGAAGAGGGACTTCTAGAGCCATTGGCTAACAGCCAGTAGGGAAGCAAAGGGCATATTTCTATAGCTTCAAAGAACCAGTTTCCACCAACAAGCTAAGTGAACTTGGAAGTGAATTTTTCCCAGTGCTTACCCACTATGAACCTAGTCAGCCAATGCTTTGCTTTTTACTGTATGAATCACTAAACAGAGAAACTAGTCAGGCCAAACTAGACTTCTGACCAACAGGACTAAGAAAGAGTAAATTTGTGTTGTTTTAAACCACTAAGGTTTAAGGAATAATATCAATCTTAAAATCAGATGGAATGAAATAAAAGACATAAATGCAAACATCATTCGTGGAAGTATAACTATCAAATGGAATGATTCTCAACAATAAAAAGAAACCATCCACTGACATAAAAACAAGAGAAATTAATCTCAACGATGTTATGCTGAGTGACAGAAACCAGAAACAAGAGTGTAGGCTGTATGACTCCATTTATAGGACATTCTAGAACACACAGAATTTATCTATGAGATAAAGCTGGTTATAGGCTGTCAGACTTGGGGATGGGAATGAGGTTGATTGCAAAAGGGAATAAACAAATACTTGGATGTGAGAGAAATAACCTGTATCTTGACTGTGGTTCTGGTCACACAGGTGTATACATATTTCCAACTCATCAAACTGTACAATTAAAATATGTATGGTAGAGTTTATATATATATTTACTTAGGCAGCTCTCTGTTTTTGTTATTCCAGCTACAAACTCCTCCCCACATAGCAAAAAGAATATCTATTTTAAATTATAAATTAGGCCATCTTAATTCATGCTTTAGATGTGTTCAGTGCCTTGCCTCAATACTTTCAAAAATACTGATATAATTTCTCATCTGCCCTCCCCATACACTCAAGTAAGAGAAATGATTTCATTTATTTGAAATAGGTGCTGTCACCTCATCATTTAGGTCTCCTTTATAAACAGTCAAGTACATAGGAAAAAGGCTTATTTTTAAAAAAATCATCCCTTCTTTTTCTTTTGTCCCTTTTTGGCATATATTATAGATTATCTCTTACTTAGATTGACCTTGCACAGTAAACTGAGTGAGTCAAAGCACGGTATCTGCATTTTTCCCTTCAATATATATTCAGGGCCTATCATATTACCCACCTTATATTTTCAAGATATGTTTATTACTTAATAAAAGGATGAATGAAAGTATCAGCATAAGTAAAACATATTTTTATTTTACTTATTCTCATCTCTGCTTAGTGTTCTTTAAAGCCATCACTTTATTTCTAATTTATCTGTGCAAAATAAAAAGCCCCTTTAGGGCAGAAGTTATGTCATGGCTTCACCATAACATAACAAGGACCAGACACTTAGGCATTCAGTGAATATTAAAAAATAAATAAATGAAAATAAATGAATGTAAACTATAAATAAAATATAAATTGCAAGTCAATCATATTTCTTCTTTAACTATGCTCAAATTTTATTTTAAATTTGCCACTTTCTAATATGGAATTACTTAAGATACATGAAAACCAGAAACATTTCTAATTGGAATCGTAAGAGCATTTAAATTATGTTAACCCTAACATTTCATTAACCTTACACTTTAAGACATAAAACTGACTAGAAAATATACACAACTTTTTTTGTCACCTGCTGATATAATAGTCAAATTATTCGGTAGCATCAATTTAAAATAAAAAGTTATAAATCTCCTGGGTCATAGTGATATAATACCTTTTTGTTGTTCAATGAACCATCAGTAGAAATTAATTATTAATCTCAAGTGATTTATTACCAAGGGAAAGAAGGAATTCAAAATTGCTAAAATTAATCTACTTGTTTTAAGGAACATAACTATCATTGTAATGGTTTAAATATTAGGGTAAGTAAAATGTTATCTGTGTCACAAGACTGTAACTTTTAGAAATATTTTCTAAATTTTTAGAGAAAAGGAAAACAAAATCAGCCTAAATTTTTGTCTGACATGTTTACATTACACATATAATTGTTGTTTAATTAGATGCCTTAAAGCATTTTATGCACTGTATTTTCTACATTACAGTTGCATTTCCAGGTATCCAGGATATCTTGTTTATATAGATCTAAGTTTCATTAACATCCACCTTCAAGTGCAAGGTATTGATGCATTAGGTGACAGTAATATTCTCTGAAGAATCCGAGAGATTATACAGACAATGATAATGACTATAATGTTCTTTTGACAAGGAAATGCCATACCATAAATGTGTCATCTAGAATTCTACATTGAATAAGGTCATCACTGAGAGAGAATTTTGTTTCCTTTTTTAGAAAATGACCTTGTAAATGTCTTAAAGTTTCTATGTGCTGTTATAAATGGACTTCTTACTAAAACATGAACTTTTAGTAGGACACTCATGGGCAGTCCTGCAATGTAAGGGATATGGACACCATGGCCATAAGACACAGACACTTTCCTAGGAGAAAGTAATTCTAAAATAGGGCAAAATGTCAACCAAGAAAGGCTTTGAAAGAGTATATATTGTGGTACCAATTTATTATTTTAAAACTATTTGTTGAGTTCTTGGTGTGATCTAGGCATGATTTAAAGTGCAGAGGATTTTTTAAAGCTAAAAATAAATAAATAATTACCGTTAATAAATAAGTGACTCAAAGGAGAAGTGGAGTGCCCTCTGGGAACTTACCTAAGGTAGTCTTGGCGGAGATGCAGCAAATTCATAATGGAAAGCTATGGGAAAGCATCTGCATCCTATGTAATAAATGTAAATTCTATAAGTGTAGATGAGGGATGGGATGAGCACCATCATGTGTGAAAGCCATGGAGCAGTATCTAAAACTGTCCCAAATGTATTGGAAGTGCCAGATCCCCACATGTAAACTCAACAAATGAATTACTGGGGTCTTCTAATTTCATGCATATTCTATGTACACTTTTATTAGTGATTACTTAAGTCAATACGTGTAAGGTTAATATGGTTATACCTGGATCCTGTTGTTCCTAAATCCCAATTCAAAAGATATATTACATGCAGTTCTTAAGCTCACCTACTGTATAATTTTTTTAATGTAACTCCCAAGGTATAATTTGCATATTATAAAATGCATCCATTTTGCGAGACACTCTTATAATTTTTGACAAGTATGGATATTCAGGTAACCACCATGGCATTCACAGTATACAAATATTCATCACCTGCTCTGTGATTTTTATGTGAAAGAATCCAGGGAGAGAATTTTCCATGGGATTCTTATTATCCCCTCATATCATGTGTGTGAGGCACTGGCTACCCTTTGATCTAGATTAAAGTATCTAAGATGTTTCTAAAACGAATGCCTTAGAGGAAAGAGGGAATATCTCCCTCCAGAGTAGATGGCAGATATGTTTACTGCCAGTATAATAAAGGTAATGTGTCCCACCAGGGGTGAGGGAAGGAATGTGTATTGCCCATTTTAAAATATTCAAGTTCCCTAAGCTCAGTCTCCCTCTCCTGTACTGTGAGCCGATCTGCAGGAGTCATCTGACCCACCTCTCATAGTCACATGGGAATTTAGGAAACCCAGGTGGGCTGAGGAGACTTAAAGCTAAAATACTGCTATTTCAGAGTGGCGAATGATAAACTGAACTTCATCTCTGACCTGGGGATTTCTCCCTTCTACTAGTATTCGTGAGACTCCGGTAGGCTCAGATGTTAGCTTGCAAGTAAGTAAAATCTCAGACCTATCACAGTCCTTGACAGTCTTGGTGGCAATGAAGGGATGCTTAGAAAACAAAAAAACATGGCTTTCTGGAAGAGCAAGTTTAAGAGCTTTACACACCAATTGCTGGGATTTGAGAGAAGGCCATGGAAATAGATAATGACCATGTTAATCAAATTGCATGGTCCAGCAGGTCATATATTGTCCTTGCTTTTGACTTGTCTTTTAATGAGAAGCAATTGGGAAGGTGGGTGTATTAGGTTACTGGAAAGTAGGTTCAGCACAGATGTTGCCAAAATGTCACTCTGGTTGTGTTAAATCTTCTGGGTGTTGGAGGTCATTTTAATCTGGTGTCAATCACAGGTCCACATTATTTTATCAAATAAGACAAAGATGTATTCTAAGTGGGAAGAAGTTTCTGGCCCATGTTCAGATCAAATTACAGACCCTCATCTGCACTGCATGCAAAAGAAGGAAGGTCAGAGGCTGCTGTGGATGGAAACCAGGCCAGTGTTTACCACCTTAGATAGTGTGTTTGGGAAACGAGGGGGAGGAATGCATAATGTGTATTAAAAACAACAGCACAATACAACACAACAACTATGAAGTCTTACTGCTTAATCTCCTGCCTTCTGTCGCACCTACAGTATGTCAACTGAAAGGTAAGAATGAACATCACAGATAAATTTGTTTTCTTTTTTTTCTTGGGTGTGTTCTGTGTGTTTTCTTTTTTGTTGTTTATTTTCTTGGCCAGGCGGACCTAGTTGCTGCATGGGAGCTTTAGTCTTCTCTGGGAGATTGGCTGAGACAACCAAACTCCTGTGGGGAAATATAGATAAGGCATTGACTAGTAGTTGTGTCTTTATTGCCCCAGATTGGGTGTACTCTGCTGATGAAATTTACAAAGCAATAATGAAAAACTGGACACAAAGAAATCTAGATAAAAATTATAGTCAGTCCCCTAGCCATGGAACACTCCCCTACCAATTATTTTGTCATCAGGCAAGAATTAAAGAGATACTGTTTTGGAAATGGAACTGCAAATACCGTGGATTTAGCAAACATGAAGAAAGCTTCTGTAGTATGAGCCAAGTTCATGTTAGTTATAGGCAGGAAAATAGATACAAGGCCCTCTAGCTCACTAGAAGGGACTCAAAGAGTTAACCAGCTAAAAATAGAAAGCTCAGAAGGCCAGGATCAAGTTGACCTAGAAGTTTGAATACTCCCCTGATGAAGAAAAATATCTCAGCATAGCCTATGTTTCATTGTGTCAATTAGCACATACCATTGTAAGATTTACTTCAGCACCTGCTAAAAGGCCCATCTTATTCAGGAAGAATTCTATCTTAAAGTTAAGATTGCATTTTAATCAAACAGACTGTGGCTCAGCCCACCTTGGAGGTAGGGCAGACAGTCTTGACTGATATGCTTCCAGACAGAAGCTGATATCCTGGAAAGGAAACAAAGCAGTATATTTCTTGTGTTAAGTTAAAAAAAAAAAAAGAAACTTAATGTCTTATCAAAGATGAACATTCTGGGACCATTTGTCAGGTCTGCACCTGGCCCTTTGTTGCCTTCCTGAAAATCCTCAACTGCCTGCAAAACCCCACACCCTAAGCCTTAGGGTGCACCTCCTTCTGAGGTTGCCTGCAATTTCTAAGTGCATAACTTCTAATAAAACCCTTTCCCAACCTCTCAATGTGCTCCTCTCTCTGAGGTCGTCTGCACTTTCTCTCTCTTTAAGTAACTTAAACTTTTACCCTGCTTCACTATTGTGTCTCTGCCCTTCAATTCTTTATTGCAGTGGGGACAAGAACGGAGGAAAATACACAACACTCCCCTACCAGTTACAGTGCATTGTCCTTGTGGATCCAGCCAGAAAGCTTGTAGATGCAGCTGCTGCTCCACAAGTGTCACAAAGCTAAACTAGATGGTGACAGTTATGAATCTTACCACTTGATGAAGAGTGAATGGAAGGTCCGAGATATTTGGAAGTTCGTTTGGTTAAGTTATGAACCTCCATCACATCACTTGTAACAAGTGTATCAAGCTTTCTTTAAGAGCATGAGCTACTATCTTCCTTCACACCTCACCACCCCTCCTTTACCCACTATCTTGGTTTCAGCCACTTTATGAACAAAGATAATGAGGAGTGTGGATGATATCTCTTGGTGCTCAAGGAAGATTAAAGTTCATAGAGACTTACAAATGTTGGGGAATTTCAAGGAGGGGTATATTTAAACATATGGTTCAATTGAATATTAGCACAAATATCAGGACTGTGGAAGGGAGAGGTAACTGAATTAAGCTAATAGTGTTTGTGCAGATTAGGGAGTGGGGAGATGTAGTTAGGGAAAACTTGAGGGTGGGGCCCTTTGGGCCAATTCAGTGTACTTAGTTTTTGGTTCTTCTACATCTTAACGTATAGTTGGAGTTGATGTGTCAGATGCTCTAACTGCCAGACAGAATTCTGTTTGGGGAGAGTCCTATGTAGACAAATGTTGGTAAATCACATAAATTGCTCCCCAAACACCTCCCTGTTGTCAAACAAAATCAGTAGAGAATATCATAATAGAAAGGGAAATAGCAGACTTGACTAAGGACTTAAATATGCAGTGGTAGAAGAGATGCAATATTGTGGGTAAAATTGCAATATTTCCAAAATCTCTTGCCTGGCTTTAGTGCATCTCCATATTAGTAAGTGTTCCCAAGGGGTGGAGAGCAGTAGTCCATCTCCATATCAGTAGCTAATTACAAGGGCGAGCAGGGCTTATCTGGAGAGGAGAGGTTGTGTGGAGCTCTCTCTTCTTCTGCAGCCAGGTCTGGAGAGGTGAGGATGACTGCTTGTAAGAAATGAACTGGTTTCTCCCACTTTATTTCTCCATTTGACTGATTTCAGTTTCAAAGGTATTTTGCCCTGGATTTTCCCCCCAGAGATTCAAACATGTTAATATGACAGCCCTGTATGGCTAGTGGGATAGTCTAACATGAATTGCAGTCTTAGCATGGATTCTCTCTTATTGAATCCATTTGTTCCTATTACAATTCTGGTTGTTCCTATGACTATGATTATAACTTAACCATTACAAAACATGAAGGTTTTAATATTGCCAACATTTTTGTCACATCACTGGCAATAAAGGGTAAATATTCATTCACATTTGTTTGGCAAGATCTCCAGCAGAGTGTACTGGGTGAAACAGGGTTTAGCATAAATGACTGTACACACCAGTGTCCAAAGCATTCAGACTTAACTTATAGAGTTTGCAGTTGGAGAGGGAGGTTAATATGGCTTGTGGGTTGTTTCTTTTTGGCTAACTGAGTGTAATTTTCTTACTTGGATGTTTGAATGTGTGTCAGACGCTACACTGTTCTATCCCTCTTTCTAGGTAAGACGTAGTTTAAAATGGAGTCTGGACGTGGGCATCAAGTCCTTTATTAACTTCATGAGTTATTGACACTTTTTATTGGCTAAACTCTAAATTGCTATCACAAGGTAACAGTTTTACCCCATTTCTTCCTATACATTAATAAGCAGGACAACTTTGGAAAGGTAGGGAACAGAGTCACACAGGTAGCTGGAAAGGGGGTTTGAGAATAGTGGCTTCATATTTTCATATTCTGAGGACTGTAGATTTAATCATTTATGCTGTGATAGGCAGAATAATGGCTTCCAAAAAGTGCCTGCCTGCTAGTCTCTGTAATCTGAGAATATGTTATGTATACATGGTAAAGGAGAACTAAGGTAGCAGATGGAATTAAGGCTGCTGCCAACAGACCTCAAAATAGAATATCCTGGATTATCCTGGTGGATCCAATGGAATAAAACACACCCTTGAATGTGAAAGAGGGATGACAGATAAATACAATGAGATAAAAACTTGATTGGCTCACCATTGTTGAGTTTAAAGATGGAAGGGGACATGGATGTGAGCAGCCTGTAAAAATAGGAAAGGCAAGAAAATGGAATCATCTCTGAAGCTTTCAGAAAAAAGTACAGTCCTGCTGACACTTTGATTATAGCCCAGTGAGACCCATTTCAGATTTCTGGCTCTCAGAACTATAAAGTAATATCTTTGTGTTGTTTTAAGGTCATAAGTTTATAGTAATTTATTGCAGAAGCAATAGGAAACTAATATATGCTGGTTATAACCCTCAAATCCAAACTGTGCAGCCCAATACCTACAAAGTTGCAATAAAGTAAAACTTGCATTTAAACATTTTGATTAAGCTACAGTGTGTGTGTATGGCTGTGCTTGTGTCTGTGTGTGTGTGTTCATCTCCATGTATTATGTTGATCATTTATTTGGGTTTCATGTAGAAAGTATTGTGTGGCTACTTCTGTACTGTAGTTACTGATTTTTGTTAGAGCAGTATTTGGAGAAATGGAGAAAGGTATACATAATTGTTACATATTTAGATATAGAGTTGATATGATTAAGTAAATTTTAGATAGTCTTCCCAAATCTTGGGAAGTACTGTGGGAGAGAGAAGTATCAAGGATAATTTCTGGACAACTGGTTTGAACAATTAGAATAAGGGGTATTCAATATAGAGACACAGAAAGGATTAACACTTTAATCAAAATGGCTTAAGAACTGGTTAATTAGACTAATGGTATTCAACATCTTATTAAAATTTGTTATGCATTAAGTGCAAAGGGGGTCACAAACCTATATAAGATGAGTTTGGGGGTACTCCACAATATTTTGTCTTTCCTTGATGGAAAACAGAACATTTTTAACTTGATGGAAAACAAAACTTATCCTTGATGGAAAGCAAAAACTTTGAACTCAAGTTTGAACTCCTTTGTGAAGTTAACAAAGGAGATGACATCTAGGTGACATTTAAAAGGAGGTAGAATCCTGCTCAAATAATTAATTTAAGTGACTGCTGTCTTTGTTAATTTGGGTAAATACACCATAGAAAAAAATATGCCAGAACATTTGGCACAAAATATACTATGACCTCAAGTCATTATAATCATTGTCGCATTCATCCTCATTAGTGAAAATATTTAAGCTAAAGGGGAACAAGTACTGGGCTGACTGATGGATTATAAATTATGTAGCTAGTTATGTAGGTGAATGTGAGAAACATGCTAACTACTGAATTCCCAATCTATAAATCTAAGGAATAGACTCTAACCTGTAAAATCCTTTAAATTCTGCCATAGTTTTAAATAGTTACTCTCCCACTATTTTGGCGACAGTAAGACTCAGAATTATTGGATTAGCCATGTTCTCAATAAAGGCTCCATATATAAGCCATACCCTAGAATTATTTAAGTCACTTCTAAAATATTTTATGTAAATATGTTTAAAAGGGAGAACTAATACGAAAGGACTTCTAAAAATGATCTGATGTCATTTTCATTTTAATTAGAACACAAATCAGTAAAACTTCGCTTGGAAAATACTGATTATTTCCAGATTTCCACTTTTCCTCAAGCATTTTTTAAAGTGTGAAATTAGAATACAAATTAAGATTCATTTTTAAAGTATCCATATGTACTTTGTATTGCTTTCCTCTGAGGATCTAAGAGCATTTCACATTTTCTCATGATTTTCCATAGGCTCATGATAAGTCCAGTCTCTGCCCACTTTTGCAAAACAGTCTGCCTCTTTCTGAATGAACACTTGTAGCTTTACTACTCTGGGGCAACATTCTTGACCTGTTATTTTAAAAACAAAGCATTCATTTGTTCAGCAGTTACTGTCCTAAATTTTACTGTCTCATCTGGTTAACAATGTATCTAAAGAAAAAAATACTTCCCTTTGTAATGTGATTTCTAAAACCTCTGATAATTAAACACACAGTTAAATGGAAGACTGTGATCATTTCTTTTATTCCTTCCCTTAGAATTTTTTATTATTCTAATGCTTGGTTCTTTTTCATAATCATTATCATTTTAGATCAATATTTTTATACAGTCGTTCAGGGTTCTGAGAGCTACTTTTACTGCTTTCACCTGAGATATTTACGAACATTTCAAACTTTCTACATATACAATTCATGCACTGGAACAGGAAAAAGAATGTGATTCAACTTTTCTTTTGCTTCTTCTCTAAGTGTACCACCAAGAAAGCACAAAGGCACAGTCATCTGCTACCCTCTGCTTAGCTATGCTATCCTCTTGTTTTTGTAATTGAATGCATTTTTTAAAGTCTAGCTAGGAAGCCACAGTAATTAGATTCCTGGGATATATTAGGGATACGACACAAAAAAACTTATTGTTACTCATGAAATACACAGGCAATTATGTGATATGCTATAATAAATATATTAGGAATATGCATATGAATAGATACATTCCCTTTTGATAAGCAGTTGATACTGTGAGATAGGAAAGACGAAATTGTGGTATAGTATTCTATCATGTCTAATCATTATCCGTGAAAAATGCATAAGTAGTGGGAAAAATAGTAAAAATAATGGTACTGAATATACAATCATAGTCCTCATAAAAACTCCATGTCTTAGGAACCATGCCACTACTTAGGAGAATTTGCTTATTAATTCTAACACGTTTAAGAAACTTAACTAGAAATAAGAATTGCGTATTCCTTTTCTGAGAACGTGACTAATCCGGTAAATCTGAGTTTTATTGTGGTCTCATTTGTAAAGCTGGGTATCGATAATTCCTGCTCTAACAAACTCAGTTTTCATGAGAAACAGGTGGTTTTATGTGAAAGTACTACTCGCAGTACAAAGTAATAAAAAATTAAAAAGCACGAATAGAGTTACAAACAAGAAATTATGGAGCCTTCTGTTAGACGCAAATAAGAGCCCGGCAGCCAGAAACGGTGGGGGGACTAAAACCAGATTACACTAGTTCCCCTAATCCACGGTTTCCCTTTCTGTGGTTTCGTCACCCTCAGTCAACTGAGGTCCGGAGCAGAAGAACCGCTTTTTGACGAATCATCAGAAGGTCAATGGTAGCCTGAAGTTACCTACGTCTCCATTGCCTACGTCATCTATCTCACTTCATTTCATCACGTAGGCATTTGATCATCTCATCACAAGAAAGGTAAGTGCAATATAGTCAGATATTTTGAGGGGAAGACCCCATTCATATATCTTTTATTACAGTGTATTATTATAACTGTTCAATTTTTGTGTGTGTGAGTTTTGTGGTTAATCACTTACTGTGCCTAATTTACAAGTCAAACCTTATCGTAGGTGTGTATGTACAGGGAAAAACATAACATACATGAGATTCAGTATTATCCACAGTGTCAGGCATGCACTTGGAACTTATCCCTACCGGATAAGCAGGGACTACTGTATTATTATATGATGGGAAATTCTCCACAAACGTTTGTACACACTACATGCCTTTGTTAAATTCTTCTGAAAGATGTTATAAAAATGTTTCTTCCTATAAGTGAGAAAAAGCACATTATAAAATATGTAAAAGAGAGAATCAGCTGAGAGAGGCAGAAGCTGCAACCACAGGGCTAGGAGAAAAGCTGAAGAGACATTTAAGATGTTTATGTGGTTAGTGTGAGACAAGTTCCTCATGTTCAGCTGTCCATACGGAAACTCCAGGCTTTCTGGAGCAAATAACAAGTTTCAGGATGAGAGCCTGGGGCCGAGGCACTGAGAGGAAGGTTGCCTGTAGACAGCACTTTAGACATAGAGTTAAAAAACTTTTCCCAAGATCAGGTAGCTAGTAAATGTTTAAAATCAAAATTTAAAACCAGGCAGTTTGGTTCCAGGAAGAGCGTTCTGGAGAACCGTAACACACTGCTTTCCTTGATAGAGTCTAGTTTTACTAGCCTCCGAATACTGTTTGTTTATATACTTACATTGTGATTCATTCCACTGCCTCACCCAGTGAGACTGCACATGTGCGCGCGTGTGCAATGGCCATAAGATAAACCCCAACTAGCTGAAACAAGAAAATTGTGTCATACAGTGACAAGAGTTAGGGGACTGCGATCAGAGCGTTTTGCCTGTGACAAACTAGAAGTTACTACTTTCTCATGAAATACCAGTGTTGTAGTATTCTTGACATTCAGTGGAAATCCTAGATGAGAAAAGGGGCGACTTTCAGATAAAGTGCAGAATGCATTAAACACCCATAGAGTTCTTCAATCCCAATATTTTATTTAAATACAGCAAAAACAGAAAAGGCAATCTCTTAAAGTGTTGAGCAATAATGGATAAAGCTTTCCAGATGGTAAAGGGTGTGATTCACAAGGGACATTTGGTTTACAGTGTCTGATGCAAGGAGAATAGGACTGGATTGTACTAGGAAAGAAACTTCCTTTAATAACATGTGGACTAGGATATCTCCAAGTCTTTAAATTTAATAAAATAAAATAAATATAGCATGCTTATTGTATAAATTTAAATCTATTTGTATTTGATATATTCTTGTCAACCTTCAGTGTGTGTATTGATTTCTTGAATATTTCTTGAAATGTTCCTGTTTCCCTTTTTTCCATCCCAACTCAATGCTTCACTTTATCCTAGCACATCCTGTCAGAGTGCTGTTATATGGGAACCCGGGATTTAAAGCAGGCATGCCTATCTTCAGTTCTTTAAACCTGTCTTTATCTCTATATATTCCCAGAAGGAAAATTTAGAGCTACATATCTAAAATCATCTCATACTGTGGAAGTATTTCTTGGGCAAATGATATACTGTTGACATTAAAGCTCTTCCTATAAATTTACTTAGCACTGGCTGACATAAATATAAGGGAGTTTATTAAACAGGCACATTTCTCACTCAGCATATATAAACTCAGAGAAATATTAAAGGCATTGAATATTTGTTCTGTATAAAAGCATCTAAATCCTTTTCCCCAAAGATATTAGGGCTACATCTCTTAGATATGGATTTCTCTATCCTCCAACATTACAGTGTTTGCTTTAATGGCTATAACTTACCAAAGAGGAACCTGTCCTTCTGCAAAAAATGAACAAACAAAAAAACTCAGTAACTTATATTCTTCTTATTTAATGATAAATAAAATGATTGAATTTAAGGTCAAAATGCATATGGCACATACAGTAAAATTCAATTATGAAATCTTGGCTGTGAACTTATACATCTTTATAATCACTTACATATAAATCTACAAATTTTAAGTAAAATTTTTAGAGCACCTATTTGTGAAATGAGTTTAGAGAGGTCTTTTTTATCAGTGTAAATGATTACAGTTAAATTTGCTATAGATTGTTAAATAAATATTTGCCTCTAATAAACTATATATGTATGATTCTTATACATATATATTTTCACAAGTATATTATTCATACTTGTATACATCACTCATTATTATTCACACATACACATATACATGAAATAACAAGGCATTCTCTCTCATTGGTTAAACTCTCTTAGATTTGAGCACCAAAGTTATTTCTGGTATGTGTATGATGAATTTTATTTTATCCATTGACAGATTCACCAGAATAAAAACTAAATGCTTCCTAGGAATAAGACGATATTAAAATGTTTATTTTATTTTAGTTCTATATTAGCATTCTTCGATACGTACATCTGGTAGCTTTACAGGTAGACCTAATCCTAACCAGCACTAATTTAACAGAAAATGTGTTAATGTTGAGATAAAACCTGGTTTCCTGGAGAATAGTCTTTTATTTTTCTAGAAAAGGTATAGGATTATGCCCCCAAGAAACAACTTCAAAGACAATGAGCTCTTCTAAAATTTTATTTTATTTTTGAAGTTGGTTGAATCAGCTGATTATGTTTGCAAATTTGATTGTGTAACTTTGAGTGAAATTAGACTATTGATTTGGAGAACTACCAATTTTATATTCTCCAACATTGGGAGATGCCTTGTCCTCCCACCTCAGTTTCTCTAGACTACATGTCCATGGACAGACATATGGTGGTACAAGAAAATATGGCTTGGATGAGAACAGAAGTCATAAATATTATCCTCAGTGAGAGTCTGAATTAATCATGCCCAGAGAACATGAAAGTCCTTAAAGAGGAAAAAATGTTTTTTTTAGTATGCTTGCATTATTTATTTATTATATACAACTTACTTAGGTATATTATAATTCATATATTTAGTACCCTAAAGTCATTTAACATGTATAAACTCAATTTTTTCACATCTTTAAAAATGAAATTAAAATAGTACTTAAAAAATCCATATGCTCAAAATTTAAAAATTTTTGCTCAGGGTTTGGCCAGATTACTTGGCATCTTCAATAACTTCTTCAAAATATCTTTTATCTCTTAAAATCACTGAGTTTTGAAGAATGAATAATCTGATTCTGGAGAGTCCAGTCTTAAGAGCTACTGAGTTAAACTAGCTGTGTTCAGAGCAACAAAATTTGGCAAGTGTAATTTGGAACATTAATTGAGGGGATTTGGCATCTCAGATATTAGAATAGAGAAATTTATTAAAATTCATACGGCTTTGATTACCCAGAACACCACTAACATCAGTACAATTCAATTGAGAATGAATGGAGCAGTTTCCCTTATGACTGTCTATTTGCTTAAAGAATCATTACCTCACCTGAGGTGCTTAATTCCCATTTCAGACCTCACCATCCTCATTCTGGCAGATCTCAGCCTAACATAGAGAATTTATGACCAAGCAAATCTGAGAGCTAAGTGTTATGCTCCACAAATGTCAATATTTTCATAATTTCCACTAAGAAAACTAGCCTGGGGAACTAAACTTAGATAATTCACAATTTATAAATATGTGTACATTTATAAATATGTGTACACTTACACTGTTATCAAGATGTTTGCTTAAGCAAGATTGCATCCAAATCTTTGTTATCCTCAAAGGAATACCATACTCCTGAAGAATCTGCCAATGTAAGCGTCACTATTAAAACCATTGAAGGATTCAGAAGAGACAGTTTTTATCACTGATTCAGCTATTTGGCTTCAGTTTGGCCTGTTCTGATATCAGATGGTCCTTAGACTTTGGCAATGAATTATTATAATCTTAATCAGATGGTGTTTGCAACTATAGTAGCTGCTGTAATTGGTTATGTTCTATTTGCTGGAGGAAATCAAAACAGTTCCCTGGATTCTGCTTCACAGCTATGAGAGCCAAATACTGTTTCAGTGAACAATAAAATAAGTTTTAATTTTATGTAATTACACCTGAGAGTGTAGGAAGTATACTTTAATTGTTTTGTCTCAGTGCCATAAGTCTCCTGACATGTGCTGTAATTTCTTCACAGGGACTTTGAAAAATTAAACTGGTCCACTAAGAGATGAAATGACGTTTGCAGAACTGGTTAGGCAGGAAGTATATGCTACATTTTACATCTGTAAAGCATTTTGTCCTAGAAAGCGGGATTAAACACTCTGTTAAATTCAGTGTCTTGTGATCTCCATGACCGACCTCTATGGAGGGCCTAGTTGAGAGTAAATCATGATACCTTCTCAAAAAGTGAAAGTCAACTATATATACCTTGTGTTTTCAGGACTAAGAATGTGTGAGAGACTCACATATTTGTTGGCAACATAGCTACACTCAATTTTGTTGCTCGCTGCTCCATTTTACTTATTCTTTAATCTAGGGCTTTTTGGTTATGATTATAATTCAGATCATAGATTAAAAATTAGAGTATGTTTTTTTAATTGATAAGATATAGACATTCCTAAAAATGGAAGATGTGACTGCCAGTTCAATTTTCATTCTTAAAGAGTTAATATGCTTATAATTACTTAAAGGGTTGAAATTACTTGCTCAGTAAAATGTGGGAGCATACTGTTGACTTTAAAGGATTGAAATGTTACACTATGTGGGGGTATACTAGCATACTGTTGATTGTTATATCTGTAGTGGAAAACTGTAAGTAGGAAGAAAGCTATCTATGGAGGTTATGAAGGCAAATGTTTGATTTTATTGCTCATTAATGCAGATTGGTTCACTTAGTATTGATCCCAACTAACTGTATTCAACAAATCCCTTGCAGCTTGAATTACATGACGTAGGTTTTGTCAAGCTGAAATACATGAGAAAGATAAGAAGAGCATAAAAAACAGTATGAGTTGGTGGCCACATACAGGGAGACTGTTTCTTGCAAAAGTGCTGTTTGTTGGTTTAAGGTTACCTCTGCCAGAGGAATTACTATCTAGTCCCTGATATTGTGTTAGAAAGAAAGTTGTAACAGTAGGAAAACCTTTCTACTACAGAGGCCAGTGGGCTAGTTAGGTGGCCCCACTCCATGCTGCATTATTATTGCACAAGAAGCACATAGTTTGTTTTTTTTGCCTGCCCAGAAATTTCAACAGCTATATAATAGAGTACATTAAGTTCAGTACTGTTCACATTAACTTACAGAGTTGTCTGTTATTAAGATTTCTGATTAATAAATTCATAAGTAGTCTGTATTCCAAAATGCAAGGGATGGATTAGTGGTATAGATTGTAAAGCTGTATTTCCTTAATTTAAGCAGCAAAAGGAAAAATAAGCACTTTATCTGTCCAAGATATGAAAATTAATTTTTCTAAAATATACATACTAAATATCTACTGAAAATATAAATTGGAGATTAAATACTAAAAATATTACTAGATTCAGAAAAAAGATAATAATGCTAACAATTACAGCTAATATTCAACATCATTTGGAGGTCCTTTTCATTGCAATAAGATCAACAAAAAGGTGTAAATATACCAAGTATAAAAAAATCACAATTTTGCAATGTTTCTGGTTCTTCTGCCTCAAATATCCAGGAAGATCAACTAAAATAATGATAAAACTAGTAATAATACTGTGAAACTGGAAAGATACATGATAAATACAGCAGAAGCAATCACTTTTCCTTTATGCCAATAATAAAAAGCAGAAAATTTAATGAGAAAAAATTTCATACAGTCACTTGAATTTTAAGTTAGTTAATTGCAGGCTGGCCTGTTTGGTTTTGATTCAGAGTGTGGCAAGTTGTCAGAGAGCCGAGGCGAAACACTCACTGTATGGTCTCCCTGTGGCTTTGGGATCCCAGGCTCACAGCATCAGTCACATGCTTGTCTCCTTTGAAAACAGTGGAGAAGTACAGATCTGGAGATATGAAGGCTTAGATAAGTCTCTGTGATAAAAAACCGGGGAATAATAATGCATGGATCCTGTTAAGTCAATAGGACTCTAGGGACATTAACAGCCTATATCATAATTACCAAGGTTTAATTGCTTGGTACCACATTTGTATATCTATCTATTTGCTTGCCTCCGTGTGTTTGTTTCCCTTGAGGGGGAAATATTGTAGATGTATTTTCCATTAGTGAAGTACAGATCCATTACTTTCATCACTTCTTGGAGCTTATGTGTGTGTTTATTTATATATATGTCATTGAGTATATATATATATATATATATATCATTGAGTATGATTATAAATATAATCAGGGCAACTGCCTAACATCTTAGTTGTCCTATGATATTTTAAATTAAAATATTAATTAAACATTTTAAGGCCTGTATTTTCCAGATAATTCTTTTGATTTACCACTTCACTTTCTCAGTAAAATCATTCAAAATTTCCCAGTATTTTATCTAGATTAAATATTACCGACTATATTTGAAATTAGCTTATTTTCTACCCCAGTTATTTTACCCTTGATATTCTTTCATTAAAGTCCTACCTAATAGCTATTAAAATGTTATACTATTGAAACACAATATAACTAAAAGTGAAATAGACTCTATTTTCATGCCAACTATGAAAGAGAATTTTAGAAGGAATGACCTTATTTTGTAAGTTCTGTTCACTCTATCTTAAATCACATCTATCATCACTTCGAATTATCTTCTAAAATCTTCCAAGAGACCTTAAAAGCTAATGAGGCTTTTGATGGAAGATGTAAGACAAGAAGATTAACTCAATTACACCATAATATAAACTGACAGGGCCAAACTTTTTCAATTTCATTTGTGCGACCCTGCTTGCCTGTTAAGTCTCTACACTCATACACATACATACACATAACCACACGTAAGTATGCATACATTCACATGCTTATTAATATTTGTAGTTACATGCATTGTTATTAAGCAGTATCTTTGTCTTGTCCTGTCATTTTTAAAAAGAGATGTTCAGGAAAAAGATTATCACATATCATTTATTGCATAACCATGAGGAAAAATACAATTGCATATTTAGTGACTGAAACTATTGGAATGTATTTGAGGGTGTTGAGTTAGGTATTGCACATGCTTCTGGAAACAAAACAGATGAGAATGTAAAAGAGAAAAGAAGTAAGCAGGCAAGAAAGTTAACTGACAAAATTTTCCCTAGAGCTAGCCTGAATGTTTTCAAGAAATGATCATTTTAAAAGTCAGGCTTTAAGTAACATCCTTGAAGGTACTTTAAATTCTCAAAAAAGGAAAATATTTTCTTACATGGGTTAAGGTAATTATGGTTATGTACAATAGAGCTTTATGATTATAGTTTTCATTTTATGCATTCAATCTTTAAACAAAAAATAACCTGTATAATTCTACCTTAAGAGTTTATGCAATATGGGCTATGTAAAAATACAAGGCAACTTGAAGTCAGGGAGCGCCCAGCTTTGCTCCTCTTTCTCAAGACTGATATGACTATTAAAGGTCTTTTTTGGTTCCATATGAATTTTAGGATTATTTGCTCTAGTTCACTGAAAGTTGCCATTGGTATTTTGATAGGGACTGCACTGAATCTATTAATTGCTTGGGCAGGATGGCTATTTTGACAATATTAATCTTCCTATCCTTGAGCTAGGGATAAATTTCCATTTATTTGTGTCCTCTTTAATTTCTCTCATGAGTATCTTATAGTTTTCCAAGTACAGGTCTTTCACCTCCTTGGTTAGGTTTATTCCTAGGTATTTTATTCTGTTGATGTAATTGTAAGTGGAATTGTTTTCCTGATTTCTCTTTCTGGTAGGTTGTTGTTAGTATATAGGAATGCAACAGATTTTTGAATATTAATTTTATACTGCTACTTTGCTGAATCCACTTATTCTGATAGTTTTTTGGTGGAGTCTTTAGGGTTTGCTATCTAGTGTCATGTCATCTGCAAATGATGACAGTTTTACTTCTTTCTTACCAGTTTGGATGTCCTTTATCTCTTTATCTTGTCTGATTTTTGTGACCAGGACCTCCAGGACTATGTTAAATAAAAAGGGTGAGATTGGACATTCTTGTCTTCTTTCTGATCTTAGAGGTAAAGGTTTAAGTTTTTATTGTTGAGTATGATGCTAGCTGTGGAGCTGTTGTATATGGAGTTTATTATGTTGAGGTACATTCATTCTTATATACATTTTGTTGAGAGTTCTTATCGTGAATGGATGTTGAATTTTGTTAAATGCTCTTTCAGTGTCTATTGAGATGATCATAGGGCTTTTATCCTTTTTCTTAATGTGGTGTACCACATTGATTGACTTATGAATATTGTACCATCCCTGGAATGAATCCGCCTTGGCTGTGATGGATGATCCTTTTGATGTATACTTGAATTTGGTTTGTTAATACTTTGTTGAGGATTATTGCTGTTCTTTGGGGATATTGGCCTATAATTTTCTTTTTTTGTAATGTCTTTGGTTTTGCTATTAGATTGATGCTGGCCTCATAGAATGAGTTTGGAAGTATTCTCTCCTCTTCTATTTTTTGAAATACTTTAAGAAGGATGGGTATTAGCTCTTTGAATGTTCAGTATAATTCAGCTGTGAAGCTATCTGGTTCTGGTTTTTGTTTGTTGGGAGTGTTTTGATTACTGATTTAATTTTGTTACTGGTAATTGGTCTGTTCAGATTTTCTGTTTTTTCCTGGGTCAGTCTTGGGAGGTTTTACTTTTCTAGAAATTTTTCCATTTCTTCTATGTTCTCCTGTTTATTGGTTTATAATTTTTCATAGAATTTTCTAATAATTCTTTGTATTTGGGATCTGTTGTGGCTATTCATTTTTCATTTCTGATTTTGTTTATTTATGTCCTCTGCCTTTTTTTCTCCATTAGCCTGGCTGGGGATTTTTCTATTTTGTTTATCTTCTCAAAGAACCAGCTCCTGGTTTCATTGATTTTTTTCTATTGTTTTATTTTTCTCTATTTTAATTATTTCTACTTTATCTTTATTATGTCCCTCCTACTAATTGGTTTTCATTTGTTTTTCTTTTTGTAGTTTCTTTAGTTGTGAGTTTAGACTGTTTATTTGGGACTGTTCTTGTTTCTTAAGATAGGCCTGTATTGCTATGTACTTCCCTCTTAGAGCTGCTTTTCAGCATCTCACAAATTTTGTACTATTTTATTTTTGTTTTCATTTGTCTTCACATATTGCTTGATTTCTTCTATTATTTGTTCACTGATCCATTGATTATTTAGAAACATGTTGTTTAGCCTCCATATTTTTGTGGGTTTTTTTTTTGTGTCTTGTTTTCTAAATTCTAATCTCATACCATTTTGATTGCAAAAGATGCTTGATACAATTTCAGTCTCTTTGAATTTACTGAGGCTCTTTTTGTATTTTTATATGTGATCTATTCTGGAGAACATTCTAAATGCACATGAGAAAAATTGTCCTTCTACTTTTGGGTGGAATAGATATCTTTTAAGTCCAATTGACCTAGTGTGTTGTTCATTGCCTCTGTTTCCTTATTTATTTTCTGTCTGGTTGATCTGTCCATTGATTTAAGTGGTATGTTAAAGTCCCCTACTATGATTGAGTTGCAGTCTGTTTCTCCCTTTAGTTCTGTTAGTATTTGTTTTACTTATTAATATTCTCCTATCTTGGGTGCATAAATATGTTATAATTGTTATATCCTCCTGTTGGACTGACCACTTTATCATTATGTAATGTCTTTTGTCTCTTGTTACTGTCTTTGTTTTGAAATTGATTTTGTTTCATACAAGTACTGCTACTCCTACTTTTTTCTATTTCTATTATTTGCATGAAATATCTTCTTCCATCCCTTTCAGTATGTGTATGTCTTTAGGTCTGAAATGAGTCTCTTGTAGGCAGCATATAGATGGGTCTTGTTTCTGTATCCATTTTGCCACCTTGTGTCATTTGATTGGTGCATTCAATCCATTTATATTTGAGGTAGTTATTGATATGCATATATTCATAGACATTTATTAATTTTTTTCTGGTTATTTTTTGTAGTTCCTCTCTGCTCCTTTCTTCCTCTCTTATGCCCTTCTCTTGTTCTTTGATGGTTTTCTTTAGTGTTGTGACTGGATTTCTTTAAAAAAAATTTTTTATGTATCCGTTATAGGCTTTGGGCTTGTGGTTTTCATAAGGTTTATAGTTGGTTTCTAAACATATAATAGCCTATATTAAAGTGGTGGTTGCTCTGTTTCAAACACAGTTGAAAAGGCCTTCTTTTTTCCTCTCTTCCTGCTCCACACTTTAAATATTAGATGTCATAATCTGTATTTTTTCTGTATCCCTTGATTAATTTTGTGTATAGTTGATTTTTATTACTTTTTCCTTCTTTTCTTTTTATTTAAGTTCATACTTGTCTAGTTCATAATTAATTGATCTACTACCTTTACTGTGAGTTCATTTTCACTGATGAAAAATATTTAGACTTAAGAACATTTCCACCTACAGAAGTCCCTTTAACATATCCTGTAAGGCTGGTTTAATGGTGGTGAATTCCTTCAGCTTTGATTAGCTGGAAAGTTTTAATCTCTCCTTCTAAGTCTCAATAATTCAACATTACTTTCCCAATTTGTAACTGATTTTTTTCTTTACTGATCAATGTGGAGAGTTATTTATATACTCCAGGTTTAAGTGTTTTGTTGAATATGTGCTTTGTAAATATTTTTCCCAGTCAGTAACTTTCCTTTTCACCTGCATAACAGGTTCTTTAACAACATTTTAAAAATATAAGGTCCAAATTATCAAAATGTCCTTTTGTAAATGGTACTACTGGTGTCAAGTCTAAAAACTTTTTGCTTAGACTTAGATCTAAATTTTTATATTTTTTAAATTAGTTTTAAATTGTATTAATGTTGACTTATTGTATATATAAGGTGTGAGACTTAGAGTGAGGTTCATTTTTTTCTTCTCTATGAATGTCACATTGTTCCAGAATAATTTGTTGGAATAGTTACCATTCGTCTATTGCATTATCATGAGAAAGCAGATCTAATGTTAGAAAGAAATAATTCTTTCTCTCCAAAATTTGGGAGAGAGGAGAAAATATATCTGTACTTCACCTACTGATCTATGCAGAATTTCATCTTTATCTGAGCATTTGAGCAGTGGAAATAGAGGCTGTAAGGTAAAATTGGAAGTAGGATGGCCAAGTCAGTTTTTTGCAGTACTTCAGAAGACATGCTAGTTTCTTAGCTAAAGTAGGTAGCAAAAGAAATGGTAGGGAATTGGTTGGCTAAGTGAAGAAATATGTTTTGAGTTAGAATTGATATTCTTAATTTTGTGGTGAGTTAGAGTAAAGGACAAGACAAGAATGACTTTGGATATAATGGCCTGATCTGCTGAGTGCGTGAAGATTTTTTGTTTTGTTTTTTACTGATTTGGGAACAAAGTTAGTAAAATGTATTTGGGGGAGAATAAACATGTTATTCTAGAAATCTTAAGAGGTTGATGTAGAAATAAGAAAACAAAATAGGCAATCATGGGAAACATAACTGTGGTAAATAAAGAAATGTTAAACATATGTAAAAAATGTTACTTGTCTTTGGCCAAATAACTACCTAGTTTCCTTCCATTTATTAGAAGGAATTTTAGAGCATCATTATAGCAATGGGTTAAAAATAAAAAGTAAGGATTATGCCAGATCTTCCTTATCTACTATTCAATTCCTTATTCACTAGGGATGGCCATTGAATTTCTATTAGATTCAAAACTCTTACCATGTCCATTTTGAGAATTAGAGCCACACAGTAAATGCCTTTTGTTGTGAGGCATGTGCAAGGACAAAGCCAAGGTATGATTTAGTAATTTTTTTCCGAGTTTTCCTTGTAGCATAGGCCGTGATTCAGTGTGATGAAAATATACGAAATCATTCTTGACTACTCTTTTCCATGTTTCATGAAAATATGTACTTATAATAAGATGTTCATCTTTGAGATGTGTGTCAAAATAGTTTTAGGCAGAGAGAAAGATAAAAAATGAAGGATTTCAAGATTGTTTTTTTCTTAGCTTATGTGCCACTGATTTTTATTTTTATGGGTACTGTTTTTATGTGTACACCCCCTAATTGGAGAAAAATTGCACAGCAATTCAATAATGTGTCTAAAAATCTAAAAACATATATATCATTGAATTTTTGTAACAACCTTGAAAGTTACATGGTTTAATGCTTTTTGACTGATGAAGCATTTGAATCTCAGTGAAAGTACTCAACTTGTTCAGTATAGTAGAAAAAATCCATGATAGGATAGACATGTAGACCTCTCAGATTCTGAATATCATGTTCTTTTCACAATTCAATTATATTTAATAATTAAAATAATGAGAATAATGAGAATAGTAAAAACTTAATTCCATGCTCTCTTTGGGAATTGGATAGATTTTAAATTCTTAATATAAAATGTACCTGTAATGGATATTATTACTAAATGTTTTTTCTAAAGAAAATAAATTTTTTTAAAACATAGTGATCTTTATGTTTTGCTATTTTCCTGGTCTTAATTTCTTTTCATATTAACACTTTCGTACTTTTTTTTGTATCAGATATTGCTGGAATGCCTTTTCCATTCTAGTCACTGTCTCCATACTAGATTTACATACCTCATGTTTGCTAAATTCATGTGTTAAGTGTATTTCAAAACTCACTTCAAATTAATCACATATCCAAAAATACTTATCTGATATATTCTAGTTTTCTTAATTATATAATGTCATATACTGGTTATCCTTTCTTGAAGATGTATAAAAGCAATAGCAATATATTGTATATATTATGAAATATATTGTAATGAAATAAAATACATCATAAAATAGTTTAACAGGCTGACATGCTACAAAACATGATTGAAATATTTTGAGGTTGCCCAAGCAGTCCTGGAACACTGCCTGCCCCAACATTCCTCCTGTCCTGCACCCTGGGGAGCCCTGAGGGGAAGGAGAATGCACAGGCGGACGAGGTGGGGGAAGGAAGACGGTAGTTGGAAAGCTTATGTTTTGCCTTCATGGGGTGTGAGTGTGCATCCAGAAAGGGCCAGGGATACCTTGGACTGGGGCATTCCCGCGGCTGTCCTAACCCCAGACTGGGAGTGCCAAAGGCTTTTGGCAGAGAATTCAGTGAGATGATCCCTGTACCCACCCCTGCCTGATGCAGGTACTGAGTGCAGCCCAGCAGGGAGATTACACGCTCTTCAGGGTCACCCAGTCACAGAGTTAGGGAGAGTGATGACGTGCCCCGTGGACACCGGAGAAAGGGCAGGGTGGGGACACAGTTTCACCCTATGAGCATCCTCATACCTGGGAGTGCATTATATTAAATCATAAAACATCAAAAAGAGAAGTAAAGGGAGAGACTGAGGAAGAAAAACATAACTGCAGATTTGGGTTCTTTTTGAACCAAGGTCCCCACATTTTAATTCTGCACTAAGTCTCACACATTCTGTAGCTTGTAGCCAGAGTTATTCTTGAGAAAAGAGAACAAAAATACAGAAATCCTTAACATTGTGTGTGGCCATTTGTGGGTTTCAAAACACTTTTTCTGTATATTATCTCATTAAAAATGCACACTATTCCTTTAAATTAGGTTGCTTAAAGATTTCTGTTATTAAGACTGTGAACTTAGGGAGAGTAGGGTTCATGCCTATATTGATTGATTATTTTCCCTGTGAAGAAATATATTTGTGGGTTGGGAGTGAGTGAATGAATAAATATCTTCTCACTTACTAATCATCAAAAATAAATTAATAAAAATTAGATACATTACCCAAGTTTACCAGTGCTATAACACAAATAATTGAGGCTAGGTGTTATGTTGATTGTGGTGCTCCTTTGTAACTAGACTTTGGTGCTTCAGATTTAGCTTTTAAAGAATTTGGAAAACAACAACTTTCCTTTTCCTTCTTACTCTAATCTCCCTTGTCTCTGAGGCATTCATGTTTGAATGATTTTAGAATCTATATTGGAAATGCAAGTAAGGAGAGACATCCTACATTTAAAAATAAGAGAAAATTACAGATTTGAGGATGGAAACAAAGTTAAACTACAACCAAAGAGAGACAAAGACAGAGAGAAGCTTCAATTTTTTGTAGATACAGTCGTAGATCTTATAAATTTCACTTTCAATTTCCCATTCATTGGTTCAGTGTTACCTGCAAATCAGTAAATATTTTAAAGCCATCTGAACTTCTTATGCTGTTTCTAAAATTTGGTTTCATGTATTGAGCAGGCACATATCTGTATTAAAAATTAGTAGATCCTGCTTTTTCCTCCTTTATTCTCTCATCCTCCAATGTGTATAAAATCCCCAAAATGATTGTATCAACTCTGATCTGCACCTGTTACTTCCTGCATATCCTCTTTCCCAAAGCAGTCCCAGAAAAGTCTTCTACATGTATGTGTATTTGTCACTTATTGTTATCTATCCGTCTGGTGTTCAGGACTTTACTCTGTACTTTTTCTCCTTACCAGGTTCTTCCCTCCTACAATCTCTCCACAGCTAGTTCTATTCTTCTTCTCTGGATTTATACCTTTTATTTTCATGAAGAAGATGAATGTAATACAAAATCATTAGAAAATAAAAATAGCAAGTTACAGAGATTTATCCTATTAATGTTGTACACATCCACCTGGATCAGAGACTCCAAAAAATTCATTTTGGTGTATAGAATAAGTCTAATAACAGAGTTTAAACAGAAAGAAATGCAAGTTGGAGGAACTGGGTTATGATATCATCCTCTCTCAGTAGTGCCTCAATTAGGGCACACAGAGTTTAATGGTACCCCGTTCTGTCTCATGCTGCATAAAGATCAGAAAAGTCATTTCACAGTTAACTTTATTCTAAATCTGACAAATATGCCCAAAGTAAATTTTATGGACTATTGGTAAAAACGATAAATGAGAATTAGCACTCACCTTTAAAGAGTGAGTGGCAGTTAGGGAATTAGTTCCTTCCAACTTTCAGATTTATTTGTACTATATAGTGTAAGTATTAAGTGATTCATGATTATGATTTTCTAAATTTTGACACTAAAAGAATGATTTTTTTAAATGGCTTTGCCATGTGATACACTTGGAACCACTTTAATAGAGCCCTGAGAGAAGAATAAAAAGCACCTGACACAAAAGCAAATGACTGGTAAAATAGCTTTAACTTCATAAGGATGGCCATTGGTTGAGCCAGTGATTCATTATTATTAGTTAGTCTCCTACTAGGAATGAAGCATGCTTACTAGACAGGGACAGATGTGTATATGTGAATTCCAATGAAATCAATGTACTGTGTCAGACAATAAATAATAATGGAAGTCAAATGGCAGAGTCTTGAGTTTAAATAATCGAGTTATATCTATATTTTAGTCAAGAACTGGTGATAAATAAATATATGTAGTGGTTAATTATGGGTTTATAGGCAAAAATATCCATTCTTCCTATTTTTTGCTAACGCATCTTGATTTTCATTTGTTGAGTAACCTGTTCCACCCTATAGACAGTCTTGCTGGAACTGTCATCGCTAACCTGCCCACTCCATAAGATCACAGGCTGCCTACCTAGGTCTTTTCACAAATACTGCAAAACATATAGATTTAAAAGAAGAGAAAGAAAAAGCACTAATGGCTCCATGCCTGCATCATAGTTGGGAGAAAGATAATCCAGCATATATTATTTTGCATGTAACTAGGAAAGGAAATATCTGGAACCAGAAGGGCAAACTACTGAGGTCATGCCAGATCAGGAATTATGTAAAGACTGCAGAAAAGGGGGGAAATAACAAGTGTTCAGCCATTACAGAGATAGAACCTCCTGGATGGAAAGTTACTGAGTACAGAGCTGAGGACACTGGTTACTAGGGAACAGAAAGGAACAGTTTTAAAAGCAGGTGGAAGCAGGGGTGGCAGAACTGAAAATGCATGGATCTCAATCTTTATATAGTAAATTACTTTAGGCTTTAGGTCACCGGAGTTGACAGATGTGTTCTGTAAAGAGCCAGAGAGTAAGTATATCAGGCTTATCCACCCACGAAGAAGCAAATTGAAAATACTATGTAAGTGCTCATGTGGACATTTAAAGTGAGCCATTTAAAAATATTAAAACAAAACATTCTTAGTTCACTTTTAAGACAGGTGGCATATTGGATTCAGCTGACAGCACATAATTTGTCTACCTGTGATCAGGAGATTACGTCAGAAAAGTCAATTAGCAGTCTCTTTCATTGACACGGAGAAACAATTAGCGATCTCTTTCATTGTCATGCATTGCCTCAAAGGTAGATTCTTATTTTGTTTGAGATGGTATTTTAAGAACCACCCAAATTACTTTACAAACTCTAAACGTTTTAGGTCTCAAAAGAGTACCAATAAAGATGATTCCAAAACCAAGTTTTACGAAATCATTGACACTATAGTTGGAAGAATCACTGAAGGATTTCATTATTTATTGGAATAGCTGAAAATATCATTATATATTATAATTGTAGGGAATTTTCAGCTCCAAATCTTATGTTCTTTGATGTTTATGTGTTTAAAAGAAAATCATCTCTGGATTCTAAACTCAATGTATTCATAATTTATGAAGAAAATATAACATGAAATGTTATTATATAGTTATATTCATAATATGAAAGTGAGTCATTTCATAATATTTCTTCATTTCAAAATGTATTCTTTAAACTTTGTAGAGAGAAATAATATACCATGAACATCTTTTATTTATATTTTTTTTAATTTATTTTTATTTTGGTATCATTAATCTACAAATACATGAAGTACGTTATGTTTACTAGGCTCCGCCCTTCACCAAGTCCCCCCCACATCCCTGTTCACAGTCACTGTCCATCAATATAGTAAGATACTGTAAAATCACTACTTGTCACCAAGTTCACAGTCACTGTTCTTCAACATAGTAAGATGCTATAAAATCACTACTTGTCTTCTCTGTGTTGCACAGCCCTCCCCGTGCTCCCCCAACAATATACATGCTAATAATAATGCCCCCTTTCTTTTCTTCCTGCCCTTATACCTCCCTTCCCACCTGTTCTCCCCAGTCCCTTTCCCTTTGGTAACTGTTAGTCCTTTCTTGGGTTCTGTGCTTCTGCTGCTGTTTTGTTCCTTCAGTTTTTTTTCTTATATTCCACATATGTGTGAAATCATTTGGTACTTCTCTTTCTCCGCCTGGCTTATTTCACTGAGCATAATACCCTCTAGCTCCATCCATGTTGTTGCAAATGGTAGGATTTCTTTTTTTCTTATGGCTGAGTAATATTCCATTGTGTATATGCACCACATCTTCTTTATCCATTCATCTACTGATGGACATTTAGGTTGGTTCCATATCTTGGCTATTGTAAACAGTGCAGCGATAAACATAGGGGTGCATCTGTCTTTTTAAAACTGTAGTGCTTCATTCTTGGGGTAAATTCCTAGAACTGGAATTCCTGAGTCAAATGGTATTTCTATTTTGACCATTTTGAGGAACCTCCATACTGCTTTCCACAATGGTTGAACTAATTTACATTCCCAGCAGCACTGTGGCAGGTTCCCCTTTCTCCACAATCTCACCAACATTTGTTGTTGTCTTTTGGATGCTGGCCATCCTTACTGGTGTGCGGTGATATCTCATTGTGGTTTTAATTTGCATTTCTCTGATGACAAGCGATGTGGAGCATCTTTTCATGTGTCTGTTGGCCATATGAATTTCTTCTTTTAAGAACTGTCTATTTAGCTCCTCTGTCCATTTTTTAATTGGATTATTTGCTTTTTGTTTGTTGAGGTGTGTGAGCTCTTTATATATTTTGGATGTCAACCCTTTATCAGATCTGTCATTTTTGAATATATTCTCCCATACTGTAGGATACATTTTTGTTCTATTGATGCTGTTTTTTGCTGTACAGAAGCTTTTCAGCTTGATATAGTCCCATTTGCTCATTTTTGCATTTGTTTCCCTTGCCCGAGTAGATATGTTCAAGAAGAGGTCACTCATGTTTATGTCTAAGAGATTTTTGCCTATGATTTTTCTAAGAGTTTTATGGTTTAATGACTTACACTCAAGTCTTTGATCCATTTCTAATTTACTTTTGTTTATGGGGTTAGACAGTGATCCAGTTTCATTCTCTTACATATAGCTGTCCAGTTTTTCCAGCACCATCTGTTGAAGACACCGTCATTTCCCCATTGTATGTCCATGGTGCCTTTATTGAATATTAGTTGACCATATATGTTTGCATTAATGTTTGGAATCTCTATTCTGTTCCATTGGTCTGTGGCTCTGTTCTTGTGCCAGTACCAAATTGTCTTGATTACTGTGGCTTTGTAGTAGAGCTTGAAGTTGGGGAGTGAGATTCCCACCCCCCCACTTTATTCTTCCTTCTCAGGATTGCTTTATCTATTCGGGGTCTTTGGTGTTTCCATATGAATTTTTGACCTATTTGTTCCAGTTCATTGAGGAAAGCTGTTGGTAATTTGATAGGGATTGCATTGAATCTGTATATTGCTTTGGGCAGGATGAACATTTTGACGATATTAATTCTTCCTAGCCAAGAGCATTGGATGAGTTTCCATTTGTTAGTGACCTCTTTAATTTCTCTTAATAGTGTCTTATAATTTTCAGGGTATAGGTCTTTCACTTCCTTGGTTAGTTTTATCCCTAGGTATTTTATTCTTTTTGATGCTATTGTGAATGAAATTGTCTTCCTGATTTCTCATTCTATTGGTTCATTGTTAGTGTATAGGAAAGCCACAGATTTCTGTGTGTTAATTTTGTATCCTGCAACTTTGCTGAATTCCGATATTAGCTCTAGTAGTTTCGCAGTGAAGTCTTTAGGGTTTTTATGTACAATATCATGTCATCTGCAAATAGTGACAGTTTAACTTCTTCTTTACCAGTCTGGATTCCTTGTATTTCTTTGTTTTGTCTAACTGCCGTGGCTAGGACCTCCAGTATTATGTTGAATAACAGTGGGGAGAGTGGGCATCCCTGTCTTGTTCCCAATTGCAGACGAAAAGCTTTCAGCTTCTCGCTGTTCAGTATGATGTTGGCTGTGGGTTTATCATATATGGTCTTTATTATGTTGAGGTACTTGCCCTCTATTCCCATTTTGTTGAGAGTTTTTATCATGAATGGATGTTGAATTTTATCAAATGCTCTTTCAGCATCTATGGAGATGATCATGTGGTTTTTGTCTTTCTTTTTGTTGATGTGGTGGATGATGTTGATGGATTTTCGAATGTTGTACCATCCTTGCATCCCTGAGATGAATCTCACTTGGTCATGGTCTATGATCCTTTTGATGTATTTTTGAATTCGGTTTGCTAATATTTTGTTGAGTATTTTTGCATCTACGTTCATCACGGATATTGGTTTGTAGTTTTCTTTTTTGGTGGGGTCTTTGCCTGGTTTTGGTATTAGGCTGATGTTGGCTTCATAGAATGAGTTTTGGCGTATTCCCTCCTCTTCTATTTTTTGGAAAACTTTAAGGAGAACAGTTATTATGTCTTCTCTGTATGTCTGATAAAATTCCAAGGTAAATCCATCTGGCCCGGAGGTTTTGTTCTTTGGTAGTTTTTTGATTACCGCTTCAATTTCATTGCTGGTAACTGGTCTGTTTAGATTTTCTGTTTCTTTCTGGGTCAGTCTTGGAAGGTTGTATTTTTCTAGGAAGTTGTCCATTTCTCCTAGGTTTCCCAGCTTGTTAGCATATAGGTGTTCGTAGTACTCTCTAATAATTCTTTGTATTTCTGTGGGGTCTGTCGTGATTTTTCCTTTCTCGTTTCTGATTCTGTTGATGTGTGTTGACTCTCTTTTCCTCTTAATAAGTCTGGCTAGAGGCTTATCTATTTTGTTTATTTTCTCGAAGAACCAGCTCTTGGTTTCATTGATTTTTGCTATTGTTTTATTCTTCTCAATTTTGTTTATTTCTTCTCTTATCTTTATTATGTCCCTCCTTCTGCTGACCTTAGGCCTCATTTGTTCTTCTTTTCTCAATTTCGATAATTGTGACATTAGACCATTCATTTGGGATTTTTCTCTCTTCTTTAAATATGCCTGGATTGCTATATACTTTCCTCTTAAGACTGCTTTTGCTGTATCCCACAGTAGTTGGGGCTTTGTATTGTTGTTGTTGTTTGTTTCTGTATATTGCTGGATCTCCATTTTGATTTGGTCATTGATCCATTGATTATTTAGGAGCGTGTTGTTAATCCTCCATGTGTTTGTGAGCCTTTTTGCTTTCTTTGTACAGTTTATTTCTAGTTTTATGCCTTTCTGGTCTGAAAAGTTGGTTGGTAGGATTTCAGTCTTTTGGAATTTACTGAGGCTCTTTTTATGGCCTAGTATGTGGTCTATTCTGGAGAATGTTCCATGTGCACTTAAGAAGAATGTGTACCCTGTTGCATTTGGATGTAGAGTTCTGTAGATGTGTATTAGGTCCATCTGTTCTAGTGTGCTGTTCAGTGCCTCTGTGTACTTATGTATTTTCTGTCTGGTGGATCTGTCCTTTGGAGTGAGTGGTGTGTTAAAGTTTCCCAAAATGAATGCATTGCATTCTATTTCCTCCTTTAATTCTGTTAGTATTTGTTTCACATATGTTGGTGCTCCTGTATTGTGTGCATATATGTTTATAATGGTTATATCCTCTTGTTGGACAGAGCCCTTTATCATTATCTAATGTGCTTCTTTGTCTTTTGTTACTTTCTTTATTTTGAAGTCTATTTTGTCTGATACTAGTATTGCAACAACTGCTTTTTTCTCTCTGTTGTTTGCATGAAATATCTTTTTCCATCCCTTGACTTTAAGTCTGTGCATGTCTTTGGGTTTGAGGTGAGTCTCTTGGAAGCAGCATATGGATGGGTCTTACTTTTTTATCCATTCTATTACTCTGTGTCTTTTGATTGGTGCATTCAGTCCATTTACATTTGGGGTGATTATTGAAAGGTATGTACTTATTGCCATTGTAGGCTTTAAGTTTGTGGTTACCAAAGGTTCAAGGTTAGCTTCTTTACTATCTTACTGTCTAACTTAGCTTGCTTATTGAACTATTATAAACACGGTCTGATGATTCTTTATTTCTCTCCCTTCTTATTCCTCCTCCTCCATTCTTCATATGTTGGGTGTTTTGTTCTGTGCTCTTTTTAGGAGTGCTCCCATCTAGAGCAGTCCCTGTAAGATGCCCTGTAGAGGTGGTTTGTGGGAGGCAAAATCCCTCCACTTTTGCCTGTCTGGAAATTGTTTAATCCCTCCTTCATATTTAAATGATGATCGTGCTGGATACAATTATCTTGGTTCGAGGCCCTTCTGTTTCATTGCATCAGTATATCATGCCATTCTCTTCTGGCCTGTAGGGTTTCTGTTGAGAAGTCTGATGATAGCCTGATGGGTTTTCCTTTGTAGGTGACCTTTTTTTTTCTCTCTGGCTGCCTTTAATACTGTCCTTTTTTTTGATCTTTGCCATTTTAATTATTGTATGTCTTGGTGTTGCTCTCCTTGGGTCCCTTGTCATTGGATTTCTGTGTACGTCTGTGGTCTGAGAGGCCATTTCCTCTCCTAGTTTGGGGAAGTTTTCAGCAATTATTTCTTCAAGGACACCTTCTATCCCTTTTTCTCTCTCTTCTTCTTCTGGTACCCCTATAATGCAGATGTTGTTCCATTTTGATTGGTCACTCAGTTCTCTTAATATTCTTTCATTTTTTGAGATCCTATTATCTCTGTCTGCATCAGCTTCTCTGTGTTCCTGTTCTCTGTTTTCTAGTGCATTAATGGTCTCTTGCATCTCATCCATTCTGTTTTGAAGTCCTTGCAGAACTTGTTTTATTTCTGTATTCTCCTTCCATAGTTCTTGCATATTTCTCTGCAAGTCCATCAGCATGGTTATGACTTTTGTTTTGAATTCTTTTTCAGGAAGACTGGTTAAATTTATCTCCCCAGGTTCCTTCTCAGGGGAAGATGTAAAACATGTTGAAGCCGCCTGTGTTAGTCTTGTCTGGATCAAATTTTTTTGCCTTTTCATGTTGATAGGTGCAGTGGTATGCTATTGACACATCTGTCAGCTGGGAGAGCCTAGACTTTTTCCACTTGTTCCTGGCCTTTCTTTACGGGGACAACTGCGACTACTAGTGGCTTGTGTTGGGCAGTTGTGTGTAGACTGGGTCTCTGTATGTTGCCCGGCTGGTATGGAGGAAGCTCCCTTGCTGTGGGCATGGCCAGCCTCAGGCTGCTGCTCTTCTATGGCAGGGCCCCAGAGTGGTAATGGACGGGTGGCTGTTTGGCTTTTTACCTCCGTGAGGGGTCTCAGAGCTGTTGCCCAAGGGGTTAGTGTGCCCGGAGTTCCCTAGAATTTCTAGCTGCTGGACTTTGACCCAGGATGCTTCCGTCCAGTTGTGTGGTCCCTGTCCCTTTAAGACTTTCAGAAAGCACTCGCTTTTCTTTGTCACAGGGGTGCTGCCTTCGGGAACCATTCTAAGGTCTTGCTGTCCTGTTTCCCTAGTTTCCAGTACTCCATGCATGCACTGTGTCTGCGCTCTGGTGTGGATGGCTAAGGCTAGGTGTTTAGCAGTCCTGGGCTCCCTCTCACTCCCCACTCTGACTCCTCTCTTCCCGCTGGAAGCTGGGGTGAGGGGCATCTGGGTCCCCCAGGGCCAGGGCTTGTATCTTACCCCTTTCACCAGGCACTGGGTTCTTGCAGGTGTGGATGAAGTCTGGCTGTTTTCCTGTGTCTTCTGGTCTCTTCTTTAGGATTAGTTGTATTTGTTGTATTTTCAAAAATATATATGTTTTTGGGAGGAGATTCCCACTGACCTACTCATGCCGCCATCTTGGCTCTCCCCCCATGAACATCTTTCTACTAATTCGTTCAGAGTATGGATATGTTCTGTTGTGTGTAGGGGTAAATGCAACTTCTAAGTTCCATGCAACACTGTAGTTCATTAATTTTCTTTAAAAAGTATATCACTTAATTGTTGTTCATTGCTTATTTTTCAAGATGAATATAATATTTATACTTCCCATGCAACATTCATAGGTGTACTGTATTTAGTCTGCTTCTGATATTTGAGGAGACCATTCAGAAAGTTTGTCCTCTTGAAAAGAGATCAGGTTCACTGACTATTTGATCAGTCACTAAAAATACAATTGGAAAAAATGTATAATCTATAGAAAATCCCTATTTTCCTGCTGCAAAGTTTAAGTCTTAAATGAGTCTGTTTGGGTAAAGATAAAAGATTTAAATTTACACTTGTGTCAGGAGTGAGGTTGAGTGTATCCCAGTTAGAGAAATAAGAATCTTGTCATTAAGTTATTTTCTTAATTCATGAACCTCTATGCTATATGCATAAGTCATATTTTCTACCAGAAAATAAAATGATTCCACACTCTCAAATTATAGAAAAATATTAGTCATTAATGATGTTTATGTAAAATTTCTTCCATATGAATATGAAATTAAAAGGATAGATTAAATACATATAATTATTTAGTAATGTAAATTAGGCCCCCAACATATAACAAAAAAGGGAAAATATTAAATGTTCCTATTTATCATATGCCAGTTTAGTTAAATCTTTGAATAACTAAACATGGTAAGACATACAATATTGTGTACAATTAAAAAATGTTAATAAAGTTGCTATGCATTTTACATTAAAGAATGGCCAAGTGTATAAGTTCAATCAGATTTCTATATGGGTAATAATAGTAAAAGCTGGTTTACTACTTATTTTTATTTGTTAACTTTCTTGAAGCAGTTACCTACATGATCGTGCATTCATTTAGTTCTTAGAATAAACAATCTTGTCATGAAGGAAATAAATGAGAATTTTGGAAAGTACATTGTTATGAAACATACTTACAGAGTTTATATTAATAAGTTTTATTTAAACAAGTTCTCAAAATTATAGAAAAATTACTTAAAACTGGCTATATAATTCAAACTAAGTAATTTTTAGTGACTGAGCGAGTATTATGCTTCATAATGAGTGAGCAAGGTGCCTTGATCTGATGAAACTGCCATTCACAAAATAGCCATTATGATACTTGAACATCATCTAATATAATACATTATTTTTCTGCATTACCAAAGCCCAAGCCTGATTTCCATATCATGTATGCAATATCCTTTCTGTCATCATATGAAATGTATAAGTGACTTACAGAGGATTCAATTGACTGCCGCTCAACTGGCCTCCATTTTAGAAAACAGAAAAATAGATTGCAAAATACAAAAATGAAGTTTAAGAATTAAGCAAACCCAATATAATTCACACTTCTTAGGAAATAATAAAAATGTTGCATATATGACAACAATCATATACTATATTTTCTTTGCAAAAAACTATATTCATAATGTATTGATAAAATGACCTAATGATTTTCTTCCAGAATATAATTTAGTTGAACAGATTTATGTTAGGGCACAAATTCTTGCATTATGCTTTCAATTTGAAGTTACATACCAGGCATCCTCTGTGGTTTTAATTCTGAGTTTATTGTTATTTGGATACTTATTTATTGTAAAATCCCATGTATAAGAGAAGAAAGAACAAAACTTTTTGGATTAAATATATTAGATGTAATTTTAGAACCAAACTATTGATTCCTTTACAAAGTGTATTTCATTTTATATTGATAATATTCTGTAATATTTAAACTGTAAATTACCAATCTGTTTACTCAGACCTATCTTACTGATAGGTGAATTTTAAGGCATAAGACACTTCCTTATTTATTTGTTTTAATTAAAGTACCATTGATATACAATCTTTTATTGGTTTCAACTGTACAGCACAGTAGTTCAACAGTTACCCATATTATTAAATCCTCACCTCAACTAGTGCAGTTACTGTCAATGTAGTAAGACGTTACAGAGTCATTGGCTCTATTCTCTATTATGGTGTACTACCATCCCTGTGACCAACTTATATTATGATTGAGAATTTTCATGCCCCTTTATTCTCCTCACCCTCCCCAGCCCTCTACCCCAACCAGTCCTCCCTGGTAACCACCAATTACTTCTCAGTGTCTATGACTATACTGCTGTTTTTTTTCATCAACATGGATGGGCTTAGAGGGTATTATATTAAATGAAATAAGCCAGTGGGAGAGAGACAAATGCCATATGATTTCACTTAATTGTGGAATATAAAAACAAGAAATCTCTGTATTATGTGTGAGAACCTTTAGAAAGTTTCCAAAGTATGAGAGAGGATTTAGCATTAGTAAATTCAGTAGAAGTGAGTGTCAACAGCCAGAGAAAGGTGAACAATTGCAATAGCTAGTAGAGCATTATTAAAAAGATGCAACTGAAAGATTAGGCAACTTCAAAAAAAACCCAACTTCCCCTAAAAAATAAGGGAAATCATCATATAGATATAGAAAATATAATGGTCTCAGTTAGCTCAGGCTGCTGTAACAAAACAGAAATCACATGACTTAAACAACAGACATTTAATTCTTATATTTCTGGTAGCCAGTAAGTCCAAGATCATGGTGTGGGCAGACTTGGTTCCTGGTGAGACCACTCCTCCTGGCTTTCAGACCCCCGCCTTCTCACTGTGGCCTCACATGGCAGAAAGGGAAAGAGAGCAAGGGGGAGAGAGTGAGAGACAGAGAGAGAGGGCGATGGTTGCTCTTCCTCTTCTTATAAGGATGCTAATCCTACCACAAAGTCCCTACTTCCATGACTCCATGTAAACTTACTAATGTCCCAGAGGCCCCAGCTCCAAACACCATCACACTGAGAGTTATGGCTTCAACCTGTGAACTGGCAGTGGGCTAAGGGGCGACAAACATGTAGTCCATGAAAAAATAGAATAGTCTGCAACACACTAACCACAGCTTTTAGATGGAAGCTCACTACATCTTAAATGCTGTATTATTTCCTTTTTATAATTTACGTTAAAAAGTTTTCCAGGTATATTTGAATTCTTCAAAGTAATTCCCCTCCTACATTTACCTGCAAGTATTGCATCTTGAATACGGTGTTAAATATTTTCATGTGTATTTTAACATTTAAGTAAACACATAGCTGTAAATTGGAATATTGAATTTTAGTAAATCCTTCTCTCTTTGTACATTGCTATTTATTTTACAGCATTAGTAGATATGCTTCAATTTATGTTGATTCTTAGTTTATATGGCACTTTTACTGATGGTAATTGCATAAGACTAAATGTGACTATTATTTTCTGTAGTGATTTTTTTCTTGTTTTCTATTATTTCCTTTCTAAAACCTTACTCCTAATAATGTCTGGTTTACTGCTACAGACAGTAAACCTAGTAAGAAAAACTCAGAATCTATAGCCAATTCCTAGCCTCCTTCTGCAAAGTTTAATTCTTAATGAGTCTGTTGTAAAGATAGGAGATTTAAATTTGCCCTTGTGTCATTCTTGTCCCCAGTGTGTTGAAGCCCACCAGCCAGAACATAGGAAAAGCTTAAATGAGGAGAAAAGAAAAGGCCATACCTGTTCCTTCTACCACTGGGATTTGTCTGACTAGGGATAACCTTGAACTTCACTTAAAACAAGTTTGGAGTGTACATATTTTCCTGGGCTGTATCTTATTGTTTGAACAATTGATTATTTATTGTTTTCTATTGACTGGCAAAAACAGATAATTCATCCTGGTTGAGGAAAAAAAAAAGTTGAGAGTGTAAATGGCAAGGCAGTTTTAGAAAACAGTAACATCACTTTATGCAGGCCCCCTATGCAGTTCAGTTCATTCAACAAATTTATCTATATGCATGTGCCAGGAAGGCCACATAGGGTGTCACAGTCTTTCTTTTCCAAGCAGAAGGTTACCAGCATGTTTAATGGAGTTTTTTTAAACTCTCTCAGGATGAAATTGCCCTTAGGAATGAAGTAGTTATTTGAAGACACTCTGTTTCCTGCCACTTAAAACATTTGCTTTAAAAATAGACTTTTAATATCTTTCTGATTCTCATAATGGAAGCATTAAATACATGAGAAACGAGCTTTTCATTTTGAGCCATACCGTGTTTGAATCTCTCCAGTCAGTTGGTTCTTACCTGGGTATAATGAGTGAAGTAATTCATTGTTAGAATTTTGTTTGTACCACTCTTTTTGAAAACATGTTCAGTATACTAACTCTAGGTTTTGCTGTGCTGAAACGATTTTGAAATAGATCAATATGATGAGCAGTGATTTTGCTACTTCTTTTTCCTGAGTATCCACAGGTATCTTGGGTCCATCAAAGAACTTTAAAAATTGGTTTCAGAACCTGCAAAAAGTATTTCTGATGCAAGCTAGTTCACCAACTTATTTATGAGACCTCATATGTTACCCCATTCGTCGGTTTACTTTTCTACTGACTGATTTTTCAGGTCACAGTTTTCCCACTTAATGGATATCAACATGTCTGTTCTCTGTCTTCTCTCTTCTCTTCTACTAGTTTTTTGGGTTCTACTACTTATCAGGCCCCACTTTGTTTCACCTGCATGGATGAGAAACGTTAGAGCTCTCACGCCTCAGTGTGTATCAGGAGAGAAACTACACTCACATTCTATTGAGTTAAGTATGCATACACACACACACACACACACGCACACACACACACACACATCTCTTCTGTTAATGTTCATTGTCCAACATTATGATTAATATGCACAAATGGCATGCCATGAGATATCCATGTATTATTCTTTGAAGTATATTACCAAAACAAAATCCAAACTCTGGTGAAGCAATGATGAGAACAAAATGTTACCAAAATAAAGATGGAAGAAGTTTCAGTGCTGTCATGGATGCATAGGAATAACATAGTGAATTAGTAATACTAGTAGTGGAAGTTAAACATTTTTTGGAAATTATCACGCGATTAAGTAATTTCAATGTTTGGCATATAAAAATTGGAAATAAATTATATATCTAAAATACTGCAATTTATTAATATAATTCAGTGGAATTATATCCAGTCCACAAATCATGTGTGTCAAATTTTCTTAGAAAAAAATCACCAGTTATATTTATATAATGGGCACTACAATAAAAGGCATGTTAATATAACTTTTGGTGGGAAAAATGGTCTCTTTCTTGATATTTCTGTTATTTCAGATACTTTGTTGTCAAACTTTATTACTTTACTCAAATATTTGGTAACTTCCACTTTATCTTATTGTTTTACATCTCATCATTTTGATTCATCTTAAGGTGATTCTGTTTTTAATAAATTTTTTTCAATGATCAAGTAACTGAGTAGGGCAACAAAGATAAGTTCACACACAAGTTTGAGGAAAACATAAATTAGATATATTCCAATGTTCATTTCAAATGTTTTTGAGATTACTTTTATTGTTGCAAGCACATGGCTATATACTTAATCTTAAGTTTTGCTAATGTAAATATAATTCACCCTGAAAAAAATGTGATCTAAATTATTATTTGTTCTTTATAGGGAATAAATTATACAAAGTATAATTAAACACCAATTAAAGTTCTGGTGCAAATGGTATATATACTATATAGTATACATACACATAATATTATATATGTTATACATATGCATAAATGATATATATGCAAGAGGAAGGGAAGAAGAGAGGGAGGGACAGAGGCAGGGGTGAAATATAATGACCCTAAAATTCTTTGAAATAAAATAAATGTTATCAAGAAATATACTCAAAGTATTGTTCACCTGCTAGTGCAGTGGTATGAAATTATGTATATTCAGGTATCAGATTGCTACATTATGACTTGATGTACTATAATCAATGAGGAATCAAATCCCCAAAATAAGTGAATTTATAACAAAATACATATAAAGAGGATTTATATTTCTAATTTTATGGGCTAAATTAAAAAATATATATGTATAAATGAAAGTGTGCATTTAATAAACATTTCTCAAAAGATGTACATATTCCAGTAAATTGTAAAAGATATGTCAGTAAACCTCAGAGAGGGGAAAAGAATGTGAGAAGATGCTCAACATCATTAGTTATTAGGAAAATGTAAATGAACACATAATTAGTTATTTGGAAAAATGCTCAGCATCATTAGTTATGAGGAAAATGTGAATGAAAACCACAATGAAATACAACTTTCCACCAACTAAGATTGCTAGAATCAAAAGGCACATGATAATAAGTGTTGGCAAGGATGTGGATAAATTGAAATCCTTCAGTATTGCTGGTGGGAATGAAAGATGGTACAGTCACCTTGGAAATCAAATTGGCAGTGCCTCAAATTGTTAAATATATAGTTACTGTGTCTAGACCCAGAAATCCACTCCTAGGTATATATATACACAAGGAAAATGAAAGCATATGTCCACATAAAAACTCGTGCATGAATGTTCATTACAACATTATTTATAATAGCCAAAAAGTGGAAATGACCCTGTATTACTTTCCTAGTTTTGCACTAACAAATCATCACAAATTGGTGGCTTACAGGAATTTATTCTCTCACAGTTCTGGAGGCCAGAAGTCTGAAATCAAAGTGCTAGTAGGGCCACATTCTGCAATTTCTAGGGAACAGTCCTTTCTTGCCTCTTGCAGCTTCTGGTGGCTGTAGGTGTTCTTAGGTTTGTGACTGCATTACTCCCGTGTCTGCCTCAATGTTTGCATGTTCTCTTTCTCTTCTCTGTGTGCTTCTCATAGGGACATCTGTCACTGGATTCAGGGCCCACCAGGATGATCTCATCTTGATATCTTAACTTAATTACATCTGCAATGAAACTTTTTCCAAGTAAATTCACGTTCACAGGTTTTGAAGGTTAAGAAATGAATGTATTTTTTGGAAGCCACCATTCAACCCACTACATACCCAAACATCCGTCAACTAATGAATGGATAGATGAATATGGTACATCCATACAACTGAATATTATTTGGTGGTGAAAGGAACTGATACATGCTACTACAATGGATGAACTTTTAAAACATTATACTGAAGGAAAGAAGTAGACAAAGGCTGCATGTTGTGCACTTCCATTTATATGAAATGTCCAGCACAGGAAAATAAATAGAAACAGAAAGGAGGTCAGTGTTTGCCTAGGGTTGTGGGAGTCTCAGGGGTAATAGTTACTGCTAATGGGTATAGGCTTTCTTTTTGGCTTGATGAAAATGTTCTAAAATTATACAATAATTGCACAACTCTGTGAATATAGTAAAAGCCACTGAATTGTGCACTTTAAATGGGTGAATTGCATAGTATGTAAATTACATCTTCTTGAAATTGTTAAAATTGAGGAATTGAAAAATAAGTAATGAATGTAATGGATTGAAATACATGAAAGTGCCAAAAAAATAAAAATAAAATGCTTAAAAATGCTAGCCACATGTTCAGTCAACTGAAACAAAAGTAATCCTAAATGGCACCAACTAACCTATTTCTTAACACCTGAGAAGAAATCCCTTGAATATGTTCTGATTTTTCAATGTTGCTAATTAATTTTTGGATACATAAAAGATTAAGTTTCATTAGAAGAAAAAAATAGACCATAAGGAAGATTATTTTTACAGTGATACTGATTGAATTCATATATAAAATTGAAACCCTTCTATTAGTAATACAAATCTACAACTAAAATTATTTATGAAATTATAGAATCACGACTACATTGCCTTTTAATTATTCAAGAAAATTATGTGTACCACCTACAATCCATATGTCACACACACACACATTCATCCTCTCATCTAACTACCTATCTTTCCTCAATTCAAATCTACATAACAAGGCATGTTCACTGAGTTTTATCCTAGGATTCTGCTATATAGGTATAGTAACAACTAGCACACATAAATGATTTTGTGATATGTAGTTATATATACAGGATACATCAATGATCCCTGAAAGAAAGAATTCACTAGGAGAATGAAAGAATAAAACTTGTATTGCAGGGAGACATCTGTAGAAAATGTCATGAGTTTATTTCTGTCATGTGGGGAGGATGACAATTAATATTGCTAGAATGGTTATTGCTTCAAATGAGTGGAAATTTTTTTTAATATTAGAAGATTGAAACACTAGTATTTTTATGTTATCCATTATAGTTGACTATTAGATATTTAATATTATTTAACAGTAAACTCTTCTTAGTGATATATAGTAATATATCATTTTCTGATTTGAGACCACATTCTGCATTTTGGAACTTTCAATATTCTACAATAAAATTGTTTTAATTACCTATTATCTGTAAAGATGTTTCATACATAATTTTACATAGTTCATGTAACAAATGCAAGGTAAGTATTCACAAAAGAGAAACTGCTAGTTTAGTGTCATAAATTCTTCCCAAATCACACAGATTTTGGGTTATGACTGAGTTAAAGCCCTTAGGCAGAGAGAATTAGTAAACAGTTATAACAGCATGAGTACACACGTTGTTTGGAGATGGAAACACCACATTCAGATGTGGCTTATACAGACTGCATATGGAAAAACAACATCTAGTGTGGGCTTCAGTTTCCTCCATCTCTGCACATGGCTCTCTCTGGGCTTTATTCAGCTCTGGGCTTCAAGATTCAGAGCCGTCTAGGGTAATTTTCCTGTGTGGAGCTACTCGGAGGGGGCTCTTTTCACTCCTTCATGAATAAATATGAGCCAACCAGTTATATTTACTTGTGAAACTGTTCCGTCTAAGCATCAGTGTGATAAACATGATGAAACAAAAGCACGTATTTTAGTGGCAACATTTCATTTTTCTATCACATTTTGTTTATTTCAACTAAAACTGGAGTCATTTGATCTATGTGAATAGAAAGAGTTCTAAAAAGCAAAATTACTTTTCATGTCTAGAGGATGGCTCTCAGTATAACAGCATGTGTTTCACCAGTGAAGCAAGTGACTGAAAGAATCCCCTGCCACCTGCTGCAGTGGCACCTTCTCATGAATAAGCTTGATAAAATTTCAAGTTTGGACGCTCAGAATCTTCCATAGCAATTGAAGGCATAATGTCTACTTCCTTCTCAAAAACAATTTGGCATTCTTAAATTGTATTAAATTACTACCAATGCTTAGAATAAATACAGCCAGGATTTCAGTGTAAGAAATTTGACTTTCTTTTACTTGAAAATTGCTCAATCTGGCAAATATCCCATCTCATTAAAAAGACATCTTAGTTTTGAAATAGTTTAGAGATTATATTTTCTGCTTTTGTTCATTTTATGCATGCACAGAGAGAATATACTCCAGTGGGTAATGGTCGATGATGGATATAATGATGATGATGAATGGTGATGAGATGAAGGATTATGAGATTGATACATTTCAGAGAATAAAGCATAACTTTTAAGATACTGAGTTTGGACTGTCTATTAGGTTTTGATCATTTTTATCTCAATTGAAAGCAGCTATCTTACACTTACCTTTTCTTTGATTTTATTATATTAACATCATAACAGGTTTTGGATATTTGTTATTAGTGTGGTCCCTGAAAGCACCTGGTTTAGTGCAAATTCCAGCTATTCCCACAAACACATGAGTACTGAGATATCAATTAAGGCAAACACCACTAAAATGCATTTTTCTCATTTGAAAAATGAAAATCAGAGGAAACTAAAGTGAGGATTATAAAGAGCAATTTATATAAGCATAGCATATGTTTGAAAATAGGAATGAAGTTAGAGAAAACATATAAAATCATCTCAGGTAAATATTTACATGCAGATTTAATGAAACCATTTTTATTTAGTAAGTATTACAAGTTCTCAAAAATAGAATGCCAAAGTGAAGGTGTCCCTAAACTCCCCCTTATTCTTTGAAGCATTCTGGCTGACTTTTAATTTGGATCAGCTAATATGGAGCTAGATTATAAAGGCAAAACTGTACGAGATAAAATATTCAGGAATAATGCTGATGCTTTAAAAATCCTTGCACTCAGAAATGAGAATTCAAATAATATACAATTGTTTAAAATGATAGGTAATTTGTGAGGAGATAGTTAAATGTTATCATTAATCATATATGTGTCTGTATTTATTGCCATATATAGATAGATAGCTATATTGTGGACAGAGATTTATATCTCAACTTCCATACCACTTTTTTAAATTGTATTTCAGAATCATAAAATTTAAGAAGTACTTCCTGATATATATTTTTATCTTTCACCTCCCTCTTACTTTTTTCTTTGTATATCTCCCATTTCCAAATATTATCAGGTATGATATTAATTTCTGTCTTATTTATTATATTCTCTTAAAATTGATTAGTTCTTCTGTGCTTTAACTTTAGGTTGATTATATAAATTAATAAACAGTGATTACATGATATAGTTTATGAAAGCATTTACATGGTTTTACTAGATATCCATAAATAAAGTGATATTATGTAACAGGACTTTCAGAAGAAAAAAATGAAGCATAAATATCAAATGCTTTCTCTGCTTTTAACATACAAAATTCTCAGAAATATTGTAAATTTGTTTCATATTTAAGTCATTAATTTCTTACATAGTTCCCTAGAGTTTCCCTGGCATCATCATCTTTCAACCTTCATAAACATATCATTTATAAATTCAAACTCTTTAGTATTACTGTATGTGGAATTATAAAATATATGCTAATTTCTTTTTTGACATAGAAGACACTTACCCTGAGATAAGTGTCATTGTTCCAGTTTTTGCTAGTACACTCTTCTTGAAACCATGACTAATTCTTAGTTAGGTTCCTTATTTTCAGTTTGCTAAAGGTTCTCTTAAGATGACATCTTTCACAAAAATAATATATTTGAAGTCATTGTGTGTGTATGCATGTGTATGTGTGTGTGTGTGTGTTTTAATGTTTGAATGTGTGCTTTCATCCTTTCTCAAAGGCTTGATATTTTGGAGGTAATATTTTATGTTATAATCTATGGACTGTTTTTATGCTAGTAATTCTAAAGTATTTTCTAGATTGGATCTTTTATAGAAATCCTTGTCAACAATCTGTATGCACTATGTTTTGACTATTCAAGTCTTTTCTTTTTGGTAATTTTTTCTTTTATTATGTTTATCATCTTACAATGAAGTTTTTGTTTACTTTATTTATTTTTTAATTATTTCTCTTTCTGTAGAAAGTAAATATTAGCCTTCCTAGAGGGTTGCTTGCTGCAAGCCTTTTGACACTTTTCTCTCAAGTTTTCAGTTTTTGTTTTCACTGGTAATTTTGAAAAGCTCTGCCTAAAGTTTAGTCCCTGGGTGGACACAAGGAAGAGGGCAGCGGTCTGGTTAAAGAAGCCCTAGAGCTGATTCTACTGTATGCTAACATCTGTAACTGTTGTTTCAGAACACCTGAAGGTTACTTCCAGTGCTAATTTCTTTTGCATTCCTTATTTCAATAATAAAATGTTTTTAATTTTCTCAATCTATTTCTTATGTTTATATTTCTCCTTTTTTATAATAGTCTCTCTTTTAATGGATGTGAGTAATGAAGATAATCACCATGATTCTTCTAAATACTCCTCTGTCCTCTGGATATTTTGGTTACTCTGTAATCAGTTTTTCAATGTGCTCATTTTGTTACCCCTATACATGCTGATGTAATTAATGTATGGTTTCACTTGGCATGTACGTTGTTTTGTGTTTCCCCTGCCACTACCACTTTCCCCTGCCGAATTGAAGGGTGGGTAGCTATTTGCATACACTTATATTTTTCTGGATAATTCACTAGATTTCATTTACAGTAATTTATATTGTATTCATTTTTGTACAGTTTGGTATATCTTAATGGATTTTCAGAATGGAATGCAGACATGCATTTCACAATGCTAACTTTAAAAAAAGCAAAAACTATTCTGAATCTGTGTGTTTATCTTGATGTGAAACATAATGTGCAACAGTTTCTTTAGACTAGAACTTCTTGCAAATGGTTACCTTAGAATTTTTTTTTTAATTATGAGACAAAGCCATGCTTAGTAATATTCTATTATTACTTTTTAGAATTTCCTCTCTTATGGGTTTCCCAATTGAAACAATTTTCAATTATTACTTAGATAATTTCAGGTGATATAAATTTTTGTAAAAAATTTAAATATAGCATTACAGATATCTAATGAGTAATATTTAGGGGCTGTGGGAAACAAGTAGAATTTGGTAGAAGAGTACAAAACTGAGCTACAAGATGAATCAGGTCTAAAATAATTACAAATTTTAAATGTATGCATAACCATTAATACATTATCAAATGAGTTTGCTTTCAATATTCACTCAAATATTTACATTTATATATATGAATATATTTTTAAAAACATATATATTGAGGTATGGGATTAATGAACCTCTAAAGGAAGACAGCCTATATTTTTTTCTCTCACTCCCCATCCTTGTCTCCACATAGAGCATACCAATGTACTCCAATGTTGCAATAGACGTTGTGAATTCTAAAGAAATGATTCAATCTGCAGAAAGGGTGAAAATAAAACCTTCCAAAAGGTAGCTGATTCTTAGAGTAGACACAGCTTGAGGGGAAAGGTTGAATTATCATGTAGTGAAGTAACACTGCAGTTAATTTTCAACAAGAAATAGTTTCCTGGCCTGTCATAGTTTAGTTTAGTTAGAAAAGATAGTTTATTGATGGTTTATGCACTTGCAAATTATTTCATATATTGTAATTGGTGTTGCCTGTTCCCAAGATCCTGTTCTTCCATCAATCCACTGAAGGCTATTTATGTGTGGCGAATTACATTCATAAAATTTCATCAGCTGTTTCTCTATCTTGAGACCTAGTATTAGGTTTTTTAATAATGTGATAAATGCAGCCAACATTCAAAGAAATGACAGCTTAGTTAGTAAAAGATCTTGTTGTATTAGTTTGCTGGGGTTACCATAACAGAGTGCCTTAAGCATTAGGAATTTATTTTCTTAGACTTATGGGAGCTAGAAGTCCAATATTACATTGTTGGCAAGATTGGTTTCTTCTGAGGCTTCTTTCCTTGACATGGAAATGACAATCTTATCTCTGGCTTTTCATGTCATCTTTTCTCGCACACGTTTGTGTCCATATTTTCTCTTCTCATAAGGACACTAGTCACATTGGATTAGTGCCCACCCTAATGACCTCTTTAAAGGCTATCTTTAAATGCCATTATCTTTTTTGGTATTGGGGCTAACGAGTTCAACATATGAATTTTGGGGACATTAGAACGTTTTCATTACCTCATAGGTAATACTTTGCATTGCTTTAGATTTGACTATTAATGAGTGATTGAAATATAAGAATATAGTATTTTTATTTTGAAATTTGTATCTTCAGCAGAATTAAGTTGGAATGTCTTAATTTCATTAAGAAAAACTGATCATTATTATTAAAGGCATCTGCTGCTCTTGTCATGTTGAAATATTTTACCATTTAGGAAGACTGAACTCTTTGGATTGATAATTTGCCTTTGAAAGTCATCAAGAGAAAAATACTTTACTTCTGGCATGTGATAATTTGAGTAAAATAATATTTGTCACACTAAAGTAATGATAATTTTAATATTATTATTATTTTTATTTTTATATACTTTTATTGTAAACAAGCATTATTTTTATTGGCATAGGAACTATGAGCTTGAGAAATTTACTTCTAGCTATGTCTATAATCATGCATATTAACAGAACTGCAAAGCACCACAAGGATACACAACATTTGACTCCTGTATATCATTTCATTTGAAACTTGGCACTGATAGAGTCTATGTTAATCTCTGTGATGACCTTCTCACAGTAAACTTTTTACTGACCTATATCATATACTTTTCCCATATTTATTTCAAATTGATAAGTGCATGGATCTTTAATATAAAGCTCAATAAACTATCAAAATTAATCACAGTCACATACCTTCAAAATGTCCAATAAATAGAATTCTGCTAACATGCAGAAGTCCCTCTCATGGTAGTTCTATCCATCACTACCTCTCCCTCTTTCCCAGAGTTAAGCATTATTCTGAATTTAACCCAAAACATTTCTTGTTCCTAATTTGAGCTTCATGTACATAGAATCATAAGGATGAATTCTGTTCTGTCTGATCTTTTATAAGAAATATTTATTGAGGCTAATTCAGGTTGTCTCATATAACTGAAGAACATTAAATTTCATTGTTCTATGCTGCTCAAATACACAAAATATATCTCAATTTATGTGTATACTTTATAGCTATGAGCAATTGGGTTTCTATTCCAGTGAATATCTATTATGAGTGAAGTGATGCTAAGAACATCCTTTAGTTAGTTTCTAGGTGCATGATTTCATACATCTATTTCTTGATTATATACCCGAGTGAAATTGTATACAGCTTGCATATTTTCAAATTAATTGATAATATTTAAAATTTTGCAATAGTTTTGACCAAAAATAATTCTTAGTAGTGTATAATTTTCCATTGTTCTATAGAATTGTCAACTCTCACCATTTTTGTTTTGTTTGGTTTTTAATTTGTTATTCTTACAAGTAATGCCATATTTTTTATCAGTATATCTGCTTAATCATGGTATTCTCTATATGTATCTCTGTGAATGTGTCAGTTGCCAGGGGTCAGGGTTTCATGAGTATTTTTATTTCTGCACAGTCAGGACTTCCTGAGTTACCCTATGTTCTGGCAACATAGGGTAAAGGATATTTGAATGGTAAACAAGCTTTGGAAATTAAATACAGAGGTGTTATGACAGAATAACAAATTTATCACTATGGGGCTACAGATTTACATTATGAAGGGTAATATACCTAGAGGCCTTCTCCTCTGGACAGGAGGAACAGATGCCTAATAAATTGTAATTATAGATTTACAAATATTGATCAACCTTGCATTTCTGAAATCATCCTTATTTTTGCAACCATCACTACAATCAGAACATTTTTATCACCTCAAAAAGAAACCCTGTATGGAATAGTGGCCACTGTTCATTTTCCAACTACACCTACAGAACTACGCAACCTCTAGCCTACGTTCTCTATAGATTTGCCTTCTGTGGACATTTCCTATAAATAGAATCACTTGTTTTGTGGTTTATTGTGAATGGCTTCCTTCATGTAATGTAATGTTTTCAGGGTTTATCTGTATTATAGCATATTTCAATTTATCATTTTTTTCTACTGAAAAATATTCCACTGTATGTCTGCAACACATTTATACATTCATTGCTTGATGTACATTTGTGTGGTTTCCACTTCTTGACTTTTGTGAATTGTGCTATATAAATATTCTTCTACAAGTTTTTGTGTGAATGCATATTTTCATTTTGTTGGGTATATATGTACAAATATGTATGTATATACACACTTAGGAGTGGATTGCTGTGTTAACAGTAACTCTGTTTAACACTTTCAAGAAATTATAGACTGGTTTCAAAGCAGACACATCATTTTGTATTCTTAAAATCCATGTATGGAGTTTTCTGCACATCCTTGTCAACACGTGTTATTATCTGTCTATTCTTATAGTGGCACAAGTTTAGACTGGAAAACCAAATAAATATTTAAACACTATATTAAATTGAATTTGGTGTAGAAATAGTTGCAATATGGTATCTCATTGTGATTTTGATAGGCATTTCTCTGATTACAAAATATGTTAAATATTTTATGTGCTAATTAACTACCTGTATATCTTTGTAGAATTGTCTTTTTAGATGCTTTGCCCATTGAAAACTATTGGTAGAAGCCAGGTTTCTTCATATATTTAATATAAAAGTTCCCTATTACATAACTTAAAAATATTTTCTTATTCTCTGCATTGTCTTTTTATTTTCTTGATAATATGTTTCAAAGCACAAACTTTTAAAAAAATGACAAGTCCAACATAGATGCTTCTACTCAAATCACCCTTATTAGTAGCAATTTTTTTAAAATAGTCTTAATTATTTAGGAAATGTGATATTATTTTGACCAATTCTTGTACTTCTCCATGGATAGTGCTATTTACATTTGTAATTAGTATTAATTTTAGTTCTGTTAAATTATTTTTCCTCATTCACATTAAATTAAAAGAAAGGAAGAAAACATACTTAATGGAATGTGAGATATGCACTTGATACCTCAGTACCATGGTATTTATTTTATCCTTTGGGATATAATCCAATACTTCTTTACCTTCTCTTAAGGTTACCACTTCCGGAGCTGATGGCACCACCGCATCCTTCACCTCCCCCCCAGCACCTCACTGCCTGTGTTCTCCTGCTGCCTCTTCTCCTACTTCTCCCAGGAGCACGCCCTTCTTCTTTATGGCCTTTCTTAATACTGTGACTAAAAGCCAACCCATGGTTCTCATCACCTCATAAACACTATGTTTCTTTTAGGAATTCCCTGTTTTGCCTAAGGCCTCCTCTGCTGCCTCAGTCATCACCGCCAACTCCCTCCAGTCCTGGGGAGGGGCTCAATCCTGTAGGAGGCAAGCCACCTCAGACCAGATGCTGACTGGGGGATACCCAATGTCTCCAGCTATGGCTTCTGGTCTGTGAGCCCTTTAAATAGACTGGACAATGGTACTAAAACCTCAGGTCTGTGTGCTAGGTGTGCTCCTTACTATTTCATTGTTGCTTCTAGACTCTCAGATGATGAAGAAATGGAATATGTATGTGATCTACCTTTTGTATATGCACATGTATCAATTTATTATGTGTAACCATCTGTATCTATATTAACCCAAAGATAAATTCATAGTCATGTATCAAACTTTAATCCGTGATTACATGGATCATTCTAGCCTCTACACCTTTTGTTTTTGTAAATCTTCTTGTTTTGTAAATCCCAACAATGGGAAACCTGGCTTCTACCAACTTCCATCCATCTATAAAATTGTTCAGTTATGATGTTCATGCATAACTGTATCAGAATTTTTACCTTAATCCCCATAGTAAGCATCTGTATGAACTAGATTACAATGCTTACATGTAGTTCTTTTGTATTTGGAAATGTGTGTGAAGTTACTTATGTCAACACCATTCTCCCATATACTTCAGTGAGACTATTTACATGTTCTCTTCTCCAAGTTTTCATTCATTCCTGAGATAGCCCCCAACCTCCTATAGGTAATTAAAAAAAAATTCCTGTACACTTGGATTCATTCAGCGCTGTAAAGTTCAGTGGGTTTTGACAAGTGCAGAGTCATTTATCCACCAGTGCAGTATCATACATAATAGTACTACAGGTAGGATTAAAACCTCTGCCACACTTCACCTATTCAACCCTCGCTCATTCCCCCTGTAACCCTGGCAATCCTGACCTTTTTAACATCACTATAGTTTTGCTTTTTCTGGAATGTCATGTAATTGGATTCATACAGTATGTAGTCTTGAATTCTTTTTAGACTTGCTTCTTTTAGTTACCAATATGCATTTAAGTTTATGCCATGTCTTTTTGTGGTTTGGTATCTTATAATTTTATTGTTGAATAACTGTCCATGGTTTGTATGTACTACAATTTGTTTATCCATTCACCTATTGAAGGACATCTTGGTTGTTTCCAATTTTGGGCATTTATGACTAAGTTTCTATAAACATCACAGATAAGTTTTTGTGTAGACATGACTTTTCAGATCATTTGGTTAAGTATTTTAAGAGCATAAAGATGCATCACACTGTAATACTATATTTAGTTATATAAGAAGCTGCTTATCTTCCAGAGTAGTTGTTTCGTTATTTTGTTTCCAATATAGCAAGTCCAATGGTAATGAATTCACTGGGTTTTTGTTTGACTGGAAAAGTCTTAATTTCTCCTTCCTATTTGAGTACAATTTCATTGGATATAAAATATAACATAATATTTCACTCTCCTCTCCTTTTCTCATGAGAAATACACTGTACTTCTTATTTTTCTATAGGCAAGCCTTTTTATTCACCTCTAGTTTCATTTAATGTTTGTTCTTTATATTTATTTCCTTCATTTTGACTATGATTTGCTCAGGTGTGGTTTTGTTTGCATTTATTTTTCTTGGGGTTCTGTTAGCTTCTTGACCTGCTGTTTCATATCTGTCATTAATTATAGAAAATGCTCAACAATTATTACCTCAGTTTTTTTGGCTCTTTCTGCTTGTCTCAGTATTCCCACTACATGTATGTTGTATATTTTAAAACTTCCCCACAGTTCTTATTCTTTTTTTTCAAACCTTCTTCCTTTGCACTTCAGTTTGGGAAGTTGCTGTTGACCGATCTCCATGCTCACTTTCTTTTTCTTTGCCGTCATTCTTCATCTCTGTCAACAGTTGTCTTGGTTTCGATCACTTTCTTTTGATGCTTCCTTTCTCTCTGCTTACATTATATACTTACTGTATGTGTTTTACATTAGGGTCTTTAACATACTCATCACAGCTATTTTAAATTTCCTGTGTCAAAGTTCCATTTGTGTCAAATTGGAGTCTGTTTCTGATGATCACTTTGTCTCTGCAAACTATTTTTTGTCCACCCTTTTAAACACCTCGATTTTTTGCTGAAAGCTATACATGATTAATCAGATAAGAGAAACAGAGTTAAATAGACTTTTAGTGGAAGGTTTTGTGTTTATTTGGCTAGGAGTGGGACTCTGTTTAGTGTTTACTGATGCCAGAGACCTCAAACTCTTGTACTCATTGTTCTCTCTCCTCCGTTAATAGGGCTTCTTTAAGTACTCCTGTGCCTGCCTCTTGCAGTTTTCATCACTGTAAGTCACTGCTGTTACGCTAGAGTCCTGTTGGTAAGGGGGAGGAGAAAATGTCCTAAACTCTTATGAGAAAATCTCTGCATTTACTGAGCTTTAGTGTCCGAGCTGTGACCTTCAATGTTTTTTAACACTATTTTTTTTCCTTGTTAGGTGATATACAAAAGTAAGCAAGCACTAATATGAAAGAATATCCTACCTTCAAGTCAGATAATGCTCTAGTGGTCTTTTACCCTGAAAGCCTATTGTTTTATGGGGCATATTTGGGTAGTATTTCATGACTCTTCATTTCCACTTGCTAGAGCCTTGATGAGATTTTTGTTGGCTCTTCTCTGTGAAAAGTACCAGGAAGTCTGGGGGTCCTTGAAAGACTGCAGCCTCTAAGAGTTTCTCACTCTCAATTTATCCACAGTTAATCCTCCTGCATTATGTCTATGATCACCAAGTCTATGGTTCCAAGGATTCTTCTCTAGGGGAACAGATCTAAGCTGTGACTTTATAGATGTCTTTGTGTCTCCAAAATTTGGAGATGATAGTGTTACCTTGTTATCTCAATTATCTCATGGGTCTGAGAAATTCATTGATTTTCAGCTCATTTCCCTCTTCTTGAAAGTGAATATAAAGACTTCTGAGCTCTTTTTATGTAGAATTGAAAATGGAATTCAGAGAGTCCAACAAAGCTTTTTAAAAAGATTTTTTTTGTGTGTGTTTAATTTAACCCATGCTACCACTTTCTAAGATGTTTCTAATTTCCTTTTTTTTGTAGATAAAAAAATTAAGTCCAAGTAATGATTGATTTACTTTCCCACAGTGAAATAGTTTGTAAAAAGCCAAGCTGGATAAAATCACAGGTTGGACTCTAGTGCCCAACCTCCCGACCATGACACTCCCCCTCTTATGACCTCATTCTTGACCCTCAGGCTTCTAAAGAGTCTTTCTCATTTGGAGCACTTAAAGTAAAAGGGCAGAATAAAGTTCTTTAAGATTACATGTAATCTCTACACTGGATAACATGAAAATCTATTACTCTGCTACATTAACATCCTACGTCACAGGCTATCATTCATTTGGCACTGCTGAAGAAGTTTGTATTGTTAAAACATATCATGTGACTTCTGAATGTGTTTTGTAAATATCTTATATGTTTGGTTCTAAGAAAAGTGGTGTATGGGCATGCATGTAGTTAGCTTTTTGTACTGTCTGGACACATGAGAATTTAATATAGTGAAATACACTAGTATATAATTAACCCACCAGTTTCTTTCCAGCATTTTGAATAAACTTGACACTGGAAGAAACTACTCATTTCAGGTCTTTTCAATGGCTATTGCATCAAGCAATTTCCTGTCCTAGACCATCATTTGAATATTTAAATGGTACATTAAATTTAAGAGTGTAAAGGTTAGGTCAGGTCTCAAGAATGTAAGAGATTGTTCAGTTTGTGATCACTCCCTAGAGTACCAATTAAAAGGAAATACTGAAAACTATATTGATTTATCATAGAATGTTTTACCTAAAGGCAAAAATACAAAACAAAAATAAATGAAAGAAGAAAAAAAAGAAACTTAACCCTCAATGGACTTGCCCAGAATTTAGGGAAAAAGGAGAATGTGGGAAGAGGTAGCTGAGCACACTAAAAACAAACAAAACCCTGGTATTTACTGACTACTTTTGAACTTTAATTAATTTATAGTTAAAATTCATTGGACAGAATAAAAATCCCAAAGTATAAAAATGTGATATTATATGCAAAACGAGGACACAGTAATGGATATAAATGTAATATTCAAAGTAAAAGAACAAAGAAAACAAATGTCAATACTGAAGGAAAATAAGTACTAAACTATTTTCAAGTATGTAAGTCATCATAGTCTGAATAAATTAGAAGTCAGTATAGGTAATTATTTTTATTTTGCCAGTTTCGGTGTCAGTATATATGATCATTTATGCTGGCAAATTCGTTTTATATCTTATAATTCTAAATCCTTTTAAAATAATATTGTTAACTTAAGTATTTGTTAACAAATACTTTCAAAACAGATGCTTAGTCTTTTTCTTAGGATTCAGTTAATGATACAAATATAAACATTCAGTATCAGCAGGTTGTGATTTAAGTACTAATTCACTAATGCTGAGAAGATAGAATGCTACAATTTACAGAATAAATGATGACCTTCACACTTTATCATGTGGCATTTTAAAATTGAGTTTCATTTCTACACATACAGGGAACACAAGTCAAAGTGTGGAGTCTTTGACAGAGTTCAGCATTGTAAGAAAAACATTATGCAACAGCGAATCTGATTTTTCCTAGCATTAAATTAAATAGAAGAATATAATTTTTATAACGTATTGGAAAAATGCATCTTTTCAGATGGACAACATATTGTTTGATTCTTACAAAATTTTTGATGAAGAGCATAATTATTTTAAAAAATAAGAATATTTGTGATTACTCACAAGATTTGTGAGGCAAGAAGCAAGAAACTTTGTATGTAAGATGAACAGTACTAGTAATACTAATACCAATGATACTAAGCATATTGCCAGATAGAATAACAAAACAACTTCACTTGCCTTTACAAAGCAATGATTATAATCATCTTTAAAAAAATTAAAATGGTATTAGTTCAATTAGGAGATACACTTTTATTGCCAGTACAGCATCCTGAAGCTGGACTTCCTTTACATTTAGACTGAGCCACTGATCTGATAACTCCCACTGCACAGATTGTTAATGTGTTTATGCCTCAGTGTCCCCTTCTGTAAAATGGTGATCTTCATCATAATGATAATAACAATTTTATAACTCTTACTTGTATACTTTACATATTTTGACAAGTATGATTCTCTCTACAACTATTATTTCCAATATATAGGTGAAGAAATGAAGTTAAATATCTATCTGAAGCTACATAGTTAATCATAAAAATAGCAATCCCTCCCTCATGGTTGCTGTGGGATTTGAAAACCTCAATAAATATGATGATAATGATTCAGATTATGATTTGAGTATGTATATGCATGAGATAATTGCAGAATGTGGCTGGAAAGTCAGAAAAATCTGACTAAATTACTTCAGCTATGAAAACAAACCAATCATTACAGGGCTGTCTGGACAACCAATATAATGAGGTATGCATGATTGCAACTGTCATGGGTCAGAAGCATGTGTGTATGGAAGGAAACAGAGTGAAAGGTTCAGAGCTACCAGGGTGGCAAAAGATTTGGAAAAGGTGAGAATCTCTGCCCACAACTCCTTGAATTCTAGTAAAGTTTCTTAAGCTCTAACTTTTACTAGTGTGTTTTCACCTCATAGGGAAAAGAATGCCTACTCTCAAATGTGTTTACTAGCCAGCATGATATTAATGTGCACAGTTCAGATTGAAAATATGAAGTGAGGTTAAGAATTACCTGAGATTGTAAGGAAGACATCGTAATCATGTAAGCTCTGCTACTGGAAACAGGATTTTTCTAAAACTCTGAAAACAAATGTGTAATACCACTACAAAACTAGAAAGCTTTTTAAGAAAACGATGATGGTACTAATATGTCAGTACCTTCTACATACTAATGTGTGTGTTATATACATTGACCTTAGTTATGAAAATGACTAAAGAAAAAGATACTATAATCCTACAGATGAAGAAACTGAGACAAGAGACGTTAAATAATGGTTCTTAGGTCACCCAGTTTTTAATTAGGTGGGACCAGGATTTCAATTCAGGGAGTCTGTCTCCAAAAACTTTTTTTTCCCCCACTAGCTATATAATCTTAGGTGACCTACTTACAGAGCTTTGATAGCCGATTATATTCATCCTACTAAGTTTGTCTAAAAGCACAAAGCATTCTTACATAAAGTAGTTGTTGAAAAGGTATCTCAGACATTAAGTCTGAATTGTTTGGGTTCACAGTTCAACATGGAGTTTTCTTTAGATACTGTTTTTTAAGCCATTTCTGATGCATACAGTTTTGTATGGGATTTTTCAGCATTTAGGGTAGAATATGTTTTACTTCTAAGACCAAAATAGTATGTTTCTCTGCCACACGAAACTTGTTAACACATAAATGACTCTGCTTTTCAAAGAGCAGACAAGAGACCATTTGCTAGTGGCCACTCATGATCTGGTTCAGAGTGGCTCACTGGTATATGATCTAATAGCACATGGACATAGGAAGTGAATGCTACTTGCATTCTTTCAAGGGCATGGACTGGATGTTGCACACATCATGTCTGACATCTTACTGGCAAACATTTAATCATGACTCTAATTTAATCACCCAAGGTGCTCTTCATCCTGACAGCATGAACACAAAACTCTATTCGCATGAGAGGCAACTACCAGCCTCTGACACACCCTGACAAGAAAGGGAAACAAGGCAACCGATCTTGGATTTCATTTTACTACTGAAACAGAATTCTCTGGATTCCAGGTTGCAATAAAGCGTTGGACAATCAAGCAGACATTGCAATTGCTACTCAGGATTACAAACTATCACACATGGGCAGAGCATGCTCAAGATTGGATCAGAAATGTTTAAGGTTGTAGATCACATGTCACTGAGTAGGTATACGAGGGTAATCCTACAAAGTTTGAGATTTGCTGATACATAACAGAAAGATTATAAGGCCTTGATTATCTTTTATACATGCTCTCAAAGTTACCATTTACACGTTTCTCTGGAATAATATGAACAGATATTTGATGCTACTCACAATTGTTACAATATATTCATCAACCTTTCTGACACCAGACATATAACTAGAGGGAAAAAGAACAGAAAGGGGAAAACTGAATTTGTAATTCAAGATATATATATATATATATTTAAGGAGCCCCACTGAATGTGGCTGCATATATTTTGGAAAAGCAAGGAATTTAATGCAAGATTCTGCAGCATCAATTTACAGCAAGTCAGTACTGTTAGAGACTCAGTCTGGTGGACACCACAAACTGTTGCTGTTAATGCGAGCATGTGAGGAGGATTAAGAGAAATGAAAATTGTGACTTTGCTAAGGGGAACATATAAAATAGCAGAAGCTAGAGGTGTTTGGCTTTTTTTGTTGTTGTTATTGTTTTCCCACACGTTTTGACTTAGCTCCCTGGCAGAAGAATTAAAGAAAGGCTCATGTGCTTACTTTTGGTCGAAATAACTATGTCAATGTTGATTACTGGACTGATTATAAATCCATTATTTTTTCTGCATAATTAAAACTTGTTCACAATGGGGTGATGGTTCTCTCTAGGGTAGTGGTTCTTCAAAGTTAATTCTAAAATCAGCAGTGTTAGCATCACCTGGTAATTTGTTAGAAATGCAAATTATTTAAATATCAGTCCGGAACTACTGAATCAGAAGTCCTCTAACTTATAGTTTGGTCCAGTTTTAGTAAATCTCTTCTAAAATTGTAGTTTTCTTAAACCTCAATCTCTCTAGGTTCCACTGCCTATATATTATGATATTTGATTTCTTCCCATAAAGTAATAGCAATAATGGGCAAGGGTTAAAAGAAAGAATAGACAATGGAAGAGGTTGCAAATCATTTTATAGAGACCTGAATATTAAGAAGTATTAATAATATATGAAGAACTATATATTTAAGGTTGTGGGAAGACAATTCTGATTTTAACAGTGTTTTTACATTCTCTCCATCTGGCACACTATTTTCCCACAAATTTCCCACAAAAAAAAAAAATTGTTTTTACTATAAGAAGTATGGTAAAATATTTTGGAACTGCATTATTTGTATAAATTTTGTTTTAATTGTAATAAAGAGAGATATTTTTCTTGAAGAGGAGATGGTGGGCAGCCAGAGTTCATTCTTTTCTTCCACCTTGCTCACTGATGAAGACCTCACATTTGGTAGAAGCTATGTGAATTATGTTTGAATATTTCTGTGTCAGAACTATAGATTTGAGGTTGTGGAAAGGCAACAACTCTGGTTTTACAGCACCTGTATATTCTCTTTTTCTGTCACACTATATTCCTTCAAATTTTAAATTAACCTTTTTGTTATAGAAATATGGTAAGATATTTCTAATAAGCATAGCTAACAAACTGGTTAAAGACCTGCTTTTGTGGACTTTGGGCAGTTGAATCTTAGATTTAATGATGTAAAAATTGATGTTTTTATGATTCTAGCATTTGTTTATAATTTCATATTACACAGGTGTCTTATGACATACACTTATGAACACAGTGTATACTTTTACAGAATTGATTACTCTGCTTGAGCTTTTGAAAAGTAACTATCCTCTTACTAGTCCTCATAATATTTTCTGACAAAATACAAAATGCTGGGCCGTGTTGTCTGACACTCTCTTCACTCATCCACATTTCACACACATACACTATACCAACATGCTGAGTAGGGAAGGGTAGTCCTCTGCAATGTTACATTTCCAACTTACTTCTCAATAATGAGCTATGTCATAAAAACTTAAATTCAATTTAAAGGCAAGAAGTATGATGCTTATATCCATATGATCATAAGACATATACTATAATGCTTCCTTTTCTATATTGAAATATAGTTGATAGTCAATCATATTGGTTTCAAGTATACAACACAGTAGTTCAACAGTTACCCATATTAAATCCTCACCCCCACTAGTGCAGTTACTATCTGTCAACATTAGGAAGATGTTACAGAATCATTGACTATATTCTCCATGCTGTACTACCATCCTCATGACCAACTTATATAATTACTAAGAATTTTTGTGTCCTCTTATCCCCTCGCCCTTCCCACCCACCCTCCTCAATGGTAACCATCACTTCTCAGTGCCTATGAGTCTACTGCCATTTTGTTCACTTTGTTTTGTTTTGTTTTATTTTTCCACAAGTAAGTGAAGTCATGTGGTATTTCCATGCTTCTTAAAGAGAGTTGTAAATTGCCTGAAGAGTACAATCTACAATTAAATGTCTAGTGCTTGATAATTCCTAGGTAGATTTAAGAACTTACTTTTGCATTGTTTTGGAGATATTTTTGTATTCACTAGTTGAGGCTGACAGATTTAATTTTCTGCAAAGGTACTAATTGCTATGTAAGTTTTCATAGATGAATGAATATAAAGAACTTCTGGGTTAAAGGATGATTGAATGAGAAATATACTTTGGAAGTTAGAGATGTATTGTTCTTTTGTGATTTCAGAATTTATCTTTGCTGAGACATTTATTTAAATTCCAGGGTAGTGTATAAAAGGTAGAGGCCTTGTTCTTCACCTGAACAGATCTGTCTACATTGTAAAGATGTCCCTCTCGTCAAAGGGTAGTAGGGCAAACGTGCTATCTGCCCTCATAGACATTCCAACTGTCATAATTCTTGGGCTCCTGTCCTTTAGAATGAACTCTGCTATATTCAAGGTGACATCTGGCTCACATAATATCACCCAGAGGGGAATTGAGATAAGGGAAACTGGCACTATGAAATAATTATGGTTGCTGTTGCTAGAAGACAATTTTTAAAAATCTCATCTCTGACTGAGGGCCATACGTACATACCTTTACACATACACATATTTATCTTTCTATCCACTATTGTTGCTATAACAAATTATCACTTAGTGGCTTGAAAATGCACATTTATTATATTATACCTCTTGGGTTAAAGAGTCCAAAAGGATCTCACTTAGCTAAAATGAAAGTTTTGGCATACTGATTTCTGGAAGCTTTATAGGAGAGTGCCTTTTACTTGCCCTTTCCAGCTTCTAGAAGACACTCATATTCTTTTGCTTGTGGTCTCCTTCCTCAGTCTTCAAAGCAAGCAACGTCACAATCTTCTGACATTTCTTTAGACTGGGCCCAGCCTGATGACCCACGAAAATAGGCTCATCTCAAGGTTCTCAGTCACATATACAAACACATGCAAATACATTTGTGTGGTGAGAATAAAACAGTGCTTAGAGGAACTCTAAATAGTTCAAAATTCCCATCTAGAAAAGAAGAAATATCGAAAGCCAATAACATAAGCTCTCACCTTAAACATAAAAAGTAGAGCGAATTAAATGGATGACAAACAGAATAAGCAAATAATTAAAATAAAAACACAAATCGAATAGAAAAAAAAATCAATGAATCAAACAGTCATTTCTTAAAGCATATTCATAAATTAGTTGTATTGCAACCAGACTTATTCAGAAAAGACACTACCAATGTCAGGATTGAGTAAGGGAACACTACTATAAATTCTACAGATATTAAAGATTTATTAACATAGTATTAACAAATGTACATGAATGAATTCAACAACTTAGATTAAATGGCCAAATTTCTTGAAAGACACAAGCTACCCAAGTTCCCCTAAGAAGACACAGGTAATCTGAATAGCCGTATAGTTTTCAAGAAATTGAATTTGTAGTTCAGTTCTTCCAATAACCACCAAGCTCAGATGGCTTTATGACTGAATTCTTGCAAACATTTAAAATGGAAATAAAGTGAAGCATACACACCCACATAAACTAACCACATAGTTGCACATCAATTTATACAACTATTCATGTGTAATTAACATTTACATATATTTTTAGAGACCTGAGGGGAGGGGAGCAGCCCACCATATGTGGAGTCCCTGCCGAGATTCCGGCCTCCATTCTCTGTTTTTTTCCGATTCTCCTCATTCTTCCTCTTTCCTTTCAGAAGAAATCAGCTTGTCTTCTTGTCTATTGCTCCTGTTTGTTTTGTTAGTTTGTTGCCATTGTGTATTGTTAGAAGAATTATTTGGTCATCATTCTTGCTGGCTTGATCAGACCTTTATATTATTTACACTTCCTTCCAATCCGTATAGCAGATTATCCCTTGAAGTAAATGCACGAGTTTATGTAAATATGACTCTCAACCTCAACAAGATATCTTACTAAAGATATGAAATCCTGGTAAAAAGATAAAAAGAAAACCTACTTTCAATAAGGGTTTTAAAAGTTCTTACAAATGTTATATGAAACATGTTATGTATATTATTTTTTATTATTATTATATAATATTATTCAGATTTAGCCCTACTCATATGTTTTAGTTTTTTTAAATTTTTTCTTCAAGTTTAATGTTCTTTCTGGGTAACAATTGAAAAATTGGTATATTTTCATTTATTGCCTATGGAGTAAAGAATGCTCTCTGGATTTGGGGGCAAATCAAATTGTCATGTTTATTTATCCACAACACTATTCTTTTCTTAATTATGCAAGTCATAACTCTTGTATTTCTCCTAAGGTTCTACTTTGCCCGAATGAATAAACAATTATAATTGTATTCTGTAATAAATGTTAAAACCATAAAAAGAAAAATATGACAAGACTTCCCAAACTATTGAGGCTTGTAAAATCAACTCTGGAAATTTTTATTTTGTTAACCTGTGACAACTTCAGATGACAATATATCAAAAAATAGTGATGCTTAGATCCCTGGAGTCATGTATTTAGAAAACAAAAATATGTAATCCTCTCTCTTATGTAGTGATTTATGTTATTTTATCTGACTTCCTTTGAGACTTCAGTTTATTAGACAGTATAGCTTACTCCTTTTTGAATGGAGGGTTACATTTCAAATAAAATTTCTTACTATATGACTGGAAGAATAAAACATAACAATAAGACAACTTGTATTTCAAATGAGCCAATATTGTCAAGATCTACAAATAATAAAACATGTTGTATTTAAAAAATAGAGAGGCTTTAAGAACAGGTGAATGTACAAATGGTCTCAATGTTTTTTCCTATGTCAAATTTAGTTCCTTTTAAAAGTCAACCTGCTATTGCTTGATTTTATAAAAAGTATGAAAGTTCTCTTCATAAGCTATAAGACTATGTGAACTGGGGCCTGTAAAATTAAAAAAAGATTGTGAGGATTTGGTTTTTCATGGTTTCAGTTATATCACGTCATATTTTATATGTACTTTTCTATAGCATTGTTTGATATTCTCATTAATTTTGCCCATGACATATTTATTTTTCCTATTTTGGTTGATTTTAAGTAATTTAATAAAACTACTTCTAACTAAACTTACCAAAATATTGAAGATTTCATGAATATAATTACTTTTCTTTGATTATTCTGATTATTGACATATATTCCAGTACTTGTATTTCTTCTTGAATGTTGAATATTTCATTATTAACAAGTATTAATAGTCTTTTAATATTGTCCTTATATGCAATTACATATTTTTTTCTTCTGTAATTTCTTAATCTTTATTATTTTATTTATCCTCAACTCTTATTTCACTACCTAGAATGTAATCAATACTAAATATGTACTTTTTAAATGAAGATATTAAAATGCTGAATCATATTCTTAGAAAATTTTGAATCAGACCATGAGTACATATTTGGATTTCAAATTTTATTAATACATGTTTAATATTTCACATGTATATCTATGAGTGTATTTGTTTCATTTCCTTCAAATACTGTCCTAGTTTGTTTTTAGAATCAATTTTATGTAACCTTTGCAAATGGTAGTAGGGGTTAAGAGTGTTCTTTTTAAATGAAGTGTTCTTAAATTCTTGAAGACTTTCCTCCATTTTCAAAGATTGATTTGACTGGTCTTACTGTTTCCTGAAGTTACAGAATGTACAGACACACAAACACACATACAGCAGGAGCAAGAGGGGATGATTTTATTTGGGAATAAAGATAGTTGTTTTAATGGTGGTTTAGAACTTCAGTCCCCAGGTAGATTCAGGGTTCTCTTATAATTCAAGGCCAAATTTATAAATTAGACTGCCTTACAGAACACTCCTGGGAATATTGCAGGTAAGGGATGAAGATGGGAAAGCTAAAAACAAGCTCTTTAAAATTTGCATCAATGCAAAGATCATTGGAGAATTCTGAGCCAAAACCAACTTTGATGGTTTGGTTAGAAAAAAAAAAAAGTCCCTAAATTACATTTTATCACTTTTACCCTTAAATCTGTCTCCCATCTCCTTGCTCTCTGAACTTCCTCTTATCCCAAAAAAGTAACAAAACAAACAATAAAAATTGTTTCATCTCAATTCAATAAATTTTGAGGGGAAAGGAGTCTTTGTCCCAGACCAAATAATTATTATATTTGTGTAGTAGTTCTCTTTTCACAGATTTAGGAACTATAGATGTGTCTCATATTCTTTTTGCATCAAATCAATTTTTTCAGTGTTGGTGGTTCCAAGGTTAGGAATTCCCAAACCTTAGTATACTTTGAACACTTTTCAGAGTTTAGCAGAAAAGAAGTCCTCTGCATGGAACCAAGGAAGTACATACCCAGTAACAAATCCAGGTATCCAGGTGATGTTGGTACACATAAGGATGCTCAGATCAAGGAAAAGATTCTGTAGCATCTTACAACGCTGATGGACAGTGACTATAATAGGGTATGAGGTGGGAACTTGATAATGGGGGAAGTCTAGTAACCATATGTTCATGTAATTGTACATTAATGATAGCAAAATAAAAAATAATAAATACATACATACATACATAAAGGAAAAGAAAAACTGAAAAAAAACACTCAGATTGTCAAACAGTGATCAGAGGCTCTATCTACCAGCTACATAAGCAGAAAAGAATAAGTGTAATGCAGTTTGGTAAATAAACAGTGTTTCTGTGGACAGCTAGGGAGATAACACCTTCCACAGGTGAATAAGTCTGAAATTGAACACAATCCAGTCCCCTTAAAGCTAACAATGCCTTTTTATCTCCATTAGCATCAAGAACTCATCACTCCATTTGGACTAGATATTTTCTAATTTGATCTTCAGAAGAGCCAGTTACTAAAAATACTATCTATCCATTTTTTTTTTTTTTACAGATAGCAGAAGGAATGGGGAAAACCTGTGTTCACAAAAACAAAATTCTATGATAGCATTTCTATGTGTTCACAGAGTACCCCATTGCCAGAGTAACTACTTAGTGGTATGGGAACTGCTCTTGTGCATTCAGCTTTGACAAAGAAATGCTACCTTGGACATCTCTACAACCCCAGTGGTGAGTTTCTTCTTAAGCACTTTGAAGACTTCGTCAGATCTCAGGTATAAGCACGTGTCCTCAACTATCAAATCCATGTGCTCCACTCAGTGGTATCCCCAGTGCAGACACAATCAGTAAAGGTGCTGCCTTTCTCCAGCCACTCCACCACCTCCTGGCTGCAGAAATCCACAAGTACTAGACTTACTAGGTGCTCAATGCTCTTGGCCATGACCGGGTTACTTCCGTCAGGAGCCCTCTTGGAGGTGAAACCCCAGGGTTCACCCAGTCACTAGTGTGTAGTTTTAGTTTTTCTTTTCTATGAAGATTTAAAGCTACTAATTTCTCTCCAAGTATCTTTTCAGTTGTAATACACTCAGTTTGATATGCAAATGTCATTTCTTTATTTTTTATGCTAACTACAATATGGTCGTTAGCTTTTTAGTTACTTAGAAATACGTTTTGTAAGCAGTTTCTAATTATTTACTTAATTGTGCTTTACAGTTAAGTGTAACTCAGGAGGGAAAATATTTTCCCAGCCCCAGGCAAAATACCTTTGAAACTAAAATTAGTCAAATGGAGAAATAAAGTGGGAGACACCCATTTATTGCTTACAAGGGTCCCTCCACTTCTGCTTGCTCGTGTCACGATCAGCTGCAAAAAGGGCCCCCACCTAACCTCCAGTCCAGAATTGCCCTGCTCCCCCTGGTAATCACGTATTGATAACAGAGATGCACTACTTCTTTCCACCCCTGGAAACACTTATTGATATGGAGAGGCACTAAGGCCAGGCGAGAGATTCTGGAAACTACAATTTTATCCACATTAGGAAACAGAGTTTATAGATTCTTTGGAATTTTTACATTTGTGGCCACATGTTAATCATTTTTTGTTAGTAGGTTATGTGTTCTGGGAAAATATTCCAAATATTTTGGGTTCAGAATACTACAAATATCTTCACATGCCATTTGTTCACATCTTCTATATATATTTAATATTTTTCTGTGTTTGGAATGTCATTTTCTGAAAGAGGTACTAAAATATTCAATGACCATTTTTAAGGCATGGCTATTTTTATATTCCATTTTGTAGATACACCAATATTCAATTTATACATAATTTTATTCCTGAAATATTTAATTCTTAAGAACTGAAAAACCTAACATTAGGAGATAATATATTCTGTTCTCATAATATTTTCCTTATGGAGATGGGAGATAGTTAATAACTTTCTTATAGAAACAGTATTAAATATATAAAGCTTAATTTTTATTTCTAGTATAACATTAAAACCTACATATTATGAAAAATATATTAATCCTTCTCAATAGCAGTTTTTACAGCTATTCTGTGATATGTAATTTTTTTCATTGTTACCTATGTAATTACTTTTACATTAAAAATATAGATGGAAAGAAAAGTCAAGAGATAAAGTAGGATATGCACACATTTAAGAGAGGTTAACATATAGCTTACGTGGAAATGAATAAAATGAACATTTGTTTCTTAATTCTTACACATCTAGATTCCAGCAATAATTTGAAAGAAAAATTTCAATCTTGAGTAGGTACAAATTCATACATATATTCCTACAAAAAAAGATTTGTTACATGCAGTATACAGGAGCTGTGCTCTCTCAGGTGTTACGAATGAATTTACTTGCTAGATATGTTTTATAAAGAAAGTTGAAAATATAATTGCATTGAAACTGGAAATACTTTCATTAATAACTTTACGTATCAATGAACACACATAATAAAAATAGAACTGGTAGGTCTAATAGAAAAACAGTATATAAATGTTTTTTTTTACATAGTTACCCATATTATTAAATCCTCACCCCCACTAGTGCAATTACTATCTGTCAGTATAGGAAGATGTTGCAGAATCATGGCTATATTCTCCATGCTATACTGTTGTAAGTAAATTTATTTTAAGATTCTTTGTCTCTTAAAGATATCTCTCATAGGACAAATATCTATTGTGATTGATAGGTGAAAATTGGAATAAGAACAATGTTTATACTTATTTTCTTCTTTTTAATATTACTGTAACTGAACAATAACCAACAGAATGAATTTAGATTAATTACAGTTCTAAAGGATATATGATGTTCAGTGTAATGTAGAACACATACTTAACTACTTAGTTCTAATACTTCTCCAGTCTCTATTTATTCTCTTTTCCAAGTAGAAATATACTCTGAAATGTGTTTTCATGAATATATGGTCTAAAAAGTCTTATTAAAATATTTTGTGAATTGTATTTAAAAATTTCAGGAGCAGTAAATTCAAACTTAATAGTCCTAATAATAAAATTAGCATAGATAGGAAAAGTGTTACCATAATTTTTAAGAAAAATTGAAGAAAATTACCTGGAAAGTTAAGTAAAGTAATGAGGCGGTGATTTCCTGGGGGAAAAAATGTTACCAATATAAGTAAGTATATGAATAAATATAGAAAAAAATAGAAAGATAATAAAATTGCCAGAAATAAAGGTTCCAATGTCATATGGATCAGCAATTTCAAGAAATATCAAGGTTCAGATAGTCACAGAAAATAGAAGACAGTATAACTTCACACTACATATTTTAACAATTATCTAGCATTAAAATGATAACCTAGGAATAATAGCACAAAATATTTTATACTTACATTAGCTATGCACAAAGCAAATCTAACAATGCTTAATAGCATGTTATTCTATGAAACAGAGGAGTAAATTTATGAATACAAAATTCAGTGTCACAGTGTCTTAATTATTCAGTCTAATATCCACTCAGTAAGTATATTGAAAGAAAATGCATAAAGAAAAATTACTTTAAGAGAATATTTTAATTCACCTTGAATAACAAATGGGGTACTATGTGTGGATTATTTAATAGCCTTATTTTTTCAATAGAAAATGTGGAAATACACAATTTCCACAGCTAAGACAACTAAACCATCACTTACCTCCCGAGTGGATATTTAAGAGACTTCTCCCATAGCCACCCAATCTTGGTCTCTGGGTCCATACCAAAAAATGACCACTGTGCAAGGACGTATTCCTAAGCGTTATCTTTAACTCAACAGTGCAAATTGGGCATTTGTCTCAGCTGTATGCTCGGCCCTTCAACAGCTGAAAATCTGTTCTCCTGTGATGGCCCCACCCCCGGGGTAGTAAGTCAGTAACACGCTGATTATCGTGGATTTGCCTTCTCTGTTTTTAACACTATGTTAGAGTGTATCTGTCACCACTTCCATTCCTTGGCTGACAAAATTCCTTATTCTTTGCCAAAGTAATATTACAGACATTATTTTTTACTTTCTATACTCTTTATCTTGGGCACAATGAATTTGGACACTTTTAGAACAAATGCTTCACTAAGATATACCATTATGATTCTGGGGAGCTATAAGCTGAAATAGGTTTTTCATGCAACTGAGGTACCAAGCTGCTAAGGGGAAGCCTGTTGTGGGTGGAATAGTTAATCGCCTTTACCAATGTTGTTTGGCTTAAGTAAGACTGGAACAGGAAGGTCTATATTTGGAATCTGATTTTTTTTTTCTGTTAAGTACTGAAATAATTCAGGGCAGTATGAAAAATGCAACATTACTAAGCCCTCAGATCTTATAGCATAAATAGCTGTATTTCTACCCTTAAAACTAATGTGCTGAGGGCAGGAGAATATGAAATGGAGGCTGGAAGAAGTCAGTTATTTTTGCCATCATAGGGCTGTGACATGCGTTAAGATGGGCATGTAACATTTATGTTTTATTCCATTTCTGTCTATGTCTCTTCCTTCTTTTCCTTACTCCTTCATGCCCTCTCTTTCTTTTCCTCTTCTTTTCTCTTCTCTTCTCTTCTCCTCTCCTCTCTTCTCATTTCTTTTCTTTTCTCTTTCCCTCCATTCCCTTTTCTTTTTTCTTTCTACCCTGGTCGGAGAACACAGTGATGACTACATGTTAGGTTTTAGACTGGAGTATGTGTGACTTGATTGCTCGCCACCTGTCTGTAGGAAATTGATGTTGATGGTGGATCTTTGTGAATTCTTCTCCTTGGGACACATTATATTAGCCTGAACTAAACACAGAGTGGATGGTAAAGAAAAAAGAGTGATTGTGTCAGATAGTTTCCATTTGACATTCCATATCTGCTATTAACTTCCCTTATTCCTCTTCTCTTCCCTGAGACTGACTTGTATGAACCATATCAGTTTATTCCCATGCCTTTTACTTTATTTTGGTGTTAACCAGTGGAAGTCACAGAGAAGCATTAGAAATGGGGTTGTGAGGGAAAAAGATCAGTGCATTCATCTCCTTGGTTTCCTTCCAAAATAAGCATTAAACAATGACTGTATATATTGATTAATGAAGCAAATAAAATAGAAGCTAATTATAAAGTTCTTAAATCAAAGATGGTTCCCTACAAGTCTTTTGGTTAATAAATAAATAATATATACTCAGAGAAAAAAAGTTTTTTAAAATAAGTCACCAGTAATTTATTATTTATAATTTATTTTCATATTAGTGTTAAAAATCCATCAATCTATCAAATTGTTCACACTGTGAAGTAAGGAGCATTGGTTTGTCATTGATTTGATTTTGGGAAAAGGGAGTAACAGTAAAATACTTCCAATAAAATTAATTACTCACAAATCCCTCATTATGTTTTTTTTACCTGCTGCATAGTAATTAAGCAGTATTTCGGAAATGCCTTAACCTGTTGCTCCAGTGAGGAAAAATAATAATGATGACTTAGTTTGCCTTCTTGTGATTTTCCTGATAAATTCATCTGCCTTGTAAGAAAAATAGTAGTGACTTAGTAAGAAAATGACAAAAATTAAATAAATTCATCCTAAAATAGCTCAGGCAAAAAGTAAAAAATATTTTTAAGGTTCACTTAATTATAAGCAAGGAATATGTACTTACAGTTTCGTGAGAGTCGGAACCAGCAGTTGAATGCTGCTAATAATCTGCTTTTCAATTCTAAATTTCTGATTTACTTCATCCTTTTTTTCAGATAATCTATTTCCATGTGGTTTGAACATGGCAATCACTAGTCCAATAGGGGAATATCTTTATTGTTTCCTTTTCAGTCAGCTATAGTCGGAGATCCCTAGTAATATAATGTAAAGTCTCTGTTAGAAACTTATGGTTGGAATAGGTATGTGGGTTAGAAAAAGGAGCCATTGTTCTTAAAAAAAGAGATGGTTCTGTTCCCAGAAAAATGGAAAATTGCTAGGCAGAATCAACAGACATTCAACAAAGGATAAAAGGTAGGGAAATATGCTCAGCATAATATTTTTACAAAATGTTTTAAATATAGGAGAATTGCTCTCCAAATTCAATATGATTCCAAGCACAGTTGATAGTTTACACAGGGGGAGATTCAGAGCACTGCACCAATTATTATCTTTAAGTGCCTTTGCAGCATGAATGGTTTTACATTTGATGTGGAGAGAGCAGTATAGTGAAGGTGGATGTGATGATCTGGTGCAACAGTGTGCAGTTCATAAATACACTAGGAAAAGTTATTCTCAAAAATAAATATTTTGAAAATAAACATTTTCTTTTACAGAAGCACATTTGCCCTTTTCTTTACTGGTATTGTCATAAACCATTCAGAAAGAAAATGTTTTGTTTCAAAAATCTCCCTCTGACACATGTGTAGGTCCAATGGTGTCAAAAAGAGGTTTTGCCTTTTCTCTTCCTAGAAGTGAGACTTGAAAATGAAACTCCCCCACTTAGCAATAATTTTACTCTATAATAACTTCTAAAATTTCAGTGGAAAAAGAAGCATTTTTATGATGCAATCATGAATAAGGTTTAGTGACCCATTTGAATTACAGTTTTGAATCATTTCATTTTTTAAACTCAGTTTGTGGCAAAATGTTCACTCAAGAGATTATCTATCTCTTTTCACTAAAATCTCCATCCTTAAGAAACTGATTTTATGTACTCACTGTTCTCTATCTTTCCCTTTAGGTTACTTGTAACAGCTTTCATGTGAGAGAAACTGTGACACCAAAAATATGCTCATGGTGTTGCTCTGTTTTTGTTTTTGTTTTTTTTGAGAGGGCATCTCTCATATTTATTGATCGAATGGTTGTTAACAACAATCAAATTCTGTATAGGGGACTCAATGCATTAGATAGGAAATGATGATCCTTTTATTATTGCTGAGTTTCCAATCATTGTGGCTTTTACAAAGTATTAATCTCATATATATATGAGATTTGTATAAAATTCAATTTCCAAATAGATTTTTCTTGCTTTTTTAATTAGTGTTATTTTATTATTAATTGTTAAAATTAAGGTATCATTGATATACAATTTTATGAAGATTTCACATGAACAACATTGTGGTTTCAACATTCACCCGTATTACCAGGTACCCCCACCACTCCATTGCAATCACTGTTCATCAGAGTAGTAAGATGCTCTAGAGTCATTACATGTCTTCTCTGTCCAAATAGCTGGTTTGTAAAAGTTTATTATATTTTACATATGTTATAATAAATATCATTCAATTACCCAATGTGTACAAAGAATTAGCATCCAAACAGGTTATCCAAAAAGATTAAAAATAAATAAATAAAAGTCAAACAGAAGAAAGACAATACAGCTGAACACCCTTTTGCATTTACCATGAAAGTTGGTACCTAAGGAAAATAATTCTCAATAGAAGACAGTAATTAGATAAATATAACAAATAATAAAACAATTTTAACAATATATTGTAATAATATTACATGAGTGTAGTCTCTCTCTCTCTCAGAATATCTTATTGTACTGTCACCCTTCTTGTGATGATGTGAGATGATAAAATGTCAATGTGATGAGATGAAGTGAGGTGGATGACACAGGCATTGTGACATAGCCTTAGGCTACAAGTGACTTTCTAATGATTCCTCAGAAGGAAGATCTTCTGCTTCTGGATTGTGGTTGACTGTGGAAAGCAAAGCCATAGATAAGGGGGGACTACAGTATGGTTTATAACTTAATAAAATGAAAGTGATGAATAGTGTGGAATAGGCATTGTCAATATTACTTTAATAAATTATTTCCATGTATAGATAAAAGAACCATGTGAATGTCTGTATCACAAAATTCACTTAGGATTTCCTACTTTGTCACTGATCAGAATTGGTTCATGTATGAAAAGTTGTATACTTTTAAAATCCATTATGTTCATTTCTCAAATAAATAAGATTACTCTAAGATTCGTAATATGCAGCATGTTGTCTGAATTATAACTTTAATTTATATAAATATCCCTCGTACAATCATTAGTTGCTCTTCTCTACCTCATAAACTGGCTGGCTTTTTCTAGTGTGTAAGTTTTTCAGAGAGTCCTTTTCAATCTTTCTAGTCTTTTAAGTATCCAAAGTGTAAGTTTAACATAAGTTTATTAAAATAATACTGGTAATGCCTATTCCACACTATTAATCATCATCCAGCAACATTGCTACTTGTTTTTGTTTTGTTTTTTTTTTTAACTGTGATATCAGGAACACAGTGGAGTTTAAAAAGTAAAAGTAAAAAATGCCGATTTCACTTTTTAGACTTTGCAAACTAATTCTTCAAACTGTTGAGAAATAACATTTGTACTTCAGCATCTTGCACCTACAGATGCCAAATATGAATTACAAGTATATTTAATATTTGAAAGAATTTGAAATCAGAAGAGCAAGAATTATATGAATCTACCTCTTCTTTCTTTTTCCTATGTGCATTTTTGTTCCTTGTTACCAGCATTAGGAGGAAAGCAGTTAGTATTTTATTTCCTTTTTCAAATTTAAGTGTTATCGATGTATAGAGTTATGTTGGTTTCAAATGTACAACACAGTGGTTCACCAGTTATCCACTTTATTAAATCCTCACAACTGCTAGTGTGGATAAACATGGAAGTGCATATATCTTTCAGATTCGGGTTTTGTTTTATTCGGGTAAATTCCTAGGAGTGGAATTACTTGGTCAAATGGTCTTTCTATTTTTAGTTTCTCGAGGAACCTCCTTACTGCTTTCCACAGAGGCTACACCAATTTGCAATCTCACCAACAGTGTAGGAGGGTTTCTATTTCTCCGCATCCTCACAAGCATTTATTTCTTGTCTTCTGGATACTGGCCATTCTAACTGGTATGAAGTGGTATGTCATTGTGTTTTTAACTTGCATTTCCCTTATGATGAGCAATGTGGAGCATCTTTTCATGTGCCACATTGGTATTTCTTCTTTGGAGAAGTATTTGTTCAGGTCCTCTGCCCATTTTTTGATCAGGTTATTTGGTTTTTGATTAGGTTATTTTGAGTGTTGAAGTATATGAGCTCTTTATATTTTGGATGTTAACCCCTTATCAGCTGAGTCCTTTACAAATATATTCTCCAATACTATATGATGCCTTTTTTGTTCTGCTAATGGTGTCCTTTACTGTACAGAAGATTTTTAGTTTGATGTAGTTCCATTTGTTCCTTTTTGCTTTAGTTTCCCTTGCCTGAGGAGATGTGTTCAGGAAAAAGTTGCTCATGTTTATTTCAAGAGATTTTTTTGCCTATGTTTTCTTCTAAGAGTTTTATGGTTTCATGACTTACATTCAGGTCTTTGATCCATTTTGAGTTTATTTTTGTGTATGGAGTTAGACAATAATCCAATTTCATTCCTTACATGTAGCTGCCCAGTTTTCCACAAGAACAATTTTTGAGGAGGCTGTATTTTCCCCATTGTAGATTCATGTCTCCTTTAATGTATATTAATTGACCATATATGTGTGGTTTTATATCTGGGCTCTCTATTCTGTTCTATTGATCTCTGGGTCTTTTCTTGTGCCTGTATAAAACTGGTTTGATTACTGTAGCTTTGTAGTAGAATTGAAGTCAGGGAGCATAATCTCCTGGCTTTGTTTTTCTTTCTCAGGATTGCTTTAGCTATTCAGAGTCTTTTGTGGTTCTATGTGAATTTCAGAACTATCTGTTCTATTTTCCTGAAAAACTCTATTTTTATTTTGATAGGGATTGCATTGAATCTGTAAATTGCTTTAGGCAGGATGACCATTTTGACAATATTAATTCTTCCTATCCATGAGCATGGGATAGATTTCCATTTTTTTTTTGGTGTCTTCTTTAACTTCTCTCATGAGAATTTTATAGTTTTCAGAGTATAGATATTTCACCTGCTTGGCTATGTTTATACCTAGGTATTCTTTTCTTTTTGATGCAATTGTAAATGGAATTGTTTTCCCTATTTTTCTTTCTGCTAGTTCACTATTTAGTATATAGGAATGCAACAGATTCCTGTGTATTAATTTTGTAACCTGCAACTTTGTTGAATTCAGTTATTAGTTTTAGTACTTTTTTGGTAGAGTCTTTAGGGTTTCTATGTGTAATATCATGTCATTTGCAAACAGTGACAGTTGAACTTCCTTACCAATTTAGATACCTTTTATCTCATTGCCATGGCTAGGACCTCCAGTACTGTCTTGTTCCTTATCTTATAGGAAAAGCTTTCAGCTTTTCACCATTAAGTATGATGTTGGCTGTGGGTTTGTCATATATGGACTTTATTATGTTTAGGTATGTACCCTCTATACCCACTGAGAGTTTTTATGATGAATGGATGTTTAATTTTGTCAAATGCCTTTTGATCATGTATTGAGATGATCATGTCGTTTCTATCCTTTTTGTTAATTTGTGTTTCTTATTCATAGATTTAAAAATATTGTGTCATCCGTGCATCTCTGGAATAAATTCCACTTGGTCATGATAGATGATCTTTTTGATGTATTTTTGAATTGGTTTGCTAATATTTTATTGAGGACTGTTCCATGTTTGTTCATCACTGCTATGTGCATTTTAATGTTAATGGGATTTCTGTGGAATTATGAGAAGTTGTAATAGGAAGATATCCTAAATCTTTATAAAAGATTTTATTTTTCTGTTTGATTTGAGCCAGCAGATTGCCTAACTCCAATAGAATTGTAAAAATAGTGTGTTTAATCAGAATTATCACTTAAAAAGCAAAGCTCATGTTTGCACATTTTATCTTTGGAAACTGAGTAAAAATGAGGGAGAGAAGGGCTGGTGGGTATTATCCTGGTACCAGTAATATATAGTAGGTTTACTGTAAGAATTAAATAGAGCATGGATGGGTGGGTAGGGAGGGATAAGGGGTGGGGAAGATGAAGGGGGGTATTAAGATTAGCATGCATAATGGGGGGGGTGGGAGAAAGGGGAGGGCTGTACAACACAGAGAAGACAAGTAGTGATTCTACAGCATTTTGCTATGCTGATGGACAGTGACTGTAAAGGGGTTTATACGGGGGACCTGGTATAGGGGAGAGCCTAGTAAACATAATATTCTTCATTTAATTGTAGATTAATGATAAGGAAAAAAAAGGGGGGGGGGATTACTCCCTGATAGGATAAAACTAACTGTAAATCAATGATTAATGCATGCTTTAAATATCCTTAATTTTGATCATTTAAAGGGTGTCAGATGATCAGTTATGGAAGTACATTTTTCTGATAATATTCCTTTCTCTTAAAAAAAAAAGCAGTTCCTATGTGGTGACCTCCCATAAGTTCTTCACAATGGTATAAAGGGCATATCAAAGTGTGGGCAAAGGGTCTGTTTGTGTTTATACAGAGGATCAAAGCCTAATTGGGCTACCCAGAAAACGAACTAAGACACGATATGAAGAAGAAGTTCCAACATCAACATACTGTGGAAGAGTCATTCCAGAAGATGATCATCAAAAAACGTCAACAAAGATCCTGGCGCTGTTGCAGTTGTAGCTGCATTCATCCCACTGGTTCCTGGAATAGTCATTGGAATGAAGAAGCAGATATCTAAGCTGGCCTGTGCATACAGTAAAACAACAAATTTGACTGGATCTATACTGTTGGAACTCAACCAAAAATTAGGAGAAGTGCAAGTTGCAGCGCTCCAAAATCTTGCAACTGTAGACTATCTACTGTTAAAAGAACATATGGAATGTGAACAGTTCCCAGGAATGTGTTGTTTTAATTTGTCTGATTTTTCTCAAACTGTTCAAATTCAGTTAGACAATATCCATCATATCGTAGATAAGTTTTCACAAATGCTTAGGGTGCCTAACTGGTTTTCTTGGTTTCACTGGAGATGGCTGGTAATTGTAGGTCTGCTTTGGTTATGTAACTGTATTCCTACTATATTAATGTGTGTGCGCAATTTAATTAGTAGTTTAAAACCTATACATGCTTAAGTTACTCTACAAGAAGATATGTCAAAGAAATAATCAATCTTCCCATGTTTTCTTCCGTCTGCTACTTCTATAGCTTTTCTTCTTCTTTCCTAATTACAACCCTTAAAAAGAATTCGTGCCTCATATCGAATTTACCAAGTATCATAATTCTTCCAAGTGGTAAAGATACCTCAAGACAAATGCTGGGCATAAAAGCCATAGGGCATAAATCTGCAAAGAAGTAAAAAGCTAACCTTTTGAAAGAATATTCCTTCTCTCTCACTTACCAACTTTACATTTCCCTGTATGGCCCCGGAAGATGACTGGTTAGTCAGAGACGGGTAAGATTCCTCAAGGGAGGAACAACCTAAGACAGGCACAGTCGCAGGGGGGCCATCAGGTGAGAAATTGGGGATCAACAGAGGTGCGGCTTAGAACCTCACACAACCCCCGTTTTGAGAGAAATCTTCTGCATCTGTGGATGTTTTGTTGCCCTTGTCTAGCTTGGATTAACACATAGTCTACAGGCACACACCTGATCATCTACATTTGCTCTCTTACAGCACTAAACTATGTTTTCTACCTTTATCTTGCATCTACCTACCACTTCAGCATTTTATTAAAAATAATAATAATAATAATAATATGGGAGAAATGTGGGATTCACATATAAATCAAGTATAAAAATCAAGCGAATATTCATATTTGACCTGATTGTTTATAGTTCATAATGCGTGATCAAAACCGAAAGTTTCTGTGATGACTGCCCTTGTACTGTTCACCATGTAAGAACTTATTCACTATGTAAGAATTTGTTCACCATGTAAGAACTTGTTCGTTAGACTTCAGAAGATCAGAGACTGATGAGAATTAGGCTTGAGGTGGATTAATGATTGTGCATTGAGTCCCCTATACAGAATTTTATTGTTGTTAACAACCATTTGATCATAAATATGAGAGATGCCCTCTCAAAAAAAAAATAATTGAATAGAATAAATTATCTGTTAAATAGATGCTAAATACATTTTTCACAATAAGCATTATATAGATGAAAAGTTATTTGCTTTCATAAGAATGTAGAAATTTGATGGAAAAAACAGCTAAGACTATCCTGTGAGTTTGAAGACTTCTATACTATGAGCAAATTTCAATTCTACATGTTGTATTGTTGTGATAAATAAATTAGAATCAAATAATTAAATATAAAATGTATATTTTAAAACTCAGACAACTTCTAAATGGTTCTTTAAGAAGGAAATTTCAAATTACTACATTTCTGATATTCATAGGTCATAATTATTCTCATAGCTTACTGTGCTAGAGCCTGATTTGTGATGTATGATTTCATCCCTTTTTATGTGCTAATTACTATATGTAATATCCAATTAAAAATGCTAATAATAGTCACCATATAAAGTAATATGTAGTGATTTTATAGTAAAAGGGAAATTTAGGAATTATAATGTGATTAAGAACTGCTATAAGAACTAAAAATTGTAGCAGTTAGTCCTAAAATGACATTTGTTCTTTTAACAGTGGAGAGGTCATTCTTAGAAAACAAATAAACAGGCACAGCAGGAGATACCTACAAAGAAATAATATCTTGAAATCAGATTGATGTAAACTACTCTTGATCACCCGCAGGCACCCCAATTATCTAGAATTACTATCCCAATTAAGCACCTGTCTTTACAGTAGAATATTATTAGGTTCAAATTGATAAGATGGGAAAGTCCCAATTAAGAGGACTCCCTAATTAAGTATGCTTTATGTGGAACAGCCTGATTAATCCAAAAATATCTTTTTTCTCTCCTACTTCAATAGCATTTTGATCTATTACTTATTATATTTTTTCTGCTTAAGTAGTTATGCAATATTTGTGTCATAAATATTTTATAACAATAAAAAATACATCACTTACCAGAAATTGTCCAAGTATGGCAAAATCCTTTTTGTTACCACTAAGCTAAAGCAGTATATATAAGATTTCATTCCCTGATAATTTTTATTTATTTGTTTTTTACTTCCATAAACACTTGAATTTGCATTTACATTTTATTTATAACTCTTAAAATAATCATAGGTAGCCATTATATATGGTGTAACTTCTGTGAAACTAATGTTATATTGTCTTCTAATACATGTTTCCCTCCTGTTGTATTTTAAAACTTAATTAATACTGGTTAGATATATTATTTAGAACTGAGATTTTCAAACTTAAATTCATTAGAATTCTGATTATTCAGAAAAAGTGCATCCATTTCTAACCAGAGTGAATTGTGTCATTAGAAGGGAATAAATTTGTATGAAGTCTTGTCTCCAAGTCTCTCAACCCAATTATATCAATAGAAACATAATTATTACATGATTTTTTGTAATTTAATGAGTTGTGGAAGAAAGTTTTTGAAGTAGTATAAATGTATACGTATATGTTTAGTATAAATATATGTATTATATTGAATAAAAAATCTCTTGAAACATGCTGACTATTAAAACACTAAGTATTATTTATTGTCTTATATAGTTGCTGTGGGTTGAGAATTTCAATGTTAATTAACCAGAAATTTCCAGCTAGGAGTTTCCTTTAGATTCCAGTGGATATCAGATGGATATATGTAAGATATCTTAGGCATATAATCATCTGGAGTATTTCCACAGAAGCCACACTAAACTAATTTTACCTACTTGGCAATTTGATGTAGGCAGTTGGATAGGAGCCTTATTTCTTCTCTACGTGGACCTCTTTATGGGGCTACTTGAGTGTCATCTCAGCATAGAAGCTAGTCATCACCAGAGCAAGAGAGTCAAGGTACCAAACTGGAAGTTGTGATGTCTTAAGGACCTAGCCTCCTCATCACACAAGGACAGCCAGCCCTGATGCAGTGTAACAAGAGACTACACAATGGTATCCATAGGAGGCAATCATTTTGGGGACCATCTTAGAGTTTGGCTATCTCGTTAGGTTAGTACTTGCTAGCTCCAATTATTTTGCCAGATTTTCATGGTTCAACTATCAATCTCCATTGATTGTGTGACTTTGGACAACATATTTAACTTCTATCTCCCAATTTTTCCTTATTAAAATAGAATTATAGTATTTACATCATAATATATAATGAGATAATATTTGAAAAGTATTTTTAAGAGGCTGATACAGTAACTTTAAATGCTTATTGTTTCTATTTTTATTTTTACAGTAATATCAAGAATAAGCAATTTTTATATGCTTTTTAGAGGCTAATGTTTAAAACTTGTCTAGACATCTCACATTCACATACTGTTGGTCATCAACCTAATTTTTGGTTGAGTGTGAAGGACCTAACAAATGCATATTTCTTTGATGGATAAAAGAAAAGAGTGAAATGAATGATCTAATGAAAAGGGATACATTTTTGTAGATGGAGAGTAAAAGCATATATAAAAATGAAAAGTCACAATACCATCCCTACTTTATCAGCCTTGTATATTTGGCAAAAAAATTCTTAAAGACTATATTTAGGAAAATAATTATATATACAATCAATATATTTCTCATCACCAACTTATGCATTGCTACCCTTAGTGCACAAAATACTCTATATCCTGAAACAGATTAATGAATAAAAATACTCAAACAGTTCTGAGGATGACTGAAAACATAAGAGCAACAATTAAAAATAAAGAAAGGCAGAACATAAAATTTGTGGTTAAGTGTAGCACTCACTTTCTAATTTGAGGTAAGGAGAGAGGGAATGACAGAATTTGAAATATCTATTTCCTGAAAAAAATGAGAATGTGCTATAAACTAAGCAGTCTATAGTTTATGTGAAATGTAGATGCCTGCCAAGCATAACAATTTTAAATGAAATACTTCTTGAGATAGAACCTACAGTCATCATTCTACTTTGCTATTAATCTTAATTCATTGGTGAATTGGTGTAGCAAGAATAATGTATTTTCATAAATATCATTAGCAATAGAAAAAATCTTGAGCAAGTATAGCAAACCAATATGAAAGTTTGACTCACCAAAATATATGGGAGTATTTAAAACAGGAATACTGAATGAGTGTAAAATTTGCATCCATTTATAACTCATAAGTTAGTAGTACCAATGACTTTGATAAAATTGAATTCTTTGTTTTAACCATAATCAGCTATCTTTTTATATCAACAAATTTTGTATCTTAACATCTATCACAGCATGAGAGAAAACATTTTTAGATTATACTCACCCTCTGTAAACTGTACAACTTATAGATGACATAGTTACAAATGTACCAAGAGTTTTTTTCAAAGGATTGAAAGTTACCCGTAAGAACAACAGTGAGAACAGTAACAGCACGTACATGTGTGCAGCACATACATACAGACACACACAAACAACACAATCCACTTGTCTGTACTTTAGCCTGGATTATAGAGTGGTCTGTGCTTAAAAAGCTGATCAATATAAAAATGTCTTAAGTACCCTATTCTTCCAAACACACATTACAGCCACACTCTTATCAATTTGCCTTTTCCTATTTTCCTCATCTCCCTCTTTCCTACTATTCGTTATGCATCTAGGTTTCCAATTATTGAAGGCTTGTGTTTTCTACTATGTAAGGCTTTATCTAGCACAGGTCTTCATTCATAAATATTAATTAATAAGCATAGAATGAATAGATATTGGACTTGAAGGAAGAGTGACTCCATTTCCATTACCATCTTAAATCATTAAGAAATATAGGACACAACCTGCTTCTGATGAATAAATAAGTGCATATGAAGTTTAAAGTATTTATTAATGATCTCTTATAAAAAGATATTTATTTTAATAGCCTGCTTTTCCTGTCAGTCATCCAATTGGTTTTCACTTTATTAAGTCACAAAATATTAGAAGCATATTGCAAAATGAAATAAACTAAAATAGAAGAATTGCTCAATGAAAAACACTTCATTTTTCCAAAAGTATTTACAACTATATTACATTGACAAGATGCCACACTTAATTTTATATTACATATGCCTAATGACAACCGAAATAAATTATTAGGACAGATAAATGTGTTTTGGATTTTAATAAATATCACAGAGCATTTTTCATTATTACTTTAAATGCTAGATTATTAGGAAACAATGTTTCAAATCTAATCACTTGAAAATATATAATTTTCATTCTTATTTTGGCTCCTGATCAACATTAACACCTCATGAAGCAAATAATTATAATGTATCTCACAAAACAATTTAAGGGCGTGATCATTATTCATCAAAGACATAACAGAATATTTTGCTTTATGCTGAACACTCCTTATGTAATATATTTATGTACTCATGTGATAGATATGTACACATACACATAAGAATACACATACATATAAACTGTATTTTTGAATAGCTCAGATTACTTTATATTTTGCATGTTCTTGGTACTGAGAAGATGTAAGTGAATCAAACATGTAAAATGGATAAGAAGAAATGATCCTTGTCATGAAACATTCCACAGCAGTATTAGAAAGAAATGAAAAATAGGAATACATTTCAAGATTTTAAAGTTAAAAGAGTACTTAGTAGTTATTTAGCCATAGTGGTCCCATGGTTAGATATATACCTCAAATAAGAGTATTTTTTGAAATTTATTGAATATAAAATGCTGACTTTCTGATCAAGATTTCCATGTGTATGTAAATAATTGATTTTAGTATATTTTAATATGTACTAGCTTAAAAGAAGATCCAGTTGAAATATGATGAAGGTGGGAATTAAAATACAAAGAAACAAAGTAATAAAGGTATAGGACATCAAGTGAAAGAAGTAACTCTTAGCATAACAGAAGTACAAAGAAGTGTATGAATCTATACATCTAATGACAAAGCAGTCCCTAAGAGGTGGAAAAGAAAAGTTGGAACATAAGCAAAAACGAAATATAATATAAAGACACATGCCAGATATTTGTTGATGGTTTTTCCAAATACCAATAATAAAACTATGAAAAATACCCCAGATTTCAAGAAAAGGTCAATACCAAAGGAAACAGCCAAACTGGTATTATTTTCCTTCCTTCTATGGTGTAAGTTGGAAAACAGAAGGCTATTTTTAGAAGATTGTATCAAAAGTTATTTTATCCAATAATCATCTATTTGTAGTAGGAAAAAGTTCAATATATTAGCCATCATCAATGAGTCAGGAAAAAGAAAAATTACTGGATGCAAAAACTTCAAAGATATAAAATGTGATTGAGGGAAATACTTAAATAATTGATAAACCCCATGAAAATGATCAGACTCATATAATAATAATATAGTCGACATTTATTTTATTCTACCAGGCACTGTTCCAAGTCTTTACATATAATATGCATGTCATTTCTTGCCAGGATTAGTACTAATTTCAAATTAATAATAATCTGAATAACAAAGGATAAGGAATTAAATATCTTCCCAGGACACAGGAATACATAGTTTATAAGGATGTGATTTACTTTTTAAATGATTTACTTTGCTTTTAGAGGCCGAGACTTCCACCACAGTTTAATAAGGCCTGCCAACATTTAAATCTACATGCCAATGTAAAACACAATGAACAGGGGTGGTCGATGAACCTAGGAATATTTTTATTAGTAACCTAATTATGATAATATATAATCTTGTAATCTATAGGAGAATAATTATTTTTTACATTAAAAAGGATGTATAATAAAGGATATGAAGGGAAACCTAACTATAGACAGGCAACAGAATTGTTAAAACTATTAAATTTTATTTGCAAATCAAGTTTGAGTGTTACAAGAACATAAGATTTCATCTTAATAGAAGTATACAGTGATATGTAAGTATAGGTAATATATATGTAAACATTTAAAGAAAAGCATTAGTTAAATAAATATAATAGGTGCACAAAGCAAATAATTGCCTTTAAAATAAATCAACCAGTCTTTCCAGTTAGGACAAATAAGTTGAATCATTCTAGTAAAGAAAGCACATTGTGCTGGTTATTGTTCTAAATCTTTTAAAGGGTGCATCAAGCCACTGGAGACCCACCATAAAGTTGATTCTATTATACCTGCTTTGCAGGTGGGTTAACAGGCCAATAAAGGTTATATAGTCTGTCCATTTTGAGAATAAAGAAGCGTAAACAAATCTTCAGTGAGCATTCCTAATACCTACTACCTCTCAATTAGGAGACAATGAATTTAGCAATGTATAGTTTTAAGTAACTGCATTCAAATATCTTCATGTCTTTATGCAGGAAAGGTTTATTCCATAAAACAAAAAAAAGCACTAGCTTTAAAACTTAATCATAATTGGATTAAATTAAAATAGAAAATTTATAGTAATTAAGACACCATTTCCCATCTTATAAAATAACATGAAAGGAGAAGCTGTATTCTAAAAAGTTTGAAGATAAGTAAGAATACTCATTTGAGGGACAAGCTTAAGAAAGGGAAACTAAAATCAAGAAGTGCAAAAGAATAGCAAGTGGAAACTTATTCTAAACAGAGAAACTGACACAGAGCTTCAACCTGCTGTGTATTCCAGGAGGGCTATTTGTAGTGAAGGAATATGTAGCAGCTAAAAGCAGGATTGAAAAAAAAAACTTTTTTTTCTTGGGATTGGCACAAAGATGGCAGTAAGTAAGGTGGCTGTTACCCAACTGTTAGGTATGCCTCTGTATCTCAACCTAGTTCTAATAGAACAAACATAATTTGAAATTCCTCCTTAATCCAAATCAACCTTGCTGGTATGAAAATTCCAAAGACCTTGAACATGTTTAATTCAAAGAGAAAAAATGACTGTGTTTGCCTAAACACCAAGTGGGTGCATTTTTCTGCACGGAGAAATAAGCAGCACAAGGCGGATAAAGAATCCAGATTCATCATGATTAAAAAACAAAGCTATTTCTTGGCTCCAGGAATATCTTTATTCTGTATTTGAGACCAAAAATGGGGTCCATACTGACACGTGGTTGTTCTTCATTTCCTGCAAACTATTGACACTTGATTAAAATATCCAAAGAGATAGTTGCTTTCAGGTTAGGATATAGAAAGTCACAATGGAGATTACTTAATGGATCCTTGGTGTTCTCCTGGAGTGATCAAGTTCTGAAACTGGAGAGACATGGAGAGACATGTGCTTTCATAACACTGTGAATGTGCTACCTGCCACTGCACTGTCCATTTTAAAATGGGTCCTTGTATTTCTATGACTGTTACTGCACTTAAAAAAATCCAAGGTCTCTAAATTTTTTTTATTTCATTTCCCTTAAAATTTCAAAGATAAATTAACAGTAAAATATGAATATGTATAGTTTAATTTAATAAATGCTTTGTAAAATATATCATCTTTATCAGAGAAGTACACAATTGCTTCTTATCCTAGTTCTAGAAGTCAACCCAGTCATTTTGCCCTACCCAGTATCTTTAATAAGAGGTATTATTCTTCCAAAAATCTAATCTATGAGGTCAAAAGCAGAAAAGAAAATACTCTCTAATGAAAATTGGATTTCTATTTCTGCATCTGAGGCACTTTTATCATTCAGTGTGTATTGTTGCTGGACTTACCAATCATCATTTGTAGGAAAAATAGCTCTAATTAGCTGCATGTTAAGCATTGAGCTGACAGGCAAATATTCTCAAAAGGGTTTTGAATTAGCACTAATTTAAATCACTTCTACTGTCAAAGGTTTTCTTTAGCAGATCTGGAAAGTTTATACAGGATTTTCTACTGGACTATTGAAATGAGATCTTTTCATCAAGAGAGGGTATGCAAAGACTAGCAGCTAGGGACAAGTAGCAAACTGAAGATTTTACAAAAACATGTTTATGTATGAATTTTGATATGTATGTATATTATATGGACTTGGGCCAAACAAATGAGTATCTAAAGCTATTGAATTAACATGGAGATTCCAAATGTAATGAAAAAATATGTGAAAAAACATAGGCATTTTCTGTTCTCAAGGGAACTAGAAATTTGTTCAATAGCCCTCTGATTATAATCTGAGTATCTGGAACATCTATCTATAAATTTACTTATATAGAGACAATGAACTAATTACCAGAAAACTTTTAACAAATTTTACATTAGTGGCATTCATAACTTTAGAAATATTTTTAGAAGAAACTGAAAAATAACTATTAATCATATATATATAAACATCTTGGACATCTTTGTATTTGGTATCCTTATGCCTCAATGAACTAGTTAGTGTTTAAAAAGATTACAATTAAAAATAACAGTAAGATAACAATAAAGAAACAAAGGCATCTGGACATGTAATCTGTGATGTTCCCATTGCACATCGCCTCATTCTAGCTTTTTATTTCAGGTATGTAAACATAAAGTACATAAGCTTTATCTCCAAATATTTTTTATGGTTAAACTGATAATGACTTCTGTAAGAATTTAGGGGAAAATATAACCTAATCATTTAGCTATCATTCCTCTTAAATGTTTTTAATAGTAATTGATGTAGGAGTTAAGATAAGTAGATGGTTAATATCTGAAAATATTTAAATAATACTCATCACCTCCAGCACTACCACCCTATAACAACACACCGTCATTTTTATCCTGTAACTTTTCAATAATCCCCTGAGTGTGTAGTCTCTGGGCTTTTGATGTTAAACCTTTACATTATTCAGCACATAACTGTTCTTTTGAGAAATAGTGACTTAGATGGGACTCCATCCTTAGAATATTCAATGAATCGATAAGAGATATCAGTTGACCATGAAACATGAGTCTCCTATCATGAATTTGGTGTTGACTGACCTGCAAAGCAGAAAGGCAATAATGATATGCAGCCAGCCAGATTGGGCACTGGTTGCAAGCAGAAATGTCAGTGGTATGCACAGAAACAGTCTAGTATACAATAAATTCTGGAGACATTAATATGCTCTATGAGAATGTATGAAAATGCTGTAATATTTCTCATCCTGTTGTACTGCCTCCCATACTCCAGAACGAAAGCCTAATTGGATAACCATATGACCAGCCAAAATGGAAAAACAGTGTATCAGGGATAGTACAAATTGATGACCAAAACTATCTTGTCTATCTAGATAAAGTTATCCTAAAATAAACATAAATTAATCTGGAAATATATAGGTAGGATGTGATTTAATTACCAAAGTATAATTATTTAAGAAATGAGAAAAAGATACTGAAGTGGCCAATAAATGTATGAACAGATTCTCACCTTCACTAGTCAGAGGGAAAATGCACATTCAAGCATGCTGTCCAAGATCTTGATCCAGACTGAGTATTGTTCGGTAATCGGAGACAACTTTATGGTTTTCTTTCTTCATTGATACTATGTAGGAGGCAGAAAAAATGCAATGAGGCAAAACAAACAATTGCTAAAGAAGTAACCGTCACTCCCATCATCTGGCAGGGTAGTCATTTGATAATTTTGTGGTGTACACAGTGATCTTTTTCTATCTCTGTTCAGAAGGGATTATGAATTTGTCTTAAACTTTCACTTCTTCAGTAAAAGAGATTTGATACTGGTGATCTATGAAACTGAGTTGTTCAACAGGTGAACGCCATGGCTTAGCTAAGAGGTCAAGGACAGCCCCTTGCAACAAGGTCTAACTATTAGCACTATGCCAGCTCCCAATTATCCCTCTCTTAAAGCGCTATCACTTATTATCCATAAATTTATGGGTTACTAGGGCAATTCTTCACACTCAGCTGATTCACACATTTATCTACAGTCCAGTGTGAATTGAGGGGCATTATAAGGCTACAAAACATGTGGTCATTAGTATGAGATCTCAATAACTTCTATAATTCCATAGTCACACCCATCATTTAAGTTGGTAGACATTTACTTCTTACATAATCAAAGGAATTCATTAACTTTAGGAACAGTAGTTTCTCCCTAGGAAAAGTGGGTATCAAATCATTCCATAGGCTTGTTGTGATGAAGAAAAAGCTCAGACAAGAGAAAGCATTTAACACAGGCATGATGTATAATAACTACAAAATGTTAAATATTACTATCTGCTACATAAATAAAGTATTTAGTGCTATTTGCCCAACCATAAACTAGGTTGCCAGGTTTAGCAAATAAAGGATAAGATGCCCAGTTAATTTTCACTTCAGATAAGCAGTTGACTTGTTTTTGTAGTAAAATTGTGCAATATTACCTATGTGGAATATACACACAAAAAATAATTTCTTATCAAATTAAATTAGGTGTATTTTATTTGCCAACCCTGTACTGGTTGAAATTCTTACACCATCATTGTCACATATTTACTAGAATAATCATGGGAGAAATGATTAAATCTGCAATCTAATCTTACTACCTGTGTAGTTGTGGGACTTTTTTTTTGCCTAGTTGTTTCACTGACAGAATGGTGAAAAAAATGGTAGATTTTGAAAAGGATTAAATGTGTTTGTTATATGTAAATTTTTTAAGTAATACACAACACAGAACACTCAATTAGAGATCTTAAAACGTTTTTTCCTTTATTCAGAATTCTAGGCATGTAAATTTCCTTGTTAATCCTCTACTGATCTTTACTAGCTCATAAGAATTCAGTTCACTCCATATCTGGTAACGAAGAGGGAGGGGTGGTTTAACCTTCCCATCTAGAGTTAAGATAACATCTTCCAGTTTTAAAGATAGAGCCCTTTTTAAGGATTTTATCAATTATTTCAAGGTTTAAACTCAAGTCAATTCAAAGTTATTCTCCTTTAAAAGGCAATCAGGACTTTGATCCATTCTTCTTTCCCAGGGGGCTGTTTTGAGTAGAAGTAAAATTATGTGACACCGGAAGTCAGAGTAGTGGTACCGTCTGACGATTCCAGGGAGAGGCTTCACCCAAATTGATCTTTGGGTGTTGTCCTCTGCACTCCAGAAGCACTGGCTGGTTTGACCAGTACCCATATCCTTGTAGTGTGTGTTGACATTTACTGCTTTCCTTCATGGTCCTAAAAAAATTATTGACACACATTCTGCACCATATTTGTTCCATTCCTAGAGCTAGTCACATATGACCACTACCACTGCTGTTTTTAGCCTCTGCAGAACAAGAACAAACTAAAGACTATGGAAGTAATGATTTAGGGCTTATTTTTACCTAAGTACACCTCCCTACCGTTTTTGATCTGTACAGCCTGATATCGATTCATGATGATCTGTAAAATATTTTGTCTTTAAAGTTCCATGTAGGAGGAAGGTCATTGGTCCCTCTGACTTTGTGTCCTCAAACTTATTAGGATTCCCTCCTGTCATTCAACTTCCAAACATTAAGTTTTGACACATGAAGAAAGACCAAAATTCCATCACATCCTCACTTATTTATAATTTTCTTTCATTTTTAATGTCCATCATTCCAGAAAAGAGATCGGTGCAATTCATGTTTGAAGCAAATGGTTATTTTGCCAAATCCTGTGCTGTTCTTCTGAGCTATAATGAATATTTTAGCGTCGTTACCAGTCAGAAAAATCTAAAAATTTCCCAGGTTATTTCTCCACATTCATTCATTTATTCCTCAGATAATTTTGAGTTCTATAATGTGCCAATTTCTTGGCTCATGCCTAGGAATACAAAAATAATATAATAGTATACCTTCAAAGAACTCCAAATTTAGTGGCATAAAATGCAATTTGACTTTCTCTGTAATGAATTATAGAAATAAAATAAAATATACGGGTCTGTATGATAATTGCTTAAGTTACCTTAAGTGACTTAATACAGTTCATATAATTTCCCTTAATATAAACTGATATATAAATATATCAGAGGCAAAATCTCAGCTTTGTGTTCATTCAGAATAAAATCACAACCCATTTTGACAAGAATGTTAGAATTTCCAAGGAGAAATGTTACTGTATTCAAATATATTCAGTTATTTTATAATAGCAGTATATTAACCTATATCAACACAGATTATTTCAAATAATAGAATTCCTTTCTTTAGCTAATTAGATTCAATTTGCCATCTTATCTATATCTGTATCTATATTTATATCTATATAAATACTGTTTAAATTGTATATTCTACCTTTCACATAACTCATTCCAAAATTTGTGTTAGACAGAACTTGGAATTTTATGCCCTGATCTTGATATATTTAATAAGTTTGAGAAATAGTCAATGCACCAAATAGGAGAAGGAAATAAGCATTATTTTTATCAGACAGTCTTGTTTGACTACTTTCTCTTTTTATGTGCTTTTACGATTTCTTATGGCTTGTCATGTTTGTTAGCCTCAGACATGCAAGTGTACTTTCTCTTTATCATCATCATTTATAGTTTTATTTGCTGCATGCGAATCTCACAGCTCATTATATTTGTGAACCTTCATTTAGAACCCCTTATTTATGTTCTTCAATAAAGTCTTTCTTTTTAAATTTAGAAGAGCAAACCATTTTAGCAGATAAATAATTAATGCTAATTGCTGTACTCAGGTTACTCCAAAACTCTAAAATCCAATTGAGAAAAATCCTAAGTTATATTAATTGGCTCTGCCTGTACTTTGGAGCTCAATATAAAATCACGGCTTTCCTTCTTCCCTATAAACTGACTTAAAGTTAATAATCTGTGATTTTTTTTGTATTGTCAATCACTTAATTATTTTCATCAGGCCACAGACATTTTTTAGACTATTTTGCTATCCTTAATTTTTGCATTTTAGACGTTTTAAAATTTGAATATCATTTCATTATTAATTCAGGACAAAATATTTTAATTCATTTTATGGTAAGGTGAATGGGGTGAAGGGGGTTTAAGAAATAGAAATTTGAAATATTAAAAACTATTTCCAGTAGATTCCCATAGAAGTAGCTTTTCATTCATCCAGGAAAATTTTTGTTGATAACTTGTCACTTACTTGTGTACTCTCCTGGCACTGAGGTTATTTTCATGTTAATTTGGCACTTGTTCTAACATTAAGTTCTCTGGAATATTTCAAATATATCCATACATACTAATTTAGTCTTTCCCTTTAAGTCATGTAAGTAAAGTTACAAAGAATTGAGGAAAAGAATATGCTACAATTCTCCATATAAGCACATAATAGTTTTTCTCTTCATACTCATACAAATTTGATTATAAAACATTGTAATGCCGCAAATTCAGTACACCCTATAAAACCAGATATTTCTCATATTGAAAGAAATATATGAAGTCTTCTGGTGAAGATGCTGGATGGATAGAAAGATAATGTCCTAATACAATGAGTGGAACCTGTGGGCATACTAATAAAGGTAAAATAATTCAGTTTAAGGCATTTTTCTATTTATTTAGTTGGAATTGTATACTTTAATTAAATACATATTTTTATGAATAGTGACAAGGTACCAAAGCTTTTATGGAATAGAATTAGCTGATTTTTTCCAGAGATATCACATTTTGATTCATTACCAGCATTTTCTTCAGTTCAACTGATAAAGTACTTGCCAGAAATCATTTTTTTTCACTCCTGCAATCCCTGAATGGATTTTGGAGACTAAAATGATACTTTGCACATTTTTGAATTGTCATAGTTTTTCAGTTAAGACTAAATACCTGTGAATAATACAATTTTTGGTGTATTGTGTATTTGGAGTTTTTACATAAAATGGTTATATTGCTGATTTAAATGTATATGGTGAATCTCATAATACCTATCTCATATATATATATATATATATATACACATATATAATAACCATGTATATATATTTTTTAACATCAGTAATTTAATATTTTCTTTTTCTTATTTCAGTGGACCAGGATTTCAAGTCCACTGGTTCACAAAATTTTATTCTAGCATATATATTTTAGTTATTATTTTATTCATATGATTTATTATAGGAATGTAGAGGAAAATTATTAGCTACACATGATCAAATGTTAAATGCAAATAAAGTGAAAAAAATAATTTTTTTTCATATATCTGTATATCTCTATATCAGTGTCAATATAAATATAATATTTATTGCTCCAAGCTGTATCACCTAGTTCTATGGTGATTATCCTCCAAGTTGCCCTGCTGGGTAGGATCTCCTTTCAGAAAAGACCTCACATTCAGCTGTAGAAACAGAAGGCAGGTGGTATTCTCCAACTGCAGCACCTTTAGGTTCTGTCTCAGCATGAGATGAGATCACACATTTCTTCTGCAGTCTCCAGCCAATGACTGAACCTCACACATTACCAAGGTGGGTCATTTTTCTCTGGTGCATGACTCCCTTATTGGGCAATATCTGTTTCAGAGCTTCTCATCATGCTGGCCCACAATTTGTCAGAACTGCCTGTGGTCTTATGCTCTCCCTGACCCTCCTGTTTCCTCCTTTTGTTTGATGGGCTTCAGATTTGCAGTACATTCTAAAGTTCTCCCCTGTGCAGTCTGGCTTCCTCTCATTTTCTAACACAGGCATCCATTACAGTAACCTTTCTGAATGCCTAAATTAATCTCAGGGTCTCCTAGTGGAGGTGCTGAACTGACATTTGCTCCCATATGTCAGGATTTAATTCTAGCCATAATTTAACACACCCTTACAATGTAAAAGTCTCAGAATTCTTTGTTTTTAATTTTGATGCATGTGGAAATCTGAGTATAAAATTGTTGTATTAAGTTTTTCTTTTTATGATTTTGAATTTTGAATAGTTTTAGATTTACATGAAAAGTGCAAAGATAGTACAGACAATTCCTGTATGCGTTTCACCAAGCTCCCCCCAATGTTAACATTTTACATAACCATGGAAAATTTCTCAAAGTTAAGAAATAAATGGTGTAGTAATAGGGAAGTACAGACTTTACTAAATTTCAGATGTTTTAAAGTTTTCCTGCTAATGTGTTTTCTGCTAATGAATTTCATTTCCATCATTAACTTAGGATACCAAGTTGCATTTAGTCATCATAGGTCCTGAGTCTTCTCAAATTTGTGACAGGTTTACAATTTTTCCTTTCTTTTTTTTTTTTTTTTTTTGCTGACCTTAACATTTTTTAATAGTATTGGTCAAAAATTTCGTAGAATGACTAAATTTTTTAAGTTTGTCAAATTTTCAGAATGACAAAGTTTTTTCAGATATTTTCTCATAATTGTATTAGGCTTATGGATTTCGGGTAAGAATTTCAGAGACAGGAAGTTCTCTTCTCATTGCATCAAACCAATGGATGCATTATACCCCTGTGGCGTCAAGGTCCTTAGTCATATTAACCTTGATACCTGGGTTAAGGGGTGTTTGCTAAGTTTATCCAATGTGAAGTTTGATTCGTAGTTTTCTTATAATACCTTATAAAGCCTTTGCCTGCTTTTGGTGTGAGAATAGTTTTGGCCTCATATATTGAGTTGGGCACTGTTCCCTATTTGTGTATTTTCTAGAGGAGATTTTGTAGAATGAATGTTATTTCTTAAAGATTTGGTAGATGAAGACCTTTGTTCTAGAAGAGAAATAGGGGAAATAGGTCTGAGTGGAGTTCGCTAGTGGCTTCTTTTCCTCTTCCCAGCCAGGAGCCACAGCGAAGTTTTCTGACATTTCTCCCAGACTGACCCTTTTGAATTTGACTTCCAGTAAAGAGCTAAGGTTATTTAAGTGAATTGGTTACTAAGATATATGCCAGGCAGTAGGTTTATATTACTTTTCACTACTTTATTTCCAAATAAGCCCATTATTTAATGTCCTTTAGAATTGACTTTTAAACAGATAATTTCCATAGGAATGGAATGTGTTTTCTTTAATAATGAAAACATAGCATGCAAAGCTGAACTTCTCCTATTTCTCCCCCAACCCAATTATAAAACATGTTAAGAATTGTTGGGTTTTACTTTGGAACTTTAACACTCCTGCGTGTACTTGCGGGTGTGAACACATAGGAGTGTAAATCCAGTTCTGTATCCATCTATTGTATCCTAAATTCTCTGATAATTTTGTAGCTCAACATTCCACCGTGGTAATTAGCTCTTCAGTTTTGGTTAGTCTTAAATTAATTCCATTTTCTGAACTTTTCTTAAATTTTCATTTTTAGTTTCAACAATTATAGTTTTAAAATCCCAAATCTCCATTAGCTTATTATTCTGTGCTTAATGGATACAGACACTTCATTTATATTTCTGAGAAACAGAAAAGATACATTTATTTTAAAGTTCTAAGTATACTCTTATTTTTATTCTGATTTATGTAATTTAGCCTTTCTGGTGTATTCCTTACATCTCTGTTGATAGTAAGTTATTCAAATGTTTGTTGATTCTTAAATGTGCACTGACTTTCCAACACAACCTCTATGTGCTGCCTTTGCTAAGGCAGATACTTGGTGATGAGCCATTTTTTAAAAATAATAATCAAGTGAACTTTGAGAAATCATTTAGTAGTAATCAGGCCATACTCAGAAATCCACCTTGTAGCAGTCAGTTCTGTTATCAAAAAGCAGTTTACCATTAGATGAACATTATCCATTCCAGTAATGTGAATTTAGTATTTCTTATGATTCATTATAAAATATGCTTTAAGTTTAAAGTTGTTCAAGAACTGAAACCCCAAGAACTTCATTCTAAGTTTTATGATTGGGCATATTTAAAAGATATAAAAATAATTTAATAATCAGTTTCCATGAGATTATTATTTTTTTCTGTCTTTTTTAAAGAAACTATTACTACAGTGTGAGAAACACTGAACTCATGGACTAAAGCTAGTCTGGGAGATGTCTAGCTAAGGAGATAGAGAGGTGCTGTCTGGGAAAATTCACCCACACTGTGTAGAATTCATTAGATATTCCCAGTATTTTTTCCTATATTGCACTTTACTTTCTTTGACACAAAATTAATCACACATCAGAGTAATTACCTATTTTTCTGCCACCCTTATTAGAATAATAGAGCAAGTACCATATCTGTCATTTTATCTCCAAAGTCTTGTATATTGTTGAATAAATGAATAAATTACAGAAATGTTTCATATTGCTTTTATACAATAATTCCTAAATATTAAAAAAATATACAAACCCAAAATTTCCCCTGCATTTAAAGAATTTAGTGAGATAAGGGATGTATAACATAACTTTAAAATGTTACCTTTATTAAACTATGAATGAAACACACATACTTTCTTTTATGGCACCAAAGTGCACCCAATGCAAAACCATGGTCTAGTGTATCGAATGGCCTAATGAATAATGTGACTTTTCCACAACATTGATTATATGTATAAACCATCTCATTCTTAATGACTGCCTGCCACTTGCACAATTTGTTGTTTATAGCTCTGTCTCTTTGCTCCTAAGACTGCCTTGTTCTGAGACACCCCTTCACACTTTGCTAAATGGGTACATAAGTCTGGGCTTCACTGATATTGACAACTCTATCATATTGATTCAAATTGTACATCAACATGTCCTTGAAGGATTTCTTATGACCATCTGTTGTATAACTGGTTTTCTTTAATTCTATATACAGAGGTTGCTCTGGAATTTTATTGCCATCAATTTTCCACTCACGAATAGTCTTGCAGAATAAAATAAAAATAACAAAGATGTTCAGAATTTGTGAGTACTCAATGATGGTATTATTTGAAACTTTTATCAAAGTATATTTCTTAAGGAAAAACTTTCTTTTTTTGGAATAAAGTTGATATACAATATTATAATCGTTTCAGATGTACAACATAACAACTTGATAATTATATATATTACTAGATGTTTGCCACAGTAAGTGTAGTTACCCCATAACCACAACAGGATATTGCAATATTACTGGTTATATTCTCTATGTGTGCTTACATTCCTATGACAATTTGAAGTTTATACCTCTTTAATCCCCTTCACCTATTTCATCCATCACTGCCAAATACTAACTAACAGTCTGTTGTCTATGTTTATAGGTCTATTTCTTTTTCATTTGTTTTGTTTTGTTAGATTTCACATATAAATGAAACCATATGGTATTTGTTTCTTTCTTCCTATGTTATTTCACCTCGCATGATACCCTTTAGGTCCATCCATACTGTCACAAATGTCAAGATTTCCTTCTTTTTTATGGCTGAGTAATATTCCTTTGCATATATGTTCTACATCTTCTTTATCCATTCATTTATTTATGGGCATTTGTGTTGCCTCCATATCTTTGCTCTTTTAAATAATGCTGCAGTGAACAAAAGTGCACTTATATCTTTTCAAGTTAGTGATTTTGTTTTCTTGAGGTTAATTTCCAGAAGTGTAATTGACGGGTCATATGATATTTCTATTTTTAGTTTTTTTGAGGAAAACCTTTTTTTCCTGATAGAATGCTTCCATGACAATGGAGCTAATCAATTCCAGATCATGCAGCTCTTGCAGAATGGAAAGTAGTATCACTACATCATCATCATTATCCGAGCTTACATTTGTGTTATATCTGATGGAATTATTTTCAAGTGATAATGAACCTGCCTCTAGGATTAGGTTACTTGCTTAGTGTCAGTTATTTATGGAGGAGCTAACCTGAAGCCCAGGATTTTTGACTGAAAATATTACCACTACATGTTACAGGACCTGTGGAGTTTAAAACAGCCTGACATAAACACTATTATTACTAAACTATTATAAGTTGTAGTTAATTTGTAAGAATATTTCATATTCAGTCAAATTGCCTTGAAAATGTTTAAAGAAATAACGTAGTTTTTCTGCCTTTGTTGTCCATTAATAATTCAATAAATCTTTGATAAAGACTGGATGAATAAATAATGAATGAACTCCCTGCAAATAATTGAGAATGTACTACATAAAAATAATTTGTATTATGCTGAGTCTCAAAATAAATGTTAGGAAATTTTATGATATTTAAATAATATGTATTTTTTATAATAATAATAAAAAAAGATAAATCCTAATTTGGTACTACCCCAGAATTGTTTTCAAGTATTGTAGGGCAGTAGCTAATAAAATGTTATATTATGTAAGATGGAAAATTCTTGCAAGTTTTCTGGAAATGAAGATTTATTAAGTACAACATGTATGACTGTTTAGGAAAGATATTCTTAGTCATCATTCAATTAAATTCAGGCATGATCCGACACAGGAACTTGAACAGTATTTTCTGATGGAAAAGAAGAAAGAAACATTCTATACAAGCTGGTGTCCCAGTAGAAGGCCAGTCAAATGTAAACAGTAATCTAATGCACCCTTGTAAATGATTACAGATGGCATTAGGAGTTTTTTTATAAAGCACATTACATATATTATTTCAATCTCCTAGAACAAATGGAGCATGAGAGAAAGAATATACTGGGCCTACACTCCAACTGGCCTTACTTAGTTTTTTGTTCATTTGTTTTATAACAAATTGTTAAATTCCTGAACTGGAATAATGAGCAGCACCCTATACATACTATTTACATACTAGATGGCATTAGCATAATAAAAATCAAGAGAAATATCCAAAGGTGGAATCCTTGGGCTCCTTCTGTCTTCTTTTTAGAGGAGATTTTGGGTTTTCAGGAGACTTCACCATAGAAAAAGAAAATTATTTTGTCACTCATTATCATACATTTTTAGAAACTTATGTTCAAGTATCCTACTTGATAGGATATTTTGAGCAAACAGATATACTATGTAGTATTCTATCAAAATGAAAATTAGCAGGAACTCCCTTTGGGTATCATACATTTTCCTCTGTCTGAGAACATATAACCAGTTAAATGTTTTCAGACAAGGGTGTATGGTAGCCAGGTTTCTAAGAATGGTCTCCAATTTTCCCTGCCCTGGACAAACCCATTTCCCTTTAAAAATGGGTAGAGGTTGTGAATATGATTGGGTATCATGTCATGATTTTGCTTACTTTACATGGCAAAAGGGAGAGTATTTAGGTGGGCCTAATATAGTCATATGAGCCCTTTAAAAGCAGTAATTTTCGTGACTGGTAGCAGAAAAGGAAGCCAGCCAGACTGGAAGTGTAGGAAGGAATAGTTTTGATGTATTTGGCTTTGAAGACAGAGGTGGGCCACATGCTAAGGAATGCAGACACCATCTAGTTAAAGAAAAGCTGTCCCCAGCTCATAGTAACAAAGAAATTGGGACCTTAGTCTTAGACTTCAAGGTACTGGATTTGGCCAAAAACTTGTGCTTCAGAGTAGACTCCCTCCCAGAGTCCCCAGGTCAGAGCCTCTTTGGCTGACATGTGATCTTAACCTTTTGAAACATTATACAAAGAACCTAGTCAAGCTTGGCAGGACTTCTGACCTACAGGAATGTGAGCTGATAAATAGGTAGTGTTTTAAGCTACTGAATTTGTAGTAATACATTACATAGCATTAGGAAATTAATCCAGATATGACATCGTTCAACTGTGATCTTTATGGTGGAAATGATAGTTTATGTTATGAAATGCAATCACATTTTTCTTAATGTCAAATACATGTAATTTTAATTTTTTAAATTTTTTAATCTAATAATTGTTCATAAGGAAAAACAATGGAACATATTAGTGGACAGAAAGCTCATATGAGTCAGTGGTATTAGACTGTTATCAAAACCACAAAGCCCATTATATCGAAGTCTCTTATATAGGTTAGGGATGATCCATCAAGAAAGCATATCCTCCTCACCTCTCCAACTCTAAGGCGATCTAGTATTCAGAGAAACATTGGGTTGTTGGCATGGATAGTGTGGCTTGCAATTCCTTTTGGTGGTATTAACATTGATCAGCTGTTATTTTGGGTTGGCTGTTATTCAGGTTAGCCCAGACACGCTATCTAATAGTGCTCAAAAAGTCTAGATACTATCCTTTCCCAGTGCATGCTTTACTTCATTTTTAAGTCAACTTTTGGAAATCAGAGTCTGAGGCAGAGATTTGCATGCAGAGGGTGTTTTAGACTTTAAGGATTACGTCCTAAACAGGATAAGAAAAGCGGAAATGGGGCTAGGCAGAGGAGTAAGGTGAACTGTCATACAGTTGCAGCAGAGGCCTCAACTAGTCCTAGGATAGCTCTGATGTGGGGATGACCCTTAAAGTTAATTCAAATATGGGCAATGAGCCTACAACACTATGACCAGTTACTGGTTATGATCTGCTTGCTGAGGAACCACATAATTTTGGAAAACACAGATTCCTTGATCAAAACAATTGAGAACAATTTCCAGGGAGTCTCGTAACCATGAGCCATTTGAATCCAACTCGCTTGGCATTGGGAGAAATAAAGACTTTAATTCTGCAAAGGATATTCTGGTAGCACACTGAGTCTAGTACAGTCTGGAATGTGGCTGTAGATCCATCTGGTGAAGGACTGGAAAATTCTGAAGTTACTTGTTATAGTGTGAAGTCTTCCCTCAATTATATCAAGTCTCACCTCTAGGTTTTTGGGTCTGGGAATTGACTTAGATCTAAAAAATAACTGTAATTGGTAAAAGTTTTTAAATGCCTCTCATTCCACCAAAAAAAAAAAAAAGAAAAGAGAAAGTCCTGCTCTAATCCTCAGAATTTGTGGATATGATGAGACATTACTTCTATGATTATGTTGATTGACATTGTTGACCTTGAGACAGAGCAATATTCTGATGGATTTGCTGTGATCCCATGAGGCTTTAAACTTAGTTTTTCCTGGTTGATGACAAGAAAGAGAAGACAGGGAAATTGGAAGTGTGAGAATTCAACATATTGTTGCAAGCTTTGAGATCAACAGGCTATGTAAACAGCAACTTGGGCTGCTTTGGGGAGGAAAGGAACTCCTGGATAACAGCGAGCAAGGGAACAGGAGCCACAGACCTGCATCCACAAGGAAGTGGTTAATGAATCTATTTCCATCATTGTCTCTTATTTTTAACAATACCCAAAACTAATAAACTTAGAATATAATGAGACAACTTTAAAGTGTTTCTCTGTTGGGAATTAATGGGTTTCAATAAAATAAAGCTGTATTTATCTTTACTTTCTTTGAACACTGAATGAAAAATATTTTTGTTAATATTTTTATTAGCTCTCAATAATTCCATACTAAAGATAAAAATTCCCAATTTTTATTTTATCCTTCCCTTTAACTCAATCTCTTTTTCACTGTTATCAGAATTAACTTATTATTCTTGATTAGAGTTATCATATAATATATTGAAATACAACATCATGCACTGCTGTATAAGACATAACCGTTTAAAATGACAGGACCCCAAAGAAATTTAAGTATGTGTTCTTTAATACCATTAAAGATAAATGAAAGGCCTCTGGTACACTAATCAGGTATTTCAGAAAAATACCAGTATTTTGCTTTAATGCTTTATCAGACAAAATATGTCTATCATGGATTTATCTTACTAGTTTGTTGGTTGGTTGGTTGATTAAGTTGCATCTGTCTGCACAAACTTAACTGGCTCATTCTATTTTGCATGATAAAGTCATAAAAATGATACCAAATTGAAATATCAGATTCAGGCTAAAGGAAGTATAGTATCAAGAGGTGAGGTAGAGAAAGGTACTTCATAAAGATAGATTTCTTTCTTTCTAGGGGTAACTAGAACAACAACAAAAAACATACCTTAACAGAAAAAGCAAAACAAAAATTACTGAATTTCAAAAGAAAGTTCTTGGATAGTCAGGAGGTAGGTGCTTAGAAGAAACATTTAAATGCAGAAACATTTAAAATTTGTAGGACATACAATGATTTTTGTGGAAAGCTGAAGATATAATTTTAAAATGCAATAAAAATAATATGTAGAATTCTCAGATATGATAGTCAAATAAGACATTTTTGATAAGTAAATGTGTACTAGGATAAAATTATAGTATTGTGAACTGTAGATGTAACTTGTAGCTTTCAAAAGTGTTACCGAATAAAAATATAACTCTCAGAGAGCATTGGAGAACTCCAGGGAAAAACACAGAGGGAGACCAGGCCCCCTGACAAGTTGTCTGTGGGTGTACTATGCTGCCATATGAGAGCCAATCTCTATGTCTAAGAAAGAAGATAAATGCGAAAGAATGCCAACAGATTATGTGTGAGAAGTTTATAAATGATAACATCACACTATTTTTGTAGTTTTAGTTTTCAAAGAAATGCATACTAATTTAATATTCACAAGATTTTGTAGGTTTTTTACTTATTTTTTTTTAGAATGTCATAAGACTAAAGATTGAGATCTAGATGCACTCACACAAATGTAAATATGTGTGTGTTTCTGTGTGTGTGTGTGTATTCTGCATAAATGATTATGGCACACATATATGGTACATACAACATTTATATCACTAATGCCTTTCCCAGTTCACAACACATAGGAACCATAAAACATGTATTTCATTTCAAAACAGGCAGTGTTTTAAAATTTATATTAAAAATATAATATATAATAATTAAATGAGTAATCAAATGCAAAAAGTAACAGAGTGGATAAATGAACACATTTTACTGCTCAGACATAACCACTGCTAATATTTTTGTAAAGTTCAATATATCAATAATTATTTAAGTTTCCTGGTATATATACATATTTATATAATATAACTGATAATTATAATAATGATTGTCTTTTTTACTGATTGTGTATTAATATAGATATCTCTCTGTAGATTTTTTTTTACTTCTTAAAAAATGGGGAAAAAAGTTAATTTTAAAGCCTTAAATGAAAACCTTAAATATTTTGGGGTTACATATATATACACAAACTAGATATAGCTATAGATATGCATGTATATATATAAGTACAATTTTTTTATTCTGAAATCCAAATTCTACCTGCCATATAGGATCATTCCTATTTGTAAATGAATCTAATGTTCATGATCAGTCTTTGTTAATGCTTCTGCTTTGATAAAATATTTGTTTAATCTTTCAGTGACTTTTAATGAAAATATTTTATAGCAGCTTATAAATGTTACATACATTATTTTTCCAATGTCTTATCGATGGTCACTGAGATGAACTATTTTTGTACTGAATAAATTAGTGCATACTTTCTCTAGGTCAACAAATCTACTAAGATATATCTTAAGTCAGAATATAACATCTTGGCCCCATTTCTGAAACAAGAAACATCGACTCAATTATCCTTATTTTTTCCATCTTACATAATGAGAGGCTATTTCTATAAACTCACACAAACCATTATTCAATGTGGTAAGTATTTGAATACATATAAAATCACTTTGTCTTGGAGACCTATTTTCTATGTGCACAAATTACTAAGCAAATCATAAAATCACGTGAATTACTGTGCCCAACAGGGGTTTATCCTAACAGAATAACCAACTTCCCTAAGAAAACAAAAGAGTTTAAGATATGTAAATTGTGGAGAGCCTAAGAAACATATTTTGTCATATAGTATTCTATCTCTTTAATCTCTGCACAAAGGTTGGTAAGATTGAATATATGTGAATATGCATATGTTTTATATATATATATATATATATACACACACACATACATATTCTTATGTGGTTATATATATATACACACACATATGTATACATATACACACACGTGTATGTGTATGTAGTGTGTTAGTTCAGTGTCTAGCCATGTATCTAATTTTGAGGTTTGTTTTATGCCTTCTCTTCATATAAATGGAAAATTTATAGTTATTTTATATACATTAAATTGTTGAAGAATTCTAAAATCTAGATGAAAAATGTAGCATGAAATTCTCCACATAGAGTAAAAAAATATCTTATAATTGGGTATTTTTTGGGGAAGGAGACATCTAGTTACTGCAATAGCTAGTTACTTCAATAGCTAAATTATTACATATGTAAATATGATTGATATTAATCTGTCAGAAAAAATTTGCTGTCTAAAAATGGGACTAAAAGTTTTTTCTGAAATGGGTCACTTTTTGTGTTTTTAATTTTCCTCCTACTGTACAATATATAATTTGAATAATGTCAGTAGTCAAGACAAAAAACAAAGAGACTGGTGCTACATATGCATGAGTAACTTAGGATAAACATAAACATTACTTCTCTAGAAATAATGGCCCTGGATTGGTGTAACATATAGGGATGTCTTTTTATTAACAACTCCTTATTTGCAGACTCATTAGCTAAAAAGTAAAAGGGAACATTTAAGTACTTCCATGGAGCATCAGAATAGAATCTCAATACAGAAATCTGATAACCAGCAGGTAGCATCAGATGTTTCTGATTCATTGGAAGCAGTGGGGAGCAAAATGTAGGTGAGACATACCACAGATTTGCTCATAGTGCCCCATGGTGTACTGGCAACTACCTCTGAAGTACTGACTTTCATAAAATAGGTACACTTACTTTGTTTGCAGAACACACATTTCCTTTGACAACTATGCAAGAATGTCTCTAAAGACAGAAGATAATTGAGTTCCCTCTTTGTCGATGGTACACTGTGAGACGGGACAATGAATGGGAAAGAGATGGGTACCTAGAAATATAAAGAAATACATCTTTATTTGAAACCACAGAGAGTCATAGGTTTAAATATGACTTTTTAAACCCCATCTCACTCTTTAAATGTTTTTGAAGAAGCATAGATGAATTACTTTTCCAATGACTAAATTAATAATCTTCCTTATGACTTGTTCACAGGTAAATCCAAAGGAGAAAGGAAGAGATGCATATAATCCACTGTCAAACCATTTGTGAGAAATGGTAAGTTTGAACAAATAATATTCTTTTCATATTAAAAAATTTGTATTAAAATGCAAATAAAATATCCACATACTCTTATTGTACGTATTTATTCTACCAAAGAAATATATGTATCTTACCACTCCCATTTCATACCAGAATTTAGGCTCAGTGCTCTTACTTTCCTTCTAAAGTTATACTGTGCAAACAGGTCACGTAAAATCTTATTAAAATGCAATCTGGTTGTGCAGGGGTTGAGTGGAACCTGAGTTTCCAAATTCCTAACAAGTTTCAAAGCTGGCCTTTCTCCATGCCACTCTGAATGGCAAGGCTTTTGCAGTTTCCCAATGGCTACAGAAGGGTACACTGGAGGGCCAGCCCCCAGGTGACAAGTGTGCCCTATTTATCCACTTCTTTGTTCTCAGAGTGTCCAGGTGATGCCTGAGGCAGTCTGAGCCTGGGCTGATTTATTCCAGGTAGAGAGTCTTTGTCTGTGTGTTATAGCAACACCCTCTATATGTGTTCTATCATCAAAAGGGTTTGGATACAATGTATACTACTTTCAATAGTATACAGCTAAGTACAGAAAAATTACCTGTATTAATACATGACATTTTAGGAGAAAGAATCCTTATCAATTAGTAGTTATTCTCTAATACTCATTAATTAAAATTGTCAAAAATATCTTCCAATATTGGTTTATTTGATATTCTTGAAAAAATAATTTGGAATTATGATTGGCCTACTTAAAATGTGGGGGGTCAGTCTCTAGACTGACATTAATGTATAAAATGACTTTGGCATCTTCTGAGGACAAGATTTTAAAATATACTATTCTTAAAAAAATTACTTAAAACTTGAAAGACTAGTTCCCTAAATTCTCAGCTGTCTTGAATATACTGAAGTCACTAAAAACATATGAGAATATTTCTTCTTGATTACAAAATGTATTTTTAGAGATCATAATTTTGTAATCCATGTGATATTAGCAGCCTTTGATATGGTCCCAATTATAATTTAATAACGCATTTGCATATGTAAAATTGGGTATCATTTCATTACTTTGGAGTTTTTTAATATTTGTATAATACAATATAATGACATGATTAAATTAAAAAGACAACCATTTATTTATGAAATGGTTGTCTCCTCTATCACAAAATTAATATTCTGTCAATCAGCTAGTAATCCTCTGTAAGGGAAAGAAAAGACAGAACCTCCCACTCACCAGTGCATACTTAGAGCCATATGAAGTCATTCACAGAGAACCTATTATACAATTTCATTGAAATAGAAGGCAAAAAGAGGAAAATAATACAAGCTGTTGGAAGTCAGGAAGTGGTTTTCCTTGGGAGATACTACTAAAAGGGAGACCAAGAGATTTTTAAGGAGCTGGGAATGTTCTATTGTATGGTCTGGTAGGTTCAGGTTGTAAATAATCAGTATAATGTAGTCTTATGACATGTGTTCTTTTCTGTATAATAATAAAGTATTAAGTGTATGAGTCATATATTTTCAAAATTTATGTTTGGATTTTTCAGAGGCTGAGTGTTTTTTATTTAAAATATTTTAATTATTTATTTAATTATTAATTATTTATTTTGATTATTATTTTGGTATCATGCATGGATTTGGCACTTTCATCGGCTATTGTACATGTTATTTTCAGTAATTTATGGGGATTTCTTTGATGATATTAAATGGTAAAGGATCACTCAACAGTTGGAGAAATAATTGTGTTTGTGTTTGAGTACATAAGTGTGAGTGTTGTGTGTGCCCAGTGATGGACAGAATATAAACACTTTTATTTAGCAATTTCTAATTGTAACCTTTAAATATGCCATGAGGGTAAGTTGTAAGTATAGATTTAGTGTTATGTTTTTGGAAAATTTAGAATGCTTTCCTAAATCTTTCTTTTCACAAACAGGTTTGATTCAAGATAGAGAACTGCACAACTGAGAACTTTCTGTCTGATGAAATGGCTGGTTCATCATGCAGAACATCCTGATAATCAGAATTATAAATCACTGAAAGATAGATCGGCTTTGAGTCATTGAAACTCTACTACAAAATTCACCCTTTACTCAAGATAATGAAATTCATTGCATACTATAGTTTTTTTTTTATGAAAACACACTTAAAAACCACTTTTTCCTGACACTCACTATGGTAATCAGACTTAGAACTGAAATATATTTCTGGCATCTAAGGGTGCTTTATCTTGGTTGAGAGAAATAGCTTTTCCAAAATGTCCAGTTTACGGATATTTGCCAAAAACATTTTTCCCCTTACCCCAAAGGCCAAGGTGGGGGTTCTTGTAGTAAATAAATGAAATTAGCACTCACTATAAGAAACATGAAATGTTTTACCCTACGTGGATGGGGGAATGTATAAGTGATTCTAAACACTTGGTCAATAACGTCACACATGTCATGACTTTTTTTGAGGAGAGTTTGTTAAAGAATATTCAACCTAATACCTCAGGTTCAAACCTAGGTTTGAAGGACACAAAGAAACTATTTTTATGAAAAATAATTATTCAAATGAAAGAATTATTCAATGGATCTGGAATATTTCATTCATATTTTGTTTCTCATTTGAGTTTTCAGAGGTTTGTACTTCATGAAATTTGCCCTAAATATAACCATTAAGAAGCAAAACTGCATGCAAATTTCATAAATCATCAGACTATCTGTAATACCTAAATTTAAATAATTCATTATCTAGTAAAGTCCTCAGATTATATTTGTGCCACAAAATTTATCTGGTGTTGTAGGCTGAATAATGGCCTCCCAAAGATCTCTAATCCCTATCCTAAGAACTAGTGAATATGGTATCTTATGTGGAGAAAGGGATGTTTCTGATGTGATTAAATTAAAAACCTTGAAATGGGAAAATTATCTTGGGTTCTCCAGATTGGCCTAATGTAATCACAAGGGGCCTTATGACAGGAAGGCAGTTAAGTTAGGGTAAGAGAGAAGAGATACAAGAACAGAAGCAGAAGTCAGAGAGGAAAGAAAATGATAGTGGCAGGCTTTGAAGATGGTGGTGAGGGATCTGGGGGTGGGGGAATGAACCAAGGAATTTCGGCAGAATCTAGAAGCTAGAAAAGGCAAGGAAATAGACTATTACCCTCAGTCTCCCGAAGGAACCAGCAATGTAAAACACTTTGACTTTACCCCAGTGAGACTAATTTCAGACTTCTGGCCTCCAGAACTATAGAATCAATCTGTCTTATTTTCAGCCATTACATATGTGGTAGTTACAGAAGTATAAAAAGCAAATACCTGGCAATCAGTAACTAGTAACTCCCTACTAAGTCAGTACAGTTATTTCACTCTTTGATTTATTATACAAGTCTACTTTACACAATTTGTTATTTTTTGTAAGTTTTATTTAAAAGCCAGTGTCTTTTCCCAGACTTCTAACAGCTCCCTGCAGTGACCTAGCTTTCATTCTTCTTATGTCTCCAGATGTGACATAACCTTCTGATGTCTGCATTACATCTCTTGTTTACAACTGATTTCAGCTAGAGGCAGTAAAATATTGAATGGCTTCAGACTCATTTTGCATTGTTAGTCTCTCTCCTGGACTTAACTGTTGCTTATCTTTCTGCATTTTCTCTGGGGCTTTTTCTGATGCTTGGAGCAAACCCACTGTACAATTAAGCCCTTAACACCTCTGCAGAAGATAATATCTCTAGCAGCAACCATTAAATGGGGCACAGGGGCCAGTAAATAAATACCCCACCTGCCAGTATTTTGAGTAGATACTTGTAGATTTCATTCTCTAGCTTTCTCAGGTCTTGGGAGAAACAATTCCCACAACCTATGACAATGAACTTCATAGTGCATCCCGTTTTGGCTTTCAATCCCATCCTGTCTCATTGCCGCCATATGCATTTCATACTTCCTGTGTTCACTTATCAATCAACGATCTGCACTGAGATCTCCTCTCGGGCCCTACTTGGAGGGAAACCTAAAATATTACATCAGGATCGTATCTACAGTATTGAAAACAGCAGTCAAGCAAATGTTTCTTGGATGATTTACATTTGAAAAACAACTGATTAATGAGGAGTATGTAAAATACTTTTTAAGAATTGTCCTGATTCTGTTTGTTACTTTTAATTATCCTCCATGATGATGATGATTTTTTGCTTCTGCATATATGCATTTAACATTAACAGGAAGTATCATTAGCATGTTATTAAAATTTCTGGAGTATGTCCACAGTGAAAGGTATTTTTAAAATCTTGTTTTTAATGGTTGCTCTGATTTTATCTTATTTTTTGATTAGGTGTCACATTAATTTTATAAATGTTTTTATAAATAAATGATCCACCTTTCACTGAGTCATAGCATTTCCTTAAAGGTCAGCTTGTCTTAAACATCCCTTTAACTCAAAGAAAAAAAAAAAACTGTACACAACAAAAAAGATCAATTCTGATCTTAGATACAGTGCCTGCTTTTCATACTTTGAATAGGATGGTGCTAAATGAACACTGTAATAGTAACACTAAGTTCCAAAAAGTATTACTTTATTCTTACTTTTGAAAAACAAGTATATGTTTGATAATTACATCCAATCTTTTAGTGCTATTAAAAAAAAAAAGCCAAGAAGAAACGACAGATTGAGTGTTTATGTGTCTGTGTGTATATAAATTAATGTATGCATAAATTCACTGTGTATATGTACACCTCATATACTACACATATTGCATAACATATATGTGTTACCATATATGTATATTATTTTCATATATATTGTCAACACACATAAATAGTTTGAATCATTCTACTAGGACAGTTCAAATTATAAATAGGAATATAAATACTTTTCTGAACCCTTTAATCATAGAAGCTTACTTTACTTATTAACACATATGTAATGAATTAGTTTTTACTATTAAGAACAGTGATTAAGTGAAAATGTGATGTGTAGGTTTATGTTTCTGCTTCTTATGTCTGCTTACCATTTGTTTTTATCTAATCATTTCCTTTCTCTCATCTGCTTATAACCCTAGTACTGCTGGGTTCATGTTCAATGCCTTCTGTTGTCTTAGCATCTCTTTGATAATCTACAGTCTTGAATTTCTACATTATCAAAAACAAGTATTTGTTTATGGATTTAACTTGTTCTGTGGAATGAATTTTGTTTAATCTTTTATCTGCCTTTGCTTCTTTGCTCTTTTTATTGGTGCAGTTGAGTAGGTCCCATGAGAGTGTTTTTAGTTGTATTCTTACTTAAATGTGTATCATTCATTCTGAGTCATCCATTTGTAAGAATATAGAAGAGATCATCTATCCCATGGAGTGAACTGAGGACGCAAATCATTTAGATTTTGTTAAGTCAACACTGAACACCATGTCACAGACACTCTGCTTTGTGGGTATATCTCCTTCCTCTCCAGCAGATGTTTGTGTGGGTCAGAGTGAAGGCCAATATGTTATAGAGGTTTAATGCATTTTTCTAACACTTACTATAATTCCTCTCAGCAAGAAATTCAACTGGCAAGCTAATTAATACCTACTGTTTTCTCCCAATATATTACAGAGACAGACAAATGCTTTTACATGATTATTTTATTTGGTTGGTTGTTATTTGGTTAGTTGGTTTGGCCTGGTTTGATTGCTGTTAATGTATATATGAATTTCCTCACTGATTCTGGCCTCATCTACAATTCCATTTTTCACCCATGGATTCACTTAAGCTTTGCCTCGACACTCCTGCAAATATTCCTGACTTCCTCATTGTTTTCTTGTTCATTGTTCGTTCCACAAGTAGCATTTCTCAGAACTAAAGTTTAGAGTTATAGATGACTTTTGCTTCCATAAGAGTTTCCTCTTTGTCTTCTTTTTCCCTCCTTGTTGATTTTGGTCGTTTTCAGATATAAAAACTACAAAGAAATGTCTTTAATTCAAATATTACTTTTGTCTTTAGTGAATTATTGCCTATTCCCTGTTACCCCAAGAATTCTGATTATGCATAAAAATCCCCTTTTGTTTGCATGTAATTCATTCTTTTTATTTTATTTTATTTTATTTTTTTATTAATTTTATTTTGGTATCATTAATCTACAATTACAATTACATGAAGGACATTATGTTTACTAGGTTCCCCCCTTCACAAGGTCCCCCCCACATATCCGTTCACAGTCACTGTCCATCAACATAGTAAGATGCTGTAAAATCACTACTTGTCTTCTCTGTGTTGCACAGCCCTCTCTGTGCTGCCCGCACACTATACATGCTAATCGTAATGCCCCCTTTCTTTTTTACCACCCTTATCCCTCCCTTCCCACCCGTCCTCCCCAGTCCCTTTCCCTTTAGTAATTGTTAGTCCATTCTTGGGTTCTGTGCTTCTGCTGCTGTTTTGTTCCTTCAGTTTTCCTTTGTTCTTATACTCCACATATGAGTGAAATCATTTGGTACTTGTCTTTCTCCACCTGGCTTATTTCACTGAGCATAATACCCTTTAGCTCCATCCATGTTGTTGCAAATGGTAGGATCTGTTTTTTTCTTACAGCTGAGTAATATTCCATTGTGTATATATACCACATCTTCTTTATCCATTCATCTACTGATGGACATTTAGGATGCTTCCATATCTTGGCTATTGTAAATAGTGCAGCGATAAACATAGGGGTGCATCTGTCTTTTTCAAACTGGAGTGCTGCATTCTTGGAGTAAATTCCTAGAAGTGGAATTCCTGGGTCAAATGGTATTTCTATTTTGAGCATTTTGAGGAACCTCCATACTGCTTTCCACAATGGTTGAACTAATTTACATTCCCACCAGCAGTGTAGGAGGGTTCCGCTTTCTCCACAACCTCGCCAAAATTTGTTGTTGTTTGTCTTTTGGATGGTAGCCATGTTTACTGGTGTGAGGTGATACCTCATTGTGGTTTTAATTTGCATTTCTCTGATAATTAGCAATGTGGAGCATCTTTTCTTGTGTCTGTTGGCCATCTGTATTTTTTTTTGGAGAACTGTCTGTTCAGTTCCTCTGCCCATTTTTTAATTGGATTATTTGTTTTTTGTTTGTTGAGGTGTGTGAGCTCTTTATATATTTTGGATGTCAACCCTTTATCGGATCTGTCATTTATGAATATATTCGCCCATACTGTAAGATACCTTTATGTTCTATTGATGGTGTCCTTTGCTGTACAGAAGCTTTTCAGCTTAATATAGTCCCAATTGTTCATTTTTCTGTTTTTTTCCCTTGCCTGGGGAGATATGTTCAAGAAGAGGTTACTCATGTTTATGTCTAAGAGATTTTTGCCTATGTTTTTTTCTAAGAGTTTTATGGTTTCATGACTTACATTCAAGTATTTGATCCATTTCTAATTTACTTTTGTGTATGGGGTTAGACAGTGATCCAGTTTCATTATTACATGTAGCTGTCCAGTTTTGCCAGCACCATCTGTTGGAGAGACAGCCATTTCCCCATTGTGTGTCCATGGCCCCTTTATCATATATTAGTTGACCATATATGTTTGGGTTAATGTTTGGAGTCTCTATTCTGTTCCATTGGTCTGTGGCTCTGTTCTTGTGCCAGTACCAAATTGTCTTGATTACTGTGGCTTTGTAGTAGAGCTTGAAGTTGGGGAGTGAAATCCCCCTCACTTTATTCTTCCTTCTCAGGATTGCTCTAGCTATTCGGGGTCCTTGGTGTTTCTATATGAATTTTTGAACTATTTGTATCAGTTCATTAAAGAATGCTGTTGGTAGTTTGATAGGGATTGCATCAAATCTGTATATAGCTTTGGGCTGGATGGCCACGTTGACAATATTAATTCTTCCTAGCCACGAGCATGGGATGAGTTTCCATTTGTTAGTGTCCCCTTTAATTTCTCTTAAGAGTGTCTTATAGTTTTCAGGGTATAGGTCTTTCACTTCCTTCGTTAGGTTTATTCCTAGGTATTTTGTTGTTTTTGATGCTATTGTGAATGGAATTGTCTTCCTAATTTCTATTTCTATTAGTTTATTGTTAGTGTATAGGAAAGCCACAGATTTCTGTGTGTTAATTTTGTATCCTGCAACTTTGCTGAATTCCGATATTAGCTCTAGTAGTTTCGTAGTTGAGCCTTTAGGGATTTTTATGTACAATATCATGTCATCTGCAAATAGTGACAGTTTAACCTCTTCTTTACCAATCTGGATTTCTTGTCTAATTTCTTGTCTAATTGCCATGGCTAGGACCTCCAGTACTATGTTGAACAACAGTGGGAAGAGTGAGCATCCCTGTCTTGTTCCCGATCACAGAGGAAAAGCATCAGGCTTCTTTCTGTTCAGTATGATGTTGGCTGTGGGTTTATCATATATGGCCTTAATTATGTTGAGGTACTTGCCCTCTATACCCATTTTGTTGAGAGTTTTTATCATGAATCGATGTTGAATTTTGTCGAATGCTTTTTCAGCATCTATGGAGATGATCATGTGGTTTTTGTCTTTCTTTTTGTTGATGTGGTGGATGATGTTGATGGATTTTAGAATGTTGTACCATCCTTGCATCCCTGGGATGAATCCCACTTGGTCATGGTGTATGATCCTTTTGATATATTTTTGAATTCAGTTTGCTAATGTTTTGTTGAGTATTTTTGAATCTCTGTTCATCAGGGATATTGGTCTGTAGTTTTTTTTTTTTTGGTGTGGTCTTTGCCTGGTTTTGGTATTACGGTATGTTCGCTTCATAGAATGAGTTTGGGAGTATTCCCACCTCTCCTATTTTTTGGAAAACTTTAATGAGAATGGGTATTATGTCTTCTCTGTATGTCTGATAAAATTCTGAGGCAAATCCATCTGGCCCAGGGGTTTTGTTCTTTGGTAGTTATTTAATTACCACTTCAATTTCATTCCTGGTATTTGGTCTGTTTAGGTTTTCTGTTTCTTTCTGGGTCTGTCTTGGAAGGTTGTATTTTTCTAGGAAGTTGTTCATTTCTCCTTGGTTTTCCTGCTTGTTAGCATATAGGTTTTCATAGTACTCTCTAATAATTCTTTGTATTTCTGTGGGGTCCGTCATGATTTTTCCTTTCGCGTTTCTGATTCTGTTGATGTGTGTTGACTCTCTTTTCCTCTTAATAAGTCTGGTTAGAGGCTTATCTATTTTGTTTATTTTCTCAAAGAACCAGCTCTTGGTTTCATTGATTTTTGCTATTGTTTTATTCTTCTCAATTTTATTTATTTCTTCTCTGATCTTTATTATGACCCTCCTTCTGCTGACCTTAGGCCTCATTTGGTCTTCTTTTCCCAATTTCGATAATTGTGACATTAGATCATTCATTTGGGATTGTTCTTCCTTCTTTAAATATGCCTGGATTGCTATATACTTTCCTCTTAAGACTGCTTTTGCTGTTTCCCACAGTAGTTGGGGCTTTGTGTTGTTGTTGTCGTTTGTTTCCATATATTGCTGGATCTCCATTTTAATTTGATCATTGATCCATTGATTATTTAGAAGCATGTTGTTAAGCCTCCATGTGTTCATGAGCCTTTTTGCTTTCTTTGTACAGTTTATATATAGTTTTATGCCTTTGTGTTCTGAAAAGTTGCTTGTCAGGAGTTCAGTCTTTTGGAATTTACTGAGGCTCTTCTTGTGGCCTAGTATGTGGTCTATTCTGGAGAATGTTCCATGTGCACTTGAGAAGAATGTGTATCCTGTTGCTTTTGGATGTAGAGTTCTGTCGATGTCCATCTGTTCTAGTGTGTTGTTCGGTGCCTCTGTATCCTTACTTATTTTCTTTCTGGTTGATCTGTCCTTTGGAGTGAGTGGTGTGTTGAAGTCTCCTAAAATGAATGCATTGCATTCTATTTCCTCCTTTAATTCTGTTAGTATTTGTTTCACATATGTTGGTGCTCCTGTATTGGGTGCATATATGTTTATAATGGTTATATCCTCATGTTGGACTGAGCCCTTTATCATTATCTAATGTCCTTCTTTGTCTTTTGTTACTTTCTTTATTTTGAAGTCTATTTTGTCTGATACTAGTATTGCAACGCCTGCTTTTTTCTCTCTGTTGTTTGCATGAAATATCTTTTTCCATCCCTTGCCTTTAAGTCTGTGCATGTCTTTGGGTTTGAGGTGAGTCTCTTGTAAGCAGCATATAGATGGTTCTTGCTTTTTTATCCATTCTATTACTCTGTGTCTTTTGATTGGTGCATTTAGTCCATTTACATTTCTGGTGATTATTGAAAGGTATGCACTTATTGCCATTGCAGGCTTTAAGTTTGTAGTTACCAAAGGTTCAAGGTTAGCTTCTTTACTATCTTACTGTCTAACATAACTCACTTATTCGAGCTATTATAAACATGGTCTGATGATTCTTTTTTCTCTCCCTTCTTATTTTTCCTCCTCACTTTCTTCATATGTTGGGTGTTCTGTTCTGTGCTCTTTCTAGGAGTGCTCCCATCTAGAGCAGTCCCTGTAAGATGCCCTGTAGAGGTGGTTTGTGGGAGGCAAATTCCCTCAACTTTTGCTTGTCTGGGAATTGTTTAATCCCTCCTTCATATATAAATGATATTCGTGCTGGAAAGAGCAGTCTTGGTTCGAGGCCCTTCTGTTTCATTGCATTAAGTATATCATGCCATTCTCTTCTGGCCTGTAGGGTTTCTGTTGAGAAGTCTGATGATAGCCTGATGGGTTTTCCTTTGTTGGTGACCTTTTTTTTCTCTCTGGCTGCCTTTAATACTCTGTCCTTTTTTTTGATCTTTGCCATTTTAATTATTATGTGTCTTGGTGTTGCCCTCCTTGGATCCCTTGTCATGGGAGTTCTGTGTACCTCTGTGGTCTGAGAGGCCATTTCCTCCCCTAGTTTGGGGAAGTTTTCAGCAATTATTTCTTCAAAGACACTTTCAATCCCTTTTTCTCTCTTCTTCTTCTTATGGTACCCCTATAATGCAGATATTGTTCCATTTTGATTGGTCACACAGTTCTCTTAAAATTCTTTCATTCCTGGAGATCCTTTTATCTCTCTCTGAATCAGCTTCTCTGTGTTCCTGTTCTCTGTTTTCTAGTCCATTAATGGTCTCTTGCATCTCGTCCATTCTGCTTTGTAGTCCTTCCAGAGATTGTTTTATTTCTGTATTCTCCCTCCTTAGTTCTTGCATATTTCTCTGCAAGTCCGTCAGCATGGTTATGCCTTTTGTTTTGAATTCTTTTTCAGGAAGACTGGTTAAATCTCTCCCCAGGTTCCTTCTCAGGGGAAGATGTAGCAGATGTCAAATCTGTCTGGGTTAGTCTTGTCTGGATCAAATTTTTTTGCCTTTTCATGTTGATAGGTGCAGTGGTATGCTGTTGACCCATCTTTCAGCTGGGAGAGCCTAGAGTTTTTCCACATGTTCCTGGCCTTTCTTTTCTGGGGCAGCTCTGACCCCTAGTGGCTTGTGTTGGGCAATTGCGTGTAGACTGGGTCTCTTTATCTTGCCCGGTCAGTATGGAGGAAGCTCCCTTGCTGTGGGCGTGGCCAGCCTCAGGCTGCTGCTCTGCTATGGCGGGGCCCCGGAAGGGTAATGGATGGAGGGCTGTTTGGCTGTTTACCTCCGTGAGGGGTCTCAGAGCTGTTGCCCAGGTGGTTGGTGCACCCGGAGTTCCCTGGAATTTCCAGCTGCTGGACTGTGACCTGGGATGCTTCCATCCAGCTGTGGGGTCCCTGTCCCTTTAAGACTTTCAAAAAGCACTCGCTTTTCTTTGTCCCAGAGGCACCAGCTTTGGGACCCACTCACAGGTCTTACTGTCCTGCTTCCCTAGTTTCCAGTGCCCCACGCATGGTCTGTTTATCTGCGCTCTTGTGTGGATGGCTAGGGCTCTGTGTTTAGCAGTCCTGGGCTCCCTCTCCCTCCCCACTCCGTCTCCTCTCCTCCCGCCTGGAGCTGGGGTGAGGGGCCTCAGGTCCCGCCAGGCCAGGGCTTGTATCTTACCCCTTTCACCAGGTGCTGGGTTCTCACAGGTGTGGATGTAGTCTGACTATTGTTCTGTGTCTTCTGGTCTCTCTTTTAGGGCTAGTTGTATTTGTTGTATTTTCAAAAATGTGTATGTTTTTGGGAAGATATTCCCATTTTCCAACTAATGCCGCCATCTTGGCTCTACCTCCGCATGTAATTCACTCTTAACAGGTAATTGAAAAGGGCAAAAATGGCTAGTGCTTAGAATATTAACAAATATTACCAACCTATTTTGTGTTTATATATTGCTACGTTTCCTTCTCTGTAAACTTATAACAATGCTGATTATTATAGTCTCTACTATCAATTAATGACTATAAAGTTTGTGGTCATTGCTAAGTATTTTAATAGAAGATCTTGTCATTTAAAAATCTTCATGTCAATTCTCCAATTTATAACCCTCCTAAAGGAAACAAAAATTGAAATTGTTCTAGTGAAAGACTACTCAGATTTTATTATTAAACACATTATTAATTATATTTATAATTACTTGACATAGAAAATAACATATTCATACTCATGTGAGTATATGAACTTTTCATTACATTATACTTATTGGCTCTTCTTTCCCGTGATAGTCAGTAGCATTTCAGGATGCTCTTTTATTTTTAGTAAATACCTACATTAAAGATGTTACACAATATAAAAAATGCTCCATATTATTTGAAGTAAATACTAACAATTACTACATTAATGCTTTTCACCCAAGAAAAATTAATTTATTATGTCACAAAACTTGCTAATTGGCAAATTATTAATGCAACAAGTTAAATATTTACTTATATGGGGATTTTAAAACACAGGAAAAGAACTCTGAACAACCTAAGAGCATAAGACTGAACTAGAAATAATAAACAATAGATGAAAGAGGATCTTAGTTTTTAAATTTTAATTTAGGAAAGTAACAATTTAGCAAATAAAATTCATTTTAATTAGAAAAATAACAAACTTTCAATTTAGCAAAAAATAATAATTTTTAAATTTTAATTTAACATAATGACAATAAAATCCATTCCCATTCGACAGAGAACTATAAGAGCTCAAAAGAGACAAAGACCTCAATGAGTATCTCCAAATGTGTAAAACCTTTGATATTTTATGAGAATGATAGCTGGAAAATTCTACATAATTTTTGAATTGAGGTAATCACAAATCATTCCTCAAACTGATCAGTCTCAATTCAAGATATATGTTAAGTGGAAGAGGGTAAATACAAATTCTGTCATAACTGTTAGCAAACAAACAGCCGATACCATCTTCTATAGTTTCCCATAGCCATGTATTCATCTCCCCGTTGTTGGATTTCACTTGCTGTACATGCTTCCCTAGATGTTGTGCCTGAAAAACACCAAAGTGCCACCTGAGGGCCTATAGATTTTCTTTTCTTCTTTTCCTGAAAGCTGTACATACTTTCCAGTTGATTGATAGATGATTGATAGACAGATAAGTAGAAGAGATAGCCAGTCCCCCTCCTCTGTCCCTGTGTTTTGCTGTGGGAGGGTATTATGATTGTTCTCTTTCAGGTTTCTGTGGGGATTATTAGAACAGTCTGGTTTTCTCTCTGCCACTGCAGTCAGGAGAAGAGCCGAAGTGGAGGCCCCTGGCTGGCTCTCTTCCACATCTGCCTCTCCTAACGGGGCTGCATTCTGACTCCTCTGATCTCAGAACCAAAGGGCTGTGCAAGTGGCTGAGGACGTCTTCTCAGATCAAAAGTTCTATAGAGTTAATCCCATTAACAACATCCGTAAAGTTGCAGTCTTCAGTTAGATTCAGTGATAATAAGCTTACATACTCTTTTCTCTCCGCATTCTATTGTGTTATATATTGCTATTTTTTCCAACATTGGGAATAAAGTGGTTACTTTTTTCTTCTTCTATAATTATAACCCTAATAATTTATTCTATAAATTCTGACAAGAGCTATTTGAATGCTTTGATTTGTAATAAGACAATTTCCTTATCAGTTGTAACGTAACTCATTTTTGTCTGCATCTTTTCGTTTCTACTTTGGGAAATCATCCCCTTTCCAGGATGATGGACAGTTGGGAGTACCACCTCTCCCACCAAGACTCAGGTCATTCTTGCTAAAAAGCCCGAAAACAGTCTCAGCAGAGTCTGACTTCAGTTTTATTCCTCAATGTCTGAATTATTTAATTCTATATAATTAAAATTTAATATAAGACATTTGCAGTACTATCCATATGGAACCAAGACAGCAGAGCCTTGTCTCTACTTTTTTACATTCTTCCTCTCATAAGATAGAGAAAATGGCCACAAGACTTTTCTAAATGTTAGAAAAATGAATTTTCATATATTGTGAACCGTTACTGTAATTAGGCAAACAAAATATCCATAGAAAATAAAATACCATGCAGATTCAGTGCAATCTAAAGATATACTTAGAAAAAAAAAAGATATCTTTCAGATAAATATCTTGGGAAATTTAGCACTACCTGTATTTTAGGCAACCTTTTGCATTACCTTGCCACACAGTTGATTTTTGTAATAGTTCCACAAAATCTCCTTCTCTAATTAAAGCTCTTTTCTAAATTTACATTAAAAAGTTATTTTTGTATAGTTTTCTTAGAATACAGGAAAATACCTATACTCTGGTGTATATAATATTCAACCTCTTTTAGAATTAAAAACTGCTTGTCTTTTGAAATGACTTTTATTTTATGGCAACCATTTGTTAGTCCTTCACTATTTCAGATATCTTAAGTCCAACTTAAAAGACCTAACAGCTCAAAGACTAAAAATAACTAATTACTGTGCTAGTGACTGTACTCTTTGATCCAAGTGTGTCTTCATAAGATTTACTGCTGTAAAAATCCATGTTACATAAAAGAAAACTATTTTGAGTTCATCCATTTTTTCAAATACATATACATATTTAAAATAATTTATCATATGTAAATTTGATGATGTGACATATTCAAACTATTCTGAAGACTATTCTTGAAATTCATATATTTTTAATGACCCGCTTGAAGTAATTATATATGTTCTGAAAAGTCTATGAACTGACTTAGAAGTAATATTGGTTGTCATTAGCTCTTTTAAAACATGGTAATATTTTTACTAGGGTTGTGATTGGAAAACACAAATTGTTTCCTTATTTGAAGCTCATAATCTGCTGTATTATAGGGGATAGCCTATAATTGTCTAGTTCACAGTAGTATTTTTTTTATTCTGGAGAAATAACCAAAACTTTTCAGAAAGAATTAATCTCTAGAGAAAAAAGGAATGCACTATCGTCAAAAGAGCACTCCATTAAATAAACATCCAGTGTGATTTCATAGTTTATGGGTGGCATCATTATAACATGTTTGCATAAGGTGGATATTTGTTGGGTGTCTTCCATTGCTGTTAAAATTCTAATATAGTGTATATAACATTATCAGAAGTTTTGATATTATTTTGCCTTTGATAGTTTTTCTTCATAATTATCTCCTAGATTTAGAGTTATTTCCATTACTCCCAGATTTCCCTGTCAAAACCTGCATGTCTGATACTTGGCCGATTTGACAGATGTCCTAAAACCTGAAAAAGATGAGTGAAAGAGGTCGTTTAAGACCCAATCTTATCATTCAAAACAATGTCCATATCCTATATTAATTTTGCCACTCTGTCCTTTCTGTATCTGTAACACTATTGTGCCAGCAAGTTCAGAAATACTCAAATTAACTTTGAAATGTTAGTTCAGTTTTGTAAGGCATCTGAAGCATTGAAGGGGCAATTAAAAAAACAATCCTGGCTTGCCTAGAATTTCTCTTAGGTCAAAAAAGAGAATGTACTTTAAATCCTTACAAGTTAGGAAGGAGGTGTTAGATATCCCAACATACGCTTGGACTGTCTTACATTAGCTTGAAGCAGACCAATCAACCCACTGAAAACAACTAAGAAAGTCAAATAGAATATATGTTAAAGGGAGCTATTATATATATTCATAAAAAATTAAAGGAAAAGTGATTGAAAATATAGGGTATATCAGCAGAGATAAGAAAACCATTAAGCAGCAAATAAATCAGATCATTCCAGATCTGCATGACCTCTGGTATTCAGGTTTGCATGGTAGTCATTTAGATACCTTCCAGCATCAGGCTTTCTTGTTCTTTTTATTATTATTATTATTAATTATTATTATTATTGTGGAATAGAAATTGCATAGCATTATTTGAAACTTTGGAGATCAGATATCTGACTAAAATCACTGCAGGAAGTTTGTGAGATGAAGAAGGCAATCATATCATAGAAAGTGTTTTGCTGTAAAAATGGTCGTATTTCCTGTGTGAAGGTCCTCACTGAGTCATCATTATGAAAGTTTAAAATAAACAAAGATTTGTGATTCTCACATTTCTCTTGGTACATATTTTCAGAGATATGTGCTTTCCTGACAAGTTGTTAATTACCATTCCAAATAAGCAGTACAGAATAAAAAAAATGTCTAGAAGTGAAACTTTGAATACCCTTACAATATGCTACTTCTGTATTTTCATCCATCTCAAGAATTAATACCATAATTTACTTTATTGTTGCTCAAGCTAAGTAAACCAAAGTCATTCTTGACTCTTCTTTTCATACAATACATACCACACTTCACAAAACATTTGAAAACTACCTAAAATACATGTTTTGTTCTCATTATTTCTCCCCACAGCCATTATTGCATCCGTAATTCTAATTTTGGACTACTGCAGTTGCCTCCAAAGTGATTGCCTTGCCCTCATGCCTGCCCAACACTGCAGAGACTATTCTCTATACAGCAGCCAAATTGATACTTTAAAAATCCTAGGCAAATAAGGTCATTCAACTTCCTGCTCAGAAACCTCCAGTGGCTTTACTGCATTGTCCTCCAAGTTGTTCTTCAAGAATTCCATGCAGCCCCTCACTTCAGATTGTTTTGCACTTGCTGTCTCTACTCTCTGCAGATATTTGTACGTCTCAAAAGCAAGAGTCCACTACTTTCTAATCTTCTATGATAATATATTTGTAATATATGTATATTATATATATATATATATGTACACATATACATGGTGTATATGTTATATATATACATACATATAAATATATACACCACGTATATATTTCTCCAATTTTACATCTGTATGGTATGTGTATATGTAAGTGTGTATATATATATATATATAATTTATTAATGATGTATACTATATTGAATGAAGATTTGAATACCATCTGGACTTTCTGTACATTGTAAGTTACAGAAGAGAAGAAACTTTCTTTTCTTGTGTATTGACATTTATCCAGTAACTAAGAAAATGGCTGAAATATACTGAAGTAGAGTTGTATACACTATTTTAATGCTTAAGTAAATGAAAGATAAGCATAGATTATACTTTTGTATAAGTTTATTTTATAACAAATTTTTTAGTGTTTTGGGTTTTAAAGACTCATCTCCAAATCTTGTTTGTAGCCCCAGATATAACATATAATATTATATAACTTATATTGGCTCATATATGAAAAAATACTGTAGTAAGTTTGCCTATTTAGATTTTAAAATCTAATGAGAAAAAAGTCTTGTGGTCAGCAGTAGTGCATTTTTTTTCATTTTAAAATATAGTCCTAAATTGAAATGAAATATTTCATTGCCCTAAAATGAAATAATGGGAATAAAAGAAGTGCATGAAAAGAAAACTGGCTATCAGATTTTTAATAAGTTTGGGGCAGATTTTGCATTTCAACATTCTTCATGGTGATCTACTGCTTAAATTTTGAAAGAATGTACACCAACTGACCCTAAGTTAGCATAAATACACATATACATAAATGCCTCTAGGGGATTTTAGCTCACCATTTTCTCCCTACATTTACACCAGTGAATTACAATGATAGTTTTCAATACTGGTTGATGCTAAGAGGTAAATTCATACTCATTAACAATCATTTCTAAATATGTGTCTTATTTAAAAAATGACATATTGTAAAGAAGATTTCTAGGCAAATTATCAATATTCTTCAATAAAATTATCCATATTCCTCATTTGCTTAATATATTGAGCTAATTTTTCATGTTAAGACATGTCAGTGACTTAATCTGATTTTTAATCATTCCTGTTTTCTGAGAAATTGTAAAAATCAAATATAATTCTGACTCCCCTAGACAAAAAATTCTCTATTCCAAATTAGTTTTCAATGATAATTAATATTCACCCACATAGTTCCCTTTCATAAAAATCCAAATTAAATCACTCTTTTATGCTTTATTGTTGTAAATCTTTTGGGTAATTTTCATTCTATTATCTAGTCATTGTAAAGAAACTTAGAAAGACCTTTCAATAACACTTTTACTCACTATTAATTTGAAAAGTGTTAATTTTGAAAGTGTTCATCAGACAACTTTATGATAAGTGGTAAAATTACTCCTAGTAGTTTAATGAAGTCCATTTTTTATTCACAATACTCTGTTATTTATTACTGCCCCTTTTTTCTGTATCCATTTGATATTATGCATTAGTCATTCAAGGGCATAATTAGCATAAAACAGTCTTTTTCTAATTCTCAGGACAAAGTTTCAATGCTTATATAAATGTATCAGAATTCAGTGGGTAAAACAAAAAAAAGTCATTGAGTGCTTTTTTGGGAGAAAGCCATATAGATATTCTGAATCAAAGCCAATATCTAAATTATTTGATATTATAGATTAACACAATGTTAAGTTGGGAGAAGATAGTCATAAAGGAATGGTGAATATTTTAAAAGTCTTGTGTATAAATATAATTTTAACAACACAGTTTAAATTTTATCACTTAGTTGCATCATCTTTATGCAATAATATTAATGATTACTTTCAAACAACTCTAAATGGCAGAGGACTGAAAAACATTTTAATTATCTTACATTCATATAACATCATTTCCTTTCTATTACATTAATGACAGAATAATTTACTTGCAATTTAAAACATAATCTTCAAAGTCATATAGGTTCCTCCTTTGTATTTTCCAAATTTGTGTCATTGCACATAAATTCTTCAAAATGCATGCAGTGTATTTTCTATACATAACAAACCATAAAATTAGCTTTTAAAATGACAAGTTTTCATTAATGACTATTGTATTAACACAATTTTTATCATATGTTACCATCAAAATGATCACTTTGAATTTCATAAAGTATCAGTAAATGTTAGTACATTTCCTCCATATTTTAGATAGTGGGAATAAAAGATCTTGGCAATCTTATGACATGTCACTCATGGTCTCATGTTGGTTAAAGTCAGAATTGCTTTAGTTATACAGTTTTAATAATTTGAAGTGCCCCAATTACTGTAAAGGCAGAAAAAAGATCCCTTTCCATATTATTAGTTCCTGATTACCTTCCATGGTTTGACTTAAGAAACCCTGTACATATTCCACTATTTCGTTTCCAGAGTAGTAATGTGACTTTATGAGCTTTGTAATCAGAATCTTTCCAAGATCAACCTGGAATGGTTTGTCAGTGGTGATAGTAAACAAACAAAGTAACATTAGTGGCAGCTTAGTCTCATTTTTCTAAGTCATCGTGTTTATCTCAAGATTCCTTTGCTGGTCCTACTGTGAACCTAAAGTAGTTTTATCTTTGGTCTCCTGTTATCCTTAGGATATTGGGAAGTTTCTGAAATGCCTTAGACATTATCCCTTTAGAGTCCCCCTTTCTCCTTATGGGGTCATTCTTATGCAAGTGCTTAATACTTGACTGACACATATACTACATCATAACAGCTATAAATTTAAGCTTCTCTAAGTGTCTTTATAAACTTTATTTATTTTAACGACTTTGTTGTGTCCTGTTTGTAGGGCAGATCTTCCATGGATAACTTCAGTAAGATTTGTGATATGTTTATGCTTTTAACTTCTTTTCAGTAGTTAGTTATAAACTCCATAATGGAGTTTATAAACCTCCATAAATAAGTATTTTATTCTTCCAAGTTGCTTTTTTTTGGTTCTGCATTATTGATCAATAGCTTAAATTCATGTTGTTGTTGTGTTTTTTTCTAATTTTTCTCTTAAGTAAGTCTGTAAATTTCCTAAACAGGCATAAAATATAGGCTGCTGTCAAGTTGCTTCATGCAATTTTCTCACTTAGGTAGTTTAAATTGTGGCTTAACAGTAGTATTTTTTTATGTGATTGTTTTTGCTTTTGTTTCATACAGAACGGAATCAGCATCCATGCAAAGTATATTTTGCAACACTGTTAACTATCTTTATCTAAAAGAAAACTTTTTAATCATTGCACATATTCATACATATTCCATCTAACATTAAAGATAATTATAAAATATTTACCCCCACGACTGTATTTCTGGTTCTACACAGTAATTTTGTACCTTAAATATACGGCTGGGAAAAATTACTCTGTGATTTCTAAGTCTTTTATTCTTTACATTGTCAGTGTAGAATTAGATTTACTTTGTAAAATCAAATTAAAATTAATTTAAATGTGTATTTAAGTAACTCAGCAGAAGGACAGTTAGTTTACTTGTTTTGGGCCTGTTTTCAAACTGTATATATAATTTTATATATGTATATACACATATAAATATGCATATGTATATATAAAATTGAGGTGCAAAACAAATGCTTTAACCAGTTTAAATATTAATATAATATAGAAAAAAAATCGAATGTCCAACTTCAAGACTGTTATGTTATTTGGCATGTGTTTTAAATTAATGTTTAGCAATTCTTGCAAACCTGAAAAAGAAGTATGAATATCCCTAACTAAAAGATTTTTAAACTGAGATTTTAAAGATTTATTTTATTACATACGGCTTTTCCTAGAATAGTTTTATTTTTATTTCCTTTATAAGTAATACCAAGGATACTTGCACCAGTATATGAAATATTTATAATCAATTAATGAAATTCAAGTTCAAGAATATGCTCATTTTAGTCCCCACAATTTCTCTGATATTATTGATTACTATTTCTTGAGATATGTTTAATTGTTTAATTCGACTTTTAAAAAAGTAATAGCAAGCACAAATACAAATAGGTGGTATTACATTTCATAAGAATTTTCTTTAATCATGTCTTAATTAATTTTTTGGCATGTGTGTGATTCAGAAAACTGCAATATATTTTGGAAGTTTATAATTTCTCCTCATTTAAACATTTCATACTTATATTGTTGATCAGTTTCTATTTTATTTTAATAATTGAGTTGATACAACTTCAAATGCCAGGTGGAGTAAGAGAGGATAATACTTAATTTCAATAATTTATTTATACAAAACTCTTTTATTAAACGTCATATACAATATATTCCCTAGTTTGATGTTATTGTGACATACAATGATTAAATCAAATGAAATGTTATATCAATTTGCATGTTTTTACAGATGGCTGTAATTCGCAGATCTGTCATTTTTAAGCAATCAAATCGATGTTGCTAAAAGCTTTAAATAGAGGAACATCTCAGTGTTCATAGGGACTGGACATATGTGAAGTGTCATTAAATGGCTCATAAAATATTTTACTCCCGTTGTGTTTTAACAGAAGATACTGTAAAAACCATTAACAAGAACACAATGACTTATTTTGGTAAATTTGTATAAAAAATATTGACATATTGAACAGTACACCAGTACATTTTAAAGGTGAAGAAGACAAGAAGGGTGCACATATAACAAAAATTGGATATTAAAAATCCAAAAATATTTTCCTTTTAATTATTTAAAATAGTACCGAAGACAGGTTAAGTTTGGTACTTTACATTATCATTAGTCTGCAAGGATGCTAAACGGGGAATTTAACAAAATGGGCTTTCTTTAAAATGGAAAATATTACCCCTTCATATACACAACATACTAGAATGCAAAATCATTCAATATATAGGTTGTAATGTGGTTAAAAATATCCTAATACAAGAACAGTTTGAAGGTATTATAGGTTTTGTTCCAGAACACCACAGTAAAGCAAATATTGCCATAAAGTGAGTCAAATGAATGTTTAGTTTTCCAGTGCTTGCGAAAGTTATATTTGTACTTTAGTTATTAAATGTGCAAAGCATTATTTCTAAAAAAAAGTACATACTATTAAGAAATATTTTATTGCTAAAAAAGTGCTAACCATCATCTCAGCTTTCAGCAAATGGTAAACTTTCTGCTGGTGAAGGGTCTTGCCTCCATATTGATGGCTTCTGACTGGTCAGGGTGGTGGTTGCAGAAAGTTGCAGTGCCTGTGGCAACTTCTTAAAATTAGACAATGAGGTTTGTTACATTAACAGACTCTTCCTTTTCCCAAAAAAATTTCTCTATAGCATAAAATGCCGTTTGATAGTGTTTTTACCCACAGAACTTCTTTCAAAATTGGAGGCCATCCTCTCACCCTGCCACTGCTTTATCAAATAAGTTTATGTAATGCTGTAAATCTTTTATTCTCATTAAAAAATTGTCTTCAGCCTCTTTGCCAGAAGTAGATTACATCTCAAGAAACATCTTTGGTCATCTGTAAGCAACTCCTCATCTGTTAAATTTTTTACCATGAGATTGAAACAATTGAGTCAAATCTTCAGGCTCCTCTTCTAATTCTAGCTTTCTTCTTCTCTCCCCCACATGTGCAGTTCCTTCCTCCACTGAAGTCATGAACTCCAAGTCATCCATTAGGGTTGGAATCAACTTTGTCCAAATACCTGTTAATGTTGATATTTTAACTCCTTCCTGTGAATCACAAATGTGCTTAATGACATTTAGAATGCGGCAGAACCTTTCCAGAAGGTTTTCGATATATTTTGCCCAGATCTAGCAGAGAAATCACTATCAATGGAAGTGATAGCATTATAAAGTTATTTTTTAAATAAAAAGACTTGAAAGTCAAAAAAGAACACATCAAAATAGTTAAATGAATATTCAAATTACTGTATTTCAGAATCTTTGCATGATGGAAAGTATATGAATTATCTCATATATTTCTAACAATATCATAATGAAAGTTCTGTTATGTGACAGATGCAGAATTTTAAACACATAGGATAACTAGTTGCCAATATCAGAAAGCAAGTATGTTGAATGACAGAGCCAGGCTTTCTGGCACCAGTATTTTTCAAATTGAGACACAATTCACTTATCATAAAATATATTAATTTAAAATGTAAAATTCAGTGGTTTTTAGTCTGTTTGCTGTCGAATGGTCATTACTATTATCTAATTTTAGAACATCCTCCCTAAAGAAACCCCATGCCCATTCTCAGTCACCACTCCTCAAGGACCCTGGCAAAATGAATCTACTTTTTGCCTATATGAATTCTGGACTTTTAATATAAATGGAGTCATACAATATGTGGCCTTTTGTGTCTACCATCTTTAACTTTGCTTAATATTTTCAGGGTTTCATTCAGGTTGCAGCATATATTAAGTATTTCATTTCTTTTTATGAGGAATACTATTTTGTTTCATGGATATACCACATTTTGTTTAATAATTTATCAGTTGATGGGCATTTTGGTTCAACTTTTGGCTATTATGAATAATGATACTGTGAACATTCATGTACCAGTTTTCACATGGGCATTTATTTTCAATCTTGGGGGATTATACCTAGCAACAGAATTATGGGATAATACAATAACTCTATATTTAATTTTGTGTAGAATTTCCAAACTGTTTCCCAAACTGTGCCAATTATATACATGGAAAGTTTCAGTTTCTCTACATTCTCAGCTACTTGTTTTTCATATGCTTCATTATAGGCATCCCAGTGAGTGTGAAATGGCACCTCACTGCGGTTTTAATTTGCATTTCTTAAATGACTTATTGTATTGAGCATTTCTCATGTGTATTTTGGCTTTTTGTATTTTTATTGGAGAAATGTCTATTCAAACCCTTTGGTTAAATTTCCATTGCATTATTCATATTTTTATTCTTGGACTTCAATATTCTGGATATGAGGCTCTGGTCGGTTATATGATTTTCAAATAGTCTCACCTCACCCATTATGTAGATTGTATTTTCATTTTCTTGGTAGTATACTTTGAAGAACAATATTTTTATATTAATGAAGTGCAGTTTATCTACTTATATATTTCATTGCTCCTGCTTCAAGTTCATGTCTAAGAATTTATTGCATCTCCAAAGTTATGAAGATGGACCTTTTTTGTTTACTTCTAAGACTTTTCTGGATTTAGAACTTACACCTTTGTTGTGTTTTTGAGTTAATTTTTATGGAAAGTGTGAAAGAAGCGTCCCACTTCATTCTTTTGTATGGGCACATCCAATTGTCCCAAACCATTTATTGAAAGGACTACTTTCCCTATTGAATTGTTTTGGCACTCTCCTAAAAATTAATTTCCTATAAATATCCAGAATTTATTCTGGACTCTGATGTCTTTCATTCATCTATATCCTTATGCCAGAACTACACATATCGATAATTGTAGATCTACAGTAACTTGACATTAAGAAGTAATAAGTCTTCAAATTAGTTCTTTTCTAAGATTGAGTTGTCTATTTCATCCTTCTCCATTTGAAGGAGATCCAACCTTGTTCATCTCCCTTCGGTGGTTTGCAAAGGAAGAACTTTGGGCTAGTGACTGTAACAGTATTTTTAGGCTGTTGTTTTTCAAGGCTACCACAGAAATAACAGAGAGGGGAACACAAATGGGACAAATTAAAAGACTTCAGTGCTCATAGTTCTTAACAAGGTTCAGCAATTTTTTTTCTTAAATAAGTGTTCCCAGATTACTGAGTCTTGATTCTGATAGTTTTGCCTGTTGTCACATTGATTTTCTTTATGAGAGAATTTTAGAGGTCCTTATTGTATTATTTTTATTAATACCACCCTCCTGGTCCACTATCTTAACAACTGAAACCTAAAATTTCTAAGGTAACTAAGTCCACATACCAGATTTGAGCTTTGCTTTTTGGTATCAGCATTGTAGAATACCCTTAAACTGGACAATGCCTCACCTATCTGTAAAGCAAGAATGTAGAATGTTATCAGAAATGTGTTTTCTGTCTTGAAATAATATGAATCATCTGACCTTTTTTCCTAGGAATGTGTCCATTTTTCAGTTTTTCCTGACAAGAACCTATGGAACTTTCAACTTTGCCTAGTAAGTAGAAAGGAGAAAATAACTTTTCTCCCACCCTATGAATAGGAATTCAAATCATGTACAAAATCATAACTTTTCATGAACCCATCAAAAAGCAACAAAGACACAATTCATAAAAGTAGTCAGGTTTATTTTATTACTGGAGGCACTATATGTCAATATTTCACTTTATTCATATTTTATAAATCTAAAGAATTCAAGGAAGTGGAAAGTTCCTCTGACATCAAAAGTTGGTTTATATTTAAAATAACACAATACAATCAATACTTATACCACTAAGCTCTATTAATTTCAAAAGGTAATTGTATTTCTTGTACTTGTAAGTTATTCAACCAACACTTCAACTTTCTAATTTCAAACTAATTTTTTCAAGAGCATTTGCTGGAGGCTTGCAGTTCAGCTTACACATAGAATTCTTACCCAAATGAACTAGTAAACTTTTATTAAAAAGTTTGAAGAATGATGAAGCACCTGTATAATAAAATACGACTGGTCTCAACAGATATTAATTTCATTAATGGAATGAATATTTCTGATAAATAGTAAGTTGTTGAAAATCTTGCATTCAACATTTCTAAAGGTTTACTGCATGCTTCAATCAAATATAAATTAAGGAAATATTTTTAAGTTCCTGACACTCAGAAGTAGAGCTCAACTCTAGTTTCAATGCCTTGTTCAGTTTACCATAATATGTAAATCTCAGATGTTGTTTGAAATCTATTATTTGAATGCCTTTAAATCATAATTTTAAGCAGAAATCCAAACAGTATAGCTGTTAAATTCTTAATACCAGTGCTCTTTTTTTTGTAATATTTCTGAACATTTTCTCTTTTTATATGTATCTATAAAAAAACAATTTAAATTACTTCAGAATTTCTGTAAGCTGTATCTATGTTTTTGTAGTGAAAAAATCTTAGGAAAAAATAATGAAAAGACAGATCCAAATTGAGTTTGACTCTAATATCACTACAAAATAACTGTTAAAATACCATATATTATAAGCAATGGCAAATATAATAATAAATCAAAAAGAACTACTATATTAATATTTAATCTCAGTATACTATAAAACATCAGAAATTATTTCATGCAAATGTTTATATAACTGAAACTTTTAAACATACAGAAAATACTTTGAAAGATTATATATGGTAAAACATGCAATAATGTATATGTATATATATACATATAATATATATGTATGTACGACTATATATAACATAGTTATATAGAATAGATGGAAAGAGAGAGACAGGTGCATATACTCCATATACTTACTTTAATCTCTAGAATGAGAATCCAGAATATTTGGAAAGGTCAAAATAGCAAACTTTTAGTTGTCTATGTATTTCTGTGAAGCTATTGATCTTTCGTCACTTATTGGTTCCTATATCTCTGTCTATTGTCTCCTCTGTCCATGTCACAGCAAGGAATAAAATTAAGAAAAAGAAATATGCCAGAGCAAATTAGTGAACTCACTAAAGTTATTGGGGGGCAGGCTGGATCTAATTTTTTAAAATTGTATGTCTACAATCTGACCTCATCACTTGTTTTTCTACATAGCACTATACTTTGTTGAGATAAAAAAAAATATTCCAAGCTACTTTGTACCAAATGTATGGTCATCTACCTTGTGTGTATTGAAAAATCTTTCAAGTTCAATATTTTTGGCTAAATTACTTTTTGCTCTTGTTACTTTCAAGCCCAACTGAAGGCATCGAGGGTTGTGGCTCTATTTCTTAAAGGCATGTTAGCTCTGTGCTATCTGACTGTTCTTATTTTCTGTGCAAGTCACCCTTTGTTATGAATTAAGGTTTGGAAGGACTTTAATTGCAACATGGCATGCATTATGGAAGAGGCTTTATGGACAAAAGAAATAATAAAATAAAGGTCAAAAAAGAGTGAAGTCAGGGCACAGGTCCCTCTTTTTCCCTATCATCCCACATCATGGAGCCAGGGTGAAGATGGAATCACAGGATCTATATCCCGGTGCAGGAACTACCTCTGCCATAAAGCAAGTTTGCTAAGTGGATTACAATGTAGTCTAACTGTCCCATGTTGAGTGTTTAAGAATTGTCTGGGAAGATCAGCTGTTTCTGTCCCTGAGGATCTGGGAGCACAGTGGGATATTAGAGTCCCATTGTGGGGTCAACCAAAATCCCTTTGATTATTATCTTATATGCACCCCCCTCTGGGAGAAGGCAGGAGGTTATTATCCCGTACTAGATGGCTCATTTTTCAGGTAATCTAAGGTGAGCTTGCAGTGTCACGTTAGACAGTTTCATTTATGAAACTACTCGGAATCTGCTTCTTCTGCCAATCAAACTCAACATTTCAATTGACATAAAAAATAGAGCAATTTTTTTTCCACTTTATTTTCCTCTTAGAAACTGACCGAGTTAAATGGTGACTGGCATTAATGTCAGCCTAGGATATCAGAGTTTTGATAGGGCTGGTAGGTCATGCCATTTCATTTAGAGTTTACTCTCTATGGTGTAGGCAGTTGTTTTGAATGACACGGTAAAGATGTTTTTCAATGCTAAGAAATTAGAGATCAAATAAAAAAACACATAGTTGTTGGTAAAAAAATTATATTGGAAAGTGTCATTGCTGAAAAATAACTTGGATGGATATAAATGTCTATGGAAATGTAAGATTATAGAAGGCCTAATTCAGTTATATTAAAATGAACCAAACAGTCGTCTCTCTTATGCAGTGATTTTTTTTGTAAGGGGTATAACAAATGTTTTACATTCATAGAATCCAATACATGTTTGTCATTGGTCTCCATTGATTTCAAAAAACACCATTTGAGGTTGAAACACTTGTAGCTAATTTAAGTAAAATTAGAAATATTTACTAATTTATTTACAGATAATTGATAGAACAAGGCTTTTTGATTCACATTTGTTTCAGCCTCAGTATTAAATTTCTGCCCTCTAATTCTGAGTTGTAAGAATATCCATCTGGGATCATTACTTCCCATGCTGTTTCATGCAAGTCCTATCACCACTGCCTGAGCTCAAACTTGTAATTTTCCTGACTGCTTAATTCTAAGGTTTCAGTGTAATTATTTAATTACACCCGGTGCACATATGTGCATATATTTCATGTTTATGAGTGGCATCTGCCATTTCTATGATTGTCTGCGTTTTATTGTTTCACTGGAACCTTTCTGGGAAAATGGACCTCTGTACACAAAAAACCTTCTGAAAAATCTGCTAATATAAGTCTCATCTTTTTCACTCAGTGATTGGCAGTTAAAAGATGCTGACCAAACATAATGTCCATGCATATATAGAGATTAATCAAGGGTAATGGGACACAAGGAGGAAGCATTCAGAGTCCTCTTACGGGAATTGGAGTTAATGCAGGGACAAAAATAATCTTTCATACTATTAGAATTATTTTTGCAGAATATATATATATATATATATATATATATATATATATATATATATATATATATATATATATGGATTTAGTGTATATGCTCTCTACTAGGTAATTATGGTCCTCAAAAAAAGCAAGTAGATGGAAAGCAGGTATTTTTCAATTGCAAATTATGATTTACTTGTGACAAGGCACGGTTATCCTAAATCTTCATTAAATTAGTGCAGCTTAGATTCCTGTCTCTTGCAAATGAGCTTTCCTGCTTTGATCATCACACTGTGTGGGCCCTGTATTAATTCATTACAACAGTAGGACCCCAAACATAGCTTTGTTTCTAAGATAACTGAAGATGGGTTACCCTGGAGTGGAAGGAAACACATTGTTTTTCCAGCTACAGTGAAGAGTATTTCAACTCCTTTCAGTATTGTTACCACCCACAGCCAAAGTTATTAAATTTTTAGAGCAGAATATTAATGCTAGTTGGGGAGCATTAATTGCTCTTTCTTAATAAAATACATTGCTCTTTCTTAATAAAATAATAAAAAATGGTAGAGAAGATATCAGAGAAATCCCTAAGAGCTCTGAGAAACAGAAAACGGCAACCCAGCAAAAATAAATTGTATGAAATTTCAAAACTCTATAAAGCACAGGATAGAATACTCAGAGTGGAGTATGTAATAACCAAAGAGCTTAGTTGCATATAAGATCATTCTTTACCATGGGACTTGAGAGGGGCTTACCACCTAGAATCCATAATTATATGGAGTGCGGTTGGGACATAGACTAATCCTTAAAGTAATTATTTAGAGCAAGAATTATGGTTCATGTGGGCCATAGTTATTCTACCCAATGCATTAATCACAAACTGTGTTTCTTTGAGAAACATATTATTTTCTTTGAGTTTAAATCAATCATAAACATTCTCTAAACAAGGTAGTGATGTGTCTAGGAGAATTGTAACTAACAGAACATTGAAATTAAGCAGAACTCAATATAGAAGTAACTCCAGAATATACCAGAGTGATATAAAAAAATCAAAAGTATGGATCTTCAGCCAGGAATAAAAAATATATATATATTCTTAAACCCAAAGGTTTAAACTTATAGGTGTTTCTTAATCATGCATTACATTTACCTACATGAGACTATAAAAATCCCTTGCCCTCTAACTTAAATCTTACATTAGAAAATTATTTATATTCACAAATGAGTATGCATTTAATGAGGAAACTTATGACAGCAATTACTTGTAATGAGATAGAATTTGATTAATAAGATTAAAAAGATTAATCATCTTTAAGTTTGAAAAATCTGAAAAAAGAAAAGCATCTTAGAACAGAAATTAAGAACATGAACAACTGGTTTTGGGTGAGAAAGAGAGGGTGTGATTTGATTGAAAATGTAATACCTGTAAGGACATTTTTGAAATGTGAAATTTGAAACTTTAAAGAGATTCTTAAACAAGTAAAGGGGGAAAGAATTGGATAAAGACTAACTGCAAAATAAAGAAAAATCAGTAATTTGAATGGATGAATACTCTGAAGGCTTTAGCCAAAATTAATACTTTGAAAGAAGAGGTTGAAACAACCTCATTAATGTAAAGTAGCAAGACAATAAATCCAAATATATAGAATTCTTGAGAGCAAGCAAAAAAATGAATTATGAAATATGGAAGGCAAGTCCTGTAAATATAGTACTCAGATAATGAAATACTCAGAAAGAAGAATAAAACAGGGGAAACTAAGAATATTGATCATTTTAACCAGAAGAAAAAATTCACTGTTATGATTGAAATTGATGAATTATTTCTGAATAATAATGATTTCAAAAGACACACTTTAAAATTCCTGCTATAGACTGAATGTTTATTGTACTCAAAATTCTTATGTTGAAACATTCCTTGATGTGATGGTAATTGTGGAGCCTCTGGAGGCACTATGTCATGAGGGCAGAGTCCCCATGAATGGGATTAGTGCCCTTATGAAGGAGACCCCAGAGGGCTCTGTCGTCCTTTCTGCCAAGTGATGGTGCAGTGACAGTGTTGGCTGTCTATCGAACCAGAAAGCAGTTTCCAAATCTGCTGGCACCTCTGTCTTAGACTTCCTAGCATACAAAATTGTGAGAAATAAATGTCTGTCCTTTAAGCCACCCAGTCTATTGTGTTTTTGTAATAGCCACCTGAATACCTTTTAAATTTCTGATTTTCAGATTGAAGAAAGTAAAGCTTAAATCCTTTCATAACTGGAGATATCACTATGAATTAGTGATATTTCAAGTTGACACAGTCAAGGAGCACTTTCTTGAAGTTGATATGGAATCTGATTTTCAATACATAATTTAGTTATTTAGGCACACTATTATTCAAATAAATGAATGTATTTGTAAATATAATAAGTTAGTAAATATTTTCATAAGGCAAGGTTATTCTAGGGGGTATAAAAAGTTAAAATCTCAGTGACCCACTTCCCTCTCTAATTGCACATTATTGCAAGTCAACTGTAAGTGTTCCTACTCTAGGTGTGGCCATTCAGTGATAGAGATCAGCAGAGAAACCAATTATTTCAAGCATTAGGTCATTAAGCAAGAAAGTAATAATGTATAGTGATCTGTACACTGACTCTTAAAAATTGTATTCCGAAATACTAAAAGTATCTTATATTCACATTTCATTAGACAAAAGCAACACAAATTATGATGCCCTTTGGGTCACCAATTGGCACTGAACACGAAGTCCTTTAAGCTGAAACATAGACCAGATGCAACTTCTTCTGTTCTAGAAACCTATGAAGTACAGGAAATGCTATGTGTCCTTCAGTCATCCAATAAACAAAGGGAAAACAGGAAAAATAGAACATTTTCTAAAACGCCTGTGATTGATCCCTCCGAATATGTGACATTCTGGAAAAGGCAAAGCTATAAAAATAGTAAAAGAAAATCAGTGTTTACCAAAGGTTTGGGATGAGAAAGGGAGAGGTGGATCTCAGGGGATTTTTAAGTCAGAGAAACAATTTTGTATGACACTGTAATGGTGCATACAAGGTATTGTGCATTTGTCCAAACTCGTAGACATATATGATGCCAAAAGTGACCTCTCATTCCATGGACTGTAATGAATAATACTGAACTTTAGTTAGAACAGGATTAATCGATCAGTCTTAACAATTGTTACACATAAATACAAACTGTTAACAGTAGGGCGAACTGTACAAAGACAGAGTGTATATCGGAACTCTTTTGGCTTAATCTGTCTCCAAGCCTAAAGCTTAAACTTTGTTTTTAATCAAAGAAAGAATAAGTTTACAAAAAATTCCATTGATAAAGTGGAAAAAAATGTTGGGTGCAGCAGGAGACAAAAGGAGACCCTAATCTATTGAAATTCAAATATATCAGGGGACAAAAACTGTAATGGCTTTCTGCCTTGAAGTGGAAAAATAAATCCTATCTTTCTTCAGTTTTCAATGTCTAGGAGGAATTACTCAAATCCTTTGTGGTCTGTAGTCCTAGTCTCTTATCTCTGAACTCTGTGAGAAGTTCACTTTCTTTCAAGTCCTCTGTATCTTTTGAAGTCAGCCTTGGAAAATATGCCTTTTGGAGCATGAGAATCTTCCTCAACCTCTTTTCTGCCCAAGGGTCATTAAAGTCTGACATTTTAATTCTAAGTAGAGAAATATCTTGCAGAACATTTGTCTCAAAGGCATAGTATTGTGGGTTTTTTTTTTTATTCCTATCAACTTTTTGTGCTACCAGCCACACTTGAAGGATTTGTTATTGTTGTTTGTGTTTGTTTGTTTTTAAATTCTCTTTTTTGCTAACTGCCTCCATGGATAGCACTCTTCTCTCTTTCAGTCTCCCTGCTTCTCCCTTCTTTTTCTTAAAAGAGTGTAGTTGAAGCCTCGCAGGATTCTGTGGGTCCACCAAACACTCAGCATTTAGCAAATTTGCTTTGAGTCATTTGGTCCTCTTAAAAAGGTTTTACTTGATAATGACTTAATCGTTTCTCATGGTTTCTAGATAGTTTCCTTCCTCATATCCTTTCCTCTCTCTTTCTTTATTAAGGGTACCACTTAATACAAAATACTATTGATAAAATTAATTCTACTAAGTCCATGAGTCAGTCAGGGTTATTTGTTGATTGATATTATGAAATCCTTATGCAATCAAAGGAACATACTGATAGAGCCTTATAATGAAGCAGATGAGGTTTCATAGGGTAAGAGAGGATATGAGGAAAAAAATCCAATATCACTGAACAAGCATTATTGCACCTATCAGTAGGTATTGATTTACTATACCTGTATTTATAGTAATTCCTACAGTTGGTCTGTAATGTTTAAATATTAGCTTTTTAGAAATTAAGAAATTTAAGTGAATCTATGAATCATATGTACAAATATCTTTTGGACATATATGTATAAATATATATATGATGTATACATTCAGTGTGTATATATTGATTAAAAGAGTGTAGTTGAAGCCTCGCAGGATTCTGTGGGTCCACCAAACACTCAGCATTTAGCAAATTTGCTTTGAGTCATTTGGTCCTCTTAAAAAGGACCTCTTAAAAAGGACATATGTATGTGTACACATGTACACATACATATACATACATATATATATACACATAAGACTGACAACATTACAAATACTAGTAATAACTTGCTTGTGTTAAATAATTATATAAATAACTGAAGATGTAATCACTCAGATGTTCAAAGAATGAAAAGGAGATATCTTTAACATGACAAATTCATATTTAAAATAATAAGTCCATGTTTCTTAATTTGAACACACTTTGAAGCTGTGGAAGTCAGGCTACCTGCTTGAGTCCCCTTCCCATGAAGCTTATTGCAACTTTTCAGGTTCCTTGAAGTTTCTGATGAAGTTTGATGTATCATATTTTACATATCATATCATATCTCTCACATTTTGATTATTGCTTCCTTCCTATGTAAAATCTATTATTACTGTCTAAATATCTCTTGCACATCTCTGCCTTATTCATAAAATGTATAGTTTAAGTAAACTTAGAAATTCCCCAGATGGAATACTACACTCACAAGTTCACTGACACTATAATTTCTGCACTTACATGTATATATTGCTTTGCTTCTAGTAAAACTCTTACAATGTTGCAGCCTCACTGGTATGTGTTGTTTGCCCTTTAATTTTCCTCTTATTATTGTTTTTGTTTTTATTTTAATTTTTAATTGTTAAATTTCAACTATAGTTGACATATATAACATTATATTAATTTCAGTGGCACAACATAGTGATTTGACATTTACATACTTTATAAAATACCACAGTAAGTGTAGTTACCATCTGCCACCATACAAAGTTATTCCAATATTATTGACTATATTTATGTTGTACTTTTCATCCTTATGACTGATTTGTTTTATAACTGGAAGTTTGTATCTCTTAATCACCTTCCCCTACTTTTCCCATCCCCAAACCTTCTCCCCTCTACAACCAATAGCTTTTTCTCTGTTTTTATGAGTCTATTTCTGTTTTGTTTTGTTTGTTTATTTATTTATTTTTAGATTCCACATATTAATGAAGTCGTGCAGTATTTGTCTTTTTCATTCTGACTTATTTTACTTAGCATAATTGACCTTTTAGGTCAATTCATGTTGTCTTAAATGGCAAGATTTCATTCTTATGGCTGAGTAATATTCCGTCCTCTTTATCCCTTCAACTGTCAATGGACACTTAGGTTGCTTCTATATCTTGGCTATTGTAAATAAACATGACAAAGGGGGCAAAATTATACTGTGGGGAGCATGGTCTCTTCAGAAACCTTGTTGAGAAAACTAGACAACTACCTGCAAAAGGATGATACTGGATCACGTTTTTCACACTATATACAAAAATAATAATTTGGATTGAAGACCTAAATTTAAAACCTGAAACTATAAAACTTCTAAAAGAAAACATAGGCATTCAACTCTTGGAAACTGGTTTTAGAACTGTTGATTTGAATTAGACCAAGGCAACAAAAGCAAAAATTAAAAGAAATTAAGAATACATCAAATTAAAAGGTTTTTGCATGACAAAGGAAAACTCCAAAAATTGATAAGGCAACCTACAAAATGGGAGAAGAGATACAAATGATATAGCTAATAAAGGTTTAATATTCAGAATATACAAAGGACTCGTACAACTGAACACAAACACAAAATTCTAATTAAATATGGCCAGAGGACCTGAATAGGTATTTTTCCAAAGAAATACACTCAGATGGCTAACAGACACGCAAAGATATGTTCAATATCACTAGTCACCAGGGAAATGCAAATCAAGCCTCAATGAGATATGATCTCGTACTGTTAGAATGGCTATTATAAAAATGACAGGAAAATAACAGGTGTTGGCAAGGATGTGAAAGAAAGAGAACCCTTGTGCACTGTTGTTGGAATGTAAATTGCTGCATCCACTATGGAAAACAGTTTAGAGGTTCCTCAGAAACTTAAAAATGAAAATACAATATGATCTGGCAATTTCACTTTTGGGTATTAACCCAAAGAAAATGTAAACATTACTTCAAAAAGATACGTGCACCCCTATGTTTGTTGCAGCATTATTTACAATCTTCTCCTTATTTTTGCTTGGAACATGGACCTGATGCCTGCAGATAAGCAGCTGTCTTATGAAGACAATGCCATTAGCTATAAAAACGATGACTGAGAAGAAAGATAGCAGGACCTTGGGTCTCTAATACCATAACTAAATTGAATTGCCCCAGACATTCTTCATATGAATTTCTTCTTAGATGAGAAATAATTTTTATAAGCCCTATTATTTTTAACCCTTAATTTTTGTTTCCACAACCAGAATTTCTACCTCATACACCCTCTTCTCTAAGTTCATTTTTAAAAGATAACTGATTAAGCTCAGCAACTTTCATTTCCATCATTTATAATTGTATTTCATTTTCAATGTTTAACTGGATATAAGGGCAATTAATTATATAAGCTTCTCCTTGGACTGTTCTCAAATTATGAAAAGTGGAATTACGTAGGTTTCAAATCAAAATCTGCTAAAAATAAATTTTCAACCAAAAATTTATTCAAATATTTCAATATATACATTCTAATATGTTATTTCCTGTGAGAAATGTATCAATATCATACCCAAGAAGTTAATATAAACTCAATATTATTTTCATTAACCTTAAAAATATCTTAAAAATATCTTAAAACCACTATATGAATAGTAATATCAGATCCCAAAGGAACAGCATGAAGATTTTGAGTATTTTATGTAATATCTAAAAATTGGCATGGACTCAAATCAATTTACTTTTCAATGGCACACATTTTTATCACTCATAGATATTAATGCCAGGCCATGATTAAAATGCAGTATGTAACCCTAGAAGTTTACAGAAGTCGACACAAAACTCAGACAAGTCAATATTAATCAAGAGATTTAGGGGCATCATGTAATGTTAGTGCTAAGAAAACCCTAGTTAACACAGATCAGATATAGAGTAATTTGCTGTTATGACTGTGTTTTACAGACTACAGTCAAAAGGCCAAACTGTCAGTGATGTGGTAATATGTATTTACCTAATTGAATACATTTTTCTAGTTATTCTGGAGCTTGTTTATCTCAGACAACCTAGAAAAAAAGAAAGAATGAAATAAAGTGAAAGACTTGAACACAATTGCCTTTTTTTACAGCAATGTATGTGCTACATGAATAAAATTTTAATAGGACTTTAGATAATGTAATTCAAATGCCATCTGTGCTTAATGTTTTAACTTACAGTTCATACTTCCTGGAAGCAAATAGTCTGTAATGTACATAGGCATCTTTGTGACCATTGACTTCCTTCAAATATACTTTGATCTATGCAAATGAATAAATTTTACTCATTAGCTTTAATTTATAACAATTGAAATTGTAGAACTGGAAATACTTCGCTAAGAACATCTTCGAAAATATAACATCTGCAACAAATGGAAAATTAGAAAAGTGTTTTTCTGTTACCCTGGTGCTGGGATTAGATCAGATTGAGTCTCTTGATGTTAGTATCCTCTATCCTTATTGATTCTGTTCCTACAGCTACCAGAAAATGATTGCATATAGCAAATGATTGGCATATAATAAGCATTCCAAAATATGCTTGCTTGTTGAATTGGTGTAAGAACAGGTAAATGACCACAAATAAAATGGAAAGGACTTTGAATTGGACATTACATATTATATAATTTGAATACAATAGATAAATTCGTGTATAAATATTTGGGGAAGGAGAGTGTGAGTCACAGAATCTATGCTTGTTGGAAATTTCTTACCTATACTGCTTTTTTAAAAAATGCAGACTGGCAGCATATTATTGAATACATTTATATGCTGGAAATAGTGCTACAAGTTAGGCATATCAAATTTACTTTCGGTACGCACAAGTCAGAACCTACAATGATAAATGTATTGAAAGTACTTATTGATCACAATGAAAATGTTGGAAATATCAGTATAATACACTTAATACAGAAAAAGAGAAATAAGAATGAATCTTCTACTTATCCAGATGTGGAAAACAAAAGATCAAAGTTAGTAACAAATTAAATTGTCATTAAATACTGTTTTTCAGAATTAAATGCAGAAAACAATGGAGCAATGACAAAAATTTTGAAAGAATACAACTATGACCTACTTATTTTATCTAAGCAAATAGTTATCTAAATACTAGCATCCAATATTTAATATTCACTATATATAGGTAGTGTAAGTCAACTTGTATTTTTCTTTATTAATCCTACAAGTAGTCAAGTGAGATAACATCATTTAATTCCTATTTTAACTATAAAAATAGAGGAAGAGATGATTAGTAGTTAAAAAGTTGTGAAACTTTGCCTAAAGATTCTTACTGTGGAATTGATGATGCTGGAATTCGAATTATCTTACTAAATATAAATCCTCCTGTAACAACTGTTTGTTAACTATGGCCTTCATGCAGCTATAGGCATACCTCATTTTATTAAAGTTCTCTTCATTGTACTTTGCAGGCACTGTGTTTTAATAAGTTGAAGACTTGTGATCACCCTGTGTGGAACAAGTCTCTAGCACCATTTTCCAATAACATTTGCTCACTTTGTGTCTCTGTGTCATAATTTGGTAAATCTCGCAGTATTTCAAGATTTTTAATTATTATATTTTCTATGGTTTTCTGTGATTAGTGATCTTTGAAATTACTACTATGATTGCACCATTAACCCTATACATAGAAGATGACAAACTTAATCTGTAAGTGTTGTATGTGTTCTGTCTGCTCCACCAAGTCGCTGTTTCCCCTTTCTCTTTCCTTGGGGCTCCCTATTCCCTGAAGCAGAAAGATATTGAAATTAGGCTAGTTAAAAAAACCCTACAGTGTCCTTTAGATATTGAAGTGAAGGGAAGAGTCACAGTAGCACATTAAATCAAAAGCTAGTAATGATTAAGCGTATGACGAAAGCAGGGCCGGGAGCTAGGCCTCTTGCACCAGTTAGCCGAGTTGTGAATGCAAAGTAAAAGTTCTTGAAGAAAATTTAAAGTGCTGCTCCAGAGAACATCCAAATGATAAGGAAGCAAAACAGACTTATTACTGATAGGGCAACAATTTTAATAGTCTGAAAAGAAGAACAAACTAGTCACAACATTCCCTCAAGCCAGTGCCTAATCCAGAGCAAGGTCCTAACTCCCTTCAGCTCTGTGAAGGCTGAGAGACGGCAGGAAGTTGCAGAAGGCGGTCCATGAGGTCTAAGACAAGAAGCTGTGTCCATAATATAAAGTACAAGGTGAAGCAAAGCCAGAAGATTTTGTGTTGAGAGATTTTCATTTTTATTTTTTTATAAATTAACACACATAATAGAGGGAATTGGAATCACAAGCTACCAAACAAAAAAAAGGAATGGCAGGGTCATCATATATGCCAGTGTTACCAAAAATGTAGATTTCGTTGAACTGTTGACCATGATAATATATGAACGTTTCAGGCAGCTGTTTACTGACCCACACCAGCCCAAGGAGATGCTGAGGACTCTCACCAAGGATTCAATTCTGTTCCACAGCAGAGAGGGGCTTGTGAGGACACCCAGTGAACAAGCACTGCATCTGAGACAATGCTGTGCTGGATGGCAGGCTACATGGGGACCTGCACTTTATAATCCAGACAGCCTTTGCTCCTCAATTTGTGGCTAGATGATAATACTCAACTTTGATTTTAGTAAAATGAAACCTTCTCCCCACCCCAGTCAGCTTTTTACAAGCTGTTTTACAGCTTTTTACTGAGAAGTTCAGTTGCGATAAGTTCAGTTCATTCTTCCCTTGCATGAATCAAAAAAAGGGTACTCCGCACCTCTGGCCAATTACTGAGACTTTGGATAAAGCCACCCACACTGTGAGGTTAAAGCATCCTCTCCATGATACTAAGGGAAAAGCTTATAGAAACAAAACAAAGCGGGAATTAAAGAGAGCGCCGACTGCATACTTCCTCTTCCCAGGTAAGAAGTAGCTGCATGCCGCAAGTTAGCCAGAAGATCTAGAGAATCTCATGAATGAAGGTGACTGCACTAAACAACAGATTTTCAATGCCAACAAAACAGCCTTTTATTGGAAGAAGATGTCATCTAGGACTTTCACAGCTAGAGAAGAGAAGAATGCCTGATTTCAAAGCTTCAAAGGAGAGCCTGAATCTTGTTAGTGGCTAATGCAGCTGGTGACTATGAGTTGAAGGCAAGGCTCACTTCTCATCCTGAAAATCCTCGAGCCCCTTAATAGGTTTATGCTAAATCTATTCTGTTTATGTTCTATAAATGGAGAGACAAAGCCTAGGTGACAGTATATCTGTTTGCAGCATGGTTTACTGAACATTTTAAGGCCACTGTTGAGGCCTACTGCTCAAGGAAAAAAAAAAAAAAGATTCCTTGCAAAATATTACTTCTTATTGATAGCACATCTAGTCACCTATAAGTTCTGATGAATATGTACAAGAAGATTAATGTTTCTGTGTCTGCTAACACAACATCTATTCTGCAGTCCATGGATTAAGGAGTAACTTTGACTTTCAAGTCTTCTTATTCAAGAAATACATTTTATAAGGCTAAAGTTGCCATCTGGGCAAAGAAAATTGAAAATCTGGAAAGGATTCATCATTCTAGGTGCCATTAAGCATATTCATAATTCATGGGAAAAAGTCAAAATATCAACATTAACAGTCATTTGGAAGAAGTTGATTCAACCATCATGGATGACTTTGAGGAGTTCAAGGCTTAAGTAAAGGAAGAAACTGCAAATGGAGTGGAAATAGCAAGAGAACTAAAATTAGAAGTAGAGCCTGAAGATGAGACTAAATTGTCACAATCTCATGAAAATATATTTAAAGCATGAGGAGCTACTTCTTATGGGTGAGCAAAGAAATTGGTTTCTGGAGATGGAATCTACAGACAGATGGAATCAGATGGAATCTGTTGAAGATGCTGTGAAGATTATTGAAATGACAACAAAGATTTAGAATATTACATAATCTTAGTTGATATATCAGCATCAGGATGTGATAGGATTGTATCCAATTTAAAGAAGTTATTCTGTGGGTAAAATGCTATCAAATAATATTGCATCTTGCCGAGAAATTGTTCAGGAATGGGAGAGTCAATCCATGTGGCAAGCTTCATTGTTGCCTTCTTAAGAAATTGCCACAGCCCTGCCAGCCTTCAGCAACTACCTTCCTCATCAGTCAGCAGCCGTCAGTGTGGAGGTAAGACCCTCCATCTGCAAAATGTTTACAATTCATTCAAAGTTCAGATGATAGTGAGCTTTTTTTTAACAACAAAGTATTTTTTAATTAATGTATGTACATTGCTGTTTTAGACATAATGCTAGTGCTCGTTTAATAGGCTACAGTGTAGTGTAACAAAACTTTATATACACTGGGAAACCAGAAAATTCATTTGACTCATTTTATTGCAGTATTTGCCTCTTTGTGGTCTGGAACAGAGCCTGCAATATCGCCAAGGTGGATTGTACAAGTTTTTCTCATATTTGAAAATATTGAAGCTATACTAATCATGTTATTAAAAAACAGATTTACATGTCTACTATACCATGATAAGATGCAAATTAAAATTATCCAAATGAGAGTATTGCACTATTTGTCTAATTATATATCCACACAATTAATATAAAAATAAATATAAATTTATAATTTTCCCACAACAGAATGAAAATTAAGGTCTATAATTTCCTTGTATTCTTCCTTAAACACTCAAAATAATATAAGGAGAAAGATACTATACCACCACTAAAATCCAAAATTGTTTTCCACACATATTTTTCATTATCCTCAGTTTATGAAGAATTATGATTAAAATGAAGATCACAGAATGTGGGTTTCTTTTCTCCATACAAATATTTAAAGGAGTAGAGCTATCATTTGAATCCAGGGCTTCTGACTCCAGAGCTCAGGCTCCAAACCAGAATTTTTAAAAGATAATGAAGCACAGATGTAAATGAGGTTAAAAAATTGTCTCAAAGAGTCAATAAGATTAGTAAGTACAATAATTATGAAAGTCTGATTATCTTATTAAAAATAAGATTTTGATGTTGAAACAAAGAAACTAAAATCACCAAAAGAAAAACAAGTAGTACACTTATCCACATGTTTATAAAAGTCATGCCTAAAATGAGTGGAGACAGATGGATTAAGTTGAGGGCGTGGTGTGCCCTCGAGCCCATTCCAGCTAGACTTGTATTAATAGAAATGAAATAAAAGAGACAAAGCAGCAAAAATGAAAGTAACAAAAACAGATGCCATTAATGTGATACGGTATACGGTGATTTTCAGAGCCACTGAGCTTCTTGGAGCACCCAATACACGTTCTGCCTGTTGTTGGAAAGTAATGTTTATCTGATAAAGAGCAGCTTACAGCTTTTGGTTTCATATCTAATTTAGAGTTCATGAGTACCTAGAAGCAACTGAATTTTCAGTGTATATTGGAACGCAGTATTCAATCTGCTCAAAAATTGCTGAATTGATAAGTACAAGTGAGTACACGTAGTTGTGGCAAAGGCACTATTGTCCAGTTTAAATGGCCATGCAATGGTGCCAATGGTTCCCTTTCGAGAGAAAGAGAAATTGAGAGAGCCATTGCTTATCCCATTATCCCATGTCTCATGAACCCATTTCACATCAGTCAGTTCTCTGACTTTGGCATAGCTGAGCTTCCAAGGTTGAAAATTCAACCTATTTTGGAGTTTCTACTCTCTAAATAAATACTGGATCTGATCCCCTGCTCTCATTGAAGGAGGTGATAGTCAAAAGGAGGCCCTCTGACTTTCACAGTTAACTTTTACTTGTTGAGTGCCATCTCATTATTTGTCTCCAGTATGACAGTTTTCCCTAGCAGGCATCATACAATTTCATATCCTTTGCAACTACTATTTTTCAAAAATTCTCAAATGCTTAGAGCACTACACCTGCCGGAACATCCCCTTCCTCTGATGTCCCACTAAAAACATGCACCACTACAACATGCCTGGGACTTTTCCTGTTTCATCTGCTATCAGATGCTAGCCAGCCAGTGGGTGATTCAGTCCAAATCCTTTTCTTTAGAGTGCATCCTCCATCACTTCTGGCACCAACAGTCTTGAATCAGAGCCTTTAAGAAGACTCCGAGATGAAGATTTGCATTTAGATAGTTTATTGGGTTGACCCTTGATTTCAAAGAATAATTGGCAGTGATGGAAGTAGAATTGGGAAGAGTGAAAACACTACAAGTCAGTTGCCACAGAGGTCTCAGACCATCTCCCAGTGAACCTCAGCAGCCTTCAGATTTGCCTGCTTTGGGGCAGCCAGGTTGGCACAGTACCTCTCCATTTTGATCAGTTCTTGGATGTCAGCAGCTCTGGAGAGTGATATTAGAAGAGGCAGCTCTTTCCCTTTAACTCTCAGAATATGGGGGATTGTGGGTGTCATGCCTGAGAGTATGGGAGGCCACGCAAAACACCAGAGTATCGTATACTGATCCCAGGAGAGAGACTGTTTCCTGTTGTTTATTTGTTTTTGTATATGATTATTTATGTATTCCCAAAGACAAGAGTGTATATTCTTTGGGCTACATGATACCTGGCTAGAAGATGAATTATATTTTGTAATTGTGTGTGTAATTATGGTAAAAAACCTGGCAATGCCTCCTCTTTCTTTTAGAAACTCATATAAAAGTGACGGCAGATGTTTTTATATGTTAAAGATTTTTATTTTTACTGTTTTCCTTTTATTGTAATGGGGAAGTTGCATTTGGAAAATAAGTAGCCTTATTCCAAATAGAAAGAACTGTATTTATTTTCTCAAATAAGGAGACCACATCTGGGAAAGCAAGTATAATTGGAATAAGCACTCAATAAAATTTATATCAATGCTTTTTATTACCTTTCTCCAACATGACAAATTACGACATACTAGGAATGAGCAGCATCCTTGATGTCTTTGATGGTGATAATATTCTGCAATTTCCTTTGAAATGCAGTACCACACAGCATAATGTAACATGCTTCCTCTTCAAGGACACTTTAACACTTTTAACTTTCCTATTATTCTTTCTGCTCTTACTGTTACTATTACTACTATTGGTGCTGCTATTATTGCTACACCTGCTACCACTAAGAGCTCTATGCCTTTGATCAGGTGAAAAACTATAAACCCCTAATTCAGTGAAATTCAGCATGTTTAATATGATGGCTCAACATAGTTTATTTTCACTATTGTTGTAGGCTATTCCTTTAATGTATGTGTTGGCTTCTATGTTTATATAGATTGAATAAGTAGACATAGATAGCAACCTGTAGACATATGACTGGCCTGTTTGGTTGCTTCCTGATGTATGATTAAATGTCTTCTATTATATGATACATATAACGTATTTATTCACTGGAGTATGGTTATCCAGAGTTGGTCTGATTTTCACTACAATTGAGCTTCCAAATTTTATTGCAGGCTTTCATACTACCATTTCTAGCCTGCTAATGCTAAGTCATTTATAAATTCTGATCTTAGAATTATGAAGAAGGAAAAAATACTTGTCTAGAATCTGAAGGAGACATGGTGAGAGGATCCATGGGCCACATGCCTAGAACAGATCCAATCTGAATATCTAGCCCACAAACATCAAATGTCTTGTTAACATTATTCCAAGGACTTTTCCTATTCTAAATCTTTTTCTAGAACAAACATATAAGTCCAAAACAACAAAAGCTATTTTAAGGGGCATATATTATGCAATTTAGAATTCTATGTAAATCTATGAGCAAATTCATATCAATAATTCTACTCTCTTGCTAAATAGATATATAAATTTGCTAGATTTCTTATAAAATTCTAAATTATTACACTTTCTGTAAACTAAATTCTTCTCTTTGCTCTTCTTATTTTTAACCTCTAAACCCTTAAGGACTGTTGAGAATTTATTCTAGTTTCTAGATAAATTTTATAAAATTATTACTAGAAAGTGCCTTTGACCATTATTAGCTTTCCTTTGCAAGGGAACATGGTTTTATCAGACAAGGTTTCCACAGTGAACACATTTCTTGAAGCCTTTCATACCCATCATGACACCAGTCTTCTAATGTTACTTATCCCATTCTTTATCAAACAGTGCCTTCAGGTTCATGTACAGTGGCACAGCGGATTGTAAATTCAGCTGGCATTAGAATGCAGCAACTTATAGAATAATCTATCCAATTTGCCCATAAATGATTTCATTTTAGAGTCACAATCAATCATAAAATCATTTACTGTAGATAGGAAAAAACTTCTGTGTCTTGTCATAAGCATCTTGACGTCAGAAGCTCATCTGAGCTGGAGAGAGAGAGCTGAGCTGCCAGGTGTGGGAGCAGACAAAACAAATAGCCAAAAATCAAAGAGTTGGGCCTTTAAGCACTTATTGCAATGGTATAATCAAGAGGCTAACCTGGAGAAAAGTGACTATCTCTGTTTCATTTTACACTATGGAACAGTGCACTGGTTGCAGATCAGATTAATCAGGGGAGATAAAGAAGTGGGGATTGTCTCACTGTTGAGAGACTCCTGGGACAAAAAGCCCCAGAAGTTTAATGGACATTGTGAAAGATCTGGAAGTGGAAAAGTACTGGAAACTGAGTCAGAGAGGTGAAATGTGTATTCAAAGTTTCTCTCTGTCTTCCTTCATAAAGAAGTCTTAGGAGAGGTGTTTGAAGACCTCAAATTAAGAGATGGAGGCATGCAGATGCTTGAGCTAGGAATGCAAATGTGCAATGAGCATGACTTGCCAGGGGTCCTGCGTTCTTAACTGTGATTTCCCCCAGACACTGCATTGCACTGTCTGTGCACCAAATCCATAAGGACTTCCAGGGAATGCCTTTAAACTGTCTGTGGTCAGAGTTGAAAAATCCCAAACAGATCTTTTAACCTGGAGCCAGACTGGCCACTGTATATTTGTGTGTGTACATTTCTCACTGTGTTTTCACTAATGTCAAGCCTGCTTCCTTGAACAGTGGCTCTGGTATTTAGGTCATTCTAAAACAGCAACTATCTCGTGGTTCAGAGAATCTCCTTCAATAAACTCGCTGTCCTACACGACCATGGCCATAACTTAAGTGATTGTTTCTCAACTGTGTGAAATAAGTGGTTCTATTACTATTTTGAAATATGAAACAGACACTCATTGCCATTCACTGAAATGGAGCTCATTATTTAATTCCAAATGAGTTATATACTTTGGAGGGAATAATACCTATAGCTCACTTTCTGTGACCAATTTCAATAATTTATTGAGTTTTCTGTTTGCAGCTACAGAAACCAACAATGATTGATCAAAAAAAAAAAAAAAAGAGGGGCGGAGCCAAGATGGCTGTGTGAGTAGGACAGTGGGTATCTCCTCCCAAAAACATATATATTTTTGAAAATACAATAAATACAACTAATCCTAAAAGAGAGACCAGAAGACACAGGACAACAGCCAGACTACATCCATACCTGCAAGAACCCAGCGCCTGGTGAAAGAGGTAAGACACAAGCCCCGGCCTGGCGGGACCTGAGCGCCCTTGACCCCAGCTCCTGGCAGAAGGAGAGGAGTCGGAGTGGGGAGGGAGAGGGAGCTCAGGACTGCTAATCACCCAGCCCTAGCCATCCACACCAGAGCACAGGAACAGTGCTTGCGTGGGGTGTTGAAAACTAGGGGAACAGGGAAGCAAGACCTTTGAGCAGGTCCCAAAGCCAGCGTCCCTGTGACAAAGAAAAGCGAGTGATTTTTGAAAGTCTTAAAGGGACAGGGCCCCCACAACTGGATGGAAGCATCCCGGGTCACAGTCCAGCAGCTGGAAATTCCAGGGAACGCCGGGTGCACTAACCCCCTGGGCAACAGCTGTGAGACTCCTCACGGAGGTAAACAGCCAAACAGCCCCCTGTCCATTACCCCTCCAGGGCCCCACCATAGCAGAGCAGCAGCCTGAGGCTGGCCACGCCCACAACAATGGAGCTTCTTCAATACCGGCCGGGCAAGATACAGAGACTCAGTCTACACGAATTGCCCAACAAAAGGCACTAGGGGTCGCAGTTATCCCAGTAAAGAAAGGCTAGGAGCTAGTGGAAAGCCTTTGCCCTCCCAGATGACAGAAAGTCAGGAGCTCACTGTTGCACCTATCAACATGCAAAGGCAAAACAATTTGATCCAGACAAGACTAACCCAGACAGCTTCAACAGCTTCTACATCTTCCCCTGAGAAGGAGCCTGAGGAGATAGATTTAACCAATCTTCCTGAAAAAGAATTCAAAACAAAAGGCATAATCATGCTGAAGGACTTGCAGAGAAATATGCAAGAAATAAGGAGGGAGAATGCAGAAATAAAACAATCCCTGGAAGGACTTCAAAACAGAATGGACGAGATGCAAGATACCATTAATGGACTAGAAAACAGAGAACAGGAATGCAGAGAAGCAGATGCAGAGAGAGATAGAAGGATCTCCAGGAAAGAAAGAATTTTAAGAGAACTGACTGACCAATTGAAATGGAACAATATCCGCATTATAGGGGTACCAGAAGAAGAAAAGAGAGAAAAAGGGATAGAAAAAGTGTCCTTGAAGAAATAATTGCTGAAAACTTCCAAAACTAGGGGAGGAAATGGCCTCTCAGGGCACAGAGGTACACAGAACTCCCATGACAAGGGATCCAAGGAGGGCAACACCAAGACACATAACAATTAAAATGGCATAGATCAAAAAAAAGGACAGAGTATTAAAGGCAGCCAGAGAGAAAAAAAAGGTCACCAACAAAGGAAAACCCATCAGGCTATCATCAGACTTCTCAACAGAAACCCTACAGGTCAGAAGAGAATGGCATGATGTACTTAATGCAAAGAAGCAGAAGGGCCTCGAACTAAGATTACTGTATCCAGCACGATTATCGTTTAAATATGAAGGAGGGATTAAACAATTCCCAGACAAGCAAAAGTTGAGGGAATTTGCCTCCCACAAACCACCTCTACAGGGCATCTTAGAGGGACTGCTCTAGAGAGGAGCACTCCTAGAAAGAGCACAGAACAGAACACCCAACATATGAAGAAAGTGAGGAGGAAAAATAAGAAGGGAGAGAAAAAAGAATCATCAGACCATGTTTATAATAGCTCGAATAAGTGAGTTATGTTAGACAGTAAGATAGTAAAGAAGCTAACCTTGAACCTTTGGTAACTACAAACTTAAAGCCTGCAATGGCAATAAGTGCATACCTTTCAATAATCACCTGAAATGTAAATGGACTAAATGCACCAATCAAAAGACACAGAGTAATAGAATGGATAAAAAAGCAAGAACCATCTATATGCTGCTTACAAGAGACTCACCTCAAACCCAAAGACATGCACAGACTTAAAGGCAAGGGATGGAAAAAGATATTTCATGCAAACAACAGAGAGAAAAAAGCAGGCGTTGCAATACTAGTATCAGACAAAATAGACTTCAAAATAAAGAAAGTAACAAAAGACAAAGAAGGACATTAGATAATGATAAAGGGCTCAGTCCAACACGAGGATATAACCATTATAAACATATATGCACCCAATACAGGAGCACCAACATATGTGAAACAAATACTAACAGAATTAAAGGAGGAAATAGAATGAAATGCATTCATTTTGGGAGACTTCAACACACCACTCACTCCAAAGGACAGATCCACCAGACAGAAAATACATGAGGACACAGAGGCACTGAACAGCACACTAGAACAAATGGACCTAATGCACATCTACAGAACATCTAAAAGCAACAGGATATATACATTCTTCTCAAGTGCACATGGAACATTCTCCAGAATAGACCACATACTAGGCCATAAAAAGAGCCTCAGTAAATTCCAAAAGACTGAAATCCTACCAACCAACTTTTCAGACCACAAAGGCACAAAACTAGAAATAAACTGTACAAAGAAAGCAAAAAGGCTCACAAACACATGGAGGCTTAACAACACACTCCTAAATAATCAGTGGATCAATGACCAAATAAAAATGGAGATCCAGCAATATATGGAAACAAATGAAAACAACACAAAGCCCCAACTACTGTGGGATACAGCAAAAGCAGTCTTAAGTGGAAAGTATATAGCAATCCAGGCATATTTAAAGAAGAAAGAACAATCCCAAATGAATGGTCTAATGTCACAATTATTGAAATTGGAAAAAGAAGAACAAATGAGGCCTAAGGTCAGCAGAAGGAGGGACATAATAAAGATAAGAGAAGAAATAAATAAAATTAGGAAGAATAAAACAATAGCAAAAATCAATGAAACCAAGAGCTGGTTCTACGAGAAAATAAACAAAATAGAGAAGCCTCTAGCCAGACTTATTAAGAGGAAAAGAGAGTCAACACACATCAACAGAATCACAAACGAGAAAGGAAAAATCATGACGGACTCCACAGAAATATAAAGAATTATTAGAGAGTTCTATGAAAACCTATATGCTAACAAGCTGGGAAACCTAGGAGAAATGGACAACTTCCTAGAAAAACACAACCTTCCAAGACTGACCCAGAAAGAAACAGAAAATCTAAACAGACCAATTACCAGCAATGAAATTGAAGCCGTAATCAAAAAACTACCAAAGAACAAAACCCCCGGGCCAGATGGATTTACCTCGGAATTTTATCAGACATACAGAGAAGACATAATACCCATTCTTCTTAAAGTTTTCCAAAAAATAGAAGAGGAGGGAATACTCCCAAACTCATTCTATGAAGCCAACATCACCCTAATACCAAAACCAGGCAAAGACCCCACCAAAAAAGAAAACTACAGACCAATATCCCTGATGAATGTAGATGCAAAAATACTCAAAAAAATATTAGCAAACCGAATTCAAAAATACATCAAAAGGTTCGTACACCATGACCAAGTGGGATTCATCCCAGGAATGCAAGGATGGTACAACATTCGAAAATCCATCAACATCATCCACCAAATCAACAAAAAGAAAGACAAAAACCACATGATCATCTCCATAGATGCTGAGAAAGCATTCGATAAAATTCATCATGCATTCATGATAAAAAGTCTCAACAAAATGGGTATAGAGGGCAAGTATCTCAACATAATAAAGGCCATATATGATAAACCCACGGCCAACATCATACTGAACAGCGAGAAGCTGAAAGCTTTTCCTCTGCGATCGGGAACAAGACAGGCATGTCCACTATCCCCACTGTTATTCAACATAGTACTGGAGGTCCTAGCCACGGCAATTAGACAAAACAAAGAAATACAAGGAATCCAGATGGGTAAAGAAGAAGTTAAACTGTCACTATTTGCAGATGACATGATATTGTCATCCTGCCCAAAGCAATATACAGATTCGATGCAATCCCTATCAAATTACCCACAGCTTTCTTCAATGAACTGGAACAAACAGTTCAAAAATTCATATGGAAACACCAAAGACCCCAAATAGCTAAAGCAATCCTGAGAAGGAAGAATAAAGTGGGGGGGATCTCACACCCCCAACTTCAAGCTCTACTACAAAGCCATAGTAATCAAGACAATTTGGCACTGGCACAAGAACAGAGCCACAGACCAATGGAACAGAATAGAGACTCCAAACATTAACCCAAACATATATGGTCAACTAATATATGATAAAGGGGCCATGGACATACAATGGGGAAATGACAGTCTCTCCAACAAATGGTGCTGGCAAAACTGGACAGCTACATGTAAGAGAATGAAACTGGATCAGTGTCTAACCCCATATACAAAAGTAAATTCGAAATGGATCAAAGACTTGAATGTAAGTCATGAAACCATAAAACTCTTAGAAAAAAACATAGGCAATAATCTCTTAGACATAAACATGAGTGACATCTTCTTGAACATATCTCCCTGGGCAATGGAAACAAAATTAAAAATGAACAAATGGGACTATATCAAGCTGAAAATCTTCTGTACAGCAAAGGACACCATCAATAGAACAAAAAGGTATCCTACAGTGTGGGCGAATATATTCAAAAATGACAGATCTGATAAAGGGTTGACATCCAAAATATATAAAGAGCTCACACACCTCAACAAACAAAAAGCAAATAACCCAATTAAAAAATGGGCAGAGGATCTGAATAGACAGTTCTCTAAAGAAATTCAGATGGCCCACAGACACATGAAAAGATGCTCCACATTGCTTGTCATCAGAGAAATACAAATTAAAACTACAATGAGACATCATCTCACACCAGTAAGGATGGCTACCATCCAAAAGACAAACAACAACAAATGTTGGCGAGGTTGTGGAGAAAGGGGTACCCTCCTACACTGCTGGTGGGAATGTAAATTAGTTCAACCATTGTGGAAAGCAATATGGAGGTTCCTCAAAATGGTCAAAATAGAAATACTATTTGACCCAGGAATTCCACTTCTAGGAATTTATCTTAAGATTGCAGCAGTCCAGTTTGAAAAAGACACATGCACCCTTATGTTTATCGCTGCACTATTAACAATAGCCAAGATATGGAAGCGATCAAAATGTCCATCTGTAGATGAATGGATAAAGAAGATGTGGTACATATACACAATGGAGTATTACTCAGCCATAAGAAAAAACAAATCCTACCATTCTCAACAACATGGATAGAGCTAGAGGGTATTCTGCTCAGTGAAATAAGCCAGGTGGAGAAAGAGAAGTACCAAATGATTTCACTCATATGTGGAGTATAGGAACAGAAGAAAACTGACAGAACTAAACAGCAGCAGAAGCACAGAACCCAAGAATGGACTAGTAGTTACCAAAGGGAAAGGGACTGGGGAGGACGGCTGGGAAGGAGGGATAAGGGCAGGAAGAAATAAATGGGACATTACAATTAGCATGTATAGTGTTGTGGGGGGCATGGGGAGGGCTGTGCAACACAGAGAAGACAAGTAGTGATTTTACAGCGTCTTACTATGTTGAAGGACAGTGACTGTGAACTTGGTGACAAGTAGTGATTTTACAGCATCTTACTATTTTGATGGACAGTGACTGTGAACGGGGATGTGAGGGGGACTTGGTGAAAGGGGGAGCCTAGTAAACATAATGTCCTTCATGTAATTGTAGATTAATGATACCAAAATAAAAAATAAAATAAAATATAATAAATAATAAACAAACAAAAAAATCATTTTAGAATTAAAGGAAGAGCTTAACCACAAGAACTTAGTAAGTTTCATGGGGAGGGCAGTGCTTAGATTTCAGCAACAGAAACTTCAATTTATCTTCTTAAAATGTTAAAAGAGTTTTTGCCCCAGTTTTTAGTAGAAATAATTAAATTGATCCAAAATGTGTTTTTTATATATATATATATATATGCACAGAGTCAAGGTGTGGATCTGTGCATTCAGATCATCCAGAAAATTTTTCTCCAAGAAGGTCTATTTTCAAAGATGTAGGAACAAATACATCTGGGCAAGCAAATGGTGACTTCCACAAATCTCAAATCTGAATCACAAACTGTGATCTCTCTTCTGAGAACAATACATAAATACCACATTTATATTGGATAACTATAGTTGTTTGCTTCACAACATGCCTCAAACTGAATTCTAATTCTTCATTGCTATCTCTCTCACTCATTTTTACCATCAGCTTCTGGAATCTGTCATCTATTTATTGTCATGTCGCATAGTCCAAAGAAGAAACATGAATAATTTATTATCTCTCTTTCATTGTGCTGCCAACAATCAGTCTCCACATAGTGCTGATTCCTCCTCACATTTTCCTCAGTATATAATATTTTGCCTCCACCCTAAATACTTTGTTCATTATCTTATTCTGGGATATTTGCAATATCCTTATGCCAATGTCTCGTATTTTCCCTGATGACAGAATTATATCTATGGGGTGAAAAACTGAATACCTCATCCCAGTGTTGGCTCTGTAAAGTACGAATGCCTTTGCTTACCAGTATGCCTGTAACTATATAACCGTCTTCTAAGAACCAGCTCTACTTCTGTGCACATGGTCACATCAGATTACTTGCCTTTGATAAATACATCATGTAAGAATGATGAGTTTGGATATGGGGTGTGTTTTTTTCTGCTAGGGTAGGTAAAATTGACCCAACAATCATTCACTCACATCAATTCAGGACTTTACTTGGCATCTCATTTTTGTGCATTTGTATTTGTTGCTTTGCTTCTGTTTCTTTTTCTCCTTTTTTTTTTCATGTATTAGATTTATTTTGTTTGGGGACATTCCATTTTTATTCTTCTAATCAGGGATTAACATTAAGAACTATTCTGAGCTATTTATTTTCTCCGGTATATTCATGAATGATTTCACATGAACACCTAAAATTTTGTCTGTTTGATATCTTCTATATTAGAATTTTGATTGTACATATGTTTGTACATACATTCAGTTATTTATCTGTGTGGAAAATACAATATATAATTTTCTGATCTTAGATTTCTTAGAATATAAACACTTCTGATCACTTCTTTAAAACTATTTCCTATGAATCATACAACTTATTCCTCAATTTATCTGTTTATCTTCTTTCTGGAGTACTGCTCCAAGTATTTTCAAAAGGAGGATGTAATGTTGTTAACCTTCTAAAATCATATATGGCTGCCATTATCTGTATTTTACATTCTTATTTAAATTCTGATTAAGAGAATTTGAATACCACATCACAGTAAGATGCCTAAAAAACATTTTAGATCCAGTATGTCTCTCATACCTTCCAAACTCTGTTTTTTTTGGCATTCTCAGTATTAGTAAGTACAAATATATTTCACCCAGGTTAAAAAAGTAGTTAACATGACATTTTGTTTCCCTTGAATATTTATCACCACCAATTCAATAAAAATATGATTTTTACCAAGGTTACTTTATCACACTGCTCTGAATGGAGCTAAGATTCTCCTAAAATTTTACAAAATTGATTTTCATGCTTCTGATTCCCTGTCTCCAACCATACTTGAATAAAGTAATATAGTAAATGTAATTCAGACCATACCTAGCATTACTCTCCTTAATACTTTCTCCACAATCTCCACTGATAATAGAATTACCTGTGACTGTGAACTTTAAAGTCACTCATGACCTGTTCTGAGTGCATGTCTCTGTCCTCCTTATCATACATCCTTGGCCCCAGTGTTCCAGTATTTCTGCCTATCATATAGGAACTGGATAACTCTAATGTTTTGGTGATATCTATTTCCTCTTTCTTGTGTGTGATTTCCAGTGACTGACTATTATTTAAGTCCTGTCACATCTGTTGAGAGGAAGCCTCTTTCTATCTATCTGACAGAGCCTGGATGTCAGTCATCTTTTCTTTAAAATGTAATTCATGTAATTATCTATTTGTCTATATGTTAACCTGACCAGGGGGAATATATGTTTACTTAATGCCAAGACCATTTCCTGTTTTACCCGGCTATATCTCTAAGAACTAAAACATGCTAATTTAGATAGATAAATAGATGGACAGACAGAGAAGTATAATGAAGTTAGATACAAACACTGCTTACTTTTTTGGAACAAAAGAAGAAAAGAATGGTTTTCATCTAAGTATTAGTAGCAAATACATGATGTCATTTCAGATGCAGAAATAGTTTGTTGTAGATTTGAGTATACTTTGAATATATTCCTGTTTTACAGATAATTACATGAAACTTGTGAACTTATCTGCCATTATTATCAGAACATTGCAGAAGTAAGGTAATTTCAATATCAAGAAGATGATCCTAAAATCTTAGACATGCCAAAAATATTGTGAAAATTAAAATGAACTCATGAAAATTAAAATGAACTCACAAAAATTAAAATGTCGGTTTTTGAAAAATTATTTTTTAATGGCTTGGCAGTATATTTAACCCCTGGTTATTTCAAACCGAAGACATTATATACTGTTCGATTAAGAATTAATGTTATTTCATATCTAACTAGAAGATCTGGCCATGCTATATCTGAGTCATCACTTCAAGAGTTTAAAATTTGAAATAGAGTCATGTATTAGTTATGGAGGAATGTATATTTTTCTTTGCAAACTAGAAGCTTTACAGAATACTCAAAAATTAAGTAATGTTTGCTGCTTCTGTAAAATGAAAGTAAACATAACTATCAAAATAATATAGTCCTTAGACTCAAGAACCTGAAATCAATCTCTATGAGGTAGTCACAGAGCTAAGGGTGAACTGAATCAGTGGTGAGCTGAGTGGATGACGACTGCTATTTGCTCCTTGAAAAATTAGAGTACTTACAGTTTTTTGTTTGCTGTCTTCTTGTTTATTTGTGTTTGATCGTTGAGAAAGAATTTAAAAGGAATCAGTTGAGAGTATTTAAGATTTTTACTTTAGTGAGGGGGTATTAAGCTGAGAGCCACTCAGTGAATTCATTGGTTTTATTTTCTGCTGTGCTAAAGATTGCATAAATAACATGTAGTGGGAGCATATGATTTTCAAGATTTGGTTGAATACTTTGCAAAACTTAAAATGTTCAATAAAAGAAGCATTATACAAATTCTAACACCTCTCATCCTTTTTATATGGAAGAATAGTCATATTAATAACCTAAATACATTTCTTTTTGAGTCTTGATATGAAGAAAATCTTTCTTTCCCAAAATTAAATTTTTTGTGGCAGTTGAGAAAACCAGAAAGTTCTTAGGATTGAACCACAATGGTTCAACTAATTTACATTCCCACCAACAGGGGAGGAGGGTTCCGCTTTCTCCACATCCTCACCAACATTTGTTTTTTCTTGTCTTAACTAAGTTTAATCATAGTTTTACTCTGACTAGCTTTGTACCTACTGAGACATTATACAAATACACTATGAGCTACAGATTTCACTTGAAAAATTATATAAATTAATTATTATTACCACATGTAGCTTATGTAAATCTTTGAAAACAGTCCATTAAGGTTTTAAAAAGTGGATAGATGTACGCGTTTAAAAAGGGGATAGATGGATGCTTGAAGACAGCTTCATGCACTTTATCTAAGGATCATTGCAAACAATTTTCCCCAAAGCAAACGTAGAGATACATGTTTTTATGTGTAGACAAACACGTGAGTTTTTTTTTAACTAAGGCATATTTGATATACAATCTTATGAAGGTTTCACATGAGCAACATTGTGGTTTCAACATTCACCCATATTAAGACCCCCCCATTGCAGTCACTGTGGAACAGTGTAGTAAGATACAGTAAAGAATCATTACTTGCCTTTTCCATGCTTACTTCCTTCCGCGTGACCTACCTATATTGTGTGTGCTAATTATAATGCCCCTTAATCCCCTTCTCCCTCCCTCCTCACCACTAGTCCCTTCTTGGAGTCTGTGAGTCTGCTGCTGTTTTATTCCTTCAGTTTTACTTTGCTGTTATACTCCACGAATGAGTGAAATCATTCGGTACTTGTCTTTCTCCACCTGTCTTATTTCACTGAGCATAATACCCTCTAGTTCCAACAATGTTGTTGCAAATGGTAGGATTTGTTTTCTTATTATGGTTGAATAATATTCTATTGTGTATATGTACCACCTCTTCTTTATCCATTCATCTTGTGATGGACACTTAAGGTGCCTCCATATCTTGGCTATATAAGTAGTGCTGAGATAAACATAGGGGTGCATATGAATTTTTGAATCAGGGATCTTGTTTTCTTCAGGTAAATTCCTAGGAGTGGAGTTACTGGGTCAAACGGTATTGCTATTCTTAGTTTTTTGAGGAACCTCCATATTGCTTTCCACAATGGTTCAATTTACATTCCCACCAACAGGGTAGGAGGGTTCCCCTTTCTCCACATCCTCGCCAACATTTGTTTTTTCTTTTCTTTTGGATGTGGGCCATCCTAACTGGTATGAGTTGATATCTCATTATGATTTTAATTTGCATTTCCCTGATATTTAATGATGTGGAGCACTTTTTCATGTGCCTGTTGGCCATCTGAATTTTTTCTTTGGATAAGTGTTCAGATCCTCTGCCCATTTTTTAATCAGGTTATTTGATTTTTGGGTGTTGAGGCCTGTGAACTCTTTATGTATTTTAGATGTTAACCCCTTATTGAATTCATGGGTATATTCTCCCATACTGTAGAATGCCTTTTTGTTCTGCTGATGGTGTCCTTTGCTGTACAGAGCTTTTAAGTTTGATGAAGTTGCATTTGTTCATTTTTGCTTTTGTTTCCCTTGCCCAAGGAGATGTCTTCAGGAAAAATTTCCTAATGTTTATATTTGGGAGATTCTTGTGTGTATTTTATCCAAGAGTTTTATAATTTCATGACTTACATTCAAGTCTTTGATCCATTGCAAGTTTACTTTAGTGTACAGAGTTTACAAAACTCTCTTACATATAACTGTCCAGTTTTGCCAACATCACTTGTTGAAGAGACTGTCATTTCCCCATTGTATGTCCATGGCTCCTTTACCATATATTAATTGGCCATATATGTGTGGGTTCATATCTGGGTTCTCCTGGTTTCATTGGTTCTTTCTAATGTTTTATTCTTCTTAATTTTATTCATTTCTGCTCTGATCTTTATTATGTCCCTTCTTCTACTGAGTTTGGGTTTCATTTGTTCTTCTTTTTCTCTTTTCATTAATTGTGAGTTTAGACTGTTCATTTGGGATTGTTCCTGTTTCTTGAGGTAAGCCTGTTTTACTATATACTTCCCTCTTAGCACAGCCTTCACTGCATCGCACAGATTTTGTGGTGTTGACTTATTGTTGTCATTTGTCATATATTGCTTGATCTTTGTTTTTATTTGGTCATTGATCAATTGATTATTTAGGAGCATGCTGTTAAGCCTCCATGTGTTTGTGGGCTTTTTTGTTTTCTTTGCATAATTTACTTCTAATTTCATACCTTTGTCATCTGAGAAGCTAGTTGGCACAATTTCAATTATTTTGATTTTCGTATTTCTAATGATTACGGTAGCATAATAACTTTGTGTTGGTGGCGCCCTCTAGCACCCAAAAGCTCTGCTCTCTGAAGTTGCCCAGCACCGGGAGCAATAAGCAGTGTTCTCAGTCACCCAGTGCCAGTGCCTGTAGTTATGAGCAAGCCCTTTCCTGCTTCCTGGTTGTAGCGCCTGCCTCCACTGCCAGTTCCAGTGGGCCAAGCATGCAAGGAGGAGCCTCTGCATTACTCACTTTAGCTGCTGTAGGGAGGCCACCCTTCCATCTTGCCTGGCATGATGGCAGGGTCAGCAGGTGTGTGGACTGGTGCCTGTCAGGGAGGAAGGAGCCACAGGACGGTTATTGCGTGGGGGCACCTCAGCGCTGCATTGCCAGCCAGGGGAATAGAGCATCTGAAGCTCCTGAAAGTTCCCAACGTGCTGGGCTGAGTGTGCCAGGAAGAATTTGTCCACCTGTCCTTTCTCCTGAGCAGCAAGCTCTGTGTAATCTTTGCCCTTTTAGCACCCCTACCACAGTTGGAAAGTCTTTCAAAGTACCCACCTTTCTTTTGTCTTGGCGTGGCCAGTTGTGGGTACCTGTTCTCCACAAGTGGCTAGAATCTCAGTCTCTCTGAATATTCTGCCTGTATTTGCTTTACAACTCCAGTAATCTCCAGAGCACCATGTAATATGGGTTCGTGACTGTTGTTTATCAATTCTAGGCTTTTACTCCCTCCCCAATCTGTTTCCCTTCCTCCTACCCGTGAGCTGGGGTTGGGGGAGGGGTTGTGGCCCTCTGGCTCGTTGCTTTACTGCTTTACCTTTTCTTTGAGGTCTTCTCTTTTTCCCAGATGTAGGCAGTCTGTTCTGCAGTGTTCACGTTGCACTTTCAGGATTAGTTGTATTTGCTATATTTTCATGTTATATGTGGTTTTGGGAGAAGATTTCTGCCTCAGTTCTCATGCTGCCATCCTTTGAAACATGTGACTTTTAAAAATACACATTATACTCTCAATAATCCTATATTTGCAAGTGAATATATTTATTGTTTATTTGTGAATAAAAACTATAATATAATATGGTCATTTCTCTTTTCCTTTCATTTTATGTTCAGCCTTCCTCAATTTAGGCATGTGACTACTATGTATTTCACTGCTAAGAAATGTATATTGGCTTTTTATTATAACAGCTTTTAAAAAATATATCAAATTCTATACAATTAATTCATATAAAGTATAGAAGACAATGGATTTTACAATATTCAGAATTGTACAACCTCCCAATCAACATTTCAATCTCACCAAACAGAAACACTTTATCCATTAGCATTCCATACCTGTTTCCTCTATTCCCCCAGTCCTACACAACAAGTAACTTCCTTTCTATTTCTATAGATTTACTTATTTAGAACATTTCATGCACATGGAATTATATGAGACCTTTTTTGAATGATGTTTTTCATACCATACTATTTTCAACATTCATCCATGTTGTTGTGTATATCTGCATTTGATATACTTTTATTGCTGATTAATATTCCATCATATTTATATGCCTCATTTACTTGTTCATCAGTGGAAGGGCATTTGTTTTGTTTCCACATTTTGGCTGTGAATAAGCTGCTTTGAACATTCATGAGCAAATTTTTATGTGGATATAATTTTCATTTTTCTTATGTAATTATGTAGGAGTCAAACTGCAGTGTGTGCCAATTCCAACTTCTCCACATTCTCACCAACACTTGTTCTACTATTATTATTATTATTATTATTATTATTATTATTATTATTATTATTATTACCAGCCTAGTGGATGAGAGCTACACTCTTATTGTGATTTTGATTTGAATTTCACTGATGGCAAAAGCTGTTAAGTACCCCTTACTGTAATTTTTGGCAGTTTATTATATATTTGTGGAATTGTCTTTTCATGGAATTTCCATAGCTTTATTGTTTCTTTGTTATCTTTTTGAGGTTGAACTCCTCCTTCTGTATGCTGAATAAAAATCCTTATCAGTTGTATGATTTGCATACTTCCCCACAGCCTCTTTTTCAGTGTATCAAAGAAAAGAAACTTGTAGAAAAATATAGTATTACATATTACATATTATGTATCATCAATGATAGATATATATTGAAGATATTTAAAATATATCAAGTTATATATATTTATACACATTCAAATTAATGTGTTTACAGTGTGTTTGGAATATTCAAAATTAACAATTATGGATCACAATACCTTTGTTGACCAGAGTTTCTAGTAGGAGTAGCATTAGTAATAATATACAAATTAGTTTTAGCTCTTTGTATTACTCCATTCCTGAGATATTTCAAAATCAAAGACAATTAAAACTGTAATCAGAATAGACACGATAATTTATTGTGTATTTTATAATGAACATATTCTAATAAGTTCAGTTAAATGATCCTATTTAATATGGATCCCATATATAACCATTATTATCACTTTCATTTTATACATAAAGAAAATAAGAGAACCAAGTATAGGGTCCTATGCTTTTAAAGCAAGAGATAGTGTCCAAGAAGTTGAAAGTTATTTCTCACTTACTGGTTGAATAAGAGACACTACTTAGAATTCAGATTAGAAAACAGTAAAATATATTAATCCCTGCAATATACATATTATACCTTGATTATATCAATTATTCCTTGATACATTCAATGTTATGAGCAAAATTCTATAGACATTGTTAATAGCTATAAGGAAGTACAGTACTTATTTGAGGGAGCAACTTTTGTAGGTGATAGATTTACAAGATTAATTTATTTACTGAATTAAAAGTTTTTTTGCTGTGCATGAACATGTATATTTCCTAAATTCATAACATGAAGTATACGTGTTACATTTTCTTAAAAATGTTTAAGCTTTAAAGAGTTATTTTGATATCATTGTTGAAATTTAGATGATCTGTTTAAGAGGTAGAATGAAGCATTTATTTCAATCTCTTTTAGATTTTATTAAATCTAAAAGAGAAAGGCAATGAGCAAGAGATTAAAAGGTCATTATTTCAATCCAAGTGCCTTAAAACAATCAAGGGAGATTTAGTCAGTTAAGTGATTTTCTTGAAATATCTAATTTATTTTGGTAGTTTCTTTCTATGAATTTTCAAAGCAGCTTAACTTTATACTGTTTATATGCTGTCAGCTTTATTAGCTCATGGTGCTAAGATGCTAAGGAAAGATTATTAGGGAAATGGTATTCCAGATCCTTAAGCTGGTCTTTAGATAATTGTAACTAATTCTCATTGAAATAGGAAAATAGGATTTGAATTAGCTGAAATATATTTCCTCAGGAATTTTGACCCATAGTAGCCATTCTGATGAATGTGTTCTTATAAGTTTCTCAAAGCTTTTCATGTAAATAACAATTATTTTCAGTAATTCACAACTGTTTATTAAACAACTGATTTTATATGCCTAGAGAAATAGTAAATATTCTTATGAAAAAAGAATTTCTTCTATTTGTATTAATCAGATAAAATAATTAATTTCATGTTTGTATTTTAGAAAACTTTCTTCTATGATTGTTTTAATTAAATTTAAGTAACATTTCACAGTATTTCTTGTATTTAATATTTGTGTACTTATTTTTATATTCTATGATATAAATTAACATAAAATGCAAGAGAATTTGAAAATTATCTCATTCCCAAATCAAAAATTATAATATTATAAACCAGGTAATTTTCTCAATTTGGTTGAAATGGTTTCATACATCATGAGTACTTTCATAGTTAAGTTCCACATAGATAAGAAATGTAAGTTTATTTGTTTAATTATGTGTTAGGCAGGTAGCAAATACCACAAATATATAAGTATTCTAAATAATTTTAAACAGGTATACACTAGTTCTACTTGCTTGACATGATAACAAAATCCAAGTTATATTAGATAGGTCATGTCTTCACAAAGCTAAAGCTAAGACACAATTATATAAAATATAAGAATGGACAACATGGTCTCCATAAAGCCTATGTTTAAGCATTTTTTGATGAAATAGCCATCTGATCATATTATGCCCTGACCTATTTTAGATTTGCTAAGCATTAAGTTTTATGAAAATCCTGCATAAACACTTGATTTTCTAGTGCTGAAAAATAAAAGTAATTTTCTGAGGAATCTGAATAAATCTTACATACTTCTCTCATGAAGCTAGTGAGCTCTTGGTGGGCACAGATTAAATCATAATCATTGAAAATTAATAGTTAAAAATGGTCTTAGTTGACAAAAAAAATGAAGATGTTATGAAAAAGGAGATGTTAAGGTTTCAATAAATATATTTTCCTCTCATCAGAAGAACACATAAATACCTGATTTCTTCTCTGCAGCCTAGCTATGCCTCATGCCACTGAGTAGGAGAGAACAATGCAAACGTATTTGTCTCATGATGCAGAAATGACCATAAATACAGACTTTTGGGGGATTTTGGTGTGGGTGGATGGAACAAGAGTGCCATCGGCATTATTTATTTTACCACTTGGCATTAGTAGTTAGAGTTTGCTTAAATGTTTTTAACCAATAATATCAGATAAGGGTGATTGGGGTAAAAAGTACTCATTACAAGGCATTGAAATTCTTTATCTAATAAATTCACAATAGACATTTTTTTTTTAGTTTATAGCTATTTGATTAAAAATAGTCAGAATTTTATAAACACTGAAGCAGACAAAAAGTAAATTGGATTAAAGGAATGCCATGTAATCAGGGACAACTCATTTAATGCATAAATACTTCTTCTTAATGGAGTGTAGTCTAAAAGAGACACATAGCTTTCTTATTGTCATCCCCAAGAATGTCCCTCTTTCCACCCATCTGTTTCTAACCTTAAATAACAAATCCTTAGAGTCAGGTATGTGTTTAATTAAAAATCTATTGATTCAAATTAAATTTTTATCCCATACCACTAACATGTCTATAGCAGTGTTAATCCTCTGTGTGTAGAATTTGATAATAAAACTTTCCACATTTTACTTATGAATGCCTTTAAAAAATGACTTTGTGTGCATGACACCAATATATATGCAGTTGATTGAATGAACTCAGTGATTCATTTTAAGGATGGATATTTGCAGTACTCACTTTAAGCAATTTCAACAGACATGAACTCTGACTTTTTTATGTATCTCTAAAATTTTACAAAGAACTCTGTATTTTCTTCTACATTTGCAGTTCTAACTTGTTCATATTTGTTAATTTTGCATCTGTGTAGTAAATATACATGTATCAACATATGCAGAGGAGAGAAGGAGGAAGAGAGAGAGAGAGAGAGACTGACCTTAGTTGCGAGACCTTTGATTCCACAGCAAGACAGTTTGCTTTCGTCAGGGGCTTTGCTGTTCATTAGCGAAGTAAGTCCTTATGTAATCAATATATATATATTTGTGTAATTAAAATAGTATTCTTAACGTCCAATTCATAGATATGGAGACTTGACTGTAAAGTAAATATGTTAACAAATGTTCAATCTCAGTATTAATAAAAAAATTGAAACTTCCTTGAGGTAAAATTTAATTCCATACAGACTGACTATTTTTGGTAGCAGTATAAATTCTACTTTGTGGTAGTATCATGAAAAAAGAGAGAGCAAATACATTTTGTTCTAACAGTCCCAGTTCCAGGTGGGATTAATTTGGAGGAACCGTTGCACTCAGATTCGTGTGTAGGAATATAGATTAGAGCACTATCTTTTCCCTCCCAGGGCTGAAACAACCTAGTTGTTACTAGAAGGTGGGTACATAGATGGATTGTGGATTGTAAATGGAATGCGGTACTAAACAATAAGAAAAGTGAATGTACAAATCATGAAGTTCTAAATATGAATAAACTTTGCTAACATTTTCAGTAGAAAAATCAATTTGTTTCATGGTCTGTAGAGTGTGATACTTATGGAATATATGAAGCACATGAAATAATATCACATATTCTTATAACCGTGTATTTAAAAAAATCCAAATATGCATATTTTTTATCATAGCTGCAGAATAGTGGTTATATCAGGGATTGGTGGGTGGAGAATTACTAGAGTTTCTTAGTAATATGCTTTAATTATTATTTTAATTTTGAAAATATGAATATGGAAAAATATGTGCCAATTAGAAGATGCACAATTTTAAAATGTGCCCATTTGAAAATTTATCGTCTTGGCATATACATACTTTCATAATTGATGAGAATCTCTAGTCTTTTTCTATGCAATTCTTATCTTATTTAAGAATGTTGAATTCATATGGGAAGTATTTATCTAAAGAGTAATTACACATTAGAAGAAAAATATACAAGTGAGATATATAAGAAATTTCAAAATTAAAAGTTACATGATATAGATTTTCTCCCCAATGAGACTAAAAAGACAAAACAGAAAAGGGAGTAAAAGGGAGACTGTCAGTGAGGCCAGTGGAAGAGATTATTTGCAGATAGAGATGTTGCCAACTCTTCTTCAAGGTAATGAGTTTTCGAGCAATTGAAGGCCCAGAAATGTGATTAGATTTAACAACATACAGATAATTAGTGATGTTGGAAAGAGTTCCATCAGAGCAGTGTTGGGCACAGATACTGGCATGTGGTACCCAGACAAGGCCATGAGAAGTGAGGAAGAGGGGACAGAAATCCGTTCCTGCAGACATCTGGCTGTACCTGTTCAAAGAAAACTTTGGGAATGAGGCCCATCAGTTTTCACAAGCCCTTCAGATGATTTTGAATGTGCAAATGTTTGAAAGTTCTATGTTTTTAAAAACATAGGCCCCACTACTTTTGAGAAAGCACTCATTAACAGAGAATGGATAAATATATAAAAGGAGATAATAACTAATGGATTGTGGTTCCTTGAGGATTTGTGTTTAACTCCAAGTAATGACGTGATCCACTATGCTCCCAAATTGAGATGGATTGGAAAAGCAAGTCATTTTAGTGGAAAGGAGATAACAGAATCAATATCTCAATGTGTTTGATGAGATATAACCACTGATGCTGAAATAGTGTATGATAATAACAGAAATCAGTTGAGTAAAGGAAAAAGTGATCCCAGTAGTCCTCAATGAATGTGGAAGTAACATATATGCGAGCAGATGATGACACTGGAGGGATAGTATTTTATTATTATAGGTTAGCTGAGCCTTGGGGAAGTAGGAATACATTTTTTTATTGAAGTATAGTTGATATACAATATTATTACGGTTTCAAGTGTACAGTGTAATGATCTGACATTTCTTTACATTACTAAATGGTCACCATCATATATGTAGTTACCATGTAATCATCAGCAAAGATATTACAGTATTATTGACTATATTCCCCAGTCTGTGCTTTCATCCCAGTGACTAACTTACTTCATAAGTGGAAGTTTGTACCTCTTAATTTCCCTTAACATATTTTGTTTATCCTCCAGCTTCCCCACCCTTATGGAAACCAACAGTCTGTTCTCTTTATGAGTCTATTTCTGTTTGTTTGATTTATTTGCTATATTCCAGATAAAAGTGAAATTATATGGTATTTTTCTAACTGTTTTTCTTAGCGTTAATGCTCTCTAGGTCCATCTATGTTTTTGCCAAAGGCTAGATTTCATTCCTTTTTATGACTCATAATATTCCATTGTATATATGTACGACATCTTTATCCATTCATCTACCCTTGGGCACTTAGATTGCTTCCGTATCTTGGCTATTGTAAATAATGCTGGGCAGCAGGGATATTTATCAGAGAGTAGGTGAGTAAAGACTTGGAACTGATTGGGAAGCAAGAAGGACTTCCATCCTGTGTATTGAACTATTTAGGTTTTATATTATAAAGTAGTTCAAATTGAGATGGTTTTTGGAAAAAGTTGACTCAGAAGACTTTCAGTTTCAAATAAAGAAGGGAGTTGGATGGAACAATGAACACAATGTTAATAAAATAAATTTTCATAAATGTGAGTTCTGTTTTCAGGAGGCATAGCATAAGAAGAGGGAAAATGAGGGAATTAGATTATAGGAGATATGTTTAGTAGAATGGAAATCAGTTTTTAGAAGATGGTATAAAATTGAAGAAGCTTAAATTTCATGTTCAGAGTCAGAAAAACAGGAATTTGAGTTTAGTCTGTGTGCTCTGAAGAAAAACGAAAATTACAGGAATTATTTTCAGGTGAGGAAGTTGGCATCGACAGCTGAGAACTGGTCCAATCGTTCCTGAGTGACTGCAGGCCCTGCGGGTCACAGAGTGCAGGGTGGCTGGAAGGAGCTAGAGAGCAGCAGGAGAATGTTTCAAGGCCTGTGGGAGGAAAGCAGTCGCACACAGGCCTTGTCAATGCCTAAGGCAAGTGTACCATGTGTTCCCCAGTGTGGCTGGCTTTTTCTTTAATTCAGGAGGCCAACACACCCAATTGTTCCCAGTGGAATTGGTGCCCATAGAGAAAGTTGTTTTTAACATATCAAAAATTTAATTATACAATAAAAATATTACATGATTATTATTAGAGGCAGGTTAATGTTCATAAAGTGATAAGGGAGTAATATTATAGGCTGGATAATGCTATATAACTTTCTGACTCTATGTCCAATATTTTAGGCTCAGAATATCAGTCATCTCTTTTCCCTAAAACTGTCAACATTGATATTAACTTCTTATGTCAATAAACAAAATCATTATAAACTGACTAAATACCATCTGCATATACATTTAGAGTTTACAGTGTAATTTTCATACATATGTACAAATATATATATATGCATATGTGTACACACACATACACACGTATGTATAGTCTCATTCCCATCTCATAAGTAATGGCATGGCATGGATTAAATGCTTAACCCAAAATCATGCACTTTTTTATAAATGGTCTAACCATTGCCTCTCTTAAGCCACACACCTTCTTTCTTTGCATTATGCACAAGTAATTGAAGAATAAAAGAATGAATGAATAAGTATGTGAGCAAGTGAATGAACCCCTGGGAACCTGGTTTAGAGCTCTACCACTATAATTTTAGCAGTTTCTGAATCTATAATTGGGAGATATATTTTGAAACAAGCTGTAAAAAGAGGCAATGTGTAAATGGTATACTACTGACTGAGACTGTCAGTCAATTTAGCTCTAATGCCATGGCTGATGATGTAGCTCCCATTTGCCTAAACTGCTTTCTGGTAAATAAACTAAAAACTCCTTACTTTTAAGGTATATGCATGGCCTGTCTCTGTCTAGATATAGGTTTAAGTGGGAAACAGTTAAATGATGTTTAGGAGAAAAGAACAAGTCATACAAAATCCAATAAATATTTTTCAATATATTTAAAGTGTTCTTTGCAGGAGTGCCTTCAAACTCACACTAAAATGAAAAGTATAGAGGGCAATCTTAAGTTTATGTGTGTTTCCTAACTTAGGGCAAGTCAATATTTTGTAAATAAACTTTGATTACTTGCTCTTACCTTTAGAACAAGCAAATTTCTCCTGATTTTCTCAAAAAAATCAGAAAAGTTGTATCACAGAATTGGTAGTTTATGTAAACAAAATATGTAAAAATATGCTTATAGAGCCACTTGTAAATTTTACAAATTGATTGTAAGAAGGGCTGCTCAGGGTTACTGCAGATGCATCTGTTTAGGGGAGGGAAAAGGGTCAAGATACTGGTCCCATTGAGGGCTGGATGGTATTCTCTCCACTGTCAAGCAAGCATGAATGTCATTAGCTTGACGCTTCATACACCAGTGACGTGTAAAGTATATCCTGATGAAGGCCTTCATTGTGTTGCAGAATCAATAGAGTGACATCATGGAGCAACTTTACATTCTCATATTACACTACACTCCAAAAAGGGGGGCCATTTATAAATAAGAGGCTTGTGGGAAGTAAATTATGTAATACCAGCTCACCTGGGTATTTCTTTTTGTTGTTGTTTTCTTGGTGAGGGGAGATGGTATAACAGATGGGGAAACAAACCCACTTTTCTGGCATATGTGTAGAACCACTTCATTCATTCCATATATTTTAAAAAGAACATAGCCTAATTATCCACCCAGCAGATGAGAAGAATTGCAAGTAGGAAGATGGTAAGGGCTTGAAGAATAAGAGTGCATGTAATCCTGTGTCTGCTGACATTACTGCGGGGACTTATCTCCTGGGCTCTTCCCTTGGCTGCTGGAAGGAGGTGGCTTCCATCACTTAGGCTGTCATAGGAAGCTGCCCTTCCCAGGCTTTCTGGCTGTAGCTCATTGGAATTGAACTCATTCTCTCACTGAATGAAAGAGAAAATACATATACTCAGCCAATGGTTATTATGCTAAAGTATCTTTTAGTCATTCTGATTCTGAGGAAGGTTGTTTATCCATTTCTCAAATAGATTTTAATACTTTTGTTACATTATTCTATGAAAAAGCTTTAATTCAGATATGGATTTTTCTATATGATAGTATGATTAAAGTACGCCTAGGTGCCTGTGTATATAAGCTTATCATTTCATTCTTTCTGAATGCAGATGGAGAGTATTGTTTGCATCCTGCTTTTACAGATGAGGTGACTAATGCTCTAGATACTAAGTAAGCTGTTTAAAATCACTTCCTTAATATGTCTTGTGTAAATTGATGTGTTCTCAGTTTAAATATAAGCCCTGGTAGTTACAAAGAATTCTCCCTTTTCTTTTTTTGTTCTTTTGGCTAGTGTTTCCTAATATCATGGAAATAAAGAGTACAGTATTCTGTAAGAAGTTTTGATAATCAAAAACAAAATATGTTTATGATAATAAGGTCAAATCATGTCAGGGAAAGTGACTACAAGTGTGAAATTAAAATCTCATCCTTTCCTCCCCAGGCAAAACAGTCTACATCAAAGAACATTTCAGAACAGGATAGTATCATTCATGACAAAATTATATTTGTCTGTATTCCCTTCGGACATATATGTGGCAGTTTCTATTTTTCTTATCTTCCAATACAAATTTAGTGAAAAAGAAACACACACACACATGCAATGCACACTTGCATCTTTGAATCTTAGCTTTTTGTATTTTGTCTAGACAACATCTTTGCAATTTTGCTCTGAATCTCTTTCCATGAAATCCAGGTAAAAAATAAACTATTACGTGACTTTAAAATGTTCTCCTTTCAAAAGAAAACCTTTCAAAGATTTTTATGGTTTATTAATCAGAGACATTTCAGTATGTTATGTACTAAACCCTATATCAGTTACTTTTAACAAAATGTATGCTTAGTATCATCTGGCAGTACAATTTCTCCAAGCTCACTGGACCTCTGATTCCTCATAAATTAAGCTCTCTTCATCCCTGATATAATTGCACATTTTCTCACTCTGAAATGCTTTTCCTTTTCCTATTCACCAGCTTACTTCTACTACTAATTTATTCCACTTTGAATTTTACTACTACAGGCATCCTTTCACTGAACATCCTGGTAATACTCAACCTGTAATATTCATTACACTTTACACCACTCATCTGATGCTAGGCAAATTAAAAAATATGTGATTATTTATTTGCTAAACCATGTGCTCTGTAAGATACGCTTATTCTCTACTTTGTTCTCTGATGTCATAAACTTATATTAGTACTTAATATAGAATAGGTACCAGCAACTGACCTTAAAAAATGTGTGTGAACATTATGGACTCTTTATACACATGACACTGAATAGGAAACCATATGGCATGAATGTGGTATTTAGCATCAAATATAAATATATACATAGTTGTTCAATTAATTTGGATTCAGCAGCAGTGGGTCTTACCCAAGGTCTACATATTGATAAGAGAGTGAAAAGGATGATAGAAGGAAACCACTTTCCAAGGCAGCCTATGGCTTCTCATCTCCATTTTCTTCATTGATAATACATCTACCCCTTTCATACTTTCTTCCCCCCAAAGTTTCAATCAGGCAATGCTTATAAAGTGATTTTCCCATTGTAAGCATAAATTTTCAGCATTTGCTATTGTCACCATAGTCGAAGAAATTTATTTAAAATAAGCTGAGAGATATGTGGTTCATATTTTGTGAAAGCAATGCATATATAATAACTTACCAAGTGTGAAAAAATTAATATAGAGGCTTAAACTACATTTCAGCTACATTGTAAATGTTCTAGGAGCTGGCTTTGTTTTGCATTTTTGTTTTTGCTTGTTTTGTTTCATTTTGGGTTTTTTTTCACTCTTTCTATACTCTCATTTTCTTTTAAGTCAGAGAAAAAAAAATCAAAACAAGTTGACCTTACATAATATCTAAGGAAAAACTATCTGAATGCCATTCATGGCCTACAGACTTCCAGCTGACCCGTGTGATTGCTCCGGGTGATGAGTAGGGTTACTTTCATGAAAAGAGTGAAAGATGATAGAAGGAAATCACTTTCCAAGGCAGCCTATGGCTTCTGGGTTTGCATACACAGCAGAGTAGAAAGAAGAAAGAAATTAGAGGCGAGTATTTAAGATGTGGGTTGGCACAGAAGGAAACCAAGGCCTTGGGAGGAGGTTGAGCACTGGTCTCACATTGCCAGCTTGATCTTTACTCCCCAGTGATACATCAGCTGGATCAAAAATTATATTCTGTGCACACTGTGCTCAGCTTCTTTCCCTTACTGTTCTTCAGCTAACTCAATTCATTTTTTAGATATTTCAAACATTGATCAACAGTACCAAGTTATTCAAACACAAGTAACCTGCCCATTTTTAAGCATGAGATTTTTGGCTCATAGATTGGCACCTTATTAGTGGGTTAAGTCACTTACATGAATGTAAAAGTGTGGAACATAATATGCATGAATGTGTGTGCATATGTGTGTAAAATTTAGTATCGAGGATTAGCTGGTAGATAATACCTGATTGTCATATATAAAATAACTGCATACTATCCAAGGACTAATGTAGACATGCTTTCAATTATATTGCTCTTTTTGAATGGAATAAGCAGGTCCAATTTACATTACACTAATAAAAAGCATAATTTTGAAAGCAATGCTGCAAATATATTTATAACCAACAGTAGTGTTCCTTACACAATTTATTACTTTACTCATCTATTTTTAAAGCCCACAAAAAATAATCTCATGTACAACTTTACATAATTGCATTTCCACATATTCATCAAGTTCCTATATTAGATTTCTATATTATATTTAGTCTTAACTTCTGGTAGACATTGAAAAATAAACTTTAGAAAGATAAAAAGTTACTGTTTTTCATTGTACACTTAAATATTAGACAGATCAGACTTGAACCTCATTCATCCTGTATATAAGAAATTGGCTAAAGAAGTTCAAGGTCTTAATAAACAAGCACTGTTATTCTAGGATGAATTTATTTTTCACTCATCTATTTTCCATTACCCTTTGCACACATATATATTATAGCAGTTATTGTAGTATGTCTCTGTTATTTATGTGTTTGTATCTACAAAAATATGATAAGCTGCCTAAGGTTGGAACTATGATTCACTTCTCTGTCCTCAGTGCCTACTGTATAAGTACTCCATAAATAATGCTGTTCTGAGTAAGAGTTTATGTTGATTAGTCAATTAAGAAACTGATTTAGTACATTCGAGACAATAAACTTGAAGATTTAAAAGTGATCATCAATTTAATACATTACATTAAGAGAACATTCCATGATCATTTCCTTTCAGTACTCTCTTCATGCTATTCCTATTTAGAAACTCAGAAATTAAAGAATAACTGCCACACACAAACTGTGCTCATTTGATTCTGATGACAAGAAGCGATGCACTGTGTAAAACATCTTTGTCAGCATGAGGCTGTCTTTTACAATTTGGTCTATTAAGAGCTGTTCCCTTTTGAAATGGAAATGAACTCATTATTTATCGACTCTTGCAGAGTTCTACTTAATTCCAAAAATTACATCAACGATAATTTCAAGTACATTTTAAATCACCCTTATGAAACCATTTTCTTTTGTTTTCTTTACTATCTTAACTTGTATAATACTTACGCATTTCACTCTTATGCATACCTTGATTTAGAACTTGAAGCAAAAACGATTCTCAGGTTGAGATTGTTTCCAGACATTGGGTATGAATATAATATTGAGCAGAATATATAGTTATCTAGGGTGTTGAAAACTTAGGAGGTCATTTAAACAACATTTAGAATAGTGAAACATAAATCTTACATGTTATAAACCTAAGGCAACAGATTTAAAGGATTTAGAGTGCCACTTCAGGCCAAGACGTAATAAGAGGGACTGGATTTACCTTTCTTCCTGAAACAAATAAAAACCTAGACAGAATACACAATACTACAGTTTCCGTGACATTGGTCTCTGGTTAACAAAGGGCAGTAAAACAAGAAGATGAGCCCTACGATGGCACACAGCCCAAGGCGTTGAGGGAGCTTGCTGGCCCCAGCGCAGGGAGGAGGAAACCAGGGGGCGGCCAGCAGAGTCTCGAAGAAAGAGACAGAGCTGAGAGTTTGGAGTCGTGCCAAGGCAGAGTAATGGAGAAGAGGTATTTGCAGAGAGAGCGAATGAGCTCCGGAGCTCCACGGAGTTACCCTCAAGAATCTGGGAGGGCATTTATCCCACAGTCACGAGAGGAAACCAACCAAGACCAAGGGCAGAACGCTTGAGATGATTAAAGGGACATTACCTGCGCTCACCAAGACTGAACGGCCCCTCCTCCTACCGGCCAAAGTGGATGCCACATAATTCAGGCACGTTCAGTAGAATATTTAGAACTAGCATGGAATAAATCCTTCTCTGTTACTGCCTAACAAAGTAATAGCAAGCCCCAATAGGGGAAAAATAACTTGTTTTCATGTTATTTAAACTGCATTCCAGAACAAAAGGCAATGTTTTCTTATAATACAAAAATATCCAGTGGCCAGTGTTTGACATTAGTAAAAATCTATCAGTCATACAAAAAAAAAAAAAATCAGGAAAATACAACCCACAATGAGGAGAAAAATCAATTTCTCAAAACTAACCAGAACTGGTGCAGATATTAAAATTAGGCAACAGAGATATTAAAATAGATATTCTATCTGTATTCCATATGTTTGAAAAGCTAGAAGATAACTGTGTTACATAGTGTATATACATATATATATATACACATATCAATTAGACTCCTAGAGATTAGGATGATAATGTCTGATATTTTAAAAAAGATACACTATACGGGATTAATGGAAGAAAAAGTTTAATGAACTTGTAACAAAAAAATAGAAACTATCCAAAATAAACACAAAGGGAAAAGCTAAAAAAATAATGAACAGAATTTCAGTGAACTGTGGGACAACCCTAAGATGTCTAATGTAGGCGTAATTGGGATTTCTAAAGGAGAGAAGAAGAATTAATTGAAGGCATGATAACAGAGTGTTTTCCAAATTTGGAAAAATATTATAAATCTGCATGTCAGAGAACTCCAAGCACAAGAAACATGGGCCAAACTACCCTAAATCAATGATAACCATAACAGGCTAATAAATAGAAACAGGAGAGATTGTCTTCAATGGAAAAAATGCTCAAAAAGGTCTCAGTTCCAGGACAGGTTTTTAAACATGTTCTTTCCACTGAGCCAATTAGGGCAAAAAGAGTAACACTCTAAGCTATCTCTTTCATCTCAAATGCACTAAAGAATAAATTTTGAAATATATTTTCTTGGAAAAGTATTGGATCCCTGCTAATATACATATATTCCTAAGATTCGGTGGGAATAATATGAAGAAAAGTAATACAGCATCACTTGATGACTCGATTTATGGGCTGTTGACTACAGTTATTATTGCCATGCAATCTGTAGTCTGTATTTAGGTTTTTATTTTGTTTTTTTTTCCAGACATCCCTGGAAAAGTACTAACAATGAATTGAGTAAGGTGTTGGTTACTGAATAGTAGAGTTACTAAATTATGTATTTATAACAATCAAGATAGCACATTGTTGAAGCAGTTTGCTGAGTGTGAAGAAAGTAGATTGTACATTATTTCTCCAATATTGAGAAACGTTGGTCAAAACTTCTCAGCTCAGTATCCTCTTCTAATATGTCAAATGTCAGTCTGGATAGAATTTATTTTTAAACAGTGAAAATAGTAGTTTGACAGTTTCAAGGAAGATGGGTCATGATGTTACAGATAACAGTCCACCAAAGTTAACACAAAGAACATTTATGAAAAGGGTGTGCTATTTTCTTTAAACATAAATATTTGAGGATAAAATATACTCAATTAAGAGACTCATACACAATAGTTTTTTTTGATCCTGACTGTATTTCTAAATTGTACTAATGGCATAAATATTTAATGGCAGCAAGAAACATGATGGTTTTATCAGCCCTGATACATGAATTCCAAATGTTCTGTGGGGATATTAGGAGTTGGCCTTGCCCTATTGAGTAAGGCTGACATAACATTCCTGAAAGTTCATTATCGTGGTTAAAAAAAACAAACTGTAAACTCAAATATGGACAATAGAGGGACCTATGTTCTAGAATCTCCCCATGGCAGGAAGACATTTTGGAGACAATACAAAACACTATTTGAATGGAATCATGAAATGATGACTGGAATGGAACATGATGTTCATCAACAAGCTGTGAGCATGCTTCTTCAATCATTCCGAAAGGATTATGGATATTGGAGGAACCATGGAATTGAATGTTTTTAAAGGTGGCTGTGGTAAGGGGATGTCCTTGAGACTGAAGCCAAATAAATGAGTTTATGGACAATTTTGACATACCTAACTTATGGCAGAATGTCACTGGATGTTAAAGAACAATGACACTAGCACTTCCTTGTACTACAGAATGAAGAGGGATTCATCTTCTCCCATGGTGCAACTGTTTGTAGTTGGAAAGAAACAGTGAGTGGTGTTAAATGGGGGAGACTGGAAGAACATCATTACACATTTATATCTAAAAGCAGGGCTCTTGACTATCTCTCCTATGGCATCTGAAACACAGTTACATCCAGACTCAGAGAGAATCCAGAATTTACTGAACAATGACTTCTAGCCAACCTCCTTGGTTATGGGAAGTGTCAGGTGGATTAGAACATGTTTCTTTTGAGAATGAGGAAGGTTCAGTAAATTTAGCTGTTTAAGAAGCATTAATTTAATCTTTCTATCACATTTATTTGTTGTAATAGAGGGTTTCTATATTCACTCATCAAATGAAATGAAAATCAGATGTATATAAACAATGATTTCCAAGATGTAAAAATACATTTGAAAGCTGACTTGAAGGTCTTGATTGAATAAACACCTATGGGGCTGACCAAAAAAGAACTTAAATTTGTCTTTAGAAAAATTACACATTGCATTAAGTGCCCCCATCAACAAAGGAAGAAAAAGAGTAATTGAGCTGTTAGAACATCAGAAGGATGTGGTTATGATTACTGTGTCCTGTTCTCTGCTGCATGATTCAAATCCTAGTGGTTGTTTAGATGAAACTTTGCAGAAAATGTTGTAAGACAAATAATTAGTAGCTTACCTAGAAAATATTTAGTGAGGTGATATTGACTGAGGACAGAGGGTGAAGTGAGGAAGGAGTTACATCAGCTGCACATACTGATCATATTCATAATTATATCAATAAATACACAATTAGGGAAAGTGTAGCAGAAGATATAAAGGAAGTGGAAAGTTTAAAGATGTAATATTGAAAATTGAATGATTTTTTGACAACCCTTCACTCTTCTAACAGTTATAGAAATGATGAAAAATAAGTTAAGAGAATTATTAAATGGCTATCCTGGAAGATTGGTGAGGTTTACTTTCAAATTTAGGTAATTTTAAGAATTGCTGGATGGATGGAGTTTGCATGAGGCCAGAGTGAAGAATGCACCTAAAGGATCAAACACTAATAAGTTAAGATAAATTACCCTTAGGAGAACACAAATCCCATACCCCCTACTCCACTTAAAGTGCTGTAAATAAGAGGTAAAGCAGATCTCAAGTTTCCTAAAGTGTACTACCACTAGAATATCCAAGGTTGTATTTGCAGCAAGATCCAAGAACATGAAAATTACATGTAGAAAGTTAATGACAATTACTAAGGGCACTAAAACAACTGTATGTATCTCAGACAACACAAGCATTAAAATGGAATGAGCAATATGTGGAAGAAAGTTTACATTGGCTATCAGGATACAAACACAACTATAAATGAATTTCTGTCTTGAGCTAGAACAGTACTCAAGAGGATGATCAATTATTATTGAACAAAGAGACAAAGTCAGATTTCTGCCTGGCTTACTAAAATTTTTCATTTCCCTGATCTTTTCATAGGAATCAACTCCCTTCCCTCCCCCAAATTATGAGAATAAAATACAGTGATATAAGCTATGCTTTTGATGAAACTAAAAGACATCCTAACGTGCAGGTAATAATATAGAAGGAAAATCTGTTAAAAGAAAAGTGGAGAGAGAATATCCACGTATTGTATTTCATGGAAATAGGCAAGCAGAGCACATTTCTTCAAGGAAATGGCATATCTTGAGACTTAAACTCAACTATATTTTTGTACATTTTGTATTGGATATAATGACACCCGTGTAATCTGTTTGGTGAATAAAGAGAAGGAAGAAGAGGGGAAGGAAGAGGAAATGAAAGAAAGCTAAAAGCGCAAGAAATCTCCCAAGCAAGCAAAATGAGCAGAGAGTTCTTTGTCAGAAAATCACTGTGTTCTGGATTTTTTGTCTCCATTCATTTTATAAGAACTGCCCTGAGCCACAGAAGAGATGGCTGAGAACTACATTTCTTAGTATCCCTTGAAAGTAGGGCTTCAGGTTAGATTGAGAATTATTAGGCAAAATTTCAGTAACTGAAGACATTATTTTCCAGCTGCAATTGTGGGAAGATGCATAGGCACTGATCAAAGTAAAACTTAACTTCCATTTGAGTTTCTGTGTATCATTTGTTTCATTGCTACAATTAGGTTGGACACTAGTGTGTGTTCCTAGAAATTTAGGCACTTACTGAACACCTAGACTGCCTTTCAGTCATCTAGCTCTTCCAGTGTATGAGAGTTTATAAGATTCTCTAATTTCCTCACTACTTAAAATACCTCAAGTGAATCAAATTTCCAGCTAGAATACTACTGATACTGTATTATATCAATATCTGGTACCAGCAAACAGACCAAAAAGTTGGGAATATGGTGTTTTACAGAATTAGTTGTGAAGTATGTGCGTGTGTGTGTGAGAGAGTGTGTGTTATTTTTGTTTCTGTTTTCCACCAGTAAGCAATGGAATACCATTAGTCCACACCACACAGCGGAAGAAGTTACTAGTGTTAGCTCCTTCACTGTGTTTGGAATGTGAGTAAATCTGCAGTGGGGGCAGAGAAGGAGCAGAAATTCTCCAGTTCACCTCACTGAATTGTAAGTAACTGATTCTCTGGGAATAATTCTATAAATCAGTTCCAAGAAACATTCGATCTCTAGCTTCCAGGACACATTTGCTGTACAATCAATTTTTAAGCAAATCTGCCAGTGCTTTTACACCAAAATCCCAGACCATGAAAGGATGGGAAAACATTCAAGGGAAGTTGTTCCCTGTGAACTTTTAAGGGAAAAAGGTGTTTCAAGAAAGTACCAAGTCCAAGTCGAAGTATGAAATTAAGACTTTAAATTATAATATGTTTTGTTTTTTCTGTGATCTTTCAATGATCACCTAGACAAAGTAAATTGTAGGTTTGTCTAGAGGTTGAATTCCATAGAACAGGAAGGAAAAAGGGAGACAAGATAGGCTCAGATAATTTACAGCTGTATAACAATTGTTGTAAGTCACAGATTTAAGTCTGGACATCAAGAAAAAAATAGGATGATGTTAATACTAGTGGGAAAAAAAACCTGTTGAAATCAATGAAAGTGTCATGATTCTAGTGAAATCTAGTGGTACAACTTGATAAAGTGACCTGTTATCAGTGAGCTGACAAAGTGGTCTGAAAGAAATAGTGTAAAAATAGTGATATTTTGCATGGTATATTATTATGGCTTGATTTGGTGACAAGATTTGTAGTGTGATCATAACAGAATTGATGAAGCAAACAGAAAACATGGTCTCCAGTTAAAATGGTTAACAAGCAAAAGAACAGCCAGTCCATACAAATGGCTGATGTTGCAGTGGAAATAACCAATTTGTGAGTGGATTTTAGAATGGAGATAATTGTGGATGGCCAAAGTAGTTGGAACTTTTATAAAAGCTGACGTAGACCTGGTTGAATTTCATGATAGAATTCATTAATATTGTGTACATCTAATCCTCCAGGTGCAGTTTTAAATGTTTTCTTCAGGGTGTGGGAGTTAAAAGAATATCAGTCCAAGGCATGGTCTGTGTCCTGGGGGCTCATAAGGGTTTTAAAACAATCTACTTTTCCCTCAGCTTCTTAAGAATGTGCTTTTTCATAGAGTTAGCATTTGGGAGTCAACTCAGTTTGGATTAGATATCTTTCCAAAAATGTTCAGAAATGCTTTGACTTACATACAATTTTTCCAGTTTTATTGAGGAAGAGAAAAAGTACTTAAATAATATTTGCATGGTAAAGAACACTGCAATGCTTAAATCGAAGTATGGAGCTAAAGCCTTGGAACATCTTTATAATGGGTTCATAAACCAATGATTGACAGCCCAAGAGATCAAATCTATAAGAGTTAGAATTGATAACATTTAAAAAAAATAAAAAGCACATAGCTTAAAGTATCGTGCATGGTAACTTCCTTTCAATTGAAAATAGGAATGTAAACACATTTAAATACATTTTTGAATGCTTTATACTCTTATTTCCAAAAATGTCAACAAGAAGCATTCACATTCTTGGCACTGGAGAGAAAGTACATTGGTATGTCGCTGGGGATCTTTATTATGTCATTTCATAATATTTTGTACTGCTTTCAGTAAAAATTCATATATGGTTATGTGCATGAATGTGTCTGTGTGTGTGTGTGTAGTTTATTCACTCAAAAGCACTTTGTAAATGGTGATTAATTTAAATAAACTTTCACTTTATAACTATATTAAAATATAAAGTTATGAAATGAACAAAAATGTGAATGCTTCAAAATATACTCCTAATTTTTCTATTAATTTTTCCAACAGTGATTAATTTGATTTATTCCTCTCACTTTAAGGATAACTCATAGTGAACTCACTTACAATTCTCATTTAAAACAAATCAGAAGTTGATAAAAAAAAATTTCTAGACGATATTCCTATGTGAGCTGCCAGTACTCAGTGTGAAAGAGCATCATGTCATTTATGTAAAAAGTCTTTCAAGTCAATGACAGAACTGGGCCAGAAGCAATGAGAATAAATTAACTGATAGAGGATGTTCACTGGCCATCTGAAACTACAGTACAGAAGCTGCTAGCGGTTCTTTTCTTCTTTGCATGAAGTAACAGAAACAAAAATCTACTCTTCATATTTTGAGGAAGAGAGCTATCATATTTGTACATTTAATCTGTCAACATTGATCAAGGCAAAAATGTATTTTTTTATTTTAGTAGATACCAATAAAAAGTCTCAATCATTTTATATTACCATTACCTGAAAATAGTGACAACCAGAGCAGGGGAAATGCATGGTCTATATGACATTGAATATTCTTAAAACTTTTTCAACTGCATTTTATTCTATTGAATAATTCTAAACTGAGGATCAAAATATGTCATCTGCCCTCATTCTACATATATTCATTTCTACACATAGTATATATGTAGAAAGAGCCTAACTCAAAACTCATTCAGGTGCTTTATGCTTTCCTTGTATATTACCTTATTCCTTAAGAATTTTTTTTTCCTCAGGGAGCTCATATATTGGGTTTCCCCTATTCCTTATCCCTTGATCCCCAACAATTCATTCTGCCCTTACATATTTTCTCACATCCATCTGTAGATTTGCATCATCATTTTTCTTTCATTGTTGCAACTATTTTCCAGATGTGGGCACATATTCCCATCAACCACTCCTCTATCCCAGGTTCATAAAATTTCTGCACTCTACTCTTTCTTTTATTGTTTAGATATTCATATCTGATATTCACTGTTACTTTAACAGCTTAACTTATTGCACATATTATATATTTTCTTGCCTAAAGGACTTTCATTTATCCTCTAGCACTAGATATTTTCAAGATTTTCTGAGTCATAACTTGCGCTGTGGCAGTGACCTGTGTGATTTTGATGATATCTGCCTTCTATTTTTGGTTGTGAATAATATCAATACTTTTTTAAAAAATCTAATAGTGGCTACCATTTTAATAAGTCTGTACATGTGTTTTTATACATTTCCTAAATAATGTATCATAACAAAGTAAGAAAATGTTTTTTCCCATTTTTCACATACTCATGATTTACGTCAGAGATATTAAATAATATAATATGTCCAAGTTTATAGCTGTAGTAAGTGGTGGAGACCAGAATCACATTCAAGACCATTACTTGTGACCCATGCTCATTTCATATCTTTATATTGCCTATGAAAAAAATTTTCAGATAAAGTCATAAAGTGGTAAAAAATGTTTTGCTTGGTATTTTTCAGTCAAACCATTTTGACTTCTTCCAGTGACTTTTCTGGCACACTTTGTGACTCTGTAATTTATTTGTATATATAACTTTGTCTTGACTGTGAGCAAACTAAGGCCATTAATGACTATCCAACTTAAAGCCAAAAAAATTACTGAAATTATTTCATGACATTATGCATTTCCTAGGTATCCTATTCTTGTGGCTTTTCTCCCCCAGCTTTATTGAGATATAATTGATACAGGATATTGTTTAATTTGAGGTGATTTAATACTCACATGTATATGTGAAATGATTACTGCAATAATGTTAGTTAACATATCTGTCACCTCACATATTGCCTTTTTTTGTATGTGTGGTGAGAATATTTAAGATTTACTCTCATCAACTTTCAAGTATATAATATATTCACCATTCTGTACATGACATCCCTAGAACTTACTAATTTATAATGAAAGTTTATACTGCTTGAACAACATCTTCCATTTTCTCCACCTGTCAGCCTTCATGCAACCACCAATCTACTCTATTTCTATGATTTTGGCTTTTTTAATGGCCCACATATAATTAAGATCATACAGTGTTTGTCTTTGTCTGACTTATTTCACTTAGCCTATGTCCTCATGATTCAGTCGTGTTCTTGCAAATGGCAGAATTTCCTTCTTTTTTATGGATGAGTAACTTATTATGGAACCTCAATACTATTCTTCATAGTGACTGTGCCATTATACATTCCCACCAAGAGTACGGAAGAATTCCCTGTTCTCTCCTCCTTCCCAACACTTATCATCTCTTGTCTTTGTGATACTAGCTATTCTAACTGTCACAAAGTGGTATTTCATTGTAGTTTTAATTTGCATGTCCTTGATGAGTGATATTGAGCATCTTTTCAGGTACCTGCTGGCCATTTGTATGTATTTTTTTGGAAAAATGTCAATTCAGGTCCTCTACTGGTAGCATTTTTGAATGATTTGCCACCATCAAATCTGATTATCTGAAGACCCACCAGTGGGTGAAAAGTCACTTTTGTCACTTGTTTATAAATGCTTAAACCTAGAGCAGTGGTGATGCTTATGGTATTAACAAGGAACAGATAAATTATTTTATTAGAATGTACATTAAACTTAACACAAAATTTCTTTAATATATTACACTATATAGTGGGTTATCTCCTGTGTGTGTGCACTTTGTGGTACATGCATCTATTTCACTGAGCCATTTACTCAAAGATATAACACTGGTTCTTTGACTCTTAGAACTATATTTTTTTCAGATGGATTTAATGTTTTAAAATAAAACACTATTTTGCCTTGAAGGAAAGACTAGATAAGAATAGTTTGATTTAGTTTAATTTGTCACCTGGATAGTCAGAATTCTTTCTTGGTCCTGAAATTGCATTGTCTAAACGTCTAGGATTCATGAGTTTTAATCATTTACTTTGGTTTCATAAAAAATGTCATATTTGAGAGTGCTTCCCAACTTCCACTTTATACTGAAAATCCAAAGGCTAATAAACCTTCAAAACTAACTTGTAATCAAAGGGGAGGGAAAAGTGCTTTCCATATATGCCATTGTGCCATCCCCAAAACAATAGCAACAAAAAGTCATACTCAGTTGAAGTAGTTTAACTATTACTTATTGAATATTGGGTATATGCCACCTATAGCATTAGGTGTACGAGTACCAACACATATAATTTGCATCTTCAAGTAGCTCGAGTTCTTCCAAGAGACATAGACATGTAAACAATTAATTGTAAAGCAATCCAAGAGTGTCCTTAATTGTGTTCACAAAGTTTCTATCTTCTCTTAAAGGGACTAGTCTTTGAGGACCCAGGTTAATTAACTAACAACTAGACAATATGTAAATTGTTAAGTCTCTATTATGCTCTTTGCTGTAATTTTCACTGAGTTCTAGGTTAAGATTTATCTTAGGAGTTAAGAGCCAAGGCTGGAACACACTGAACAGAGTGTTCTATTTTTGTGTGAAATGATAGATGTTGCTCTTGCCCAGAATGACAGCACTTTGCTCTGCTCCCTATCTGTAAATTGTTCCATTTGCTTTGCATAATAAGTATACTGATGTATTTAATTCTGTCTACCGGGGCCATGCTGTTCAATTCCTCTCTGCTAGCCAAATATACCAGAAGTCATAAATTTATCATCAATTGGGAGACTAAATGTGATCTCTTTCATATGTAAAAGGAGTGCTACTGCCCTGCTGTTAAGATTTCTGAGTTACTGTATTTTTCAAAATCAATGTTAAAAAAAAAAGATTCATTGTGATCTTTTCACTTTTATCAGCTACTTCATCTTGGCCCAGCAGCCATCCTGACAGTATAACTGTGTACAATCAGAGGCACAAATCTGTGAAAATGATTTTAGTATTAATATATTCAAAATGAACTTTCATTTCTTCAACTCCTTTCATATGTATATTCTTATTTCATATGACAAATGAAAAAAAGTGTCTGTTTTGGCTTCACATATTATATTCTGCTATGGTACCATATGTGATTTTGCTTTCTCTATTATCATGTTTCCTATTCTTGTCTTTAATAAGCATGGATTGTTGTCACAGTTCCCCAAAGAGGAGCATGCAAGGGAACAGGGTTGGAATATTTAGTGCCTAGTGTTACAGATTTCCTTTATGCTCTCATATGACCAGAATCATACCCAGTGCTTACCACCTAAGTTAGAGGACACTGAATTATGAGCCACTGGCTAACACAGTGTAATGAAAAATAAAATTGTTTCATTTTTTAAAGCAAGTTTTATGGGAGTCATGCATGTGTATTTACATATTCTCTATGGTTATTTTAGCACTAAAATAGCAGATGTGAATTCAGCTACCACATAGACCTTTTAGCCTATATAGCCTAAAATATTTAAATGTCCTGAAAGCTTGTTGCATTTGGGCTAAGTCAGAGTCAGGAATTACAGTTGCCTCTAGTATTCATTTATCTTGTTTACTTTTTTAGAATTCATAACCTTATGTCTACTCTTACTACTGATTGAGTTGTTAGAAAGAGCAAATAAATGAAATGACATAATATTTTCATGTAGTTAAAAAAACACCTGGGTCATGGGAAGAGCCATTTAAGTACTGTTAATAAAAAAATGCAAACGAATATAGCATATGCAGTAACTCAAAGAATTTCAGATTGTTTGATCTGTATCTAACCGAAGTGTGGATTCTAGCAATGTTTGGATATTCATCATTATAATCAAGTATAACCTTGACTATATCAAGCCATTCATAGAAAAGCAAAACTTTGTTCTTTTTTCTAAAGATAGTAAATTAAGTAAGAGAAACAAGACTTTTGACAGATTTTCAGGTACAAATGTATCCATAGAGGAAATAATCCACATTTTTACTAACTAGTGATTAACCAGAGAACAATGATAGGTTACTTTTAGATTATTCTTTAGCAATTATTTGAATATATTATAATAATGGTTATTTTGAGGTCATACTCTTGTTTACATCATATTCAACAAAAGTGTTCATTTGATGTTAAAGTATTATAATACTGCAGGTATGTACACAAAAATAATATTTCAGGACTGAAAGAAGGAACAGAAAAATCATGAATATTTTTAATTTTCAAATCATTGATTACCAGAACTAAGAATATGTATGTCTAGTTAAATCTAGTTCCATGAAAATTTGGCTGTGTTTGGTTTCAGGTGCCCATTTGTGTTTATGATTATATGCCTTTTGAGTAATATAATGGACATTTTTGCATACTTGAGTTCCATCACAATCTCTCTATTTTTTAGGAAAGCAATCAGGCAAAATTTGTCTCTGGACTCAAAAATCTATGAATGTCTTTTTTTTTTTTGTCGTTTAGCGATTGCAGATTTAGATAGACAAATTGCTGACATGTCTGTGCAATGTTCTGATTGGCTGGTTATGATCAGTTGTATTGAGCTTCTACAGCATTTAGAGGACTGTAGAATAAAACAGGATATGCAGAAATGTGATAAACAGTCAACATTTTCATGATGTATCAATGAATTTAAAGATGATGTAATATAAAACAGGTTTTATGCATCTTTAAGGAGCAGTAACCTGTTTTGGACTTTCTTGGAATTCTAACATAAGCAACTATTAAAGTGGAGATTCTGTAGTTGAAGCACATGCATTGATCTGTTGATTGTGACTGTCCACTATTACCACAGAAATTCTGTATGAAAACCACCCTAGATTGGCTTAAAGATGGCTGCATGAGAAGTGAGAAAGAAACCTCCTTCCAAAACCACATATAATAAGAAAATATAGGAAATGTAATGAATCCTGAAAGAGCAACTGGCAAGAGGACTGCAACAGACCACCTACATCTGGGGTAAAGACAATACCTCACAGAAAAGGGTAAAATAGCAAAGCCGCAATCTGGCAGGACCAAAGCCCTCCTCCCAAACCAGCTCATAGGAAGGAGGAAGAGAAACAAAGCAGGGATTGATAGAAGCCTAAGACTGCTGAACACCCAGCCATGGAGATCTGCTTTGGGAGCATGAACCCACATTACATCATGCTCTGGAGATTAGTGGGGTTGGAAAGCAAAGACAGGCAGAATACTGGGAGAGACTGAGATTCCAGCTGCTTGTGGAGAACAGATTACCACAACCAGGAGCTCTGGGACAAAAGAAAAGCAAGTACTCTGAAAGACTTCACAGCAATGAGAGGGTTGCTAAAGGGGCAAGGACTACATAGAGTTTGCTATCCAGGAGAAAACACAGGTGGATGAAACAGTCCCAGCACACTCAGCCAAGCAGTTTGGGAACTCAGGAGCTTCAGGTGCTCCATCTGTGCACTGAGGCCCCCCCACTGTGACATGCAGCCTGCCACTCCTTCTGTCCAGCCATCACTGGGTCAAAAACGTGCTGCCCCCACCATTGCGCCAGGCCATCCAGAGGGTGGCTCCACCTATGGCACTTATGGGACTATAATGAAGAGGTTCCTCCCTGCATGCTCAGCCCACTGGCCCTGGCAGTGGAGGCAAGCACTGTAGCCAGGAAGAAGGAAAGAACTTTTTCCTCCTGGCAGGCACCAATGCCACTCATCTGCAACCCTGCCATCGCTCCAGATGCTGGGAAGCTCCAGAGAGTAGACCTTGTGAGCACTAAAGGGTGCCACCTACACAAAGTTATTATTCCAGAGTAATCAGTAAGGATGAAATGTCAGAAGAGCCTGATACAAACAGAGTCCTACAAACACCAGAAAGAGTTCTAAGTGAAACTGAAATCACCAATCTTCCTGATAAATATTTCAAAATGAAAGTCATAAATATGCTCACAGAGCTTCAGAAAAATATTCAAGACCTCAGAGAGGAATTCAAGAAAGAGACAGAAACTTTGAAAAAATGCAGTATCTGAAATATATCATACAATGGAGGGATTTGAAAGCAGATTAGATGAGGTAGAGGAGACAGTAAATGAAACAGAAACTACAGAACAGGAATACAAAGAAGCTGAGGCACAGACAGCAAAAAGGATCTCTAGTAATGGAAGAATATTAAGACAACTGTGTGACCAATCCAAACAGAGAAATACTTACATAGAGGTTCCAAAAGAAGAGACGAAAAGGATAGAAAGTGTCTTTGAAGAAATAATCACTGAAAACTTCCCCAATCTGGGGAAGGAAGTAGTCTCTCAGGCCATGGAAGTGCACAGATCTCCCAACACAAGAGACCCTAGGAAGATATACACCAAGATGTACAATAATTAAAATTTCAAAGATCAAGGGCAAGGGCTCAGTATTAAAAGCAGCCAGAGAGAGAAAAAAGATCACATAAAAAGGAAAATCCATCGGGCTATCATCAGACTTCTCAGCGGAAACCTTACTGGCCAGAGAGAATGGCATAATATATTTAATGCAAAGAAACACAAGGGCCTCCAAACAAGAATACTCTTGGAGTATTTGAAACAGGAATTAAACAATATCCAGATAAGCAAAAGCTGAAGGAATATACCCTCCACAAACCATCTCTACAGTGTATTTTGGAGGAACTGTTATAGATGGAGGTGCTCCTAAGACTAAATAGCCGTCGCCAGAGAAAATTAAACCACAGTAAAGGAAGTAGACCAATTAATTACAAAGCAAATGAAAAATTAAATCAGCTACCCAAAAGTCAGACAAGGAATACAAAAAGAGTATACAATATGACCCTAATATATAAAGACTGGAGGAGAAAGGAAAATAAGGGAGGGGGTAATAAAGAACCTTTAGATTGTGTTTGAAATAGTGTCCTAACTGAGTTAAGTTAGACTGATAGATAGTAAAGAAGCTGCTCTTGAACCTGTGACAACCCCAAATCCATGCCTACAATGATAATAAATACATATCTATTGATAATCACCCTCAAGATAAATGGACTGAATGTACCAATCAAAAGACATACAGTTATAGAATGGATTGAAAAAAACAAGACCCATTTATATGCTGCCTACAAGAGTCTCACTTCAAACCCAAAGACATATACAAACTAAAAGTGAAGGAATGGGAAAAAATATTTCATGCAAAAAATGTGGAGAAAAAAGCAGGAGTCCAGTACTTATATCAGAAAAAAATAGATCTCAAGTCAAAGAATGTAACCAGAGACAAAGAAGGACATGACATAATGATAAAGGGATCAGTACAACACGAGGATATAACCATTATAAATATCTATGCACCCAACAGAGGAGCACCTAAATGTATGAAAAAAATATCAATAGAATTAACGAGGGAAATTCAATGCAATACATTCATTTTAGGAGACTTCAACACACCACTCACTCTAAAGGACAGATCAATCAGACAGAAAATAAGGAGACAGAGGCACCAAACAACACATTTGAACAAATGGACATAACAGAAATCTATAGAACACTCCATTTAAAAGTGACAGGATATATATTCTTCTCAAGTGCACATGGAACATTTTCCAGAAGAGATCGCATACTAGGCAACAAAAAGTGCCTCAGCAAATTCAAAAGAGTTTAAATTGTGCCAATTAGCTTCCCAGACCATAAAGGTATGAAATTAGAAATAAATGATGCAAGGAAATAAAATAGCCCCCAAACATATTGAGGTTTAACAGCATGCTCCTAAGTAACCAGTAGATCAATGAACAAATAAAAACAGAGATCAAGTAATATATGGAGACAAATGAAAACAATAACTCAACATTCAAAAACTTGTGAGATGCAGCAAAGGCCATGGTAAAAGGGAAATATATTGCAATACAGACTTACCTCAAGAAAGAAAAACAATCCCAAATGAATAGTCAAAACTCACAATTAATGAAAATAGAAAAAGAAGAACAAATGAGACCCAAAGTCAGTAGAAGAAGAGACATAATAAAGATTAGAGCAGAAATGAATAAAATTGAGAAGAATAAAATAATCAATGAAACCAGGAGCTGGTAATTTGAGAAAATAAACAAAATAGATACACACCTAGCCAGACTTATCAAGAAAAAAAAGAGAGTGTACACACATAAACAGAATCAGAAATGAGAAAGGAAAAATCACTACAGACACCACAGAAATACAAATAACTATTAGAGGATACCATGAAAAATTATATACTAACAAAATGGGCTAACCTAGAAGAAATGGACAACTTTCTAGAAAAATACAGTCTTCCAAGGCTGACCCAAGAAGAAATAGAAAATGTGAATAGACCAATTACCAGCAAGGAAATTGAATTGGTAATCCAAAAACTACCTAAGTACAAAATGGGTGCACTACTAAATTTTATCAGACATTTAGAGAAGACCTAATACCCATCCTCCTTAAAGTTTTCCAAAAAGTAGAAGGGAAGGGAATACTCCCAAATTCATTCTATGAGGCCAGCATCACTCTGGCAAAGATACCACAAAAAATAAAATTACAGACCAATATCTATGATGAACATAGATGCAAAAATCCACAAAAAATATTTGCAAACCTACGTCAAATACATCAAAAATATCATCCATCATGATCAAGTAGGATTTATTCAAGGGGTGCAAGGATGGTACAACATTTGAGAATCCATCAACATCATCCACCACATCAACAAAAAGAAGGACAAAATTCACAAGATCATCTCAATAGATGCTAACAAAGCATTTGACAAAATTCAACACCCATTCATGATAAAAACTCTCAATAAAATAGGCAAATCTCAACACAATAGAGGCCATATATGACAAACCCACAGCCAGCATCATACTTAACAGTGAAAAGCTGAAAGCTTCTCCACTAAGATATGGAACAAGGCAAGGATGCCCCCTCTCCCCACTTCTGTGCAACATAGTGCTGGAGGTCCTAGCCTTGGCAGACAACAAAAAGAAATAAAAGGCATCCAGATTGGTAAGGAGGAAGTTAAATTTTCACTATTTGCAGATGACATGATATTATACATAAAATACCCTAAAGAATCCACTCCAAAACTACTAGAACTAATAACTGAACTCAGCAAAATTGCAGGATACAAAATTAGTACACAGAAATCTGTTGCATTCCTATATATTAATGATGAACTAGCAGAAAGAGAAATCAGGAAAATAATTCCATTCACAATTGCATCAAAAATAATAAAAGATCTAGGAATAAACCTAACTAAGAAGGTGAAAGACCTATACCTTGTAAATGACAAGACACTAATGAGAGAAATTAAAGAAGACACCAGTAAATGGAAATACATCCCATGGTCATGAATCAGAAGAATTAATATTGTCAATATGGCAATGCTATGTAAAGCCATCTATAGATTCAATGCAATTCCCATCAGAATACCAACAGCATTCATCAACAAACTGGAACAAATAGTTCTAAAATTCATATGGAAGCACAAAAGTCCCCAAATGGCCAAAGCAATCCTGAGAAGAAAGAATAAAGCTAGGTGGATTAAGCTCCCCAACTTCAGGCTCTACTGCAAAGCCACAGTAATCAAGACAATTTGGTACTGGCCCAGGAACAGACCCATATATCAATGAAATAGATTAGATAGCCCAAATATAAACCCAAGCACATATGGTCAATTAATATACAATAAAGGAGCCATGGATATACAATGCAGAAATGACAGCCTTTTCAACAAGTAATGTTGGCAAAACTGGACAGCTACATTAGGAGAATGAAACTGGAATATTGTCTAACTCTGTACACAAAAGTAAACTTGAAATGGATCAAAGACCAGAATTTAAGTCAGGAAACCATAAAACTCTTAGAGGAAAACATAGAGAAAAATATCCTGTACATAAACATGAGTAACTTTTTCTGAACACATTTCAGGCAATGTAAACAAAAGTAAAATGAACTACTGGGACTACATCAAACTAAAAAGCTTCTTTCTGTACAGCAAAGGACACCATCAGCAGAGCAAAGAGGCATCCTACAGTATGGGAGAATATATTCATAAACAAAATACCCAACCTGGGGTTAACATTCAAAATATATAATGAACTCATATGCCTCAACACCCAAAAAGCATATTACCCAATTAAAAAATGGGTGGAGGATATGGATGGATAATTCTCCAAAGAAGAAATTCAAATGGCCAAGAGGCACATGAAAAGATGCTTCACATCGCTAATTATCAGGGAAATGCAAATTAAACCACAATAAGATATCACCTTACACCAGTTAGGATGGCTAACATTGAAAAGACTAGGAACAACAAATGCTGGCGAGGATGCCGAGAAATGGGAAGCCTCCTACACTGTTGGTGGGAATGTAAATTAGTTCAGCCACTGTGGGAAGCAATATGGAGGTTCCTCAAAAAAACTCAAAATAGAAATACCATTTGACCTGGGAATTCCACTCCTAGGAATTTACCCAAAGAAAACAATGTCCCAGATTCAAAAAGACATATGCACCCTTATGTTTATCGCAGCACTATTTAAAATAGCTAAGATATGGAAACAACTTAAGTGTCCATCACAAGGTGAATGGATAAAGACGAGGTGGTACATATACACAATGGAATAATATTCCTTTAGAAGGAAACAAATCGTACTATTTGCAACATTACAGATTTAGCTGGAGGGTATTACACTCAGTGAAATAAGCGAGGTGGAGAAAGACAAGTACCAAATGATCTCCCTCATTTGTGGAGTATAACAACAAAGTAAAACTGAAGGAACAAAATAGCAGCAGTCTCATAGACTCCAAGAAGGGGCTAGTGGTTACCAAAGGGGAGGGATTGCGGTGGGTGGGTGGGGAGGGATGGTGAAGGGGATTGAGGGGCAGTATGACTGGCACACATGTGTGGCACACACTCTAGTATCTTGCTACGCTGATGAACAGTGAGTGTGGTGGGGTGTGGGAGGACTCTAATATGGGTGAATGTAGTGACTATTATGTTGCTTATGTGAAAGCTTCATAAGATAATATATCAGTGATACCTTAATAAATATTAAAAATGAAATAAAACACCCTTTAAACTCTACTATTTGAAACAGTAATCATTTATGCTGTCTCATTTGCTGCAAATTGATAGAGAGTGGATCAATGAAGACTGGACTTTCTGTGGCTTGGCTGCACTGTCTCTGCTCCATGTGTCTCTCATCCTCCTCTAGTCAGTGAGCTATCAGGCCATTTCTTCTCATGGCAGCAGCAGACATTCAAGAGGATGAGACCCACCGCACAAATACATATAAGCCCCCGATGCATAACATCTGTTTAATATTACAGAGCAATCCAGAACACGTGGCTGAGCCTAACATCCACACTGGGGAAATGGATTCCATGAGCCAGATGCAGTAGCTAGTCTCACGCAGTGTCAGTGAGTTGGGGAAATTCCCTCCCCATCTTGATCTGGAGAAGTATAGTATTACCTATTTTTGAAAAATAATTTAATCTACACAGTGCCCTTTACCCTGACCAATTTGATCATGTCTTCAACACTTCTTTATGCATCTCTGAGGAAACCTAAGATTCTGCAAAGAGCAAACACTGGTTTTAGAAGCAGAGTAGACACCATCCATTCCAATTATAGATACAGAAATTACTCATTTTGAAACCTTAAATAAGTCACTTAATTTTTCTAATCTTTAATTTCCTTTGTTTTAAAATGGTAGAAATATGCGCCATGGGATTGATGGTTGAAGATGGCCAGATTGTAGTAGATATTGATCTAGATATGTAATTATGTTTCCAAGTTGGTGTTTAAAATAGTGTTGTTTTATTAATTGACCCCCTAAATAATGCTTATTAATTATTTCTTATCTGAATTACATTTTCTTGCATCTATTTCCCTGAATACCACCCATTTGCAACTTCCAGTTCTCATTGAGTGACTTATATTTTTGTGAAAATTTCTGGTCAGTTCAATGGACTTATATTCAAATATCTTAATTGCTGCTCAATATTGATTTCTCTGTGATTGCACATTATTATTTCTCATAGGTATCACTTACTGCTAGAGCTACATATGGTGTGTTTTGTGAAGGGGGGATAAAGCATCTCCTTCAATTTGTGCTGTGATATTCTTATTTTGATACATATGTACTATTACTGGATTTATCCTCTGATTTCTTATTGCTTTAAAAATGGGATCTGAGTCAAGAAAAATATCTGCTTCAAAAAACTATGGCATAGTGTTAGGCCAAATTTTATTAGATATTCTCAGAGAAGGAACTCTTTCCCTGACAGTCTCCTTATAAATTCAGATAGATTTTAGTCAGAAAAAAAATAGTTTAGTCTATTATCAGACAAATCCAGAGAGTTTGAGTCTCAATGATGGCATTAAATTAGATTCAATTCAATAACTTCACCTACATGAATAATGTGTCCATTATTTTATGAAGAACTCATACTTTAATAATAGTATTTAAATGAATTTTATTAATATTTAATATTAGTTAAATCAGTAAATCATTTAAATATTAGCTGCCTGTTTATTAAGATGAATACTATTTTTAACATTAAATTAATTTTTCTGAATATACGTTTTCATGAATTATTTCTGAAATACTAAGTCAAAATTGGATAAAATGATTCAGTCACTTTAATGAAAATAAATACATGTGAAGTGACAAACATTTAAAAAAGAGTATTCGCATTTGGATGCTAAGCATATTTGTCATTGGATGATAGGGTATACTTGAACTTGACCAGAAATACCTTTAATTTGCTACTATAGCCTTGTGGTTATCGTAAATGTGTTGCCAAACAGTTTTAGAAATTTCATTTCCTTCAGTGAGAAAACAATTGCTCTTGGAATCTCTTGATGGTTGACAGGAATATGACCTTACAAATGGTAAATAGAAAATCCTAAAAAGGAACGCTATCTTTCCTTGTTGATGAATCCTCTGAGGAAAATTGTGCAGTTGTATGAAGAACCAATTATTTAGTCAAGAAACTAGGACATCTCTTACTATCTTTTCATCTGACCCCATTATAATTGCATTTTTGCAGTGGGGATGAAAGTCTTCTTTCTTCCGTCCATCCGTTGACCTAATTTCAGAAAAAAAAATTCAGGAAAAGAATAATCACAAAAAAATATAGATAAATAGTTTAACATTTTGAAAAAAAATCTAAGGAAACAGGAAAATCTAATATTAGAATTTCTCTCAAAACATGTTTAATTGCATTATGTTGTTTTCTAGAAAAATGCTCCTATAAAACAGTTTTCCATTTATTTAAAGATTGTTTCATTTGAGTTATGCTTCCTTTAAAAATCATGTAACCAAATATCTATAAAAACATGAACACTTCATCTATTATAATTCAGTTTAATAAAGTCTCAGTCATAACTAGGATTAGACTTCCCTAAGAATTACTTAATTTAAATATTTCTGATTAAGAAATGACTCCAGTAAGGTGAAGCAGCATTCGTCCTCTGGATTCACTTAGAGGTGGACAATTCTGGGGATTACCTTATACAGAAGTAGAAGTAATCATTTCTTGTAGCTAAAGGTGTGTGAGTTTAGGCAAACAACTCCACGGTATTGCTGCTGTGGCATCCATTTCGTTTGGCCAAGTGACCTGCAGGGACTTTAAATCGACATTAACCCCTCATGCATGCACATGCCCTAGATAACAGTAACACCCGAAGGGAGCCTGATATGACTTCCCTGCAGAGCCTGAGAGAACAGTCTCTCCTGACTCCCAGTGCCTCCCCCTTATGTTTCCTGTAGGAAAGGCCCCAGTGGAGCTTATCAAAACCTGCCTTTTTGTTTGAATTTCCCAATCCAGCCCTATCCCAGGACCCAAAGCACTCTACCGACAGACCCTAATAAAGGAATGTGCCCCAGGTCCTGCCTCTCTTTGCCCCCACCCCACCTTGGCCTCCCTGTGCGGGCCTTTGAGGCTTCCTCCAGGTCCTGTAAGTGATAAATTTCTCTCCAATTTCTCCTGTGGTCTGTTTTTGAACAGCAGCTCACCATCCAGCATCTTGTGCACTCTTTAATGTGTTAATTTGACAGAGTCATAATAAGATACGAGTGAATATTGTGTACTCTTGACAGCTTGAATGAGAAATCAATTGCAGGGCAAATTAAATAGAAATAGAAGAATTCCATGATAGAGATATGAAAAAGCATGGCAAATTCAATGGAGCAATAAAAGCATGCTCACCTCAGTAAGTACCACTGCATTTTTAGCCCCTTCTGTTGCCTTGAATTTAAAAATATTTATTATGTGTTAGATTTCCATTCTTGCCTTTAAGATACCCATTTCACTCATTTCTAAGTAAAATAAATTTGCCTTATATTGAGAAATAATTGTCTCCCTCACTATATACTGCTGACTTCTGATTAAAGATGTCAGATTAAACATACTCATTTATATCATGTTCTCCCAAAATGCTTCTGAAATGAAATGAATTCTTAAAGGTATAGAGAAGAGAAGAAGTGAATAAATAGAAAAATAAATTTTGGGGGTTGAAGAGCAGATGTGTGGATGGTCACTGAATTAGAAGCCCTGAAAATGTTACCTACTAAGTTGGAGGTTGGAAAAGTCAATGAACAGCTAGATTTATACTGCATGGGAATTTGCTGAACCAGCTATGGAGGCGAATCATACAACAGATCCTCTAAAGAGCCTATTTGCCAAGAACCTGTCTGCCAAGATTATGTAGTAGGATAGGTTTGTGATTCCGCAGTTCTAATCAACCCAAGATAAATTATAAAATTAAGAGGGAAACGTTGATTCCAGGATCAAGAACCCAAACAACCAGTAAATGATAACAAAAAATAAATTTAAAAAAAAAATCCCTGAGTCATACTTAGGGGGGAAAAAGGAAGCTGCGAGAGTCAGTTTCTTTGTGTGGTTTGTGATAGGGCCGTCGCTAAGGTAGATAGATGGTAAGGTGACATTAAGAGGTTGAATTAGAAAAAAAATATTGAAATTTGTTTATTTTCCTCTTTTTTTTTTTTTTCCTGTCTGGAATAATCACTTACTGCCCCTTTATGGAATTTGTAACAGCTTTGACCACTGATCCTTCAGGACGTATAAATATATACGTCTGCCATATAAATATAAGTAATATAAAATCATTGGGGGTTGAGCAGAAGAAAAAGAGCAAGCCAGCTCTCTGCTGTTAGGCACTCCTGTTCTTCTCCCTAACATGGGACGGGAATGCCTGACAGTAATGGTTTTTCTTGCTCCCAGTGCAACTTCTTCCTAAAGATTAAGAATGAAACACTAACGAGAGGGACTACTTTCTAGAAGAAGCAAACAGAGATGCCCAGTACACGTAAAGTCGTTATATTTGACTTTTTTCTATGATGTACTTTGAATTGCATAATGCGGAAAAGCAACCAGAGCTGCCATTGAAAGTTATAAAACAATTTCACTCAAATGTTTGTGGAAAAAATACTGAATTTGGCAACAAGGGGTTATAAAAATTGTCTTTGTTTATACAATTATATGGTAGTTGTCTTTGAGACATTTATAAAATGCCATGCTTCTCACCAAAATAGCTGGGTTATCACAATATACTTAGGAATATTTATATCTCCTAGATATTTAAAATTTTAAATGATGTGAGAGTCTTTCATAATTTTGTCCATGCAAGAAAGTCCACTGCTTTTGGTCAATGGTAATGAAATATCCCTAACTAATATGTTAAAATAAATACATAATATTAAACACATTTTAGTGTGTATATAGTATTTTTCACTACATTTAATTTTGTCATGGTATAACAATAACCATTTACTAATATAATATTGATTATACAAATAATATAAAATAATTTAATTATTAACTTAGATTTAACAAATAAATTAAGGTATATTTCTAGGATTCCAAGATTTCCTTAGTGGGTCAAGAGCCAGATACATGTCATTATGTAATAAGCAACTATATCCTCTTCTAACTGATAATTTTCAACATTAATGTTATGTATTTATACCTGTAAGTATCATCATAAGTATGTTATATGAATATTTATTTCAGGATATTAGATCCTTGAGATTCATCACTGAATTTATTTCAGTTATAGTAGTATTTTATGTTTAAAATGACCATTTGCCTGATTTTAAATGTTAAAATATAATGATAACTACATTCCTAAAATAATGCATGATTACACATGCCTGGATATGGTATTAAAGTAGGCGATGTTAAAGATAAAAGTAAAATAAAATGTGCCTCTATGTATTTATACTTAATAAATACAATATTTATCAAGTGAGCTACATTACTAGAAATTCCACAATGGTCAATCATAAACTTTACAATATAGCATGCACATTAACTTAAAAATCACATCAGGCCTAGCATTTGAAACATTCAACGCCATCAGCTTCATAAAAGCTGACTATGTTAATGCCAATTGCCGTAAAGACTGTCATAACTCAGACATGTGCAACAGCTACAATCATTTCTTTGATGTATGTAGAATTTTCTTCTGTCTTTAGGCAAACGGTAAAGAGAGAATAGATTTCTTCAAAAGCATTTTCTATTACTGTGAAAGTAGAACATTTCAGTCAGTGTATTACATACACATTGGTATGAAAAAGGGAACTAATTTTTGCTATGCAATATATAGCACCATTTCTCTCACTTGTAATAATGGAATTTTTAAGGGACTTAAGAAATGGAAACAATTAAATTTGAAAAAGAACAAAAAATGAAAGAGCTCATTAGAAATTAAAATAGCTTTAAATTCACATAAAATAATGAATTCTGAATTCTACTTATTTCTACAAATAAATGGGAATGGGTAATAAACCTGCTAAGATCATACTTCTTTTACTTTTTCAATGGAAGAATAATGTTAATTGCTTGTTTTAAATGCTAGTAAACACTTCCTTCAAAATCTTTCTAGACTACAACACAATTTGTTCAGTTAACACATGTGTTTTCATATACCTGCGTGGTGTCTTACAAATATTGGCAACATACTGACATATCCATACAATTGACCTTATTGTCAAAAGTATGAATTTTAAAAAAAAGTATGAATTAAAAGACCTGTGTGTATGAGTGAAGTACCACAGATATTGATGGTGTAAACTGGCAAGAAGCTTGGCATAATCTCCTCTAGTCAAACCTACTGAAAAATATAACACACATTCTGTAAGTCTTTAAAATGCATGGCACAATTGAAGTTTTTTTTCATGAAGGAAATACATTTTGAATACAGTCAATTCTGTTCTTATAAAAGGGTACTGTCAAACTGTTTTGTTTCCTCACTGAATTGTATTATCACTCATTGGACACTCTTTCCTCCTCTAAAATTTGAATAATTAATTATGACATAAAAGAAAAATCAAGTGCTTTCAAATATGAATACCTGTGCAAGCAAAGGGTACAAGTTTAACTTCATTAAAAAATTATTAATGATATTTTCCTAATAAATATACATTGATAAATTTGACACTTGATTTTGATTCTAAATTATAGCTAAAAGCATACTTATGCCTAAATGAGTACAACTGATTTATTTTACTGTATGTATTATTTTTATATAAAAAATAATATGTATTGTCAGAGGTTGACAATTTGTTAATGGCAGCAAAATTTCCTTTTTTAATAATGTTTATTTAGGTATCCCAGTTATGAAGCTGAAATCGAAGCAATGTGTGGAAGTTTTATAAGACAATTGACACAATCAAAGAAAAAGGAAGAATTTAGTTGAAGCATAAAGTTCAATGCAAACACTTTTTTATAGACAACCTAAACAATATTTAATATACATGCATATTGTTTTTAACCTTTGGGATATATTAAGTAGGTTTTAAAATTGTGTTTGATAATATAGCTTTCTCAGACAGCAAATACATATTCTTAGATTGCTATATTACTTCCTTATGTTACCATAACAAGTAAAGATATATATTCAAATGACAGCAACAAATTATACATCTGTGAAATATAACATGATAGCAGTTAATCCCACTTCATTGAGGTAGGTGTACACATGTTGTTTTCTTCTTTCATAAATATATTGTTTAAACTCCAACAGGAGCTTACATTAGAATTAGCTTACATTGATCTACTGTCATCAGCCATGATAAAGGAAAATTTAGGTATTTGAAAGTTTACAAAAGGTTAATTGAAATAATAAAAAATAGTAATTGTCTATTTAATTGGCCTTAAGCAATTTAAGATTGGAAGCAATTTTATAAGCTGTAGAATTGGAATATAGTGTGAGCTTTGAAGTATGTGTTGGCATAATTATGTGGAGCATCACATTTTTTTGCTATGTGATGAAGAGGAAAAATGAAGTAGAATTGCCTCAAAGGAAATTATTTTTCTTAAGCAAAATAATGCTTTAAAGAATCAGGAGAAACTCTCTGAACAACCTATAAGTACAGGTACCAATTTAAAGTTTTAATGCCATTTAACTGATCTAAACATGAAACAATTTTCCACTAGAGATAGTGAACATGAGTATCGAGTATAGGTAGGAGAATAAGACATTGGAAAATTCAGTTTTCTGTGAAAATTCAGTCTCTTTTTCCTGGAAATAGAGAGAATGAAGTATTACATTGTTTCTCTTCAATTTCTTCAATATATAGTAAGACAAAATTGCCAACCAATGACCAAGTACAATTAAATTAAAGAGCTACCAGAGAAAAGCCATCTAGTGGCTAAATATACATATAAAGCCATGCAAAGGATGTAAGGATGAAATGTCTGAATTAAGTAATAAAGATTGGAAAATGCAGCACAGACTTGATGTGAGCTACAGAAATTTGACTAAATAGAGCAGAAGCTATAAAACAACTTTCCAGATATTTTACAGCACTGAAGGAAAAACATGCAGAAAAAATGAATTTGTGCCCCACTTTTAATAATATCTAATGAAATACTCAGCATTTGACTGAAGAAAACATTTGTGAGTAAACATCTTCAGATTCCTATGTCTTGCATTACTAGGAAATTGCACTCAATATTTTTATGTCTCAAAAGGTTATATTTGGAATCATGCAGAAATGACATTTTTAAGTATGTATACATCAGTGTCCACTGAGTTTATTTTATTGCTATACTTTTATTTATTTATTTATTTAAATAAAGTTTTAATTTTAGAGACAATTTATATTTATAGAAAGTGGTGTAAAGATAGTATCAGATACTATACACCCCACACCCAGTTTCTCTTACTATTAGCATTTTACAATAATGTGGTAGATTTGTCATAATTATGAACAACTATGATATTATTATTAACTAAACTCCATACATTTTTCAGATTTCCTTACCTTTTTTTTTGAGGGCGTCTCTCATATTTATTGATCATATGGTTGTTAACAACAATAAAATTCTGTATAGGGGACTCAATGCACAGTCATTAATTAACCCCAAGCCTATATCTCAACAGTCTCCAATCATCTGAAGCATAACAAACAAGTTCTTACATGGTGATTTATTTTTAACATTAAATCACTTTCACAAATTTTATCATCACTAACTCAGCAGCTTAACTTTGAACCTCCTTCCTCTGCCCAAGGTAAAGCAGAATTATTCTCCTTTCTTGTTGTCTAAATTACATTTTACTCTTTAACCTGACTGAGTAGCTATCACATTTTTAAAAAGATTTTCAATTTTCTTACAGTTTGGGATCTTTCTGAGATCAAGACTATGTACTTTATTATTATTTGTATCTTAGTGATGAGAAACATGCTTACCTTGTAAGTAGGTCTCCATAAATCATTAAAATGATTATGTTTATTTTAATCTCTTAATGATTTACTGGGTGATGCCTAGTCATGCTGCTAAATATAAATATTATTTTTGCTCAAACATTCAGGGAATCCAATATTTTATTTATAAGTAAGTGTTGTAGCTATAAAATGTAATGCAACAAAAGAACAAGCTTACCTCACACACAGACACCCTCATCAAATATTCTCCTATATTTATTTAATTATCTTTACTGAAAATGACTTCCTCTATTACTATATGACAAACTTCCACAATTCTTTAAGATCTCATAAAATTTCAGGAAATCTTGAGACTTACTGTCACATTTCTTATGTGTATTCTTCCTTCCCACCTTTTTTTCATTAATATATCTTCATATCTCAATCAACAGTATCATTTCAGTTAGCACCTGATTGTTCTTTACATTTTCAAAAAAATCTTTAGTATTTTCCTTGCTTTCTTTTTCTAATTTACTCCCTCTTTTCAAAATCTTTGACAGGTCCTGCAGTCTCTACCTCTCAGTCAAGCATGTAATGGGCCCGTCATGGGATAGAGCAAAGGAAAAATAGCAACAACAATAAAAAATCATAGTAAAAACAGTAGCTAGTTGTGTTTAAAAATCTACTCACTTTTCCACCTATTGCATCTACTTGTTGGGGTAACTGTCTTTAATATTTTTTAACTTTTTTCTCTGCCTCCAGTTGTTTCTTGTTTAAGTGATTTAGGCCCAAAGTCAACAAACTAAGACCCACAGACCATTTCTGACCCTCTGCTTGTTTCTGTGCAATTTGTAAGCTAACAACAGATTTTACATTTTTAAAAGACTGTGAAAAAAGCCGAAAGATCTTACTTAGTGACACATGGAAATTATGTGAAATGCAAATTTTTGTGTTCATAGATGATGTTTTATTGGAACACAACCATACTTATTAAATTATTTATTGCCTATGGCTCATTCCTTGTCACAATAGCAGAGGTGAAGAGTTGTGACAAAACATCTCACCAAATTTATTCAGATGGCAAATAAGCATATGGAAAGATGTTCAACATCATATGTTACTAGAAATTGCCAATTAAAGCAATGAGATACCATTACACACCTATTAGAATGACCAAAATCCAAAACATTGAAAACATGAAATACAGACAAGGATGTGGAGCAACAGAGACTCTCACCCATTGTTGGTAGGAGTACAAAAATGGCACAGCCATTTTGGAATACAGTTAGAGAGCTTCTTATAAAATTAAACAGACTTTTATATAATCCAGGACTAATACTCCTTGGTATTCACCAAAAGGAGTTGAAAACTTGCATCCACACAAAAACTTACACACAGATGTTTGTAGCAGCTTTATTGATAAATACCAAAACTTGGAAGCCACCAGGATGTCATCAATAGATAAATGGATAAATAAACCATGGTACATCCCGAGAAGCCATGAAATGCAATGGAGGAAACTAAAATGTGTATCACCAGGTGAAGGAAGTCAGTATGAAAAAGCTGCATAATATGTGGGTCCATCTAACTCTCTGGAAAAGGCAAAACTATGGATACAGTAGAAGTTCTGTGGTTTTCAGGAGTTAAATGGGAGAGAGGGACAAATAGGTGGAACAGAGAGGATTTTTAGGACAATGAAACTATTCTGTATGATACTATGATGGTGGATACCTGTCATAATATATTTTGAAAACCCACAGAATTTACACCACCAAGAGTGTATTCTGTGGACATACGGTGATAGTGATATGTCAATGTAGGTTAAGCAGTTTGAACAAATGTACCACTGTAGTGTGGGATGTCAGTATTGGGGAAGATTGCACATATGTGGAGACAGGATATATATACCTTCCACTCAATAATTCTTTGAATATAAAACTGCTCTAAAACTATAGCTTGTTAATGATATAAAAATACAGACTCCAAGGCCTGCAAAGTCTAAATATGTACTATTCAGTCCATTAAGAAAAAATATAAATTTGTCAATCCCTGATGTAGAGTATTCTGTATATTCTTCCTAAAGCACAAGTTTTATCATGACACAGTTTGTTTAAAATCTTTTATTTATATTCATTACTACTAGGAAAATTGGCAAAAGCAGGAAAGCAGGTTCCTCTTTTTTAGGAATGCCATTGACCATAACAACATTATTTTTATATCTCCAATTTTGTTCTTGCCTGACAGATTTTTACACATCTTCCTGCTCTATATTTAAGTATTTCTTCCTCCAAAAGGACTTCCAAGACATCCCTCCCCAAATATAATTTTTTCTAAGTTAAACACCAAAGCATTATCTCTTAAAACATGCTTTTTATTTTGACAGTTAAGTCAATTAGATGTATATCATCTATTTTGATTATTTGTTCAAAGTTGGACTCAGCTATTACAGTTTAAACTGTATATAGAGACCACTAGAAAACTAAATATTATTCTAGTATAATGCTGATAAATAGTAGGCAAAAGTAAAATATTTTTAAATGAATAAATTAGCTTCTTCCTGCAAGCAAATGTTGACAACTTTGATCCCCTACTTATGTCCCTATGATGTCCCTTAGAGTCCTTGGTTACCTAGTCTAGTGTAGCCCTGTGCCGCTTTTATAAATGTTTTCTTACTTTACTCATTTCTCTCACTTGGCTATGGAAGCGAAGGGCTATGTACATATTTAATAATCTTCAGATCCTTGCCAAGAGTCTGGCATATAGCAGGTTCTTATTAAACCTTCACTGAATGATTAAATCTATTTTAACTTCCCTGCCTACTGTCTTTAACTCCAGGAAGTGCATTTTATCCATCCTGTCCTCCATTGAGCCAACACAATGCTACAATTTTAAGTAGATGCTCAGTAAGTCCTTGTCAGCTGTGAACAGATTGTTGTTACTTGTTTTTCTTTTATTTAAAATTAAGTAATTTCCATAGTTTCTCATTAGCAAAATTCTTGTCCTTCCATATATATAATGATTCAGTATTGAAAACTTCAACTCTTTTAACTGTCCATACAATACTCTCCTCTTTTTAATTGACTCACTCAATTCAAGGCTACAAAATCTTTTAAAATCTTTATGTCTCCATAATGATTTTGGAACTCAATATGTCATGGTTGCATTATAAACAACTCCTCCTAACCAGTTTTTCTGTTTTCAATAATTTTTGCACAAATCAATCAATGTAAAAGGAAAAGACAGAAATAGTCCCACCAAAATCATACTAAATTTCTATTGTCAAAAAATTACTTAAGGAATTCAAAATTACCCACAAGTTGACCTTAGATATTGATCTATAGTTTGATACAATTATACTTCAACCTCCTGATATAATAAACCCATTACTTAACCCACAAATATCACTATGGTCTTATTACACTCATATTTTCTCAATCTCTACTCTTTTGATGATTTCCAAATGCAAAATTAAAATATTTCATCCTTGTTAACAAGCTCTCTAGATCCTCCAGATATAGCACATTCATTTGCAGGCATTTTAATAAAATTTTAGCCCAGAAATGACTTTGCCTCTACTAATGCACCCTCTTTATTTATTTATTTATTTATTTATTTATTTATTTATTTATTTACATGCTCACTTATAAATAAGGTATCATTGATGTACAATCTTATGAAAGTTTCACATGAGCAACATGTGGTTTCAACATTCATCCGTATCATCAAGTCCCTCCCCAAACATTATTATGAGCACTGAGTTTAATGCCCATAGTCCCCTTGTCCCACCCACCACTACCCTTCAAAGCCCTTTCCCTTTGATAACCGCTAGTCCCTTCTTAGAGTCGGAGTCTGCAGCTGTTTTGTTCCTTCAGTTTTGCTTTGCTGATATACTCCACAAATGAGTGAAACTACTTGGTACTTGTCTTTTTCCACCTGGCTAATTTCACTGAGCATAATACCTTCTTGCTCCATTCATGTTGCTGCAAATGGTAGGATTTGTTTTCCTCTTATGGCTGAGTAGTATTCCACTGTATATATGTGGCATCTCTTCTTTATCCATTCATCTACTGCTTTCCACAATGGTTGAACTAATTTATATTCTTATCAACAGTGTAGGAGGGTTCCCCTTTCTCTGCATGCTTGCCAGCATTTGTTGTTCCTTGTTTTTTCAATGTTAGTGATCCTAACTGGTGTGAGATGATATCTCATTGTGGTTTTAATTTGCATTTCCCTGATAATTAGTGATGTGGAGCATCTTTTCATGTGCCTGTTGGCCATCTGAATTTCTTCTTTGGAAAAGTGTCTGTTCATATCCTCCACCCATTTTTTAATTGGGTTATTTGCTTTTTGGGTGTTGAGGCATGTGAGTTCTCAATATATTTTGGATGTTAACCCCTTGTTGGATATGTTGTTTATGAATATATTCTCCCATACTTTAGGATGCCTTTTTGTTCTGGTTTGCTGTACAGAAGCTTTTTAGTTTGATGTATTTCCATTAGTTCATTTTTCCGTTAGTTTACTTTGCCTGAGATGTGTTCAGTAAAAAGTTGCTCATGTTTATATTCAGGAGATATTTGCCTATGTTTTATGGTTTCATGACTTACACTCAGGTATTTGATCCATTTAAGGTTTACTTTTGTATATGGAGTTAGACAATAATCCAGTTCCATTCTGTTAGATGCAGCTGCCCAGTTTTGCCAACACCACTTGTTGAAGAGGCTGTCATTTCTGCTTTTTCATGTATGGCTCCTTTATTGTATATTAATTGACCATATGTGCTTCAGTTTATTTCTGGGCTTTCTATTCTATTCCATTAATATATGGGTCTATTCTTGTGCCAGTACCAAACTGTCTTAGTTACTGTGGCTTTGTAATAGAGCTTGAAGTTGGGGAGTGTAATCCACCCAGCTTTATTCTTCCTTCTCGGGATTGCTTTGGCTATTTGGGGTCTTTTGTGGTCCCTTATGAATTTTAGAACTACTTGTCCTAGTTTGTTGAAAAATGCTGTTGGTATTTTGATGGGGATTGCATTGAATCTGTAGATTGCTTTAGGCAAGATGGCCATTTTTACAATATTAATTCTTCCTATTCATGAGCACTGGATATATTTCCATTTATTGCTGTCTTCTTTAATTTCTCTCATGAGTGTCTTGTTGTTTTCAGGGTATAGGTCTTTTACCTTCTTGGTTAGGTTTATTCCTAGGTATTTTATTTATTTTGATACAATTTTAAATGGAATTGTTTTCCTGATTTTTCTTTCTGTTGGTTAATCTTTAGTGTATAGGACTTCAACAGATTTCTGTGTATTAACTTTGTATCCTGCAACTTTGCTGAATTCAGATATTAGATCTAGTAGGTTTGGAGTGGATTCTTTAGGGTTTTTTATGTACAATATCATGTCATCTGCAAATAGTGACAGTTTAACTTCTTCCTTGCCAGTCTGGATTCCTTTTATTTCTCTGTGTTGTCTGATTGCTGTGGCTTGGACCTCCAGAATTATGTTGAGTAAAACTGGGGAGAGTGGGTGACCTTGTCTTGTTTGTGATCTAAGTGGAAAAACTTTCAGCTTTTCACTGTTAAATATGATGTTGGCTGTGGGTTTGTCATATATGGCCTTTATTGTGTTGTGGTACTTTTCCTATATACCCATTTTGTTGAGAGTTTTTATCATGAATGGATGGTGAATTTTGTCAAATGCTTTTAGCATCTATTGAGATGATCTTCTGATTTTTGTCCTTTTTGTTGATGTAGTGGATGATATTGATAGATTTTTTAATATTGTGCCACCCTTGCATCCCTGGAATAAATCCCACTTGGTCAAGATCAGTGATCTTGATGATGATCTTTTGAATTAAGTTTGATAATATTTTTTGGGAATTTTTGCACCTATGTTCATCCAGGATATTGGTCTATAATTTTATTGTTTGCAGTGTCTATGCCTGGTTTTGGTATTAGAGTGATGCTGGCCTCATAGCATGAGTTTGGAAGTATTCCCTTCTGTTCTACTGTCTGGAAAACTTTAAGGAGGATGGGTATTAGGTCTTCTCTAAATCTTTGATAAAATTCAAGAGTGAAGCCATCTGGACCGGGAGCTTTGTTCTTAGGTAATTTTTTGATTACCACTTCAATTTTATTGCTGGTAATTATTCTGTTCATGTTTTCTGTTTCTTCCTGGGTCAGTTTTGTAGGTTCTATTTTAGAAAGTTGTATATTTCTTCTAGGTTATCCAATTTGTTAGCATATAATTTTTCATAATGTTCTCTAATAATTCTTTGGATTTCTGTGGTGTCCATAGTGATTTTTCCTTCCTCATTTCTGATTCTGTTTATGTGTGTAGGTTCTCTTTTTTTCTTGATAAGTCTGTCTGGGGTGTTATCTATTCTGTTTATTTTCTCGAAGAACCATCTCCTGGTTTCATTAATTCTTTCTGTTGTTTTATTCTTCTCAATTTTATTCATTTCTGCTCTGATCTTTATTATGTCCCTCCTTCCACTGATTTTGGGCCTCATTTTTTCTTCTTTTTTCTAGCTTCATTAATTGTGAGTTTAGACTATTCATTTGGGATTGTTCTTCTTTCTTGAGGTAAGCCTGTATTGCAACATACTTTCTTCTTAAACTGCTTTTGCTACATCTCACAGGTTTTGGGATGTTGAGTTATTTTTTTCATTTGTCTCCATATATTTCTTGATCTCTGTTTTTATTTGGTCATTGATCCAATGATTATTTTGGAGCATGTTGTTAAGCCTCCATGTGTTTATGGGCCTTTTTATTTTCTTTGCATAATTTATTTCTAGTTTCATATCTTTGTGATCTGAGAAGCTGGTTGGCACAATTTCAATCTTTTTGACCTAACTGAGTCTCTTTTTGTGGCCTAGCATGTGATCTATTCTGGAAAACGTTCCATGTGCCCTTGAGAAGAATGTGTATCCTGCTGCTTTTGGGTAGAATGTTCTGTAGATATCTGTTAGGTCTATGTGTGTTCTAATGTGTTGTTCAGTGCTACTGTGTCCTTACTTATTTTCTGTCTGGTTGATCTTTGGAGTAAGTGGTATGTTGAAGTGTCCTAAACTGAATGCTGCATTATTTTTCCCCTGTTAATTCTGTTAGTATTTGTTTCACATAATTGAGTGCTCTTATATTGGGTGCATAGTCATTTATAATGGTTATATCCTCTCGTTAGACTGACCCTTTTATCATTATTTTTTGCCATTTTTGCCTCTTCTTCCTTTCTTTTTTTTTTCAAATCTATTTTTTCTGCTGTAAGTACTGCTATTCCTGCTTTTATCTCTCTCTTATTTGCATGGAGTATCTTTTTCCATCCTTTCCCTTTTAATCTGTCTGTGTCTTTGGATTTGAAGTGTGTCTCTTGTAGGCAGCATATAGATGTGTCTTGTTTCTTTTTTTTTCCATTCTGTAACTCTATATCTTTTGATTGGTGTATTCAGTCCATTTAGATTTAGGATGATTATTCACAGATATGTGCTTATTGCCATTGTAGGCTTTAGATTTGTGGTCACCATAGATTCATGGGCCGCTTCTTTACTATCTAACATTCCACCTTAACTCGCTTATTATGCTATTTCAAACACAATCTAGGCATTCTCTTTTTTTCCTTCTATTCTTCTTCTTCCTCTTCCACTCTATATATCTGTTGTCATATTCTGTACTCTTTGTTTATAGTCTTTGTGGGTAGTTGATTTAATTTTGCATTTACTTAGTAATTAATTGGTCTAATTCCTGTACTGTAGTTTAATTTTCTCTGGTGATGGCTATTTAGCCTTAGGAGCACTTTCTTCTAAAGCAGTTCCTTTAAAATACACTGTAGAGATGGTTTGTGGGAGGTTAATTCTCTCAATGTTTGCTTATCTGGAAATTGTTTAATTCCTGCCTCAAATTTCAATGATAATCTTGCCAGGTAGAGTATTCTTGGTTGGAGGCCCTTCTGCTTTATTGCATTAAGTATATCATGCCACTCCCTTCTGGCCTGTAAGTTTTCTGCTGAGAAGTCTGATGATAGCCTGATGGTGTTTCCTTTGTAGCTGATTTTTTTTCTCTCTCTCTGACTGCTTTTAATACTGTCCTTGTCCTTGATCTTTGCCATTTTAATTATTATACATATTTACCTTGTCTTCCTAGGGTCCCTTGTGTTGGAACATCTCTACACTACTATGACCTGACAGACTATCTTCTTCCCCACATTTGGGAAATTTTCAGCAGTTATTTCCTCAATGAGACTTTCTATCCCTTTTTGCCTCTCTTCTTCTTCTGATACCCCTATAATGCAAATATTGTTCCATTTGGATTGGTCACACAGTTCTATTATTCTTTCATTCCTAGAGATCCTTTTTTCTCTTTTTGCCTCAGCTCCTTTGTTTTCCTGTTCTCTAATTTCTATTTAATTTACCATCTCCTCTACCTCATCTAGTCTACCTTTACATCCCTCCATTATACATATCATTTCAGATACTGTATTTTTTAGTTTGTATCTCTTTCTTAAAGTCCTCCCTGAGATATTGAATATTTTTCTATAGCTCCATGAGCATGTTTATGATTTTTATTTTGAAATCTTTATCAAAAGATTTGTGATTTAAGTTTCACTTAGCCGTCTTTCTGGCATCTGCTGTATTTTGTTTATACAAAGTTTTTTTGCCATTTCATTTTCTAGTGATTCCTATAGAATAATAACTTCATTTTCTAGCACCCTCTAGCCCCCCTCTCCATCTGGCCTGGTGTAATGGGACAGCAGGTGTGTGGGACTGGTGCCTGTGGGGATGAAGGATCTGCAGGCTGCGTATTGCAGTGGGAGGCCTGGGGCTGCATTTCAGTGAGGGTGATGGAGCTTCTGAAGCTCCTAGAGTCCCCAGCCTGCTGGGCTGAGTGTTCCTGGTTTGTTTTGTCCACCTGTTCTTTCTCCTGAGCATCAAGCTCTGTGTAATATTTTCCCCTTTAGTATCCCTCTTGCTGTTGGGACATCTTTCAAAGCACCCACCTTTTGTCCCAGTGGGCCTGGTTGTGCATACCTCTTCTCCACACATGGCTGAAATCTCACTCCCTCTGAGTATTCTGCTTGTCTTTGCTTTCCAACCTCACTAATTTCCAGAGCACCATGTAATGTGTGTTCATGCTCCCAGTGCAGCTCTCCAGGGCTGGGTGTTCAGCAGTCCTGGGCTTCTGCCACCTCCCTGTTCTCTTCTCTTCCGCCTGCCTTTGTTCTGGGTGGGCTAAGGACTTGGGATGGATTGCCACTTTGCTACCTTACCCTTTTCTATGAGGTCTTCCCTATTCCCCAGATGTAGTCAGTCTGTTCTTCATTCTTCCAGTCACTCTTTCAGGATTAGTTTTATTTTCTGTATTTTCATGTTACATGTGGTTTTTGGGAGGAGGTTTCTGCCTCACTTCTCACACCACCATCTGTTTTGGTTCCCCTCCTAAATGCACCCTCCTTTAATCAAATTTTTCCTATCTGAATCCATCTGAAGTTCGTATGATTAGAGCTTATGATAGGAAAGGCAAAGCTTCACCAATTACCAAACAATCAATATAGATGATGAGTGATGAGTAGTAAGATTTTAGGATTTAAAAAGTCAGCGCTAAAATTTGCTGAAATGTATGTTTCAGCCTTTGGGATTCACAGAGATTACATTTATTTTAGAGTTTCAATGACAGGCTATAAGTTAAACAATTATGTGACCCAATATAAAGCTGTTATTTTTTTCATTATCATATTGATTAAAAAATAAGATATTTATTTTATCTATTTATCATGTATAAATTTCTTTTTACAGTGGAGATTAACTGGCAAAATTTATCTCCAAAATACTTATAGAAGCTTATTCAGCAGAAAATATCAACAATACTAATATTAGAAAAAAAATATTTTAAACAGAATTGAGCTGTGACAGAAACCAACGTAGCAAAGTCCTTTCCTTAGATAGCTACCTAGTTTCCTATCACCTTTTAATTTTATGAGATAAATTGAGTAATCATTTGTTAAATTTAGTAAATCCAAAATGATTCATATAACAGAAAAATAAATATAAATTTTATCATGAATCAAGAACTTTGATATATTCAGAGAACCAAATAGAAAAGACATATTTGACTTTTAAAACAAAATTATTATTCAGAAGAATACTCAAGAAATACATCTTTGTATTTTGAGTGAACAAAATGAATGTTATATAAAATTTCAAACTTACATAAAAATGAATCTCATATTTTTATACTGTTGTCTGTATCAGTGTTAGCCATTTCTAAAATATTGTGTCATATCTTTTGAAAGCTTGAAACCTCAGAGGAATCTGTCTGACAGAAGAGACAAAAGTCGACAAGAAAATGTCCACATGTTTTCTGGGTAGCGATCATCTGTCTTTTTCATGACTTCGCCTTTGTCTGCAGCACATCCTTTCATCACACTTGCTCTTGGGAACAGAAATAAAGCCAATTTAAGTAAAAGATATTGGATATAGCTTGTTAAAATATATATCCATTTCAGCATTCTATTCATGTAAGTGGATGAAAATATTTTGAAGAAAGCCTTCATTCTTTAATTACTCACACAGACTTGAATATACTCTTTACAAACAAATGACATATATTGAAATGTAATCTAAAACATTATTAACCAATCTAGTTCATTAGTCTTAAATTTATGTCCATACTTCTTAGTAATTTATGAATATATTTCTTATAGTATTAGTTATTATATATACACTACAAACAACATATTTGCTAATCCTTCTCACACTACACTTTACAGTCATTGCCTATAATATTCCCTACTTTTAAAATGTCAAAAACTGTCACTTCTGATAAAGTATGTGCTTCCTATCATTTAGTATTCAGTTCCATCAAAAAGTCCTCATAAATCAAATTACAGTATATCATGATGTGAACAAAGTGACAACTCTAATTTAAACATATCAAGTTTATCAGTGTTAATGAAGAGACCAAATAAAATCATCCCTCCATCCAAGTTTCTTTTTAGTAATTTCTATGTCATCTCTCTCCCAGCAAGAGTAATGTCTACATATATTAAATCTAATGTTTTACACTCTAATAATTTATAAAGTCAAGTTGGCCTCAACTTTGCCCCCGATAATTTATAAAAGGCTATCTTTTCCATAATGACAAATGGCCATCATATTATAATTGATCTAATTCATTCCATGTCTACCGTAGGTTGTAGCAGCATTTAATACAGTTGATTATTCCTTCACTTTTGGGAAACCTCCTTTCTATTGCTTCTGAAACACAACAGCCTCCAGACTACCTTCTTGCTTTGGTGGCTGTTCTGTCCTCCTTTACCAGATGTAAGTATCAGCTTGTGTCAAAGCTAAATGCTTACCCTGTGCTCTCTGAATGACTACTCATATGATCTAATCTGTTCCTAAAACTTTAAGTATCACCTCTAACTAATAATTCTAAATGTGTGACTTTTGCCAAGAATTTGTCACTGTAATTCAGACCCATGTAATCAAGAGCCTCTTGAATACCCTCAAATGAATAGCTCACAGGCACCTCAACTTAAATGTCTGGAACTATCCTCACAATCTTTTCCCTTCATTTAAAATGTCAAAACCTATGACTTCTGACAACTATGTACTAACAACCCATTAAGTTCAGTTCCTTCAAGAAACCCTTTTAAATCAAATTATAGTATAATTTTATATGAACATTCAAAATGACAATTTTAATTTAAACACATCTTAAGGTTACCAGTGCAAATAATGAAAAGAGAAAACAAAATATTCCTTATTTCTAATGTTCTCCAGTGTGTTTTTTTTTTTTTTTGTGGTCAGAATCTACCTAGTTCAACAAAGTTTAAATGTGGTATTTGTCTTTCATACTTGTCTTTTCTTTTCCCATCCTGACCTTTTGCCAAATAAATGCAAAATCACTTTGCAGTTCCTTTTCAACTATATCTTGAATCCATTTTTTCTTTTAACATTGCCACCACTCGATCCAAGTCTACACATCTCATACCTATGCTAACATAGTAACTTCCCTTACAGTCTGCTTATCTCATAGCTAAAGTGAAATTTTTAATCAGTATCTATTTTTTCCATCCTCCTAGCAATCAGTTTCTTTTGTCTCTAGAAACAAGTACAAGAACAAAAATGAAACTAAAACAAAATTGAACATACAAAATAAACTAATACTAACAAAAACAAATATTTTGGATATGCCATCACCCTGTGTATAACACAAACCTCTTCTCATGCAGTTTTCCCCTGCAATAGCAATACTGTTTTTCTTTAAATACAACATGCTTTTAATGTACTATTCTTTTTGAACACCTCCTTTTTCCTATCTTACTCCTGTATTGTCCATATCTCAGCACAAATTAGCCTCAGAAACTCTTAGTATCAATATAGAAAAACATCTTAATATTTGTACAATTGTATACTGTAAGAAAAGGAATTCAAAGTGGAAAAAATTCATTGTGGTACATTGCCTTAAAAGACGTACTTTCTTGTTCTGTCAGTGTTAAGGTAAACAAATAGCAACTGGAAAAACATTTTGCCTCCATCAAACTCAGAAGCACCATTAGTTTTCAGATTTTGATCCCTAAAATTATTAGTTATTAAGGAAACCAGGAATCCTCAGACAGTAGTTAATCTTATGACTTGGGGCAAGAAAAAAATCAAGATGGGTCTGAAACATACTATTGTCACCCGAACCAGAATGCTTTGAAGGAAAGCACAAGGAAATGACAAGATCAAGTAGGCTGCTAAAGGGATTACTTTCAGTAAGCTGTAATGCTTAGAACATCAAATAATAATAAGGATAATGAAGTCAATCAGTACAAGGAAAGTAACTTGGCAAAACCTCATGAATTCATGATACTATATAGACATCTGTTGATGTGCAGTATAGACATAAGGAAGATAAGGTGAAGAAAGTTGATTATAATTATATATATTTATTCTTGATGTTATTAAGTAGTGAGATGTTAGAATAAATGTTTGTCTGCCTTTGTAACATGTATGGCAATTTATAAGTTTCAATATTTTTTTATTGTTTAAGTAGAAAATAGTTAAATAAAACTTGTGAGTAAGCCAAATAATTTTAAGGTCACATACTATAAATATGCAGAAAGTGATATGGTCAGAAACAAAATGAAATTAAAAGGATTATGCCAATAGTATGTTCACTATTGATGAATTAACAAAATATCCTGAAAGAAAAGCAACTACACCAACTAAACGCTTTATTGCATAAGAGATGAAAATTCCTGGTGGCTCTACTAATCACTAAAATATTAATGGGGAATATGTACATTTTAAAATGAATTTTTTTTATGATTGGTATGATAGTAATGATAGGATGAAAGTATCTCCTTATATAACAAGTAATACTGTGACAAAAGAGACACAGCTCTCAATGTCTGAACTGAGGAGCAAGATCTCACGGAATCAGTGAGATTCTGAATAAATCAGATTCTGAATTGTTGACTATTTTTGTTTTGTTCTGTTTCACTTTGTTTACTTTTGATTTTCAGAAATCGTGAACTAAGTATCCAAAAAAAGTATGTAACGGAGTACACTTAACTCCGTATAAAAACAAGACAAAAATTAGTATATTTACTGAATTAAAATTCATAATAGTTACATTCCATAAGTGATATTATTACAATTTGTAATAATTTTGTATTTGTTTAACATTGTATGTATGTTTTCTGTTTAATGGGAGCAAAATATTTAATGAATCAAAAATCAGACATGATTTAATGAACATTTTAGAATTTTTTAAGTTTTCAAACATTTAAATATTGGAGTAATATGTTTCTTTGTTGTGTATGTAGTACACAAATATTTAGAGAAGAATATATTCAAAGGAGCTTATTCTTTCATTTGGCAAATTAATATTTTTCCTTCCACCTTAATCTGTTCCCCCTCTTTTCCTCTGTGCTAAGTACTTCTCATCCTTTAGAACCTAGTTCAACAATATCGAAACCTCCTGGAATCCTCCAAGAAGCAGAATTAACCCCACTTTCCTCAATGATCTGATGGCACATTATTTATGCCACTGGTTTATATAACAATTATTAGATACAGGTCTTGTCAACTTTCAGCCTTCTAATAATCAGGCAACATTTTGAAAGCAAGAGAAAGCATTATATTCTTATTATAATTACAAAGCATTAGGAAAATGCTTAACTCATAATAGGTGTTCCATAAATATTTATCAAAAGCATGTTTAAAAATTCTAGTATATTAATAATTTTACTGAATTCTTCCAGTTACATTGCCCAACAGAAAACCATTTCAGTTTAAAAATTCAGGAATTCAATATATTTATTAATGAACATTGCTAGATCAAACAAATAAAACAGGCTTAATTAGGTCAAATAGTTGTATTGTGACATTTAAGTCACTAATTAAATTTCTTTGTTATGAAATTATCACCTAGGTAATCTGGAGTTAGGGTAATTTCAACTTTTTTGTCCTTCAGATCTTTTTAATATATTGTATTTGATAGATGACCTACATTCTATATTAATCAGGACTACAAAATGGGGTTTAAACTATCATATCAGGACTATTCATAGATGATAATTTCTCCACAATAATATAAACACAGGATATAGTATAATGTCACGCATGGCCTTTTTGTTTAAAAAGGTTACCAATTGTATTTGCAGTAACAACATATTCTCAGAAAATTATTTGAGAGCTGCTTTGTAAATATACATTTGATGTTGACAGTAAATTTTATGTTCTGTACCTTTATCCATCAATGAATCCTAACCATTACCATACCATGCATGTTAAATAGAGCACAGAGAGGTTCATATTTCTGTTACTATAACAGTTTAATGGCAAATTCACCCAAGTGAATATTTCAGTATACAGCCAATTAATTTAATCTTATGAAATAATTATTTTAATCACAAAGTATGATATAAAGACTTTCAATTAAAATAATCATAAATTCTGAGTCACAATGTGTATTGTTCAGATATTATATTATCACTTAAGGAAATATTTCAAATTTTGTATTAGGTTTTTTGCTCTCTACTTCTTTCTAGTGGCTTTTGTTATACATAATGTGTGTATGTACCTGTATATACTTGTGAAATGGAGACTTGATGTATACATTTTACTAATAAGATAAAAATTTGAGTAGTGAAATGAAAATCTGTTTTGTTTACCATAGTTGGTGAGTTTTGCTATCATTTTTTGTAACTACATTACAAATCTCTCTTTACAAAAGTAAATATCTGTAATATCTGTTACTATAGTGCAGATAGAATTTTTTCTTATTCAAGATAATTTTTTCAGGATATATGCAATGACACCACAGATACTTCTTCTCTAAATATCAGTCAGAAATACAACCTGTGTTTTTTTATGTCAGAAAAGAGTCAATTTAGTTTAATGTAACATTATTTTAAAGATCATCAGAAGGTTCATAATGTGGAAATTACTAGCAGTGTGAGAATACATCTGAAGTATTTCAGAGATCCTCTTGAAGGCAAATGATAATTTAATACTGGAAAACAAGTGACAGCTTCTCAATCGAGTGTGTGATAAGAAAATTAAATGCCTTGCCAAATGTAGTGGACAAATGGAAAACACTCTCTGGAGACATAATGGGTATTAACATTTTAATATGTAAGACCATTGAAAGATAAATAGAAGTGCTTGTAAGCCTGTCATAGAGAGAAAAATTCCCAAACAATGCTATACAGACAAGCATACATTATGGGAAAATGGAAGGATATTTGATATAGAAGACACATTTAATTATTCAAAAATTAATGCAAATCTAGAAAAAGTCATCTTGAAATATGTAACTAAATCATATTGACCTACATGTATGCATGCATATGCATAAACGGTCACTCATGATACAAGAATATGATACATTTCTAAATAGCATGCCTTATTTACTAGATCTCTCTCTTTTTTCTTTAATAAAATGTACAGTTTCAACAGAAAATTTTCAAGGAATGATGTCCTGTCCTAAGGATTCAAAGATGAATCAGCCCAAGTTGTTACACAGAGATGATTACTATGATGTGGGAGCCTTTTGTAATATACATATATATATATATATATATATTTTAGAGGGCATCTCTCATATTTATTGATCAAATGGTTGTTAACAACGATAAAATTCTGTTTAGGGGACTCAATGCACAATCATTAATCCACCCCAATCCTAATTCTCAACAGTCTCTGATCTTCTGAAGCATAACGAACAAGTTCTTACATGGTGAACAAATTCTTACATAGTGAATAAGTTCTTACATGCTGAACAGTACAAGGGCATTCATCACAGAAACTTTCGGTTTTGAACACACATTATGAACTATAAACAATCAAGTCAAATATGAATATTCATTTGATTTTTATACTTGATTTATATGTGAATCCCACATTTCTCCCTTATTATTATTATTATTATTATTATTATTATTATTTTTAATAAAATGCTGAAGTGGTAGGTAGATGCCAGATAAAGGTAGAAAACATAGTTTAGTGTTGTAAGAGAGCAAATGTAGATGATCAGCTGTGTGTCTGTAGAGTATGTGTTAATCCAAGCTAGACAAGGGCAATAAAACATCCACGGATGCAGGAGATTTCTCCCAAAACAGTGCGGTGAGGTTCTAAGCCTCACCTCTGTTGATCCCCAATTTCTCACCTGATGGCCCCCCTGCGACTGTGCCTGTCTTAGGTTGTTCCTCCCTTGAGGAATCTTACCCGTCTCTGGCTAACCAGTCATCTTCCGGGGCCATACAGGGAGATGTAAAGTTGGTGAGAGAGAAGGAATATTGTTTCAAAAGGTTAGCTTTTTACTTCTTTGCAGATTTATGCCCTGTGGCTTCTATGCCCAGCATTTGTCTTGAGGTATCTTTACCACTTGGAAGAATTATGATACTCGGTAAATTCGATATGAGGCACGAATTCTATTTAAGGGTTGTAACTAGGAAGGAAGAAGAAAAGCTATAGAAGTAGCAGACAGAAGAAAACATGGAAAGATTGATTATTTCTTTGACATATCTTCTTGTAGAGTAACTTAAGCATGTATAGGTTTTAAACTACTAATTAAATTGCATACACACATTAACATAATAGGAATATAGTTACATAACCAAGGCAGACCTATAATTACCAGCCATCTCAAGTGAAACCAAGAAAACCAGTTAGGCACCCTAGGCATTTGTGAAAACTTATCTATGATATGATGGATATTGTCCAACTGAACTTGAACAGTCTGAGAGAAATCAGACAAATTAAAACAACCCATTCCTGGGGACTGTTCACATCCCATATGTTCTTTTAACAGTAGATAGTCTGTAGTCATAAGATATTGGAGCGCTGCAACTTGCACTTCTCCTAATTCTTGGTTGAGTTCCAACAGTATATATCCAGTCAAATTTGTTGCTTTACTGTATCACAGGCCAGCTTAGATATCTCCTTCTTCATTCCAATGGCAAGTCCAGGAACCGGTGGGATGAATGCGGGTTCTGTGATTCCGCTGCTGTTTTGTTCCTTCAGTTTTTCCTTTGTTCTTATACTCCACAGATGAGTGAAATCGTTTGGTATTTCTCTTTCTCTGCTTGGCTTATTTCACTGAGCTTAATACACTCTAGCTCCATCCATGTTGCTGCAAATGGTAGGATTTGCCCTGTTCTTATGGCTGAGCAATATTCCATTGTGTATATGTACCACATCTTCTTTATCCATTCATCTACCAATGGACATTTAGGTTGCTTCCAATTCTTGGCTATTGTAAATAGTGCTGCAATAAACATGGGGATGCATCTGTCGTTTTCAAACTTGATTGCTGCATTCCTAGGGTGAATTCCTAGGAGTGGAATTCCTGGGTCAAATGGTAAGTCTGTTTTGAGCATTTTGAGGAACCTCCATACTGCTTTCCACAATGGTTGAACTAATTTACATTCCCACCAGCAGTGTGGGAGAGTACCCTTTCTCCACAGCCTCGCCAACATTTGTTGTTGTTTGTCTTTTGGATGGTAGCCATCGTTACTGGTGTGAGGCGATACCTCATTGTAGTTTTAATTTGCATTTCTCTGATAATTAGCGATGTGGAGCATCTTTTCATGTGTCTCTTGGCCATCTGTATTTCTTTTTTAGAGAACTGTCTGTTCAGTTCCTCTACCCATTTTTTAATTGGGCTATTTGTTTTTTGTATGTTGAGGTGTGTGAGCTCTTTATATATTCTGGACGTCAAGCCTTTATCGGATGTGTCATTTTCAAATATATTCTCCCATACTGTAGGGTTCCTTTTTGTTCTAGTGATGGTGTCTTTCGCTGTACAGAAGCTTTTCAGCTTAATGTAGTCCCACTTGCTCATATTTGCTGTTGTTTTCCTTGCCCAGGGAGATATGTTCAAGAAGAGGTCACTCATGTTTATGTCTAAGAGGTTTTTGCCTATGTTATTTTCCAAGAGTTTAATGGTTTCATGACTTACATTCAGGTCTTTGATCCATTTTGAGTTTACCTTTGTATATGGGGTGAGACAATGGTCCAGTTTCATTCTCCTACATGTAGCTGTCCAGTTTTGCCAGCACCATCTGTTGAACAGACTGCCATTTTGCCATTGTATGTCCATGGCTCCTTTATCAAATATTAATTGACCATATACATATGGGTTAATATCTGGAGTCTCTAGTCTGTTCCACTGGTCTGTGCCTCTGTTCTTGTGCCAGTACCAAGTTGTCTTGATTACTATGGCTTTATAGTAGAGCTTGAAGTTGGGGAGTGAAGTCCCCCATACTTTGTTCTTCTTTCTCAGGATTGCTTTGGCTATTCGGGGTCTTTGGTGTTTCCATGTGAATTTTTGAATTGTTTGTTCCAGCTGATTGAAGAATGTTGCTGGTAATTTGATAGGGATTCTATCAAATCTGTATATTGCTTTGGGCAGGATGGCCATTTTGATGATATTAATTCTTCCTAGCCACGAGCATGGGATGAGTTTCCATTTGTTAATCTCCCCTTTAATTTCTCTTAAGAGTGACTGTGGCTTTCAGAGTATAGGTCTTTCACTTCCTTGGTTAGGTTTATTCCTAGGTATTTTATTCTTTTTGATGCAATTGTAAATAGAATTGTTTTCCTGATTTCTCTTCCTATTTTTTCATTGTTAATGCATAGGAAGGCTATAGTTTTCTGTGTGTTAATTTTGTATCCTGCAACTTTGCTGAATTCTGATATCAGTTCTAGTAGTTTTGGGGTGGAGTCTTTAGGGTTTTTTATGTACAATATCATGTCATCTGCAAATAATGACAGTTTAACTTCTTCTTTACCAATCTGGATTTCTTGTATTTCTTTGTTTTGTCTGATTGCCATGGCTAGGACCTCCAGTACTATGTTAAATAACAGTGGGAAGAGTGGGCATCCTTGTCTAGTTCCCAATCTCAGAGGAAATGCTTTCAGCTTCTCGCTGTTCAGTATAATGTTGGCTGTGGGTTTATCGTATATGGCCTTTATTATGTTGAGGTACTTGCCCTCTATTCCCATTTTGCTGAGAGTTTTTATCATGAATGGATGTTGAATTTTGTCAAATGCTTTTTCAGCATCTATGGAGATGATCATGTGGTTTTTGTCTTTCTTTTTGTTGATGTGGTGAATTATGTTGATGGATTTTTGTATGTTGTACTGTCATTGCATCGCTGGGATGAATCCCACTTGGTCATGGTGTATGACCCTTTTGATATACTTATGAATTTGGTTTGCTAATATTTTATTTAGTATTTTTGCATCTACATTCATCATGGATATTGGTCTTAATTTTCTTTTTTGGTTGGGTCTTTGCCTAGTTTTGGTATTAGGGTGATGTTGGCTTCATAGAATGAGTTTGGGAGTATTCCCTCCTCTTCTATTTTTTGGAAAACTTTAAGGAGAATGGGTATTATGTCTACTCTGTAGTTCTGATAAAATTCTGAGGTGAATCCATCTGGCCCGGAGGTTTTATTCTTTGGTAGTTTTTTGATTACCACTTCAATTTTGTTGCTGGTAATTGGTCTGTTTAGATTTTCTGTTTCTTTCTGGGTCAGTCTTGGAAGGTTGTATTTTTCTAGGAAGTTGTCCATTTCTTCCAGGTTTTCTTGCTTGTTGGCATACAGGTTTTCATAGTAGTCTTTAATAATTCTTTGTATTTCTGTGGAGTCTGTCGTGATTTTTCCGTTCTCATTTATGATTCTGTTGATTTGTGTTGATTCTCTTTTTCTCTTAATAAGTTTGGCTAGAGGCTTATCTATTTTATTTATTTTCTCAAAGAACCAGCCCTTGGTTTCATTGATTTTTTGCTATTGTTTTATTCTTCTCAATTTTATTTATTTCTTCTCTGATCTTTAGTATGTCCCTCATTCTGCTGACTTTACGCCTCAGTTGTTCTTCTTTTTCCAGTTTTGATAATTGTGATGTTAGACTATTCATTTGGGATTGTTCTTCCTTCTTCAAGTATGCCTGCATCACTATATACTTTCCTCTTAAGACTGCTTTTGCTGCTTTCCACAGAAGTTGGGGCTCTGTGTTGTTGTTGTCATTTGTTTCTATATATTCCTTGATCTCTATTTTAATTTGTTCATTGATCCATTGATTATTTAGGAGCATGTTGTTAAGCCTCCATGTGTTAGTGAGCCTTTTTGTTTTCTCTGTAGAATTTATTTCTACATTTGTACCTTTGTGGTCTGAAAAATTGGTTGGTAGAATTTCAATATTTTGGAATTTACTGAGGTTCTTTTTGTGGCCTAGTATGTGGTCTATTCTGGAGAATTTTCCATGTGCATTTGAGAAGAATGTATATCCTGTTGCTTTTGGATGTAGAATTCTATAGATGTCTATTAGGTCCGTCTGTTCTACTGTGTTGTTCAGTGCCTCCGTGTCCTTACTTATTTTCTGCCTGGTGGATCTATCCTTTGGGGTGAGTGGTGTGTTGAAGTCTCCTAAAATGAATGCATTGCAATCTATTTCCCCCTTTAGTTCTGTTAGTATTTGTTTCACATATGCTGGTGCTCCTGTGTTGGGTGCATATATATTTAGAATGGTTATATCCTCTTGTTGGACTGAGCCCTTTATCATTATGTAATGTCCTTCTTTATCTCTTGTTACTTTCTTTGTTTTGAATTCTATTTTGTCTGATATTACTATTGCAACCCCTGCTTTCTTCTCGCTGTTGTTTGCCTGAAATATGTTTTTCCATCCCTTGACTTTTATTCTATGCATGTCTTTGGGTTTGAGGTGAGTTTCTTGTAAGCAGCATATAGATGGGTCTTGCTTTTTTTATCCATTCTATTACTCTATGTCTTTTGATTGGTGCATTAAGTCCATTTACATTTAGGGTGACTATTGAAAGATATGTACTTATTGCCATTGCAGGCTTTAAATTCGTGGTTACCAAAGGTTCAAGGTTAGCCTCTTTGGTATCTTACTGCCTAACTTAGCTCACTTATTGAGCTGTTATATACACTGTCTGGAGATTCTTTTCTTCTCTCCCTTCTTATTCCTCCTCCTCCATTCTTCATATGTTGGTTGTTTTGTTCTGTGCTCCTTTTGGAGTGCTCCCATCTATAGCAGTCCCTGTAAGATGCCCTGTACAGGTGGTTTGTGGGAAGCAAATTTCCTCAGCTTTTGCTTGTCTTGGAATTGTTTAATCCCGCCATCATATTTAAATGATAGTCATACTGGATACAGTATCCTTGGTTCAAGGCCCTTCTGTTTCATTGAATTAAATATATCATGCCATTCTCTTCTGGCCTGCAGGGTTTCTGTTGAGAAGTCTGATGATAACCTGATGGGTTTTTCTTTATAGGTGACCTTTTTCTCTCTAGCTGCCTTTAAAATTCTTTCCTTGTCCTTGATCTTTGCCATTTTAATTATTATGTGTCTTGGTGTTGTCCTCCTTGGATCCTTTCTGTTGGGGGTTCTGTGTATTTCCGTGGTCTGTTTGATTTTTTCCTTCCCCAGTTTGGGGAAGTTTTCAGCAATTATTTCTTCAAAGACACTTTCTATCCCTTTTTCTCTCTCTTCTTCTTCTGGTACCCCTATAATACTTATATTGTTCCTTTTCAATTGGTCACACATTTCTCTTAATGTTGTTTCATTCCCGGAGATCCTTTTATCTCTCTCTATGTCAGCTTCTATGCATTCCTGTTCTCTGGTTTCTATTCCATCAATGGCCTCTTGCATCTTATCCATTCTGCTTATAAATCCTTCCCGTTTGTTTCACTTCTGTAATCTGCTTCCTGGCATCTGTGATCTACCTCTGGACTTCATCCCTTTGCTCTTGCATTTTTCTCTCCATCTCCGTCAGCATGTTTATGATTTTTATTTTGAATTCTTTTTCAAGAAGACTGGTTAAGTCTGTCTCCTGTGGTGTTGCCTCTGTGATCTTGGTTTGCCTGTAATTTTGCCTTTTTGTGGTGATAGGAATAGTTTGCATAGCTGGGACAAGTGACAGCTGGAAGGACTTCCCTTCTTGTTGGTTTGTGGCCTTCCTCTCATGGGAGAACAGCCACCTCTGGTGGCTTGTGCTGGGTAGCTGCACACAGACAGGGCTTCTGCTTCCTTCCCGGCTGCTATGGAGTTTATCTCTGCTGTAGCTGTGGGTGTGCCCTGGCTCTGGCTGCCCCTTCACAAGGTGCTGGGTTCCCGCAATGTGTGGATGTTGTCTGGCTTTTGTCCTTTGTCCTCTGGTCTTTATTCTAGGAAATGTTATCTTTGTTATATTTTCATAGATATATGTGGTTTTGGGAGGAGAGTTCCGCTGCTCTAGTCAAGCCACCATCTTGGCTCCACCTCCATAATATATTTTTAAATTATTACAGTTCAATATAAAAAAAGAAGATACCACTGAGATGTGACAAAAATGTTGTAAGTGTAGTCTTATTATGTAGAAATTTGGAAGAAATTTCATGAACAAGTGATATTTGAGATGTATTTTCACAGCTAAATAGGTTACTTATTTGGCAGCTGATGAGAAACAAGGGGGTAGAAAGTGGGAATGATGTTTCTAAATGGGACCTTAAAGAATCACAGTCAATTGAAATGTTTAGATGACATAGAGCACATGAAGCAATGGCAGATTTGAAGTTGAAATTCAGGGACCAGATCAGGAAATTTTCATACTTAATATGCCACACACCAGGTAATATTATCATGTAGTCAAAGAGATGTCTTAGAATATTTTAAATAGAAGAATCTTATGAGCAGATTTGCATATTGGATATTTTAGCAGAGTAGAAGATTAATTTATGGAGACTTGTAAGAAGATATTAGAATTATTTGGCAAAATCATGAGACCCTTAATGTGTGGAACAGAGCATGGAAGGAAAGAATTGATGTGAAAGATAATCAAGAAGGATGGTCAGCTTGGTACCCCAACTGAGCATGGTAAATGAAAGAAAAGAAGAATTTAAGGATAACAGTGATTACAGATTAAATCTTTCAAGACAACCTAGAGAAATAGATCATCAAACATGTTTTTGTATAAGACTTAACCCAATTAATGGGCACCCTAGGAAGATATTTTGAGTATATTATTGTATTTTCCATATTAACCATTGATTTAAAATATTTTAAAGCAGCAGAAAAACTTGTTCAAAGTAAGTTGTATATCACTTGAGTATATGTATAATTGTGGAACTCCATTATTTGAAGTAGAATATGTGTAGACTGGCTTTGTACCATCTATGTCCTTCTTGTCCACAGTGTAAGTCCCTTCAGACACTTCAAATAATTTTTTATCAAAGTTTAGAATAAGTTGAAAACTGTTCATTGCATCACACTTCTATCCCTTGTACACAGCATCATATATATATAACTATCATATAAACATATATATATATATACACATGTACATATGTGTGTATGCTTCTCTTATACACATACACACTACTGTGAATCAATTCATCTTCTATAAAATAAGGCATGTATATGCATTTACATACGTGCATATGTGTATGTATGTGATGGATATAGATATACAGATCCCTGAAGATTTAAAATAAGTTTATAGTCTATTGAGTTAAACTACTTCTAAGTACCCAAAATACCAAATGTAGATCATATTTTTACAGTCATACTAAAATCATATCTCAGTTCAGACCTTATTAGTATGGTTCAGTTACTCTTATGTACAGTAATGCCTGGCATCATCCCATTTCAATGTTTAATATCTGGAGGTAGGTATGTTTACTGAAATCTGTTAAGATATATTCATATTCCATCATTATTTATATCCCATCCATACTTTGATATTCACTATGCAAAATTTCTAGTAAAGACAATACTGTTTCATTGTTATCTATTCTATTGCTAACTATGATATAAATATTGTAACAAACTAATTCAGTTTGGCAGGATTTTATAGGGTCAGAAGAGTGAAAGTTGTATTCTACTATCAGATCAATCAGCCATCAAGTGATCTAGAGTCTACACAGAATTAATCAGAGCAAGAATCTTTTTCCTGGACTTTATACCCATATACCAGCCAAATCAATTACAATAGATTATTTCTTATCTTTATACCTATGCCAAAACTTTTTAATTATGCTCACAAATTCATTTTTCTGAAATTAAGTTCAACTTGAATTTTCAAGGAATATTTGAAAAAATCCTAAAAAATAGTTGGAAGCCATTAACCAGAAAAACTATTAAGAAGCAAACATCTTAGCCATTATTACCAGCCATTAAATGAGAAATGTGACTGAAAATTTCAAAGAATTTATTTTGTATTAAGTGATTACTCAGATCAAATTCACAGGATGTATCATACTTGTCTATTCCAAATAGAAGCACAGTAATCCTTGGTAAATTTAGTGAGTAAAATGTGTTGTCTATTTTGAAAGGAGAAACCACTTGATTAATTTGATGACCATCATCATTATACCTATTTGATTTTTATGTTGTAATCATGCTTTAAAAATCATTATTACACAATGTGATTGTTCATTTATGTTAAATAGGGCAATGCAGCAATTGAGAACAGCAAAATCATGAAAGTAAAAGAAATCTGTTCAAATGTCAGAAGGAAGCTACTGCTTTTTACTGATGACAAAAAGTAATAATTTAGCAAAAGTATAAAAGAAAAACTTAAATGTCTTTCATATCTTATAATCACACCTTTATGAGATATATTCATTTTATAATTCAATTACATTTTATATAAAATATTTTAGCTATCCACTAATAATTGGTAGTTGCTATTTTGTAAATGGTTTTAAATTACAGATTATTTCTACTTACTGTCCAATCTTAATTGCTCATAGTTTTGCTGCTTATTGAAAGTTTAATAACCAATTTCATATTTAGTTTTCAAATAGACATCACTTCTTTATTTTATTAATTAATTACAGGTTTAAATTTGCATGAAATTCAGCTTTTAATAATTAGATATGATTTGCATAGTGTTTAAAGTGAAAACTGCTATTAAAATAATATTTAGGAAATTTGTAGGTTTATTCCATCAGTCAACTACATATCTGATAAACATAAAAAATGTTGACTTTATATTCCAAATTTTAAGATGACATTAACACCAGAGACAAATAATGTAAGACAAAGATTAGCCAGTATCATTGCCTGGAGGGCAATGTAATAATCCTCAAAATAGTATCACCCTCAATAATAGTACCACATTTTAGGAAGGTATAATTCTATGGTGAAAATTTATATAAATGTTATAATTGAAGTAAGAATCAAATGAAAATTAGTCATAGAATTATCTATATCTTTTTGTTGTAGCTAAATGTAAAGATTATATTTTTGACTTTATGTACTACTTTAATGACTTAGTGATCTGCTATGAGCACCCCAAACTGTCATATTTAATCTAAGATAAAATAAATGTGTACTTTACATAGAGACAATTGATACAGAAATGTGAAATAAACTTTTGACATTTATCATTGCCATTCCTTAAAAAACATTATTTTTACAACTTTTTAAGTGTTGTAGAACATTTAACAAAGACAGTAATTTTTGCTTAAAATACCCATAACTATTCAGTTCTTAGCAGGCATAGAAACTACATTCAATCCTATTTTAGTTCAGCATATGAAACATATTTATGCATGTGTGATTTAGATAATATATGGAAGATTTCAGAAGAAAATTAATCAATAACATACTCCAATATGCCACAGTGTGAGAAACATGCTTTGAAATTTTTTAGTCAAAAATTATCCACTTATTCATTCTCAATATGTGTGTGTTTGTGTCTGTATATGAGCTAAACTAATTTCAGATTTTTGTGTTGTAATATTTAAATGCTAAATAAAACAATGTGCTTATACACCCATGATTTGGATCTGAAAATATAATATATGGCATATATTAGCCATTATCTATTTAAATAAATATTTTAATATGAGAGAAAATGGTGGCATACACTAGCTGCATCTAAGATTATCTGAGTATTTAGGCCTATAAACAACTATTTAGGCTTGTTTAACAATTACAGCATTAAATAACTAAAAACAATTTCCTGGCATTTTCTCTTGTTCTAGTGCTTTACTTGTTGAAACCCTTTTTCATCAGCTATTGTGATTGAGGAGCCAGTAGTACTTCAGAGTCTCTGGCAGACATTGCTGTTTCTCCCAGAATCTAGAATACTCTTCCTCAACATTTAGCTGAGTGCAGCCCAACTTAGAATTAGGACATTTTGCAGTCTCTTACTCCAAATCATTGTTACATAAATAAATGATGTTAGCTGTGATGTAGTTCAAATTTCAGGATGTATATTTAAGGAAAGTAACACTTTCTTCTAGAAGCATGGAAGGCTTTTGTGGCTAAGTGAATTTGGTTCATGAGATGACCTTCTCAGTCTACTGTTGATGAAGCATAAAGTTAGATCCAGGGTTTCTGGATTCCTACGATGTGGTGTACTATAAGTGTACAGATCTGTCTCGACCTACAGTGGACTTACATCCTGATAAACTCATTGTAAGTTGAAAACAACCTAAGCCAAAAATGCATTTAGTACACCTAACCTATCAAACATCATAGCTTAGCCAAGCCTACCTTAAACATGCTCAGAATACTTAAGGTAGCCTAAAGTTGGGCAAACACACTTAATATAAAGCCTATTTTATAATAAAGAGTTGACTATCTCATGTAGTTTATTGAATACTGTACTGAAAGTAAAAAAACAGAATGGTTCTATGGGTACAGAATGGTTTTAAGTGTATCGGTTTTTAACCCTTGTGACCATGTGGCTGACTAGGAGCTGTGGCTCCAAACTCAAAACCTCAGTAAGGTGCGCCCCCGCCTGGCTTTGGTACCTAAGGAGCTGGGTGGGCAACTTCAGTGCTGAGGACAATCCCATCTCTGAGAAAGGGACACTGCTCCAGAGGTGTTGGTGTGCACGAGCACGGCACCATGAGACTGGTTCTGTGAGTGCCTGAAGGTTCCATAGGATGGGAAGAGTTGCTGCTGCCAGTTTGAGGGACTTTGCAGAGGCAAAACTTTCAGAGAAAGAAATAAACCATGAAAAAAATGGTTTATTATTATGCTCACAATTTAATTTTGATTGTGACAAAAATGTTGTCCTCTCTTCCAGGCCCTTTTAGTGCCCCCAACTGGTAACATAATATGTCAGAGAAGGCCACCTCACAAAGTCAACTAGTTTGTCACCTCATTATGAAAAAACCAATTAAAGGAGAATCTGATCTGAACTTAATAAACATCAAAAAGCCATGTTCTGATGATGGTGATGTTACCTGGCTGTACAAATCCCAAGTTTAAAACATTTCTTTTAAATTAGCTATATTTTATGTATTTTAAATGTTTCTTATAAATTAGTTATATTCTAGGCAAATTTGAGGAAAAGTTGCAACATCATCATATTACAATTTATGATTTATATGTTTTTTTTTAGATAATTATTTTTTATTGAAGGGTAGTTGACATACAGTATTATATTAGTTTCAGGTGTACAACACAGTGACTGAACATTTATATACATAATAATTCTAGGTACCAGCTATCACCATACCAAGTTGTCACAATATTTTGACTATATTCTTTATGCTATACATTACATCCCGGTTACTTACTTATTTTAGAATTGGAAGTGTGTACTTATTTTATTTATTTATTTATTTATTTATTTTTATTTTTATTTTTATTTTTGTTTTTATTTATTTATTTACTTACTTATTTTTTTTGTAAGGGCATCTCTCCTATTTTTTTTGATCAAATGGTTGTTAACAACAATAAAATTCTCTATAGGGGACTCAATGCTCAATGTATAATCATTAATCCACCCCAAGCCTAATTTTCATCAGTCTCCAATCTTCTGAAGCATAACGAACAAGTTCTTACATGGTGAACAAATTCTTACATAGTGAATAAGTTACATGGTGAACAGTACAAGGGCAGTCATCACAGACACTTTCAGTTTTGATCATGCATTATGAACTATAAACAGTTCAAATATGAATATTCCTTTGATTTTTATACTTGATTTATATGTGGATACCCCATTTCTCTCTTAATTATTATTATTTTTAATAAAATGCTGAAGTGGTAAGTAGATGCAAGATAAAGGTAGAAAACATAGTTTATGTTGTAAGAGAGCCAATGTAGATGATCAGGTGTGTGCCTGTAGACTATGTGTTAATCCAAGCTAGACAAGGGCAATAAAACATCCATGGATGCAGAAGATTTCTCTCAGTATGGGTGGGGGGGGTTCTAAGCCTCACCTCTGTTGATCCCCAATTCCTCACCTGGTGGCCCCCCTGCGACTGTGCCTGTCTTAGGTTGTTCCTCCCTTGAGGAATCTTACCCGTCTCTGGCCCAGTCATCTTCAGGGGCCATACAGGGAAATGTAAAGTTGGTAAGTGAAAGAGAAGCCTTATTGTTTGAAAAGGTTAGTTTTTTACTTCTTTGCATATTTATGCCCTGTGGCTTCTATGCCCAGCATTTGTCTTGAGGTATCTTTACCACTTGGAAGAATTGTGATACACGGTAAATTCGATATGAGGCACACATTCTATTTAGGGGTTGTAATTAGGAAGGAAGAAGAAAAGCTATAGAAGTAGCAGGCAGAAGAAAACATGGGAAGATTGATTATTTCTTTGACATATCTTCTTGTAGAGCAATTTCAGCATGTATAGGTTTTAAACTACTAACTAAATTTCACACACACATTAACATAATAGGAATACAGTTACATAACCAAAGCATACTTATAATTACCAGCCATCTCCAGTGAAACCAAGAAAACCTTTAGGCATTTGTTAAAAGTTATCTATGATATGGTGGATATTATCCAACTGTAATTGAATAGTCTGAGAGAAATCAGACAAATTAAAACAACCCATTCCTGGGGACTGTTCACATCACATATGTTCTTTTAACAGTAAATAGTCTGTAGTTGTAGGATTTTGGAGTGCTACAATTTGCACTTCTCCTAATTCTTGGTTGAGTTCCAACAGTGTAGATCCAGTCAAATTTGTTGTTTTACTTTATCCACAGGCCAGCTTAGATATCTCCTTCTTCATTCCCATGGCAAGTCCAGGAACCGGTGGGATGAGTGCATCTACACCTGTAGCAGTGCATGGATCTTTGTTGGGGTTTTTTGATGATCATCTTCTGGCATGAGTCTACCAGAGAGTGCTGATGTTGGAAGTTCTTTTTCATATCATATCTTAGTTTATTTTCAAGGTAGTCAAATTAGGCTTTGATCTTCTGTATAAGCACAAACAAACCCTTTGCCTACACTTTTATATGCCCTTTATACCATTGTGTAGAACTCATTGGAGGTCACCACACAGGAACTGCTTTTTTTTATTTTTATTTTTGTTATCATTAATCTACACTTACATGATGAATATTATGTTTACTAGGCTCTCCCCTATACCAGGTCCCCCCTATAAACCCCTTTACAGTCACTGTCCATCAGCATAGCAAAGTGTTGTAGAGTCACTACTTGTCTTCTCTGTGTTGTACAGCCCTCCCCTTTCTCCCACCCCCCATGCACGTTAATCTTAATACCCCCCTTCTTCATCCCCCCTCCTTATCCCTCTGTACCCACCCATCCTCCCCAGTCCCTTTCCTTTTAGTACCTGTTAGTCCATTATTGAGTTCTGTGATTCTGCTGCTGTTCTGTTCCTTCAGTTTTTCCTGTGTTCTTATACTCCACAGATGAGTGAAATCATTCAGTATTTCTCTTTCTCCATCTGGCTTATTTCGCTGAGCATAATACCCTCCAGCTCAATCCATGTTGCTGCAAATGGTAGGATTTGCCCTTTTCTTATGGCTGAGTAGTATTCCATTGTGTATATGTACCACATCTTCTTTATCCATTCATCTATTGATGCACATTTAGGTTGCTTCCAATTCTTGGCTATTGTAAATAGTGCAGCAATAAACATAGGGGTGCATCTGTCTTTCTCAAACTTGATTGCTACATTCTTAGGGTAAATTCCTAGGAGTGGAATTCCTGGGTCAAATGGTAAGTCTGTTTTGACCATTTTGAGGAAACTCCATATTGTTTCCACAAAGGTTGAACTAATTTACATTCCCACCAGCAGTGTAGGAGGGTTCCCCTTTCTCCACAGCCTCGCCAACATTTGTTGTTGTTTGTCTTTTGGATGGCAGCCATCCTTACTGATGTGAGGTGATACCTCATTGTAGTTTTAATTTGCATTTCTCTGATAATTAGCGATGTGGAGCATCTTTTCATGTGTCTGTTGGCCATCTGTATTTCTTTTTTAGAGAACTGTCCAGTTCCTCTGCCCATTTTTTAATTGGATTATTTGTTTTTTGTTTGTTGAGGCGTGTGAGCTCTTTATATATTCTGGACGTCAAGCCTTTATCGGATCTGTCATTTTTGAATATATTCTCCCATACTGTAGGGTTCCTTTATGTTCTATTGATGGTGTATTTTGCTGTACAGAAGCTTTTCAGCTTAATACAGTCCCACTTGCTCATTTTTGCTGTTGTTTTCCTTGCCTGGGGAGATATGTTCAAGAAGAGGTCACTCATGTTTATGTCTAAGAGGTTTTTGCCTATGTTTTTTTTCCAAGAGTTTAATGGCTTCATGACTTACATTCAGGTCTTTGATCCATTTTGAGTTTACTTTTGTATATAGGGTTAGAAAATGGTCCAGTTTCATTCTCCTACATATAGCTGTCCAGTTTTGCCAGCACCATCTGTTGAAGAGACTGTCATTTCTCCATTGTATGTCCATGGCTCCTTTATCAAATATTAATTGACCATATACATATGGGTTAATGTCTGGAGTCTCTAGTCTCTTCCACTGGTCTGTGGCTCTGTTCTTGTGCCAGTACCAAAGTGTCTTGATTACTATGGCTTTATAGTAGAGCTTGAAGTTGGGGAGTGAGATCCCCCCTTTTTTATTCTTCTTTCTCAGGATTGCTTTGGCTATTCGGGGTCTTTGGTGTTTCCATATGAATTTTTGAATTATTTGTTCCAGTTCATTGAAGAATGTTGCTGGTAGTTTCATAGGGATTGCATCAAATCTGATTATTGCTTTGGGCAGGATGGCCATTTTGACGATATTAATTCTTCTTAGCCACGAGCATGGGATGAGTTTCCATCTGTTAGTGTCCCCTTTAATTTCTCTTACGAGTGACTTGTAGTTTTCAGAGTATAAGTCTTTCACTTCTTTGGTTAGGTTTATTCCTAGGTATTTTTTTTTTTATGCAATTGTGAATGGAGTTATTTTCCTGATTTCTCTTTCTGTTGGTTCATTGTTAGTGAATAGGAATGCCACAGATTTCTGCGTGTTGATTTTGTATCCTGCAACTTTGCTGTATTCCGTTATCAGTTCTAGTAGTTTTGGCGTGGAGTCTTTAGGGTTTTTTATGTATAGTATCATGTCATCTGCAAATAGTGACAGTTTAACTTCTTCTTTACCAATCTGGATTCCTTGTATTTCTTTGTTTTGTCTGATTGCCATGGCTAGGACCTCCAGTACTATGTTAAATAACAGTGGGGAGAGTGGGCATCCTTGTCTAGTTCCCGATCTCAGAGGAAAAGCTTTCAGCTTCTCGCTGTTCACTATAATGTTGACTGTGGGTTTATCATATATGGCCTTTATTATGTTGAGGTACTTGCCCTCTATTCCCATTTTGCTGAAAGTTTTTATCATGAATGGATGTTGAACTTTGTCAAATGCTTTTTCAGCATCTATGGATATGATAATGTGATTTTTGTCTTTCTTTTTGTTGATGTGGTGGATGATGTTGATGGGCTTTCGAATATTGTACCATCCTTGTATCCCTGGGATGAATCCCACTTGGTCATGGTGTACGATCCTTTTGATGTATTTTTGAATTCGGTTTGCTAATATTTTGTTGAGTATTTTTGCATCTACACTCATCAGGGATATTGGTCTGTAGTTTTCTTTTTTGGTGTGGTCTTTGCCTGGTTTTGGTATTAGCATGATGTTAGCTTCATAGAATGAGTTTGGGAGTATCCCCTCCTCTTCTATTTTTTGAAAAACTTTAAGGAGAATGGGTATTATGTCTTCTCTGTAGTTCTGATAAAATTCCAAGGTGAACCCATCTGGCCCGGGGGTTTTGTTCTTTGGTAGTTTTTTGATTACCGCTTCAATTTCGTTGTTGGTAGTTGGTCTGTTTAGATTTTCTGTTTCTTTCTGGGTAATTTTGGAAGGTTGTATTTTTCTAAGAAGTTGTCCATTTCTCCTAGGTTTCCCAGCTTGTTAGCATATAGGTTTTCATAGTACTCACTAATAATTCTTTGTATTTCTGTGGGGTCCATCGTGATTTTTCCTTTCTCGTTTCTGATACTATTGATTTGTTTTGACTCTCTTTTCCTCTGAATAAGTCTGGCTAGAGGCTTATCTATTTTGTTTATTTTCTAGAAGAACCAGCTTTTGGTTTGATTGATTTTGCTATTGTTTTATTCTTCTCAATTTTATTTATTTCTTCTCTGATCTTTATTATGTCCCTCCTTCTGCTGACCTTTGGCCTCATTTGTTCTTATTTTTCCAATTTTGATAATTGTGATGTTAGACCATTAATTTGGGATTGTTCTTCCTTTTTTAAATATGTCTGGATTGCTATATACTTTCCTCTTAAGATAGCTTTTGCTGTGTCCCACAGTAGTTGGGGCTCTGTGTTGTTGTTGTCATTTGTTTCCATATATTGCTGGATCTCCATTTTGCTTTGGTCATTGATCCACTGATTATTTAGGAGCATGTTGTTAAGCCTCCATGTGTTTGTGAACCTTTTTGATTTCTTTGTACAGTTTATTTCTAGTTTTATGCCTTTGTGGTCTGAAAAGTTGATTGGTAGGATTTCCATCTTTTGGAATTTACTGAGGTTCTCTTTGTAGCCTAGTATGTGGTCCATTCTGGAAAGTGTTCCATGTGCATTTGAGAAGAATGTGTATCCTATTGCTTTTGGATGTAGAGTTCTGTAGATGTCTATTAGGTCCATCTGTTCTAGTGTGTTGTTCAATGCCTCTGTGTCCTTACTTATTTTCTGTCCAGTGGATCTATCCTTTGGGGTGAGTGGTGTTTTGAAGTCTCCTAAAATGAATGCATTGCAGTCTATTTCCATCTTTAGTTCTGTTAGTATTTGTTTCACATATGCTGGTGCTCCTCTGTTGGGTGTATATATATTTAGAATGGTTATATCCTCTTGTCAGACTGAGCCCTTTATCATTACGTAGTGTCCTTCTTTATCTCTTGTTACTTTCTTTGTTTTGAAGTCTGTTTTGTCTGATATTAGTACTGTAACCCCTTCTTTCTTCTCACTATTGTTTGCCTGAAATATGTTTTTCCATCCCTTGACTTTTAGTCTGTGCATGTCTTTGGGTTTGAGGTGAGTTTCTTGTAAGCAGCATATAGATGGCTCTTGCTTTTTTATCCATTCTAATACTCTGTGTCTTTTGATTGGTGCATTAAGTCCATTTACATTAGGGTGACTATTGAGAGATATGTACTTATTGCCATTGCAGGCTTTAGATTCGTGGTTACCAAAGGTTCAAGGTTAGCCTCTTCCGTATCTTACTGCCTAACTTAGCTCGCTTATTGAGCTGTTATATACACTATCTGGAGATTCTTTTCTTCTCTCCCTTCTTATTCCTCCTCCTCCATTCTTTATATGTTGGTTGTTTTAGTCTGTGCTCTTTCATGTTTTCTTTAACTGCTTTTAGTGGGTAGTTGATTTTATTTTTTTGCCTTTAGTTAGCATTTGGTTGGTCTGCTTTCTTTGCTGTGATTTTATTTTCTCTGGTGACATCTGTTTAGTTTTAGGAGTGCTCCCGTCTAGAACATTCCCTCTAATATACCCTGTAGAGGTGGTTTGTGGGAGGCAAATTCCCTCAACTTTTGCTTGTCTGGAAATTGTTTAATCCCTCCTTCATATTTAAATGATAATCGTGCTGGATACAGTATCCTTGGTTCAAGGCCCTTCTGTTTCAGTGCATTAAATATATCATGCCATTCTCTTCTGGCCTGTAAGGTTTCTGTTGAGAAGTCTGTTGATAGCCTGATGGGTTTTCCTTTATAGGTGACCTTTTTTTCTCTAGCTGCCTTTAAAACTCTTTCCTTGTCCTTGATCTTTGCCATTTTAATTATTATGTGTCTTGGTGTTATCCTCCTTGGGTCTTTTCTGTTGGGAGTTTTGTGTATTTCTGTGGTCTGTTCTATTATTTCCTCCCCCAGTTTTGAGAAGTTTTCAGCAATTATTTCTTCAAAGACACTTTCTATTCCTTTTCCTCTCTCTTCTTCTTCTGGTACCCCTATAATACAGATATTATTCCTTTTGGATTGGTCACATAATTCTCTTAGTATTGTTTCGTTCCTGGAGATCCTTTTCTCTCTCTCTATGTCAGCTTCTATACGTTCCTGTTCTCTGGTTTCTATTCCTTCAATGGCCTCTTGCATCTTATCCGTTCTGCTTATAAATCCTTTCAGGGTTTGTTTCACTTCTATGATCTCCTTCCTGACATCTGTGATATCCCTCTGGACTTCATCCCATTGCTTTTGCATTTTTCTCTGCATCTCATCCCATTGCTCTTGCTTTTTTCTCTGCATCTCTGTCAACATGTTCATGATTTTTATTTTGAATTCTTTTTCAGGAAGACTGGTTAGGTCTGTCTCCTTCTCAGGTGTTGTCTCTGTGATCTTTGTCTGCCTGTAGTTTTGCCTTTTCATGGTGATCGAGATAGTGTGCAGAGCTGATTCGAGTGACAGCTGGAAGAGCTTTCCTTCTTGTTGGTTTGTGGCCTTCCTCTCCTGGGGGAATAGCGACCTCTAGTGGCTTGTGGTTGGCAGCTGTGCGCAGGCAGGGCTTCTGCTTCCTGCCAGGTTGGTGTGGAGTTTTTCTCCGCTGTTGCTGTGGGCGTGGCCTGGCTGGGGCTGCTCCTTCAAAATGGTGGAGCTCCATTGGAGGGGGAGCGTCCGGGAGGCTATTTATCACCATAAGGGGCCTCTGTGCTCCCTGCTGCCCAGGGGGTTAGAGTGCCCAGAGATCCCCAGATTCCCTGCCTCTGGGCTACATGTCCTGTCCTGTCCCTTTAAGACTTCTAAAAAGCACTCTGCAAACCAAAGCAATAACAGCAACAAAGAAAGAAAAAAAAAAAAAAGGAAAAGCGCGTGATTTTCTTCGTCCTCAGGCACCAGTCTCAGGTACCCACTCACCGGTCTTGCTGCCCCGTTTCCCTAGTATTGGGGTCCCTGTCCCTTTAAGGCTTCCAAAAAGCACTCACCAAAAAAAAAAAAAAAAGCCACTCCCATTTCTTTGTTCTCCGGTGTCGGCCTCAGGCACCCACTCACAGGTCCTGCCACCCTGTTTCCCTAGTATCCACGACCCCGCACATGCACTGTGTCTGCACTCTGGTCCGGAATCCTGGGGCTGGGTCTTCAGCAGTCCTGGGCTCTCTCTCCCTCCCTGCTTACTCCTCTCCACCCACCAGGGCCGGGGGGAGGGGTGCTCGGGTCCTGCAGGGCCAGGGCTTGTATCTTACCCCCTTCGGTAGGCACTGGGTTCTCGCCGGTGTGGATGTGGTCTGGATGTTGTCATTTGTCCTCTGGTCTCTATTTTAGGAAGAGTTGTCTTTGTTATATTTTCATAGATAAATGTTGTTTTGGGAGGAGGTATCTGCTGCTCTACTCACGCCGCCATCTTCTCTGCACTCCTGATTTATATGTTTTTGACCCAGAGTTACTAGGTCTCAAATCTGTCCTTTAAAAAAACCAAGCCTTTGCCAGATTACAAGGCTTTAAATCAATTGGGTTTGTGCTTGATAATTATCAACTAAGATTTGCTGTTTTTTTAAAGTTTGTAATAACTTATTTTTACTAAAAAGCAAAAAAATTATATAGATAAAAATGACATGTGAACACCATATACTTTTCTTATTTACTTAATATTATGTATATCCATTGTATTCTATTACAATAAGCAGATTTTTTACAGATAAGGTTTTAGATATTTTAATTTTGAACTATTAAAAACCTCTATTTTTATCTAATTTCATTTTATTGATTTTTAATTTTTTCCCTAATTTACTTCTATAGCAGCTACATTATTCATTGGATAATCATCCCTCCCTACTTTGTGAAAGCATATTTCCTCAAAGTATCTTTCTCTCCCTCTCTCTAATTCTTTCTCCAAATTTATGCATAATATATACATGTATATATATGATCTATATGTTATTTATGTATATACACTCACACACATATATATGATATGTATTATATGTAGATGATATATGTAAATATATGATAAATGATTATTATGTATGATTTACATATGTATACATCTAGGTATAGCTATGATCTGAATGTTTGTGTCCCCCAAAAGTCATATATTGAAAAACTAATTATCAAGATGATATTAGTGGGTGGGGCCTCCAGGAGGCAATTAGACAATGAGGGGAGAGCTCTAGTGATGGGAAGTAATGTCCTTATAGAAGAGGCCCCAGAGAGCTCCATCCCCCTTCCACCATGTGAGCACATAGCAAGAAGTTGTCCACCTACAAGCCAGGAAAAGATCCCTCACCACACTGGACATGCTGGCACCCTTATCTTGGAATTCCAGCCTCTAGACTGTGAGAAAAGTTCCTCCTGTTTTTGTCACCCAGTTCGTATTATTTTGTTACAGTAACCTGAACTAACTAATGTGTATATGCAGATGAGATATGATATGAGTTATATCCTCTTTCTCCTTCAAAATTAATTTTTAAATTAAATATAAACTTTATTCCACTTATGAGTTATAGTGGCCATACATCTCACATTTCCAAGTACAGTCCTGCTTTATTCTCATTCTTACAGAAGAATTCTTAAAGGCATACACATCTACTCTCAAAAAGAGGGAAAACTTTTAGGAGCTGTGATGGAGGCACCGAAGTCTATCTGTGTTTGCTAATTGGTGCTGCCCAAAGAAAAATTAAACTGTCTCTTATCTTCATGGCGGGAAGTAATTTCAAAACTTGGAGCAAGCCACTCCTTGAAGTTATGCTCCTCCTCTCTCATAGAGATGGGGTTGGAAGTGGGGGGCATAGGGGAATCTTCTTTGTTAATTACACTTCAGGGGGATAACTCCCAGTTCCTTGAGAAAGATAGTCCTGGATATATAAAATATATATTGGTATATTATTTAGCTTTAGGTAAAGAAGGAGACCTGCCTCTTGGGCAATGGATGAGCCTGTAAGGCATGATGCTAAGCAAAACAACCAAGACAGAGAAAAACAAAGAATTACATGAGCTCACTTATATATGGAGTCTAAAAATGTTGACTACACAGAAGCAGAGAGTTGAGTGATGGCTACTAGGGGCAAGAAGTGGGGGAAATGGGAAGATGTTCGGCAAAGGGTACAACGTTGCAGTTATGCAGATAAATAAGTCTAGAGCTCTAATATATAACACCTTGCATATGGTTAATAACATCACACTGAATACTGGATGTCTGCTAAGAGAGTGGATTCAGGTTCTCTCATTTCATACACACACACACACACACACACACACACACAAACAAGTTAAGGAGATGACATGTTAATTAGCTTGACTGTGTGACTGTAATAATCATTTCACTATGTGCCTTCACATCAAATTACCATGTTTTAAATTTTAAACATATATATATATATATTTTAAAAAGAAACAGGCAGGGCACAAAGGACTCATGAGACATGATCCTTGCCCTTAAGTTTACTGTCTATTTAGAATGAAAGGAAGTGCCCATACTCAGTGATCGTCAAAGGACACATGGACCATAGAATTAAGTGACAATTATGAAGTAGAAAATTAGGGTAATTCCTTTTTCTTTTTCTTTTCAAAAGTAGAATGAATATCACAAAAAATTAATGAACAAATTTACATATGTTTCTCTGTTAAATATGCACAGAGAAAATGTGCATATTTAGCTTTTCTATAATAAATGCTCTAAGAAAAGGGTGGGGAAGAACCTCTGTGCTCAGACCATCTGGATTTTGTAAAGGCAGAGATGAGAGGGAAGTCAAGAGGACAGAAAGGTAAGTCTGTCTGAAATTTAGTTAACGATGAGAAACATTAAGGCAATCTTAGTGTATATATGTTCTGTCTCAGTAAACGTTTTACAGAATAAGAATGTAATAATAACACACAAAGACTAGTATGTTTTGGACATCATGATTAATTGCCTTGCAGTGGTCTTTGGTTCCATGAATAAAATCCCCATCATGTTCTTCCTTGTCCCTCCTTCCCTCCCTCCCTCCCTTTCTTTCTCCCTTCCTTCCCTTTTTATAGTCAACTATCACAAATACTAACTAAATTAAATACATTACAGTGAGTGTGTTTGGGCCTGTAAAGTAGTAGAAATTATATGTTATTTATTTAGAACAGCTTTCAAGGGAATGTACTATGGATAATTATTGTGAATAACATAAATTGGAATAAAAATTTAGATGTTTTACACACTTTACAAACTACTATAAGGGGCAATTAACTATTTGGATAAAATGATAAAAACTCCTTAAAATCAAATACTCTTTAGAAATGATTATTTCAGTGATTTGAAACCTCATTGGATTTCAGAATGATTAATTTTTCCAATACACACTACACTCAAGTCTTACAAACATACAAAAGACTTCCAATTACAAATACGTAAGCAGCCTTTGCTTCTCCCATACCATTTTATAAGTGAAAAGTAAATTATTAACATTTCAGTTTAATTCTCAGTACATACAAAATACACTTTTATCATTGAATGAATGAATGGGCATAATATAGAAATATCAGGTCACAAGCACATCACACAAATGGTAGTAGGTAATTATGTGCTTTTCTCAGACTAAAATATGAACATCTGCTCATGGCTGCTCTCAGCAGGATTAAAATCTCTTCTTAGCCTTATCTCACCCCAGCTCCTTTTCACCTCAGGAGGGCAAACATACTTCCACAAAATGTCAGCTTTCAGAGCAGGCTAGGCTTTGAGGTTGCATTGCATGGGTCTCCTTTGGTCAATTAATTGTAAGTTTGTCTGTAGAACTGTGTGGGTCAGCTGAAGTTCAGAAAGAAGGTGGTAAAGAAAAACTGTCCTTATGTCGGCATGGCCATGTGTATAGAAAACCCTTAAGGAGTGTACACAAAAAAACCTACAAAGTGAACCAATTAATTTATCATGATAGCAGGACACAATAAGGTCAATATAAATTCATCACTTGTACAAGTATATACCAGAAATGAATGGTTAGAAAATATTTTTGGAAATTTCATCCACAGTATCATTAAAATAGAAACAAGAATAAATTTAAGGGAATATATGTAAACCCTATACAATGGAAACTATTAATTGCAGATCGTATTTAAAGAAGTCCTAAATAAAATACAGAAATATACTGTGACTATGGATTGGAGAACTAAATATTGCAGTCTTCTTAAAATTCTACTATAGATGTAATGCAATACCTAATCAATATCCTAATATACTTTTTTGAGTAAATTAAAAAGCTTCCTTTAAGATTTATGTGGAAAGGTAGATGATCTCAAAAAGCTAAAACAGTCTTGAAAATGAAGATCAAGTTTAAAAGATTTTGACATATTGATTTGAAGAAATATTATAAAGCTGCAGTAATCAAGGCAGCATGGTTTTGGCATATGGATAAACACACAGATCGATGGGAAGCACTACAGAATCCGAAAGGAGGACCTGACTTATAGGGTCTATTGATTTTCAAAAAAGTCTGAAGTAATTCTATGAAGCAAGAAGCACTGAAAATTCTTTGTACAAATATATTAACTCCTTCAGTCTAGCCCCCGCAAAATTTTGGATAGGTAGGTCCAAGTTTTGGCCCCCAAATCTGGACTTTTTACTTCCCAGGAAATACTGATAAACAAACCATCTCTTGAGGGGCAAGAGGAGACAGTAAATTGAGGATTAGTCAAAACAATGACCTTAGTGAATGACGCTAGGCGAGGAGAGCAGGAAAGTGACCTATTTTAGAGAGAGGGCTCTCTTAGCCAGTGTCCTGAGGGCAGTTGCTACTATCTTCTATCTCCCATTCAAACCCCAAACACAACAAAAACTTCCACAATATATACTTTCCCTAGATGTGTCCTGGGCAGGTCTAGAGTTATCCATAGCACGATGGCAGAAACTGAGCTTCACCTTGTTCCCTATTCCACATTCTTATTTTTCTACACAGCTGCAGTTGGTCTCCTATCTTCCTGTTTCCACATTTATCCCAAATGCAGTTCACTCTACATATCAACTCTCATCTAGACGAGTGAAACAGCATCTTTACACATCTAAACCAGTCCTTCTCAGAAGTCTTTCAGATCATGACACTCTCCTCAAAATCCTTCAAAGGTTTTTATTTCACTTCCCTAGAACATAAAATCCTTCTACTAAACCAGAAGGCCGTGATGATCTGCTTCTAAGACTTTACCCAGTTGTTCTCTTTCCTTTGTCTGTACTAACTTTTCTGTAACTCTAAGGTTTATGAGATGTTTTATTTGTTTTTCTCTCTAGCATGTTCTTTCTGTTGGTATTGGAGAAGATACTGCTGCATGAAATATTTCAATATTTCTTAAGTGTCTACTCAGTATGCTTTCCTTGGGTCACACTATCTAAAATTATCTCATCCAGCACTGGCTACAAATTCATGGGGCCCCATGTAAAATGAAAATATGATGCCCATTGCTCTGCTGGTGGGAAGGTAAATTAGTTCAACCATTGTGGAAAGCAGTATGGATTTTCCTCAAAAAGCTAAAAATAGAAATACCATTTGACTCAGGAACTCCACTCCTAGGAATTTACCATAAGAATGCAGGAGCCCAGTTTCAAAAAGACAGATGCACCCCTATGTTTATCGCAGCACTATTTACAATAGCCAAGAAATGGAAGGAACCTAAGTGTCCATCAGTAGATGAATGGATAAAGAAGATATGGTCCATATACACAATGGAATATTATTCAGCCATAAGAAGAAAACAAATCCTACCATTTGCAACAACACAGATGGAGCTAGAGGGGATTATGCTCAGTGAAATAAGCCAGGCGGAGAAAGACAAGCACCAAATGATTTCACTCATCTGTGGAGCATAAGAACAAAGAAAAAACTGAAGGAACAAAACAGCAGCAGACTCACAGAACCCAAGAATGGACTAACAGTTACCAAAGGGAAAGGGACTGGGGACGATGGGTGGGAAGGGAGGGATAAGGGGCAAAAGGGGCATTATGTTGAGCACACATAACGTAGGAGGGTGGAGACATAGGGAATCCAGTATAACACAGAGAAGACAAGTAGTGATTCTATAGCATCTTACTACACTGATGGAAAGTGACTATAATGGGGTATGTGGTGGGGACTTGAAAATGGGGGTAGTCTAATAACCATAATGTTGCTCATGTAATTGTATATTAATGATACCAAAATTAAAAAAAAGAATTAAGAATTTCAAAATGGTGAAAGTGGAACATTAAGGCAAACACTGGGTCCTTCTGAATGTGGACTCTGTGTGAGGTTAAAAGGCCATGAAATTGGCCCTGGTCTTATCCTCATCCCGTACCTTTTATTTTCTAGCCTCTGAATTTGCCTTAGTCATATTCGTATAACTAACTGACACATTACATGCCATTTATGTATTTATTATGAATTTCTCCCCAGTTGCTACCAACAGAATGTGATTTTTTTTTCACTGCTATATTCACAGCACTTCAAGTGCTGTCTCAAGTAGTGGACAATCAGAAAATACTTACAGACGGGACAATTGAGCAAACAGAAAACTTCTAACTTAAACATTTGCATTAATGTGGATCCTTATGTTATCTTATTGGGAAAATTCATGATGGAGAGATTTTTTTTTAAAGGTATAATGACAATTTAATGTAAAAAGTAGCTTATCTTTCTTGACAACTCTGGTTAAAACAATATTTTAATGAATTAGCTGAAAATTATTTTATTGAAAAGCTTTGTTTCATTTTAGATAGAAATGGTAATAAAAGATTTTTAATGTCTTTACCGACATTCAAATGTAACGTTTTATTCTAGGTGTTGTTTTAACTTTAAAAATTCAATAAATGTGACTACTGCAATAGAGTGTAAAGTGGCATACTCAATTCCCATCAGACCCCAATCTTACATATCATAGCTGCAGAGCATTTTTATTAACTTAGGCTTGAATAAATCTCTTCTGTTGGCTTTAGTCTTTGTGAAAGTTTCTAATTTCGTAAGAAAGTATACCTTTTAGTATTAAAGTGAATAGACTATATGATCTCTGTCAATCCCTTAGGTAGTACTTTTCTCAAGTTTCTGAATATTTTGACCTTGGAAACAATAAGAAAACTGACAGAATTTATGGGGACTTAAAGCCTTTAGAGTCTTGTATCCTTGGTCTGGTTGGATGTCCCATGGTAAATCTGCTTGTGGTGTGAATGAAGATTAAACACGTCCTACATTAGGGAGTGATGTCTCTGCTATTCACATCTAGGTAATAATGAATAATAGAATATGGCCAATATATGTGTGACAATTTTATCATGTAAATTTTAATATCACAAAACCATATTTAATATGAACATTGAGTTCATTAAATTTTACATATCATAAATTATATGTATTAAATCAATCAGAATTTCTGTTGTATATATCCCAATATCTGTAGCAAAAGTTAAGGAGCAGACAAGTAGGAAAAGGATAAACATATATACACACACATATTTATATATATGCGTATGTGTGTATATATATATATATATATTTTACAACAAATTTTACCATATATATATATATATATGGTAAAATTAATTTGTTGTAAAATCTCAACTTTTTGAAGTATAAATATGATTTGGCTTTATTTTTCCAATGATACCTATCAACTACTGTCTATTGAACCATTTTTTTTTCCTGATAAATAATAAGTCTCCTTTATTTATATCTCAGTCTGCTTTTGATAGAAAATTCACATAGTTTTGATTATAAAATTTTAGTTTATGGTAGTAAGACTTAGTGCCTTTTTAAAACACCTGCACGGCCTCTTAATCTCTCCCATTCTTCCCACAAAGGCTAGACGTACGGCCCCAGTAGCTCTGAGTGCGATAGATTTGCCGTATCACCACTTCTTTGGTCATCTTGTCTTCAGTTGTTCTTAAAGCAAAATGCGTTTGTTTACTGTGTGTTTGTTTTCCTAACACAGCTACCTTTAAGCATCTGTTTACTGTCTGCTTGTCTGCAGCACTGGTTGGGAATTTTTCTCTCTATGACAGGCTTACAAACGACACTGCTGATCTGCAGCAAGCTAAACGGGGTGCTCCATGCCCAGAACTCTCGTAGGAGATTTGCCTTGAGCTCAGCTCCTTACCGATGTGCATGGCCTCTTTCATTGCCCTTGGGATCCAGGCTCTCCTTCCCTGGACTGCAACCCTACAAGTGATGGGAGGCGTGATTATGGGAGCCTCAGGCAAGAGCCATTGAAAACCAAGAAACCTACACTAGTATCCATATAACTTTCAGAAAAATGGTGTCTCTCTCACCCACCAAACATTTGCAGTGCAGGCAGCTCGCCTAGAATTCTCCCTTAGCTCAGTTCCTCTGTCCTTTTCATTTTCCCGTAAGTCAGAATGTTTTCAGACCAATGATCATTACCAACACTTTGTTTCCTGTTAGGAGCTGTTTGATACATTTTGCTTTATGCAATTGAGAATGAAAGAAACCAGACAATAAATGCCTTCTTAATAGAGAGGATAAAGATGAAGGATCATTTCTACTGAACAATTTCTACAAAATCCATATCACTCTAATAGAAGATTTCTTTCTGAATTGATCCTATATTTTTGGATATCCTACTAATAGTATCTCTTTAAATCTTGTCATGGAGAATTTAATCATTTGGTCTCAGTTCATCACTGTCACCACAACAATCCCTTTACTTTAAAAATACCTTAGGGAAATGATTTAAAATGCTAACTAAATCCTGTTTCACTAGTACAAGTAAAAATATCTGTCTGAAAAATAAATGAATATATCATGTATTTGTCAAGATGCTCCCAAAAGTATAATGCTTTCACCAGAAGGTAAATCACTGGTGTCATATAATTAGAAGCTAGAAGAGCCCTTTTACCATTTTGAGGTATTTTTGACACTAACTTTACATACAAAATGAAGTGTTGTGATTACTGGCATAATTATCCACATTCTCAAGAGAATAAATAGGTGTTGCTATGTGAGCTGGACAGTGAGGAGTATGTCTAGAACTCACAGGTTATTTTAGGATACTTCCTCATATTAGAATATTCCACAGACAGAATTAGAAATAATTTGATGACCAACAGTGGCAGAGCTATCAAGGTTTCATGTCCTTTAGGAATAAAATTTTGTATTTTTTCTCCATGAAAGGAAAGAAAAAAGAAAGGTAGAAAGCCCCAAATGAGGCTTGGCACTGGGCCAGGGGGATATGCAATGGATAGCACAGTATTCTTGTCGAAAGGAATAATTATAGTCTCATGACTAGTTACAGAAGAATTTTAAAATTTTACCTTAATTTTTCTATATACTTAGTTAGTTTCCTTACTACTTTATTATAGCATGTTCTTGGTGGTTAATATTATAATTGAAGGTGAGAGAATATCATAATTCTATTTTGACCTCAAGAAAAAATGTATTACATCAAGCAGACATACATTTATGGACAGGCATGATCACTAAAGATATTTTGGATTTTCTCCTTCTGAGGATGAACTAAGAGTAGATTTTCTCTTGTGAAAAATTATCATCTGGATTTTAGGGAGTAGAATATTGCTGAGTCAAATGACTAAATTAAAACAAAACAAAACATGGTATATGTTGATGTAATCTGTGATGTGGGCCCAAATGGAAATCTGTCACATATAGGGCTATCTGAAATAGATTGAGAAACATGGCTACCTTTGGGAAAATTTACAAAAAATCTTAACTCAAAGATGAGACCTCAAAAATCTGGCCACTTCCAGTCTCAGTACAACCCCAAATTTTGATCTAAAAACTGAAATACTAACTGAAGACTCAGCCTGTAGGTGCCATTTCTTTGCTTTGGGAGGTACTTGAAATATTTAGTTTTCAGTTGTTATGAAGGAATAGGAGCATTTCCCAGTAGATGACATACTGATATTCTGATAAGGAAATCACATGGATGTTGACAGTGGTTATTTCAAATCTCTACATTTGACATTCCCAATACTATAATTCTGTGAAACAGGAACAGGCTTAAATAAATACCTTTAATTAAATCTGTAGTTTGTTTTAAGAACCCTCACAATTAATTATATTCTCATGTTTTTGAACTGATAATGAAAAATAATGCAGACAATTTATTCTACATACTCTTTATACTATCAACGGGTAGAAATGGGAGACCACCACTCACTATTACCCCTAGTGACACACTAGCAAAATGTTTGCTTCTTGTCATAACGACTGTAAGCTTTGCTGGCCTAGAGGTCTCAGTGCCGAAGGGAGGACTGTTTTCTCCAAGAGAGGCAACGATAACTTTACTGAACAGGAAATGAAGACTATCCCTTGGCCACTTTGGCCTCCTCATGCTTCTGAGTCAACAGGGGAAAAAAGGAGTTATTGTAGTAGGTGGGAATGATTGATCTTAGCTACCAAGGAGAAAATGGCTATTCCGGATGGAGATGGAAATGAGTATGCCTAGAATACAGCAGATCTCTCAGAGTGTCCTTTAGTATTACCATGCTCTGTGATTAGAGTTGATGGAAAACTACAATAACTCAATTCAGGAGTTGATGAAGGACCTACTAATGGCCCAGATTCTTTGAGATCTCCCTATTGTTTGTGTTTCTCTTTGGAGACCCTGAGGGTAAATGTTCATATTAATAGTTACATTCTGTTTCTCCCCCTTTTATGGTTAAGAATCCATCGTAAACCCCTCAATTGATATTTTTGAATCATATCTTTATTTTTTTTCTTTATGTAACTACTAAAATTAGATGCATTTAATACAAGCTTTTCTTCTCAAAGCATCTGAAGTACAATGAAACATCAGTTAAGTCCAGGCTTATATATTTTCAGGAATTGATAGGGAGAAACATTTCTTGAACTGTCTATATTTGTAATTTACTAGACTTGATTAAAATTTTTTGCTATTTAACTTTTTTCTGTAGTAATTAACTGCTAACTACAGTTGATTAAGTAAAGAGGGCTGATGCATAATCCTCTCTCTGAAAATCAGCCAGCACAGAAATACTGTGTGCCTAACAAAAACGTAAATTGTATTGACTATATTTTCCTATATATCTAAACTTTTTTTTATTATACTATTTCCTTGTGTATTTTGTTCCTATTTTGATTTATTTTCTCATGGAAGAAATTTGAAGATTCATTTTATTTAAAAATTATTTTTATCATTGCATCTTAATTTTACTCTTGTTTTGTTTTAATGCCATAGGAAAGAAATACTATTTCCTTAAAAATCAAAACAAAACATAATTCTTTCATTTCTGCAATGTATGGCACTAGAACTTGTAGTAATTACCAAAATTTTATATTTGCAATTTATTCCATATCGTTTCCTTTTGGAACATAGAATAAATTACATGATTAGTAATGTATATGCATGCATGTGTATCTTTTATGGTTACATCAGAGAAATAGAAGTCGGAAATTATAATTGGAGAGACAAAAGAAGTAAGAGATTATATATGGAGAGAGCAAGACAGAGATAAAGAGAGCAAGAGAGCTCGGAGAGAAAGAGATTTATTGCAAGAAATTGGCTTATATGATTGTGACCGGCTAGGCAATTCTGAATAGCATATGGTAGGTCACTAAGAAGGGCAGGCTGGAAACAGAAGCTGAAACTACAGTCCAAAGTGAAATTCCTTCCTCAGGGAAATCTCAATTTTTCTCTTAGGGCATTTAAACTGATTAGATCGCACCCACTTAGATGTTCTGGCATGATCTCCTTTCCTTTAAAGTCACTGCTATTAGATGTCAGTACAATGTACAGCATACCTGTACAAGATATCTGTGTTAGTGCCTGATTGAATAATTAGGTACTCCAGCCTGGATGAGTTGACACAAAAACTGAACATCAAAACATGTATATTTGATACCAGTTACTTTTATCAATATTTAGAGCACTCTTATGACTTGTCAGGATGGATTTTAAGCACTGAAAAAAAAAGTAAAGTAGTCAGACAAGGAAATCACAAAGCTTCTCTTTTATTGGGAGATATACAATAACTATTAAGGTTATTTCAGGTAATCTAATCATTATAAAGAAAATAAACCAGGATGACTGGATGGAGATAGACAGGCAGAATAGTGGTACTTTCATATTTTTATGACAGAAAAAGATGTCTCTGAGGAGATAACATTTGTGCTGACATCTTTTTAAAAAGAAGAAAGATGATCCCATAAAACAATAGAAAAAAATGATATTAAGATGGATATGAGTTTGAAAGTTTGGGAGAACAGAAAAAAGGCAGTGTGGAAATTGAAATGTGACCACCCAGTTGGTCAAATATCAGACAGTGTGAACTCAATATAAACTATGTATATTATTTTAATTGAATTTAAAAGTAATTTTAACCCATTGGAGGAATTCTAGCCAGATGCATAGAATACTCTAATTTATATTTAAAAATAGTACACTATTGCTATTCAGAAAATAGTAAGAGCAACAATTTAAATGCTAACAATGTTAGAGAATGGTGACTGGGAATAATAAGAAAATAGTTCAAATGGAAAACTGAGAGGGCAGATAGATTGAACTCCTTTAATTCTGACTGAGTGATGGGTCACAGTTACTGAGGTGAGAAACATGGGAAAAGAGACAGATTTGGGTGCATGAGGACAACCAATGAGTCAGTTTTTATGATGCTGAGTTTGAAATTTTTATTAGATGCACATTTAATTGAAGATGTTACATACTTAATTGGTTTCTGAGTAGAAGTCAGTGTTCATGAAATTTTATTGCAATAATTGTCCTATGAATCAAGTTTCCTTGATTCGCTGTTGTCCCCTCCCACTGACTCTGACATCTCCATGTGGGCATTGATAAGCATAGTTCAGAAAGAGGCTTGAAAAGGCCTTGAACACTAGGCCTTATTACCTCTTACCACTGCAGGTATACCATGTGAATAAGTGCAGACTAGACTACTGAGGGGGGAAATGTGGAGAGGTGAAATTTCCCAGCTGAATGCTCCTTGATTCTCATGTCCAATTAGAAAATACCAATAAACTGTAACTGTATCAATTATCTTAGGGTGAGAGCTTCAGCAGAACCACACAACTTAAGCAAGCCCAAAATATTGACTCATAGAATCAAGAGCATATTAAATGGTTGTTGTTATTACAAAACATACAAGCAAAGAAAAAAAACTATGGTTTGTGATTTTTTTTGCTATAAAGAAATACATTACTAATACTGTGCTAGATGTGACTTTGGAAACAAGATTATATACTGTATGAAATGCCAAATAACTGGATGAGATCTCCCTGTGATTAAGTAAGATGCATATTAAAAACGAGATGATTGTGACAACACTAAATGCTGCTGAAGATGTGGAGCAGCTAAAACTCTCATTCACTGCTGCTGGGAATGAAAATGGAACAGCCACTTTGGAGAACAATCTGGTAGTTTCTAATAAAACTAAACATACACTTACCACATGATCCAGCAATCTCATTCCTTGGAATTTATTCAATTGAGTTGAAAATTTATGTCTACACAACCTGCACATCCATATCTATAGTGATTTTATTAATAATTTTCCAAACTGGGAAACATCCAAGGTGAATTTATTTAGCAATTTGGTAGGTAAATGGCTCAATAAAGTGATACATCCAGATGATGAAATACTACTAAGCACTAAAAAATGAATGTACTATAAACAGACATGGGGGAAAATGTATAAATATGTACAGAATACAAGTTACTAAGTGAAAGAAGGCAATATGGATTATTATGGTTACATATTGTACAAGTCCATCTACATGACATTATAGAAAAGGAAGATCTATAGAGTTAGTCAAATGATCAATGGTTGCCAGAGATTAAGAGGAAGTAGGGATGAATAAATGGAGCACAGAGGATTTTTAGGCACAAAGAGGCACATTTTTCTTCCACTGTTATTTGTAAATTTTGACTTAATTTCTTTTTATGTTATCTCTGATTATAAATCCATAGGCTATCATTTTAATACTACTTAGTTGAAAAGTAAATAGATTTCAGCACATGAAATAATGTCATTTTTAGAGATTATGGTTATTATCACTGAGAATTGCATTTTGGTAAGCAAATACAGTGTTAACCAACTAAAATTACTCAGATAAACTAAAAATAATTATTTAAATGGCTTTTTTATGTGCAAATGTTTACACAAACTCAGTGCATTAAAAAATACTTGACAATTTAATACTATGTGATGAGGTAACATTTATGTAGATGTAAGGAAGCAGCTGAAACAAGTAATTACTTTGTCTTCTAAATATTTATGATATGGTTCATGATTTTCTATAAATAGAATCAGAGGACTTTATCTTTCACTATGTTTATAATAAAGAAAATTATTTTCTTATGTATAGATTCTACAGCTTGACCCATCTACTTTTAACCTCAGATCCACACTGACTGAAGTAACACCTTGCTGCAAATTTATGGGGTGGTTAAGACAGAGTTGTTTAGTTATCATTTATATAGGGTGAATACAACCTTCCTAGTGTAGAATTCTGTCTTGAAAAATGCATATAATCATATAACCCTCATCACTGTCAAAGATATAATACAGTTCTATCCTTCAAATTTCCCTCTTACCCCTTTGTGGATACCCACGTCTCCATCCACAGTGACTTCGGGTTTTTATTTTTGTAGGGAGGAAAAGTCTGGGAATGAAGGTGGGGAGACCTCCCATGTTCTTCTGAGTACCTGGAGGCAGTTCTGCGTGAAGAGACTGTCAGAGGGTTCAAATTCCCTTGTGTCTGTGGTGCAGGGTTTCTGTTAGCTCACACTTCACCTATAATGATTTGTAAAAAGTTTAGCTGAATTCTCCTTACCTGCCTCTCAGGTGTCTTGCACCCCTTCCTCTCCTGCTGCGGCACAGATGATCCAGTGTTCCAGTTGCAACTCTCCTTGGTGGCCCTAGGTTTTCCACAGAGTTTAAGCTTGTTTGCCATCTGATCCCAGTTTTCTGAGAGGTTCAGAGAGTTTTATCTAGATTTCTTGCTGTAGTTATAGGACCAGAGCTGTTCTTGGCTTCCTGTGTTCTAGGTGGAAACAAAACTTCCTTCGTAGTTTGGATTTGATATAAGAATTCAATTTTCTGGGATTTTCAAACATCTTTAAGTGAATTATAGAATTACCTTGCCCTTTTATTTGTATTTTAAGCAAATGCTTGAACATTTTATTTGAATAAAAGTTATGTATTATAATAGAAAACTTATCTATGCTGCCTTTATCCTCAAATATGTAATTATCCAAGCATATACAATATATAAAATACACAATACTCATAAATATACTGTAGCCCAAAAGTCAATTTTAACCCATAAACTTCTTGAGTTGGCAGTATAGCAAGTGGTTAAGAACATAATCTTTGGTAGAAAGTAATGTTCTTCCCAAAAGGCTGGTCTATTTTTCTAGGTATGTGTCCTTAGAGTAGTTCATTAATCTTTTCAAATTAAAAAAATAGTATTGTAATAATAAACACAAGTCACAGAGTGTTATACAGATTGGATTAGATAAATTGTGCAAATATTTGTGTATAACGCGGGCATGTTGTTTTCACTACATATGGGTTTTCAATATTTTATCATCATCATGAGAGCAATGATCTGATACCATATAATTTTTCAAAAATCGGCATAATTTTAAAGACTATCCAAAGAAAAATTAAAATGCTATTAGTTTTGTTATTGGAAAACAGTATGGACCTTTTCTTTTTTTTTTGCCATTTTTCAAGGCAGAGATAACAGATCAAGTCTACTGAATTATAAGATAAATGATAGATTATGTGAAATACATATTATGTTCTTATCTCTGTATTGTATATACTTATACACATATAATGCATATATTATGCTCATTTTATGAAATTATTGTAAACAATTTTTAAAAACAATCAGGTGGATTGAATTATCTTGATTGTACTCAAGAGATCCTAAAAAGAAAAATAAACAGGAAAAAAAATCAAAAAAATTTAATTAGCTAGATAATAATGAATAACCAAGGCTAATTCAGTCTTCTCTAGAGACTAAATCACTTTTGATATATGCTATGGATTGAATTTTGTCCACTCCACTCCTGCATATTCTTACATTGAAGCCCTGCTCCCCATATGATTGTATTGGAGATAAGACCTGTAAAGAGGTCATAGGTTAAATGAAATCCTAAGGAAGAGCCTTAATGAGGTAGAGCTGGTGCCTCTATAACAAGAGGAAGCAACACCAGAGCTCACTCTTCACCATGTGGCACAGCAATGAACATGCACAAGCCGGGAAGAGATCTTGCCTAAGCAAATGACCCTGTTGCAGCCAGAGCAGATAAATGCAGCTCACATAACAGAGAAATGGAAATCAAATCAATGGATTAACATATGATATATGCAGTTATGGATTTTGTACCTGGAAGGAAAGTTACCTGTTGAAGAAACAGTTTTTTAAATGTAAAATCTGTGTGATAGCTGAGTGTTAGATATTTTGGAGAAAAATCAGTTTATGATTTAACTTTCCATTACAGAAGATGTCCTATTATTATTTCAATAAATTTCACACATAAATGACAATGGATAGGATTATTTTGACATTTTCACATACCTCCATTTAAAATGTTAAGTCATTGGAGGTATAGCCCCATTAAAATTAAAATCAGTAGGCTCATTTTTCATTGAGTGCCTGAAATTATATGCCTGATGTTATAATAGCCATTAAAGCATTATATTAAAAGGTGAAAACCCTAATTAAATATTTATTTGTGTGAACATATTCATTAACTAGGGTGTTTATTTAAAAATTGGTTGAAAAAAATGTTATTACAATCAAACAGCACTTGTAATAAATACATATGCATTCATATCTGTATGTTTTAAACTCCCTCATTCTATAAAAGTAATATTAAGAATAATCAGAAAGTATACTTGATCAATTATCATAAATAATTTGTAAAGCATAATGTTCTTAGTCTTTAAAATGTTCTCTGTTTTACTTTTAGACTATTTTTTCCCCAGACTATGGAAACAAAAAGGACTTTCTTATTACTTTCAATAATCAGAATTTAAATGAAATGTTTACATTAGTCCCTGAAGATTCTAATTAATTATGTTCTGCCATCTATGGGATTATTCCTCTAATACATGGAGAAAAGAGGCAAATAAAGATAAAATTATAAAGGTTTATTAAATGTAGGATAATAGAAGGGAGTTTAATCACCCATTTATAAATTATATTGAATCAAGGATTAAACAACACACTAGAGTCTATAATTACTGTTAAAATTCTTTGGTTTTTCTCTGGAGGCATTTCTGGAAGGGCTTCTCATAATATGCAAACAAAATTCATGTAAAATTAAAATCACAAGTTTTTTTATCTTGAAACTTAGAAGGTATGTAGAATAAGATTTTTAAAGTTCAGTGAACTTTATCACTTAATTACTTTGGTCAGTTAACAGGAGCAAAATAAAAAAATAATGCAATTTTAATGAGATATTTTTGCATGATCAGAAAAATCTAGACTGAAAGATTATGTAACGTTATTATAAGATGTTTTTCTATAGATTTTTAATTTGACTGTAATACTTATATTAATTTTAATAAAACAAAAAATATTATACTAGTTGAAGTCAGGACCTATTAAACATGAAGGAAGCAATGAATCGATGGAATGGAATGCTGTCTTAAAATTAAATGTAAAGAGACTTTTCTATTACTGCTACAATGGAGGTTGAATATTCAAATCAACTAAAATTTGTTAATAAGGAATGATGAAGAAAATTAGCAAAAAATTTATGATGAGTGTAACAAGAAAACAACAAAAAATACACCAAGATTATTGGGTGCAGCAAACCCAGTGCCCAGAGGGAAATTCATAGCTGTTAATGCCTCTGGTAAAGAAAGACAGAGACCTCAAATCAATGACCAAGCTTTCTTCTTTTGGGAACTGGAAAAAGAAGAGAAAACTATACCTAAGAAAGATAGGATTTAATCAAGATTAAAATAATTTGAATAGATGAATAGCTGGATTACTAAGATTCTTAGAAATTAAATAAAATATGGAATGGATTTTTCTAACAAAAATCTGAGTACAAATCTTACACTCATAATTATTCCTTCTGTGACTGTAGCTTCTCAAATGTAGGTAAAATTATATTTATACACCATGTTCAGTAACTGAATTGCCAGAGCTTTTTCGGAGCCTCTAATGGATAGTGTCATCCTTCAGTTGCTGAATGTTGTCACCAAGGCAGACCAGACCCTGAGAGCTGGCACATTCTAAATATTTTAAAATGTCATTGATCAGCAAGCTATAAACTTCCAAATAAGGACATTAATTAATGCATAGTCAACATCCCAGGCAAAATCTGAGCTTCACTGATATCAATACTTTATCTTATATGTTTTGCCAGCAAGTTGAGAAGGCAATCCCAAATTACTAGAGATATTATAATTACTATCTTCCTGGTGTTGAGAAGAGTGTCTCTGGATATGTAAAGCTCCATGTATCATCAAAATTTTGATACAAAATAACAGGATTTGAGAGGTTTACAGATATGGAAGTTTTTAATGTAACAAAAATGACCACTTTGGGTTGAAAAGTATTTGTGCATATTTTGTATTTAATGTAATTTTAATGTGTAAATGAAGTTAGCTTATTTACAGTAAAAGCATTATGAACTTTGGAGTTTATAATAGGCTAATTGATGAAGAATCATTCTACACTGAAATCTTATGTTGCTATCCTCAGCATATTGGAATATGTGAAGAGAATGTTCCCTTACTTGTCAGATTATTTTATTAAATTTACTAGTGATAATTAACACTCAAGAGGTTTTGTTTATTAAATCAAAAAACTGAAATAGTTAAAATGGAATTGAATTTGTGAATGTATTTTTAAGTTCTTTGTGATATTTGATTTACTTAATATTTAAATGGAACTAAATACTCTTTAAAGATCTTTTAAACTTAATGCTTAAATAATTTTAGGTTTCTAAAAATAGAAATAACTTTGCAAGCTTAATTTTGCAAGAAAGCTTTGGTTTTCCTCCATCCTGTGGTATCATTAGTGAAGAAAGAAATATTTCATACCATCCCTTAAAAAATATGGTTTCCTTTCTCCTTATTAAAGCACTGAAAGTCACAGGATAGCTCTACCCCAACTCTTCACAATTAAATTCTAAAATTATTCTGAATAACGAAGTCAAATATTAGTAAAAAGTCTTGTTCTAAGTTCTGTGGTTTCAATTATTGTGTTTCTCTCCAACTTGAAGAATATTTTTTAAGTTTTGCTTTATCTAGGATGTAGAAATCATGATTAAGCCTAAAAAATAACTAATTGCTGTGAAAATGACATATCAAGATGACAAAAGAGAATAAGAGTTAATGACCTTTCAATTTCAGAATTCCATCTAAAATAATTAACAAGAGCATGCACCTAAGAATGAGAGACTTTATCCAACAAAGTGGTAAGACAAATCAAACTGGTAGAAGGATAAACAATTTTCAGGTCATTCCGAAATACAGCATTACTTTTAACAGGAAGAACTCTGGGAAATTAAGCATTTCAAAATTCTAGTAAAGTATCCTTTACAAAATCCACCAATAATCTTGTTGTATATGTACTAGAGGACAGATTGGATGAGAGTAATCTAATGCTGCTTCTGATCACAAATTTGTACACATTCTATGATGTTTTGTTTACTTATTTATTTATTTCTTTTCAAGGTCATTACAGAATCAAGAGAATAAAGGGAATTTTTTTAAGCCACTTAGAGATTGCCTTAACACACATTTTGGTCAAGTTGTTTTTAGAATCGATTTCTTATTTCTATTATTCCAGGAGTCTGGTAAAGATGGAAACAATGTAAGTGATTTTGATCTGTAAGACCAATAATATCTTTGTAGATTCTTAGTGAAATACGTCAGACCGTAATTTGATAGAAGGTAGAATAATTACATTTTGAAACTCATAAGATACTCTTTCAAAGGAGAGAGATGTTATGTGGATTGAATTGGGTGTCAAAAGGTGACTAAGTCCAAAAACACAAACTATTATCACTGAGAATATGACTTAAATTTTTTAAAATCAGAAATAGAATGTAGGAAAAAAGAGTTTATAAAAGCTGGATAATGTATCATTGTACCTTTGTTTAGAAAAGAGGATCCCTGACAAATTCAGAAGAGAAAGGAAATAGAAGCAAAGAAAATCTATTTGGCATATATTTGCTTGCCTCAGTAACTATCCGAAGCTCATTTTATGACCTGTGCTGGATACAAAGGAATCATTTAGATTAAGAGATACAAACACAACTAAAGGTTAATTTGGAAAGGAATTTGCTCCTCTGAAATGATGGTTTAACACCACTTAATTATTACAAAGATTCAATTAATTTACTCTTTGAATTTTGTTTTAGAATAAACAACTTGTACCTAAAGGGTACAATGTCATCAGTGGTAACTAGTAATTCCAGGGGAGAAATATTTTCTCAGTCTGGGACAAAATACCTTTGAAACCGAAATCTGTCAAAGGAAGAAATAAAGTGGGAGAAATCCTCTCATTGCCTACAAGCAGTCGCCCACTTCTGTTTGCCCACAACCCGGCTGCAAAAAATGGATCCCACCCAACCACTTTGGTCCAGATATGCTCTCACTCCCCCTTGTAATTATGTATTGATATGGAGCTGGACTACTCTCCACCCCTTAGAAATACTTACTAATATGGAGATGCACTAAGGCCTGTTGAGAGATTCTGGAAATATTGCAATTTTGCCAACAACCAGAAAGATCTGGATAGAATTTCCAGTACTAAGTTAAATAAAACTGATGTGAGTGGCCATCTTTTCTTGTTTGTTTCTGATCTTAGAGGAAAAGCTTTCAGGTTTTCATCATTGAGTATGATGTTGTCTGTGGGTTCTTCTGTATCTACTTTATTGAGATGATGTCACAAGATTAATTCACATGAAGACTATTGTAATACAATGAGTCATAAGAAATACATATGTGGTCATTCACAGGACCAAATATATGGTTCCCAGGTATATTGGTCTTTATTTGCAGTTCCTGAAAACACTGCAGAGTCTTAAAGGTGAAATGGGTGTTTTGTCATGTTAATGAGAGATTTTTGAACCCCCACTCAAGGGCAGGGTCAAGTATTATTTCAAAAGTCCTTAGGTATTGTGGAAATGAATGTCTATATATGTAGGGAAAATGGAAGTTCCATGGCCAGGATCCTCACTTGATCCTAGTCTACTCATTGCACATGTGTGCTGATGTAATACTTAGTAATACTACTGTGCAGGCTTATGCTTGCATATCCATTGGCAAAAAGCTGTTATTGCTGGTGTTGCTGTATAAAGAAGGTAAAGCAGGAGAGCCTGCAAAGGAGAGCAAGAGGGCAGGAGAGCAGAGGCCGGGAGTAAAGACAGAGCCTGGAGCAGAGGCAGCACCTAAGGCAGAGAAAGAGATTTGCGGCTTGCAGACTGCCAGGTACAGACATGATTCTAACATTTAACCTACCACTGTGAGAATAAAACTTGGTATGAGCCCCTTTTTAGCCCTCAATGTTAGATTCTTGTTACTCGGTCTCCCTGAATCAAAAGTGAACTTGCCCTGTTCTGAAACCCCCTTTGGCCCAAACTATAATACTTGTATGTTTAGTTAAGTCCATCCAAACAGAGGATTTTTTTAGCAATAGCTGTCATATTCCAAGAAATAAACTGAATAAAATAAACTTTAGGTCAAATTGATAAATGTATCCATTTGTTGTAAACAAGTATGTTGTAGACAAAATTTTATAACCAACCTTTTCTTATGCTTTGCTCACTAAGAAAACATGTAATCATAATATAGTTTACCCAGTTATTTCTCTCCAGAGAAAGCATGCATGGGTGGTAGGTGTCCAAATTTAATTCCCTTAGAAATTGAATTCCAGATTTTAAGATATTGAGAAGTATGGTAGTTGCATATCACTGTTGCCTTTTTAAAATGAAGAAATTGAGCCTCTGAGCAAATAAATAACTAATTTAAGCTTATAAAACTACAAAATGCCAGCTGCTGGAGCAAATAAATAACTAATTTAAGCTTATAAAACTACTAAATTTCAGCTCTAGAGTCTTTTTCACATGGGGTTTAGGCTTACCTCTAATACTAAGGAGGTAACTCTTTAAAACTCATTTGAATTCCATGCAGAAGAATATATATATATATATATATATATATATAATCACTTTAATACCAGAAATGTCCACACTAATTTCAGTTAATTTAGGATTTTAGTACTTTTTCTTGTTTAAACTAGTTAAGTAACTTTGGGCAAATGTGTTATTGTCATACTACCTCAATTTCTTAAGACTTGATTATGATTAATTATTACTTTCCTAATCTACATGGAATTACAAGCATCCAAATAAAGCAGTAACTGAAAAATTTCTTAAGTAAAAATTGTAGAAATAATTATTTTCTACATGGTAAGGAAGATCATGATCTGATATAAAATAAGCAGCATTCATGTAAAAGACAAGATTAAGATAAATTTGAGAAGAGCTGGAAAGCGATGCTCCTATATAATGATGGAGAAGACTTTCCATTTTTCACCTCCTATAATGTATTAATTAGTGAAAATCCCCAATAATTCAGTAGACACAAAGACATAATCACTGTACGTAATATCATTTCCCACACTAGAAACATTCGTTGTAGCCGTCCTGCCATATAGCACTCAGGAGTTATTTTCTCTGTGACATTTTTGTGACTAAAATAGTAACTCTTCCTTGGACGTCCTCTAGTCTTTTTTGTGCTAACAAATTGTTTGCCATTTACTTTCTACACAATGATTGATGAAAACTCCTTAATTCTGTCTGCTGGGATTTACCACCTATCCTTACTGACCGCCGTGACTTCTCTCCTTTTTCCAATAATCCTGTTCTCTAAATGAAACGTTTTTCTCCTTGTCGGCATTCCTGGTATATTTCTTAAAAGCTAAGAGACACTGATGTTATTTTGTACCATTTCTCTTTATCCACATACTGTTTATGTCTTCATTTTTCTAATGATAAAGAAGCATGGAAGTTCATGGCTAAAGACTGGAGAAGAGCAGCAGAAACCTGCAGGAGGCCAAATTGTGTCTCAGACCTCTTATTAAAAGTTCAGCAACCCCCTTGAATATCCATTAATAAAGATATTTTAAAGTAGCAGCTAGGGGGAAAGTGGAATCTAAACAATAGGAAAGGCATTTTTTTTAATCTCATAAAGGTAAATGCAAACATTTTAAATTATAGAATAGAATTTCCAGTGGGGGCAGAGAAAGACCTTGAATAAGCATTCAGTATTAGAATGAAGGAGGAGACTCAAGAAAAAAGTAATAAAAAAATAGCTTTTATTATTGTATTATGTTCTAGAACCACTGAGATTTAAATGACAACATATTTCTCTGCCAGACATTGACTTTAATCATCCGACTTCTCAGTTTAGTGTCTTTTTTTTTTTTTTATCTCTAGACTCTTTTCTATCTCATTCTTTGACCTCATAATGGAATATTTAACTTGACAGTTTTATACCTTTCACAAGATTAGTTGAAAACTTGTCATCTGTAAGGACAACCCCCTATTGACTCAAATTACTGGGTGATTATTCCCAATGAAACTGTCATGAGTTTCACTGGAACTAGAGCTCTTCCCTCTGTTTCTTTTGGCTCAAGACTCCTCAGTCTTTTACTTGTTATATTCAGCTAGGTTCCCATAATCTATTTACTTCAACCACTTTTATGCATACATTTTAAATTCTCTTGCAAGATTATTTCTTAACATATTTGCTTGGCAATGCCTGACCCTGTGGTTAAACACAGGCTGATAGGTACTACTGAAGAAAGTTTTGTAGCAAGTGTCACTATAACGTCATGCTTATCAACCATCATCTGGCCCTTAATAATACCTGTCCATACTCCTATAATATTTGTGTTACTTTGTTTTCTTACTCTCCAAAATGGGTATTTCATACTGCTTTTACTTAAAACAGTTATTGAATTTTCTTTTTATCATCTAACCAATAAGAAGCTTGTGTATAATAAACACAAAACTGTAATATCATTAGACTCATTTCAAAATAGAAATGTATCATGTTTACTGTAACTATTACAAAAAACTGAAATTTTAAACACTCTTGAGCCATGTGTCATGAAAATCTGTCACAATTGCTAAAATTTAAGCATTTGAGCCTTAAAAGCAAACATCAGTCATAAAAGGAGAAAAATAAATTAATTAATACAAATATTCACTTAATAATTTGTAATTAATAAAAATACAAATAATTCTAAATAGGAACTAATTTGAATTATAAATTAGTGACTAGGTTGGAAAGAGAATGTTAGCATACTTTAATTTGCCCTGAACAAATATTTTCTAAAATAAGACATCACAATTTTGTCTATATATTCTGTGGCATGGGAAATACTTATTTTCATTTTGACTTAATTTTTTTAACTAATTTATACATGTTGCAACAAAGAAAACTCCTCAGTTGCTAGAAACCCACTACCAGTATGGATTTCAAATAATTAAAACATAAATAATTTTAAGTTTTGATAATAGAAGGATTATCTGTATTTTGAATGAATTTTGAATACTTCCCAAGAATATACTTCAGTTCTTTCCTAATTAACATAAGTTTTCAAAGGGGAGGGATAGCATGATGTATTTTCACTTCATTAGTCATATGCCTATCTTAAGAATACTTATGTTCAATCTGTTTCTGAATCTATTTAGGACATATTTCTGCAAGAACTACCACCTAGCAGATGCCATTGCAGTTCAGATCTTGGAGTTAAACTATGTATATGCTTTCTGGTTCCTATTGGTACAGACAAGATATTAATTATGTCAAAAGGGAGACGAAAAAGAGTAAGACTACATGGTTTTGCATGTCTAAACTATAGGCAGTACATCTGCAATAATGAATGGTACCTATGTCTTCTCTTACCATGGGCAGAAAGTAGTGAGAATGATGGGCTCCACAATCACTGCAATACAGTAACATGCTCAGGAGAGCATATGAATTAGTCACATCAACATTCGCTGTGTCCATATGAAGTCAATTATTTACAGGGATTATAAAAATGAAATTGTAAATATGCAGTGATGCTAACCAGAGTTACACATAGCAATCTCATTTCTAGATTCACACAAACTATTACAGTTTACTGGTGATAAACACAAAGAATAATACATGCTCCAAAATTGTAAAAGTTGTCCTAATCTAAGTTTGAAAATGCATTATGTGATTATTTATGACAGTGTTTGAGAGTAATGACAGGTTTTAAGGAATGTTGTAAAGAATGTTACATTTAAAGGATATTGTTAAGAATGTTGCATTTCAAGATCCTTGCTTTTATCCTTTGATATAAATGAAAATGACAAATTATATGGGAAGAGCAAACGAACATTCTTAAATGTTACATTCTCTGTTGTAAACTTAGTGTGTTTAGACCTAGGATTCAAAAAAGAGGAATGAAATCAAAACACTTCATTCAAATATTGATTGTTATTTCAGAGATCGCATTTTTTAGCCTTCATAATTTCTCATTTTAAAATCTGGCTAAAATTCCTCTTCTAAATCTCTCTGAACTCTATACCACCGAAAGTACTAAAAAAGATTAAGGAAGATACAGCTTATGATTAATTTGGCTCTCATAGTTTTATCAAAGAAGTTTTTAAGAATAAATAAATTATCATGGAAGAAACCATTTCTGTATTTTTTTAAGTTATAAAAAATTGTTATTCGTGGAGAATAGATGGCAAAGATTATAATTACCTATTCAGTGATTATTATGGCAATAAATATAGAAGGAAAATAGAAATGGCTGTCTTAAAGCTCCCTATTTAAATCCAAGAAGATTAAAATGGAATAATGAATCTTGCTAAGATCCTAAAAATTTTCTGAATCATTCAATTACAGGGGAAGTACACAAATATTTGGCAGATGATTTAACATGAAAATCCAGTTACTGTGAATTTGAAAAGTCCAAAATATTGGACGAAAAGTAAATGCTCTCACCCCAGCCATATCATCTCTATTTAAGAATAAGAGTAGAAATTAATGAGATTTTCTAGTGGGTATTATTTATCTGAATAAATAGGGGATTTAAAAATAAAAAATAAAACTTTGTGTTTGCCATGAAAATAATGTTGCAGAAATTAGTGGTTATGTTCTATTTAACACTGCAGGCTAAAATTAAAAATCAAGCCTACTGGCTTCTAAACTGGTTCGCATGCATGGAAGAGTACACCTAAAACGCTTATTGATACACATATTTTTATTGTGATATCTCAACTTTGATAGTATTAACAAGAAAAGACTTCTACATATTTTTTCAAGTTTTCCCATAACAACCATGTTATGATGTGCATGTTCACTTCACCACTCGGTAGAGATTCTGTTAACCACCTCTTACCCAGATTACATCATTTTTCAGTTACTTTGTGACATTTAATTGCATTTATTTGACTTTTAATATTGTTTATTTTATAACTAATTCACCATAAATGTTTTCCCTGGCTTCGTAAAGGCTAGAGTTGTGACTAAAAGACACAAAAAGGTGGAACTATGGCCTGGCTCTCAGAAAATTGACCTTTATGAAAATGGGAAAAAATTATAAAATGTCCTTACATGATTGAAGATGTTGCTAATGATCTATTAAATAGTCTATTAGCTGTGCCTATCTCTCTGACTTAATTACTGCAATAATCTGCATCATGAGAAACCCAAATAGTGCCTCATGATGGGATAGATAGAGCACAATTTTTAGAACCCTTGTGACCATCACATTGCTCATTTCTATAACATGTTTCTGCTCCACCTTTTCCAGGTTCATAAATCATGCTAAGATCCCTGGAAATTTTCTGAATCTTTCAATTACAGGGAAGGTACAGACACATTTGGCAGATGATTTAACATGGAAATTTGTGAGATGCAATTACTGTGAATTTGAAAAGGCCTGAAACACCGGTTGAAAAGTAAATGTCCTGCCACAGGCAATCTCCTCACTCTCTCTTGCTGCGCAGGAGGACTTCCTGGGAAGCAGCGTTAATAACTTAGTTTCTTAAGCCTTAGTACATCCCAAGACATCCATTTTGAATACATGGCATAAGAAGTGAAAAGGCAGGCTACAATCTCTTGTCTGTTTCTCCACATCCCAGCAGCATTATGTTTTCTGAGGGCTCAGTGACTTCATTTTTCTAATGAAGTGTCACCAGTATTTAGGCGGAAGACAGAACATGTATGGATCTAAAAACCCTCCTTCCTTCATAAATCTAACATTACAAATTGTCGGATGTGGCCACTCAACACCTTACTACATGAAGTTAAATATCTATCTCTTCATCTCTCTTTTATTGGCTGGTGGGAGACAAATGCAGTTGCAGAAGAGCTGTTAGGAAATGACCACCTCTTAAGGAACCAACAAGAGTTAGGCTGATGAAGGCAGTATATTTAATTAGAGATATGGGTCCTCTGATTTGATTTTTAAGAACAGTTTTAACTCAGAAGAAATAGTGCCACTTGATACCTTATTATTTTAAAAAAGAATAGCTATCAGATTAACAATATAGATTGACTGAGGCATTGCTTAAATTTGTAAGGTAAAACTTCTTTACCATAGCCCTGGATGTTAATATGACACCTAGAGTTGTATTTTTGGAGAACATGAGTGATGCCCTGATAAAAGGAAATTTCTTCTTTCTCTACCAACTTTACACATTATCTTTATTCTAAAAGACTTAAATATATATGTTCTGTCTGATTTTGAATTTTGGTTCTAGGTTATTGGATCTGCTATTTGAAATTTTGAAATATTTAATAATATAAACACTTTGATATTTCCAATTGTTTTAGTTTATAGATAACTAGATTCTTCCTCTTCCCCTTATAGTGTAATTCCAGGATATTTTTCTGGAAATTTTTACTTAGAGCGCTTGGTCTTTTTCTGCATTTTTAAAAAACCCCAGTAAAGAAATTTAGTAACTACTTGAATTCCCATTTGAAACCAGCTGTACTCTTGGTTGTTTGAAAGTAGCTGCAGCCCACACCCACCTGTTGGACCAGAATGTAATTAAGGGCCTTTCTTCCTTCAAGTTTTAAAGTTCTGCTCCACTTGTTAACATTTCAGCTTCAGGTGTTAAAAAAGAAAAAAATTGAAAAACAAAACACTAGTGGGGTGATTCACCATTATTAATTTATATTATAACCCTATCATTGTAAAACTCCCCTTTTTCCTATAGGCTATTTGTCAATTTCACAACAAAGAGATAAATTTGTCTAAGAAGTAAAGGCAATAAAATCTGTAGTTGATCTCAAAAGATTAATAAATCTGTTAGAGCATATTTCAAATTCAACTGTATATGGAGGCAATTAAAAGCAATAATTTGTATATGACCAGATTTGAGAGAGATGAATTAAAAAATGGCAAATTTAGAGTATCTTTCATTATTGTTCCATCCATTATTTCATTTGGGGACTTAATATTATAAGTATTTTCTATGGAAATTTTCAGAATTTCTCTCAAAGTACTGATCATTTCCTAGATTCACACAAATGCAGCCCAGTATTTGCTTTCAAATAATATATTTTGGACAGATAATAAGCACTAAATTGATGCCATTTTTTTGTTGAACATTTTCATAATATACAAGATACATTTTGTTTAGATTTTTTTAATTTTCATGAGTAAGAGTACAACCTATGCTTGCAGATTATCCAACATTAATTTCTGAGGGAAGAATTAACAAGAAATCACTTCCTTAAATTCACTCAATTCCTGCCAGTAAATTTCAGCATTACTTTTTTCCTTTTTAATGTATCATCAGTTTCTATTTTTCACTTACTGTTGTATTTAGTTTATTTCTCTTCTCTTCTCATTCAGTACATTTTACAATTCTTCTATAAGCCTCCTCTCAACCAAATGATTAATTTATCCCTCCACTTAAGTTCACTGTCCATACACGCTTATATAATTTCACTGTGTTAACTGAGATTTCTCTGTGATTTGTCACTTGGGCCACAGAAAAGAGATTAGGTTCTGTTTAGTGGGTCACAGTTATAAATTTCAATTGATACAATTTGTTACAGATTTTGAATGCATATAGTAATCAGACATTACATTTTAACCAGTGGAAGTTCAAGGGCACAGGCTTTGAAAATGATTTTTTTTTTTAGATGAGGCATTTCTTGTAAAAATTTTACAATATTTGATGTATTTTGTAAAGTTAGTCTATGTTAGGATTATCTAGAGGAACAAAATCCATAGGATATTTATCCTATTGGTATATATAAATATAGATATATCCTATTAAAATATATTTGCATGTATCTTTAGAGAGATAGAGAATGAGAGATTGATTTTTTTAATTGGTTCACATGATTATGGAGGTTGGCAAATCCATCAATCTCTGTATATTTAGCTTATCTGAGAATTCTCATTGTAGATTTTTAAATTATCTGTGAGAAGCTATAGTACTACTAAAGATATACTACTTAAAAATATAAAGACATTTATAGTGAACATTATTAAATATGAAAAAACACAAAATTTAAGAGCATGCTTTCAGACAAAGTGCATATGCACACTTAGTTTCTTCTCTTTTCTCTTGCTTTTGCTCTTAATTCACAGGAATGCTTAACTCTACAGATGCCTCTGAAGCACAATACTGATGCAGAAATATAAATACTGAAAACTGCAAAAAAAATTTAAAAATCAAAAAATTTCTTTGTGTGAGACATTCTCTGAAATATATATTTTAATGACAATATCCATACTTTTACATGCAGTTTAGCAAGTCTGACTTGTGACATGAATTAACTTCTTGGTTACATTCACAAATGAAAGAAAAATGTGCAATCATATATTTTATCTTCTAAAAATTTTTTACTGCCCATAAGTTTTCATTTTGATTTATATATAATGACTGCATTTATGAATTAAATATATTCAACATTTATAAAGTATCAAAATTGACATCTTAGTCACGCCATGCCTTCAAATTTGTCTCCATACCATTTCAAATTTATTATGCTACATTATTAGTCTAGTTTAAAAATGTTTTAAAGAATAAACAGCCAAAAATTGATATATAATGTAGGTATTTACATGTTATTTATTAACATAGCATTTTTAAAATTATATTAATTTTGGGGGGCAGAGCCAACATGGCGGCATGAGTAGGACAGTGGGAATCTCCTCCCAAAAACATATATATTTTTGAAAATACAACAAATACAACTAATCCTAAAAGAGAGACCAGAAGATACAGGACAACAGCCAGACTACATCCACACGTGCGAGAGACCAGCGCATGGTGAAAGGGGTAAGATAGAAGCCCCAGCCCGGCAGGACCCGAGCACACCTCCCCCCAGCTCCCGGCTGGAGGGAGAGGGAGCCCAGGACTGCTAAACACCCAGTTCTAGCCACCCACACCAGAGCGCAGACACAGTGCATGCGTGGAGGGCTAGAAACTAGGGAAATACGGCAGCAAGACCTCTGAGCGGGTTCCGAAGCTGATGCCCCTGTGACAAAGAAAAGCAAGTGCTTTTAGAAAGTCTTAAAGGGACAGGGATGTAACAGCTGGATAGAAAAAACACAGGTTACAGCCCAGTGGCTGGAAATTACAGGGAAAACCAGATGCACTAACCCCCTGGGCAACAGCTGAGACCCCTTCTAGAGGTAAACAGCCAAACAGCTCCACAGTCCATTACCCCTCTGGGTGCTGCGAAAGCAGAGAAGCAGCCTAAGGCAGGCCCTGCTCTCAGAAAGGCAGCTTCATCCATATCGGCCCGGCAAGACACAAAGACCCTGTCTACACGCAATTACCCAACAAAAGCCACTAGGGGTCGCAGTTGTCCCAGTAAAGAAAGGCCAGAAGCAAGTGAAAAGATTGGCCCTCCCAGCTGACAGTCAACAGCACCTGTCAACATGAAAAGGCAAAAGAATATGATCCAGACAAGACTAACCCAGACAGATTCGGCATCTGCTACATCTTCCCCTGAGAAAGAACCTGGGGAGATAGATTTAACCAGTCTTCCTAAAAAAGAATTCAAAACAAAAGTCATAACCATGCTGATGGACTACCAGAGAAATATGCAAGAACTAAGGAAGGACAATACAGAAATAAAACAAGCTCTGGAAGGACTTCAAAACAGAATGGACGAGATGCAAGGGACCATTAATGGACTAGAAAACAGAGAACAGGACCGCAGAGAAGCTGATGCAGAGAGAGATAAAAGGATCTCCAGGAATGAAAGAATATTAAGAGAACTGTGTGACCAATCAAAATGGAACAATATCTGCTTTATAAGAGTACCAGAAGAAGAAGAGAAAGAAAAAGGGATAGAAAGTGTCTTTGAAGAAATAATTGCTGAAAAATTCCCCAAACTAGGGGAAGAAATGTCCTCACAGACCACAGAAGTACACATAATTCCCATGACAAGGGATCCAAGGAGGACAACACCAAAACACATAATAATTAAAATGGCAAAGATCAAAGACAAGGACAAAGTATTAGAGGCAGCCTGAGAGACAAAAAAGGTTACCTACAAAGGAAAACCCATCAGGCTATCATCAGACTTCTCAACAGAAACCTTACAGGCCAGAAGAGAATGGCATCATATACTTTATGCAATGAAAGAGAAGGGCCTCAAACCAACAATACTGTATCCAGCACGATTATCATTTAAATATGAAGGAGGGATTAAACAATTCCCAGACAAGCAAAAGTTGAGGGAATTTGCCTCCCACAAACCACCTCTACAGGGCATGCTAAAGGGACTGCTCTAGATGGGTGCACTCCTAAAAAGAGCACAGAAAAAAACACCCAACATATGAAGAAGGGAGGAGGAAGAATAAGAAGGGAGAGAAATAAAGAATCATCAGACCGTGTTTATAATAACTCAACAAGCAAGTTAAGTTAGACAGTAAGGTAGTAAAGAAGCTAACCCTGAACCTTTGGTAACCACAAACTTAAAGCCTGCAATGGCAATAATACCCCTCAATATACTTTCCTCTTAAGAGGACAGTCTTAAGAGGAAAGTATATAGCAATCCAGGCATATTTAAAAAAAAGAAGAACAATCCCAAATAATACCTCTCAATAACCACCCTAAATGTAAATGGACTGAATGCACCAATCAAAAGACACAGAGTAGTAGAATTGATAAAAAAGCAAGATCCATCCATATGCTGCTTACAAGAGACTCACCTCAAACCCAAAGATATGCACAGACTTAACGTCAAGGGAAGGAAAAAGATATTTCATACAAACAACAGAGAGAAGAAAGCAGATCTTGCAATTCTGGTATCAGACAAAACAGACTTCAAAATAAAGAAAGTAACAAAAGATAAAGAAGGACATTACATAATGATAAAGGGCTCAGTCCAACAAGAGGATATAACCATTATAAATATATATGCACCCAATACAGGAGCACCAACATACCTTAAACAAATACTAATAGAACTAAAGGAGGAAATAGAATGCAATGCATTCATTACAGGAGACTTAAACACACCACTCACTCCAAAGGACAGATACACCAGGCAGAAAACAAGAAAGGACACAGAGGCACTGAACAACACACTAGAACAGATGGACCTAATAGACATCTACAGAACTCTACATCCAAAAGCAACAGGATACACATTCTTCTCAAGTGCACATGGAACATTCTCGAGAATAGACCACATACTATTCCACAAAAAGAGCCTCAGTAAATTCCAAAAGATTGAAATCCTACCAACCAACCTTTCAGACCACAAAGGCATAAAACAAGAAATAAACTGTACAAAGAAAGCAAAAAGGCTCACAAACACATGGAGGCTTAACAACACGCTCCTAAATAATCAATTGATCAATGACCAAATCAAAATAGAGATCCAGCAATATATGGAAACAAATGACAACAACAACACAAAGCCCCAACTACTGTGGGACACAGCAAAAGCAGTCTTAAGAGGAAAGTATATAGCAATCCAGGCATATTTAAAAAAAGAAGAACAATCCCAAATAAATGGTCTAATGTAACAATTAGCGAAGTTGGAAAAAGAACAAATGAGGCCTAAGGTCAGCAGAAGGAGGGATATAATAAGATCAGAGAAAAATTAAATAAAATTGAGAAGAATAAAACAATAGCAAAAATCAATGAAAACAAGAGCTGGTTCTTCGAGAAAATAAACAAAATAGATAAGCCTCTAGCCAGACTTATTAAGAGTAAAAGAGAGTCAACACACATCAACAGTATCAGAAACGAGAAAGGAAAAATCATGACGGACCCCACAGAAATACAAAGAATTATTAGAGAGTATTGTGAAAACCTATATGCTAACAAGCTGGGAAACCTAGGAGAAATGGACAACTTCCTAGAAAAATACAACCTTCCAAGGCTGACCCAGAAAGAAACAGAAAATCTAAACAGACCAATTACCAGCAACGAAATTGAAGTGGTAATCAAAAAACTACCAAAGAACAAAACCCCCGGACCAGATGGATTTACCTCGGAATTTTATCAGAACTACAGGGGAGACAAAGTACCCATTCTCCTTAAAGTTTTCCAAAAAATAGAAGAGGAGGGGATACTCCCAAACTCATTCTATGTAGCTAACATCACCGTAATACCAAAACCAGGCAAAGACCCCACCAAAAAAGAAAACTACAGACCAATATCCCTGATGAACGTAGATGCAAAAATAGTCAACAAAATATTAGCAAACCGAATTCAAAAATACATCAAAAGGATCATACACCATGACCAAGTGGGATTCATCCCAGGGATGCAAGGATGGTACAACATTTGAACGTCCATCAACATCATCCACCACATCAAAAAAAGAAAGACAAAAACCACATGATCATCTCCATAGACGCTGAAAAAGCATTCGACAAAATTCAACATCCATTCATGATAAAAACTCTCAGCAAAATGGGAATAGAGGGCAAGTACCTCAACGTAATCCAGGCCATCTAAGATAAACTCACGGCCAATATTATACTGAACATTGAGAAGCTGAAAGCTTTTCCTCTGAGATCGGGAACTAGACAGGGATGCCCACTCTCCCTACTGTTATTTAACATAGTACTGGAGGTCCTAGCCACAGAAATCAGACAAAACAAAAAAATACAAGGAATCCAGATTGGTAAAGAAGTTAAACTGTCATTATTTGCAGATGACATGATATTGTACATAAAAAACCCTAAAGACTCCACCCCAAAACTACTAGAACTGATATCGGAATACAGCAAAGTTGCAGGATACAAAATTAACACACAGAAATCTGTGGCTTTCCTATACACTAACAATGAACCAACAGAAAGAGAAATCACAATTGCATCAAAAAAAATAAAATACCTACGAATAAACCTAACCAAAGAAGTGAAAGACTTATACTCTGAAAACTACAAGTCACTCGTGAGAGAAATTAAAGGGGACACTAACAGATGGAAACTCATCCCATGCTCATGGCTAGGAAGAATTAAAATCGTCAAAATGGCCATCCTGCCCAAAAGCAATATACAGATTTGATTCAATCCCTATGAAACTACCAGCAACATTCTTCAATGAACTGGAAAAAATAATTCAAAAATTCATATGGAAACACCAAAGACTCCGAATAGCCAAAGCAATCCTGAGAAAGAAGAATAAAGTAGGGGGGATCCCACTTGCCAACTTCAAGCTCTACTATAAAGCCATAGTAATCAAGACAATTTGGTACTGGCACAAGAACAGAGCCACAGACCAATGGAACAGACTAGAGACTCCAGACATTAACCCAGACATATATGGTCAATTAATATTTGATAAAGGAGCCATGGACATACAATGGCGAAATGACAGTCTCTTCAACAGATGGTGCTGGCATAACTGCACAGCTACATGTAGGAGAATGAAACTGGACCATTGTCTAACCCCATATACAAAAGTAAACTCAAAATGGATCAAAGACCTGAATGTAAGTCAGGAAACCATTAAACTCTTGGAAAAAAACAGGCAAAAACTTCTTAGACATAAACATGAGTGACCTCTTCTTGAACTTATCTCCCCGGGCAAGGAAAACAACAGCAAAAATGAACAAGTGGGACTATATTAAGTTGAAAAGCTTCTGTACAGCAAAAGACACTATCAATAGAACAAAAAGGAACCCTACAGTATGGGAGAATATATTCGAAAATGACAGATCCGATAAAGGCTTGACGTCCAGAATATATAAAGAGCTCACATGCCTCAACAAACAAAAGACAAATAACCCAATTAAAAAATGGGCAGTGGAACTGAACAGTTCTCCAAAAAAGAAATACAGGTGGCCAACAGACACATGAAAAGATGCTCCATATCACTAATTATCAGAGAAATGTGAACTAAAACTACCATGAGGTATCACCTCACACCAGTAAGGATGGCTGCCATCCAAAAAACAAACAACAACAAATGTTGGCGAGGCTGTGGAGAAAGGGGAACCCTCCTACACTGCTGGTGGGAATGTAAATTAGTTCAACCATTGTGGAAAGCAGTATGGAGGTACATCAAAATGCTCAAAACAGACTTACCATTTGACCCAGGAATTCCACTCCTAGGAATTTACCCTAAGAACGCAGCAATCAAGTTTGAGAAAGACAGATGCACCACTATGTTTATCGCAGCACTATTTACAATAGCCAAGAATTAGAAGCAACCTAAATGTCCATTGGTAGATGAATGGATAAAGAAGATGTGGTACATATACAGAATGGAATACTACTCAGCCTTAAGAAGAGGGAAAATCCTACCATTTGCAGCAACATGGATGGAGCTGGAGGGTATTATGCTCAGTGAAATAAGCCAAGTGGAGAAAGAGAAATACCAAATGATTTCACTCATCTGTGGAGTATAAGAACAATGGAAAAACTAAAGGAACAAAACAGCAGCAGAATCACAGAACCCAAGAATGGACTAACAGGTACCAAAGGGAAAGGGACTGGATAGGATGGGTGGGTATGGAGGGATAAGGGTGGCGGAAGAATAAGGGGGTTATTAAGATTAGCATGCATGGGAGTGGGAGAAAGGGGAGGGCTGTACAACACAGAGAAGACAAGTAGTGATTCTACATCATTTTGCTATGCTGATGGACAGTGACTGTGAAGGGGTTTATAGGGGGGACCTGGTATACAGGAGAGCCTAGTAAACATAATATTCGTCATGTAAGTGTAGATTAATGATAACAAAAAAAAAAGAAAGAAAAGAGGGGATTACTCCCTGATAGGATAAAACTAACTGTAAATCAACAATTAATGCATGCTTTAAATATCCTTAATATTGACCACTTCAAGGGTGTCAGATGATTGGCTATGGAGGTATATTTTTCTGATGATATTCCTTTCTCTTAAAAAAAAAAAAATGCAGTTCCTGTGTGGTGACCTCCAATGAGTTCTACACAATGGTATAAAGGGCATACAAAAGTGTAGGCAAAGGATCTGTTTGTGTTTATACAGAGGATCAAAACCTAATTTGTCTATCCTGAAAATGAACTAAGATACGATATGAAAAAGAACTTCCAACAGCAGCACTCTCGGGAAGACTCATACCAGAAGATGATCATCAAAAACCCCAACAAAGATCCATGCGCTGCTACAGCTGTAGATGCATTCATCCCACCGGTTTCTGGACTTGCCATGGGAATTAAGAAGGAGATATCTAAGGTGGCCTGTGCATATAGTAAAACAACAAATTTGACTGGATCTATACTATGGGAACTCAATCAAGAATTAGGAGAAGTGCAAGTTGTAGCACTCCAAAATCTTACAACTACAGACTATTTACTGTTAAAAGAACATATGGGATGTGAACAGTCCCCAGGAATGGGTTGTTTTAATTTGTCTGATTTCTCTCAGACTGTTCAAGTTCAGTTGGACAATACCCACCATGTCATAGATAAGTTTTCACAAATGCCTAAGGTGCCTAACTGGTTTTCTTGGTTTCATTGGAAGATGGCTGGTAATTATAGGTCTGCTTTGGTTATGTAACTGCACTCCTATTATGTCAATCTGTGTGTGCAATTTAATTAGTAGTTTAAAACCTATACATGCTGAAGTTACTCTACAAGAAGATATGTCAAAGAAATAATCAATCTTCCCATGTTTTCTTCCACCTGCTACTTCTATAGCTTTTCTTCTTCCTTCCTAAATACAACCCTTAAATAGAAATCGTGCCTCATATTGAATTTACCGAGTATCATAATTCTTCCAAGTGGTAAAGATAACTCAAGACAAATGCTGGGCATAGAAGCCACCTTTTCAAACAATATTGCTTCTCTCTCACTTGCCAACTTTACATTTCCCTGTATGGCCCCGGAAGATGACTGGTTAGCCAGAGATGGGTAAGATTCCTCAAGGGAGAAACAACCTAAGGCAGGCACAGTTGCAGGGGAGCCATCAGGTGAGAAATTGGGGATCAACAGAGGTGAGGCTTAGAACCTCAACCCCCCTGTTTTGAGAGAAATCTTCTGCATCCGTGGATGTTTTATTGCCCTTGTCTAGCTTGGATTAACACTTTGTCTACAGGCTCATAGCTGACCATCTACATTTGCTCTCTTACAACACTAAACTATGTTTTCTACCTTTATCTTGCATCTACCTACCACTTCAGCATTTTATTAAAAATAATAATAATAAAAAGAGAAATGGGGTATCCACATATAAATCAAGTATAAAAATCAAACGAGTATTCATATTTGAACTGATTGTTTATAGTTCATAATGCATGATCAAAACCGAAAGTTTCTGTGATGACTGCCCTTGTACTGTTCACCATGTAACTTATTCACTATGTAATAATTTGTTCTCCATGTAAGAACTTGTTCGTTATGCTTCAGAAGATTGGAGACCGACGAAAATTAGGCTTGGGTGGATTAATGATTGTGCATTGAGCATTGACCCCCCTATACAGAGTTTTATTGTTAACAACCATTTGATCAATAAATATGAGAGATGCTCTCTCAAAAAACAAACATAAAGTACAGACTTCCAATTGTAAAATAAATAAGTAACCGGGATGTAATGTATAGCATAAGGAATATAGCCAAAATATTGTAAGAACTTTGTATGGTGATAGCTGGTAGCTAAAATTATCATGTATTTAAATGTTGAATCACTGTGTTGTACACCTGAAACTAATGTAATACTGTGTGTCAACTACCCTTCAATAAAAAAAATTATATTAATTTTATATATACACATATAAAAAAGTAGACCATGTATATATTTTACTTAATCATTACAAAGTTGGAAATTACCTTAACTAAGATAGAAAAGTTTGATAACATCATGAATAGCAGATATGTAGAAGACTAAATTTCTTAATTTATGTATTCATTCAATTTATCTTTACTTAGGATTTTATGTATCATGTGCTAGATATACATTCATGTAATGATAACTTGCATCTCCTTGACAGCAAAAGATATGATTTTATCTTTGCTCCTGCAACATTATCCTTATAGCTTAATTAAAAGAGACCCCAAAGAAAGAAGGAATTATAAGTGAATACATAAATAGGTAGAAATTAAATAAAATGAATTATTTAGCAGGATAGAAATGATCACACATAACTGCAAATACGGTGCATGGCGAACACGCTGCAAATTGTATACCTAACCCCAAATTGCCCTTGAGTAGGAGGAGGATTTAATTCAGTCAAGTGTGTAAACCAGATGATAGGTGATGCATTTAAGGACAAATAGATGTTTGCCAATGGTAAGTGATCATTCCAGCGGACTGAGCAGCCTATGCAGATTGAAGGACTACTAAAACAGTAAGGCACGATAACTCAAGTAGACCAGAGTACGTGAAAAGTGAGTTATGAATGGGAGAGGGATGCACAATGAAACTGAAAAATTATTCAGGAGTCTAAAGATAGATGGTACTGTGGAATTTGGATGGAGGTTTTAGGTCCTGGAACATGAATCTATTGATGAAGAGTTTAAAGTACAATCGTTACATGCTTGGATTTGCTTTTTTAGAGCCATCACTCTGTTGACAGGAATATCTAAAATGTAGTGAAGCTATAGGCAGGGGAACAAGTAAGAAACTTGTTATAAATATCCAAGTTAAAGGTGACCGTGCACCTGGACTAGTGAGATGGAGAGAAGGTTATAGATTCATAATGGTCAAAACATCAAGAAAAGATGAAATGGTTTTGAACTTGATTAATTAAATCACTTCAAATGCTGTAGCTGTTGCACAACAATGTGAATACACTTCATGCCACAGAACGGGTCACTTAAAAATGGTTAAGATGGTAAATTTTTACGTTACATGTTATAATACAATTTCAAAGCTAGGTGAAAAGAAACTTAATTCTTTTGATGAATATATTAAGTCAGAATATGAAAAAAGCACAAAGTTAAACCTAGCAAAGTACCTATATTTATTATTTATTTGCCTACCAAAATAGTTAGAAAAATGATGCCCTTGAGGGAGTGTTTAGAAGCATTGAAGAGCTCTTTTTCATGGCACCTTAAAGGCGGTCGGCTGCTTGAGGAAGAAGCTGAACACTGACTTCCTGAAGCTCAAAGTGGACAATGAACGCAAACTTCGTACCTTTTACGAGAAGCGAGTGGCCACAGAATTTGCTGCCGACATTCTCAGTGAAGAGTGGAAGGGTTATGCATTCCAAATAAGTGGTGGGAACGACAAACAAGGTTTCCCCATGAAGCCAGGTGTCTTGGCCCATGGCCGCGTCCGCCTTCTACTGAGTAAGTGGCCTTCCTGTCACAGACCAAGGAGGACTGGGGACAGAAAGCAGAAATCTGTTTGGGGCTGCATGTGGATGCCAATTTATGTGTTCTCAACTTGGTGATTGTAATAAAAGGGGAGGATATTCCTGGACTCACTGACTCTATGGTGCCTCATCGCCTGGGACCCGAAAGAGCTAGTAGAATCCGCAAACTTTGCAATCAGCGTCTTGTTACTCCACGTGTCCTGCAACACAAACGGCAGCATTTTGCTCTGAAGAAACAGCGTACTAAGAAAAAAAAAAAGGAAAAGGCTGCAGAATATGCTAACTTCTGGCCAAGAGAATGAAGGAGGCCAAAGGAAAATGCCAGAAACAAATTGCCAAGAAACGGATGGTATCTTCTCTGAGAGCTTCTACATCTAAGTCTAAATCCAGTCAAAAGTGAGATTTTTTTTGAGAAATAAGATCACACATAAAAAAAACACACTCAAGAGTTTCTGAAATTAGTATACATAATTCAGAATCATATCACTATTTTAATTCTTTTTTAGTCAAATAAAATTAGGAGAAACATTTTATAACTTTGAATTACTTTCACTTAGTAGGAGGGGCTCAGTGTGAAGCAGGAAACATAACTCCTAGGGATTAGGACTTCCATTTTGAGTATGTTGGGTTCACTTGCATCAAATGTTTAAATTCTCCCAAGAGGCAGTAAAATTATCAAGGAGTGTATGGGTCCAGAGTGTTTCATCCCGGAAGGAGAAACATGGTTTTGGGAGAACCGGGAGGATCAGTGATCAGCTGATGATGTATTTACCTTACAAAGGCTTATTTTATTTTGAAATGAATTGGCAGACTTTTAATCCTCTTCAATACATTCTTGTGGATGGTGCTTTGTTTATCTGACCTTATTTTTTGAATAAGTCAATGGTATGCTGAAATTTCTGAAAGAAAGACTGTTCTAGCTGAAAACAGCACTATAGAGAGCAACCAGCCAGGTTGTGTTATTATGAGTTACAGCCACACATCTATACTACTGCGGTTTCCCTACAATCGCTGCAATGAATTACAGTAATACATTCAATCCTGATAAATGATCTCCTCAGCTTCCGCTTAAATTAAACTGACTGCAATCCAGATGAGTGCAGCCACATATTAACGCCGGGTCCACCAATTCTTGTCTCTATCCTGGTGAATTATGGAATGGTAGTCCTACCTTTATGCATTGATTAACATTGCTGCTATGGCTTTTTCACAGATCAATGTTCAAGTGGAATGAAAAGTAGGCTCAAGTATTCTGCTGCCACATTTAATGCTGTCATCATAAAACAAACATGTAGAGTTTAAAATCAAATCTTATAAATAACTCTAGACATAGTCATGCTGCAAAATATTAATCCAAATTTATTTTACCATTACTACCTTTTTTTCCTACAACTGAATATTCACAAATGTCAGTACAAATACCTAAGGAGTGATGACTATCTATTTTCATAACATGCCTTTGCCTTTTTCTCAAAAAGAGTGTTTCTGCATATTCTATGGTATTCTTTTTGAAATCTCAGTCCATTGTATTTATTTTTTTTGTAATGTGTGAAATGCACACACACACACACACACATATTTCTCAGTTGTACAGTCTTATGTCTTGACAAAATAATGTTATATTTTTTAGAAAATGAGATGCGTGCACTCTATATATTTTCATTTTGTCCTTTGCTTGCAGCAAGCTTAACATTGATTGAGATGCTTAAACATTTAACAGCAAAAGCCAAGATTAGTTGTGTGATCATTGTCCACTGCTCTGTATTTTGATGATGCAGCTTTAAATATTCATCTCAAAGTCTCCTTAAATTACTTATAGAACATGGAACATGAACTACTGTTCAATATAGTGTTGGAAGTCCTACCACAAAGATAAAAAAAAAAGCATTCAAATTATTAAGGAAGAGGTGAAACTGTCACTATTTGCAGGTGACATGATACTGTATGCAGAAAACACTAAAGCTTCCACCAAAAACTTGTTAGAGCCAATAAATGAATTCATGATTTGTAATTATGTAAGTTATAAAGATAAATAGCTTTTCTGAGAAATTCATGACTTCCACACTATAAAAAAGGAAACCATAAGTAAAACAAAAAGGCAACCTACTGAATCGGAGAAGATATTTTCAAATGATATATCTGTAAATGGGTTAATATCCAAATAGATAAAGAATTCATGCAACTCAACACCCCCAAGAAAGAAATCATTTTGCAGAAAAGCTGATTAGACATTTTTTTCCAAAGACATATAGAGGGCCAACAGACACATGAAAAGATGCTCCACATCACTAATCATCAAATGCAAATCAAAACAACAATGAAATTATCACCTCACATCCATTAGAATGGCTAGTATCGGAAAGAAAAATAACTGTTGGCAAGGATGTGGAGAAAAGGCAATCCTTGTGCAGTCTTGATCAGGGGATGTAAATTAGTGCAGCTACTATGTGGAAAACAGTTTGGAGTTTCCTCAAAAAATTAAACATGGAAATGCCATATGAACCAGTAATTCCACTTCTGGGTATTTACTTGAGGAAAATGAAAACACTAATTCAAAAAGTATATGCACCCTGTGTTTATTTCAGCATTATTTATAACAGCCAAGATATAGAAATGATCTATTTACAACTGCCAAGATACGATAATAATCTAATTGACCATCAATGGATGAATGGATAAAGACTAAGTGGTATATATAGACAATGGAATATTACTCAGCTATGAAAAAGAATGAAATCTTACCATTGCAGCAATAGGTATGGACCTAGAGAATATTACACTCAGTGTAATCAATCAGGCCAAAAAAGGTAAATACTGTACGATTTTATTTCTATCTGGAATCTAAAACACAAAACAAATAAACAAAAAGACATAAACATACTCATCAGAACAGAGAACAAACTGGCAGTTGCTAGAGGGGAGGGACATGGGAGAATAGGTAAAACCAGGTAAAGGAGATTGAGAGGTACTAATTTACAATTATAAAATAAATAATTCATGAGATGGAAAGTAAAATTTTGTATAGTGACACATGGTAACTACACTTATTTTGGTGAGCATTTCCTAATATGTATAATTGTTTAATCACTATATTGTACACCTGAAACTAATATGATACTGTATGTCAACTGTATTTCAAATAAAAATGTAAATTAAAAAAAGAAATCTTACTTTACCCCATAGATTTATTATTGACCAATAATCTAAAATGACTAAGACTAAGTCAGCTTGAATGTTTAAGCTCACTCACAGAACTAATTTTATTTAAATTTTTGTTTGAGTTTCTAGATGGGATTTTACCCTTTGTTTACTCATTTTTTTTTCTTTAAATTGATATTCCTTTTATACATTCCACATATGCCAGGTTAGGAAGCAGAAAGCATCGATAATTCTGCAAGGTGGTTGATTGCTGTGCTTTGGTTGATTAGGGTAAGGTTTTAATAAAGCATCCAAAAAAGGTGGTGTGCCCTTCACTTAACATTTAACTCTGTAGAAGTATTCCTTCTTATTACTAAAACAGCAGACTATAACATTGCTTTATGCAAGTAGATTTATTTCTTTATTTGTACTAAAACTCAACCATAAAGGTTTATCTTCTGATCAGAGAAAGAAAATAAGCAAAGCAACAAAGACCTTCACAAATGAGTGAATATGAGCCAATATAATAGGTTTTTTGTTTTTCCAGGTTAGTTGGGAAGTAGGGAGAACAAAGTAGGATTAGGAAAAAAAGACACAAGTTTCCAGTATAAGTTGGGTTCAGACCATTCTCACTAGCCACTTTCCACTTCTGTTAAGGCAAAATAAGACGTGCCTAGTACTCACTGTGGCCCGATCACTGGTATTTGATTAACTAAATATCTCTCTTACTGGGGATTTAACACTACCAAGAGGTAGTCAGAGTTGGACCACTTGTGCAGAAAGAAGATTAAAGTTCCCATCCCTTTATACACGTTCTTGAAATGTTATATATGTTTATATAATTACATATACAGTTGATAATCAGGTCATGTTTGCATGATATATTAAAGCCTTAAATATTTTCCTTTACATGACTTGATGAAAAAATTGGAGGAGGGGTAATTATTATTGATATTTTTCAAGTGCTCATGTGCGTGGATATGCTTTAGCCTATTCTCTAAAAGTTGGCATAGTGTTGCGATGATGCATGTGTCCATTACATTTCATTAGTGCAACAGTAAAAATTTATAGATATGAGAACTTCATAAACTTCCAAATGTGTTATTCACTGGCATTTCTTTTTGCCTTTTTATATTTATATTTTTCCATTAATGTTGTTGTAGTGATGCTTCTTATGCTTTTATCAGATAGCTAGGCTGGTATATGGGATTTTAACATATTTTCTGTAATAATTTTGAAGGGCTCTGAAGTTTTACTTTCCTTACTCTATCTTTTGACACAAACATATTTATTAAAGCATAATTTTAATGTTTCCCATTTTTTTCTTTTGGTAAACTATTTTTAATGCAAATTGGAAGACAGTTGGCTTTTATGCAACTTGAAAGTCATTCTAAATTGTGGAAATTAGGAAAGAAAAATCCAGTATAATGTAAGGCAACTTAATAATGATGATGCATGATTTAGTTAGTTTTGCTGTGAACAATGCTTATTATTTGTAATAATATTCCTATGTATTAAGTGGCACCAACAAAAATAACTTGTATGCAATTTTATTTGCCACCATAAAATACATTTTCTATTTTATAATTTTTTTTCTGGTTTTATGGAAATTTCTATATCACCACTTACTCTCAGGTCATTTGATGGCCATTTCTTCTCTTCTGTGGTCGAGACATCTTCTAAAACAAAACAAATATGACAGAAAATAAAAGAAAATACTATTAACTGCTTAAATATTACAGTAATTTTGGAGCTAGGCAGCTGCCTCATTGGTCAGGTAGTCTGAAAATGTGTCTTGAAATTTTACTCAAGCATCTTACATCACTTTCATAAAATGTTCAAGCTGGTAGCAGCCATCTGACAGTGTTCCACCTTGAAAATAGGAAAGAACCACACTTTATCTGGTGAAGTTTTCCCTCTTATGTGTGAAGAGAAGCTCTCCATGAGAATTTCACTAACATGTCACCAGCTGTAGTGGTATCAAAACACTCTTTTTTTCTTGAGTATTTTTATTGACATTATTTTTTTAAGCAGTTATAGGATCACAGCAAAACTGAGCAGAAAGCCAGAGGTTTCCTATGTACTCTCTGCCCCCACACATGCAAAGATTCCTCAATAATTAACACCCCCTACTGCCCCACCAGAATAAAGCATCTATTACAATCAGTGAACCTATATTGACACATCAGTATCACCCAAATTCCATAATTTATGTAGAGTTCACTCTTGTGCACACTGTTGGTTTTGAAAAATGTTTAAGAGCATTTCCATCATTACGTATTATACAAAATACTTTCGTTGCCCTAGAAATCCTCCGTGTTTCACCTATGGATTCCTCCCTCTTCTCTAACTCCTGGGAACCTCTAATCATTTTACTGTCTACATAGTCTTGCCTTTTCCACATGTTCTATAGTTGTAATCATATGTTATCTGTTTGCTCACTGAAGAACATCTTGGTTGCTTCCAAATTTTGGCACTTATGGATAAACCATTATAACCTTCTATGTGCAGATTTTTGTGTGGACCTAAGTCTGTAACTCTTGTATATACCCAAGTGCAATCACAAGATCATATAGTAAGGTTATTTTAGTTTTGTGAGGAACTGTTAAACTGTATTCCAAGTGGCTGTGTTTTTTTTTTTTTGTTTTTTTTTTTGCATTCCCAGGATTGAATGAGAGTTACTGTTGTTCCATATCCTCAATAGCATTTGGCGTGGATAGTGATCTGGATTTTGGTTATTTAAATAGGGGTCTAGTGCTATCTCGTTGTTGTAACTTGCTTTTCTCTGATGTCATATGATGTGGAACATCTTTTCATGGGCTTATCTGACACCTATTTGTTTTAGATGAGGTGTCTGTTAAGATCTTCTGCCCACATTTTAATCAGTTTATTTTCTTATTATTGAATATTAAGTGATTTATATTTTGGACAAGAGTGCTTTATCAGATATGTCTTCTGCAAATATTTCCTCCTGATCTATGGTGTGACTTTTCAGTCTCTTAACATTGTCTTTCTCAGATCAGAAATGTCTCATTTTAATGAAGTCCAACTTAACCAATTTTTATTTTCATGCCTTTAATGCACCTGAAAAGTCATCACCAAACTCAAGGACATCTAGATTATATTCTACATTTTCTACTAGGAGTTTTGTAATTTTGCATCTCAAATTTGGGTCTGTCTTACATTTTGAGTTGATTTTTTTTGAGAGGTACAAGATCAAGGTCTAGATTAATATTCTTGAATGTGGATGTCCGGTTGGTTCTGAGACCACTTGTATTTTCATTTATCTTTGTATTATCTGTCATTGTGTTATTTTTGCTTCTTCATCAATTATTGGTTGTCTAAATATTTATGTGTGTCTATTGCTGGGCTTTTTATTCTGTTTCATTTATCTATGTTTCTATTCTTTTCCAGCCCTACACTGGGTTGATTACTTAGATTCGTAATAAGTCTTGTAGTCAGAGAGCGTGTGTCCTCCAGCTTTGTTCTTCTCCTTCAATATTCTGTATGTTTTGCTTCTTAAAATAATCTTTAGAATCAGTTTGTCTATGTCCACAAAAATGACTTGCTAGTATTTTGATTGAGATTATATTAAATCTACAGATTATTTGGGAAGAACTGACATCTTAACAATATTGAGTCTTCCTATCCATAAATATGGAAAGCTCTCCATTTATTTATTTACTTATTATTTATATGGAATACTCACTATTATTTACAAATCCATCATTGGTTTCTTCAACAATTTTGTTTACTCATATAAATCATGTACATATTTTGTTGAATTTATACCTATGTCATTTTCTTGAGTGCTATTTTAAATGATACTGTCTTTTCAATTCAAATTTCACTTGTTCATTGTTAATACACAGAAAAGTGATTAACTTTGTATTATAACTATGTATCCTGCATTCCTTATATAATAGCTTATCTCTTCCTTTTTTCTTTTTTCTTTTGTCAGTTCTTTTAGATTCTCAGCACTGACTGTCATGTCATTTGCAAAATCTGAGAAACAATGTTCACTTTTCCATGTTCATCATCTGAACATATAATTACTAAACTTTGGCTTGACTCAGCTTACTTGATAGTTTCAAATAGATTTTCCCCTCTCCATTTCAGTTATTATTGTTGGTCAGATCCACACATCTATCTTATATTTCAATAGTCTTGTATATTTTTCTTTGTCTTTACAATCCAAATAACAATTCTAATCATTGATCATATGCCATGGGGTTAGTCTTGGTTTGCCTCATCATAATACATATTCATTGACTCAGCAATGAGGTACTTTTTTGAATTTTCCTGTATTTAATTTTCCATATATCCTTCAACCTTAATATTAAATTATTGTTGGTCTTACTGTGTTTTTGCAGTTTGTAAAAAATGATGCTATTCCTATTTGTAACTCATTTATATTAGAGATTAGTCCTTAATATAAGAAAGTATTCACACCATAAAAACCATTTCTAAGTATGATTTCTTAAAAAAGAATAAAGCAAAAAACATTTCTCACTCACTCACACTCTATTCCTGTCCCAAATAAAATGTTCTTCCTGTTGTTTATTTATCCAAATAGAATGTTCTTCCTCCTATTCTGAACCCATCTTTCAACTTTTCTTTCTATAAATATAGGCATTCAAACTTTTTCTAAAGCTATAATTTTTAACTTCAATATTTTGTGCATATATTCTGTTGGCAGAAACATTCATATGGCCACTTGCAACTTCAGTGTAGGTTAGAATTGGTCTAGTTCTGTGAAAGGAAGAAAAGTAAGCTTGGGGAACAGCTGACTAATACCTAGCATATTTTAGTAAAGACATAAGTGCTTAGAGAGAATACACTCCATACCCACTCACAGGACAATAACTTCAGGCACAGGGAACAGAAACAGCTTTATCAGAAGCTTTCCTAGAAGTTCTTCAGCCCTTGTAAGAAATAAATATCTTGGTTATCTCATTTTTTTGAAATGATAGTGTTGGGCAGCCTTCCTCAGTGGAGGAACACAAGATGATAAAAAGTGTTGCACAAAGAGATGAATTGTAAGAAAGCATTTCATGAATAAGAAAAATATGTTGCTTGGAAACATTTCCTGTTTGCTGAAGAGACACAAATCACAAATTTTGGACTAACAAACTTGCCTAATTAATGTTTTACATGCTCCAAATTTCTTCCTTTCCCTTTAAAATACACATGTACTCCACTTAAATGATTTTTGACAAATGAAGCTTTTGCTTGCTTTTACATATAGCTAGATAATAAAAGTATTGAAGACTGATGTCAATTATGACATTTCTCAGAAAATCAGCATGCGGGGCACCCTTTGTGTGTGATGATGTACAGACTCATCCTGTCCTACAGAAAAAAGACCTATTAAAATTATTTCAGTTGTGAGTTCTGACATAATGTGTATTTGCTTCTGCCTTCTCACTTTTGGTATCAGAAGGGCATTTCAAGGTTAGCCATCTACTACAGAGTAGTTCAGGGAGATTTTCATTACTGGGGCCAGGCAGTAGAATTGTCAAAGATCACACACAGCATTCCTTTCTACATTCATGGAAAAATATTGCAAATTATATTAATCTATTTAGCCCAATTTCCATTTTTAGAAACCATAAATGAATACTGATGTGCAGCAAAGGACAAGAACTATCACCTTTAAATCCTTAAAAGCAGTAGGTAAAGTAGTAGGTCCTTTGGGCATGTATAATCTCACTTATTCTTTTTAATTTTTTTATTAAAGTATGATTGATATACATTCTTATGAAGGTTTCACATGAAAAAATAATGTAGTTACTACATTTACCCATATTATCAAGTCCCCACCCATACCCCAATGCAGTCACTGTCCATCAGTGCAGCAAGTTGCCAGAGATCCACTATGTGCCTTCTCTGTGATACACTGTTCTCCTGTGATCCCCCACAGCATGTGTCCTAAACATAATACCACCCCCTCACCCTGCTCCCTCCCTCCCTCCCCACCCGCACTCCCACACCCCTCCCCTTTGGAAACCAGTAGTTTATTCTTGGAGTCTCTGAGTCTGCTGCCATTTTGTTCCTTCAGTTTTGCCTCATTGTTATACTCCACAAATGAGGGAAATTATTTGGCATTTGTCTTTCTCTGCCTGGCTTGTTTCACTGAGCTTAATGTCCTCCAGCTCCATCCATGTTGTTGCAAATGGTAGGATTTGTTTCTTTCTTATGGCTGAATAGTATTCCATTGTATATATGTACCACATCTTCTTTATCCATCTATCTACAGATGAACACTTAGGTTGCTTCCATTTCTTGGCTATTGTAAATAATGCTGCGATAAACATAGGGGTGCATATGTATTTTTGAATCTGAGAAGATGTATTCTTTGGGTATATTCCAAGGAGTGGGATTCCAGAGTCAAATGCTATTTCTATTTTTAGCTTTTTGAAGAACCTCCATATTGCTTTCCACAATGGTTGAACTAGCTTACATTCCCACCAGCAGTGTAGAAGGGTTCCCCTTTCTCCGCATCCTCACCAACATTGTTGTTCTTAGTCTTTTTGATGCTGGCATCCTTACTAGCATGAGGTGATATCTCATTGCTACATTTCCCTGATGATTAGTGATGTAGAGCATCTTTTCATGTGTCTGTTGGCCATCTGAATTTCTTCTTTGGAAAACCATTTCTTCATATCCTCTGCCCATTTGTTAATCGGGTTATTTGCTTTTTGGGTGCTGAGGTGTGTAAGTTCTTTATATATTTTGGATGTTAACCCCTTGTGGATATGTCATTTACAAATATATTCTCCCATACTGTAGGATGCCTTTTTGATTTGTTGATGATGTCTTTTGCCATACAAAACTTTTTAGTTTGATGTAGTCCCATGAGTTCATTTTTGCTTTTGTTTCCCTTTCTTGAGGAGATGGGTTCAGGAAGAAGTTGCTCATGCTTATATTCAAGAGATGTTTGCCTATATTGTCTTCTAAGAGTTTTATGGTTTCATAACTACATTCAAGTCTTTAATCCATTTTGAGTTTACTTTTGTGTATGGGGTTAAACAATAATCCAGTTTCATTCTCTTGCATGTAGCTGTCCAGTTTTGCCAACACCATTTGTTGAAGAGGTTGTCATTTCCCCATTTTATGTCCATGGCTCCTTTATCATATATTAATTGACCATATATGGTTGGGTTTATATCAGGGCTCTCTAGTCTGTTCCATTGGTCTATGGGTCTCTTCTTGTGCCAGTACCAAATTGTCTTGACTACTGTGGCTTTGTAGTAGACCTTGAAGTTGGGGAGCATAATTCCCCCTGCTTTATCCTTCCTTCTCAGGATTGCTTTGGCTATTCGAGGTCTTTTGTGGTTCCATATGAATTTTAGGACGATTTTCTCTAGTTTGTTGAAGAATGCTGTTGGTATTTTGATAGGAATTGCATTGAATCTATAGATTGCTTTAGTCAGGATGGCCATTTTGACAATATTAATTCTTCCTATCCATGAGCACGGGTTGTGTTTCCATTTATTGGTATCTTCTTTAATTTCTCTCATGAGTGTCTTGTAGTTTTCAGAGTATAGTTCTTTCACTTCCTTGGTTAGGTTTATTCCTAGGTATTTTATTCTTTTTGATGCAATTGAGAATGGAATTGTTTTCCTGATTTCTCTCTCTGCTATTCATTGTTAGTGTATAAGAATACCACAGATTTCTGTGTATTAATTTTGTATCCTACAACTTGGCTGAATTCAGATATTAGATCTAGTAGTTTTGGAGTCAAGTCTTTAGGGATTTTTTATGTACAATATCATGTCATCTGCAAAGAGGGACAGTTTAACTTCTTCCTTGCCAATCTGGATGCCTTTTATTTCTTCGTGTGGTCTCATCGCTGTGGCTAGGACCTCCAGTACTATGTTGAATAGAAGTGGGGAGAGTGGGCATCCTTGTCTTGTTTCTGATCTTAAAGGAAAAGCTTTCAGCTTCTCGCTGTTAAGTATAATTTTGGCTGTGGGTTTGTCATATATGGCCTTTATTATGTTGAGGTACTTTCCCTCTATACCCATTCTGTTAAGAGTTTTTATCATGAATGGATGTTGAATTTTGTAAAATGCTTTTTCAGCATCTATGGAGATGATTATGTGGTTTTTGTCCTTCTTTTTGTTGGTGTGGTGGATGATGTTGATGGATTTTTCAATGTTGTACCATCCTTGCATCCCTGGAATAAATCCAACTTGATTATGATGGATGATCTTTTTGATGTATTTTTTAATTTGTTTGCTAATATTTTGTTGAATATTTTTGCATCTATGTTCATCAGGAATATTGGCTGGTAATTTTCTTTTTTTGTGTTTTCTTTGCCTGGTTTTGGTATTAAGTGATGCTGGCCTCATAGAATGAGTTTGAAAGTATATCCTCCTCTTCTATTTTTTGGAAAACTTATGGAGAATGGGTATTAGCTCTTCACTAAATGTTTGATAAAATTCAGTGGTGAAGCCATCTGGTTCAAGTGTTTTGTTCTTAGGTAGGTTTTTGAATACCAGTTCAATTTTGTTGCTGATAATTGGTCTGTTCAGATTTTCTGTTTATTCCTTGGTCAGCCTTGGAAGATTGTATTTTTGTAGAAAGTTGTCCATTTCTTCTAGGTTATCCAGTTTGTTAGCATATAATTTATCATAGTATTCTCTAATAATTCTTTGTATTTCTGTGGTGTCCATAGTGGTTTTTCCTTTTTCATTTCTGATTCTGTTTATGTGTGTAGACTATCTTTTTTTCTTGATAAGTATGGCTAGGGGTTTATCTATTTTGTTTATTTTCTTGAAGAACCAGCTCTTGCTTTTATTGATTCTTTCTATTGTTTTATTCTTCTCAATTTTATTTATTTTTGCTCTAATCTTTATTATGTCCTGCCTTCTACTGACTTTGGGTCTCATTTGTTTTTCTTTTTCTAGTTTCATTAATTGTGCATTTAGACTGCTTGTATGGGATTGTTCTTCTTTCTTGAGGTAAGCCTGTATTGCAATATAGTGTCCTCTTAGCACAGCCTTGGATGCTTCCCACAGATTTTGCAGTGTTGAATTATTGTTGTCATTTGTCTCCATATATTGCCTGATCTCTATTTTTATTTGGTCATTGATCCATTGGTTATTTAGGAGCATGTTGTGAAGCCTCCATGTGTTTGTGGGATTTTTCATTTTCCTTGTGTAATTTATTCTAGTTTCATAGCTTTGTGATCTGAGAAAATGGTTGGTACAATTTCAATATTTTTTAATTTACTGAGGCATTTTTTGTGGCCTAGTGTAAGATCTGTTCTTGAAAATGTTCCATGTGCACTTGAGAAGAATGTGTATTCTGTTGCTTTTGGGTGTAGAGTTCTGTAGATGTCTGTTAGCACCATTCTTTTCTATTGTGTTGTTCAGTGCCTCTGTCTCCTTACTGATATTCTGTCTGGTTGATCTGTCCTTCAGAGTGAGTGGACTGTTGAAGTCTCCTAGAATGAATGCATTGCATTCTATTTCCCCTTTTAGTGTTTTTAGTATTTGTTTCACATATGTGGGTGCTCCTGTGTTGGAAGCATAGATATTTATAATGGTTATATCTTCTTGTTGGATTGACCCCTTTATCATTGTGTAATGTCTTTCTTTGTCTCTTGTTACTTTCTTTGTTTTGAAGTCTATTTTGTCTGATACAAGTACTGCAACTCCTGCTTTTTTCTCTCTGTTAGTTGCATGAAATATCTTTTTCCATCCCTTCACTTTTAGTCTGTGTATGTCTTTGGGTTTAAAGTGAGTCTCTTGCAGGCAGCATATAGATAGGTCTTGTTTTTTTATCCATTCAGTGACTCTGTGTCTTTTGATTGGTGCATTCAGTCCATTTACATTTAGGGTGATTATTGATAGGTATGTACTTATTGCCATTGCAGGCTTTAGATTCGTTACCAAATTTTCAAGGTTAATTTCCTTACTATCTACGAGTCTAACTTAACTCACTAAAGATGCTGTTACAAACACAATCTAAAGGTTCTTTTTTTTTCTCCTCCTTTTCCTTCCTCCTCCATTCTTTATATATTAGATATCCTATTCTGTATTCTTTGTCTATCCCTTGATTGATTTTGGGGATAGTTATTATAATTTTGCATTGTTATTATAATTTTGCATTTGCTTAGTAATCAGCTGTTCTACTCTCTTTACTGTGGTTTTATTTCCTCTGGTGACAGCTATTAAACCGTAGGAACACTTCTATCTATAGCAGTTCCTCCAAAATAGACTGTAGAGATGATTTGTGGGAGGGAAATTCTCTCAGCTTTTGCTTATCTGGAAATTGTTTAATCCCTCCTTCAAATTTAAATGATAATCTTGCTGGATAAAGTAATCTTGGTGCCAGGCCCTTCTGTTTCATTGCATTGAATACATCATGCCACTCCCTTCTGGCCTCTAAGGTTTCGGCTGAGAAGTCTGATGTTAGCCTGGTGGGCTTCCCTTTGTATGTGATCTTATTTCTCTCTCTGGCTGCTTTTGATAGTCTGTCCTTATCCTTGATCTTTGCCAATTTCATTACTATATGTCTTGGTGTAGTCTTCCTTGGGTCCCTTATGTTGGAAGATCTGTGGATCTCCATGGCCTGAGAGAGTATCTCCTTCCCCAGACTAGGGAAGTTTTCAGCAACTACCTCCTCAAAGACACTTTCTATCCCTTCCTCTCTCTCTTCTTCTTCTGGTATCCCTGTAATGCAAATATTGTTCTGTTTGGATTGGTACACAGTTCTCTCAATATTCTTTCATTCTTAGAGATCCTTTTTTCTCTCTGTGCCTCAGCTTCTTTGTATTCCTCTTCTCTGATTTGTATTTCATTTATCTTCTCCTCCACCATATCCAACCTGCTTTTAATACCCTCCATCATGGTCTTCAGCAATTGGATCTCCAACCTGAATTCATTCCTGAGTTCTTGGATATCTTTCCTTATTTCCATTAGCATGTTGATGATTTTTATTTTGAACTCCCTTTCAGGAAGAGTCATAAGGCCCATGTCATTTAAATCTTTCTCCAGAGTTATATTAATTTTACTCTGGACCAGGTTCCTTTGGCATTTCATATTTGTATATGGGCCCTCTATTGTTCAGGAGCTCTATTTTGGAGCTGCTCATCCCCTGAAGCAATGTCGGGGGTCACAGGGGAGCGGGTATTGGTGCCTGGGGGTAGGAAAGATCTGTTCCCTACTTTCCGGCTGTTATGTCTGTCTCCACTGCCTTAACCAGTGGGCTGAGCACCCAGGTATAAGCTTTTGTCCTAAAACAGCCAGACGTGGATCACTGCTTTCCACAGTGGCTGGAATCTCAGTCTCTCCATGAATTCTGCCTGTATTAGCTTTCCAACCCAGTAATCATGCGAATATCATGAAAGCACCATGAAATGTAGGTTTGAGCTTCCAGAGCAGATCTCTGGAGTTAGTTATTCAGCAGTCCCAGGCCTTCCACTCCCTCCCCGCTCAGTTTCTCTTCCTCCCACTGGTGAACTGGTGTGGGAGAAGGGCTTGGGTCCTGCCAGGCCACAGCTTTGGTACGTTACCCTGTTCCATGAGGTCTGCTCTTTTCTCCAGGTGTATGCAGTCTGGCACCATCCTCTTTCCTGTTGCTCTTTGAGGATTAGTTGCACCAACTATATTTTCTTATTGTATCTGGTTTTAGGGGAAAGCTTCTGTCTCCTCTCTCACCACCATCTTTAATCTATAATCTCACTTATTCACACAGATTTTATAGCAGATACCATGATTTGTTCTGAATATAAAGACTGCTTTCCCAAGGTGACTTGCAGAACCCTAATAACGAAAAGATAAAGGTTATTTGAAATTTGGGTTATTGTGTACATACTGATTATGAAGTATGTAAATCCATATTATAATTTTTTAATTTTCAGGGAATTCATTTTTGGAGAAAAACAGAATCAATCCATCTCACTTTCTCTATCTCTGCATGTTTGCAGATTTTTGTTTGGTTTCTACCAACTCATATTTGTAAAAGTTAAAATCCTAATGATTAAAAGTTTGTTATATATTTGATGTTAGAACCATATTTGGATATTTTTACTGGTTAGAACCATATATTTGGATATTTGGAGCTATTGTAGAGTTTAATTGAATAGCATTTAGATGACTTATTAGGTCAAACAGTATTGAAAATTATCTTTTTAAATTAAAGCTATATTTTTTATAAAAATATTATAGCCAATAGGTATATTCTTTAATTGCCTTTAAAATAATAGACTTGGTTTATATATAATTTACTAATTATTCATATGTGTATATTAATATTCATATTAGATAATATGTGAAGTCTTATTAAAAAAACTATCAAATTTGCAAGGGACCCAATTTAAGACAAAGAGGTCATTCAGATAAACTGTTAGCTTTGTATGTCATTTTGAAGTAAGATCATCAAGATGAGCTGTGAAATGAACAGATATCTTTTACTGTTGATATATTAAACCTAATTGTTTCATAGTTAGAGCATGATTTCTGGAACTAATTGAATATGTCTTCACAAAGGGAAAAGCTTTCTTGTGCTGTCTCACAAAGAAATATTCAGTCGAAATGAGTGAATCACAAATGCTAGCAGAACAAATAAAAGTAAAATTGTGTAAAAAATTCCCCTAAATCCTTATCTAAAGTGTAACAGACAAAATCAATACTTTTCTTATTTTTTCCTAATTCAACTACCCATACCTTAAATCACTATGATTGCACTACAGTATTCTTATTGACTATAGTAAATCCATTTTTTCAAGAAAAAAATTCTATCTAGGTAAAAGTGGTTTGTTTTTTTAGGAATTTAAAGGAATAAACTGTAAATTACACTATTCAATTAGTTTTATATTTTCACTGAAGTAAATTTTGCTCTCAATTCCCAGGACAGCAGATAATTTCAGTGTTGTGTTAAATATGTAGCAGCTGGAGATTGCCAAATGAATGTGTTGAATGAGTGTATTTTAGTGAAGTGTGTACCATCTTTTTTGACATGCATGTAATGATAACACATTTTCTGGCAGCTGGGTACCCTTGGGCAGAATGAAGCTGTAATAGAAGATAAAACAGCTTGCTTATATAATGGCCATAAAATGGTATGTATATGCTTCATTAAAAATGTCTCAAATGGGTGACTGACTTCAGCTGAGGTCATATTTTACAATTCATATTAGTCAAACATTTTTCAATACCTTGAGTAAAAATGTAAGTACTAAATAGATGCATTTAACTAACTGTAACTTTTTAAAAAAACCCTCAAATTTTACATAACACATCATCAAACTGTCTTAACAAAGAATTTTTTAAATGAAAAGATAATATGGTCTTAGTAGTTTTAATTATCCCAATTGCAAGGATATAAACAGATTCATGTAGGGTTTGGTAGTGTTTTTTTTTTATGCTCCAGTCTTGAATATCTGTGGAATTTTGGTACAAAATACTAGTTAGAAATAATTGCTTCTGCCTCCCCCTGCAAAGAAAGCCTATAGTCATGCACTAATTTTGAATAGTGATTTTTATTCATAATGTTAAGGATTAAGTTTGTTTCCTCAGTTCTTGTCCCTGGTGCAACAATCAAGGTAGACAAGGCCCCATACTTTTAGGGGAGGGTCTATTTGTCTTGATCTAGCAGGGAGGTGCCTGTTTGATTGACAGGGTGAGGTCGTTTGATTGACAGATCTAGCTATACACCCATTCCTCTTGGTGCCCATGTCTTTTCCCAAAATGCACACAGGAAAGCCCCTGGTGTGGGGAGCAAAACTACCATTTTATTTTAATGAGATTATAATGAGGTGTGGTTTGGGTGATTCTTAGTTTTGTTGCATTGTGTCTGTATTAGGATCTGGTTGAGACCAATTTGGCCTCATCCATAAAGGCATGAACTTATCTCCCTGTACAGCCTTTGTTGTCTTCACGTGGAACCCCCTGCTTGGGGAGAGTCTGGGAAGTTTTTCCATAAACCTTATCTTCCCCTTTCCCCAGCTGCTCATGTCTGTGTTTCTACCTTACAGTACTTTTCAAGTCTATATTCTTTGTTGTACCTGTCATCTGAGTTTCTATTCTTACCCATCCTTACCCGCTTTAATCTGCATCAATGTAATGTAGACTTTGGGTAATATTTGAGAATGTTTAATTACAATACAGAAGAAATAAATTATTGGATAGGTGTGATTCATAAGATGTGCTGGTATACATAATGAATATTTCATCAGATTTCAAAATAAAGTTAGAACTTATAAAATGCTTTAAGTATTGATACTAACATGTGAGGCATTATTAAAAAAGGCAGTATAGAGATAAAATACTTAGGAAGAATATCCCTCATTCTAAAAGAAATGACAATAATAAGAAGGAGGAAGCTTAACATTTATATAAGTTATGACATTAAATCAGAGAAAAAAAAACTAACAAATTAATAGCAAATAAAACTGTGGGAATGTTAACTCTCAGAGAACTTATTATTGGGGGGAATGAATGACAAAATGACGATGTTGTTTTGAGAGATAATTACTTGAATTTTTAAATGTTTTTGGGACAAATTTAATTCTAGCATTCATATTTATTTTTTTCTAAAATATTGCCAGTTGTATCAACTCAATATGTGTTAATATATTCTTGCACATAGTATTTTATTAAATGTTTTAATATACTTTATATTTGTGACTATTAATTTTCCATTTGTAATACTGATAGTTTCATCATTTCTCTAGTTTTCATGTTCAATCTTATTGAAATTATTTTTCCATTAAAAAGTATATTAGAAGATTTGTTTTTTAGATTTTACAACTTGTTTTGCTCTTTGCTCTTACTTATCCTTTTTACATGTGTTATTTTCTTCCTGTGGAAACAATATTTGTATAATTATGTTTTACTTTATAGTTCAGGGGAAAGCTAATTTCTAGTAGGTCCTGGGAGGAAATCAGGAAGGGTTGTTTTGAGCAAAATTTTACTGAAAGAGAATGAGAGTTCCAAGTTGTGACAATTTTTCACTGGCCGCATATAATAGGCAATTTGCTGTCACTGAAGCAATCTTCCTGCTGATCATGTAAGTTCTGAGGAGTGACTCAACTACAGGGTAAGAAATGCCACCCGACAAGACCTGAATCAGAATTTCTCTGTTTCTTATCTTTGCTTCTTCATTCATAGGATATGGGGATAAAAGAATGATATAATTGGTCTAGAAAAGAAAATAATCCTGTCTACTGTCATAAAAAGACACAAATATTGTCAAGTTTCTGCATGACCAGACCTTAATAAGCAAAAACAACTGGGACCTGGCTCAGAAAACGTCCTTCGAAATAAGAAAAATCACTGAATATTTAGAGAGGTAACTTCCATAGAGGTTTACCTCCTGGGAAGCACATGTTTACTAAGGGGAATAAAATCCTAAAGCATGTTCTTACATTCCAAAGGAATGTTTACATTAGGAAGATAATTCTCCTCGCCGTGTTTCAGGTGAGGAAAATGGCAGCTAGATATCTGTAGTATTTATATATATACTGTATATATACATACAAATAAATCAAACTCCAGTTTCAAAATTTTGCTGCTCCTCTCCTGTGGTGAATTTAATCCCCTTTTTGCATGTGCCGGATAATATCTAACCTCCACAGCATCTGTTTGGGAGGACATAGAACTTGAGTATCTGACATGGTTATCACTATAAATAATAATATGGCTGAAATCTCTTTCAGAAAATGTGCATTTCAGGATAAAAATAAATATGGATGTTTAAAACATGTCAGTTACTTCTATTTCTTACTCAAACTTTGTTTCGTGACTGTAATCATTTTTTTTCCATTTTTTAACTAAATTTTCATTAAAAAAGTTAAAAAAAGCAAAACATAAAACCTGTCCTTTGCTCTTCTCCATACCATATTTCAGTCTCATGAAAAAAAATTCTAGAGGGGAGTCCCAGTTTGACTGAGTGGTAGCCAACAATGGAAACAGCAACTGTAGTTTTCAAGTTTTCTTCACTGTGACTTACTATGCATTTTATTTTATTTTATTTTATTTTATTTTATTATTTTATTTTATATTTTATATCTTATTTATTTTATTTTATTTATTATTTTTATTTTGGTATCATTTATATATAATTACATGAGCAACATTGTGATTACTAGACTCCCCCCATCACCAAGTTCCCACCACAAACCGCATTACAGTCACTGTCCATCAGCGTAGTAAGGTGCTATAGAGTCACTACTTGTCTTCTCTTTGCTATACTTATGCATTTTATTTTAAGTAATACGAAAACAAATCATTTTAAGAGAATATTAAGAACATTTTAAGGGAATATATTTTGAAGTAGTAAACAAAATGTGAGAAGAGTAAAATACTGGAATAAATTTAAAAGGAACTACCACTAATGAGCTTAACATTTATCTCACTAAGCTTGAAAAGCAAAGTAATTTGAATATCTAAAAACAAGTTGATATCATACTGAGATTGGAAGCAGTTTGATGATTATCCAAGTGTTTTGTTCTATTTCTAATAGTTGTTAATGTTTTTGTTATAACCACTAAATATTTTAATACTTGACTTTTAGAAATCCTGAGTTAAAAAATATATCTTCTGATTACCTTATATGATAACAAATTATATTTTGTGAATACCTTAAATGGAACAAGTTAATAATTAATCTTACTAATTAATATATATGCCTCTCTATGTTTCCCAAAGTGTTAGGACTTCTACTGTTAGTTGCTACTAATACCAAAAATACCAAAGTTAATATTAATTGTACCAACTTCCTTCAAAACAGGTTTTGTTCAAATATGTATTATATATTTAAGTTAGAATTCAGATAAATATACAAAAATTAAAGTGACACTATTCAACTTTGAAAGTACAGATTCTTTGAAACACTAAGCCTTGGAATTTACAGAAAATGAAGTTAGGGAAGAGTTATGTCTAATATTTTCTACTATTTCATTAGATTAGTGCATAGATTTTAAATAAATTTATGTTGTATCATTTTAAGTTGCAGAGTGTTAATAGTAGTTTTAATTCATTTCTAAAGTAAAATTACACTTAACATCATGATAATATACTATGGTAGCAAGAGCCCTTTCATATTTTGTTATTTATACACCAAAAACTACCAAAAAATGTACATGAAACTTAAGAAATTAGGAAAACATCTTGTTCTTCAAACAACAGCAATAACAATTATGTGGGAGCCATAGTAAATTAACATGCACATTAGAATCCACAAAATCATATTATTATTTTTCAAATTTAAGGAATCCATAAAAATTACTGTATGTGACATTTATGATTGATCCCTACCAAGAGAAAAGTTTTATAAAATATTTTAAAATAATTAAATGTATTTTTTTTTTAGTTTAAAACTTATTAGGCTAGTAAAGGAAAAGTACAAACATGTCTATAATGTAGGTCCCATAATTATTAGTGACACAAAAACAGCTTTGGGAAAATGAAAATCAGCTATAAGGTAGAATTCATAAAGACTGAATGGAAAAAAATACAGGGAATATGAGTGATTAAAATAACTTTCAGCAGATGGTAGTAAAGGGGACAGTTTTCTAGAAAGAGATGAAAAATCTAAGTCACATAATCTAGAAATCCTGTTGTTTGTGGTACGAATTGTGAGTGACACAAAGCATGTATCGGATAGCTACGAGTAACAAAAAAACCACCTATGCTAGATTCTGCAATGTTTCAAATTCCTAAACACCTTTCATTTAATAATCCGAAACTTTGAGGAAGCCAAAGTAAATAAAAACACAACATGTGTGTTGCTTTTGAGAGCAAAGACTGAAGATAAGGAGAAGATGTAGAATCTTATTGCAGCAGTCCTGCTGAAATACAACTAAGGATGTCAATTACAGTTGTAATTGTAGGACAAGAAATAAGATTCTACAGGTCTTGAATTCTCATATTGCCCAGAAAAGTGAGGACTAAGTGAGAAATATGAGGAGAAGTCTGATCACTTCCAGCATTCTCAGCAATGCCTGCCCCTCTTTAGCGGGAAAATGACATTTGTCAAATTATGTCCTTCTTCCCGTCCCTTTCGTTTTCCTTCTCCTGCTCTTTTTTTCTCCCTACTTGCACATTCATACATAAATTCATGCATACACACATATTCACACATACTCAGCAAATACAGTCAACATCATTGTCATCACTACCACCACCACCAATACCATTTTTAGATTTATAATTAATTGGATTCCTCATGTTAACCATTTCACTTTTCATCATCTATTCTTACAATATTTACAGTACCTTTACCTCTCAGTTATAGAGCTCATATATGTTGCTCTTCAGCAACAGGAAGGCGGGGGACAAGCAGTGCCAACCTGTTATCCCCAGGGCTGAGCAAGAGGGCAAGTGTCGACAGCTCAGTCATCCTCCCCAGAGATCCTGGGAAAACAAAACCACACCAAGCTGGGAGATGTGTCAGCCTCAAGGGTGCAGCAAAACTCAGCTTTATTCCATCAGAGGCTTAGTTATATAGGGGAAGATAAGGAAGTAACAGAAACCAATGGGAATTGATCATCTCATCTGTCACTAGGTTCTTTAGACAGGTTTCAGGTTAGGTGGGGAGGTGGAGTTAGGGCCAAGAGAGCACGTGGGAGAAGCTAGTTAGGCCATGAACGCTGAAGTAACGAGCGAGGATGGAAACCTCCAGTCTGCGGCTGTCACAGGCCTAAAAGAGGCAAAAGGTCCCAACAATTCCCCCTTTTTGTTTTATAAATGCTCTGGGATGTCCCGGCAGGCAAGGCCCCTGTCTTAGGTTGTCCCCCTCTGGAGATCTTACCCGTCAATGGTACCTTGCAGCTCTTCGGTGGTCCCAAGCTTACTCATCCTCCATGGCCTGTCTTAGGTTGTCTCCACCTTGGAGATCTTGCCCGTTATGGGCGCACGGAGAGATAGTTAGGGGGAATTAATGGACATGGCCTCATCATAAGGTTCACAGCGATCGTAGGGGTCACTGGCTTCCATGGCAACTCTCCGGTAATGTACCTGCACTCACATCAACTGAATTGATTCAATTCTTTTTTGGATAAACTGGATAATCTTGTTAATGCAGGGCCCAAAAGTGAAAAGTAGGAGCCAAAGAAGGATAGGACCAAGGAAGGGCAGAATGTAGGGCAACCACCCATGTAACTCAGGCCAAAGAAAATTGGCTTGTAATTCTTTTCGGTGTCTCTCGAGGTCTTCTTGAAGTTGCTAGACCTTATTTTGGACTATGCTGGAGCGGTTTGCATAACAGAAGCACTCTTCCTATAAAAAGAGACATAAGCCTCCCTTTTCAGCTGTGAGGAGATCAAGCCCCCTACAGTACTGTAGGACTACTGTTGCGATGGAACCCAACTGTGCTTGGAGGTCAAGAATTGTGCGGGCTACATGTTGTATATCATCGATCATCTGTTGAGAAAAAGCTTTATAATAATGCAGAGAGGTCCCCAATCCTGCTGCTCCAGTGGCAGCTCCAGTGGCCACCCCAAGGCCTATAAGCAGGGGGACAACTTGGATGGCCCCTTTTGATCTACCTCCAATGTGGTCTAAAGCAGGAATAGGGAGGCCCTGATTATTAGGGACCACTCCAATGTCAGGGAAAATTACAGCTGGAGCACAAAGCCCTGTCCAGCCTGTCAGGAGAAAGCCAAACGCATCTTCCCACAAGTGAAGACTGTTCCATTATGGGGACAGAGAAAGGTATTGTTCACATTAATATTTTGTTGGCAAAAAGATAGTGGATTCGACCTACATCTATCCTACTAGTATTATCAGTATGGGGGTCAGCTTTGAAGCATGGGCCTTTAGGGGAAAGAGGGTCTAGATAGACTCTAGAACTTGGGGGTAACAGCTGGAACTGGGGCTCGCTCTGTGACAGGTTAACAAGAAGAGCATTGGCTTGTAATGGTCCCGGCCTCAAGCACAGCCAGCAATCCTTAGCTAAATCGGGATTGGTTCTATTGAGTAACGTAAAGGCAGCCTGTATGACTGATTGTGTCTCAGGATCAAGAAGCAATTCTCCTCTGATCTCCGGGAGGCTAAGACAATCCTCTGTAAATTGGGGGATTTTGGTCTTCAATCAGCCTGTCTACCAGTTTTTTAATTTTGGTACTGTTGAGACTGATCTTGGACTCTGCCCCCATCAGAGGCACCTATAGGGGCAAATTTATTCCAGCAGACATTGTCTCCCCTATTCTTTTGACAGCATATTCATCCTTGCCTTTTATCAGAGTTGCATACCAGTATGTTTTGTTCCAGTGAGTGCAGGGGATAACCTCCTGATAGTATTGAGCATGAATGGAGGCAAGAAAAGTGGTGCAAGGACACTCAGAGGGGGATTTCGCTTGGGCAGGTGAAGATATTTTGGGGCCTGGACAACAATGGTGAGACAGAACTCTCCCAGGGCATCCATTTTCTGTCCCTTGCATAAGTGTAACTGCCCATTGCCCATTAGAGCAGGTTTTGGTAGAAGTATAACAGTGTGCAGGGGGAGGGGCCTTGGAGTGAGCACAGGTTGTGCAGGGGTCTCCGATGGTTTTTCGTAGTATGGCTCTTGCTTGACCGGGATCTCCAAATCCTGTCCTAGCTAATGGGAGATTTATTGCCATTAACAGGAAGACCAGCATCATTGGGTTCATTGAAGACCCTGAAAGAGAGAAAGAAGAGAGGTATCCTCCGGAGGCGGGGGGCCTTCTGGGTCCTCATTGACATCAGTGAACTCCCCCTCCTTAGGGGGGTAATACTAGAGATCTCTTGCAGTGACCCAGATCAGCCTTTTTTCATTGGTTGGAAAGACACAGAAGAATACCCTTCCAGTGGTAATGAGGGATCTGGGCCCCTCCATTCTCCAGTAATGGGGTCCTTCCATCTGGCTCTAATAGTCCGATAAGTAACGGTTGTTGTTTAGTGTTTCTGGAAGGGCGAGAAGTGTTTGCCTTTGGCAAATTTAAAATATTTAGAGTAAATAATGCCATCTTTAGTTGACCATGGGGGGGAGTGTTCCCCCTTTTTGTTTTATTATTTGACATTTGAGGGTATGATTGTGTTTTTCCACGATTGCTTGTCCTTTAGGGTTATGAGGAATTCCAGTGGTATGGGAAATTTGCCACTTACTTAAGAATACAGGGAAAGATTTACTAATAAAGCAGGGACCATTATTGGTTTTGATTTGATCTGGCAGGCCAAGAACGGGGAAGCACTGGAGAAAATGGCTTATGGCATGTTTAGATTTTTCTCCCATATGGGCTGTAGCCCAACAAGCATGGGACAAGGTATCAACTGTTAGAAATACGTATTTAAGCTTCCCAAAAGGGGCAAAATGTGTGACATCAGTCTGCCAAAGGTATTGGGCCTCAGGCTTCGAGGGTTCACTCTGCCCTTTTGAAGCGGAGGAACCTGTAGAAAGGTCTGGCATGATTTACATGTTCTAATGATCTTTTTTAAGTCTCTGATGGGGACCTGAGGGAACCGATGATGTAGTCCTCTCCAATTAGCATGTGTAAGTTGATGAAAAGAGGTGGCCTCCTATACTGTGTAGGCTGAAGCTAGTCGATCGGCAAGAGCATTGCCTCTTGACAAAAAACTTGGCAAATCTTGATGTCCTCTTAGATGTTGTACAAAAAGGGGAACTGGTCTCTGTTTTAACATATTGCGGGCTTTAATCATCAAAGGAGTGATGGGATTATTGTCAAGTCTGATGTGTGCGCCCACAAGGTTGGGCAGTAGATTGACAACGTAAGGGCTATCAGAAAAGAGATTAAGAGGGCCTTAGATCTCAGACAGTGCTAAAACAACAGCATAAAGCTCTTTAAACTGGGCAGAGCCCTGCACCTCATGAAAGAGGTTGACAGCCGGAGGGCATTCACTTGTGCTCAGGGGGAACATTACCACAGAGGCTCCCCGTTTACCCCTGTCAGTAAAAACAGAGGGGAAAGAGGGGTCTGCCTCAGTAAGGAACATTTTTGGTGGCTGCCACACCACCCACAGATGTGGCTCCTCCCACAGATAGATGTATCCAATGTACGGGATCCCCCTTCTGAGCCAATAGGGCAGTGAGGAGGGTCTCTCCCACCATAATATGGAGAACCAGTGGCAAGTTTGGATCATATCTTTTTAAGGCAGCATTATCAATGGCATGTTGAATTTTTGTTAATGTATCTCTATGTATAGGGTTTAAAGTCACTGTTGAAGCTAGATCAAAGCCTTTTAATAGGTCAAAAAGAGGGATAAGATCAACTGTGATTATAGGAATCCAGGGCTTCATCCAATTGATTTCCCCCAGCAGTTTCTGGAGCTGTGGTAGCATATATGTGTCCTGAATACATAACTGGGGCTTAACAGGGGAGACAACATCTAATGTCAAAGTAGTCCCCAAAATTTTAAAAGGAGCTACCTGTTGAACTTTATCTGGGGCAATCTGAAAGTTATAGTTTTTGAGCAGGGAAAGGCACTGTTTGAAGAGGTCGTCTAATTTGCGGGAACAAGCAGCCCCCAAGATAATATCATCCATATATATGTAAAAGAGTATGTCAGATTCTTCTGCTAGTGGAAATAAGATTTTAGACATATAGTTTTGACAAATAGGGGGGCTATTAGCCATCCCTTGGGGTAAGACGGTCTACTCATAGCATTGGTTAGGTCCCTTGTAATTTAGGGATGGAAGAGAAAAGGTGAACTCGGTGTCCTCAGGATGGAGGGGGATGGAAAAGAAACAATCGTTGATATCTATCACTATTAGGTGCTGATCACTTGGGATGGCAGGAACCTAGGGCAGCCCCCTTTGGGAGGTCCCAAAAGGTTCCATTCTTTCATTGATTTTTCTTAAATCTTGAAGAAGCCTCCATTTACCATTAGGTTTTTTGATCACAAATATGGGGGAATTCCAGGGACTTATTGACCTTTGGAGGTGACCCAATGATATTTGTTGTTTAACTAAAAGATGTAGTTGTTGTAACTTTTGTGAAGGCAAAGGCCACTGTTCCGTCCAGACAGGGGAGCCCGGAATCCATTTTATTTTCAGCGCCCCGGGGGGAGCAGTGGCCCTTAGGATTGGGGGTGGGACCGGGGGCTTGAACGAGGTTGGCCCTTTCTGTTTATTTCAAATGTGAGGTCATCTCTATAGTTAGGGTGACACTTTTGGTCCCCTTGAAATTGTTGTTGGTATTCTTCCTCATCTAGGGGAGCCTCAAAAAAAGCCTTATGGTCAGTGGAAATATACGCTTCGGCTTCCCCCAAGACATCTTGGCCCAATAGATTGGCTGTAAGGCCTGGAGCCACAAGAGAGTGCACCTCCCCCATATTTCCATCTGGGTCAACCCAGGGAACCCATTCAGCAGTTTGTTGGGAGCTGGTCTGTCCACCTACCCACAAGAGGGGAGGGCCGGGAACCAATCACCATTGTGGGGGGATCTCCTCTTTTCTGAGGACAGTTCTATCCGCCCCAGTATCAACGAGGCATTTGAAAGCTTTCCCCCCGATGGTGAGTATCATTTTAGGTCTAATTCCAGGCATCAGAGGAACTGTCCAGTGAGCCTGCATAGGGGGATTCCCCTTGTTTAATGGGGCTGGGGAATGCCCCATTTGGAGTTTAAAGGTTTACCATGTATATCAGTCTTATATCTACAATCTTTGGCCCAATGGAACCCCTTCTGACATTTCGAACAAGGAGTGCGAGGCAAGCCAGGAGGCTGGGGCCTCACTGGAGGAGGGGGCCCCTTTTGTTTATGAGGGCACTCTCACTTAAAGTGTCCCTCCTGACCACACCCAAAGCAAGTATGGCCTTTATCGGGAAATGCCTGTTGTAGCGCACATACCAGGGCAGTCGTATCATCTTTGCAAGAGGCCTGCAACATGGAAGCCATGGTCTGGGTCTGATGGGAGTGGTTTCCTATATCTTTGGTGGCAATTATCCACCTCTCCGTGGATCTATCTTTTAATCCTGTACATGCTATTTTATGTTCTTGATTCATACCCTCCCACACTATCATCTTAACAAAATGATCTCTGAGATCCCCAGGGGGGATCTTTCTCTTGATGCTCCCCTCAACTCTACTAATGAAGCTAGCCAAATCCTCATCAGCCCGTTGGGTTGTCCCTGTAATTGGGGATTCTGAGGGGCCCTCCTCAAGCTTCCTCCATGCCACCAGACCCAGGACTCATATTTGGTCCTGATAGGGAGGGAGGATGGTGGTTTGTTGTAGTCCCGAGGAAAATTGTTCGGAGGTCCCTGCAAACTTTCCCATGGTGATAGGGATTACAGGGTTGGCACCTTGATTCCTCTCAGCTTGTTGCTGGCATTCCTCTTTATACAACGCACACCACTTAATATAAAGGGGGCCAGGGAGAACCGCCCGGGCAAGAGCCCTCCAATCTGTGGTGGTACACGGATGGTGAGCAAGTCCCTGGAGGATGGTCTCAGTCCAAGGAGTGTTGGGGCCATCCTCAAGAATGGCCTTTTTTAATTCCTTAAGGTCACCTGGCTCCCAAGGATACCAGGGGGCAGGGCGGTTACCTCTGGGATTAACATTGACTGGAAATTGCTGACATGTCCCTGGGTTAGGTTGTGGGTGGAACAATGGATTCTCTTTGGTTTGGCAGCCAATGGAAGAGCATGAGTCCTTATATGGGAGAGGAGCCAAAACCCCTGCTCATTGGCATGGAGGAGGGTGGCTGATGATGATTTGAAAGGGTTAGAAGAGGAACTAGTGCCAGGAAGTGGTGGGTACAAAGGAGCTGTGGATTTGGGAGGCCAGGGGGCAGCATCAAAAGGGTCGAGGGCGCCATTGCCACAATTCTCATCTGGCTCTTTATGGCTTTTTGTCCTGCCGGCGTGGACTCAGCCTGAGGAAGGGGATCAGAATCTCCCCGGGAAGGGGCTCCTCACCTGGTGGTTTCCCTGTCTATTAAGTTCTTGGCAGCTGGCTTCGATGGCCGAGGAGGGAAGCAAGTCTTAAGGGCTGCTAAAGTGGGGAAGGTCCCCAGAGGGGGGATATCACCCTGATTAACTTGGGCTTTGCATATGAGTTGCTCCACCCTGTCCCAGGTTTCCCAGTCAAACAAATTACTTGCAGGCAGCCACGGGGCGACCTTAACTAAGGTCTCCCAGGTTTTGATAGCTTGGCTGTCAGAGAGCTCTAGGCCCCTACTTCCGAGGAGGACCCTAAGGGGTTCAAGAGAGGGATCAGGCTTGGAAGAAGAATGTCCCATATTTTATGGGATTACACTTACCCATAGTCCGATTAGCTCATCAGCGAAGTAAGTTCCTTGTTCCTCACACGGGGCACCAGTTGTTGCTCTTCAGCAACAAGAAGGCAGGGGGACAAGCAGGACCCACGTGTTATCCCCGGGGCTGAGCGAGAGGGCAAGTGTTGGTGGCTTGGAAACCCTCCCCTGAGATCTGGGGAAAAACAAAACCACACCAAGCCGGGAGATGTGTCAGCCTCAAGGGCGCAGCAAAACTCAGCTTTATTCCATCAGAGGCTTAGTTATATAGGGGAAGATAAGGAAGTAACAGAAACCAATGGGAATTATCTCATCTGTCACTAGGGTCTTTAGGCAGGTTTTGGGTTAGGTGGGGAGGTGGAGTTAGGGCCAAGAGCGTGCACCCGGGAAGCTAGTTAGGCCACGAACCCGGAAGTAATGAGGGAGGATGGAAACCTCCAGTCTGTGGCCGCCTAAAAGAGGCAAAAGGTAGCAACACATATACTTGAATGTGTCTCTTTGTGCTGCTTACTTCCAATTATGTAATACTTTATCTTCAAATGGAATGAAGAATCACTCACAGTAATATAATGAGATCCAACTATCCAGTATAAAAATGAAACTGCATATGTCCTAGATGGAAACAAACAAGGGGCTTCTCTTTAAGCTTCATGCTTCTTAACTGAAACAAAACCCAGAGGAGAGAAAACAGAAAAGAATTCTAAGTTTGATTGCATTACTAAAAAACAATCACAAGAATAAAATAACAAGCTGACAACCAGGAAGAACATTTTGGAACATGTATCCTAAAGAGCTAATAGCCTTAATACAAAAAAAAAATTTTTAAATTTGAAGAAGGAAACCCAGTACAAAAAATGGTGGAAATAACCTAAATATTTATTCATTAAAAAAGTTAACTATCGTTTATACAATGGAGAAACATAGAATGAAAAAGGATTCTATGAACTGATATGGAGTGGTTAACAAGATATATTGTAAGATATATTGTTAGCTGCAAAAGCAAAGTATCAGAATTTATATACAGTGTATATAACAATAGAGGAAATAGAATGGTCGTTTCCAGGGTTTGGGGAGAAAAGGAAATGGTGAGGTTTTAATCAAAGCTTATGTTTTAGTTACACAAAATGAGTAACTTCTAGAGATCTAGTGTATGGCATAGTGCCTATAGTTAACAATACTCTATTGTATATTTGAAAATTTGCTATGGGAATAGATCTAATGCTAAGTGTTTTATTTCAAATATTTATTACCAATAGTTATTAACAGTAGTAGTTATTACTACTGTTATAAATAAAGAGGGCAAGAGGACACTTGGAGGTGATGGATATGTTTATGGCATAGATTGTGGTAATGGTTTCACAGATGTATATTTTTCTCCAAAGTCATCAAGTTGTATACATTAAAAATGTACAGCTTTTTGTATGTGAATCATACTTCAATACAGTGGTTTTAAAAAAAGAAAATATACACATATCACCTCATTTTTGTGAAAAAAGTTCAAGAAAGGTAAACTAGAAACTAATGAGATTGAGTAGTTACAGGCAGTGGGTGGGAAAAAAGGGAGGAAAAATGTGAGAGTAAGTACAGGGTAGAAGGAATGAGGAGCTAGTGGCACTTCTCTGGAATGTCTTTTTAAAGAGTTAATTTCATAGCGGTACATATATTTAATGTGAAATCTATCCCTTAACAAATTCTAAGCAAGTAATATATTATTTTTGGCCATAGTACAATGTCATATAACAGATCTCTAGAACTTACTCATCTTGCTTAAGTGAAATTTTATGCCCATTGGTCAGTAATTTCCTGTTCCCTCTTACCAACAGCTCCTGGAAACCACCGTTCTGCTCTTTGGTTCTATTAATTGGACTATTTTAGATGTTTCAGGTAAGTGAAATCGTAATTTGTCTTTCTGTGAAATTGAAATCAGTATTTCAAAAAAGATATTTGCTCTCCCTTGTTACTTCTGTGGCATTGCTTATGATCATGGTTAGGTTTTTATGTTTGCTTATTTCAGACATATATAATTGATTACTAAATTTACTGGAGTACATTTACTTAATCTTAAATGAATTTACTTAGTATAGAATATACTTAAATTAAGTATATTTTTACTTAAAAATATTTAAAATATATATACTTAAACTTTGAATCTAATAAGAAAAATCTAATTGATATAAATAGCTTAAACTTGTCCATGACTTCTTAGTGGCATAATTATTCCATGTATTAATGAAAGCAGCTTTACTTTATTAGATGGAATATCTTGCAACTACTACTATAATAATTTAAGATTATAGAGTATAATTGCATATGTATTTATATGTTTATTTTAAATATTATAAAATTGAAATCCATGCTTTGTAATCTTTACTCATTAATCAAAAACCAAGAAAGCAAAATGGTAGGGAGCAATTAGAAACAGTGTATTTGAGTAGTAAAAGTATACACTTTTGCATGAATACATCTGCAATTAAAACATTTTTTAAGTAATAGAAAACTGTCTTAAAATTTCTCTTGACCGAAATTTTAATCAGTTATTAAATATTCCCCTAAGTAGAGTTGCAGTGTAAAGTAATAATACTGCAGGGTGTTTAAATTTTGGATTATTTGAAAGATGAAGATGATACTTCTTAAGATGTTAACTCATTTTCATAAAACCAGAAACTCTTCCAAAGTAATTTAAACTTTCAAGGTAAGTTGGTTGAGATAGCCAGAGGAAAGGATCTGTAACTTGCGTGTATGTGGCTAATGTTTACATTTACATCTCATAATCTGTAGGAAAAATTTAGTGATTTACTAAAACTCTGATTTACAGCATATGTGAATTTTCTTTGAAGCCAGGATATCAGACTTACTTTACAGGCAAACAGCCACAAATAAGATATGTTGACCTTTGTATATGAAGATGATACTTGTGACATTCCTTGAATTGAATAGGAACATTGAGTTATTTTTTTCTCAAATGAGATGGTTATGCTTTTTTCTATTCTCCGAGCTAGTTGTTTTTTTTTAAATTCTATTTCTCTGTTATCTACTGGCATTAATATTTAGAATTCTAGTTATTTAATATTTATGTTTCAAAGCATTTCATGTATCTGCAAAAATAGGTATTGAAAATATTAATAGTCTTGCTAAATATAAATGTAACAATGATCAAATGCATTTGGAAAATGATGCATGACAAAAGTATAAATGGGTTAACTTAGATATTTCAAGAATTACTTTATAATAATTTTGAATAATCAAACATTGATGTACTATTTGATTTTCCCAAAGGAATTTGAACATATGAAACTGACTTTCAGAGGGCATTCATGTGGCATGGCATCACATTTTGGAAAATTATGGTTTAGCTAAATTTAGTCAGTTGATAAAAATAAAACCGGAAAATTAGCCATACTTTCTATGAAGTTTTAGTGGTTTGAGAGGTAATTTAATCCACTTAAAGCTATCATAATTCTACATGAGATGCTTTTGTTTTTTACCTCTGACAAATACATTTCAGGCACTGAAAATGAGATTTAATATTATTTGTTTTAAAAAAATAAAGTTATGTTAAAAATGTGCCAGTACCAGGAAGCATATTTCTTGTGAAAACTGTGCCTTTTGCCACAAAAGCATTAATGAGTAGTACTAATTTGGAGAAAAACTAAAATAACTCTATTGGCTCTTCTCTGAATTTTAAAGACTATTCAGTGAATATATCCCATCAAATCCATATAATTATCAAATGCAATTCTGTTTTTAACAACCAGGAAAAAATGTGTACACTAAAGATTGTAATAAAAGTAGCAAACTATTGATAGTAGTTTCTTTGGGTGGTGGCTATGTTTTAATAAGATATCCAGTGTATAATATTAATCACAAGCCTCAGTTCAACGAGGATAGCAGAGCAGGCAGTGTGAAGCCTCTGATTCTTTTTTTTTTTTGTAAATACTTTATTGTCTTTTCCAATTTTTATTTCTCTTCTCTCATAGGGACGTTAGATTAGGTTTGCATTGTCTCACGGACATTCGACTATATTTGACATAAAAGATATTGTGCTATAAATTTTCTGTTTCAGCCAGCCTTTTATAAGAACTATCTATACAGATCTAATTATTTCTAATTTTCTATTTCCAACTGTTGTGGTTTCTCACATAATAAACCAACTACATTTTGCTTGTCCACTTATTTAGTGATAGGTATATAGGGCATCCAGCTACCTGTGACTAACAGCCATAATAATATGAATATCGTTGTGGATATCTACTAATGAAATGTGTAAGAATTTCACTAGGGAGTATATCCCGGAGTAGTAATCCTGAGTTACAAAGCACATACATTTCTAATTAGACAAAGAGATGTCTGAAAATTATTTAGTTTGTTCTCTCTTCAATGATTGTTTCTCTATGTCTATATTCTTGCCAACACTTATATTATACAGATTTCTAACATTTGCAATTCTGTTGAGTGTAAATGGGTACAATTACTATTTTGATTTGCATTCTTATGACTTATTACCTTTCAATGTCAATTTGAACATCTTTGTATGTACTTATAAAGAATTGACCTTCTCTTACTATAATTTACTTATTCTTAGTAAGCTCCTGTATTTCTATTGTTACAGACAAGAATGTACTGAATAATTTAAATATTAATTCTTTCTCAATCTGAGATTATCTGGGTAGAGTCTCTAAGCTTTTCCAAATTTGTTATTTTTATCTATGGTATTCTTTTATAATCAGAACATTTTAATTTTGCCACAATCAATTCCATCATTTCTCTTTATTTTTATTCTTTTAAGGAATGATGTATGAATTCACTGCTCCATCTTCTATTATTTTCTCTATGTATATTTTATACAACACTCCCCAACCTGAGTCCATTTAATATTTGATATCTTTTTCAATATGACAGGTGCATCACAGAAATAATGTGGTATCACAACACGAGGTAGATGATATCAATGTGTCCCATTACTATTTCCTTTGATTACCAGGCTAAGATCATGACTATTTGATTTGTCACTGTAAGATAATATTTTTTCCTTTTTAAACTAATAGTTACATGGTGGGAAGATACTCTGCATGCATATACTGTGTCCTTATTTATACTCTAGACTCATCAGAATTCCAAGCAATTGTTTAAACATGAAAAGGTTAGGAAAAATATACAATAAGAAAAACAGAATAAAGAAGGGGACTGGGTCATCTTCAGGGAGAAGAAAAAAACTTTAAAAAATTCAAGCGCCTATAATTAATTTCCTCAAACATTGTTTCTCTGTGAAACAATAACATAATTCTGTATCAATGACATAAGCAAAATTAGTTCTTAGATATTTAACATTTGTGTATATGTTTTCATAAAAAACGAAGTTTAAAGAGAATTGGAGAGAGACCGAGAAAGAAATTAGAAGATAAAAAGGTGCACGCGGCCTTACAAACATCTAAAATATCAAAGCAGAAGTAGTAAAATAAGGTCTGTGGTTCATGATCAAATAGTTCAGTCAGAATGGATTGGACACATTGAGTACGTGTGTTTACACATGGTATTTATTTTTACACATATGTGAACTTGATGTATGATAAATGAGAAACCACAATATGTAAAATGGCAGTTTACCATATTAAGTAATAGTAAATGTAACTAAATGTAACAGGTCATTTGAGATTTTCACTCATTAGGTTTATTGGTGATTCTGTCCTTAGTACTATGTATGATGGCAGCCAAATGGCGATGTTTCAGTTCTGTAATTTCTTACTCAATTTGTTGGTTTTTCTATCTGAAGGGAGTTCTTTCCCTGCTGCAACATTTATTTTGGTATTTGTATGTCTCTATGTGCTTTTCTTTATTTATATCAGTGTGTTTTGAGGTTCTGTATTTCGTTCCCTAAATTGCATCCTCTTTCTGTCACTAGTGGCCCTTTCACACTGGTCTCTCCATCCTTCATACATACCCCCATTGTCCTTTGAGCACTACTCCGTTTTCTCCCACCATAAGATGTTTCAGGTCATTTTGTACCTATATTGCCCAGACCTGGAGGCAATTGTTTCTTCAAGGAGTACGGGCTCATTTTTGTAAAGAATGATACTTGAACCCAAGACCTGAGTGATAATTATGCTCATTTCTTTTATGGTGTCGTTGCATTGGACCTTCAGTGGACAGAGCTAGGAAATAGATGCATGCATTTACAGCCGCTCATAAGTACAGATAGATGTAGGTGTGTCTATGCATATGTATACACATAAATATATATTTCTATATGTAAAATCATGTGTTCATAGTGATACCACTTATTTCAAGCCAACACAACCGGATTCATTTTATCGACCCCATTTTCCATACTTATATTTCCCTTTCCTATCAGTGAGAACCTATATTCTAACATATATTTACTTTTTGGCCAGTCCAGAATATACAGATACTTTCAAAAGTGCTAGCCCATGGCTATGTGAAAAAGAAAAGAAAAGCCAATAAATTAGAGTTCATATTATATATTTTTTCTTTAACCTGAGGGTATATAAATTAAATACTGCACTCAAATTTTCATTGTTTACTTTCCCTTATCCATCTATTCTTCATTGCTCTTAAGCAATTCGCTTAAACTATGTTTTAGTTGCTTTGTTCCTCTTTGTATTTCATTTTAAGGAATGTTTCCCCACTATTGCATTATAATTACTTTCTTTATTTGGGTATTTGAAACATTACCATGGTTCCAAAAATCAGAACTGCACAAAAAGAGAATCAAAAAAGCAATGTCAGTCCATATTCAGTTCCAACCATCCTCCTAGGCAACCAAACCCACTGTGTTCAGCTGTATCCTCCGTGGTTCCCTTTGCAATAATAACCAAATACTTGTATATTTTACCATTCTCCCTTCACTTTTTTTTTTTTTTACCAAAATGCAGTGGCATATGCCACTTCTAAAAAAGGATAGAAAGTTGTGTGACTGAGTTAAGAATGACTACATCATCTAGACAGACCAGGAACTATTTTTATGTCAAAGAAATGTTTACACTAAGAAATGGGATGAAATGTAAAGTTCTGTTAAGCACCATATTCTCTTGAATGCTTCTCTTCATCTTCTAGGTAATCTAATTTTTACATGTCTTGTGAATTGTTTTGCTTCATGATAGTATCCTACCATATTCAGAACATAATATATTCTTATGTTTATTATATTAATAGTAGTACAAATCCATAAAATAAATACTATTCCATAGAAGTTGTAGTTAAAAAACGTCTTGATATTTGATTAGATCATTTATTGATGTTACAAAGAATGTAATATAAATATCTACCTCATATTTTCTATCATCTACATTACATATTGCAGTGATATATAAAGTCCCTTGTGTTATTCAGTGAGTAGAAATGTGCATTTTAGTAATATAAGAGATGGTAAAATAGTTATGAAGTGTACATCATTAATATGAGATTTTATGCGACAAAATATATACCTAAATATTAAGAGAAACAGGAGGAATGTAGGTCATGAAAATAAAAAACAATTGAAAATCTGAGAATAAGAGTTAAAATAATATATATTATTTAATTTTAAAATCTTTCTAATGTACATCTGTACATCTGCCTCTTTCAGTCTATCCCTGAATCGAAAACCATATAAGAATTCATACTGATACGTCTAACATATTTAATATGTATTAGCCACAATGTATTTAGTTATTTGCCTCAGTCCTAGAATATACATAAAATAATTTCAAAATTGTTGCATCACACTCTGAGTACCAAAAGTACTAACTGAAGTACAATGTTCTTTTACTGTTCTTCTTGTCTGTGGCCTTACATTAGATGGTCAAAATGTTGGGTTCCAAAGTCCGTCCCTCCTCCCTGCTTCTGTGTGGTATAGTGGTATTATTCATTTGAAATCTGGTAGTTAATTTATTTCTATTTGTATTCCTCCTTGAGATTTCTTTCCCATTTTAATTTATTTTTAGCTTTCATAACATTAATATGGCTTTAAAAGATCTACATAAAAATATGTATTCAGAAAATCATTATCCCTATTACTTTCATTTCCTTTTTGTTATTGAGATATAACTTACATAAAATTCATCCTTTTAAAAGTATACAATTCATTTTTTAAAATATATTTAGTATATTTCATTTTCTAATTAATTCCACTTTGTTCCCTATCCATACCTAATATTAAACAAAGTTAATAAATTATTTAACTTCAATTCTATACCAGGTATTGTGTCTTATACTTTACATACATATACTTAATTTATGAATGAGGATACTGCAACTAAGAGAGAATGTGTAACTTTTACAATATCATGACACTGTGTTTGTAAATTGACTTAAGAACCAAGGTCCTCTGAGGCCAGAATCCAAGATTTAGTAACTCCAAAACTCCTCTTCTACGGCTCTAATCCTGGTCCAGACACCAGAACAGCTCAACTGGGTTTTTGCAAAAAGCACCCATCTGGTATCCTTGCCTCTGTTCTTGTCTACAGTTTATTGCTTGTAATGCCAGAATGATCTACTGAAAAACTGAGATCAGATCCTCTCTCTTCTCTGCTTGAATCCCTATGAAATTTCTCCTTTTGTTGAGAGTAAAAGCCAAAGTATTTAAATGGCCTAAGGTTTCACCATAATTATCCCAACCCCATTTCTTTGTTTTCATCTTTTAACACTCACTGATGTATCAAACACATTAGAGTCCTTGCTACACATTAATCAGTGTCCCCATTAAAGCAATTATTATTTTTTTAATGCTCCCCCTTCCTCACATCCTTATGTATTGTTCACTCTCTTCTGACCACAGTCCAATCTTACCCTGTCGCAGCATTTTGTATCACCTCCCTGGGTTATTTTTCTCTGTAGCACTCTGTGGTTATAACTGACTGGCAGGTGTAAAAGTCTGTCACCATCACATCATCAAAACCTCCAGTGTAGGAAGGACGGCAGGGAGCACGAGGATTCCGTTCCCTGCAATATTCGCAGCCCCAGAACTTAAACTCCTCCCACACGAAGATGTCTTAACAGACCAAAGGTGAAGATGTGCTATAAAATGTGGAGTAGATTTAGCGTAATTCTCTACTCCAGAATTATCCTAGAAAAGAAGTAAACTAAATAAAGAAATAGTATACTGACTTCTGCTCTTGAGTTGATTCTAATTATACTAATGAATTTTGATATTACCATTGTCTAGCACAGAGATAATTATATAATAGATTATTTGCATGTGAATATATGAGTGTAAATTGATGCAAGTAAGAAACTAAATGAAAACTCACTTCATGTAAATTTTTGTGACCAGTTAATTGTATAAGGTTTTATGATCAAGAATTTCAAAACTATGAACTTCCTTAAAATTAATTTACTGCAGTAAGAAATAGAAGTTAATGCAGCATTCTGTTGCCGGGTGTCTAGTTCTGAGTTACAGACATTCATGGCATGAACAGCATTAGCTAAATATGGACTAATGAGGATCTTTTGGAAAACAGAAACTGCTAAATATTCAAAAGTTATTTGTTCACATCTACTTGAAAGGTAAAGTTGAAACAAATGGTATTTAATAGACTCTGACAAGTGTTTAGAATAAAAGCATGTCATGAATTACATTACAACCATGGAAATGCTTATCACTGATGAACTAAATATAAAATTCTCCTCATACCTTTGGATTGATAAAAGGAACAGTAAACACATTTCATATAAACTCTGCCTTGACTCTTTGATTTGGGACATTTTCATCTGCTGGAATTTGACCGTAGCTAATGCATCATAAGAGTGTTAAGCTTGATATCATCCTTTTCTTTTCTTTTTTTTATGCTTCCTCAATGCGGCAATTCAGAATAAGTGGAGAAAAAAAGTCAAGGATGCTAATGAGCATCTGTATTTTGTTGTCTACCTTAATGCAATGTTGTGTTTTGTTAAGGCAATAGACTTGCAGATAAAAAAAAAAAGTCAAACAAGGGATTTGTAAAAGGAAAGTAGGGAAAAATCATTATCCTATAATATTTGGCATTTTTAGATTCTATCCCACCTTAAGTTGTTATGTCTGCTATATAATGGTCCCAAAACAGTTATTACTATTAAAGGACATGCTGTGTGATTGCTGTACTATTTGGAAATACTCTGTTTAGCTATAAACAATATTTTAAAAATGAGAAGGATGAAACTCAAAAGAAAAGTTAACATAGAGAATAAGCAATCTATTTGCTTACAATATTAAATATATTAGGTACACAGAGTGATGTGGTGGCAAAAGAGACAGATAGATTCCATTAGTGTGTTAAATGTACAGTAAGTTAAATGTAAGAAACAATAAGAATAAATAACACTAAATAGAAAATTTGATGAAAAAATGAGTGTCACTTTTAGATAGAAACACATGAACAAACAAGTCTTGATTATGGCACTTCTGGGTTAACATCTATGTCACCCCTAAATTGGCCACCCATTGGTCACACTCAGTGTGGTCCTATTTTGCCCATATGGGCTCAACCCAAGAAATGAAGAAAAAACTCATAACTGTTCAGCAGGATAATTGGAAACTACAGCTATTGGCAAGACATATTTTCACCTACTTTTATGCATCATTCTAATAGGTTATGTGTGTATATCATTGGCCCAGTCATCCTCCATCTGTTGGGAACCCTTTGCTCAAAACTTGACTCTAGTTCTTGTAAACAGACTGTCTGTGGAAAAGCTGATGGTGGGGAGAGGAGGGAGAGAAAGAGGAAGAGAAACCGAGCAAATAAACATTGCATAACTCAGGATTCAGACAGTGGGATCCTTCCACCCATGAGTAACTTTTCCTAAGTATATTTACCTCCCTAGTATCATCCCTTTGCTTCTCTCAGTGCATTTCAGATTAATTTGGTAAGCTATATGTCTCAGTCACCTTAAATATGTCTGTGAGCATTTCTGTTCCATGACATCTGGGATAGTTACCTGGAATTGCACTTGGAGGCTACACTGACTGAGGGTAAAATGTGACAGGCACTTATTCTGGAGAGTTACTAGATTCCCATTTTATACACACAACTCCCCGCAGGCCAAGGTGACGTTCCCACTTAGAGCTCATGCCTCCACTTTCATAGAACATGTATTGGGTCTCTGAGAGTAAATTCTGAATTCAAATGATTCTGAGACCAATATCAAGTCTTCATGGGCCTTTGCCCAGTTCTGTCCTCATAATGGGTGGAGTACATGATCAAAACTTGGTCATGGGGGCAACTGGTCCACCTGCATAGTGCCCTTCACTGTGCAGGAGGGAGACACTAATGCGAAGAGAATGGAGGCTGGAAGCCAGGGCTGGCTGTCTCCTTGGTGCCATATTTTATTCTGGCACTAAAAGGAGTCCAGTATTTCCACATTCAAACCTGAAGGTGTATTTGTCAAAGTTGAAAGATAGAATATTCTTTATTTCACAATCTGCTAACTAGATTTTTAACTTCTAAGTATTTGGACATATGGTATGTGGGCTGCCATTTTTACCCAACCTCCTTGCAAGTGCTAAGACTAGGTCTGCCTTTAGCCCTTTATATATCTGTATAAAGGAGGAAAATGCAGTAGCATGTGCAAGCAGGATGATTTTTGAAGCAGTAGCAGAACTTTGACTAAAATATTACATAATTTCCAAACAATCTTCTCCTATGAAAATTATTTAGCAAGTTTGTTGTTTTAAGTTTGGGAAGCATTTCACATAGAATAACTAGAATTTAAGGCAGGTTTAAATAGATAAATGAGGTAATGAAAATTGCAAAATAAGGCTTGATGACACAAAGTAATGCTTTAGTAAAGCCTCCCTCATTAAAGAGTAGGTGTCGGAACAGTATATGAATAGACTGTAGTATGAATACAATATTTCAATGAGTTGTTCAGAAATCAAACAAAGCAAGACAGGGCAAAATGCAGTTGCTTATCTACCTGTCCTCTTACTTGTTATGAATTTCATCAGATGCCAATGCTTTCTTAACACTTTCTACTATTAATGTTACTTGATATATAGAAAGGTAAAGGTTATATGTACTTGTGAATGTACCAAAGGACTTACTTTTGTGCTTACCCACTGATTTTCCTGACAGCTCCTGAAGAATTGGAGAATATGGTCTTGTTTATAAAAAGTTTTGACTGTTGACCAGTATTTACTAAAAACTTAAGACTTCCCTTCTGGTCTATAGTATAATCAACACTTTTAACATCCGTAGTAGATAAAAATAAGTAGAAAAGAGAATAACAAAACACAATGAAACAAAGATAATTTGAAGCATGAGAATACTTTAAAAAACAGAAGTTCTAAAAGTTTTCAGACCATTTTTACATAATCAAATACAAAAATAATGTCTATGAAAGAACAATAAATAAAGAAAATGTGTTAATGAATATTTTTAAAGGTATAATCTGTATTTAGGAATTGCTGAACAGATAGGGCATATCTAAAGAATCAATTGTTATCCTATACATGATAAAAATGTAAGCATAAAATCTGAGAACTTAAATAGTCTACATTTATTTTTATTTTCAGAAATACAAAAAAGAAGGAATAAGAATGAAGTGAGAATAGAACAAAAACAATAAATGAAATGTTAAAATAAAAGCTCCTGAAGTCAACCTAAGAAAATTAAATATTTTCCAATGGAGAAACACTGCCAAACTGCCAAACAATTTTAATGGATTTGGGCATATAAAACAGTGTAACCTGGAAAAAATGCAACATTAATAAAAAGAAAAAAGTAATGTTCTAAAATATTCATAGAGGAAAACATGTAAAAATTTGGCAAAGATTAAGAAAAAATATTTTGAACCTAACACTCCACACTCAACCAGACCACCCTACAATTCTAAGTAATAATAAAATTATTACCAAATGTACAAGGACTTAGACCTTGTATCAATAAGCCAATGTTGGGACCTTTCAAACATAACTGTTCTGTAACAGTCTAGAGAACATTTACCCTATTAAAGTCCGTAAGGGGAAAAGTGACTATGTGTAAAATTTTAAAATGAGAACTAAGTTGGAATTAATGATATATGAATATTTCAATTTATAATGGCTGCAAGACACATGTAACTTAATTTGACACTCCTGCAGGGAAAAGGAAGAAAAAATTTTTACAAGGAAGACATAATCCCAATATAAAAGAAAAATATATACTGTGATTTTGTAAAAAAATGATAACACATTGTTGGTACAGTCTATTTTATCATTACACTTCAAATATTCACTTTGAGCAACATAAGGTTAGTAAACTAGGGTTGCACTTCTACCTTAATGTCTTTATCCATTCTACTGGGGTCTTCAGTCTATAATTTTAAATAGTGAAAAATATGAGTAATTTATTGTATGTTAAGAATGAATCTAAGAAAAGAGTTGTTAAGGAGAATGAAAAAGTGAATGTGGTTTAAATATATGAATGACTTTCACCTCAAATTTGCTGTGTTTATTCAGTCTTTGTCCTCCAAATTCCCCATTCACACTGTATCAGTTAGTTGCTTTATTGCTTTAGTATCATTTATTAGTAAGAAGATAATATTAAAAGTGGAGTCAGAGATAACAAAAAAGTGAAAGTCTTAACTCCATATTCTAAAATAGGCATTTTAAAGCCAACACTTCTGCCAGTAAGAAATATTTTTGCAATTGAAAATGCTATACTCAGAAAGAATAAGCACACAATAGTTGTGCCATAAAAATGGACTGAAGAGATAGTAAATAAAATAACAGACCACCCCTGAAAATTATTTCAATTTTTCTGGTGAAGAAAAAAATTTAGGAGCAGAGCTGAGACCCAAAGAGTGCTACATCACTCTGATTTAATCTGGGATGATAGAAGATTTAAGTGTGAGGGTAGAATTTGAAAATTCCAGGGCAGATCAGATTGCACATTGCTTCTTGGGTAAAGCTGAGTATGTGACAAGCCCCACAAGGCAATCTTCCATTTAAAAACATTGGTGTGCAGACTTGAATAATGAAGAGTGGCGTGCATGGTGTGCCGTGTTTATGCATGGATGTCCAGAGCAAACTTGGGTGACTTCCATACATAAAGGATGTGTTGTATAGTAGTCAGAGTGTAGAAGCGATCTGAAACAAAAGCCTCCATCAACACCAAAATGTCACATGTTGGAAAAGAAGAGGAAACAAGGCAGTGGGTGACATGCAGCTCAACAGAAGCCTTTTAGGAGAGAGAAATGACCAAGAAGCAGCCAAAGGGCTCTCCTTTTGGCCAGGATGAGAATGGAGCCCACTACCACCACTCCCGCCCCCACTGGGGAATAGATCAGCCTTTGACAAGACAAAAGAGTGAGCAGTGAGGTACAAAGAAAACAAAACAAGAAGGCAGAACCTAAAAATAAAGTGACTGAGTTTCCCTTAATTCTGCAGTACAGAATAGTGTGTAATCAGAATCAGGGCTTTGTATGTGTTTTAGAAACATCCAATAACTGTGAAGGTAAAGGAATGTCTGTAAGCCTTGTCAGTGTCATGCTAGGCATTGTGTAGTAACCTACAGCCCTGTTGCTCTTCAGCAACAAGAAGGCGGGGGGACAAGCAGGAGTAGTCTGTTATCCCCGGGGCTGAGCGAGAGGGCAAGTGTCGATGGCTCAGTCACCCTCCACAGAGATCCACTCCAAGCCAAGAGATGTGTCAGCCTCAAGGGTGCAGCAAAACTCAGCTTTATTCCATCAGAGGCTTAGTTATAAGGGGAAGATAAGGAAATAACAGAAACAAATGGGAATAGATTATCTCATCTGTCACTAGGTTCTTTAGACAGGTTTCAGGTTAGGTGGGGAGGCGGAGTTAGGGCCAAGAGCACGCGTGGGGGAAGCTAGTTAGGCCACGAACGCTGAAGTAATGAGGGAGTATGGAAACCTCCAGTCTGCGGCTGTCACAGGCCTAAAAGAGGCAAAAGGTCCCAAAAATTCCCCTTTTTGTTTTATAAATGCTCTGGGATGTCCCGGCAGGCAAGGACCCTGTCTTAGGTTGTCCCCCTCTGGAGATCTTACCCGTCAATGGTACCTTGCAGCTCTTCGGTGGTCCCAAGCTTACTCATCCTCCATGGCCTGTCTTAGGTTGTCTCCACCTTGGAGATCTTGCCCGTTATGGGCGCACGGAGAGATAGTTAGGGGGAATTAATGGACATGGCCTCATCATAAGGTTCACAGCGATCATAGGGGTCACTGGCTTCCATGGCAACTCTCCGGTAATGTACCTGCACTCACATCAACTGAATTGATTCAATTCTTTTTTGGACAAACTGGATAATCTTGTTAGTAATGCAGGGCCCAAAAGTGAAAAGTAGGAGCCAAAGAAGGATAGGACCAAGGAAGGGCAGAATGTAGGGCAACCACCCATGTAACTCAGACCAAAGAAAATTGGCTTGTAATTCTTTTTGGCGTCTCTCGAGGTCTTCTTGAAGTTGCTTGACCTTATTTTGGACGATGCCAGAGCGGTTCGCATAAAAGCAGCACTCTTCCTGTAAAAAGAGACATAAGCCTCCCTTTTCAGCTGTGAGGAGATCAAGCCCCCTACGGTTCTATACGACTACTGTCGCGAGGGAATCCAATTGTGCTTGGAGGTCAAGAATTGTGCTGGCTACAGCTTGTATATCATCAATCATCTCTTGAGAAAGGACTTTATAATAATGCAGATAGGTCCCCAATCCTGCTGCCCCAGTGGCAGCTCCGGTGGCCACCCCAAGGCCTATAAGCAGGGGGATAACTTGGATGGCCCTTTTCGATCTACCTCCAATGTGGTCTAAAGCAGGAATAGGGAGGCTCTGATTATTAGGGACCATTGCAATGTCAGGGAAAATTACAGCTGGAGCACAAAGCCCTGTCCAGCCTGTCAGGAGAAAGCCAAATGTGTCTCCCCCACAAATGAAGACTCTTCCATTAGGGGGACAGAGAAAGGTATTGTTCACATTAATATTTTGTTGGCAAAAAGATAGTGGATTCGACCTACATCTATCCTACTAGTATTATCAGTATGGGGATCAGCTTGGAAGCATGGGCCTTTAGGGGAAAGAGGGTCTAGATAGACTCTAGAACTTGGGGGTAACAGCTGGCACTGGGGCTTGGCCTGTGACAGGTTATAAGAAGAGCATTGGCTTGTAATGGTCCTGGCCTCAAGCACAGCCAGCAATCCTTAGCTAAATCAGGACTGGTTCTATTGAGTAAGGTAAAAGCAGCCTGTATGATTGATTGTGTCTCAGGATCAAGAAGCAATTCTCCCCTGATCTCTGGGAGGCTAAGAGGGTAGTGAAGCAGGGGATTTTGGTCTTCAATCAGCCTGTCTACCAGTTTTTTAGTTTTGGTACTGTTGAGCCTGATCTTGGACTCTGCCCCCATCAGAGGCACCTATGGGGGCAAATTTATTCCAGCAGACGTTGTCTCCCCTATTCTTTCCACAGTCAGTATATTCATCCTTGCCTTTTATCAGAGTTGCATACCAGTATGTTTTGCTCTGGTGAGTGCAGGAGATAACCTCCCGATAGCATTGAGCATGAACGAAGGCAAGAAAAGTGGTGCAAGGACAGTCAGAGGGGGATTTCCCTTGGGCAGGTGAAAATATTTTGGAGCCTGGCCAACAATGGTGAGAGAGAACTCTCCCAGGGCATCCATTTTTTTGTCCCTTGCATAAGTTTAACTGCCCATTGCCCATTAGGGCAGGTTTTGGTAGAAGTATAACAGTGTGCAGGGGGAGGGGCCTTGGAGTGAGCGCAGGTTGTGCAGGGGTCTCCGATGGTTTTTAGTAGTATGGCTCTTGCTTGATCGGGATCTCCAAATCCTGTCCTAGCTAATGGGAGATTTATTGCCATTAACAGGAAGACCAGCATCATTGGGTTCATTGAAGACCCTGAAAGAGAGAAAGAAGAGAGGTATCCTCCAGAGGCGGGGGACCTCCTGGGTTATCATTGACATCAGTGAACTCCCTCTCCTTAGGGGGGTAATACTTGAGATCCCTTGTGGGGACCCAGATCAGCCTTTTTTCATTGGTTGGAAAGACACAGAAGAATACCCTTCCAGTGGTAATGAGGGGTCTGGGCCCCTCCATTCTCCAGTAATGGGGTCCTTTCATCTGGCTCTAATAGTCCGATAAGTAACGGTTGTTGTTTAGTGCTTTTGGAAGGGCGAGAAGTGTTTGCCTTTGGCAAATTTAAAATATTTAGAGTAAATAATGCCATCTTTAGTTGATCATGGGGGGGAATGTTCCCACTTTTTGTTTTATTATTTGACATTTGAGGGTATGATTGTGTTTTTCCACGATTGCTTGTCCTTTAGGGTTATGAGAAATTCCAGTGGTATGGGAAATTTGCCATTTACTCAAGAATTCAGGGAAAGATTTACTAATAAAGCAGGGACCATTATTGGTTTTGATTTGATCTGGCAGGCCAAGAATGGGGAAGCACTGGAGAAAATGGCTTATGGCATGTTTAGATTTTTGTCTCATATGGACTGTAGCCCAACAAGCATGGGACAAGGTATCAACTGTTAGAAATACGTATTTAAGCTTCCCAAAAGGGGCAAAATGTGTGACATCAGTCTGCCAAAGGTTATTGGGCCTCAGGCTTCGAGGGTTCACTCTGCCCTTTTGAAGTGGAGGAACCAGTAGAAAGGTCTGGCATGATTTACATGTTCTAATGATCTTTTTTAAGTCTCTGATGGGGACCTGAGGGAACTGATGGTGTAGTCCCCTCCAATTAGCATGTTAGTTGATGAAAAGAGGTGGCCTCCTGTACTGTGTAGGCTGAAGCTAGTCGATTGGCAAGAGCATTGCCTCTTGACAAAATGCTTGGCAAATCTTGATGTCCCCTTAGATGTTGCCCAAAAAGGGGAACTGGTCTCTGTTTTAACATATTGTGGGCTTTAATCATCAAAGGAATGATGGGATTATTGTCAAGTCTGATGTGTGCGCCCACAAGGTTGGGCAGTAGATTGACAACGTAAAGGCTATCAGAAAACAGCATAAGAGGGCCTTAGATCTCAGACAGAGCTAAAACAACAGCATAAAGCTCTATAAACTGGGCAGAGCCCTGTACCTCATGAAAGAGGGTTACGGCGGATAGGCACTCCCTTGTGCCTGGGGGAAACATTACCATAAGGCTCCCTGTTTACCTCCATCGGTAAAAACAGAGGGGAAAGTGGGGTCTGCCTCAGTGAGTAACATTTTTGGTGGCTGCCATGCCAACTGGCTAAAAGAACTTATCCTCTTATAGGGACCATAGTGACAGTCCACTATCCCCAGAAAGCTTTCCATGGCCATTGTCAATCTGGAATGATTTCTCTGTAGCCACGAGAAATCATTGACCCAAAAAGGGATGATCAAAGAGTGGGGTTCACACCCAGAAAGACGGACAGAAAGATCTCATCCCTTGAGAATGCCGTTGACCATTTGATCCACTATAGAGTACACTCGGGGTGCCCCTCCCATAGATAGATGTATCCAATGTATGGGATCCCCCTTCTGAACCAAAAGGGCAGTGAGGAGGGTCTCTCCCGCCATAATATAGAGGACCAGCGGCAAGTTTGGATCATATCTTTTTAAGGCAGCATTATCAATGGCATGTGTAACTTTTGTTAATGTATCTCTATGTATAGGGTTTAAAGTCACTGTTGAAGCTAGATCAAGGCCTTTTAATAGGTCGAAAAGAGGGATAATATCAGCTGTGGTTATAGGAATCAGGGCCTCATCCAATTGATTTCTCCCAGCAATTTCTGGAGCTGTGGTAGCGTATATGCATCCTGAATACATAACTGGGGCTTAACAGGGGAGACAACATCTAATGTTAAAGTAATCCCCAAAATTTTAAAAGGAGCTATCTGTTGAACTTTATCTGGGGCAATTTGAAAGTTGTAGTTTTTGAGCAGGGAAAAGCATCTAATTTGTGGGAACAGGTGGCCCCCAAGATAATATCATCCATATATATGTAAAAGAGTATGTCAGATTCCTCTCAGCTTGTTGCTGGCATTCCTCTTTGCACAAAGCACACCACTTAATATAAAGGGGGCCAGGGAGAACCGCCCGGGCAAGAGCCCTCTAGTCTGCAGCAGTGCACGTATGGTGAGCAAGTCCCTGGAGGATGGTCTCAGTCCAAGGAGTGTTGGGGCTGTCCTCAAGAAGAGCCTTCTTTAATTCCTTAAGGTCACCTGGCTCCCAAGGGTACCAGGGGGCATGGCGGTTACCTCTGGGATTAACATTGACCCTAAATAGCTGACATGTCCCTGGGTTAGGTTGTGGGTGGAACAATGGATTCTCTTGGGGTTGGCAGCCAATGGGAGAGCATGAGTCCTTATATGGGAGAGGAGCCAAAACCCCTGCTCGTTGGCATTGAGGAGGGGGGCTGATGATGATTTGAAAGAGTTAGAGGAGGAACTAGTGCCAGGAAGTGGTGGGTACAAAGGAGCTGTGGATTTGGGAGGCCAGGGGGCAGCATCAAAAGGGTCGAGGGCGCCATTGTCACAATTCTCATCTGGCTCTTTATGGCTTTTTGTCCTGCCGGCGTGGACTCAGCCTGAGGAAGGGGATCAGAATCATCTCCTCGGGAAGGGGCTTCCGACCTGATGGTTTCCCTGTCTATTAAGTTCTTGGCAGCTGGCTTCCATGGCTGAGGAGGGAAGCAACTCTTAAGGGCTGCTAAAGTGGGGAAGGTCCCCAGAGGGGGGATATCACCCTGATTAACTTGGGCTTTGCATGTGAGTTGCTCCACCCTGTCCCAGGTTTCCCAGTCAAACAAATTACTTGCAGGCAGCCATGGGGCGACCTTAACGAAGGTCTTGCAGGTTTTGATAGCTTGGCTGTCATAGAGGTCTAGGCCTCTACTTCGGAGGAGGACCCTAAGGGGTTCAAGAGAGGGATCAGGCTTGGAAGAATGTCCCATATTTTATGGGATTACACTTACCCGTAGTCCGATTAGCTCGTCAGCGAAGTTCTTTGTTCCTCACACGGGGCACCAGTTGTTGCTCTTCAGCAACAAGAAGGCAGGGGGACAAGCAGGACCAGCCTGTTATCCCTGGGGCTGATCGAGAGGGCAAGTGTCGATGGCTCAGTCACCCTCCCCAGAGATCCTGGGAAAACAAAACCACACCAAGCCGGGAGATGTGTTAGCCTCAAGGGTGAAGCAAAACTCAGTTTTATTCCATCAGAGGCTTAGTTATATAGGGGAAGATAAGGAAGTAACAGAAACCAATGGGAATTGATTATCTCATCTGTCACTAGGGTCTTTAGGCAGGTTTTGGGTTAGGTGGGGAGGCGGAGTTAGGGTCAAGAGCAAGAGCGCGTGGGAAGCTAGTTAGGCCACAAATGTGGAAGTAATGAGGGAGGATGGAAACCTCCAGTCTGAGGCTGTCACAGGCCTAAAAGAGGCAAAATGTCCCAACACAGCCCCATGCCTGATCCACGTTTTCTGCTCAAGAAATAAGTACCTTTTTAAAAAGATTTATTTACTCTATATGATTGATTAGGGTATTTTATATTTCTGCAGTTGTACCTGGTAGCTATTTAAAATAATAATAATAATGAAGATGCAAATGCATCATATATGATAGAGCTGCAATTAAGTTCTGGGTCATGAGAAAATTGCAAAATTTAAAGTTTTATTTTTCTATGGAACCTTAATTTTCTTGTTAAATTAGTAATCTTATTCAAGCATTCTTTCCTTCAGCCACTAAAAATACTTCATACTCTCACTTTATCTTGGAATCAGCCTTACTATTAAGCTAGTGACCCTATTAATCAGTTAATTAAATATATGGTTCTCTCCCTTTCTCTGTCTCATTATATTTTCAGTTAAAAAAATCACATTATTGAAAACAATTTGCTGTTGCTATAAAATTGCCAGGAAGGAATTTTTTATATTGCATGAAGCACACAGCTAAGCTAATAGTTTGTTTTGTTGGTGATGACATTTTTATTTCTATAAACTATTCCAGAAAACAGATACTCTGGTGCATTTGAGGAACAAACCGCGGGAGTTTTGAAATTAGTGTGTAAATTATGAAACCTACAAAAATACAACAAAAAATAATTTTCCATCCAATTCACACAAGTCAAACGTTCTTGCCTTGAATACAAGCTCCAGCTCTCCCCCAGCTGCTTTTTTTATAATCTACTGGCATTTGAGCTCCAGTTCCAGTTTATTCCCTGGAAATAGACAGTAGATTGAATAATGAAGTCCATACTGAAATCCGCAAGACACCAAAACTTGCAGGTAATTTATGATTGCACTCTAAAATAGCCATTCTCTGATTTGGATTAGAGAGAACTTTTAAAAGCGTATGGGCTTTGTGCTCAAGACTTTGTAAAGCCTAACTAGTTTGACCATCCGTGAAGGTGGCAAGGTTCCAAATGAGTGTGTGGAAAAGCAAAACAAATTATATTCCGCATGTTCAACTCCTAAATACTCATTAAGAGGCAGAAGATACTGTTCCAGCTGGTGTGCTGGACTAGGGAGAAAAAGAGGTTGCAGAAGTGCAGAAGGCAGTGTGACAGGAGCATCAAATCAAGCTCATTTGTATGAAGTAGCAGTAAGATCTGTTCTTAAATGATTGCACATTGGAGGCCTAGTCCCAGCCAGCCTCACTGAAGTTAACTTAAAAGAGAACTTAATTTCTATTAAAACAGTTGTACTTCATTTGTTTCTTGTTGCACATTTATCCATACACGATCTCACCTGCTCACAGATGCACCCAGAAACACACCATCAATCAGAGATAAATATTAGGGCAGCTGCAAATCTGCAGAACTATCCTCATGGAACCCATCACATCACACCATCCTTGCTTTAGTACTAATGTCAAACAAATATTGTAAGTGGATCTAGTATAATGTAAACATCAACAGTCATATGACATATATAAGACATAGCAGGGTACATTCATGATGATGAAAATAAAATATTCTGAAAGTGAAGGTTAGTTTTCTGCTTACCACAGTAAAGAATGAAGATTTCTAGTACATATGCTACATAAATGTGGAGTACCTTCAGCACAGTGTCCAACACATAGTATTCAATGACTACCTTGTAATAAAAAAGAACTGATTCCAGATATTTTTGTATATCTTTATCCAGTTGTCACTATGGTAGTGCTGATATTAATTGAAATTAATTCTTGCCCCCTTAAAGTCTCTCACATTACTGATCCATGATCATTTGGGTGAAAATACACAAGAATAAAGAAATATTCTGGTATAGAAACAATTTCCAAAATGTACCCTGGAAATGGACAGCAGGACAAATAATGAAGTCCATACTTGAAGCTATGAGGCACCAACATTTTCAGATAATTTGAAATTACTTCTAAAATGGTTCTTATCTACATAATATAAGATTATAAATAATCTTCAAAAGCATGTCACTTTTGTGCCCAAGATTTTCTGAAGCCTAAGTAACTTGAAAATACGTTTTATAAATGTACTACCTTTTTATAAAAGCATAGTATGAATCTAGTCTTTATTATAAAGAGTTTTCAGGACTGGAGGAAGTAAAGAATGATCAATATATTCCAAATCCATTTTATGTACACAGGGAAAAAAAAGATTTGTACATGCATAATGCAGTGAATCAGTTATTTGGGAAATTATTATAAAAAGATTATTTTAATAAAGATTAATTCCTGATCACATTATGTTCACAGGTTTTTATGAAATGAAATTAATGACAGTCTCTGATTTATATCTCCAGGAGGTAAGTCCAGACAAGGGTAAACATTCTGATTCTCAATTCTGGACATGCTGTTACAAAATGTATACATTCATAAATATATGGCTGATAAAAATAAGCTATTGGAAATGAGTATGATGACTGAGAAAGCTGTATGCAGATAATTCAATAAGAAAACTACAGAAAATGTTTTTGGTGGGTGACTAACACAGCACAAATAAATGCTGAAATGTACAAATACCCACAGGCTAGACTGTGGTGAAAGATGTTACAAGGAGGCATGAATACCTGCTTTATAACATGTGGACTATCTTGGCAAGCAGGAAACAAGCTATAGGCTAACTAGTGATAAGAGATGCCGTTTCATCCCTGCTTCAGGCAACAAATGCTAAAGTCACATTTTCTTTCAATCAAGGTTTATTAAATTGATACCTTTCTAGGCAGGTTGTGGGGCGCCTTACAGTGCCCGTGAGGATCACAGAATAAACAGCGAGTTAGAGGATAATATAGAATTAATCGTTTAATCCTTCTGCATATTTTGATTGTTATTAAAGTGTTAATGGCTGTACATTTTTCACTTCATTATAATACTGAGGAAATCTTAAGTCAGAGAAGAGAACAAAACCCTGAAGAATGGAGAAAAGCTGCAGAGAAAATGACTAGCAACTTCATCCACTAATCCTAACTCAATCCTTACGCTGCTTTTGAGAAAATGCACTATCATATGAAACAGGAGGAATGTCAGTGTCCAGGAATGAAATGTCAAATAATAAATCCAGAATTTCATTTAGGGCATAGCAGAGAAAGCTATAGATCAAGGACGTCACGTTCTATTCTGCCTCTTTTAGGGCTAGAATGGTATTGTTTGTAGAATGACCATAATTTACCACATTGCCTGGGATAATCTCCATTTCAGTGTCATAATCTAGAACAATAGCCATGTTCAATTTAATTCTTGTAAGTATTTTGTCTGGAAGATAAATTCTAGGATCAGACTAGCTATAGAGGCTCATAGCACAGACTTGGAGGAAGGGGTGCAGTAAATTGGCAGGTGGATGAATTGACAGAAGTTGGGCTCTGGTCAACAATCAAAATTTACTTATGTAAATTAATAGTCTTGGTAAATGCCCACTTTAAAATAACAAAACAATTTCCAAATGAAAGTTCCAAAATGCCTGTCTCCTAAGCTTGCAAGGTATTACCTGTCATTTTAAACTAATCCAGTGAAACTATTCCTTTCTAATGAACAACACATGATAGCTTTTTCCATATAGGAAAAATATTGTAAAGCTTATACAAAATACCACAACACTAAAAAAGGAAATTACTCATGCACTCAAGTACTGTAAATGCATATTTTGTTGTTACAACTGGGGAGAGGTGTTAATAGCACACAGCAGAAAGAGCTAGAGTTACTAAGCATACAATGAATAGGACAGCCTACATATCAAAGCAGTATCCAGCCCAAATATTGTAATGCTGAGGTTGATAACCACTAGCCTAGATGTGAGAAAGTCGATTATTAAAATTCAAAAAAAAAGAAAAAATCTGCTTTACTTCATGTTAGGCAACACTATCTTAATAGAATTATAGGCATGAACATTAAAGGGAAAAAGCAACTTGGATGTATTAACCATAAAAAGTTTTGATCTGCAATATCCACTGTAAAGAAAAGAATAATGAAAATTTCAGATTGGACAATTTAAGATTGAATAATTTAATCTTAATGATTATTTTAAGATTTTGATTATCAATCTAATGAAAATTTAAAATTGAACAATTTAAGATTGGATATTAGGATTTCATGTGAAATAACTGGCACTCTTTTCTTGGGAATTTAAGTGTGTACACACATTTTGGTAAAGAATTTGGCAGTTTCTTGAAATGTTAAGAATGTATCTAGGTGTGTGACCACAGGTAATAAAAACTTATTTCCACACAAAGACATAACACAAAGGTTTAGGAGCTTGTTTTTAATAGCCATGACTGAAAATCACCCAATATCCAATGAATGACTAGATAAACAAATAATGGTATAATCCAATATGGAGTATCACTCATCATTAAATAAAGTATTGTTGCACCTAACAACATAAATGAATTTCAAAATAACTTTGCTGAGTAAATAGACAAAAATAGTGCATATTTCTGTTATTATTTAATTATTAGCTAATCTGAGTCCATTTTTGTTAAAGTTAGAGAAATCAGACCAGTGGTTGCCCAGGAACTATTTTAGATAGATATTCAGAAACCAAAGAACACAATTTTACCAATAACAACACCTTTATAATATCTTTCCAATACATCTGCTTGAATCATAATTAAATAAAAGTATCAAGATTTTGTAATCACCAAATTCCATGATACACACATATGCAAAATTATTTTTTTCTGTCTGTTACAAATAGGCAACTATATCATATCAATGAACTAATGAGAAATATGCATATTAAATAGACTGATGAATGTAAAGTGCAAAAAATTAAAATGGCAGTTCAGATAATACGTATTTCCTTCTGAAAACATGGCTTCAACTTAATCCAGTATGTATTAATGATGACTCTTAAAATCAAATTTATTCCTTATTGTAAATCAATGAGGTATGAAAGAATTTCCACTTATAAATGTATTTTAGAAATGGAAAGGACACAAACAATTTGATAGGTAATAAATGAAAGTACTGATATACAATTAGATAAGCTTTAAGAACTTGTGCAATTATATAGATGGAAATACTAAATGCAGGAAGTCAATTAAATTGCTTTCTTCTCTATCAGATGTTCAATATCCTAGCTGTCTCAGAAAGACCGGTATTCAGAAATACTCTGAAAATGTAAATCTTACATAAATATGAGGAAATTGTCATCATTCACTTTTAAATATTTAGTCCTATCTACAATGAGTTTGGGTACAACAGCTCAAAAGCCTAATTTTAAGTTTTTACTCTGATAAGGAACTGTTGTATAATGAAAAGGGCTAATAATGTGTAGAGTAAATCCTATGCGAAAATCTTCAAATGCATGGTAAAAGAGTTGTGGGAGTGTGCAACATCAGTGTTGTGAGGATAGTCAATGGAAGCTTTACTGGAATATTACTTGAAATAATGAGCAGTAGACTACTCAGTTATTTTTAATAACAGTATTAAGAAATAAACATGATGGAAGAATGAAGGCTTGGAAGAAGACAAGTGGATGGAATCTTTTAGACTTGTACTCTATAAAAATACATCCATTATTGAATCAGTGTAACACACTCAATTATCATGGATAAACAGATAATATCATGTCACTGTACCAAGTATACAACAATAATTAGGAATGGAAATTTTGGCATATGCAAAAGTGTGTGCCTACTCTACATTGTCTTTTTAATAAACTATAGTATGGTGATATTGAAAGAAAACACTTCTTGGAGAAAATTTAAGCTCTGATGCCTGCCAATTTGCAGCCCTGATTTGTATATCTGGTGTGGTTTCCTGCTTTCTGCATTCTAGTATGTGATAAGATTATCTTACTTCCCTTTTTCTGGGGGGATAGAAGTGTGTGACTAGTTCTGTCCTAAGAGCTATTAGCAGAATATATATGTATATTTCTGCTCACTGGTGTATTTAATTGAGGTAGCAAGAGGGAATCTGGGAGGGGAGTCTACAGGAACACTGTACTCTTTGCAACTTTTATGCAAACCTAAAATTATCCTGTAATAAAATTTACTACTCTTTAAAAATGTAAGAAATCAAGTACAAGAGTATATAAAAAGATAATTTATCCTGACCAAGTTTTATCACCAAGATGTAGAGTTGGTTTCACATTTGAATATTAATGAATACAATTCATATAACTATAATGAAAATAATATCATCTCAATAGATGCAGGAAAAACATTTTATAAAATTCAATAACCCATTATTGCTAAAAATTAGCAACTTATAAGCAAAATGAAATTTCCTCTATTTCATAAAAGGAATCTATATAAAACTTACAGCTAACATTATCCGTAATGGTAAAAGACTGAATGCTCTCCCTCTAAGATGACCGAATGCTTTCCCCCAAGACCAGGATCTTGTCTCTCATCACTTATACGGTAGTTTAGCCAGTGTGATAAGACAAGAAAAATAAATAATAAAAATAAATAAAGTCACCAGGAAAAGTAAAAGTGTTTTGTTTTTATGTAGAAAATTGTACTAAGTCTACAGGAACATTACTAGAAATTTCAAGTTTAACAAATGTGATAAGCAGAAATAATATTGTATTGTTTGTTTTTCATATTTATCTTAATATACCTTATTTTGTGACTTGAAAATGAAGTATATTTAACAGAAACCAAGCTCAAGTAAATGAACAGGTAAACTATTTGAGCCCTTATTACAAATTGTGTAAAAGTTTCAATTGAGTTTTTTGGCTGTTCTTATATATTTCAACTGACTTTTAAAGTACAAAGGTTTATAGTGTTCAATCATTTAAAATTTGTTTCAGTTTAAGATCAATTTTCATTTTATTTATATGCATGTGTATGTAACAATGAAAATTTTAATTACAGGCATTTGATGTTTATGTATTTTGTATAAGCTTTACACTATTGTGTTTGCCTATGTGGAAAAGCTATCATGTGTTGTTCAAGAATTATTAGAGAGCAATATTTTCATTGGATTAGTTTAAAATGACAGGTAACCTGCAAGCTTATGAGATAATTGGGCTTTTGTTTCATTTGGAACTTGTTTTGTTATTTTAAAGAGGGTATTTACCAAGAGTACTAATTGATATAAGTACAATGTAGGGGGTAGACTTGGAACCTTTACAGGTTCTCAGAAATGTAATGCCTAAAGAAATGTGGATGGAATTGAATGGATCTAGTGATGCATTTATTATATAAAAAAAAGCAAAATAGGGAAAGTCACAAATGCCAAAGTCTGATTATAATAGAGAACCATGAATAGCAACAAAAGAAAGTGTATGCTTTCAGATAGTTTGTGTAATTTATGAAGATTTTTCACCTACAGTGCTCTTATATAACATGTTTTATATAGATTGATTTTTAGATGATAGTACTGGAGGTCAAGTTCTATGATTTCATAATATATAAGAAAATTTAAAAGAATGTTTGAGCTTTACAAATGTCAAGAAAGAAAATAGTAACCTAATTTAGGAAATACTAGACCATAGTTTGTTATGTTCAAATTTCTTTTTAAATAATGTCTAGTCTTTACAAAAGTAACTTGTTGTGAACATAAAGAGTTATTTCTGTTTCTTAACATATTGTTTTCTCATGCTTTTATTTGAACGATACTCTTAATCATACAGAGAAATCTTTGTATTGATTCCTTGAACAGATTACAAATAGGTTATGAGCATTCTGGAGGTCATTATTTTCAAATTGCAAAGAATCAAGCAATGATTATCAAGGTACAAGAGTGCTTGATAACACAATCATGAATTTACATAATTCATTATGATCTCTTTATCCGGTAAGATGTAATGATAGCATGTAGTAGGGAGACAAATTATAGAAAATTGTCCGCTTACAGCTTCATACATATTTAAAAGACAGATTATTTTTATGATAAACCAAGCTCTACATTTTCAAGGCTGTTTTGTTCAAAGTTATTACACTTGTGTTGTTATAGGCCTTAATGATCACCTTGATCTGCTCCTCAGCATCCACATATAAAAGCATCTTTATGAATATCATTATTTATAATGCATATATACTAATTTATATATGTATGTGTGTATATGGATTCATATATAATAATTTTTGGAAGTTTAAAATAATCACTAGCCATTTTTGAAACTAAAACAAGTAGAGAATTTTCTTTTAAAAATTTTTTGTCTGTCATCTTTAATTACTGCCACTCATCTAACATTTCTTTAATATACTCAATAGAAAACATAAGATGTTTGCACTTTTAAACAATGTTTCATAAGGGTGATCATTTGCATTTTAATTTTAACTATGATATTAGAAGACTACAGTTTTTACAAGCTACATCTTCTCTATCTCAACTTGAAATATGAAACAAAATATTAATGTATGACTTCAAATTTGACTAATACAACCTCACATTTTTAATATAATTAATGTTTTGCTAAAATGAAGATAATATTATTTCTTTTGGATATATATGGACTAACAAGTAGTAAAAATGGGTAAAAATTTTCCAATTATATTATAATGCCTTAATTAGTAATTTCTTATTAGTATGTATATTTGATATTTTATTTTTTCTTTTACACATGTGATGCCCATAAGATAACATATACACTAAATTGAATATAAATCAGGCTTCCATAAAGAATTAAAACAACAATAACAACAATAACTACCTTTTTTCTTAATTTTGTCCTTGAACCAGATTAAATAAGGATTGTCCTCTATAGAGTGACTTTGAAAAGATCTAAACTGCTCCCAAGTTCTTCCGTAGTGGTATGAGCTCCTCATTCCATTTTACTTCTTTTGTAAAATTAATACAATGTCTAGACATTTTTACTAACCCAAAATCTGTAGGGTAGCGCAGGTCACCCCATTTTATTTGATACCTCTTAAGATCAATCACTTGGCCCAGTCTGTTCTATTTACTTTATATCTGTAGAATTTTTCCACTAAATTCATCAACTTTTATTACTTTGCTGAGTTCTCCCCGTGCTGCTGGCATCCTCAAATCCTATGGCATTGCACCTAGAGATGTATTTCTAAAGAAATATTTTTAGGTGACACCTATGCTTGAATACTTCAACAATATTCCCTCATTCTCAAAGTAAATTTTAATCTAGTTAATGTAGCACCCAATAATTTTATGATCAGAATGCCTCTTCCATTTTTCCCACTTCATACTTCACATTGTGTCCTCTGGTTTGTTCCATCTCTTATGTCATCACTGTCTCCTGTTCCACACACTTGCCCTCCTCCCTGTAGCAATTCTAACTCTCTTAAGTTTACCTAAATATTGGGAATTTCCCCTCATATAACAGCTTGGACTTCAAATCCTCTGGTAAACTTTGAGTCCTTAAAACTTAGACAATTATGGTCAAAATCTCCATAGGCCATAGAGTTCCCTGTCTGTATTTCTGTTGGGAGATTATGTCACATTTTGCCATGATTGTTTCTCATTTTTCTCCACAAATACACTTCTGTATCACACAGGGTACTGCCCAGAGCCTGGCTTAAACAGGAATTCATTAAATGTTTGTGCAATGAGTGAATGACTCAAAGATAAATTAGTAGAATAACTTATTATTGTTTTCCCTCATTTCTTTGCTGAGTAATTAAATCTCAAAGATAAAAGCACTTAAAATTTAGTATTAAGATGTATGTTTCCAGTTATTGAAGATACTTTCTTTTCCCCATTGTGTATTCATGGCTACTTTATCACATATTAACTGACCATATATGTATGGGTTTACATATAGGCTCTCTATTCTGTTGCATTGATCTATGGACCTGTTCCAAAATGAAATGAAAATTATTTTCCTTGTCTGATCCATATTCCAACAGCGGTTACTTTGTCAAACTGAAAACATACTGGACAGCCATCATTGAAAGGCCAAGATGAAAAAGCTTGTTTTTTATTGATATGCAAATAAAAGAGAAGAAAATAAATAAGGTACAGGAACAGAAATTGGAGGTGTGAGATCCAAATAAAAAGCATATGCTTAATGCTTGAGGAAAAATTTTCATATTTCTTCTCAAGTTAGCTAAGAGATTATCTCAGAAATGAAATAATCTCAGTCATCCAAGATGCAGTGTCAGTATTTTAAACCCTCATTCCTCTCAATCATTTTTACAAATTAAAGAATGTATATTGACAGGGAATGTTTTACTACTGTGTTGAAAAACAGTCACTATATAAATGAAGCACCTTACTGGGTGGACAAAAGACCTGTCTCTAAAGAAACACATCCAAAGAGTACATGTTTTTCAGTGTAAGAAATTATCATGACAAGGTATCCCATGTCAATCAGATTACAAAAGTAGCTACTGAACTTTATTTTCCCTTTCTCCTTATTTCTCTTTCTATATTGTATACTTGTAAAAAATAAGTAATTTCAAACTCTCCATTACATTTCCTCATCATATGAAAAAATGCTGAAGAAAAAGAGGAGGAAGTAATCAAAATAGAAAGTGAATGTGTAGCAGCCAAAAAATAAATAAATAAACAATAGGGAAAAGAGAGAAATAGGAGATGAAAAAAAGTAGAAGTAAAGGATATTCATATGATTGGAAATACATTTCTTTAAAAGTAATTAATTGTTTGAAATGAAATTTAATGAACATCAAATATTTGGAGACTTGATTGTTTTTTAAAAATGAGCTATTAACATGTAAAGATCTCAAGACAAAGACAATAGAACACTTTCAGGTGATTAACAAAAAATACCATGAAGACAATGTTAAGTGTAATGTTGATTGCTCTATTTAATAATATTTTAATTGCTGTTGATTGAGTGAAATCTGTGGAATAAAATATCAAGTAATTGCCATCACATTATCTCCAGGTAATGTTAATGGAGATGGAGTGTTGTATTAGCACATGACCGTATGCAGACTTCCCTTTGATGTGAATAATAGCAACAGCACTGTAGTTTAAAAGTTATTCTAAGTTAATATTAACTATGTTAACATGTGGTCATATTTGTATTCACCATAATCAACATTACAGATGGAATGTGAGAGTGACATCCATGGTATTTTGTGGAAGATGTGAGGAAGCCAGATCTCCCCTCACCCTACCCCTATCTCATTCATTTAAAAGCTCAATTAATGTCTAATTTATATACAGTAAAGTGCATACTTTTAAAATAGATGACTTAGTGTATCTTGACATAAGCATTCAAGTTTGAAACCATTAGCAAGCAAGATAATACACATTTCCATTAGCTCTAAAGCTTTGTTCATGCCCATCTGAAATCCATTTCTACAGATCATCCCCACTTTCCTTCTTGTCCCATAAAACCAACAACCTCTGATCTACTGCTTTCACCATAGATTAGTTTTCTCGTTGTAAAATTGTTATACATTGAATCAGGCAGTATGTTTCCTTTTTGCGTGGCCTCTTTTGTTTTCATTGTTGCATGCATGAATCAATTGCTTGAAGATTAGTATTATGTAGAGTAGTATTTCTTTGTATGAGTTTGCTGAAATTTATTTATCCAGCACCTTGCTGAGAAACACTTAGGTTGTTTACAGTGTTTAGCTATTACAAAGAAATATTTGCATTCAAGTCATTAAGGTCAGATGCTTTCATGTGAGTCAAAATAAATTTAGGGAGCAAATTTATGCAAAATATTATAAACAAAGAGAATTCAAAAATTTTAAAGGACAAAATCATTAGGAGCCATGAAATTGTAATTATATATTAACCAACAATATAATTTCAAAATAAATTAAATATAAGCTGATATATAGAGAAGAATAGGTAATTCTGCACTTATAAAAAGAGAACAATATATTCCTATAATTGTGGGTAGAAGTATGTGACTATTAATAAGATATCAGTATATTTTTAATAAGCTAGTTATCTAAATATTTATAAACTGGCAGTCAAAAATCTTAAGAATATAATTTATATTTGGTCAGACTTAAATGGTTTTAAAAACTCTCTCATGTTCTGGACTACAAGGAAAAATCACTAAATTGAAACTGGAGACATTGAAGAGTTTATATAACTCTGACACAGTATATTAATAGACAATTACATTAAACAGTATTTATGTACATGTAAACAGCATTTATCTGTTTATTAAACAGATAAAAACTGGGAGAATTCAAATACTAAAATTAGTATTATCTTACTTTCAAGTTAGCATTCATTTTCTACCAATGTAATTTAATATAAAAACATGTAAAGACCAAACATACAATTAGAAAATAATAGGAAATTAGCTGAATATTTTGTATATGCAAAATGTGCTGCATCCCAAGGAGAGAAGTATATAGTTTTGAATGATTTCAGCAGTAACAGTGGATTTATAAATTATACCCATAAAAGAAAAAGTACAGAGTAACAATGAATACAATACTTAAATAATAAAAATAGAATTAATGAATTTGAATAGTAGAATTTCTTAGTAAAACTCAAGCATGCTTTTTGAAAAGACTATCAGAATATTAAATTTCTGACAAATATTATTAAGAAAAGAGATGGATGAATAAATACATAAGCTGTAATATCAGGCAATTAGTACAGATTTATCCATGAGTTATGTGGATTTGGTGTTAATTTTTATTAAGAAAACTATTTTTTTGTGTGTAAGTGGATTCTGATTCTTCCCATAAAATAGAGGTAACTGTTAAACAACTTAGGGAGATAAAACAATAGGCTCAGACCCAGCATCTGACTCTATCCACTCATGTGCTGCCTCTCTTCCCTGGGATTCCCACCTGTCAAGAGGGTGGCAGGCTGGGGAGACCCCATGAACAGCTTGTGTATTTAGTGCAGGTATTACAGCCTGTAAGATAAATTCTAACTGAAATAAGCAGGTGACGAGAGGCAACAAAGGGCCAGGCAGTTTATTTGAGTGCAATCCCAGGCGAGGTTCACCAGTCTGAAACACAGGCTGGGGAAGTCGAGCCCCGTCAGGGAGGTGGGGACTTATAAGGGGTTACGAAGGGGAGGAGTGGGCAAGCTATCCTAGGGGGCTTGTAGAGGTATGATTGGCTGAAGGTGACATGATAGACAACTAGAAACTTTTTTTTCCTTCCAAGAGGGAGGAGGCTGACATCTGGGTCTTAGCTGGCACATCAGAAGGATGGAATTCAGGAGGAGCTGCCCCCTTTCCATATAAGGCATGGACCTTGGGGTCTGGTCTGTTCATCTTTTATGGTATCTCTCTGTTCTGTTTGCATGTCCTTGTTTTTCCTTCATCCAGCCTAACATTGCCCACTGACACACTCCTTTCTCCTCTTAATAGGTCATTCTGAGCCAGATCTATACCAACTGTATTCACCACAGACAGACATGTGTGAAGAATCTAGGTAAGTGACTGACTCAGTTGGCTGGATGAATTGGTTATCAAGGTCAAGAAGCACTCTGGCCAGGGGAGAGGCTAGAATGAGTGCAGCGGTCATCACTGGCTGGTTTCATTGGACGAGGTGCTGGGGAGTCTTTGACATCATCCTGCGCCTCAGCTAACTTGCCCTAAAGTTGACAAGGGAGCTGAAAAAACATACAGACCTGCCTTTCTGCATGCAAATGAAAAGCCAGAGGTAGTGTCCTTTAAATTTTAAAAATCACCCTTGGTGTTGGTCATAGTGGGGTTACCCTTTGTTTGGGGCAGAGGTTATTTGTTAATAGGTACACAGGTATTTGCATATTTTAACAAATGATAAGTATTACCATGCTCATTAGCTAAATATTAGCTTTGTATATATTTGGGATTTAAAACTCATGCAAGTACATCGTGTGTATCTTTATGCCAGTCATTTTGAAAATGTGGATTCAGTGGACTATCATCAGGAAAGACAAGTGTTTCTCAATACGTGGAGTTTAGTTGAGTGACTCCATAATATTCCTGTCATGGTATCCATTTTGTGTGGCTAAGTGACCTTCAGAGGCCTTGAATTGACACCAGCCCTCTTGAGAGTACACACCCTAGACAATAGTCTGCAGAGTCACAAGTAAGTGCAAGTTCCTGATATGACTTCCCTACGACCTTGGTGCTGAACAGTTTCTCCTGCTTCCCAGGTCCTTCCCCTCCTGCACTCCATAGGTCAGAGCCCTCTTGGAACTTAACAAACCCCTGCTTTATTAGATTAATTACCATTCTGGCCCTAGCCCAGAGACCCCAGAAACACTCCAGTAACAGAAGCTGATAAAGACATGTGTCCCAGGTCCTGCACCCTGTGGCCTCTCAAGCTCTGCCATGAACCTCCTCCAGGACCCACGAGTAATGAACTTCTCTATTTCACTTTCCCTTGCTCTCTTTGTTGAACCATGGCTTACTATCTAATATCTGACTCAGTGATCTATTTAAGAAATGTTATTTTAACAACATCAGAACACATTAAAATACAAAAGTAGATCAAGAAAAAATAGGAAACTATTAAATACCAATAACCAGAAAAGATATTAGATGGTAAGCAAACTATTACATCCCCTCCCAAAACAAATACGACATGTCCAACTTTTTTTATTAGTTAAAATATGTTAAATCTCTATCTCATACTAGAAAATAATAGCATAGTGAAGATGCACTTCATATGGATATTTGGTACCAAATTGGATAATGACCTTTGAAGAGGTTAACAGTATAAATCAATGTCATTTATAAAGGTCAATAAAATAAATAAATATTTAGGAGAAATATTAACTAATTTTAATCAACTATTTATTCGCAACATATGGCAATATGACTAAGTAGGTCTTACCCTATGAAAGAACAATTTTTGACACCAGAAAATCTGTCAAAGCAACTGAACACCTTACTGCTGTCACATGAGTATCACCTTTGAAAATAAGAAGCAGTTAGCAAAGGTAGTATAAGTAAATCTTCGTGGTTTTTGCTTGTCATCTGTATCATTATTGGCCTGTATTTACTCTTGTTTTGGTATGACAGACTGTTACTCACCTATAAAGTAATATCATTCCTAAGAACTCTTTGGTGAAGTATTTGATTCATATTGTAAATGTGGAAATCATACCGTGAGATATTGTTTGGTTCACAGGGAAGCCTCAGTATACTGATTTTAGAATTTAAGATACTTTGTGGGGCGCCCAAGGCACCTTTCCCATCTTTATAAATGGGAAAGCTTCTTTCCTTGAAAATTGCCTGCTTCAGTCCTAAAACAGAAGAGCTATGGCTTATTAAAAACCCATCAGTCTCTGAGGAAAACCACTTTGTTCATTTGGAGAATGGTTACTTGTATTCATCAGATATCTTAATGAAAACAAAAAAATAGACATGGCCATACTTTCTCATGGAATCCAATAATAGTTAATTTGCAACAGTTAGTATGACCTGTAAAGCAAATGAAAAAGTACATATTTTGAGTGCAACAAGTGAGGACTCTGCTTAGTTAGAATTCAAGAATATGCCTTGATCGAGCACTAGTGCAATAGAAGGCAGTTAATGCCAAGATGCCACAGGGACTTTAGAAGTGTGACTTCTAGTACTGATTAATTGCAAATTGACATTGGCAGATAAATTACAAAGCATACTCCACCTCCCTCTTCTATACCCCATTAGGTTTCAATAAATTTCAGTAAAAGCATCAAATAACTTTCTGGATGTTTGATATTATATCTGGGTTATTATTTATGTATCCAAATCTCTTTTTTGATGCTCTTTGCTTCCATCTGCTCAGTGAGTCCTATTAAACTTTCCAATGTTTATTCTTTTTATTAAATACCATTCTTTATGCTCAAAATACTTTATGCTCACTGAACTACTTTTTGTTTTCAATCATATCTGCATATCCTATCAGATTACTAAAAATCAAAAAATAAGTAACAAGAAGCCTTTAATTTAGATAGTTAAACCAATCTTTTCATGTATTAGTCAAATTTTGGCAAAGAAGCAATCTGCTATACTTGTAGAAGCAAAAAAATGTGTGGAAAAGATACAATGAAATGTCTTCATAATTTAACATCTAATAGAAATAAAAAAGAAATTATTTATATAGCAAATGAAAACCATCATGCTGAAAACTGAAATAAATATTTCCTGAGAATATTCAGTTCAATGATATATTTCAATTTAGTGGTCTAAGTTGAATTATCTTTCTTGAGTGAGTAGAACCTTCTCAAACTAAACATTTAGTTTAGTGTGAATTTTGCATATTCAGTTAAGTTGGGTTTGTTTTTACCTTCTTTAAGATACTTAGGAAATTCTACAGATGTTAATTTTATATTCAACATATGCATTTTAATCACATTTACTCCACAGATAAACTGGGTAAATTAAGTGATTATCAATTAATCTTTCTTCTGTATAAGAGATTCTGTGATTTCCTTTAACACTCACATCTGACCTGGAAGAGAGGCTAAAACTTCCTAAAATAAGTTTGAAATTATTTCTGTTCTAATGTTATTGCTCCTGTAAAGGTAAGGCCCTGCTAGTTTATTGATCACAATTGCAATGTGCTTTTTATACTCCTGTACTGCTGACTACCCTTCACTGGTACATTAACTCACACCATTTAAAACTCATTTTATTTTCCCTTAACTCTATACTAATAAAGTCTGACAAAATTAAGAGTTCTTCTTTAATATTCTTTTCTATCAAACATGATTACCAATATTGCACAATAGAAAAGCACATGGGTTTTGGGATTAGACAATTCTAGATTTAAATATAAGTGCTGCCATTTTTAAATTTGGAAAGTAGAGTCATTTAATTTAGTTAAATTTCATAGCAACTGATCACCTCATTTCAAGAATGGAATTAGAGTATATCACCCTATTAAGTACTATATGTGGAATGTGTGAACATTAGTTAGCACAGTCTGTCCACAGTGATTCTAATTGCCCAGGTTGATATCATAAGCCGTTAGCATTATGCATTTTGGTAATCTGAGTAACATAGTAGTTCTTGAATATTTTTAATGAGCATAGAATTAAACTATGTAGGAATTTTTTTTCAGTTTATATTATTTTCTTTTTATTAAAGTATAGTTGATACACAGTTGCATATGGACACAATGATTCAGCAGTTACCCACATTATTAAGTCCTCATCCTATGTAGTGCAGTTACTATTTGTCAACGTAGAAGGATGTTACAGAACCATTGACTCTATTCTCCATGATGCACTTCCATCCTGTGATCTACCTGTATTATGATTAAAATTTAGATTTTTGTGCTCCTTTCTCCCCTTCATACACCCCACTCACCCACACCAACCCTTCCTCCATGGTAACTACCAGTCACTTTTCAATGTTTCTAAGTCTACAGCTACTTTTTTTATTTTGTTTTGCTTTGGTTTTAGATTCCACAAATAAGTGAAATCATATTTTTTGTCTTTCTCCACCTGCCTTTTTTCACTTAGCATAATACCCTCTAGTCCATCCATATTGTCACAAAAGGCAGGATTTTCTTTTTTATGGCTGAATAATACTCCACTGTATATGTACCAACTCTTCTTTATCCATTCATCTATTGATGGACACTTTGATTGCTTCCATATCTTGGCTATTGTAAATGATGCAGCAGTAAGCATAGGGGTGCATGCATTTTTTTTTTTAATCAGAGATTTTGTTTTCTTCAAGTAAATTCCTAGAAGTGCGGTTACTGGGTCATTCTAAGTTTTTTGAAGAACCTTTATATTGATTTCCACAGTGGTTGCACCAATTTACCTGATCACCTATAATATAGGAGAGTTCCCTTTTCTCCACATCCTACCCAACACTTATTTCTTGTCTTTTTAATAGTGGTCATTCTAACTGGTGTGAGGTGCTATATCACTGTGGTTTTGATTTGCATTTCCCTGATGATTAGCAATGTGGAGCATCTTTTCATGTGCCTATTGGCCATCTGTATTTCTTCTGTGGAAAAATATCTGTTCAGGTCCTCTGCCTATTTTTTAATTGGGTTATCTTTTTCTTTGGTGTTGAGACATATGAGTTTTTTATTATTTTGGATGTTAGCAGATAAATAATTTATAAGTATATTCTCCAGGACATTCCTTTTCTTTTTCTGTCACTCAACTTTCTTTCATAGTTATCAAGTTATTTGTTCCTGGAGGGATGACAAAACAAAGTTTATAAAATGGTTTACTAAATGGAAACACTAAATTCCTGCTAATGTAAACTTCACCTACAAGTTTTCACTTTTTACAGTGTATGCAAAAGAACCATTAAGTAATTCTTATTTCTGTGGAACTCAAACCATTGACTTGAATGTCTTTTAGTTTCTCATAAAGACAGGTAATTGGAATCCTTGCAGAATATTTGTTTTAAGAATGAACAAACTGATCCATGGTGATAATGACTTAATATAAGCTAAGAAAAATCTGAAAACAGTATTTTCTCCAAAGACAGTTTAGCATCATCAATTATTGATACTAAGCACTTATTAATAAATAATCTGTATAAAACCCAAACCTACTTATCCTCTCTTAGGCTTTCAAAATTAGAACATGTGCCATGGTTTAAAATATTCTCTATGTTGCTCTTCTTGAAAGAAGCTGTCATCACTATCTAAACACAAAATTGTGATCAGGAAATTATTTAAATTAGAAAAATAAATAACTTAGTTTCTATCCCTTTTTCATTTTTCTAATGTTATTCTCTGTCTTCTGTTTAATTTCTAAGAAAGGAACTTGGACAAGATGCATTTTAAATTATTAGTAGTCACTACATGTGTGAAGACCCTCAAAATTTGAGCAGTCAGAATTTGCTTTGAGTTAACTTCAATGAGTGTATCAGGTCTGACTATCCTAAAATATCTTTTAAACATGTGTTTCTTTTCAGTCAGAAGTATCTATGACTATTGTTAGCTTCTTTTTGTTCATTTCAGGGTCTCAATGATTAAAGGTTACTGTGAGGTGCTTTTTACATGATAACACAAATAACTAACCCAGCAGTTGATACAACATGCATTAAGGAGAGGTTATTAGATACATAGTACTCTGTTATTTGATCTTTGTTTTAAAACAAAGTATTTTGATTTTAAAGGAGGCTAATTGTTGGATAGAGGAAGAAATCTCAGGCATATGTTTATAAGAAAGAAGCGAAATGTGAATGATTATCAGCTAAATAACTATGCAGATAGTCTTCAAGGGAAGTGCAATAGTGAACATAGAGTTATTTGTTAATGAAGAATAACATATGTCAAAATAGAAATATCCAAAATATTATTTTACTTGTTCATTCTGTTTACCTCTTGTAGATCCATATATTTCCACACCCTAATGCATAACATTAACTTATTAATTTATCTTTATAATAATCTTTATACATTATTTTCAGTAGTGATGTCATAAAATCTACATAAGTATGGCTTCTAATCCAAAATAAGTCTCTAAAAACAAAAAGAACTTGACTCCTAGGAATATGGATACTATTAAAAATTACCTTTAATTTAACTTTTATAGCCTGTATTTTAGTTAGGTTTTGTTGTGTAATAAAAAACATGTCAGTGACATAAAATTATAATCATTACATCTCACTTATATTTCTGTAAGTTGGCTGTGGTGAATCTTATCCAGGCTGTACTCAGCTAGCTTTGGCTCCAAGACAAAGGGTGGATCCAAGTCTGCTCTGGACATCTATCCCCTTTCATCCAGAAGCTACCTGAAATACCTCATAATATAAGGCAGGAAAAAAGAGGACAAGTCCAATTGCACAAGGGCATTTCAAGCTTCTTCTTGTACCACATCTGTAACATCTCATTGGTCAAATAAAGTCCCATGCCTGATTTTAACATCAAAGGTAGAGTAATACACTCCTTCTAAGGAGACTCAGGATTGGGAAAGGGAGTGCTTATTTGCTGAACAATAATCAAATCTACTGCAATCCATGGGATTGATAATAACAACTTCATAGTTTGTGTAGAGGACAAGAGTTATATAAGTGCTATGATAATTTAAAATATTAAAACATGTAAGATATATCTATTACAACTTACTGTTAATAGAATACTCAGTGGAAGTGAATGTGGTCTGTTGGTTTGAAACAAAAGAGTATGTTTAGTAATTTTGTAAAATGCTTTAGTTCAAACCAAACAGCTGGCACCTGGAAATACATAAAGCTTGCTGAAATTATTGTTTTCTTAATGAAAGTAGGACACTGATCTATTGTTTAAATCTATAAATAGTAGTCCAATAGCATTAACTACTCCCAAGTTGAATAGAATCCTTATAAAAATTAAGGAATTTAGATAGATGAATATATATGATAGATAACAGTAAATAGATGATAGATAAATGTCATTGTTATCAGTTGGTGTGATAGTATAAAATCAGACTCAAAAATTTGCCTGAGAATACTTTTGTGTTTTTAGTTCTATATAATATCCATAAATTTTACAAGAAGTATGGAATTGTGAATTATTCATGGAATCAACATAAAAAATCTATTGAAGTAATTTATGAGATACTTAATGTATTTAATTTAATTATCATATTTGTAAGAGGTAAGTGTTGACATGAATATTTCATAAGCAAAGGAACAAAATACGGGATTTTGTATATTGTACCAAATCACCCATCTTGTCAATGAAAGACAAACATTCCTCCCTGCACTTATGATCTTGGTAAATGTTATGAGGAGCTACATGGTTTACAATTCCAGAAATATCAGATTGATCAAAACAATTTTTCTCATCACTTCTCCCACAATTCAGTATATCACCATTCTTTTAATTTCAAAGTATTGCTCTATGGGCCCAATCTTCACTTAGTGTTACCTCCACTCTAGGTCAGGTCCTCATGCTATGGAGCTCAGCTTTAACATGTCATTATGACCAGCTGTGCAGTCCATAGGTCTCAACTTTCAAAATCAATTTCTTCTCAGGTAATTAAAGAGTATTATTTGATGGACAATGTTTTTATTTCCAGTCATTTTCTTGAATATACCATTAATGTGGTTATTTATCATAAAATTAAAATGATACTCTGAAATCATTCAGATACTTTCAGATACTCTGATAAATGATGCCTCTTTTGACAAACAATTCTAATTTTTACCTTTTACCCCATTTACATGTTACTATTATCTTTTTAGTATGTATATTCACACTTTTTCTTCCACTTGTGTATGTATGTGGACATATTTAAATATAGAAATCCATGCTAACAGTTTGAGTGTGGTTTCTTTTCTACAAGGTATATCATATTTCAAATTTAATGTATCTTGATGTTTAGTATGCATATATATTCATAATGTTAATTTCAACATTTTAAATATATGTGTATATTTAAATTATTTCCATAGAATACATTGCTGTATAACATTTCTTATTATGAGTTTATTTAATCATTTTCTAATAATACACATTTATGCTTTCTTATTTCGCTTTCTTACTTTCTTACGCAAAAAATCCTTCTCAGGCATTAGTGTATATCCCTGTTATGCATACATAAAGGCACATATTTAAAGAATAAGCAAAGTAAAATAACTGTGCAAGTAGAAGATATGCACATTTCTATTCTTACCAGTTTTTTCAAACTATAGAGCGATTCAATTTCCACTCTCAACAACAGTTGGCATTATTGAAAGCTGATGGTTAAAATATGCTAATAATGTTCTTATATGCATTCCTTTTATTATTAATGAGATAATGTACCTTTTTATTGACCATTTTATTCCCTTTCCTTTGGCTCCATTTCATAATTGTTTCCAATTATTTAATTGAGTTGCCTTTATTTTCTTCATTTGCTCTGCAGGAAATATTTATATATCCTGGGTATTAATGCTCTGTGTGTTAAGCATGTGGCAAATGTTTCCTCTCAGTCTGTCGCTTGTCTTTTAACAATGTTTATGGTAAGTTGGAAATTTGATTTTGACAAAATGAAGTTTATCAAAGTTTAGTTTATGACTTTTGCTTTTTATGTCTTGTTAATTTGTCTCTCTCATAGTCACAAATATTGAATACTAATTTTATTCTAATTCTTTTAAGGTTTTTAAAGCATATACTTTAAAGCCAGAATCTTTTGTTGACATCTTAATATGCTATTTAGTTGCTTTATGACATTGGGCAAGAAATATAATCTCTGTGGCCTTCAGTTTCCTGAACTATAAAATTGGAATTATACTAATAAATAACACATGTTTATTGTGATTAAGTGACTTATTAAAGGCAAACATCCACACTTAGCATCTGGCGCATGTTCACAACTATATCACAGAGCATTCCTTTTTAAATTTAATTTTCCAATCTTTCACACTTGGATATAGAATCTACTATGTATATGAAATTGAAATATATGCATAAACCATTTTCAAAGTGCCTATTTTGTTTTATTATTATATTGTACTACCAAATCAATAACCTATTACATAATCAAAATTACTTGATAATCGGATTTGTGTTTCTAAATATGGGTCTTTTGCATCACAAAAATCATTCCACTTAGACTAACAAATATCTGAATAAAATTGAAAATATGAAAGACAATGTAATCAAAAGAGAGAAAGGGAACCTACTTAGAAAGGGCCAAGAGCTCAGGGCCAATGTGAAGACACCGAGGTAAGCCCATTTTCCTGGGTGAGGTATTTTACCAAACTAAGGTGGAAAATTGGACCTCAGAAATTTCCTTCATGGTAGAGCCTTGCAGAACAGGCCAGCTTTTAGAACTAGGTTAATATCCTAGTTTTAGGAGCAAAACAAATTAACCAAGTGGCAGTTCAAAAACAGTCATGTTCTTGAAATATTTCAATACCAGGTTTATATGCTACACCTCTCTTCTAACTTCAATAGTATCCCTATTAAGGTGGTACCCAAAGGTACAGCACTATTGAACCTAAGATCAAAGCGCAAATATTAAAAAGAAGAGAGAAGAATCCATTATTCATATACTATGAAAATATAATTGATGCAAATATTAACTATTTTCCTCAAAATTTTTGGTAGAAAACTGTAACTAATTTATGAACAATAAATGTTTCACCGATTTATTAATTATATCAATATGTATAGCTGTAGATAATGATTTTATGTATTTTATATGTTGACAGCCTTAGTAAAATGTTAAACCATTCATGACTTATTCAAGGCTGAAGAACAACTTTATGTATGGAAATTTGTAAGAAATAGCTTATAAATCACAACTTCTTATTGACTCTGAATATATTTTGAGATATTAAAATTATTATTCTATATAGTAAAATATGTTATGTCTTAGTAACCAAGCTACATATTTGGATTTTTCAAATAAGATCTTTTCCTCTTCCTTTCTAAAGTGATAGTAGACTATTCTTTGACAGCAACTCATAGGCACATTTGAGCTTGTCATACCTGTAACTATCAAAATACTGACTACAACTGAACAAAAATGCCTGACAATAGTATAAAGGGAGACTGATTAAACTATCATCAAAATCATGCTAGTTTTAAGGGCAAAACAAACTAACCAAGTAAAGAACAGTCACATTCTTGAAATATTTCAATACCAGATTTATATGCTATGCTTCTTTCTAGCTTCAATGTTATCCCTATAAAGGGTGGCTTCCAAAGGTGCAGCACAACGTTTTACTCAAATTTCTATGGCTGATTTCCAGGATCTTCAATCATATGTTAATATCTTACCCTGTGTCATGTAAGGTGCAGTGTGCAATCACTGCTTTTCAAAATAGCAATAGTTCTATTGACAGAATGCCTATGCCTTTAAAATTGCAAGACCAAATGAAAAAGAAACTGCCCTAGTTCATGACTTGAGCCAAAAGTAATATAACTATTTTTTCCAAAATGAGTATATATATTCTCAAAACGATGCATTATTTTGAAAGTATTCTGTCACTTTGACAAGTTTATCTTCATTTGTAAGCCATAGGGTTACTACTAACATTAGTATCACTGCCCTATTCCAACCACGTGGTCTTATTTTGCACATAATTTTATTCAAACCGAAATATAATAATAACAAGAAATATTAAAATATTCACTAGGCCAAAAAAATGTCATATATACTATTAAATCCATGCTTATATTTTTAATAAGCTTATATATTTAATATTCATATAAATGAGATCTTCTAAATGGAGGTCTTTTCAGAGGAAATATTAAGAATATGGAGCATATGGTAGAGAATAGCAAACTACATTGGTTTTATCATAGTGTTTGCAAAACAATACCAAAATAATTTAGATAGTTATACCTTTTCTTGAATATTGACAAAGATTCTCTATAGAGTTCAGGAAAATGCTATTTGACAAGAGATAACATTTATTTTAAAGCTCTGCTTCTTACTATTTATGTAATTATTTTGCTATCATGCTCACACTTAGTGAAATATACTGAAGTGTCTAAACCACCATAACCAAATAATTTACATGGCTAATTTATAGACAATATAAAATGTTGGGTTATTTTATAGTTTCTATAGAAACAAAATCTTATTCAACAAAAATAAGTTTTGTTCCTCACCTCTACTTCTTACTAAATATATGTGTTTGGAATATATCCATATTTTATTAAATATGCTTAAATAAATATTTATTATAAAACATTTTTAGAACAAGTATTTGTTAAGTCCAATGTGAATTTATGTTATAAATAAGTTCAACAACTCTTAAATCTATTTCTTATTCAACAAAACAAAAAATAAAAGAAGGGGAAATAAAACAGTCTACTGGGCATTCCAGAATGGCCTACAGATAATTTAGAAGTGGGAAAACTTTGAATAATTAAATAATCATTCTAAATTATCCAACCTTAAAATAATTTATGCCAGTACTGGGTTTTAATATAAATTGAAGACATTTTTCACAAGTTGTTGGAGGAGCGAGGACCTGGATATTTGAAAATCTTTTTTAAGAATATATGCCAGGTATGAGAAGTTAGAGAAAAGGACTATTGTGAAACTTCATTCAGAATGTTGGTTTTTAAATGCATGGCTTATCATAAATTGTAAACTATTTTTGGCATTTAAATAATCTGAAACTCAGGGCGCACTAGCCAACAGACTGGTCGCGTACAGAGTTTGAAATAATTATGTGTGATTATCATACTACTGACTGTTACATAATGCTATCAGTCCCAGTATTACATAGAATGAGATAATGACATCACAATAGCTATAATACAGAATTATATACGAAAAATAGAATTGCATGATGTTATGGTTTCCTTATATAAACTTCTCTTTAAGTTTCAAAATGTCTCATTAATCACATGATTGCACAATTGAATTACTAAAGATGATCAAGTTAGATTTACATGAACCACAGATTTTAACCAGGCTTAAGTTTTACTAATTATTTAGTACAGTAAATGCAAGTCACAGGAGAAAAGGTAGAGGAATAAGACCGCCAAGTCAGCTCCCTGGTTCTATTCTTGTTTTGGATTCACTCTGACTTGGTTATAAAATGTCACTTTTCCATGGTTTAATATGTCTAGTTTTACTCAGTTCTATAGATTTTTCAAGGAGCCATATCCCTTAAGTTATTTGATTTTAAGGTTTCTCAGCAGATGCAATCCTAGGCAAATGAGTTACAGTCTGTGGGAAGAATTTATTCCACAGTTTAGGATGTTTTCTTGGGGAATAACATTAGCTTCTATGCTGGGACTTACTGGGAGTATGTATAAATCTATGTTCCACAGAGAGAAACAGTCAGTTCAATCAGTAGAAAGGTCTTAAGAGCAAAACCTGAATTTTCTAGAGACACTTTTAAAGATACGTTCCTCTGTCTTTTCAGTTCTAGACTCTTATCAACCTTAAAGGTAAAATGGTCAGTTATTTTACTAACAAGGTGAGTTTATTTGGAAGTAACAGAGGAATTGCAATTTAGGACAACAAACTATGGCAAACCATAGGCAAGTCTGAAGAGACAAAGGTCAGCTTTTACTAGGTTTGGGGAGGAAATTTAAGGAGGGTTACTTTGAACAAAGTTAATTGGAGAAGAATTAGAGTTTGAAGTTGTGAGGGTTCTTCCATGGTTGCAGATGGTGGTTACTGAGCTGTTGCTGGGCAGGCAGAGATCTTTCTTCTTTTTCTTCAAACCAAAAAATAAAATTCTTACAGGAAAAGTGTCCTCCTTTGTCAAAATAAAAATTATCTTCCTTTTTCCTGCTGGTATGCAGGCTGCATAGAGTGGTCTGTGCCTGAGAGTCCCGTTCAAAGCTTCCCAACTCCGTTTTCAATGAGGTTTCCTTCACTCAGTTTTCACACTCTGTTTGAAAGTGTGAACATACAACTGTCACTTATGTAGGACTTAAATCCTGATGCAGGAGAACTAGGCCACTCCACTTCCCTGCAACTAACACTCACAATGCCCAGAACGGTGCTGTTGGGAGGCATTTCCCACCACCGAAGCAGAGGCACGTATGTGCGACCGAAGGCTTATGTTTTCGTGCAAAAATATTTTCAAATAAAAAAGCTCTGCCAGTTGGAATAACTCACATCATGTCTTCTTTATTGTTTACCGTTCCCAACGTGAGAAGGGCACCGGTTAGTATGGCTGCTTATGAGACATTCATTACTGATCCACAGGGCACAAGTATCTGTAGAATTGACTTGCTGGCTGCATGTAATTTTATGCATATTCATGAAAGCATAATTAGAAATTAGCTTTCATAATATAGCTGGGACTTTTAGAGTACATTTTTGGAGAAGATATGTAATTTGCTCATTAAAGCGAAACTACGTGGAATGAGTCTTCAGTAGTTCATAGATAATTCAGTTAGTTATTAGATACTTTGAATAGGCTGATGTTTCTTATTTTAGACCCACTAGTCTGGTGTTACATAAATATCTTGACTACCCAAAGGGGACTGCAAAATACATTACAGTATCTGCTTCTTTTGAATTGAGATACTGAAGAGGAAACTAAAACATGTGGTACTTTCCAAACATTCATGTCTCTGGCATGGCTATCTTATCTATTCTGACTCTCATTCATTAACTTTTAAAGAAGTGTATTTTACTTTATTTAAACTGAAGTGGTACAGTTGTTAAGTGATGTCACAGAGAAAACAGTGTGAGAGGAAAGATATAATGATGACGTCCCACAAAGATGGAGAAAAGTAAAATTCTAGGAAAGAGAGTTATAGTAGAAAGTTTTTGAGTACCATACAATTGGAATATGATTTCAAACATGTAAGTGTAAGTCTTAACAGGAACCCCTCGACAATTCTACATGGGGCAGAAATACCAAGGAGAACACTGAGCATCAGTGTCGGAGCAAGGCCTGGTGAGGTGGAAGAAGTTTTCTGGAGAAGTGGGTTGCAGAATTAAAAAATTCTTTTTCCTTAGTCAAAAAAAAATAGAATAAAAAGTTGCAGAAAACACTGCAAAAGAGTGAATGAAAGAAATGGAAAAGTAAAAGGTTTACGAAAAGGAAATTCAATTTTCCTGTAGGCAGAGGTCCAGTGTGCCCCCTACATTTGTCAAAAATCATGATAGGTATGACATGGTCCCTTATCAATTCACCTTGTCCTATTTTGCTTATTACTTCCATTACTCTTTCATCAACTTCTGGCATTTGGTCAATATCAGTTAGAAATAACTGTTGAATAACTGTCGGTGCTGAATTTCATTTAGAAAAAGTGACAACACACATCGTGACTATGACATTTAACCTACTAAATATAAAAGTAAAAGCATATTAACAAATTCCAACACCAATGTAGGAAGCAGGAGAAGATTGGCTCAAGGTATACTGAGAATATTTGCACACATAAATATAAGCCTGAAAATACTGAGGCCCTATAAGAAATTGTGTTTTATTTATATGATAATTGAGTCACTTTAAGTGACTAGCAATAAAACTATATGCATTTTTGTGAATTTATGCTTTTTGTAATTAATTTTTTAAGCTTTCATGTCACTACACCTTCTCTGATTTGCCAAATTATTCTACATTTTATTAGAATCATGCATTACTGAGTGGAGACAATGAGTAATTTATTTATGTTGATTTGTGTCAGAGACTAAATGCTATTATTTTGATGTCTGTAGTGAAATAAACACTGGGAACCACAAAACTTAATTCTATTTCTGAGGTCTTAAATAATTGTTCAATGTGGAAAAAATGTACGTAGGTTTCAAGTATCTCATCACTATAATGTACAAGGGAATTAATCGTTATACTGTTTCTTGCATTGGGCTTTAGAAACAGATGGTAGTTACTTCAGATATATATCTACAGCCAATTTAAATTTCTCTAGCTCAGACTCATGAACAATAGAATTTAGTGCTTTGCAATAACTGGGTTTTTAAAAGGAAGAGAAAACCTGTATTAGATGTGTGTACAAAAGAATCAAATATTAAGTATAATTATGTCCTTGCTTTCCATTTCTTGACACATTCCTTTGGAGTGGGAGATTCTCACAGATCAGGAATTCTTCACAGGAGAGATGTGACTTATCATGAAAGAATTCTTTATTAGGAGCCCCTTCTGACTCTTTCAGCTGTGTAGAACCCTGTAAATATCTTTCTTTTTTCAAGAAGCACATTCGTTTTTTTTTATTAAAGTATTGTTGATATACACTCTTATGAAGGTTTCACATGAGCAACATTGTGGTCACTACATTCACCCATATTATCGCGTCCACCCACACACCCCACCACAATCACTGTCCATCAGCGTAGCATGATGTCACAGAGTCACTACTTGTCTTCTCTGAGCTCCACTGTCTTCCCTGTGAGCCCCTTACACACCATGTGTACCAGTCATAATTCGCTTCTCCCTCCCTCCCCACCCACCCTCTCCTTTGATTAACCGCTAGTTCCTTTTTGGGTTCTGTGAGTTTGCTGCTGTTTTGTTCCTTCAGTTTTGCTTCGTAGTTATACCAGGATGATTTTGTCCACCTATCCTTTCTCCTTAGCAGCAAGGTCTATGTAAGCCTTGCCCTTTAGCAGCCCCCTCGCTATTAGGAAGTCTTTCAAAGTACCTGCCTTTCTTTTGTCCCAGAGTGACCAGTTGTGGGTATCTGTTCTCCACAAGTGGCTGGAATCTCAGTCTCTCTGAGTATTCTGCCTGTCTTTGTTTTCCAACCCCACTAATCTCCAGAGCACCATGTAATGTGGGTTCGTGCTCCCAGAGCAGATCTCCAGGACTGGGTGTTCAGCAGTCCTAGGCTTCTACTCCCTCCCCACTCCGTTTCTCTTTCTCCTGCGGGTGAGCTGCGGTGGGGGGAGGGCTTGGGTCCCACCGGATCACGGCTTTGTTACTTTACCCTTTTCCATGAGGTCCTCTCTTTTTCCTAGATGTAGGCAGTTTGTCCCAGTCTTCTTTACAGTCACTCTTTCAGGATTCATTGTATTTGGTGTATTTTCTTATGATATGTGGTTTTGGGGGGTTTCTGTCTCACTTCTCGTGATGCCAACTTTAAACCAAACTCAAAATGCACTGTTAGAAAAGCACCGACCAATAAAATTAAACACTTTTGTGCTTCAAAGGATACCAACAAGAAACTGATGAAATCCAGATTCCAGGTTCTCATTGTGGATATTTTGATTTAACAGGCTTGAAATGGGAACATGTGCTCTGAATTTCCAACTGGTGTGGTTCTAGTTTCTAACTGGGTGATTCTGGTCATCTGGCAGACCTGGAGCTGCTGGCTGTAAAGCAATTTTCTGCTTCCCCTTCCTGGGACTGGAGAGGGGCTGAGCTCCTGCAGGTCACAGGAACTGAGAAGTTGCTGTTTTTGCTCGGCGTCCCCATGCCCCCCCTACCACTCCGGTGTCAAGAAGCAGCTGTAGACCAAGAACCCCATATACCTTAAATATGATACAATCTAAGTTTATTTCAAATTACATATGAATATGATTAATGTAAAACCAACTACAGCAGTGCATACATGTTTCTAGGCTTGGAATACTATATCTTCTCTCAAATTTTAGCTCTTTATGTTAAAATAACTTAGCAGGAAAAAGGAGGGATAGAGTGGGACAGCTCTCATTGTCATGTTTCCTGCTAATATTCCAAGTAGGCAGAAAATCTGAAAAAACAATGTACTCAACTGCTTCCTTTCATATAGCAACATATAATTAATAAAATATTACATTAGTCCAATTTAATCCTGTTGAAAATTTAGTCTATTTATTACTTTTGCTAGGCCCAATAGGAAAGAGATAACACAATAAAAGAGTTCATTTAAAGGTAATAGAGTGAATTTACTATTTACAGTAGTAGATTCAAAATTGAATGGAAATAAAATAGGTGCTAAAACTCCCAGGGACCAGCAATAGGGGTAGACCCTCTACTACACAAGAAGCAATATAGTGTTATTTGAAGGTGAACTTATATTAGTTAAAAATGTATATGCAAATTCTAGAGCAGTCACTTAGAAACAAAAGACATGAAGTAAAATTGACATGCAAAGAGGGAACTGATGTGCTGATAGCATATTAACTGATATGCTAATAGGGAATCATTTAAATTACTCAATTAAAACCAGGTTGGGATAAAAAAGACCGAGATAACAATAGGGATAAAAGTCAAAACTCAGTTTATGTATATATATTTATATATGTGTGTGTACATATGGGTATATATATGTAAATGTATATATGTATATGTCTGTCTTTTTTAACATTAGTTAGAGAATGGAGATAACCACATTTTTTTAAGGATAATATGTAGTTTTCAAGAGATAAAAATGAGGACTATATCCAAATGAGGGATGGAAACATGCTTACTAGTCACTCAATTTTTTTTTTTAATAAAAACAGTCTTAAGCCAGTTATTATTTTGGATAGTAAGTTTTACCACATAATAATATATGATTTAATTTTAATAGGTCTAAATGTGTATTCACTTACATCTTAACTTATAATGTAACAAAACTGTAGATTGGAACTGACAAAACTCAAATTTTACAGGTTTCAATACTCATCTCACAATTAGACAAGAAAATAAATTTTTCAACAAACATAAATATTGATTGGAAATATTTTAATCAAAATAAAAGATTTTGATTTAAAACATTTAGAGAAATCAATGGGAAATATATATATAATCTAGAGTTCATAAACTGTAAATATAAATTAAAATCACAATATATTTGAGAATCATAAAAACAGCTCTAGACAAATTGAATTCATTTATTCAAAACTGATATAGATGATAAAATACAGAAACTTAATGATAAGGAAACTATCATAATAAAGACAGGATATGTAAGTATACCACCTTGATGTATATTTGAGCCTGCTAATAATAGACAAGCAGTAAAAGTGATCTGTCTTTACTTATACCCTTGACATTTTGTTCATCAGTGATTTCTGCATTAATTTTGATTTTTTTTAATTTATTAAACTATCACTGCATGTTTATATTCTAAGTGCTATTTTGGATACCCTTTTAATTTTGTACCCAGTGCAAGTGTTTCAGTCACCTCATTCTAGAGGCTTGAGTGAGAGGTCACTGGAAAAGAAGGAATATGACAAAGAGCAGACAAGGGAGGAAAGTGGTGGGGATTCACTAAGGACATCCTCAGAGGATCTGTCCCAGCACGCCGAGTGGGAGCTGACCACTTTGTGATGTCCATCTCCGTGTACCAAACTTCTAGGGAAAATAGTCCAGTTGGTGATATTCTGTGTCTTGGAGGCTTACAGTTTGGGTGAATTTCCATTCAGAATAAGGATTATGTGTTTCTTCATCTTCTAATTGTGAAAAATTGTCAAAAGAACCCAGGGTATGTTCTTTATGGTTTTGCACTGGTATTAATGGTGAAGAGGATGGTGTAAGGTTGCTTCCACCTGGGTTCGAGATTGGCCTTGCACTGGTATATTTTCCAAAAAACTAGATCTCCTATCTGAAGATGATGTCAGGGTACAATGCAGTGTCAGGGATAAATAACAAAGTACAGATTGGTGTTCAAGTGAGTTTAACTAAACCTTGGGAGTTTTAAAGATGTCAGATTCTATCAGATTAAATTCTTTTAAGACCCAGGAGGCATAAGGAATCCTTATTGACCTGTCTGCAATTATCTTATAAGGAGATAACTGATGTAGACCAGAATAAGAGGAGGATCAACGTATCAGCAGGATTAAAGGCGAGACTTTTGCCCAAACCAGTTGAATTCCTCATAGAGCTTGGCTTGTTTGAGCATAAGAATGACATTGGTCTCTTCTGTTTTTCAGAAGATTGAGGATGGTAAGGATAGTGAAGCTTTTGTGACAGTATTTTTTCTTAAATAGCCTTACCAATGATGTGAGTTCTTCTATTGTTGCTGAACAAAAGGACCCCCTAAATGGAGAAAAAAAAATGTGGTAGTTTATCTGCAGCGATGGCAGTAGCCTATTATGGAGAAAAGCTTTCAACCATCCTGAAAACATGGACAGTAAAGGCAGAACTGTCAAAGATAAATTGTACCAGATAGACTTAAGCAGGCAAGGAAGACTTTACTCATGGGTGTTTTGAACTCTTGTTTGTAGAAACAAGAGCTGGGAGGAGTTTAGAGACTAGGGTGCCTAGTGAACACTCACTGGAAGATGTTAGGAGGGAGGCTGGTTGATGTGACAGGGACATCTGTGTTTGCTTATCAGTGAAGGCCTCCTTCCCTCCAGTAGAAAGACGTGGAGTGCTGGGGTGCTGTCTTTCTTGATGACACTTACTGGATGATTTTATTTCAGAAGGATGGCTCCCAGTTCCTCAAGAAATACATTCTGGGGTTATAAAACTGGCAAGAGCCTGGGAAAATTTTGGCATCTCAAAGGGAGCAGGAAAAAATGTAGACTTGCAGTGACTTGCACATTTTCTAAAGAAAATTCTCTAAGAAATGGCCACAGGCCAAACATCAAAAAAAATTTGTCTACAGTTCAGACAAGCCAAGGGGAACAAATATCCAGGTCATCTTAGTCAATATTATTCAGACCCATGAGACTTTGGGAGTTGACTCAAATCTATTAGCCCATGAAACAGGGACCAGAAGGATATGGCTCTTTTCCTTGTCCTACTTTTACATCTTACTAGTACTTCTTTCTGCCAGATGGAACAGGTTGGCATTAGCTGCTCAATAGAAGGGCTGAAGCATCCCCACTGATATTTATGGAGACATTTAAGATTTCTCTTAATGGAGACATTAGGTGTGTAACCTAATGGAAGATGTGGATGATGACATTTTGAACAAGGTTCTGAGAAGAGACCTAGTTTGCTGTGTGTGTATCTCAAAAGCCCATCATAATGGGCAAAACACAAGCCTGTACCCATTGCCTTTCAGTTTCAGGTGCTAGCAGTGTTTGTGCCTTAACTTTCTTAAAAATATCTAATCATAGCTAATTAAGGAAGCATCATTCAGATATGACATTCCAGGCATGGCTCTGGATGCTTAATATATTACTTCAACTGTAAACTGTTTAAAAAAGGGCAGATTCTTATTAAATCTATGCAAATAACCATGTTGCCATGGAAATAGTATTCCATAAGAGGTTCACAAATTCTGGAGGGGTCAGGCAGGAAGAAAAAGATAAATGTTTCATTTCTGTTTGCAAAAGTATGGCCTATTACTGTTATGAGTTATGGGTAGTTAAGAGAGAAGAGAAAGATGGACTGTGTATCCATAAAATAAAATACTAATATGAATAATATTTTTTTTAAAAACTGTGATCATCCCCCATCAGTTCATTTATTCCTTTGTAATTAATTCTTGTTCTACATAATCTTGAGCTATCAATCTCGTAATCCAGTCTCAGAGTTCTGGATATCCTGACTCAGTCCACTACTATGGTCTCAGAATCAGTTAAGTGATGACAAAAGAAGCTCTATACAAAAATATCTGACATACTCCATTTCCACAGGATTCGAAGACTGTCCTTCATTGTAAGATTCACACTGGCATGTAGCTGTTTCACGGCACTTTCAGGGAAGCATCAATGTAAAACAAACAAAACAAAACAAAAACCTATCTGAAGATAGACAGAAGACTTAAGATGACTATGATTAAATTGTGACTGATGAGTTTCAAAGGTGCAAGATCTAATGAGGCCTCATTACTAGAATAATGCAGTTGACAAGGAAATATGATTCTGTGGCATTAAAAAAATTCAAATTCAAACTGTGGCAGTTCAAAAGTTGTAGACCAAATATGATTAAACACATTTTCAAAGAATATATATTATATATAATTTGTGAAAATGGTTAAACATAATCCTTATGGAGAAAACATTCTTAAATGTAAAATATAGTAATCCTGACTCATACTATACCATTGATATATCAGACAGGTAGCTAGAATACACCAAGAACACATCATTATCAAAAAAGGTCAGTAAGTCTAGAGTAGGTCTCATACAGATATCTGTATATTAGTAAAGCTTCATAGGTATGTGATGTGAATCTATATCTGAAAACTACTAGTTTAGAATATATACAGGACTCAAAGAAGTAAAGTTGTTATTAGGTTAATACATTAAAAAATAACTAACTTTATGATTAGTAACACTATATGTTATTAGATATAAAGCCAAGCAACACCAGGACTCTGATAAATAGAAATATATCATTGGAAATAAGGAAACTGACCGAACAGTAGGACCATCCCATGCAGCATACAATTTCTGAAATACTTATAACATTTTACCCGAATAGAGATGAGCAACAGATCTGAATTCATGACACTTCCTAAGAAACCTATCAATAGCAACCTTTTATTTCTAGTTATTTCTAGTATCACTGTTTTCTAAAAGTGAAAAATAAAATCCTTTAGTGTTTCAAGAGCCCTCTGAGAAATCTTAAAATGGTTTTTGGTTTAAAATATATTATTTAGAATGTGATTTTGAAAAAGCAAAATATTAAGTTTTGTCATGAGGTTTGAGCACTTGATTAAATAAGATTCTGTCTTATTAGGAAAAAAATACTCAGTTACCTATTCAACTAAAGTAACAACTAAAGAGATTAAAAGTAAACATAAGAGGTAACATGATTATGAAGGAACTTAACTCTTTCAAAACTGTTAACACTTTCAAAACTTAACTCTTCAAAAGTCTTTGCTCTCTTAAAGAGTCAAGAACATGATAAAGTCAAAGTAAAATAAGGGAGACTCTACTGAGAGGAGACAATCTTCACATTTTATATAGATTAATCAGAATAAAAAGAAAAACCTTTCATAATCCTTTATTAAAAGCAGACCAATAGTCCAAGAGTTTTTTTAACAGAAAGAAAATAAAATTCTAATTTTGTATTAATATATTTCTTAGTAAAGTTCTTTTTGAAAATCTTATAAATAAACCCACCAAACCCTAACCAGCTTTAACCAGGAAGAATAAAATTCCCTCCCCATGAATCTTCTACAACTTGATGTATACATTCAGGTTTTGTTCTGCACTTTCCTCTCATTCTGAGACAACCAGTCATTTCTCTTTAGGGCAAAACAACTCTCTTTTCCTTAACAAAAATGTACCCTGTATACTTTGCATACAGAGTTGCTCCTCTCTGCCACTAATACTCCTATTCATAGATATTGATGACAACTTTAAAGCACAGTAACTTTTTTTTTTCACAAAGAAAACTGAGATGGATAATTGTCATACATCAGCATTTTGTAGCAGACTAGAAGAGCTTATGAATACACATTTCATAAGTTTTAATAAACATATGCATCCATCATATTACAACTACTCTAAGTGGCAGGAATGAACGAAGACATTAACAGACATAAATGCATCTACTCTAGAAAAATAAGAGGCAAAAAATATGTATTTTTTTATTATGAAGTTTGCAAACAGATGGTGCTTACATGCCATTATATGCTACATTTTACAAATGAATTTAAAATTTTATGAAAGAATAGTCAAAGCAACCATTTTAAATTCTTTGAGTTTAGAATCATTTCTTTAAGTTCAGTTAATTTAAGTTTCCAAAGGTAATTTGGGTATAAAATGTGTTTAATGCTTTATGTTTTCTCTTCTTTCTAAGCTATGATGCTTCTGCTAAATCACACATATTTGTCATGTGTTGTAAGCCCAATTTTTGGAATTGCCTTCAGTATGAAAGAGAGAGAGAAAAAAAATAGTTAACTACAAACTGCTTAATGTTACTTTATCTACAGGACTTCCAACTGTTTCTGTATTTTAAAATAATCACATTAAGAACCCTGAAAAATCTGTATATGTAGTATTTATAATAATTGTATTACTTCTCTAAAAATAAGCCTATGCCTATGTTTCTTTTTATTTTTTAAAGAGAATTCCATTAATTTATGTTGTCACCAAGGTACAAATGAATCTCGAAGGAAATATTCGAATTAATTTTTTTCAAGTTTACAGCTGAGATGTTCACGAGCCATATCTAATAGTCTGTCTTGGGAATAATTACTAGTAATAGGTATCCAAGGGAAATTATTGTCTGCCGCTGTGAATTAAGAGTGCCACAGGTGGTGTTCGTCAATCGGAGCGGGTGGAGGAGAGAAGCCGTCTGAGCCAAGGCTGCTTAAGCTTGATTTATGGAATCACTGTGTCTGGATGCTTCACACATAAATTTTCTACTTATAACAATGACCTATGATTTTTTCAACAAAATAAAATGGTGTGTGTATAAAACAAAACATAGATTTAACATCACACTGGTAATGTGTGACAGTGGAATGCTTTGATTATTGTGGAAAACACCCATGCTAAAGCAGATTTCTGAGTAAATATAAATTATATTTAATTAAGGTTAAAAATGGATGTAGTGAACTACTTTTTATTTTTCATGGAATTATTAGCAAATCTCACTAATGAGTTACTTTCTGGTTTATGTTCACAAACATTTCAAGTCTCTAGTGTGTCCACTGAATGTATCAATAGCACTACTTGCTCTATTATTTTTGTTATTTATCACACTATTTGAGGAAAATTTATGATATATCATCAGGAAATTGCCTTAGTGTGCTCTGTGCCTCAAAATATATAAATAACCACATGGATGCGATCTAGTTGACTCTTCCATCTAACATGAACGTACTTGAATTTAATGCACATAAATTTAGTTAATTAAAAATAGACAACAGAAAAAATGAGATGGTGAATAATGTCAAGTTATTTGAATGATTACTTCAGATATACCTCAATTCATTTTCTTTTCATATAATTCTATGTCTAAAAAATCCTTGAGAGAAAAATATTTTAGGCAAATATTAGGGCACTCTTCTAATTTAAATTAAATACAATTAAAATGTCCATCAACTACATTCTCCCTATAATTGCCGATAATTGTACTTTAAATATACATTTGAATTAGAGGGAAAAACAGTGAATACATACATTTTATAATATTAGAACTGAAAAATAAACCAGAGTGCTACCAGACTAAAAAAACACAAAACAAAGAAAATGGAACCTGGAAGTTCCAATTGAGGAAAGATATTGATTTGCATTTACCTATGCCAAGATAGCCAATCAAACATGCCAAATTAACACAAAACTAACTAAATTTTGTTTTGAGGTCTAATATAATTTCGGAGTGCTTTCCAAAGACAAACCAACTACACTGTAAAAATTTAAAATATGATGTGGAATAAGAGAGAAAAATTAGAACAAATTCACAGAGCTAAGCAAAAAATCAAAATAGAGAGGGGAAAATGTTAAAATGCCACGAGCACAAGTGACTTGCTTTGCATGCAATTTGATAAGCTTGATTCAGTCTGAGTTATATGTATGGCTAATTATATGCTGAAGAAATGTAAATGCCATTCTTGTCATTTAAATAATTTGCTTTTAATTTGGAGTTAAAGATAATTTGAAATTTACCTAAATTGTATGAAGTCAAATAGATATGATTAAAACCAAATGCATCAAGATATTCCTGTAAGAAAAAGAAACCAACTTACTGAGACAATATTTTTATAGGGTGGTTAATGCACTAAGTGTTTACAATGCTACCACAGCTGAAACATGATTTAGACAGCATTAATGAAGGATCTTCAATTAGGAAAGAGTAGAAACTTTAAAAAATCTCTTTGATGATTGGAAGTTATTTATTCACAATCCTGGGGTCTAATGGTAGTGCTCCCATGAAATAATTATAGTGCTGCTTAACAATAAATTATAAAAGGCTATTAGTAAGGCAGTTTTAGATAAATATTAATTTTTCAGTAGAGTCAAGTAAGGAAAGAAACCTCTGAGTATTTATTTATTTACTGTTTGTTTCCAAATGTATTTTTATTATCTTATTGTTAATTTTTAATTTTCTAACCTGGTGATCAGAGAATAAGATCACAATAATATCATTCCATGGCATGGCCATCCATTTCCTTTGGACATTACTTTTCTGTGCACGTAACCACAGTTTATATGTTCATAAATTTGTCTGTAGATATGTGCATTGCCTCTAGATTTTTGCTAATATGAACAATGACACTGTGAACATTCTTTTACATGTCTCCAGGCATCCATGTGCAAAAGTTTATCTTGGGCACAACTAAGAGTAGAATTCTGGGCTATAGAAGTGTTAAGTCTTCAACTTCATAAAATAACACCAAATTGACTAACTTACTTGCTTACGAACAATGTGTAAAGCTGTCCTGTTGCTGTGTATCCTCAACACTTGAAGTTGTCAAGACTTCTTAATTTATCCAGTTGAATGGATGTTAACTGGTATCTCACTGTGGTCTTGATTTCATTCAGTTATTCAATAAAACATTAATTGAGTGCTCACTCTGTGCTAGACACTGCTTTACGACTGGACTTGAATTTCCTTGATAATTTACAAGGTGAATTTTTCATCATGTTTCATGGTGATTTGTAGTAACTCTTCTTTGAAATACACATTGTGATGTACACCAGGGAGTCTTCTCAGTCCACTAAATATCCAGCCCCCCCCACAAGATGATCAGAGGCCATCCTTGGCACATATCTGCTCAGAAGAGCAGGAATATAGCTGGCCAGCAGCAGAGTTATGCATTTTTCTTTCTTTTTTTTTTATTAAGGTTTCACATGAAAAAACCCTGTGGTTACTACATTCACACATAGTATCAAGCTCCCCCCACACCCCATTGCAGTAACTGTCCATCAGTGTAATAAGATGCCAAAGAGTCACTACTTGTCTTCTCTGTGCTACACTGTCTTCCCTGTGACTCCCCAAACACCATGTGTGCCTATCCTAATACCCCTCAATCCCTTTCTCTCTCCCTCCCCACCCACCCTCCCACACTGCTCTTCATTGGTAACTGACATTCCCTTCTTGGAGCCTGTGAGACGGCTTCTGTTTTGTTCCTTCAGTTTTGCTTTGATGTTATACTCCACAAATGAGGGAAGTCATTTGGTACTTGTCTTTCTCTGCCTGGCTTATTTCACTGAGCATAATACCCTCTAGCTCCATCCATGTTGTTGCTAATGGTAGGATTTGTTTTCTTCTTATGCCTGAATAATATTCCATTGTGTATATGTACCACCTCTTCTTTATCCATTCATCTACTGATGGACAATTAGGTGCTTCCATATCTTGGCTATTGCAAATAGTGCTGCAATAAACATAGGGGTGCATATATCTTCTTGAATCTGCGATCTTGTTTTCTTTGGGTAAATTCCTAGGAGTGGAATTCCTGGGTCAAATGGTATTTCTATTTTTATTTTTTTGAGGAACCTCCATATTTCTTTCCACAATGGTTGAACTAATTTACATTCCCACCAGCAGTGTAGGAGGGTTCTCCTTTCTCCGCACCCTTGTCAGCATTTGTTTTTCCTCCTCTTTCGGATGTTGGTCATCCTTACTGGTGTGAGGTGATATTTCATTGTGATTTTAATTTGCATTTCCCTGATACTTAGCAATGTGGAGCATTTTTTCATGTGAGTGTTGCCATCTGAATTTCTTCTTTGGAGAAGTGTCTGTTCATATTCTCCACCCATTTTTTAGTCACATTATTCACTTTTTGGTTGTTGAGGGATGTGAGTTCTTTATATATTTTGGATGTTAACCCCTTGTCAGATATGTCATTTATGAATATATTCTCCCATTCTGTAGGATGCCTTTTTGTTCTACTGATGGTGTCCTTTGCTGAACAGAAGGTTTTTAGTTTGATATGGTTCCCATTTGTTCATTTCTGTTTTAGTTTCCCTTGCCTGAGGAGATGTGCTCAGGAAAATTTGCTCATGTTGATATTCAAGAGATTTTTGCCTATGCTTTCTTCTAAGAGTTTTATGGTTTCATGACTTACATACAGGTCTTTTATCCATTTTGAGTTTACTTCTGTGTATGAAGTTAGACAGTAATTCAGTTTCATTCTGTTGCATGTAGCTGTCCAGTTTTGCCAACATCATTTGTTGAAGAGGCTGTCATTTCCTCATTGTATATCCATGGCTTATTTATTCTAAATTAATTGACCATATGTGCTTCAGTTTATATCTGGGCCCCTTCCTCTCTTCTTTTTCTTCCTCCTACACTCTTTATGTATTAGGTATCATATTCTGTACTCTCTGTGTTTCCCTTGTCTGACTTTGTGGTTAGATCATTTAATTTTGCATTTGCTTAGTAATTAATTGGTCTGCTTCCTTTACTGTGGTTTTATTTTCTCTGGTGACAGCTATTTAGCCTTAGGAACACTTCCATCTATAACAGTCTCTCCAAAATACACTGTAGAGACAGTTTGTGGGAGGTAAATTCTCTCAACTTTTGCTTATCTGGAAATTGTTTAATCCCTGCTTCAAATTTAAAAGATAATCATACCGGATAGAGTATTCTTGGTTTGAGGTCATTCTGTTTCATTGCATTAAATATATCATGCCACTCCCTTCTGTCCTGTAAAGTTTCTGCTGAGAAGTCTGATGATAAAACCTGATGTGTTTTCCTTTGTATGTGATCTTTTTTCTCTCTCTGGCGGTTTTTAACACTCTGTCCTTGTCCTTGATATTTGCCATTTTAATTATATCTCTTGGTGTTGTCTTCCTTTAGTCCCTGGTGTTGGGAGATCTGTGCACTTCCATGGACTGAGAGACTATTTCCTTCCCCAGATAGGGAGAGTTTTCAGCAGTTACCACCTAAAAGGCACTTTCTATCTCTTTTTCTCTCTTCTTCTTCTTCTGGTACCCCTATAATGCAAATATTGTTCCATTTGGATTGGTCACACAATTCTCTTAATATTATTTCATTATTAGAGATCCTTTTTTCTCTCTGTGCCTCAGCTTCTTTGTATTCCTATTCTCTAACTTCTGTTTCATTTACTGTCTCCTCTACTTCACTTAATCTGCTTTTAAATTCTTCCATGGTATGTTTGATTTCAAATACTATATTTTTCAAAGTTTCTATCTCTTTCTTGAATTCCTACCTGAGGTCTTGAATATTTTTCTTTAACTTTGTGAGCATGTCTATGACTTTATTTTGAAATCTTTTTCAGAAAAATTGGTGAGTTATGTTTCACTTGGCCCTCCTTCTGGTGTTCAGAGGATTTTGGCTTGTACCAGGTTTTGACATTTCATATCTGTAAAAATAACTTGGTGAAGATGGCACCCTCTAATGCCAAGAAACTCTACTCTCTGGAGCTGCTCTTCCCCTGGAGCAATGTCGGGTGTTGTAGCCAAGCAGCACTGGTGCCTGCCAGAAGGAAAGAGCTCTTTCCTGCTTCTGTGCTGCAGTGTTTGCCTCTGCTGCCAAAGAGGAACCTCTATCCTATGCACTTGTAGCTGCTGTAGTCAGGGCCACCCTCTGGATGGCCTGGCACGATGATAGGGGCAACCAGTTTGCGAGCTGGTGCCAGCCAGGAGGAAGGAGCAGCAGGCTGTGTATCACCATGGAGGCCTCATAGCTGCATTGGCAGCCAGAGGGATGGGGTGCCTGAAGCTCCTGAAAGTTCCTAACCTACTGGGCTGAGTGTGCTGGGACAATTCTGTCCACCTGTTCTTTCTCCTGAGCAGCATGCTCCCAGTCCCTGCCCCTTTAGCAGCCCTCTCATTGTTGGGAAGTCTCTCAGAGTGTCTGCATTTCTTTTGTCCCAGAGCATCTGGTTGTGGGTACCTGTTCTCCATTAGTGGCTGGAATCTTAGTCTCTCCAAGCATTCTGCCTGTCTTAGCTTTCCAACACCACTAATCTCCAGAGTACCATGTAGATTCGTGATCCCAGAGCAAATCTCCAGGGCTGCATATTCAGCAGTCCTAGGCCTCCACCTCCTCCCGGCTCTGTTTCTCTTCCTCCCACTGATGAGCTGGGGTGGGGGAAGGGCTTGGGTCCTGCCAGATAATACCTTTGGTACTTTACCCTTTTCCATGAGGTTTGCTCTTTTCCCCAGGTGTAGGCAGTCTGTCACAGCCTTCTTTCCTGTTGCTCTTTCAGTATTAGTTGTATTTGTTATATTTTCAAATTATATGTGGTTTTGGAAAGAGGTTTCTGTCTCACCTCTCACACCACCATCTTTAATTACTGGGTATTTATTTTTTAAAAAGGCAATGAAAAACTATGGTTATTGGTGAAGTAGGTTGAGAAGTTGACTCATTGTCTGTGAAGTAATCTGGAGTCTAGCTGTAGGTTGCTTTTAGGGTGGAGGGAAGAATTGAAGATGTAGGATTAAAGGAGCCCAAAGACCAGAATCTCTTGCAGAAGCAGGAATTACAACAGAACTATCTGGTAAGAGTTATGCTACAGACTGAATGTTTGTGCCTGCTACTCCACTTCTGCCCAACCTTGATGCCCACCCTCCTACAAACCAGTTTTTATGTTAAAACCTAATCTCAGTGTCCTGGTAGAACTTGGAGGTAGGGCCTTTGGAAAGGTATTAGCTCATGAAAGCAGAACCCTCATGAGTGAAATTAGTGCCGATACAAAAGAGTCCAGAAAGCCCTCACCCCGTTAGTGATGTGAGAGCACAGTGAGAACATAATCATGTGTGAAACAGGAAGTGAGCTTTCACCAAATACAGGATCTGCCAGTGCCTTGATCCTGGACTTCCTCAGCTTCTGAACCATGAGAAATAACTGTTGTGTAAGCCATCCAGTATATGGTATTTGTGTTACAGGGAACCCAGCAAAGACGTGTTACAAACACAGAACTTTAACAGCTACTGCTAGAGATACAATCAAAGACAAAGAAGGAGGAAAAATCCGTGGGCTCCTCCCTTCAGCATAACTGCCCTCCCCCTGCCAAATTCTCACACTTGCCTCTCATTGACCAACTGCTGCCTGATGTCAACTGAAATGGGAGGAGACTATTCATCCTGAGATGTAGTGCACAATAGAAGGATGGGACTGCTACTGAGGGAACAGAGGCACAGCCCAAGCAGAGGTATAAAGAATATAAGATATAGGGAAGTATGGAGAGAAATTTTAGTTAGGGTAATCAAGGAGAGCCTTTCCAGGCAAAAGATATTGAGGTGATTCTTTCAAGACACCTCAAATTTGACTTAACCATTCTTTCATTGTATTTGTTCAAAGTTCTGTTTTCAGAAACTGTGCTGTAGGTGAATGAATTTTTCTTTCCTTTCATCACTCCATCCTGACATAGAATTATTGGGTCAATTTCTTAAGGATCTTCATATATATGTCATAAAAGCATTTCAAAAAAAATTTATCAACTCAAATTCCCAACAATAGAGTAAGAATCCATACAACTTCTGAACCTTGTGTGGCACAATATTTTCATCTCTCATTTCAATATATGTAATCAAGATCCAAACCACACTCTGGGAACACAAAAACACTACCCCATAAAGATTTGAAGACACTAGAAAATATAAGACATATTGAAAATTGGAAACTCTACATGTTTCACAGTTCTGGAGTAAGTTGTAGATACAGTTATCCAGTTTTGAAGATATGATTCTCCATAAATGAAAATGTCAGAAGACAGTCCTATATCAGATTACATTCTCAAGCTTTGGTTGTGAGTTGTAATTCTTCTAAAATTCACTGCGGTACTGAAGAGCTCTTTGGGATAGGTTACAAAATAATTAATTAGAGTCAAAGAACAATGACATTCTAAATTTTCCACTATTTCAATTTAAGAACAACAAATAGAGTATTATTAGTAATTTCTAGTCAACCTACTAATTTTGAATTTTCTTTTATTAGAGGAATGTGAAGGATTTTGTGAGACATACATTTCTTTCCTTCAGCACTGACAGCTTTTGATTTGCTGGCTCCTGCAGATTTAACCAATAACCACAGTTGACCTTTATCTCAATGTATAGCTCGCTGTTCATCCATAGTGAAATGTACCATGTTGGTAATCATTTTCTTTTGAAATCATTTCAGTTTGTCAAAAGGGCAGGTTTTAAAGAACAGGAACAAACCCCCTTAGGAATACTTAGAGGCTGTATAGACTGCCTTTCATACTATTCAACCTTTTACTTACAAAGGACTCTTTTAAACTCCAAGTCTCACGCCAACTGCATCAAAAAGAGTATGAAACAATGCCTCTGTCAGTCATTTCCTTGCAGTGGTTGAAGGGACTCCCGTTATGAGCTGCCTCTTTGAAAATAAACCTACAGAGAGAATGTCATTTATGTAGGTCCAGAAAAGGTACTTCTTAATACATTGGAATTTATATTTTGAGTGATACTTAGGCCCAATCTAGTGAAGCCACATGATATATTAAGGGGGACAGATTATTCTATAAATTCAAGGAAAATTATTGCTCCAATTTTCTAATTCAAAATGTTTTTCTTAATCTTAAATATTCCATTCAGTTTTGCGGCTTCATTTGTACTTCTAGGTTGCTACCTTATAACTTTCCTACTCTTCTACAAATTTGAGATTTTTATCCTGTTTTACAAACATATAAAATTTTTCTATCTGTGAAACTGAAAGACAATTACTAGGGGAAAATCTTTCTATTAGGAAAGAAAGAAATGGGAATAGAACTCCCTTGGGTTAGGAAAAGCTTTCAAATTGATTAAACACAGCAAAAAAAAGGTGGCAGGTTGGGGTTAAAATATATTCATTCTTCAGATATTGTGTTCGTACTCATGTTCACCAGAACAACAGCAATTTTATTTGTTTTAATTAATTTACTTGTCAGATTATGGAGCGTTTGATATACCTCCTGGCTACTGTTGAGGATTGTTTTGTATATAACAGGATTATGAATGAGATGAAATTTCAGTTGGATTCACAGTACTATGTACAAAACAAATCCTGAAGTCAGAATAACTAACACAAGTGTGCGGAGTAGAGTCCTAAGGTCAGTCTAGGATACAGCTCAAAGGATTATGGACATGGGCAGAACAGAAAGTCGTCCGTGGGAGTTTTAAGAATTGAGCTTAAGGATGGAAGTTAGATTTTAATTCAACAGCTTGTGTGAAATTTTAATTCAATAGCTTGTGTGAATTACACTCATAGTACATAAATAAGAATTGGCTACAGTTCAAATTGCTGATGATGGACAAACACATTTTCACTCATCCTGAATATGCAATGTGCTTTGCCATGACACAATGTATTGCTAAGGATCCATAAATATGCCATATGAACAGATCAGAATTATTATACTTGGAATTTTGACTAAAATTTTTGAAAAAATACATTTGAAGTCACTATAGTAGGAACAGAAAATTTACGTTTAATTTAGGAAATCACCATTTTAATGGTGTTTATAATAGTCAACAATTGCTTCATTTGGAGCAAGTACAGTCATTGAAGGCTAGAGTTTGTCAACAAAGCTCCTGTTAGATTAAGTCACTTTATCTCAGCTACTCTACAGCCACATGAGAAAATCCAACATATAAAAAATAAAATATAATTTAACAACTGCTATGTAGGAAGAATATAGTAAAAACATAGTTGCCAAAAATCTAACTCTATTTTGATTGGATATCCTCAGAGAACATTTGACAAATACTTAGTAATATTTACTCCACTTGTATTATCCAATATAGGTCAAGTTACAATAATAGATTAGAAGTTATTTCCTGAGTTTTCTAATTCCACTTGGATGTAGTACTACATTAATCCAGATTATATTTAATTTTAATCTCTAATCCTTCATGCTTAAATGAACCATCAATGTAACATTTCAAATTATCTAGCTAAATATCATCAAACTTATTTATATGCAGATGTTTTAGTTGTAAATAAATCACCTCATTGTAAAAAATATAAACCCTCTATGTGTGATACTAATTATATTTTTGGATAGTAATTTATTCATTTATTTTTTCATCCATATTTTTGTAAATTTTTTCCAAAACATTTATTAGACAGCTACAGTATTACAAATTCTCTCTCCTAGCTGGGTACAAAAGAGAAATTATTCCTGACTCCAATGGAATTTATGGGCAAAGTGCAAGATACAAAAAATAGGCACAAATAGATGTATACAAAATGCACCCTTTGAAATAGATATATTAAAAGTAGACTTTCACGCAAGTGACAATAGAAAGTTGTCTCCCAGAAATATCCATTCCTTGTTTCTACAATGTCTTGGCTTTGTGTGAATTATCTATGAATATGCTATTCCAAGTGATCTGTTCCATAGAGGGCAAGATCAAATCCATTCAGTTTGTTCACACAGTATTACATTAACGCAAATATCAACGGGAATTCAAGAAACAGGATGAGACCATCTTCAGTATCAACTTCAACTGTATTCCTCAGAGTTGCTTAGTTTAGCAAATAAAAATACAGAATATCCAACTAATTTGAATTTCAGATAAGCAGTTATTTAATAAAAGTATGCCACACATATTACATTGGGAACGCTTATGTGAAAAAAAAAATGTGTTGTTTATCTGATATTCCAGTCTCAGTGAGTGCCCAGTATTTTATCTGACAAGCTTACCCTCCAGGGTCTCCAAACTAAACTATCTAAACTCACACACCAACTGTATTTGTCTTAGAAATCCAAGTGGCTTTCTTTTTAAGTTTTTGTGTCAATCTTTTCTTTGGCCAAAGGGATTAATTTAGGCATGGCAAGAAAGTATATTAGTAATGTGCAGACTTTTCCTTAGCCCACAAATCATTGTAAAAAATATAAACCATATACCCCATATAATATGTCCTCCTAATTTCTTTATACTTATGACAAAAGGTGACCCACAGGAGAATAAGAAACTTAATAAATGTAATCTGAATAATTCTTGTAGTCAGCCCTCCACTCCAAAAAACTTCCAGTTCTAATGCTAAAACCAGATGAAAACTTAAGAAATGACATTTTAATAATGCAATGTCAATGCCCCAGATTTTAAGATGGAGTCTTCAAACAAGTCAACTTTTGGCAGGAGTTCCAATGGTAGGTCTTTCATCAAAAATCTGTTCTATTGTCTGCCCAGTGTATGATGGTGGATCTGTTTCCATGTCACATACAATAGTTAGATCCAAACAAAAATGGTAGTCAGCTGAATAATATAGGTTCAGTAAGTGTCACCAGAGACTGTGCTCTTATTTGGGGAATGTATGAAGGTGACACAAATGGTTATATTAGCAATCACAATTTATTTCCAAAGTTGTGGCCCCAAATATGACTGACTTTAATATGCCAAACAATCTGTAGCTTTCCAAGTGACAGATCAAACAAAAAATATCCACAGTCCAAAAGTTAGTAAAAATATAACAAGTTTTTTTTCAAGAGAATAATGTTTAGGGATATGAAAGTGGCCTTGAGTTCTGTCTGTCAAATCATATATATTTCATATTCACCAAAGCTGCCCTGAAGTTGAGTATCCACAGCAGCCGGTGGACAAAAGGACACAATCAGGTTTCAGTTCAGGCAAATTAACCTAACCTTAAATCTAGGCATTTAGGGAACTTCTAAGAATCAAGGGGTCCTTTGACTCAACAGCTACACTCTGCAGTGCAGGATGCAGTTTTGTCCAAAGGGATAGCCACTTTTTCATGAGAAGCCAGTGCCTGAGGTGCTCACAGTTCAATCAAATCAACTTTCGATGATTCCTGCTTATGCCAAACTCTGTAGTAGGCAGCAAGGTAATCATTATTGAGATAATTGTTTGGGTTTTAGGAACCCCTTGATTCTACCATTGTCATCACACTGCTTTCTGTCCTTGGTTGTAGGGTCTGGGCCCTTTGGTTTACATGGAATTGGCCCACAGCAGTAATTTCTTTGAGGGCTTCTCCTTACTCTGGGCCATTTGCTGCCACATTGTCATGACCTCTCAAAGTTTCAACAGGTTTCAATATATAAAGAAGGCTAGTTTTTTAGGGTTAAGGGCTAACTAAGATTTATTTAGATTCTATTGGGTCAGTTTCTCTTCTTGTGGGTCACCTTTTTGTCAGAAGTACAGACTCAGTGCTTCATTGGTTTCACACGGGGTTTTTCCATCACAGGAAACTGTCCTTCAGAGGGTCAAAGCTCACTTATAAGAGCAGTACCCATTAAAAATACTTTGAGAACTTTTATTGTTCTCTTCAAATGAATCCAAATTCGGAATGTTAGGCTGTAGGAGGCTTTGAATCAGAAAATGACCCTGATGTTGCTATTTTTCTTTTTACAAGTACTCAAAATATATTTTCATTTTAGTAAGTAGAAAACAAAAAGAAAAGGTAATTTTTTACAATATTAAACAGATTATAAGAACAATTTCCATTTCAATAATTGCCAAGGCTCAGAAGGAGTCTTCTAATGCACTTAAATCTGTAAGTCCAAAACTCTGTGCCTCTCAGTTTACATTATCAATGCAGAAATCCTGACTTCCATACATGGATCAAGTGTCCCTCTGCTTTTCTCTCAAGGGAAAAGAGGAGACAGAGAGGAAACACATATGTGAGGCAAGTACCCCTTTACTTTGATCAAGTACCCCCATAGAAAGGCTGAGCAGATACTTAAATAGTGTCTAATATATCTAATACATTAATATCAGTCTCATATAGAGCAGACTAGAGGGTCAAAAATGTATATAACCAGAAGTATTCTATTAGATTTTACAAATAGATATTTTGATGTTAGGCTTTCAAATCTTATCTCCCACTATTGTAGGAAGACAGACTGTTTTAAAAGTGATACTGTATTAGTAAAAGAAATATATCAGTATATATTCAAAGACTTGTCTAGATGACTAAATGACTATATATCTGTGATCTTAGGATGCCCTCATGCTGCCACTTAATCAATTGCAATGTCTACATTTCTACTTCAGAAGAGAATATTCCAAAGTTATTACAAAGGGTCAGCTGACTGGTGGAATTGTTTCCTGGCATGATGACTTTTATCTTAATTTTCCAAAATCCAAGATGTGTATCAGTATCTATCTATATCTACATCTACATCTACATAGACCTGCAATAAGCATCGTTTTACTGAAAGTTGAGCAAAATATTAAGATTTACTTTACAAAATACTGTTATAATCCTTAAAAAGGCAACCAAATGGAATATTAATTCTAGAATCATACTACCTAGATTCAAATTATTTTTCCCTCCTTTGTCAACTTGTTCCTTCAGACAATATATTTTATTTCTTTGCACCTAAGTTTCTTCATCTATTAACTAGGGTGTCTATCTTAAAGATGCATGCTAGATAATGACTTCATTTCTGAAAAAAAGTTCATTGTAAAGGAATTATTTTATTTCCTGAAGAAAAATGCCTAGTTTTTAATTCTTAGAAACAGGATCAATTTTACCAAACTTTTTCTTAGGAAGGTTTTTCTTTCTTTTTAGTTCACCATGAAGTTTAAAAATTTTAGATTATGTCTGGAGAGATATATTTATTTGGATTGATGATTAATTAGTTGCTTAATTTAATCTCCTAGAGCTCATAGAACAGCACTAAATTCATTTGTTGGATTTTAAGTAATCCTTGAAATCAACTTTATAGATCTTCCTCTACTTAGGGTGGGATTACATCCCAATAAACCAAAAATATTTTAAGTCAAACCTGCATTTAATACACCTAACCTACTGAACATCATAGCTTAGCCAAGCCTATCTTAAGTGTGCTCAGAACAATTATGTTAGCCTAGGATTGGGTAAAATCATCTAATACAAAGCCTATTTATAGTAAAGTATTGAATTTCTGATAACTTACAAGTTAGTGTACAGAAAGTGAAAAACAATAGTTCATGGGTATAGCTCTGAGGGAAGGGTGTTCCCGGTCATGGGCAAATCCCCCTATGAAATCTATGAAGCCGCAATAAGCCAAGGGAAAGAGTAGGTTGGGAGAAACTGTTTTCATCACTCACAGTTGTCTCAAATTTGCCAGCTAGGCCCAGCCCTGTCAGTCTCCACCATTCTCTACTCCCTCCACCTCCGCTTCTTCCCACCCACCCCTTCTGGGAGGAATTCCATTGGTGGGTCCTTAGTGACTGGCAAATGCCAGACCAATTAAGTACCAGGAACTGAGCTGAGGAGGGAATGGCCATTATCTCCTTACCCCTGTCCCACAGGCTGCAGAGGTAAACACCTGTTATTATGTAAATGGACTAAGACCAGGCCAGAGAGTCTGGAAATTCTGCCATTTACCTACAGTGGGTATAGAATGGTAGTGAGTGTATCAGTTGTTTGCCCCCCGTGATGATGTGGCTGACTGGGAGTCGTGGCTCCCTGCTGCTGCCCAGCATCATGAGAGAGGATCGTACCACGTAATAGGAGTTGCTCCACTTTGGGCCTAGACATTTATTTCAACAGCTTCTAACCTCTTTTAGCTGGCACTCCCAATTTGAGTTGTTATTTGCTCAAATAAGCTCCCAAAAATTGTAACATGACTCAGTTTATCTTTTAACAAGACCACATTTTGTTTCTTCATTTGTCAGCTGGTAGATGTTGGGATTGTTTCCTCCTCCCAGGAAATGTGATTAGTGTTGCTGTGGACATTCAAAAACAAGCATTGGTTTGAGTATCTATTTTTCAACTCTTTTGCTTTTCACCCTAAAAGTGGAATTGCTGGCCATATGGTAAATTTTTGAGGAAATACCACACTGTTTTCTATAGCAGCTTCACCATTGTACAATACCTCCAGCAATGTGCAAGAGGGCAGTTTCTCTATATCCTGTTGGTGAACACTTGTTATTTTCTATTGTTTGGATTAGAGCCATCCTAACATCTAGTAGGTGTTAAGTAGTATCTCATTGTGGTTTTGACTTAGTATTTATTTTTTAACAGCACCGTCCTGAGAGTGATGACCGTAGAGCAAAAGTAACCCAGTTTAGTGGATTTTCAGTATAAAATTATCCCAGAATAGAGATAAAAATGGTTTCAAAGATTACTTATTAGAAAATGTGGAAAAATAATTCTTTGGCTTGGGTAATTTTATTATTATTGATTCTAGTTTATCATAATTGTACAGTTTTTTTTCTTTTACAGATTGGTTCCACATATTAAGTATTTCACAATAGATGCAACTTACAGCTTTTTTCAAGGTGTTGTGGGTATATGTTGGGGAGAGATGTTGCACTTAAAAGGGAATGTGCATGAGGTCCTTCATGCCCCATTTTCCTTTATCACCAGTGCTCCATAGACAAAGGTCTGCATGTTTATTTTGAACAGCAAATAAGGAGCAGCAGAAAATAAAGCTGTCCCATAAAACTACCTATAGCTACCATCGTTTCCCTTATATCTTTTTCTAACCTGTATTACAAACCAAGCATTTTTCTGAATATAATTTTAAATGTAACATTGAAAAATATAATTCAATGTTCACCTTATTACTGAAGATAGAGATTTTTAGATTTGATTTTTTACATCAATTTTGTGCTAATTTGTGTTCATTTAAAAATTTGTAAGACATCCCTCATAACTTCAATCCAACAAAAATTACAAACTTCACTTGGCTAGTAACAGAGAGAAAGCAGTACTGAAGTGAGCGATACTCTTAAACTGATACTCTGTAGACTCTTATATGTATTTTAGAGTGATTTTTAAATGAAACTACGTGTTTTAACATTACCTACTTTTGTAACATCCAGGTTTTTTCCATATAGTATCAACAAATATTCCAAGCCAGAGTGGACATAGGTAATCTCATTTCAAATCTTCAGTGCTTCAAGAAGTATGACTTGAAACAATTTAGTTAACCCATCTAGGTGTTCAGTCACTTCATCTATAAAATGATTACTTCAGAAAATTGTACAGCTTAGATGAATCAATTCGTGTAAAACACTTGGAACAATGACTGGTGCACTGTAGCAAATAGGTCTCCCCCAAATGTGACACTTTAGCATATTGATTATTTTTAACTGTCAGCATTTGAAAAACAGCAAATGCAGGGAGAGGTTTACTCTGAACTCCCCTTTTTTGACTAAAGATAGATCCTCCAAAAGGAACTCAATTGTCATAAATCTCCCTAGGAGTTTCATCACCCAGGGAATGCTGACCCATCAAAGGAGGGAAGACTAGAAGTGGGCACCCCACATAGACAGACTTTTTCACAGTCCATCTGATGTCCCGTCTGTTTTTCCAAGGGCCCATCCATCTTTCCTAAAAGCCATGTACTCTCCTCTGAGAGGCTACATCCCCACTTTCCTGTCCCTATTAAGGTGTATTTAATCTTGAATCTAAGCCACCTCTGGGAGTTGCTCATTTTTTCCTTGGTATCTCCCATGTTTACATGAGGTTTACATGTTAATAAACTTCTGATTATTTCTCTCTTGTTAATCTCTCTTATTACATGGGTCTCAGCTAAGAATTCAGAGAGGTAGAGGGAGAATTATTTTTCCTCCTTTCCACTGCATATCAACATACATTCTTGCCTTGCAGCCCCTATATATTCCTTATACTGTAGCCAGAGTTATCATAAAACATATCTGTCCTTTCATTAAAAGCTTCCAGTAGCTTCCCACAAACCTGGAACTGAATGCAGCATCTTCATTATCCCCTGCAAAATGCCAGATTACCTGGCATCAATCTCCCCTGTACTTGTTCTTTGCCACACTAATACTTGTGCCAGTTCCAGCCACATAGGCTGTCTTCCAGTACACCAGACTTGCCAGTTGCTTACTAAACTAGGGCCTTGATGTTTGTTGTATCTTCCCTCTTCCTTTTAGAACTTCATCACTCACTCTTTTACACCGTGTATGTCAGAATCTCAATGTCACTTCCTAAAAGCGATCTTCAGTGATAACTGTTTATAGAAATAGCACCCTCCACCACCAGTTTCTGCTTTGTTTTTTGTTTTTTACTGTTATTTAACAAAAGTTGAGATCATTCTGTTTGCTTACTTGTTTTTTTATTTGTGGTCTGTTTCCTCCACCAGACCATAGCCCATGAGAGTAAGGACATTATCTTACCATGCTATTGCTAGTCTAAAAAATTGACTGTCCCATGGGAAATAAATGATAATCATTTTAAGAACAATTTATTTACTAATTTTAAAGCCACTGTCAAAATCTTTGGCAATTATACAGATAAAACACACTCTTACCCAACTTTTATGATAAGAAATAATGTACTTAAAAGACAGCATTTTATTACCATCAAAGAAATGGGGCTCTAGACAGTTCAGACAAAAGAACAGAGAATGGTTCTTTAATGCATAAAAATATGCTTTTTATCACTTAAAATAAGAATGAAGATTAAAACTATATGAGACACTATATAGCTATTCTTACCTATTAGCATGGCAAAAATCCAAGTTTGACAACATACACTCCTCATGAACTGTGAGGAAATAGCATATTCATACATTGCTGCTAGGGGTGCAAAATGTTCTAATCCTTATGAAAGAAAATATGCCCATATATAGCAAAATTGTTTATGCTTAAACACTTTGACTCAGCAATCTCATTTCGAAAGCATTTGTCTGAAAGATATAATGACAAAATTATGAACTATATATGCACATGATTATTGGCATTGACTCTCTGTTATGGTTTAGAATGGCAATAACCCAAATGTACCTCAGTAGAGGACTGGACGAATGCTTATGGTACATTTCTCACAGTTGAGTACAGCCATAAATGAGGAGGAATATTCGTATACACCATTAATGAATGAACATCAGGATATTTCATTAAGGGATGAGACAAAAAGTATAAACAAAGAAAATTTTATTGTGAGCTATCAATCTAAGAAGGGCTGTACATAAAAATATGATTATATTTTTCAATGTTACATTTAAAATCATGAAAAAAAATGGAGTTGGTGAAGATGCTAGTCTTCTTTAATCACAGTTTTTTTCCTAAAAGACTGGATCCACCTTAACATTTTATACCAGTATAAACTAAATTAAGTTGAAAAACAGAAAAAAGAACTAAAAATTGAGTGCAAAATGTGAATATTCTCCTACCTGTTTATTCAGTTGGTGATATATCCACACAAAAGAACTATTTCAAGTTACCTTAAAGCATTATAATTTCACTTTATATACCTAATTAAATGTCTTAGGACACAATAAACTGTCAAATTAATATTGAATGATTTAGAGTAGGCATATTTTTTGTAGTAGTCTTGATATTATTATTCTAACATTGTCAACACATGTATTGTTGATAAAACAACTGAGCAATTATATTGACATCACTAACAAATGAATTTTTTTACATGGAAAAAGAAGATATACATTTATCTAATCAAAAAACTGTATCAAACATTAAGCACAGTACATAAAGATTTCAAACCAACTCTATTAGCTATCTAGTTTCATAAAATTAAATAAAACCATTTAACACAGTATTATCTGAAAACCTGACACATTGGATTTTATTTTTGCTATAAATAATTTTAATTTTATAATAAATGCATTTTGATTTAATACAAATGTTATTTACTTAAAATTGTAGTTATGACAAAATAATGTGTAAGGTCCTTTGTAACTTGCTGTCATGACTATACAGTCATATTATACTCTTAATCTTCTTGAAAAATTTTAATTCATGTAGTCATAAATGCATTTCTACATTACAGCATTAGATTTACTGCAAATATTATTGCATTTAAAATTTTAAATAACTACTCTATTGCAATAAATCTTTATTCGGCTTCTGTCTTCAAACCAACAGTGTTTAGGCTTGTAGCTCATAGAATATTCCTTAAATTTTTGCCCATCACCTAAACACAATCTTTACATTGAATAGAGCTTCATTCATCTGTCAATTGCGTTTACTTTACTTGATGCAATTTGATCTTTATAAAGTTCAAAAGTTTCTAAGGAGTAAATTCTGAAATCAGACTTTCTAAAGCCAAAGACGGATTTATTGACACATCAGACAGGGCATGATGCTTATTTTTCTGTAGTTCAACTTCCTCCACTTTAAAACTGGTATATGAATAATATCTTATAGATGTGATGTATTATGCAAAACAATATATACAATTTAATATAACTAATATGAATAGTACTTGGTACTGAGTGTACACCTAGTGGGTGTTAGCTTTTGTTAAGAGACCTTAACCAATATTAAAAATGCACACACACAAACATTACACATGTTTCTTTAAAAGCCTGGATTATAATCAATGACAATGGAAATAGAACAAATCTAGAAAAAAATAATAATGAAATACTGATCAAAATTTAGGGGGTGAGGCTAACAAAATACAAATAATACATTAGAGAGTACTAATAATAGCAATAAAACCTGAAATTAAAAAAATGTTTGGCAATAATCTATTAAAAGATGCTACATTTATTGGCAGTCATATATATGCAAATTAAAACCGAGGGGAAAATAATTTATACTCACTAGATTAGGAAATTTTTAGCATCCTAGCAATAATCTAAGTGATAATGAGGGCATAAAATAATAACTCTTGTACCGTTGAAGGAAATGTAAATTGGCATAACTAATTTGAAGAGAAAAATGGTAGTATGTATTAATGAAAACCAGTGTATATTATAAAACAATAATTTAATTCTAAGTAAATGTCCAAAAGAAACTCTCCCACATCTGCAAGACATGTGCAAAATTGTTTCATAACTATTATTTATAAAAAAGTAAATTTGAGAAAAGGAAAAAATGTAAACAAATCTTGCTTTTGAATATATACAAATGTGGTAAGAAGTATAAGAAGATGTCTGTGTACAGTCAACACTAAATTCAGGATGGCATTCTCTCTGGGGTTTAGGTATCAAAGATGAGGATGTGATTGAGCAGTGGTACTCACTAAAAGTTCCCGCAACATTGTTATAATTTTATTTTTTCAACTAGGTGCTGGGTACATAGTTATTTGAGGTATTATTAATAGTTTCATGTGGTCTTTCATTCAGCACTGCATTATAATGGAAAGTAAAGAATGAAGTTTCCTGAAAGGAAATTAATATGAAGTATAAAACATAACCTATAAATGTTTAGGAGCTTTTAGATTTAACAACAGAGGGGTGAAAAGCAAATATCAAACATACTGCATAAGAATTTCCCATGATTTTTACAAATTACACAGCTTGAGGGTAACCATATGTGTTACCCTCAGGTAAATCTGAGATAAGTTTTTTTCTTTTCTACTCCCCCATTTTTAGATCTCTTAGATTTAAAAAAAGGATGATTTAGATTTCTATTGAAAAGAAAACTGTCTTAACACTAACCAAAAATAAGCTACAAATGATTCACTCATTAAACTCTTTGAAAATAGTAAGAGAGGCTTGTGATTCTTGAAGACAGCTCACAGCGAAACATGTGGCGTAAGTGCTGGAAGCATCAAGAGGCTATTTTTATTGAGTGGTTTTCAGAGGTTTTGTCAATCCAGGGAGGCTAGACTTTACTGTGCTAACAGATTCCCTGAAAATGCAGTTTCCTCTTATACAGTCCATTGTGGGTTGACAACGAGGCTTCTTGTTACCATAGTCAATCAAGCCTACTAGTTAATGGCCACTATGATGGCCACAGTGTTCATTACTACACTGACTGAAAATATATCATCTTAAACTTGGAAAGGACACTACCATTTTGTAATGATTTATTCATGAAGAGCTCATATGACTACATTAATTTCAAATCAGAGCAGAAAAATATAATCCCACTGTATGCCTAGAGCAAGTGAGTCAACATCTATTAATGGCCTTTGTACTACCACAGTGAGTAATAAATTGATCCTCAGATATAAGTGGTCCATATATAAGTAGGTAAATATCATTTTGCCTTCAAAATTTTCCACCCCGTCTATTACCTAAAATTTACATTTACTCAATTTTTTAAGACATGTTAAGCTAAATAGAAATGGAAAATTTATCTGGGAGAGTCACACTATTAGGTTAGTGCAAGCCATTAAATCTTTGCCTCAGTTTCATTATTACAGCCTCAAATCTTTTACTCTTACTCTGCCAAATATATATCCGTAAGGCCCTTAAAAATCTCCAGTCCTCTGAGAATGGATGGATAATGAGAAGAGAGTCTGAGGGAGTGACAGTTTATCATAAAAGTCAGGAATTAGGCAAAATGTAGGTTGAAAAAAAAGATAGTGCATGGAGAGACATCCTAATAATTTCTAAGACAAAATCATTTGCATAGTATAGAATTATAGTTATTTTTTAATCCAGAAAATATGTAATTATTAAAAATTATAGATTTGTTGTGAAAATATGAAAAAATACAGAATAGTGTTGAACAAACAACCCATAGTTCCTTCAAAAGTCACTAGACTTGACATATTTTTCTATGCATATATTTCTGTGCATATTTTCTTTGAAATTAATTATATGATTATAGAAAATTATAACATTTTATTCTCAAATGTTTATTATTTTAACCTTTAAATGGAATAAAGATGTGAATATTCAATCACAGAGGAGATTAGAAGAATGGAAAACAAAAATAACAAATTACATGAAAGAACTTTAAATGTTTGAATGCCTATTAGTAAAACTGCTTATATAATTGTATAAGACATACAATAAAATATTATCCAGGAATTAAAAACAATATAACATTATTCTGTTTGGCTCTTACCTTGAATGGTAAATTATTGTAAATCTATGTATTCAAGGGATCATTACTATTACTAATTTTGGTGATCATAGTGAAACTATATAAACTTGTTTCACCAGCTGCTCGAACTAAAGGTCACAGAAAATATACAGGAGTTAATACTGTTTAAGTAATTAGATTATTTGAACTATTGATTTTAGGATATTATTCAAAATGCAAATTTATCATTGTATTGTTAATATTGTGCTTAGTTAAGTCTGTAAAGATGCATATGACATGATAATCTTCATGACCATCTCCCCACTCCTGGTAGTAATCACTCTGTTAATCATGTCCAGTCAGGAAACAGAAACCGTTATTTAACCAGAGTAAGTATTAGAGAACCATAATAATAACAACAACAGAAAAAAGGAGCACTGATGTATCAGGAGGTAGTAACAGCCAGAAGCAGGTATCTTCACTAAGGCTGCCAAAAAAAGGAAGAAATTGGAATTCTGAAATTTGGTTTGAGAGCAGTGTCTCCACTGAGATGATACTTGGATGTTTGAGGAGGGGATATCATTTAGCGAATACAAATACATAAGAAGCTTGAAGAAGTTTCCCTTTGAAACGAGTATCCAGACCTCTGCGAAGGGTGGACTATGGGGATTCAGACCTCTGGAGAGCAGCATTGGGGAATCTGGGGCCCTTGCAGGCCCAGGTCTGGGGCCCTAGGGAGGCAGAACTATGAGAATAGTATCATCAAGGTGGAAAATATGCCAGCTGGCACTCACTGCTACTACTGGATAAAGAACGTCAATTGAAATAACATTAGCAAAAAAAGAAAATAAATAGAAATGCAAGTTCCTTTCCGCCTGGTACAGTTCACTAGTCTGCTAGCAGCCCCTAAGGACAAAGCCTAAACGAAGCCAGCTAGTGAAGGAGAAATGTAATGTCCTATATCCCAGCATGAAATCAAATAAGATAATCAAGTAATAATATATGATAATAATATATGATAATAATGTAAGAGTATAATAAATAAATAATCAAATTAAAAAATCAAAAACAAAGTGCAGGTTTGAAATTGAGAAACCTTGGAGTTTGCAAGTCCCTTTTTAATACATTAACACATTTGAGGATAGCTTTGTAATTACAATTTTGTGAGGTAAGGATGGTAAATATTATACATAATGAGTGGAATTTCAAAGTTGATGATGCTTAATGATAATTTTTCTAAGACATGCTAAGTATGTATAGTAAGGATAGGCCACAAATTAAGCAGAACTCATAATCAATATTCATTCAAACATGTTATATGACACTTTGTACTTGAACAAATTAGTCAATGTCTCTAATGTGAAAGCTCAAGATAGTATCTATCAATTTTTAAGTGGTCAAAAGTATTTTGCATGCTCATATTATCTATCAAGGGCACACTAATAACATTAATTATGAAAATACAATAAATTAGGCTCATTGTAAAACTCTCTTTGCTTATTTTGCATGAAACTTTCTTCCTATTTATGAAAGGAAAACTTGCCCCAACTCAGAAATTCATTGACCCACCCAGATCTTATGCTTTAATGCGAAGCATAAAATAGGTTGAAAAATCTCATGACTATATTGTAAGAATATTTTATAGAAAGAGAATGTGAGCATACATTTACATATTGTTTAGATACTGAATTTTGCAATAACCTTTATATTATAAAGAAATCTTTTGAATATAGAAGTAATTTCACTGAATGATTTCAATGATCATCTATTTATCCACAAACCTTAGTTTAATAGTAACAGGTAGCTTTACCTCATCTCTCAGGACATAATATTTGGTTTGTTTATCAAAATGCCTTTAAGATATAAAATAATCTTTCTGCATAAGACTGATGCCAAATAAATATCTGATATATTAAACAGATCAGGAGTAGCAAATTGTAAGATTTAAAGATTAATGATATCTCTTCAGTTAAGGGAAAGAAAAAATGTCATCAATAACATGGTTTGATTCATTATTATGGATTTACATTCTTATAATGCATATTCTTTAGTTTTCACAGTTTTAACTACTCAGGGATAGATGGATAAACTGGTAAGCCTTCATGGTCTAAAATATCTTAATACATTAAATTAAAAGTAATAACTTTTCTAATAAGTTATAGTAACTATATAATACAATTAGAACATGGATGTTATTACAACATATACACTGATGACCTGTATTCAATATTGACCCATAAAAGGAGTCTAATTGGATCTTTAACTATCTAGTCCATTAATCTTCAGAGCTACATATGGTATTTAATTGTAAGAACTGTACACTAATTGTGGGGGAAAATTTCAGCAGTTATGAGTAACACACTCTCCTAGGCAGAATTTTCCCATTCTGTAAATCTTTATAATCATAAAAGACAAATCTGCTTTTCCTTATCTCACAAGTCAAGAAAGTTAAAGGAGGGAGCAAATTAGGGCTACCAAGATAATTTTTTGTCAGTAAGTCTTATCACTGACCATAATACAAAGATTTCATTCAGAAGCCACTAGTAAACATACATTCCAACAAGTCAGTCAGATTCAGTCAGTAATATGCACTATTGATTCCATACCATAGTGGTTGCTATTTGGCACCACACACACACACACACACACACACACACACACACACACACACACTTATAAAGTAGCACTGAAATAAGTTTCTAAATAGTCATTACAAAACAACTACATTTAAATATGCAATGCAAGTTATTACTATTTTTAACATTCACACTTTTTCTGAAGTATTTACAAATGGTAATCATTTAAGTGGATATTGGATAATTTAGCAAAAATTATATGGGAACTGCTATTGTTATAGAAGACTATACTTACAAACTCTTTCTGGAAAGAAGTACCACTTTTACCAACCTATCTGAAAAGTAAAATCTTTAACTCTTGTTCAACAAACCATGTCAAGATAAAAAGCATTATTCTGCTCAGACTTTACAGTTTTTTTTGTTTTAAATAAGTTTTTTTTAAATACCTTATGAATTTTATCCATAATATTTGACACATAACTTTCTAGTTAAGGATCATATTCATTCACAGTATTTTGCAGTGCAGAACCTTATCATGCATCAGTAATTAATGATTCCAATAATGCACTGATGACAAATTAATGTAGCATCTGTCTATCTTTATGGCAACCATTAAATGATAGTTTAATTGTTGGCTAGTTTCATTATACATTAAGGATAATTTCCAAAAGATTTTTACAACCAAGACTATCATGAGCAGAATGTGCAGGAGATCGTATATGAGCTGGTTTTTCATCTCCATAATGACTAAATAGTTTCAGTGTTCTCAAAAACCTAACCATTAATTTCTATAAATTAAACTTACTTCATGTTAACATTGATCATTTAAGCAATCACTTTATAATGATTCATTGCTGAGCTTGAAGAAAATAGCACTTTTTAATCTATACGTATCAGGAGACAGAGATATCAGGAAATATATCTGTAATTACACACAATGACAAAACATTAACATTGTGATTTGTGAAGAGATACTGTCTTTGTTCATTCGGCCTGCTATAAAAAAAATATCACAGACTGGGTGACTTAGAAACAAAGCAAAATTATTTCTCAGAATTCTGGAGGCTGGGAAGTCCAAATCTTCATTTGTACTTCATTTGGCAAAACATGGCGAATTCTGGTCAGGACTTCTTCCTGGTTCATAGCCTGCACCTTCTTCCCTGTGTCCACATAATGGAAAGGCCAAGGATAACCATGGGGTCTCTTTTATAAGAAAACTACTCCCATTCGTGAGAGCACCACCTTCATGACCTAAGTATCATCCAAATTCCTACCTCCTAAATCTATCACATTAGGCATTAGAATTTTAACATGAATGTTGGAAGGGATAACAACATTCAAACAATAGGGTGTATCAAAATAAAGATTTTTAAAATGTGAAGAAATGCAGCCTAGAGGATCAATGAAAAATATTTAGGGCAATAAATCAGGTCTTGTATACATAGACTGTATGTCATTCATTTGGGAGTATTTGCCCTTGACTTAAAATTAATATGCTCCATGTTTTTTATTTCAGAAAACCTCTCAGAATAAAGTCAAAGTATTTCCTAAAAATGATTGCTATAACATTAGTACACTGGCATGTGAAAACATGTAGGCTGAAGAATGAACATGAAACATGAGAACAGTGTATCAAAAGAGAAAATTACAGTAATAGTAACTTGGTTTAATAAATTCAAAAGTGCTATACAGAAACACAGAAATATTTTGTTTTACAGACAAAAAATAAAAGGTAATATAGATGTCAGAATGTTGTTTAGAAACCATTCTGGGGGGTCAATAAAAGAAGATTGCGTGAGAAATGAGGCAGAAATCTCCTCCCAATATGAAAATACAAAAAATACAATTATTCCTAAAAGAGTGACCAGAAGTATGATTGCACCAACCAGTCTACATCTGGGAAAAGAGAACATCTCACAGAAAAGGGTGAAGTAATAAAGCCGCAACCCAGCAGGACCAGAGCAATCCCCAAACCCCAGTGGGAAGAAGAGAAACAGCAGGGAGGGAGTAGAAGACCAGGACTGCTAAATACCCAGCCCTAGAAATCTACTCCAGGAGCGCAAACCCACATTGCATGGCGCTCTGGATATTAGAGGGGTTGTAAAGCAGTCAGAGACTAAGGTTCCAGCCTCTTGTGGCTAACAGGTTTCCACAACAGACTGCTCTGGACAAAGAAAGGTGGATGCTTTGAAAGACTTCCCAACAGTGAGAGGGCTACTGAAGGTGCAAGGATTACACAGAGCTTCCTGCTCAGGAGAAGGGACAGGTGGACAAAATTGTCCTGGCACACTCAGCACAGCAGGCTGGGAACTTTCAGGAGCTTCAGGCATGCCATCCCCTTGGATGGCAACACAGCCCTGGGGCCCCCCACCGTGATAAGCAGTCTGCTGGCAGCTCTGCACAAACCTGCTGCCCCAGCCATTGCTCCAGGACAGTTGGAGGGCAGCCCTGCCTACGGCAATAAATACGGCTTAACACAGAAGCTGCTCCCTGTGCACACGGCTAACTGGCCCTGACAATGGGGGCAGGTACTGCAGCTGGGAAGCAAGAAAGAACTTTTTCCTCCCAACAGACACTGGCACCACTTGCCTGCAATGCCTGCCATCGCCCCAGGACAGCAGGAGGGCAGGCCCCACCTATAGCAGCTTACGAGCTTAACACAGAAGGTGCTCCCTGACTCTGACAGCAGAGGGAGGCACTGTGGCTGGGAAGCAGGACAGAGTTCTCTCCGTAGGGTAGGCACCAGAACCACATGCCTAAGGCCATTGCCATCACTCCAGGTTGCTGGGAAGCTCTGAAGAGCAGAGCTTCCGGGCACTAGAGGGTGCAGCCTGCATAAACCTAATATTTATCATTTTCCAATAGGATTATGAAAAGGCAGAAGAACCTTGAGCAACCCAAAATCTCCCCAAACACCAGAAAGAGGACTCAGTGAAACTGAAATCACCAATCTTCCTGAAAAAGAATTCAAAATAAAAGTCATAAGCATGCTAATGGAGCTATAGAAAAATACTCAAGAGGTAAGGGATGAACTCAAGAGGGAGACAGACACATTAAAAAATACAGTAGCTGATATGAAACATACAATGGAAGAATTTAAAAGCAGATCAGATAAAGTAGAGGAGACTGTAAATGAAATAGAAATTAGAGAAGAGGAATACAAAAATTCAGGAATGACAAAATTCAACATCCATTCATGATAAAAACTATCAACAAAATGGGTCGGGAACAAGAAAAGGATGCCCACTCTCCCCACTTTTATTCAACATAGTCCTGGAGGTCGTAGCCAAAGGCAGTTAGACAACACAAAGAAATAAAAGACATCCAGATTGTCAAGGAAGAAGTTAAACTGTCACTGTTTGCAGATAACATGATGTTGTATATAAAAAGCCCTAAAGAATCAACTCCAAAACTACTGGAAGCTATATCTGAATTCAACAAAGTTGCAGGATACAATATAAATACACAGAAATCTGTGGCATTCCTATAGACTAATGATGAACTAACAAAGAGAAATCATGAAAACAATTTCATTTAAAATTGCATCAAAAAAATAAAATATCTAGGAATAAACCTAACCAGGAAGTCAAAGACTTATAGCTGAAAACTATAAGACACACCTGAGAAAATTAAAGACACTAATAAATGAAAATACATTGCATGCTCATGGATAGGAAGAATTAATATTGTCAAAACGGGCCATCCTGCCTAAAACAATCTACACATTCAATGCAATCCCTATCAAAATGCCAATAGCATTCTTCAATGAACTAGAACAAATAGTTCTAAAATTCATATGGAACCACAAAAGACCTTGAATAGCCAAAACAATCCTTAAAAGGAAGAATAGAGCAGGGGAGATTATGATCCCCAACTTCAAGCTATACTACAAATACAGAGTAATCAAGACAATTTGGTACTGGCACAAGAACAGAGCCATAGAACAATGGAATAGAATAGAGAGCTCAGGTATAAACCCACACATATATGGCCAATTAATATATGATAAAGGAGCCATGGACATACAATGGAGAAATGACAGCCTCTTCAACAACTGGTGTTGGCAAAACTGGACAGCTACATCTAAGAGAATGAAACTGAATTACTCTCTACATCCATACATAAAAGTAAACTCAAAATTAATCAAAGACCTGAATGTAAGTCATGAAATACAAAACTCATAGAAGAAAACACAGGCAAAATCTTCTGAATTTAAACATAACCAACTTTTTTCTGAACACATCGCTTCAGGCAAGGGAAACAAAATAAAAAATGAACAAATGAGACTAAAGCTAAAAAGCTTCTGTACAGCAAAGGGCACCATAAGCAGAATTAAAGGGTATGTTACAATATGGGAGAATATATTGGTAAGTGACATATCTGACAAGGGGTTAACATCCAAAATATATAAAGAACACACATGCCTCAACATCCGAAAAACAAATGACCCAATTAGAAAATGGGCAGAGGATATGAACAATCACTTCTCCAAAGTGCCAACAGGCACATGAAAAGATGCTCCTCATTGCTAATTATCAGGAAAATGCAAATCAAAACCACAATGAGATATCACCTCATACCAGTTAGGATCCCCAATATCCAAAAGACAAGGAATAACAAATTCTGGTGAGGATACAGAGAAAGAGGAACAGTCCTACACTGTTGGTGGGAATGTAAATTGATTCATTCATTGTGGAAAGCAATATGGAGGTTCCTCAAAAAACTGAAAATAGAAATACCATTAGACCCAGGAACTCCACTCCTAGGAATTTACATGAAGAGAACAAGGTCACAGCTTCAAAAATACATATACACCCCTATGTTTATTTTTATTGCAGCACTATTTACAATAGCTAAGACATGCAAGCAACCTAAGTGTACATCAGTAGATGAATGCATAAAGAAATGTGGTACATATACACAATGGAATGTTATTCAGTCATAAGAAGAAAAAAATGCTACCATTTGCAACAATGTGGACGAAGCTATAGGGTATTATGCTCAGTGAAATTAGCGAGGCAGAGAAAGACAAGTATCAAATGACTTCACTCATCCATGGAGTATAACAACAAAGCAAAAACTAACTGAAAGAACAAAACAACAGCAGACTCACAGAATCCAAGAATGGACTAGTGGTTACCAAAGGGAAATGGGTTGGGGAGGGTGGGTGGGAAAGGCGGTATAAGGGGATTAAAGGGGTTTATGATTAGCACACATAATATAGGGTAGGTACAGGGAAGGAAAGATAGCACAGAGAAGACAAGTAGTGACTCTATAGCATCTTACTACGCTGGTGGACAGTGACTGTAATGGGGTAGGTGGTGAGGTCTTGATAACAAGGGGGAATGTAGTAGCCGCAATGTTGCTCATGTGAAACCTAAGGACAAGATTGTATATCAATGATACCTTAAAAAAAAAAAAAGAAAGAAACCATCGTGGATAGTGTTATCCCACAGTGTAAAGCAAAATCAACCCAATAAAAAACAGAGAGAGAGACACTAACAAGAAGATGAGAAGACGGGAGGACTAGCCAAAGGGGGAGAAGAAGGAATAGGGGAACAATTCTTTGTTCTATTCTGGGAGCAGAGAGAACTGCAAACCTCAAATTGAAAAATATATTAATTATTTATATTAATGTTTAATGCAAGCAATAATATTTTATTGTGTGTGGGAAGGAAGCAATTAAAAGCAAATAAAATGTGAAGGAAAATATGTATATGTTAAATCATTGTTGATTCAAGGCAGTGAATAAATAGTTCAATTAGGTAAATATATTTTATGGTACAAAACAAAAAGTGTGGTCATTTAAATAAAAGATATAAAGAATAATATAAAGCTATTAAAATACAATGCTAATTGTAAGTTTCAAAGGATGAGCAAATACCTTAATGCAAATCACATGAGAAAATTAAGATTTTAATCGTTGTTTTGTACCCCACCCACTCATACAGCTTTTAGGAGAGGTCCAAAAATTTTTAAAAATTAAAAAATAATACAAATCAAATGTGCAGTTAAAAGAGATCACAGAAATGCAAAATCGTCTGAAACTAAGAAATATGGAAACACAGTACCAGAGAACGAATTATACTCAAAAATTTTCAGACTTGGGAAGATTTCTAGAAAATCATTTTAGATAAGGTAGGGAGAAAATCCTTAAAAGAAAGATAAAATAATTCATCATGTGCCAATGGTGTAGGATCCTCACACATTTGCTAGCAAAGCTATACAGTAAGACTTGATTAAGTTTGCCTAGTTAATGTGTGTTCTGATAAATAACTTTACTCCAGACTGAAAGCAGTGAAATGAGAAATAGACAAAAATAATTTTTTAAGAAATACTGGGGAGTTAAAATCATATATATATATATATATATATATATATATATATTACTGTGATACACAGCTATTCTATATATATATATATACATATATATATATATATATATATACATATATATATATATTACTGTGATACACAGCTATTCTATGTACACATACAAATGTATGTATGTATATGTTGCCATGAATGAAAAGTGGAAAAGTAACACAAATTGACTTTTGGGTTATAGATCAGAAAATGAAAAATAGACAAGATTCTCTAAATGTATTTTATGTGAGAGAAGGAACTTGAGTAGGCTTATTACCTGGAAGTCACATGCTGGTTTGATCTGTCTTCACTCCAGGATCCACCCCCCACTTGATTAGCCACATACACAGCTGCAAACATTGGGTTTCTAGATTGTGGAACCTGCGGGATTCAAGGGAACGGAGACATACGTGGAGTTAAGGTACATGCTGTCGTTGCCGCTAGGTCTGTGGATTACAGTGGGGTAGCAAATCCACATGAACATTATGCTGCTTAGTTATAAGCTGTGGATCCAAATAGGCAGTGGACATTTCACAGATAATTGTTCAAGTCCTTATTTGGCTTAAAAAGAGTGGGGCTGAACAGGGCATGAATCTGCAAAGAAGTAAAAACTAACCTTTTCAAACAATATGGCTTCTCTCTCACTTACCAACTTTACATTTCCCTGTATGGCCCCGGAAGATGACTGGTAAGCCAGAGACGGGTAAGATTCCTCAAGGGAGGAACAACCTAAGACAGGCACAGTCGCAGGGGGGCCATCAGGTGAGAAATCGGGGAACAACAGTGGTGAAGCTTAGAACCTCAACCCCCCCTATTTTGAGAGAAAGCTTCTGCATCCATGGATGTTTTATTGCCCTTGTCTAGCTCGAATTAGCACATAGTCTACAGGCACACACATGATCATCTACAATTGGTCTCTTAAAACACTAAACTATGTTTTCTACCTTTATCTTGCATCTACCTACCACTTCAGCATTTTATTAAAAATAAAAATAATAATAATAATAATAATAAAGGGAGAAATGTGGGATCCACATATAAATCAAGTATAAAAATCAAACGAATATTCATATTTGACCTGATTGTTTATAGTTCATAATGCGTAATCAAAACCGAAAGTTTCTGTGATGACTGCCCTTGCACTGTTCACCATGTAAGAACTTATTCACTATGTAAGAATTCGTTCACCATGTAAGAACTTGTTCGTTATGCTTCAGAAGATTGGAGACTGATGAGAATTAGGCTTGAGATGGATTAATGATTGTGCATTGAGCATTGACCCCCCTATACAGAATTTTATTGTTGTTAACAACCATTTGATCAATAAATATGAGAGATGCCCTCTCAAAAAAAAAAAAAAAAAAAGAGTGGGGCTGAAATAGAGTGTTCACAGAATTCTGATGACTCTGACAGTATTTTATCTCTGAATGATTTGTTAGACTTGAGTGTGATTACCAAAACTGGAAAGAAGTTTGATGCCGTAAATTTGATGAGTCCTTCCTAAGTAGATTATCCAAAACTGTCAAATAGACCTTTCTGTTGTGACAGAAGTATTCTATATCCATACTATCCAGTAAAGCAGCCATTAGCCAAATGTGGCTAATGCAATTGCAGAATCAAATAGGTACTATAATAATTTGAATTAATTCAAATTTAAATTTAATTCCCACATTGGCTAGAGGCCACCATCAGGCAATGGAAATCTAGAAACCTACATTTCAAAAAAGTGGTAGGCATGCCTTTAAGTAGGCATCAAAAAAGATGTTAAAATGAACCTTAAGTCCTCAACTTTAGTAATTAGAATGTATACTATATCAGACCAATCTTTATACAGGAAAAACCACAAAGCTATACAAAACACATGAAACAACTGTTAAAAGTCATTGAAGACCAACTAGAATAGGTAGGTAAGGTCAAAGGTCAAAAATACATGGGGTAAGAGTGGTGGCACACAAATGAGAGCTGTGCATTGACCTTTTTTTTGTAATTGGTTTATTTGTTATTTCCTGGGTAAAGGAAATACAGACAACAGGGAGTCTGCAGCATTTTTTATGAGCAGAGGTAACATAATAAGGGGTTCAGGTTTTTCATGGAGGAGGGGATTTGAAGTGGAGAAACTGTCTTTGGGAAGGTCCCCTGAAATACTGGGTGATAGTCTGTCTTTAGGCTTTTTCCAAATCTTAAGCAGACTGCAAGTAGTCTGAACCACCCAGAAATCAAGAGATCAATATTAAAACAAAACAAAGAAAAAAAACTCACAAGACCTACCTTGAAAACACTTATATATTGTTTATCACAAAGAAAGATATGCAGAACATATCTTTTTCGGAAGCGTATGCAGAACAGCTAAAGAGCCCCTCAAATGTATGGGTAAGAAGAAGCCAGGGGCAAATTCCAATTCTCCCTTCGTGTGAACCATAGTTACTGATTCTGATGGAACAACTCAGAACCAGGGAGCCCAAAACAGAGTCTCATTCAGAATTCTTATTATCCTGCTGGCCTAGAAGGCATAGCCTTCTATGAAATGAGCCTTCAGTGGCAGAGCCCTGTGGAGTTCTCCCTGAAGACAGTGCAAATGATCAATCTCACTGTTACCCATGAAAAATACTGACTAGCTGGTACGAACTACCACATATTTCTTCAGACTCATTGTTACAAACGCACTAATTAATCAGCAAATTTTATGTCTTTGCCAGGGGTCGGTGGCAGGGAGATACATACTGCATTTCAATAAAACAACTCAGCCTAATTCTAGGCCAGCTGGAATTAACCCTTACAACACACTGGAAACATAAGAAGCTAAGCAAAAATTTCAGCAGTCTTGGATCCAGGATTTGGAAAATTGGCAGGATACTGAAATGTAACAGGATTTCAATTGTGAACCCACAGACTTCTACTTCCTGCCAAGATAGAATAAGTAGGACTCAGATTTACTCTCCTTCCCACAGGAACCAAAAATAACAGAGTCAATGAAGATCAGCGATCGTAAAGACAAAGCAAACAAGGTGAACCCTATACTCACCCAAACTTAATATCTTAAGCGAATTTCCTGGATGCAGATCAGGAAAGGAATACCAGGGAGAGCCCAGTGGACACCCTGAGGAGAGAAGATGTTGCTGATAACCTTTGTAGGACAAGGCATCTTGAGCTTTATAGGACAGAGTAATGGAGAGAACAGAGGTGCACACAGAGAAATCCAGCCACTTTCAGAGTCTTCCCTTGTTATTCATTAGAGCACCCATCAGAACATGCATGGGAGAAAAATATTTGAGTCCAGAGAAGAACCTCCCAAACCCATTAGAAGTAACATTTGTAAGCATGCATATGAGGCTGGGTTTGCTGACTCTTCCCACTAGCCAGGCAGCAAAATTTCATAGCCCATAGATCCAAAAAGCTGAACAAACCCTAATACAAGAAATATGGAAAAACTACACCAAGACATGTCATAATCAAAGTGCTCTGAACTAGTGATAAAGAGAAAACCTTAAAGGCAGCCTGAGTTAAAAGACTCATTACATAGAGAAGAATGAATATAAGGATGACCTTGCATGCTACAGCCCTTTGGGCTAATTCAGTGTCCTGTTGTTTCTTCTACACGAGAATGTATGGTAGTAACTGAAGCGCTCCGTGCTTGTAATTCCCCATCCCATAAGTGTCAGAAAGAATTATATTGATCAGAAATGCCGAATATAGAGAACCACATCCCTAATGACCTCTTTGAGCTTCACATCCATGAGAGTGATGATTTTGTAGACTGGAACTTCTGGCCAAACGAGGCAGTTTCCTCACAGGCATCCCTTGGTGTTGGGTCTCCTAACTTCACTGATATGATTGTCTGTTAGCCTGTGCATGGAGTCTTCCTAAAATCAGAATGCCAGGTCCAAGGGGACTTTGTGATTCTCTGTCCTGATGCTTAAATTTTTGGGTAATGATGGTGACAAACTTGCAAGGATTTGCCTCCTTAGTGTAGAAGTACGTTATCCTCCTAACCATGACCCTTTCGATAGTAAAGGGTCAAGACTTAAAATAATCTAAAAGCTAGACCCTGACATGCTGGTGCTCTTTTTATTCCATCAGAAGACAAACTACTTTTAATTCTCTTGGCTGAGTATTTAAAAGAATGCATTCAGAGTCAATAGCTGCATATCATGATCATCGATTTGTTCCAGTGAAGAGACCACATCCAGCAGAGGAGAGCAATGCAGACAAGACCTTGTTGCGTTTACAGTAAACACTGTCCTCTGCCTTAACCCACTGGGCTTTCACAGAGAACAGACAGGTGAAGACACGGAAGTACACTGGTGAGAGAAGAACCAGCATCATTAAGTGGCTCAGTGGTGTCTACCTTTTGTAGACAAAGGCTGATGAGAAGAGATGGTGTTACAGAACTCGGTTCCCTGATTGTAATGGGCATGAAAAGATCCAAAAATATAATGGAGGCCAGGTGGTACTGCTTAATCAAATGAAGCCAGGTGAATGCAATTATTGTAATGAGCAGCAATATAAAACTGGCAGTTAGGAAGACTTGACCCACAGAGAGCTATGAAGACATTTAACAGAACATGGGGCTCCCAGGGGTAGTCAAAAAGGATATTGCTCTGTATAAAATACAAAGTAAATCCAGGATGGATGATCAGGAGGCAGCAGGCAACATCACCAATAAACTGGTGTAATCCCTCACCCTGTTTTCAAATTTGAAAAATTCTTAGCCCAGAAACCCACTGACTGAAGAGAAGGCTGGCTGGCTGTAAGGAAGGATGCTGGAATACTATAGCAAGCACACACAAATAAAATTTCTCCATTCTTCCCAGAAAGTGGCCTATAGCCATTTACTCAGGGAACATATGCCATGAGAAAGGAAATATTAAAGCATTAAAAACACTGTTGAACACAGTGTCCCACTGAACTTAATAGCAAGGGACTCACAGCGTCGTCACGGCTCCCTTATTAGAGTAGCAGTTTACAGAGTTTAGGCGGTGAATTGATTATAGTTCTGGGTCTGGCTCACAGTGAATCTACTCAGTCCATAGGAACACTTGGTGGCAATTTTCCCAGTGCCTGGATGTATAATTGGAAAGAGCATACAAAGGACTTGGCAGAATCACCATACTGATTCCTGGTCTGTTGGGTGAGAGCTACAATAGTGAAGATCAAGTAAAACCTACGAAAACGTACTCCTTTTGTCTTGCTAAGAAAAGAAAGTAACTCCATCTTTGGGGACAGGCAAGGATTACTGACCCCTTAACTTACCTTATGCAAGGATAGTGATCCCCTTCCTATCATCATCTCAATTACCACTTTGGCAACAATATAACTCTAACAGATCCAGGAGGAGAACAGTGGGCTGCCGCACATTCAAGCAGTTCTCGCCCCATTCACAGCCTGATGCCAAGCACACTGCCTTTACTTGAACTGACTAACAGTTTCTGGTACGTGGCCCAGAGCAAATGCCTTATTTAGCAAAAAGACCGATTTGTGCTCACATGAGAAAAACAACCATACACCTAGAATTAAATTCACTAAGCTTTGCCCCACTCCCATTATAATATTGTGCAAACTTCCTGGAACAACTGGACTTCACATAGGCTATCACAGTATTCTGCTATTTTAATGGCTTCCTGGTACTTCAGCAGGTATCCAAATAGTATAAAAAAATGTGGGAGGAATGACTTCTCAGGCTTTTGGCTAAGATCAAGTGTAGCATCTGTTCTTATGAGTTTAATATTTGATACATCCTCTAACCAAGGACAATATATTAAATGGATTTTCTTTTTTTTTTAAATTTTATTTATTTTTTTATTTTGATATCATTAATGTACACTTCAATGAAGTACATTATGTTCACTAGGCTCTCCCCCTCACCAAGTCCCCCCCACATACCCGTTCACAGTTACTGTCCATCAACATAGTAAGATGCTGTAAAATCACTACTTGTCTTTGTGTTGTATAGCCCTCCCCATGTCCCCCCACACGATACATGTTAATCGTAATGCCCCCTTTCTTTTTTCCCGCCCTTATCCCTCCATTCCCACCCATCCTCCCCAGTCCCTTTCCCTTTGGTAACTATTAGTCCATTCTTGGGTTCTGTGCTTCTGCTGCTGTTCTGTTCCTTCAGTTTTCTTTTGTTCTTATACTCCTAATATGAGTGAAATCATTTGGTACTTGTCTTTCTCCACCTGGCTTATATCACTGAGCATAATACCCTCTAGCTCCATCCATGTTGTTGCAAATGGTAGGATCTGTTTTTTTCTAATAGCTGAGTAATATTCCATTGTGTATATGTACCACATCTTCTTTATCCATTCATCTACTGATGAACATTTAGGTTGCTTCCATATCTTGGCTATTGTAAATAGTGCAGTGATAAACATAGGGGTGCATCTGTCTTTTTCAAACTGGAGTGGTGCATTCTTGCGGTAAATTCCTAGAAGTGGAATTCCTCGGTGAGATGGTATTTCTATTTTGAGCATTCTGAGGAACCTCCATACTGCTTTTCCACAATGGTTGAACTAATTTACATTCCCACCAGCAGTGTAGGAGGGTTCCCCTTTCTCCACAGCCTCACTAACATTTGTTGTTGTTTGTCTTTTGGATGGTAGCCATCCTTACTGGTGTGAGGTGATATCTCATTGTGGTTTTAATTTGCATTTCTCTGATGACAGCGATGTGGAGCATCTTTTCATGTGTCTGTTGGCCATCTGAATTTCTTCTTTAGAGAACTGTCTTTTCAGCTCCTCTGCCCATTTTTTAATTGGATTATTTGCTTTTTGTTTGTTGAGGTGTGTGAGCTCTTTATATATTTTGAATGTCAACCCTTTATTGGATCTTTCATTTACGAATATATTCTCCCATACTGTAGGATACCTTTTTGTTCTATTGATGGTGTCCTTTGCTGTACAGAAGCTTTTCAGCTTGATACAGTCCCATTTGTTCATTTTTGCTTTTGTTTCCCTTGCCCGGGGAGATATGTTCAAGAAGAGGTCACTCACGTTTATGTCTAAGAGATTTTTGCCTATGTTTTTTTCTAAGAGTTTTATGGTTTCATGACTTACATGCAAGTCTTCGATCCATTTCGAATTTACTTTTGTGTATGGGGTTAGACAGTGATCCAGTTTAATTCTTTTACATGTAGCTGTCCAGTTTTGTAAGCACCATGTGTTGAAGAGACTATCATTTCCTCATTGTATGTCCATAGCCCCTTTATCGAATATTAGTTGACCATATATGCTTGGGTTAATGTTTGGAGTCTCTATTCTTTTCCATTGGTCTGTGGCTCTGTTCTTGTGCCAGTACCAAATTGTCTTGATTACTGTGGCTTTGTAGTAGAGCTTGGAAGTTGAGGAGTGAGATACCCCCCACTTAGTCTTCCTTCTCAGGATTGCTTTAGCTATTTGGGGTCTTTGGTGTTTCCATATGAATTTTTGAACAATTTGTACCAGTTCATTGAAGAATGCTGTTGGTAATTTGATAGGGATTGCATCGTATCTGTATATTGCTTTGGGCAGGTTGGCCACTTTGATGATATTAATTCTTCCTAGCCAGGAGCATGGGATGAGTTTACATTTGTTAGTGACCTCTTTAATTTCTCTGAAGAGTGTCTTATAGTTTTCAGAGTATAGTTCTTTCACTTCCTTGGTTAGGTTTATCCCTAGGTATTTTATTCTTTTTAATGCTATTGTGAATGGAATTGTCTTCCTGATTTCTCTTTCTATTAGTTGATTGTTAGTGTATAGGAAAGCCACAGATTTCTGTGTGTTAATTTTGTATCCTGCAACTTTGCTGAATTCCGATATTAGCTCCAGTAGTTTCAAAGTGGAGTCTTCAGGGTTTTTTATGTACAATATCATGTCATCTGCAAAAAGTGACAGTTTAACTTCTTCTTTACCAATCTGGGTTCCTTGTATTTCTGTTTTGTGTAATTGCCATGGCTAGGACCTCCAGTACTATGTTGAATAACAGTGGGGAGAGTGGGCATCCCTGTCTTGTACCCAATCTCAGAAGAAAAGCTTTCAGCTTCTCGCTGTTCAGTATGATGTTGACTGTGGGTGTATCATATATGGCCTTTATTATGTTGAGGTACTTGCCCTCTATACCCATTTTGTTGAGAGTTTTTATTATGAATGGATATTGAATTTTCTCCAATGCTTTTTCAGCATCTATGGAGATGATCATGTGGTTTTTGTCTTTCTTTTTGTTGATGTGGTGGATGATGTTGATGGATTTTCGAATGTTGTACCATCCTTGCATCCCTGGGATGAATCCCACTTGGTCATGGTGTATGATCCTTTTGATGTATTTTTGAATTCTGTTTGCTAATATTTTGTTGAGTATTTTTGCAACTACGCTCATCAGGGATATTGGTCTGTAGTTTTCTTTTTTGGTGGGGTCTTTGCCTGTTTTTGGTATTAGGGTGATGTTGGCTTCATAGAATGAGTTTGGGAGTATTCCCTCCTCTTCTATTTTTTGGAAAACTTTAAGGAGAATGGGTATTATGTCTTCTTTGTATGTCTGAAAAAATTCCGAGGTAAATCCATCTGGCCCAGGGTCTTGCTCTTTGGTAGTTTTTTGATTACTGCTTCAATTTCATTGCTGGTAATTGGTCTGTTTAAATTTTCTATTTCTTTCTGGGTCAGTCTTGGAAGGTTGTATTTTTCTAGGAAGTTGTCGATTTCTCCTGGGTATCCCAGCTTGTTAGCATATAAGTTTTCATAGTACTCTCTAATAATTCTTTGTATTTCTGTGGGGTCCTTCATGATTTTTCATTTCTCATTTCTGATTCTGTTGATGTGTGTTGACTCTCCTTTCCTCTTAATAACTCTGGCTAGAGGCTTCTCTATTTTGTTCATTTTCTCGAAGAACCAGCTCTTGGTTTCATTGATTTTTGCTATTGTTTTATTCTTCTCAATTTTATTTATTTCTTCTCTGATCTTTATTATGTCCCCCCTTCTGCTGACCTTAGGCCTCATTTGTTCTTCTTTTTCCAATTTCGATAATTGTGACATTAGACCATTCATTTGGGATTGTTCTTCCTTCTTTAAATATGCCTGGATTGCTATATACTTTCCTCTTAAGACTGCTTTTGCTGTATCCCACAGTAGTTGGGGCTTAGTGTTATTGTTGTCATTTGTTTCTGTATATTGCTGGATCTCCATTTTAATTTGGCCATTGATCCATTGATTATTTAGGAGCATGTTGTTAAGCCTCCATGTGTTTGTGAGCCTTTTTGCTTTCTTTGTACAACTCATTTCTAGTTTTATGCCTTTGTGGTCTGAAAAGTTGGTTGGTAGAATTTCAATCTTTTGGAATTTACTGAGGCTCTTTTTGTGGCCTAGTATGTGGTCTATTCTGGAGAATGTTCCATGTGTACTTGAGAAGAATGTATATATCCTGTTGCTTTTGGATGTAGAGTTCTGTAGATGTCTATTAGTTCTGTCTGTTCTAGTGTGCTGTTCAGTGCCTCTGTGTCCTTACTTATTTTCTGTCTGGTGGATCTGTCCTTTGGAGTGAGTGGTGTGTTGAAGTCTCCAAAAATGAATGCATTGCAGTCTATTTCCCTCTTTAGTTCTGTTAGTATTTGCTTCACACATGCTGGTGCTCCTGTATTGAGTGCATATATATTTGTAATGGTTATATCCTCTTGTTGGACTGAGCCGTTTATCATTATGTAATGTCCTTCTTTATCTTTTGTTACTTTCTTTATTTTGAAGTCTATTTTGTCTCATACGAGTATTGCAACACCTGCTTTTTTTCTCTCTGTTGTTTGCATGAAATATCTTTTTCCATCCCTTGACTTTAAGTCTGTGCATGTCTTTGGGTTTGAGGTGAGTCTTTTGTAAGCAGCATATGGATGGTCTTGCTTTTTTATCCATTCTATTACTCTGTGTCTTTTTATTGGTGCATTCAGTCCATTTACATTTAGGGTGATTATTGAAAGGTATGTACTTATTGCCATTGCAGGCTTTAAGTTTGTGGTTACCAAAGATTCAAGGTTAGCTTCTTTACTATCTTACTGTCTAACTTAACTCACTACTCAAGCTATTATAAACACGGTCTGATGATTCTTTTTTCTCTCCCTTCTTATTCCTCCTCCTCCATTCTTCATATGTTGGGTGTTTTGTTCTGTGCTCTTTTTAAGAGTGCTCTCATCTAGAGCAGTCCCTGTAAGATGCCCTGTAGAGGTGGTTTGTGGGAGGCAAATTCCCTCAACTTTTGCTTATCTGGGAATTGTTTAATCCCTCCTTCATATTTAAATGATAATCGTGCTGGATACAGTATTCTTGGTTTGAGGCCCTTCTGTTTCATTGCATTAAGTATATCATGCCATTCTCTTCTGGCCTGTAGGGTTTCTGTTGAGAAGTCTGATGATAGCCTGATGGGTTTTCCTTTGTAGGTGACCTTTTTTTTCTCTCTGGCTGCCTTTAATACTTTGTCCTTGTCTTTGATGTTTTTCATTTTAATTATTATGTGTCTTAGTGTTGCCCATCTTGGATCCCTTTTCATGGGAGTTCTGTGTACCTCTGTGGTCTGAGAGGCCATTTTCTCCCCTAGTTTGGGGAAGTTTTCAGCAATTATTTCTTCAAAGACACTTTCTATCCCTTTTTCTTTCTCTTCTTCTTCTGGTACTCGTATAAAGCAGATATTGTTCCGTTTTGATTGGTCACTCAGTTCTCTTAATATTCTTTCATTCTTGGAGATCCTATTATCTCTCTCTGCATCAGCTTCTCTGCGTTCCTGTTCTCTGTTTTCCAGTCCATTAATGGTCTCTTGCATCTCATCCATTCTGCTTTGAAGTCCTTCCAGAGATTGTTTAATTTCTGTATTCTCCCTCCTTAGTTCTTGCATATTTCTCTGCAAGTCCATCAGCATGGTTATGACTTTTGTTTTGAATTCTTTTTCAAGAAGACTGGTTAAATCTATCTCCCCAGGTTCCTTCTCAGGGGAAGATGTAGAAGATGTTGAAGCTGCCTGGGTTAGTCTTGTATGGATCAAATTTTTTTGCCTTTTCATGTTTATAGGTGCAGTGATATGCTATTTATGTGTCTGCCAGCTGGAAGAGCCTAGCTTTTTCCACTTGTTCCTGGCCTTTCTTTACGGGGACAGCTGCGACCACTAGTGGCTTGTGTTAGGCAATTGCATGTAGACTGCGTCTCTGTATCTTGCCCAGCCTGTATGGAGGAAGCTTCCTTGCTGTGGGCATGGCCAGCCTCAGGCTGCTGCTCTGCTATGGTGGGGCCCTGGAGGGACAATTGACGGGGGCTGTTTGGCTTTTTACCTCTGTGAGGGGTCCCAGAGCTGTTGCCCAAGGGGTTAGTGTGCCCAGAATTCCCTGGCATTTCCAGCTGCTAGACTGTGACCTGGGATGCTTCCATCCAGTTTTGGGGACCCTGTCCCTTTAAGACTTTCAAAAAGCACTCGCTTTTCTTTGTCCCAGAGGCGCCAGCTACAGGACTCGCTCTCAGGTCTTACTGTCCTGCTTCCCTAATTTTCAGCACCCCATGCATGCACTGTGTGTCTGCATTCTGGTGTGGATGGCTAGCACTGGTGTTTAGCAGTCCTGGGCTCCCTCTCTCTCCCCTCTCCAACTCGTTTCCTCCTGCCAGGATCTGGGGTGAGGGGCCTCGGGTCCCGCCAGGATGTGGCTTGTATCTTACCCCTTTCACCAGGCGCTGGGTTCTCGCAGATGTGGATGTAGTCTGGCTGTTGTCCTGTGGCTTCTGGTCCCTCTTTTAGGGATAGTTGTATTTGTTGTATTTTAAAAAATATACATGTTTTGGGGAGGACATTCTACTGTCCTACTCACTCTGCCATCTTGGATCAGCCCTTTAAATGGATTTTTGGAGCAGGTGGATGGAAGAGGAGCTTTCTCCATCGACTGCACACATCAACCTGGACTCCCAGAATGGGGCACCCCTTTAGAGGGGAAAAATAACATGGGAGGTTTTCAAAAGACAGGTGAACTCCCAAAGGTACAGAGGTTAGGGACAAATTGAAAGAAATTTTAGGGACCTGCCACACCAGTGAAAGCTTAGTGTGAGCAACTGTGTTTTTCCTCAATTTATTCTTTGCACCCATAGGCAAGAAGTGTCTTTAGGTATCAGAAGAGTCTGAGAGGTTACTTTTTTGGATCTGAGAAGATTCGAAGTTTTTCCTTATGGGTTACCAATAATAGATTCTTCACTCTATGCCATTTTGGCTTGTGAATGTTTTCATAGGAATGCTCTACTTTTGGGTAGCAAGAGAAACCTGTAACATCTTTTACCTCCTACCCCTGAGAAAGAAGCTTACAACCTAGACACCCTTTGGGTTATGGAAGTGGTGGCACATTCTGCTATCAGAATACTGCCTCTACCCATTTATGTGTAGAGAAAATTATTAACTTTGAATATGAGCTAAAGGAGGAAGGGACAATACAGCAGGTTCAAGTTGTGGTGTGAGCAGACCTGCCTCTTGTAACAAGATATCAAACAAACTCTATGGTTTTAGAGAAATCTACAATGAAATAAAATGCAGTGTGGAGACCATGCAAACCCTGAGGGGAGAATCACAAAGTAGACATCTAGGGTATCAGAACAAAGCCATGATATCTGCAGCAGAGAATTTTACATCATTTTTTAAAAAACTCCTGATATGCCATTGGACCCAGCATAAAACATCAACTGACCAAGATACTAGAGTGTCTGTTCATGAGCTGGATTCTGTTATATCCATCATACCAAAATATTTGATATGTCCAGCAGCAATCTATCATGAGATAAAAGTGCTCTATTATCAAGCATGTGCAAGCAAGATTCATAGTTAAGTGGTGTTAAAAAGGAAAGAAAAGAAATAATATACACAAATGGAGTCATTTGTCCCACAAACTAAGACTTAATCACACAAATGTGACCTTTTGACATTAACTCAAGTATTTTTGGTCAGCACCAATGAAATCGTCTGTCACTTGAGCCTTCTCTAGCCCCCCAAAGAAGATGAGGTAATCTGTGTGATAAGAACTTATTGCCCTGCTCTCCTTCCTATTACCACCTTCCATTTTCTGTAATTCCTTGGAGCAGCTCTCTGCTTGCTAGAAGGGATGCTGCCCGACTCATGAATCCCTTAATAAAGCCACTTACATCTTCAAATTTAATCAGTTGAATTTGGTTTTTTAAACAGTGATACAGATTCCTACCATGTCATCCACCAAGTTTCCACCAGCATCTTTCTCCCCAGCTCACACCTATGTCCATAAAGAGGGGCCACATATGACCAACTGACAAAAGAGGTAAGTAGCTTAGCCTGATTTTCCACTGGTCAGCTCAGAATAGCTGCAAACTAAAAATGAATTGCTTTACTATAGCCTCACATAAAAGAACCTCATAAAGTCAACAATAGGGGTTAATTCTCCCAGTGAGAATTTTGGGAAGTTTACCTATTCTGTAATTTGTAAAGAAACAGTATAGCCCCAAACTAAGAATATATATTGTTAAAAAAACAAAGTTCAACAAAGTAAATCTGAAGATCCAATTATTTTTATAAGAGATTCATGAATCGGGCAGCATCCCATGTCAAGTAGAGAGATGCTTCAAGGAGTTGTACAAAATGGAAGGTTTTACAGGAAGGAGGCTGGAGCAATAAATTATTTGAAAAATAAAACAAGGGATTGTTTCAGGTCAGGATGTCTTCTTTTTGTGGAGAAGGGAAACAGGTTTTCTTCATGCAGATTACTTCACTAGTACCAATCAGAAAATTTCAGATTGCATTTTGAAGAGTCACATTCCTGGGATAGGTTGAATTTGTAATTAAGTCCTGGTTTGCTGTTTTGCGAGGCAAATGACTCTCTTTAGGGCTTATTTCTTTTTTAATGACATGGTTGTGCTGGATATGTATATGTACTCATGAGAACTAGACAACAACTTGATAGGTTTGGTAGGACAACAATTGGAAAAGCAGGGATGAGGAAGTTTGGGAAAGACACTAGTGAATGGACCTATGGAGGTAAAAAATAAAATTTGAACTAACTTTGTATTGCACATAAACTCTGTTAAAACACTATTTACCATGGGAAGGCACTAAATAACCTGTATAAAAACTTATCTAACAAGTTGACAATACCAGTCTTTGTTATAGGTAAAAATATATGTGCAAGGCAGTGACCTCCCCTTCTGGAGACAGCGCACCCAGTGGTTAAGGTTGGTCATGCATATATCTAGCTGCTTTGTCTCAATGCTGAAAAATTTGTAACGAGCATCCTAGCTCCAGAGGATTCCATATTTACCATCTGGGACCTTTGTCACAGCTAGTTACCCAACTTCTCCCCTTGGCTCATACTGTTCCAAGATAACTCCCCAAGTTAACATTTTCATACAAAACTCAGTTTAACTTTGTTTACTTCAAAAATTTAAAACACATACTTAAAACTATCATTTTAGAGAATCAATGTCTTTTTGACAATTTAACTTACTTATTTGAACTTCTATTATTCCTTTCTTTGGTATGTCTCGGCTATTTTTTTCAATATAGGTAATATCCCTGAATCTTCTACTTGTTCCCGGCAAAACACTGATACTTCATGTAATACACTTTGCATCTTGAATTAGATACTCAAAATGTTCTTTAAATTTTACTTCTTATGGTAAAAATATATTTAGTGCATTAAAGTGTACAATAAACAAAACAAAAAGCAACTTACAAAATGGGAGATAATGTTTTGAAAGTCATATACCAGATAGGTGGTTAATATCAAGAATATAAAGAACTCCTAAAATTAAACCAGCAACAACAATAAAATAGCCCAAATAAAAAATGGACAAAGAATTTAAATAGGCATTTTTCCAAAGAGTATATATAAATCGGTAACAAGCATATGAAGAGATGTTCAGCATTACTAATCACTAAGGAAATGCAAATCAAAACCACAATGAAATACTACCTCAAACCTATAAAGAGGGCTACTATCATAAATACATACATAGATAAAAAGTGTTGATCAGGAGATAGAAAAACTGGAACCATTACACACTAGTGGTAGGGATGTAAAATGGTTCAGCCAATGGAAATCTGCATGGTAGTTCCTTAAATAATTAACTACAGAATTACTATATGATCTAGCAATTTCACTTTTGAGTATATATTCTAAAGAATTGAAGCCAGGATCTCAGCTAGATATTTGTACACCCATGTGCATAGCAATGTTATTCACAATAGCCGAGAAGTGGAAGCAACCTAAGCGCTCATCCGTGGATGAATGGATGAACAAAAGGTGGTATATGCATATAAAAGAATATTACTCAGTTTTGAAAATAAGGAAATCCTGACACATACTAAAACATTCTCAAGGATAGTATTCTAAGTGGTATAAGTCAGTCACAAAAAGACAGTTATAGTATGATTTCACCTACATGACAATATGATTTCCAGAGTGGTGAATGACTACTGAAAAATTCTAAACCAACTTTTTCTTATCTATAGTACATTTATATATTTCTCACATTCTTTTATAAGTGAGAATATATTTAAATTGATCAAAGATTAATTTATGAGTGCATGTAAAATTGAGGTATATTCTAGGTCTATTAAAAAAAAGGCCCACAGGATATTTGAGTTATATGGGATGTTGAATAATTATTTGCTATATGGGGGTATTGGTATATTATAGGATATTTAACATGTGTGACCTTCGTCCAATCAATGCCAACACATAATTATTTTATCCACCAAACCATCCCACACATTTCTCAAATGCCTTCTCATTACAGGTACTGCCATTTGAAAACTCCTTCTCTGATTCTATTCACCAAAATATATTAAGATTGTATGTCTGTTGTCTGGCATTTTCAAAAACTGAAATATTTTTTGGAAGTAGATTGTTGTCATTCTGGATTTTGTATCCCTATGACCATGCGTGATACCTAACCCATGGCTGAATCTCGTATATTGAATGATGATAATTTATGAAAATCAATGGGATAAGTGCCTTCCAGAGTTATCTAAAATATCAGGTACCTTTTTAATCTCACAATTCCTCAGGTCTACAATTTTTAGATTTGAATTCAGACTCTGTGGTAGCTAACACCAATAACTTTCTCTTCCCTCAGTGAGACATAACCTAGTTTCTATTTTGTTTCCTGACTCTCAAGTTAAGAAAATAAATTCACAAGAAAGCTTAATTTGCTTTATTACATTATTTTTAATGAATTTTTAAAGGTAATTTCACCAATAGTACCAGGAAAAATGCCTAAGGTGATTGGGCCAACATTTTCTCCTTCATCATCAAAGAGTAAAAAAAAAAAATCGTATTTATAATTACCACATTTAATATGTCCTCTGTGTGATATACAATTTAAAATTTCTAGTTGAAGTCCTGCATACATAGGAAAATTTTGTATTTCCTTAACTGTAATTACAAAAACATGTTTAGCCATGGAAAATATTCCAATGGCTTCTAAATCTAATACAAGAAGTAATTACATTTAGAAAAACTAATCTTTAAAATTCACTATGTGCCAAAGTGACAGATGGAGAAAAAATATGGACCCTCCATTTCAAATATGTTAAATAAAATTTACTAGAATTTTTTAATTCAATTTATATTTTGAAACTTTGTAGAATGAGATCTCAGCTTTATATTTTTATACTACCAATAGTAAGCACAATGGTACTTTATATTCTGTGATCAGTAAGTTGCCAAATAAAATATATTACGATGCATGTGAAGCATAAATGGCCCTAAATGTCATAGCAAATTTTCTTCCAACAGCTGATAAAGAAATAGCTAATGTAGTTTAGGAACATTTTGCCACCAGGTCTCAAATTATAACACATATGCTGAATATTGAAATGAGGTTGTCCTAAAGGTTAATAAAATGTCTCTTAAAAGCAGTTTATAGAATTTTCCCATCTCTGTAACATGGGTTATTAAAGCTGTAAGTAAACAAAGGTTTCACAGAGGCACTGTCTGCTGCAATATATCATCCTGGAAATTAAGATCAGTTAAGGCTTCATTTTGACAGTCCCTGAAAGCCATAGCTGGGATATCAGTGGCAGGGTGGGATTGCTCAGCTCTCCTTGGCGCCGCTGACTCCAGTTGATTCTGGGAGATGTAGATAGAGCATATCTCTTTTACACTGTCTTTGCCTGTCATTGCTATTCCCTTATCTAGTTTAATTTCCTATTTTTTTTATGTTTGTGTATCACGGTGATTATATCTCCAAGGGAAAAAAGTTTAAAATATAATAAGGTTATGTTCACTGTCTAGGTGAAGTTATACTGGCCACTCTGATGCAAATTTGAATAATTTCAGTATTTACCAGTGTATTGTCAGTCTGATTGCAAATTTCTATCATTCATAATAATCAGAAATATATTTCACTCATGGGTGGAAAATGTAGGTAACTGCAGATTTATCTTACTATATTTAATTACGTAGCAATGGTTAGTATATAAATGATTTATAAAATGTTTAAGATGTTTTGCATTCTGACATTTTTAAAAGGCATATATGATTTTATTTCCTTAATATCGTTTTGAACTATCTGGTCTGAAATATAGAAAAGAGTAATTATTTCCTAAACTGTAAACTTATAAATGCCATTTATTCATTCTATCACTCTCTCAATAAATTATTTAATGAAATAATGTAATTCTCAAAACTAACAATTGCATTTGGGCTGATCAAATAAGAAACAAATAACATGATTATGGTTTTAGAATGGATCATTAGCCTTAACTAGAATATATTAAGCATGCTTTATTTGAATTATTGAGAACTAAATATTGGTTAAATCATATTTGCAAGTCTATTTTTGAGCAATTATATTACTTTAAAGAGCTACTATAATTTTTGAGACCAATAACAATAGAAAGTATGAAAAGAGTATGACCAGGTATTTCAATTAAATGAAATTACAATTAATGAAACATTGAAGTATATGTCTCACTTTCTTATTTAAAGAAATATGAATAAAAACAACAATACCAAGTGATTTTTTTCACCGATTAATCTTGGTTGTGATAACAGTGTTTTAAAATAAAAATGAGTTTTAGAGAAGTAGAGGTATAGATACTTTCAAACACAGTAGATACTTTGAATACAAATTGCTACATCCTTTTTACAGGATGGTTTTCTAAAATTTATCCAAATTAAAAATGCACATTCACTTGAACCAGAAGTTCCCTTCTATATTTGTAATCCTATTGATGCACTCACACTGATGAAAAAAAAAGTGCTGATATGAAATTGTATTTACTTTCCAAGATCAGGAAACAAATTAAAAGTCCATCAAGAAGAGTCTGACTAAAAATTATATTTAGTTTAATCTAAGGAACTGTGGTAAATTGCATTATTGTTTTATATACTTCTAACAAATAAAAAACAAGAACAAAACTGACCAATTATGCCAGAAAGACACTCCTATTAAAAAACACAATTTAGCTTCAGAGATGTTAAAAGAAATAGTTCTTAAAATCAACAATATGATATATAAGGACAGGCCAAAGGATAATATGAAAATATTTAAAGAGTAGCATGAATACAACAAAGTGAAAGGAGCTTAAAATGTTTTAATGAAAGAAAAGTAAGTGGAGAAAACTGTGTATGGTTATTCTCTTTTATATATATGCACAATTTTTTAAGTAAATGGAAATATTTAATCAGAGTTAGTCGTTTGAAAAGTCATTTTATAGTTCAAGTAAGTGTGTGAGTGAAGGAAAATTTTTATTTTATTAAAAATTACACCCACTATTGCATGTGTTATTATATTTCCTTTAAGGTAAAATTGTTTTAAAAGACTAATAAAATAAAACAAGATTTTTGCCACCTTGCCAACTTCCAATTCTTACTTTTCATAGACACCAATTACTTCAGTAATTTTTTCTTTTATATACCTCTGTGTTTTTAACTAGCAAGTGTGCTGTCATCTGAATCTTGTGGTCCCCAAAATTCATATATTGATACCCAATGTCCAGTCAGTGCGATAGTATTAGTGGGTGAGACCTTTGTGAAGTGATTAGGTTATGAGGGCAGAGACTGGAAATCTCAGTCTCTGGAGTTGATAATCCTGTACCCCAGGGAGGAACTCTCCCCAGGGAAATGAGCAATTCTGTCAGCATATTGAATACCTATTAGGGGGTGGGCTAATGTTATTAATATTTGGGATGTGTAGTCTGTTTATTTCTAGTTTTGTATATCTACCATCTCTGGTAAAAGCTTTCCTGAAAGTAAATTGTCAGCCTTCTGCTGGAATGGAATGGGTATTGTGCCTACTTCTCAGGATGATTGGAAGGAAAATATGAAAGTCCTCTGCTTCCTACATATAAATTATGATCAAGAATTTGCTTTAAGAATTATGTCTATTTTCTTCTTTAGCGAAATGTTGGCACTCCAGTGTTTGAGAGTTCTGATATTTGGGTAAAATAACTTTCTTTGGACTCCCCCTGATTGGGACTTGGGTTTCAGCTTCCTGTATTAAACTGAATCAACTGCCGCTGCTCCCTCCTTTCCTGAGGTAGCATTTAGTGTGTGTGTTGTGCCTACTTGCATTTATTTGTGGGATGTTTTGCTGTTTATACTATTTCATCATCCTTGTATTTTCATTTCATTAGTTCTCAAAGCTATTAGAGGTAAAATGCATTTTAATTCCTTCGAGTTTAACTGAAAACTGCACGTCATTTCTAAATTTAAGTATATTGATACAAAGTAAGGTAATGAAATGAGAGAAATAACTGAATTGTGATGCATAGATCAACAAAAAATAGTAATTTGTATATAGTTCATGATATGCAACTAAATTTGAAAAATATATTCAATACATGGAAAGAAAATAGATTTTGTAAGGGCAATTTGTAAGTAGAATGTTTTATGATTTTCAGTATTCCTCAATGCCTCTTCTCAATATTCTCATACTGATCACTTTAGTTACATAAAATATACACAATCTATTTTAATAATAAAGGAATTAAAACAGTAATCTTTATAGTTCAGCTAAAAAGAATTATGTTCCCACTAGAGGTTGAATTATCAACTGGGATCTCAAAAAATAAAATTTATATTTTCCACTCTCCTAAGGAGGTAATTTAGTGGGAAAACAAATACACCATGTTTAGCAAAAAGACAAATATATAAAACAGAGAAAATGAGAAACAGATAATCACCAAAGTCCTGGTAGTACTTTCTAAATATTTAGTATATATTATACAACTTAGTAAAATCTCTCATTTTCTAACAAGAAAGAAAAATTTAAATGCTTGCTCCCTAATAATTTTCCCATGTTTGTACTCTTAAAGGGTGGATATTCTCCGCATGTACCTGAAGACCCACTCTCTATTCTTTCTGCTATGTTCTGTGTCCTTGAAGGATAACCATTAATGACTACTTGAAGTTTGGGAGCATCAGGTTCCTTTGTCCATTAGTTTCAGATTGCATTACTTCCCAAGGAGCACCAACAGGAGAATAAAGTGATTTATTCACCTTAGGGTTCATTTTTAAGACACAGTTTAGGCATTGGCTCTCTTCCTCCGCAGGAGGCCACAGCCTCTTACCTCCAGATAGAGCTCTTACTAAATTCCACTAACAATTCATCATCTCTCCACTCTCCAATTGTCTCTTAAAGACAGTAATAATGGTCTCTTCGTTTTCTAGATCTTGGAGTGTTTTACTACTTATTGGTTCCTTGATGCCCCATCCATATCCTTGCAAAAAATTCCCTTTATTAAATAAAATGATCCATTTTGACAATGATACCTCTTTGGGGTGAGGGAGAGGGCTGTCAGTTTGACTTAATGTCTAAGTCATGCTACAAATGGTCTTGTGAAATATAAACGCTGCATTGTAGAATGGCATAGCTCAAAATTTTTGTAAAAGCAACAATTCTTTCTGAGAAAAAATAAAAACAGTTGCTAGTAGTCATTAAATAACAATTATCCAATACTGGCATGTGTTAAAGAGCATAAGTTGGTGAGATATTGGGCACATACTACACTTACCAGGACAAAAATTGTGATTATAAACATTGTGACATAGGCTGTTCTTTGATCCTAGAGTAGGCACAAAAGAAAATAATTACTTGAAGGCTTTAAATACCCAACTGAAGGCAAAGAAGGAATATCAGAAAACTGCAAAAAAAAATCTCTTATCTATTGTAGGCATAAGATAAATAGAGTTGAAAAACAAATCTAGGATCTCTTTGTAAATATATATAGAGTTACAATGTCATATAAATGTGCAGAATCAGAGAATTTAAGGTAAGACTGATAGAAATTTAATATGTGGGATGGGGACATTGGAGAGACATAGAACCTTGAACCAATAAAAAAAAGGCCAGAGTGGCTTTGGGTAACTTGACTCTTATTTATTGAAGAAATTCATTCATAGCAGCTGGGCCAGTTGGTTATCTGACCTTCCCCTTATACAGAACAACATTCAACAGCCAGTGTCATCATGGCTTAAATCCCAAACTGCTCTTAAAGAGACTGCTAAAAATAAAAAGTCATTACAAACCGGACTAAGAATTACTAATGAACGAAGTGGTATTTTCAGATATAACAAAGAAACATCAACCTCTAGACTAGAAGTTGTGAGTTTAAAACTCTAGAGGTTAACTCAAAGAGGTTAGCAAAGCTTACCTCTTTGCTCTAGAATAAAGATGGACTTTTTCAAAGTTATAAAAGATTCAAAGCAAGACAAATGTATTTGTAGAACACACAGTGAGCATAAATACACAGCAGCACATGGAGCTACAGTTTAATCCTGCAGCAAGAACAGTGAGCTTATCTGGAGTGTGGCAAGCCAGATTCAGGATCACAGTATCCATGGCCTGGGCACGTACTCTTGACCTATAAAAGGAAGAAAAAAAAGTCTTTACCTTGAGAAGGACTAATATGCATACTAGTGTGAAAGGAAGGAATTGTGAAAACTACTCTGACAGGACTTGGATTAAGCTCCCTATTGACTCAATGACTCTACCTGCAAAGTCCAATCACCATGAGAAGGAATCTCTGCCATAAAAAAACAGACCTTGGACTGGTATGTAATGAAAAATCTCAGATAAACCTTCAGAGAAAAAGAAAATTAATGTATTGAAATATATGTTGAAGAATCCTTTACGAACTTATTAATAGATAAATATTACTCAAAATGAAATAGAAGAGTCATTGAGCTCATTTTGTGAGTTTCCAACTTAAATCTAACATGAGTTTTGGAAGAAAGGGTGAGTGCTCATGTTGGAGAAGCAACATTATTAGATGGGTTCACAGGAAAGCATTTTCAACCCTGAAGAATGAACCCCAGCTTTAAAGTGCATACTCTTTTCTTCAAGTGTGGAACAAGATAAGTAAATATATAGTATACATATTTATATAAATATATAAATTATTTTCACTGAAGTTTATTATAAAAATGTCCAATGTTTACAGACAAAAGAAAGTGTACTTAAACGCTGTACTCCTATTGGTAGGTGTTTTCCTTATGGCAGTATAGGTTAAATATTCTGAACCTGCTTTACATGTACTGTGAGTGAGAAAATGAGTCAGGTGATGGGAGCCAGGTTTCTCACTGTCAGGATATTACTGGTAAACAGGAAAGGAAGGTAGAATGGATCACATTGCGTCAGATGAGAACTGGAGACAAACTTACGTGTAACTTTTTATGTAACACGGATAGATACAGAAATTATTATAAATGTGTGTTTGTATGTTTGGTACACACATATATTTCCTACTTCTGTCCACTAAGACAGCCTGGAAGTATTGAAACCCTTAAGAAATGAGTACATCCAGCACACAGGTGGTCTCCAAAATTGTCTCCAAACACCAGTCTCCAGTAAAAGAAACCAGAGTTCCTTGGTGAAAGGGTTGATTCTATGACCAGGAAGGGGAAAAGTACAAGATGTGCTGGAAATATCTTGAAGTACCAGAATGCAAATGAGTATTCAATAAAACAAAAGACAAATAATGAATGGTAGCATGCCTCCCCTCAAAAAAATGGTAGTGAGACAAAGGGACAGAGGACAAACTGAGAATTCCTAATGGTCAAAACTGGAACAATCTGAGCGAAAAAATAAATAACATAGTATTGGACTATAATGAAATGCATAAAATACACATGCATAAGCCCACATTACTATAAATAAGTGGTTGAATATAGCAAAGAAATGGAGAAGATGAGACTATTCTTTCTTATAGAATTCCAAATAATATTTGTAGGTATTTTTCTCCTCCAGGAGGTGGAGCTTGCCCTCATCCCCTTGGCAGTGAGCTGGTTTTAGTGAATCACTTTGTAGGGAAAAAACAGGGAAAGTAAAAAATTTACAGATGCTAAAACCAGTAAACACTGCTTTACTGAGTGATGGATGTCAAGGCCCCTGATAATGTCACGGGCGCCCTGTGCTGTTAGAGAAGGCGGAGAGCTGCACATAGCAGGGGGAGGGCGGTGGCTTTGGTCAGGTGCTTGCTTACGTTCTATACAATCTGTTCTAACTCTTCCGAGGGGTGGGGAGTGAGGGCGCAGAAAATAAGCCGTCCCATATTGACTGTTACAACATGGAGGAGAAGTTGACCCTGACTTCACCTCCAAATAGGCTGTATACTCATTAACACACCTCTCCGTGCCAGGACAGTTCCAAGGAGAAACGATATTATCAAAAACCTTCCCACTCAACATGAGGGTGGAGCAAGCCCAGGAAGGCTCCACCTGTTCCCCTGAAACCTAATCTCATTTAGTGAATACTCATCTCCCTTCATATAACCTATTGTTCCCTCGGTGTGACCCCCTCTGTGTCTGCCTGTATCCCAGCTCTCATGTGTGTAGCCTTGTCTTTCTCAGAACTTTATTCTCCAAATAAACTCTTAATGCTCAACTGCTTTTGTGTTTCCATTCTTCTCTAGTAACTATGACGTAACAAGAAAAGCACTTCACATCCTTTGTATAATTTCAGTCTAATCATGAGAAAAACAGTCATTCTACAGAACATGTAGTACTTTTTAGGACTGCTAAGGTTATAAAAAACAAAGACTAAGAAATTGTCACAGACCAGATAGGACTGGAAAAATATGGTGACTAAATATATTGCAACAGAAAGTAGATATTTTAGTGGAAGAACTGGTGAAACTAACATAAAGTATGAATTTTATATTACAGTATTGTACCAATAGTATCAGTTTGATCATTTAACAAAAACACCAAAATAATGTAAGATTTTAACAATAAGCAAAACTGAATGAAGAGTATCTGGGGACTCCTGTACTATTTTTCAACTTTCCCGTACATTTAAATCATCTTACAATTAAAGAGAAAATATACATTCAACATTCAAATTACATTAAATACCAAAAAAAGGTAAAGAAACTAATATTACAAAGGAACCAAGTTATAAAGAATCTGAAATGACTGTAAATGTGAATCATTGGCGACACTAGACATTAGAAATACTGTCATCACAGTGTAGCTCAGAGATGACAAATAGGGACTCTGTGGCATCCTACTACCCTGATGGACAGTGACTGCAATGGCGTATGAGGGGGACTTGATAATAAGGGTGAGTGTAATAACCACATTGGTTTTCTTGTGAAACCTTCATAAGAGTGTATATGAATGATACCTTAAAAAAAAAAAAGAAATAACTGTCATCAGCTACAACTTTTGCATTGAGCAGGAATTTTTTTTTTTTTTTGTCCTCATGAATTTCTAACAACAAATCTGCTCGCAAGTAGGTTTGGGACAAAAAAAAAAAAAAGACTTTGGGGTTTGTTTTTTTTCCCACTTAGACATCTGGACAAAAATCAAATGGAAAGTGAAAATCACTGCTGGAGAAATAATCTTCAAATTCAGGCAACAAGGAATACAATAATGTTTAGACTGCCAACAGATTAGACCAAATGCAGAACAAATGTATGTAACATCTTTCTTCTCATAAAATTCTTTGAAGTTTTAAAATATGAGAAATTTTTTTCACGGATTTAATCTAGAGACTTTTGCTTAGAAAAAAATTTGCAGAATAGAAATCAAATGTTTATAAATAAATGTGTAAGTAAATTTAAACTAATTTAATCATTACCTACTCCATTCTTCTCTGTTTTGTTCTTTACCAAAATGTTTTTGCCTTGTATGCCTAAATTCAAAAAAGATTCGAAATATTTAGGTTTGGTGAAATCAAGAGATGTAGTAATTGTTTAAATATATGTTTATGTCACCATTGATTTTTCAGTATACATTATATAAAGCAAAATAATTTTGTATATAAGAAATGCTATTTAATGTAAGTCATCTTCTGTATTCTTGTATTTTGATTTTCTGCTCTGCCAGCAGTGACTTTCCTATGAGTCATTAGAAAAGAGCTATGGATTCTTCTATGTTTTCAACTGATGTCTTCTTAACAATATACAGAGAAGCATGCAGCTACCTATAATTTTTTTTACTAAGGTATCATTGATATACACTCTTATGAATGTTCCACAAGGAAAACAATATGGTTATTACATTTACCCTTATTATTGAGTCCCCCGATACCCCATTGCAGTCACTGTTCATCAGCGTAGTAAGATGCCACAGAGTCCGTACTTGTCTTCTCTGAGCTACACTGTCTTCCCTGTGACCCCACACACACCATGTGCACTAATCATGATGCCCCACAATCCCCTTCTCCCTCTCTACCCCACCCGCCCTTCCACACCCCTCCCCTTTGGTAAGCACTAGTCCCTTCTTGGAGTCTATGAGTCTACTGCTATTTTGTTCCTTCAGTTTTGCTTCAGCTACCTATAATTTTTAAAAGTTGAAAATAAATGTGAACTTTAAAACGTTGAAAAGCATATGCAGTGATAAAATATTGACAGAGAAAATTTCCTCTTAACCATCAAGGCTAACTAATCTTAAAGGAAGTGTTTTATTAGAAGAAATGGTCTAAATCAGGATTTTTAAGAAAAGAGCATAATCACTAGCTAATTATATTTTATGTTTCACAATTCACCTTACTCACAGGCTAAAAGAATTCTAAACATTTTAAATCCTATGGTATTTGTAACTCAGCCCATTAGAGGAGAGGGCTATTTTTTAATGATTAACTGCAAGGAGTAACATTTTTAAAAGAAAGTCTGAAAATGAATCTCTTCTTAGGAATATAAGACTGTCAATCTCATTTCCACCAAAATACTGTCAATATCCCTGTGTTGTGGGTCTCTGATGCACAACATGTCTCAGCACCTAAAATCAATGTTACAGAAACATATAAAATATTTTGCCTTTATGGGCGCATATAAAGAATGTAAGATAAATGCAGTAGGGAATGGTATGTCATTAGAGTCCCTTGGGAATTTTTCCCCTGTGATTGGAGGGTAAAAACAAAATAGAATACATATTGGATTTTTATAACCTGCAGAAATAATTATTTTTGAGACCTACATGTCATTCAATTTACATAACCACTTGATATTTAAACACTTGCTAATTTTCAAAATTAAATATCTGATTTTAATTAAAAGTTGGTTTGAAGCATCAGGATTTTTTAAAGATTAATAATCTAAAATAATTGAAAATAAGTTAACATTATAATAATAATTATGAAACTGTGAGTAAATTGTCAGACCATTAATGAATTGGCCTATAATTCACAACTGGGTATTTTAAATAGACATGTTTTTAGTCAGTAGGTAAACTATAACAGAAATTGATTTGGCCCCACGGTAAAACAAGACATCTGAATGAGGTAATGTGAACTTCTTAAAGTTCTACAGCTTCTAATTTCTTAATAAGGGGACTGAGTTCATTTTTCACAATATATCAAATAAGTGCATAAATTAGATAACTCACTTATTAATATAAAGTCAGGCAATTGGTAAATAGCAATTTTTAAGAATCATATATAAATTTCAAAATGGATTATAGATGCCGCCAATATAAAGGTTCATATTTATATTATGTATTTAAGTATAAGAACACATTAAATATAATCCTTTTCCTAAGTGTAAATAAAATGAACATTTAAATGTTAATATGTTAAGTGGTATTCCCTTTGGTACCTCATCCTTGTTATCTCTTATATTTAAATTTGAACCCCATTGTAATATAGTCTTCTTGAAGTAGTAGCCAAACATAAATGTCACTTCTCAGACACTGAAATGCAAAGAGGCTCATCATTCCATCATCACATAAAAAGGATTAATTTATCATCAGCACATGGGAGCTCAAGTCTGTCCTCTTACTCCCAGCTCAATTAGATGTAGCAGGGTTTGCACAGGAATATTAGCTTCTTTCAAATGAGAATTAACCAAAATGTCTTTCAAAGTCCTTTCCTTTTGTTATTTTACTAGATACAATTTGTGGCTTAAAAGTGTGTGGATAGTGATCTGAACTTGGGAATACAATACAGCAGCTGCCATCACCTCTGGGGTTACTTCTGTTATACTGCTTATACAGAACTCCTGAACTCTAGTTATGGAATTCTACATATTAAATCCAAATACTCAATACAAGGTATAGATATCTTCTCAGTGATTTCATGACTGCTCCAAAGTCTCTCAATCTTTACTTCCACAGCCCCAATCCGACTGACATAACTCCTCTCCATGTAAACAAACTCATTAATAAGAATATCTGTGTACAGTGATGATTAAATTGTATACATGCCTCTGATATCAGCTTTTGTATTTAAAAACAAAACAAAACAAATGTACAAACATTAGATGAGGAAGAATTATATATAGGTCAGCATTTCAGTTTTAAAATAATGGTAAACATATATGATTGTATAGTACAGTGTTTAAAATGATTCCACAAATATTTTCCTTTCTATTCATCTTTATCAAAAAACATTCTTCTAGTAGATCCCCTATTCTATCACCTCACAAAATATTACTTTCTGCTCAACTTTTCTAAACCAATATGTTTTCTTTGTATACACAAGGAAATCTCTTGACATTCCTGTTCCATTTGGAAATCTCAGTGTTTAATTTGCATTTTTATGTGGGTATCCTATGGTCTATATTTACCTGAAAAAAATCCTTTGGGTTATTTTAGCTGCTAGAAGGACTGCTGTGAGTTGCACTGACTGACAGTGATTTTCCACAGGCAAACACCTGCACGGGAAACACCTGTGGCTACCTGCCTTTGAGAAGTGATACACTTTTATGTAGAAACTCTAAGGGTAGACGTGAGCCTTTCAAAATTGCTGTATGAGTAATCAAAAAGAAAAGGAATTTCTAAAAAATGTAACACCTACATATATTTGTCTATTCATATGGAGATGGGATTATTAGGTAAAATGCTAGTAATAAAACTACTAATAAGCCATATACAATAGTACACAGGGTAATGCTTTTGAAAAATGTTTAGGAAAGTTAATTACATTAAGTCTTTGAAAATGCAGTTTGGACCATTTCTTGTCTTTCAATCATATCTAGATCATTGGACTTTTTACACATTTACAATTTTTAGTTACAAATTTGAAACAGGTAAAAACCATACAAATCTTAAATTGACTGTTTTATAAAACCACCAACATAGCGTGAGGTACAACATTTCAAAACCAGAATACAGAGTATAACAAATAACTTACTTCTTGAATTTAGAGAAAATAAAGTCACTTTAAGGAAGAAAAAGGAACTTTGGAAATTTCAAAACAAATGAAATAGCACCTTTTTTAATATTCTGATTAAATACCTTACTAATTTAGATATAATGAAAGAATATCACTAAATACATTGATTTCATTTATCATAATAATAGTACTACTAATTTTAATGTACTTGGAATAAATTTAATCTACTTGCAGTAAACTAAGCTCCTTCCTCTAAATACAATAGATTAGAACAAACTTCATATAAACTTATCCAAATTAAAATATATATATATATGTCAGACCATCAATATTGACAAAAACCCTCTAACAAAATTTATTCCAGCAAGCTTTCCTTCTGTAGGTTGACTATCCAAGTATCAATGCCATAACTCTGAAATATAGTTTATATATTAGTCTATTAATTAGATCTGCTTCAAAATTCCAATCATATTGCACAGAAAAATTTTTTTAAAAGAATGTATTCCTCTTTTAAAATAGGAAAACACAAACTGATCTCCTGCTCTGAGCATAGGATCAACATTGTAGTAATATATGAATTAACTCAGATTTTTTAAGAATAAAGTATGATATGGGTTATCATCATTCTGCTATACTATAATATGCATAGTATATTTCACTGCTATACTATAATATACAGTATACATATAGCATATAGTTTATAGTATACATATATAGTATTTTATATGTACTATGATACACACATAAACACACACACATATATACTATTGGTTACTGGCCCAGCAGCATAATCATCAGTTGAGAGCCTCTAGAAATGCAGAATCTCAGCCCTAGTCAGACCTACTGAAGCATAATCTTCATTTTAATAAGGTCTCCTGGTGATTCATATGCATAGCAAAATTTGAGAACCTTGAGTATAGATTTTGTAATAAAATCTTAAACCTGCAGGGTATATATTAGTCCTCAAATGCAAAGATACAGTGCTGGTTAACTACAGTGGTCTGGGTGGGGTGGGTGGCATCAAAATATGTACAAGGGTATTTTTAGTACGTGTTCAGTCCTTGCAATGTGCTTATCAAAATAAAACTAGTTTGCTTTTTTGTTGTTGTTAATTTTGATAGGAAAGAATGATCAAGTTTTGACTTTATTCCTATTATTACTATGATTAGGTTGTGGGAGATGTGAGACATGACTAAATTTTAGTTCACTGGAAAAAAAACAAAAAAGCTTGAGAATGAAGGTGTAACTCCGGGGAGGAGAAATCCCAGGGCAAAATACCTTTGAAACCAAAATCAGTCAAAGAGAGAATTAAAGTTTAAACCCTGCTTATTGCTTATAAGGAGTTGTCCCACGTCTTTCTCTCTCCTGCTGCCGCAGAAATGAATAAAAATACTCCCCCCAATCTCTCCAGTCCAGATAAGCCCTCACTCGCCCATGTAATTCCCCATTGATAGGGAGCTGGACTACTTCTCTCAACCCCTTGGAAACATCTGTTGATATGGAGATGCGCTAAAGCCAGGCGAGAGATTCTGGAAATATTTCAATTTTACCCACAGAAGGACTTACAGTTCAGAAGGAAATATTTGTTTCTCCTCTACACAAGAGAGCAAAAACTGGATAAGCCACTGAATGCAACTAGAGAAGATAAGCTCTAAGTCATTTACATTCCAAAGGAAAGCCCAGGACCAAATACTGTTGATATTATGTGTAACCTTATAATTATTTGTTAATCACTCTAAAATAAAGGTATTTGTTTTAGTTTGATACATTTAAATGACTCTCAAGTTATTTAATCAGGGATTGAGGAAGTATGGCCCATGGGTCAATTCTGGCTACCTACCTGTTTTAGCAAATAAAGTTTTATTGGAACATAACATTGCTAATTTTACATGTATTTTCTGTTGCAGTTTTTGGACTACAAAAACAAATGAGTAATTGAGACAGACTGTATAATCCGCAGAGCCTAAAATATGTACCATCTGTTCCTTTACAGAAAAAGTTTGCTGACCTATATGATGAAGTCCAGCTATCTTCGTTTGTTTGAAAAAATTTCTCCTTCACCATGTTCTTGTTATCTAAATATCTTTCAGTATCTGTGTCATGTTACCATCCTAAACTCCCATACATACCTACAAAAGAATAAGGCCTAAGATACAGGACATTAGAATTGTATCATTGTATCTTTAAAACCACCCAGTTGTGTATATTGCATTTAAAAGGTTATAGTCCTAGTTTATTGTCCTCCTTTCATTATTAATTACATCTATCTGTATCTGAATATTGTCTACTATTGTTACTGGTGTTAGTATAGTGTCATGCAAATTTAACACTCATTTCACCATTTGTGTTCTTTTTTGCATCATTATATTGTAGGGGTATCTATTTTAAACAGCATATAATTGTTTTTATATACTATCTGAAAAATTTTCTCTTTTAGCTTGAAATTTTTAATATTCAAATTATTAGGTAATTTATTTAATTCAATTTTTAAATTTTTCCTTTACTTCTTGTTTCATGATTATTTGTTTTATTCTCTTTTCATTCTTAAAGTCCTTTGGAATATTTAAGAAATTATTAATATTCTCTATATTAGTCCTATGTATATATTATTTTGTTTTAGAATTTCAATGGAATTTCCACACTTATCCTTCCTTTATTATATGCAAGTGTAAATTAGCAATATTTTTTCACTTCCTGGAAGACCACTGAGCATTTTCACACTAATTTCACAACTACTAGCTTTTGTACTATTATTTTTGATAATTTAATTGTACATTTGATAACAACGATGTAATTTTTACGGTAAATATTCACTCATAATTTCCTATCTACTTACCATTCTTATTGCTCTTCATTTTCCTGTTCGTCTCCAAGCTTCTCTGGGATCGTCTTCCTCCCTGTAATTGAAGAATTCCCTTTGTTGTCTCCTGTACTGTGTTTGCTGTTGTCAAATTATCTCAAGATTTTGTTGGGAGATTTGCTGTTGTTTTGGTGTTGATTTCACTATTATTTAATCTTTATTTTTTAAGTACATTTTACTTAGTAGAGAAATCTAGGTTAGTTTTTATAGGAATATACTTTGAAGATATGACTTCTGTAGAGAAAATGCAAGTTCCTATGGCCAGGATCCTCACCTGACCCTAATCTACCTGATAATGTAATTGGTCTACTGCTAGGCTACTGCTTCCACACCTGTTGGCAATAAGCCGTTATTCCCTGTGTTGCTGTATAAAGAGCTCCGCCCAGAGTCTGGAGCAGAGCAGAGTCTGAAAGGAGAGCAGAGGAGAACAGGAGCTGGGAGCAGAGGCAGAACCTGGGGCAGAGGCTGAGCGGGAGGCAGACGGAGACTTGCTGCTTGTAGACTGCCAGGTACAGACGTGATTCTAACACTCAACCTACCCCTGAGAAAATAAAGCTTGGTATGAGCCCCATTATACCTACTATGTTCTTTTGTGGCCTCAGCAAATCCATAGTGAACTTGTCCAAAACTGGGAACCCTCTCCCGCCCAGAGCTGCACTTCATTATTTTCTGGATTTCATTTTACTTTATTAAAAAGTGAGCTATCAGTCTCAATGGTGAAAGTAACTGAAAGCAATATATCATTTTTCAAACTTTTGGCTACCACTTACAGTTTATTTTTGTCTTTATGTGTTTACATGTTTTCTACTTTCCTCGCATCCCCAGGGCCTCTGGGTGGGAACAGCAGCTAGTCCACTTGCCCTGTGTTCTGAGTTGGGGGCTGGCACAGTTGTCCCAAAGCCCAGCCAGGGCAAATGGATTCTAATCATGTTTCTTTTCATTTTTAGTTTTCTCTTGGGTATTGTACTGGTTCTTGAAACTGTAAATTATTGTGGTTTCTCAGTTTGAAATATTATCAGCCACTGTCTCTTCAGATGTGTTTTCTACCTCATTATTTCAATCCCCCTTCTGGGATTTATAATATACATGTTAGATGTTTCACTATATTTCACATGCTTCCTTTAGTCTTTTCTGTATTTTCCATCTTTTGACTCTTTTGTGCTTGTATTCTTCCATTTCAAATATATGCTATTTCACCCATCAGCTCTTCAACTATGTCTCTTCTGCCTTTAAGGCCATTCACTCAGTTGTTAACTTAATCATTTGTATTTCCTGTTATATAATTTTGATTTGTTTTCCTTACATAGTTTTTAGTTTTCTGCTGTAATTCTCTATTGTATCATTTAACTTCTAATCATACTAATCATAGTTATTTTAACTTGAATGACTGACAACTCCAATATTTGGAGCTCTTATGTATTTTTTCTATTTTGTTTTTTTCCTTTTTAAAAACATAATTCTTGTTTTTTACTAAATTCTTTCTTTTTTGAAAATAGACTTTCAGACAATGTGCATAAAAATTTAAAAATATGAAAAATATGCTGAAGTTCTAGATTATATTACTTTTGCCAACTGGAATAAATAGTTACAACAGAAAGGAAGTAAATGCAATTTATTTCAGTTGTGGATCATGATTACTTTAGACACTTTTGAGATAGGAGAAAACCCAATAGTTACTAAAAAGAAGGACTATTAATTAATATATAGTTCTTCCTACATCCTCTGATTGGATCTATAACACTAAAAGAGCTTCGGCACCCACAGACAGTATACAGGGTGTTATATGCATCAGGTATCACTGCACAAGCCAACATAGTTGCTATAAAAAATGTTGGACAGTGAAATATCTAGATCCTATTTGACGTGATAATAAAAGTTTTTACTACTCTAGGAAAGAACATTTTTTTCCTTGGCCAAAAGAAAGCATAACCACTGGAACTGGTTTATGTTCATTTCATAAATCAATGACAGTTCATTCAACTGAATGAATGCCTTTGGGAGTCAGCCAATAAGTAACAGCAACAATCCATTAAACACACTTGTACAGATAAAGGTCAGTCATTCCTAAACACTTCCATTTCTGAAAGTCTGCCAATTGCTGAACTTCATCCTACTTCTTCATATCTACATAGGATCAGCATGTTGACTGAAATCCACACAGCCAGTGTATTAAGAATTTATTCTTACTGAGGGTCATGACTTGGTATGACAGTTGATCATAGAACTCTAATCAGACTGCTCCATCCCTCTTTGTGTGAAGACAGGCTATATGCAGTTTACATCATGGAATTCATGCAGGGAAGAAGTAACATTAATTACTACATCAAAGCGTTGGGTCAAACATACATTTGGCTTAGTGCCCTGAAAGCACGGACCATGCACATTCTGATGCTGTCTGCATGCCAGAGTTGGCAAGGGTTAGAACTGATGATTAGTTTTATAATGAATTCTATCAAAGACATGAGAACCTGACTCCCATTCAGTTTTGTGTTCTTTGTTCATTCAAGAACTTTTTTCTTCTTGGCCATGAATGAGTTGCTGCGGCAACTTGCTCACACAGGCAATGACTGCCTGTCATCTTCTCGGCCCAGTAAGAGCTGTCTTGGCTGACTTAAGGACTCTGCAGCTTGCAAAGTTCTCCTTTCCTGTGGGAACACTGTGAGGGACCATAAAACTTCATTTTTATTTCACATGCACTTTTTTGCTTTATTCAGACAGACTGTGACAAGCTCAGCTTTCCCTTGATAAACAAGCAACACACTCTCTTCTTTTTGTTCCAAATATCAGAGCATCGACAATTAGGGATGTCACCTATGTTTTGTTTGTTTTGTTTTGTTTCAAAGGCCATCTCTTTGCAATTTTTCCCTAATGGGACGACAGTACTCACTAGTCCATTTGTGTCCCAGTTGTCTTTCAGATTTCCTGCCAAGTGAAGTCTTTCAATGACAATTTGACCTCTGATTAGATTCACTGAGATTTTGTTTCTTAAATTACTTTTTTTTCCCTAGAATTTATAGGCAACTAGGTCTTCATATAAATTCACTAGACATTGAATTGGAAAAGCACTATTTGTAAATATTCTTGATGCTAATCTGCTTTCTTTTATTGATTTCTTTATACTTGCTTTTTTTAAAAAAATAAACCTTTTATTTTAGAATAGCTGTAAATTCACAGAGCAGTGCAAAGACAGTATGAAGTGTTTCCATCTACTCAATGCTCAGTATCCCTATTATTATCTTATATTAGTATGGCACATTTTTATAATTAATGGATCTATACTGATGAATTATTATTAACTAAGTCCATAATTTACTAAAATATTCTTGGTTTTTACCTAATACCCACTTTCTGTTCTAGGATCCCACCTACAATAACACATTGTATTTAATCCCCAGGTATTCTTAGCCCACTCTTGGCTGTGACATTGGATGCTTGCTTTTTGTGTATATAATACAAAATCTCACTGCCTGTGTTTAGCTTTAGCATTTGTTTTATCTGTTTTGATTTTCTGAGGGAGTGCTCCATAAGGAATGGATGAAGGCAAAAATCTGTTAAGTCTCAAATGTAAGCTATCGCTAAAGTCTAATATTGTAAATGTATTCCTTGATCAGTGGACTAACTCATACAAAAGCAATGCTCGAACTTTGCCTTGGGACTGGAACTTAATGGAAATGTAAGAACATACTGTGACTTGAAAAAGTCAAAAAACAGAGTCACTGTGCTTAGTCTGTATTTAGAGATAAATGATAGTTGAGATATTAATTCTAATATCAGCTATTGCTTCTGCTTATTTGGGGAAAAAACTCCTTTTATCAGCTTCCACATTACAACTATAGTGGTTTCCTGCTTAGTGTCTTGATTTCTTCTACAGTATAAAAAAGTTGTAATTTCCTCCTGGGAAAAAAAAGAATATGTTTCCTTAATATACTCTCAATAAAAGCCTAAATTCTTCACTTACCTTGATATAAATGGCAACCAAAGATACATAGAATGATAAGTTTGGCAGCATTTCCTCTGTAAAAAATATTTGTTTTCTAGAGTTTTAAAAATTATATATATATATATATATATAAGCCAAATAAAAAGAAATCAACAGTAAGATATCTTTGGTTTGTATCCTGAGGCCTCAAAACTAAAGATGTGCTCTCTTCAGTACTCTATAATGGTATCCTATTTAAAGACTCCCTAACAAAAAAGAAATTAATTTACACTCAACCATTTTAAACCCACACTTTTAAACTCTGCCTCTATGTATTTTTTTCATTCTACCACCTACCTAAATCTTCTTTTCCCTGCCCCTTTTCCTGCTCTCTGTAAATGAATGAGCCTTCCATTAGTTTTTGTTCAATGGAGAAGAAATATCTCATTGCACATACTCCATGAAGATACCTGGACCAAATGATGAATCTACACAACTTATATTTAAACCCTGACCTATAGCCAAGACAAGATCAATAATTAGAGATTTTCTTAAACTTCAGGAAGACACAAATGTGTTTCTGAATTAAGGATTTTGTTAATGCTTATTTAATCAAATAGTTCACTTCATTGCTAGGTCCTGAGAGGGAAATGTTAAAAGCAGCAGAGAGCAAAAAGCCAGTACCAGAGTTAAATAGCATGGCCAGTCATAACTCAAATAAATGTTTTTGAGAAGGATGATATGTACCATATAAAGCTATTTCAGAAAACTTTCATTAAAAGTATAATTGAGAAGAGATGCCAAGTTATAAATGAAATAAAGAATCAATAAATGACTTTTAATAGTTGCTTCAGAAAAATTTCAATAATACCTTGAGTGAAACAACAACTAAAAGAAAGGAAAACTCCTCCTTATTTTGGTAAGTTTACGTGACATGAAAAATAGGTCTTTAGAAAGGAAAAAAATAGAATGGAAAATTGACATTTGGAACATAAATAAACATGTTCAAACAACAGTGGAAAGTAAACAAGCTGGACATCAGAACAAATTTGTGACTTATCAGATAAAATAATTAGCCTCCAAATAAACAGAATACAGAGAGCTCCTCTCTTATCTATGAATTATTAACTTATTAATAGGATTCCATATAAAATGCTAGCAAAATACTCATTGGAAGAACTATTATCCCATATTTGCAAAGATGTAAGAGGATCAATGTTAAAAAATATATCAAAGCATGTTGCTGTAAGTAAAATTACTACTCCCTGACTTCTTGCCTTCTTAAAATTCCCAGGGCCATTATCTATAGATTTAAATAAATAACCAAATAGCTTTCTTTATATTATCTATTCCTGGAGTATAGAACACGAGATTCTTTAGAGTACTTAAAGATCTAGCCTTGAAAATTTCTAACAATTCTTAAGTCTTTTCCCCTCCCCTCAAAGTCTATCTATTGTTTTTGAACCATTATCATTAGCATATTTCTCTGTTCATTGTGGTACATTTTGTAAAAATCAAATAGGTAGAAATAAGCTTTACAAATGGAAACAATAGCTTAAATACACTCTATTTTCACATGTTCCAGAAAATTATTCTAGCTACATGGTCAAATTACTGCTCTTCTGCACCTTAATAAACCTATAGGGAAAACAATTAAATAAATAGTAAAAAACTAGCTGTGGCCCCAGAATCTATGAACAAAAGATTCCTTGGATATATTTAGAAAAGTTGGAACACAGAGTTCAGGTTGTTGCATCTAAGCTATTTCTCAAATTTCCTCAATATCCTCTTAAAGCTCATCTTAGGCCAATTGTAGCCAATTTAAAAGGGAAAAAAAAAGGATTAATAGCTCTTTTTACCCATCCCTGTGACTCACCTGTTTTACTTTCTCAAAACCTAATAAGAACTGCTCTACAGTAGTGTTCAACAAAACTGGCTTGCACAAATGTCAAAGCATTTTTTAGTGTAATAGTTTTATGCTGAGCTTTTTTAGTGTCCCAGTTGCTCACATAGTCAAAATTAATTGCTTTCATCTGAAGAGTTACACGCTAGAAATTTACTATGGCTCCATCCTTCTCCAAATCTAAAACCAAAACTTTATGAAATTCATGAATAACAGTTCAGTAGAATGAGTTACCCTATCACTGGGATAAATATGTTGGAATACCTCAAGTAGTATTTTTATTTTGGACATATACATAGAAATATTCCTCAGCTGAAAAATCGCAACACACGCAGTGGCCAAAAGAAAAAAAATATTCCTACCTTTAATATTCTAATTTCTCTATCCAGTGATAGAAAAACTCACTTTACTATAAAATAATTCATTCACTCTACAAGGTTTAAAACCAGTCTCCTCATTACTCCCATCTTCTCTGAAGATAACTTGGATAACCTGCAGATGACTTTATGAATCTCGGTTCTGGTGAGCAGAACGTGGGTGTCAGTGGGTGCCATCATTTCCAGGCCTAGACATAAATTCCACTAAATGATCAAACAATCTTTCTTGCTCTTCCATTGAAAATAAGGTGTCCTGTTGTTGGATGGCAATTACTGTGAATGTCAGTTAGGTCAAATCTTTGAAAGTTCAGTTCAAATATTCTACATATCTACTGATTTTCTTTTTACTTTTGCTAAGATAATTGTACAAGGTGTTAGAATCGCCATATATAATTGTAGATTTGTCTCCTCCCCACAGTTCTTTTTTTAGCTTTGAAGAACTCTTATTAGATAAGCAAGCAGTTAAATTTGTTTGTTCTTTTGATGGATTATTATCTTCATCATTATAAATGACTTTTCTTGTCTTTGGAAACAGTCTTTGCTCTAAAGTCTACTCTTTCTAATTTAAAATAGCCACTCCAACTATCTTGTTATTAGCATGATAAAATATATCCATTCTTTTAAGTTTGAACTATTAACATATTTATGCTTCAAATATGTAACTTGTAAGGAGCATCTAGTTGGGTCTTGCTTTTTATTCACATCTGACAAACCCAGCCTTTTAATTGGGTTATTTAGATTGATTACATTTTGCTATTATTGATACGGTTGGCTTTAAAGTCACCATTCGTTTTCTGTTCATGCTTCATTGTTTTTGCTTCTATTTTCTGTCCACTTCTGGATTAATTTAGTATTTCCATAATTTAATTTTGTCTCTTTTTTTTTGGCTTAGTAGGTATTACTCTTCTTTTGTGATATGGTAATAGTTGATTTAGGCCTGTGGTTCTTTAGGTTGGGCACTTTTTTGCTCTGGGGTCTTTTGACAATTCCTCAAGATACACCGAGGGGCATGATTAGCAGGTAGAGGCAGTGCATATGACAGAACACCTTACTGTGCACTAGACAACCATGCACACCTTAAACTGCCTATTCAAAAATGTCAAGCATGACAAGGTAGAGAAACTCTGCTTTGGCCTTCAGTCCGCATCTTTGGTGGGTACTTGTTCTATGACGAGAATCATTCTGAGTCCTTGCTTCCAAGCATCTTTTCGACTTAGTTATTTTGTTCACACAAAAGTGTGTGAGTAACATACAAGAAAACATATTCATTACTTCTAGTTAGAATGTGATAGAAAAGGTATAAAAAATCAGAGTAGACACTGGACTTTTTTCCCCATGTATTTAGCCTCCTTTTCTCATTTTAATAGATACATAATGTATTAGTTTCTTAACATTTTATAATTTAATTATAATGTCATCACTATTACATACAACTATACTGTTAAAATGTATTTAAGATATATCCTAACTTCTATTAGTAAGTCATTAGGCGAAGACAACACATCACAACCTTTAATGAATTTTGTGTTGAGAAATTAGCTGTGTCACTCACAAGCTGTACCATCTTTGACAAATGACTTTCAAAAATTTGACCTAATTGACATCTGTTTCTTAAATTCTTCATGTAAAAAGTACTAAGAATAGTATAGTACTCAACTTAGAGACTGTTTCAGCTCAAACAAGTCAACATATGCGAAGGACTCCAAACAGCTGGTATCCATAATCAGCCAATCAATCCATCAATCATATTAATCCCTAGTGTAATTATCATCATCTTCATCACCATTATAAGTATAAACATTCACAGATTTCATTTCATCTGAAATAAATTACATAGGTTATTTCTAAATCTTAAAATGTACTAATGCCAATCTTACAACTTATTTCTCCTCACTTATCTAATTTTAACTAATAAACTTTCATTTCATAATAAATTCATTAAGACTCACCACAGCTACTTTTATAAACATACACATACATATACATACATAATTTTAATATTTTTTGAAGATTATTGATGAATTGTAAATTCTGGTTTAGACATTTCTTATTTGATTATTTAAGTAATGACTAACATATTATAAAAATGAATTTCCTCCCTTATAGGGTGGAGCTTTGCATAATACCTCAATAAAGTATTGTGAACTGACAGATGTAATTTATATAATCTATTTATAATATCTCCCAGATTCTGAAATAAATTTGTCTCTATGTGGGGATTAAACAGGAATCCTAAAGCCAGAGTGGAGGACAATGCTCACTTTGTTTTTTTTGTGTGTTTTTTTTTCAATTTTATCAAATGTATTTATGTATGTAAGATGACAATCATCTTACATAATAAAATTTTAGATATGGGATAGAGTAAAAGTGTAAGAGAGATAGTTTCAGTCATACAAGTTTCAGATTTTTTCAGCTAGTCCAAATTTCACTGTAAGTGCCAATGGATTAAAGAGAAAATAATAAAACAATGGTATTAACTCTGAATCTTCAAATTCCTGTCATTGATAAGGAGTCTTTGTCATTTTTATTATTTTTGTCTCAAAGCTGGAATGAGACATATACTTTTTGCTCTTTCATGTTCTAAGTATTATAAATAGACACAATGAAGTAAAGACTGTGCTTCCAGTGACTCACAGAGATAAACTATTTTATCTAGGTCAAATCATCATTTTAATAGTAATTGTAATTAGAAAAGTCCCATGTAAGAAAAAGTCAGTTATGAAGTAATTTCAAATATGATTATTCTGATGTCTCATCCTTAGTACTCCTATTCCCATTTCTTTTCCTTAATTATGTTTTATTTTTTCCTTTTCTTTTCTTAAAATCTAAACTCAGCTCTGGCAAGAATATTATACATGATTCTACAGGGTATGCTGGAAGTGTCTAGAGCTATAAGCAGTGTTATGGAATGAAACCCTCTCTCTGTCCTGAGGGTGCGACGGCAGCGTCTGCCCTGCTGCAGTTTCTGTCACCTGCCATAAAGTCTGTCCCTGGACAAATCAGGACTCGGCCAATGTGACCTGAAGAAAGTCTAAAATCTGTCTCAAATGAGTTTCATCACTTAAATCCTTTCACTAGGTCTCACTGCAAGTCAGTCTGCCTAGTTAAACTAGGGTAAACTCTTATTCAGGATTCCAGTAAGTTAAATATGCAAATAAAAAACTCAGACATATCTAAAGTTTCCAAGTCTTTTTATAGAACAAAAATGATTTCATAAATCAAATTAATGACACTTCTTGACAAATAGTTTTGGCTGGAAAAATCAGAAATTGTTAAAATATGTTTTTTTTATTTTGAGACTGGCAGAGATATGCTTAGGCTAACTCATTCCCACAATGACAGAGTCAAAGGATATTAGACGTCCTGGTCACATGGCAGCAGATGTAGCTGTAAATACAATGCACACTGATTTCCACGTGCATTTGATTACTTTCTTTTAAAATAGTTGCAGTGTCACTTCACTTTTTGACAGGATTCCAAGTAATTGCCACTGAGCTGTGTTTTTACATTAACTAAACTGTGGAACATGTTACAAGAGTTCAGATCTTCAAGCAGTTCTTTTTATGACTCATTCATTTGTCCAAACATTTTCTGATACAAGTGTCAAAAGTAATTTGAGCTATTCAGCAGAGGTACACTTCCTAAAGGCAAATATGGAGACCCCAAATCAAACTATAAATATATTGCATAATTGTACTTACCTACAAGTAATTGCAATATAAACTAGGTGGAAAATACTATTTAGCACTCTCTGGAATTTAACGTGAGGTTTAACAATTTGCACTTCTATCCAAACTGAAGCATATTTTTTCTTGATTTCACTACTAAATATCCTGACAGCACTACTTTGCTTCTGGATTATGTAATTAAGTCAACCCTTATTTAGTTTGATATTGGTGCCTCTGTTTTTTTTTGTTTAAAGTATTCTATACCTTAATTTATATTTGTAAATATAGTGGTCATATACATAGCCTTTCCTGTATAAAGCACTGGGCTGTGGCTTCTGTAAAAATTCTCTCTTGGTTATCAGTCATTCTACTGTGGTTATACCATTCATTTTAATAACAAGCTACAAATTTATTTTAAAGCTTTTATCATATTAATATGGTATTACCCCCATTAAATTCATGAAGATATGTAACAGCTTTGGAATCCACTATTTTCTTCTGATTGTGTAACTTAATTCCATACAAGTCCTGAACACATATTTAGAGCACCATAACATTATTTGTAAGAAGGTAACTCAAATTACAAAATATTGAAAAATTCTTAATGCTTCTAATCACACTAATTGCTACTAGTGTTACTAAATACTAAAATCAACCATCTAAAATAAGTTTTAGATTACCAAAATGTAAAGTATTATCTCAACAATTATGTTACATTTTGAGGATTTATGGATTATTGGTGTAAATATTATATTTACCTTTGCAAATTTTTCAGTCACTTGTGTTTTCATATTACATTTCATAATTTAGAAAAGAGAATGATTGCTGCATCAACAATATTCAACATAGCTCTAATATTAGTCACAGATTTTAACTTAAAACATTTTTAACTTTTTTAGTAGATGACTGAAAGTTTTAACTTATCTTAATAATATAAAATATTAAAATATCTACCAGTAAAATTATCTGAAAATAAGGATATTCTTTCAAATAGATTCTCATATAGTAGTCTACAATGATCCTTTATCTCCATAGCTAATTTTCTTTAAGTATTGTTAAACTCTTAAAGAGTAATTGCATGTTTCAAGGACAAATTTAAGGACATCTCTATCACAAATTTAATTTTGAGTAATGGAGTTATATCACAGAAATAATAGAATTATGTCAAAGGAAATCAAAATTAGAGTGCATTTGTATTTAGTGAGTGCATGTTCAAAGGACACCAGAACTGCACCTGCGCTTTTAAGAACCATTTGGTTGCATTTTAGTTTGCTCTCTTGATCCTTTGAGGGAATAATGGCCAAATGGAAAGTTAATATGAGGATCTCAAATGTCAAAAATGACTTATTTAACTAATCAAATCAATTTTGCACAGTATTATTTCTTTGAATGTATATCTCACAAAAATATACTCTAGGATGCCAGCAACTGAGGTACATTTAAATATTTTAAATTCATACATTTTAATTGCTAATGTGCTGATATGTTTGAAAGACAATAGAAGAAACAAACAAAATGTTCTAAACTTTTTTCACTAGTTTGTATGAAATTCATGTTATATGGGACAGTTTAAAAGAAGCTATTAGATAAAACCAACATGCAGGATTGGATTGTCAAGTAAGACTTTTATGAATCAGAGGTTTTGTTTTCCTTATAATTTTAAGGATGCAAGCAATCAAGAGACAAAAAGCAGGGAGTGATATGGGATCTGAAAATCAGGTTTCCACATTTTTAATTCCCATATCAGACATGAATTGTGATATCACACAGTATCAGAGAAGAGATCTCCAAGGGAGCTTTTGTGGGTTTGCCCACATAGTAGAGAAGTGTTTCATCTATGAAACATCTTTTTTTTTTAACTCCAGTTTGAATGACATTTTCCAGAGACCCATGCCCCACATATCTATAGATCCTGAGTTCTTTTATTAAAGCATTCCTCAGAGGAACATCCTGTTAAAAACATTCCATAAATAAGCATTCCATAAATAAGGACTCTTCTGCTAGGAAATATTTTTAGTCTATTTACCCAGAATTTCAGTTATTACATTGACAAGAAAATTAGGTAAGTCACTTGTCTTCATTTCTTTCCTCCTGGAACATATTCGTAGTAATTAGGAAAGAAATAGGTCACAGGGCAGTAATTTAAATCTTTCTTGTCAAATAGTTATATGACTTAATGTTATTGAATGAATATATTTTTAAGTTCATTGCTATATATAGTTTAAAAAGGATCATGAGAATGTTGCCTAATTTTAAGGAATATTTATCTATTAGTTTCTTGATTGAAGACAACCATTTCAGAATACCAATGTAGGACTAAGAATGTTATACTAAGGTTTCTGTACTCCATTTTGAATTATGTATTCAAATCCATCTTCTATTTCACTATTTTTTATATTCAATTCCAGCTTTTCCTGTGGTTTTATTCATTCTTTCAGCACTTGAAATTATGTCCACTTTTTAAAAATACATTTTCCCACCTTTGTTAACCATTGTTTCATATTTTATATCTCACACTTGACAATTCTCTCAACAGAAAATTCAGGATTCTACTCCCGTTTTTTTTTCACATGACTATAGTAGGACAGCATATTTACTTATGTTCAGGAATTTAAGATTGTGAACTCTTTAATGCTAGTGTTAATATTCTTCTTCCTTTCTTTTTTTTTTTTTTGCATTTGCTGGATAGCATATGTACTAACTTCAGTTTTCAGTTTCAGGCTTTTCATATGATACATATTTTATAAACTGTTACTTGATAACCATGGAATAATAAGAGGGAGAACTGTTGCTGTAATTTTGGAGGGAAATATTCTCCAATAACAAAATCCCAGATGAGGCATGAATTGTTTAAAACTTGTCTTTTCCTTTTCCCAACTCTCTTCTGCTGTCTTCTTTTCTCCTTTTTCTTTATGCATCCCTGGGTCTCTCCAGCTTTATGTATCCTTTTCCTTCTAGATAAATGTATTTTTGAAAGTGAAACTCCCCTTCTTGCTTGGAACAAGGCTCACATCCTGTCTCTATCTTGCCAACTCCAACCCTCTCTCCCAACATTGTCCATTTTCCAGAGTAGCTATTATTTCAGTTCATTGCCACTGCAGATTCCATCATTCCCCTGGTCATTTGCCTACATCCATCATTCTAGGAATACTAGAGACTCTTTGTTATGTTTAATTCAGCATTTTAAGTGTTTTGATTGGGAAACAGTTTTCATATTATTGAGTAAGAAAATTTTCATATCTGTAAACAAAATAACTTTCTTATATAATTTTAGGCAACTAAGTAGTTACTAAGGGAAATATTTTTATGAAAAATACAATTCAAATCACACTTAATGTGAAAATTTATAAAGCTGAAGACTGGCAGTATCAATTTTTTTTCACAGCTTCCTATGATAAGGAAGGAAAAATTACTTCTAACCCATTTTTTGCTTTGATTGGTATTATATAGTGTTCTTACTGCTCTGGGGATGGCAACTAATGTTGGTGAGACATAATTTTATTCATATGTAAAATGGCATTTCTTCCATGTTGGAAAATAATTAGATATATTACCCCTTTAATTTCTCTAGCAATTGCTTTTCACCTTTGCATAGACTAAAGAATCTGGCTAGGATAAGTAGCTTCCATAGAATTTAAACGCTAACATTTTAAAACAGATGACAACATTTCTATCACATTGTACCCTCTATCCTGTAGTTTCTTCACCATTGGAAATTTAAAATTTATTCCGCAAATTCTGCATAATGCACCTGCACCTTATAAATTAAGAAGTAGAGTAAAAAAGAAGTTAATTGCCTTGCACAGGAACACACAGTAAATCAATGGTAGAATCAGGAATAAATGGATTCCTTGGTCACAAATAGCCACTCTTCCCCACAAGAACATAAAGCTAATGTAAATTAAACTTTAGTCAGCTTAAATAATAAAAAAGCTCTAAAATCCAATGTGTTTTAAAACAGCCGAGCAAAGTAGAAGAAACTACCAACAAAAACATATTCTCTCTTTTATATTTTATTCCAGGAATATCTATATCCTTAGTCCTGATTAAAGCATCCCATTTCCATTATAGAATATAGAAGATAAAAAACTGATCATTTTTATCTGCTTACCAAGGTTAAAAATTAAACTGATTCTCATAACCCCCATCTAATTTAATAAAATTCGTCTTTATTTAGAAAATAATTGCCTCCCCTCCCTATTCAATCAAGGCTTTAAAATTATTGTACTCTGATATTTAAGATAAAGATTATGTAATTGTTGTTTTGTGTATTTATTTACCCCAGCATTATTACCTTTTTATTAGTTGTGTTTCTGACAGAAATGGAAGAAAGGACTAATATTACAAATTTATCAACTAATTACTTATTAATGCTGCATTTTTCAGAATCTATATGAAGAAGAAATGCCAAGAAAAATATTTCTTTTTCACTACCAATATTTGGTATCAAACTATGTAAATCCTTTTTCTGGGTGGAATGGGGCACGCTTATTGGAATTGCAATGGGTCTATTTATGTCATTTAAGTAAGGACTTCATTAGGGATTTGCCAATTACTTATGAAGGGTGTAGTAAGAATGCTTCTTTTAAAGTTAAAGGCCCCACTATGTAGCAGGTCAATTGTTACTCACTAGGCTCTGCCAAAAATAAGAGGACATAGTTATTTCCAAGAAGATATGAGTACGCCAGCGCTCCACAGGAAACTGCCCCCATGTGGGTCTATCCCTCACTACAGCTGTCTGGTTGGGAAAAGGCCTCTGAGTATCTGCGCCAGACCAAGAGGTGGCGCCTAGGGGTACGGTCCCTACTCAGCTGCTGAGCGCAGGTGTCATCCCAATAAAATTCTTGTGAACGCTAAGTGACTAGATGAGATGTTACGTGAATTTCCTGGACGGAAATAAAAGAAATGCCTTCCCCCTGACTTGTGAGGGAACGACTTGGATGAGTCCAGCTTGGCGAGTCAATGAGTTTCATTAAGGGTGACTTACGGAACGGTGGACAACACTGGGCAGCTGCTCTGCTGCAGTTGCCCCCTTCCCCTGGCTTTTATCATGCATGCAGGGGAGTATGTAAGTGAGGAGCACCTTCTTTACCTGAGTCTTGAGTTTCCAGGCTGGGTAAACGTCCTTGTGGTCTTTGGGTCTCCAGTCTGCAGGCTGAGGCTGGCGGAGTAGGCCCCCACCCCTCCCTTGGAATGCAGTCCAGCAGTTTGTCTTTTAAAATGGCTTCTTTAATCAAATTGGCTTTACTTTAGTCAGGTTTGCAAGGATCATCTATACATCATGAGAAGACAAGGCCAGGCTTTCCAAGGGAAGCTGGAGATTTCCATAAGCCATAAGGGACATAAAGAATGTAGTTGTTCATTTATCTCATCTGTTAATTGACCTTATTTGGGAATAATTTTCTTCTTCATTCTTTTTCAATATACTTGGCTTATATTAGTAGATACATTATAACCAATTAAAGACACCTGGAAATTTGTAAACAATTTCTAATTCATCAGCCTTACATTTCTGATTATGGGAGAAGCATAATTATATCTTCTTTTAATGATTCTCTGAGATGTAGTATCCTGGAGTAGAATTTCCAACCTTGCTTCTGGCTACCTTAAACACTTGTCACATAAAATTTTCCACAATATGTCTTCTATACCTTGTCCCTTTGAATTAATAAACAGTATTAGTACAAGTATTTTAAAAGTTCTTATCTTGATGTTTTAATTATCTGACGCACAGTGATCCTATCTTTATTCTTTTCTATTTCCCAAACGTTGTAAAAGAACAAGAATGATTTTCCTGAAATAGTAGTTTCATTCTGTCAAGACATTCACTTCTCTAAATTCTCTCATGGTCTTTAACTGCTCTTACATGAGATTGCAACTTTAAATAAAAGACAAAAAAAGCCTCTTCCATTGTTTACTAAAATATTCATATTCCTCTCTATTGCGGGACATACCACTAATTCCATCTCAATAAATCTGTCATTACTTAAGTACATTTTGTCTTTCCTACTAGATATTTGCAATGTTCAATTCTCTATTGCACATTTTCAAAATACTATTTTAATTACACTTTATTTAAGAAATTTAAACTTTAACACAGTCTTCCCGAGAACCTTTGTTCCAAAAATGTCCTGCTTGTATTTTGTCAGCAAAACTAATTTATCTGGAATTGTATTTTTTCTGAATTCATACAAATAACATCTATTTAATATTTTATTAACCATGCAGCATTTTCTTTACTCTCAGGTTGTCAAAGTGTTTCAAGGGACGATGTGCTCATTTGGGAAACTCAAAGTTTGCCTATCAGTGACGTTCTAGAATGAGTAAACACCATGTCACCTCACATTTGTTCCTGACAAGCCTATTTGCCTTAGGGATCTTTACCTCTTAATTTCAATGTTCTGCATTATATTTATACTAAAAATTGAAAATGTACCACTTTTTCTATATATAACTGGCCAAATCTCATTATCAAAGTGACATTTTAAATTATCTTTGTGTCATTTATTCTGTCCTTGCTTTTAATTTGCTTTCTTTTATTCACCCAGAATACAACCTGGGCCTAATCTTTGATTACATGATGAGAGCTTATTAAAAGGTACAAGTAACTTTTCATTACCCCTGAATGTTTGAAATGATTGTGTTTGGAGGTGAACTTGGAGAATATCCTAGAGTTCTTTTACTACTCAGATCCTCAAAAACCCATGGAGAATAGAGAACAAGAAGAGGGGCAATTATCATAGCAGAAATGCAACAACTCTATGTAAGGCCTCAAGATATAATCACAGATATTGACCTATTAGCTAATTATATGAGTCAGTTGGTTTATAAAGAATATTGGAGTTTTCATATTACTTTTCCCCTGGCATTTAACTGAAATTTTCTAATATGTACTGTGACCCCATTTAAAGTCTACTAAACAAGGAGATATATTGTATCTTTATTTAGCTAACATGTATTTAGGCACAGAAAAATAAGTTCATACTTGAATGCTTTTGAAAATAAGGAAATCATCTAATGAATTGTCAGTTAACTATGTAGACTCATTTCTGTGAAAAGTATACTAGCTATATTGCTTTACACAATGGGTAGAGGATAGTCTATTCAATAAATAACATTGGGAAAACTGAACCATTAATTTAAATCAATTCAAAATGGATTATTTAAACATAAGACTGGAATTCATAAAACACCTTGAAGAAAACAAAGGGAAAAAACTTGACATTGGCTTTGACAATGACTTCTTGGATATAAGTCAGACAACAGAAAATCAACTAGATAAGTGGGACTACATCAAATTAAAAAGCTTCTGAACAACAAAAGAAATCATAAACAAAATGAAAAGCAACTTATAGATCATAAGGAACTCTAATGACTCAATAAAAAATCAAATTACCTGATTTAATAATGAGCAAAGGACCTGAATATATATTTTTCCAAAGAAATCAAATAAATGGCCAACAGATATATGAAAAGGTGATCCAAACCACTAATCTTGAGGGAAATGAAATCAAAACCACAGTAAAGTATCACCTCATATCTTTTAGAATATTATCAAAACAAAATTTAAAAAACATGTAAGTGTGAGTGAAGATATGGAAAATAGGAAACCCTGTACACTGTTGCTAAGAATATAAATTGATGTAGCCACTATGAACAAAATTATGGAGGTCCCTCTTAAAAATAATGCTATCACACTGGCAACCTAACTTCTGGATATATACCCAAAAAATTTAAATCAGGATCTTGAAGAGATATCTGCATTCCTGGGTTCATTGCAGCATTATTCACAATAACCAAGACATGGAAGAAACCTATATACCCATTGATGGATGAGTGGATAAAGAAAATATGCATATGCATACAATGGAATACTATTCAGGGATGAAAAAGGAAACCCTGCCATTTGTCACAATACTTTGATAATCCACATTAACAAAGTAAAGCATAAAAACTATGTGATCATCTCAATAGATAACAGAGAAACATATCTTTTCATAGCAAAAACTCTCAATAAATTTAATATAGAAGTAACATGCCTTAACATAATAAAGATAAAATATGATAAGCCCACAATTAGCATACTCAATGGTGAAAAGCTGAAGATTTTCCTCTCAGAACAGGAAGAAGATGAGGATGTCCTCTCTTGTCTATTTCTATTCAACATAATTCTGGGTAAGTCAATTTCTACTAATAAAACACACATTTTCATTCATAACAACTAGAAAGATGTTGCTACTGTCATATAGGGGGCAGAGAAATCCTACAGTTCATTGGACAGCACCCCAAAACATAAATTTTTCCTTCTCTTCAATTTTTTCAAAGAATTCAAGAATTGGCATTCATTCTTGTTTAAATGTTTGTTAGAATTCACCAGTAAAGCCATTGGGTCATGGAATTTCTTTGGTGGGAGATTTTTGATTACTGATTCAATCTCTTTATTCATTATTGGTCTGTTCTGATTTTCTGTTTCTTCATTACTTAGCCAGCATATGTTGAATATTTTCAGGAATTTATTTCTTCTAGTTTTTTCAATTTAATGGGTTCAAATTGGTATTAGTAGTCTCTTATGATCTTTCTGTGGTTATCAGTTGTAATGTCTCCTCTTTATTTTTGAGTTTATTTGAGTTCTCCCTTTTTCTCTTGGTAAGTCAGCTGAGGAAGTTGGACACTCACTGCCCTTTCACTTTCCCTTGCAGGACAAGGTGCAGATCCAAGAGGTCTCTCTTGGCCCTGATCTGTGCCGCCATGGGGAGGAGTCATGCAGGTAAAGTGAAACTGTTCTTTGTATCTTGGTCAGTGTGTCTATTATTATATTTTTTTGCTCCAACTGTCTACTGGAACTTCTCTGATGGACTCCTGTACTCCCACAAATGCATTCTCATCCCTGGGTGGCTGTTGAATTCATACTTTGGAAGGAGTTGTTATAGGAAACGCCTACTCTACCATCCTGCTAACATCAATCTCTACAGTAAACATTTAATTTAAAAATAACACTATGAAAGAAATATGCAAAATTCACAAGTATAGGTATATCTGAATTTTCAGAAAGTGAACACACATGTGAAACCAGCACCTGAAATGAAAGCAGGCCTCACCCACTCCCTAAAAGTCTACTCATGCTCCTTTCAAGCCACAAATGCCCCTCCCACAAGTGTAGTAATTGATATTCTTACTTAATAGCATGATAGATAAATTTCAATTGCTTTCATGTTTAATATTAATGAAATCATATAGCATGTCATCTAGTGTATCTGGCTTCTTTACTCAGTAGTATAGCTGTAAGAATTATAAATATGTGCCTATAATTTATTTAAATTATGTATTACAAATTAATTTACTTGAATGCCATATGGTAGTGGGTATTAACTGGAGGCAATTTTGTTCCATAAGGGATATTTGACAATTTCCAGACAGATTTTCACTCATAACAACTAGGAAGATATACTACTATCATATAGTGGGTACAGAAATCCTACGGTTCATTGGACAGCACGCCTAAACAAAATTATTCAGCCCAAAACATCAATAAGGCAAAACTGTTGAGAGATGCTTCTGTATAGGAATCTATTCTATGAATTATTTCAGTTTACTTAGCTAGTGTATTCTTGTTGTATATTGGGTTGATTATACTTTTTTGGCTATTCTCAACTACGAAAATTCTTGTACCTGTGTTTTGGGTACTTAGGAGTAGAATTAAGCTGGAAATCACTTTATAAATTGCTTACTAGAAAACTTTTCAGTATATTTCTAAATAACCTATTGGAAAAAAATCTTAATTTAAAATGAAAAAGAAATAAATATGTATGCATTGTATAAATGTCCTCAATACATATTTTTGCTGTGTGTGTGTGGATAAATTTCCAAAAAAATGAAAATTGAAAATTGTTATTTGGAAAAAAATTTTAAAAAGCATATTTTAATACAAAGAGCAAATTAAATAATTAACATTTTCTAATATCTCAAAAATTCTAGATTAAATTTAAATACTGACTTTAAAATTATTTGTGGAGGTTAAAATAGTTAAGGCAAACATATGAAATCCATATTACGAAACATACTGAACATGTGTTTTGTAATTTTATTGTCATATTATATTTGAATATATGTTCTAATAGTTAAAATGGTATTTTATATTATTTTTATTAATCAAATATATTTAATTTTAAAGAGTTTCCATTTTAATGATTATTCATTTATAGTATACTTCCTCAGTAAGCCATATACGTCTTTATACACATATATACATGAGTACTTTACTAAAAATATAATCATGAAACAATAGTTTTCCAACGTTGATCATGTTACTTAAGTATTTTCTCAGTGCCTACATCAAATGTATTAGCAATGTCTGTATACTTTCAGAAGCAAAACACTTATTCTTTGAACTTTAATGATATATTTTAAAATCTATTATGATTTATTTTACTTATAGTTGCACTATAATTAATTTTGTAAACATTTCTACACCATCTACCTTCTTTTTCATTTTTCAGCTACTTATCGTTGCTTAAGAAAATCTCAGTCTCCTGAATATATAGGACATGTGCTGAATCAATGAAATATTATAAGAAGTTCCTTTTCACATAACTTTAAAGTAAATATCAGCACATTGTTAAGAAATTCAATGCAAGATGGAATTATATGTCTATTGGGAATGTTTCCAAAATCCTGAATCAATAAGAGTTTTCTATTTCTTTTGGGAGCTCCAGTTTCAGATGGTTTGCTTGTTTTCCTTACATCTAAAATCAACAGAAATATGCTAGGTATGTGGGTTTGAAAAGCTGTGATATCGTGGACAATATGACTTAACCACCGTATGGTTGGTTTGTCTATCACCCTAGAGCTCATTCGCTTTTACAAACCTAAATGTGATCAGGGGAAAATAAATTTCAGCATCTGTGATATAAACTATAAGCCGTTAGATTAGTCATTTTTAGCAATTTGGCAGATGCAAACGAGTGAAGAAACTGTAGCTAAATTTCAGGCAATTACACACAAAATATTTACATTTTGAGAAGTTCAACAATATTTATAGAATTCTTTATGACATATAAAATTTATAGTATGGTCATCAAGAGGTACAAACTTTTCATTATAGAATAAATAATTCTTTGGGAGGTACTGTACACATGGTGACTAAAATCCAAAACACTAGTAACACCAAGTACTGGTAAAGTCTGGGGCAAGGGAGCTTGGATATATTTCTGGTAGGAATGGAAGCTGTGATAGACAATTTAGAAATAGTTTGACAGTTTTTCACAAAGCAGATTATAGTCATACAATATGATCCAGATAGCATGTTCTTGAATACTTACACAAATGATTTGAAAACTTATGTGCACAGAATCTTAACAAGGTTTATAGCATCTTCATTTATATTTTTTAAACTAGAAATCAATAAGAAAAAAAGGGCAAACTTCTTAATAATCTATTGGTCAAAGGAGAAGTTACAACATTAACACACTCAACTGACTGAAAATAGAAATAAAAAATGCCAAAGGGCTATGAGCTAAAGCAGTGTTGAGAGGGAAATTTATGTCATTAACTGCTTATATTAGCAAAATTTAGTAAGTCAACTGTTATCACTTAAGAAATAAGAAAAAGAATAAATTCATGCAAAGCAAATAAAATGAAGAAAATAATAAAGACACCAGTCAGAAACCACTGATGTTGATAATAGAAAAACTAACATAGAAAAGGAGAATGAAACAAAGAGCTGGTTCTTTGAAAATGTCAAAGTTGGCAAACCTCTAAGATTAACAGAAAAAGAGAAAAGACAAAATTACTAATACTAAGAAGTAAAGTAGGCAATATCATCTGAACTGTACGAATATAAAATGGATAATACAGTAATGCTACAAACAACTTTACACACATAAATTTGACAATTAAGTGAAAAGGCATTAATTCTGAGAAAGGTAAATACTACCACAGTCTCTTAATAGAAATATATACTTGGAAAAGCCCTATCTCTTAGGGAAATTGAATTTGTAATTAAAAATATCCCAAGATATATTATTTTTAGGAGCAACAGATTGTACCAAATGTTGTAATAAGTAAGACCAACTGAAAGGAGTGCAGAAATATGAAGCAATTGTTAAAAAAAACTAATAGTGTAAACCTAAGGGTATATCTTACAATACAAAAATAAATATAAGTGTTTTAAAACTTATATTTAAAAAGCCTACAAAGCGAAAAAAAATTCCATGAGCATGCCTATACAATCTTAGGGGAGGGAATACATTCTTAGATGAAAAAATATAGTTGACGTAAGTTAAAATGTAGACCGCTTTTCTGTCTTACAGAAAAAGTTCATGATAATAACTAAAGTGAGCAAGATTAACAAAAAGTACATAATTTAACAAAAATGTTTGCAATACAGAGACAAAGTGTGTCACAAGAACAGGACAGAACCCCTAAGAGAAAAATTGGCAGGAATATGTAAATACAAGTTAAAATACAGCAAAATCAAATTACCACCATCTATATGAAGATATGCTGAAATGAACTTCTAGTAAAATATACACAAGTTAAAATAACCATACAGTATCACATTACACATACCAGAATGACAAAATTAAAATGAGTTATAACTGTACTGTCAGTAGGAATATAGTCAAAAATACATAGCTGGTAAAGATGCAAATTGTTAAAAAAAAATCTTAGAAAACCATCTGGCAAACTCTACAAAATTTAAAAATACATTTACACTATGTTCCAACATTGCATTTCTATGAATCCATTCCTCAGAGTAAGAAAATGTACTTGTGCTTGAGGATAGAAGTTCAAAGATGTTTATTGGCACATATTTTGTAATGGCAGAAAAGTAAGTAAATAAAATAATAGAAGTACCCATTGGTCAATTCTTCTATAAAACCATTGAAAAGCTTGAACTGGACCCATATCAATTTATTAAAGAAATTAAACCTAGCCTCACATGATCAATTCAGAAAAATGTGCATGATAACTGTGCAATTTTTAATAAGGCTGTTGATGACTAACATCTCCATGTATATGATTAAATGACTACTAAGCAAAATGAAGAAAAAGAACAAAAGCTGCCTTACTTAACATATATTAAAAGGAGATGGGAGTGACATGGGTGGGTGCTGGAGGAAAGAAGGGAGACCCAAGTAATAAAGAAAGAAAACTAATATGTACTAAATATATATTGTGTATTTTTAAACAATTAAACAAAACAAATTAAGTGGAGCTTACAGAAGGAGGTGCTTTTTGGCTGATGTGATCTGTTGAAAGGAAACTGTTTTGCTAGACAGTGTCAGCTCCCAACAGTCTACAGTGAACACATCATAGAACAGCTTTCTTTTAGCACCAGAGTTTGGGTTTCCTTGGTGAGTATTGTCATTAATAACTCTTGAACAGAATAATTCTTGACTTTGTAAAAAGATTTAGTGGATTTAGTGGATTTGCACCGAAGTTTCTATAGCTAAATCTTTCAGTCTATATCTGGGTCTTTTTCTTGATGTTTTTACGATCTTTTCCCTAATCACTATGTTCTGAAAGATAGCCATAGGTATTTTAGTTCAAGTAAAATTATATACCTACATAGATAGTTCTAGCAGAATTCCATGTTTTCTTTAGTTGTATATTTGGATAGTATTTGCATTTAATAATACTGCAGTTATTCATTTGAAATAATTTAAGATATAATGATTATAAAGAAAACCCTTTAATTTTGTTCAACTAGGTAGTTTAATTTCCTGGTTTACAAAGTCATTGCAATTGTAAAAATGGTAATTCAAATAAAGTTATCTATCTTCAGAGGGAACATTAAAACTTTTCTTGTGCTTAGAAGACACAAGTGACCCAAGTAATAATCTTTTCAGGAACTCTTAGCTGTCTTTGACAAGGAACACATGTAAGGTAATTTGCAGATATATCAAAATCTCATTTTCTGAAGCACACTTTTGTGGCTCCATAGTGCAGCCTAGGAAAGGCAATAAGCAAGATGGGTCTTAAGAACAGAGTATCATTACAAATGAAATTCTGATTAAAATATATAGCAAAATTTTAACAAAATCGTATATAGCAACGCATAATCAAAAGAAACAATATGATACAAAAGTTCTAAGTTAGATTGTTAGATAAACCAAATCAGGGTTCATTTGCCATCAATCTAAATATTTAGACAGTAAAGAGAGTGACACAATATTCAAGAACTTTTTAAAAAATTATCTTATTTTATTTATTTTTATTCTTAGATTTTTTCATGTTGAGGTACATACAGTAAAATGCACAAATCTTAGTGTACATCTTGATGAATTTTGACATGTAAACATTTATGTAATCATTGCCCAGAACAAGACATCAAACATTCTCACTAATGTTTTAATAACTTTTAAAATAATGGATTGTATTCAATAATTCTTTAGCCATAAGGACCATTTGATAATAATAAGGTGATTAAAAATGCAATTGCAAATTGTTGGATAAGAAGATTACTTGCAGTGGAAAAAAGTATAGTATTCCCATCCACCCACCATTATGAATCTCCAACTGAAGGTAGATAAGATTTTTCACTGTTAAAGGAAGGTTTGATCTCTTTTTTTTTTTTGTCCACGACACTTCCACTGATACCTTTTGTATGAATGGAATTACAATTTGAAGAAGTATAATTTTGATATAGAGTGAGTGGATGAGTTTGAATGCAATATTCTGCATGTAAAATCAACAAGTGGTAGTGTTCCCCATCTGCCACTGTGTAAATGAAATAGTCTGAAGTTGGGGTATTTCATGCATTTTACGATGACAGATTTCAGGAAAGTCTGTACAATTTAATGAGCTCTCTACACCAAGATCTGAGAGTAGGCATCTACAGTGATAAGTTAGATGATAATATATGTTATCAGATAAAAAGCACATCTGGGGATATTTTTTTCTTCCCAAAATCACTGAATAGCCTAAGAAAAAAAAAGTGAAGTTGTAGTTGAAAGAAATATTACAGATAGAAATAAAGAAACATGTAATTTCCAAAAGTAAATATATTCTCATAGCACACATGCTTATATATCACAAATTTGTCTATTTTTTTCCCTGTGCACATTTCCTAAATTCAGGCTCCCATCATCTGTCACCTGGGGTACTTGCAAAGAACCATGATCAGTCTCCTTGCCTTTGAGCTCATTCAACTTTAATCATTTCACCAAAGTAAATCTAGTGAATTTAATCAGATTCAATAACTTCTCTCACTACATTAATTCTGATTCCTTATTGATTTTATGTTGGTCCAAACTGTCAAACTTAAAATAATTTGTAAAAATTTATTGGCTCACATTTTCAGTCATTAATCTCAACAGGGAGCACCCCATACATGCCTGTGCAGTTTTGTCTCCTTTCTTCCCTCCCTTCTCTTTATTCTTGCATCGTGCCAAACTTCTTTAGATACCTCTGATATTTCACATATGCTGTTCCTTCTTTTTTAATGCTCCAGACGCATCTAGTTAAATTCCCATTATCTTCCAGTCAGGTTACAGCCTTTCCAGTGCCGGCACTGATCCTCTTTTTCTTTCCTACGAAATGACTTTCACTCACATCACAGACCACATCCTCCTCTAAGTCTGTCCTTTTGGGCTCCAATTACATAGTAATGAAGGTCTATCTTCTGTCCATGCTGTGTGTATCATTATATTACTTGGGTGACTTTATAGATAGAGTTTGGTATACTGGGCATTCAATGGATATTTGTCAAAGTTATATCTCCACTTTCATAATTCCCACAATTTCTATTTACATACAATTATTACTTCAAATCCTTTCCATTGTATTTGAAACCAAGATTTCTCTCTGAACCCTATGATTCTCAGTAGATAGCAATACATTTTATTTTACCTGGAATTAAATAGCTACTGAATTAAATTCCTAGTGGCTCCTATGTAAATCTTAACTTCTTTGGATATCCACTTTCCTTCCATTTTCCTGTAACAACATAGGTGTTTCTTTTTGTTTTTCTTTTTTTTTATTTATGTTTACTAGGCTCTCCCCTACCCCAAGTCCCCCCCCACAAACCCCATTACAGTCACTGTCCATCAGCATAGTAAGATGTTGTAGAATCACTACTTGTCTTCTCTGTGTTGCAAAGCCCTCCCCTTTCCCCCACCCCCCACATTATACATGCTAATCATAATACCCCCTTTCTTCTTCCCCACCCTTATCCCTCCCTACCCTCCCATTCTCCCCAGTCTCTTTCCCTTTGGTAACTGTTAGTCCATTCTTGGGTTCTGTGATTCTGCAGCTGTTTTGTTCCTTCAGTTTTTCTTTTGTTCTTATACTCCACAGATGAGTGAAATCATTTGGTATTTGTTTTTCTCCACTTGGCTTATTTCACTAAGCATAATACCCTCTAGCTCCATCCATACAACATAGGTGTTTCTTAAATAGTTGCTATGCTTACTCTTTTCCTATGCTTGGTATCGCTTCTTATTCTATCTCCTCAGAATCTGATCTTTATTTTCTCCTTTCTCATTAATATCCTAAACCCATCTCTCTGTTTCACAACCGTAAGTTCATCTGAATGGTATCATCTCCTATGCCATTTATACAATCTTATTTTGGTATTAGTCTTACGGTAATATCTGTTGTTTAGGATCCTTCCACTTTGTAAAACTTTCAGAAAGAACTGCTTGCACACATAAGCCCCAACTCTATGCTTTTTATTTTGTCTTTAAACTTCCATATATGCCCTTCCACTAAAATCTCAATGAGCTTTCTTTCAGTAAGATCTAGTGGACATTCTTTACTTTCTGTACCTGATCCGTAGGAGAGTTGTTACAATGCTGTTAACCAAATTTCTGTGTAAATATATTCATTCTTTTCATCTGGAAGCTATAATTATCCTTACTCTAAACTTAGTTTCTCCTCTTCTGCCTTCTTAGGAATCTTAATATTTATCCTACCTTTCCTTTCGTCTCCTTACCTTCAATCTTCTTAATTCATGCAACTTGTATACAATCTTCATCCTGACATGTTGTCAAGTTATTATCTCTATTACAATAGATGTCAGAGGATCTTCAGAAGCATATATGTATTAATTAGCTTCTGGTTCATAAAAATAATTAATGGCTTATTTCAAGATGGTATATATCAGTGTGTTTAATAACAAATACTTCCAATTTTGAAATCCAAATCTTGCACCTGAATTTTCCCTTCTTAAGTGGATTTCACAGAATTATGAATGAATTTGTTTCCACCCACTTGCCCAATTTTTTTGTGTGACTATATATCTCATTATCTGCAGTTTATCAATTATGACATCACTTCAGTTTTAATTTTAAGTAGTCATTTGCCACCTATCTCTCTTATCTCCATTATTCATGTACTAGATCAGGAGCAATCATATTTTGATTGAATTACTGAAAATGTCATACTAAACACCTCTACTGGTGTTTGGCTATCCTCAATATTCTTCCAAATATGTTTTAATTGCACAGATAAAATTAATGTATTTTTCTTACTGCATTAGTGGATATATGATATCTATTACTATTATATTGAAATATAGAAATACAGACTCATACTAAGCAAACTCAAAACATGAGTTTCAAGGTAACATATTTTTCTTATTTCTTTTCCTCCCACATCAGGAACTTGACCACTGTGTAACTGTTGTTTGATAAGCATAACATTAAAATAGAGAGACTTAACAGAAACATATATTAAGGTTCTTCTAAAATATGTAAAATCTTTTACAGAGTATTGTCTTATTTAACTAAGAGAAGAAAAAAATATAAAAGGTGTATCACTGTTTAATCTTACAAACCTGAACTTGGTGTTCTAGTTTCAAAGCAGTCAAACTTGCACCGATCCCTTGGTTCTACTTATATAGAATATAATTGTAAGCAGAACTCCAGAGCATGATTTAACATCTGCATCATTTGGAGTGAATATTAATTTCTGTTTATGATCATGAAGATTTTGTCTAGGATGTTCTAGACATATAATGGTATGAACCTTGAGAGAACATAACACATGTCCTCCCAAAAATAGAGATAGATCTACTCTAAACACCATGATTGTTTGTTGTATTACTAGGGTCTCTGTAGCTCAAAATGTGCATTTCTCATGTGGAATTTGATATGATGAATTAATTATTAGACATTATGAGTTATAAAACACTCCCCAAATTTCAAATATAAGATATAATGTAGATACATTAGGATAACATAGAATTAAAAATCTTGATTCAAAAAAACCATATTCACAAATTTGAACAAGACAGTAAGAGCTCAGAGAAATGGTTAATAATAAAGAGCAAATTATTAGTATTAAAAGAAAGGTTTGCAACCATGATACGATAGGGAGTAAATATGTTATATATAGCATGTTTTATTTCCAAGTGGTAGAATTTAGGAGATTATGTTCCTCATAAAATATTTTACATAAAAATGATAATTGAGTTGATAAATATAAGCACACCTATTTTTGTAAGTATGTCCATTCTGATACTATAAAAAGAGAAGTTCACTATGCTTTGACAGTCCTCAAAAAATCCATATCCTGAGAGCTGTTCCTGAGATCTCAGCATAGGGCTGTTATCTCAGCTCACACTGCTGATAGCTGCAATGAAAAGCTACCGCTGGGGAAAATCATGTAGTGTTCTTGAAGCTTAAATCCCACCGGCAAATAGAAGCCTATTTTCTGAGAAAGCAGTGGGATAATTCCAGCCAGTGGATAGGAAATGTCCTACAACTTTATAGAGAGAACATAGAAAGCTAGGGTATACTGTCCATTTGTTGTCTGTCTGGAGCAGAAAGCCTAGCTATTCCCATGGAATTATACCACTAGTAGAATGACAAAATTATTGTTTAAATACTCTGACAATATTTTTTAGCTACTCCTGAGATCCACCCACAAACTATGCAGGACTCCTTGCTGCTGATTAATGGCACACATTCGTATTAAGAGTTCTGAAGGAAGAACTTGAAAAGAATGTCAAATGATTCATCATCACATTATCAGCCAGCTGTCTATCTCTTATGTTCAAGGGCACTATTTTTGTCTCCTAACATTTGAAACTTTTAAAAGACAGCTCAAGTTTTGCTCCCAAGTGTGTAAAAGCACCTAGAAAAAATGGCTTGTCACGTGTATTATCTATTCATTCTCTCTGACCATTTTAATAAACACATAAATATTTATTGAGAACATATTTTGGGGGCTAGTTTTGACCTAGAAAACATTAGAGACTCACAAGAAGCATAGTACTGTGTCCCTGATTTAAGGAATTTAAATCTAATAATAAGGAAAATATGAGTCACCAAGTGATAGAATATGCAAATGCTAAGCATTAGTATGTTTTAAATAGATACATCTAAGAATATAGTAGAGAAACATCAACAAAGACTGGAATACTAAGTTGAGGTGATCAGTCATGGGGCAAAATGTATGTACTTAAAAATGGTTATAATATAAATAAGAGTGTATCACACATGCAGTAAATACTTAAAGATGGGAGAACATGAGAGGCAAGCAGGTTAGGATAAATCGGATAATAATTAACTGTTTATTCAGGGACTGCTATGAACAGATTCCAAGATACAATACAAAGAGATACAAGCCCTGGGTATTGACAACCTATTGGAAAAAATGTATTAATGTAATAAATACATTATAGTTCTCTGATTACAGTAAGTAAAATACTCTAGAAAACACCATATGGGAATTAATACACAGTGAGACTCAAAAAAGCTTCCAGGAATATAAGACACAGGATGTAAATTTTAAAAGATGAGTAAATGTTTCCTCAGAAAAACCCTTGATGTCAGTCGGTTCCAGGCAGTAAACATGACTACAAAAGTAGGCTGACACGCTGGTGTGAGGCGTAAAGGCGCTAGAAAGGCCAGGCTGGACCTTCAGTATTATGGAGTTGGGGGAATGGAGTACTCGGAAAAGGGTAGGAGCTAATGACCAGCTGGTATTTCATATTAAATTATTTAATGCCATTCTGAAGTATTTGAATTATTTGAATTTCAACTGGAATACAGTTGTTAATCCTTAAAGGATTTCCATGAGGAGCCATATTTTCTCTCTGAAGACAGTTAACCCTTCCTTTGCATTTCTGTTCTGAGCATCCTTTTCTCATACTGTCTGCATGCATATGGTCAAATAGACATGGATACCAAACTGACTTTGTAAGTTATTATTTGATTATGATGGAGAACACTGTTAGTACCAAGTAAGTAGGGATTAGGATTCTTCTTTTAGGAAAGGTAATGGTCGATGAGAAGGAATAAATTACGTGAAGGAGCATTGAAGAATAATTAAGTTGATTTTGAATAAAGATGACACATTGTTCTGTAGATTGTGAAATGAAAGTGTCAAGAATGGCATAAAAAGTACATGGAGGCATTAACCATTTAGGTTGTCATTTCTTCACAAATTTTACTAATGCCTGCACAATGTATGAGTTCACTATTAAAATAAGTCCTTTAGCAACTTTATTCATATGATTATATTTTTTACCCTATGTATAAATTTTCTTCAAAGAAAACACATTTTTGGAGCATATCTAAAACATTACTGTATTTCCTTTAATAAGAAATTATTCTAGAAAACAATTAGCACTGAATTTGGTGCAGATGTCAGAGTTGTGCCATTGACAAGTCAGGGTACTTAAAACATGTTTTTTGAGAGACAGATTAGGTTTACTATCAGTTTAGTTGTGGTATTTTTCCAAAAATATTTTTATCTTCTTTCAACAAGTCTAACATTGATATTTCAGCTCATAATTTCCCTGCATATGAAATACACAGCTCATAATTTCCCTTCCTATGTAAATAAGAAGCTGAGGAAAAAGTTGATGCAAACAATATGAAAATCACTGCAAACTAGGAACCCACTTACTCCTGGTAGTGATTTCTAGAAACTCAACAAGAGCTGGTGCAAAATACAGGGCTCAAGTCCATATTCCTTCAGGGAAATAAGATTTGGCAAAGAATACAGTGATGCAAATGATATGTAAATTAGTACTGACTTTTCACACACTTTATGTTTAACAGTAGAGACAAGAAGTTGATTGTGGAAGAGCAGACATAGAGATTTCATGTCAAGATAACTGCAGGAAAAAAAAATACATATGGTTTCCTGTATCTATACTATCCCTGCAAGATACAGATTGCCAATAATATGCCTCACAGACTAGTTAGCTGGGTAAATGACAAATGTGCTTTGCTGTGATAATATCTTCACTATTAAGCATACCAATATAGTATTACACTGTTGTCATTCCTTCCTTCCTCATCAGAAAAGACAACTGAAAGTTATCCATTGCCTTTGCTTATTAGAAATTATTATGACTTAGAAAAAAATGTTTAAATATATTTAGAAAATCATTTTTATTCAGAAAATAAAACAGCTGAATAAATGACTTTGTATCTCCCCGTATATATTGCATATTTAGAAACAATGCATGATTAATTTAAAATTACCAGGATAGTAATAGAATTGCTTCCATAATATTCTTAAACAATTTTGACAGAACAAGGATTAGTTATATGCAGTAAGAATATATCTTGATAAATAATTTTTTCAAAGGTTGAATAATAGCTTCTGTTTATAATGACTGACAAGAAATATCCTATATTTTTAATAAATAAAGATATGTTTTAGCGAATTTATGTTAATTAAGGAAAAGCAATTGGTATAAAAACTTACCCGCATATAGGAAAAGTACTTATATCATAGAGTAAGATAAGATATTAACCACAACAAAGATCTATACATACCACATATATATCTATACTAACCACATATGACAGATTATATATAAAGCTATTTTCTTTGATAGAATTCAATTCATTCCAATTGAAAAAGAATATTTTTCATTTGAGAGTAAATATCTCCCTCTTCTGGAATTTTTATTAAATTCAGGAATCTAATGCATTACAATTTCAGTTCACCATGTGGATATATTTGAAAACTTACCAATATATTTTAAATATAACTCATCATGGCTTTGAAAGTCTGCAATATAGATTTAATTCATTTTATATTTTGTGCCTACTATTTAAAATTTTACCTTTTAGTATTAGAATATTTAAAGTGAGAAATTAAAACAATACTTGCTGATATTTGGAAATATATATTGATGACTAATACATATTTATCTAGTATTGTATGTATTTTAAATTTTGTTCACATTCATGATCTTTATTGTGTTCTAAGTTCAACTTATCTGTGACTGTATGTTATTTGTTTGTATAACATATCTATAGGATTCTATATATTTATTTGTGACTCTAAGACTAAAGTCACAGTGAAAACAAATATAAAAGTTATTTTTAATTTAAATTCAAAACAAAATAATTAAAATACTATTATGCACTTTTCAAACCCAAATAACTCTAACCCCAAATTTCAAGATATCTGAAAACAATATATAAAAAAGTGGCTTTGCAATCTAAGTTTTTCATAATTTGGGAGGTTTTTTTTTCCCCCTTAACCAAAAGCTAAATGTGTTAACATTAACAAATAAAGGTTTTAAAAATATACAAAATCATTCTTAGAAACCTTAAATTTTTTTTTCTGATACATACACAACTTGATCAATGTATTTGTTAATTAAATCCCAAATAAAACTTAATATTAAAAAAATAACTGTTCACACATTTTGGTTGCTCCCATATCATAAATGCCATATGGTGACTTGAATCAAAGTCATAGATTTTGTAAAAATATATATGTATGTTAATCTATAAAGCACCGGCATATAAACTCGATAACAGAGCTTATCCAAATTGATAAAAAGGTTCTAAATGTTATAGGAACTTGAAAAACTATTCATGAAACAGAAGTGGAATAAAACATCTGATTTCTTTTTAGGAAAATGTTTTGGGAAATTTATTTTGGACTTTTGTTAATAAATTATTTATAGTAATCCATAATATCCCTTAATATTACCTGAAACACATAACCAGTTTCTTCAGCAAAAAAAGAATAACTAAACTAATAAACAAATTAGTCATCACAGATGGCAACCAAGAGTGATTGTGCTGCAGTGACAGGAGTGATAACCAAAGCAGTATCTCAGAATTGGCTGTGTTCCTAATTCTTACTCAGAGGCTGTTAGGCTTACCTATCTTGGGGTCAATTTTAGCAGCAGACAGACATTGGGTATCTTTTTATCTTGTTTTCTCAGTTTGTGTCAATTTTATTAGTCTTTTCAAAGGATAAATTGTTTCGTTTTCCTCCATATTAAATTCCTTTAAGATTAATTAATTTTGTTCTCTATCTTATTTCTTCAATGTTTGGTTTTAATTTGCTTTTTTTTACATTTGTAATAAATACCATTAAATACAAAAAAATAAATAAATATAATTAAAGCCATAGAGATTAAAGCAATATGACTTTAACTGTACCCCACACATTTTCAGATGTGTTATTTTCATTTTTTTTAGCTCACAGTGTTTCCTAATTTTACTATTTATTTCTAGTTTGGCTCTAATTTGTACACTTCCAATTTTCTGAATTTTCATGCTTACTTTATTGCCAGTAACTGGATCAATGCTTTGTGTACACTTAATAATATGTATGTATTCTAGGTTCAATATCAGTTTAATTATGTCATTTGATAAAATTGATAATTGTATTGTTTCAGTGCCTTACAAATTTAATGCATCTATTTTCCTATTAGCTACTAAGAAGTATGTCTCAAAATCACTGTGACTTGGAATAATTTAATTTTTTCATGAATTATATGAATTTTTACTATATATTCCTTAATATGTTATACATATTAGATATATGTAAATTTAAATTTGTATAATTTACTGGTACATTGACTTTTTTCAATAAGAAATATCCATATTTGTCTCTTATTAATTTTCTTTCCTTAAATCTACTTTGTCTAATACCATCGTCCTTTGATTAGGGGTTTCAGGAAATGTTTCCCATTCTTTGAATTTTTACATTTTTGTTACTATTATATTTCATGTATGTTTCTAAAAACATGTTTAGTCATATATTCCTTTATCAGGTTTACAGAGGTAACACTGAAGATTACAAATACTTAAATTTTGTCTCTAATGGAAATTACTTTTGCCACCACTTGCTAGAGAAGCAGACATTATCCATTTTCCCTCTCGCAACTTATGTCCCACTCTTTTCATGTTGTTAAATTTTTTCTATATATTCAAACAAGAAATTTTATTATTTTATTCAGTCAACATTTATATTTCCCCATTTATATATCCATTGCATTTCTAATAATACTTTTATATTTGTTTTAAAACATTCTGAATATAAAATTCTACTCTGATAACTTATTTTCATTAATTACTATTTGAAGATGTCCCTATTTCTTTTGGCTCTCTTTGTTTCGATATTTCAGCTGTTAGTATTGTTCTCATTTAAAGAAAAACTGTCTTTCCTTTTTCCTATTATTTTCTTTTCATCCTTGACTTTCATTACTTTTATTATAGTCCCTTTATATTTTTCTTGTGGTGTAAAGTGCTTCTTGAATCTGTAACTTGATATCTTTCAGTTCTTAGCTATTTTCTATTTACATAATGATTTTGTACCATTCTAACTCATTCATTCATTTCATGAGCTCTAATTATACAGATATTAGATCTTTCAAGTGTGTGTCACATGTTTCTTATTATCCTTCCTGTATTTTCTATCCTATTTTCATTTTTAATCATATTTTTCTCTTTTGACTTATCTTTCAATTTCTAATTCCCTCTTTTTTTGTTGCTCAAATCTGTTAATAAATTGAACCATGGAGTTTCATTATAGTTTATACTTATCTATTATACTTCTGTTTACTATATGTTCATATTAATCATTGACTTAAAAATTGCATCTGCTGACTTTCATGTCTGAATATCTTTTATGCGTGAATCTAGTGCCATCTTTTTTTATCTTGATGAAATCTATGATATCAATGCTAGAAACTTTTAAATATAAATAAGGTGCTGGAGGGTGTTACCCTCTTGAAGTGATGATTTACTTTACAGCCATTAGGCTAATAGCAAATCACTTTAATATAACCAGGGATTGAGAAGACTCAATTTTATGTTCCAGAGTTTGTGGTGGTTCATAAATATCCAGTTCAACCTCATTATTAAGGTGTGTCTATTGAAATATTTGAGTTCTTAACAATGTCTTTTTTGGTGGTGGTTCCTGAATTCTAATGATTGTCTTCCCAGCCAAGTGTCCCTCCACAAATGGGGCAGTGATGTAGAGGAAGAGCCTTCCAGCTCTTACGGTCATTTGTGTTATAGAATTTGTAATTCTCAAGGGGGAAAGTAAACTCATGTATCAGTCTTATCTTGTGGTTTTGTTCTTTCTCCAGACTGTGACCCAACATTTTATTACTACCATTATGGCTATGTGGTTTATTGAAAGTGGTTTTGGGTTTTGTTTTGTTTGTTAGGGTTTTTTATTCCTCTTATATAGTTATCCCAAGTAGAAGAATTTATCCTAAACAAGTTTTTCAACAGTTGGAAGAATGGATCTTTTTCTTCTGAGTTTTCATGGAAAAAAATTTCTGGCTTTCATTTCCAGAACTTGTATTTTGTTCTTTTTCAGACTTTCCTTGTCATTTTGATAATCTCATATTGTTTCTCAGTTGCCTTTGCTACCTTTTATTTCATTAAAGCTGTATTCAAATAATTTCTGTTCTATATGTGACAACTCCAAAATCCAAAGATTAGTCTTTCGTGCTGTATATCTAATATACTGAGGTGTGATTATGAAGTTATAATGAATAAATCTTCATGTGCAAGAATCTTTGATATTTCTGAAATAAGGATATAGTTTACCAGTGTCAATGTGTGGTATTGGCAATATTTATTGAAATTTATATCTTTATTTTATTTTGATTTAAAAGGACTACCCTAGGGAGTCCCTAAATTTGCAGGTATTACAAATCTGGAACTAAGTCTCAAAGAGGAAAACCTCATGGCTATAAATTCTGGAAGTCATTTTACCTTACCTGAAGTCAGGGAATGCATTACTTTGATGTATTTAGTTTGCTTCACTAAAATTAATTTTTCCAAGTGTCTGTTAATCTCACAAATCTTCATTATTGAATTGTGCCCCTGAGTAAGCTTTGGCGTCAGTGTTTCAGTGTGTCTATTTTTGTGATTTCAGCTTACTCAGAAGCATATAAAATCATATACATTTCATTTGTCTGCATCTGAGTATTTTGTGACTGTGGAGAACATTTCAGAATAACCAAACTGCCATGCTGCTTGAAGAGAAGGACACTAATTTTTGTTTTGAAAAGATAACTTTAGTCTTTATAAGGAGAACAGATTGTGTAAGAGCTAAAGTGGGGGAAGAAGTCAGGAGGCTATTGTGTAACAGCCTAGGTGGTTCTAATGGCTTAGATTAAGATGATAGAAAAGGAGATGGAGAACATTTGGTGGATATGTATTGGATCTATTTATACTTATGGAATAGATTGAATGAGGAAAAGAGTACAAGAAAGAAATGAAGTCAATATTCTTAGGTTTTGGTTTCAACAGCTAAATAGATGGTCATATAGCTCCTTAAGAATGGGAATACAGGTAAAGTCAAAGATTTGTGGGGAACAGATATGATGAGGCCCCAACACATTGTGACAAACCCTTCAGTGTATTCTGCACTGAAAATATTCCAGTTTTTCGTATGCTCTTGGCCACAGGTTTCTTAGTCTTCGAGTATTAAATAAGTATACAGAATCCATCTTCTATTGTTGCCTCTATAATCAAATCTTGTTCTGAAATTTTAATTTTAAATAAACACTTCATAAATTGTTCATATTAAACATGTTAATTAAGAATTCAAAATTTAATCTAGGCTCAGTAGACAGTACAGAATGCTGCAAATTGAAATTTGAGAATTAGATTTTTATACTAATTACATATTTGAGCTGAAACGTCAAATTTTAGCTAAACTTTGTCAGCACATCAGAACATATAAACAAATACCAGCAGGAAAAAAAAAGTTTTTTTTTAGTAGACGGCTGTTCTATAACAAAATGCGATAGCTATTGTTCTTAATTAGATGTAGACTGTAAGATTGATAATTATATATTAAACACAAATACAAATAAAACAGAGTACTACTGACTGGTAATGAGATCTGGCATTTTTTAAAGGGACTTTCTTGGCTTGTGGTTTTTTTTGCCTGAAATCACCCACATATGTCAGCAGATGTATTTCCATGTGAAGTTAAGAAATGATGGCATTTATAAAAAACCTTGCATTCTTCCAAGTTGGCATGAATTTGACTAATTACATGCCTGCCGCTTTTATATTTAAGAAATATCTCCAACCTCTGAATCACTCTGACATTAAAAAATAATTTAAAAAACTGAGTTAAGTTTTGTCATAAGTAATAACAAAACTAAATTATACTAATCCCCAAAGGAGTAACAAAGCTAATATTTTGAATATATATTATTTTAAATAAATTTTTAAATGTTCTATTGAGGGAAGTTATTTGTACAATCTAAATTGCTACATAAGTGTAAATTATGGTGTTTATTATATCCCAAACTGGAATTTTTAATTATTTTAAAAGGAAACCTTGATCTCAGAAATATTAGAAGAAAGGATGGTAGAAGTGGAAACTTTTGCAGTCTACCCAGTTAACTGTATTTTCTTACCTTATAGATTTTATGAATATCTTGGTGTATGATTTTAACAATACACTATTCTATTTAAAGTGCATATGTTCTGGTAAATAGTCAGCACTAATATTCAACATTACACTTGATCAAAATCTTCAGTATGGAACACATATGTCAGGAGCAGCCTATACTATGTCAAGGAGATAAGATAAGGAATATCATGTGACAATGAATATCAAATCCACACTAATGGCAGAATAATTGAGGGTACCCCTTAGAGGTGTGGGTAATAAGGTGCAAGATGGATTCATGGCAGGGATCTGAAATGGAATTAGACAATAAACTAAAATAGGCAGAGAGAGAAACAGATAGTAAGCAGGAGCTCAATGCATCTGTGTTAAAAAAATGACTCAGAAAATAAGAAATGTTACTAGATAATGTACAGATAAATTATATAGAAACTTAACATATTTTAGTTATATTCCTTATGCATTCATACTGATGTAGGTCTTAGAGAAATCACTTACTTTCAGAGATTTATTAGGCTCTGGAATTTTCTGAAATTACTTTGTAAGTTTCTAGATGTTAGGATGCATTTTGACAGTGATCTTAATAAGGTTGTATTACTCAAAAATACAATTTTATTATGTTTATAACTGTATTCTTTTACTTCAAATGTCAAAGTTGAAAGATAGGGTCATTATTATTCAAAAGAGACACTAATAAGCCTGTTGAACAGTGGATAAAAAGGATATGTGAGGGGGCAGAGCCAAGATGGCGGCATGAGTAGAGCAGCAGAAATCTACTCCCAAAACCACATATATCTGTGAAATTATAACAAGCACAACTCTTCCTAGAATAAAGACCAGAGGAAACAGGACAACATCCAGACCACATCCACACCTGCGAGAACCCAGAGCCTTGCAAAGGGGGTAAGATACAAACCCCGGCCAGGTGGCACCCAAGTGCCCCTCCCCCCAGATCCTGGGGGGAGGAGAGGAGTCGGAGCAGGGAGGGAGAGGGAGCCCAGGACTGCTGAACACCCAGCCCCAGCCATCTGGACCAGAGTGCAGACACAGTGCATGCATGGGGTCCTGGATACTAGGGAAACAGGGCAGCAAGAATGGTGAGTGGGTCCCTGAGGCCAGTGCCTGAGGACAAAGAAAAGTAAGTGGCTTTTATTTATTTATTTATTTATTTATTTATTTTTGATGTTGTTTTGGTTTGGAGAGTGCTTTATGGAAGTCTTAAAGGGACAGGGTGGGACACTTAGGCCAGAGGCAGGGAATCTAGGGGTCTCTGGGCACTATAACCCCCTGGGCAGCAGGGAGCACGGAGGCCCCTCATGGAGATAAATAGCCTCCCAGGCGCTCCCCCTCCAACGCAGCTCCACCATTTTGGAGCAGCTGCCAGAACAGGGCTATGCCCACAGCTACAGTGGAGATAAACTCCATAGCAGCTGGGCAGCAATCAGAGGCCCTGTCTGCACAATGCTGCCCAGCACAAGCCACTAGAAGTTGCTGTTCTCCCAGGAGAGGAAGGCCACAAACCAACAAGAAGGGAAGTTCTTCCAGACGTCACTTTTCCCAGCTCTGCAAACTATTTCTATCACCATGAAAAGGCAAAATTACAGGCAAACCAAGATCACAGAGACAACAGTAGAAAAGGAGACAGACCTAACCAGTCTTCCTGAAAAAGAATTCAAAATAAAAATCATAAACATACTGACGGAGATGCAGAGAAATATGCAAGAGCAATGGGATGAACTCTGGAGGGAGATCACAGATGGCAGGAAGGAGATTACAGAAGTGAAACAAATTCTGGAAGGATTGATAAGCAGAATAGATAAGATGCGAGAGGCCATTGACAGAATAGAAACCAGAGAAGTGGAATGCATAGAAGCTGACATAGAGATAAAAGGATCTCCAGGAATTAAACAATATTAAAAAAACTGTGTGACCAATCCAAAAGGAACAATATCCGTATTATAGGGGTATCAGAAGAAGAAGAGAGAGAAAAAGGGATAGAAAGTGTCTTTGAAGAAATAATTCCTGAAAACTTCCCCAAAATGGGGGAGAAATAATTGAACAGACCACAGAAATACACAGAACTCCCAACAGAAAGGACCCAAGGAGGACAACACCAAGATACATAATAATTAAATGGCAAAGATCAAGGACAAGGAAAGAGTTTTAAAGGCAGCAAGAGAGAAAAAGGTCACCTATAAAGGAAAACCCATCAGGCTATCATCAGACTTCTCGACAGAAACGTTACAAACCAGAAGAGAATGGCATGATATATTTAATGCACTGAAACAGAAGGGCCTTGAACAAGGGTACTGTATTGAGCACAATTATCATTTAAATATGATGGAGGAATTAAACAATTCCCAGACAAGCAAAAGCTGAGGGAATTTGCTTCCCACAAACCACCTCTACAGGGCTTCTTACATGGACTGCTCTAAATGGGAGCACTCCTAAAAAGAGCACAGAACAAAACACACAACATATGAAGAATGGAGGAGGAGGAATAAGAAGGGAGAGAAGAAAAGAATCTCCAGACAGTGTATATAACAGTTCAATAAGTGAGATAAGTTAGGCAGTAAGATACTAAAGAGGCTAACCTTGAACCTTTGGTAACCAAGAATTTAAAGCCTGCAATGGCAATAAGTACATATCTTTCAATAGTCACCCTGAATGTAAATGGACTGAATGCACCAATCAAAAGACACAGAGTAATAGAATGGATAAAAAAACCAAGATCCATCTATATGCCGCTTACAAGAAACTCACCTCAAACCCAAAGACATGCACAGACTAAAAGTCAAGGGATGGAAAAACATATTTCAGGCAAACAACAGAGAGAAGAAAGCAGGGATTACAGTACTAATATCAGACAAAATAGATGTCAAAAAAAAGAAAGTAACAAGAGATAAAGGACACTAAATAATGATAAAGGGCTCAGTCCAACAAGAGGATATAACCATTCTAAATATATATGCACCCAGCACAGGAGCACCAGCATATGTGAAACAAATACTAACAGAACTAAAGGGGGAAATAGACTGCAATGCATTCATTTTAGGAGACTTCAACATGCCGCTCAAGCCAAAGGATAGATCCACCAGGCAGAAAATAAGTAAGGACACGGAGGCACTGAACAATACAGTAGAACAGATGGACCTAATAGACATCTATAGAACTCTATATCCAAAAAGCAACAGGATATACATTCTTCTCAAGGGCACATGGAAAATTCTCTGGAATAGACCACATACTAGCTCACAAAAAGAGCCTCAGTAAATTCCAAAATATTGAAATTCTACCAACCAACATTTCAGACCACAAAGGTATAAAACTAGAAATAAATTGTACAAAGAGAGCAAAAAGCTCACAAACACAGGGAGGCTTCACAACATGCTCCCAAATAATCAATGGATCAATGAACAAATTAAAATAGAGATCAAGGAATATATGGAAACAAATGACAACAACAACACAAAGCCCCAACTTCTGTGGTACGCAGCAAAAGCAGTCTTAAGAGGAAAGTATATGGCGATCCAGGCACACTTGAAGTAGGAAGAACAACCCCAAATGAATAGTCTAACATCACAATTATCAAAACTGGAAAAAGAAGAACAAATGAGGCCAAAATTCAGCAGAAGGAGCGACATACTAAAGAACAAAGAATAAATAAAGAAAATTGAGAAGAATAAAACAATAGCAAAAATCAATGAAACCAAGAGCTGGTTCTTCGAGAAAATAAACAAAGTAGATAAGTCTCTAGACAAACTTATTAAGAAAAAAAGAGAATCAACACAAATCAACAGAATCAGAAATGAGAATGGAAAAATCACGACAGACTCCACAGAAATACAAAGAATTATTAAAGACTACTATGAAAACCTATATGCCAACAAGCTGGAAAATCTAGAAGAAATGGACAACTTCCTACAAAAATACAATCTTCTAATAATGACCAAGGAAGAAACACAAAAGTTAAACAAATCAATTACAAGCAAAGAAATTGAAACGGTAATCAAAAAACTACCCAAGAACAAAACCCCCGGGCTGGATGAATTTACCTCGGAATTTTATCAGACACACAGAGAAGACATAATACCTATTCTTAAAGATTTCCAAAAAATAGAAGAGGAGGGAATACTCCCAAACTCACTCTATGAAGCCAACATCACCCTAATATCAAAACCAGGCAAAGACCCCACCAAAAAAGAAAATTACAGACCAATATCCCTGATGAATGTAGATGCAAAAAAACTCAATAAAATATTAGCAAACAGAATTCAAAAATATATCCAAATGATCATACACCATGACCAAGTGGGATTCATCCCAGGGATGCAAGGATGGTACAACATTCGAAAATCCATCAACATCATCATCCACCACATCAACAAAAAGAAAGACAAAAACCACACATGATCATCTCCATAGATGCTGAAAAAGCATTTGACAAAATACAACATCCATTCATGATGAAAACTCTCAGAAAAATGGGTTTAGAGGGCAAGTACCTCTACATAATAAAGGCCATATATGATAAAACAACAGTCAACATTATACTGAACAGCGAGAAACTGAAAGCTTTTCCTCTGAGATCGGAAACAAGACAGGGATGGCCACTCTCCCCACTGTTATTTAACATTGTACTGGAGGTCCTAACCACGGCAGTCAGACAAAACAAAGAAATACAAGGAATCCAGATTGGTAAAGAAGAAGTTAAGCTGTCACTATTTGCAGATGACAAGATATTGTACATAAAAAGCCCTAAAGATCCACTCCAAAACTACTAGAACTGATATCGGAATTCAGCAAAGTTGCAGGATACAAAATTAACACACAGAAATCTGTAGCTTTCCTATACACTAACAATGAACCAATAGAAAGAGAAATCTGGGAAAAATTCCATTCAAAATTGCATCAAAAAGAATAAAATGCCTAGGAATAAACCTAACCAAAGAAGTGAAGGACCTATATCCTGAAAACTACAAGTCACTCTTAAGAGAAATTAAAAGGGACACTAACAAATGGAAACTCATCCCATGCTCGTGGCTGGGAAGAATTAATATCGTCAAAATGGCCATCCTGCCCAAAGCAATATTTGATGCAATCTCTATCAAATTACCACCAACGTTCTTCAACGAACTGGAACAAATAATTCAAAAATTCATATGGAAACACCAAAGACCCCAAAAAGCAAAAGCAATCCTGAGAAAGAAGAATAAAGTAGAGGGGATCTCACTCCCCAACTTCAAGCTCTACTACAGATCCACAGTAATCAAGACAATTTGTTACTGCCACAAGAACAGAGCCACAGACCGGTGGAACAGATTAGAGACTCCAGACATTAACCAAAACATATATGGTCAATTAATATTTGATAAAGGAGCCATGGACATACAATAGCGAAATGACAGTCTCTTCAACAGATGGTGCTGGCAAAACTGGACAGCTACATGTAGGAGAATGAAACTGGGCCATTGTCTAACCCCATACAGAAAAGTAAATTGAAAATGGATCAAAGACCTGAATGTAAGTCATGAAACCATAATACTCTTAGAAAAAAACATAGGTAAAAACCTCTTAGACATAAACATGAGTGACCTCTTCTTGAGCCTATCTCCCGGGCAAGGAAAACAACAGCAAAAATGAACAAGTGGGACTATATTAAGCTGAAAAGCTTCTGTACAGCAAAAAACACCATCAATAGAACAGAAAGATACTCTACAAAATGGGAGAATATATTTGTAAATGACAGATCCAATAAAGGCTTGATGTCCAAAATATATAAAGAGCTCACACACCTCAACAAACAAAAAACAAATAATCCAATTAAAAAATGGGCAGAGAAACTGAACAGACAGTTCTCCAAAAAAGAAATTCAGATGGTCAACAGACACTTGAAAAGATGCTCCACATTGCTAATCATCAGAGAAATGCAAATTACAACCACAATGAGATATCACCTCACACCGGTAAGGATGGCTACCATCCAAAAGACAAACCACAACAAATGTTGGCGAGGCTGTGGAGAAAGGGGAACCCTCCTACACTGCTGGTAGGAATGTAAATTAGTTCAACCATTGTGGAAAACAGTATGGAGGATCCTCAAAATGCTCAAAATAGACTTACCATTTGACCCAGCTGTACAACTCCTAGGAATTTTCCCTAAGAACACAGCACTCAAGCTTGAAAAGGGCAGATGCACCCCTATGTTTATTGCAGCACTATTTACAATAGCTAAGAATTGGAGGCAACCTAAGTGTCCATGTCCATCAGTAGATTAATGGATAAAGCAGATGTGGCACATATACACAGTGGAATATTACTCAGCCATATGAAGAAAACAAATCCTACCATTTGGAACAACATGGATGAAGCTAGAGGGTATTATGCTCAGTGAAATAAGCCAAGCAGAGAAAGAGAAATACCAAATGATTTCACTCATCTGTGGAGTATAAGAACAAAGGAAAAACTGAAGGAACAAAACAGCAGCAGAATCACAGAACCCAAGAAAGGACTAACAGGTACCAAATGGAAAGGGACTGGGTAGGATGGGTGGGTAGGGAGCGATAAGGGAGGGGAAGAAGAAAGGGGTTATTATGATTAGCATACGTAATGAGGGGATGGGAGATAGGGGAGGGCTGTACAACACAGAGAAGACAAGTAGTGATTCTACAACATTTTGCTATACTGATGGACAGTGACTGTAAAGGGGTTTGTGGGGGGGACCTAGTATATGGGAGAGCCTAGTAAACATAATATTCTTCATGTAATTGTAGATTAATGATAAAAAAAAGGAAAGAAAAGGAGTATTACTCCCTGATAGGTTAAATCTAACTGTAAATCAACAATTAAAGCATGCTTTAATTATCCTTAATTTTTATCATTTAAATGGTGTCAGATGATCAGCTATGGAAGTACATTTTTCTGATAATATTCCTTTCTCTTAAAAAAAAAAAATCAGTTCCTGTGTGGTGATCTCCAATAAGTTCTTCACAATGATATAAAGGGCATATCAACGTGTGGGCAAAGGGTTTGTTTGTGTTTATACAGAGGACCAGAGCCTAATTTGGCTACCAAGAAAATGAATTAAGATACAATATGAAGAAGAACTTCCAACATCAACATTCTCTGGAAGAGTCATTCCAGAAGATGAACATCAAAAACTTCAACAAAGATCCTGGCCCTGTTGCAATTGTAGCTGCATTCATCCCATCGGTTCCTGGACTTGCCATTGGAATGAAGAAGGAGATATCTAAGCTGCCTGTGCATACAGTAAAATAACAAATTTGACTGGATCTATGCTGTCGGAACTCAACCAAGAATTAGGAGAAGTGCAAGTTGCAGCAGTATAAAATCTTGTGACTACAGACTATCTACTGTTAAGAGAACATATGGGATGTCAACAGTTCCCAGGAATATGTTGTTTTAATTTGTCTGATTTTTCTCAAACTTTTAAAATTCAATTAGACAATATCCATCATATCATTGATGTTTTCACAAATGCCTAGGGTGCCTAACTGGTTTTTGTGCTTTCACTGGAGATGGCTGGTAATTGTAGTATTGCTTTGTTTATGTAACTGTATTACTATTATGTTAATGTGTGTCCGCAATTTAATTAGTAGTTTAAAACCTATACATGCTTATGTTACTCTACAAGAAGATATGTCAAAGAAATAATCAATCTTCCCATGTTTTCTTCCGTCTGCTACTTCTATAGCTTTTCTTCTTCCTTCCTAATTACAACCCTTAAGTAGAATTCGTGCCTCATATCGAAATTACCGAGTATCATAATTCTTCCAAGTGGTAAAGATACTTCAAGACAAATGCTGGTCATAAAAGCCACAGGGCATAAATCTGCAAAGAAGTAAAAAGCTAACCTTTTCAAACAATATTGCTTCTCTCTCACTTACCAAATTTACATTTCCCTGTATGGCCCCGGAAGATGACTGGTTAGCCAGATGGGTAAGATTCCTCAAGTGAGGAACAACCTAAGACAGGCACAGTCGCAAGGGGGCCATCAGGTGAGAAATTGGGAATCAACAGAGGTGAGGCTTAGAACCCCACCCCCACTGTTTTGGGAGAAATCTTCTGCATCCATGGATGTTTTGTTGCCCTTGTCTAGCTTGGATTAATACTTAGTCTATAGGCACACACCTGATCATCTACATTAGCCCTCTTACAGCACTAAACTATGTTTTCTACCTTTATCTTGCATCTACCTACCACTTCAGCATTTTAATAATAATAATAATAATAATAATAATAATAATAATAATAATAATAATAAGGGAGAAATGTGGGATTCACATTTAAATCAAGTATAAAAATCAAACGAATAATCATATTTGACCTGATTGTTTATAGTTCATAATGCGTGATCAAAACCGAAAGTTTCTGTGATGGCTGCCCTTGCACTGTTCACCATGTAAGAACTTATTCACTATGTAAGAACTTGTTCACCATGTAAGAACTTGTTCATTATGCCTCAGAAGATTGGAGACTGTTGAGAACTAGGCTTGGGGTTGATTAATGATTGTGCATTGATTCCCCTATACAGAATTTTATTGTTGTTAACAACCATTTGATCAATAAATATGAGAGATGCCCTCTCAAAAGAGAAAAAATATGCAATAGTAAAACCAAAAAAATAAAGAAAAAAAAAAGTTATGTGAGACCATAGAGATTCTGTGTAATAATTCTGTGAACCATAAGCATAGCATAAATTTTAATTTTAAATATTCTTTACTGTTTGGATAATCATTACTCATAAGCCTATAAATCACTTACAATCTAACTCTTTTACTGATTTTCATTAGATTGAGGGCTATGTAGATATTTTATAGTCTTTTATAGTTCAGTGACAGTCCTTGGCAATGGCAGAATAGGAAATTTTCCTAATCTTCAAACTTTTTCTATATATATCCTTATAATTGTATTCAGAAGATATCAGAAACATGAGCAGCTAAATAATCTGTAGAAAAAGATGAAGTGATGCTTTAAATCTATATACTGTTAAAAACTGTCAATATGAGTACAATAGAAACATATGACTGCATTAAATTCATGTAATTATCAACAACATAATTGAAAGGTTTTTGCTAAGCATTATTTTAAAAACCTTTATAATAAAATATAAACATACTATGAAATAGATTGTCACACTTGGTAAATAATAGCTAATAGCTACAGAGATTTTTGTGTTTTAAATAACTTTATTTTTAAAAACATCTAACGTTCTTTTATCACAGTAGCATACTTATGCACTTTATTGAACTTGTAAGGACACTTCCGTAGTTAAAAGTGTCTCGAGACTTATCTGTGTCTTAGGTAAAATAAATGGATTGATGCATTTATAGATTCAACAATGACTTGTTTCTAGAAACTCTGCCTCAAATTTCTGATTATCAGCATACCTGCAATCAGAACATCATTCACTGCTACTTTTTAAATTCTTAACTCAGTTTCATATGTGTAGGACAGAGCAAGGGCATTTACTACATATGTTTATGACTGTCAGTTATTGTAGTCTACAACCTTTTGTAACAGAGTAAACTACTTTTATCTGTCAGAAAGAAGAAAAAATGATTATCCTTATTTCTTTTGAAAATGTTTATTTTCTGAGTCAAAGAGCAAGTACTTTTAAGCGGCTTGAACAAAGTTTTAATTTTTATAGGAAATAAGAATTTGTTTTTTTATGGTTTGTCATTTTTATACTTAGATGATGAATCCCGATCATATCAATAACTGCTTCTTAGTTTCAGTTGACTGTTGTTTCTTGAAGATTAGAGATGTCAATCCACATATTTTTTTTTGCTTTTGAAAAATCAAATAATTAAGCAAATGGACTAGTAAGGAAGCAGAAACCTTTTCTAATGAGAAAAAAATCACAGAAAAAAATGAAGCTACAAGAGAAAAAAAGGCTCTAGTCATGAAGTGGGACTGCTGTAATACACATTCAGAAAGAATGACAGGTGAAATCTACACACTGAGCTCAGTAGTAAACAAGCTTCAGTGAAGACAGGTTTTATATTTCATGATCATAACTTGAATCAATCCAGTAATATGTCCATCTATGTGGCATGTACCGTGTTCAGGATAGGATTTTGAAGAAGTTAGGCAACTTAACTGATCATTAACATGCTTTTTTTTTAATTCCCAGAAGGTATTTTTTTTTCTTTTCATAGTCATGATCAAGACAGCAAGATTCAAATAATACTGTAAGTTCAAGAATTTTGGGATAAATCATCACACACTGACCAATTCTGCAATACTTATAATTAATTTAGGTACATTTAAACTGGTTCTCGAGAAATATATGAGGAAAACTGTAGCATGTGAATGAAAACACTAGACATAAAGATTTTTGTTCTGTTTTATCTTGCTTTGTTTTTTTAATCTTGTAATTTGGTGATGAATTCTCTTGCTATCAGTTGTCTAGATATTGATTTCAATTAGAGCAACTTGATGGCTGGTAAAACACATTATTTACAGATATACAAACAAATGTGATGAAGGCATGCTTTCTTAAAACTGAAGAACCTGGATAAAATGGTATTGTTACCCCAAAAAACTTGTTTATGGACTTGGAAATTTTTACTTTTTGCAAATCATAGTAGATATGGGTACAGTTACAACAAAAATATCTGAATGGAGATAGTATTCATAGTTACAATGGAGGGTATGCCCTTTGTTTAGGTGAGATCACTTTGTTCTGTGATATCATAGAAATAATCTCCATTAGTCACATCTGATCTTTCATACTGCAATTATTTAGAAGATGTCTGTGTCTGCCTTTGGAACATAATTTCTTTAAAGTCAGAAACTTCATTTTATTCATCTTTACATTTCTATCAACCAACAGAATGCAAAGCAAATTTCTGGAGAGCAAACAAATCAGTTTACCCAATGTTCATATCACTCCTATAAATGATACATAAGCAAAGTACAATTATGAAGAAAAGGTTACTCTGTGCACTAGTACACAGAAGGCTAGTGGCATATGCGCTCTTATTTGTACTTCAGTTGTATTTCCTGAGGGAAATTCTACAAGAATAGATTGTTGTAGTACCTTTAAAGATGAGCCATCCAAATTAAAATCCATAATTTAAACAATGCAGTAATGTGAGAGTCAGTGACTTTAGGAGTGGATTTTTCAGACCATAAAAACATCCTCAATTCGGTGGTGTGGTGATCCAGTTGTGACCAGTGGCTTCTTCTTGCTGGTGATGCCTCCAGAGTGTGTCCTTCCAGGTGGCTAGAGCCCATGTGGTATGGCCCACACTGGCCCTAACATACATTTTTCTTTTTGGATCCAGGGCCTAAGTCCAACAATGACCTCCCCTCAATGTCCTCTTTTCTAGTGGTGGACATGCTCAGCCTGGCACCATCCAAGCCTCATTCCCCTGAACCCGGTATTAACACAGTTCTACTTTCTAATGTCTGAGAGACCATCTAGTTGCTTCTGGCTACAGTATGCTCATATAATAAAACAGATTTTTTAAAAATGTAAACAATAGAAAGTATAAGTCAAAACACATGTTCTATCTATTCAAGAATATAAATTTATTTTGTTCAGCACTCATACATATTACAACAGTGTTACGCTTTATATAAGAATCTGTATCAAATACTATACATAAAAAATTAAGGAGTCAATGAAATCTTTCTAAAGTAAAATACATACCTAATATTTAAAACGCCACCATATAAAGTTTTGCTCCTTTTTAAGTATTCATTTCTGAAGAAAACAAACCCCAATTTTTTTTTATGGTTTCCATGTGTCATAGCTTAATCATAGCTCTTTTTCTTTCTTAGAGGTACATAAAATAATGTTTGCCTTACACCAAAGCATGTTAAAAGTACGTGTCATTTCCTACAGAAAAGAGAACAAGATAAAATCAATATCTAGAAACTCCTTTAAACAGAAAGGCTGGATGTATGTCCACTTTTAACTCTAACATGACTGAGATGGGTAATATGAGTGAATGCTGAAACCACAGTATTGTTCATGTGAAACCATCATAAGACTGTATATCAATGATACTTTAATAAAAAAAAGAAGACTGGGCACTGAGACTCTAATGAGCTTGCCTAGTAGGCAACATTTCACAAGTGTCACAAATTCATGGCTGAAGAAATGAAGTGCCTCGTGTGTGACTCCTGGTCTTCTCCTGGTGTGACTCTTGGAAGCTTGTGCCTAGTTTTCCCCTGGACTTGACCAAACACCTTTTCCCTTTGCTTATTTTTCTCTGTATTCTTTTACTGTAATAAATCATAGCTGTGAGTATGACTCTACACTGAGTGGTGTGAATCCTCCTAGCAAATCATCAAACCCAGGGGTGGTCTTGGAGATGCTCAACACACAGAGCATGAAATTAAAGCTCACCGTGGTTGAGTTACTTATACTCCAGGCCGCACAGCTACTAAGTGGCAAAGCTAAGAAGAAACCCAGGCCAGCCACGTCCTAATCTAGGAGTCTTCCCACAACTGAAATGCCTCCCCCATCAAAATTTCAGATCAGGTTACTCCTCTACTCAAAACATTTCAGTGAATTTCCATTGTACTCTGAATAACCTCCAAAATCCTACATGGCACCATAACTATTAGGAATTCCTATAATAGTTTCAGAAATCAAGGAAAGGGTTAGCTACAGCCAAATTTTAGGTTTAGTAGAAACTGGCTTTCTGGGGGAAAATGATGAGTAGAACATATATCACAAGACAAAAGAGAGTGTACCTGGTCTTAGGGCTTCCAAGGAAAAGGACCGAGTCACATTTAAATCTAGTAGAAATGCATCTGAGGCCTGCAAGCTTAACCCCACTTTCTCTTAGGGGCTATAATGATTCTTTGGGAAGAACAGTTGTGTTTTGATGGATTAATACAAAGTTACGAAAAATAAAATAATTAGCAATACATATACAGTATGGGAATTTGAAAGTAGATCATTATCAAGGTATTGCAATTAAGACTGATTATTTTAACAATGAGAATAAATAGCTGAGAAATATGTATGCTCCTTTGGAACAAAAAAACTATGATTTTTTGAACACAGCTATGATTTTGACAAAGGGATCTATCCAAAATATTGGTAATTCCCTAAAACATTTTTATACTCACTATAAACCATAATGAATGCATTAAGGTAATGTTGAGAGGCAATACTCTTAAATTATTAAATAAAAAGAATATTCAATTTTGCTCTATAAGGGGGTAGTATTTTAAAATTGATATATAACCAAAGGCATTTTTATAGACACTTTTTACCAGAATTTGAAGCAATATCTTGAACTTCATTTGTAAATGGACCAACCACTTTGAGGTTTTGATGGCAATCTTTCAAACTTGTTACAATATGGGAAAGTCCAGGACAGAAAAATGGATAAATCAGCAGTACATTTAACAATTATTAGTTAGTGACTATCTACACTGTATATAAACATATAACCTTCATTGCCATTTGTCACTCAAATCTTTTCTCCTCAGTTTTGAGGAGAAAGGAGGTACTAAAGTTTCTTTTTTAGTTCTTCTTTTTGATATATGAAAAATATAGTCCTATGAGTGGCAGTAGATTCTACAACTGGCTCACTTTAATTTTCTGTAACAACGGAACAGAAAAAAATCCAAGGATGTAAAAGATCATGGTATAAATTTGTTCTCTAGTGAACTGTATTGTTCTACATTGAAGCTGCCATTGCCCCCATACATTATTCAAATGTATCAAATTTTATTGTATTAACATGTTAATAATTTTAAGTTTTTATAATTAAACATTAAGCATCCCATATACTTAACAAAATGCATCAATACTATATGAGCAAAATTTTAGGGAGTAAGTGGCTATATCATAATCTGGTAATTTTCAGGTAAAACCCATTTTGTACTTAATATATGTGTCAATATATGCAAACACTGAAATAATAGCAATAAAATAATATTATTTTGCTGATCTATTATCTACAACACACTGTACTATTCCCTGTAAAAAATATTATTTTTGTAGAAGTCACATAGAATTGGTCTCATTAATTATAATTACATCATTCATGATTGATGATTAATGGATAATGCTAGCTCTTGGGTTATTATTAGAGATTTGGTGTTCATGTAATATACTCTGTGGAGAATAACCAGCCTGTTCTTGATATAAATGACAGCAAAACTGTCCAATTTGAAGCTCAAGTATTTTTTCTGTATCTAAAATTAGAACTTACATTTATATTACCTGATTTTATTTTATTTGTTACTTCAAAGAACAACAAAATGTGTGTATATGTGATTTGATGTGAACACGCAAATAGAAGAAGATGGATTGGCTAGTGGGGTCAATTATGGGGACTTCAAGAGAGGGAACTATGATCCAGTATCCACATGAATTTCTGAATGTGCTTAGATGTCTTTTCTAGTCACAGTACAAAAGCAGGTTGTTTTATTCTTCAAAAATAAAAAATAAAACATGCAATTAGGAAACAATCAGGTAAGGTTGTAGCCCAGCCTCTGATAGGGTATGTAATATTGGAAGAGTTACTTAAATTTCCTGAGCTTAATTCCTTCATTGATACAAGAAATTTCTGGTACAGTTCTTGAAGTCATACCTCAGACTAATCAACCCAGTAAGTTTGATGTTGCACACAGTTGGACGTTTTACACATATAGTTGTGTATAACACAAGATTTGATCCAGATTCTTTAAAAAGGAATTTTGTTTAGTGCTACAAGTATTTATGTGAGTGCAAAAGAGGATTAAAAGTGACTAGTGCTAGCTAACTGTATCAAAATATCATAAGATGTGGTGTTTAAATTAGTTTTAACAGATTAAATAGAAATTTAAAACAAGACAACTGATGAAAAGCAGTGAGGCCACATTGATGAAGGAAACCATGTCCAAGCAAACCAAGCTTTAAAGAATACTATCATATGAGAGAACGTCACTACTGAGAGCACCCTGTGCTCGGGTCAGCAGGTGCATTCAGTTGAAGGAGATCTGGAACCAGAGAGAAAGTGACATGCCAGAGATGGGAAAGCACCAGGTAATCCTCACCCCCTTTCTCTGACAGTAGCAATGACTCTGTAATCAAAAAGCCATGGATGGCTGTTGATAAGCCAGTGTAAGACACCAGAGAGAAAGAATAATCTTGCAGAAGGGAACTCAAGAAGCAAAAATTCACTCCATAGCCCACCTGCATTTATCAAAGCAGGAGAACATTACACAACTCCACATATATAAGCTTCCCAAAAGAAAGAGTGTGCTGTCACCAAAGTTGATCAAAAAGTTAGCACAAACAAATGAATGCAAAATCAACAATTACATATTTAAGGAAAACATACTTAAAGAAATTTAAATCAAAGCAAGTAGAAGGTAAAGGGACCTTTGGAGTAAGAATTACCATTATCAAAGAGTTGCAAGCAAATTTCCTATCTATAGGTAGGAAAAATAAAAGATTTTAGTAATTAAAAATATCACTGATATAAAAAGTAATATAAATAATGAGAAATATGGAATCAATTGAAGAATACCTTTATATAATTTATTTCATAGTTTTGATTAAATCAAGTGTTTCACAGGAAAAGTAGAAAAGTCACTTCCATATTTTAGAATTTGTTATGATCACTCTGTAATTCTGGTATCAAAAATCCAATTTCATTATCCATTGCTGCATAATGGATTACCTCAGAATTTAGGGGCTTAAAACAACAAATATTATTATTTCACACATGTCAAGGATTGGACCTCCAGCTAAAAGTCACTTGAGTGAACTTTGTGTAAGTAGATTCTCTAATCCCAGTGACTTTACCCGAACTCACATAGTGGCTACAAACTCATGAACATTTCTGAGTCAGAACCACCCAGATGATTCAAAGTTGGATTTTTGATTCTCATAATTGTAAGATAATAATTTTTTGTTGCTTTGAAACTCAGGGTAATTTGTTACAAAGCAATAGATAACTAATATAGCAGGTAAAGACTGGTTTCTTCAGATTGCTGGGGAGGTGGTAGACCCGGGGAGGAAAGTTTGATTCAAGGGTTTTGAGGATTATAATTTCATCCCTATTTCTGTGTTTCTGAATGCTTTCATTCCTTATCTCAAGGCTCCTATCTTTCTCTAGCAGTTCCTTTAACCTAGAGTAATAGATGTGGTGCAGCTGATCATTGAGTTATGCAACACTTACAGTCAGGCCTGGAGCTTATTCTATGGTCACATTTACCAGCACATTGTGGACTTAAAAATGCTTTTCAAAGGTGAAAATCACCAGATCTTTGCATATAGATTCTCATTTGGACACTTAAAGTTTTTACTGTTCTTTTTCCAATATATGCTTTCTAGTCATAAAATATAAGCACAAAACTCTAAAAACATTTATAACCATACTGTAATCCTAGTAACTAAGTGACACAGGCAATTAATCTCCTTTTGTTCTCCCTCCGCCTGTCCCATGCCATTCAGTCGGTAATTGATATTCATTACGTATCATGTGCCATGGCTACTAGAGTGCCATTTTAAGGATAGGTAAGCTATGTAGACCTCAAATAGATAAGTGACACAATCCCAGTATCATAAGGCTTTATATTTACTTTTAACTTTCATTAGGCTTAGACATGAATAAATATTTAGCCAGCAAATGCTTTAGTTTATTTTGGTTAATATTTGGTATTTTTAATATCAACATTTTCTATCCTTTCACTTTAAGGCTTTGAATGACCCTATATTTATGTGTTTCCTATTAAGAGTCCATAGGTATGTTTGTTGTGTGTTTGCATGTACATGTGCTGGATTTTTATTTATTCTGGCAATCTGTTTCAGTTGAAAAGTTTTGGCTATGAATTTTATTCTTTGTGTGTTGTTTATTTACTCATTTATTGAATTTAATTATTTTTGCAGAATTCCATTGAGTTCACCAGGAGTTCTTAAATTCTCCCTTTTACTCCGCTAGTATCAAATTTTAACTGATCTCTCAACAGAGAGTAAAATCTGATATGCACTGTGTGCATCTATATTTACACAGAAAAAAAAAACACATAAAGGGATTATGTAATAGGGTAGATTTGCCTTCCAGATATTTTAAACAGTTATTCAGTGAATTTTCTTGCCCAAATGGCAATGCATTTTTTAAAATCGAAGTTTTAGATGTATATTGAAACAGAGCATGTAGTTTGACATTTATATCATTTTAGCAACACTGTGCTTTATGACACTGCTGTCTTTAATGTAATTGTACTGCTACATTGGGAGACATAGTGTTGTTAATATCAAAGCTCATTTCAATAGACATTTTAATTTCATCACAGAATTTAAGAGAGAAATAAGGTAATATTGTTTGGCCAATACCTCACTCTGTGTAGTAAAATACTTTTTATGAAAATGCCAAGATGGTACATGGTATAGTTATATATATATATATACTCTTTTATTTCATGGCCTACTTAAGCAGGAAAATAAGCTATCAAACTAATGAGACTTTTAGTTTCAGTTTTCCAAAGACTGAAGCTTAAGCGTTATACGGTTTGGTGATTTTTGGTGTCTTTTCATTCGTTGAAGGAAGCCATATGTCCCAACTATGTATTTTTAAGCCTAATATAGCTAAATATAATGTAGACCATAATCAAGAGAGCTCAAGAGTTAATGCATCATTTTTTAGGGTTATTTTATGATTGTGTATATATATAACTAAATATTTTGTCTGCATGCCATAACTACACAGGGCAATGTAGTTAAAATAACTGTGATGAACCTAATGTCAAATTTTCTTTTTCTTCTTGTTATATGAAATATTATGTTGGCAAAATCCTCAATTTTTGCAAGTTCCCTGTAAATACATACAGAGAAAAAGCAGTTACTCTACATCCTCCTCAGCAATTTAAATGAAGTTGAAATTTGTGTAGAAGAAATTTATAAATGAATGAATGTGTAGTAATATGCTGCCTATAAAACTTGGGCCCTTCAACTATGGAACCTAAGGAATTCAATATCCTCCTACTTCCATTTGATCAGTATAAGTAAATTCTGAAGCCCTCACAAACTGCTGTGTATCAAATAGATTACATACCACACAGGTGTTTCTAAATGTTAGATTTTTTTCCTTAACTGAATTATAAATCAACTTCCATTATTGAATTACATAAGTGACTCCCTCCACCCACATACCCACTTTATTTCAAATATGCATCGTCAGAATGTGCAGTAAATTCGGATCTACTATAGACTGATGGTTGTGTCCCTCAAAATTTATATATTGAATTCTAACCCTCCATATGAAGGTATCTGGAGGTAGGGCTTTTGGAAGGTTATTAGTTAAGTCATGAAGGTAGAACCCTTATGATGATGAGTGCCCTTAGAAAAGGGGCCCAGAGAGTTCTCTCATCTCTTTTGCCATCTGAGGGCTTAGCAGGAAGTCAGCCTTCTATGAAGCAGGAAGTGGGCTCTCCCAGGTGTCCCCAGAGCTTCTAATTCCTTGATCTTCAACATTTCAGCCTTGAGAAGTATGATAAATAAATTTCTGTCATTCATGTGCCACCAGTATGTGATATTTTTGTTACCGCAGCACAAATAGATTGAGACAGGATCTCTGAATCTACATATGTATTACAAAATTTCACACATGGGATAACATATATGCTTAAACACTTAAGAAGATTGCAATTGCTTTGCCAGGAAACATAGAAAATATACCACACTAGGGTTTTTCTTCCTATCTTCATAAAAAGGTGAAGGAAGGCAAATGAAACAGAAAATTTTGGGGTGGAATTATTTATTTATTTATTTGATCCCACTGACTAACTGAAATTTTCTTTAAAATGATAAACCCTTTTTGATGTTGAGTAAAAAACGCTTATAGATTGGCATATCATTTCAAGCTAGCCAGAAATAGCCCGTCAGATTTCATTTCCAAAGTAAACTACACTTTACGCAACAGTTAGTAACAGGTCTCTATGTTCTAACTCTCTACTTTGTGACACTGTTGTATTAAAATATTTAAAAATATAAGGAAACAAAATAATAAACCGATTTAATTAACAACACATTAACTCTGGTGTTTTGACTGCTTTTGTCATTAAAATAACACTTTCAACATAGTGCACAAAGGACTAGATGAAAAGGTTCAATTAACATTAATGTCAGCCTCCTAAGAGGCATTTCCCGTAAACTGAAAACGGATTGTATATACAATAAAACACAGAAAAAGAAAAAAAAATAAGACTCAAACTTAAATATGTTTAGAAACTACACATCAAATTTTATAATAAAAATCAATTGACGTCCTCAAAGAATTAATTACATAAATTATTCTATTAATTAAATTTTATTAGTCATTATAAACAATGTGACCATAGTTGTAACCGCTTGTTATATGAGGCCATTTGAGAATTTGGCATTGTCACCATGATCAGATAGGAAATAGCAGTTATCATTTTAATCCAAGCAGAGAAAAGATAGGAGGAAATGCTATTATTGCTGTTGATGATGAAAATTCCTTTCTAAGCTTTACAATGTCTTGACTGCCCGTCAATCACACACTTGTAAGTAAGTAGTATCTAACATTTTTCTGATATTTATGCGGAAAATCTGCACTATTTTATAGTTGGTGAGATGTAAGATACATTCTAATATTTGCCTACTTTAAACTGAAGGCAAACATTTGCAACTAATTTTATATGGTATTAAATCAATCACATATAACTTGCCTTTCAGAAATAATCTTTTTAATCACTCCATCACTCACTCTACTAAAACACTGAACTTATCAAATACAGTGTTCTGTTTTGATTCGGTCTTTGTCACAATGTATTTTATCTCTAACAGGAAGAACTCTGAAAAGTTAGATATTCAACTTTTATCTAAGTGTTAATTCTATGATTTAGTATGTGATCTTGAGTGCTTACTGCCACATTTATACATTTAGAATTAGTCAAATAAAATCAAAGAAACAAACAAAATGTAGTCTGTAAAAAACATTTCAAAAATAACACACAGTAGAAACAGTGGAATAATTTTGATCATATAGAGAGAAATGTAAATGTATATGCTAGAAAATTAAATATGAACTTATTTCAAAAAATTTCCTCATATTCCTTGCAGAGTTATTGAGAAATTATTATTGCATATAAACTTTGGATTTATCACAAGAAACTGTATACTTAATACACTTTTATGAGATGACTCCTAAAATCAGCCTTATTTTTTGAACACAAAGCAAATCATAGTATAGGTTTTTACTATAAAATCTATACACAAGATATACAGTCAACTCAGAGAATGTAGATATTGTAACAATATGAAGAAACTTGCATCAAAAGATAAGCCTTATTTTTTTAAAGAGTACAACCATCTAATTTTTCAGGATCATTTTGAATATATCCTTTATTTACATTTTTCTCTACAACATGGATTATCTAAGAATTTTGCTGGCATGAATAAATCCACATATTAAAAGATATTTCAAATTATAAACTGGGACAATTAAAGAAAATCTGCATGCTACATTCTTTTTTAAGTAATTGCATTTGACAAACTGAGGGAAAAAGAAAACTGCTTCTCTATTCTACTCTACAATTATCTCATTTTCCTACCATTGTCATGAGCGTCTTTTCCTTGACAGATTAAACTTGGGGGCTAAAAATAAATTGCAAATCTAATGTTAATTCAAATACGCCAAAAATGACACACTCTTTTTTTAGCTTTCTCATCCTACCTCAACTATTCTTCTTCTTTCTTCACTGTGACTTGTTTGATGTACATCTTTCGACAAAAGTGTGGTATCTCTAGACTATAAAGCCATGGGTGTAATTCAGGAGAATAGGAAGGCAGATAGGAGCTTGATGAGTGACTGGAACAGAAGTGCAGTTTCTGGTGAAAGGGACACCGAGAGGCCACATTGTTTAGAACTTTACTGTGAGTACATTCAGTTACTCAGTAAGTATTTATTAACTGCCTGCTATATGCTAGGCTCTTTGCTAAGAACTGGAGTTTGTCAAACAGAAAACAAAGAAAAAAAATCTCTGTGAATCTTGCTTTCAAATCGCTTTGAGGAAATACAGTATTACTCTAGTTTGTGTGGAGATAAGAAGGAATAAGGGCAGGCATGGAGCTGGAAAACTTATCAGGCAGCTGTTGGAGTTGTTTTAGTGAGTGGTGATGATGCATTTCATAACTGGAGGTAGTTTTGCAATTGTCAGGAAAATTGGTTAGATCTGGACTCCATCTGAGGACCTGCTGAAATAAATAAGCTCATAAATAATATGCATAAGTACTGGGGCTATAATTTGTAGGGTTTGATCCCATTTATATAACTGTTAGAAAGCTTTCATTATTAAAATTTGTATGCATTTACTTATATGTGTCTGAAGAATTGTGCATTTTGTCAGTGATTTCAAATTTGCTGTCATCATATTTTTCTTATCATTACCATACCTTAAAACTTCATTTCATTGTAGTTTTTTTTTTTTGAGGTACATTTAAGTAATTACACAGCCTGGATATCCTCCTGTATCAAATGCCTAGAAATTCTAGAAAAATATAACTTCTTTTGTAAAGTAAAACTGAGTTTCTTGAAAGTAATTGATTACCCTAGGATAGAACAAAAAGATTTCTGAAATTAAGATAATTCTGAGCTGAAACAACAGCTTAGTTGGGTAGAGAGAGAAAGGGTATTACTGGGGTTATTTATGAAAAGAAAAAAATAAAAAACAAACAAAGCAAATCAAAAAATAAGATATAAAGCCCGTAATGAGTTAAAAGACTAAAGCCTTGGACTGGCCCTGGACAGGCTCCTTTTGAAACAGAGTCCACATGTTATGAAGATTATGTCCTCATGTACCTGGGTGTTAAAAAAGACAGAGAGAAAGAAAAAATAATTTGAAAATAAATACTTGAATCACAGTATGTCCTCAGAGATGGTGGATCTTTAGGATTTCTTTTCAGTAATATATGTATATAAAAATATTAAGATTAATCACCATCAGAGTAGAAAATAGAATCTTAAGTCTTCAGTAGGAGAACAAATCAAAATCAATTTGGTGGCAAGTGAAAGTGTTTTGAAAAATGAAGAATAGAAACTAGAGGTTTATTACCAAACACAAAATTAAATGTTAGAAATAAACCTGTTTCTAAGAGTATATGCAAAACTAGTTCCTGAACTAGAATGTTTCATTATAAATTCTAGCTATTCCATTCACCTTATGTTTACTTAAAATTCAATAGAATTCTCTGTTTCTCAATATATAAAGTAAGTATTTGAAGGAGTTTTTTATCATGTAGTAGTTTGGTCAGAACAGTGGCAGACTCTGATAACAGAAGATAAATGTATTATAATTTTATCAGTATATGTATCAGTTTGGATTCAAGCGGGAGAGAGTAAACACAGTAATCTAGACACGGAAAGCACAAAAATAACTTCATCAGCAGATTAGAGCAACAAGGGATTGGCTAATGAGAGTAAGTAGAACTCTAAAGAATATAGGGAATAGAAGATATGAGGAGTCGCCATGGCCCATAGGACTGAGATATGTACTGAAGAAAGACACCTTCAACCCCCAAGACTGAAACCCAGATTTCATTAGACAGGGCACAGCCATTGACTTACTGAATGCAGAAAAAAGCACCATGGTTTGTGCTGGGGGAACTAGTTGGTAACCTGCCCTCCAGAATGTCCCAGAAAACCATCTTCTATGGAATAATAGAGAGATATCTCTATTGCATAACTTTTATCCCCCACCCTCCCCACTCACTCACCCCAACCCCTCCCCCAAGGTAACCACCAGTCATTTCTAAGTGTCTGTGAGTCTACTGCTATTTTTTTCATTTTGTTTTGTTTTCTTTTTTGCATCCCACAAGTAAGTGAAATCGTATGGTATTTGTCTTCTCTGCCTGGCTTATTTCATTGAGCATTATACCCTCTAGGTCCATCCATGTTGTCATAAATGGCAAAATTACTTTCTTTTTTATGGCTGAATAATATTCCATTGTGCATATATACCTCTTCTTACTTATCCATTCATCATTGATGGATACTTTGGTTGCTTACATATGTTGGCTATTGCAGATAATGTGGCAAAAACATAGGGTGCAGATATCTTTTCAATTCAGGGATTTTGTTTTCTTCAGGTAAATTCCTAAAAGTGCAGTTACTGGGTCATATGGTGTTTCTATTTGTAGTTTCTTGAGGCACCTCCACACTGCTTTTCACAGTGGCTGAACCAATTTACCTTTCCACCAACAATGTAGAGGGTTCCCCTTTCTCATCATCCTCACCAGCATTTGTTATTTCTTATCTTTCAGACAGTGGCCATTCTAACTGGTGTGAGGTGATATCTTATTGTAGTTTTGATTTGAATTTCCCTGTGATTAGCAATGCGGTGCATCTTTTCATGTGCCTGTTGGCCATCTGTATTTATTTCTTTGGAAAAATAAGACCTTTTTCTTTTAAGTATAGTTTTAGGTTCACAAAATATTAAGCAGATGCTACAGAGTTTTCCACAAACTTCCTGCATCCATTCATGCTTAGCCTTACTCATTATCAGTATCCCCACTGAAGTTATGCATTTGTTACAATTGATGCATCTACATTTTGGACTGGCCATCCTTTGTATCAGCTCAAGCTCCATGATACTACATGCTCTTATCTGAGCTAAGAGATAGCTTATGTAATATAACTATTACATCGTTTAACGTTTTGTAGAATAACAATTGTAAAGTAATTGTTAGAAATAGTTATTTAAAATCTATTCTCTATTTTTTTCTATGCTTTTCTACTCTTTAAATGTTTAGTAATTTACGTATTTCTAGAAAATTTATTTCATTGACATATACAGATTTATTGCATGATGTTAGGACATCTTAATTAATAGTACTTTTAGTGACTTAATGTCTGGGCACCCTCAAAATTCCTATGTTGAAGTTCTGCCCTATAGTGTGATGTTATTAGGAGGTGAGGCCTTTGGAACATAAGAAAGTTTAGATGAGGTCATGAGGGTAAAGTCCCCATAATGGGATTAATGTCCTTATAATAAGAGTCAGGGAAACCAGAGTTCGGCCTTCATGCAAAGGCACGGAGGAAAGGCCACGTGTGCAGACAGTCAGAAAGCAGTGGTCAAGCCAGGAGACAGGCTTCTAGCAGGAAGGAATCTGTTGGCACCATGCTCTTTGCATACTTCCCAGCCTCTGGAACTGTGAAAAATAAATGTCTCTAGTTCATGTCACCCAGTCTATGATATTTTGTTATAGTAGCCCACACTACTTTACTTATACTATTTTGTATTATAATATTTATATTACTTTTATCATTTATCTCTTCCACAATTTTATATTTCCTACTTCTATATTTATTATGAAGACATGTTCTGTTGTCTGGTGAGAACAGGCTTGCCTGTAAGATTTCATCAAAATTTTTTCAGGAAGAAAAATCCATTATGGGAATTCTATTTTTATGTAAAAAATACAAGACATCAAGTGGGTTTAGGTAGCAGTGACATAAATATATATATTAAAAATGTTATGTATAAATTCAAGCTTTATCAGTGTGGCAAGACAATATAAAATTGAAGGCAACTATAATCATTCATAGGTAAAATGACTGGCTTAGACTCAGGTGATTGTAATAAAAAAGATTAAAAATACAATAGTATATATTTTGATGATAAAAGCAAACTTGAAAACTTGACAGGATATCTGGTGAAGAAATTATGATGATTTACAGGATTTGGCTTCAAACAACAAATTGGGTGATGCTGTCATTTACTGCAACCCGGAAGAGTGAGGAGCAGGATGACGAGTGGTGAGCTCACCTATGACTTGTAATTTTTTTATTTATCTAGCTGATATTGAAGTGGAGGTGTTGAAAAGGCAGTGCATACACTTATCTGGAGTTCTGGGAGAAAGTTTAAATAGAGTTATTTGTTTAAAATGATTACCCTAAAAACGAAAATGAAAATTTTTGCATAGTGTTTACACATAAAGTATTACTTATAATAGTATTTTGCAGCAATGTAAGTTTTACTTATGGTGGAGAGCATCTTGTTTTGTAAACTTAAAATCCATTTCACCAAAGAGTCTGAGAACAAAAAATACTCCCAATAATCCATAAAAGCCAACTCTGGATGATACTGTCTAGAAAAAATAGAGAAAATATGAGTTTCTGACAGTGGCTCCTGTGATGCTCCAAAATTGAGTAGCCAGTTGGCAGAAAGCTGTCAAAATATAACCTAATGAAGAAAAAGAAATATTTTTTTAAAAGAAGAATTTCAAGAGGAAAGAGGGCTTCAGGAAGGTGGAGAGATCAAATATGTTGTATGCTACTGGGAAACTAAAATAATAACAGAAATAACCACTGGATTTGGTAAGAGGATGGTCAGTGATATGGCATCTGTAGATTTAAGGGAAGGATGGGGATAAAGAATGCAGAAACTTGTGGCAGACTGGCAATTGTAGGTAGTGAGGATTGACAGCCACTTCAGAAATGATTTTTTAAAAGGAAGGAAAATAATGGGGGAGGGGGGGTTACGGTGCTTTTTTTTATTATTATTTTTAAGATGCAAGATTTTGACAATATGCTAACTGAAATTATCAGAAGGCAAGAAAGACAGACGATGCAGAAGAAACTGAGCATAAATGGAGAAGCAAGTGTTTTGAGATCATTAGGCAGCACGTGATACAGAAAGTGGACAATGGAAGGAGTAACATCTCTCATAGTAACAGAAGGAAAGACAGCAAATATTAGTCTGGTTGCAGATGGGTTTATGGATAACTGATGGAAAGTTGAAGGCTTTCCCTTTGTTAAATTATAGATGATTCAACATATGAATAGTAGTCTTCTCAATGCAGAGAGCAAATACAGCAGAACAAAAATTCAAGGCTCCCTTATATTTTCTTGAGTTGTAGATAGACATGTGCATTCAAACTATAATAACTTACCATTTGTTAGAAAAAAATCAGTACAGGTTAGAAGCAACTTTGCAATAATTTGCACTGTCATGGTATCATACAAAAAAAAACAGTAAAAAAAACATAAAATCGCAACCAAAAATGAAAATGAACATTTTTGCATAGTGGCTGCACAAAAATTATTACTTCTAATAGTATTTTGCAGTAATGTAACTTTTACTTACAATGGATAATATCTTGTTTTGAAAACTTAAAATTGTGCCTGAGAAGAAAACACACACACATTTTCATTCAGAGGTAAATAAAATAAATTCTAAGATAAGCAAGGTTCAGAATATATGCCATTCATGTGTTACTTTGTATTTCCTGAAGTACATGTACTCTACCTGAATAATAGATTATGCAAAAACATAGTAGGAAAATACTTTAAAGTATTGGTCTAAAAATATGGCTGAGAAGTGAAACAGTTAATATAAAGATGGCTGAAATATATAGGAAGACATATACTGTAGAAGTAAATGTAGCCCAGTGATTAATGACATAGGCTTTGCAATCAAATCTCTATTCAAATAAAGCAAATAGCCTCTGCTAGCTGTGTCACCTTGGGCTAAGTTTTTAAACCATCTTAGCTTTGGTGTCCTAATTTGTAAGATGGGGATAACATCATCTGTCCCTCATGTAATGGTAAAATTTCAATGACAAAGTCTATGTGAATGCTTATCATACAGCCTCTTACTGATTAAGTGCTCAGGAAAAGCAGCTAGCAGAGGTAGAAAGCAGAAGCAGTGATACTATAAAATTGTCATAAATCTGTTTCTAACAGATTTTTTAGAGAGTATATTGGCCATATGAATCCCGCAGCAGAGCTAAGCAGTACAGGATTTCACAAAAAATGTATGATCTCAGAAATCATAGCAACTCCCCAAATACGTCCTCTAAAAATCTCTCTATAAAAACGCATATCTGTTATGGAGGAGTGAAAACCTTATCTGAAGAAAAAAAGGCTGCTGATACCACTTTCACTACTTTTTCTGGGTTCTTTTGTCACTTTTCATACTATACATATTGGCACTCTGCACTTAAGCACAAAAATATATTGTATGTATGTTTTTTATATATAGATTGTATATAAAAGATAGGAGAAAGCCTGTTATTTATCATTTTGACCTTTACACTTGTGAGGGGAATGTAAATGAATGCAGATTTCAGAGCTTTGCATGTATATTTAAACAAATCCTCCTAACTCAATTACGTAAAAGTAAAAATGCCTAAGAATATCTGTTATGCTTCTAGACAACCATTTAAAGTCACCTTGGGAGAGTTTAGGTGGAATTTTAGCTATCCATTCTTAAAGAGATGTTTGGTGATACATTCTTTGCATAAATGTACAGTTACTAGAGATGCAGTAATAAAGAACAGATGCTAAACTCTTTCATTCATGGACTGATGTCAAAATGGACTCAACAACCTACAGGCCACATTAATATATGAACTGGAGATCAGTGGATTTATCTCATGCTTGACAAATTCAGGAATCGTTAGCATTTGTCATCATACAGGGCGTACATCCAGGGACAGCTAGAATATAGATTAACTGCAATGCTCATGAGGTCACTCAGAATTTAGTCTGCCCCAGTCAGTGTTCAGTCACATTGGTGGGGGAAGCATGACTGTGGAAAACTTGTTAGCAACTCGTCTAGGAGTACCGGCAACAGTGCAAAATTAATCTGCCACCCATGGAAAATTGGGGCAGAAAACCCTTATTCTTTCATAGCCTCCTGAAGAAGGTAGTCCTTGATTTAAAAATGTTAGCAAATCTACATTTATTCAGGTTTTTTAAAGTGATTTTATGATTTTGAAACTTGAACACTCAAAATCCAAATTAACTAAAGCCTTCTATAAAGGCTTTATTTTATAGAGCACGTTTAGGTTCATATCAATATTGATCACAGAGATTTCCTATATAACCCCTGTCCCCACATTTGCTGAGCCTCTCCCATTATCAGCCCTCCCCTCCAGCATAATTCATTTGTTGCAGCTGATGAGCCGACATTAATATGCCATAATTACCTCAAGTCGTAGTACACTTGAGTGTTAACTCGATGTTGCACAATTTGAGGCTTTGAACAAATGAATAATAATATTTCATCATTATGGTGTCATTCAGAGTATTTTCACTGGTCTAAAAATCCTCTGTGTTCTGCCTATTCATTCCTCCTCTTCCCTAACCCAGGGGAACTACTGTTTTTTTCTTTTACTGTCTCCATAGTTTTAACTTTACCAGAATGTCATATTGTTGAAATCATACTGTATGTAGTCGAGTCAAATTGTCTTCTTTCACTTACTAATATGCATCTAAGGTTTCTTCATATATTTTCGTGGCTTGGCAGCATACTTCTTTTTAGTGCTTAATAACAGCCCACTGTGACTGTACATATCACATTTTACATGTAAGCATTTTATGTAGAAAATTGTTTGCTTATATTTGTTACTGTTTGTGTGTGTTTTTATTTAGCATCTCTAGTCTTCTCCAGAATTTTTTATAGTGAAAGTGTTGATAATTAACAGAGTTTCTCTTTATATGTAAATGTATTTTATCTTCATTGATGAAGAATTTTGCTGTGGCACATTTCAACATTGATAATTATTTTCTCTCACTAGCAGATATGATTCCACTTTTGTCTGGCTTCATCTATATCTATTAAGAGCTCTGCTATTATTATAATCTATGTTTTGTCTTTCATTTTTGGCATCATTTGGTCTTCCCTTATTTATCTTAAGTGTTACAAAGTTTGGTGTTTGATAGATATAGATCTACTTTTTCTATCTTGCTAGGAGCATTCATGTCTTCTACCAATTTTGGAATATTTATAGGCAGTATGTTTTCAAATCTTTACAAATCCTTTCTCTACCTTCCTTCTGAAAGTATCAATTAAACTTATGCCACTTTCTCATTCTAGATTTGGTACCCCTTTTATTCTTCCTTCTACTTCCTGTGTTAACTTTTTAAACTCTGGGGGTACACTTCGGTTTCCTTCCCTGATACATGAAGACTGATTAATGTCTTCAATGAGTTTTAAATTTTAACTTTTATATTTTTCATTTGTGAAATTTAATTATTTGTTAAAACCACTTTGTCGATATCTGTAACTAGAAACAGTTGCTCACATTTTGTTCTCATCTTCCATCTCTTTAAACATTTCTTTGGGAGTAATTTTTATTGTGTTCTGACCATTTCTTGGATATATAAACTTTTTATTGCCTCTCAATAACGGCACCTCTTTGTTTCCTTGAGATGTAGCCATGTCTGTATGTAAGCTCATTTTTATTTGATCTTTTACTGTGGGAGTTCCATGTACCTAAACAGGAAATGCATTCTTCCACTGAGAACCTGTATTTCTCATGTCAGCAGCCTATCTTTGTTATCAGCTTAGAGAGTCCTATTAAAATGTGAGATTCATCATTTAGTGCCCTTCTTGGTGCTGTTGACCTAAAACATTACCTCCCACTAGCGGTTCTGCTATAGTCAGTCTTGTGCCCAAAAGGCACCTTGCCTTTGGCAGGTTTCCTGAGATTGTCAAAAAATCAGTGGCAATACAGAAATTTGCAATTATCAAAATTGATATAATGAACAAATACAGGAGCTTATTACCAAAAATTAGAGACTGATATCTTCTCTAACACAGAAGGGATATTTTAAAAGTATACTTTATGTTACCCCTAAAGAAAGTCACAGTTAAAAAAATTCATTATATTTCACATTTCCTGATGAAATATTATATTAGAAATCAATAATAAAATGTCCAATAAATTATTTGATATTTACTCTTTTACCTACCTTTAAAATCATAGACTCCTATGACTCCTAATAATATAATCCATAAAATAATATAATCCATAAATATAAATGGGCATTTATATATGTAAAAGTCAATTTTGAGAATTATGGAAAAAACTAAAAACTAACTTTCATTTTTCACACTGTTGTTTCATGATCTGAAAAGAAATAAAGAGCTTGTGTTCAGTAAGTTTGTTAATAAACAGTCTTCCAGATTGTAATTTTGTCCTGTAGAATAGAAATACTTCTGAAGAATCATTTCAGGTAAAACTTGATTTGTGAATGAACTGTTCGCATTTCACATCTTGCAACTGAGTTAAAATCAAATCTCAGCTGGAAAAGAATCAATCTTATCAGCTTTGATAGTTCTAACAGTGTATCCTAGGTTTCCTTCCACATTTTTTCCTATACAGTTTACTTTTTCATTTATCAAGATACGACCTTCCTTTCTTCTATCCCTCCTTCCCTCCTCCTTCCTTCCCTCCCCCCCTTTCTTTTTTGGTCTAACTACATGATAAATAAGAAAGAGCAAGTTATTTTAGCTGATGTTAGGCGTTTCACACAGCGTGACTGACAGTGTAATGAGACCCTTCGTGTTTAGAGCTAGTCGGTTTTGAATGGTGTTAGTGCTGCTGCCTGGTAGTATAAAAAGGTAGCTACGATTGCTAAAGAACCTTATCTGAATTATCAAAATACAAGAAACAACTTGCTGCCTGACATCCTATTTTCCCATCCATATAATTTTTTCTTTTTCTTTAATGTTTTTTTCAATTTTGGTTTCTTTAATCAAGAGTTAAACATAATCCCTGAAAGACTGGAAATGGATTATTGCTCAAAGGGGGATTTCATGTCTCATGGAACTTTACTGTGAGTACCAATAATTCTTCCAAATGTGGTGTGTTTGGGAAATAATAGGAAAAAAATCTTCCAAGAGCCATATTTGCTTTGCTAAATGTTGGGAAATTTTCCTAATGTTTAAAGACAACTCTAGCATTATTGGTCAGATGTAAAAATGTGGGCATATCATTTTGTGTTTGCTAAAATTACTTAATACTAGATGTTTTTAAGCAAATGTCTATGAAGCACTACCTCTTCATATTTTAAATAATCATTTTGAAGCTTCTGCTTATAACTGAAAATATAAGTTCCATCTAAAATACTTCATGAAATAACATGACTACACTAACAAAGTTTGACAAGGAATATCCAATTAACTGACATTTATCATAACATTCTTGACAAAGGTATTAGATACACATTTTTTTTGAGAGGGCATCTCTCATATTTATTGATCAAATGGTTGTTAACAACAATAAAATTCAGTATAGGGGACTCAATGCACAATCATTAATCAACCCCAAGCCTAATTCTCAACAGTCTCCAATCTTCTGAAGTATAACGAACAAGTTCTTACATGGTGAACAAGTTCTTACATAGTGAATAAATTCTTACATGGTGAACAGTACAAGGGCATTCATCACAGAAACTTTCAGTTTTGATCACGCATTATGAACTATAAATAATCAGGTCAAATATGAATATTCGTTTGACATTTATACTTTATTTATATGTGAATCCCACATTTCTACCTCACTATAATTATTATTATTACTATTATAAATATTATTTTTAATAAAATGCTGAAGTGGTAGGTAGATGCAAGATAAAGGTAGAAAACATAGTTTAGTGCTGTAAGAGGGCTAATGTACATGATCAGGTGTGTGCCTATAGACTAAGTATTAGTCCAAGCTAGACAAGGGCAACGAAACATCCACGGATGCAGAAGATTTCTCTCAAAACAGGGGGGGGTGAGGTTCTAAGCCTCACCTCTGTTGATCCCCAATTTCTCACCTGATGGCCCCCCTTGCGACTGTGCCTGTCTTAGGTTGTTCCTCCCTTGAGGAATCTTACCCGTCTCTGGCTAACCAGTCATCTTCCGGGGCCATACAGGGAAATGTAAATTGGTAAGTGAGAGAGAAGCAATATTGTTTGAAAAGGTTAGCTTTTTACTTCTTTGCAGATTTATGCCCTGTGGCTTCTATGCCCAGCATTTGTCTCGAGGTATCTTTACCACTTGGAAGAATTATGATACTCGGTAATTTTGATATGAGGCACGAATTCTACTTAAGGGTTGTAATTAGGAAGGAAGAAGAAAAGCTATAGAAGTAGCAGGCGGAAGAAAACATGGTAAGATTGATTATTTCTTTGACATATCTTCTTATAGTGTAACATAAGCATGTATAGGTTTTAAACTACTAATTAAATTGCACACACACATTAACATAATAGGAATACAGCTACATAACCAAAGCAGACCTAGAATTACCAGCCATATCCAGTGAAACCAAGAAAACCAGTTAGGCACTCTAGGCATTTGTGAAAACTTATCAATGATATGATGGATATTGTCTGACTGAAATTGAATAGTTTGAGAAAAATCAGACAAATTAAAACAATACATTCCTGGGAACTTTTCACATCCCATATGTTCTTTTAACAGTAGATTGTCTATAGTTGCAAGATTTTAGAGTGCTGCAACTTGCACTTCTCCTAATTCTTGGTTGAGTTCCTACAGTATAGATCCAGTCAAATTTGTTGTTTTACTGTATGCACAGGCCAGCTTAGATATCTCCTTCTTCATTGCCATGGCAAGTCCAGGAACTGGTGGGATGGATGCAGCTACAACTGCAGCATCGCCTGGATCTTTGTTGAGGTTTATTTAATGATCATCTTCTGGTATGACTGTTCCAGAGAGTGCTGATATTGGAAGTTCTTCTTCATATCGTATCTTAATTCGTTTTCTGGGTAGCCAAATTAGGCTTTGCTTCCTCTGTATAAACACAAACAAACCCTTTGTCCACACTTTGATACGCCCTTTATACCATTGTGAAGAAATTATTGGAGATAACCACACAGGAACTGCTTTTTTTTTTTAAGGGAAAGGAATATTATCAGAAAAATGTGCTTCCATAGCTGATCATCTGGCACCGTTTAAATGATCAGAATTAAGGATATTTAAAGCATGCATCAATCATTGATTTACAGTTAGTTTTATCCTATCAGGGAGTAATCCCCCTTTTCTTTCTTTTTATTTTTTTTGGTTATCATTAATCTACAATTACATGAAGAATATTATGATGTTTACTAGGCTCTCCCCTATACCAGGTAGACCCCAAAAACCCCTTTACAGTCACTATCCATCAGCATAGCAAAATGTTTTAGAATCACTACTTGTCTTCTCTGTTCCGCACAGCCTTCCCCTTTCTCCCACCCACCCATTATGCATACTAAACATAATACCCCCTTTCTTCTTCCCCCTCTTATCCCTCCCTACCCACTCATCCTCCCCAGTCCCTTTCCCTTTGGTGCCTGTTAGTCCATTCTTGGGTTCTGTGATTCTGCTGCTGTTTTGTTCCTTCAGTTTTTCCTTTGTTCTTATACTCCACAGATGAGTGAAATCATTTGGTATTTCTCTTTCTCCACTTGGCTTATTTCACTGAGCATAATACCCTCTAGCTCCATTTAATTTGTTGCAAATGGTAGGATTTGTTTTCTTCTTATGACTGAGTAATATTCCATTGTGTATATGTACCACATCTTCTTTATCCATTCATCTACTGATGGACACATAGGTTGCTTCCAATTCTTGGCAATTGTAAATAGTGCTGTGATAAACATAGGGGTGCATCTGTCTTTTTCAAACTTGAGTGCTGCATTCTTAGGGTAAATTCGTAGGAGTGGAATTACTGGGTCAAATGGTAAGTCTATTTTGAGCATTTTGATAAACCTCCATACTGCTTTCCACAATGGTTGAACTAATTTACATTCCCACCAGCAGTGTAGGAGGGTTCCCCTTTCTCCACAACCTCGCCAACATTTGTTGTTGTTTGTCTTTTGGATGGTAGCCATCCTTACTGGTGTGAGGTGATACCTCATTGTGGTTTTAATTTGCATTTCTCTGATAATTAGCGATGTGGAGCATCTTTTCATGTGTCTGTTGGCCATCTATATGTCTTTTTTGGAGAACTGTCTGTTCAGTTTCTCTGACCATTTTTTAATTGGATTATTTGTCTTTTTTTTTGTTGAGGTGGGTGAGGTCTTCATATATTTTGGATGTCAAGCCTTTATAGGATCTGTCAGTTAAAAATATATTCTCCCATACATTAGGGTACCTTTTTGTTCTATTGTTGGTGTCTTTTGCTGTACAGAAGCTTTTCAGCTTAATATTGTCCAACTCGTTCATTTTGCTATTGTTTTCCTTGCCCGGGGAGATATGTTCAAGAAGAGGTCACTCATGTTTACGTCTAAGAGGTGTTCGCCTATGTTTTTTTCTAAGAGTATTATGGTTTCATGACTTACATTCAGGTCTATGATCCATTTTGAATTTACTTTTGTGTATGGGGTTAGACAATGGTCCAGTTTCATTCTCCTACATGTAGCTGTCTAGTTTTGCCAGCACCATCTGTTGAAGAGACTGTCATTTCTCCATTGTATGTCCATGGCTCCTTTGTCAAATATTAATTGACCATATATGTTTGGGTTAATGTCTGGAGTCTCTAATCTCTTCCACTGATCTGTGGCTCTGTTCTTGTGCCAGTACCAAATTGTCTTGATTTCTGTGGCTTTGTAGAAGAGCTTGAGGTTGGGGAGTGAGATCCCCCCTACTTTATTCTTCTTTCTCAGGATTGCTTTGGCTATTTGGGGTCTTTGGTGTTTCCATATGAATTTTTGAACTATTTGTTCCAGTTCGTTGAAGAATGTTGCTGTTAATTTGATAGGGATTGCATCAAATCTGTATATTGCTTTGGGTAGAATGGCCATTTTGACGATATTAATTCTTCCTAACCATGAGCATGGGATGAGTTTCCATTTGTTAGTGTCCCCTTTAATTTCTCTTAAGAGTGACTTGTAGTTTTCAGGATATAGGTCCTTCACTTCTTTGGTTAGGTTTATTCCTAGGCATTTTATTCTTTTTGATGCAATTGTGGATGGAATTTTTCCCAGATTTCTCTTTCTATTGGTTCATTGTTAGTGTATAGGAAAGCTACAGATTTCTGTGTGTTAATTTTGTATCCTGCAACTTTGCTGAATTCCGATATCAGTTCTAGTAGTTTCAGAGTGAAGTCTTTAGGATTTTTTATGTACAATATCAAGTCATCTGCAAATAGTGACAGTTTAACTTCTTTACCAATCTTGATTCCTTGTATTTCTTTGTTTTGTCTAATTGCCATGGCTAGGACCTCCAGTACTATGTTGAATAACTGTGGGGATAGTGGGCATCCCTGTCTTCTTCCCGATCTCCGAGGAAAAGCTTTCAGCTTCTCGCTGTTCAGTATGATGTTGGCTGTGGTTTTATCATATATAGCCTTTATTATGTTGAGATACTTGCCCTCTATACCCATTTTGTTGAGAGTTTTTATCATGAATGTATGTTGAATTTTATCGAATGCTTTTTCAGCATCTATGGAGATGATCATGTGGTTTTTGTCTTTCTTTTTGTTGATGTGGTGGATGATGTTGATGGATTTTCGAATGTTGTACCATCCTTGCATCCCTGGGATGAATCAAACTTGGTCATGGTGTATGATCCTTTTGATGTATTTTTGAATTTGGTTTGCTAATATTTTGTTGAGTATTTTTGCATCTATGTTCATCAGGGATATTGGTCTGTAGTATTCTTTTTTGGTGTGGTCTTTGCCTGGTTTTGGTGTTAGGGTGATGTTGGCTTCATAGAATGAGTTTGGAAGTATTCCCTCCTCTTATATTTTTTGGAAAACTTTAAGGAGAATGGGTATTATGTCTTCTCTGTGTGTGTGATTAAATTCTGAGGTAAATCCGGCCGGCCTGGGGGTTTTGTTCTTGGGTATTTTCTTGATTACCGTTTCAAATTCTTTGCTCGTAATTGATTTGTTTAACTTTTGTGTTTCTTCCTTGGTCAGTCTTGGAAGGTTGTATTTTTGTAGGAAGTTGTCCATTTCTTCTAGGTTTTCCAGCTTGTTGGCATATAGGTTCTCATAGTAGTCTTTAATAATTCTTTGTATTTCTGTGTAATCTGTCGTGATTTTTCCATTCTCATTTCTGATTCTGTTGATTTGTGGTGATTCTCTTTTTCTGTTAATAAGTTTGTCTAGAGGCTTATCTATTTTGTTTATTTTCTCAAAGAACCATCTCTTGGTTTCATTGATTTTTGCTATTGTTTTATTCTTCTCAATTTTCTTTATTTCTTCTCTGATCTTTATTATGTCCCTCCTTCTGCTGACTTTAGGCCTCATTTGTTCTTCTTTTTCCAGTTTCGATAATTGTGATGTTAGACTATTTGTTTGGGGTTGTTCTTCCTTCTTCAAATGTGCCTAGATTGGTATATACTTTCCTCTTAAGACTGCTTTTGCTGCGTACCACATTAGTTGCGGCTTTGTGTTGTTGTTGTCATTTGTTTCCATATATTCCTTGATCTCTATTTTAATTTGTTTGTTGATCCATTGATTATTTAGGAGCATGTTGTGAAGCCTCCCTGTGTTTGTGAGCTTTTCACTTTCTTTGTACAATTTATTTCTAGTTTTATACCTTTGTGGTCTGAAAAGTTGGTTGGTAGAATTTCAATATTTTGGAATTTACTCCGGCTCTTTTTGTGGGCTAGTATGTGGTCTATTCTGGAGAATGTTCCATGTGCCCTTGAGAAGAATGTATATCCTGTTGCTTTTGGATGTAGAGTTCTATAGATGTCTATTAGGTCCATCTGTTCTACTGTATTGTTCAGTGCCTCTGTGTCCTTACTTATTTTCTGCCCGGTGGATCTATCCTTTGGGGTGAGTGGTGTGTTGAAGTCTCCTAAAATGAATGCATTGCTGTCTATTTCCCCCTTTAGTTCTGTTAGTATTTGTTTCACATATGCTAGTGCTCCTGTGCTGGGCGCATATATATTTAGAATGGTTATATCCTCTTGTTGGACTGAGCCCTTTATCATGTAATGTCCTTCTTTATCTCTTGTTACTTTCTTTGTTTTGAAGTCTATTTTGTCTGATATTAGTACTGCAACCCCTGCTTTCTTCTCTCTGTTATTTGCCTGAAATATGTTTTTCCATCCCTTGACTTTTAGTCTGAGCTTGTCTTTGGGTTTGAGGTGAGTTTCTTGAAAGCAGCATATAGATGGGTCTTGCTTTTTTATCTATTCTATTACTCTGTGTCTTTTGATTGGTGCATTCAGTCCATTTACATTTAGGGTGACTATTGAAAGATATGTACTTATTGCCATTGCAGGCTTTAGGTTCATGGTTACCAAAGGTTCAAGGTTAGCCTCTTTAGAATCTTACTTCCTAACTTAGCTCGCTTATTGAGCTGTTATATACACTGTCTGGAGATTCTTTTCTTCTCTCCCTTCTTATTTCTCCTCCTCCATTCTTTATATGTTGGTTGTTTTATTCTGTGCTCTTTCATGTTTCCTTTAACTGCTTTTAGTGGGTAGTTGATTTTATTTTTTTGCCTTTAGTTAGTATTTGGTTGGTCTGCTTTCTTTGCTGTGATTTTATTTTCTCTGGTGACATCTGTTTAGTTTTAGGAGTGCTCCCATTTAGAACAGTCCCTCTAAAATACCCTGTAGTGGTGGTTTGTGGGAGGCAAATTCCCTCAACTTTTGCTTGTCTGGGAATTGTTTAATCCCTCCTTCATATTTAAATGATAGTCGTGCTGGATACAGTATCCTTGGTTCAAGGCCCTTCTGTTTCAGTGCATTAAATATATCATGCCATTCTCTTCTGGCCTGTAAGGTTTCTGTCGAGAAGTCTGTTGATAGCCTGATTGGTTTTCCTTTATAGGTGACGTTTTTCTCTCTAGCTGCCTTTAAAACTCTTTCCTTGTCCTTGATCTTTGCCATTTTAATTATTATGTGTCTTGGTGTTGTCCTCCTTGGGTCATTTCTGTTGGGAGTTCTGTGTATTTCTTTTGTCTGTTCAATTATTTCCTCCCCCAGTTTTGGGAAGTTTTCAGCAATTATTTCTTCAAAGACACTTTCTATCCCTTTTTCTCTCTCTTCTTCTTCTGCTACCCCTATAATACGGATATTGTTTCTTTTGGATTGGTCACACAGTTCTCTTAATATTGTTTCATTCCTGGAGATCCTTTTATCTCTCTCTATGTCAGCTTCTATGCATTCCTGTTCTCTGGTTTCAATTCCATCAATGGCCTCTTGCATCTTATCCATTCTGCTTATAAATCCTTCCAGAGTTTGTTTTACATCTGTGATCTCTTTCTTGGTATCTGTGATCTCCCTCCGGACTTCATCCCTTAGCTCTTGCGTATTTCTCTGCATTTCCATCAGCATGTTTATGATTTTTATTTTGAATTCTTTTTCAGGAAGACTGGTTAGGTCTGTCTCCTTCTCTGGTGTTGTCTCTGTGATCTTCGTTTGCCTGTAATTTTCCCTTTTCATGGTGATAGAAATAGTTTGCAGAGCTGGGACGAGTGATGACTGAAGAACTTCCCTTCTTTTGGTTTGTGGCCTTCCTCTCCTGGGAGAACAGTGACCTCTAGTGGCTTGTGCTGGGCAGCTGCACACAGAATGGGCTTGTGATTCTTGCCCGGCTTCTATGTAGTTTATCTCCGCTGTTGCTCTGGGCATGCCTTGACTTGGGCTGCTATTCCGATATGGTGGAGCCATGTTGGAGGGGGAGCGGCTGGGAGGCTATTTATCTCTGTGAGTGGCCTCCATGCTCCCTGCTGCCCAGGGGGTTAGAGTGCCCAGAGATCCCCAGATTCCCTGACTCTGGACTAAGTGTCCCGGGATGCTTCTGTCTGGTTTTGGGGTCCCTGTCCCTGTAAAACTTCCAAAAAGCACTCGCATAAAAAAAAATTAATTAAGTAATTTTTAAAAAAATTAATTAATTATAAAAAAAAAAGCCACTCGCTTTTCTTTGTCCCTGGGTGCTGGCCTCAGAGACCTGCTCACTGGTCTTGCTGCCCTGTTTCCCTAGTATCCAGGACCCCATGCATGCACTGTGTCTGCACTCTGGTGTGGATGGCTGGGGCTGGGTGTTCAGCAGTCCTGGGCTGACTCTCCCTCCCTGCTCTGACTCCTCTCCTCCTGCTGGGAGCTGGGGGGAGGGGCACTCCGGTCCCGCTGGGCTGTGGCTTGTATCTTACCCCCTTTGCAAGGTGCTAGGTTCTCGCAGCTGTGGATGTGGTCTGGATGTTGTCCTGTGTCCTCTGGTCTCCATTCTAGGAAGAGTTGTCTTTGTTATATTTTCATAAATATATGTGGTTTTGGGAGGAGATTTCCCCTGCTCTACTCATGCCACCATCTTAGCTCCACCCTTGATACACATTTTTAAACTAGTTGTATTTACTATAACTGAATTCTAAATAAAAAATTGTAAAATCTGTCCTTTCAAATTATTTCAGATTTGTGATGGGTTGAAATGTCTAATCTGAACTTACTTTTCATGGAAATTAAGTGAATGTGTAGGATGGATCAAATGGTCTCAATATGATTTTCCATTTATCACTGATTTTCCCCCCACCCACGTCAGAAAGATAGTCCACATTCAATAGACATATTATTTTCTTACTTAAAGGAAAATAATACCAAAGTCTTTTGGCAGTAGGTTGCTGTAGCATATGTTTTATTATATTATGGGTTAAATTTAGCATCTCTGTACACAGTTATATAATGTAATATCTATCTAATTCACTGATGAATAGTAAATATAATAAAGGTGTCTGACACTATTATTATGAAAATTGAAATAATTTTTGTTTTAGTTTTATTGAGCACATATATATTAAGCCCTTACTTTGCTCAATATATACTTTGATCTCTAAAACTACAAAATCATGCTTAGCTAAGAGAATAATTAATTCCATTTTATTTTAGGCAATTGGGTCTGACAAATGTCAATGAAATATTCAAAAAATTAACTGTAATTCAACTTAGAAGTGTATGAATGCTCACATTTTGTTTTATGTTGAAAAAGGCAAAATATAAACTAGAAGTCTTAGATATAAAAACCCACTCTATTTTGAAGTTCTAGAATAAATCTTTATTTTTATAAAGTTAAAATCCTTAAGTTTTAAATATTGTTCATTTATTCTTCACAGGCAAATCTCTCTAGGTAAACTCCTTTAGTAATCTTTGCAAGCTTTCTAGTCCTCTATTGGACTCTTTTATTTTTTTATCTCAGTAATGAAAAACTAGGTATTTCAGATTTACCCCTTCATTTAACAACTGGATAACCTACATTTATAATGAAGAGTGTATCTGTACCTAGAGTACTCAGGCAATCAACCTGGGCATCTCTAATAGTGGGACAACCTTACTTTACGTATCTACTGTTATGAAGTACGAACAATGCAATGTAACATTGTTGCCAAACTGTTAAGGCTGGTCACTTCATCTGGTGACTCTAAGTAAAGCAAAATCATTAAAAATGTGCTTGAAGGATTTTAAGGATTAATACATTACAGATCCTTTACTAGGTCAAATAACTGAAAGAAAATGATAAATCAGGAAATTGAAGGAAGAAAAATCACAACCAAGGAGAAACCATCAATAATTTAAAATGTGACTCTAGAGGGCTGAATCTTAGGAAAGGGAGGGATTAGAAGTAAACAGTGGTAATATGGGTAAAGAGACTATGCCACAGTTTCAAAATGCCAAATTTACAATTGGTGGGTTAAAAATTTGAATATCAAATTTAGATTATATTTCCAGTTAGTAATTTTCTTGCCTGTGATGGCTTTTGCATATATTTTATATATTTCTTAGGAAATGCATGTTGAAATATTTACAGATGAAGTGTAATAATGTCTTCAGTAAAGCAGTAGAAGAAAGGAGGAGAGAAAGAGAGGGTTAGAGGAAAAGGGAAACATGATGAAATATTAACAAGTGCTCAACATAGGTGGTGCTTAAATAGATGTTCGTATTTATCCACCCTTATCCATACATCGACATTTTTATAATAATACTTCAAAATTAAAATGAATGACTGAGTACATTTCTTTCAGGTGTTTAGTGGTTAAAAATTTGTTTTTCATTTGCATTATAATAATCAATATAAAATTTTCATATAGCAACATAATCCTTATAACAACATACTCGTAAAAGTGATATAGTAGCAGATTACAGGGCCTAGCAAAGGATATCTTTGGGGCTTAGGGGACTTTTAAAAATTCTGCTTATGATACCTCTTTTGTGCATGAACAATTTATTCTTTTTATAAACTAATTTTTGTTTTCACCCATTATTATTTAAATAATCTTTTTAAAAAAATTATCCCTTCTTAATTGTAAATACCAGCATAGTTCTAATATCATAGATCCTGCACTAATTTGGTAATAATAGATGGTATGATATTTATTTTAATTTTTAAAAGTTGAGTGTCCTATCTTTGATATAAATTAGAAAGATTTAAATTGAAGGTCCCTATAAACTAGAACATTTTCTTAATTTTTGCTTACATTTTTCAAAGTAAACTGAGACCAGTAGACCAGTACCTGCTCAAAATTGTTTTTTATAAAAAAAAATTGGGTTTATGACTACACATTTTGGTGAGAGCTTCAATTAATTTTCTTTCATTTATGTAATCTCAATAAAGTGATTTTATCTCCATTTCATTTTCCTTTTTTAATCTTTATTTTCCACTTAACTCATTCCTTTCTTAAGTTTCAGGGCAAACATAAGAATTTTGAAAGGATGTACAAAAGGAGAGTAAGAGGAAACCCGAAGGAATGAAGTATGAAAAAAGATAGGTTAGAAAAAAACTCAAGAATTTATTTCAATTTATAAAGACCTGTGCTTTTTATATAATACTAATAAAGATAATAAATTAAATGATAATTAGTATTTACTGAAAATATGTTATTTGTAAGACTATCCTATTTCAAGCTTGTGGATTAACATTTTTATCCACAATTTGCAAATAAGGAAACAATTATGAAGAGAGTTAAGTAATATGGACAATTAAATACTCAGACTTCTAAATGCACCTTTCCCAACACAACTGCAATTTTCCATCCTTCTGTATAGTTTCACTTTCCTCTCTCATGAAATTGCTAGAGAAACAGCATGGTACAGTAAAAAATAACACTAAAAAACGGAGTTAAATAGTGTAAGTGCTAATCTCATCACTCCCAATTACTACTAGTGTAGTTTGGGGAAAATCGTTTAAATATGCCTATCATCATTTCCCACATCTTAGCAGTCACAGTACATGCACAGGATGTTGTACAACTACTTAAGGTAGTGGAAGTAAAGTACTTTTTGTAAAATGAAAATTGCAGTGTAACTCTGTAATTTGGTAATAATGATGGTATGAGATACACAGCAATTAAAACCAGGCACAACCTGGCATTCTCTCAGTCACCCCCTCTTCACTCTCCAAAGTCAGACAATGAAATCTTTCTTTCTTAATTATCTTAAAAAGGAAAAATATGATTCTCTCCATCATCGTTATATTTCTTCTTTAAATAACAAAGAGAAAGGCAGTTGAAAGCTGATTATGAAAGCACAATGTAAATGACAGAATATTCAATATAGAAATCTGAGCTTGAGTTCTACCTTCACCAATGGATAGTTATCCGATCCTTTGTAAATCATCTACTTGCTCTGAACTTGGTTTTCCTCATATGCAAAATTATATTTCCCTTCCATCTAAAATGTTAATGGATTTTAAATGCTACAATAGAAGGTATAATACTAGTTGCCACACTATAAAAACTACACAATAATACAGGATAACTTGTAATAACGCTATTATACTTTACAACAATACATTAATACTAATATAGTAATATGAGCTAATTTGTAAAATGCAGTCTGGAAAACATGTAGGAAATCTAGAGACACAGAGGTAAATCAACATCAAAATATTATTTTATACATAGATACACATATGTAAATATATGGCTTGATAAGGTGAATGAGACAAACTCCAACAAAAGATAAAACATATGGCATACTAGAAGGAATGGGAAGATATCCATGTAATTTATGTGATCTACTGTGCTTTACCTTGGAAAAGGAATGGTAAGCAATCTCACATTTCTGGTGATGAGGGTGCAAAAGGGAGAGAGAGATACAGAAAGTGAGAGGTGGAGATATGAAGCCATGAAATTAAAATATACTTTACTATGTGCAATTTAGAAAATAGAGAATACTAAAAAATGAATGGAAAATCTAACCCAGATATGGAAGATAACCTTTTCTAGGCAAGTAACTTTAAACTGTGACTGGAAGGATTAAAGAGGATGTCAATCAAGTAAAGAAAGATGGGGAAAATAAATCTAAATAAATGGAACAGCATGTTTGATGGCTTAATAGCAAATGAAAGTAATGCATGATTGAAGATTCAAAATAAATTTGGCATTGTTGGGGCTTGACTTTAAGGATACAGGGAATGAAGTATAAAGATAGCAGTGGCGAATTATTAAAGGGTCCCTCTAAGTTGTATTTCAGAATCTGGGCTGAGTCATAAAAGAAACTGTATAAGAACAAGTTTAAATAGGCAAATAAAATGATCACATTTTTCTTACAAGTATGTATAATTAATTAGAGTGAGGCCAAGACTGCAGACTGAAAAACAAGTTGGGAGGCTGATTTAGTAACTCAGATGACATATAACATAGTCTGGAAGTGGCCATAGATCAATTGCTTCTAGAGTTATTTAGCAAAACAGACAATATTTGCTTTTTAATTGAATGAGATAATGAGAAACCTAAAGACATACATAATGTGCAAGGGATAGTAAACTGTGTATATTTATCTTCAGTAACTCCTATCTCCTAGTTTTCAATAAGCTCCCACACAAGAGCAAAATCTAATAAAATCAGACCATAGTGCTTATTCTGTGTGCTTTGAGGATACTCCCTTCCATTACAATTTACGTGCCATTAGGTATTTTTGTCTGAAAGTGAAAAATATCATGTAAAATGAGTTACATCCATACAGCAAGAAGAAGATGAAGTCTATCATTTCTTCTCTGGTAGGAGCAGAAATAGAATATATAAGAATAATAGAAAAGACACAGAACAAAAATTTTCAATGACATGGATAGACTTAGAGGGTATCATGCTATGTGAAATAAGCCAGGCAGAGAAAGACAAATACCATATGATTTCACGTATTTGTGGAATCTAAAACAAAACAAAAAATAAACAAAATAGCAGTAGACTCGTAGACACTGAGAAGTGACTGGTGGTTATAATAGGGGAGGGGTTGAGGTGGGTGGGAGTGTTAGGTGAGGAGTGTGAGGGGGATAAAGGAGCACAAAAATTCTAAATCATAATATAAGTTGGTCGCAGGGATGGTAGTACACATAGAGAATATAACCAGTGATTCTGTAATGCCTTCCCGTGTTGACAGAGAGTAACTGCATTAGTTGAGGTAAGGATTTAATAATGTGGATAACTGGTGAACCACTGTGCTGTATTCTTGAAACCAATATAAGATTGTATTAAAAAAACAATAATTTATATGTGTATATTTGATGAAATCTGATATACAAGTCTGAAGCTCCAAGGACAATTTAGCTAGTATCAGCATTTAAGCATTAATCTGAAACATGGGAATAGATAAGACTACATGGGGAGCAATATAACGTTAGGAGAGAGACAGAAGTAAATAGAAACACATACGTGATTACAAGATGGAGGAATGATGAGAACGCCACAAATAAGTTTTATCAAGCAAAGACATAAAAATGCTAGGATACATTTCAATTTAAACTTTCTGAAAGGTTAGATGCATATGGAGTTATGGAGTTTATTTATGGATGAAATAGTGACTAGGTAGCCAGAGCCTGTAAAGCACATGGTGAGGAATCCAGTGGATTTAAGAGCCTGTACATGGAAACCCAGAAATTATTCGGGCTGTTAACTGTATTGAGTGAAATATCCGTATGCTTAGAGTTAGAAGACAGGGCTAAAAAAATGTGATAAAACACACAAGAGACAAAGAAGTTAAACCCATAAGTCAACAAGCAAATATGAATTCCAGAAGGAAATCAGAAAACAATAATAATAATAATAATAATAATAATGAAAGAGAAATATTAAAGAAAAAAACAGTAGGTAATTTCCCAGTAAGGAAAGGCACAATTTTTCAAATGTATGGCAATCTCAAAGTATAAGCATGAGAAATGGAAGAAAAGCCACACAAAGTCAGAGACTAACAAAAATGTAAGAATCTAAGATTATAAAGAAGGCCACTTGCAAAAATATGAGCAAACTTTCGCATGAGACATTTCATCAGAAAATAACGTTTCCAGAAGTCATGAGGAAAGCCTCCACAGTCATTACAGAAAAAATGATATGGGAGCAAGCTTTTTATCTGCCAAATAATCAAAGAAGTAGGAGGGAAAGGACAGACTTTGTTCAGATATTCATTGATTCTGAAAGTTCATGTGCAACACTCCCTTTGCCTACAGGGAACTATATGACTACCAAAACGGGAGGATGAAAGAGGAGACACTGCATCTTTTTTCACAAATGCAATTGTATCTGGCTAACTGGTGGGAAGCAAGCTTATGCCACTGGGCTGCACTGGAGAAATGAGGCAGTGGCCTGGGTAATGTGGGAAAAAGGATGGAGTGCCCTAGAAAAACATATTTTTTATTTTTGCCCCCTGAAGAGAGAGGAAGGTACATTTCACACTTATATATTAGGGAACATAATGGAAAAAGAAAATCAGCATAGAGGTTATAACATTGTGTTTCAAAAGTGAAACAGAGTAAAATCTAGCAAACTTTGAGTAAGTGATGTAATTTGACTAATTCTAAAATTAGTCAATAGAAATCTCATTCAAGTATATGAATAGGGAATGGACCACTGGAAATGGAAATATATTCTAGCAGCAAGTTAATTGTTACTGTAATTAACAATAGCTATACATTCATAGTAAATAAAAACTATTTAGATTATTTTTCTATTTGTAAAATAACTTTTAAGGTGGGGAAAAATAATTTTATAGGATGCAAACATTTTCAGCTTGATGGGAGACAAGGAAAGTGAAGAGAAGGGTGGGAATGTTTTGTATATAAGTATAAATAGATTAGTCTAAATTAAATTGGACAGGAACTAGACTTTGGGAATATCATTTAAATAAACTAATATAAAAAATAGAATCGTGCTAATCATATGAAAAAGAAAGAACTTATGTGGAATTATTTAATACAACTAAATCTTTTCTATGCATAGATAAGAGAAATTGGATAATGCAGAAGAAACTATATGAATAGTATAGAGAACAATGGAGCAACTATAAGATGATGTACAAATAGAAGTATTTCAATAAAGTATACATTTCAGGTGAATGCGTGGGTTGAGGGTTAATCTCAAGGTAGGGCATAACCTACATTGTCAACTCATTTGTACTTTCATTTTTTAAATGCACAGCAAATGTTACTTAGAATATCCAGTGCCTAAAGAAGAAAATAAGAGTTTGATGATATAGTAATACATATCCTTAAAGGTGAAAATGAGGGAGCAATATACAAGAAAAAGCAATATAGAAAGCTTCACAGAAGATGAGGTATAAACTGTGCCTTAAGAGACACTTTGAGAGGTACTGGACTTAGATAACAGGAGAGGTATGAATCTAACAGAATATATTCAAGATCAAGAGGAGGAAAACTACAAAACTCTTATGAAGGAAATAAAAAAAATATCTATACATGGAGAGATATCCCATATTCATGGATAGTAAGTCTCAATACCATCATGATAGTAGTTCTTCCCAAATTGATCCACAGATTTAATGCAATCCCAGTCAAAACCCCAGCAAGTTAGTGTATATCAACAAGTATAGCTCATCCTTGCTTACATAATTATTTTCTCAGATAAATCATATGATTAACATAACCCAAGTGCTTGTATTCTTATTCATGTTTTTTTTTAAGATTAACACATTAAAAGTAAAATAGTTAATATTGTTTGATCCCCAGAAAGGGGCATATAGACCACACCAGTGTGTCATCATTTCCTATTTGAGATGATTAGGTAAGAGTTCCAGCTGACAGCCTGGTGAGCTCCCAGTTGACAACATCAACTGCTAGCCATATGAATGAGCTGTCTTGGTTATCCTGTCCAGTCAGTCCTAGAAATGGCCTTGCTAGCTAACATCTGACTCCTGCTGACATCTGATTCCACATACATGAGCAACTCCAAAAAGTAACTTCCTGATCAAGATATCCCCCAAATCCTTACCCACATTACTGTAAGAAAAATATAATGGCTGTTTTAATTGACTAAATTCTGTGCCACTTTACCAGAAGACTGTTTAATATATGGGAAGCAGGGAGTGAAGTGATATATGGTATTTAAAGGACAGAGTGGATAAACAGAAAAGTAGTACTAATCTGTCTCCATAGTATTTTTCCAGAATATACAAATAGAGTTTCCATGTCCTAGTCCCTTCAGGTTGGTCATGGGACTGAGTTCTGCTAATAAAATTTAATAAAAAGTGATGCAACCCACTGCTAAATCTCTGTTCTAAATCCTTAGGAAGGTAATTACTAGCTTTCAACTTCAAAAAGGGAGATTTGTTAGATGGAAGTAAAGGAGGTTCCCTAAATGATTTTGTGAATTAGAACCTGTATTGGACTGTGGTATGAATGGGAAGAGAAATTTTGTTTAAACAATTGACATCTGTGATCCATTTGTCATAATAGCTAATGTATCTCACAATAGTATGCATGAGTTCTGTTTTTTTTTTTCACTTCTCATCACAGAAAATATCTTAGTTTTGTGGTAGTGTTTATCAGCAATTGTAGGTCTGTTTTCTCACAATGGCATAAGAGGTCTGTTGCTTGGAAATCATAACGGTGATGTTTCAGTTACCTTAAATGTATAGAAGTATTCAATGCTATGTCATAAATAAAGTGAGAAAAAAAGTAACCCTTTCTCTACTTGTGCTAATAAATCTCCAAATTCTGTTTCTACACTATTGTATGAAGAGAAGAAGAAAATAGCATAAAGCCACATCAGCACATGCCCTTCATGCTTCCAAAATAACACAACACATCCAAATCACATGGTTGGAATGTTTTAAGAAGAATTAAAAGGGCCCAATTAAGTCAAATCTTGCTCTAAGTAAAATCACATATTACATCTGTGTGCCAAGTCAGTCCTGAGCATGTGAATGTCTAGAAATTCCTGCATTCAACTTTGATATATAATAGAGGTGGAAGGATAAACAAATTAATGTACTATACCACTTTTTTTTATAGATCAACAAAAATTTCCTGTGTTGTGTTCAAATTGATTTTTTTTATGTATCAGAAGAAATGAAGAATGAATGCATTTGACGCTCTCCAAAATAGTTCTGTATGGATACATGGCACCAGTATAATAGGAATCACATGATAAATTTAAGTATCTCTTAGCTTGGGCTGCTATGACAAAGTGTGACAGCCTTGGTGGCTTAAATAACAGACACTTATTTCTCACCAATCAGGAGACTGGGAAGTTCAAGATCAAGGAGCTGGCAAGTAGGATTCTTGGGAGAGTTTCTTCTTGGCTTGTTCACTGCTCGCACCTCACTGTGCACATACATAACCTTTTCTATGTGTGCGCATGCCAGCAGTGAAAGCTCTCCTCCCTCTTCCTCTTTCTACAAGGATACTAATCTCATTAAAGGGCTCCACCAATGTATCATGATCTATGCTTTGTATCACAGAAGCATGCATAGGCAATACATAAAGTAATTGTTATAGTTATATTACAATAAAACTTCATTTAGGAAAAGAAACAGCAGGCCAGATTTAGCTCCTGAGTTGTAATTTGTCAATCCCTGTGTTAGTAGACATCAAGACAAAGTCATGGAAGGAAATTGAATCTCCAAATAACCTTTTAAAGAAGAACTGCCCCTCCAGCCTACACAGTTCAAACCCAGACCATTATAAGACAGAGAAATTTAAGCTTTTACATTTTTAAAACATTTCATTTTGGGGGAGTGTCTCTTAGTTATAGCTTTCTAGCCTATGCAGATATCCTTACATCTATTCTACTAAAAACAATTCATACTTTTAAGGTACTTATCAACTATAATTTCTGTTGACATTTCCTTTCTCTCATATAATGTGTTTCTCTATATCTTCTTTATATTTTGAAGCACTTTTCCCTCAACAATGCACAGTAGAAATGATGTTGTATTATACTTTTACATTCTTTGTTACCAAGAAGCATGTTCCTTAGAAAATTTTAACCCCTTTCTCTATGACTCAGCTCCTAGGTCAGTATAAACAATGGTATGGTTGGAAATGTATTTTCCCTAAGCAAAGATGGTATATAATTATCATTTAGTAGAATATACATGTATATATAATATATATTTAATAGTTAATTTTCATTGATATCAAAGTATCAATATATATTTCTCTAAGGACAGTCAATGAAATACCAATCAAACCTTACATAGCCATACGTATCAAGTGAAAAAGAACAGACATCCATAAGAAACTTAGGGCAGCCAAACATTTACATGCCATACTTAATTTTAAGTAATTTGGATATTTCAATTAAATTTGGGTAATCAATTAAATTTAATTACATGAACTTTAATTAGAAATAAATATTAAGTAGTATCAGTTTTTTACAATATCTAGTACCTCCATTCATCAAACAATTTAGGTACTAAAACACAATTTTAAAACAGGCAATGAAGGCAATTCTGGCAAAATATATTTTTTAATATTTCTCATATTAAAATTTATTCAGGTAGTTTCTTATAATTAACAAATATTGACTGCATTTTTTTTTTTAGTTTGTCTACAGGGCCCTTTTAGGAATATTCTGATACAGTTTGGAAGATGAATTGCCCAACCAACCAGCCACTGAAATTAATCAGAGAAATCTGGTTTGTCTATAAGGCACAGTCCAAGTCAATTTTCTGGTTTATAAATGACTCAGAACTAGAATAAGTAGCAGAGAAGAAACTTTGTTGGTGTTAGCATCATCACAGAATTGGTTTTATCTGTTGCTTATCCATCATAAGCCATCAGAGTCCAGACACCAAGTGTGTATAAAATTGTAATAAATTTACATACTTGCCAGTATACTCTGACATATGCCAAAGATATTGTGGATTCGGCTCCAGACTGCCAAAATAAATACCACAATAAAAGGAGTAAGTGAATTTTTTGGTTTCCCAGTTCATATAAAAGTTATGTTTATACTGTATTGCAATCTGTTAGGTGTATAATAGCATTATGTCTAAAAAATATACATACGTTACTTTAAAAATGTCTTATGCTAAAAATTTTTTAACAAAATCTGAGCTTTCAGTGAGTTGTGACATCTTTGCTGGTAGAGTTTTGACCTGGTTATGATAGCTACTGATTGAACAAGGTGGTATGTGCTGAAGGCTGGGAAGGTGAGGCAGTTCTATTTTTTTTTTTTTTGACTTTTTATTTTTATCATTATTTTTTTATTTTGGTATCATTAATCTACAATTACATGAGGAACATTATGTTTATTAGACTCCTCCCTTCACCAAGTCCCCCCTACAAACCCCGTTACAGTCACTGTCCATCAGCATAGTAAGATGCAATAGAATCACTACTTGTCTTCTCTGTGTTGTACAGCCCCCCGTGCCCCCCCACACCCCCACATTATACATGCTAATCTTAATGGCCCCTTTTTTTGTCCCCCCTTATCCCTCCCTTCCCACCCATCCTCCCCACTCCCTTTCCCTTTGGCAACTGTTAGACCATTCTTGGGTTCTGTGATTCTGCTGCTGTTTTGTTCCTTCAGTTTTTTCTTTGTTCTTATACTCCACATATGAGTGAAATCATTTGGTACTTGTCTTTCCCTGCCTGGCTTATTTCACTGAGCATAATACCCTCTAGCTCCATCCATGTTGTTGCAAATGGTAGGATTTGTTTTCTTCTTATGGCTGAATAATATTCCATTGTGTATATGTACCACATCTTCTTTATCCATTCATCTACTGATGGACACTTAGGTTGCTTCCATTTCATGGCTATTGTAAATAGTGCTGTGATAAACATAGGGGTGCATCTGTCTTTTTCAAACTGGGCTGCTGCATTCTTAGGATAAATTCCTAAGAGTGGGATTCCTGGGTCAAATGGTATTTCTATTTTGAGCATTTTGAGGAACCTCCGTATTGCTTTCCACAATGGTTGAACTAATTTACATTCCCACCAGCAGTGTAGGAGGGTTCCCCTTTCTCCACAACCTCGCCAACATTTGTTGTTATTTGTCTTTTGGATAGTGGTCATCCTTACTGGTGTGAGGTGATATCTCATTGTGGTTTTAATTTGCATTTCTCTGATGACCAGAGACATGGAGCATCTTTTCTTGTATCTGATGAAATAAAATTTCATCTGAATTTCTTCTTTGGAGAAGTGTCTGTTCAGCCCCTCTGCCCATTTTTGAATTGGATTACTTGCTTTTTGTTTGTTGAGGTGTGAGAGCTCTTTATATATTTTGGATGTCAACCCTTTATTGGATCTGTCATTTTTGAATATACTCTCCCATACTGCAGGATGATTTTTTGTTCCATTAATGGTGTCTTTGCTGTATAGAAGCTTTTCAGCTTGATATAGTCCCTCTTGTTCATTTTTGCTCTTGTTTCCTTGATAGGGGAGATATGTTCATGAAGAAGTCGCTCATGTTTATGTCCAAGAAATTTTTGCCTATATTTTTTTCTAAGAGTTTTATAGTTTCATGACTTACATTCAGTTCTTTGATCCACTTCAAGTTTACTTTTGTGTATGGGGGTAAACAATAATCCAGTTTCATTCTCTTGCATTTAGCTGTCCAGTTTTGCCAACACCAGTTGTTGAAGAGGCTGTCATTTCCCCATTGTATGTCCATAGCTCCTTTATCATATATTAATTGACCATAGATGGTTGAGTTTATATCAGGGCTCTCTACTCTGTTCCATTAGTCTATAGTTCTGTTTTTGTGCCAGTACCAAATTATCTTGATTAGTATGGCTTTGTACTAGAGCTTGAAGTTGGGGAACATAACACCCCCCTCCACCTTTATTCTACCTTCTCAGGATTGCTTTAGCTATTCGGGGTCTTTTGTGGTTCCATATGAATTTTAGAACTATTTTCTCTATTTCACTGAAGAATGCTGTTGGTATTTTGATAGGAATTGCATTGAATCTGTAGATTGCTTTAGGCAGGATGGCCATTTTGACAATATTAATTCTTCCTATTCATGAGCATGGGATGTGTTTTCATTTATTGGTATCTTTTTAAATTTCTCTCATGAGTGTCTTGTAGTTTTCAGAGGATAGGTCTTTCACTTCCTTGGTTAGGTTTATTCCTAGGCATTTTATTTTTTTGATGCAATTGTGAATGGAATTGTTTTCCTGATTTCTCTTTCTGCTAGTTCATCATTAGTGTATAGGAAAGCCTCCGATTTCTGTGTATTAATTTTGTATCCTGCAACTTTGCTGAATTCATATATTAAGTCTAATAGTTTTGGAGTGGATTCTTTAGGGTTTTTTATGTACAATATCATGTCATCTGAAAACAAGGACAGTTTAATTTCTTCCTTGCCAATCTGGATGCCTTTTATTTCTTTGTGTTGTCTGATTGCTGTGGCTATGATCTCCAGTACTATGTTAAATAGAAGTGGGGAGAGTGGGCATCCTTGTCTTGTTCCCAATCTTAAAGGAAAAGCTTTCAGCTTCTCACTGTTACATATAAAGTTGGCTGTGGGTTTGTCATATATGGCCTTTATTATGTTGAGGTACTTGTCCTTTATACCCATTTTGTTGAGAGGTTTTATTATGAATGGATGTTGAATTTTGTTGAATGCTTTTTCAGCATCTATGAAGATGATCATGTGGATTTTGTCCTTTTTGTTGGTGTGGTGGATGATGTTGATGGATTTTAAAATGTTGTACCATCCCTGCATCCCTGGAATAAATCCTACTTGATCATGATGGATGATCTTTTTGATGTATTTTTGAATTTGGTTCGCTAATATTTTGTTGAGCATTTTTGTATCTACATTAATCAGGGATATTGGCCTGTAATTTTCTTTCTTTGTGGTGTCTTTGCCTGGTTTTGGTATTAGAGTGATGCTTCCTTCATAGAATGAGTTTGGGAGTATTCCCTCTTCTACTTTTTGGAAAACTTTAAGGAGGATGGGTATTAGGTCTTCACCAAATGTTTGATAAAATTCAGCGATGAAGCCATATGCCCAGGGGTTTTGTTCTTAGATAGCTTTTGATTACCAATTCAATTTCATTGTTCTGTTTTTTCCTTGCTCTGCCTTGGAAGGTTGTATTTTTCTAGAAATTTGTCTATTTTTTCTAGGTTATCCAGTTTATTGGCATATAATTTTTCATAGTATTCTCTAATAATTCTTTGTATTTCTGTGGTATCTGTAGTGATTGTTCCTTTGTTATTTCTGATTCTGTTTATGTGTGTTGACTATTTTTTTCTTGATAAGTCTGGCTAGGGATTTATCTATTTTGTTCATTTTCTTAAAGAACCAACTCTTGCTTTCATTGTTTCTTTGTATTGTTTTATTCTTCTTAATTTTATTTATTTATGCTCTAATCTTTATTATGTCCCTACTTCTACTGACTTTGGGCATAATTTCTTCTTCTTTTTCTAGTTTTGTTAATTGTGGGTTTAGAGTGTTCATGTGGGATTGATTGTTCTTCTTTCCTGAGGTAGGTCTGTATTGCAATAAACTTTCCTCTTAGCACAGCCTTCACTGTGTCCCACAGATTTTGCAGTGTTGAATTGTTGTTGTCATTTGTCTACATATGTTGCTTGATATCTGTTTATATTTGGTCACTGATACATTGGTTATTTAGGAGCATGTTGTGAAACCTTCATGTGTTTGTGGGATATTTCATTATTTTGCATAATTTATTTCTAGTTTCATCCCTTTTTGATATGAGAAACTGGTTGGTACAATTACAATCTTTTTAAATTTACTGAAGCTCTTTTTGTGGCTTAGTATATGATCTATTCTTGAAAGCTTTCCATGTGTACTTGAGAAGAATGTGTATTCTGCTGCTTTTGGGTGTAGAGTTCTGTAGATGTCTGTTAGGTCCATGTGTTCTAGTGTGTTCAGTGCCTCTGTCTCCTTACTTATTTTCTGTGTGGTTGATCTGTCCCTCAGAGTGAGTAGAGTGTTGAAGTCTCCTAGAATGAATGCATTACATTCTATTTCCCCCTTTATTTCTGTTAGTATTTGTTTCACATATGGAGGTGCTCCTGTGTTGGGTGCATAGATATTTAAAATGGTTATATCTTATTGTTGGATTGATCACTTAAGCATTATGTAATGTCTTTCTTTGTCTCTTGTGACTTTTTTGTTTTTAAGTCTATTTTGTCTGATACAAGTACTGCAACTCCTGCTTTTTTCTCCCTATTAGTCACATGAAATATCTTTTTCCATCCCTTCACTTTTAGTCTGTGTATATTTTTGGGTTTAAAGTGAATCTCTTGTAGGCAGCATATAGATGGATCTTGTATTTTTATCCATTCAGTGACTCTGTCTTTTGATTGGTGCATTCAGCCAATATAGATTTAGGGTGAGTCAAAGTTAACTCACTTAATATGCTATTACAAACACAATCTAAGTGTTCTTTATTTCTCCTCCTTTTTCATCCTCCTCCATTCTTTATATATTAGGTATCATATTATGTACTTCTTGTCTATCCCTTGATTGACTTTGGGGATAGTTGATTTAATTTTGCATTTGCTTGGTAATTAGCTGTTCTACTTTCTTTACTGTGGTTTTATTAGTTCTGGTGACAGCTATCAAACCTTAGGAACACTTCCATCTATAGCAGTCCCTCCAAAATAGACTGTAGAGATGTTTTGTGGGAGGTAAACTCTCTCAGCTTTTGCTTATCTGGAAATTATTTAACCCCTCCTTCAAATTTAAATGATAATGTTGCTGGTAAAGTATTGTTGGTTTGAGGCCCTTCTGATTCATTGCATTAAATACATCATGCCACTCCCTTCTGGCCTGTAAGGTTTTTGCTGAGAAGTCTGATAGTAGCCTGATGGGCTTTCCTTTGTATGTGATCTTGTTTCTCTCTCTGGCTGCTTTTAATAGTCTGTCCTTATCCTTAGTCTTTGCCATTTTAATTACTATATGTCTTGGTTTTTTCTTCCTTGTTTCCCTTGTGTTGTGAGATCTGTGCATGTCCATGGCCTGAGAGACTACCTCCTTCCCCAGATTGGGGAAGTTGTCAACAATTACCTCCTCAAAGACACTTTCTATCCCTTTATCTCTCTCTTCTTCTTCCGGTACCCCTATAATGTGAATATTGTTCCTTTTGGATTAATCACAGAGTTCTCTCAATATTCTTTCATTTTTAGAGATCCTTTTTTCTCTCTATGTCTCAGCTTCTTTGTATTCCTCTTCTCTAATTTCTATTTCATTTATCATCTTGTCTACCATATCTAATCTGCTTTTAATACCCGCCATCATGCTCTTCAATGATTGGATCTCTGAGCAGAATTGATTTCTGAGTTCTTGAATATCTTTCTGTACCTCCCACAGCATGTTAATGATTTTTATTTTGAACTCCCTTTTAGGAAAATTTAAGACATCAATGTCATATAAATCTTTCTCAGCAGTTGTATTCATAATTTTACTTCGAACAACAGGTTCCTTTGGCATTTTATATTTGTATACAGCACCCTCTAGTGCCCAGAAGCTCTACCCCCTGGAGCTGTTCATCCCCCTGAAGCAATGTTGGGGGTCATTGGGCAGTGGTATTGCTGGGTGGTGGAAAGAGCTGTTTCCTGCTTCCCGGCTGCTATGCCTGCCTCCGCTGCTAGAACCAGTGGGCTGAGCACACAGGTATAACCTTTATGCTTTGTGTTTGTAGTTGCTGTAGATGGGGCTTCCCTCTGGCTCGCCTAATGCCAAGGTAGGGTTTGCCAATTTGTGAGCCAGGTAGGGTTGGCCAAGAGAAAGGCATAGTAGGCTGCCTATCATGGAGAGCGTCCTTGGAGCTGTGTAGCCAGCCAGAGGGCTGGAGCACCTGAAGATAGTGAAATTTCCCCACCTGCTCTGCAGAGTGCCCCAGACAATATTGCCTACCTGTCCTTTCTCCTCAGCAGTAAGCTCTGTGCAATCCTTGCTCCTTTAGCAGCCCTCTTGCTGTTAAGAATCTGTCAGCCTGCTTGCCTTTCTTTTGTCCCAGACCAACCAGATAAGGATCCCTGCTTTCCACAAGTGGCTGGAATCTCAGTCTCCAGGTATTCTGCCTGTCCTAGCTTTCTAATCCCATAATCACAAGAGTACCATGAAAGCACCATTGAAATGTAGGTTTGTGCTCCCAGAGCAGATTTCCAGAGTTAGGTATTCAGCAGTCCTAGGCCTCCACTCCCTCCCCACTCTGTTTCTTTTTCTCCCACTAGTAAGCTGGGATGGGGGAAGGGCTTGGGTCCCACCTGGCCACAGTGTTGGTCCATTACCCTGTTCCAGGAGGTTTATTATTTTCTCTAGGTGTATGCAGTTTGGTGCAGCCCTCTTTCCTGTTGCTCTTTCAGGATTAGTCATATTAATTGTATTTTCGTATTATATGAAGTTTTAGGTGGAAGCATCTGTCTCACCTCTCACATTGCCATCTTTAATCTTATCTACTTAGTATGTTTTATCATTATTTATTCAAAAGCAACATAAATATAAAGTACACTCTTTCATACTTATCAACATTACATAGAATAAATTAAAACAAAACATATATGAACAGGATCAATATAGTTATTTAAAAGAAATGATTTTTATTTTAATCTGTCACTTCAGAAGGGAAGAAACTAATGGAGAATGGGCAAGGGAGTTTTAAATGACACTCAGTATATCAATAAAATATATTTAAGAATCCTGGATTAAAATCTGTGTGCCATCTAGTGTTTTGCTAAATAAGTCTCCAAAGTATTTATCTTGATACTTCAGATAAATTTTTACTTAGCTCCTTCACTAAAAAAAAAAACAGGGTCATAATAGAATCTCATGGTACTGGATCTGTAATAAACAGTACTTAGAACTGAAAGAATGGCCACCTCTATTTTCTGCCTTTATACTCTGCAGTCACCAAACCCTTTGAGTTCTTTTTCTTGCCTATATAAAAGGAGGAGGTTGGTAATCACCATTGTTCTTCCTAATTGTAAGATCTTTGATTTAGCAAATACAAATAAAAATTTAAATACTATGAACACTGTGGATCAAAGCTAGACATATGATAACTCTGGGTTTGTGTTTTATGTTCTATGTTTCCTGCTTTGAAACTTTATGTATACAGAATTTTAAAAAGGCAAAATACTTTCAAAATTTTCAATTGTTTGGCTCTAAGCATTGTAAGTAAAAATGTGATGTTCTGAATATCTTATGTGTGTTATTCAATTTTTTACTTGATGTTAAATATATTATCCTTTTATTTGAATTGTTTTCTTAAATGGCCAGTGGCTCTCTCTGAAAATCTAATATAACTTAGACATTTTCTAAGGCAACTTTTTAGTCCCTAGTTACATTATATTTATATTTAAAACATGGTATTTCTTATTTTGAAACATGAGAGCAAGAAGCGTTTAAATAAAATGAAATAAATTATCCTGGTTTTAGTGCATAATTGTACATAGTATCTATATCAAGTTACCTGCATGTGTGTTTGCATTTTCTGAATAGTATTGAGGAGTCATTTATGATGGCATAATAGTAATTCTTGTTCTATAAGGCTATCTCTGTACTGGTAAACATGTAAGAATCAAAGCAAAATGTTTTTGCTGAAAATTCTACGTCAAGTGATTGATTGTTTTTAAATTTAGGTGTTTTAAAGTAGAATTTTTTCTCTTAGTAATGTGTGTCTTCTGTGGCTAATTATTTTTAAGATGAATATTTCATAATTGTAGACTTTCTCTCTCTCCTAAAAATTGCATCCATATCATGAGTATACCATGAAGCTGCTTGGTAGTTTTGTTTCAAACAATAAACAACACATTTGTGAGCACCTTGTAGTGGGTTTAAAGGCATTGAAGTCATCGATTGATTTCATTTTGTTTGCCCAATTATCACTTCTCTGTATTTGATCTGAGGTCAGCATCAACTTTTGACATTCATAAAAATGTATGTTTTCATTCAATTAAATTGTACTGATTATGTATTTATATAACTGACCTTTTTGCTTATTTCACTACAGATAAAATTGTTATCCTTCTTATTGAGTCATATCTTGATGGCATGGAATAATTTGGTTTCATTCTACAAATTTATATTTTGCACCATAGACAGTACAAAATAACATATTGTAAAATAGTCCTAATTTCCATATGAGCTGCTGAACCTGTATTTTAAAAAATTACTTTGGTACCCTTTTTCTTGGAGATGTATCTAACAAATTATTTATTTATTTATTTGTAAAACAGTAAGTACTATGAGGAATAAAAAAAGTCAGAGAAAGACAGCATTTTTTATTTATCTGAATCACACTAATAAAGATATGAAAAATTGTGCTATTTTTTAAGTGTGCATTTTTCATCATAATTTGTCAACCCTCACAGCTATCCATGAGGAAATATTCTCCTTCTCTGCATAATTTATTTTGTTGGTTGTACTTTTAGCTATTATCTAGTGACCCTAATGCCTGTAAATCTATTAGAAGACACATGGGCACACCCCCCTATACACACATCATATAGACATTTCATTTCCAATACAATAACTACCCTAGTGAGCTAGAATAATTACTAATTACTAACATTATTCGATGAATCATGAAGAAATGAATATCGTAAGATGGAAAAGTGTATCTTTTTAAAATATATGTTTCAAATACCTGCATGTTATTTTCTTCATCCTTAGGACATTACCTTAATATGTGCTATATTTAAAAGTAAATGGATTTAATATTTCCTTGAAAAATCAGTTATAAAAGATCCATATTCTTCCTATATATAATTGGTAATTTTGGAATCTAGAATATATGTATTCTATAAAATGGTGCCAAATTTTGTGCTGGTTAGCATTTGTTGATTCTTTAAAGCAATGTGATTTCGAACTCTGTTCAGGGATTACTTCCAGCAACTGTTTTAGCCCCACTGTCCTGACACAACTTCCAAGGAAACAGAACCTGTTTTCCTCCTGATTCCCCTATGGAGTCCATGGCACACAACATGAGCCTTATAAACTGCTATAAAGCAATATTGTATAAATGATGTTTACCTGCATACATTTTTTATGGCCATTTGGATGCTTCGATTCTGCAGGGAATCCATTTCCCTTTTACACTGGGAATCTTTTCTCACCACAGTTAAACAAAGGCCCTCTTACTAGCACAGCTGAGATAAAAGGATTTGTTGGGCCTCTATCACATCAGGCAGGTGATGACAGATCCTGATCTATTTCAGGAACAAACTTCAAACTAGCCACAGGTGATTTCCTTTCCATGCCGAAAGGCACAGCAGACATTACATTTCCCACAACAGCAATCTCTAGCTTAGCACTTAGCTCTGTGACAGAAAAACAAGTGAAAATTGAAGATTTTAAAATATGAGCAGACACATAAAAAACAGGAGTTCACTTAGTTCTCTTGAATATTCAGAGTGTTTCAACAAGCATACTAACCTATATTATTGATTTGCAAAGACATTTCAACTGCTTGCTCATCTATAGTATAAATAAAGAAAGGGTAGATAGGATATAGATAGGGTAGATAATGATATAGACAGATGATGGGTAGGTGCAAAGCAATATGTAGGTTAGCATGTACAACATTTGAAAGATTAATTTAGAAAATTTCTAAACTTTATTAAAATATGGGTCTACCTACCCCACACATAATAAGCAGTATTGCCAAAGCAATATTCCAGAAAAGAATAACTTAAAATAAGTGTATGTAGGATTTAATAAATCCTATATGCATTCAAGGTCCCAGAAGAACATAAAATAAATAATTATATTTCAGAATTTAATCATCATAACGGTAAAACTTTACTAGATTCACAACCTTTCAGGCACACTTCTCTGTTTCTCACCTACACTCTGGCATTTACTCTGTTTTGCAGCCCTTTGAGGTAGGAGCAAACAGAGGGTAGAGATATTAAATAACTGGCAAAAGGTCACAGGACTGGAATATGTGATTTGTAATAAAACACCATTTTGTTTCCTTGTGAGCAAGAGCATAGCTCATGATTTATCTCTTGACAGTTCCCTGGCTGCATTGTTTATCTTTTAAATTAGTTATCAAATTCTTAAATTGCTTCTAGCAACATAAAATTTCTGTCCTTAAATTATTTCCATTAGAACACTCATTCTAAGAAATAATAGTAAGTATTGCATAATCAGTAAATTTAAGACACATTGTATTAAAGAAATTCAAGCATATTTCTTTATTACAGGAATTATGTAAGACATTCAATCACTAACATGTACTGTGTTTCAGAGGGAGGGGCACGCAGTCTCGAAACACACTTGATCATAGGGGCATGCATCTCCAATCATTTGACTGTGACAACACTTCTCTCGTTGTTCTCATGAAGCATTATTTTCTTGGTGAATCAGTGGTCACTCATTTTATCATTTTAAAAAATGTTCTATAAAATACTAGCAAAATAATACATAACACAAAGAGGACTGTTCTTTCCTATGCCACTTAACTTCATTTAAAGTATGGCTACAGATATAACACAACCAAGCAAGGCATTTACTTAGTACATATATACCGAAAGAATGTGACCCATATAATGAACCAGTGGGGGGCAACACTCAGCACTACATGAGAGAAAATGAATTCAGGGGTTTTCTATAAAAGGTGTGTTAATTAACATATCCTATCATGTATTACTCTTGAAGATGGCATGGTGATTTTATACAGTACTCACATGTTCCTATGTCATAATGAAGTATGTAGCTTAAACATAAAGCCTATATTGTGATAAGAATGCCAAGAAAGTAGACACATAGTTCTAAAAGAAACCACATGTTTCAGAAGTTATTTATTTGAGTATTCATCCATTTAATCATGTATCTAATAAGTACTTTTGGCCAACTATACTATAGCTTATGTTTAGACAATGATGCAAAAAAGAAAGATATACAAATTACTAGAATCATAGTTAGAAAACAGAAATATTGGTCTTTTAATTGATAGTTTCTAGATATCACACCTCTACTCATGCAATTATTACCATCACTGGTGATTAAAATCATGTTACCATTTACACAGCACTTACTACATTACAGACCCAGGGAGAAAGCACACCATGAAGTTTAACAGCACAGAATTGGAGTCAAAGCACCTGCATTAAAGTGAGACTACACAGAATGTAAGATTCTAGAAACTTATTTTCCTAATGCTTCCCATTGCCAATAATTAGTAAAGTTTTTATGCACCTGAGGAGCACACGTCTTACTTTGAAAAAAAGCAATCACTTTTAGTCCTTCGAACAATCCTGTGCATAAATACAATTACGTTCATGTGTATAGATAAGGAAACAATGGCCTGTAGATTTTAGCTAATGTGCCCACGTTGTAAAATTAATGAGTGGCTGAGTTAGGATCTGTGCCAAGGTAGTGTAATGTAAGGACTGTACTCAAACCACTACATGTGCTGGAAAAAAATGTGCCTGAGCCATCATATAAAGGTGCACAATGAAAACTACAAACAATTTGAGAGAGAATTTGAATTTTTATTAGAACATTGGAAGAAGAGCATTTTACGAGAGGATAATAGCATATATTAAAAAAAACCTATTTCATCGATGTGATCTAAATTATCCCACATTTCAACATGGATGTATATTGCAATTGACAGTATGTCAGAGTCTAATTTGCAGAGTTTATTCTCCTTAAGACATAGTTCATACTATGGATATATTTTTCAATTGATGACATAAAATCTAAGATAAAGAACAATAAAAACAACTGGAAACATAATTGTATATTATAAATGTGGGGAGCTTGCATGAGATGACATTAGGCTGATAAGAAGTAAGTATGTGAGGACCAAATCAAACTATTTTGGTCTCTGTGGATGCGTATGAAATTCTATGTGCTATTTAAGTATAGTATAATCCCTATTTTTTACCAACTAATTAAGTGGCAAAGACAACTCAATGCTAATTATTTTATTATTTGGAATGCTTCTAAGAAAGTACATAAGCATTCTGCTCGAGATTAGTTCACTGACTGCATACTTAAAACATTAAGAAATACTAAAATGAAAACAAATAAAAAAGCCTGGGTAACATTTGATATCTAGATTCTTAGATTTAAATTAATCAGTTGTATGTTTATAATATTTGGCAAATATAAATATAAAGAGCCGAGTTAATTTTAAGATGTAGTAAGTTCATAAGTTAGTGTACCATTACACCCTATGAAACTGGATATTATCTTCTATTTAAGTGGAAATAAAATGAAGACATTTTTGGTTTTTAAAGTTACTTGAAATTCCCACTTTATCTAGTAGTAGCATCCACTATAATTACATATTTGCATAAAAGTACCACTTAATTATTTTTATTTCCCAATGTAGATATTAAATTCCTATAAGAAACTATGAGGGGTTTCATTAATTTTCATTTTAAAATAATTCATATTTTATTAGCATGAATAAACAGATGTTTGTTTTCTTGTCATATTAATATATTTTCCTTCATTTTTAAATTATAAATGTTCATATCACCAATATATTTAGTAAAATTATTTAAAAATACTAATCGTTATTATGTGTTATATCTTTAAACATACTCCAGCACATTTGTACATCATCAAAACAGCAAATAAACGTTAATCCCCAGTGTATCCCAGACATTTTAGCTATTATTCTAAGTTCATGTATTGTCTGAAATACTTTGGATCTCAAACTAGTGTTTTGTTTATTTCTGTCACAGGTATATGGTATTGTGCCTAAACCTAGAAGAGACATTTTTATCAAAAAGCATAGTCATATCCTATCAAAGAGGGTGGACAACTCAAATATCTTTATAAAGGGAATTCATAACCTTAGATTTCCTGTTTACCTTTCAAAGTAAGTCTCCATACACATTTACATAACTGCTGTTCTGGTTATGCTAATAATTCTATTCAAACTTTCTGAGAAATACTGCCAAAAATGGCCAGACAATTCACCAAAGTAAACTTGAAAAGGAAGATTCTAGAATAGTTTCATAGTTCCATATTTATTTGTTGTTTCTCTCAAAATCTGCTTCTGTCTCATTTTGCTTATCTTCCTTTGTGACATTCAATTATATTTCCTATTATCATCTCTAGTCATGGATTCCTAATATTTATTTTGACTGATGCTTTGATCTCATCTGTCTGATTATACTTTGAACTTCATTCAAAGTTTATGATTAATCTTTTAAAATAACTTCTTTCTTTTGAACTTTTTTTTTTTTGAGGAAGTATCAAGTTTAGTAACTCTTTACTTCTCCACAGTTACTAGTCAGGTTAATGTGTTAGATCCCATAATACCTCGAAAGTGTAAATGTATGCTTAATATATTAGATTTATAAAGAATAGTCACTTTAAGATAGGATTCTTCTTTCCTATGGTTAAATTAATTAAACAAGTTGAGAAGTAGACTGAAGGCTACAATGCCCTCACTGTCTATGTAAGCAAACCGCTATCTAAATGCCTCAAGATTACAAACTTGGGACCCGATACCAATAACAACCAAATGGGCTTTAAGTGATAGACAATTAATAATATCATTATTTTGTTTCTGCTTTTTTTTCTATTAAAAGCTCTCCAGCAGTTCTTCTGAGTGGAGTGTTCCTAATAACCACCTCCTGTTTGGCATTACTCTGTCTGAATGCCTTTTTGCACAAACTCTTCAAATTGTAATCTACCTCAGTGTATCTTTTAACACTATATTTGGTGAACGTTGCAAAATAAAAGTTAAGTTTTACAAATTTGGGGGTTTTTATTTTTGAAATTTTGACCTGTCTTAAGGAACTACTCTAGTAAAATGCTATATGAATGGACAATATCAACAAAATAAGCTTGTACTTTGCCAAACATTCTCTTGCATTTAAAAAAATAAGTCAGCATATCCAAGCAATAAATATCTTCCTATGTTTTGTGGCTCTTTCAAATGACGGTAGTTTAATAGAGACCAAAGATACTCTACCAAGATATGGGCTTTCATGTAATTTATCTGAGCCTTGATTTACTCACTTTTAAATTATTTATATTGTCTAAGGTTATCATTCTACATGAAGTCTTAGATAATTACTTTAATTATGGGTCATTAAAAGATTAACAACTTCTATGCATCTTAAGAAAATTTATTTTTAATGGAAACTTCCTTTAATTAAAATCATGGAATAATTCACTGCCGTCCTGGTGAATCTAATGTAACTGTTCATTCTTAAGAGAAGGAAATCGAGTCATGAAGGAAATGTAGCTTAGACGAGGGGAAGGTTACTATTTTCTGACTCTTTGGCAGACATTACTGTGTGACACACACTGTTTCAAGTGCTTCATGTGCGTTAACCCATTTAATATTCACAACAACTCAAATTGATATGGAAATTGAAACCCAAAAGGTAAGCAACCTTCCCAGTGCCATACAACTAGTAAAGAAGGAAGGTGAAATTCCAAGCTTAGGATAGACCCTTGGCTCTGCTCTCAGCAAGGATATTTACTTTTAGAGCCACAGAGTAGATGTGTGCCCTGCAATGGCCTTGGGAGGGAAGGGGCTTCATTCCTTTTACACATGGTGTGAATAGTAAATAGTAGTGTGAATATGATCGTCACTCCTTACACTTGGAGAAAGCTCCTGGAAGTAAGTCTAAAGTATAAAAGCCAAAAGAATGAATGCATCGTGTCAGTTTACATATTACTTAGAAGATAATAAGGAAAAAACTTATCAAGAATACCAAAAGAAAAAAAATACCTTTTGAGCATTGTAAATAAAGATTAGGGAGTTTAAAATATTCTGGAGAAAGAGTGGCATATTCTATTTCAAGAAGATTTTGTAGAAATTAATGAAAAACAACCAGAGGAAAAAGCCAAAGCAACGTAGAAAGGCGCCCTCCGCCATCCACCCCAGCTAAACCAATGAGACTGTCACATGTCAGCCAAGAAAAAGCCACTCCACTTCGACCTTCCAGTTTGTTCCAACGGACTTGTATTTAACAACACTATCAGCGCTGCCCTTTCCTCGCTAAAGGAGGGTTCTCCTTTCTTCTCTGAAATGGTTTTGCCATAGCGTGCTTTTCCCAGATTACAATTCTCTGCTATTCCCAAACACAATGCATTTTTGCTGATAAAATATCTGACAGTTTTATTTTTAAGGTTAACACCTGAAAAGTAGTTCAGAGGATGTTAAGGAAAAATATCAATTTATATTCACTGTTATCATGGAAAAATGTGTCAATCTAAATTAACCAAATAAGAATCTATTTTCAATTCTATTTAAGTATTATGATTGCAGTAAGTCAGATACTATAAAATAGTGTAACAAGATACTATTATAATAGTATAACAAGAGAGGAATTTGGAAGTAAATGAATTTGTAAGTCCTAGGTTTGATCCAAGACATTGCAATTTATTAAATTGGTGACAATATCAGTTATTTTATCCAAAATATTCATTTGCATAACTGTGGAATGATAATGGCCTGTCTACTCAGTGAATTGCCCTTAGTGAGAACCAAGGGGAATCATGTACATTTAGGGAATTAAGAAAAACTCACTACATTGAGGAAACTAGACATACTGTATTAATATGGGGTTTTAATTATAAAGCAGAAAGATCAGTTCATGCAAAGCAAAAGACTGTGATTGGCAAAACTGTAGCAAAATTTATTTTACTAAAACACCTGGAAATTTAAATCATGTTTCAGTTAAAGAAAAATGTGTTATTTATTTATTTGGGGGAAATTTTTACATATTTTTCTTTTGGGACATTTGGTTATACCAAGTTCTATGTAATCTTCTTAGTCCCTTTGCAACTTTTTTTGCATTATTTTCCTATAAATATACAAAACATGTTATATCAGTCCTTAATATTTTAAAACAATTCTCTATTAATATTAGTTTGATTTTTTTTTATCAAATAGTGTTATTTGAAAGTGTTAGATAGCTATAATTTGTATCTAACCTTAAGATATATAAATGAGAAGCCTCATTACTTTTCAGTATATTTGTTCTGTGATTTTCCTTAGACCTCATTTATAAGATGTATTGCCATCTATATTAACTTATTAATAAATAATATGAGTGAAATACTTGAATTATTAATTCTTGATATCAATCTCTTACATTGTCACCAATCACAATGAAAAGAAATGTGCAGTAAATTAATTGCGTCAGTACTGCACTATCATTATTCATGATATTTTGTTGAGAGCTGTTGTTCATTCTCACATTCAACGTTCACACATAAAAGTCATAATGAAAATACTTCACTACTTCAGAACTGAATGTTGTGGATATTCTGTTTAAATGATAATGTTTTATAAATTAGATTTGTCTTTCACTGGCAATAGACCAAAGTTAAATGGAACAAAAATAAGAATGATAGGAAGATATAACCATGTCACTACAGTATGATTTTTCTCTCTGCAGGTATGTTTTAGCCAGGAGGCTAGGTTTGAAAAAATTTTAGTAATAAGACCAGCATACATTTATTTGAAAACATGAACCCTTGTTTAATTTAATAAAATATTTATCACCAACTATTATAATAATAACAAGTTTGGTAATGTTGAAAGTAGAAAGCTAATAAACTGATACCATTTTAGTAAATTACCTAAAAAGTATGTATGAAATAATTTGGAAATATAAAATAAAACATACAGATGTATCATTGTTATCCTGCTGAAAATGAGAAGTAAAATATTTGTCAGAATAAAAGATTTCTGTGTTAATTGTCTCCCGGAGGAAGTCAATTAAATTCTTTAAGTTTCCACTTCATTGTTGGGAAATAATACATAATTTACCTTATAGGACTGCTACTAAAATCAAATGAAAAGATATTTTTGGAAGATTTTTGTAAAACATAAACTCCGTAAATGTAAGGCATTACTATTTCATTATTACTGTTATAAAATACATAATTTTGTGTTCATAAAATGTAACCAAAAAAATAAACACAAAAAAAATTGACTGAAAGCCTAGACAGCCTATGTGTTTAAATCATGTGGACTAAAGAGTGCAATATTTTTGCAATTACAAGAGTCAAACAACATTTGAACTGTGGAAAGGATGAGGAGATGCTCTGCATAGCTCTGTTTTTTTTAAGGACTTGCCACCCATCTTGGGAAGATTATTCAGCAGACAGACTCCCACCAGCAGCTCTTTGAGGAACTTCCTCAGTAGTAGAGAGACTGTTCCCAAGGGCACGGCCTTCCTTTATTGGTAATGGTCATTCTGTGACTGAGTCAGGACAGAGTGTAAATACTGGGCAATTTCAGTCCAAATCGGTCAACTCTGAAGGCAAAATACTTGTCAGATCTGCATGTGAGTTCAGATTCCTCTGTCCAAAACTATCGCCTCCTTCTTCTCACAGGTGATCATCCCTACTAAGTAACTTGAACCTGAAAACACACCATAATATCTACTTTCTGAGAACCTGGCCTACCAAGTTTTTCCCACAGGATGTAAGATTTTTGAGTTTAATAATTCAAGGGCAGGCTGACAATGAATGGCCCACTAATGGTAAATGGAGCACCTATAGCCCTCGGAACATTGCGGCGATGTGGTTGTTGACAAGTCCATGAGTGACAAACTATAATATGGTAATGATGGAAGGGAATCCATTAGTGGGTATGTGTTAGTTACACTCTGGGAAGACAAGTGTGTTATGTCCCAGCAATAGATGTAGGTGGAAAACCTGGGACTCTCACAGCTGGGACAAGTCCATCTTATGGGAGGTCCCCAAAGATTAGGACTCCCCAAGGTTTTCTTAACCTTCTGAGTTTGCTGATATGGTCCATTCTTTGATATTCAGAGTCAGCACATGGTTGTACTGGAAGAAAATTCAGAAGCTTATTTTTTACAAAAGAATATGTACTCCTCTCAGGAACTGTCCCCCTTTCCCCTACTAGCCATATAGTCAGGCTGAATTTCAGTATAAACAAGGTGGCCCTATGCTTGTCCTTATAAGGTGGGAAAAGACATTATCGAGAAACACCTGCAAGATCCAGCCTGCATGCACTGGAAGAAGCTGGCATGGTACCCATGAGAATCGAAGCTGAGGATTTTTAGCAAGAGGGCTGAAAGATAAAATTTGATAAGGAAAAATGCATTGTCTTGAGAGCACTTTCCCAAATTACACCCTGAAGAGAACCACAAGAGAAGACTATTGTAAGCATAGAGAGTGTCATAGCCCAAACTTAGTGAAGCTGAAATGCTTAAATTGTTGCAAAGATGGGGAAAAAATGCACTGTATGACAGAGAAATATGTGTATACACAAATGGATATGCCGTGTATGACTGACTAGAAGACCCACCAGAGATTATGTTCCACTGGAAGATACAGAAAATACTCCACATACTGAGGCTGCAAGAGGCTGAGAGGGGCACCAGCACCATTAAAATGTTATCAGGGACTCTTCTCTGTAGGTTATGGTGACAGTAGGAGAGACTAGAACAGAATGTGATGTTTTGCCAGCAAGTAGATGTTAGGACCACAAAATAAGAGAGGCCACAGAATGATTCATCAGTGACAGAGCAGGGATCCCAACTATCATGACTACCAAAATATATGTGGATGTGTTATTTAACAATAAAATGACTACAACTGGCAGAGTACAACAAGGACTGACAAGCAAAATGACAAAGAAGTGAAATATCCAAGGGAAGAACGTCTTTCTACTTCTGACAGTATTTCATCCAGTACAAACTTATCTTTGTGGGTCTCTTCTGCCTCCTCCGTCACTGGCTCTCCTGTCCTTCATGCTGTCAAAAGCACAAGACAGACTTCCCCTTCTGGCAATGACACAATTATACCACTACTGCCACAACGCTTCTCCTTCTCTTAGGAAAACCAGTAGATAGTGGATCACCTTCCTAGACTGCTCTAGAATCTTCCAGTGTTGCATCTCATTTGATGACAGTTCTTGTTTCAGGCTCATGGCCCTTCAATGAGCCACTCACCATGACTAGTGTGAGGGAAAGTATAGTTTGGCCAATTCTAAGTCAAATAACAACCCCTAGAGCTAGGAAAAGAGGTGATTTTTCCAGAACATACTGACTGTTTCTATAGTAATTTTAAAACTCAGTTCTAGAATAATAACTAAAATCTTTTCTTGAATATTATTACTTCTTTGTTCAGGGAGTTAACCAAAGTTCATCGATTGTGTTCTAGATTTCCAAAATATGTGAATAGGTTTTACACAATCACAGAGTATAATCAATTTTTAAAAATGAGATTGGCTTAATTTAAAGCTATACATATACACAACTGTGTATAAGACTGACATTCCTTAAGAAAAGAAACATTTATCTTTGTTTGAAGTGATATGTTCACCTTATAGCCCAACATCCTGGAATAATACAGCATAAAGTGAAAGTATACTGAATATATGATAAATTAACAAGTCAGTGAATAAGGCAAACTTTCCAAAATTATTCAATTGGAGTTCTTCAGTTATAAGCACCAAAAATCAACTGTATATAATTAAGCAAAGAAGAAATTCTTGTGAGAATTACTAGACAGTGCACAACATTTCCTGGGAACTGGAGAATGAATCTTAGAAATAGTTCAAAATCTACTATGGTTAGTTTCAGACAATAGGAACTGCTTATAGATGATAGATAGATAGATATAGATAGATGATAGATAGATAGATAGAGATGATAGATAAATGTGGATATTTTCAACAGTTTTCCCCTTGGCCCTTTTATCACTCTACTCATCATTCAAAACTTCACATGATTAAATTTATGTCTAGCTTGGGTCACACTTCTTTGTTTAGGTGAAGAGGACATTTGCTATTTTTGTCTTGTCTAGGATTTAACAGATTCCTCATATGGCACCAGGATTACCAATTGTAGTATTGTTTCTCTGCATAAAATATTTTCTTTAAGTGAGGGCATCCCCAGGTATTTCCCACTAAAGTGACATGCTTACCTGGTCAGATGCCCTGCAGTTCTTTGAATCATGAAGGAATGATAAAGGGGAGAAATCATGGTTGGGGTTGAAACAGAATAATTACTGAGTCATGGAGAATTTGGTCAATAAACAGAATGGTTGCTATTTTCATAGCATTAAATGACTTAAAAAATGAGAGAAAAACAAAATATATGTCATACATATATGTGTAATTGTGTTTGTATTTATATATTTATATTCATTTAGTTTGAGTGACTTATTTTGTTCATTTTTGGATTCTGGAATTTTGAAAATATGAACACATGTTTTGGTCCAGAAGTTGGTCATATATTTCTCTGCCTCTCACCCCCATTATTGGCTGCCTTTGCCATTTTTATTTTTCTACAAGTTACACAATTCTGAGATGGGATAATGATACAACTATTGGAAAAATGTGAATTAAAATGAGCTCCTGGAGGTGATGCATTTTGGGTATTTACTAATATTATTCCACTAATAGCATTCAATTTGCTTTTATTGAATTTCTTCAACTTCACTGATCAGAGATACCCAAGTACCCATCTCAACCAAGTAACCCTGAAAATGATTAAATATTTCCCTCAATCTATACTTTTCAGAAAGGACAGATAAACTGTCTGACTGATTAAATGTTGTTATTTGGGTAAACGATAGAGGGAGTGACTGAAGAGTTAAAATTACACAAGGGGGGCCTGCTAAATAGACTGCTTTCTACACCTTACAGCTCCCAGACATCGAACACTTCTTTGGCTCCTATATTCCCAAGCCTGGCCCTCAGAATTTCATGGATACTTGATACCCTCTCTGTCCAGTAACCTGTAAATTTCCCTTAGGAATATTTTAGCCAGGATCTGATTCTTTTTTTTTGCAAAACACATATATAATAAAATTTTTAAAACATGTTCAAAATATATGAATAATTGTCAACCATAAGAAAGCAATTAACATCCCATCCAATAAGATATTCAGATAGCAAATCTCCATATGAAAATAAAGTTCAATATCATATTTCATTAGGAAACTGCAAAAAAAAAAGAGATACCACCACAGTGTATTTGTATTTGTTGTGATCACTAAAATCCAAAACACTGACAACACTAAATGCCAGTAAGGATGTGGCATTATCAGCTCTCAGGTGCAAAAAGTGACCAATTTTAATTATCAGAAAACTCTCAGCAAGTTAGGAATAGAAGGGAAATGTTAAAATCAGATAAAGGGGATGAACAAAAACTTACATAAATTATTATACTTGATGCTGAAGGACTGAAGCTTTTTTTCCCCAAAAAAAGCTCGATTGATGGACTCAAATGTTATTTTATTATTTAGTTGGATTGAAATAAATCATTAAGGTCATACCTTAAGTAGCATAAGTAAACACATGTTTTCCTAGCTTTCAACATTTCTGTGGGTTAGTATTAAGCATCTGATGATGACTTTTTCTGAGTGGTTAAGAAGTGATAGGGAATTGGAGGGAATAAAATCAATGGAGTAAGAAAAGTCAATGCTCAAATTGACTTTAGCTCCAACCTAAACAATTACCCGTTCTATCATTTCCTTGTATGGGGTCACAGGTGAAGTGTATCGATGGGAAAAGACACATCTGTACAGAAAGTACATGTTATGTGAAGTCTTTCAATTTATCTATGTCTAATAATACGTCTTTGTGGGGTTCAAAGTCTGCACACGACCTCAGGAGCAATCTCCACTGATAGAAGTACATTTCCTCCATGTAAATTCACTTTCTCTGAAATCTTAAACAGTCACATACAGAGAGTTCACTATATAGCTTTCGGCAAATTATTAATTTTTATCTTAATATATTAATATACCAACATTTGAGTTGTATACATCTTTATATTAGTGTATTGTATAAATAACTATTGTTCTATTCTACTGCTTTTTATTACTTATGTACAAGATAAACTGAAAATTATTTCAAAGCAGCTATGTTTTAAAAAATTTATTATGATTGTTAGGGTATAATATTCAATGAATATCTATCTCAAAAAAAGAATGACTTCCTCTGAAAAATCTGTTTCTAATTTGTAAACTCTAAAAACAAAGACATTTCACAGATCTAAATATAGAACCAGACACAACTTTAAGCATAATTTAGCCCACTTTCCTTGCTTTACAAATTCAGAAATTGAGAGTCAGAGACAAAGTGTGTATTAGTTAATATTCAATAGTTAGTATAAATTTTTAGGTTACCGTATAACTTGTAAGACTAGAAATTAATAACCTGAAAGCAAAGTTAAAGGTTAAAAGAATTGGCATAACATAGGGTAATTTAAATCAATTTAAAATGAGGAAGAAATTATTAAATTTCTATATTGAAGAATACAATTTGAGAATATACAAAATAAACATAATCATAAATTGAATTAAAAAATGTGATCACTTTCTAACATAATATATGGAATAAATATAATAATTGGAAGTTTTTAAAACAACCACATTTTAGGAGAGACATTCAGTTTCAGTTTAATCAAGGATATACTTTCAAATTAGATATTTTTTTAAGATAGCATATGGCATTTTGCGATTCATGATCTAAAACTCATTCCACGCTTTTAGATTTTCTTTGTCAATTAAATGAGAAGCCTTTTAGATTACATTTATAAATCCTTATGTCTATATTTAAAAGTCACTTCTTTTCTTAAGGAATCATGAGAATCCCTCATGCACTTGACATTTATTGATCTCATCTACTTAATGGTTTTCTTTTCTGCTGTAAATCTACGTCCTGGTCTTATTTCAAAATGGTAATGACTCTCTCAATTTTCTTTTATCTTAAAAAGAATTAACTATGACATTTTAGCATAAAAACTGGACAGGAATATAATTAGATATCATTTCAGTTACTCTCAAGTAAATTATGCTGCTTTTTACAGGTATTTATAGACATATATTCCAGAAATACCAATCCAAATATTTGAGAATGGATAAATATCTGTCTAATATGAACTAGAAAGTAGTAATAATGACAACATATATTCATATCTCATGAGTCTGTACTTGAACCCACAAGCTCCTCCTCACATATCCCAATACTTAACTATCTCATTCATATATCCTTACACTATTCCTTCCCCGATTATGAAGAGGACCGAATATTATAACAAGTATTCATGCCACTATTCAGTAGTTAGACCAAAATATCTTCTTTTGCAACTTGGAGACTTCAGCACCAGATAAAAGATTTAAGAAACTGGGAGAAATTTCTCCAGCCATTAAGACAATAGTTATTCCAAGGAGAGTAGAGAGCAGCCAGGTCGTAAGTGATTTAAAATGAGGGAAATTCTACAGAATCGCCTTTAGTTGTTTAAATATTTATAGAGTAAAAATTACACGGAGAGATGGAATATTGGGGATAGGGAGCTACAGAGACTTATTCAAACACACCTTTGTTGGCCCATTATAATGTTAAAGGTTAAGGGTGCACAGCTAATTGGCTAGAAGTTTTTGTTTGTTCTAATGCACTTTGTAATTTATAAAAAAGAAAATAAGCTTATCTTATTGTTATTAAAAGTTTATGGACAATGATACCTAGTGGTTTAAAGACTGCCAGTTTGGTAATAGGTCTCCTGGCCATTATGCTACTGCTTTCTTACACAGTAGGTCATAGTGTTCAAACTGATACATTATGTGTAAAAAAATACAATGATAATTAAAACTAGAAGGTAATTCACATTCCAGAATGCTGGTCAATTTCCATGCATAGACTTAATGTCAGTTATCTTCCATTCATGAAATTGAAAGGGAAGTAGAAGGTAAAGAGAAGGTAGAAGAAATCAGTGAGAAAAAGACCCCAATTTTTTAAAAATCATCAATAAATAAAAACAAAAGTTGCTACATGTACACATTTAAAAAATTGACTAAAATTATATTTGCAATTATTACACACTTCAGTTTTTATTAAAACAACTCATTTAAAAAAAACTCTTTCATTTGTCTTTTTACCTGAAAGGAAAGATACTCTGACCAAGAGGATCTGTGTTTGATGCAGGCACATACTTACGTTATCAGAGGTCAATGATTTGAAGGTTTCAAAATTCTCCTAGAACTCATAGATACTGAGAAGTCACGGGTGGTTACCATGGGGGAGGGGTGAAAGTGGGATGGGGAGGGTAATGGAGATAGAGGGTCAAAATATCTCAATCATAATATAAGCTGATCATGGGGATGGAAGTGCAGCATGGAGAATATAGCTAAATGAGTCTTTAACATCTTTCTATGTTGACAGTAACTGTACTAGTTTATGTGAGGATCTAATAATGTGTGTAACTGCTGAACCACTTTATTATATACTTGAAACAAATGTAAGATTGTATATCAACTATATGTCAAGAAAAAAGAATTCTCCTAGAGAACAATGAAACTTTGTAAATAAAATTTTCCATCCTTATCACTTCAACAGCATTTTAGAAGTTTCTGTTTATGTTGAGATATGAGGCTTAAGATAGATGTTTGCCCATATTTTCTTCCTTGCTGCTGACATAGTAATAGTTGAACAATGAGAATTTTTGATATATACGAATCCTTTGTCAATTATGTTTCATTTGAAATTGTAAGTACTCTTTAAAATAATGATTGCTCAGATATAATGGAGAAAACCAACTATGGGCAATCAAATAAAAGAGATGGCAGAGAAATCTTATGCCAAATTATTATTTTTCTCTCTAAATGCTAAGTATAGTTTCAGTAATCCAAGACAAATATAGTTTATTTAAAATAAACTTGAAAGGTCATACATTCATTGATTTATTCATTAATTATTTATTAAATATTTACCATATGCTCTACAATTTGAAGTGCCAGGAATATGAAAAAAAAACTCTCCCTTCATCTAATTTGCATTCCACTAGCAGAGACAGAAACTGATACCCTCAAAATCAAAGATCAACTAGATTCTTCACTTTTGTTTTCTAAATTGAATTGAATTCGTGACCTGTTGTCACATCTGAATGTTCACTATTAGAATTACAAGATTTGCAAAACAACAAATTTGACTGGATCTATACTGTCAGAACTCAAGAATTAGGAGAAGTGCAAGTTGTAGTGCTCCCAAATCTTACAACTACAGACTATCTACTGTTAAAAGAACATATGGGATGTGAACAGTTCCCAGGAATGTGTTGTTTTAATTTGTCTGATTTTTCTCAAACTATTCAATTTCAGTTAGGCAATATCTATCATATCATTGATGAGTTTTCAGAAATGCCTAGGGTACCTAACTGGTTTTCTTGGTTTCACTGGATATGGCTGGTAATTGTAGGTCTGCTTTGGTTATGTAGCTGTATTCCTATTATGTTAATGTGTGTCCGCAATTTAATTAGTAGTTTAAAACCTATACATGCTTATGTTACTCTACAAGAAGATATGTCAAAGAAATAATCAATCTTCCCATGTTTTCTTCTGTCTGCTACTTCTATAGCTTTTCTTCTTCCTTCCTAATTACAACCCTTAAGTAGAATTCGTGCCTCATATCGAAATTACCGAGTATCATAATTCTTCCAAGTGGTAAAGATACCTCAAGACAAATGCTGGGCATAGAATCCACAGGGCATAAATCCGCAAAGAAGTAAAAAGCTAACCTTTTCAAACAATATTGCTTCTCTCTCACGTACCAACTTTACATTTCCCTGTATGGCCCCGGAAGATGACTGGTTAGCCAGAGACGGTTAAGATTCCTCAAGGGAGGAACAACCTAAGACAGGCACAGTTGCAGAGGGGCCATCATGTGAGAAATTGGGGATCAACAGAGGTGAGGCTCAGAACCTCACCGCCCCTGTTTTGAGAGAAATCTTCTGCATCCGTGGATGTTTTGCTGCCCTTGTCTAGCTTGGACTAATACTTAGTCTATAGGCACACACCTGATCATGTACATTAGCCCTCTTACAGCACTAAACTATGTTTTCTACCTTTATCTTGCCTCTACCTACCACTTCAGCATTTTATTAAAAATAAAAATAATAATAATAATAATAGGGAAATGTGGGATTCACATATAAATCAAGTATAAAAATCAAATGAATATACATATTTGACCTTATTGTTTATAGTTCATAATGCGTGATCAAAACCGAAAGTTTCTGTGATGAATGCCCTTGCACTGTTCACCATGTAAGAACTTATTCACTATGTAAGAATTTGTTCACCATGTAAGAACTTGTTCGTTAGGCTTCAGAAGATTGGGGACTGTTGAGAATTAGGCTTGGGGTTGATTAATGATTGTGCATTGAGTCCCCTATACAGAATTTTATTGTTGTTAATGACCATTTGATCAATAAATATGAGAGATGCCCTCTCAAAAAAAAAAAAGAATTACAAGGTTTGCTAATAGGTGATCCGATGTAATTCTTTTTTTTGGTTATTATATTAATCAATTTTTTATTCCACATATCATTCTTAATTATACAAAGTAGTACACAAAAATATTGTAAGCATTACAGTAAAATTGTTGTAAATAATCTTATTTAAACATTCTTACACTGTGCTACCGATTCAATATAGAAGAGGTAAAATAATGAATCCAGGTATTCTTTCATTAATTTTCTAAATATTTTCTGACAGATTGCCATATATTGATAGGGCTGATAATAAGGCTGACATTTTTCACAGAATCTAAGTATACTGAGGGCTAGATATACTAAATAATTACCAAAACCCTTTATTTTAGGTGTCTTAGGTGACAAAAAGAGGGAAAACATTTTGGAAAAGAACATACAATGTCGACCTCTCATAGTATCAGCATCTATCAGATAAATCATTTGTGGCAGAGTGACTTTGAACCTGAACCCATATGAGCAAGGTTAGTATTAAGGTTAAGGACTAATGGAGCCATATTCAAAGTAAAGGAAGTAAATATGTGAAAAGCATAGAGTCCAGAGGGAGTTTATTTGCTGCTCACCAGAAATTTAAAACAGCCAGAGTACCCTGACTTCACTGTAGAGTAACGATACGATGTCTAACAAGTAGCTAAACGTCAGATAATATGAAGATTTGTAGGCTATTTTAAGGTGTTTGGAATCAAATTTTATCTTAAGAATAACAAGCAGAGAATTAGTAATTCTGTCTCATTATCCAAAATGTATTATATTGGCTGCTCCATAAAACTTAATTAAAGTTGGGAAAGATAGATATATGGAAAAAGTTGAGTGGTTATTGCAACAGCATACAGGAAAAATATAATGAAAGTTTGAACTAGTGGCAGTGGGAACAAACAGAAATGTACAAGTAAAAGGAAAAAATTGAAAGGAATAAGCAATTTACTGGATGTAAGAGTGGCACAAAGGGCTCTGGTTATACCTGCCATTGTCCCAGATAGGGCACTCTTATTAAGGACTCAAATGGGTGAAAATGACCACTACACTGGATCTGAATCGAACCCAAGACACAGAAGGAAGCTATTGATGTGTTAGTTACCTATATTGATTTGAAATCAGAAAAGCAACTGAAATATACATTGATACACATCAATGGGAGAATTACAGATGGAATCTTAAGACATGGGAATGCTTAGGATTTCCTAGGGAAAGAGACATTAATGCTGAATCTATAGAAACTGTGAATTTTCAAGATTGGTTTAAGGAAGGTGGCAAATGAAAATAAAATGTTTTTAAAGTGCAGCAGTAGGAGACACATGGTGACACAGGATCCAAAGAAAGAAGGTCTCGTTTATGCATATTCAGGGAGAGTGTTGTCAGTCATGGGCCACTCAGACCCTTGTCTCCTTTGCCAAACCTACTTCCCCTGGCTTGGAGTGGCCAGTGCCAAGCAGTGATGCCCATATGAGTGGGATCCGGTGATCGTTACACCAGTGTCCATGGAGCCCTAACTCATTCCTCATGGCTTCTTCTGCAGCAACACAGCTCTAGAAGCTTGAGAAGCGCCTCCGTGTGAAGTAAGAGAAAAACACTACTTTCACGTATGGACTATTTAAAAGAAAAATACCAGCAAAGAAGGTCATGATCAACATCCTGGGTAATGTAAGAATGGCGACTAAGATCACTCAAATCATAAAGTCCAACCAAATGAGCTAAAAAGTAGATGCAGTTAACGACATACTTTCAGAGCATCAGCAGCCTCTGAAAAATATATATGATCAAACTTGGGAACAGGTTTTGTTCCTCGGTGGGCCACGACCAGGTGAAATAGTTCATAGTTTTATGTATCATTTCAAACATAGCCTCCTTTGAATGGTGTGAGGATGTGCTTCCTCTGTATTATTTTTCATAATTTTACAGTTTTTAAAAATTAAGGTATCATTGATAAAGATTCTTATGAAGGTTTCACATAAAAAACTATGTGGTTACTACATTCACCCATATTATCAAGTACCCCCCATACCCCATTGCAGTCACTGTCCAACAGTGTAGTAAGATGCCAAAGTCACTACTTGTCTCCTCTGTGCTACACTGTCTTCCCTGTGACCCTCCCCACACCACGCATACTAATCAGAATATTGTCCACTGTGATGGGTCATGATTCTATGAAGCTTATCATACTACTTAATGATGGGAATACACAAATAAAATTATCAGAGACTGTTTTCCAAGCTAGTATGTGGCTCCTGAGAGTTCCATTCCCAGATTGATACTATTAATTTTTATATGGCATGCAGTGGTGAGGCAATTAAAAAATTAGTGAAATGTTTGCTTATTAAGGCTTTGTGGAAGAGAACAAAGTGCCCAAATATGAAGACTGTGTCACCCTGCACATGATGGAAATGTCTAAATCGCCCATGTACATATTTTATCTGCAACAAGTAGATAAGTCCATGAAAAGCATCATCCTAACCATATTATACAGCCATAGCCAAAATTTGTCATCAAGTAGAAGACAGTAAGAAAATAAGGAGGAGAGTAACATTTAGAGGACTTTAGGATTTATTTAATATGATGCCATATAGGATGTGAACAAAATTTTAGTTGGAATGCTTATGAGAATTTCAAAATCATGGGAAGATATTGAAAGAATTTAATTCTATTGAGTGTTGTTTTCAAATGAGTGAGATAAAAATCTTCAAGCATCTATTGAATGTTCAAAAATTCCTCTAAACATTACAAGTCTTAACTACAAATACCAGCATTCCTGTCAATAGATATTGGAAAACATGTGGGCTATGTGACTGGAAATACTGTTCAGCAAAACAGAGACCAAATGAAGAAAATATCAAAATTATTTTAGATATTAGATTTTAATTTCAAGATTTGTCAGGATTTAAAAATTGATAAAGATGAAGATGATATTTAATAAGATTACAAATGTGTCATGTTTATTTATACCTTGCCAATGTTCTATTACATTGCCATTTTGACATAAGGTGATTATTTCTAATAAAAAGTAAATATTCTAAGGAAAATAATATTCATTTAATATTCTAAGCAGATTGTCATATCACAGTAGCTTTCATGCCTTTCCTATAACCCTGGTCTTTCCTGAGTTGCTCTTGGGTTAGGGTTCTCTTATATCAAGAAATAAAAAATACTAGTGTCATACATGGCTGCCTGGAGGACTGCAGGACTTCAGTTCCAGCTGGAGAATTATTTTCCCTTTTTCTAAGTTTGGTCCTCCAGATTAGAGTCCCACCTCTCTAGATACTCCCACAGATTCCCTCACATCCATCACTTACATCCAGTGATTACTGATAATAACCAGGAATTTATTTACTACTAGATTCCCTATTATTATGTTCTACTAACTTGTTATAAAATCCTCTTTTCTCCATACTATTTTCAATTGTTTCACTTTACAGATTTTACATAGCATTTGTAAATCTGTATATTATTTTCAAGAACTTTTCATTAAATAAAAAAAGCATTTAGGTATGGCATCCATTACTGGATATCTTAATTGAATTAGCAAGATTTCAGTATATTTAGGAATATATGGTAGGATGTTGGATTCTTTTAGAGTATAACTTCTGACTTCTCACTGACATGAATGCCATGGAAATACATTGCTTAATATCTGACAAATAGTAATTTCTTTTGTTCTAATCTCTTTTAATGTGTCTTTTGAATAGATCTACATTTGCAAATAGGGAATTCTGATCCTTTTCTTTAGAAACGGTGATATACAAAAACAAAAAGAAAAATAAATTCGAAGTGATGATTCAATTTTTTAAATACACTTAATAGTTAGAATCTTCGTAGATTCAATCTGTAGGCCATTCTGATGGCGGAAGATCCTTGCTGTAGTAGGTGATATGGACCCTCGGAGTGGCATCCTGTCTCATATACGTTTACTGACTTCTGTTGTGTATAGCTGATTTGTTCTTTTCTGTATGTGTGTGTCTACAGGTGAAATCCGTGGCCTATGAAATCCTTCGAGCTTAGTCAGTGCTAGAAGAGTTTTCAGCTCAACACTCCCTGGGCTAATTGGCTCAGTTTCTAGCCCTTAACTACTAGGTCACTATGCCTCACTCCAGTTAACTCCTTGGCATGCCTACCATCAAAAAACAGCCACTATCAATGCCTGCCTTTGGCCTGTAGGAACTTCTACATTCTTCCTCTACCAAACACCCCAGAGAGTTAGGAACTCAGTGACTTTCTCTAGACATCACGTAACTTCCTTTGCTTGCAGCTGCCCATTTGATAAAAGACCCATCTGTCTGATGGTGTTCTCTGAAATTTCTGAAACAGAATATGCCTCTTCTGTATGAGACTTTCTTCCAAATAAATCTGTAAGGTTTCTTCCACTGGATTTTGCACAAACAGGTGAATCCAGATTATATGTATCTCAGTGGCTGCTTTATTTAACCCTGTACTTCTCTCCTCCTTTTTGACCCTGGACCCCTTGAAAAAATTATTTCACTTCCTTTCCCATCCTTCCCCTTCTGTCATCTCATCCTCCATCTTTCTTTTCTAAGAGTTAACATACATTCTTCTACTTTTCCTATGGCTCAAAAGACAAAATGGTTGCTGGAAAAATAAAAGATATGGGACAGATATGAAAAAAAAAATCATTAGCTTCGCTTTAAATTACGAATATTATCTCAATTACATACGACCATCTCTTTCTTTGAAAACATTCTTTTAGAGTAGGAACGATAACCAGAGCATAATGTAGTGTGAGATACAAAACAAGCACTTCGAAATGTGATGAAGTAATGAGAATAAATTAGAAATAAGAAAAATAGACAGCTACATACACAATGTATTGATTTTATATTTTTTAAACTAATGTTACTTTTGTGGATTTTTAATTAGCCAGATATCATCTTTTATTTTCTCTTAGCTTATGTATTTTTTTTAAAAAAAGCTTGTTTATTTTTTTAGTGTAGATAAGTAATATTTTACAATAGCACTTCACAATTTAGGGGAAATTATTCTAGAAGTATATATGTTGCAACTCAAAAGTTAATGATGAAATGAGTTACTCAATGTAAGTATCATAATTTAATAATAATATGACAAGAAATAAATTGGTTTTGCAGACAGATAAAAGGGCATAAACAAGCATGTTATTCTCTTTTTGGATTGAAATTTAATTCCATGTCAAAGAAAATAACTATATTGTAATTTGTGGGGTATTTGTCTAAGATAAGCATCAGATACACTTGAAGAATATCTCTGCTCATTTTTTTTTTTTTTGTATTAATTTTTTTTTGGTACCATTAATCTATAATTACATGAGGAACATTATGTTTACTAGACTACCCCCATCACCAAGTCCCTCCCACAAACCCCATTAGTTACTGTCCATCAGCATAGTAAGATGCTGTAAAATCACTACTAGTCTTCTCTGTGTTGCACAGCCCTCCCTGTGCTCCCCCCACACATTATACATGCTAATCGTAAGGGCCCCATTCTTCTTTCCTCCCTCTTCTCCCTCCCTTCCCACCCATCCTCCCCAGTCTCTTTCCCTTTGGTAATAGTTAGTCCATTCATGGGTTCTGTGAGTCTGCTGCTGTTTGGTTCCTTCAGTTTTTCCTTTGTTCTTATACTCCACATATGAGTGAAATCATTTGGTACTTGTCTTTCTCTGCCTGGCTTATTTCACTGAGCATAATACCCTCTAGCTCCATCCATCTTGTTGCAAATGGTAGGATTTGTTTTCTTCTTATGGCTGAGTAATATTCCATTGTGTATATGTACCACATCTTCTTTATTCAATCATCTACCGATGGACACTTAGGTTGCTTCCGTTTCTTGGCTATTGTAAATAGTGCTGCTATAAACATAGAGTTGCATCTGTCTTTTTCAAACTGGGCTGCTGCATTCTTAGGGTAAATTCCTAGAAGTGGGATTCCTGGGTCAAATGGTATATCTATTTAAAGTTTCTTGAGGAACCTCCATACTGCTTTCCACAATGGTTGAACTAATTTACATTCCCACCAGCAGTGTAGGAGGGTTCCCCTTTCTCCACAAACTCGCCAACATTTGTTGTTGTTTGTCTTTTGGATGGTAGCCATCCTTACTGGTGTGAAGTGATATCTCATTGTGGTTTAAATTTGCATTTCTAGGATGATTAGAGATGTGGAGCATCTTTTCATGTGTCTGTTGGCCATCTGAATTTCTTCTTTGGAGAACTGTTCAACTCTTCTGCCCATTTTTTAATTGGATTATTTATGTTTGTTTGTTGAGGTGCTTGAGCTCTTTATATATTTTGGATGTCAACCCTTTATCGGATCTGTCATTTACGAATATATCCTCCCATACAGTAGGATGCCTTTTTGTTCTATTGATGCTGTCCTTTGCTGTACAGAAGCTTTTCAGCCTGATATAGTCCCACTTATTCATTTTTGTTTTTGTTTCCCTTGCCCAGGGAGATATGTTCATGAAGAAGTCACTCATGTTTATGTCCAAGAGATTTTTGCCTATGTTTTTTTCTAAGAGTTTTATGGTTTCCTGGCTTACATTCAAGTCTTTGATCCATTTTGAATTTACTTTTGTGTATGGGGTTAGACAGTGATCCAGTGTCATTCTCTTACATGTAGCTGTCCAGTTTTGCCAACACTAGCTGTTCAAGAGCCTGTCATTTCCCCTTTGTATGTCCATGGCTCCTTCATCATATATTAATTGACCATATATGTTTGGGTTCATGTCTGGAGTCTCTAATCTGTTCCACTGGTCTGTGGCTCTGTTCTTGTGCCAGTACCAAATTATCTTGATTACTATGGCTTTTTAGTAGAGCTTGAAGTTGGGGAGTGAGATCCCCGCCACTTTATTCTTCATTCTCAGGATTGCTTTGGCAATTCGGGGTCTTTGGTGTTTCCATATGAATTTTTGAATTGTTTGTTCCAGTTCATTGAAGAATGTTGCTGGTAATTTGATAGGGTTTGTATCAAATCTGTATATTGCTTTGGGCAAGATGGCCATTTTGACAATATTAATTCTTCCTAGCCATGATCATGGGATGAGTTTCCATTTGTTAGTGTCCTCTTTAATTTCTCTTAAGAGTGTCTTGTAGTTTTCAGGGTATAGGTCTTTCACTTCTTTGGTTAGGTTTATTCCGGGGTATTTTATTCTTTTTGATGCAATTGTGAATGGAGTTGTTTTCCTGATTTCTCTTTCTATTAGTTCATTGTTAGTGTATAGGAAAGCCTCCATTTTCTGTGTATTAATTTTGTATCCTACAACATTGCTGTATTCCTATATTAGTTCCAGTAGTTTTGGAGTGCGGTCTTTAGGGTTTTTATGTACAATATCATGTCATATGCAAATAGTGACAGTATAACTTCTTCCTTACCAATCTGGATTCCTTGTATTTCTTTGTTTTGTCTGATTGCCATGGCTAGGACCTCCAGTACTATGCTGAATAACAGTGGGGAGAGTGGGCATCCCTGTCTTGTTCCTGATCTTAGAGGAAAAGCTTTCAGCTTATTGCTGTTCAGTATGATGTTGGCTGTGGGTTTATCATATATGGCCTTTATTATGTTGAGGTACTCGCCCTCTCTACCCATTTTGTTGAGATATTTTATCATGAATGGATGTTGAATTTTGTTGAATGCTTTTTCAGTGTCTATTGAGATGATCATGTGAATTTTGTCCTTCTTTTTATTTATGTGGTAGATGATGTTGATGTATTTTCAAATTTTTTTACCATCCTTGCATCCCTGAGATGAATCCCAATTGGTTATGGTGTATGATCCTCTTGATGTATTTTTGAATTCATTTTGCTAATATTTTCTTGAGTATTTTTGCATCTATGTTTATCAGGGATATAGGTCTGTAATTTTCTTTTCTGGTGGAGTCTTTGCCTTGTTTTAGTATTATGGTTATGCTGTCTTTATAGAATGAGTCTGGAAGTATTCCCTCTTCTTCTATTTTTTGAAAAACTTTAAGGGAAATGGGTATTATGTCTTCTCTGTATGTCTGATAAAACTGCACTGTAAATCCATCTGGCCCGGGAGTTCTGCTCTTGGGTAGTTTTTTGATTACTGCTTCAATTTCGTTGCTGGTAATTGTTCTGTTTAGATTTTCTATTTCTTCCTTGGTCACTATTGGAGGGTTGTATTTTTCTAGGAAGTTGTCCATTTCTTCTAGGTTTTTCTTCTCCTCATTTTCAATAATTGGATAGTAAATCATGCAACTCAAATTTTAGCTTCACAGTGGCCCTGCCACACATCACATTAAAATAGATATTTTGACAACATAAAGGCTTACCTGCACTTTATAGTCACTTAATAAAAATTTGTGAACATGCCAAGGCCAAAATTATGCTTTTCAAGGAGATAAACATCTTAATAAAACCCCCTTTCATCTTCATCTTAGTTTTACATGCATGACTCATATTTAATGTGAATACAAATTTCAGCATAACAGTAATAACTAGTCCAAAAAGCCAGATTTCTTAAACCTCTACATTGGGCTAGTTGCTGTAACTAGTAATAAGTAAAATAATATATTTTAGAATTCAAAATTAAAGAACTAGACAAAAGGAACAGTGAATTAACATACATTCATGATAAAAAATCTCAGCAAACTGGGTATAGAGGGCAAGTACCTTTATATAATAAAGGCCATATATGATAAACTCACAGCCAACATTATACTGAAAGCTTTTCCTCTGAGATCAGGAATAAGACAGGGATGCCCACTCTCCCCACTGTTATTTAACATAGTAATGGAGGTCCTAGCCATGGCAATTAGACAAAACAAAGAAATACAAGGAATCCAGATTGATAAAGAAGAAGATAAACTGTCACTATTTGCAGATGATAAGATTTTGTACATAAAAAAACTCTAAAGACTCCACTCCAAAACTACTAGAACTGATATCAGAATACAGCAAAGTTTCAGGATACAAAATTAACACACAGAAATCTATGGCTTTCCTATACACTAACAATGAACCAATAGAAAGAGAAATCAGGAAAACAACTCCATTCACAATTGCATCAAAAAGAACAAAATACCTAGGAATAAACCTAACCAAAGAAGTGAAAGAAAGACCTTTACCCTGAAAACTACAAGTCACTCTTAAGAGAAATTAAGGGGGATACTAACAAATGGAAACTCATCCCATGCTCGTGGCTAGGAAGAATTAATATTGTCAAAATAACCATCCTGCCCAAAGCAATATACAGATTTGATGCAATCCCTATGAAATTACCAGCAACATTCTTCAACAAACTGGAACAAACAGTTCAAAAATTCATACGGAAACACCAAAGACCCCGAATACCCAAAGCAATCCTGAGAAAGAAGTATAAAGTAGGGGAGATCTCAATCACCAACTTCAAGCTCTACTACAAAGCCATAGTAATCAAGACAATTTGGTACTAGCACAAGAACAGAGTCACACAGCAGTGGAACAGACTAGAGACTCCAGACATGAACCCAAACATATATGGTCAATTAATATTTGATAAAGGAGCCATGGACATACAATGGCAAAATGACAGTCTCCACAACAAATGGTACTGGCAAAACTGGACAGCTACATGTAGGAGAATAAAACTGGACCATTGTCTAACTCTATACACAAAACTAAACTCAAAATGGACCAAAGACCTGAATGTAAGTCATGAAATTATAAAACTCTTAGAAAAAAACATAGGCAAAAACCTCTTAGACATAAACATGAGTGACCTCTTCTTGAACATATCTCCCCGGGCAAGGAAAACAACAGCAAAAATGAACAAGTGGGACTATATTAAGCTGAAAAGCTTCTGTACAGCAAAAGACACCATCAATAGAACAAAAAAGTACCCTACAGTATGGGAGAATACATTTGTAAATGACAGATCAAATAAAGGCTTGATGTCCAAAATATAAAAAGAGCTCACCCACCTCAACAAACAAAAAACAAATAATTCAATTAAAAAATGGGCAGAGGAACTGTACAGACAGTTCTCCAAAAAAGAAATACAAATGGCCAACAGACACATGAAAAGATGCTCCACATCGCTAATTATCAGAGAAATGCAAATTAAATCCACAATGAGGTATCACCTCACACCAGTAAGGATGGCTCCCATCCAAAAGACAAACAACAACAAATGTTGGCAAGGTTGTGGAGAAAGGGGAACCCTCCTATACTGCTGGTGGGAATGTAAATTAGTTCAACCATTGTGGAAAGCAGTATGGAGGTTCCTCAAAATGCTCAAAATTGACTTACCATTTGACCCAGGAATTCCACTTCTAGGAATTTACCCTAAGAATGAAGCACTCAAGTTTGAAAAACACAGATGCACCCCTCTGTTTATAGCAGCACTGTTTACAATAGCCAAGAAACGGAAGCAACCTAAGTGTCCATCGGTAGATGATTGAATAAAGAAGATGTGGCACATATACACAATGGAATATTACTCAGCCATAAGAAGAAAACAAATCCTACGATTTGCAACAACATGGATGGAGCTAGAGGGTATTATGCTCAGTGAAATAAGCCAAGTGGAGAAAGAGAAATACCAAATGAGTTCACTCATCTGTGGAGTATAAGAACAAAGGAAAAACTGAAGGAACAAAACAGCAGTGGAATCACAGAACCCAAGAATGAACTAACAGCTACCAAAGGGAAAGGGACTGGGGAGGATGGGTGGGTATGGAGGGATAAGGGGTGGGAGGAGGAAAGGGGGTATTATGATTAGCATGCATAATGGGGGGTGTTGGGAGAAAGGGGAGGGCTGTGTGACAAAGAGAGGACAAGTAGTGATTCTACAACATTTTGCTATGCTGATGGACAGTGACTGTAAAGGGGTTTGTGGGAGGGACCTGGTATAGGGGAGAGCCTAGTAAACATAATATTCTTCATGTATTTGTAGATTAGTGATAACAAAAAAAAAAGAAAGAAATGGGGGATTACTCCCTGATAGGGTAAATCTAACTGTAAATCAATGATTAATGCATGCTTTAAGTATCTTTAATTTTGATCATTTAAAGGGTGTCAGATGATCATCTATGGAAGTACATTTTTCTGATAATATTCCTTTCTCTTAAAAAAAAAAAGCAGTTCCTGTGTGGTGATCTCCAATAAGTTATTCACAATGGTATAAAGGGCATATCAAAGTGTGGGGCAAAGGGTTTGTTTGTGTTTAAACAGAGGAATCAAAGCCTAATTTGGCTACCCAGAAAATGAATTAATATATGATATGAAGAAGAACTTCCAACATCAACATTCTCTGGAAGAGTCATTCCAGAAGATGATCATCAAAAAACTTCCACAAAAATCCTGGTGCTGTTGGAGTTGTAGCTGCATTCATCCCACCAGTTCCTGGACTTGCCATTGGAATGAAGAAGGAGATATCTAAGCTGGCCTGTGCATACAGTAAAACAACAAATTTGACTGGATCTATACTGTCGGAACTCAACCAAGAATTAGGAGAAGTGCAAGTTGCAGCGCTCCAAAATCTTGTGACTTTAGACTATCTACTGTTAAAAGAATATATGGGATGCGAACAGTTCCCAGGAATGTTTTTTTTTAATTTGTCTGATTTTTCTCAAACTATTCAATTTCAGTCAGACAATATCCATCATATCATTGATAAGTTTTCACAAATGCCTAGGGTGACTAACTGGTTTTCTTGATTTCACTGGATATGGCTGGTAATTGTAGGTCTGCTTTGGTTATGTAGCTGTATTCCTATTATGTTAATGTGTGCCGCAATTTAATTAGTAGTTTAAAACCTATATATGCTTATGTTACTCTACAAGAAGATATGTCAAAGAAATAATCAATCTTCCCATGTTTTCTTCCATCTGCTACTTCTATAGCTTTTCTTCTTCCTTCCTAATTACAACCCTTAAGTAGAATTCGTGCCTCATATCGTAATTACCAAGTATCATAATTCTTCCAAGTGGTAAAGATACCTCAAGACAAATGCTGGGCATAGAGTCCACAGGGCATAAATCTGCAAAGAAGTAAAAATCTAACCTTTTCAAACAATATTGCTTCTCTCTCACTTACCAACTTCACATTTCCCTGTATGGCCCCAGAAGATGACTGGTTAGCCAGAGACGGGTAAGATTCCTCAAGGGAGGAACAACCTAAGACAGGCACAGTTGCAGAGGGGCCATCAGGTGAGAAATTGGGGATCAACAGAGGTGAGGCTTAGAACCTCACCCCCCCGTTTTGAGAGAAATTTTCTGCATCTGTGAATGTTTTGTTGCCCTTGTCTAGCTTGGATTAATACTTAGTCTATAGGCACACACCTGATCATCTACATTTGCCCTCTTACAGCACTAAACTATGTTTTCTACCTTTATCTGGCATCTACCTACCACTTCAGCATTTTATTAAAAAAAAAAAGAATTGTAATAATAATAATAATAATAATAATAATAAGGGAGAAATGTGGGATTCACATATAAATCAAGTATAAAAATCAAATGAATATTCATATTTGACCTGAAAGGAAACCGGGTAAAGGATATGCAGGAACTCTGTGTACTAGCTTTGCAACTTTTCTGTAAATCTACATTTGTTCTGAGATAAAACATTTACGAGAGAGAGAGAGACAGAGAGAGAGAGAGAGAGAGAGAGAGAGAAATAGAAAGAAAGAATGAATGAGAGTGAGGTGTTGGAGACACAAAACCATCAATGTCAGTGTGTGAACATGGACTGGTCTGGCTCAAAGACCCAAAGGTTTAAGACATTTTGAGACAATTGGGTGTTAGTTGATTTTAAGGAATCATTGTTGATCTAGCTATGTTGAGGTTATGTAGAAAAATGCTCTTCTAAGAGATGCTCTCTGAAGTGTTTGGGTACAATGTCATGATTTTTAAATTTTAAAAATTTCAATTTGATTTAAAATATTTTAACTTAAATATTAATTCAATTTTAATAGAAAATATTTCAGCAAATATTAAGGCAGATGAAGCCAATGTCATGAAACAGTAATGACTGTTAGGTGTTGGTGACGGGTAAGGGAGTGCATTACACTTTCTGTACGATTGAAAGTTTTCACAGCTATTGAGTGCCTAGTATTTGCCTTCTGCTTTACATGTTGTTTCTTTAAGCACCTAAACAGCCACGTAAGACAGAGCCATTATTGAGGGGTCAGAGAGGCACAGTGTTTTGTCTGAGATCACACAGCCAGAAAGGAGCAGAGCTGGGATTTGTCCCAAGCACCCATTGGCTCCCATCGTGCCTGGTGGGGATGGAAAGTGTCTCAGGAGAGGAGTGAAACAAGGGTCCTCAGCTTATATTCCAAGGGACCGGAAGGTCATCAGGGGAGCCCAGGATAGGAGCTGGCTGAGGAATCAGAGTAAGGACTTGAGCTTTGGGCAGGGACGGTTTTTCTTACTTTTACTTGATTGCCTCACTTGAGCCTCCCAGGAACTCTCCCCTCCTTGTAGGCAGCATGTGCTCTGAGACATTCAGGCTCAGGGAGGGGAAGTGACTTACCCAAAGTCACACGAATGCCGAGTGGGGAGCCAGGCTCAGCCCCAGGCCCTGCGGATGCTTCCTCCGGCAGATGGCAGAAGTCCCCTGGGCGGCAGGGAAAGGAGAAGGCCGCACCCCACTGTGGCTGGGTATGCTGGCACAGGCCGGGCACCAGAAGGAACTTTCTCACTGCTGGGGCTTGCAGGGGCTCAGGCCCTGCTCTCAGCCTTCTGCTTCTGCCCAAGTGTCCCCTGTAGCGCAGGCTTTCAACCTGCCTGTCCATCAAGCCGCTCTCTCCCTTCCTCCCCTCTGCCTCTAGGTCCTTTCCCCGCTTCATTTTATTGCCATCTGTCATATCACACAGGAATGTTTCTTTTTTCTCTACTGCCCTAGAATATAAACTCTGTGGAGTCAGGACTTGGTCATTCAGGACCCCCAGTGGGGGCTCCATGAGTATGTGTTGAATGAACGGATGCATGAATAAATGAAGGTAAAAAGAAAAAAAAAAAAAGGAACAGGGAATTAAATATAGACTTCCTCAAAATCATTGTGCTAATTATGTCATTTTATTAATAAGCTGTAATGACCAATTAAACTGTTTAATCAGATTATTGACTAGAATCATGCAGACTTGTTGATAGCTTTAAAATTTAACTACATTTACAATACTAAATTATTTTTATGTGGCTTTATGGGTAACAGTGTGGGGCACAGAATGTTGTAGAAAATGCTTGATCCACTACCCAAATTAGTTATTATATTAAGTTAGTATTTTAAAGAATAGAGAAGATTCTGTGAGTACCATTAATAATACAAATCTAAAGAAACAATAATGTCTGATCATAAAGAGGATAAAACTCAGAACAAAGGCCTTTTTAAAACTATTTGTCACCACACCCACACATGCACACACATCCTGTGTAAAAGTAAAATAAGACTGGTAATTTAGTGTAAGTCCCATGAGACAGGGGCCTGTATTGTGAAGTCTTGGGCATGAATGTATCCCTAGCTCCTAGAAATGCTTAGCACAGGTCAATATTCAATAAGTATTTGTTGAATGAGTAAATGGCTATATGATTTGCTATATGTGGTGTTTCAAACAATCCGCTGGTGAGATATTAATTTATTAATTACATGTGCAAATAGTACTTTTCAAATAAATAAGCAATAACACACCCAGTCTCTAATGTTAAACACTAAGATTATTAGAGCTAGTTAATACAGTTCTTGAAGTGTCTTAATTTGTCCTTAATAGTTTGCAAAATTCACTATACAAAAGGATAGTCATTGGCTATATAAAGGTTAACAAGATTGTTATATAAAAGATTTCCAGAAGTAGTGATTATATACAGAGAAGATTTTTCCCATACACAGTCATGGATTGATGAAACAGTTGTTTCATGAATGTGAGTATATTTAATAAATTATTTATTCAAAATATTCTTCTGTATATTTGTAACTGTCATTCTTGTTTTCTATTTTCAACAGTAGCAATATGGAATAAAATGTTCACTGATCCATATTTTAAAATCTAGTCACATTTGACTGTAAAACATAAACAAAGCCTCATTCATTTTACTTCTCTATTTGCACCCTTCTAATTTTTATGCTATGATCAAAATTAAATATTGAAATGCATTCCTTTTCTCTTCTTTTCATAAAATCAAGTCTTTAAGGCATGGATTACTGTTGCTTTATACCACCATGCTAAGAGTAAAGAAAATTTGTTCCATATTGCTTCAAAATTAACTGACAAAAATAAATTTGTATTTTACAGCTGATGATGCTTAATGAAGTGCATTTTTCAACTGAATTATAAATTAACGTTACTATCAGGTGCTGTTATTTAGCCTGTACTGATACTGGAGTTGTGAATAAGTGATATTTTAATAGCCTATCAACTTTTAACTGCTTGACTTAACAGTTTTAATTTAACAGTTCTAATATGTCCTGAAACTCCTGCCTAGACCTGAAATATCTCTTTTCCCAGTTAGGTGCTGCCCTCTAAAGATGATCTCAAATCATTTTCAACTGGAAGTCAGTTTTTTTAAATGTTATCATTACATAAAACAAGTCACTTTCTACTATAAATATAGTCTTATATTTATAAATTTAAAAAAATTCTCTGTGAATAAAAACCACTTTATTGATCTAAAAAATGTTTTTCTCATTGATAGCTTTGTTATTAGCATTGAGAAATCATTTGCGAAATGATTAGAATGAATTAAGTAGCATGAATTATAAGAATTAATTTAGTTTTTTATATACTATATTTATGATACATGTAAATACTTTGAAATATTTTCTGACATAGGTACTTTTGAAATACAGATCAAATAAATATGTTAGAAAAACAAACATTCATGAAAGAGAATTATGCAACTTTTGTCATTACTATATTGAATAGTAATAGTACTATATTTTTTACTGTTTAAGAAATGGTTTTCAACAGTTTTAATTAGGGAATGTAGTATTGCGTGAAAACTACATGAACTAGCTTCACAAAAGGAATTTATTTAGGGACATTGTGAATTATTTAAAGGAAAAAAATCCGATTTTATGCTTTTTAAAATGCAAATTAACATAACGATAACCTTAATTTAAATATGTAATAGCATGCTGCTCTGATAAGTCATTCTTTATTCTTTTGTTCTGTGTTTAATTTTACTAGATATTTTCAAATAAGATAGTAATTTTTTGCTTTAATATTCAAATAAATTAATTGGTTGAATTTTCAACATTTGGATAAATATTATCAAAAAGCTTTTCACCATATTCTGATTATTAGAAGTTTTTTCCCTTTTTTAAAAATTGAAGTATAGTTGATAAACAATTTTATACTGGTTCCAAGCGTATGACATAGTGACTCAACTGTTACACACATTGTTAAATCCTCACTGCAGCTGGTACCGTTACTGTCTGCCAATAGAGGAAGGTGTTACAGACTCTTTAAGCTATGTTCTCAATGCTGTACCATCATCCTGGCGCTGGAGACTTTTGTGCTCCTTTATCCCCATCCCCGTTTCAATGATACAACAAATATTATCCACACCATGTATAATAGACAATAGATTTAGGGGACTGGTTAGCTAATGCCGTAAATATGTATATCATATCATAGAAGAAAGTGTTTTTAAATTAATTAACAAGCAAAATGAATCTTCAGATGATTTTAAGATAATGAATTTGCATGTCCATTGATGGGGGTTGCCTGCCTAAAAATTTATAAAAATAACACTAATTTTTCACTGATTTAAGGGAAGTGTTAGTTCGACTTTATGATGTGAAGGGTATTTTACTTAAATCTATAATAAATAAAGTGGTTTTAAACATTTAGAATGCATATTAAATTGAAGAAAAAGAAAACTAAGTGAGAAATATGCACATACTCAGTTTGTTTAACAGATTTAGATATGTTTTCTATAATCAAGTTTTAAATTATTAATCACATTATGACAACTTGGAAAAATTGCATTTTTTATTTTGTAAAATAAATAGAAAGAATTCTGAAATATTGCATGCAGATTTAAATATTAAACTCCTCAAATTTAACTCAGATTTATCATAAATTCTTGCATGTGCATCTATGTGCATTTGTAGCAACAGTAAAATCGTAAGTAATCCAGAAGGCTTAGAATTCATGATGACATTTTTAATGTCTTACAAATTAAGAAAAACGTATTCTGAGATCAAACAAAACATGAGGAAATAGAAGAATCAATATTTTAATTTATTGTAAAATGTTGCTTTCATTTAAATATTTTGATTATCATCAAATAACTTAGTAAAATTTCTCCATGTCCTTTACCTTCTCTCTCTTTTTTCTTTTTTTTCTGTTTCACCTCTTCTGTCTCTTTCTCTATCTTCTACTACATGTACCAAATACTCTTATTGGAAAGCTGAGAGATATACATAAAACTTCATGCAACTTTTTGATCATTCCATGTCCATTTACAAATGTTAATTGATAAAACAAACACCTAACAATCTATTAGTCCCAAAATCTTGTTTTGAAACATATAACATTGTATTTGTTCAGCCGTTTAGAATTTATTAACACACCAAGCATACATTATTACTCTTTTTATTTTCCTAATAATATGTGAACTAGATATTATCATCCCATTCTTTAGGTGAAGGAACTAAATGACTAAGTGATATGTTCACATTTTTCAGTGATAAAGAACTTAATTAAAAAAAAAAAGAACATTCCACTCAATTCTTCAGTTTTTCCACAGAGGAAGTGGAAATTATTTCTTTCACTTTTTTGGTTAAAAATAAGATTTTAAAGTATCACTTGTATATGCATTATAAAATCCCAAATATTTTAATTTGTATATGAGCTGGGTGCTTTAGGTGTACTTCAGGTGTGCCTAAATGAGAGCCCAATTCTTCTCCCACTTGAAATTCTTAGGAAACATTTGATTAGACAAATAAAGCATAAGTTATTCTGCTCACTCTGTGAAGGAGATTAAATAGCTACTGTATGAAAGCATTAGGAATGAGATTACTTTAAGATCCAGAAAAGAACCTCAGACAGCTCATAACAGATTGGTTCTAAACCTAAGTAGGCAGGAAGCTAAAAACAAACTCAAGATTGATTTAGTTGTAGAACTAGCTGCAAGATAAGAACAAGACAGTAATACTAATTTTTCTAAAGCTTGGCAAAAGGTTATAGGTGTTTTGTACATTACTGAATACTGATCAATGTTTATCTGTTTATGAAAGGACAGTTTTAAAAAAATGGCAATAAAATTATTTGGAGTGCTGAAATCAATTTACAGATAAACAATATGTATGTATTTCTTTATATTTTAAATTTATATGAATGCATCATGCTTATTAAAATAATTTGATATTATGTGTTTTAATTATAATACCTAATGGCTAGCCTCTCAGAAGAAAATACACACAACTCCTCAGTACAAACCTGACAGTATTACTGTTTCACAATATACAACAAAGGAATAAATAACAGTTACCTTATGGACATTTATTTTGCCCGAATATCTCTAAGTGTCCCTTTCTTCAAACGATAATTATATTGAGAACCTAAGGTGCGGCAACTACAAAGAAGTTACCAAAAACCAAAACAGATAAAAAGTGGTTTCCTCAGAGAGTTTACATTTTACTGAAGTGATAAAGACATGGGGCTAATAAGTAAAATCTATATCTTATTAGATGATATGAAATATGGATAAAAATAAGAAAGCAAATGGTGATAGTTAGTTATAGGTTGACTGAAACTGCGAATGTTATGGCCAAGTGGCCAAGGAAGCTCTCACTGAGAAAGTGAAATTAAAAATAAAAATAAAAAAAGACTGTGAGAAAATATTTGTAAAACATATATATGATTAAAACCTCTTACACACCCATAACAAGATAAACACCACAGTAAAAAATGGGCAATATATATGAAGAGACATTTCACTGGTATTGTATGCCTTAGTTACAATACTTAATATATGTACAAATGGTTGATGAGAACATGACAAGATACTCAACATCAATAGTCAAGAAGGGAAATGCAAATTTAAACTACAATAAGATACCATTTTTCACCCACTGGGATGGCTATCAAAAATTATTTTGAATGTTGGTAAGAATATAGAGAAACTATAACCCTCATACATGGCTGGCAGGAAAGTAAGATGCTGTAGCCACTTTGCAAAGTGACTAGTTTCTAGATGAATCAAACATTAAATCACCATACAACCCAGAAATTCCAATTCTAGTTATAAACTGAAGAGGAATGAAAATATATGTCCACACAAAGTCTTGTACATGGATCTTCATAGCATTATTATTCATAGTAGCCAAAAGTGGGAAAACTTAAATTTCCATCAATTGGTAAGTAAATGGATTAATAAAATGTGGCATATCTGTACAACGGAATACTATTTAGCATAACAAAGACCAAGCTACTGATACATGGTACCTCATGGAAAAACCTCAAGAAGACACTATAAAGTGAAATAAGTCAGGCCCAGCAATCCATATGATCTGATGCCATTTTATATGACATGAGACCATTTTACATGACATGAGAGAGAAGGCACATTTATGAAGACAAGGGTTTCCTGAGACTGGGCTGAAAATGGAGACTGACTCTACATGGATATGAAGGATTTAATCAGGGGATGAAAATGGTCCAAAACTGGTTTGTGATGATGGTTCCAGTACTTGGTAAAGTTACTGAAATCATAGAACTGAACACTTGAAATAAGTGAATATCATTATACTCAAAATATACCTCAATCAAGTTGTTTTTTTTAAAAAAGACTACAGATTATCCATCTTAGAGGTGCAGAGCTGACTTGTACAATGCAGTAACCATTAGACATATATGATGATTTAAACTTTAAATTAATTTAAATGAACTTAAAAATTAAATTTCTCTGTGGAGCTATGCAGTTTCAAGTGCTCAGTAGCCATATATGATTAATGACTACAGTACAGACAGCACGAAAACAGGACAGTTACATAACTGAAGAAACATCTGTTGGCTAGTGCTGCCAGGGAAAGCAAGGTGACAGTGGTGAAGTAGGGGAGGTGTTGACATTCGGTGTATACTCTGAAAACAGAGTGTAATATACACTGGTTATAGACAGGAGACCAAGAAGAGTTAAGCAAGACTGAAGGTTTTGGCTTAAGGTAAAATCAGAGTGGAATGGCTGTAATGGGAAACCGTGAAGATTATAAAAGCCAAAGGTGTGGGGGGTGGGGTGGGGGGAGTAGATTATACAGTCGGCTTTAAGAAAATAAATTCATAGATATTTATTAGACATCCCAAAATGAATGACAGTTAGGCAGATGAGTTCAGAGGTGAGGTCAGGTTTGAGCCCTAAGCCATGTAGTATCGAGGGGTCTGGGGAGTTAGGTGCGGGTAGCAGTACAGCCTGACAAGGGAAGCTGACGGAAGAGAAAGGACATTAGAGAGCACAGAGTTCTAGAATCCCATAAAGTCATATTAGGAGGAGGGATTGATGGGCTGTGGAGAATGTTGCTGAAAGGTTCACTGAGGTATAGACTGAGAGAGGGACTTTAGATTTAGCAACATTAGTGGTATTGCAAGAGCGGTTTCTGAAGAGTGGCAGTGGTGAAGGCTGCTGGGAAAACCTGAAGGGAGAATGGGAAGACACGTGCAGGAAGCAGATTACGTGCAGTCCTGCTAGGAGGATTGCTCTTTTAAAATAGGAGAAGAAAAATACACCATAGTAGCTGGAAGGCAGGGTGGTCAAGAAAGTCATATGTAAGATGGTAGAAAAGCAACATGCCTTTTGATGGTCATAACCAAATAGTGAGGAAGCAAGGGAAGAAAACCACTGCTCTGATGCTCACGAGTAAGAGGATTAGGAAAGACATAGTATATAAGTCAAAGTGTCAGCTCCCCATGAGTATGGGGAGCACACGCACAGTGACCAAATTGAGTGTATGGTCAGGATGCAGGCATATGGGAAAATTTGTTGTTTTGCATGGGGGTGCTGGTGGGTATTGACTTCTAATTATTTTTTTGCCTACATAATATAAATGTCAAAGTCAAAAGACCTATTTCACATCAAGGTAAATAGACTTACTGGTGAACTATGACTTAAAAATAGTTAAGATGGTAAATTTTATGATATGTGTGTATTTGTTTTACCATATTTAAAAATATCAGTATTATATGCCAAGTGCAAGATCAGAAGAAAGTTGTTGGCACTTTTAAGAAAAAGAAGACGGTTAGAAAAAAATCACAGAGAGTGAACAATGAATTGATAAGGGGAGAAAAATATAGTTGTTAGGCACCAGAAGAACTCTACTTAAAGGTGGTGATATAAATGTAAAATGAGACCAATCGTCATAGTTTCCTCCAACTACTCAACTGCAAAGGAGCAGACACTATGGAAGCACTATGGGAGAGAGCTGATTAGCTAGAATTGTGTCAATGCAAAATAAGTGCAACAAAGGGTTGAGTGATTCAAGTTGGTTAGAGATGTGTGCAAGTGATGATTATAAATCATTGAAAAATTTAAACCAGAAAATTAGGAGAGTTGATATGTCCAGGTGGCAAGGAAACAGTGGCAGGGTCTGTGGCATGCAAGTCCTTAGTGAGATATGAGGACTTCAGGGTCATAGGAGGAATGAACTGTGAACATAAGAGATTAAAGGTGGAGAATAAAACACATAAAATTTAAACTATCAAGATCATTATTTGTAAGGACATGGATTCAGGAGTGCAAGGTTGAGGTAGGGTGCTGGACTACATCATGAAGAAAGGACAAGGAGCTGAAAGACCAGGCTATTGCATGAGTCAACTGGCAGACACTAAAATCACCAGCTTTTGTAAGAGGAGTTGTATTGGAGAAAATGGCAATGAGGAGGAAATAGTCTTTAAGAAGAGGTGTGACATGGCTGTCAGCAGAGGATTTCAACAAGAGCTTTAGTGTGTGGTAGAGTATGAAGATATGAAATTAAAAGATGGAAATGTTTAGAAAAGAAGACAGAAATTTATAAAGAGCAGCAATGGGGGGACAAGGAGGATTGTTCTTCCATACACAGGCCCATGATGAAAAGTGCAGTGGGGAAAGGCCTGCTCAATCTAAACAGCCTGCCAGAGGGGTGCCCTCAGGACAAGACTGGATTTCACTTAGAGCCAGAATATTAAGAGACCAATCTGAGGAATAAATTTTCATTCTAAATAAATGGGATACAGCTATTGTTGGAGTATGAGAAGTTGATTGCACAAACAACATTTTTTTTTTCAAAATCCTCTCCCTGAGCAATTGGTTCTTAATAGGTTTCAAAAAAATCTCTGAAGCTTATATTCCTTATGAAGAATCTGTATCTTCTGTGCTTGTATCAATAAATAAATTAGTTTAACAATTCAATAAACAAAAAATTCCTATAAAAATGCCAACAGCATTCTTCAACGAACTAGAGAAAATCATTCTAAAATTCATATGGAACCACAAAAGACCCCAAATAGCCAAAGCAATCCTGAGAAGGAAGAAAAAAGCTGGGGGGATTTTTCTCCCCAACTTCAAGGTCTACTACAAAGCCACAGTAATCAAGACAATTTGGTACTGGCACAAGAAAAGACGCAAAGATAAATGGAACAGACTAAAGAGCCCTGATATAAATCCAACCATATATGGTCAATTAATATATGATAAAGGAGCCATGGATATACAATGGGGAAATGACAGCCTCTTCAACAGCTGGTGTTGGCAAAACTGGATGGCTACATGCAAGAGAATGAAACTGGATTATTGTTTAACCCCATACACAAAAGTAAACTTGAAATGGATCAAAGACCTGAATGTAAGTCATGAAACCATAAAACTCTTAGAAGACAACAAAGGGAAAAATCTCCTGAATATAAGTATGAGCAACTTCTTCTGAACGCCATCTCCTTGAGCAAGGGAAACAAAAGTAAAAATGAACTCATGGGACTACATCAAAGTAAAAAGTTTCTGTACTGCAAAGGACACAAACAGAACAAAAAGGCATCCTACAGTATGGGAGAATATATTCATAAATGACATATCTGACAGGGGGTTAACATCCAAAATCTATAAAGAACTCACATGCCTCAACACCCAGAAAGCAAATAACTTGATTAAAAAATGGGCAGAGGATAGGAAGAGACAATTCGGCAAAGAAGAAATTCAGATGGCCAACAGACACATGAAAAGATGCTCCACATCACAAATCATCAGGGAAATGCAAATTAAAACCACAATGAGATATCACCTCACACCAGTAAGGATGGCCAGCATGGAAAAGACTAAGAACAACAAATGCTGGCAAGGATGCAGAGTAAAGGGGAATCCTCCTACACTGCTGGTGGGAATGTAAGCTAGTTCAACCATTGTGGAAAGCAATATGGAGGTTCCTCAAAAAACTAAAATAGAAATACCATTTGACCTGGGAATCCCACTCCTTGGAATATATCCAACGAATACAGCTTCTCAGATTCAAAAAGACATATACACCCCTATGTTTATCACAGCACTTTTTACAATAGCCAAGATATGGAAGCAACCTAAGTGTCCATCAGTAGATGAATGGATTAAGAAGAAGTGGTACATATACACAATGGAATACTATTCAGCCATAAGAAAGAAACAAATCCTACCATTTGCAACAACATGGATGGAGCTGGAGGACATTATGCTCAGTGAAATAAGCCAGGTGGAGAAAAACAAGTGCCAAATGATCTCCCACATTTGTGGAGTATAACAACGAAGCAAAACTGAAGGAACAAAATAGCAGTAGACTCACAGACTCCAAGAAGGAACTAGTGGTTACCAAAGGGGAGGGGTGTGAGAGGGCGGGTGGGGAGGGAGGGAGAAGGGGATTGACGGGTATTATGTTTAGTACCCATGGTGTGGGGGGTCACAGGGAAAACAGTGTAGCACAGAGAAGGCAAATAGTGACTCTGTGGCATCTTACTACACTGATGGACACTGACTGCATTGGGGTATGGGTGGAGACTTGATAATAAGGGGAAATGTAGTAACTACATTGCTTTTTCATGTGAAACCTTCATAAGAGTGTATATCAATAATACCTTAATAAAAATTTTTTTGAAAAAAGAGAAACATTGAGAGAGCTTCTTTCATATTGGAAATTGCATATTTTGTGTGGAAGTATAATGGTCTTACCACCTAGGTTATAGCTTGTAAGAAAGACAAACTTTTAAACATTCCTGTAATGGAAGCTGGGTTGTAAAATTATGAAGCATGTTTGTAAATCTTTACTAAGGTAATTGTTCAAAGTTTCTAAGGTTTTAAAAGATTTCTACTGTGAATAAGTTCTGAAACATGACAAAACTAAAAGTGAAGTAAAAATTCTAAGGAATATAATTGACATTTAACATATTTGGGTACTCACTGTGCAGAAAATAATGATATTAAATTTAGGAGCAAGTTGAAAAAGTAGTACTTTATTTAGACAACTTTAATTTAAATATATAACATTTTAACATAATAAAATTATTTTGACTAAAATAAAATTATTTGAATAAAATTATTCAAAATAAAATTACCAAAATGTAAAGTTTGAATCCATCTCAAATTTTCATCTCACAAAATGATATGACTTAACTTTTTCAAAATGGATATTCTGTTTTCGCAAGTATTAAGTGTGATACACAGTATAGGGAACAAAATTTCTTTATATGAAACAAACATTAGTCCATTTAAGGCTTATTAATTGGGTCTATAGAGAATCTAAATTAGGTGATGATTCTTATTTTTCACTGTTTTTCTGCCTCATCTTTAAACAAAAAGAGAACTCTCAGCTTCAACTAGCACACCCATGTTACCATGAGTAAGGCTTGAGCATGTGTACGAGGACAATGTCCTTGGTTATGGTAAAACAGTAAGATGGACAAAAGATGTGTCCTTGAGCGAACAATGGAGTAGCTCCATATGGAACAAATCCACTTCACCAATTAGGATGACTCTTCTCAGATATGTGAGAAAAGTATGCTCTTTCCACTTTAACCTTGATTGTTTGGTGACAGATTGAGGTAATTCACATACCACACAATTTACCCATTTAAAGTACACAATTCACTAGTTGTTAACATATCCCAGAGTTTTGCAGCCACAAGCACAACCAAGTTAAAATGTTTCATTGCAACTAAAAGAAACCCATTCCCTTTAAGTCACAACACACAAAAGTGAGCCATAGTCAACTACTATTCTACCCTCTGTCTCTATAGGTTTGCCTAGGCATTTCATATAAATGACATTTTACAATTTAAGGCCTTCTCTGATTGGATTCTTTCACACAGCATGTTTTAAAATTCATCTATGTTGTAACACTAGTCAGACCTCATTCTTTTTAATGATGAATAATATTCCATTGTAGGATATACCACATTTTATTTCTCCATTTAATAGCTGATGTACAGTTGAGTTGTTTTCACTTTGGAGCTATTATCAATAATGCTACCATGAACATTTCTATGCAAATGTCTGTGTAGACATATGTTTTCATTTCTCCTACATATATACCAGAGAGTGAAATTGCTGGATCATATGTTGACTCTACACTTAACCTTTTGAGGAAGTGACAAACCATTTTCCAAAGTGACTGTACCATTTTACATTACCACCAGCCAAGGGAAAAGAATTCTCCACATCCTTGGCTGCACTTACTTTCTGTCTCTTTGATTATAGTTGTCTTAGTGAGACTGAAGAGCTATTTGATTATAGTGAGAAATGTTTACTAAATCAACTTCATCTTTATCCTAATTGATGTCTTTTCACTTTGATGGTCATCATAATTCTTGACACAGAATGAGATAAAATGGGCATATAAAAATAAGACAACAATTTGAAAAATATTGCTATAAAAGATGGAAAAGAAAAGCGGGGATAGTCAGAGGGTGTGTCAAGTTGAGAAAGATACGCTTTTTCTTTTCAGAAGTGTGAAATATTTATGCTAAAATGTATGATCCAGAAGAGATTTTTCAAATGATACTATAGGAAATGAAGTAATGACCTATCTGCTGAAACAACTCTTTTGCAAATGAAATGGAATCTCACTTTGTCGAGAAGAAGGGACAGACTTAGCTCTTAGACTAGACAACTAATTTATAGTAATAAGAGAAATACAGTTCATTTATAGCACGAAGGGAAATTGTAGAATTTATGACAATCTCAGCAGGGTTTTTTTTAAAGGAATTCTTTGTATTTGATGTCAAATGTCAGCAGTATTTTTTTAAAGGAATTGCTTACATTCCATGTATTCACTTTTTAAATTCACATTCACTTTTCAGCCCTGAAATCTGATTAGTTGCCTCCAGTATAAAATAAGACTTATCACCAACATTAAAATGAACTATTTTGATAAATCACATATAATATTTCTCCTCCTTATCCTGATTGGTATTTCAGATAGATTAGATATAACAACTTGAAAATATCTCTCTTCTTTGATGTCAGGTTATCAGGATCTATTTTTCCTTCTATAGTTCTATTCTTATATGTTTTTTCTAATTTCCTCTAAATATTAAAAGTTTATTTTCCTTAAAGCCTCGGTCTTGAAATTCTTTCTCCACTTCTCTCAATTCCAAAATCTCTTTAGACAATCTCATATTTTACCTGTTCTTACCATTCACAGAACTGTAATTTGAGCTGAGAATATGATATGCTCACATGGGATTGAGAGTAGGGAATTTATACTTAGAAGATAGCTCAGTCTTAGCGTATGGCCAAACATTATTGGTTCTCTCCTTGTTTTACTATCTTAATAAGCAGTACCAGCATCCATCCAGTAAAGCCAGAATTGTGTGTCATTTTGATTGTCTGTAATCTCACACTCAACAATCTATTTATCAAGAAATCTCTAGAAAATAACTTTCAGGACTTTTTTGTTACTTCATTCAGCTCCTGATTCTTGGTTTTCATGCAGAGTTTCAGAAATATGAATATACTTGTAGTTCATTTAAAAGGAACTGCTTAACCCTGTTTGACCATTCATCAGTTATTCAGTTAATCCCAACATGAAATGAGATAAATTAGAAGTTTTCATGCTAATTTAATCCAAAAGCCAATTTTTGAATTGAGAGTATTTGTTGACTCTCCAGACCATGCATTTTTGCTATAACTGATGAACAGTATAAGGAAATAAAGAGTAAAAGAAACATAGATTCTTCCCAAGTGGGGGGGTCTAATAAAACAGTACGATATAAATCTGATTTTCAACTCTCTAATCTATCAAAGTAAAAAGTAATGATTAAAAGAAAAAACAACAACAACCTATGAATAAGGAAATTTCAAGAATCCCTGTACTGTTTTTAGAACTGAGGAGCAGTGCATGTGTGTGTGTGCATAAATGAAAAGCAACAAAGAAAAAACATTTCCCGTAAGAACTGATGAGCAGAGAATCAAACTTTACATACTTTTCAGTTTTTCAGAGTGGGTGTGAGATTCCAAAATATCCATCTAGAATATTTAATTTTCAATGATTTTGTGTTGGTAGCACTCCCACCTCAAAATAAGTAGTAAAAGCAAACACACTTCTTGCCTACAGAAACTAAAACTCCACCCAGGTTTCAGTAAATCACTAAAGGAAAAGCTCCATGAAAATAATTTCTTAAATCCCCAAGAAAACAAAGCAACAGGAGTAAGAAGCAATAGAAATCAAAAAGGGACAATACAAAAGAGCCATCAATACTTCTAGATACTGGAGTTATCAATCAGAAAACATAAAATGACAATGTTTTATATATTTAAGGAGAAACAATAAGTTAATATATAGAAATTAGGAACCAGAGATTACAAAAGAAATTAGAAAAATAAAACCTCCATAAATAAAATATTCAATAACCAACTAAACCTAACAGAAGATTTTATACATCAGGAGACATAATTAGTGAACTAAAGCTAAACCTGAAGAAATTAAGGATATGCTAAGAAATTTAAGGAGATGTAAAACATGAATTTAAAGATCAGTAATGAAAAGAATATCTAATAAATTACAATCAGAACAACACACATATACATACACACACACACAGACACACACAGAGGCATGCACACACAGACCTGGATACACTGTAGTTCAGAACATTAAAGAAAGAAAGAGAAAATAGAGATTATCTCTTTCAGTGGCAGTTACACACATGCACAAGCAACACTGGAAGGCAGAGCATAGAGCTGTCGTAATAAAGCTGCCAGTGAGTAATTAAAGAGATAAAAAAACACAGAAGTAAAAAATTCTGTCCAAATGATGGGAAAAAGAAATTCATTTTTAAAAATCAAGCAAAAACAGAGATCTGACCCTTAAAAGGAAAAGTGTTCTAAAGGAAATCTGGACTAAATGATGTTCTAAAGGATGTGCTTTAGGCAAGAGGAAGACAATTTCAGATGGAATGTCTGGGATGCAAAAAGAAATGTCAAACAAATGTATCAGTAATAATGTTGGAAACATTACGAAGAGAGTGACTCATTGGACTAATATAATAAGGTATTATACCTGTCACAAGGTTACCAGAATGGAGCTCAAATATTAAAATAAGCAATTGTATGTTTATTTAAGTGGGGGTAATAGTAACTTAATATTCAAAGATCTCTGTGTTGTTCTGGAGAAACAAACCCTATCAATTCATACTACTATTGATACCACAGTCTTGATCCATGCATATTTTTGGCAGAGTCCTATTGTCCACCAAAATACATTCTTTTTTTATTTCAAAAGAGTACAAAATAAAATATCCTGTTTGATCTTGAAGTCCATATACAGATTATGATTCTCAGCCTTCCTTGCAGTGGCATACAACTATGAGACTAAATTCATACCATTACATTAGATTATTAGAGGCTATTCTCTAGACATTTGCTCTTCCCTTTTTCCCTTGGGAGGGAAGGTAGTATATTGAGCTGAAACATGCCTGACCTTGCTAACAAAGAATTACCTCCAGTTTGGCAGGTGACAAGGAGGAGCCAAGATTTGGGAGTAATCTGACACAGAGCTCCCACCTACCCAAACTGCTCCCATCCCACCTAACCATTACAGAAAACAAAACAAAAAAAGCTTCTAATTTATAAAAGCAAACCAAACAAACAAAAACTACTGTACTGTAAAATCAATCTGTCATAGAGGTTTAGCCAATTATATTTAGCTGTCGATAATATAATTTTAAAATAGCTAACGTTACCACTAAAAAGCAGACATAAGACTATGCGAGAAAGGGAACTTTAGATAAAAAATAAGACAGTTGAGGATTAAAGATGGTGGCATGAGGGGAGAGACAGAGGATTCCTCCTAAAACTGGATACAATTAGAAAATTTAATTGGCGCAACTAATCCTGAGAGAGCAACAGGAAAGAGGACACGTCAGACTGCACACACCTGGAGAAAAGAGCAGACCTCATGGAACAGGGTAACGTACCGGAGCTGTGGCTCCGACAGACCAGAGTCTGTCCCCCACCCCAGCTCACCAATGGGAGGAAGAGAAACAGAACAGGGAGGGAGTGAAAGGCTTTGGACTGCTGAATACCTAGCTCCGGAGATCTGTGCTGGGAGCACAAACCTACATTTCATGGAGCTTTCATGAGACTCGCATGACTACAGGATGGAAAGTTAATACAGGCAGAGTTCCTGGTGAGACTGGGATCCAGGCTGCTTGTGGAAAGCAGGGGTCCATATCTGGCTGCTTTGGGACAAAAACTTATACCTGTGTGCCCCGCCCAATGGCTCAGGCAGTGGAGACAGGCACAGGAGCCAGGAGGTGGGGAACAGCTCTTTCCTACCCCCAGTTCTGATCCCCTGCAACCCCTGACATTGCTTCAGGGGCTCAGCAGCTCCAGAATAGAGCTTCTGGACACCAGAGGGCGCCATATACAAACATGAAACGTCAAAGGAACCTTGTCCAGCGTAAAATTGTTAATACAACTCCTAAGAAAGATTTAAATGATATGGACCTTGTGACTCTTCCTGAAAGGGAGTTCAAAATAAAAATAATCAACATCCTGATGGAGGTACGGAAAGACATCCAAGAACTCAGGAATGAATTCAGGTCAGAGATCCAATCGTTAAAGAACACGATAGAGGTTAACGGGTATGTGGGTGGCACTTGATGAAGGGGCGAGCCTAGTAAACATAATGTCCTTCATGTAATTGTAGAATAATGATACCAAAATAAAACTAATAAAAATAAATAAATAAATAAATAAATAAATAAAAAAGAACATGATGGAGGGTATTAAAAGCAGGTTGGATATGGTGAAGGAGACATTAAATGAAATAGAAACCAGAGAAGAGGAATACAAAGAAGCTGAGGCACAGAGAGAAAAAAGGATCTCTAAAAATGAAAGAATATTGAGAGAAATATATGACCAATCCAAGAGTAACAATATTCGCATTATAGGGACACCAGAAGAAGAAGAGAGAGAGAAAGGGATAGAAAGTGTCTTTGAGGAGATAGTTGCTGAAAACTTCCCCAATATGGGGAAGGAGATAGTCTGTCAGGCCATGGAGATCCACAGATCCCCCAACACAAGGGACCCAAGGAAGACAACAGCAAGACACATAGTAATTACAATGGGAAAAATCAAGGATAAGGACAGACTGTTAAAAGCAGCCAGAGGCAGAAATAAGATCACATACAAAGGAAAGCCCATCAGACTAACATCAGACTTCTCAGCAGAAACCCTACAGGCCAGAAGGGAGAGGCATGATGTATTTAATGCCATGAAGCAGAAGGGCCTGGAACCAAGATTACTTTATCCAGTGAGATTATTATTTAAATTTGAAGGGGGGATTAAACAATTTCCAGATAAGCAAAAGCTGAGAGAGTTTATCTCCCACAAACCATCTCTGCAGTCTATTTTGGAGGGACTACTACAGATGGAAGTGTTCCTAGGGTTTTGCTGTCACCAAAGGTAGTGAAATCATGGTAGGGAGGGTGGAGCAGCTGATTATGAGGCAAATGCAAAATTAAATTGACTATCCCCAAAGCAAATGAAGGGATAGAGAAAAAGTATAGAATCTTATACCCAATATATAAAGAATGAAGGAGGAAGAAAAAGGGGGAGAAAGAGAAAAGAACCTTTAGATTGTGTTTGTAACAGCATACTAAGTGAGTTAAGTTAGACTCTTAGATAGTAAGAAAAGTAACCTGGAACCTTTGGTAACCACAAATCTAAAGCCTGAAATGGCAAAATGTACATACCTCTTGATAATCACCCTAAATGTAAATGGACTGAATACACCAATCAAAAGACATAGAGTCACTGAATAGATGAAAAAACAAGACCCATCTATATGCTGCTTACAAGAGACTCACCTCAAAACCAAAGACATGCAGAGCCTAAAAGTCAAGATATGGAAAAAGATAATTCATGCAAACAATAGGGAGAAAAAAAGCAGGTGTTGCAGTACTAGTATCAGACAAAATAGACTTCGAAACAAAGAAAGTAACAAGAGATAAAGACGGAAATTATATAATGATAAAGGGCTCAGTCCAAGAAGAGAATATAACCATGATAAATATATATGCACCCAACACAGGAGCACCAACATATGTGAAACAAATACTAACAGAACTAAAGGAGGAAATAGACTGCAATGCATTCATTTTAGGAGACTTCAACACACCACTCACTCCAAAGGATAGATCGACTGGACAGAAAATAAGTAAGGACACAGAGGCACTGAACAACACACTAGAACAGATCGACCTAATAGACATCTATAGAACTCTATACCCAACAGTAAAAGGATACACATTCTTCTCAAGTGCACATGGAACATTCTCCAGAACAGACCACATACTAGGCCACAAAAAGAGCCTCAGTAAATTCAAAAAGATTGAAATTCTACCAACCAACTTTTCAGACCACAAAGGTATAAAACTAGAAATAAATTGTACCAAGAAAGCAAAAAAGGCTCACAAAAACATGGAGGCTTAACAACACGCTTCTAAATACTCAATGAATCAATCACCAAATTAAAATGGAGATTCAGCAATATATGGAAATAAATGACAACAACAACACAAAGCCCCAACTTCTGTGGAATGCAGTAAAAGCAGTCTTAAGAGGAAAGTATATAGCAATCCAGGCATATTTAAAGAAGGAAGAACAAACCAAAATGAATAGTCTAACGTCACAGTTATCAAAATTGGAAAAAGAAGAACAAATGAGGCCTAAAGTCAGCAGAAGGAGGGACATAATAAAGATCACAGAAGAAATAAACAAAATTGAGAAGAATAAAACAATAGCAAAAATCAAAGAAACCAAGAGCTGGTTCTTCGAGAAAATAAACAAAATAGATAAGCCTCTAGCCAGACTTATTAAGAGAAAAAGAGAATCAACACACATCAACAGAATCAGAAATGAGAAAGGAAACATCACAACGGACCCAACAGAAATACAAAGAATTATTAGAGACTACTATGAAAACCTATATGCTAAGAAGCTGGAAAACCTAGAAGAAATGGACAACTTCCTAGAAAAATACAACTTTCCAACACTGACCAAGGAAGAAACACAAAATCTAAACAAACCAATTACCAGCAAAGAAATTGAAGTGGTAATTATAAAACTACCCAAGAACAAAACCCCTGAGCCAGATGGATTTATCTCAGAATTTTATTAGACATACAGAGAAGAGATAATACCCATTCTCCTTAAAGTTTTCCAAAAAATAGAAGATGAGGAAATGCTCCCAAACTCATTCTATGAAGCCAACATCACCTTAGTACCAAAACCAGGCAAAGAGCCCACCAAAAAAGAAAATTACAGACCAATATCCCTGGTGAATGTAGATGCAAAAATACTCAATAAAATATTAGCAAACCAAATTCGAAAATACATCAAAGGGATCATACACTATGACCTATGATAAGTGGGATTAATCCCAGGGATGCAAGGATGGTACAACATTCGAAAATCCATCAACATCATCCACCACATCAACAAAAAGAAGGACAAAAACCACATAATCATCTCCATAGTTGCTGAAAAAGCATTCAACAAAATTCAACATCCATTCATGACAAAAACTCTCAGCAAAATGGGTATAGAGGGCAAGTACCTCAACATAATAAAGGCCATATATGATAAACCCACAGCCAACATCATACTGAACAGCAAGAAGCTGAAAGCTTTTCCTCTGAGATTGGGAATAAGACAGGGATGTCCACTCATCCCACTGTTATTTAACATAGTACTGGAGGGCCTAGCCACGGTAATTACACAAAACAAAAAAATACAAGGAACCCAGATTGGTAAAGAAGAAGTTAAACTGTCACTATTTGCAGATGACATGATATTTTACATAAAAAACCCTAAAGACTCCACTCCAAAACTACTAGAGCTAATATCGGTATTCAGCAAAGTTGCAGGATACAAAATTAACACACAGAAATCTGTGGCCTTCCTATACACTAACAATGAACCAATAGAAAGAGAAATCAGGAAAACAATTCCATTCACAATTGCATCAAAAAGAATAAAATACCTAGCAATAAACCTAACCAAAGAAGTGAAAGACCTATACCCTGAAAACTATAAGACACTCTTAAGAGAAGTTAAAGAGGACACTAAAAAATGGAACCTCATCCCATGCTCTTGGCTAGGAAGAATTAATATCATCAAAATGGCCATCCTGCCCAAAGCAATATACAGATTTGATTCAATCCCTATCAAATTACCAACAACATTCTTCAACGAACTGGAACAAATAATTCAAAAATTCATGTGGAAACACCAAAGACCCCGAATAGCCAAAGCAATCCTGAGAAAGAGGAATAAAGTGGCGGGTATCTCATTCCCCAACTTCAAGCTCTACTACAAAGCCATAGTAATCAAGACAATTTGGTCCTGGCACAAGAACAGAGACACAGACCAGAGGAACAGATTAGGGATTCCAGACATTAACCCAAACATATATGGTCAATTAATATTCGATAAAGGAGCCATAGACATACAATGGGGAAATGACAGTCTCTTCAACAGATGGTGCTGGCAAAACTGAACAGCTACATGTAAGAGAATGAAACTGGATCACTGTCTAACCCCATACACAAAAGTAAATTCAAAATGGATCAAAGACCTTAATGTAAGTCATGAAACCATAAAACTCTTAGAAAAAAACACAGGCAAAAATCTCTTGGATGTGAACATTAGCGACTTCTTCATCAATATATCTCCCCAGGCAAGGGAAACAAAAGCAAAAATGAACAAGTGGGACTATATTAAGCTGAAAAGCTTCTGTACAGCAAAGGACACCATCAATAGAACAAAAAAGGTACCCTACAGTATGGGAGAATATTTTCGTAAATGACAGATCCGATAAAGGCTTGACATCCAAAATATATAAAGAGCTCACATGCCTCAACAAACAAAAAGCAAATAATCCAATTAAAAAATGGGCAGAGGAGCTGAACAGACAGTTCTCCAAAGAAGAAATTCAGATGGCCAACAGACACATGAAAAGATGCTCCACATTGCTAGTTATTAGAGATATGCAAATTTAAGCCACAATGAGATATCATCTCACACCAGTAAGGATGGCTACCATCCAAAAGACAAATAACAACAAATGTTGGCAAGGTTGTGGAGAAAGGGGAACCCTCCTACACTGCTGGTGGGAATGTAAATTAGTTCTACCATTGTGGAAAGCAATATGGAGGTTCCTCAAAATGCTCAAAATAGACTTACTATTTTACCCAGGAATTCTGCTTCTAGGAATTTGCCCTAAGGATGCAGCACTCCAGTTTGGAAAAGACAGATGCACCCCTATGTTTATTGCAGCACTATTTACAATAGCCAAGAAATGGAAGTAACCTAAGTATCCATCAGTAGATGAATGGATAAAGAAATGTGGTGCATATACACAATGGAATATTATTCATTCATAAGAAGAAAACAAATCCTACCATTTGCAACAACATGGATGGAGCTAGAGTGTATTATGCCCAGTGAAATAAGCCAAGCAGAGAAAGACAAATACCAAATGATCTCACTCATCTGTGGAGTATAAGAGCAAAAGAAAAACTGAAGGAACAAAACTGCAGCAGAATCACAGAACCCAAGAATGGACTAACAGTTACCAAAGGGAAAGGGGCTGGGGAGAATGGGAGGGTAGGGAGGGATAAGGGTGGTGAAGAAGATAGTGGGTATTATGATTAGCATGTATAATGTGGGTGGTGGGGGAAAGGGGAGGGCTTTGCAACACAGCGAAGACAAGTAGTGATTCTTACTGTGCTGATGGACAGTGACTGTAATGGGGTTTGTGGGGGGACTTGGGGTAGGGGAGAGCCTAGTAAACATAATGTTCTTCAAAATAAATAAATAAATAGATACATACATACATAAATAAATAAAAAATAAGACAGTTTTATAGCAGCACACAATGAAAAGTAGAAATACATCTTAATTCATTCATAAAAAGAAATACATATGAATAAACTTCTCAGTTAAGAGAGAGATTGCTAAAGTTTAAAAACAAACATGATTTTTCCAGAAATGTGAGGCATAGAAAACTGAGATACATCACACAAGCTTTAAAATAAAAACTGGATTATTTCATTAATGTCAGTCAAAATCAATTTTAAGACCCAAATGGATAAAGATGAAGGAAGTGAGTTTATAATTACTTAATTGCTCAATTAGGGGAACATGTGACAATTCTCTCTTATGAATTTAATTACACAGTTTGAAAAAGTAAAGAAAAAATTACATTATATACACAGAATTAGAAAAATCCACCACCTTGGTTGAAAAATATCTTTTTCAGCAGATCTATGTTATACAACACATACAACCTGGAGAAGACCACACGTTTTTGGGTATACATGAAAATCTATTAAAATTACTCATATACTAAACAACACATTTGGACATAAAAAAATCTCAAAGTGATTGATAATATATGTTGTCCACATTATATAATAACATTATAACCAAGAACCAACCCTATACATAAACAATAGCTAGAAAACATATATTGAAAAAATTACAAGCACACTTCTAAACTTTTTCATCATAATGGATGTTAAATTGACTTAAAATCGAATCATAAAAATACCACACTTATCTCCCACACCCAATGTGAGGTTCAACTTAAGAGTTACTTAGAGGGAAATGTATGGATTTAAATATTGACATTAAAAATCGTAAAGGTTTCAAAGTCATGCTGTGATTTGGGTTTCCAGAAATCAGTATCTGAGACAAGGATTTGTGTGCAGGTATTTGGAAGATGATCCCTGAAACCAGAGGAGGAAGTGGGAAGTTAGACGGTTTGGACTCCCCTCTCAAAATGCTCACTGTGGACGGAGTTACCCCCTGGGCAATTAGGGGCCATTCCTACTGGGAAGCCTCAGCCATTATGTAAGTGGCTCTCCTCCCCCAGAATGGTAGACTAGGGCTTTTACCTGCTGAAGCTGCCCCTTTCTCCCCTGCCGACGTAGTGATGACTCCAGTGGCACTGCTTCCCTTACAGTTCTGGTCCCTGCTGAATAAGCTCTGGTGGCTTTGGAAAAAATCCTGAAGCAGGAAAGCCACGATTCTACCTTGTTTAGGACTCTCAGAAAGCCTGGGAATTTCCACTGCAGCTGCCTTTCTGCAGGACCAGCAGGAGAGTGCCGCTGCTTCCAGCCCCACGTGCAGTCATCTGCCTAGGTCGGGCCGCCAAGGTAATCTGCCCTTTTTATTAACTACAAGTCATCTGATTAGATTTCTTAATTACAACTGGAAAATCCCTTCACCTTTGTTGTAGCTCATAATCTGATCATGGATGTCATAACCTCAAGTCCTACCCACAATCGAGGGGAGATGATTACATAAGGCATGGGCCATTTGCATGTGGGGTTGATGAGGGAGAATGACTTAAAATACCAATGAAATAAACTTCAGTTTCTACAGATGTTGTACAAAGCAATGTCCATTACAAGCAGTACTGTAGTACTTAATATACTGTGAATCCATAAATTGACTCAAAATTACTTGTATGTCTACCATAGACCATGCATTCCATTAGTCATGGGATTGGAGCACTTACTACAGGAAAAGGTCCCAGACATCTTGAGGAGATATAATTAAAACAAAAATAAAATAAAACAACTAGCAAATAAATTAATCAAATAAAATATATTATGATACATTTTATACAGTGAATGAGCTATGGAGAGTTATGAGGCAATTACTATAGGCAAAAATGTCAGAGGAGGTCTGGTCAAAGAAATAACTTGAAATATTTGCAGAGAAGGGAGAAACTACTGTGCAGAGAAGAAGGAAAGCAGCCTAAGGTAGCAGAGAAAAAGGTAAAAGCCAGGTGGTATTGTAGTCCATGAAAGAAATGTTTGACTTTAATTCTAACTGCAAAAGAAAGCCACTGGGAATGTTGTGCAGGGGAGTGTGAGAGTGAGAATTTTTTCAACAATCACCTTGGCTGCTGCTTTGGCGAATGGTATTTTAGGAACTCAGAAACGGAAGCAGGGAGACCAAGTGGAAGCTTCCGTTATAGTTTAGGTTTGAATTAAATCGGTGCCTGTTGCTATGGAATGGTGAAGATGGATTTGGAATGTACCAGGAGTATAGCAAAGAGACTTTGAGATTTGGTTGAATATCATAAGCATTGAGGAAAGAAAAAAAGTGTTTGTGTGTGTGTACTTTAAAAATTACTTCCATTATTGTTTTTCTTTGTTTTTGTAACCCACGGATAAGTGAAATCATACAGTATTTGTCTTTCTCTGCCTGGCTTATTTCACTGAGCATAAAGTAAACTCACAGAGAAGTGACTAGTGGTTACCATGGGGGACGGGTTGGGGTGAGTAGGCGTGGAGGGTGAGAGGAATAACGGAGCATTAAAGTTCTCAATCATAATATAAGTTGGTCACAGGGATAGTAGTACAGCATGGAGAATGCAGTTAATGACTCTGCAACATCTTTCTATGTTGACAGATAATAAACACAGCAGAGGGGATGAGAGTTTAATAATATGGCTAACTGTTGAACCACTGTGTTGTATATTTGAAACCAGTGTAAGATTGTATATCAATGATACTTCGAAAAAAATACTTCTATTCAAAAGGTAATCCATTTTATTAAATTCAGATTTATATTTTCTAGTATATATAGCCAAAGAAAAGACAATTGGTCAGCAAGAGAATTGCGTTTAATCCAGAGTAAAATTCCTAAACCTTCTGAAAATATGCTTGTCAAATGTTTAGTAAAAAGAAAAGCAGAATTCTTAGAAATTTTATTTTAAAAACCAAAAAAATATGACAACTGTCTATTTTCCGAACAATTTAATGGAAAATCGGCATAATTACTTCAAAAGCCATTGAAAAAAGTGTTGTACAGTACAAATAACATCCTTGCACCAAATTTGAATGACTGCTTGATAGTTCAGTCTGTCTTCCAGAGACACAAATTGCAAGGTCTGAATGCTGATAATTCACTGGGTGGTGCCTCTGCCCTTCAGAGAGGGAAAAATGGGATTAACATGTTTCTAAAAAAGCCAAGTGAGCTTCTCATAATGATCAGTCAACTGTGATAAAACTTAACCTGATAAAATATTTAACCAGTGAAGCTCATAAAATATTTAGTGCCTTTAGAGAATGTATCTATCTGCATATATTGCTATTTTCATCTAGTAATTATACCAGTAAATATCAGTTATTAATCTTTGTTTAGTCTTTGCAGTTTAGGATAAACTATCATTTAATTATGACACTGGTATTTCAGAATTATTTTCTTTAAAGTAGCTACTGGATCAAAAGAACTATTGGTGACTTAAGCTGAATACTTTACTGACATTCTTTTAAATATTACAAGCAATTAATGTTTCCTTCATACTCTACAGTTACCTTCAAGGAAAATAGAATTACCATGAATATATTCACCAACAGTTCTACATGATGAGAGAACAAATGAGACTAGAAGGGGCCAAATAGAAGTGGAAGTGGTCTGATTTCCAATGTGCTATTATTGTAGGTTGAATATTAGTACCTAGTATGGAAAGTGTATTTAAAATGAACAAATATTTGAAGAATAAATAAAACAAAATCAACTATATATGCATTTCTTAATACTACTGCTCACTGAAATTATAAGGAACATGGAAAGCCAATGTTAGGAAAGTGCAGTTGCCACCATCTCTGAGAAGCTTTCCTTGATCTCACAGAGTGGAAGAAACAGTTTGATTTTGCACGGTGCTCGTACTCTGAATAAATCTCTGTCCCTTACTTTGTAACGTAAGGGACTAGTTAGGAACTTGCTCTCCATAATCACTACCCTCCTCTCCTCATCTAGGGTAAATCCGTAAAAAATATCACACTTACCTCTCATTCTAGGCGCTAGTAGAGTACAGTTAGTTGATCTGGAAAAGCCTAATATGGGTTGATAATAAGTGAAAGTGAAGAAGAACAGAGGGAAGAGATTAGAAGAGGAAAAGGAGGGAACCCTGGTCGTGTCTCCGTCTTCTATCCAGTGTTTCCCTTTCGACACCACTATCACTGCATGCTGCACAGGTGAGGCCTACAGGTCACGTGGTCAAAACTATCATCAGCAGGACAGAGTAAGTGCATGCTGCTCAGAGAGGGCGGGCACAGCAGTTAGCTTGCAGAGGGAGTAAAGAGTGGAGGAAAACAATCCAATCTGCTGGGAAGCTCTACTGCAACCCCTACAGACACACGGATAGAGTTAATTTTGGGCTCAACACCTCTACACATTTACCACAGACACATATATTCAAAGACATGTACTACACACACACAATGATTTTGTTTTACTATTTATCCCAGAGATGGCATCATCCAGATATTTTTTTTAACTAGTAAATAGAGTCCATGATTTGGAAAAAATAAATAAAATAAATTACATATAAGTTACCCTTCATCAGTAAAAACAACATCACCCTCAACTCTGATGATGACCACGTCCTTGTGTCATTGGTAAGGTATTTACCTACCATGAGTTCCAACTTCCTCATTTGTGAAATGTGAAACTCACATGTGTAAACTTGTGTAGTTTAGATCCTTCTCCATTTCTCATCTCCTACCACTATCATCTTGTTCCAAATTATCTCTCTGGATGCTGAACGTCCTTGCCTGGTGCTTCGGGGGTATTTAAAGTGGAGTATCTGAGCTTTTATTTGAAAGGATGGACCCAAGTACATAAGTGTATTGAGGGAAGACTTAGGCTCATATGCAGGCAATCACTCTGTAGGTACATAAAAGAAAAAGATTGTATAATTCTCTAGTACTCTTAAATGCGATTATTAAACTAATTTAACTTCGAAACCAGGAATGTATGTAGACTACAGTGAGTCACTGAAACAAATTTCATGACTTATGAAAATGCAATGAGATCTATTCTTAAAGGGGATCAGATATTTTAAGCCATATTCTTGTTACTAAATTATTAAAGAACACCAATCATTTATTTTAAAATCTAGCTCTTTATGTATTAGAAGTTATATTTTCTATAATATTTATCAATTTATATTAATACAGCAAACAAAAGCTCATTCACTATGAGCTGTAAGACTTCATTCATGGTTTACTTATACTTTACTTTTAAAAAGGAATAAAATAAATTAAAGTTCTAAGTTTGTTCTCTGCATCTTGGCCTTTTTATTTTACATGGGATTTTAATTCTTTGTAAAATAATACAGAATACTTTAAAAATGTTTGGCTATTAATTTTTAACTATTGAGTGTCTATACTCTGTGCCAAGTTCTTCTGGTTTGAGCTACCAGGATGCAGTGGTTAAAAAAGAAAAATCACATCCTGCCTCCACTGCCGTGAGCACACCCGTCGGGGACCCTGCAGGCGCAGGAGTGCCTGCCGGGAGCCACGGCCCCCTCGGCTGCCGGTGGGCCCAGATACGTTCCTGTGAGCAGTGCTGGCAGGCACAGCAGGCTCACCTGCAGCCAACTCTTTCAGCTGTGCCTCTCCTCTCCACCCCACCCCGACTTGACTGAGCCCCAACCTCCCCTGCTGTGAGCCTATCCTGAGCCCAGCAGCCAGGACAGCACACATCAACAGCCGGGCCCCTGCAGCTGCCAGTGTGCCCGCAGGTGGCATCAGTCCTCGCTGAGAAGCTGGTTGCAGTGGAGTCCGGTTCTGCAGCCCGAGGACCCGAGTTAAGGCTGGATCTGGGCCCAAAAGCAGCTGTGGGGGTAGGGGTGGCCAGCGAGTACTTTCCTGGCTGAAGGATCCCACTGGAGGCACACAAACATCAGCAGAGGCTGATGAAGGCAGGCTAGCAGCCTACAAGTGCACGTCAGGAGGAGCTACCCACAGGCATGTGCGGGGCGGGGCAATGGTGTTCCTGCAGGTATCTGTCTTGCACTAACACAGCCACTAAGGCCTCGGCGGCTGCCAAGTGAATCCCGGGCTCTTGTGAGGAGGACAGAGGCAACAGGGCAGGAAGGGCCTGGGGGGGCTCGTGTCTGCCAGTGTGGATACCTGTTGGGTGAAAAGTGAGTAAACCCTTCAGGCCCTCTCAGGGGTCCCAGGCAGCTGTGCTGGCCTTGCTTTCTCCAGGAGGATGCCTGCTGGGGTCTGCTGCACAGTAGGCCACTGGGAACTGCAGCTGCTCCTGGTGTGTGGCTGATACTGGTGGCCTCGCCCTTCTTCCTAGTTCCTAGCTGCCTCTGTATGTTCCAGCTTTGCTGGTCTTCAGGTGGGGTGACACTGAATCAGGTCCTGCATGTGGCGCCCCAGAAGCCTGGGAGAGCTCCTGGCTCATCTCATTCTTCCTTTCCTGGGGAGGGGCACCCTTTCTAGCAGGGGCGATCCCTATAGGCACCAAGCTGTGCCTGGGCGAAAGGATGATGCAGGTGAAAACACACTGTTCTGCCCTCCTTTTTTGTGTGATGTCCACGGGGAGTGGGAGGCAGGCCTGCAGCCCACAAGTGCATGTCGGGAGAGGCTGATTGCAGGGCCAGTTCCCAAAGGCTGGCCTCTCCTACTTCACCATTCGGGTGACATCAACCCCCAACATGACCTTGATTTTGTAATCACATTGACATAAGATTTATTTAATACTACAGATATAAGAAGTTTCTGATTAGGCATTTTCATTGAAAAGAAAAACGTAATTCACATTTCATTAATTTCCATGTTGACTTTCATTGTTTTACAGAGTTTTAAGGACATGTCACTCAAATACTGTATAATCATTTTTTCTCTAATTCCACAAGTAGAAATAATTTCCCCAAGCATTGTACTTCAATATTTTTGTTGTTATCTGTCTACAACTGTTAAAATCATAACCTTTTCTTTTTCTATGTGTTCTAGAAAGTCCAAGATATTATCAAGTTTGCTTAGGTTCAATAGTTAATATTTGGCAAACCCAAAATGTTCCTGAATAACTCCATTTATAAAGTTCATTTTGAAACTCCCCAATACTGTTGATACTTATATAACTGCTCTTTGTTTCATTCTTACAAAATCCAGAAGGCCCTAGGGAATAATGGCAGCTTGAAAAAAATTATTATCTCCCCTCTAGTATGAAACATGAGAAATAAGGAACTTCATTTATTTGATGGTCATTTTATCCTATAGCCTGCTGACAAATGGAAATAGTTGACAAATAATAAATATCAGGCAAAAACTCTTCAGAAATATCTTTTTCACACTGTCTTCCATTATAGCACCAATATTTAGATTGGGGGTATTCTGCTAAGTGAAATAAGCCAGGCAGAGCAAGAAATACCATATGATTTCACTTATTTGTGGAATATAAAAACAAAACAAAACAAAATGAACAAAACAGGAGTAGACACACAGACACTAAGAAGTGACTAGTGGCTACTATGGGGGAGAGGTTGCAGTGGGTGGGCAGGGAGGGTGAGAGGCACAAAATCTCAATCATAATATAAGTTGGTCACAGGGAGGGTAGTACAACATGGAGAATATAGCCAATGATTTTGTAACATCTTCCTATGTTGACAGATAGTAACTGTACTAGTGGGGGTGAGGATTTAATGCGGGTAACTGTTGAACCACTGTGCTGTGTACTTGAAACCATTATAGGATTGTATACCAATAATACTTCAATTAAAAAAACCCTCAAAAAAAAGAATACTTAGATTATTTGTCTTCTGATAAATAGAGCCTATTTGAATCATAGTAACTTCTTTAAGTATTTTCAAATCACATACTATTTCTAGATTTATGGATATTACAGATAGCCTCTGAACTCTAGAAATGTATGTCATATATCATAACTGTGTTTAAAATTTCAAGTTGTACTTGTTACTCTTTGACAAATCCCTCTTTGAAAATATCAAAATATTATAAATACTGGAGATAAAATGTGACTCATATTTATTACAATCATTTAAAACATATATGAAGTTTTATATAATAGTTGATTGCCTATATTTATTCTATTTAGTATATATTTCTCTATACTTAGAATTAAAAAAGGAGATTTTAAAAAATCTTTCGCTGGTAAGAGTAAAAAATAAAACAAAAGCTTCCAACTTCTCTCAATGTCTCAGATCCTGAAAATACTACTGAATTATTCCAATAAATATGTCAAAAGAAATATTTCTGAATTACTAACTCCTAAAATGAACACAGTCCATAAAGGGTATAAAATAAGAAAGGGCAAATTACCAGCTTTGAAGTGCAGTTTCCGACAACCCTATAATGGTATTACTCAGTAATTCTGGTGTCCTTGTGAAGGAAAGTGTCAGTCTTAGGCAAATAACAGCCAGTGATATTATGGGCTTTTTAAAGACAATAATGACTGCAGTATATCATTTGAAGCATGTCTCTGAAACTCAAGCTTAAAATGGAGGGTCAGAGGCATTACTGGCTACCTGTGGTGTTAAAGACATTTTGTCATTTTATTCTTGATATTATTCTTAATATCATTAGATACATATTTGTTTTTAGTTCCATATTTATAAAAAGAAATAATCCACTTACTACTCTGCAGGTAAATAACAGGAAAAAGAAAGCAAACACTTTATCATTTAAGTAATATATATATATATATATATATATATATATATATATGTAGTCCCCCATTGGCTGTTATACTTCTCGTAGAATCATTGGTGCTTTCATTGAAAGTTCAAGACCCAAAAAGAAAGATTGATAATAGACGGAAAGGACAAAGAACGCTCCTGAAAGTCTGTCATAATACTTGACTTTTTTATTATTCTGCCAAAGACAAAAAAGGTTTACTAATCCTTTGTGGTGACAGTCTTAATGGAGAATATATCCATCACTTTTATCTGTGCAAATACACCACAAAAATAGATATCCAAAGTCGCTAGAGGTTATAACAAGCAATGTTCAAGATAAAGTAAGAGTCTTTTACTCACACGTAAATTTTGTCTTCTACCTTTTTAAATGACATTTGTAACTTCCTTTTTTTCACAGGTTTTTCCATGTAAGAGGGAATACAGCATAGCAAGAATATCTCAAGGGCTTTTTTTTCTTAGAGAAATAAAGTTGAATGTACAGAAAAAAATGTTAAGTAAAGATTAAAGCTTGTTTTACAATGTTTAATATGGTTTGGGTTAAGAAATCTGGAAGAAAGTACTCTAATTCATCTAGAAGAAACAGTGATGAGAAAAGTAGGGTAGGGCATTCTGTGATCCAGACACAGCTGTACACTTAGGGATTTATCACATACCTGAGGGGCCAGGTTTATAGAAGCTGCTGGTATAAAATAAGTGAAAAAGTGCTATAGAATACTAAAGTGACTCCTGGTGTTTGTGACAACCAACAGAGGGGAAAAAATGGTTTGTAGGATAATGACTATCTTTTCTCTGTGAGCAAAGATAGTATTTTATTATCTCTTATTCATGTCTGCTCTGAGAGCTTTCATACACCCTATCATGTCACAAGATGATATCCAGAAAAACTGTAATATCAGTCTAATTGTATATTGATGGGTATTTCATCTCTATTTCTATCCCTACTAATCAAACAAGTAGATGAACATATTTCAGGAAAAAAAATTATACTTTTTTTAGAAGAACAGAAACAAGGAAGGAATCAAATTTGGGATTTATTTTTAAAGATATTTTGTTGAGAGTTTTCAGGTTACTTTTATGTGGTTTTATAAAAGAAACTATTTTAAATAGACTACCTCTATTGATTCTAGATTTATTTTTCCCAGATATAGTACTTTTCATATATGATGGTAACATAAGATCAATTTAGATAAAACTATCTGTAACTCCAGGAGGAAAATATGTTCCCAGCCTGGGGCAAATTACCTTTGAAGCTGAAATCAGTCAAAGGGAGAAATAAAGTGGGAGAAATTCATTTACTGTTTGCAAGAAGTTGTCCACTTCTGCTTGTTATGTCTCTTGTGGCCCGGCTGCAAAAAGGGATGCCACCAAACCTCTCTGGTCCAGATATACTCTTGCTTCCCCAACCCTTATAATCAATTATTGATACGAAGATGAACTACTTCTTTCCACCCATTGGAAACACCTATTGATACGGAGATGTACTAAATCCAGGAGAGAGATTCTGGAAATACTGCAATTTTACCCATGGCCCTCCAGAAATCTGACCTCACAGTCCACTCACTCCCCATCTTCTGGAATGGACCCTGTGCAAGAAAACTGGAGCACTGCCACCAGACTAACAGCATACAGTAACAACAGCAATAAAATGATGATCATCAAGGCAGAGGATTCAGCTAGGTTCAAAGTCCTATGTAGATTAAGTCCATAGCTCACCCATCCACAGGCACCAGTAGCTGAATGGACAGGGAGTTCAAAGCAATAATCACATGGCAGCTGCAGCCAGGGGGCATGTCCAGGCCACAAGGACTCTGGAAGAAAATAAACTTAAGAGCAAAAAGATACATGTTTTAATGACACCAGCATAGGCAAGTCTTGTCCATCAGGTAGGATGCATGGAAGAGAGTGGTCCTGTGATAGGAGAGTGGCAGGGATGGGGTCTCCATACCAGACTTTCACCCCCGTCCCTGTGGGAATTACAGATGGGTCCATATATAGGGCTATGGGAGCTACAAGCCCTGGCCATAAAGATAAAACAAAACTTCCCCATAAGATACTCTTACCTCCCAGACATTTTGGGTACACTACTGTGATCTTTGGGGGCCATTCTGCTGTTACTCCAGGAACACACAGGAGGCCAGCTCCAAGGTCTTTACCCCAAGGTGCCAGAAGGGCCAGCCATCACTGGTCCGTGTATCAAAATGTCCATCTAACAGAGTCTCCAGGGTTTAACGCGGTTGGGGTTGGCAGAAGGATGTTGCTCTGCTGGCCACAGAATGTTGCTTTGCTGGCCATATCCTGGCTTCAACGACTCCTCTTTGGTTTGCATGTACAATTGTATAAGAAAGGAAGAAATGTGTGTTAGCATCCACAGGGCTTAAGGCTCCCTTTCGGGTATTCTCATTCAAACACTGTAGCACTGTCCATAAGAGAACTGACCATCCCCATAGACTATTGGTGTCTGACTTCAAGCCAGATTTCAACAAACCATTGTACCTCTTTATAATGCCAGCCTTAATAGGGTTATATAGTACATGAAAAATCCACTTTATTCTTGATTGCTGCACTCATTCTTCTAACACATGTCCATAAAGTGGGTGCTTTGATTGCTCTCAGTCATCTGCGGCCAGCCATTGGCTGCAAAGAGACTCTCTAGGCCACTTTTGGTGGTTTGCTGATATGCACGATATGCTGGAAAAGCAACCAACAGGCCAGTAGCTGTGTCCACACAAGTCATGGCATACCAATATCCTTCTGATATGGGCAGAGGCCCAATGTAGTCTATCTGCCATCTGACAGGGGTTATCAGCTCTTTTGCTATTGTCCCATGTTGCTGCAGGACTCAGTGTAAGTCCCTCTTAGAGCACACAAGGCATTCCTTCTGGGCTCTGTTCTCCACAACACAATGATATGTCCCTAGTTCATGCCTGAGCCTGCCCATAAGGGTTGCTATTGAGGGGATAGCAGCATGCAAAAGGGGTGTGACTTTATTCAATTTTCTGTAATCCACAGTCATATACCAGGAGCCATGTGGCTTTTTCACTGGCCACACTGGGGGATTAAAAGGACTATGAGTGGACTTTATGATGCCCACCTTGTCCAACTCCTGTAGAGTTTCTCCAATTTCCTTGTGCCCTCTAAGCAATTTAGACTGCTTAGTATTTGTCACCTGCTAAGGTACAAGCAGAGCTGCAGGTGGGTGCTTAGCATGTCCCCTCAGAACTGCCTTTACCACAGGTACTCTCAGTCTGAACTTGCCTGCAGTGGTCTGTAACCACAGGCTCTGGAGGATATCGACCCCAAAATATATTCAGGAATGGGAGAAATGTACAGTATACTCCTTTGTGGGTAAATGTCCTATCCCAATGGGATTTGGACTTTCTTCACTCTAGCTGCCTTACCCACATAGCCATCTATCACAGCAGGAGTCCCAGGAAAACACTCAGGCTTGCCATAAATCAGAGATCATTCAGCTCCTGTGTCCACCAGTGCCAGGACATCTTGTAAATTCACAGGGGACCAAGGAATTGCTAATTCTTCATGTGGCCTCCATTCCCCACCATGAACCCCCTCCCCAGTCAAACCACGATGCCTAATCATCCTCCTCTGGGTGTGAGGACCCAGGTGGAGCCTGATTATTGTCCCTCAGTAAGTCTTGCAGGGAGACAGGCCAGACATGGAGTTTTGCCTTCGGCTTCTGTGTCCTGGACCTCAGCGGCTAGAACTGGTGCTCTGGCTTTAATTGGTTTCACAGTTCTAACAAGATCCTATTGGGCTGCCCATCAAGTTTTTCTTTTACTACCCTGGCCTTTATCAAATCAACCCATATCTGGGACCTTGAGACCTTCACAGTGCCCTTTGAACCTCTCCTTTCAGTTATAGCCTGTTTTCCTTCCATGCTCTTATTGTTTCAATCTCACCCAGATCTGCTAAAGCACAAATAGCCTCACTTATGGGTTGCACTATGTGGGGGGCAAGAATATTCACTAGCACCCAAAGAGAGATGGGGGAGCTCTATGGAGCACCAGATTTTTCATTCCTACAGTGAACAACAATTCATCAGGTCCCTAGGGGTCCATATTATAGATGATATTTTTCATGCCCAACTCCCAGACAACTGCTGGAGCTCTGCATACATTTTCCAGCTAGTGAGTAAGTATGGTAAATCACCCTGATTAGGCCAAACTGTCTTGATGGCTGCTGTCAGCCAATCCAGAAGCACCTGATACCCTGAGGTGTGATGGGCACTTTGCAACCAGTGCTGAAGGGAAGGGTGACTTTACAGGGAAGCCAGTCTACCCATTTCAGAACCCAACATAACAATGAATTCCACCCCTATATCCCAACAACACAAAGGGTATGTAGGCAGAATTTCCAATGGCTTCTGCCGAAACTGGATGCTCTGTCCACCAGCTCATCCTGGGTAGAGGGGCGGAGCATGGAGTGCTCCACAACCTGGGGAGGGGGCTTCTCCTCCTCCTGAGGAGCAAATGGTTGCTGCATTTTTACTGTCATAACTGCAACTGGGTGGGCCTTTAATATAATACAGGAGGGTCTGCTGCCTCAGGCAGTGGCCTCAGCAACAGTTCTGCCCTCGGCTCCACCCCCTCATCCTACTCCAACATCTCCTCTACAGTCTCTGGGGGTGACAACACTACTCCTTACATCCCCTCCACCATGGCCTTCTGCAATGCAGATCTCCTGTTGCCTCCTCCCGTGCTGCTAACGTATCTTTCAGGAGCATGCCCTGTCTTCTCAATAACTGTCTCTCTTTTTTAAGGGCATCCCATAGGTCATCACCCAGCTTTTCCAGGCGACAATGAAATGTGTCTCTCTCCTGCCAAAATGTGTCTTTAAGCTCAATAAGTCCTTCTACTATCTCAAGAAATAAACAGTCCCAGCTCAGGGACACTCAGGGCCTCTAAGCAGTCTTCTCTCTCACAGAGGACTAATTCCACAGCTTCTGATATCTCCACCCTTCCCCAATTCTGTGGAAGGGCCCACCCATCTAGGAGGTGTTTTAACCTAGACCAATTTTCCACTAGGGGCTCCCCAAGAGGAAGCCACATGGATATGGGTGAAGCCACACCATCTAACACTACAGCCACTAGGGCCTCCCCACCATCCCTAGGGGCAGCCTGCCCAAGTATCACACCCATGAAGACAGATTTCAGGTTCAGAGTTCCTGCCGACTACCACCAGGTGTATCTCTGAGGGAAAAATATGTTCCCAACACCAGGGAAAATTATCCTTGAAGCCAAAATCAGTCAAAGGGAGAAATAAAATGGGAGAAACCCATTTATTGCCTACAAGCAGTCATCTACGTCTGCTTGCCCATGTCTCTCACGACCCAGCTGCAAAAAGGAATGCCACCAAACCTATCTGTTCCAGATATACCCTCCCTCCCCTCACCTTTGTAATCACCTATTGATATGGAAATGGACTACTTTTATCCACCACTTGGAAACACCTACTGGTATGAAGATACACTAAGGCCAGATGAGATATTCTGAAAATATTGCCATTTAACCACACCATCCATCTCTGTCTCAGTTTGAGGAGTGTGGAGTGTGTGTGTATGTTTATATAAGCAAGCAAACACACACCATAGTATATTTCTATATGTAGTTTTACAAGAAGATGGTGACTTCATTGAGAAGTTTTGGGAGATTTCTTCATATATATTAAAAAGTCTTCATTATGACTACTAAAACTTTTATCAGATAGAACTAGAAAAACATATAATCAAGTCAAGCTTATTTTTCATTATTGCAAATATTTGTGTGTGGTATTTTGTTGTTTAGCTTATCCAATACACTTACTTGTATGTTTATGTATAGAGCTGGATGAATAAGGTAGCAGAGAATTGTAGGACAAGAAAGTCCACAAAGACTCACTGGAATCTGTTTATAGTGCATTAAGGATTTAGATAAAGTTTGAAGGCAAGTCGCAGTCTTCAGAATATTCTAATTAAATCTAATCAGTTTCTCATATGATCTTCCTTATTCACATCTGCTCTGAAAGCTTTCATATACTCTCATATACTCTATGATGCCAATAATGATCTCAATTTAAACCACAATTTTCCTCACAGAAATTTAAAATTTAAGTACCATCAAAACTATATCCTAAATGTATGCCATCATATGTAAGTTCCATGTGCATGTGTGGTGGAGGTAGGGGGTATCTCTATTATCCTTGGAATCATCCTGTTAAGAAATCAATGTCTCTTTTTTTCATGGTCTTACTTAATTTTCCTGGTCATGACTGGACATACAGAATACTCTCTGATGCACTTACATGGTTACTGGAGAAGAAACTTACCCTATTTTGCTCAGAAAATTCAATGCCTAATCTGTGAGCAAATAATATCTAGAACTCATTCATCCATTCCTAGTACTGTACTATGTGCCACTACTTGTGACCTCCTTTGGAGAAAGATAAGGCATGAATAAGAGCGGTTTTAGGGGGAAAAAGATAAGAAATTCTTCCTTAAGAACTTATACAGAAAGTCATACAGCAAGTACCCTATTTCACTTAATTCATTTCATTCATTCATTCACTAAATCATACTTTAATTTAACAATTGAATATTAAGTACCTATTATGTGCCAGGAATCTAAGTTATTCAGGGTCTTAGATGTTGTATCTTACATAGAAAAGTCCTTACCCATTTTAAGATTATAAAATAATCATGGCTGGATATATTTCTAATTAGTTTAAAATTTACCTTTTTAATCCATCTGAATTTTATTGTGTATATGATGGAAGGAAAAAATGTAATGTTATATTTTATTTAGGGCTTTTATTTTTATTTATTTTACTTTTATCTTGATAAAACTGCTGAGGCAGTTTTTCCAGACCATTTATTTATTCGCCTGTCATTTTGCCATTGATAAAAAATGTTTATTTATTATCCACTAAAGATGACACAATATTATGGTTACGGGCTCGCATTTTGAAGCTAAGTTTCCTGGGTTCAAATTTTGGTACACATCTGCTCAATCAGTTTGATCAGGCTATTCAGCCTCTCTGTGCTTCTGTTTCCTCATAAAAAATAATGTGTATACACACACACACACACACACACACACACACACACACACACACACAAATAGTTCTTGCCATTTAGTATTATTGATGTAATTTACTGAAAATATAAAGTATATAGAGAGCAGTATTTTCTGTAACAAGGAACAGTTTAGCTATTTTTATGCCTGGATACATATATATTCATGAGTATTTTTTTTTACAGGCTTTTGATTGTATTGTTTTTGTCTATTTAACACTCTTGTGTTCAAACTCTAAGTTTGTTTTTATACCAGTGGACTTAATCCTTTTTTATCTGGGTTTTGTTTGCTATTTTGCATGTTTCTGCTCCAAGTAAAACAGTATTATCAACTCAGCCACTTCATAGTTACCTGGAAATCATGTATTAGTTTTGGATAGAACTGACATTTCTGAATATTAGTTTTAGGGACATGACATGTTTTAAATTAATCCAAATGTGCTTTTCTGTCCTTTAATAAAGTCTTGCTGGCTAATTTTAATAACTATTGCACAATGATTTTATTAAGTGTAGTGTTAGGTATTTGATAATTTGATTTTCATTATGAATGAGATAATTTTCCAAATATTTTATAATTATTAAAGATATACTGAAAATCCAGTGTTTTTGCTTATCTGTATTTTAACCATGTTATACCCTCTCTTTAGATTTAGAGGTCTCCCAATGAACATTGCAAATCTGTGTGTAGAATATTGTTTCCTCTGAGTTTTTTTAAAAAGTCAATGTCTTATAAAGCTCTCTTGGACTTTGGGTCAGGTTTCATTTATGCATATAATTTCCTCCTGTTCTCAGTACAATATCCATTTTTTCCAGCCTTCTTCAGATTAGCTTTAATTCCTTGTTTCCATTTTTACCTAGTCACAAAGAGAAAAAAATGTGCACACTCATGCTTTATAATCATTCTTAATTTAATGGACTACTCACATATGTCTGCATAAGACACAGGTTACACTTCACTATGATGTTCTGGGGAAACTGCACTTAACAAAAGTGGATGCTCCTGAAAAAATGCCACTGGTGAAATGAAGAGATTTATACAATTTCAGAATAAGGTACTTAATTACATAAACCCAAACCCGTGTAAAAGCTGTGTATTTAAAATTTATTGACATAAATAAACTATAAAATGAAGCTCATTCATAACAATCGGGAGTAGTAACCTGTTCATCAACCTCAGCTGTTTTATGAAAATTTTCCTTTTCTTTTAGATACTATAAGATTAATAAAGTGTTAAGAAAGTGTAAAATTAGATTCATGTACAATTATGGAAAGCCTAAAAATATAAAAATGCAGCTTGTGAAAAGTTTAAAATAATGAAAAATATAAAAACAAATATATTTTATTAAGCACCTTTACTGTATGTGTGCATTTGTTTTATACTTACAGTATGCATTCATTTTTTGATTTAACTAGCTTTTTAAAGTGAGTATAGCACTTAAGAGAAACTCATTTGCTTCAAAATTGTAATTAAAAATAGAGAACATTTTGCTAAATAATTTTGTAATCAATGAACATGTGTTTGAAAACTGTATTAATCAAAAATCTTTATTTAATAAATTATGAATGTTAATATTTACAGGTTTAAATTATTTTGTATTTTAAATAAATATTAATCATTTGAAAATCATAAGTCTGATATATTAAGGATTAAACAAAGCTGTAATAGTAATGTTCTTATATTAAATATATCTGTACATCAACTTACCTTTTGACATCTTTTCAAAAATACTTAATACTAATATTTTCAAGTTGCTGTGGTAGCCCATTAAGACCAGAAGTAATTTTTGTATTGCATTTCTTGTGATAAGTACAAGCTGTAGCTGAATGTCATTCCTTTTTTCCAATATACTTTCTAAATAGTGTTTAATAGCAAAACCATGCTATAGGATTTACCATGATTAAAATCCACTAGACTAATCTCCTTAAGATCAAATCTCCTAATGGAGAGTCAATGATTTGTGAATGCATGCATGAAAGCAACTATTGCTTTTTTCTGCTTCATATATGCTGGAAGTTAATACTGGATTTTCTAATGCTCAAACATTTCTCTGTTTTAAATTAAATAAATAAAGAAATCGGGTGCGAGCTTCAAAGATTTTTTTTTTTTTTTTGAAGCTTCCTCACTTCTCTTGGCCTATAGAATTGAAGAGAATTAGGGCTTTGCTGTGGATTAGGCTTTAGCTGAACCGGATGCTGTGGCTGGTTTGATCTTCTGTTCATACTGCTAGGATGTTCATTTCAGCAATAAGGCTTTTTCACTTTCTTATCACTCATGTGTCTGCAGGAGTAACACTTTGAATTCCTTTCAAGAACTTTTCCTTTTTATTCACAACTTGGCTAACTGTTTAGAGCAAGTGTTAATGTGTTCAGCTTTTGACATACTTTCCTCACTAAGCTTAATCATCTCTAGCTTGTGATTTAAGTTAGAGATGTGAGACTCCTCCTTTCACTTGAACACTTAAGAGGCCATCATAGGGTTATTAATCGGTCTATGTCAATATTGTTGTGTCTCAGGGAAGTGGGAGGCCTGAGGGCAGGGAGCGAGACGGGGAAATGGCCCTTGGTGGGGCAGTCAGCACCCACGTGTTTATAGATCAAGTTCTCTTAGATGCGTGCAATTTGTGGCACCTCAAAACAATTCCAATGGCAACATTAAAGATGACTGATCAGAAATCACTGTAACAAATATAATAATAATTAAAAATTTTATAATACTGTACAAATTATCAAAATGTGACACGGAGAAAAAAAAGTGAGCAGAGGCTGTTGGAAAAATGGCGCTGGTAGACTTGCTGGACGCGGGGTTGCCACAAAACTTCAATTTAGGAAAAGCACATATCTGCAAAATGTAATAAAGCAAAGGGCGATAAAACGAGTTATGGCTGTACCGTACTCACCCTTCCTCTTGAGATGATGGAAGATTACAAAATGCTTGTGTGATAAGATGAAGTGGGGTGCGCTACTAGGGACCTTCTGAGGATTCATCAGAGGGAGAATCATCTTGGTCCACCCTGGGTAACAGAAATGGTGGAAAGCAAAACCTCAGAGAGTGAAAACACAGGTAAGGGAGGACTATAGCATCTCTAGCAAGCACCTATTAAGACGCTATTGTCAGGGGAGAGCTGTCAGGGCATAGCCAAACCAAAAAATACTACTAATAATTAGAAGTTCAGCATCTATAGCTTGGCAGACAGCAGGGTAAGGAGAGATCAGCACAGAGATAGATGTTGCATGTGAGACGCAGGTTTGACAGCCACAGAGGTGCTTTGTGGTAGGGATCTCACGCTATTGAAGGTTAAAGTTTCTATTATCTTAATTTGTAGGATTTAGAGTGGGTCAACTAGAAATATAATGTTTAGGAATGCTGTCTCTTTTAAAAAGTAGAGCACTGGATTAAATATCCTAAAAAGTTTTAATTTTTAAATTTTATATATTTTTTCATAAGGGATACTCCTAGGAAATATCTTAAGTGAATGTGCGTGTATTAGAAAACAAAAAAAATCAGAGAACCCCAAACCTAAAGTATCTTAAACTCAATGTCTTAACATAGTCATGTAAATAGAAGCATCATTTTAATTGTGTAACGTGCTCTTCCACTAACCTGGGCATTCTCCAAGGCAGAAACAAATAACTGAAAATTTGAAGCCCTCGTTATATGTCAGAGCTGTACCACTGGTGAAAAAAATACTCAATGCAAATCTTTTTTTCCTTGTTTGGGCAAGGTGATGGGTGGGTAGGTGATGATATCTTCTTACTTACTTACTTTATTTATTTATTTATTTATTTATTTATTTATTTATTTATTTATTTATTTATTTATTTATAGTATGGACATATCTTACTGTGCTAACAGAAAGTAAGGATTTTATAACAATAGTACAATCCTAGTAAGTTTCACGTATCAGGCTCTGAACTATGGCCTATCGTTAGTTCACTTAAAGTTCAATCCAATTAAAATTTCACAGTTCAAGAGGTAGCCATTAAATTATTCCTACTTATAGATAAGGAAACCAAGGTTATGTGAGTTTTCCCTGCAGAGTCAAGATTCTGAATCTATGTTTGCTCTTCCCTATGACTTTAGGTTCCTCTTTAAACCATTGCAGGACACTGCCCTGTATGTGCAGGGCACTGAGCACCTTAGACAGCAGACAGGTTCTGATGTCTGTAACCTATTGCCTACTGGTTCTGAGACTCCGCTGCTGGGAACCACGTCAGTCTTAGGCAAATGTCAAGGGTTGTTTATCTGGCAGGGGACAATCTAACATGGAAGTTAAGAAAGTGCAGACTTTGAAATCAGACTGACCTGACTCTTCAAATTTTTATTTACACTATATTTGGAAAATCACTTCCTTAAGCCTTAGTTTCCTCTCGTATCTGATTGTAGAAATTCTATAGCCCCTATAGATTTTTGAGGAAGACTTGAGATAAACATATGTACATTTTTTTATAGTGCTGATCATGTAGTAAGTGCTGAAAGAGTTTGAGTTCTTATTAATATTATTGTCACAGGCTTTTAAGAAAAAGGAGGCTTGGGTATATTGAGTGAAATATCCACTATTACACAATTAATGACTAAAAAAATTAATTTTAGTTGGTTCTTAAGTCAGTGTGAGCTTAACTCAACAACCCTTTGAAATAATTTGTGGAATATACATAGATTTTTCAAGTCCTGTAATGGTTTAATTTTCCCACTTATGCTTTCTCTTGGCCCAAAACGTTTTTAAGGAAAATTATTTTCTTTTTTAATGAATTATATAATCAAAGAGTACATAAGCATTTATGCCACAGTAAACATGTTCAAGGTCACTGGGCGCAGAACAAACTTCATTTGTGAAATGCTGAGAAGTATGCTTCTGGTAGTAAGAGAAGTTGCAGCTGCTGCACAGTCTCAGATTGCTCCTGGCTGCTAGTCTTTCATAGCCTTGCCATACTATTTACATTTGGTGTTGCAGAGACCCAGGAGTAGCCCAAGACGTTAGCATTATGACGATGTTCAGACCTAAATTCTCATTGACGTGTTTATTGCATTTGCCAAAGCACCTCCTAGTGCTTCTTTCTCACTCACATTTCTGAGCTTGGCCACTCAGCATCGCCTCCTATGTGACCTTTGAATCACAAAATCATGTGATTCAAAAACAAATTATGCATATGAATTAGGTTCCCATGAGTTGCGTGGAAAGGAGGTTTGAATGATTAGGTAACAAAGAGGTCATATTCCTAGTCCTCGCTTGGTGATCAAATGAGGTTGAGACATTTGTGCCGAGGCATGTGGTCTGTGCAGCCCTGCAGCTGCTGGCAGACTCTTCGTCTGTGGGGGAAGTGAACCAGGAGCCCCAACCACACCACCCACAAGACCCCGCCTTTAACCCAGTGCTTTGGTGGTGACCTGTTTCACTTTTTCAGTCCCTCAACCATTTTTAGGCACCTCATTTCTTGTATTAAATCCTTTCTCCTTTAATTAACTAATGGTTTTTGTTTCCTGTACAGCATTCAGGCTGCTGCTTTCAGGTGGTCTGTCCCCATAATCCCCTAAAAACCATTTAGCTTGCTGAAGAGGCCTGCACAAGTGACAGTTTCTGCACATCTCCCCCTTCGTAGTGGCCACTTTCTTTAGTAGGTGGTGTTCCATTCCTGTTTGCACTGCCTCTCTGCCCCCTTCCATACTTCTCGCAGCATTTATTTACCTAGAAGAACACTGAAACCTCACATTCACCTAATCCCACTGCCTGCTCCCTTCTCTAATTTCAGGGAGTGTGAAGGAGTTAAGCTAACTCTACGTATTCATGAGACTTCTGTATCTTCATCAACATGTTTTGTCCTCATTATGATAATGTTTTGTTAATACTAACAGGTCACGAATATAAGCAAATGCAATAGATTTAAAGCTCTGATGAATTTTGATGTAATGGCTCACCTGATCCTTCTAGTACATTTCTCACTGGTTTCTAAAATAGTGCATATTTATGTAAAGTCAATATCTCTTCCCTGTTTTTCCATTATGTTTTATTACCACCTATCAAATTTAAGGTCTTGGTAGTTTTATATTGAAATATTGCGTCAATCCTTAATCGTTCCCCTTGTCATTAATCTCTCCACTCCAAAATCGCTAGACTCTCCATGCTAATACAGCACAGTTCTGACAAACTTTTTCAAGGCACTCCACAAAAGGACCCAACTTATAGTGCCAGAAACATCTCTTACCATCTCCTTTACCACAATCATACCTAATTTTTTATTTCCTTATATCAATGCTATGCTTGCAATTTCCCATAAATATCTAATCTTGTGCACTCCTCCATGGAAAAAGTGTTCCATATAATAAACATAGTGATCCATATATTAAAATTATCTTTGCCACTTACCAGACATATTTCCTTCTGCTGTACAGCTTCTTTATTTCTTCATCTCGTAGTTGATTATTGATTTTCTACAGGTACTTTAGACTCATATGGACCATGAAAACTTCCATGGCACTTCTGCAGTAATTCTAAAGTCTCTCTGAAATGTATTAAAGGTTAATTCTTTCTTAACATTTATTTTGTGTAATGTTACCTCAATCATCTTGGTAAAATTGTACTGTTACATTATAAGGTTTCTCAGCAAATGAAGTAAGTTATATTCATTGTTTGCTTTTCAAAATGCCTGTCAATTGCATATTTTATTATACATGCAACTCACAATTTTGCTTTGGCTTTGCAGTTTCAATGACTCCATTTATTTAAAATAGTGTCTCTGAGAACTAGTTACCCATGAAGCAATTTTTATCAATTGCCTTTAAAAGAGATCAGTGTGTGGTCTCTGTATTAATATTTTTAAATTAGATTTTGAGACAATTTATGAATTTGGTAAACTTTTCATATTATTCATTCTTTTGCTGTATTTAACAAGTAAGTTTCTTTCTCTTTGTTCTTAATCAATTTTTACCCTCTATGATTGATACAGGGTTTCACTTTATTTCCATGTAAACATCAGAGAATGGCTCATTATTTAAACTTTAAGCCATAGGGTTTCTCTGATGGAATTAATGAAGCCTTATTGCTCAAATCCAGAATTAAAAATAATAATTCTGCTTGTCAACTAATATATGGTAATTTGTTTGCGCTAGCTTTTACTTAATTATAACAGTACATTACTGCCTTGTTTTTTGTCATACTGTTTAAGTATCTTTAAAGATTTTTTTTTTTAAGATTCTCAATGTTGCCATCTGCTGGAGAAGTATCATCTGTGAGGTCATGGTTGATGTTGATGTAAGTCTTTTATTATAATATTTTTAAGCTATCATCTCAAATATGTAATATTTTAAAACATCAAAACAGAAAATATTATGTTAAACTTGTTCCATGAAATTCTCATTATGACTTGAAAATTTAAGAATAGTTGTGTATATATCCATAGGTCATTAGCAATCTAAATTTTTATTCTGATAGATTTCTTCTCAAAGTTTCAATATACAGATATCTTGGGATTTTTGTATGTTAGACAAACAAGAGTTTTCATCTGGGAAAATGACATAAAAATAATATTTTCAACTGCTTGTAGACTGTGAAGCAAAGAAAGTTGGTGGTATCAGGCATAGTTGTAAGACACCTATATCTTGATTTGATGATACAGAAACCCAGATGCTCTTTAAGTCTTCAAAGCCATCATGTTGTTTATTGAGGGTTATTAGGAATCAATAAACTGGTTTCACTGTAAAAAACTATTGGTGAATTGATACATTTTACAAATTAAATATGTGAAATATTTTGAACATATCATTCTATATCTTAATGGTTTGTTTCCTTAATTCATACAAGTTTGGAGTAACTGGGAATTCTTGTACAGTATTCTCTTTAATTAAGTATCAATCTATTCCTTGCTCTGCCATGTCTATGACAGCTCTTTTACAGCAGATGGCAGCACTTGCAATATTGTGACATTTCATAAACTTTAAAAATCCTCTAAACGTTTAATTTTTAGATTATTGAACTCAGTTAAATAAGAAACACAAATATTCAATTCTTTTAGCATTGGTGTTATACCTTATCTTTGTGAATTTAACATTATTTAAGCACATAAAAATAACATAGAACATATCTTATTAAAATAAGATGAATTATTTGGGATAACAAATATGGAATGTAATAATAAAACCTTCACTGATAAATCATAGAACAAAACAAAATTTATTATGGTAACCAAGTTTAGAATGGCTTCTGGATTTAAATTTTAAAAAAGCCAATCACCTATTTGTTTAGTGTCTTATAGCATCAGTCACTTGGCCTGAAAAATATCTTGCTGAAACTCTTTGGTTTCATATGAATGGCATATGAAAATTATAGCTCTTTAAGTGTTTTCAAACGAGATTTATTCATCAATAAATATTAATTAACACAAGACAGCAAAACCTTATAAATCCCCTTTGGAAAGTTTTCACATAAATCAATTTTCGTATAAATGAAACCTGCCATGGTAAGAGCCCATACGTGTATTTTTTGTGTGTGTTTTGTTCATTTAAAAATAAGATTACTTATATATGTTAAAATATCCCCAAATTAGAATACCCATACAGGGCAGACATTTAAATCAGACAAAATGCAATACTGATAATTAGATAATTAGTAAACACCTTTATTTTGGCCTTTTTAAAAATATACCAACTGGCAAAAGAAGACCCATAAAAAAAAATCCCTAAAATCCAAACATATCTAGATATAGATATAGCTACAGCTATAGATATAGATATGCATATATCTGTATATATATATATATATATATATATATATATATAAAACTGTTTAAATATTCCTAAATTAACTGTAGATTAAGACAAGTCACCCAATTTTCCTTGTTTACGTCCCAGGCCATTGCACTATTCCTTTATAGCTCCCTATTAGTTTTTACAGTCTCTCCAATGCTCATAAACTAGCCTGATAATGTCATTGAGTCAGATTCTCTCATTCTGTGGATTCTCACTTTCATTTCCCTAAATATTACTTAAAGTAACCCCATCCTCGGGGTTGTCTGGATGTCTCGGCTCCAGACATGTTTTGCATCTTGTTTAGAAATGGACATTTTCCCCTCCTGACCCACACTTTGCCACGTATGAACAGACAGGCAAACACATCAGTACTCCCTGTGAACTCCCCGCCCACGATCCTGAAAATAGATTCTTCTGATTTTGCCCATAATCCCCACATCCACAGAAGCACAACAATGAACACCCCCAAATTATGAACCCGACAGGAATTGTGTGGCCGGCTGCATTCAATGTGTCACAATGACTTTTTATTTTCATCCCTTCTTCTTTCCATTCATGTTGTACATATACCTTCCTGCCTACTGTAGGCATTCGATTTTCCCTACCAAAAACAACAGGCATACTTCGACAGACATAACCAGAAAACTCTAAATTCCCTTTTTATAAATCTCTTACTACAAAGTATCGAAAGGATGGACTAGATATCACCAAACACCCATGTCCCTCATTCTACACACCAAGTTCTGATCTATGCAGATTACAGTGGCCATTATGGGGAACATCCCATTAGTCATAATCATTCATTTTAGAATGCACTTGAAAGCAGTTCCCCAGTTTAAACAAAAACCGGAATGCCTATTTGCCTTGGTATGCAGAAGCCTCCAAAAGCCTTCAAGATTACAGAATACCTTCATTGAAAGATTTGTTGCCAAAGGTTAATGAAAACTTAGACACAAGAGGTACCACCCCTAAAAAAGGACCCTAAGACTGACAGGATTCCTACTACTCCCCTACATAGTCCTTTACCTGAGTATTCATTTTAGTGCTCCTCTATATGAATTGCCTTTCCACTCTGAAGACGCCGCAAGACCATAAACAAAAGTCCACTAAATCAGTGGACTTAACGGCTGCAATAGCTCCAAGGCCAGAAACCTGAAAGACTGGCTTTCCCCACTGCACTCACTAGGGCCTGTCACCAAAACAGGGACCCAGAAATTATGTCGCATTTGCAATTACCCAGGACATTGGAAAAAAGATTGTCCTCAAAAGTTTTGTCAAATACTTCAACACCAACTCAAATGCCTCCATATCTACCCTCGAGGGAGGACCCCACCCAGGGCTGGCAGAACTACGAGGGACTCTTGGGTAAACTTCTATCCGTTATTCCCTTAAAGAGCAGGAGGTTCTATGTGGAGTCTTGCTTAACTTCTCAAACCCAATTGTGTCCTATATTACAAATTAACAACTTTTCTCTTTGTCATCATTAACAATTGTACTTCGCTCTAATGCTGACATTTCTTACCTATTGCTATTCCTGATGTATAATCTAGAAAGTCAGGAATATTTTTTCTTGTTGATTAATATACCCAGGTCCTGGTTGTTCTACCAATGATTAACTTCTCCATAAATATTTTTTGAATAAAGTGATAAATGTGTGGTGATTGCCATAAAATAAGCTATGAAAAAAAGAATGGTGAATGTAACAATCTGGTTTTTAAACAATAAACACTCAAAATAATGCTGAAGGTGAAATGTTATAGATGTACATATTTTTACATAAAAGTGTATGTATGTGTGCTGCCTAATGGTCAGGTGGTGATGAGATGTTGCACATTGAATAATTTTTAAAAACTGATTTTGAAACAAAATGACAGATTTCTACTGTGTGATACTTTAATAAGATGATTGTTCAAGTTTATTTTTATTTGCCACTCCTATTTGCAGACCTAAAATAGTTCAAAGATGATATTAATTGAGACATCATTTAGTTTGCCAAGGAAGACTACTTTTCTTTTTAATATATAAGGCTTTAAATATTGTTGCCTTATGGATAAAATAATTTAAGTGAAGAAATAAACCACTAAGCTAAAATTACTTAGAATTGTCATTTTTACCTATCTGAGGGTTTTAGATAAAACATCTAAAGGAACAGATGGAAAAGTTACATTTTTTGGCAACCTGTTTTCCCTTATATAAACTAAATAGACTGTTTTGCATATGTGTTGGGCAGAGTAAAGACCCTTTGATCTTTCCCATTACTGCAAACACTGTATATGGCAGTTACACAGATGCATTTCAAAGAATGTATTAGATTAGTTGATATTTATCTAATTATTCTGGTACTTTTATGCTGCTTTTTGGGCATATTATAGTGTGTAAAGAAGAAAGTTGGTTAATGTTTAGTCAGAAATTATGCTCATAAAATTAAAAAATTTTGTTACAAGTATAATGATACATTTTAGGAGATACTTAACCTCAAAGGGATATACTTGTATGTTTTGTACTACCTTGTACCTCTTTGAAATAGTCTACAAGCCAACTAAAAGTTAAGCTTAGTTTTATAAATAATGTATGAATTACAAATATAGAAATAAACTGAAAATATTACTAAAATTAGAATTACATAAGTTCAATTAAAGATAAAACACTTAAAGACACAGCATTTTCCCATTATTACAGAAGTAACCAGATTTAAATACATATGTATATGATTGTAATAGTTTACTGAATATTTTTTTAATTAAAAGAATAAATGGAAACTATACCATATTCCAGGATGGAAATAGACTCAATATAAGAATGCTATATTCCCCAAATGAAATGATAATATTAAATTCATGCTACTCACAAATTTTAACTTCATAATTTGATTACAATGCCCATCTAGATGAGAGAAATGTAAGTGACTAGCTAAAGGACAACAAGGAAATTTAAACTCTGGTACTGACAACCAAGGTACCATCAGAAATCTATGAATCAACGTCTGATGGGCCATGAGATTTTCAGCATCTCTTGAAACCCACAAGCATATGCTACAGGCATGAGTAATCACTTAGGCTCATTTGTCTATTACCCTCCCACAGCCATGGACAAAGTAACAGGTAAGGATATAAGTCTTAGAGACTGATTATCTCTTCCAGATAACATCCAGAAAAGCATATCACCGGTTGATTCCATGTTTTTTGTTACTTGGTACTTATTTGGAATATACACTAAAAAAAAAAAATTTCGAAGTTAATCCATGAGTGAGAAGAGAGTGGTAACGCACCAGTTATCTCTGATCTTAATTTATTACTTTGTGTTTTATTTTTCTCTTCTTCCTTCTCATACTTCTTCAAAGCAAAGACAAACCTTTCCATAATATCTTCTTTTCTAGAAAGGGCTACTATTTAATCACATCCTCTTTCAAATTAGGGTAAAATAGGCACATGGCCTATGAGAAAGGAAACCTGCAACATGCTTATCAATCAAGAATACAATATATTAACATCACTGCCTTTAGAAACAAATTAGAGGCAAATACAGAAAATAAAAGCCACTAGTGGCTACTAGTTTTTACCAATATCCAGTTCATCCAGAATTCTAGTGTAATGAAATAAAAATATTATACACCACTTCTAGATCTAGCCCCATAATTGTCTGGCAATCCTTCATACTCTCTTTTTCCTGTCACTGTGACTAGAAACTAGAAATGAAGGACTTGAAGTCTTTAAAGTTCATGAGCACCATTAAATATAAAGAGACAGGAATCTAATTGCTGTGGGGAGGCAAGATTCCTGGCCAAAACAACTGCTTTGGAGTCTGAGCAAGCAAGACATTCATTTTGTTTTTGACTATATAAAGGTAAGATAAACTGGACTATAAAAATTAAGTAGATATCCATAGGAGACTTTAAAAAGGGTTGTAGTGGGAACATTGGGACCATCAGGGGTTGGTGTGAACAGGATGGTCAGAGAGATCAGGCTTGACTGTGTGCCTCTTTCCACAACTCTATATCTAATGTTATTATAATACTTTACTGTGTTATAATATAATACATTTTTATCTTACAATTAGCTGTTGTGGGAGTATTTACACTACAAAATTTGGCAAATAGAATATACCAAGATTTTTAAAAAAATTCTCAGGGCATAGAGGAAAAAAAATGGTGGCATGAGAAGTGAGGCAGAAATCTCCTCTCCAAACAACATATAATACAAAAATACAGCAAATCCAACTAATCCTAAAAGAGTGACCAGAAATAAGACTGCACCAGTGAGCCTTCATCTGGGGAAAAACTTCTCATGTAAAAAGGTAAAGCAACCAAGTCATGACCCAGCGGGACCCTCCCCCTCCCCCTCCCCAAGCTCACTGGCTGGAGAAAGAGAAACAGAGCAAGGAGGGAATGGAAGCCCAGGACTGCTAAATATCCAGCCCTAGAAATCTACTCCAGGAGCACAAACTCACATTGCATGATGCTCTGGACATTAGAGGGGTTGGAAAGTAAGTCAGGCAAAAAGATGGGGAGAGACTGAGATTCCAGTCGCTTGTGGAGAACAGGTTCCCACAACCAGCTGCTCTGGGATAAAAGAAAGGTAGGTGCTCTGAAAGACTTCCTGACAGTGAGAGGGCTGCTAAAGGGGCAAGAATTACACAGAGATTGCTACTTAGGAGAAGGAACAAGTGGACAAAATTGTCCCAGCATACTCAGCCCAGCATTTTGGGAACTTTCTGGAGCGTCAGGTGCTCCATCATCCTGGCTGGCAATCCATCACTGAGGCCACGCACCACCATAAGCAGCCTGATACTCATTTCTCCCAGCTGGCACCTGTGCACAAATGTGCTGCCCCAGCCATTTCTCCAGGCCAGTCGGAGGGCAGCCCTTCCTACTGCAACTAAATGGGGCTTAACACAGAGGCTGTTCCCTGTGCACAGAGCTAACTGGCCCTCACAATGGAGGCAGGCACTGCATCCAGGAAGCAGGAAAGAACTCTGTCCTCCTGACAGGCACTGGCACCACTTACTGGCAATGTTCACCATTGCTCCAGGCCAACAGAGGGGCAGCCTGCCTATGGCAGTTAAGGAGCTTAACACAGAAGCTGCTCCCTGTGGCAGCTCACTGGCCCTGACAGCAGAGGGAGGCACTGCATCCAGGAAGCAGGAAAAAGCTCTCTCCTTAGGTTAATCACTCGCACCACTCACCTAAGACCACTGCCATTGCACCAGGTGCTAGGCAGGTCTGAAGAGTAGAGCTTCTGGGCAGTAGAGGGTGCAACCTGCACAAACCTAATATTTATCATTTTCCAATAGGGTTATAAAAAGGCAGAAGAACCTTGTGCAACCCAGAGTCTCCCAAACACCAGAAACAGGACTCAGTGAAACTGAAATCACTAATCTTCCTGAAAAAAAATTCAAAATAAAAGTCATAAGCATGCTAATGGAGCTATAGAAAAATATTCAAGAGGTTAGGGATGAATTCAAGGGGGAGACAGACACATTGAAAAATACAGTAGCTGAAATGAAACATAAAATGGAGGGATTTAAAAGCAGATTAGATGAGGTAGAGGAGATGGTAAATGAAATAGAAATTAGAGAACAGGAATTAAAGAAGCTGAAGCAGAGAGAGAGAAAAAAGGATCTCTAGGAATGAAAGAATATTAAGAGAACTATGTGATCATCCAAATGGAACAATATTCACATTATAGGGGTACCAGAAGAAGAAGAGAGACAAAGGGATAGAAAGTGTGTTTGAGGAGGTAACTTCTGAAGACTTCCCCCGTCTGGGAAAGGAAATAGTCTCTTAGGCCATGGAAGTGCACAGATCTCCCAACTCAAGAGACCCAATGAAGACAATGCCAAGACATATGATAATTCAAGGACAGAGTATTAAAAGCAGCCAGAGAGAGAAAAAAGATCACCTCCAAAGGAAACCCCATTCCCCAGAAGGGAATGGCATGATATATTCAATGCAAGAAAATAGAAGGGCCTTGAACCAAGAATACTCTACCCTGTAAGATTATCCTTTAAATTTGAAGGAGAGATTAAACAATTTACAGATAAACAAAAATTGAGGGAATTTACCTCCCACAAACCATCTGTACAGTGTATTTTAAAGGGACTGCTCTAGATGAAAGTGTTCCTAAGGCTAAATAGATGTCACCAAAGAAAACAAAACCACAGTAAAGGAAGCAGACTAATAAATTACCGAGCAAATGCAAAATTAAATCAAATACCCACAAAGTCAGACAAGGGATACACAAAGAGTACAGAATATGACACCTAACCTATAAATAGTGTAGGAGGAAAAGAAAGAAGGGAAAGAAAAAAAGAATCTTTAGATTATGTTTATAATAGCATAATAAGCGAGTTAAGTTAGACTGTTAGATAGTAAAGAAGCTGCCCTTGAATCTTTGGTAACCACAAATCCAAAGCCTATTGATAGATTGACATATCTATCAATAATCACCCTAAATGTAAATGGACTGAACACACCAATCAAAAGACAGAGAGTTACAGAATGGATAAAAAAGCAAGACCTATCTATATGCTGCTTACAAGAGACTCACTTCAAACCCACAGACATACACCCACTAAAAGTGAAGAGATGGAAAAAGATATTTAACATAAATAATAGGGAGAAAAAAGCTGGAGTTGCAGTACTTGTATCAAAGTAGATTTCAAAACAAAGAAAGTAAGAAGAGACAAAGAAGGACATTACATAATGATAAAGGGGTTAATCCAACAAGAGGATATAACCATTATAAATATCTATGCACCCAACATAGGAGCAGCTTCATATGTGAAACAAATACTAACAGAATTAAAGGGATAAATAGAATCCAATGCATTCACTTCAGAAGACTTCAACACACCACTCACTCCAAAGGACAGATCAACCAGACAGAAAATAAGTAAGGAGACAGAGGCACTGAACAACACACTAGAACACGTGGACCTAACAGACATCTACAGAACTCTCCACCCAAAAGCAGCAGGATACACATTCTTCTCAAGTGCATATGGAACATTTTCAAGAATTGATCATATACTGGGTCACAAAAAGAGCCTCAGTAAATTCAAAAAGATTGAAATTGTACCAACCAACTTTTCAGATCACAAAGGTATGAAACTAGAAATAAATTGTGTAAAGAAGACAAAAAGGCATACAAATGCATGGAGGCTTAACACATGCTCCTAAATAATCAACGGATCAATGACCAAATTTAAAAAAAGAGCAAGCAATATATGGAGATGAATGAAAACAACAGCTCAGTGCTGTTGAGGGAAAGGGGTTGTGGAAGGTGGGTGGGAAGGGAGGGAGAAGGGGATTAAGGGGCATTATGATTAGCACACATGGGGGGCACGGCGAAGGCAGTATAGCACAGAGAAGACAAGTGTGTCTGTAGCATCTTACTATGCTGATGGACAGTGACTGTAATGGGGTATGTGGTGGGGACTTGATAATAGGCAAGAATGTAGTAACCACAATGTTGCTCATCTGAAACCTTCATAAATTTGTATATCAATGATACCTTAATAAAAAAAGAATAAAAGTTTAAAAAGGGAAAAAATAATTCTCAGACACCTGAAAGTTAAATGTCTACCATCAAACCATGGAACAGTGTAGTTCTTGAATTCACGGATTAAAAATGGAGCATTTCGGGAATATGATGAGGAACAGTGTGGGATTATGGAAGTGAATATCTGAAGAAGAAATTAGAGAAAATCATTAGAGGTCTGCAGGGTGGAACAACAGAGTTGGCCATCACAATGATCATTTGAGGTGGAAAAGAAAACAGTCAGTTGACATTTCTTTCAATTGAAGACACAGTGAGACCCCGGCAGATAATTATAGTATTGCAAGGATCTAAGGAAGAGCGTGGGATAGTTGCTAACCCTCAGCCTTGAAGGAACAAGGATTTTATGAAGAGGCCAGGGATTAAATAACTAGATATAAAAATAAGAGCGAACATTTTAAGTTTAAGCTTGAATTATGTTATACAATTAAATGATATGTCTGTAAATAATTCATTTTGAAATTCACAGGATTACCACCCACTTCATGATTTTCTCCTGGATTTATCTGAATTAATTTACTTTCATATTCTCCTTTCTTTGATAAAAGTACTTAATTTTTCCACTTACTTTAATCTTCAAGTTTTTATTTTTTCTTGATTGTCCTAAGCAGTCGAGTATTAAATGATATGCATGTAATACTAATTATCTCTGATATAATTTTAGGAAACATCTTCCAAAAGCACTTCATATTCTTAGCAAACAAAAATGACATGTACTTTTTAATATCTATATAATGGTTTCATTTTAGAAAGAAAAATGTTTGTAATAATGTAATATTTTTATTTACATGGCTTATGATTGGGCCTGTTGTGTTTGTGGTTCTTAATATTTATGATTAGGAAGTTGTTTTTATACTGTACTTGGAGTCTATAAATTTACTAATATAGTTATTAAAAATTATATTTTTTGTTAATGTATTGTATTATCATGGAAATCTGCAATTAGAAACACTGTTTTCTTAAATTTTAACACTTTAACCAAAAAAGTTAATTTTCTAGTGTCAATTTTTTGGCCATGTAAATGTTTTAAATGTTTGTTTTATATATAATCAAGATTCATAATTTTAAAACGCAGGAGAAAGGTTATGAAAATTTTAATGTATTTTGGTATTTTGATTTATAGTCTATCATCAAAGTAAACATGCTTAAAGAATTTTCATTAGTGTTTTCTAACAGCAGAGGGAGATATTGAACTACAAACTAATAATTTTTCAGGACACATCTTTTGCTGAATGATTTATAGCCAATTAGACATTTGATTTTGAACTTAATTTTCTTGAGAAAATACCTTCTTTTACTTACAAGTCTTTTATAAATATGTCCTTTGCCCAGGATATGTTTAACATCTAACTTGATGTTTAATAAAATCTGAAAAATTATTCTTTAACATTATGCTAATATTTCATTTGATATTTTATTTAAATGTCTCAGACTCAAACATTAAGTAACTCAAATCTTACATACTTTATATTTCATTAGAACTCACAGTATAGGGTGATTGTGTACAGTCAGCCAGACCAGAACTGTTGTCTCTATTCTATTATTTACTAGCTGAATGAATCTCAGCAAATTATTTTCCTTTCTCAATTTCACTTAAAATTCAAAATTCTATAAAAGACCCACAATATGACTTACCGGATATCACATTTAAATCACATTTTAATAAAATAATTATGCATGTTTTACCATTGCAAAATTTTTTTTACTCACATTATATGTACATTTAAAAAGCTTGTTTAATTGTTTTGAAAGGAAGTGACACAGATTTCCTGAAAGCAGAGTAAAATTTGATAGCATGGGCAAGGATTTACTCTAGTTTAAGGTCAGTTAAAACAGCAAGGAATTCAAGTGATTTGTCTACCATTTTAGAATAGAGTGAAATAATTAGTATCTACAATAACCCTGAGCTAGTAAAAAATACACGGAATTTGATATCTTAAGACTTTAACAAAAACAGCAAAATTAAATCCTTAGGAGGATGCTTAACAGCATTAACTTGTCACGTTTGTTGTGAGAAGAACTGGGTTATCAGTGACAGATAACAACAAAGCCCTTGTCATGCCTGGTGGACACATTCCCTCCTAACTCACCCCTGCCCCCATCTAGTCTTCAGTTAACTCAGGGCCCTGCGGCATGCCCGCTTCATCATTAGTACATGTCCATCCCTTCAACAGTAAAATACACCTGTATCTATTTTGGTCTGGGATGGGGTTGGCAGGGCTGGAGGGAGGGATGTATAATACAAAGGGAAGATTCTGCATCTACTTGGGGAATCTACAGAAAAACCTGGAGTCTATCCTGGGTCTGGGAAACCACAGAGCTCCTGAGATGTAGAACACGAAACATGAACCTGAAAGGGCTTCTGACCTCTGCACAAGAGGCTCTTCCCTCAGTCGTACCTAAAGTAAGCAAAGTAGGCTCTGACATAAACCGATTTCTTCTTGACATCGGTCTTCACAGCAGTGTGGCTCTCACTGACGCAGAGATAAGACAAGGAAGTATAGAGAGTAGGGTAGTAGTCTGAGGAGAAAACTACTATTTATATACATATTTTGTCTTTCTTAATCAATTATATGGTCTTTTGGACATACCTAAATATACACGAACCATATATAAATATATGTGGATATAAATACAATTATTTCATCTTTGTGTTTTCTACTGATGCAATGATTTGCTGACAATTATCATTAATGGTCATACTGAATGAAAATGTTTTAGAAAAGCCTTTTCTTTTCAATTCAAAAAGACAGTCAAAAGTGTTATTTCTCTTATATGTAGGACTAAAAACCAATCCTATCGTAAATTATGTTCACTGATTAAGACATTTGCCCTGAGTGGTTGTGTTATCTACTGAATAAACAAATTCTGAAGCCAGCATGAATTGGACAGGTTGCCATCTAGACTCCGCCCTCACTAGTTCTGTAACACTGAGTATATTATTACCTTTGTACTTCAATTTCCCCAGTGTAATAGTAGTTGCTACATAGGTTTGTTCTAAGGATAAATGTGTTACTAGACTGATCACCATAGTTACAAACATGCTGAGTGCTCACAGTTGTACATCAATATTACTTACTATTATCAATAGTATTAATAAAACAACTAAAGTTAAAAAACTAAAGAAAAACAGCTAAGATGTGACTCAAGAACAACTGCAGCATGGTCTTTTTTATTTGAAGAAACTTTGTTAAGTCTTTGCAAGAACAGGATGGGTAATAAAAACAATGGAGATTGCCAGTTATTTTTACAGATAACATATTCTGTAATACCTTGCATCTAATCATGCTCAGATTTGGTTAGTCTTTTCTTAAATGATACTTTTAACACATCATAAACTACAGGCCAGCCATAGAACAATGACACATGTAATTTACATAGAGTAAAACTTGAACAGTTAGCATGCTCTTGAACTGTTAAGAATTTTTAAAAAATATCCACTAGAGGGTGGTAAAAGAGCGAAAAAGCTTTAAAACAAAGGCTGTGTTAAGAATATTCTCTAAATTTTTATTATAAATATTCAGTTAGTTTAAGATTGAAATCCTTATTTTCACTTTTCCTTCCTCCCCCAAAAATCAAAGATTACTAAACAGTGATTTCTACTAGTATCAAAGATTTGTAGAATTTTGTGGAAAGCATGTTTCTGTGTATAGGAAGAGCAGGTAAGTGCTATTTTGAATTGCTTATTTCTTTAGATAGAAGAGGTATGTCTTTTGCATCGCTTTACTGCTAAATAATTGTTTAATGCTATGGAATTCCTAAAAATAAGACTTTCCTAAGTTTTAGTAGTTGGAGTTACAAGTAAAAATGAAAAACTACTTGTTAAAAATACCTCTCTAAATCTAATTGGCCGAATATAATTGTATACAATGTTTCAAGGAATATTTATTCTACCGTAGTCATAGACTTCAAACTTACTATTTAAGGGCAAATGTGCTGAAAGTCAAGTGAGTGTTTTATGAGGATTTAATTTTATTTTTTATTTCCCAAAAAAATGCAGTATGCTATAACCAAAATTAACTTGATAATTCCTCCTGTAACTACACCCTTCAAGGAAAAACAAAACAAGGCAGCTATCTATTAAAACAAGTATAACTATTGTAATCATTTTATTATTAGGTGTTCATTTTTATTAGAATCTTATTAGTTTTAGTATTTTATTGGTATTTTTTATTTGTCATATATTATAACAGTGGTCTATGTTCTATTTCCATATAGAGAAACATGAACATTATAGATAATACTGCCCTTATTTCCTTAAACATGCAACATACATGGTAATATCATATGGTATAAATACCCTTTTGAAATAGATCCTAAAGAAGCTTCAATTAGTCTGGAAGAGACACTGGAAAGTAATATCAGTAAGATATATACAGTAAAATCATCAAGAGGACAATTATATTAACAAAAATGTCAATATTTACCTTCATGCTGGTATGTCGGTAAGATATAAATGCATTTTTGCATGAAGAATGTGGATTATTCTGAAGAATATTCATTAGGTATATGAGTGAATTATTTCCAATTCAAAAGTGTGTTCTCTAAGTTACATAATACCTTTAAAAATGTTATATTCCAAAATGTAATATTTCTTATATTGTTTTAGAGATTGTCAGCAACACAAAAAAGCCAATACTATTCAGCGAAATCTGTCACTAATGGTCTATTTACTTCCTTGGTTAATATTAATACTCCAGTGATGACAATAATAGTTCAGTAAATGTCTTCTTATATTAACTCCATTGTTCTAAATTTAAAAAAAAATTAAAACACGGAGTCATCTGTTGAACTACGTGTTTATATTTCTCAACAAACGTGTACATTTTCAATGACTTTCCTTACAGAACATAGATACAATTGCAACAAAGAATTTTATTTCTTTCTACATAATGTAAAGTTTGGTATTTAAATTTCCATGTTAACTAATCAGTCTTAGGTTGGTCAAATTACTGTTTTCATTCAACTATATGGAGATCATATAGATGATCGTAAGGAATTTATGAGATGTGTGTGTGTATATATTATATATATGATATAATTAAACAATTGAAAGTATATATTTATATGATATATATATAGACATTTTTTGGTCATGTTTACAGATCTATCTTATTGAAATAATATGATGAACTAAGTATAACCAACATACTTCATAAAAATGGTTGAATATCACAATTACAAGATTAAAACTATTAAAATAATATTGCATCCTTCAGTGACCTAGCAGTAGGTGATAAGGAAAGGCAACGATGTCCAGACTATGTTAGGTAATAGGAAGGCATTCTGGGATATAAGATTTCCTGCAGGTGTTTCTACCAAACTGATAATCTCTCGTGTATATTTGGTTCAGTGGTGTTTGCCTACCATTATTGCTAATAATCTAATTTCAAAGTAATTTAGTCACACAGATTGTGCCCTAATAACTGCCAAACAACATTTGGAAACATCCAGGGGATCAATATTTTTATTAATAATTTCAATCTTGATCTTTAGCGTTAAGTTTTTGTTAGGTGGGCAAAAAAGAAGTGATCAATATACATTCCTAAGAACAAGTAAGTAAATGCCTACAATTACAAAAGAGTGGGTAGACAGAGAGAAACGATTCAACTTGAAAACTACTTTTTTGACTGTTTTCTATATGCAACTCACTCTGTAGTACTATGGAAAAAGAATGTGAAATAGACACTAGCCTTCCCTTGACTAGTCTTTACCATCAAAATAACTCACAGACTAGCATTATTCCATGGAACTTTTTGTCTTACACACTGCTCATTGTAGAAACATTCATTAACATTTTTGAGTTGTCTTTTGTAATTTTTAAAAAAGTTTTCTTAGTCATCAATTTGAAGGAGGAGATATTATGAACTCTCAAGTATACTTTATATGAGGACAGACAAATCATAGCCCAAGCTTCCTGGAGAAAGTTGGTTTTTGTTTTGGTTTTGCCAGATTGAACAATGGTATCAGAGAGTTCCTTTGTGTCAACAGATTTCAAATCAAAACAGGAAGTTTTACTGTAAATCCTCTCTTGGAATAAGGGAATTCCATTATTAGTTTTATACCTTTGCTCTCAGATCAAATTGAGCGTGAAGGAAACTTAAGACTTAAATAACAAATTAATCTTTTTATTAAAGGTTCAATGCAAAAGGCAAGCTTCCTATACATCCACTCATGTGTGATTTTATCATATATTATAGTTATCATATAAATTCCCTCTAAGATGCATAGACTTTTTACTAAATGGTTATTCACGGTGAACATGTGCAAATGTCCTCCTAATGTACAGAGACATTATTACTAAAAGATGACAAAATGTTGTATTCTGCCTCATATAAAGGTCATGTTCCCTAACTGCATGCTATTGTGAGAAGTCAAGGTATCCATAATGATTCTCCTCTGATTCTAACAGAACCAAAAAACTAATGACACTAAAGTGTTTCAGTGAAACATGGAAGAGAAGAACCCTAAGTGCAGGATTTAAGAATTAAATTTCAAGGTTACTGCATAGCATGGCATTGTGTAAGAGAAAAAGCAACCCTTTTCATTATTTTTTCTACGAACAGCATTTATGTAATTAAGTCAAATCATGTATTTCAAGTAGACTTCACCCCATTATAATTTAAAAAAATTTTTAAATTTTGTAAGAGCTATTCGTTTTGTATAAAATGGACAGGATAGGAATACGAAATAACAAATGTTTGAGTTGAACTTAAGAATTTTTAGATTTTAGAATTTTTATAATAAAGCAGATATACTTTTTTTTAAAGGTATATACAATTTTAAAGAAAGTTTTAGTTTGAAATCAGAGACAGGAAAGTGTTTTTATTAATGTTCAAAAATTAGTGCACAAGGTTTCTACATATCTAAATTTAGACATTATTTGCAAATATCTGCAATATTCAATTTGAATAACATCATGAGTTTCGGTATAATCCCCTTGTAGTGCAGACAGAGCTCACAGTAACAGCTATTTCCCAAGGATTTGTGTTGAATATTTCCTTTAAAATAACAATATAAGCACATAAAAAATGACAACTGATTTAGGATTATTTCTTTGTTCACTTTTTTTTTAAGGAATGAAATCATCAATGAATATTTAAAATACATCTGCAGTATTATCATCCCCAATGGATCATCAAGTGTCATACTTTCTGTTTTCAGAGTATTCACAGATGGTACAAAAAAAGGTCCCTTCAATCCTTCTAGACTCCTGAGCTAAAATCAGTCAGACATGTGTGTTCACTTTCCCACCTAAGTGTGGCACTGACAAAGGTGGGCACATGCTCTGAGGGAGACCCAGTCCTCTGCAGAATGACTAAATCTCTTTCATTTCTTTTTCCTTTCCTTTCAAGGGCTTAATCTTGGTCTTTTCATTTTACTTGTCCTACATGCATTACAGTCCAATAAATTTCACAAAATATTCTTCCATCTGGTCTTTGTAGCCATAGGATATGTTAGGTGAGTTCCCTTCTCCCACCCAGGTAAATGAGGAAGGGAAGGCAGGCACCTGAGTCCTGACTTAGAATGGCCTGTGCTGCCTTACATATACTGCCACTCTGAAGTTTATTTATTCTGGCTGCTTAGTATTCTTTAATGTAATTAGAATATTTTGATATTTACCATTTAAGATGTACATTCTAAAAAAGTAATTAGATATCCCAATAATGCATAATGTAGAGCATATAATTAAAAATAATGTATTACTTCTTAACATCTTCCAATATGGAGTCACTGGGGGTAAGTTATGTGGAAAGATAAATAAAATCTAGTGTTTATTATGAATACTTCATAATTCAGTATTAAAACTTGGAGAAACCTACATTGGGAAAGTATTTTTCCATGCAATAATTGAAAAATTAAAAATATTGTTACAATAAATGTTGTCCAAAAATTATTAACACATTCTGTGGTAAGCATTTTGGAAAGGATGGCTGTGCTACTGATTTAATAAAAAACTGAGGAATTAGTTAACAAAACACAGAAACAATGGATTTAGCCATAATTTTAAGTTCCAAGTTATATATTTTCCTATTAAGTTTGGAATAATGCTGAGTAGTTCATGATCAACATTACTTTGTTAAATTAAGTTGCAAATGCTCCTCAAACTACAATTCCTTACCTAGGCTTTCTTTAGGCTTCCACCCAGAATATACAAAAAAAGTAAGAAAAGAAAAGGATTGTTAGGTACTTCTCCTCACCCTTACTGTTGTGTAATTAACCAAAATGACATGTAGAATGTAGGCAGGGACTCAAGATATAAATCTTCAAATGTATATTATGGATAAAAGAGACAAGCTCAAATTGGAGAGAGAGAAACTTGCATCATTATAGGAAATTCAGTCCTATTTGTTCACATGTCTGTACAACTTTTCCTCCAGAGATTATACCTCGAGAACATTCCTCCTGTGAGTTTCCCTCCAAAACCTAAAAGAGAGCATTTGGAGAATTATGTCTACAGTGTTAGAAGGGAGATTTTCTAGTTCCGTGTTTTCCCATTGATTATAACTGTATTTTATCACCACCTGTCTAAATCATCAGGTCGATTTAAGTTAATCTGGCCATCCGCAGCCTAAGATTTACTTCTTACCTTTCCTCTCTATCTATTCCCTTTCTTCTTTCATCCCTCATCTTTATTCTCTTTCCCCACACCCTCATCTGTTTTATACTCCTCCATCTTAAAGAATGCAATGTTGTTAAAGTAAATGAGGAACTTAGTGAGGGAATATACATAAAGGAAAGTAGGAATATTAAATATTGCCTCAAGAATCCATTTTTTAAAAACAGCTCTTCCACACTAAGAATATGAAAACTTTATGAATTGGAGTGCATAAGTGTAGATAATCCTTAAAGAATAATCCAATCTGATATTCTCCCATGCTGATGGGTTAGAACACTTTTTTCTGAAATGAGACTCAACATTGCACAGGTAGACTCTAGAAACTATAAGCAAGAGTGTTTCTAATTCAAACTGAATAAATGGTAATGTCTAGTCTATTCACTTTGGATGTGAAAAAGTTCAGGTACTAGGAATGTAGTTAAATAGGAATGATGTTTAAAACACAGGTGTTTGGGAAATAAAGAATTGACAGTTGAGAGTTTTATTAGTGATGGCTCACAAACTTTTATGAGTTGAAGAATAAAGTAACTTTTTTAATATAACCTATTTAGAAAAAAAAGTCCTCTGAGGTAGTCCCATAAAAATCAAGATATTGTAATTTCTAAATACTCCTTTAAATTTATGTGTAAAGATATAATTTCATATTTTACAGAGTAATAAGGACTGTTTGATTAATGACAATGACTTGTAGTAAAGATTTTTAATGCATTTGAAAATAATCATATATCCATTCCAAATAAATATTATCTTAACTGGAGGGGACCTAATTTCTAGTATCATTATTGAATATTAGCTTTAGGGAAAGAAATAATGAAATATAAAATTTAACGTCTCTGACACGAAGCTTTAAAAGAATGCAATTGGTGAACAAAAATGCAAGTGTTGCAGGAAACCAGTTCATGTGAACACTTTAAAAGTTAATTAGTACATAATTTCAGCCCTAAATTGCAGTTTAAAAAACTGAAACAACTCTAGACAGCATGCTTGTAGTTTTTCTGCACACACGTGTTGCAAACAGGACAGTACTGTGCTACATAAAAATTTAACATATTACTTAGCTTACTTTACAACACAAAACTGCTAAACATTTAAAAAGATGTAATAATTATTTACATCAAAATTCACTTGCACTGTATTTGGTTTAAAAAGGGAGTGGAAAGGCCATTTGCAGAAAGAGGAGGAGTTGAGCCGTCCCAAGGTGGAGCTGTCTCTTGTGTTAAATGACACTGGCAGATTAAAGCACTCTTATGGGGAAGGGCTTAAAGGCTGAGTCAAAAGCCAAGTCTCTTTATTTACGCCTACCTTCCAGCCCTTGGCAATCTGACTAATAACAAACTGAGCTAACAAGAAAGACTAGAAAGGGAAGAAAGAGAACATTGCTGCAGCTTGGATCTACAACCTAAGAAAGCAAGAGTGATCAGTCCCAGCTCTGTGGAACATCTTGTTTATTTACTGCATTTAGCAGCTTGCAAATGGTTAACTATATGCAAAAAAGTCAGCATAGCTGTGAAGTATGCTGTGAATTTTAATTGGGGAAAAAAAGGACAACTGCTTCAGGATGATCTAGTATGCACTTCGCCTGAAATATTTTCAATGAAATGCTCAGCATTTTGTCTTTGACTAGAGGTTTTAACTTTATGAAGCAATGGGACTTGCCAAAAAGTGATATTATTTAAGAAGAAAGTACGTAGAGGTTGGTGTTTTCTTTTTTAATAAAGAAACTGAATTTGCTTTGAACATCTCTTCCAGCTGTGCATTACAGATAACGTCAGGGATAATCTCTGCTTTACAGGTAAGATGAATGTTTCCAGGCTTTTTTGATACCTATTTTTGCAGTACACTAAAGTTATAGAGTTTATGTGTTCACTCCTTTAAAAAAATAACTTTGCATTAAAGAATATTCAGTATCATTCTTGTTCATTGGCACAGCTAATGCTGTAGCAGATCCCTGTTTTCTCTGAGCAGCAGACATTTAGTCCAACAGCTGGCTGTATAGAAAAATAAATAAAATAATATGCCACTCACTCCTTTTACAGCATGCAGTTTGTTATTGAAAACTAAATATGTGTGCTTTCTGAAAGAAAGATAAATTCCAAGGATCATGTTGAATTTAAAATATAGGCAGAGTGTTAAAAGATTCCTTGCATTTTATATAGTACTTTTGTTATTTTCTGACCTGAAAATACGTATTTTCCAAAAATATGTAAATGGAAATCTTTGCCTCTTTAACATTGTATCAGATATTGTCAATGTGAAACCACTCTTCAAATTTGTGTGTATTTCTGAAAACATGAGTAACTGTTCCCTAGAACATTTTGAATGGTATAAAATGCATGTAGCATAAAAATAATGAGAGATTATCATTAGGAAGTTATTTACTATTTTCTCAAGATGCTATGCCCAGTGAAATGAGTAATATTCTTTCTTGGTAATCTATGGAGAAATACTTTCAGTATGTGTGGATACTAATCCACAAGTTGCTACAACTACAAGCTGCTTGACTGTAAGCACAGCACTCAAACCTGCTTAAAATCAAACTATTCTGCTACGGAAACATTAGTCTGCTAACTTCCCCTTTATATGGAAAGACACTATATTGTTTTCTTCCTATGGTTGCCTTTTACCTTTCAGAAACTACATACTCTACATGTTTTCAATAAAGCAATGTATTTTCATGAAAGGAAAGTGTATTTTCAGGATTATTAACTTGGTTCTGGGATGTTTTATCTAATTGTAAATGTTAATTAGAAAAAGTTAGTTTTCACATTCCACCCAGATAAATGAAAGCAGTTACTATTCAAAAAGCTGAATAGTGATAAGATATGGTGTTTGTTTACCTTTCAACTTAGTGTACATAGATTGAAGATACAGTTCTTAAAAGAAAGGAATGATATTAAATACTATACTCCTGATATTAAAGGAGTTATGTGCATTTACCTTGTTACTGCTGTCATCTTAGAATCTTTAAAAAACAGCTGTTTCAGATGTGGGCCTTCCATTTTTAAGGAGCTGGAAGTTGTGATGTTGCTATCCTGAACTGTCATTTTTTATTGAGCTAATTAGAGGTATCTTCAAATATTTCAGTATAGTGCAGTTTGTTTCAGAGTTCATTGTTTGTGACTGTAAGCCTTATAATGAAAAGATCAACCACTTAATTATGTGATGACATTCAGTGCCCTAAAGCTTGTTCCAAGACCTCATTAGGAAGTCAATTGCTATAAGGTTATATGAGGTATTATTTATTATTTTATAATAGCCAGAAATGTGTGTTAAGGAGCAATTCTTCTTCTTTAGTTTTTATATATTAATCTTATTCATAATAGGAATTAAAAGTAGCAGTAAATATCCTACCTCTAGAAATTCAATACAAAGTGTGACTCTAGTGAAATTCGAATAGGCACTCTGAATCCCATATATCTAATACTATAAGGCTTATGTAAACTGCATCAGATGGCAGAGTTAAGATAAAATTATTTTAACAGTCTTCCACTTTATTACATAGTCAGAGACATATTTTCCTTAAGGTTTTTAAATAACTCATGAAATTAATATCTATCCTCAGTTGAAATCAAAGCAAGTTAAAGCACAGACACAATTTTAGTTGTTATATTGTGGCATGAAGTTCAAATATATAAATAAATAATGGAAATGCAGAATGCATGCATACACGCATAGAGTCAGTCATACACACGTACATATGTATATACATACTTACATTTTTCTATCACTTTTGCATTCCCTACAGTTCTCTTTGCTTCTGGCTAATACCTATGTATATGTGTCTTCTACAGTAATTCTTCAGTTTTCGATTCATCTACTTTTTGGTAAAAACAAATCAGGGTCTTCTCAAATATACACTTTTGCATCATATCAGAGTATCAGTGCTGGTCCACTTAGCACTTCACTCATCTATTAAATTGCAGTTTATGTGGCAGAAGTGAACAAACTGATGGTGTAATATTTTAAGTTCTTCTTGACCTTAATTTCATATTTGGATCACAATCCAAGTTAAAAGTAAACCAAACATTCTTGTCATAATAGTAAAAAAAATGGAAATGTAGATGCAGCAAGGTATTTGTATTTTCAAAGTAATCAATATTTTTCTTTTTTGAGGAAAGCCTATCACTTTGAAAATATCAGGCTTCTCTCCTCCCTGCTCCTGACCACTAAAGCACATTGTTATTGCACTTTCTGTTACAGAGTCAGACTCCATCACATGACAACATGAAGCTGTGGGTCCACCTCTTGTATGCATCTCTCCTTGCCTACGTATCTTCACAGTCCCAAGCTCCTGTGTCCTCAACCAGAGGTTCTTGTGATTCTCTTTGCAAATGTGAGGAAAAAGATGGCACAATGCTCATAAACTGTGAAGAAAAAGGTATTAACAAGTTATCCCAAGTAAGTGTTCCACCATCACGACCTTTCCAACTAAGTCTATTAAATAATGGCTTGACGATACTTCACACAAACGACTTTTCTGGGCTTACCAATGCTATCTCAATACACCTTGGATTTAACAATATTGCAGATATTGAGACTGGTGCATTTAATGGCCTTGGCCTTCTTAAGCAACTTCATATCAATCACAATTCTTTAGAAATTCTTAAAGAGGATACCTTTCATGGACTGGAAAACCTGGAATTCCTACAGGTAGATAACAATTTTATCACAGTGATTGAACCAAGTGCCTTTAGCAAGCTCAACAGACTTAAAGTGTTAATTTTAAATGACAATGCTATTGAGAGTCTTCCTCCAAATGTATTTCGATTCGTTCCTTTAACCCACCTAGATCTTCGTGGAAATCAGTTGCAAACATTGCCTTATGTTGGCTTTTTAGAACACATTGGCCGAATATTGGATCTCCAGTTAGAGGACAATAAATGGAACTGCAATTGTGACTTATTACAGCTGAAAATTTGGTTGGAAAATATGCCTCCACAGTCTGTAATTGGTGATGTTGTATGCAACAGCCCTCCAGTTTTCAAAGGGAGCATACTAAGCCAAGTGAAAAAGGAATCAATTTGCCCCAGTCCACCAGTGTACGAAGAACATGAGGATCCTTCAGGATCATTGCATCTTGCAGTGACATCTTCGATAAATGACAGTCGTGTGGCAACCAAGACCACATTCCTTTCAAAACCACCCACCAAAACACCGGTTTTGACACCTTATATTACAAAGCCATTCACTCAATTTCCAGGACCCTACTGCCCTATTCCTTGTAACTGCAAAGTACTGTCCCCTTCAGGACTTCTAATACACTGTCAAGAGCGCAATATTGAAAGCTTATCAGATCTGAAACCTCCTCCACAAAATCCTAGAAAGCTTATCCTAGCGGGGAATATTATTCATACACTCATGAAGTCTGATCTAGTGGAATACTTCACTTTGGAAATGCTTCACTTGGGAAACAATCGTATTGAGGTTCTTGAAGAAGGATCATTTATGAATCTAACAAGATTACAAAAGCTCTATCTAAATGGGAACCACCTGGCCAAACTGAGCAGAGGCATGTTCCTTGGTCTCCATGATCTTGAGTACTTATATCTGGAATACAACGTGGTTAAGGAAATATTTCCAGGAACCTTTAACTCAATGCCTAAACTTAAAGTCCTCTATTTAAATAACAACCTCCTGCAAGTTTTACCACCACATATTTTTTCAGGGGTTCCCCTAATGAGGATAAATCTAAAAACAAACCAGTTCACCCACCTACCTGTAAGTAATATCTTGGATGACCTTGATTTACTGACACAGATTGACCTTCAGGACAACCCCTGGGACTGCTCCTGTGACCTGGTAGGATTGCAGCAATGGATACAAAAATTAAGTAAGAACACAGTGACAGATGGCATCCTCTGCACTTCTCCAGAGCACCTGGACAAAAAGGAATTAAAAGCACTAAATAGTGAACTCCTTTGCCCAGGTTTGGTCAATAACCCATCCCTGCTAACTCAGACCAGTTCTATAATCGTCAGTACTCCTACAACCACGACTACAGCCGATACTCTTTTAAGATCACTTACTGATGCTGTACCACTGTCTGTTTTAATATTAGGACTGCTGATTGTGTTCATAACTATTGTGTTCTGTGCCGCAGGGATAGTGGTTCTTGTTCTTCACCGCAGGAGAAGATACAAAAAGAAACAAGCAGATGAGCAGATGAGAGACACCAGTCCCGTGCATCTTCAGTACAGCATGTATGGCCATAAAACAACTCATCACACTACTGAAAGACCCACCACATCTCTCTACGAGCAGCACATGGTGAGCCCCATGGTCCATGTTTATAGAAGTCCATCCTTTGGCCCAAAACATTTAGAGGAGGAGGAAGAAAGGGATGAGAAAGAAGGAGGTGATGCAAAACATCTCCAAAGAAGTCTTCTAGAACGGGAAAATCATTCACCACTCACAGGGTCAAACATGAAATACAAAACTGCAGACCAATCAACTGAATTTTTATCCTTTCAGGATGCCAGTTCATTATATAGGAACATTTTGGAGAAAGAAAGAGAACTTCAGCAACTGGGAATCACAGAATACCTAAGGAAAAACATTGCTCAAATCCAGCCAGATATGGAGGTACATTATCCAGGAGACCACAAGGAATTAAAATTAATGGAGACATTAATGTACTCAAGGCCAAGGAAGGTATTAGTGGAACAAACTAAAAATGAGTACTTTGAGCTCAAAGCTAACTTACATGCTGAACCTGACTATTTAGAAGTCCTAGAGCAACAAACATAGAGAGTTAGAGGGCTTTCGTGGAAATGCTGTGATTCTGTCTGAAGTCCAAACCTTGTAAGTAAGTGCCTTACATACGTGTATCATCAATCAGAACTTAAGCACAGCAGTCATCCTATGGGAAAAGAAGAAGCTCAGGGATCTCTGGGAGAAGCCATCGCATTGTCTTCAGGCAATTCTGTCTGCCCCCAACAAAACAAACCCTTGTGTGCAAATCACTCAAGGATTTTAGTAATATTTCTCCACACTTGAAAGTGTTTCATAGAAGTCGTCTTGCACATCTAAAAAGGTTGAATATTTATGCAACCTGTATTTTCTTGAATTGCTTTATCTGTGGATAAAATAGAATTGGATTTTATCATTTAAAAATTATACCTATATATGTAGTGATAACAGTAAGGAATGCATTGTTTATATGACCTATGTACTGCAAACATGTACATTGCTAGATACACCTAATTTTCTTGCAATAAAGACAAAAGGAAGTTAAACTTCAAGATTACAAGTAGTAATAGTAAAGAGAAAATAGAAAGCTGAATTACATAGGTAATGAGTGGCCCCAAACTTTGAACACGAGGGTTAAAACAAATGTCACTGCTATGTGTTCTGAATTTAAGAATAAGAATGATTAATAGTTCAGATGGAATGTATAAACAAACTTTTTGGTTCTTCTGCACATTATGTGTAGACAATCTCATTGTCAATGCTGCTGTGAGCTAAGGTATGTCATTTGTGCTCAAAGTTTAGCTCTTATTCTTGGGATATTTAAAAAATGCTACTGATATTCAACTGTAAATATGATTAGAGTATCTATTATTATTTTTTTCATAGCGTTAGTCCTTTGTAAATCTGAATGACCATGTTAGAAATGTGTTTCTTGTGGCAAGTAATAATTCACAGATGTAAAACTGATAATAAAAAAAAAATTTATTTTTATTGATGTATATTGGTAGTTGCCATAAATTAGTAGCAAAAGGCACATTTAAGGGTAAGTGGTTTAAGTGGCCTCAAGAATAGGACAATGTAGCTTTATTTTACAAGAAAGTATAGCTAGATTTCTATGAACTATTTATTCTGTACAGTTTTGTATATTTTTGGTTCACAAAGGTAATTATTCTTGGGTGCCTTTCAAGAATATTAAAAATACTGCTCATTACAATAAAACTAAAATGAAAACCCTCTTCTTAAATGTGCTTTCTTCAGTAAGTCTGATCTATAATTCAGTCAAGTGAGGATTAGCAGACACCCATGTGCACACACACTTACACTCACGCACATGTATGCAAAACGAGATTTCTGTTTGTTGTCATCCACACAGAAGCATCTTGTTCACCATCTGCAAAGAGGCCATTTAATATCTGGGCATGACTGACATGGAGTCAAACTAAAAGTCTGACCAGTAGTTCTCCCTTTCCAGCACATCATTTTCCCACTCAGTACAAATGGAAATGATGTATTTTTCTTCTTTCTGATGATAGAATCAATCATATATATATATATTTACATGAGGCCAAATGAAATTAATCAAGGTGATCTAGTTCTGTTTTCTGAACAGCATGCAGATCCATCCACAAGATCAGGATGGAATATATTTCCTATTTGGAAGGACTTTCTTTAAGTTCTTTAACATTATTTTAGTGATATCTGCATTTTCCACTAAATATTTTAGTTTTAAAAGCTCAACTGTCTGCATTGCTAGCAAAACAACATTACTTTTTCAATTTTTGAATGAGAAGTCTTCTTGTTGATAAAAAACAATAGAGACCTATGTTGCGTGGTATGAACATTAATTATGAGTCTGTTATGAAATCATATCACTGGATTTTCTTTTAAATCGGTGTGTGTATTAACAGAAAACAGTCAAGAAGTATACATTAAAAGGTACATTGAAAACATAAATTTCCCCATTAATTTCCAAGGTTAGAAAGGACAAAAATGGGCAATTTTAAAAATAAAGTAACAATTATTAAGGGAAATTCTGTGGGCATATGGAATGATTTATATATTTATCCATCAAAGGAATTTAAGCACAATAATGCATAGTGACACTTAACAGGGCATGATTTTAAAAGTTGCATTAGAGAAGGAAGAACAAAGTAAGAGTAGAGTAAATTTTATTGCACTTTTCCTGTGCAGTAGAGTATCTGCCAATATTTTCTATTGCAATCAAGCGCATGGAGGAATTAGAAAGACTTAAGAAATTCCCATGCCTGGAGGACTGTTGGAATGGATCCATGAATGCAGACAGAAACACGTCCTCAAGAACATTCTTCTTTTTTGGGTGGGGGAAATATTTTTAAAAATCTTTATTCATTGTTAATTGCCTAAAGTAAAATTGTTCATTCTTCAAGTTATAAACAAGACAGAACAAGGTTGGTTTTGAAATTATATCTTCCAAATTTAATACAACCGCAATACTAAAACCCTGTTACAATGATGTAGAAATCACTAAGTTTCTGAAGGGGGAGAGATTTTAAAGGCTAAAATGTTTCACTCCTGATGGAATTGCTCTTATGTGATTTGTTTCCCTCATAGAAGTAGTTGAGATTTGAGGAAGCTGGTATTGATCTTTACCTCCTGTGCTGAACACTGAGCTTTAGTTCTTTTACCTGCATTTCCTATTTCTATTTCCTCCCATTAAAGAAGAATTTTTTGTGATGTATGCTTATTTACTAATGTGGCCAATGTGGTCCCTTTCTCTGCAACTACTTGTTAGATCAGGAGTCGCAAGTCCAAATTCAGTATCACCTGTACCTGGGCATTCCGGGGAAAAAAAATACACACACACACAATTTAAATATATATATAAATTTTCTTACATTTCTCTTCATTTGAACAGAAGTAACTCTCTGCTGATTGCTCATCAGTGCAAATTTTGATTCGTCTGAATCTTGAATTTTGTGGTATAGTGATGCTAGTGTGTAATCATACAAGATCAATCCTTTTTAATTCTGTCAATCTGTTAGACATAGATTGTACTGATTTTTATCGAACAAATCATTTTTCACTAAATTGCCATGAAAATACTTAGCATAAATTTTATTAAAGTGTTCTTCAGTTATCTTCCACTGATCTCGATACTGGTATGGAAATTTTACAATTATATAACAATGGGTTATATCTGTGATGCTGGTTTTCCCTCTTGAATCAATCTCTTATTGCAGAGAAGAGAAAGCCTCCCCTTGCTGCTCTAGTAGCAAGTAAATTGAAGTACCATCTAAATAGCCTTTAAGCTGCCTTGATGCTTTGATCCAATTAGTTTAAAAGGCTTAAGCTTTGATCCAGGATTGAGTAATTATATGAGTATCCCCTTGCTGTTGAATTTTCAACCTTTGAAAATACATATCCTTCCATATACAGTATATATAAGTATATTATGTGTTTAGGAACTAATACAGATAAGATAGAGTCTCAGTATACATGTAATTTATTTTGTATTTTTATTCTTTTATGGAAACTAATAGATGTATAATCAAGCAATTTTAAAAGAATTATTAACTTGCAGAATTGTTTGACAGTAAACTATACTTTCAAATATAAAAAACAAAAAAAAATGTCTAAAGAAAGATCACCAAAGTTTCCCATATATAAGACTTTGTACATAATATTCATTGGAATTGAATGAATGTGTTTTACATGAATAGAATATTATCCATGTGCATAAAACTGCTTTGAGTTACTCAAAATAATCCAAAGAGGAAGAGAGTTTAGACCTCTTGGTAACTGGTAAAGTGTTTTACCATGAATTTGAGAATTCCTCTCTATTTCTTTTCACTGAACACTTTTATGATATAGGTATCAGTCACAGTTTTCTTGAGAAGATGGAGTATCACAAAAGGATGAGCTTAAATGGCAGGAAAGGAGACAATTCTCCGAGGAGTGGTCCTATGTCTCGGCAACCATCTCAAAACTGACATCCTTCTAGTTTTTATCATTGAATTATAAGATGATCAGTTTCTTAAAATTAAATTATATTGTTTAACAAATTTCTGTCTTACATGGAAATAAACACCAGGATTGGTTTTATAGAAAAAAAAGTTTTTTAAAGATGGATTCATATGTTATATATATTCTTATGTATATGCAACATAGAGGAGACTGCCAGATGTAGAAGCCTCTTCCAGCTGCTTTGAAGGCATAATCAAATAGACAAATACTCTTCTGTTAGTAAATGTCTTTCAGCGGCTTAGTGAATGAAGAATGGAAACAATTCAAAACAACAAATTACACACGCACAACTGTGCATGTGTTTCCGATTAAAATGATTTAAAATTGTACACCTTTTAATAGACTACATTTGTTTCCAAATTTTTAAAACGTGGAAAGCAGAAAACCTGACCTTCCACAACTAATTATTGCCTCCTATATCTCCTAGATTCTATCAGTGAAAAACTGGTTATCTGGAAATGAGTAAGATATTGGAGTTACTTGTCTTGTGCAAAATCTCTGGGCATTTAATTGTTGTGTCATTATATTTGGTATTACAGAGGTCTTGAACAGATTCCACACAAAATGAATTATTTAATTGCTAAAATTATTTCACTCAATTTCAAATTCATGGTGTTATCCGTGATGAAATCCCCATTAGTGAATGGTTGGTGAGTGTATTTCCACCTCATCTACTCGGTATTGTGAGAAATTCAAAGACATGCAAGCCTCCATTACTATGTTTTATGATTCATACTGTCATAAGTTACTGTAGCATTATGTGAGAGAATAAAACAGTTAACAGAGTACAGAGGAGTCTTAATTTCAGAAGAATTAATTAAAATGCTATGTATGGTTCTATCAATTAATACTTTCATGTTTTGAGCCTCTTCCTAGCACTTCCAAAGTACTCTGAACTTTGACTTAGAAAAAAGATATTTGAAAAAGACACTGTATTATGATACAGCAAAAACATTACCTAGAGACCAACATGTCCTAAACTTGTAGACTTCCCCTATTCTACTTTTCTCATTTTACAAATAAATAATTAAGAGATTAGCCTAAAATTATGTAACTCTTATTGAGTAACAGGACCAGAATTAGAACCCTGTTGTATTATTGTTGCTGTACTTCGTTTTGTTTTATTCTCAGGAAAGTAGTTTTCACCAGACTGCCTGTCATAATCACGAATATTTATGGCACAGGCCATATGGAATCATTGAATTGTACATCTTTGCTTCTGTATTTAGGTAGTTCACTCTTCTTTAAACAGTTTATTGAAGAAAAATGAGACATTTCAATGTTAGACATGGATTACATAATCCTAGATTATTCAAAATAATATATAAGCACATTTTAGACAGTTAGAAAAATGCTGAATGATTTAATGGACTGGATGACATATACATGTGGCATATAAACTCATTATGTAGGTTTTTCAATTCAGAAAAAAAATTACTATTAATCAATAGTCATTAATTTTTAAGCAATTTATTAAGAATTTATTTCCTACTTCATAGACTCAAGTATTAATAAAGAAAATACAATACAGACAGTTATTATATTATACTGATTTAAAACTCCATAAATATGCTATTTCAGTGTTAGAATTATCATACATATAGGGATTATGGTGACAGATATTTTCATTATTCCATTTTGAAGACCTCTGCCTGACGTGACTTCATCTCCATTGTATTGTTTATGAGCTAAAATAAAGATCATTTTTGTGAGTACATCATGTGAATCCTAGTAAGACAGCTTTAAAATATGAGTTGTTTTTTTTCCTTTTCAAACAAACTTCATTTTTAGAGCGGTTTTAGTTTTGTAGCAAAATTGACCAGAAAATACAGAGTTCTTATAGACATCCTGGTCACACAGAAGCCGGGCCTCTTCCACTGACAACACCTTGCTCCAGAATGGACAGTTCTCACACTTGGTGAATCTACACTGGTACACAATCATTACCCAAACTCCACAGTTTACACTAGGATTCACTGTGGATTCTGTACATTCTATGAGGTTGACAAATGTATACTGACATGTATTCACCATTATAGTGTATTTCCACTTCTCTATGAACTCTTGTGCTTTGTCCAAATCATTCCTCCCTGGAAGCCACGGAAGTTTTAACTGTTTCCATGGTTTTGCCTTTTCCAGAATGTTGTAAAGTTGAACTCATACACTGTTGGTTTTTTGAGATTGGTTTCTTACTTGTTGACTTGCATTTAAGATTGCCCCAGGGTCTTTTCATTGCTTGGTACCTCATTTCTTTTTAGCCCTAATATTCCATTGCCTGGATGTACCAAAGTTTATCTACCATTTGCCTACTGAAGGATATTATGGTTGCTTCTCAATTTTGGCAATTATGAATAAAGTTGCTATAAACCTTCATGTAAAGGTTTTTGTATGATCATAAGTTTTCAACTCATACCATGGAGAACAATTGCTGGATTATACAGTAAGGTTTTGTCTAGTGTTGTAAGAAACTAACAAATGTCTTCCCAAGTGGCTGTACCACTTTTGCATTCGACCAGGAATTAATGAGAATTCCTGTTGCACCACATCCTCATCAGCATTTAGTGTTTTCAGTGTTCTGGATTTTGGCCACTCTAATAGGTGCATAGTGGTATTTCATTTTAGTTTGTGTTTCCCTCATGATATATGATGTGGAACATCCTTTTATGTATTATTTTGCCATCTTCCTTGTCAAAGTATCTGTTAAGCTCTTTTAACCATATTTTAATCAGGTTTTTGTTTTCTTATGGTTGAGCTTTAAGAGTTCTTTGCATATTTTGGATAGAAGACTTTTATCAGATAATGTCTTTTGTAAATACTTCTTCTAGTGCCTGTCTGGTCTTCTCTTTCTCCTGACAGTGTATTTAACAGAGCAGAAGTTTCTGTTTTAATAAAATCCAGCTTATCAACTATTTCTTCTCTGGATCATGCCCTTGGTGGTATCTATAATATCATTGCCATATTCAAAGTCACCTAGATTTCTTCCCATGTTATCTTCTAGGACTATAATAGTTTTGTGTTTTATATTTAGGCCTATGGTCCATTTTGAGTTAATTTTTGGGAAGGATGTAAAGTCTGAATCTAGATTCATTTTTATTTTTTTGCGTGTAGAAATATATTTGTTGAAAAGACAATGTTATGGATTTTTAAAATCACATACAATTTAAAAATCAATCATTTCTTCATTTACAATTTCATTTTAGTCTTATATTTAATACTTGAATGCCATAAATATTATGCATTATTGCATGTCTGAAAAAGTATAACATATAAGAGAGAAATTATAGAAATCAGTTATAGGGATTAGTAGCATTGGATTTGAATTACTGAGGCTCCAGGAGTATTGAATGTGAGTGTAAATAGTAAGCTTTGCAAGAGTCTTCTTTTAGCAGTGGTCCTTTACAAGGTCAGCATTATATCCACAAATTTTACATATACTATAAAGATAGCTAAAATTTAGTGTTTGCCTACTCAGCACCTATGCCCAGTTCAAGTGCTTTGTATATTCTCAGTTTAATCCTCTTATCAAACCTTCAAATAATGCTAATATCTCCATTTAACCTTTAAAGGCAATGAGGCTCACAAAGTAACATTTCCTAGAATCACACACATAGCACTGATTGATTTCAGATTTCCCTGGCTTGGAAAATTCTGCTTCCACTATCTTATCATGCTTTATCTCACAATGATTTTAGAAAAATTCTTTTAAAAGTGGATACCATTTCATTTGATTGATGCAAACATGACATGTATTCTTTCATCATATTTATCCTATTATTTTAATTTTGAATGTTTAACTTCTATCATGCTTTAAACCTATCATTGATATAATTTGTAACCTTTGATATTTGAGAGGTCTGAAGTCCCCATATGTTTGTTTATACTTCACTCAATTAAAAAATATATATTAAGAAACATATGTATTTCAGACACAAGTGAGGGGCTTCAATAATGACTCATTATTCAAATACAAACTTTCAATGTCATGTTAATGATGTATATGAGAACATAGTAATAAATTTGCCTGACTTTTAAATTGGATCAATGTAGATAATTAAAAATTAACAGCATAATGTATAGTTTATAATTAAAAACTTAGTTTTCAGTTGCAATATATATTTCCTAATTCTTTTGGATTTTTAACTCAGCTAACTGCACCCTTTTTCTGCAGACACACCCAAGCAGTGTACTCTAGGCAACATTCATACACCTTCATATAGATGAGGTCATGTTTTCTCAACCTGCCCCACTTTATACTGTACAAATAGCCACAGCTTTACTCTGTCTTCCGTACTGTGGATTGGCAGCCAATGGCATGCAAGTCATGCATATCATACTTGTTATAAGGGTCTGCAGGTCATCCCCACCTCCACAGCCCTCCCACACCCACTGGGAAAGTGCGCTCTGCCTCTTTTGAAACCTTCTATGTCTTCCACTCCCAGTCTGCCTTTGAAGATGTAGGAATGCTAAAACTTATCTGTCAAGGCTCCATGGCAGATTCAGCCATCCTCATGAAACAATTCCTAAATTGTATTAAAATAAAAGAAAATAGATTAGGGAGAGTTTGTAGGAATTAGTTTGTAAAGTTATTAATAGAGGATGAGAAATGGAGTTGAGAGAGTAGTTAAAGTTATTCTTTTGGTCTTTGCTTCCTGTATTCTTGGTCATTTCCATCCTTCATGGGGCTTTTCCCCATCCATCATGTTATCTTTAGCATCATAGCCAAATGCTTGCCAGAGCTCTACAAAATATCACCCTCTGCAGTCTCTTGGGTCATGCATCTCTTTTGTATGCATTCAGATGGGAACTAGATAAACTACTCACGATTTAGAAGCAATATAAGAAATATATGTGAATAATATAAGAAAAAGTCACTCTGCAGAAATACTACATTTTAGTGAATTAGGAAGGTATTCGCTTCCTCATAGAAAGTACTTGCACTAAAGATGCAAAGAGCTCTGTGCCACTGCTGCATCTAATACCAAAAAAACTGGTAACAACTGATCCCTAAATCATATAACAATGATTTTCTTCCTAGTTATCATATTGAGTTACATAATCATGGAACATAGAATCCATCAAAATAGGGAATTTAATGATTCACATAGCTAGTATTTGGTAAAATGTTGGTATCTAGGAATGACATTAAATGAAGCATCTAGCAATAGTGTACACATGCATAGGTGTTAATGTATAAAGACATATAAAATAATCTCAAAATACATATTCAAAATTATATTTATGCAGTTCAAAGGTCCAAAAACACATTACTATTAATGCCTAATGGGTTCAAGATGAGGTAATGTCCATACCCATATCTTATAACATAGCCAGATATGATTAGAGTTCAGTTTTACTACAGGATCATAGTTCACCAGACAATTTCCTGTTGCCTTTGTTAAAGTCACTACTGCATTTTCTGTATTCCTACTACCCTTTCTACAGGGTTTCGGATTAAAGGGGCACACTGTATTTGAGTTTTTTTAGCTGATTTTCTCCTTACCCAGTACTTTTTTTTTTAACCCTGGAAGAATAGAATTCTAAAGGAAAATAATTGCAAATGACCTTGACCTTTGAGCTTAAAAATTAACTTCACTGATAATCAGTCTTTTTGCTTTGGAGTTTAGTAAAACAATAATGCAATGACACATAATTGTGTAATTAGTATTAAAGTCAAAGGAAACATGAATTGACCTAGGGCTAGTGTTTCATCTCAGGGTATTTAGTCCTTTCAAAAGCATCTTTTTGTTACCCTTTCCCTAGTGCATGAGTCACACATGAAGCAATAAAACATCAAATGGAATGAAAATAAAAGTATTTAGTTGTTGGAGCTCTCAAAAATTATTGAAGACTCAACCTTTTGTTAACTCAGTTATAAGAAAAGAGAAGTTATTAACTGTTATGTGAAGATACCCCCAGAACAATTATTGGTTAGAAAGATTAAATGAATATAGAGTTATGTCTAGTAGTGTCTTGGCTGCGAAGAATAGTATGTATGTAATGCACAGAGTTTGCCGGACCTTAAGGATACTTCATTTCTCAGACATTATGACTATGCTAACTAGAGATGGGAAATATAAAAATGTAAAAAAAAAGCAAAAGAATGATAAAGCATAATTCTTTATTACACAAAGTCTCAGAACACATGAAGATGAGAGTCAGAATTTCCTCTACTCAGTTCCACAGAATTTTAGAGATTTTTCCATTATCTTTTCAAAAATCATGATTTGGAGCCAGAGTTTAAATCATCGAGTGTTCAAGTAGTGTACTACAAGGAGTCTCACAAATTGATGGTTAAGTGATCGGCATCATATGGGAACTTTTGATCTTTCCTGATTTTGACAAGAAGTAACATTTTCAGATTAAGTGAATCCATTCCCTCAAACTTAATTTTAGTCCATAGCTTCATTTTATAAACAAAGACAAAATCTGAGCTGCTAATAAACTGTCATTGACTGTTTTATGTTTAATCTTTCATTTTTCCTCTTATCTAGAGTTGAATGTGCTATAAAGATAAAAGGAGGTTGGCAAGAAAGGAAATATAAACATACAGATCATTAGCTTGTGAGATTTTCAAATGAATCATCCTCTTTCTAAATAGTTTTCAAGATATCTAGATAGTTTAAGAAAATGATACCTAGAAATACTGAGTGTTAAACGGAAAGTATATACAGTATCTAAGTAGAAACAATATTTGTAAAAGAAAATATGTTATACCTCTATAAAATTCTGAATAATTTATACTGTTTTAATAACTTTTAATATATTACACAATTTCATAAAATAACAAAAGACATCCTGATCTTATTATCAAACAAAGATTAAAAATTATAATAACCTTTATTTGGAGTGGTGCTTATAAATTACCATTTTGACTATAACCACTGCTGTGATTAACAATAAAATTTAATGCTTCTTAAATTTTATTTTTTTAAGTTTTGAAATAAAAAAACTCAAACAATACACATCTAGCACAAGCTATTTTATCTCATTTACATTTCATTTAAGCAACATTTCACTTTTAGATTGCTATTGTACTTGTCTACATGGGATTTTTCCATTTCTGTTTCACTATAAAAGCTGGTATTTGGTCGATAGTGACTAAGGTAATGAGCACTTAAGAAAATATTGGCTGTGAATGGTATGAAATGATTAGCTCTTTTGAAGGTTATAATATGAGTAGATGATTGTGCATTTACTAGCTGAGGTACTCCTCACATACACATTGAAGCTGTTCTCTCCTGGGCACTTAGAAGTCTGTGTATCCAGTGCTAGTAAACAGGAGGCCTGGGCTGCACCACTGGGAAGCTTGTTTATGACAGGGTCACCATCTTAGCAAGCTGGGCTCCTGACCCAGATTTCAACATCAGCATCCATTCAAGAAATTTCTTTAATCTAGAATGACTTGAATTTTATTAAGAGGAACCTAGAAATCTTCTAACACATCCTTAGATGACTAAACTGAAACCACAAACGCAGGCAACAATTTGCCTTGAAAGGAACATGTCTTTATATACCAATGAGGCCATTTGATCATAGAATATAGCTAGAGAAGGCATTTCTGAAAATTGGAAGTGTGTTTACAGAACAGATTTTATTTTTCTATAGGCATTTCCTGATATGTGTCTTCCTCCAGAGGTGAGAAAACTTGATTAAAATTGTAACTGGATCTTAATCATAATATAAGGTGGTCACAGGGATGGTAGTACAGCATGGAAAACAAAGCCAGTGATTCTGTAACATCTTCCTATGTTGACAGATAGTAACTGCACTAGTTGGAGTGAGGATTTAATAATATGGGTAACTGTTGAACCACTTGTGTTGTACACTTGTACACTGGTTGAACCACTGTGTTGTACACTTGTACACTGGAAACCAGTGCAAGAGTGTATATCAACTAGACTTTAATAAAAAAAAATTTTAATTGGAAATTATTAGTTCAATAGGTCCAGCCCACTTTACTGAGCATAAATTATAGGATTAGCATTATGGAGTAAATCTTTTTTTAATTACAAGTTAATCTTTCCTATAACATTTCATTTTATTAGAGACTTAGCATACCAACTAAAATGCAAAATCAGCTATAATTAATTATGTATAAGCATTTTACTCTATACCAATGCAATAAGAATAAAAACAGACAAGTGGGATTCCATTGCACTAAAAAGCTTCCTCAAAGTAAATAATCAACTGAATGAAAAGGCAACCTATAGAATGGGAAAAAATATTTGCACACCATACATATGATAAGGGGTTAATTTTATAACTGTATGAATAACTCCTACAACTCAATTACAAAATAGCTAATAACCTTATTTTAAAATAGTCTAAGTCTTTTGATAGGCATTTCTCCAAAGAAAACATACAAATGGCCAACATGTACATGGAAAAAGTACTCATCACTAATCATAAGGAAGATACGAATCACAAGGTTTTGAGATATCACTTCAAACTTGTTAGGATGGTTATTATCAAAGAAACAAAAAACAAAAACCCAAACAAAAGATAACAGATGTTGATGGAGATGGTGAGAAATTGGAATGCTTGTACACTGTTGGTGGGAAAGAAAAATAGTATAGCAGTTATAGAAAACAGCAACATTTTGCTGAGAAATTTCACTACCTTGGTGATGGCAATTTAAGACAATAACAGAACATACAGATACCTAGAATTTTATTCTTTTTCCCTAAACTTATTGTATTGTGTGAGGATAGTAACTTATTATGTCTCAAACTAGAACTGTCTTTTTGGTCAATTTATCAGAGTAGGGAGTGTTGCAATAATAGATGGGTTGTTAAAGAAATTGATGAACAAATCTATTATATTCTGGAGACATGTTGCATTTATCTATATGCTAACATATTATAAGAATATTATTAAGACTATATTGAATTGTGCTATTGAATAATAAAAATTTACTCAAATAGAAATATTTTTTATTTCATTATGTAGTCATTCTGTACTTGAAGTTCTAAAAACTATATGAGGAGATCTTCATGGATCTTTATTAAATTCGCTATAGTCTGTCCTAACTGTAAGGTTAAACTTGCAGCTTTTTGTAATGACTTTGCTTTTAGATTATTTTGGAATATTTTAATTTTCTACCCGGGTCCAAATATTTTTCATATTTCTAAGTGATAAATTACAATAGGTGCTTAAGATATATCTTTAGTCAATAAAATTTCCTTTGCAGAATAAAATTTCATTTAATTTTTTTACTTTTTATCCAGTTTCTTATTAATCATTTGATTGTTTATTTAGAGAAGCATCCTAAGTAAATGTAATATGTTCTCAGAAAGAAAATAGAAAACCTTGATAAAGTTACTTGGATTATTATATGTATCTGAAAGACTGTGCTTTTCGAATGTGCCAGTCAATGAATGTACCAAGACACTAAGAAATTTATTAAATAAATATTATGAGCATTATTTTATCTTCAATGAGCATGCTGCTTCATTTTCTGCAGTTGATCACTGTTTCCTGCCAAAGTTATCTCAATTTCATTTTCTATCTTAAATATCCCAAACAAAAGCACCATAGCCATTGAAGATTCTAGATTTTAAGAATTAGAAAGTTACTTGCATTCATTATGCCATCACAAATTAGAAGTGCTGACATGGATCTCAGCATATCATTATCACTCTTGAAGGGTGATAATGGCTATGAAGAGAAGCTGAGATACCTTTTGGTTTTTAAATTAAATTTTTATAGCAACAGCTGGCTGTCTGTGAATTGTGTTCCTCTGGTAGGAGGTCTATTTTCAAGATTTATTTGACTTAATTTTGAGTTGATTTACATTTCATTTTCTTGGCTTTTATGGTTTCTGATTTTCTTGCTATATATATAATGATTTGTGTCTAGCCCTACCAGTACCATTAAGAGGCACTATATATGAGTGATCACTTATGATTTGAGTAGGCCAAATATACCAGTGATGCTGGCAGCAGTTAACAAATCTATCAAATAATATATGTGACATTTTGAAATTATTTTAGTCTCATTGGAGGTAGAGTCACTATAATTGTCAATTTCTCAATTTAAAAAATCTCTAAAATCTATGCTTCTAAAATATACTTGAAAAAAAGTTTCTTTAAAATGTTATTACATGTTTTAAAATGAAACACCTCAATAATTAAATAAAACATTTGCCTTTTATTTTTTAAGATAATAATTCTATAAAAATAAGGCATCTTTGGTAGTCTGCCACTATCTGATAAATAGTCTCAAGGAGAAATTTCTGGAGTTAAACTTTTATTTATTAACATTGTTTCTCATGTTCTGTACTCTCAGCTGTTTTTCTGTACTATGACATTGGCCTTCTGACTGCTTCATCTATATGGCTTTTTTGTTTCTGCACATTTACAATGACATTTTCAAAATTGTTCTTTGACGACTATACTTCCAAAGGTTAAATATTATTTTCTTTTGCAGGATGTAATGAATCAAAATGAACAAAGCCCCTGCTTCCTTCCCCAGTCTGACCAGATCTCTTGATACGTATACCGTAGATATTTTACACGTGATGCTCTCTGCACGAGGAATGACTTCTCTCTTCTCCTTCAGTGCACAATGTTAACTCATTTTTTAGTTTTACGCTCAGCCTTTCCTGACAGCCCATCCTGGACAAAAATCATTGGGTATATATATATATATATATATATTCACTTATCATTACATACCCCTTTTTAAGCACTTATGACACTTACAAATTTATATGTGATTGTGTACTTGCTTAACTAAGCCTCTTTTCCTCAGTACATTATGATGTTCACAAAGTCAGATCATTTCTTTTCTGTGCTCAGAAGCCAGCACACATTATGCCATCATATACCCTGGGTGAAAGTGTATAGAATGAATGAACAAATGAAATTTTAAATTTTCAAGAAGCAGTTTTCATTAGGCATAGAAACCTGACAAAATAAATGATGTCTAAATTCTAAAATATAAAAATACAAAACCCCAAATTTTCATATTTCTGGAAAGGCAGTTTTAGACCATAACTTATGGCTAAGATGAAAATTGGGAATCCTATATTCTAGTTGAATAATTATAGGCAATGGGTTACTAGGTAAAATCTTCAGCTTCCTCATCTCTGGAATTAGAATAACAACCATGCTCACTGTTGTGTAGGAGGCTAGTATGATTATTAAGTGAGTAATGTATGTAAATATTTAATATTCTGCCTGTGTTATAATGTTTAATAGACAGCAAGTATTATTACCAATGCTCATCGTGTCAATCACAAGCTAGCTATATATATATGTTCTATATTATGTTATATATGTATGTGTGTGTGTATATCTCTTGCCCTTACATTAGTGAGGAAGGTATCTTTTAATTAATAGTTAAATAAGAACACTGAAATAAAGAAATACAATGTAAGTACATTTTTGGTAAAAGGAAAAAGTATATATTAATTCTATCATGAAAAGCCAGAAAAGAATTCAATCAGTAAATAGCACAGATGGTTCCCTTCAAAAGAGTGAAATAATATTGGTCAGGTACTGAAAAGTGACAGAATGCTTCACATAGTAGGAAAACAAGGGTGTCTCAGAGAGAAAATTCTAAGCAGCAGAAAGTGGTATTAAAGTGAACTGAGCCCAAAAATCATTATGCCATTCTAAGCAATATTGACCTTGTGATTAAGTACTGAGCTTGGACCAAATGCTCTTGCCATTATCCTAGAAATGTGATTAAACAAAACAATAATTAATTGGCTCACATGAAATAGTGAGTTAAGGCCTAAGTCGCAGCTTCACCATCACTTTCATGAAACTATTTACTAAAGTTCTGGGTATTTCTATCAGGCTTTTCCATTTGCTGCTCAACAAACTATCCCAAAACTTCTAAGTTTAAAACAATAAGTATTTATCACTCACCATTTCTGTGGGTCAGAAATCAGGAAGCAGCTATGGTTCTAGGTCTCTCATTAGGTTATATTCAAGATGTTGAGTGCGGAGCAGTCCTTTGAAGGTCTGACCGTGACGGAGGATCTGCTCCCTGCCGAGCTCCCCCTTGCGGCTGGTGGCAGACGCCCTCAATTCTTTGCAGTGTGTACCTTTCTGAGGCTCTATTGGAAGCTCCTATGCCATGGCACCTGGCTTCCGCAGAGCAAGTGATCCACGACATTGTACACCACAACATCTTCTACAACCTAGCCTTGAAAAACACACACTTAACTTCCTCAGTACCTTAGTAATTAGACAAGTCAGCCCTATGTAACATGGGAAGAGAACACAGAAGCGTGTCAGTATCAGGAAGCACTGATCAGTGGGAGTCACCACAGTTTTAGGTCATTTAGCAGTTATACTCAAACCAATTGCAATTAGTGATGTAATTTTGGAAACCTTCAGTTGTAGTCTACTAAAATTACCTTACAAGATGAGATATTATGAAAGATTTTTAACACTAACAGTAGGATAAGTAATGTCTTAATTTGTACTCTATTTGATAGTCTTAATCTCTCGATATCCCATTCCATTCTCCACAGCACATCCAGCATTATACGCAAAGTTGTAAATTAAACATTTTCACTTCGTCCTTATAAAAAACACTCAAAAGCGTACCAGTCTCAAAAAGACCAATCATGTATTATCAACTGTCATCCATCGAATTGAGTTTGATATTGTAAGGCAGTGAAGACGATCCATGCCTTGTTGTACATACAACTCAATGTGTCCCCATTACTGGACTGCTGAGTGGTGCCTGTGGAGAATTATAATATGTGATCTTCCTAATTCACTCAGTCTAGCTATCGATTGAATCTAAGGGTAGATTAATGTCTTCCACTAAGAACACATTTTCTTCTAATTGGTTTAGAAATAACTACTTGTCAAGTATAGAATAATAATAACAGTGAATGAGATTTCCAACTTTCCAGCCAGCCCACATAGCTAGATTTTTGTTATTTCTTTTTCCACTCAACATTTCAGAAAGTTACAGTTCAAACTGATTCCATTTCTCCCTAAGAAACAATCTGAGTTTAACCACAATAAACATTTAAGAAAATTATGGTTGGTTATGAAGTCTCAAAAAAATCCTATCTAATTGATCATCACCTTGCCTACCAGGGTGTTCATCCCCATGTTGATCTGAGGTAATCTGAGGTAATATGTGACTTTGTCAACTGTCTGAATTATGGGTCTCACAATTCTAGGAAAAAAATGTGGCTTGCATTCATCTTCACTGACTTTCTCTATGTAAGTCTCTTCAAAGGCATTTCATCAATACAGAACACTTACAGAATAAAATATATGTATCAGAGTTAAGCATCTTTTTAGGATCCATAAATATTATAGTGCTTGCTTCTGGCTGCAGATAAATGTGTTAAGTGATCCAGTTTCTTTGAGCTAGTGGCCTGCTTTAATGCTGTGATGTCACAAGATCTGAAGCATCTGTTACTATTCATCAGCAGCTAAGAGGATTTATGGCTTTTCATTAATCACCTGAGAGACTATTTATTCATGTAGATGGCAGTGCCTCTGTGATTACAAGAAACACATGAAGAGAGGGAACACAATTTCAAGAGAGTGAAGCACAAAGGCAGGTAAATGACAAATAAGAAGCATGAACGAAAGCAAGTAACATCACATCCCAGGAGTCCTCCCAGATTTTTGCTTTTGGTAATGACTTCTGAATGGAAGAAATAGAGTATTCTCATAAGAAAGATGGTAACACATTAACTCTATCACTTTCACCCTTCATTTTTAAAGAACTGCTACATATGTAATCCTTAAAATGTTTTCAGCTTTTAAAAAACAACTATTAAAAATTTAGGTAAAATGGAAGCTTCGTCCTTGTACTTAGCATCACTACAGATAACTTCTAGCTGCTTCTCTTTCATTTAACAGTGTGGTAAAAATTTTGAGAGGGGTACAAGCACACATACCCACATGGTTTATTTGGTGGCTAAAATACAACACATTTTGAATATCAAAAGTTGAATAGCATTTGTTACTTATAAAAATAATTTCTCACCAAGTGGGATATTTTTTCAGCTATGCACAGCTACTTAAATATTCAGATATCTAAAAGATAACCTATCACATCAACAGGCTGAAGAGGAAAAAAAGTCATATGATCATATCATTAGATGCAAAAAAAATCATTTGACAAAATGTAACAGCAGTTCATGATAGACACAATTAGAAAACTGGAAATAGGGAAAACTTCTCCAATTTGATAAAGAACAATTTTAAAAATCTATAGCTAACATCAGACTTACTGGTGAAGAACTAGAAGAAAGAATAAATAAAACTGTCTTTATTCACAGATGATAGGAATCGTCTATTAATATTTAGTAAGTCTCAAATAATAAAATACAAAACAAAGAAACAAACAAAAACCCTTCCTGGAATTAACAGCAAGGTTGCAGGTTATAAGGATAATACATAAAAACTAACATCCTCATACAAGGATATGTACGAGTAATAAATACATTAGCACCAAAGAAAGACCTAAGTATTAATTTAACAAAATATGTGCAAGGTCTCTAAGGAAAATGAAAACCTCTGATGAAAGAAATCAAAGAAGATCTAAATAAATGCAGAGCAGTTCTAGGTTCCTGGATAGGGAGATTCAATACTAAGATGTTAGTTTTTCCATACCTGAACTATAGATCTAACACAATCCCAATAAAATTTTCAGTACATTATTTCATGGATTATCAACTGATTCCAAGGTATAGAGAGAACTAAAAGAATCAAATAGCCATGAAAATACTGGAAAAAAAAAGAAAAGGCAGAGACTGGACACTACCTAAATTCAAGACTTAATGGAAAGCTACAATAGTCAAGATAATGTGGCATTGGTGAAAAGATGAATAGATAAATGTAAGAGAATAAGAACCCAGAAAGAGATCCACACAGATATAGTCAGCTCATCTTTGACAGAGGAACAAAGACAACTGTGAAGAAAGGATAATCCTTTTACAAAAACAAGCCAAAATGGATCAGAGACATAAATGTAAAATGCAAAATTATAAAACCTCCAGTAGAGAACATACAACAAAATCTTGGTGACCGTGGGTTTGGTGATGACTTTTTAGATGCAACTCCAAAAAAGCACAATCCATGAAAGAAAAAATAAGTCAGACTTCACTAAAGCTAAACTTCTGCTCTGCAAAAGACGCTATTAAGAGAAGAAAAGGAGAAACTACAGCCTGAGAGGAAATCTTTGCAAAACACATACCTGATAAAGGACTTGTATTCAAAATAAGCAGTAAATCTTAAAACTGAACAATAAGAAAAATATAAATAACTGCAAAATGAGTAAAGTATGAAAAAGCACATAACCAAAGGAGATATATAGGGGTCAATAGCATATGAAAAAAAAAGGTTTAACTTACATCATTAAGTAATTGCAAATTAAAACAATGTTGAGATACCACTACAAACTTATTAGAATGACTGACACCCCAAACACAGACAACCCTAAATGCTGGTGAATATATGAAACAACAGGAACTCGCATTCCATGTATATGGGAAGGCAAAATGATACAGCCAGTTTGGCAGTTGCATAGAAAGCTAAACATAAGCTTATTATACAATCCAGCAATCATGTTCTGTGATATTTACTCAAATGAAGTGACAATTAAAGTCTACACAAAAACCTGCACATGTTTATAACAACTTTGTTTACAATACACTTACAGCTTCTGAAAAGAAGGTAAGTGTATTTTCATCTGAAAGAGCATAACCAAAAAGACAAATGAAGAACTTAAAATATCAATGATAGTGTATTGCCATGTACTTATATATATATATATTTTTTTTCATTTAAAGAGGTGTAAACAGGAGGGATCAACTCTCTCCATTTCTGAATAAACAAAAATTGGAAAGAACCAAGATGTCCTTAAATAAGTGAATGGGTAAACAAACTGACAGATGCATACACTGAAATGTTATTCAGTAATAAAAACAAACCATCAAGTCACGAAAGACATGCAAGACCCTTAAATGCATATCACCAAGTGAAAGAAGCCAGTCTGAAAAAGCTACATATTGTATGATTCCAACTATATGCCATTCTGGAAGAGGCAAGACTACAAAGACAGCAAAAGATAGGTGGTCAGGTGAAGGAGAAGGGATACATGGGTAGAGTACAGGGATTTTGTATGACAGTGAAACCATTCTGTATTTCACTGTAATGGTGGATACATGACAATACACTGATCAAAAAAAGCTGCATAAAACAACAGACTTTAGCCCAAATAATGTACCAATACTGGCTCATCAACTGTAACAAATGTAGCACATTAATGTAAGACATTAATAAGAGGGAAACTATGTTGGGGAGTAGTGGGAGGGATAGGGTAACTCTCCGCCCAATTTTTCTGTAAATCTTAAATTGCTTTAAAAATATTCCGTTTAAAAAAGACAACATTTTTACACCTCTCAATACTAAAGCTACATAATTATATTGGTAGGATTTTGTTATAAAAATAAAAGATAGTAAGAAGATATCTATTTTTCCTTAGATGTATAGATTCTGAGCTCATTATATATATATCAACTTCCAGAAGAAAAGATTTTGTCTTTCACTGGAAATTTAAAAAAATTCAATGTGATTTAAAACTATTGCCTTGGATTCTATTTTTGTTGACATTATTTCCAATTTCTAACTGTGTAAAAAAGTACAAAAATTTTGAACCACACTGCAAAAGACACACATGTACCTTCTGAGAAAAGATAAATGCCATTTCCATCTGCATAACCAAAATATAGATATGTAATCTGAAAGATTGAATTATAATTTAATAAATATATCTTCATGTTTTTTATTGTGAGGTATAAAGAAGTACAGAGCAAGAGAAGCTCACTGTTTCCATTGTTAAATAATTTAATTGGTCAGACTTGATGAAGAGTATTTTGAAAATTATATTTGACAATAATACATGTTTCTTGTAAATTTTACATTCAGTAGCATTGTTCATCCATTCACTGCTATATCTCCAGCCCCAGGGCCTGACATAGAGGGGGAACCTTCTAAATAATTGATAATGGAGGCATGTTTCAGTCAGTTCTAACACATGCTTATAAACCACTGAGGTCACAGTCATTTTAGCCTCCACTCAAGGTCATGAAGTTGCTAATTCATTCTGAAACGTCATATCTCAGGATCATTACTGAATAAGCCTTTTTTTTGGCAAGGAAGCGGTTGAGGATGGGGTAGTGATATCTCCCTATGAACACTATTTTTTTCTCATAATAAATCCTGTCTCCCATAGAATGTGGTCTGGAATAATAATTACAAAGCACGCTTGATTCCATGATTTGTCCCCATTTTTTAAAGTTTCATTAGCATAAATACCTTCAATTAGAAGAAAATTGTGATCTATAGAATCAGAACAAATATTAAAGTTATTTATCACTTCCTATCTAACCTTGTATTCTAGTTCTGAGAAAAGACCTTTTTATGGAATATTGATATATTTATGACCTCAAATTTTCTAATCACCAAATTTTAGACAATGTACAATATTGTGGGAATTTATCTTAACATGTTTTTATTGCTGTATGAAAACCATGACTTTATTTTGAGTTCTATTATTTTCATAGGGCATGAAAACAATAAAAAAACACTGAGTAAAAAATAAAATATCACCCAACTCTGGTTTAATAATATTATTGGAAGGGTGTGTTGATAGAACATCTGTTCAAACTTGAATGTATAGAAGTCATTGGATTAATGTATTTAATTTTACTTACTCCTAAGAGAAAGCGAAATTGGCACCTGTACAAAGGAATACCAAGATAAAAGAACACACAGGGGAAGAGTGAGAGCAAAAGCCATACTGCAAATCAAAACTTCAAGAAAATCATGTTTAGATGGTAAGACGTGCAAACTTTAAAGTAGTAAACACAAATCATTCTTTAGAATATCACCTGGGAAATAACAAAGACAGACCCAAAGGCAGAAGATAAACACTACTGAAAAGCAAAAAGAAGGATATGAAAAGTTTCTTCTTTGTTTATAGGACTCAAACTTACAAACACCACATCAAAGAGATGAAGTCAATTTGGCAAAATGAATAGAAATCAGGAAAAGTAAATGTTTCCAAAGGTTACATTGTCTATTCATGCATCTATCTGATTAAACATCTAAAAGAAGTATTTAGGGTCACTCTAAAATCTCTATCTACATAACACTAAAAGCAGCCCCTCCCAACCACCTAGGAACTTAATGTTCATCGGGCCTGAGCAGGAAGACCTCTGTTCTGCAGGAAGATTCAGGTTAAACTGTCATGTCTGTGGGCAGGATGGACACAGAGGAAGACTTAAATCCCAAAGCCAGCAGATTAGTAGTGTATACATTCCAAAATAGAACGGAAACTTATCTTACTCTGTTCTCTTTTTAGGATTGTCATCACTTGGGGGGAAATGGGAGGAAAGAATAAAAGAATGCAGGAAGTCTGACATCACATTAGCAATGAAAACAGTTTAGCAAGGGTCCAGTGAGAGGTGCTGAGAGATCAAGCACACAGCACAAAAGAGCCAACATTAAGAGAGAGGACCATGGCATTATTTGGAGCATGAATATAATTATGTTTTGTTTTCTTAACAGTGTTGACATGTCAAAAGAACCGAAGATTGTTGGTTAGAGTCCCTTATTGTATTTTTACACTTTTTCCTCTTTCAAACTTTGTTCTCACCTCAACTCCTGGAAATACTCACTTCCCTCTTTCTTTTGCTCCAGAGTTGTCTTCATTCTTTCAATTCAATAGTATTCCCATAAAACTCAAAGTTATAAGAAAAAAAGTCTTAATTTTAACATCTCGACTCTATATGTTAAAATTCATTAATCTCAAATAAGCACTAATGCCACTTTAAAAATCAAAATTCATTAATTTACAAATAAGCATTCATGTCACTTTAAAAATGATGAAATTGAAGCTAAGATAAGTTAATTTACCTAATTAAAGGTAATCACTCAGAAATGAAAGGACAAGTGTTCAAATTCAAGGCTGCCAGGGCCCAAAGGTCATACTCTTAGTCAGGTTGCTAAATAATCTTTCATCTGTCATCCTATCCATGCTTATGTTATCTTTATTTTTTTCCTCTAGTCCTGATAGATTAATAATATATTGATTTAGTTAATTCCTACATGATCTATACTGATCTACTATTTTATTGGAAAACAATGTGAATTAAAAGGAATACTTAAAGAAGCAGCGGTATTGTGAATAAAATAAAAATAAAAGGATATGTAATGCTGAATGTGGTGAGACTAAATATTTTGCTTCCTTGTAGTCATGAGATCAAGCAGGCTCAACTCCTTATTTGAGAAATTGTGCATATATGCTAAGCCTCTCCTAATAATTCTTGGTAAAGAATAATTTTCAGAGCCTTAGGGACATTCTCTTTTTGAAAACAGAGTAAATAAAAATGTAACACATATGCTTATAACTAGAACTGAGCCATGCCCTCTAGAATCCTTTACACAAACATCTAAAAGAGTTCTTGGTACATACTTAGGTAATCAGTTATTATTTACTGAATGTATTAAATACTTGTTTCAAGGACATTCCTGTATCAAAATCCTAAATCCTTATCCAACCTTATGCAAACCCAATACATATCCCAGGAATGGAGTCTACATGTGTTCTAAAGGGTTGGTATTAGTTCTAATATTTCTAATAATTCTTTGCTTCTGAGTCTATAATGAAAAATGTACCTCAACCACTTCATCCCACAAATCTTAGTTTGTAAAATAAAGCACTTATGACACAATCAATTAAGAGCTTCCATTTCTTTCCATCTTAGACCTAATGAATTACCTGTGAAATGAAGACAGTGCCTTTTATTAAGCTAACATAATAATTTCCCTTTGGAAGAAAAGCATGCTCATCAAAGCCTGTATAACATCTCAAATTACTTAAGATTTACCTAGTATGCTTTCCATCTTGTAACATTCTATTATGAGTTATTGTGAGGTAGAGGTGAATTATAGGCTAGAGAATAGCAAACACAGTAGGAATAAGAAAAGGATAAACTATTCACAAAATAAAAGGCAAACAAACCTCACCTGTTTTATTGTAGGCTTTGTTAGCATAAGGCACTTAAAATATTTCTTAATCTGTAACCATGTTTTCAACCATGTATTTCAAAATAAAACCTTTTGCAGAGGAGTTTTTTTAAAAGGTTTGTAATAGCTATTTCTTTATTAAGGAAAATAAATATATTATAGTGCCAAATAAAATTTTAATGTCTTTCTCTGGCTATGCTCACATCAGCAAATGTTTAAACGCTAAAATGTTACATTATCATATAAATGTACGTCTAAATTAGGCTCATAAAACAATCACCGAGTTGTGCCAATTGTCAAAACACAAGCCACGCTAATAAAATTCTGAGTAGATTGTGAAGTGGCATAAAATCAAGTCTGTCTCTGTTAGTAATGAATCATTGAAGTAACAGCTTTTCTTTTCTAGCAGCAGGATATATAATCAAGAGACAGAAAAATATCTTGATTAACATCCATTAATTAAGTCCAGACATAAAAATAGATGAAAAAACATGTTAGTCACTAATTTTTATGATGATAAAATGGATGTGATGGAGGATTTCAAAAAAGTGATGATTATGTTACCATTGAAAATTTCAAGGAAATTACTTAAAAACTTAAAAAATAGTCTCCCATTGTGAAAACATTTAATACCACTTTGTAGAATGAGTAATTCAAACCTTTCAAAAGGGACCACGTGCCTATTTTTTGAAAATGTTAAAGAAGTGTCTCTGTAGTCAAGCTATCCTACCATCTAACAAGGAATAGCACAGGATTATTCCATTTCACTGAAGATAAAATTCCAGAAACTCAGTCTGACTTAGTTATTCTTAAAATTGATAAATTAATGACAGAGATTGAATCTTCACTACACAGTTAATCCTACCCTATAAATTCCAACCTCATTTTACTGAACTCTTCAACCTGCCAAATATATTTCAAACTTTAAATTTCTTTGTAAAGTACAAAGTATTTCATGAGGTTCAGCATCTTTTCTTTTATGACTTCTATACCATGTGAGAACAATTCTCATAGATTTGCTTAATATAAAACTACATTCTGCAGGATAGTATTAGAGTGGACACTTGATTTACAGACCAGTGTATATTCTGAATTTTGATCTTTGTGGTTGGAAAACCATGAGGCATTAAGAAACAGAGACCAGCGAAATGTCTTCAATCTCTCTAAAAGGTAACAACCAAAACAATATTTGGCAATAAATGAAATGCCTCCAGTCCTCTGCAAGCTGGTGAGACTCACCAGTAACCTGAAAGCCTAGGCTTTCAAACTAGTGTTGCTAACTGGGTCGTTAGGGAAAACAGATGGCAAAGAGAGGTTGGCCCCTGTGTGCACCACAACCCCAGTGGGAAGTTCTGGGTAAATATTTCAACAAGGGAGGTGGTTATCCTGGGGCACACATTTTTTGATTATGGTTAAATCAACTTCCTACTTTCTTTTGCCCCACCTGTCAAATAAGTAAGCATTTATCTCACTAACATGTCTATGAAAATAAGTATTATCAGAATAAGCACATAAAATTCTTAAAGAATTCATAATTTGGGAAATGCAGACAATTACCCAATCTCTCTAATGTAACACTAATATTCAAATGGGGGAAAAAAGCACAATGACATTGGATTAATTGCTTAGGGAAGATGGTCATCAACTAACATACTCATCTGTTTCAGTGTGAAGGAAAAAAACTCACTATGTTGTGGGCAGATTTCTCAATATAAACTTTAGGATTTTCCCTAAATAATTACTGAAGTAATCTCTGTCTTTCTGTTAATCTTACATAAGGCCGCCGAATCCATGGCTTCTATTGCTTCCGGGCTTCTGCTCACTGCCGCTCCTCCGTGTGCATCTATGTTTGACAGTCTTGTTCCTCTGCTGTGTATCAAAAATTCCCAATAGTGAAAGTATGACTGGAATAACCATTTCCACTCAAAATAGAGTCCCCTCCTAAACAGGTTAATTTACTGCCAGCCTGTGTAGACACAGTTGTCTTTAGCTGAGCCTCTTATGAGTGGTCTGTTTGTCTGTAAATAAACTGACAACATCACATGTTAAAAACATGATCCTAAAAATACTAAGATATTTTTTCCAAAGAAGCACTTCTTGCTAAGCACTTAGGTAACTATTGGTGGCCTACGAGACCAGAAAAGGTTATTTAAATGTTAATAATCATTACAATATTTTAAATTCATGGCTAGCTTAAAAAATAATAAATCACTTATTGATTTAAATAAATTTTGAATTAAACTGATAAATGTATGAATTTTATATGAATGTTTATATCATATATTTTAATAATTCACAAATCACATATAAATTTACATGTAAGATAGAAGTATAAAAATAAAAATGACCTAAATAATTTAAAGATAAAGCAAATTCATTATACATAGAAGAGTGACTCACAGTCTTTAATGACCTGGTACACCTAAGGAATATATTCTATTTATTTCTGTGGTAGTAATTCAACAAGGCAATGTTTCTCAAGCAAGTATGAAATAATCAGAAATCCGTTGCAGAGGGTAAAGCCATGTGAGGGTAGAAAAACTCAGGTGACCTTAGGCCATATCTAAGGTAGTGTGTCATTCTTGGTTTAGAGCCACTGTTTTAGAAAGGAATGATTCAGAGAGGATTTTTGTTTTGGTTTTTGGGTGTTTTTGTTTTTTGTACTCCTTAGTACTTTTAACATTGTTACAAGATTTTTTAAAACAATGCATGCATATTTGTGCACAAACAAAATAAGCTAGGGAACCTCTAACATTTGGAGACCTGTAATATTTAAATGATGACTAGCCCAAGAAACAAGGAAAAGAAAAAATTGGGGTAAATACATACAACTGTCAAGTAAAGTTTATGCAATAGGCAATTAACTAATGTATTTCCAATATGATTTTTAAAAAATATTAACAGGTCATCTGTTGAACCTTCAACTATTCAAGAAAATGTGTAGACGTAAGAGAACACAAAAATTGTTGCTTTAAAAAGAATAAGCCATGCAAGCGCTAATTAGGTTGCATGCTAAGGTGTGAATAAATGGAAAGTAAACTTCATGCAGCAAGGAATAGAGAAAAATTCATCATAACCATGGAAACGAAGTAGACTGAAAACTGGCACTGCCAGTGAGATTTGAAGGTAGTAGAACATCAGCCATGGAAATGCAGGCAAGAGCATCATATACAAAAGAAAGAGGGTTCAAGGACAAAGAGGATTGACTTAGTGAAGTGCAGAAAGCAGCAGTAAGAAATAAGGCTGCAAAGGTAATTGTGTCTGAAAAGGTTTGAATTCGTTCATTCATTTAGCAAATGGAAATTGAGCATCTGTGGTAGATAAACACAGGCTAAGCTAATCGGAGACTTGTGAACAAAACAGCTCGTTAGTTTTGTAAAACAAATATTAAACAAAGTATTACAAAACCTAATTCATTGCACCTGTGATTGCATTACAAAGAGAAAACACAAGGTGTAATGCAAGGACATAAAAGAGAGCCAGTAGCTTCTGGTAAGAGTTCTCTGTCCCTAGCTTATTTGATCTTCCGTTCTTTAAGATGCATATTTCACAAGTCTCCTTTCTGTTCCCACCTCCAACAACTTCTTCATATTCACGTTTGATGAATGACCCAGGTTATTTCACTTGAGAATCTAAATGTGCAAAATCTCTTAGGCTACAAGGAGCTTGATTGTTTAAAGGCTCTGAGAAGCCTGAAAGACTAGAGTATGGAGGGGAAAACAATAGCATGTGGTGACCTTGGAGCAAGAGGCAGGGTCTGGACTGTGCAGGTACTTTCACTCACTTACTATTTAACATGATAATACTACTGTAGTACTGTAGTTCTGAGTATCTCCATAATAACACTGAACATCTATAGTAGGTAGTGAACTGCTTTGATTCTGGGGACATAATGGTGAGTAAGGGGAGGGAGATTCTGGATGATGTGGGTCAAATTCTAGTTGGACAGAGTAAGGCAGCAAAATGAATAACCTTCTTATACATGTCAATAATACCTCAATAAAGCAGTTTAAAAAAGAAGAAACGTAATGAAAGTAAGTATGGACAATTTCATAGTACTGTATTCTCTAAAGGAAATTAAGAAGCCAATGTTTTAGCAAGGGAGGTTGGCAATTTTGGGTGGGGAGCAGTAGATATTTAATCAGTGAAATTAGAGAAAGCTTCTCTGAGGTGGTATCAGGTATGATTTAAATGAGAAAAAGTCACTATTTGATGAACAAGAATATATCAGAATAAGCAGTAAGAAAAAGTCCCTTCTTGAACTGATGTTGGCACATTTAAACAAGAGAAGGAAGGCAAATATATCTGGGTCACTGTAAACCTTAAGGAGTGAGAGAAGAGGTAAAGTAGACAAGGGCCATCTGATGTAGAGTATGACTAATTAGAGAAAATGCAAAAAAAAATTCATTGTATGATTTTAAGCTGGAGAGTGTCATGTTCTGATTCATAGTTTTAAAAGACCACTTTGCCCAGTAAGTAGAAAATGAAATGTTAAGAGATTGAAAATAGAAAGAGGATTAGGAAATTTTTGCAGTAGCCCAAGCAAGAAAAGATGCTGGATTATATTCTGGAAGTAGAGATGGTGATAGTGGAATGGCTTGTTTGGAATGTATTTTGCAATACAGCCACATGGATTTGCCAATTAAAAAGAAGTAGGAATTGAGAAAAAGGGAGAAATCAGGATGGGAGTTTGCTTTGCCAAGAAAGATCTTATTTTAGATGAGTTAAGCTTATGATCCATTTCAGACATACAAATGAATTAGTCAGTTGGCATGCAGATTTTGAAGCTAGATTTTAGGGCCTTGGGCAAGGTAGAGTGTGATGTGAATTTGCTGGTGATGTGAAATTATTGTGGTATATAAATCTGTGGAACTCAGATGAGAGGAACCAAAGGGAAACAAGAGGATTGAGCCTAGAGGCTTTACATCATCATTTATTCCTTTACAAATATTTATTTAGCTCCTACTGTAACCCAACCACATTTCCTGTCCTCCTTATTTAGTTAATAATGCATTGTCCCACACTTCGATCATGCAGCGTCAAATATCCTTAATTCTGTTATTCTTCTCTATTGTAATTAGCAAACACTATTGCTGGCAATTCCAAATGTTTCTCACTCTAACATTGTGCACACTGCTTCTTAACAGTTAGAAGAGTTGACCGTGGATGTAAGCAACATTTTAGGCCTTTTTACACTAGTATCTCCAAATTTGATAACAGAAGCTCAAGTTTTCAATTCTTCTGTGTAACCTACCAAGCAAAGCAAAAACTCTCTGAGTTATGAACATATTAAGGAAGTACATTTCTAGATACGCAACTTCTTTGGAAAAGGATATGTCTGAGAAATGGCTTTGGTAGAAGCATCCTGATGGTCGTCCCTCTCACCCCTTACCACAGTCATGTTTCTCCCACCTTTAAAAGAAAGCACTCCTCACCCCTTTCAAATGTTATTATGATGAATTTGCTCCCACCCCCATCCTTGGCTATAAAAACATTTTCGTGCACCCAACAAAAAGGTAATACAGACTTTTTGTGTAGCTAAACCCCTTTTTAATCAAGGGACCATTAGCCTATGATAGAGTTTATATCTTTCCCCAATGTATAAATCAAGAGTAAAGAATCGTGTTATAAATCAGGTGTCTTAGCATACGCTGGAATGTTATAAACTTAGGTATATTGACGTTTTTGGCAACATTTTAGTATTGATAATATTTTTTAAGAACTGATATTTTCTTTCTTTAATATTGCTGAAGGATCTTTTATTATTCATGAAGAGTCCCTTGAGAGTTAAGCAAAATCATAGTTAGGCAGAGAAATAAAAAAGCCAACATTTTTATTTCCTCTAACTTATATAATGAGGTTTCATGTTTTTATATCTCTGTTCCTATCTATCTATAATCATCTATCTCTACCTCTGTCTAAATTAAAATTCATTCTGTAAAAAGTATGCTGAGAGATATTAATGAGATATGAAGACTATGCTTTCTGGGTTTTCATCTTATCCAGTAACTTTGTCTTGGTAATATGACACATCCATATTACAGTCTGGATCTTACCATAATTTCAAGGAAGAACAGGATGAAATTATCATGCTTATGTTTGAGAAGCTAATATTGTATTTTTAATAAAGTAACTTATATTGAAGATATTGCTTTCTATTTTCTTAAACAATAATTTAGATGCATGAGAAAAATATAAAAATATTTTATTAACAATTTCTTCAGATATTTGTATATTGGTAATCACTATACAATTTTTCTTTGTTGAAAGTAGGCTAGTTATTATTGGCAACAAATCATTTTTCTACAAGTTTATTCATTCATATACTTTACCTATATACTAAACTAAATGGAGATTGTAGATTCTGTCAAAAAATGATTAATATAAAATTTAAAGCACTATATTTTCCAGTGCCCCTTAAATGTCTGTTTGGTTGATGTTGTGGATATTGTCCACACAGGGTTTTATACTACATTTTCAAGATGTTTTGGGGCTGGATGGAGGGGACCTATTTATGTAACTGTGAAGGATAAAAAGAAATCTTGGGTGTAATGTCTTGGATTTCAAAATGCCAGCTGCATTAATTACGATTGATTCTACTTAGATGCTCTCTGTTTTATTAATCCCTAAAATGCATAATTAAGCTATTAATTCAGCTATTAAATGAGAATATGCACATTTCTTTATCAAATATATATAAGTATATAAATCTTTTTTTTACAGTGAATGGATAAAACCTTTAAATAGAAATATCCAGTTATAAGAAGTTTTATTTTTACTCAATATTCAATTAACTTTGGCTCCATAAATAAAATATATTTAAGAAATAGAGTAAAATATATAATAAAACTCATAAGTTAGTAAATCTTTCTTGATATACTTCTGGGAAATTAAGAGTGAACTCTTCTAATGACTAGGTATAAAATCCTTTGAAATTTGGTTTCAAAATTGAAAGAAAGCTTTTTTTCAAATCTCAGCTGATAGATGATTAAAATATTTTTGTTACAGGTAATTTTAAAGATAATTTTTAAATGTCAAGCAAATATAAAATGAACTTATATTTAAGACTTAATTTAACTCCTTAATTAAAGAAGAAACTTGTAAGAGGCTATGAGGAACTCAAAGAGGAACTGAAAGCTAGCATATTTAGAGGGCATTTAACAAATTTAATAATTCCAGGTTAAATATAAAACTGATAAATGTCCTATAGGTTCATTAACTTTGGCTCATCTATACCACTGAGCAGAAACTATTTTCACTACTAGTGAAAAATTCTTCAAATTAACAAAGTAACTTCATTAAATCTGAGTCCTTTAATCAACAGTAAATAGTGAGATTTTGAGGGTAATTCTTAGGAAGATTTGCCTCCATGACACTGAGAAAGTGTGCCACCTTCTTGCCATAAGCTTAAACCTGGGATAATTTTTCTAACAATCACTATTTGATAATTAGATATAACTCAGAAGGAAGGCAAAGAATTCAGTGACCCTGCAACAACTTATTTATATGAAAATACTTCACATTGATTAAATCGAAAGCAATAAATAAGAATAGGACTGATTCTTGAAGTAACAGAATGAAATATTAATCCACAGATATACAGATGGACTAAAGATCAAAACCTCCATCCATTTTGCTTTAAGACACATTTTCCAATGAACTGCTTATAGGAAATTATTCAACGAAACTTTCATTTTTATCTGTATACATATTTTTGGGGTATGATCAACATAAAATTTGAAAGCATTCAAATAATTTTACATTAGGAGCAATCTACAGGGAAAATAGAATGAAAATATGTGTGAATATGTAGGATGCAAGTATATATCATTTTTCGCTATTTTTGAAGAGTTCATTCATGTAGTCTTTAAAATGATATACGGCATTTGTGGATATAAAAGTACTTGAACATTCAAATTCCATTGCTTATGTTTTTTAAAAAAACATTATGGATTTGTTTTAGCAATATATTTATATTGTGTTATTATATCACTTACAATTAAGTAAACCTAAAATCTTAAAATATGACAATTCAACTTGAAGATGTTCAAGGAAGTTCTGTTGATTAAAAAAATAGATATTTAAGAATTATATGACCAAAAAGGTTTGAACACTATTAATAACAGGCAGTTTTAAAGATTTTGGGCTCATAATGTAAGCAATTGAAAGCCATTCAAGCGTTTTAATGGAATCGTCATGATCATGGCATTTAAGTAAATGCTGGATTATGAAATGATTCTCAGTTTTATAGGCAACAAAAAAACATAATGAAATTCATTCTTTAAAATATTTATTTTGTAGACTATGTATCAATCAATATCCTCTCACAGCAATCATGAAATCTAATTGACATAACACAAAGAAAACATCATAGTTTCAAATGGTTAAAGCAGGCATATTGGAGTGTGTGCATGTGTGGGTCCATTTTAGATTTTAGTTTTAACAAAGGTGAGTATGTGATCCACTATGTCAGAGATAAGTTCATATTAGTTCAATGAGAATAAGTAATAATATAATTTCCCCCATGATTTTACCAATGACTCTCATTCAAGTTCCCATATCCCAGAAGCCCAACCATTACCATCCTTGACAGAACTTTACCATGTCTGACAGGGTTATAACCTTCCAAGATTTATGTTTTGAATTTAAAGAAAATACTAGATTAATTAACCAGTACTCAGTATTTTAGAAGAAGCATATTAAGGAACTTAGTTAAAGAATTTTCAGGTTAGCAGTTGAAACAGAATAGAAGACTTAAATTTAAAAGCAGAAAAATCTAGAAAGCATGGAAGTCTGAATCTAGTTTCATTTGTGAGTAAAAATCTCAATGGCATTACTTGATTATGCTGTATTTGAGTATTCAAAATGATCACCTCAAGTCATTATAAAAGCTTAAATTATGCTCAATGTTCTCTGTTGGAGATGGCAAATCATTATAAAATATGCTATACAAAGTAATAAAAAATTATATTTTTAGTGTGTTTCTTGCTGAAAGGCTTAAACTTTTATCAGCTGGAAAATTTGCTATTTTGATATACTCTATTGCCCAACAATATTAGAATAAGCAGACATTATTTTACTAGTTCCAATATACATGGAGCTCATTATACCTTAAAATACTTGAATGGACATTTTCATTTCAAATTCATTTAAAGAAAACTGTAAGTTTCAGGAACTTTCTAGAACTCCTAGACATTTGACATTTATAGCAGAAGACAATTTCACTGCAAAAGATGCTCATTTACCTATGCTTCTGTGATTGAACATTTTTAAATTAACCAATCCATTTGATTTGGAAGAAGTAAGTTTACTATCTAAAAGATCTTTAATAGTATGAATTTAGGATAACTATGTTATCAGACTCTTTTGGCTAGTACAATCAGGAATGAGTAATGTTTCCCTATCATTTTGCAGATTTTTTTTCTGTATAGAATAGAATGGAACATTAGGACTTTCTATGTGTGTATCAGTAATCAGCATTTTAAAAACTTTTACATTCATTTTTTAAGAGTTATTTCTGATCTATGGTGGGATAACCTATTTACACACAATTTAACCAATAAATGTATAATGTCTGATGGGAGTTCAATGGCATAACCACATTTTGTGAAAGCAATTCTAACAGTAATCAAAACAAGATAGTTACACTATTTTCTAAGTAAATAGGGGATATTATGCAAGAAATCAAGAGCAGTGGTTACACCATATATAATTCAGAAGTCCCTTCAAAAAGACTGTCCCTTGCAATGAAACTTAAGAAAATAATTAGCACAGAGTTTAAGGTTATATTGTTTGATAAAAATCTGGGGTGCAAATGTGATGCAAATTTAAGTCACGCCCATATGCCTTTGCAATCGATGAAGCAGAGTTCACAAAACCTTAGGAGTATAAACAGAGAATGAAGTGGGCCAAGCAAGGATTTGAGGATGTGGCTAAGACATTAAGAATGGACTTGTTAGAGTTCTAAGCCAAAAAATAGAGCACACCTAAGCAAGTGTTCAAAGTTTGCAAAGAAAATGCAACTAATTGTTCGCCACAGCATAGCCAATCTCATTAAAGCATTAAGCATAACATACACATTTGAAACAAATTCATTTCCTTTTCATTCCTTTAGTACAATAATTGGCAAATACATAACTAGGAAAGAGATGAGTTATTTTCTTATGAAAATGTTAGTTATAAGATTATTAATTGTTGGAAAGTATCAAAAGTGTTAATGTTTGTGGTTTAAAAATAATAATTCTGAAGGCATTCTCTTACGGTAAATTACTAGTAGGATCACTTGATTGTTGAAATCACTCCTAATTCAAAACAATAAAGTGATGTCATTAGAATGTTGCCTATTGTCTAGTACTATAGAAAAATATCCAGCTTACTCAAAATGTTATGGAATAATTAATGTACCAATGGGTAAAGGAGAACTTAAGTAAGTATAATTTTATATCTAAAGAAATTTTCCAGAGTATATTTCTTGCCAAGATTGTAGTCATTTGTTGGGTTTGATTTACTTTTTTAGGATCACCAACCAGGTGATAAAAAAGGAATATGTATGAGTTGGTTTATTTATAATTCTTCTTCATATAAGCAAAAAGCAAAGTCCAAGAAAATGTCATTAAGGCCCTAAAATATACAATTATATATGAATCCTTCATTGTTTCCCTATACATGGAGATCCAGTAGAATATAAATGGTAATTAGAACCTAGATTCCACCTGTCCTTATGTAGAACAATTACCTTAAAACCACAGAATTACAATTTTATGGAGAAAAATGGTATGTGCTTAACATTGTGACTATTAACACAGACTTAAATAAGTCATCATTTAAAAAATGGGATATAATCCATTCTGAATCAAGGAGAGATCAAACCAAGAACTCTCTAAAGTAAATAAAGTTAGAAACGTTGTTTTGCTCATATATTCAGACAAACAGAAACTATTTTAAGTTTTCTACTTTGAATTTTGTCATCTGCAATAATATAAAAGAAATGTTTTCTACATCCTACACAAATGAATCTTGTTATTTCAAACATTTAGAGCTGTTGAATTTCATAAATAAAGCAAATCATGTCTCCAGGGTGTCAATCTGCATTTTGGCTTTAATAAGCTCCTTCACAAAATGCAAGTCATGGAAAATATCTGTCTGCCTTTCCTCATAAATTATTATCATCTGCCAATATTATAAGGTCTCATCTCTGAATTTTGCATGGAAATGATAATTTTCTAATAAAATTGAATTTGATTTTGAAAATCCAGGCAATTATGTTCATCTAAATTGCATGTTTGTATCTTGCATAATTTCTCTCTGACATGAAGACCGTGTATGTATGTGTTATTACAACTACTTCAAAATTCTTGTCATCACATTTGCAAGAAAAATAAACCCCAGGTTTTCACAAACACAGATGAGATGAAATTAACTACACCATCAACAATGTTTTGAAAGGAGCAGTAAGGCAGATATTGCTCCCAAAGCAGCCAAAATATTCCTTTAAAATGTACTCAGCTATACATTCACTGAATTTAGTTACATCAGGATATTTTTTCCATTTAAAATATTCTATAGCAATAAGTGAAAAAAGCAGCTCACAAAACAGGATATTCATTATGATTATCATTTTTAAATTATTTCTGAAGTATATCTGAAAAATTATCAACTGAAATCATAAAAAATGTTTATTTCTGTGTGGTGAAATTGTAAGCATATTTTTCTGTTTAATACACTGTTTTCTAAACTATGCCCAATAAGAATGTATTAATTATTAATATAAGGAGAGACATAAATGTGAAGAATTTTAACTGTAAATTTTAAAGTTAAAATTTCTATTACCTCATTCATACTGCATCTCACATACAATCATGAGTGTAAATCCTATTAAGACTACTTTAAGAGTTGAAAAAGAGAGAGAACTAGCAGAAACAGATAATTCTAATTAAGTTTGTAAGACCACAGCATAAGAAATAAATAAGAATATAATTTCTTTCCATTTTGTACTATATGGTACAATCCTGTTTTAACAGACTTTACCTGAAAACATGAAAAAATTCTCATTCAGATTAACACAATGTAGTATAGTTTTTAAGACTGTGGAGTCTGCCTGACTTGGGTTGGATGAAGAATCTGCCTTGACTGCTTTTGTGACCCTAGCAAATCACTTAACTTGTCCTATTCTATCTCCATTTCTCATTCATGAGATGGGAAGAATTACAGGACCACACGGGGACTCCTGCACTGTGAGGATTACATGGATGAGTCTATGGAAATCCCTTAGCACAGTGATGGCAGAGCATAAGTACCCAATTCACATTAACTAATATTTTATTTCTGTTCTTCATACTGTTATTGCTTTTCTTATCTACTCCTAGTAAGATGAACCAAAATAAGTCATGCCTTTGCTCCAGCATTCAAATATTGCTGGTAAGACTTCTTTTCAATTTTGAGTCAAATTCCCAAAAGAAAAAATTCCACTGTGTGGGTAAGAGGAAAAAACATACAACAAAAACCATACATAATCATACACCCAATAAGATAGTATTGCTTTACATTCAAAGGAAATAATAAATACTGATGCTTATTTTTGGATAAATATATGTGTAATTTATTTATCTGATAATCAAACCAGGGCCTGAAAAAAATTCCTTCTTTTGAAATTGGAGACCTAAGCAATGATACCCTGAAAAAACAAAAAGTTTGCAGTGGCAAGGAAACACTTGTATTTATCAAAGACCCTACCTTACAAAATTAAGTCAGAAACTAAAATCCCAAATACATGTTTTTCCTACAATGTAGATACCGTACAAGTAGAAACTAAATAAATACATAATGTAGAAGAGACCATAAATGATCTCCTTAAAGATGGAGTTATATTACCAGATAATTATAGCAGTCATCGGTGTGCCAGTGGGGAAGGACAAAATGGGGGTGTTACAGGGCACAACATGTTGAATCATTGGTGGCACATTAGGTTTCCCACATCTGCATAAAAATAAAAGTTCTCTGTGGAGCCACAACACTAATTCAGAAACAAATGAATTGCTTTTTTGAAGATTAGACTGTAGACCCCTTATTGAGCCATGTTGATACTGTTATATGAAGAACAATAAAGTAGAGTTTGATTTTTGGCATTACTCTTCTTTGAGATATATTTTGCTTTCCTGTTGTAACTTGCAAGAAAGTATTCAAGACTAAGACTAAAGTAACATTAAATACTTGACCTTTTTGTTAAATGGCTTAATTTATTTAAACAATTATATTTACCTATTATCAGGATGTACAACAAAAGGTGTCTCCTTAATTAGCTGTGCTTTTTTGTCAATATTTTTTAATGTGTTTATACCAAATAAATGCACCATTTGCCAATCAAGGTAAAGAAAAATAAGTCAACAGAAAAAAAAAGAAAAAATCAAAAGAGAATTAAATCCAAATGCATGATTAACATGCAAATATTCTCAGTCTACTCAAAGCCTAAAAATATAAATGCAATAACAATAGACATTTACCTATGAGCCGGAAACTATACTATTTGTGGTACAGTATTATCTCATTTAATCCTCACAAGAATTAATAATTAGGAATAGAATATTGTCTTCATTTACAGATGGATAAATTGTGGCTATGATAGGTTAGGACTTGTCCAATGTCAAGTAGATTATGATTGGCAGAGCCAGAATTTTTTTCTCAAGATCTATTTCTGTAGACACACACACACAACACACACTCAAGGAAACAGAAAACCAAAACCCGCTATGCTTATTACAGTATTATTTGTGCTAGCAAATAATTGGAGTCAGCTTAACTATCCATCGCTAGAAGAATGATAACATAAATCAGTGGACATGCATACTATGGAGTTATTCCAAAGTTATTAAGGAATAAAAGTTTGTATGGATTGACATTAAGTATCTCTGACATATCATTGAAGCTTAAATTATGTTCATTGTTCTCTGTTGAAGATGGCACATATTATAAAATATGCTATAGACATAATCAAAAAGATTATGTTTTTAAAATGTTTCTTGAAGTAAGGCTTAGACTTTTATTAGTTGGAAAACTTTTGATACACTATATTGCCCAAGAATATTAGACCAAGCAGACTTTAATTTTTATTATCATTGGCTAAAATGGCATGTTGCTAAACAATATAGTATGATACACATAAATAAAAATAAAAAATATGTAAAAATTTTTAGGTATATACATATATGTGTGTATACACATACACATAGACAGAAAAATTAGCAGAATAGAAGTTGTTAAACTTGGTAATGAGTTTAGGATATGTTTTATGTGAAGTCGGGCAAGGAAACTGTAGTGAAGTTGATTTCCTCTTTACATTTACAAACAACAGCATTACTATGAACTTCAATAAATGAATTTTTTATTATTACATTTTTACCATATTTACTCTTACACTGTTAAAGTATACACTTCTATGTGGCTTTGCTCACGGAATCCATGAGAATCTTACTTGTAAAGAACCAACTACTATTCAACTCAGCCCCATTCATACCTTGAAGTTCCTAAATAGCTACAAAAAAGTAAATAAAAAATGCTATGAGCTAAGTCAGATTGGTTGTTCAAATGCAAAAGTACTCATCTCTTCTTTACATGAGAAGTCATTTTGGAGAGTAAAGACAAGATTGTGTTTTAGGTCAGAAATGATATGCTAAGAGAGAAGAAACAAAATGTTTGGATGTTTATTTATGAAAATTGAAGATTTTTAAGGACATAATTGTATTTATTTACTGTGTTAGTTTTCTTCTTTTGGCATTTATTGGGATATAAGTTGATACTTGTTAGTGCTAACTTACTTGTAGGGAAGCCCTTTAATGTCTTTTCATTTATGTTTTAAAACACAGACTCAAATTCAAGAGATATTGGGTGATCCTAGGTATTATAATCCTAATTCTTTAAAAATTTACATTTTTTACCTAAGATAAATTCATTTGTTGTCTTCATTTATGACATTAAAATGAAGATAAGTTTTAACTTAAAGAATTTCTGTTTTGTTTTGTTTTCTGGATAATGTATAAAGTGATTATGAACCACTTTTACAGCACAATAAGGTTGAATAACTATTTTCATTGTAACCATTTTCTTCAGGTTCCCTAACACATTAGGGAGTAAACCAATATCCTCATTCAATTTCATTTTCCATTTCCACACTAACCAAATGCTTACATAAAGGCTTATATTTTGACTTGTATAAAAACAAATGATACTACTTACATAACATTTTATAACCTTATTTGGAAAAACAATTCTATTTATATGCCATTATTTTTCATTGCAAACACCTGCTTAGAGAGCTTTACCACTTTGCTTTTCCTTTCTGAGGATTCCTTTCAGTGAAACAAGTACATTTTTTTGTGTGCTCAAATATTATCTATACTATTTTCTATTTAAGGGTTGTTTTGGTTATTGGTTTGTTTGCTTTTCATATAAAAAGCTGAATTTATATCTATAAAACCTACTTATCAATCACATGACTGATGAAATAGGTGAAATGCTCAAAGGTGGATATCAGAATAAATGTGATACAAACAAAAAATCCAAGCTTTTTATAACTATATTAGTTTTTAAGGCATACTTACCCAAAATGATTTTGATACACCTGAGTCCCTCTTATTCATTTAATTGATTATTAAGTATTTTGGAAGTCAGAGGGCTTTTTTAAGGCCAAAATATTAAAACCACTTGATTTTTGAGTTGACCTATTTAATTAAATTCAAAATTTGTAAATCTCATTTCATTAGCCCTTAATTTTAACTTAAATGCTTATATGTTCATTTATAATCACCAAGTATGTCATTATCCAAATGTATTTATCATTCTAATAGTATTGAAAACAATTAAAGCATTCAGTGTGGTTTGTTTTTCCAAGGCTGATAAATTCAAGATTAGCCGATTTCCTTAAGTAACAAATAAAGAGTAACATTATGAATAAAATTTATAATCATAGAATCAAATTATCTTAATTCTCTATGCAATACTGAGCATACACAATTTGTTTTATTTTTTCAACTAAAATCTGAAGTAACTAAACATTTTGAAACTGAGATCACTAAGCTAGTTCATTATTATGTATAAAATGCAAGATTCTCATATAATTATAGGCAATTTACATAATGCACTTATTATCCAAATGATCACTAAACTTATTCCTAAAGTAACATAGACTATTAGTGTCTGAGCTTGAAATATTTCATCACCTTTTCATTTTAGGCACACACTCTATCTTCCCACTCAAAATCCCCATTGGGATGTCTAACAAACAACTAAAGTTCTTCACACATCCAAAAGTTAGCTCCTTCCCCTACCCCTGTACAACTCTGCTCCTATAACAATCTTAGCCATCTCGTAAATGAGCAAACATGTCCTTTCTCTAATTTCTTAGGCCAAAAATGGAGCATTCCTCAATTTTTGTCCTTTTGCACAGTCTGTATGTAAAACATGAGCCTGTCATGTGACCACTACTTCTTTCAATATCCAACCCCTTTTCACTAACTCTGGTTTTAACTCTTATATTTTGATGTGCCTAGTTATTTGGTCTGAAGTTTTCCTTTTCTCTCTTTACAGACTATTTTCACATCAACTAGAATGGAGATACCACTTCCCTGCTCAACATACTCCAGTGGCTTACCTTCTTAGAGTAACACTTAACTATTTACTGGAGGTCACCAGGACTTCAAAGAGCTCCCTCTTAACTCTCCACCCTCAGCTCCTAATCATTTCCCCATAACACATTACAGTCACACTAACCTCCAGTCTTACTAACCTCCATGCTATTGGCACTTCTTTCTTCTACCTGGTATATATACCCCTGGATCACTACACCACTCGCTCCCCAACAACTTCATATTTTTGCTCAAATGTCAACTGACCCATGAGTAGACCCACTCCCCTGGTCTCCTTATGCCCTAATTTCTCTCCATCTGTTATTTATCTGTTTCTTCTTTCACTGTCTCCATCCCTTCTATAGATTGAAAGTTTAGTAAGCACAAAAAGAGTTTTTATCTCCCTATTAGTTCATTGATATGTACTTAGTTCATAGAAAAGCACTTGACCCCTACTGAGTTCCCAGTAAATGTTTTTTTATGGAATGAAGAATTTTGAAGTTCATCCAATATATATTGAGTAATGTACCTGAGTATATAGAGAAGGTGAACTACAAACTTTGCACTACATGATTATTTGCACAGAAGGACTTTCTAGAGAATCAGTGAGGCCTGAAGATGCAGATAATTACTCTATAAATAATATAAAACATTTTCTTATAATTTCCAATGTAGCAGTTATGACTGGAAATGAGGGCATGTGAACATACACACACTCATTTTTTATATAATAAATGTTAAAATATAATATTGAGGGTACGCATAGTAAAAGGCTCATTTCTCAAATCAAAACCCTAGGTGTTAGAAAGCTAATTTTCACAATATCTTTTAACCAAAGGTAAAGGAGGTGATAGTAAGAATTAAGTAAAAAGTTAGAAAGCAATACTGTTTATTGAGGGTGAACACATAAAAGAAAATTGAGGTATTTATTTTAAAGAGTAAAATGAGAATAATTCTAAGAAAATCCACTATTTAGTATCATGATTGTGCTTTCTTGATCAACTTTTATAAAAAGAAGCCTATATTGTACCTCAAGTGAAGTTCAGGTAAGATCACTCTGAAAATATTAAGATAATACTTCTTATATCCAAATATTACATATGGATAATAATTTCATTACCCTTGCCTACATTGGGTTCGGTTTAGAGCTATAAAACACTAAAGCTAAATGTCTCCACTGTGAAATAGAAAGCATCTTCAAGTCATAAATAATGTTATTGATAACAAGTATTCTTGACATAATATATTGAGGTTGAGTCCAAGTATATGGATTTAGTTTTTAGTTCCTTATTCACCTATAATTAAATAAACTTTACCACAAGTCAACATGATAAGCAGTCACTTGTAAGTGGGAGAGCATTGAAGTTTTAGATCTACATCCAAATGGGAAGTGAGTATTACTACTAACTGCCTTATCTGTATACTCTGACATGAAAATAGACTACAGGAGAGAAACTTGATTGCTTAATAATACATTAATTGAGACATTAATAATGTCTCAATTAATTAAAATGAAGTCTAAATACTTAAACAAATACTCATTTTGATGGTTAGGTTTATTCGTCAACTGGGCTAGGCTAGAGTGCCAAGTTATTTGGTCATTTTTCTGGATATTTCTGTGAAGGTATTTTTTTTGATGTTACTAACTTTTAAATCAATAGATTTCAAGTAGTAGATTGCCCCTCATAATGTGTGAGCCTCATCCTGTCAACTGAATGCCTTAAGAGCAAAGACTGAAGTTCCCTGAAAAGAAATTCTGCCTCAAGACTGCAGCACAGAAACCCTGCACGTGTCTCCAGCCTGGTGACTGCAACGTCACCTCCTCCCTCAGTGTCCAGCCTGTGGAACTGCCCTCCAGGTTACATACTTTTTATCCTCCATAATCACATGAGCCAATTACTTAAAATCTTTCTACACACATAAACACACACGTACGCACACTCATTAGTGGTTCTCTTTCCCTGGAAAAGCCTTACTAATACACACACTGACTGACATCTGCATTCCTGGCACTGAAGATGGGATAATGAATATGACCAAGTACATGTTCTCATAAATCTAGTAGGGATAAATGACAATAAGCATTTCAGGTCACGATAAGTACTCTACAATACATTTTAAGAAAGTAAGACATGAGAAAATGAAGTGAACTGGAGAGGAGGCTTAACTTACATGATGGTTTAAGAAATATTCCCTTGGATCATAACAAAGCTATAAAGTGAGAAATACAAATGATGTGTGGATTTGGGAGAAAGGCTTTAAGGGCAGAGGCAGGAGCAGATATAGAAAGGAGCTGGGGACATGAGGAGTCGTAAGAAGACAGGTGTGACTGAAGAAAATAGGAAAGAGCAAAACAGAGATACAGATTTGCAGAGAGATGCAGAGGCCAAATTGGCCTGTAGCCATAGTTAGAATTTTTAATTTTATTTTAGCCCTTTAGAGACTGTTCAGTGGGGGAATGATTTAATCTGGAAACCATCTACTAAGTAACCATCTCAATATGGAAAAAAGCCCAGTATGACAAGCAAGTGCAAATCAAAGTGCAATAATGAGCCCACTACATGATGAAGCCAGTAGTATGGTGGGTAGTGATGAATAAAAAGGGGGTAAGGTAATAGCTTTGAAAACACTGACTCTCACAAAGAAAGGACATTTCCATGCTCTTACCTTTTCTCAGAACTTCAAGACAGTGAATGCTGCCTGACCTGATGAATCTCTTTAGCAGAACTCTAATCTCAAAATGTATGTAACATATCAATATTCAGATATTATGTCACATGAACACTCATTACTTTTTTTAAATTAATTAATTAATTTATTTTGTTGTCACTAATCTACAATTACATGAAGAATATTATGTTTACTAGGGTCCCCCCTTCACCAAATCCCCCCCACAAACCCCATTACAGTCACTGCCCATCAGTGTAGTAAGATGCTGTAGAATCACTACTTGTCTTCTCTGTGTTGCAGAGCCTTCCCCATGCCCCCGCCCACATTGTACATGCTAATCATAGTGCCCCCTTTCTTTTTCCCCACCCTTATCCCTCCCTTCCCTCCCTTTCTCCCCAGACCCATTCTCTTTGGTAACTGTTAGTCCATTCTTAGGTTCTATGATTCTGCTGCAGTTGTGTTCCTTCAGTCTTTCTTTGTTCCTAGTGTTCGGGTTTGAGGTTAGTCTCTTGTAAGCAGCATAGAGATGGGTCTTGCTTTTTTATCCATTTTATTATTCTGTGTCTTTTGATTGGTACATTCAGTCCATTTACATTTAGGGTGATTATTGAAAAATATGTACTTATTGCCATTGCAGGCTTTAGATTCGTGGTTGCCAAAGGTTCAAGGTTAGCTTCTTTAGTATCTTACTGTCTAACTTAACTCGCTTATTGAGCTATTTTAAACACTGTCTGGTGATTCTTTTTTTTTCCTCCCTTCTTATTCTTCTTTTTCCATTCTTTATATGTTGGTTGTTTAATTCTGTGCTCTTTTGTGGTTCCTTTAACTGCTTTTGTGTGTAGTTGATTTTATTTTTTGCTTTTAGTTAGTATTTGGTTGGTCTGCTTTCTTTGCTGTGATTTTATTTTCTCTGGTGACATCTGTTTAGTCTTAGGAGTGCTCCCATCTAGAGCAGTCCCTCTAAAATGCCCTGTAGAGGAGGTTTGTGGGAGGCAAACTCCCTCAACTTTTGCTTGTCTGGGAATTTAGTTTAATCCTTCCTTCATATTTAAATGATAATCATGCTGGATACAGTATTCTTGGTTCAAGGCCCTTCTCTTTCATTGCATTAAATATACCATGCCATTCTCTTCTGGCCTGTAGGGTTTCTGTTGAGAAGTCTGATGATAGCCTGATGGGTTTTCCTTTGTAGGTCACCTTTTTCCTCTCTCTAGCTACCTTTAAACCTCTGTCCTTGTCCTTGATCTTTGCCATTTTAATTATTATGTGTCTTGGTGTTGTCCTCCTTGGGTCCTTTCTATTGGGAGTTCTGTACACTTCCATGGTCTGATCGATTATTTCCTCCCCCAGTTTGGGGAAGTTTTCAGCAATTATTTCTTCAAATACACTTTCTATCCCTTTCTCTCTCTCTTCTTCCTCTGGTACCCCTATAATGCATATATTGTTCCTTTTGGATTGGTCACATGGTTCTCTTAATATTGTTTCATTCCTAGAGATCCTTTTATCCTGTTTCCCTAGTATCCAGCACCTCACCGACGCACTGTGTCTGCTCTCTGGTCCGGATGGCTGGGGCTGGGTGTTCAGCAGTCCTGGGCTCCCTCCCCGCTCTGACTTCTCTCCTCCCGCTGGGAGCTGGGGGGAGGGGTGCTCAGGTCCTGCCAGACCGGGGCTTGTATCTTACCCCCTTCACCAGGCGCTGGGTTCTCGTGGGTGTGGATGTAGTCTGGCTGTGATCCTGTGTCTTCTGGTCTCTCTTTTAGGATTAGTTGTATTTGTTGCATTTTCAAAAATATATATGGTTTTGGGAGGAGACTTCCACTGCTCTACTCATGCCGCCATCTTGGTTCTCACTCATTTCTTTTAAAGAGAGAGACATATGCACACACAGTGCTCCCCTCTATACTTGTTAGTTTATCTATGGCTAGAAAAAAGGAGATGCCATCCTTGCAGATAAAAATCTAGACTACTCCCATATTTTCCAGCTGATATCTGTCAAATGTAAAAATTTCCTTCACTGCCTTCTTTAGGCTGATGACCACAGGATTTCTATTTATTCTCTTTCTTCTGATGATCCTGCTTGAGAATCTATCTCCTCCATTGATGAAAAATCTGTTCCCAACTTTTTCTAAGACTGACCTGAGGAGTAACTCTGCAGTAATATCATGCACTGTAATGAGAAGAGATAAATGTGAAGAAAATTAAATTCTTGTTACAATGCTATCCCCCTATCAACTCTAGGCCACCCACAGCTTACTGCTCACTTATACTTCCTGTTTCTGCCTCTTTCTCCTCTGAGTATTTTATTTTGCTCTTACCTCAGAATTCTCATAACCTCTGTGGTAAAATGCCCAGCTGAGCCATTTTAATGAGGAGAAAGAGAAGAGAAGTTTGACTAGTTTTTTGGAATACAGATGGTTCTGAATTTAGTTGTTTGTATATATGAAAATACCAATCAAGATTATCTGCACAATGTTTATCATAGATATACTTGGCCTGTATTACAAACAAAGATTCCAGCAGAACCCAACTGCGAGGTAAAGATGGTTAGAAAGTGCTGCTGCAGGAGGTTTATAGGCGAGGACGCTCAGAGTCAACACGGCAGGAGGGCAGGGAGGACAAGCCTGGGAGAGCAAGAAGTTGAACTAGGATGCAATGCCAACCTGATCCTCAGGGTCCTGGAGGTGGAACAGACCTTCAGACTTGTCATGAGTTGGGTCTAGATAGGTTGGCCTTTATAGCTCCCCATAGGTCAATCACTGGATGGGGGTCACTCTGAGATGGCAAACTTGGGAGGTCTTTTTAGCTGAAGCATCTCAGAAGAGAACCAAACACTAAAGGTAGTATTCCGACAATATTCTTAATAGTTAAGCCAACCAGTTCTTTATTCCTGAAAAGAGATTCGATCATCACATCATGGCATCCACAGCAGAGTGGAGAAAAGGCACCAGTGGAGAGGTGTAGGGCTATGTGTTGGATAATTCATGATCATGATGCCTGAGAGGAAATACAGTTGAAGGGACAATGATAGGAACAAAGAAGTGACAAGACCTAAATCTGTAGAATTCAAGTGAAACCAAAGATAGTTTTATCTTGGGACTTTTTTTTTTTCTATTCATTTTTTTTCTCCCTTCCAAGTTCTTTCTCAAATAATTGGCTGCAATAGATAAGTCAAAAATCCACAAGAGGGTTGTATGCTTGCCTAGGGATAGTAGAGAAAGGTTGAAAGTATGGGACATTATTCTATTTTTGTGTGTGTTTGGATCTCAGGAGTAGAAAGAGTGCTGGCAGGAGAGGACATGAAAGGAGGTTAATTCCCCAGGCTCAGAAGAAAAGTCAGTGAATATCCTATGTAGCCTTTCTGAACACACACAATATCCCTAGGAGGTTTACACTGTCAGAATATGAAGTTTCTTAAATGCACAACCCTTGAGTTTCTGTCTCTGTTCCATCCTTCAGATCAAGTGAACATTTTCAGGAATGATAGCTGTGTTTTATAATTGAAGGCTCATCTGCCAGATTAAGGGTTTGGAAAGCATCCACTGTCCCTGCCAGGTATTTCTCACATCCTAAGTTTAAACTATTGGAGCAAGCACAGTTACTTTTATAATATAAATTATTAGTGTTTGAGAATTACAGGGTACAAAGAAAGAAACAAGATTCTGAAAAGTCATATATACAAACAACTAAATTCAGAACCATCTGTATTTCAAAAAACTATTCAATATAGGAAAGACACAAGCTGTTGAAGAGTGTTAAAATATAATTAACACAATTGTCAAGAAGATCAAATCATAAGTGTTATGTCAATATAAATTGAACATGTGTCTGATATTGTAACATGTTAATTAAATGCTGGTTTAAAGAGCATTTGAAAGCTAAAATTCTTTTAAGATGGCAAAACTTCTGGGTTAGATATTAAGAAGCTGCTCAATGTCCAACAAGGCTATAACTACTAATTCCAGGGTTATTTGCTCTACTTGACAAATTATTTGTGTCTGTAATGGACAAAAATCTACAAATTAACTTGTGTGTTCTCTAAGTCTGAGATCTTTAATCAACAGTAAATAGAGAATAGAACTATATGAATCAATATAATCCTTGGATGAACTTAACCTCCTTAAACCTGAAAATATGTGTTGCCCAACCTTTTCTATGTTTAAGTTTCAGATAATTATTCTGACAAAAGTATAAATGATTTATTTACAATTTCAAGAACAACTAAGTAAATATGGAATTAGGAGGACAACTGCAACCTAAAGAAAGAACTACCAACAGTTGTGATTCAGTGATAAAGATGAAGACAATCACCCTATATTTTAGTATATAAATTTTCTGATTGAACCTTTGAAAAATTTTATTTAATGATATACATTGGCTCTTTTCAGTAAGGTACCCACATGATTGCTTGCTTGTGCCTAATATCACAGTAAGGTACTATCACCATTCTGATAGGTATTTACCCAAGAGAACAAGGTACAGTTCAGCATTAAAGCAGAGAATGAAAAAAAGTGTGCAGTAATTGGAAAAGGAAAAAGTGAGGAGTGTGTTAGAGCACACTAAGGAAACAGAGGGCAAAGTTATCTGAAGAACAACAGAGAGCCAGGAATGGAAAGTGGGATTGAAACTGGAAGAAAAAATAATCTGAATATTAACTCATAGTTCACTATCCACTCATTCAATTCTGCTAATTTATTCAGATGTTACCTCAAATCATTTTTTAAAATGTATTTACCTTTTTAAAAATTTTATTCTAATGTACATCACAGTGGTTCAACAGTCCCCACCCCACTCCTCCACAACCCCCACCGATTCCCCTCCCCCTTGGTTATTACTATTCACTTCTCAGTGTTTATGAGTCTAATGCTGTTTTTTTTCCTTTTGTTTAGCTCTGTTTTATATTCCACAAAAAACTGAAATCAGATGATATTTCTCTTTCTCAGATGGATTTATTTCACTGAGCATAATACCCTCTAGATCCATCCATGTTGTTACATATGGCAAGATTTCTTTTCTTTTTATGGCTGGATAATATTGCATTGTGTATATGTACCACATCTTCTTTATCCATTCATCTACTGATGGACACTTAGGTTGCTTCCATATCTGGTTACTGCAAACAGTGCAGTGATAAACATAGGAGTGCATATCTTTTCAAATCAGGGATTTTGTTTTCTTAAGGTAAATTCCTAGGAATGGAATTACTGGGTCAAATAGTATTTATATTTTTAGATTTTTGAGGAACCTCCATATTGGTTTCCATAATGGCTGCACCAATTTGCAGTCCCGCCAACACTGCAGGAGGCCTCCTATTTCTCTACACACTTACCAGCATTTATTTTTTGTCTTTTGGATAATGGCCATTCTGACTTGTGTGGGCTGATATCTCACTGTGGTTTTACTTTGCATGTCACCTCAAATCTTTTCTGCAGCAAAAGTCCTTCACAGACCATGTTAGCCAGAAATGATTTTTGATTTCATAAAGTAATCAATTTTACTGGTTTTGCCTTTAATTATTCATTATAAATATATAACTCATTCAATATATATAAAATTTGATATATGTAATTATTCTTCTAAGCTTACACTTACCATCCCAAGGTATATTTTACATTCCTTGATTGAAGAAACCAGGTAGTTTTGTATGTGATTCAGAAAGTTAACAGAGTAGAAACTAGATAAACCACTGTTGTTGAATTATTTACATGTGAGCTGTGCAACTCCAAAGAGACAGTTACAGTGCCTAGGGAGAAGTGAAGGAGAAGTGGAATTGAGTAAGGAAATAAGGCTAGAATAGAATGTTCTTACAGGCACAGGAGAATTCCAGATTAAAGATATCTCAAAAAAATATAATCAACAATGATGATCTCTAAATAACATTGCTTATTTCTTTTTTTTCATGCTTTGCTTTCTGAATGTGACTCTCCATGTATATTATATCTCTTTATTTTATATATTACATATTTATATACTGTAATGTATATTATGTATATTATATTATTGATGCTATATTGTTCTTTAATGTCTTCATCTGATTTTGTTTGAAATCTTTGTGTAGATTCCTTGGTTATCTCTAGAATGGCATGTGTTTATTTAAGAAGTGTTCAAGCAAAAGAGAACAAACCAGAAGAAAATATTACCAAATAGTTTATCAAAAGATAAGCATGTTGCTCTTGTTAGCAGCATACAATATATGCATACACACACACACACACACACACGATACATGTGCTTATTAACATGGAAAAAATAAACTTAATAGCTAAAGGGTAACAAACTCTCTGATAAATAAGGAGATTAGCAAATAGTCACTGGCACCAATGCTGCCCTTTCCTTTTTTCCAAGTGACACACTTTAAGTGTTGTATCAAGGATTATTCTAAGTTAGCTGGCAAGATAAATGGAAAACACAAATTTTCTAAACAGTTATTCTAGGTAAAAAAAAAAAACCCACAAGAAACGAAAGCACAAACCTGTTTGAAGAATCTCATTTAAAAATGACTAAAAATCTAATTTACAAATTGATCAGAAGCAAATTAAAACAGTCCATTTTCAAAGTGTAGTCTAGATATCTATATAATAGCCATTTCACAAATTTGTATTGTCTTCATATCAAAATAAATATCACTTTTTTTAAAGCGATTTTCTGAACCAGTTTCTCCAGGCTTCCAGCTCTCTGTCCTCAGACAAAGCGTATCTGTGTGTATTTAGGTTTTTACCATTTCACCTCTACTAATAATAATGGCTTTTATTTTTGATAACATATTACATAATAAAATAAATAGCTTTTTGTGTTTGTTACCACATCTGATTTTCACAATAGTCATATGAGAAAGACTCCCTGAATTCTTAGACAGAGATGAACTCCCATACAACTATTAAGTAATTTGGCTAAGGCCACAAAGCTAGTAAATGGGAAAGACAAATTTTGAAAAAGCAAACTGTGAGAACTTGTTACCATAAATGCACCACCTCCAGTGTATGCAATTTAAACATTCCATTTGTATTCTTTTTTATCATTAATTGGCTCGTTCACAGCTACATCCGCTCTCCTATCCCTTTGGGAAATACCAACACCTTGTCTGTACACTTTTTCATTGTCCGTGATTGTCATCCTGTCCTTAATTCTTTCCTTATTTATCACAGAGATCCTCTCACACTTGTATACTCTCTCAACTTCTGTGGTTACTGATGCTCAACAATACCTGGCTTTCTTCTCTTTGTGAGCACTCCGACCCCTGCACATCCCAGGGGTCTTGGTATTGAGCTGGACATACGAACGCCCTGGTCACTCTGCTGTAAACAGAAGTGACATGTGCATTTTCCCTGCTGAAGCATTTCATTGCCAGTGTGGGGTCTCCTCCTGGCCCTTTCCCCTAGGGTGACAATGAAGGCTACATCCCCAGGTGGTGCAGCCCAGGGATGATGATTACTGTTATCCTGGGGATCTAACGACTGTTCAGGCTAGCCCCTTGCTGACATCTTAGACATACAACATAATTGAGAAATAAATATTTTGTGTTAAGTCTGAGATTTTGGTGTTTGCTTCTGCAACATAATCTGGTCAATCCTAACATAACTCTCTTGCAGCTCTCTCCCTTTTTGGTACTCACCTGGAGAAGCCTCTTTTCTACTCTGCTTACGTGCATCCCAGTACTGGACAAAGCTTAAAGAAATACACCCAACCTTTTTGTCTGCCCCTACTTTGTGCTCTTAAATATCAAATAAGTCATAAAAATTAATTATCCAATGTATTATATTTCTTTATCAATCTTATCTTCCATTCTCTGAAAAAGCCAGGGCACAACCACTTCTCAACGTGTGAAACTCCTCCTGCCATTCCCTTATTCCCCACTCGGCTTTCCCGCTTGATGACTTTCTTGATTCCCTGACATGTAGGAGTTCTTTGAAGTGAATTACCTCATATTCCTACCATGAAATGTAATGGCCTCTCAATTTCTGTACATAAATTCTATACTTTACTCTTTGGATCGGTTGTTTTTAATCCTGCCTCAAACCACTCTTTCCCCTCTGTGTAGTATATTATCCTGTTCTGCCACCTGGTTCCATCCATTTCTTCTTCCTATTCAAGCTTTGATCTGACACTTCTCCAGGATCTTTCCAACTTCTCACAAACATCCTCCCGGCCAAACCAAACAGCAAAAATATCCAGAACAAAAACCCCACTTTGGCCCCTAATCCCTTCCAATCCGTTGCCCCTTTTTCTATCCCCTTTATAATGTAACTTCTTGATATTTCCCTCTTTGCTTATTATTTCTGTTTACCTGATTGTCATTCTACCTTCATTTCTCCGAGGAAATTCACACTTTTGTTGCATCTCAGTTCTTGAAATTATGTTTGGCAAAATTGCCAATGGGTTCCATTTTGCCAAACTAAATAGTCAGTTCTCACTCCTCATCTTTCTTTGTCGTTTGGAAACATATAACACAGTGAAGGGCTTTTTATTGCTTCCAGAAGGAGGGAAGAAACACATAAGTTCTTCTTTCAGGAAACTCTAGTCTTCTTTACTGCTTTCCATCCACTCCACTAAATGTCCTTTTTAAATTTTTTATCTTTTCCTTCCTCTTCTTTCCCATCCTTAAATAGTTGAGTACCCAGGGATTAGTCACTGTCCATTCTCTATCTGTAACAACTCACTGGGTGATCTCATTAGTCCTTTCCAAATGACTATCTTTAAATATACCTTTCCAAATGCTTATCTCCATAGCTGACCTTTATGTGTGTGTGTGAGTGACATGTCCGGTTTATAAACCAGGTTCTGCTAGACTTCTCCATTGGACGTATAATAGATATGCCACTCACAAACTGTTGGTAATCCTGTTCTCCTCAGTATCTTCATATGCATAAACACCATCCATCTAGTTTTTAAGCAATAAAAATACAGTTGAATTTTCTCTTTTCAAATATCATTTATTTGTCAACCTTACTTGTCTTGATAGCCAGACTACCCTCCAATTTCATCAAATTTTTGCCTCTTCTTTATACTTCTTCCTTTTTTTTTTTCATGGGAATTCTAGCCACCATTATTTTTAGCTCCTAGATGAAGGAAATGGACTCATAAAGTCTCCATGTTTAAACTGTGGACCATTCTCTGCATAGTCTATTCTTGCAGCATCCAGAGTGGTCTCTGCTGATAGAAACCACAGTAGGCATTTAATTGAGCAGAATTCTATAACACCTTTTTTTTACAACTAGATTAAAGCCTAAATGCCTTAACATGGACTACAAAGATATGTATAATCTGGTCCCTGCTTACTTCAACTAATTTTTCTACCATTTGACCAATCAGTTCCTTGAGTACACTAAGCTAATTTCTACCTCCGTGTTCTTGAACAAATTCTCTTTGACTAGAAACTTCCTACTCCAACTTTCTTATAGCTTTCTCCTAAGCATTTTTAAGTCTCTGCTCAAATATCTGATTCTGTAAAACAATTTTTTGAGCATTCTGTCTAAAACAATCTCCACTTTTTTTCTTCAGAAAGTGTATTACCTCCAGAAATTAACCCCCACCCACCCCGCACACACAGAGAAAGAATGTCCAAAAAAGCCTAATCTAGAGGTCGTCCACTGAAGCTCTCCCTTGGTGGGCTTCTGTAAATTCCAGGACCAGAAAATCAAAGGATTTTCTTTGTTTATATGATATTGGAGAGGTGGGAACAGACAGGGGACAAAGCTTTGCCCAGCTGAGGGTAATAAAGTAGAGCTTGTTAACTTTTGTGAGACATACAATAATTTTCCCAGCAGAGCCTCAAGGCGCTATGAAAATTTCATGGTGTGACATCTGATCATGCTTAAGAATATTATCATCCCCCTGAGGGCTCAGCTGGTCAATAATAATTCCTCTGTCCCTTTAGTTGTACTGCTCAGTTTCTAGAATAAAACTACCAAGTAAGTTTCTCTTCTTCACCTACATGACAAACCATGATTTGCCTTTATGCTGTTCTCTCAGTGCCACTGCACGTTTCATTTTAATTATGAACACCAAATAGGTTATTGGCTTTGGCAAATAAATTAGACTATTACTAACAACCATTCACCATACTTAAAATGATTCTACGTAAAGTGCTTGAGGGCCTGTGTTTAAAAGTACTTTTTACAACCTAAAATATGTATTAGTGTGCGCAATCAACAGTGAAGTGCAATTCTCTATTGCATTCCTTTAAATAATTTTTGAAGGTGCTGAGATATTTACAATTTTCTCTCACTTAACATCCATTTCACTTTTAAAGTTTAATTAAACTAAATAACATAAATTCTTCTTGTCTCTCCTTTATTATGTGTATCTATATCCACATCTGTATCTCCTTATTTTTCCTCAACTGCTTTTAGTTCTATACAAACTTAGAATGGAAAGATCGTTAAACTAGAGTAGCAAAGACAATTGACTAAGTTTAGAAAAAAATACCAGGGGTCATACTTTTTTATCGTTTGATGCTATATTATTATTCCTAGTACTAGACAGTTAATTCTTAGTATCTCCTCCATTTGGGAAAGAAAAGTTATCTCAGTAGTATAAATATAAATGCTGCATGTCCCATTTGAGGGCACAATATGTGAAAATGGCTGAATGAGAAAAAGAAAACAGGGAAAAGAGTATAAGAAAAATAATTAATATATATCAAATACAGCAAAAGTAGTATGTGGCAATAAAGTCTATTACTCTCCTTTCCCTCTTTTTCTCCCAGTTTCTTTCTTTATTTTTAAATTGAATTTAGAGTGTTCACAGAAGTCAGCTGCTGTTTAAATTGTTTTTCCCCATATCTAGGTGAAATAAGGCACTTTGTTTATTGGTAATTTAATTCAGGGGCTTTTTTAATGCTTTGAGTCTCTGTGCATATTCAAATTATAATATTAAAATTAGAATAGCAATTCAGATTTTTCAATATAGTTAATACTGTTTAGATAAAAGGTTAATTTATAAACTTAGCTAAACATGAAAAAGATGAGATAACAGAAATAATAATTTGTGATCATTTAAAATTAACCTGGTTCACCAAAAATATTTAGTATAAATTAATCGAACTAGTAATGCTAATAATATTTATTTACTTCCTGTTATAAAATAACTAATGAACAAACTTAAGAGACAAAATGAGAGAACATTTTGGCTGAATGGAATCAAAAGCTGTTGTTCTATTATAAAAACAATTAATATAAACAAAATTTTATTGTTATTACCATTTTTAATATGCCACCAGACACACAAAATGATAATATTACAAAAACATTTCATTGTAGACAAGAAACTTAATCCTGTTTCAGTAATGTTCAGCAATAAATGAAAATAAATCTACTATTGTGAAAGGTGACGCTTGATTCAAAACACTTGCTAATAGTGATTGTCAAAGAAGCATCAGTTAATGCCCAGATGTCAGGATTCTAAATCACTGATATATTGTTTAATATGTGAGTGATCAAGGAAAACAAATAAATTAAAAGACCTGGTACAAGGACTAAGTCTAACTGAATAGCCAAGCAAATACCAAATCTGTAAGTTCTTACAAAGGAACCAGTGATCTGAAATCCAGATGTTAAAGGAGGTAATTCAAGTTTATTGAGTGCCTGAGGCACTGTGCTAAGGATTTTGCTTTCTTTTATCATTTAATAGATCTACCATTACCAGAGATCATTACTTTCATTTACAGCGTAGTTAACCAACCTGGAACCTGGGAAATATAATAACCTTCCCCAGGCTTGTTGGTGGAGACAGGGCCCAGACCTAGGCCTTTCTCTCTGTAAAGACTGAGTACTATACATACTAAATTCTCTCCCTGAGGGATCTTGGCAATTCATGTATGGAGGTTCGCACACCCATGGATGTTTGCATATGTCATGTATATTCGTATAGTCCCAATATTTGCTGAGACATCCTACAGATATTCATAGTATAATTAGGTCATCATATGTAAGGAAAAATAAAACAAATACAAAACAAAAGTAACAGCAAAATAATTTGTGAAGAAATACTCTACTCTCTCATGTCTTTATTACATGGAATTACTTCATTACATGGAATCATTAACTTTGGTATCTCAACTTTATGGGAAACAGATCCATTAGGGCTCTTAATGTTTAAAGAAAGAAGAAGTAACAGCAGCAGAAACATCTTGGATCTCTATTTATAAATTATAGAAAGAAACTAAAAGCCAATGTGTGTTGATTAAAACTAAAATGGAAATTGCAATACAGAAAATGCAATAAATAGTGGTTAAATATTGAGCAACTGGTTGTGTTTTTAAAAATATTTTCTCTTATAGATAGGAAGATAAAGTATTACTCTTTTAAATTCAAAACCAACTACCCAAGAATCCTGGTCAAAAACTTGCAATGATTGGTTGAGAGTAGCTTCATAACTAATATAAGTACAAATGTAAGGCAGTCATAAATAATAAACTTTGTAATAAGCAATACAGTATGCAGATTGAAAGTCTATAACTGAATTAAATATTTGTATTTTTAAATATAGGTTCTTCATGTGGCTCTGGCATTATATTACACATTTAAAATACTATGACTGTAAGTTGAATGAATCCACAAACAGGTTTTTTTCAGAGTATCCATAATTAATTTTCATCACAAATGAATTACTTTGCATTACATGAGACTATGCAAATCTATTTAAAATATTTTTCTTGGGACAAGTCACAAATCAATTTGCAAAGTAAAGGAAAATGCACCTCATCCTCATATTTTAGGTATCAAATGCTTACAATTATGAAGAGCTTTAGATATAAATCTGTATTGGTAGAGTACTTTAGTAGATTGGTGGAGGTACCCAGATACTTACGCATGCAGGTTTCTGCTGTGACTATGAAGGCTTTCCTTCCCTCCACATTCGAGCAATGTTTATTCTCTAGGTGCAAACAGCTAAGACACAAGCACATATTGCCTTCTGTGCTCCACAGTGTGAGAGAAGGATTTCTGAGGTGCTCTCATCTTGTCCACATTACAAATATGTGGGTTAAGTCACTTAATTTACTCATAAGAATGTTAGCATTCCAGGGGTTTGAAGGGTGAATGAAGCTTCTCCTACCACTTATCCAGATTTAAATGAAGGTGAAGATAAAAATGAATTTCTCTTATGTTTTAATATTCATCTTGAAGGAGAAAGAAGAATGAAGTATTTTTCCACCTTTTGTGTATCCCTAATTTTCTGAATTTGACTGTTCCTTGAAATTGGAGGGGAGGAAAAAGATCTTCTCAAAAGATGTAACAGTTACTTCCCACTTTTCAAAAGTTCCCATTAGGTCACTTCACTTTTATGTAAGATTTACATTAGCATTTGTCTTCATTAACCTAAAGAAACATGAAGAGGGTTTTTGATCCTATGAAAAAAGGGAAAAAGCAAAAATAGCATTCCATGTTTGTTTTGCACTGAGCTGTTACTGAGGCAGCGTGCACCCTGAGCAGGGAGAGTGGCCCCATCAGACTCCTTCCCTGAGAAGTACACTCATTATCTCAGCATCAAACCACTGTTGCTTTGGACTGTGTCCATGAGCATCTGTGCTTTATCTGCGCTTATTTTGTGCATCCCTAAGCAAAATGTGTCCTAAGGTATCTGGAAAGCCTAAGAGAGGTTATTTTTGGGATCTGGGAATACTAACAAAATTTGTCCATATAAATCAATTATAACTCCTTCTTTGCTTTACACTATTTCAGCTTTTTAATGAACAGAAGTTAATGTCTTCTAGAGATCTCTCTATACAATTCAGAAAACTTTTAAATAGATTTTCCTTTTGTTTAAGTACAAATGTGAAAAAAATAGATCTTAGGGCCAAAAATCTTCCATATAAAGAGTTATTCCATAGAGAAATCCATGAGTGAATATATAGACAATTTTAAGAACATAGATTCTGAAAATATGATGACAATTTTTGAACAAGGCAAAGGGCTCTCACCAGACACCTAACCTGCTGCTGCTGCCTTGATCTTGGATTTCTCAATATTCAGAACTGTGAGAAATACATTTTGGTTGTTTATCAGTTACCTGGCTTATGGTATTTTGTTACAACAGCTGGAAGATACTAAGAATAGCTGTCATTCTATTGAAGTTAATAGACAATTACCCAGCTGTCACATTCTCTCCTCCTCAAGCATCAAAACCTTTAAGGATTAGAAATAGAAAAAGAAATTGGAAATTAAACTTATTTCTTATATAAGTGTCCCAGAAGTTGGGGTTCTCAGGTGTTGATATAGATTAATGCCCAACTAACCTGTCAATAAAGTTAGCCTTGTTATATAATTTGTTCTCCTGAGTGTCACCATTTTTTTCCTTGTAATTATTGTTTAGAACATTTTCTTTCCCAAAATGCAAAGCCATTCTCCAAACCTCTCCATTCTAGTTACTAGAGTCATTGCCTACCCAACAAGCCATAAACATGAATAAGGTTCAAAGGCCAATATATTTAAGAGTTAGCCTCTCCTGTTTTGAAATTGTCAGTTATGTTGACTATGTGAGCCATGAGTTGTTTACTTATCTTGCTGCACTTGCATATCCACACACACACCACATATGCTTACAATAAGGAGGACGTAAAACCTTTGTATAAAATCCTCACATGAAAAAATACACTGGCATTTCTTGGTTGCATCTATCAAGTTATAGAAGAACACCATCCAAACAGTAAGAATGACAATTATTTTCAGAAATCCATTAATTCTGAAATTGCATTGATAATTTGGATGAGATACTTATAATGAAAGATAGTTTATTAGTGTACAATGTTGTTTATATCATTCCAGTTATTAGTATATAAATGCTTCCTATTTCAGGAACATTCTTCCAGATAATCTAGGTACCAATGAAAATAAATTAAACAAATGGGCAATTTAGGCTAATATTTTCTAGATCGTCCAGAATAATATTAAACCTAATTTAAGGAAGATTCTGAAGTCTTATTTTTGGCCCATTACAAGTAACATACAAAGATAACTCTTTTTCAGAAGAACTTGATAAACAGGAACACATTCCAGGCCACCACCCTATGTTATGGGCAATAAATTGGGGCTACTCAAAATTAATTAGTTCAATTGACTATGTTATATTCCTTGTTATTTATTACATGGTATTCAAAAAAACTAATGCTGATTTCATATATTTTAACTTTACATATATTTTCCTAGTTTATTATGTTAACGGCCAAGAGATTAGAATTCCTTTGCAGCTCAAAGAACCTACATACAAACAGCACATCTTTTTTTTTTTTTCAAATGCTGTAGTCTCTCTCTTAATTAGACAGAAATCTGAGGGATAGAGTATTGGTTGTCATAAATCTTTGGAAGAAACTTTTTGCTACTCTTAAGAATTAAGTCTGATATTAATTTTAAAAGCTGTGGTGAGTGTACATACTTGGCAACCTGTTTAGCATTTGTAGAAAAAAAATCTTGGAGATAAAAAAAAGAAATCAAAAGATATATGCTTGCTATTTTAATTCCACTAAAGAACATAATGGTTTCTCTGAAAATGCCTCAAGATAACTTTTCTATAAATTGTCTTTCAGTATTTAGAATATTGAAACCAATCATGAGAAAGCTTCAATAACTGTACTCTGGCTATATGGTATTTTTATCTCTAGGACCAATTAAAAAATGGGAAGTTTTTTTAATTTTTTTGAGAAGTAAAAACCTGAAGTCATAAAACTAAAGGTAAAAAGAAGCTTCCCACAGGTATGGGTAAGCAGGTGGTACTTTCCCAAACCCATCTTAACCTGGATGCAGGGAGGTGGTGTGGAGATGTAGTAGCTGCCTCCAATTATCAGCAGCCCGCTCTGACTTGCAAGTGTAAGTCTTGAGAGCATTTCAGAATAGAATGCATTTACTTTTCAACAAGTCAGCAATTCATAACAAAAATCCACCTATGCATAGCCTTTAAGATGCATCTAAATTATAGATGAGTTTACTAGCTTGCTGATAACAAAGCTTTTCTGGTCTCAGGCTTCTAGTGTGCAAATACTCAACTGTCCTTTATTGAGAGTAAAGACTTTTTTAATTGCCTCTGATATTTTGTCAATAGACAATTAAAAAGAAAAAAAAAGTCAGAAAAAAATTATTTCTTAGAATCACAGTGAGGTGTGCCATACAGCCAAATAGATTAATGTTTCTCCTAAGAGCTGGAAATTAGAGATTTTATTTCTGGTTATGAAATTTTAGAACTATTTGAAAATAACAATAGAAGTATACACTTTTTAGATGACGAGATGCAAGTTTTGGAGAAAGACTGGGTAATAGGGCGTATATCTGGAAATCATAATAATTATATTTTCATTAATATATTGTCTTAGGTAAACCACATGCTTATCCAGGGTTCTAGAGGCAGTATCAGTTTTATTAGGGTATGTAGCCCATTGGCCAAAACAATATGACCAATTATTAAAATCCTAATAACATCTGACAGGATTTTGCATGTAAAACAACATGACAAAGGGATTTGGGAGACAGAATCCCCAGAATTCCCAAGCGATTGGGTGTCAATCAAGGAGGTAGTGGAAGGGAAAAAATTGCCTTAATATTTCTGCTTTTTTTTTGTTCTACTTCAGTTTTCAACCTTGGCATTAGGGACATTCTGAGCCCCGTAATTGTCTGTTGCAGTGAACTGTTACTGCGTTTCACAGGATGTTTGACATCATGCTTGGCTTCAATTCACTGAAGGCCAATAGCACCCCTCCACAGGTGGTGACCACCACAGATGTGTCAAATATCAGACATTGACAGGTGTCCCTTGAGTAGGCTGGGGGGAGTCAGAATTGCCTCTAGCTGAGAATCTCTGCTCTAGTTAGTGGAGGCCTAATGGTCAGTACCAGATCAAAGTAGAAAAAGAAAACACAATGGCCTGCCCCTAAATTGCAGAACATACTGATTCTTCAATCCACTAACAGACCATAAAATATGTTCTTTTTAGAGTCAGGATGTGACATGTACATAATCAAATTACAATCAATCACACAACTTTGAGCCAACTCTCAAACAGAAATTATATATTTAGATGAAGTATATAAATTATCTCAGTTTTATTTTTGTTATTTGAGATCAATTACTGCCAAATAATTTGAATTGGAACTCCGTTATCTTTATTATTTTTCTTACTAAAGTGCTGATAGAAGGCACAGTGTCAAAAAAGACTAAGAAAAGCCAGAATAATCCTGGGCCTTGGTCAATGGATGGTGGATAACTGCCAACGTTTTGGTATTTTCCATGAATTGAATTGTACTTATCCTTAAACAAATATAGGTAAAATGTCCAGATGACTTATTAGATTGTTTAATTAATACAGGTCTAAGTCACATATTGGTTGATAATTAAAAACAGATTTTTTTTATCCAATCTACTCATTTATGGAAGATAATGAAACCTCTGAAAATCTCTAAAATAGTATTTTTAATGCTCAATGAACATGAAGACAATTACGGTAAGTTTTGAAGAAATTTCAGTTTATCACATAACAATATACTGAGTAAAAATTCTGTGAGTTTATACAGAAGTGTCTTCTATGTGCTGAAGATACAAAATGGAAGAAGTTATTTTTGTAAGATTCTCAGAGAGCTATGTAATGCCTTAAACTGAGAAATTCTTACAGGAGTGCTATTTTTGTTTTTATGTAAGTTCAAGATATGGCTAGGTAGGAAAATGGAAGAGAAAGTTTTAATTCTGTCACTTTGATTTTGTGTGATTATAAGTATAATTACAGAAAGAAAAATATGAAGATACTAACTCGGATATTTTCAACTTGTCTCAAATATCCAGCCATGAAATTAATAGATGACTTTACTTGTTATATTTGAGTGTCATTTAAATATAATTTCATGGATGTTTTGTCTCAATTCCTAAGAACTAATAAATCAACAAACATATAAAAAAATGACATATACCCTTTCTATCATTCCTCCAAAATTTAGATTTAATTCCATCTAATATTATATCGACACTAGGTTAGGCCTTTTTTACAATGTCCCATTCTCTTCACTGATATAAGATTAAAAATATTACTTGCAAACCTCTAACTTTTCTAATGAGATATTATTTTCCACAGGTTTAGAAAGTCATTTGTCCTTGTCCTTGATTGCCACAGTTAGCAGAGTACTTATTTGAAATATGTAATCACTTACATATTGCTTATTTTTCTCTTTTATTTCAGCATTATGTCAATTTTCACATACTCATCCTTTAAGTCTAATAAGTTTGTCTCTTTGTTCACATTCTTCTTTTGTGTCTAGATGTCATTTAATAAAATTGTCAAAAGTACCTGCCATCATATCTGTTTCTAACCAATTTTTATAATCTCATCTCCTGCTGCTTCTTATCACTCTGCCTTTGGATAACTATAAGCTTAAAATTTTTTTGAGTTTTTGCTTATAGTGTTTCTTCTGGCAAATGTGATCCTTTTCTCAAGGATAATATTAAACGCCATCTTCTTTACACAGAGTGAGTTCTTCCTTCCTGATGTCCCCACAGCCTCACCATTGTGTAACTCAAGGAGTGGATTTTCTTATTAACTTTTCTAGAGTAGAGATTATATCTAAATGATTTCTCTACATTTAATCTGTAAAACACAACCTGGCACATACAGAGCCCTCACTAAATCTTAAAGACAGAATGAATAAGTAATATGCGCACAGTTTATAAAGTCACACAGAGCCTTGAGGAAAATTTTTGGATGTTTAACTTATTTCTAGAAGTAATAAGGAGTCATTGTCAGCTATTGATGGCATAAATTAAAATATATTATCTGTGTCAATTGGAAGGTATCTGCCGGGATACTGAAGTTTGACTTGGTGAGAGAGGAATGCAGAAAATTCAAACTGGAAGTTACAGCAAAAACCCTGGCAAAGTATGATAAAGGATTGAACTAGGCCAGAGCCAGGCACAGGGACAAAAGAGGATAGGGAACAGCATGCCTTTATATTCCCTTAATCCAGAAAGACTGTAGTGTACATAACAGTTTATTAATATGTGCACCAAACTTGTGATTATGATGAATAACAATTACTATACTCATTTAAAGTTTAATAAGTATCAGGTACTAAATTAAATGGCTTACATACCTTATCTCATTAAATCTCTAAGCAATTTCATGTAGTAGGCATCAGCAAACTTATTTTATATGTAAATAAACTAATGTTTATAGGTTACAATTTAATTAATGTTAGAACTGAAATTTAAATGCAAATCTCTCTTTATCTGCTATATATTTTATGAGACATTTAGTAAGTTTGGTGAAAGCAAACTAGATTTTGATTAGATATGAATAATGTGCAGAATACAGAATTTCCTTTGTTCTTAATCATCTGTTGTTATCTTCATTAAATCATCATTCCTTTTCTCATCCAATCACATTTTTTTATGCTCTTGTATTTCTGATAACTCTCAAACTCACTATTTTCATTTTAGTGGGAAATTCTAGGTCATTTAGAGAAACATTTCTCTAAGCCTGGTAGACTCGTGGCAAAACACTAAGAGTTAAGTGATTATGGCAGTGATTCATAATAGTAAGAATTTTGGGAAGCATGAGAAATACATTGTAAGACAATTAGAAACCTTAAAGTTCTGGGTATGCTGAACTGATTATCTTCCTCTTACAAGATAACATATGTAAGGGGAATTATACATATGAAAGATGTAATGACAGAAATTAAGGATAATGCAAGTGAAAAACTATTAACTGACCCTAAGTAAATTACCATTATTAAGTAAATAGTCTGTCACAACTGTCAAATATAAGCTTATAACTGGGTAAGCATATATCTCAGTTTGTTGAGGACAGTCCCTTTTTATGTCTGTTGTACTGGTGCTTTGTTTAGCTTATCACTCTCCAAGATTTTTCAGTTCTGAGGGAAGTGTTATTGTTAATCATTGCATGAATATTAGCCAGTGGATCTGAGAACCTCCCTTTTGACTTCTACCTTCTTCTATGATCTCATCTAATAGAATGTAAGAAGTGTATTTATTTTTACACATAGTAAGTATTAAAATCAACCAGAAATAACTCACTTTCTTTTCCCATCTTCTTCCAGATATGATGCATTTAACACTTCCTCTTCAAGGACAGCCTTGAAGTGCTTGCTATAAAGAGAAATCTTTTTAGATAGGCGCTCTTAAGGGAGGCTAACTCATTCTGGTCCGTAATGTGAATGACAGTAGGATAAAACATGGTTTTCTCAAACAACCACTTGATATACCAGCCAGCTGTGCCATGGCCCACGCTGTAGAACGCAAGTTGAATGAAGCTGTGAGGTCGCATAAATAGGGTTAGCTGAGAAACAGGCTGAAGTATAGATTTGATGTATATAAAATACGTGTGGGAAATAGAAGATGAGCAGTTCAGCTGTAGGGTATACAGAGAGTAGTTCCAATGCTCTTGTTACACAGTGATTCAGTAATTTATTGTATGGTCCTAATCTATATTTATTTTTATAATAACACCTTCTATTTTTTAATATAATATTTTTGACAGCACATTGGTATACTAAAAAGGAATGAAAAGCACAGCATGTTTAATAAAAAATTGCCATCCAAATTTCTATTATCTCCATGTTGATGACATTAGCTTACATCATAAGGACGTCAGGACATCATAGACTATGCGACAATCAGACATCTGCTGAAACTGCTTTTGTATTTACTTCAAAGGTTATTACTTACATTAAAAACACTGCAGAGCACATAATTAACATGGGCACTTGAAGAAAGTACATTACAGATTGCCATGGGAAGCATGATTTTTCATTTAGAATAATTTCATTTACTTCCAATTTTTAATTTCAAGTTTCTCTTTCTTTTTTTGTGTGTGTGTATGTGAATACAGGTATAAAAGAAAATAATAGATGTTAATGGGCTGGCTGTATTAATAAAAGAGGAACATTTCAAAGAGTTATACCAGGTTAAATCAATATTATCAGATTATTCAAATAGTAAATCAGATATTTTATTTACTAGTGAGGAGTTTTTTTTTAAGCTACTTCTTGGAGTCAAAGTAAAGCTTTTGAAAGTTCATTTAAATAAAAATAAACTTTGTAAACAAAATGTCTTATTATGTGTACTATTGTAAATATAGTCAAAAGTATACAACATGAAAAAATATAGTTACTTGCTTTTAGGTTGATAAAGCAAATATGTGTTTTAGAGAACCATATTATTACAGAAAGATCATTATGTTTACTAGGTTCGCCCCTTCACCAAGTCCCCCCCATAAACCCCTTCACAGTCACTGTCCATCTGCGTAGTACGATGCTGTAAAATCACTACTTGTCTTCTCTGTGTTGCACATCCCTCCCCATGCCCCCCATGCACTATACATGCTAATTGTAATGCCCTATTTCTTTTTCCCCACCCTTATCCCTCCCTTCCCATCCATCGTCCCCGTCTCTTTCCCTTTGGTAACTATTAGTCCATTGTTGGATTCTGTGATTCTGCTGCTGTTTTGTTCCTTCAGTTTTCCTTTGATCTTATACTCCACATATGAGTGAAATCACTTGGTACTTGTCCTTCTCCGCTTGGCTTATTTCACTGAGCATAATACCCTCTAGCTCCATCCATGTTGTTGCGAATGGTAGGATCTGTTTTTTTCTTATGGCTGCATAATATTCCATTGTGTATGTATATCACTTCTTCTTTATCCATTCACCTACTGATGGACATTTAGGTGGCTTCCACATCTTGGCTATTGTAAATAGTGCAGCGATAAACATAGGGGTACATCTGTCTTTTTCAAACTGGAGTGCTGTATTCTTAGGGTAAATTTCTAGAAGTGGAATTCCTGGGTCAAATGGTATTTCTATTTTGAGCATTCTGAGGAACCTCCATACTGCTTTCCACAATGGTTGAACTTCTTTACATTCCCACCAGCAGTGTAGGAGGGTTCCCCTTTCTCCACAACCTCGCCAACGTTTGTTGTTGTTTGTCTTTTTGATGATGGCAATCCTTACTGGTGTGAGGTGATATCTCGTTGTGGTTTTAATTTGCATTTCTCTGATGATTAGTGATGTGGAGCATCTTTTCATGTGCCTGTTGGTCATCTAGATTTCTTCTTTAGAGAACTGTCTATTCAGCTCCTCTGCCCATTATTTAATTGGATTATTTGCTTTTTGTTTGTTGAGGCGTGTGAGCTCTTTATATATTTTGAATGTCAATCCTTTATTGGATCTGTCATTTATGAATATATTCTCCCATACTGTAGGATACCTTTTTGTTCTATGGATGGTGTCCTTTGCTGTACAGAAGCTTTTCAGCTTGATATAGTCCCATTTGTTCATTTTTGCATTAGATTCCCTGGTCCAGGGAGATGTGCTCAAGAAGAGGTCACTCATGTTTATGTCTAAGAGGTTTTTGCCTATGTTTTTTTCTAAGAGTTTTACGGCTTCAAGACTTACATTCAGGTCTTTGATCCATCTGGAGATTACTTTTGTGTATGGGGTTAGACAGTGATCCAGTTTCATTCTCTTACATGTAGCTGTCCAGTTTTGCCAGCACCATCTGTTGAAGAGACTGTCACTTCCCCATTGTATGTCCATGGCTCCTTTATCAAATATTAATTGACCATATATGTTTGGGTTAATGTCTGGAGTCTCTATTCTGTTCCACTGGTCTGTGGCTCTGTTCTTGTGCCAGTATCAAATTGTCTTGATTACTGTGGCTTTGTAGTAGAGCTTGAAGTTGGGGAGTGAGATCCCCCCCACTTATTCTTCCTTCTCAGGATTGCTTTAGCTATTTGGGGTCTTTGGTGTTTCCATATGTATTTTTGAATTATTTGTTCCAGTTCATTGAAGAATGTTGCTGGTAATTTGATAGAGATTGCATCGAATCTGTATATTGCTTTGGGCAGGATGGCCATTTTGATTATATTAATTCTTCCCAGCCAAGAGCATGGGATGAGTTTCCATTTGTTAGTAACCTCTTTAATTTCTCTTAAAAGTGTCTTGTAGTTTTCAGGATATACATCTTTCACTTCCTTGGTTAGGTTTATTCCTAGGTATTTTATTCTTTTTGATGCTCTTGTGAATGTAATTGTTTTCCTGATTTCTCTTTCTATTAGTTCATTCTTAGTTTATAGGAAAGCTACAGATTTCTGTGTGTTAATTTTGTATCCTGCAACTTTGCTGAATTCCGATATTAGTTCTAGTAGTTTTGGAGTGGAATCTTTAGGGTTTTTTATGTACAATATCATGTCATCTGCAAATAGTGACAGTTTAACTTCTTCTTTACCAATCTGGATTCCTTGTATTTCTTTGTTTTGTATGATTACCTTGGCTAGGACCTCCAGTACCACATTGAATAACAGTGGGGAGCGTGGGCATCCCTGTCTTGTTCCCGATCTCAGAGGAAGAGCTTTCAGCCTCTCGCTGTTCAGTATGATGTTAGCTGTGGGTTAATCATATATGGCCTTTATTATGTTGAGGTACTTGCCCTCTATGCCCATTTTGTTGAGAGTTTTTATCATGAATGGATGTTGAATTTTGTCAAATGCTTTTTCAACATCTATGGAGATGATCATGTGGTTTTTGTCCTTCTTTTTGTTGATGTGGTGGATGATGTTGTTGGATTTTCAAATGTTGTACCATCCTTGCATCCCTGGGATGAATCCCACTTGGTCATGGTGTATGATCCTCTTGATGTATTTTTGAATTCAGTTTGCTAATATTTTGTTGAGTATTATTGCATCTACGTTCATCAGGGATATTGGTCTGTAGTTTTCTTTTCTGGTGGGGTCTTTGCCTGGTTTTGGTATTAGGGCGATGTTGGCTTCATAGAATGAGTTTAGGAGTATTCCCTCCTCTTCTATTTTTTTGAAAACTTTAAGGAGAATGGGTGTTATGTCTTCTCTGTATGTCTGATAAAATTTCGAGGTAAATCCATCTGGTCCAGGGGATTTGTTCTTTGGTAGTTTTTTGATTACGGATTCAATTTCATTGCTGGTAATTGGTCTGTTTAGATTTTCTGTTTCTTTCTGGGTCAGTCTTGGAAGGTTGTATTTTTATAAGAAGTTGTCCATCTCTCCTAGGTTTTCCAGCTTGTTAGCATATAGGTTTTCATAGTATTCTCTAATAATTCTTTGTATTTCTGTGGGGTCCGTCATGATTTTTCCTTTCTCGTTTCTGATTCTGTTGATGTGTGTTGACTCTCTTTTTCGCTTAATAAGTCTGGCTAGAGGCTTATCTATTTTGTTTCTTTTCTCAAAGAACCAGCTCTTGGTTTCATTGATTTTTGCTATTGTTTCATTCTTCTTAATTTTATTTATTTCTTCTCTGATCCTTGTTATGTCCCTCCATCTGCTGACCTTAGGCTTCATTTGTTATTCTTTTTCCAATTTCGATAACTGTGACATTAGACTATTCATTTGGGGTTGTTCTTCCTTCTTTAAATATGCCTGGATTGCTATATACTTTCCTCTTAAGACTGCTTTTGCTGCGTCCCACAGAAGTTGGGGCTTTGTGTTATTGTTGTCATTTGTTTCCATATATTGCTGGATCTCCATTTTAATTTGGTCATTGATCAGTTGATTATTTAGGAGCATGTTGTTAAGCCTCCATGTGTTTGTGAGCCTTTTTGCTTTCTTTGTACAATTTATTTCTAGTTTTATACCTTTGTTGTCTGAAAAGTTGGCTGGTAGGATGTCAATCTTTTGGAATTTACTAAGGTTCTTTTTGTGGCCTAGTATGTGGTCTTTTCTGAAGAATGTTCCATGTGCACTTGAGAAGAATCTGTATCCTGTTGCTTTTGGATGTAGAGTTCTATAGATGTCTATTAGGTCCATCTGTTCTAGCATGTTGTTCAGTGCCTCTGTGTCCTTACTTATTTTCTGTCTGGTGGATCTGTCCATTGGGGTGAGTATTGTGTTAATGTCTCCCAAAATGAATGTATTGCATTCTATTTCCTCCTTTAATTCTGTTAGTATTTGTTTCACAGATATTGGTGCTCCTGTATTGGGTGCATATATGTTTATAATGGTTATATCCTCTTGTTGGACTGAGTCCTTTATCATTATGTAATGTCCTTCTTTATCTCTTGTTACTTTCTTTATTTTGAAGTCTGTTTTGTCTGATACTAGTATTGCAACACCTGCTTTATCTCTCTGTTGTTTGCGTGAAATATCTTTCTCCAACCTTGACTTTTAATCGGTGCATGTCTTTGGGTTTGAGGTGAGTCTCTTGTAAGCAGCATATAGATGGGTCTTGCTTTTTTATCCATTCGATTACTCTGTGTCTTTTGATTGGTGCATTCAGTCTGTTTACATTTAGGGTTATTATTGAAAGATATGCACTTATTGCCATTGCAGGCTTTAGATTTGTGGTTACCGAAGGTTGAAGGTTAGCTTGTTTACTACCTTACTGTCTGACCTCACTCACTTATTGAGCTGTTATAAACACAGTCTGATGATTATTTCTTTCCCTTCTTTTTCCTCCTCTTCCATTCTTCATATGTTCGGTGTTTTGTTCTGTGCTCTTTCTAGGAGTGCTCCCATCTAGAGCAGTCCCTCTAAGATACCCTGTAGAGGTGGTTTGTGGGAGGCAAATTCCCTCAACTTTTGCTTGTCTGGGAATTGTTTATTCCCTCTTTCATATTTAAATGATAATCGTGCTGGTTACAGTATCCTTGGTTCAAGGCCCTTCTGTTTCATTACATTAAATGTATCATGCCATTGTCTTCTGGCCTGTAAGGTTTCTGTTGAGAAGTCTGATGATAGCCTGATGGGTTTTCCTTTGTAGGTGACCTTTTTACTCTCTTTGGCTGCCTTTAATTCTCTGTCCCTGTCCTTGATCTTTGCCATTTTAATTATTATGTGTCTTGGTGTTGACCTCTTTGGGTCCCATCTCTTGGGAGTTCTGTGTGCCTCCGTAATCTGAGCAACTATTTCCTTCCTCAGTTTGGGGAAGTTATGAGCAATTATTTCCTCAAAGATACTTTCTATCCCTTTTTCTCTCTCTTCTTCCTCTGGTATCCCTATAATGCAGATATTGTTCCTTTTGGATTGGTAATGCAGTTCTCTTAATATTGTTTCATTCCTGCAGATCCTTTCATCTCTGTCTGCATCAGCTTCTATGCGCTCCTGTTCTCTGGTTTCTATTCCATCAATGGACTCTTGCATCTTATCCATTCTGCTTATAAATCCCTTCAGAGTTTGTTTCACTTCTGTAATCTCCCTCCAGACATCTGTCATCTCCCTCTGGACATCTGTAATCTCCCTCCAGACATCTGTCATCTCCCTCTGGACATCTGTAATCTCCCTCCTGACTTCATCCCTTAGCTCTTGCATATTTCTCTGCAGCTCTGTCAGCATGTTTATGGTTTTTATTTTGAATTCTTTTTCAGGGAGACTGGTTAGGTCTGCCTCTGCATATCCTTTCTCAGGTGTAACTATCTTGGACTTGACCAGATTTTTTTGCCTTTTCATGGTGATAGCAGTGGCTGTAGGCAGGCTGTGGGTGTGTCAGCTGGGAGAAGAAAGTCCTTTCCTGCTTGCTGGATGCCTTGCCCTTCCTCGCTGCCTGTGATGGCTACTTGCACTCCTGGAGTAGCCACCGGGTTAATCTCCTAAGCTGCTGTGGGTGGGGTGTCCGTCAGAGCAGCGCCGAGCCCTGTGGGGAGTGGCAGGCTGTTCGGTCGCGCGCTGTGGACTAGCCCTGTGGCACAGGGATCTGCTCTCGGTTCCTTCTAGTGCTTCCGCCCCTGGCACGTGCTCCCACTCTCCTGCTACTGGGCCCATGTGTCGGGGTTCGTGCCAGTTGGAGGAACGACTGGCAGGCTGCTTAGTCCTGTGAGGGGCTTCAGAGCTGCACTGCCTCCATTTAGGGCACCTTAGTTTCCCCGGTATTCCCAGCTGCTGGGACAACTTCATCCAGCTATGGGGTCCCTGTCTCTTTAAGACTTGCAGAAAGCACTCACTTTTGTTTTGTCTCAGGGGCACTGGTTGCCGGGACCTGCCCACAGGTTTTGCTTTTCTGTTTCTCTAATATCCAGCACCCGGTGCACCTTGTGTCTGCGTTCCAGGTGCAGATTTCTAGAGCTGGTTGTTTGGCAGTCCTGGGCTTTCACTCCCTCACTGTTCTGACTCCTTTCTTCCCACCAGGTTTTGGGGTAGGGGAGCGTTTGGGTCCTGCCTGGCCACGGCTTGTATCTTACCCCCTTTGTGTGATGCTGAGTTCTCACAGATGTAGATGTATCCTGGCTGTTGTACTGCATCCATTGGTGTCTCTTTTAGGAATAGTTGTATTTATTGTATTTTCATAAATGTATATGTTTTGGGGAGGAGATTTCCTCTGAACTACTCATGCCGCCATCTTCCCGTCCCAAAAGAGAACCATATTATTTTTATAAAAGTATTCTCATTAAAGACATGTATGGGATAAATATACTTGGAATCTATTTGTCATACTTTTAATATTGTATTCAAACAAGATGCAATACTTTACCAATCTAAGAGAAGCAGAAATTGCCTAAATTTATAATTTAATATGTAAAAGGAATAAATGAACCACAAAAATTTAAATAAATTTAAAGGTGATATATTTTTAGGCATTGACTATTAAAAGGTACTTCTTGCCTTGTTATTTTTTCTCCACTGGATTTAGAAATATTTCAGATTTTCAAGAATTATATTGTAAATTCACGTTAGAGTAGCAAATAGTTATTGTAATACAATTCCTTATTGTTTTATTGCATTTAGCAAAGGAAGGACTGACTGCCATTTGTTTCAGACATTCTATTCATAGATGGGTGATGATTAGGGTCTCATTTGACTTGTATAAAATATTTTCATTAGTATAAAATAAAACATTAAGAGCTTTTAAGATAAGACCTGATGTCAGCTACTGGCATAGAAAACATAGGCTTTGGGACCCTTTGGGGACCAGGCGGTCCTACTGCATGTGTATACTAAAAATATCCATCCGATGCTTCCCTTAAAAAATCTGCAAATACCTAGAAGTTATTGTTAAATTTTGAGGACCCCTGGATATATCAGTAGGCATTAATAAGAGGGAGTCTAGAAAACTTGATTATCTCCAGTTAGAGAAAAGTCTTATGAAGGCTAGATTTTTAAAAAATGGAATTCTAATTCATATATATTTCACACTCTGTCTGATGGGCGTTCAGGGACAGATTCTGTGGCTATCTCCCTCCCCCAGTTAATAATTAGGGTAGGTATACTCAGTAGCTGTCTATACTCTCTTATTGATTTCCTGACATGCAGACAAAAAGCCATTATGAAGGGAACTTCCCAGTAGAGAATTTCCATTCCCTAGACTATACAGCAAACCAGAGACAGCATGGTGACCCAGGAGGGATTGCACTGAGGAGCAACATCGAAGACTTCAAAGAGGCTGAGGTGTTAGTCACCACCACAACTCCTTCCTATTAATACGTTACTATTTTTAAACCAGAATCAGTTATGCCATGAAATAACCATGAATTTAATGAATTTTTGTCAGGCTTGGAACAAGTAAGAGTCCTGTAGCAGGTCCAGGATACAGAGAATCTTCTCTGTTATCCATTGATGTTAGGAGTATCTGGAGTTGGGGGACCAGTGTGCTCTGTGGAGTATCTTTGAGGCCTCAGTAGGAGAACTTCTGGTAGATTCCTGAGGTATTTGACCATGATCATACCTTCTGGGGCAGAGAACTGCTCTCAGTTTGAAAACGAAGTCCCTGGCCTAATAGAAGACTTTGGGAGAGAATCACAACAGGCCTCTGGGCACCAAGTAATTGTTCAATCAGACCTGCCTATCATGAGCTGGTTAGCATAAAATCCACTGAAATGTAACGTTAACTAGGTGCACCAGTAATCCACTGTATGCAGAATTGGGCATAGTAAATTCCAAAAAGCACAAATAAATTACACGAATATTTGGCACCAATTCTTTGACAAATATTGGGCCAATGCCCCTGTTACAATTCATGCATATGCTCATGCAGAGAATGCCTATGAGAACCTAGTTAGGAGGAAAATATCAGACGTGGTTCATACAAGGGGCAGTACTATATGTTGATGTTAGGAATAAATATTATGCCACCCTGTGTTCCTTGAAAACTGTCCTCCAAAGCACAGTGGCTATGTGATTGCACCATTGATACAGAGTGCTAGAGTCAGGAGACAAAAGCTGCAATTAGGATGACCCTTCCTACCTTGACTCCCTGACATTCATTTGCAGAATTTATACATCCCATCACCACAACCTTTTAAGTTGCCATATCAGAGGTATTGTTTTTTAGAGGAAAGGAGACTTCCATAGAAATACTGTAAGAGTTCCACTGAACTGGAAAAATCTATTACTACCTGCTCACTTGGGCCTCCTTCTGCCTGAAGACCAGCAGGTAAATATAGGAGTTATGACACTATGTCAAAATTGACCCTGATTTCAATGGGATTCTAGGGTTCTTTCTACACAATAAGAGAAGATTGTGCTATATCTGAAATAATGATTCGCTGGGTCCCTTCTTGGTGTTTCCATGCCAAATGATAATAGTGAACAGCATTTGAAACCTCTTGGACCTGACACAGAGGGAAAGTAAAGTTAATGATACGTTGGGGTAAAGGTCTGGATCACCCAACCAGGCAAGTAACCTGGATCATTTAAAGCTCCTGCTGAGGGGAGGGAGACTAGAATGGCTGGTAAAGATGCAAAGATGTGAGGTGATTTCTCTCCGTCAAGGCCCCTGGAGAAGCCACAGGCAGTAGGGATTGTGTCAGTCACCAACCAGCCCCACCTTTAGTTACTCTGGAGACTGGGCAGCCACCATCTTGATGGGGATTGGTGATCTATGGTGACTTTAATGACTAAATGGATAGGAGTGAGACCAGTGTGGGATCTCTCTCCTTTTGTACATTACTTTAGATCTTATCTCTCCCACCTCTTACTCCTGGTGGGTCCACAGGTTTAGTGTGCATAACCCAGTTCTGCACAGGTACAAATTGACATTTTACCTCTGTCCAGCAGCATGGACTAATCATATTCTTCTTTGAGGCTTATCTAACACAAAAAAGTGGGCCATGCTTGTCCCTTCCTTCTGGAGGCAAACAGTGCTGTGGCACATTCCTTAAGGCATCTTAAGAGGTTCTAAGGATTGAGCCCAGGCCCCTGAAGCAGTGGGCAACTTGAGAAAGCAGACCTGAATGCATCCTTTTGATCTCTTGTCCCCAAGAGCCCCTTTCTGCCTTCTTAATGGAACCACATTTCAAATAAGCCACCTGTACATAAGCCTTTTCCTCCAGCCCTGGCTCAAGGTACTCCCCACTAATCACTCTGGTAGGTAAAATCCTTGAGATGTATAATATACAGAGGTCAAGGAAGAAAAAGAATTAGAAAAAAAATCACTTTATAAAGGCAGGGTCACATACTTTCCTACTTAGATATTGATTTAGTCAGTATTACTTTATTAATATACAACCAAACATATTTATTGATCAAGTAGCACTTGCTAATTATGTCAAATAGGATGTGATTACTGGGATAGGGCTTAATCATTTAAAAAGGGTATTAAAATTAAAAATTCAATACAAGTATTATACAAAATAAGTAAAGTAGGCAAAAAAGGGACTAGAGGATACTAGTTATTTAGATGTTCCAGTAAGTAATGACAGTGGCTAGACTATGTTGTTGGCATTGAGAAGTCCATTTATTTTTTGGTTCTTATTTATTTTGTCTCTTGGATAATGCCATCAATTGCTTGTAATTGTAGTTCAAGGCACCCAGCTAAAATAATTAACCAACAGAAAATTTTATTTGTCTTATTATTTTCCTATTAAAGTAGTCTTCTTTGAAAAGTGGCTAAACATTGGAAATGGAACATATGCTTTAGAAATAAAAGATGAAAGCTTTCACTCCTGACCTAATATTTACTTGCATATGAAATAAATTGAGTTAATTAATCTAATGAAATCTCTGTTCATTCACTGTAAAGTGTGTATTTTGACACAAACCTTGAAGAGTGTTTCTGATTATGAAGATAAAGTATATAGAATGTCTGATCTACAGTACTTACTCAATAAATAATATCTATGAAGTGGGAGGTAATTGATAATTTTGTTTTTTGGTTCATTAGTTTGTTTATGGAAACAGAAGACAGAAGATGTGAAAGTACATGTCATGTCTGGTATAACATAGATATTTGAAAAATATTAATTTCCAGTCCATTTTTAGACTATTTATTCTTGGACTACAGCTACCCAGTATCTGTAATTGCAAGCAAATCCTATGTGTTTTCATCAAATACTCGTCTAAATAGCAGCACCCTCAGTGATCAGTGTGGGGAATAGCAGCCCTTCCTTACAGTGCCCAGAGAACTTTTTTATCTGTTATGTGGATTTATTTTTCCTAGGCTATGATTGAAATTTAAAGAATGATCACTTGTCCTGCTGATGGTGTAAGAATCATCTGACACATTTTTGTCTCTAACAGACTCTACTTCAGTTTTTAGCCTTATCTCAGAGACTTGTGAGGAATTACTTCTTCAAAATAAATCTTGAAAAAGGAGTGTCTAAACATATTTTTTGAATTTTCCTGGTAGTCTTCTCATAGGTGATGTGCCTCTTCAGCTGGTTTCATTTTTATGGTAAAAGCACAGACCAAGGAAATAAAATCTTCTTGTCAACCATGAGATGTAAAATGTTTGTAAATATTTACCTCAAGTTGACAGTGGCAGAAAGCACATCTTTATAAGTATATACATACATTGAAACCATAAGGAAGAATGCTGCTATGTAAATTATTTTGGATTTTTTTGCTCTTAAAATCTGACCAAGAATAAATACAAATTTTGAAGGAGTATACCAAAATGTGATAGATCTACAATCTGTAAGCAACAGCTTTCTTTTTTATTTATTTTGCACAGTATTTCTTTTATCTTTTTATTTATTTTTTATAAAGATGTCATTGGAATGCAATCTTATGAGGGTTTCACATGAGTAACATTGTGGTTATTACACTCACCCATATTATCAAGTCCCCCCCATACCCTAATGCAGTCACAATCCATCAGCATAGTAAGATGCTACAGAGTCACTACTTTTCTTCTCTGTGCTATACTGCCTTCTCAGGTGTGCTAATCATAATGCCCCTTAATCACCTTTTCCCTCCCTCCCCCCCACCCTTCCCATCCCCTTCCCGTAAGTGCTAGTCCCTTTTTGGAGTCTGTGAGTCTGCTATTGTTTTGTTTCTTCAGTTTTGCTTCGTTGCTATATTCCACAAATGAGGGAAATCATTTGATACTTGTCTTGCCACCTGGCTTATTTCACTGACCATAATACCTTCTAGCTCCATCCATGTTGTTGCAAATAGTAGAATTTGTTTTCTTCTTATGGCTGAATAATATTCCATTGTGTATATGTACCACCTCTTCTCTACCATTCATCTACTGATGGACACTTAGGTTGCTTCCATATCTTGGCTATTGTAAATAGTGCTGCGATAAACATAGGGGGGCATATGTCTTTTTGAATCTGCGATCTTGTTTTCTTTGGGTAAATTCCTAGGAATGGAATTCCCGGGTCAAATGATATTTCTGTTTTTAGTTTTATGAGGAACCTCCATATTGCTTTCCACAATGGTTGAACTAATTTACATTCCCATCAACAGTGTAGGAGGGTTTCCCTTTCTCCACACCCTTGCCAGTGTTTGTTGTTCCATGTCTTTTGGATGTTGACCATCCTAACTGGTGTGAGGTGATATCTCATTGTGGTTTTAATTTTTGCACAGTATTTCTTTTTTTGGCTCTACTGTTAATGTTTCTCATTTCATGGTATTAATGAATGATGTTAGCTGTGCATTTCAGTTGGCACATAAGACTGAATCCTTTCTTATGAAAATAGCTCCAATATATACCCACTACTGTAAATTTTTTCCTTTTCTATTGTTATAATGGCAAAACATTTAGTTGGAGTGAATATTAGCACTTTAACAAATTAATTTATTAGTTCAATAAATTTTGGCAAAAAATTAGCATATGAACATCTAACACATTTATGCTGATAGCAAACAATATACTCATTATATATATATTTCCATATATGCTTTAATTTTTAAACCACAAATGCTTTAATTTTTAAGCTGAAAATAGAGCATCTTGAAGGAAAATGGGATATTTAGTTGAAAAATTATTTGGGCACAAAGGTAAACATTATAAAAGGACAAAAAATCAATGGGAAGCATGTTCAGTCCTATCTTCTGAAAAATGTGATTTTTCAAAGGTCTTCTTGAAACATCGAACATCTGAGCATTTTAATATTACATTTGCTATCTGATGTAAAACCCATGATTCAAATAATATTCTAGAAAAAAATGATTCGATACCAGAATACAAGAAAGATTGTCGATAAAGGAAGTAATTAGGAGCCATGTAACATCCATGTAAACACCCATGGGACAGCAAGGGGCTGAGCTAAGGTGGTCCTGTGTAAATGGAAATTAAGATGTGGATATCAGAAAGAAAACTTCATTAGACATGTGAAATAAAAAGATACTGGATCAAAGCTGTTAGAAATCCTTCAGTTGTCTGAGATATTTTTATCTTGCTGAGCTAGAACAGTTGTGGTAATACTAACAAAACTAGAGAAACCAGAGCTATAGATGGTTTTCAAAGCAGTTTAATGGGAATTAGTTGTAAAGTGATTAAATAGTAACAGATTGATCAAGCTGCTTTAGGAGTAGAGGTATTTGGAGATTTATTCGGGTTACATATTAAATGCCATGGTGCCCTGAGATGAAAGACTCCTTTTTCACTTCAGACATTTACCAGTTTTGCTAACAGGACTTGGAAATGCTTCTCTCATTGCCTCAGTACACAGGAGAAGAAAAACTGATTGCAGCTGAGAGAACCTCATTTACAGACAGAGCACATTTGCACAAAGAGCAGTCATGTTAGAAAATGAGGTGAGCTCTTTTAAGTATGTTTTAAAAAGAATACAACTCATCAGAATTTTGTAAAGCAAATTGGAGGGAAACAAAGAATCACATAGAAGACAACTGATAACAAATCAGTATTCAGTGTACGTAGTGCAGGTGCAAAGGAAATGATGGTATTTAGACTTAGCAGTACTAAAGGCCTTGAAATGAGGAGTGGACATCGCAGTACAGGAGAGTCAGGCGAGGGAAAGATGGGGTCTGAATAAATAGATTCACACTGATTCAAATGAAGGCGACCCATATCCAGTTTTGAACATCACCATTCACTATTTTCACTTCCAGGTTCTGACAGAAATAACAGTCCTTTTTTATGTCGTGTTGTGACTTGTTTACAAATATTTCACTTCGGATGCTATGCCCTGTGGTATGAACTATTGCATATACTTATTGATTAGATATTAAGTGCAATTATGCTTGACCGAGGAAAGCAGGTGCCTGGCACAGTGAGTCAATTAGAAACACTGTGCCTAGAAAGTGGTTATTAGAGACACTACAAAATACATTGTTTAGCCACTGGGAAGACAGCATTCCATATGAAACTAAGAGGAAAGAGTAAACCTAGAAGAACTTCATAATAAAAACATTTAAGATCTATAATAATTAACTGAGCACTTTATTTATACAATAAGTGGTTAAAGTGTTCATTTATAATATTGGGTTTAATCCTTACAGAAAACTGGGATGTTAATATTATTATAACATCCACTTTACAGATGAAAAAGATATGGGAAAATGAGTGATTTGCTCAAAGCCACAAAGCCAGGGAAAAGAAAAAAGAAAGAAAAAAGAGGCCAGGATTGAACTCAGTAGCTCATTTTTATCAAAATCCAAAACCTTATCACTGAATTACTATACATTTTCTCACAAGAACAAGTGAGGTTTTCTTTAAGGTAGTATCTTTCAATTTTATGATATGAAGTTATTTTTTATATGTGTCTTCACAAATATATCTATATTAAATGCTACTATTTATGAAGTTGCTAATAGTTCACTAGGATTTACAATATACATAATAATTATAACTATCACTCAATTGTATTATAAAACAAATCTTAGATTCCACAAAATTAAATACAAATAATAGAGTGTGATATTAACTGAGATAAATAGTGGGCTAGAACTGATTTCAGGATCTTTCTCTTTTTCTTCTTATTTTGATAAAGTGAGCCCTGAGGTTGATGATGGGGAAATTTTGAGGTTAAGAAAAGGAAATCATGGCATAACTTTGAGAGAAAGAAATCATGGTATGAAATTCAGTTCTATCATTACTATTTACACAAATTGCTAGAATAGTCTATAATTTAAAATCTGAGTTTGTACATCTCAGCGCTGGGTTCTCATATTTTTGATTTGAGTACATTTGCTTTCCAGTGTCTACTGTAAACTCTGATTTCTTCTAATTAATAGAAGATACATAAAATGACATACAATTTATGGAGTCTTTTTCTTCCAGCATTACAACTTACCAAAATTCACATTATTAACAAGATTTACTAAAATAATATGTCTTTAAGGTATATACACACTAAAGAGTTACTGTCACAGTTTAACACTCATGATTCCTGCAAAAGAAATGGGAGAAAACTATACTAGCTACACTTGACAGATGAAAGTAAGTAAGGGCAAAATTCTAAAATATCAGTCTATCAACCCATCTGGGTCTGGGGAATTTCAATGAACTGGACACAGAACAAGTCACCTCAGTGAGGATGGTGAGAAAATGCCTGGGGGGATTCACAAGAGGCTTACATTACAGATCTGTTCTGCATAATAACAGTGAATGGGCTTTAGCTTTTGTTATAAAAAAATAGGTTTGTTCCCGGATTACCTAAAGATGTAACAGAGAACGCCACAGGACAGATGGGAATCCTGAAGAAAAAGAGAAAGAGAAAGAAATAAAAGAAGAAAGAAGCTGACCAATTTTGTGGACATTTTGTGATACCTTTCATAGTATGAATAGAGGCTTAGAGAAAGCAAACTCTTTCTTTCTAGGCTAACCAACAGAAATTCTAACTCATTTCAGTTGTTTCTACGTGGCAAATTTCCAAGTGACTCCTTACAATGAAAAAACACTGACCTGCATGAAGCACACTTAGAGGAATTCTTTAACACTGTAACTTTTGATATTCTTTAATTTGCACATATTGCACAAATGTTTAAACTGTTTGATGTCAATGATAGTAATCCAGCATGTAGAAATTTATTTAACCTCCTCCATTATTATTTTCCTGTTTGCACTTTCAACTATGAAAACTACACAACTAAAGTCTCTGAATCTTGCAATGTAAACTTAAATACAAACTTATATGTAATGATGATTTAATACTTTTGTTATGTTGTATATGCTCTTTTATGTTACCTTATCACAAATATATTAATCACTTTTAGGAGTCCTTTATTTTCTATATATCATTGATTCATTCAGCAAATAATTATTAACCACCTATTGTATAGAAGGTCACAGGAAAATTTAAATAGGAAAATTTAAAATTAGATTTTAAGTATGGAATAATTGATCCCTTCTTTGTTATTCTATAAGACTTCAATAATACATTTAATATCTTCATTTTTAATGATTAGCAAATCTGTCTTCTACTAGATTCCATGTATTTTATGTTTTGTAGAGCCTCCTATAGAAAACTTAACAGATTTGTAATAAATGGATGAATTGTACCATCACATTTTATAGGAATAATAGGGATCTAAAGCAATGTTTCATCCTTGAAATTTATCTGGCACTTCAATAATTTCTCAAAATTATCTACTAATTATGTAGTAAAAGATAATATTTCCATGTCACCCTTTCCTTTACTGACTCTTACATTTGTGAAACACTCTAGTCTTTATAGAAGCTTTAAGATTTTCTGTTTTATCTTATTCTAGCCACCTGAAGGATGAGTGATCCTGTATGGGTACATGACAAATACCATATCCTGGAGGAGAGGATGCCTAAGGAAACACGCAGTGGATTAAAAAAATAGGAACAGATTGGTAGCTCTCTTCGTAGCTCAGTGAACCATCTTTTCATTCTTGCTCTTGAATCCTTTCTAATTTGAGTCACTCTTGGCTTAACAGTCTATGCAATAATATGCATCTAGGATGGTTCCCACCTGGTAATATTATCCCATGGTGGGAATACCTCCTAAATCAGAAGTCTGACTTATGGCAGGTCAATCTTATATGATGTAATCATCATGTTTCTTCTCAAGGGTCAGCTATACAGGCAGCTGAAACAAAGGTGCGAGACATCATGAATCAAGGGGATGACTGATTGTTGGATTTGCTTCTTTAATCCTAGAAAAAAAGTTTTTTTTTTCCCTCACTGTTATTAAAAAATAGCCTATGTCAATTTCAATGTTAACTCAATAGGAACTTGAGAACTGACAAATAGATATACTCTAGATTTGTATATAGATCCCAAATGATACTTCCCAACATACAATTAATTTAGGTTATTTTACTGTGAGGATATGTGGATTGTCTTACTTGAAGATGATGCTATTCAAAACTCCTTCTTATTTGCACTTCTATTATGCAGCAACTGGACATTGAAGATTTCATTTCTTGGAGGTCAGTGAAGCTTATATCTAATTTAAATTTTGGCAAAACGATGTTTTTTCTGGAAACATGAATTCAAACTGAGTTTATCTGGGAGAGAAATGGGGTGTGAGATCAACATACCCATTTACGCTGGTTAGTTAAGAAAGAAAAGGCAAATTTCTAGAGCTAAATGTTGAAGAAGCAGCTTCCTGAGGCTTGGGCACATTCTGTGGTCTCTACAGGAGCCGCAGCTTCTTCGGCATCCTGGGTGATACTGAGACACTAAGAATCACTTCCTGGAAGTCCAGGTTAGCAGCTTTCTTTTCAAATCTCCTAACAATTTAGTAAATAATTTCATAATGTTTCTTAAATCCTCTTACCACAAAACTATCTAGAATATATTTTTTTCTATAACTAAACCTTAATCTGTTCCTCTAGGATCATAAGAATATACAAAATTGTGTGAGCTCATAGTAATATTGTGATAAAAAATAAAATGGCATGCCTTCTCCTTGAGTATCCATCTACTTGTCTTTCATGGAAATCTGGTTTTTGTAGCTAGGATTAAGAGGTAAATAGTGAGCCAGATGCATAGTAAGCCCAAATAAATACCTTCTGATTCATTATTCTGTAGCTTCTCTGCCAAAGGTTTTAAACACACCGTGACAGTCCAGGATGTGAGTCCTGTTTTTTGGTTTTTTTTGGCTTTTACAGCTCACATAATTTGAAGTATATCATTCTTAGCTATAGTGTGCTTGCTCAATTTTCTATGGAGTGTGGGCATCTTTTCTGAATTTCAAAAAAAAGATAATCCTTATCCAACTGTAGTGACAAATCTAAAATACCTTGAAAAACTCAAATTTGATATTAAAAATTAGTCTATTTGCAAAAGTAATATTTCTAGGAACTATATCATGTTATTCTCATTTATTACCATAGTGATATTTGTAAGAACTGTATTATAAAATAGTACATAATCATGCAGTTGTATTAATTTTTTTAGAAATTATATTATAAGCTAATTATACAAACAATGAACTATTTTCACTTTCAGATCAGCCAAAATTTTTTGTAAGCAACAACCTATGAGGCTTGTCTACCCACCTGGATGTGCCCAGACTTGACACACTGTGACACAATCGTCCCACTCAGGAAAAAGGAGAATCTGGTCTTCGATCACAAAGCCTTTTGTTTTATTTATTTATTTTTGATAAGTGAGTCTCATGAAAGTATCTGTTTCTGAGCTCATCATTGTCATCTTTAAATCGTTTGTTTCATGATGTCTTGCACCTTCATTTCAGCTGCCTGTATAGCTGACCCTTGAAAAGAAGCATGATGATCACATTGCGTAAGACTGAGCTGCCATAGGCCAGACTCCACAGATGTACTTTACGCAAACAGCAAAAACAGGAACACTGGCTTTGTATGACTTCTAGCTTTAATGTCAACACCTCTTCAAAATTATCACCCAGTTTTGTTTTGAACTGTGAGGCTATGTATGTGCTCATTATATGAGAGCAAATTCCTTCTTGGATCCTTTGGGAAGGTAATTGAGTTGAGCATGCACAAGATAAATCCTGTGGGCCAAAAGCATGTAGAAGTAAAGACTCCACAAATGTGACCAGTTAATCACAGCCCTTTGACATTCTGCTGTTTGATGGTGACCAATACCCTTGGACACATTATAGGAAATCATACTGCTATGAAATGATTTACCTTTTTGCTTATGCTTCCTAAGTGGCAGATTCTACTGTCTGTTATTTCTGCAACACTCCCCTTATGCTTCTAAGTTCACTTTTTAAGCTAAACCTAAAGTCTTGCTGCTGATTTTCTATTGTTTGACTTAGTCTATGGAACATTACTTGCTTTATATTAAAATTTATTTTGTTTAGGTAACACTGACCCTCCTCTGATTTAGAAGAGATAGTCAGTAACAAATTCCCCAGCTAAATGCTTAATCAATGTTTGCAATTTGGATTTATAAACCAAAGCCTTCCTTAATTTTCTGCCCCAGAGGGCCAGACAAAATGGAAACGGTTCTAATGGTCATTTCCCATTAAGCAGGAGAGGATCTAGACTGAGCAGGAATGAAGTTGCTGTCTTCATATATCTTCTATACTAGGCTATTACAAGTGAACCATCACTTGATTTAGTTCTCCAGTAACAAGATAACATCCAGCAAAATAAGTTACACTGAACCCTGTTCCTGCCATAAACTGTCCCTGTTGACACAGGAGACTGCATTTTCCATCGTAATGCTCCCACTGTATCCTACTGCATTCCCAGTACAGGTTAAGAGACTGGGTCAGGGGATTTTTCATAGTGACGCTGTGAGCTGTCTATTGCAAGACAGGAACCCTCTCTAGGAAAGGATGATTAGGAGCTGGGGGTCATTTTGGTAGACTTAAGCATGGATCATACAATGACTTATTTTAACTATCAATAAAATCTCATTAGGAACTGTCTGAGCCATTCTCCCTTACCAATCTTTCCTGAGAATTTTAAAAATCACCTCTACTGATGTTTTTATAAGATACCCATTTCATGTAAAACCTATAACAGGATGGTTTAGGCCTGGAGAAGAAATGTCCAAAACTTTTCAGTCATGATAGTTCGAAGGAATTAAAAAGGTATTTAAATGATTCAGTCCTTCCATAGATAAATGACAATGAGATAGTATAAATGATTTATTTACAGACATGCTATCAATCTGGGCCGAACCAACATTCTAGTATACAGCCAATAGGCTGTACTTGATATATGCACCATTTCTATATTTTAGTCATTTCTCTATAATATAAATATTTGAAATTACTTAAATGCCTTTATAATAGTATATTCTATGATGAACAAAAAGGTAATTTGGCCAATTATGTCCAGTGATATAATTCTTTGTTCCTTTAAAAATGTAACTTTAAGGCAATTTATTAAAATTTGATTTTATTACTGCTCAGAAGAAAAATCATTGGCACATTTACATTTATAATAAAATGTCCTCCAAATTACCAATTTTATCATGTTACAGATTGTTTTCATACATAACACTTTATTTTACAATTTGTAAAACTTCCAAATGACTACTTCACAGGTCAAGAATATTTTTACTGAAAATGGTAATGTTTCCTGAATTTAGGAATTCTGGTAATAGACTGAAATTCAAAATAATTTATAGTAATATTTTCTAGTTTATTGTTATTCTTCAAAGATATCAAATAAAAATATGCTACTAAAATATTTTATAAGTATAGTGCAAGAACTTGAATATAAATCACTTCAACATTAACTGGTCTATGAAGCATCACTTGGAGTAACTTATCTGTAAAGCTACATTTGAATACCATAAATATTAAAAGAGTAAAGATAAATTTATTTCTGCTTATAGTATTGTAAAGTCATAGATATATTGTACTTATAAGAAGCTATTTTATTTTTATCAAAACCTGAGTAGGAAAGGTATTCTTAACAAATTCACCATTTTCCTCCTTGAATATGAAATATGAATATGAAATGAGATAGAATTACTCAACAGAGAAAGTCAATATTTGTGCCAAAAATTGTGTACATGTCTTATTTATTACAACAGTTCTATTAAATAGGTACAATATTTCATGCCCATTTGATAGATGAGGAATTGAGGCTTACAGAAATGACCTTTTCAATGTTGTGCTCCTTTAAATATTCAAATTCATGTTAGTCTCCCTCCAACAACATATGCTTTTTTCATTAGATATTTCTGCCTTTCCATCTTTTAAAGTCAAAAAGGATTTAGAAATAGTATACATAAATATAATAAATATTGAAATCAACTAAGGTATCCAGTAAAGAATGATAATAAAAGAATTGTGGTAAGTGGAAGAAATATATTATTTAGCAACCATCAAAAATAAAGATTTAATGAAATGAGGTCTCAAATTCGCTTGAAAATAATTATGACAGGTGAGTGGGCAGGGATATAGAGGAAACAAGATTAGTATTGTATTTGGCAACTGCTGAAGCTGGGTACTGAGTACATTAGGGTTGTTAAAATAATCTCTTTTTTGTATAGGCTTTCAAGTACTTAATTTTTATTTTTAATTGAATAAATCAGGATTACTGAGAACACATCATGACACAGGAAAATCCTGTAATTTATTCTTAAGTAAAAGGGAAGCAAATAAAAGTTATGATTGGTTTAACCTTTTCTAAATGCATCTCTTGAAGGAAATATACCAAAATGTTGGAGATAAAAATGTCATCTATAGTAAAATTTTAGAGTGTTTATTGTTTTTCTATTTTCCATTCTTTGTAAATATTACCCTGAATATGCATTATTGTTTTACTTACTTGGAAAAATAAGCATTGTTAAAAGCACTAAATACTCCTACTTTCACATCAAAATTGTTTAAAAAAATAAAAAAGGGAGTAAACTGAGTAAAATACTAAATACCCATAGATAATCTTACTAACAAATTAGAAATAAGACAACTATTTTATAATTCTCTTATGTTCAAAATAAGTTGGTCTGAAATTTAAAGCTGTGCTCCAATTAATTTTCCCATAAGTTTTGGGTGTTTATGTGTACCATCTTATAGTCAAATTGTTAACTTTTTTTAAATCTTTTTTTCTGAATACAAACAGGACCTTTCTAAAATCTTATTAAAAAGAAAACTCCTTTTAAACTTCATTTAATGACTCATGCAAGGTTCATTAATATAGGGACAAACTGTCCATTAATTTTAGACAGAAGAAATACAATGATTACCCAGCAATATTATGTGAATATATGCTCTTTTGTACTTGAACTTCTATATGTAAAGCTAGTTCTATTTTAAAGAGAAACAAATCATTTTGTCCAGGTAAAACTAACAGTTAAAATACTGTGCTTCTTATATTAGAAGGAAACCCTATTTTAATAATTATTTATGAATTTGCATCCAGGGATAATTTATAATTTCTCCTGTTTCAAGGCTGAAAATGAGGGAAAGGACTGCTTTTACTAGTCTCCAAGGGTCGACTGCTATTATAGGCCATCCATCCTGGTTCTACTGTTTTTAATGTTCTCAATCTCTTGGTTGGCTCAAATCAAGGTCGCTACAGTACATTTCTCCTGTGTGTTGCATCACTTAATAACTATCACTTTCAAAAGCTCCATGATTCTTAGGGGCCACTGTAGATAATTTCTATCAACATAAGGGAGACTTTCTTCAAAATCTGTATTATTTCTGTATATGTATGCCCTTTAAGTAGGAATGATTGAAAATAACAAAGGCATTTTACAATCTTAAAACAATTTAAGCATGCTGGCCTCAATATTTTTATTTGCGAAAGGAAAGGGTTAGATTATGGAACTCAGAGATTCCTTCCAGCAATAAAATTCTTACTTTCAGTTATTTCAGACTGAGGAAAAGGAAACTTTTTACCAATAAGTTCATCTAGTTTCTTTTATATAGTTTGAGATATTGAAACTATTGACTAAGCATCCTTACTGCCTTGATATCCCCTTTTGATATCAAGTAAGAGGTTAAATATTTTCTTGCAAATGGATATTTGCTTTAACTATTTTATTATACATCTTCAAGAAAAGCTACAAGGAGATGAAATGGGTGTGTGTGTGTATATATACTTATACAGAGAAAAGTTGGTGCTTAAATGTAAAATCTGATGTAGATGACCTATGTTAGTTAACAGAGTTGCTCAATATAGTTTTATTTTCAGCATTGGAGAGTAATATATTCTGGTTTTGCAACAGATATAACTTTATACTTTATACCCACACTTTTAACAGGTTACTATTAATTTTTTTCTGAAGTTAATTGGTAAGGAGAGGAAGCTTGGGGACACTTAAAACACTGTATCGAAGCCCATCGCATTTGAGACGGTTTTTTATCAGGCTTGTTTGGCACAGTGAAGGCACCATTGAAAAGTGTAAGATGGAGCCTCTGTCAGATTCCTTATTATTTTTTAAAATTACTCTTAGGTAAAAACATCGCTCAAGTTTAAAGGAATAAATGATAGCTTCCATTTTTTAATAAAGGGCACCACAGATGGAGACATTTTGTAGGTTATTTCTTTGAGATTGTTATGCAAATTAAAAACTTGCTGATATGACTGAATTTTTTAATATTTACTTTTCAGCAATATTCATCCTGTCTGAATTTTTTTCCGGAGTCCAGGCACTGACACCTTGCACAAGCTTTGCAATGACTCAACAATATGCAGTTTGGAAATTGATGGTAACATAAATCATGTTAATCACCCAAAATGTTTGTTGCTTGGTATAAATACATTAATTTATATTCAAATTTGTAATTTATTTTTTTTTCAAATGCTCAGTCTAATTAAAAACTTGCTGATATGACTGAATTTTTTAATATTTACTTTTCAGCAATATTCATCCTGTCTGAATTTTTTTCCGGAGTCCAGGCACTGACACCTTGCACAAGCTTTGCAATGACTCAACAATATGCAGTTTGGAAATTGATGGTAACATAAATCATGTTAATCACCCAAAATGTTTGTTGCTTGGTATAAATACATTAATTTATATTCAAATTTGTAATTTATTTTTTTTTCAAATGCTCAGTCTAATTTATTTTTAAATGGGAGGGGTTAATATACCCTTACACTCTTTTGTAGAAGCAAATTAAATGTGACTCCTACAAATAGGAATATATATCGACAGCAAGCAGTTATTTGCTTAATTGAAGGTCCAGTTATATGAAAATTATTTAGTGCACTAATAGCTTCATTAACTGCATAAATTTCATCTCACAAATTATAGTTTAGGAAGTTATTCCAGTTAACAAAATTAGGGTAATGAGAGTCATAAATTTAAAAAGATTAGAAATGTAGATATGGGGGAAATTATTTCAGTGTAATTTATTTCACTGAAAATTCAAATTTATTGCCTTTGATAAGAAATTCCTGAGCACAGAGAATTAGACCTATATTGTGTACTAGAATTTGACCTAAAATATTTCTAGTTAGGTCTTATAGGTCAGAATCCCATACTTGAAAGAAAATGATTCCATTATTCAATTTTCAAGCAAACTTATATTTAGCTCTGATAGCAAATAGCTGAACACACACAATTTCCTGAAATCCAAAATTAAATAAGATGAGACAGATAGCGAGAATTTCATTTTCTACGTGTAATAATAGTAGAGAAAGCAATGTTTGGCAGATGTTGCTTGATAAAATTATAGTACCTTTGAATGAAAATACTTAACAAAAATCCATTTGATTCCAGACCAGGGTAAGGAGGGCTAGATTAAAAACCCTGCTTTTTATTAGCTGTTAATTCTCAGTCAAGTAAATAAAATTCTTGAGTTTTGCATTCTCAGGAAAGTTTTGTGAACCTAATTTTACAGAAACTTGACTTTCCCAATAAACTTGTGGAAGCTGAAGAAGTATATAGATTTTTTTTGAAGAAATTCATTAATAAGAAGACTCATTTTTCCCTATATAATAAAAGCAGACAAACTTATATTGAACAGCTGTTACATGCTGGGCACTTGACTATGATCATTGTGGAGAGAATTTTGCTATGGTTATAGGCTGTAGCATGCCATCCACTAAAAATTCCTGAGAAGATAGAAATGTTCTATTTGTACTGCCCAAGGTGGTAGTCACTAGTTAGGTGTGCTCTGAAGCACTAGAAGTGTGGATAGTTTGATTAATAGGATGAATATTTAATTTTATTTAATTTTCATTCATTTAAATTTACACAGCCATGTGTGGTGGTGTTCACATACTGGACATCACAGCTCTAGAGGCAGACTCAATCTCCAAGTGTCTTCTTGTGTTATTTAACTACATGTCTCCATTTTCTTATCTATAAAATGGGGATTTTATATATATATATATATATATATATATATATATATATATATATATATATATATACCCTGTCTCTGGGTGTTTGTATGGATTAAATGAGGTTTTGAATGCTGTGGCCACATAATAGGCATTTAATATGTTTGTTGTAAATTAACTCTCATGAGAGACTATGGCCTAGGCACTATTATCCACACTTCACAGAAAAGGGCACTGTGAGCGTGATAAAGTGTCCATTTCCCAAGGGTCACACACCCTGTAACACTGAGACTTGTATCTGACTCCTTAATTCTTCTGTTCAGTTTTCCGGAGGGACCGACCCACCTTCCGGTAGCGGTGGGGGCTACTGTTTCTACCATGGTACTGGACTCTGCTCTGCCTTTTCTGTGCATTACAGAATCCATGGATTCCTCCCGCTGTACATTTCTGCTATTTCATACTCACTAAAGCCTCTCTGTCCTCACCCACTTCTGACGTACTGCACTTACAGTGTTCTGATGGTTCACCAAACCAGAGAGCAGCTTAGATCCTAATATTTTCAGAAAATTGTGAAAGAATTCTTATAGCTTTTACTTCTACCCAGACACAAGACCAGGGGAATTGAGCAGGAAGCTGATTCAGTTGAGAAACACTATGAAATATTCCCAGTCACTCTGCTTCATGACTACAAGTTTTAAAAGTTGGACCAGTATGACTTTTTCCCTGAAGAAAACTTCTTTTGCTAAAAGCTGTGTATTACCTCATGAAAAGTATATACTTTAAGTATTTGTCTTAGCAATTTATCAGTTGGTTTCACAGGCGCCTAGACTCCTATGGAACACCTTGATTTGCATGACAGCCTTCTTCTTTTTAAAAATTTTATTTTTATTGTGAAAAGAACAATTATCACAAGATCTACCCTCTAAAAACTTCTAAGTGTACAACACATTATTGTTGAATATATGCATATGCACAATGTTGTACCGCAGATCACTGGAGCCTATTCATGTTGCTTGACTAAAACTTTACGCACATTAATTAGTAACTTTCTAATTTTCACTCCCTGAAGCCCTGCCAACCATGATTCCACTCTATGATTCTATGAATTTGAATATTTTAAACACCTCATATACATGGAACCATGCAGTATTTCTCTCTCTGTAATAGGCTTACTTTACTCAGCTAAAGCCTCAAGGTTCATCCAGTTGGCACATATAGCAGGAGTTCCTTTTTTTATTAAGCCTAATGTATTATTCTACCGTATTTATATAGCACATGTTCCTTATCCATTCACCTGCTGATAAACATTTAGGTTAGTTCAACATCTGTTTCCATCAGCTACTGTGATTACAGCTGCAATAAACATCAGAGTGATAAAATCTCTTTGAGATTTTGATTTTACTTTTTTTGGATAAATACTCATAGGTGGGATTGATATGATAAATGATCACATGATAATTCTGTTTTCAATTTTTGAAGAACCCCTATATTTTTCTCCATACCAGTTGTTCCATCTTGCATTCCCACTACTGTGTGCAAGACTTCCAATTTCTCCACATCTTTGCCAACAACTTTTTTAAAAATGTTTGTTTCTATTGTCTGTGCTTTTCATTGTCATATCCATGAAATCATTGCCAAATATCAGGCCATGAAGCCTTTCCTTTGTTTTCTTCTAGAAATTTTACACTTTTGGGTCTTACTTTTAAGTCTTTCACCTATTTTGAATTGATTTTTGACATAGTATAAAATAGAAGGAATCCAAATTAGGAAGAGGCAAAATTGCCTGTTTCCATTTGACATGGTCCTATAAATAGGAAACCCTAAAGATTCCATTAAAAAATTATTAGAATAAACAAATTTGGTAAGATAAAGGATACAAATAATCCTAGAAAAATCAATTGTGTTCCTATACAATAACAACAAGTTATATGAAAAGGAAATTAGAGAAATACTCCCATTTATAGTCAATCCCCAAAGAATAAAATGCTTAGGAATAAACTTAACTAAGATGGTGAAATACTTGTATACTGAAATTACAAAACATTAATGAAAGCAATTAAATAAGAAATGAATGAAAAGACATACAGTGTTCATAGATAGAAGACAGTATGTTAAAATGTCCATACTACCCAAAGCAATCTACATATTCAATGCATATCTATTATATCCCAATGGCATTTTTTATAGAAATAGAAAAAAATTCTAAACTTCATTTGGAACCATAAAAGCCCATGAATAGCCAAAGGAATCTTGAAAAAGAAGAACAAAGCTGGAGTCATCATATTTCCTGATTTTGAAATACATTAGAAAGCTACAGTAATCAAAACCGTATGCTACTGGCATAAAGACAGACCAATTGACCAACAGAACAGAATAGAAAGTCCAGAAAAAAAGTCCACTTTTAGAAGATACCAAAAATACACAATAGGGAAAGGATAGTATCTTCAACAAATGTTGACAGGGCAACTGACATGCATGAGAATGAATTAGACTGGCTTCTTCTTGACTATAAGTATCTGGCTGCCCTTTCTTTAGAACATTTTCTTTAGGAAACTTGTAATTGTAAAGTCCTTTTCTGTCCCTTTGGGATTTAATCCTTGTAAACCTTTTCAAAAGCCTCTTGTCATTTTGACAACATGGGACTATCTTTCTCAAGGACCTGGAACCATCTCTTTGAAATGTAATCATGAGGGAAGATATCTCTCTGAATTTCATTCTCTGTGGAAAGAGTAGGTACACCATGTTCCAAGCTATAAAACTATCTCATCACGAAGATCAGAGATAGTCTTTTGCATTAAAATATATGAATTTTACCAGAAAGCATCAATCTTTAATGTACTATGTGTTGTCAGCAATGACTTTAGTTAATGAGATTAGATCACATACAGTGCAAAAAACATTTGTTCTTTCCCTAAAGAGTTATCTATATTGTAGCTGCTATGTCTATCTTGTCTCTCTCTTTTTACCACAAACCTTTTTTTTTTTTAAATCCCCTTCAGTCACACTGGTTTTGGGTTATCTTCCTGAATTTAACTGGAAAAGCTTTTACTTAACATCCTACTAATCAATATAAGAGTGAGACAAATTTAATGATTACATTTAGCATTTTCCGACAATTTTTGACTTGATACTTATTATGACATCATAAATTATATGTGAAGCAAATAACAAAACAAATGAGCATGGGCATGTTCCAATAAAATGTTATTTACAAAAATAGGAGGCTGCAGGATTTGATCCATAGAATATAATTTGTCGTTTCCTGCTCTAGACCCTAAAAACTTACTATGAAACAACAATAATCTTATTGGTTTCAGTGCCTCCTCACTACTTGATTTACTCCACTCTTTAATAAATAAAAGTATTTCAGCAGTTAGAGCTGTATAATAAGAAACTGATTTCCTTCAAATATAATAACTTTGTTAACATCTTTATATTTGGATATATTTGGTATGGCCAGCGGTAGGAACTTGAGGATGGAATGAGTCTTCTCAAAGACTCAGTTTAATTCTACCTGGTTAAAGTAAGGATTCAATAAAATTTTGTGTGGCTCCACAGAGTGCTTGAGAAAAGAGTTAAAATTAGGTGAACACATTTTTCTAAGTCTTCCAGGATGAAATTATTAAAATAATCTCTAAAGGATTTAGCACTAGGTTTTAGATTTAATCATATGTAAAGTTTTTCAAAAATACATATTGTATTTTTATGACTACAGCAAATCAAATTTAATGAAAAAATAAGATTCAAGTGTATGTGACCTATTTAACTAGGGAATAAGATAATTGAAATATTAGAAATAAAAACAAGTCAATTCTAGATATCTGTGCAAGAAGAAAATTGAAAACGGCAGAAGACAAGTGAATCTGGGGGTGACATTAGAGATGTACATACATTAAAACTTGTCTCAAAATAATAAGTTTATAAATACAGTAGGGCATGAAAAATACTGCATACTGGCCACAAATGTTCATCCTTGCTCAGTCTAATAGGCAAACAAAAATATTTTTGCTTTTTATAAACTAGTATGTTATGGCTATTGGAGTTAACTCAGCAAAAAGTTGAAATCTAAACATGGAGTAAAAGGAGATGCTAACAAGAGGCAAGTAATTTCCTCTTTAGAACCCTCCTCACAAAGGCTCAGTAACCTGAGACACAGGGTATCTATAAATGCACTGGGGCTAATACTGAAGAACTGGTGCTAAGCCTTTAAAGGACCCAGAAATTTCTTTTTCTACATCTTACCCAAGTCCCCTAGCCTTTACTCACTTCCAGTCAAGCACCAGAGGTTTATTTTTTAGAAGCTTGAAACAGACAGGTCTGGGCACCAGTTGAGGGCAACAATAAGTCACCTTATTGAAAATCAATAAATTCAACATGAGGACCACTGTCTCCCTACTTCTCCTAGGCTCCCAGGGCACCTATAACCGGGATGATACCTTCCAGTAAATATCTTCCACTGATGATTAGATCACTTTCTGGAGAAACTGATTGCCCCCAAATTATCTACATATATGAACGTTTGCAGTTCCCTCAAAAAAAATACCAGTGTGTCTACCCAATAATCCGGGAAAGTAACCCACCACTTACCAACCCTTCAAAGACATACAGATAGTTATCTCAACATTCACTGTCTTATTCATACATAGTAAGATATAAGCAATGGTCACCAAATGTTTGGTGATACTTGGTGAATATGAAAGAAAAAATTAAGATAAATAAGCCTAAAAAAAAAGGAACTTGTAGAAAATAGAATCAATGCTGAGAGTTAAACATTGTCCAATTAAATTGAACCTAAGAAACAAAAGAACAGAACTTAAACAACTTTGTCTAGACCTCAGTTCCTGAATCAAAAGACTTAGAACTAAGACATTATTAAGCAGAGTGAAAGTACATTTTCATTAAAGGAAGAAAGCAGGCTGTCAGGAAACCACAAGCAGCCCCCCTATTGGATTTAGGGTTGGTCTTATTTTGTCCAAAATGGTGGACAGTCCCTCTTGGAGCCTTACGTCATTATATAACCTTCTTCCTGGTGCACAGGTGCTTACCATAAGCACTCAAATGAAACCCACAGTGAGGGTGGGCACAATGTAAATTTATTATAATTATGGTATAATGAACCCTGAGATAACTGGGCCACGTCCTGGGTTCTAGTGGGCCTGCGGTAAGCTCTGGGGTGGTCTGCAAGCCCCCTTGGGAATCTTACATCTTGCTTGACCTTGATAAGGCAGGAGATGAAACCGCAAACAGAAGGGGTTGGGGGCACGTTCTGCCCTCTGGTGACAGGGTGTAGGTGGAGAGGGGAGGACCTTGCCCAGGACAGACAGGACTTGCTACTCATTCACATCTGCCTCGCTACCTTCCAGAACCAAAAGACAAAGAAAGGAAGATGATTTTTTAATTTATATTTTAAGAAGTATAAAATCCAAATAATACTAATTTCAGAAAGAACAGAGATAAAGGAGGAGAGCAAAGTCTTCCCCAAACTGAAGGAAATAGGTTTCAAAGTTCTCACTGAGTATCAAGCAATATAAGTAAAAGGGGACCCTCAGTTCAGTATATTATTGTGAAATTTCATGTCATTTAAAATAAAGTAAACAAACTCATAAGGTCTTGGGCAAGGTGACAGAGGTGAATAATGTACAAAGAATCTGGAATAATAATGCATTTTAAACAGCCATGTGGGAAATTAGAAAAAAAAGGATAATTGCTCTAAAAATTCTGAACAAATGATATTCAATCTATAAATCTAGATTACCAAATAATTTATCTAAGTTATCAATTTAAGCTAATTATCAACTAAGAAGGAAAGCAAAAAAAAAACAACTTGATAAATGAATTCCTCCAAATTTAATATCCTTTGGTTCCTTCCTCAGAAAATTTTAAGAAAATGTGATTAACAAAATCTAAAACCCTCAATAAAACAAAGTTAATGTATGGAATATCTATTTGGTTTGTGTTGAAGTCCTTGTGAAATTTAGTAGATCTCAAATCTTGAAAAATTACCAGTTTTGGGAAAACTAGTAAAGTGAGTAATCAAATCTTACTATAAGAGAGTACTGAAAGTTATGTTCCAATATTGGAACAACATGAAAAATAGGAGCTGTCAAAATGAATTTTTATTTCCTGTGTTGGTTCTTCTCACTGTTCTGGTTCCAAAATCAATGATTCTCTGAAGAATCTTTTTCTAATTTGACCTTCATCCCATCACTCAAGTGTCTGGCAATCATTTTGGCAAATAAGCACGTGATTGACATTGTAAGCATTTGAGGTTACATTTCCTGTCCCCATAATGAATTCTAGAGTGAGACTAAACAAAGTGTTGAACAAAGAAGCTGTCTCAGATTATTCCACACAGGTATCTAATGAGTATTTGCTGGAAGAATATTTACTTCCAGTATTTTGGTTTTATACATATTTCTTTGACTCATTTCCTTCCTTGTAGAAAAAATATTAGAAATATTAATAATATAAATTGTAGTATATTCAAGTATGTTATCAATATAAATGTATGTGATACCTATATTAAGAAATAAAATTAATGTATGTGCATTTCTTTTTATGACTTATACAAATATAAATTTGCCTTAATAAAAGCAGGTTAACAGGAGTAGTTGAGAGTTTTGTTGATGAAATTCAGTGATTCTGCACCATATTAATTTTTCAACACCCGAGGTATTGTGTAATCCTACCTCATTATGTAGAGAGACTGGTGAAAGTGAAGTTGTTTTTAAAGTTGATCATTTATAAAAATGCAAACCAAACATTTTTTGTTATAATTATTTTCAAAATTAGTCTGAAAAATAAAACACTATCAGAAAGGGAATAAAGGTTTATAAATCTCACCACTGGCTCTCAATTTGTTTCATTACAAATAGCATGGTTCAATTTATTAAATCTTGACATATAAAATCTAGATTAAATTACCACTGAAAGCATGCATTGCAAACCTCATTCTTTTCATTAAAGGGGTATTATCTATGGGATTTGCATAAAGATAGTTCCTATAAATACAGGGTCTTTGTAATGCATTAAATTTTACTTTACCTAATTCTACTAACTTGAAAGAGATTTTTATATATTGTGATACAAGTGTTTATCATTATTGAGTGGAAAGGAAAACAGAATTTGCAGCCTCAGAAGTCAGAATGAAAGAAATACTGTAGATTATGCTTTATATTATATTATCAGGAAACATGATTTCCTGATAATAAAATAATAGCATTACCCACAGTAGGGGAGGGACTTGGACTTCAATGTTCCCTGTCTTAATAGGGATGTAGTGAAGTAAATATACATTAAACCATTTTTAGACATTGATAGATAATGACACAAAAGAATGTATTCAGTCTTTTGCAATAAAGACATATCTACCAATCCTGTTTGTGAGCATATTATACACACTGCAATTTTATTATCTGAAGACTCAAAGTTACTTTAAAAAAATATCATGCTACTTATTTGATTCTAAAATTTTAATCTAAAAAAGATAATGTATTCTGTTATCTACTATATGGTGACTATGCTTTTATTTTCTTTCTTTTCTTAAATTTTGCCTAATATCCTTACATCACCAACACACATGTCCTTAACATGCCTTCACCTGTAATACAGGTGTTTAGAGTATGAAAAGGGAGGGCCTATGATGTAACTCTGTAAAGAGCCCACCTCGAAATGAATATCATTTTATTGTTGCTGTTCTGCTGATAGGTTTTTCTCTGTTTAAAAATATTGTGACAGCCAGTAAAATAACATTTCTGATAAATTAACTATGTGATAAATAAAATCGAACTACATTGTATTTTACTGTGGTACTTTTAGTAAGTCTGTTTGAAACATAAAAAAAGAAAGAAGTTGCAAGCTGAGGAAACTAAATTATTGTAAATTAGTTTGAAGAAGCCTCAGTGTGTGTTTGCTAGTGCTTCTCTTACCTCTTTGTCTTGTCCCCACCCCCTTGGTGCATATTCATTCTTTCTTCTTTTTATTCCCAGAAACAAATAAATGTTTACTTAGCTTTGGTTTCTATAGTTTATGCCTATAGTTGATGGGAAATCTCACATAGTGTAAACATGCTTTTTAAAGAACAATACCTGTAAGGTTGAATTAAATAAGCTGTAATGAAACATAATACTATTCTCTAGATGCAAAGGCTGGTGCTTACCAAACCCACCAGGCACATTCTGACTTGGAGATGTAACTAAAACTTTACCAACTCTGACGTTCACATAATCCACATTGATAGGGGAGGTTGAAGAGCCTGTTGCTATTTACTCTCACTGAGGTTTCAAAATCAAGGGACGTCCCCCCACCATCCCTGTGATTTACAGGATCTGTGCTTTTAAATGATTTCTACTTCTAACCAAAGTCAATGCCTTTTTTTCCCCCAAATCCTCTTTAGTCATGACTTCCTAAAAAATATTTATTACCATGTGCCCCATTTCCCTTTCCTACCTTTTGGTTTCCTCCAAACTGTTATATAAGTGCTGTATCTAGATTCTCTCTTTGCCATCTCTTTCAGGTTGACTACTCTTTAGGATGGTCCATCCAGAATTTTATATGATTTTTCTGGAACACCACTTCATGAATTCCTTCTCCAGATGGATTTACAGTAGCTTGAAGACACATAATAATTCTCAAACCCCCATCACTCTAGCTCAGCCATGTCCAGTGCATCAATTGCATGAAGATTGCATTCTAAACCAGATATTAGGACCCAGGTAGTAAGAGGGTTTGTACACATACACCTAAAAAAAGAGTGGTCTTTTAATTCTAATTGTGACAAACAATTCTTAGACTTTAGCACCATTTATGGCTCCACTAAAGTCCAAAGAATTATCATGGCCTGTCATCTGGTTAAAGATGTTTCAAAAATTTAAGTGTAAATCTTTATGTGACTGTTTTAGAAATACAGTGGACTTTTAGAGATGAAATCCATATCAATCAGTAATGAAATAATGAGATAATCAGATAATTTAAAGGAGCTTTAAGACTGTATTGTCCTTAACATCATAGTTGAATTATATTTTTATGTCATCCTTTTACTGTGTTATTTCACTTTTGAAATATTGGACATCTTAAATTGTACCCTTGGAAGTACTGTTTCTTTTTGAAAATGCCTTTCTGGGGTAACTAAACCGATTTAGTGGGGTGTGCAATGTCTGACTTGGAGAAAATGTGCAGAGTAGACAATTCAAGTTCAGGCAAAGGAATAAAAAGCATGGCTGAGTAAACATTATTAAATTATAGTTAAAACAAGGAAATGAAGCTATATGAATATGGGGAATAGCATTACATTTAAATATGAAAAAAATGTGCTCCAAAATACCTTTCAAAGACTATGAGATTGGAGCCCAACATATAGAGCAAACTGAAAACAGACTTTGTGGTTTCAATATTATTTTTTTGACTTTTATCATAGTTATCAGAGGAAAGGGTCATTCAAAAGAACTTCTGGATCTACTATAAACTTTCTGTTAAAGACTTCATTTATGTCTTACGATTTAATGCTGCTTATGAGGTCACTTTGGACTTGAAAAGTTACTATGATCAAAAAGGATGATACCTTTGTTTGAACAGCATATATTGTTTATTTTATGAGAGAATAAGAATTACATAGACATTCCTATCCTATCAGATGTCCGTTTTTTTGCTCTGATTACAAGAACTTTAGCAGTAAGTATAATATTTAAACTTAGGAATGAGATTAGCTGTTCCTCTGTTACAGGTTTTAGTGTGTCATTTGAGGAAGCGTGTGTATCACAAAAACTAAATATTGACTGTGTGGGATAGGCTCTATTAAGGCATCACATTCACATAAAGACTATTTCAACTGATAAGGATTTTTTATGAGAACTTCAGGAAAAACAGTTCATGGCTTCAACTACCTCATGATGAAGCCTGAAAGGATTTCAGGAATGTCTTTCCGGACACAGAGCAGCTCTCAGGGTGGAGCGGCCTCTCTAGAGGTCCAGGTGGACGATCTTGCCATCCCCTTATCTCCTCAGCAGGCAGAACACATCGCCTCCCTGCTCCAGCAACCCTGCATATGCTGTGAATCCTGTCTCCTCTTCTGATAGTTCCTTCCGATTCCATAAATGTCTCTTGGCACCACTGTGTCTGCTTCTGTGGCATTTCCTTTGATGTGGTCTTTGCTCAGTGCCTCTCATTTGTATATCTGTCAGCTTGAGTCCCCTTATTTCAGTTATGTCTCAGTCTCTATGACTGACTCACATGACCAAGAAAGATCTGAGTGTACTCCACTCATGGGAGAAGATGCTGAAATGCAGTTAGGTAGAGCTCTTTTCTAGGTTGCTGCTTAGCCTGCAGAACACTGTCCTATAGTTTCTGATTCAGTCAGCTGTGGCCACGGCAGTGCCAGTATGTGGTGCAAGATAAGTGACATCTAAGAAACCCTTCAGGCTTCAGTGCTAAGTGTCGGAAAGTTATACGTAATCCTCGTTCCTAAGGACTATATTTGCCCTTGATATAAAAGGAGAAATACACATGTTTTATAGTTTATTTATTTTGAAAGTGATAATATTCTTTTTATATTCATATACTATGTTATATTCTAATGCATTGATGTTTCTTAATTTAAAAGTGTAGCAGATACTCTTTTTCTTTTATAGCAGGCAGCCTTTTCACTTTTCAATGAATGGAGATAAATGCAAATAGTCCTATGTGTAAAATGCTCAGAAAATGTTGTATGAGTCTCTAAATTGAAAATTAAGTTAACTAATAAAACATCAAAAATAGAAATCAGATTTCCAAAATAAGCGGAAATTTTTATTTTGCTGACATAACAACTTAAATCAGTTATGAGTCTAAGAATGAACACTTTATTTTATAAATACATTTATTCAATTATTTATAAATGCATAATTTAGCAGAAAAGTTGAAATTTTGCAATTATATCCTATTGAATTATAAGGATCAAAATCATGCAATAAGTGCATAATAAATTTAGAGGGTATCAGAAGTGTATGCATGTATTTTTTGTGATTAAGTTCTATTAGTAAGATAAACTCTTATATAATATATAATATGTTAATGTACCTTTCAATATCATAAAAGATAAATGGTGGTTATCCAAAATCTGTTTATAAATTCTATTATACAAAGAAGCTGAATACACATTTAAAAAGAAATGACACTTTGAAAAAAATTAGATATATATATATATATGTACATATGTAAATACTCCTTAACATTAGTTTTATCACCTTATTTTCAGTGTTTCTAAATAAATCATAAATCATTTGGAATTAAACCAATGAAAAAAGATCAAAATCAGGGTCCCTTGAAGATCTTAGATAATTTACTCAGATCACAGTATTGTATTAACCTATTGCTTGTTCCTTGACCTTTTTTTTCCTCTGATACAAAATTAATATGGTTACTTACTTTTTCATTACCTACAGTCAAAAATCTAAGTTTTCTTCTTGCTTTAGTTTTTCTACTTCTGGAGTTTAAGTGTCAAACATCAAAATTCCTCATCTATCTGGAACCATTTACTAATTTAGGCTATGTTGTCCTCTGTTCAAATCACAGGAGTCTTAAAAACTACTCTAAGATTCATCGTTTCATGATGTTGTCTGTTGAGCAGTATTTATGAATATGCATTATATGTTTACCCAATAGAACTCTTTATCAAATATTACCCTATCTTGTCCTCTAAACTTTTGTCAAACTAGTGAATGTTTTCTATTCTCTTTGGAACAATTCCCATCCTTTAGCTGAGACTACCCTACGTAAAAAAGCATTACTTCAATTACTTTCAAGTTTGATTCAATAAATCATTTAAGATTTTTAAAATTGAGGTGTAATTGACATATAACATCAATTTTAGGTGTACAACATGATTTGATATTTGATATATTGCTAAATGATCCAAATAAATCTAGTTAAAATTCACCACCAAATAAAATTACACTTTTTTTTCTTTTGATGAGGATTTTTAAGATCTATCTTAGCAACTTTCAAATAAGCAATATAGTATTATTAATTATAGTTGCTGTACTATACATTACGTCCCTATGTAAACCATGTAATATTTTTAATAAGAGGTTGTGTGCTCTATTTTAACACATACTACTGTGTGTCTACACACAAAACATTCAGCTCCTCTGCTTGGTAACAGACAGCATAATTCCTTCAAGTATCTATAGTTCACCAAAGGTGTCCCTATGTGTAATACACAGGTGAACTGAAATTATTCTTAATCAGTCATGCCATCCTCATTTCCCTGGAAAATGATAGGTTTAGGATACTATGGTGATATCTTTGGCTAAGTAAACATGAAGAGATATATGTTGTAGAGATAGAGGGTTAGGGTGGATACAATATTTAGTTATCTTACATTTTAAAAATAGATGAAGATGAGTTACTTCTCTTTTTTTTTCTTTTTGCTGCTGGATATGGTCATTGTTGGTTGTAACACCTACAGCTATGTATTTATTGAACCGTGAGAAACATAACCAAAGACGAATACCAGCCTACTAAGAAGGAAGACAGTAAAGGAGTGGGTAACCGAAGGAGAGGCTAAAACCAAGTGTATATAAAAAAGGCATGATTTTAAAAGACAAACTCTAGTAATTACAAACCCTAAACAAATGAGCTATGGAATGTCGTGGGTTTCTGATTATCTTATCATTTCTTTTAAGAGCAGTAGATCAACTAAATTAATCATTCATGTATATATTAAAAGTGAGATTGGAAGGCATTACTACTGTCACATTCTACTTCTGAAACGTATGGCTACTCTGATTCTACAATTATACTATATTGTTGTGCAGAAAACAAAATACTGTTATTTATATAATAACCAGACATGGAGTTTCCTGCATGTTTCAGATAAAACAGAAACCTCTTTATACAAAATAATTTGGAGTCATTTTTGATCAATCAACCCCTTTTTAAAATGGAAAATCATAAATGTCATATAAATAAATACACAGTAATATTTTAATCTAAATATGGAAGGCAATTTGAGTTTTTGAATATACGGCATTAATTCCTACTAATTTTTTCTTTGTTCATGGCCACCTGTACTTTTGTAAGACATTATTTCCAATTTTCAGTTTCAATTTTCTTAATGAGCAGTGGAAACATAACGTACTTATCCTAGATCTTACGTTCCCACCCACCGCCATTTCAACTTTGCCCACAGCTAATGGAAAAATGTCTTACTGTTGCCATCATTGTGGTTGTGTATACAATGACTTGCCTTAGCAATCCATTCACAACTGAATGCATTTTTTTTTCATAGAAACAATAAAAATGAGCATTCAACATTTCAAGGGCTTTAGTCTGTATGCTTAAGGAGAGATTTTGGTATGGTAATAATTCTTGTAAGTCTACTAAATGGATGGTGGTGAAGGAACACTATAATAGTTGTCTTCATTTTCTTTTCATTTTAAATAAACACAATACACTTGAATGTTTGATGACCTAGACTGCAAAATCGTTTGCCCTTAAAGAAAATTAAATATCATTTCTTTAATGTTTAAATGCAATACACAATATATTTCTGCCCAATTTATATAGAAATGTTATAAGGTTATGTGCATAATATTATAAGAGCATAATTTTCTGCATGCATAGAATATTGATACACTCTTTGACTTACAAATACCTCAAGAGAATTATAAAATTCCAAGGTGAGAGTACAATATAAAAACTGAAAATATTCCAAAACTACCATTTTTAGGCAGGTTTAGTTTGGTTGTTGTTACAGTTATGTGCTTATTTGTCTTAGTATTTACACATCTGCAGATCATTTATACTATATAACTTTTTTCTTTTTTTTTTTAATGTCCAACTTGTGGAATACAACATTTTGTTGTTTCGATTTTGATTTCTTTTTTTTTTTTTGTCTGCTTTTGTAAACTCCAAAGAGATATAAAAGACAGTCTAGGGCCCAGAAAATAAGTAATGCAGGAAAGATGAGATCAAACAAGGTTTGTTGGATGTCTTATTCTTCCTTTAGGCAGTTATTTTTCCAGAACATTCTAAGTATTACAAGTTGACACACTTATAGTTCATTTATTTTAAACTACATATTATTCTTCAAAAAAAACACAATAGTTACTGAGTATTTACTATGTGCTAAACATAGTACTCAGGAGCTTTAAGTATATTACTACATTTAATAGTTTCAGTGTTGCCATGTCAAATAGGTACTATTTTTATCTTCATTTTACAGATGTGGAAACTTAGACAAAGGAAGATTAAGCAACTTGATCAAAGAGTGAGAAGGTGGAGTTGAAGTTCATATTCAATTAGTCTGTCTTTAGAATGTGCACTACACGAAATATTGAAAAGTTTGGTGAAAATTAAATGAATCAATTTAAGTTTGATATTTTAGTGTTTGAAGTGGGTTTGAAATGTAATGCCTTTTCTACGTTTGCATGCAAAGTTGATGAAGAAAGCAACAAAATTTCACATTTCCCCCTCTTCTTATTCCATTGTCTCCCTCAAAGTGCTCTGCAAAAATATTTGTGGGATCACAAAATAAAATGAATTATTAAATATTATAATTAATATAATATAGTAGTATTATACCTAATATAGTGGTAAATTACCCCTATAGTCATAAAATTACAGGTAATGTAAGAGAGGAAAAAGGAAGTCTTAACAATCTCTTGATTTCCTTAAAAATTGTATTGAATGAACAGAATCTGTAAAAGTGGGAATTCAAAGAAGATGCTTCTGAGAGTAGGAAAACAAACAAATGAACAAAGTATTCTAATAGTCACTAAGTTGGCCTCCATTTCTGGTGGGAATATATGCAAGTATTCCAATATTAAAAGTGTCAAATTCCATTAGACTGCACATAATACACTATCACATTTAATCACCTGAGTATAATATTTAGACATTTATGGCCAGCTTTGCAGGAAAAAAATATTAGCTGTTATGCATGTGTCTTCTCAGCAGAGATGCTGCTTGGAAAATTGCATTAAAAAGTAAATCTTAACCAACACTGAATACCTTTAATCATGTGGAACCTCAATTACTATGAATTGAATTACTCTTGAATTCTAGTTATAAAAATCTCCCATTACTTAGAAATTTGCTAAATCTCTCATTTAAGAGAAAAGTAAACAAAGCAAGAAGATAATCTACTGTTAGAGGTTTAGCCTAATGATGAAAGTCAATAAGATCATGTTGTTTAAAGAATAAAAGTAAAAAACTAAAAGCCCTGGGCTCTTCCTTGCCCTGGTGCCGGTATTTGAGAATGGCCTTTAACTTACTGGGTTTCCTATGTATGACTCATCCACAGTGTGAGACTATTCATACTAGAGAATCTGTTTTTCAAGCATTTTAATGTGTATAAAATCTTAAACATATTTATGTAGACTTATGAATTTATAAAATCTAATTGGATTTTTATATTGACAAAATAACTGAGTGAAAGTAAATGCAAAAAGGTAAATTCTCTTATGAGATTTTAAGTAATTAATTATCCTATTGTCAATAAATTCATATTTATACACTTTTTTATATTGTGGTCAAATATTTTCAATGAAATCCAATTTTAGCTAAGTTAGTTATAAAGATTTTGATTTCCAATACTGCTAATCAAGAATTCTTAATAGTCAATCATCTCCCATTCTATGAAACAATTTAATTCATCTAATCAGATAATTAAATCATATTTAATGTGATTGGCATAAAGCAAGGATAGATCAGCAATCATCTTGATAATCACCCTGGGTCATTAAAAAATTAAAATAATTCTACATTTAATCATTTAATTTATTGATTGTATGAGAAGGAAATTGAGAGGATAAGGATTTAGATCATTTCTCCTCAGTGGAGGAAGAAAGTATCAAATGTTTTCCTATAATACAGAATACTTTCATAAATATCAGGATAAGAACAAAACATACACATTTTTAAAACAGAACTAATCACATCTGAATATGTATAAAAGAATAAAGGATTTAGTTGGACTTCAAATCCCTTTGATCAATAATCCAGCTTCATCACTCACAAAACATAATGTGTAACCTTGCAGTATTACAAGAACATGTATTTCAAAACAAGGAGATGGAAGCATTTTTCCATTCTGTGTGTGTCAGACTATACCTGCGTTGCCTTTCCTTCCAACTGTCTCGCTTGAAAAAGAGAGATGATAAAGGAAAGCATGCTCAGTGAGAACAACTTCACATGACGCAGTGTGATGGAAACTCTTGTGGAAGAAAGGTTACATTTGTGCTCTGTGTATCTCCAAATAAGCGTTATCCAGAAGTTCAGGGAAGGATATCCCCTGATCAGTCTCACCTTGAGCTCAGCTATTTCTATTAGAGAAGTGCAGCAATTCCGTGAGCAAATAGACACTTTATCTGTTTATTTGTCCACAGAACAAAAAAAATAAAAGAGTAGTAATATTCCCAATAGAGAGAGGGAGTAAAACTAAGTGGAACACAGGGAAGTCCGAACAGTGTTGGGCAAGCCTTTGATACTAAACAGATATTTCGATGTTTAAATGACAGTGAAAATTGAGCCTAAGCAGCACTGTTTACCAGTAGACAACACTGTTGATAATAGAAGAGTGTCAATGGTAACCAAACAAATTCAATTGAAATTGATAAAGGATGGGTTGGGGGAACCCAAAACAAGAACAGCTATGTACTGCTGGGAAATTCTAGAAAGTCTTAGAATGGGGATGTATCATTTCCTATTGCTGCTTTAACAAACAACCACGAACTTGGCGGCTTAAAACAACTGCCATCTATTATCTTATGGTTCTGGAGGTCGGAAGTCTAAATGGGGCTGGCAGCACTCTAGTCCTTCAGGCAGAATCCATTTCTTTGCCTTTTCCAGCTTGAAAGCCTGCCCACATTCCTTGGCTGGAATCCTTCAAAACTCAGACCTCTGCGTCCATCCTCACATCTCCTCTGACTTTAATTCTCTGGCTTTCCTCTTTCATTTATAAGGATCCTTGTAATTACTTTAATAATTTCAGATAAGCCAGAATAAGCTCATCATCTCAAAATTCTTAACCACATCTGCAAAATTCCTTTTGTCATGTAATGTAAGTTAATGACAAGTTTCTGGCATCAGGGCTTGGACATCTTTGGGAAATCATTTTTCTTTATACCATAGGGGATACATTTTTTAGAGATCTTAGGATGGATTTCCCTATTAGAGGGGGCAGCAAGATCTTACAAATGTGATTTTAAATTCTTAAAATTATGTTTGGATGGAAAAACACCAAAAAAAAACCCAGAAATAATCTCTAAAAATATTTGGCAACATAAAAATGGCATAAATATATTTGCAGAATAAATACACAGTAATTCAGTTTATTTCCAACTTAATATTTACCTCATGCAAATAATTAAAATACGATCATTTGCTTATTTTGACTTCAGCTATTTATTTTAAAACATCCTGGTTATAAATCCTAGTCAAATTACATTGCTGACAATTTAAACAGGGTCCTAAATTCTACTTTTAGTCAATAAACTATGTATGGAGGCCAGAGCTGGGCTATGCAAAGGAAGGTTCAAATATAAAGAAGAAAGAAAAGATAAAGCCATGTTCCCATACTTATTGAGAAAAATCCATAACCAATAGGATAAAAATGAATTGTTTACAGATTAACTTCTGAGAATGACTTTCACAAGGGACACTTCATATGTTTTAAGGAAAAGGAAATACCTACCTGTTGCTGTTTAAATCAGTCTAAACAATGGAAACTGTGTGAAATCCATCACTGATGTCATTACTAAACCCTGGCTTGAGCTGCCACAATATTATAGGACCAGTTTTTCTATTAGTATGTTAGGTCATTAGAACTCATTTTAGAAAGAAATAAACTGGGATCACAAGGATGTGAACAATAGTTTTCTAGAAAAAAACCACAAACCACACGAGCTTGAGGAAATGGTTTGCTTGGCCCATTTTATTTTGAGAAAGGAAGTGGAATTTCTGAGCCAAGGCACTTAATGATTTCATAAACAATAGAGCTGAAACTATTGGCCCAATTCCTCAACCAAAAAACTGAGTATAAAAGAACATATGACACTTGCTTTGTGACAGGCAAAGCCCTCTCCAATAGTCCTTCACATTTGCCTTCTCATCTAAATACCACTGTGTTAGGTCAGTCCCAATCCAGTTATACTGTGTGTTTTAGATCTTCTAGTCTGATGCTAATTGATTCAAATGTGGAAGGCGATGCACCACTTGTCTATAGGTCAATGGTTGCATGTCATGAACTGCTGTCAAGTGTTTTCATTAAAAAATTTTGAATCACATGAAAAAAGGGCATTAAATAAGCAATTGTATTATAGACTATCTTTCTACTTAGTAGGCATATTTTAAGAGTGGAATAGGTACTGTGTCAAACATTTTTTGTGCACCACTTCAAAAATCCTTTAGTCTTACCTTTTGCTCCAGCCACTGATCAAGGCATCAATTTCACAAACACAGTTTGCAGACAAAATCAGGCAGCCCCCCACTGAAAGCCAAGACTGCCTTGGGGCTTGTCTGATGCTGACACGTTGGTAATTTTAAGAACTTTTCCACAGTCACTGATGCAATTTAGAAATGACCCAGCAAGTAATTCTGTAGGATCAACCTTGAAAACATGAAAAGAAGACAATGATAAGTGCTTTCCCCTTCCATTCTAGGCAGCCTGTTCTAAGACACATTTTATACATTCCTCAGAAATACTCTAAGGTTCCAGCATCCCTCATTCATTTTAGTGGTCAACTAAATATTACTTCTTAGTACTGAGTTTTTCTTATCTCCTGTTTTCTCTCCTAAATCCTAACTCCCACTCACTGAAATTCTTCCTAAATAATCTACTTGCAGTGAAAGCCTTTGTCTCATGATCTCTTCTTCAGTGATAACTAAGGTTAAGATAATTTGCTTTTCTACCTGAAATGGTTTAGCTAGAATAGATGAAAGCAAAATACACAGCTACTGACAGATAAACCAAGTTGAGTTCTGCCAATTTGTGACCATGGTCTTAATGTGCTTATATATGGAATGGACTCAATCTGTGTGACTTAAAAAAATGTACAAAGTCCTGAAAAGAAGCCAGACCGATAATACATGGTAATTGATAACCATAAAAGATATTTGATAAATAAAAAAACACCTATAATTCTGGGTTTCTGAGGTATTTATGCTGAAAGAAACAATTTGACACTGCAACTTCAGATACCTGATTCAGAGTTTTATATACACAGTTTTATAGATATTCTCTTAAAAATTCATAGTGTAACAGTGATAGCCTCATTTTCAAAATCATGGAAATGGGATATTGGATACATGTTTTTAATGATCCTTTGATGTCCTGAACACCAGTTGTATCAGATTATGTGAACTATTTCTGCATGCCTCTTTCCAACTCAGTTTTTGGTGACATCATATTGTTAACTTGAAATTGGCCAATGTCAGAATATTAACACCATGGCTAATGGCAAATTATTACAAATCAGGGATTTTTTCCTAGCAGTATTCATCTGTTATGGATTTCCTCTTTCAGTTGTTTTCTGTGCTCTCACTAAATTTCAGACATAAAGACATAAAGATGGTAGAAAATAAGAATATACCACTAAATCCCTTTCAACAATGTCCTCTTTATGCATTCTAAAAGTAGATTAACCTCAGAAGCAATATATTTTAATACAATATCAATAATTTATGAAAAATGAGAAGCTTTCACTGTGTATCTATTATTTGTGTAATGGACACAACTGAAAGTTTATTGAATTCCAATTATGTACTAAACTTTAAAGAACCTATTAAGGTAAGAACAGTGTCAAATTCTAACTTAAACAAGTGATTTAAGAAACAAAACATGACCTTTTTTCTCCAATTTTGAACTTCTCAGAAATTACAAAATAGATTTTAAAATACTATTAAAAAAGGATTGTTAATGGGTAATTGATAATCCATAATTTATTAACTGAGATTATTCATCATAAACACTATTCTTAATAGGGCTAGTTGTTTGTCTTGGCAAACATTCTATGACTTCTTCATATAGATTATGATAGATAACAAAATATATTGCTACAAAAACATAGCAAGGAATTTCCTCTGCCAAAAAAGAGGAAGAGTCTATTAAAATATTATTTGATATTTTTGGACAGGTTTGGAAAAATGTGGGAAATATTGTCTCTTAATGACACAGATTTAGCTTTTCAAGTTATAATTTATATCCCTTTTGGGGTAACTTGCACCCAGTAATGAGCATTATCATTGACACCTACAAGCAGCTGCCTATAGAGCAGGGGTAAGAACATAAATAGTGCCATTTGGTGAAGCCTCACTAATGTGGGCACATGTAAAGTCTAAGATACTTTCAAAGAATCCAGTGAATGTACTTGACTATACTTTGAGAAACTGAACGGGAGTGGCAGTTGCAGACTTTTTATTTTGACCCTAAAATATAATGTTATCTACTTTCTATAGAACTTGTTGGGGAACTGTAATACTAATAAACACGTATTATCTATTTTAATCTTTTAAACAACCTCCTAAATCAAATATTATTATCCCTATTATATAGATGAAGAAGCTGAATAAACTGCCTCTGTCATACAGCTAATAAGTGGCAGAGCCTAGGTTCAAATCCAGAATTTCCAGCTCTGAAGTTCATGATGTCCACTGAAGACATGATGTCCATTACAGAACCTGGTTTGTACTATATAGTATGTACATAAGACACAAATAACTGAAGTTATCATCACCAGTAACAAAGAAATACTATATACAACTCTAATGCGTTTCAATTTAATTTTCAATTTCTTATTTTCTATGCCATGCCAATAACCTGTTAATTCCAAACTTCTATATTTTTCACATACATGCTATTTTAGACTTGATTAGATTTTTAGTACTTCAAAAAATAGTGTTACTTATAAAAGAAAAATTAGGTAAGTTCATTTAATAAAAAGGGATATATTATCATGTCTTTTTATGGCTATTTACTAAATACCAAATAAAATAGCTTTCAAAATGGTCACCCTGTGTTACACTAAATCAGTTCATAATATCAATTTATATCATTTTTCCTATAAAAGTTCATATAGATAACAGGTGTTTTGAAAAACATATATTAAAGGGGTTTCTACAGTATTTTGAAAAGTAAATTAAAAATGTATCTAATGAAAAAAATAAGGCTCAAGATTTAATTGCTTTGTTCAATAACAACTTGGAAATGATTACTTTGGTTATTATGTATGCACATTATATCCCAATTTTTTACATAAAATTTTTTAGATAGCTTAAAGCAAAAAAAAAGTTAAGTAATAAAAAATAAATAGAAATAGCAAATCAAGAAAAAGGGAAAAATTACTGTGCCTGAATTTCACATTTGGCTTTGATCTTAGAGGAAAAAGAAAGTAAAAATGATCCTACTATTTATATGGTTTATTTGATCATAAAAGAGAAAACAAACCAGTGCTTTAGGGAATATGAACTTTTTCTAACTGCAAAATACTGAAAAGTAAAAATGTCATAAAGATTTTTTATAGTGAACACTGACTGAAGTAATATTTTCAAAGCAGCTTTAAAGTGAACAAAGTGTTTAATATTGTGTTACTGTATATCGTGAAATCCTTTAACAAAATCTAAGAGAATAATAAAACACATCTTAATCAAGGTAAAATTGTGAGGAATTAAATGAATGCGGTTAAACTTGATCCAAGCATAAAATGTAAATATTGTGGGTCTCTTAGGTGTTCTTCAGTCTCTAAAAGAGTATCAATTCTCTAATCCCAGTTTGGTTAGGAATAGGATAACTGACCATTCCAGTTAATGTCTGGAATGCTGGTGTTTTGTGTTATTGATAAAGGCACACACACGTTTTGGAAAACAGATGGGCAAATAGCAATGTTGGCATTAATAGCCTACTCTGTATTCTCAACTGAATGGAAAACTACCCCACCATCCTTCCCAGACACAGGCAGGCAAAATTTATCTTCAGGAGAAATCTTTGAATCTGCTCAAGTAGGAACACGTGCAGGGTCCTTCTAGCTCTGTAAATTGCAGCATGGAAGAAATCATTTTGTCCCAGAAAATATCAAAAGGGACATTCAATCCTTCAACAGATAGATAATATTTATATATTAAGCACCCAATCTAAAATGCACTGAGCTCTGTGCTCAGGAAGCTCAAGGTTTGGGGGGAGATATACATACGGCCTTTATTAACAGTACAGATTGTAATGTTAGAAAATACAATGCTGTGAGAGTAGAGAAAAAGGACATTAATTTAATGCCCCAATAATGTCTTAAGTATTTAAACGCATTTTAAGAGAATAAGTTAATATAAACAAGAAAAATATCAACTAAAATGATACCATTCTACAATAATGTCTGACAATCTTTTTCAGTACAATAACATACAGATTTAATAATCACTGGAAGTAAAGAAAGACACAGCAGGACAATTCACCTTCCTCTTTCAGGGAGGCTCATGGCTCACTTCTTTTAAGGCATTTGCTGAAAATATTTCTTCTCTGAGGTGTCTTGACTACAAAGCATGCTTGCACCCTGTGTTCAGCCTCATCTCTTTCTGCTTTCACCATTATTTATAGCACTGATCACCCACCAGAATTTGTCTATTCTCTATCACAACAACTCTAAGGTAAGCTCAAAAAAAAAAAAAAAAGTTTGTTTTACTGCTGTATTCATTCCTAGAAGAGTGCCAGGCATTTATAACTTGTACAGTAAGTATTTATTCAGTGAATCAATTAATGAACTATCTGACCTTCTAAATTTTCCTAGATTATTTTCAGAAAATAAAGCAGTGGTTATTAGATAATAGAGTGAACAAAAACTTAAAATTACATCGTTTACCTCAAATCATGGTGAAATATCTAGCATTACACTTATCATATTTAAAAATGCCAGAAACTGTAGAGAAAGATGGTCTTGGAAAAATGTAAAATTCTATCATTTTGTCTTAGAAGATAATGTTTGGACTCATTCTCTGTGTTTCCCACCAGTAAGACACTTTCAGAACTGTTTTGTGACACGTGCTGGCAAGTTACTCCCATTTGCAAGAACAATTCCTTCAACATTGCCTTGAGATTTTTGTGTTTTATTGTTTCTTTTTTGTATTTCTGTATGTGTGTTTATGTTTGTGTGTTTGTGTTGTTGAGGTGTGACTGCATTATCCTACACTGGGGAAATTTGCTTGGAAAAGAAAACAATGATAATCTAGTAAGTGCAATTAAGTAATCATAGGGAGCAATGGAAACAAAGGATATGTCAATATATAGTTTTAGATTTGTATTTTTAAGTAGTAAGTCACTAAAATGTAAAAATTACTCCATTAATCTAATCGAATGGAGTAAATCTTCAAGTTCAGGAGAACTTTGGAGTCTGCACATATTAAGGCCAATTTTCTACCTGAAGCACAAGTAAACACAATATATATCAAGAGGATAGAATCTTTGTCTCCCTTCCCTTTCATAGGGATTGCCAGGTTCCAATGTTCAGGTGGATAAGTATTTGTTTCAGGGTGTGGTGCCCTGTGGGGTTGAAGCTTGAACATCTGCTTTGTGGCAGCCAGGGTATGAAATAATTTGTAATCATTTGCTTATCTCTCTAAATTTCCCATAGACTCTGCTCAGTGTTTCTTCAAATACTTTTTACTATAGTCTTATATATGTACATTTAATTGTTGAAAACACACAACTCTAGGAAACATGGTTTAGAGAACAATACTTACCCTCTCCATGCTCTTGCCTATGCCCCACCTTCTGAATGATGATGTAATGAAAAAGCAATGCTGCAAATCTAGTAAAAACTGGATTTGATTCCTGGATCTGGATTGATACTTGTGTCACCTGGGAGAAATAACCATGAATGAACCAAATTTATCTTCAAAATATATCAATGTAAGAATGTCTACCTTACATGATTGTCATCTCTATTGTACAAGGTATGGCATGTCATGCAGCTAGCACAGTGCCTGGTACCTAGAAGTCATGAGAGATTCCAGTTTCCTTTCATTTCATTCTTTCTCACTTTTCCTCACCCCTATAAGAACAGTAAAGTGAACCACATCAAGTGACCATTTATAAAAGACAGCCTCAGGTTGAACGCCATTCCCAGACTAGGGAGAGACTGGCCCATGCCGTGTCAGAATAACCCTATGTGAGAGCAGCTCACTGGTGTCCCTTGTGTCAGAGTATAAATATACAATTACTTCAAATAGAGGTAAAGTAGGCATGGCTTAATTTGATACGATTTTAAGCTTAAAACTCCCTTTTCACATCAGGGCCTTATGAAGATGGAAAGAAGCTAGATCATTCTGGAGGATACAAAGAAGGGCTGTGATAAATCACCACATCATTTCTGTGAAAAAGAAAAGTAAGATTTCTATGTTCTGATTTTTACCAGGGCTCAAGGGCCATAATTTGATGAAGCAAATTGAAAGAACTGGTCCAACTATGATATATGGCATGTGATTTTTGGGTTCACCCAAACTGACTCACTTTTCCATTGTGGAATGCAAATTTAAGTAGTTGTCTCTTTAAGTACAATGCTTTGGGCTTGGATTATTGGTAATATGCCTGATATGGTCAGGATAATGTGTCTGATGTTGCACAGGATATATTACTAGGACATCAGTTTATGTGTTAAACAGAGAAAGAGAAAAGAAAATACAGACTCAATGTCAATGTGTTTTTTCTTAAGAATCATGACAAAATTCTTAAGACTGTCCCCAAATACATTGTTTTTTTCTTTAGTTCTTAAAATCTTACTTTAAAATGTCATTGGCAAGGTCATATTATAGATAACACTGTATGGATAAGGTCGGTTTCAAGTAGCATACAATCAATTTATATTTCATATTTCACATATACTAGAGCAACTGTAATTGTCTCATTGAACAACATGTGAGGGATATATATTTTAATTGTCTTTAAATATTAAACAAAATATTCCTTGTGTGACTTTAATGTATGCAATGGGGAACATTTTTTTCTTAATTGGAAAAAAGGATTAGTTCACATTGCAGTCCCTTCTGCTAAGTTTAATGTTATATTTCTTTAGTGCAGGTAGAATATATTCATCAGTATGTCTTTATCCTTTACTTTTTGAAAAAAATATAATTTTAAAGTAAAAATGCAAAAGAAACTATTTTAAGTGAATACGTTAATTTTTTTGAATAGTAACTATATTAACAGTGAAAGTTATTTATCTGTACAAATAATATAGAATGATACTATTGTGTTTCAAATAGTTACATGAGTGAGGACTTGCAAGAAAACCTTATTTCCTTAAATATAGGAATTTCATTGATAGCAAAGCAATAAACTATGTATGACCTTTGAGAAAATTCACTTTCCTGTCAATTATTCAAAATAGATAAGCTAAATTAATGTCTAACTAGTTAAGTGGTCTAAAGCAAAGTTGTCATTTCCTTGAAATCTATTGATTGTATAAATCCAAGTGCAATCTATGGTTGTTTGATTCAACTCAAATTTCAAACAATTCATATTATTCAGTTTCTCTCATGTAAAAAGGAAAACTACTGAAGCTGCATTTGTAAAACAGATGTTCCATATAAAAGTCAAAGTTTTCTAGAAGTCCTAATAAACATGTTTTCATTTTAACATCAAATGAAAGTGCTCTTTCCAAATGTGAAAGTATATTTTAATTAAAGCTATGAATTAGGACTGAATTTGAATTTCCAGATCTTTTGGCATATCACCCTTCAAAGGTTAACCACACAGTAATTCTTTGATATAATATGAATATGCAAGCATACCTTTATATAAATAACATATGAGATGCTGTGAGTTGGAAGCACAGAACAACATGGGAAAAGGCATTTTTCTCCATGGTGCTTGGATGTAGTATCTTTGTAGTAATGTAGGAGTTGGTTTATCTTCTTTATTACAATATATTATTTTCTCTCTTATAGACATGAACCCTCATGTCATGAATCAAGGACTCATTTTCAGTCAGGTGAACAGGTGAGAATCTTCTGAATGACTATCATTATGTCAAGTTAAATATGTATAAAGCATACAGACACATAAAAAAACTCTTTGAACATAGCCTTCAATAAAAGCTTCAATAAATAAAAATACTCATAATTATATATATGATTCATTTTGGCTTTGAGTTTTGCATACACAAACACTTGCATTGACATGTGACAAATAAATGCCAGGACACAAATATTGACATGCCCCTTCATAAATATAGACAAACTGCATATACTTTCCCACTTGCCCATAAAACTTTAGCATATTCTCTGCCATCAACACTCTCAGCTCATGGCTTTGCTTTCCATTTCTCTTAGAAAAGAGAAGCAATCTGTCCGTGTACCTTGTTTTTCTCAAATTTTTTAAAAAAGCCTGTTTTTACTTCTTGTAAATGCCAAAATTTCATTATGTGGACTAGGTCAATATCATCTTCCCTGATTCTCTTGCTACTTCTATGTTCCACTTTCTTTTTTATTTTCCCAAATGGCTATCACATATGCTAGTATGTATCTTGTTCAGCTGGGTGATGAAGGTTAGTCAGGTAATCAAGGTACATGTAAAATAAAGCCATGTGGATAATATGTACCTTTGGTGTGAAGGGATGAGAATGACTATTTACTCTGTGATCTTGCTCTCAAAACTCAAGACACACAATCTGATCTTGAGAAACATAGCAGATAAATTCCAATTAACAGGTATGTTACAAAACACCTAACAAACACTTTTGAAAACTATCAAGCTTATTAAAACAAGGAAACTTTGAGAAACCTAGCCAAGAGCAGCTTAAGGAGATGTGATAACAAAATGTAATATGGTATCTGTCTTGCTAATGGGTTTCAGTCCCAGACAAGTTCACTATAGATTCAATGTGACCAAAGAAATAACAGTAAAACATTCTTGGGGTGAAAGAGTTTTACCTATTTCCACGGTAGCAGGTCAATCACTAAAATCCTGTTTACTCAGAGTGAGTCTGCATGCAGCAAGCCGGTCTCTGCCTCTGGGCCTCTAGGCCTGCACAGCCGTCCCAGTCTCTGTCCTTGGCGCTGCCACCACTCCAAGTCCTGCTCTGCTCTCCTGCAGCTTTACAACCCTGCCACCATGTCACCCAGAGCACTGGGAAGGGCTCTTTATATAGAGTCAATAACAATGCATTGCCCACACATGAGTAGTGAGCTAGCCAGCTAGGGCCAGGTGAGAATCCTGGCGACAGGAACCTTCATTTTATCCACACTCCACCCCTCCAGGATTCTTGCTTCTCAGTCTACATCCTGGGCAATGGTCCCTATGCAAGGAAGCTGGAACATTGTAACTAAATTTCATACAATATACAAATAACAAAAAATACAACAAATTATAATAACCCTCAAGCCTGAGGAGGTCCATTGCCACCAAGTGGTCATCCTGGGTGTATTTAAGCCAGTTCTACTCAACTTAGTTAACCAAAAGGACCTTGGGTGGGCCTTAAACACCCACCTTCTCCAGCCACTCCAGCAAAAGGTCTTGCAGATGCCCAGGCCGATCTTGTTGCTTTATCTCTGCCTTCTGCTTTGTGCTCAGCAGTGGGAACCGCTGCTCTGGTCTCAGTTGCCACAGCTCCAGTCCAGTTTCTTTCTGTCTGCTCCTGCCTTTTCAAACCAACCTACATCTTGGTCCTTGCGACCTTCATGGGGCCCTTTAACTTCTTCCTTCAAGAAGCAGACTGTATTTCCTTTGGGGCCTGAGCCTGAGGGCAGAAGCAGAGCATAGAGCGCTCCACAACCTGAGGAAGGGGCAGCACCTCACCTGAAAGAACCCGGGGTTGCCGAGTCCTTCTGGCTTTCCACCAGCTTTCAACCAGGTGGGGTCTCAACCAGGTGGGGTCTCAACCAGGTGGGGTCTCAACCAGGTGGGGTCTCAACCGAGGAGGGGCCGATGCCTCTGGCACTGGCAGGGCCTCTACCCCCACCTGTTCGTCAAACCTCTGCTCCTCCATTTCTGGGGCTGATGGCCCCACTACATCCTTTACCTGCCCCATGGCACCTGGCAGCCTGAACCCCCATACTGCTTCTTGTGCTGCCTCTTCTCAGGCCGCTGCTTCCTCTCGGGCCACAGCACTTCATAGTGATGCCATTTCAGTCAGCTTTCTCTTGGGGCGGACCCCAGTCGTCCACCCCTTCACAGTATCACATGTCCACAGGGGACACTCGAATGTCTATAGGGGCAGCCTGCTGGAACACTCCTTCCATGAGGGCAGCCTGTTCTTTTTCCTTGGTCACCAGTGAACCCTGCTGACTTTCGCCAATTGTCTTGCCAATGGGTTTCAGTCCCAAGGAGGTTCACTGTGGATTCACTGTGACCAAAGAAATGACAGTAAAATGTTCTTGGGGTTAAAGGGTTATACCCAACTTTACTTCCACAGTGGCAGGTCAATCACTAAAATCCTGTTTACCCAGAGCGAGTCTGTATGCAGCAAGCCCGTCTCTGGGCTTTTCTGCCCACACAACTGTCCTCCAGGCCTCTCTACCTGCACAGCAGTCCCAGTCTCTCTCCTTGGTGCTGCCACCACTCCAGCCTCCGCTCTGCTCTTCTGCAGCCTTGCAGCCATGCCACCATGTCACCCAGAGTGCTGGGCAGGGCTCTTTATATAGAGTCAATAATGATGCATTGCCCACACATGTGCAATGAGCTAGTCAACCAGGGCCAGGTGAGAATACTGGACACAGGAACCTTCATTTTATCCACAGTGTCCTGTAACAGAAAAAAAGGTATTAGGTAAAAATTAAGGAAATCTGGATAAAATATAAACTTAGTTAATAAACATGTATTAATATGTTAGTGGTGACAGATGCAAAAAAATGATGTAAGATATTAGCAAATGGAGAAACTGGATGTGGGATATATGAGAATTTCTCTGTTATCTTTATAAATTTTTCCTGAATAAGAAACTTCTAAAATGTGCAAGAAAAGTGTCATGAAATCAAGACAACAGTAACAGCTGTCTGTACTTGTATGAGACCACTGTGACCTCTACTAGCTCCCCACCCTCTCCATCTTCCTCCAGGCACACAGCTGGAAGACGTTTTCTAACATCCTTAGTGACATGTAAGGAACCATGTTATCACCAATGAAATGTATACAGAAATGATATGTCATTTAGTTCATAAAAGGTTAAGAAGCAGAGGCGCCTTCTGTATGTGGTCTCTATCTGTTACCCGGTAGAATCCCATCTGTTATCTGACAGAAAGGATCAGTGATTCTACTAGAAGAGAGAGCCACTCAGTGAAGCATTTACCCCTGTGTCCCCACTGCCTGGAGAGCCCCTCCCCACTCTGTCTATATTGCTCACTGCCCCGCCTTCTTCCAGGCTATTCAACTGTTGCTTTTTCCTTAAGGCTTTCCACCTACAATGTTTTAAAGGTCCATTTTCCAACTTCCTATTTCCTTTCCTTGCTTTATTCTTCCCAAATCCACATCATTTTGTATGATGCTATAATCTTTACATATTTATTTTGTCTGTTACAGTTTGTTTATGATTATGTCCCCAGGAACTAGAACATGGAAATGTTAAATATAAAAAAGCATAAAAACTTGTTAGATGAATAATATTTAAATACAAGTAATACATGGTTTTCAAGCCACAAAAGAGATGAAAACCACTTCTGAAGCTCATTAGAATGATTTTCTACAAGCTGATTAGCTCCTACTGTAACTTCTCCTTAGGTGTTTTGAAAATTTTAGAATGATTGGTCTTATTTCCGACAGGTGATCCTAAGTATCTGTTCAGGTGCAATGTTTAATGAACAACAGATTGTGTCTGTTTCTATTAATATCCCAGTCTATCAGTCCTAAAATGTTTCTTATTGTAAATGAGGTTTCTGTAGAAATCAATTTAATTTTGTCAACCAGTTACACTAATTATTTAAAAATTATGAATGATATACACATTCAGTTTTTTGTTTTCATAATCCTTCCAATCTTTCTAAATCACGAAGATACTGTTTAAAAACACACTTTACTTTAGGCAATGTGATAGCAAAATTGAAATAAAGGTATATGAATGTATATATAATATATATGTATATACAATATTTATGTTATATAACATACATATGGCTGTAATTATTCATTATATTTGCCTTTAGTGTAGAATTATAAATATATGTAATATACAACTATAAAGAAATAAATTATTTATAATATATAATTATGTATTTATTATTGCACCAAGAAATACAATCATATATGCATATTTATATATTATCTTTCTCTCAAAGAAAGGTAATGAGTAATTACAGTAATTTATACTAAGAATTACCTATGCAAGATTTTGTAAAACATATGGATAGGGTATTTATTCATATTTGAAGTCAAATGAAATTACAGATAATGACACTTTAATAATTGATTGACACTTTAGAAAATCCCACCATGTTGAAAAACTTAGGGTATTTTAGATAGTAGAAACCATGTATATATAACAATTTGAGGACAAATAATAATAATGTGAAGTGAAGGACTTCCTCTTCTGGATAATATGATTTAGTTACAAAAGACTAACTCTTGTCTGAAAACAACAAGAAAAGCTTACCAATGTAGCCAGCCAGGACTTGAGGTAACAAATTTCTGGAGATAGAAGAACACCAAGGTGAGTCTAATTTACTACTCTCTCTTTTTCCTCCAGGCATTTGTCAGTTGGTAAGTGACACTGTGCAAGAAATTAATGCGAGTAGAGAGCTATGTACAAAGTACTTGGTAAGCAGAACTTTCAAAAGTCTCATGGATTCAAGGGAGACAAAGATTGAAATACATGGTCAGAACAACATTAGAGCTTCTTGTTCTAGAACTGAAGAAAAGGGGAGTGCAAGAGGTAAGCCCAGTACTCTGCCTTGCTTTTCACTTTGAGGCATCTGCTGATCTGTATTCAACAGTGGGTTAGAGGACAGAAGAGAGAGAAAGTGTTGACCAAGAGGTGAGAGGTGCTGGAAGACACTTGGGTTAAATCAACTGAATTGAATGACAGTGCATTGGAAACAGACAAGACCTTACAAAGTCTGAACTCTAACCTCTACACTGCAGAACTCCTGAATAGTGAATGGTGATCTGTTCTTACTCAATCTGCATATCAAAAACAACAACAAAAGTCATCTCTGGTGAAAATAATATTCTTAACTACAAGTTGTGTTTATTGAAAAGTCAATTAAAAAAAGACATAAAAAACAATAAAAAACTTTAAAATAAAAACTAGCCTGTGATAGTATTGATACTGGATTTTTCAGATATGAGCTTTAAAATATATGTGATTGATACAATCAAGAAAGTAGTGACAAGTCATAGAATGTCAGTAAAAACAGAATGTAAAAGAAAAATTTTGAATAAACCTACTAGAACAACTGTAAATAGAACTACCATATGATCCAGCAATCCCACTTCTGGCTATGTATTTCAAGGAAATGAGATTAGTATCTCAAAGACATCCTGAACTTCTCTATTCATTACATCGTTATTCACAATAGTCAAGACATGGGAATAACCTTGTGTTCACTCATGGATTAGTTGATAAAATGTTATACATTTTTTATGTGTGTATATATTGTTTATCATATGTGTGTATACACACACACACACATATATATAAACATATAGTGCAGTATTAAGTATTATTCAGCCAAAAACCAAAAGAAGAAAATCCAGCCATCTGTGACAACATGAATCTTGAGAGTATTACATTAAGTGAAATAAGTTAGACAGAAAAGACAAATGCTGTATGAGCCTCACTTATATGTGGAATCAAAAGAGTCAGAGTTATAAAGGCAGAGAGTAAAACAGTAGTTGCCATCGTTTAGGGAATGGGAAAATGGGGAGATGTTGGTCAAAGGTACAAACTTCCAGTTATAAGATGAATAAGTTGTAGGGATCTAATATAGAGCATGGTGACTATAATTAATAATACTGTATTGCATACTTGAAATTAATAGAAGAGATATTAAGTGTTCTCACCACACACACATACACACACATGTTAACTATGTGAGATGATTTATATTTGTAGAATTTACACAAGTTAAAGTACAAAAGGAAAAAGAAGCTTTGATCAAATGCAACATATTCATTTGCACAGTTCACAAGAACACATACAAACAACAAAAATATACATTGGGCACTTCAAAATTGCTACCTTTGGGAGACAAAGGGTGGAAAGGGGAATGGATATTAAACAGAACACAATTAAACTGAAGAGGAAGAAATTTCAACCCTAAATTGAAGGGCATTCTACAAAATACCTGACCAGAGGTACTTAAAACTGTCAAGGTCATTTGTTTAGCCAAACTACTCCATGGTATTGCTGTCGCAGAGCCCAGTGTTTAGCCACGAGACCTACACGGTCTTTAAGCTGATATTAGCCTGTCATGCACGTGTGTGTTCTAGATAGCAGCCCATAGAATTACAGATAAATGTAAATTATTGATATTAATTCCTCCATGGTTCTTGTACTCAATAGTCCCCCTTGTCTTCAGGCACTTTCCCCAAACATTGCTTAACCTTCTGCACCCCTTAGATGAGACTTCCCCCACCCACAGTTACCAAAACCCACTCTCTTGATGTGAACTGACTAATCTAGCCTTCATCTGTGGACTCCCAGCACTCCACATAGGGACCCTAATAAAGGCCAGTGCCTGAGGTCCTGTCTTTCTCTCTCTGCCTACATCCTGCCTTGACTTCCCTGTGTGGCCCCTTAAGGCATAAAGCTTACTCCCTCCAACATATTGGATACGAAATTTCAATTTATTGATTTCAAGTTCTCTTGTCATCTGTTGTTGATCCTTGGCTCACCATCCTGTATGCTATTGTTCCACTTAGCAGGTGTTTTTGCTTTTTTCTCACAAATATGTAACTTCTTCAAAAACAAGAAGTCTGAGAAACTGTGACAACTAAGAGCCTAAGAGAACACATCTACTTATGCAAATGTAATGTAGTATCATGAAGGGAAAAATGAGACATTAGGGAAAAACTGAGAAAATATGAATATAGTTTGAACTTTATGGAGAAAAATGTTTATCACTCTCTACCTGATATGTGGAATTAAACAAAATAAAACAAATGCATATACATATAAATATACTGATATACTTACACACAGAGAAAGTGCTTGGAGTGAGTTTGTGTTGCAGATGGGGGATGCTTATATAATCTCAGGTTCTGTGATTCAAATCTCAGTGGTTGCTTTGCCAGTACACATACTCTTGGGGAACAAGAACTACACTGGTGCACTCTAATGGGAAAGGAAAGTTTTCTTTCTGCTCATTAGTGTTAAGGTAGGTTTTTATGACTGGAGCTGTTAGTGGGACGTTGTGCCATGTAGAACAAGATTCTCTGTAGATAAAATCAACAGAGAGCCTCCAAGCAAACTCTCTAGGTCAACTTGAGGACGTATCTCTGTGCATACGGAAAGAGGGAGAACCAAGCAGATGCTGGCACAGAGATGGGGCTGTGCTGGGACAGGCGGCGCTCCCACCTGCAGTGTCGCCAGACAGAATGCAGAGCAGTGTGGCCTCTGGCAGGGAGAGTGTGAGAGCTCCAGTCACCCAGAATGGGATGGTAGTTGTTACTGAAAAACCTGAAAAACCTGGACTGGATCACTGATGGAGAAACCAAGCGGCACTGGGAGGTCTTGGAGGGTTGAGTTTTATTTCACACCGGCGGGCTCAGAGGGGAGTCATCTCCCAAGGTCCGAGCCCCAAGCACAAGCAAGGGGAGCAGTGTATATCATTTTGGCAGCAAGCAGGGCGAAAGAGAAGCCCGGCGAAGGAGGGGAGTGGGGGCTGGGAGTGCTCTGCTGGCTTTGCCAACAAAGAGCCCAGGGCCCGGAGGAGCGAGGAAAAAAGCGGTTTGCTGCCCTTGATGCCTGTGTTGAATATTTTCCTTATCGGTAGTGAAGTAAAAAATAATTTTATCAAGTCAGCACATGTAAGGAGAAGAAAAAAGAACACATTATAAAAAGACTGGATATAAAATAGAATGAAGAAGTAAAATAATGTACTTTCTATCATAAATGTAAAGAGATTTTGGGAGACTTTTACTTATTCCCCAATATCCAGATTGTTCTCCCTTGCTAATCAAATATTACTGACATGTGGGCAAATGGTCTCCCAGCTCAACCCTGAATTTTCCAGTCTTCTTTCTTGAGCTCTGGCCAATGAGGTATAAATGGACGAATCTGCACCATTTCTGAGTCATAATCTTTAAACATCAACTATTTCTTTCCTTACAAAAAAGGAAATGTTTAAGATGAATATATCATATTATTAAATATTACCAACTCAAATGAAGTTTGCTTTTGCTAAATAATATATTAAGTATCTCTATTCAGTTTTGTATAGAAATATAATTTGTACATAATTAAGAATTTGCTAAGTGCCAGATACACTTGATACACAATAATTGTTTAATCCTCACAATGCTATGGTATATTCATTATTAACCACATTTTATAAATGTGAAAACACATTAAGAAGAAGCAATTTTCCAAATATTAAAGTTATTAAATGGTATAAATGGCAGTTCAAATATAAACCCTTTCTGTATGACTTCAAAATTTATATGCTCTGCATTTTCCCAGTTAATTATTTTTTTTAAAAAACTGTTATTTTAAAACATGGATAAAAATCAAAGAATGACAAAAAGAAAAGATGCTCCAAACCTACTTTATATTGAATAACTTCATTGATTCAGTTCTATGCAGAAAATCATAGGCTTAGATATAATTCGCCTTAATTTTATGCTAAAATCAGTAAGAAGAAAAAGGATGCCAATCTATCAGGAATGTGAGTTATGTTACTCAAACTCGATTTTTCCTATAGCATTAAGTTGTGTAGTTAAGTAGGGGGCAGCTACCCTTAAAGCATTTTGCATAAAAATTACTGATGCACAAAAGCTTAAAAAGCATTCAATATATCACCCATTATTACTCTACTTTTACTTCAGTTAGAATGTAAGTCAAGTAATTGAATGTTTTCCCTTAGACAAAAAATTAAAGCTTCATAGAAATTTAAAAAATCACAGAAGTACTTTAGAGGCCTGTGTTTGTACATATAGAGAGAACATATTTACTATTCATAAAATGACATAGAAAAGGATTAAGATATGAAGACCCTTAACATCAGAGTACTGACTATAGAATATAAATAATCTGTGCCAGATAATTAAGAGTGAATTAAGGGCTCTGAATACCTTTCCCACACAAGAACACATTTATAAGGCTACAGGGTTTTCAATGGAATTATATATACAATAATATAATTCAGAACAGTTTTTTATAAGATTGCCCTTAACTTGTATTCAAATTCTTGAAACTTAATTTAATTGAACAAAAATTGTCTCATAATTTTTTATAAATTTTGATATCAGATTTGATCATTTGGAAAATTAGCTATCTGATAATTTGTTATTGATCCATACAGCAGATAAGAATTAAGATATTATAGCTCCTATTGTAAAAATATATTAAGGAAAATATTAAAAACATAATATTTTCTCTACTATATCACTATTATTTGTTTTATGTCATTTTAATGTTAATTTTAATTACTCCATTCTTTTTTTAATCAACATTAACACAAAATTGAAAATAATATAAAATGGACAGATTATAGATGTGATCTTGTTCTGTCGTACGAAAAAGAAATCACCATTCCTTCCAAAACTATATCCTGAACCAGGAACATTAACATTTTTTACATTTTGTGTTTTGCACCTTAATTTTTACTCTGTTCAAGTATGGAGGCACATTATTTATTTAATCACTTAGTATCTAAATCCCAGTGTAAATGTGACTCCTACCTGGAGAAACTTTATATAATTGACATAAGGAGACATGTTTAGATTCAGACTTATTTACCAAATTGATAGAACACATGCAGCATCTCCATACTCAAGACACAGTCTTCTGGAAAAGGACAAACACTTTTCTTTAACAAATAAACCCACTTAGAGTTTGAACAACAAACTTTGAAATGCCCTATTGTAATAAAAAATATTTATTAAATACTTAAAAAATACTCTCCTAAACAATAGTGACTACAAAAAATGCTTATTATTCTTGTCCTTAAGATGTTTAAAATGTAACAAAGGGAAAAAACAAATACATTTGACTGAAATCCAACATCAAAATATTTGTAAAGGAAGAATTAACAAATCCTCTTCAACACAAGGGATGAACCAATGAATTATATCCAGGGAGGTTAGTAAAACTTCACAGAAGTCACATATGAATTTAGTCTCAAAAATAAGTATTAATTCAGTAAAGGCAAGTGTAATAGGCCAACAGAAGAAAAGAATAAGTAAATCACTTATCTGTTGTCAAATTGAATAATAGAAGGTCCTATGGTTGATCTTGAGGTTAGGATGGCCAAAGGAGTGGTGAAATGAGATATTATAGAAATGTCAAATTGTTAATACTGATATTATTATGATAAGAATTTTAATCTTTCCTAATTCACTTTTAAAATTGTAATATGCTAATCAAAGACAATATTACATAGATCTCTGCTATGTATGATAGAAAAAAGTGTTGCAAGAAACATACTCAAATCTCATAAACCTTTACTGTTTGGCATTTTGTGTTGTGTATGTATGTTTATGCATGTATGTATGTGTGGGTGTCTATCTGTCCTCGTGTTATAGATGTATTGTTTTGTAAGGGCTTATGTGCAAATATGTGCCAGAGTTTGTACATTAGAGTCAGTGATGTGAACACATGTAATTGTGAAAGTGGGCATAACTGATTATGTGCACCTGTGAGCGTATACTTCATGAGTATGTATGTGCGGTGCTGTATGTATGTACAGCTGTATGTATGGAGGAGCGTATGTATGTAAGTACATGTGTTGGTGAGTTGTGTGGATTATGAGTTTGAGCACCTCCAAGCACCCCTGTGGAATACCTGCAAAATAGAGTAGGGTTTACACTGATGTGGGAACAAGAACTCATTCAAGGAATAAAACCTAGGAATTTGTATTTCAGGAAAAATATGGAGTACAGATGGGAAATAAGAGGAAGTGGAGGCACGAGATAGCGAGATGATGCAAGCCTGAAATACTGAGGATGAGCAAAACTGTACAAATGTTATAATATACTCAAGTATAAATATCAATCAAAATGTAAGTGTGCAATATAATACATATAATCAAATGAAATAAATCATAAATATAATCAAAATGTGAGTGTGGAATGAAGGTATCTCATATTTTACATATTTTGATACATGATAAAGGAATTTAAAAATACCAAAAACCCAGATACTTGTTGGAATAGTTCAGTGGGCCAGTAGCCTCCTTAAGCATTCAGCCCCCTCCTGCCTCTGGTAGGCTACCGCGTTCATCTGGCCGCGCTCCTCAAAGTAAAGCCCAAACACAACTGAATTCTATGACATTGTGCCAACGGATATACAGAGTCAAAATACATAGTCAGGAATCAATTTTATTTGAAGTACAGGAAAGTTTTGAAAATTCTTGAACTTCTTAGCTAAAGTTCTTGAGTTTAAGAAAAATACTTAAACTATTTATAGACAAAAATATATGTTTATTTATCTGTGGTCACAAATATTGAACAGGTGCCCAGTAGACATGTTCTATTTATTGAGAAAATATATATTAATAAGACATAGGCCAACCAGTAGGCAAAATCTAAATGAGTGCCCAATTTTATGAAGTATAGGAAAAATAGTTTAAGAATCTGCAACTGTATGTGAGGCAATACCAACAATTCCAAACTATGTTGCATAAATAATTCTCATCCCTAGGGGAATTTTTGTCACTGTGCATGTTTGGTCTAATTCATTACTTTTCAGTAAAGAAGCACTGGACTTCTTGTAAAAGGAAGCCCTGGAAGTGTCCCGCCACCTGCAGTCGTTTTCATTTTATCAAAATGGATTCAACCCTTGTTCTGGGATTTCGGGCTTTACTCTTGCTGCTTGTTGCCTTTCTTTAGAATTAAGATTCCACACAACGTTCTCTGTAAAGCCCCTGACTCTCCTTCCTTCTACTCTCATACCTCAGGGCTCATCTAGTCAAAGTGTCTCCTGGATCAACCGGGTTAAAACCCCTCAGTTTGATTACCCACAGTTCAGAATTGCTAGCTGAAGTCCAGTGGCAAACTGTTTTATATATGAATCCTTACATTTTTATTTTATTCAGGTAAAGTTGCTTAAATTTTACTCTTTCTGTATAACTAAAATATCTTAAAACAATAACCAATGTATGGAAAGAAATTTACCTATATTTTAAGATGATTTCTAAGAAATAAATGTGGATATAGAGTATGTATTATGGTATTTGTTATAACCATCCATATATTTTTAGATAAAACAAAAACTACAGGTTTTCTGAAAACATTCTTAGCTTTACTATTGTGGGGATAGAATTGTCAATAATAATCAAAATATTCCAAAATTCTGACCTTTTAACCCCTCCACAGTAGACAGATAGGGAGAGAAAGATATATAGATATGGAATATAGATATTCTAAAAATATCTGATACAATATTTTGATACATATGGAAGCATGGTATAGAATAAAGACTATTTTTTTCAAACATTCAAACAAATTCTTGAGTTCTCTAAATAAAGCATCATCTGTCTATTTACAAACTGTTTAAACTCATTCTAAGTCATCTATCTGCCAATTCTCACAACTACATCTACACTGTCAAGGGAGAACTTGAGAAGGAAAGATTATCTTACTTCAATACTCAGGAGAATATGATTCAGCAGAATATGTAGGCCACAAGAAAGTAATTAATATTTGACTGCAACATTTATTTTTTAGGTGACATCATTAGGCTGCCTGCTCATGCTACTTTTTTTTTCTCACTCTGACAGCTTTCATGTGTAGTGCCAATATGCATGTATTTATCACAAAATTGTGAAGCTTAATTTTTTTTCCCCATAACTTTACTCCTTATATAGCATTTTTCTCATTTGGGACATAATTATATTTCTTTTTGACTAATTTAGCAAACACATGCCAAATTCTAATTCTATTCAGGATAGATTAAGCATGACCTTATGTGTAATTTTTCAAGTATATCCATTCCATAATATCATAGTGTTATGACTAAAGAAGTAGTAAAAAGATAAGAACCTTTTAGAAATATTTTATATTGCTTTGGGTGAATGCCTATGAGCATTAGTCATTCTTCTTATGCATTCATAATAAAAATCTGATGTTTTACCAGCTAAGCAGGATTAACAACCTATAGCTCGTCATCACCAATGAATTGATTACTTGCTATTTGTATTGTTATTCCTTTCAATTTCTATTAAATTATTAATTTCTTAGAATTATTTTATAAAAATCATGTAATCAGCTGAAGGCTTTTATTTTCTGTTTAAGAAGAACAAGGAGGAGATAAGAAATTGTGATGTATTAGAAAAGCATCAGGACAAAAGTGAGAATAACTGGATACACTACTTGCTTTGGTACAGTTACCTGATCATAGACAATTGTCTAGAATCCATTGTTTAGCTGAGAATTATTATGCAGAGTACACTAGTGTTATCAATATGACTTAGTGTGTTCCTGTGTCATAGAGCGGAAGAGGCAAACACTATGGCAGATCGCTCAGATTTTTCAATTTCCTTACCTGGTAGATGGAAGTAATGCTGCCTAATTCAAAGGGACTTTAATTACAACTGAGTAAGATTTAAGTAGAATTATCTGGAAAACATACAGCACATTGTGTGGCATCAAGTAGAATAAATATATCCCATTTCTTATGATAATTGTAGCAATTTGGAAGGTTTTGTTTCCATTATTGCTGTTGTGTTTTGTTTTTATATATCATTTATTGTTTAACCAAACTAAACTTCACGTGAAGAATTGTTGTTTTTATACATTTATTACTCTGCAAATTCTACAGGATGGATGGGAGTCCTCAGGTATTTTGGCAAGAAGACCCAGTAGGGTTGGAGACTGCATGAAAGAATGGGCTGAAATAAGTGAAATCTGGGTGCTGATGAATTGGAAGTTGAGGGCAGTTTCAGAGGTATTGAATATGGAATTCTTTTTCCAGTTAAATGCTGTGCACTGTGATATTTCCCCATAATCTCATAAAACATCAATAAGAAGAAATTAGAAAATGCAAGGTTTGGATTTATAGGGATTATGCAACCAATTAATTCTAGACAACTAATAAATATGGACTAAAGGCCAGGCATTTTGGTGCAAACCACATAGAAGAGAGAATATATGACTATTAAGAATTTTTATCAGCGTTGTAGTTAGTTCAATAAACTAAAAAAAGTCTCTTTAGTTAGTAACTTTTCCTTCTGGATGTTTTAGGGTTTATTTGATTGGGAAATGGGTAAGTGTACAACATCACGGTCAAGCACATGGGTATTAAACAGAGACTACTAGGTAGTGAGCAGGGAAAATGGACGCCAGTTCTTGGCTCTACCATTTTATGTCACCCCTTAATGATGCTGTTTGCTACCTTCTTACTTCAGTTCATTCATCTATGAAAGTGGAATAATAGTATCTATCTCACAGGATTGTCTTGAAGATCAAATATGCTAATATGCATAAAGCCCTTAGAATAATGGCCAGTACATGTCAGGTACTCAAAGTGTCTATTTATTGAGAAAATCTATATTAATAAGCTCTCTATTTATAACAAATCTTCATTGAAATATGGCAAACATGGCCCTAAATTACTGCATAAAAAGGCTGCTGAAAATAAATGTGACCATAAATATAAATAACAATGGATGTAAGCAATTTAGAATAATGAATATAAACGATGTAGTGGTGTTTTTAAATAGTACGATATAAATAGTAACATTTATTTGCTTATTTACTACTACAATTACGGGTACCTAACTGCACCTGATATTTCTCACACTTTAATGCAATCTTTCAATACAGGCTTGAGTAGAGGAGCATCAGGGTGCCACAGCATAAGGCGTAGGGTGGGACCCAAATGGCAGTCTCACTCTTACTTTGGATTCAGAAGCAGTTTCTGAAACAAGAATTTGAGTGCAGATAATTTATTTTGAATCACCAAATAACAGGAAAAGAGTAAAGAAATAAAAAAGGGAAGGGGTCCATACAGTACACTGCAATAGACAGTTACCACATCAGCTACCTGTGGCTCCATCTCACTGGAAATTTCTAGACATGCCTTTAGAAGCCAACATAGTGTTGCCCCGCATGAGAGATGCAGGGTCTTCTGTATCAGCCTATCAAATTCATTTCAGTGTTCGCATGTGGTAATTCCCCAGCCCCTCCAGCCTGTCCCAGTTAGGAACAGACATGTCCCTACATCTAGAGATTGCCCTCGAGCAGTCTTCTGGTTGTTCTGTAATGAGGAACTTTGCTCCTTTCTAGATCCAAACAAGATGGATGCCTGATGAGACCCCACCCTTTAGAGAACATTGCATATCATGAAATCCCAAACTCTGCGTGTTACATTGATGGTACAAAAGTATAGCACAAAAATATGGAACAGTTAATGAAACATGAACACTATTTATTAGGGAAAATGACCTTTTAAATATTATGCATTTCCATGGCTGTTTCCTCTGGTATTTGTTTTTACTTCTGCTCCAATTTATATATTCTGAACCTTCAGATCAATTTGCAAATTTTTCCTTTTTATTTTCTGTAATGTTAACTTAGTGTTTAATGGAAGGTATAAACTAAATAAAAATTTGTGACCTGAAAAAAAAAAAAAGAGCCCATATGAAACATTTTTGCAGCTTTGCTTGCCATTAAGTGTATGGGTTTTTTGAAAAGGCTTGGTGAGTGCAACTGAACCCTTCAGATTACAGGATGTAAGATCAAGAGCATAAACTGAGGGTAGCTTTAGTTGGACTGTATGGATAAAACAATTTAATGGGAATGACAGAGAAGAAGGTACCAGGTTCCAGAGAATGCTATGGGAAGAAAAATGGAATGTGTGGGAAGAGCAACTGTGTGGTTAGGTCTTAGGAACTTGAAAATAGAAAGGAACAAGCTACTATTTGGACAATATATGTGTTGGAAAGAGTTCAGTTCTGCCTAATAATTGTGTTAGGACATATGCCTGAAGAGTATTAAAGTTTAGTGTTGGAAGCAATTGAAATTCCCCAAGCCAAAAAATGAATGGAACCTCTAAAGAAAGGAAAGATGATGAGAAAGAAGGAGAAAAAATATAAAATTTAGTTATGGGGTGTGTCCCCCAAAGAATTGTGACTTTAGAAGTCAAAGTGATATTAAGAATAGTTCCAATAAAAGAATAATTTGGAAAGGTTTATTCTCTGTAGAGTTTAAATAATTAAAAATACATTTCTGAGATTTAAATGGTGCTATATGTGAGACAGCTGGGATTGGGCTGGTAATTGTGCAGATATTTGCCAGAAGAAAATGTAACTTTGGATTTAAAGATGAAATGGACGGAGGATCTTGTAGGAGCTGAAGTTGAAATGGCTGAGATGGTGGGAACGGGGCTTAGAGCCAGGAGAAAAGTAAGACACAAGCCAGAGCTGAAAGAAGAATGGAAATGAGCCAAGACTATTACGAAGGTAGCAGAAAGGAAGAGATGTGAAGGGAAGTGAGATGGGACCCCCGTATGGCTTTGGAGACCACAGAATGAAAAGTGTGGGAAAGCACCGAGCTTCTGCTACTCAGTCCACAGGAGTGTCATTTTTCCAATAAGTGGAATTTAATGATACAGACCACAAAAGTTAAAAAAAAGGATTGACTTTCCATTATTATTTAAACTAAGCATTCAGTGGCCAAATGTTGAGGAAGGAATCACAGTTCATTTATCATAGCTTTATTCTCCTTAATATTACCATGATTTCATGTCTTATTCATTGTTTTATTTTATTTGTTTGGATAGCAAACACTTTTAGCAATTTGGATTATGTGTTTAAATCTCTTATATCACTACAGTTAAATGAATAATAAATGTAAAAATATGCTGGATTATCTTCACAGAATAATCAGTTTTAGGGCATAACAATGGATATTCTCCATCCTACCACTCATTCTTCCTCACATGGAGATTCCTTGCCTCAGAAGTTGGACACACCTGCACCCTGATGAAATGCCAAAGAAGAGACCAAGTACCAACTTACAAATTGATTACCAGCACATAAGCACAAGCACGCGTTTCTGTTTTGGAAAAAGTCTGATTTGAAAATATGACTGAGTTTAAGAAACTTGTATGAGGTTTACTACTTTTTATTCTGAATTCAAGTTGCCAATTCTACAAAGAAGATCCATAGGATGTATCTTGAAATCTGGATGAGTACAATGTGGAGAATCTGATGACCTTACCCATTCCAGAAACAAAGGAAAGGGTGAAGTCTAGATAATTGACTTTAGAAGAAACCTCAGATAACCAAGTTAAATGTGATCCAAATAGTGGCCTAGTACCAAAACAATCAATATAAAAATTGACTTCCTTTGAGGGAGGTGGCAGATGTTTAAGGGAGCAAGCAGAACTGGACCAGATGTGGGAAAGAAAGTGGAATATAAAAACTCAACAATAAGCTACTCATTCATTCCATTATTTATCCATTTAACAAATATATGTGGCTGGTCATTATGTGCCAAGCATTTCCTAAGTTACTGAGGATGGATTCCTTGGAAGCCAAAACAGGGGCAGGAGGACATTTCCACTCTAGAAGAGGCAAAAAAGATACCTAAACAAGAAATAACAGGAATTGGTTCTTGCTATGTGGGAAATTATTTGCTAGGATGAAAAAGTGACCAAAGTACTTCCTTGAGTAGAACAGGGATGGTTAGCCTAATCGGGGGATGAAGAGGTTCAGCAGAGGCTTTAATGATAAACCAACCACAACATTCACATGGGAAGAGACTAGTCCAGTTAGAATGAAAAGCAGATTAAAATATGTTATGATGAGAAGTTGGATGAGTTTTAGAAAGAGAAAGGCAGCCAGGGCAAGAGCAGTCCAGTGACTAAGGAAAGAGTAAAAGGGCGTGAATTCATAGGGGTAGCCAGGAGTCATGTAAAGCCTAGTCGAAAGGGGTATCCACTTTCTGTTTCATTCTGAGTTCAGTGGGAAGCCTTTTTGAGTTTTAAACAGGTAAACAACATGGGCTTCTATTTATAATAATTTAAGTATATATTCACAAACTAATATAACAAGCTGACAAATTTTTCATTAAAAAAAGGACACAGTGATTCACTGCAGAGCATATGTTAGCTGTATTATCATAGTATGAACAAAATAATGTAAATCAATGACCTGAAGAATTTTAGGACATGAGAAGAAAAAAACTACACCATTCTTTAAGTGATAAATTGCCAGGCCGTGTTTGCTATCAAATCTTATCTCCTTCTTTCTCCCCTATCTGATCGTTTAAAAGGGCTGACCCTAATAAACTGTATTTCCTGGTTTTCTGATGAACTGGCTTTTACTTAAATTCTACTTCTGGGAGGCTCTGCAGAAGATTTGAGGACAGAATGTGAGAGGAAGCCAAGGCACCATTTCTACACCTCAGGTGGCGTTTCTGGTGGTCACCCTCCTCTGAGAAGCTGTATGGCTCTAGAGCCCACCAGGCACCTAGAACCCCTGAGTTCCAGCAACATCTGCACATCCCTGTGAACCCTGAGACAGGTGAGTGCAGTACTTTACACAGTTTATAATTCCTGTCTCACCGTCTTTGCCCTTCGTCTTTTTGCAACTATTGTAATCACACTTTCAAATTTAATTTCCTCTATTGAATTATGTGGGTTGGTTTCTGCTTTTTTATTTCTTTGGTCAGTTTATTTGTTTTTTGTTTTTCTGTTGGATGCTGACTGATATAAATTCTTATTCCCTAATTTGCTTGTTTTTTTATGACGACTAATTGATTTTTGCCTTATATTTAGTATAATGCTTTACTTTAAAGAGCATTTACACTATTGTTCACTTACATAAGAAATTTGCATTTTATTTAATGCACTTTTACTTTAATGTTTCCAGTGCTAAGAACATCCAGTAGTGAGGATTTTAGGCACTCAGTGAATTGAAGAACTGAACTTACAGGTATGGGATTCTTTGGTATGGCTAATTTGGGTCAATACTTTTGCAATGGAAATGAAATTAGGATGGGAAATAGACATCTGCACTATAATTACCCAGGTGTAGAAATACCCACTCTTCAGATAGATACCCTGAAATTTCATGATCTTTTGTTATAACAAGTAATTCCTTTAATATGTAAGCAAATATGGAAAAGTCTAAGACTTTATGACACATTTTTATTAATTTGTGGTATATTCCTTTTAGATTATATCAGATACTCTTTTTCTAATATTTAACTTAAAGCAGTGAAATAGGAATGGGATTTCTAGTAGGTTTAGGATAGTATTTTGATATGGATGGTTGTAGTATGAAAGTAAAATGCATTGAGTAGTGTGGGGAAGTTGGGATTCCCCTGTTCAGGATCCTCACTGAACTTAAACCACCTGATAATGTAACTGGCCTGTTGCTAGGCTACAGCTTCCACACCTTTAGGCAATAAACTATTATTGCGCTATGTAGAGAGCTTGGCCCAGTGCTCTGGGAGGAGGCAGAGACATTAGTGCTCGACCTACTGCAGAGAGAACAAGCCGGGTAATAAACTCTCTCACCCCAAAGAACATTTGCTGTCATTTTTTTTTTGGTCACATTGAATCCATAGCAAACTTGCCCAGGGCTGAAACCCACTGGCAAGTCAGTAGAAAGCATTAAAACACAGTAAATTGATGACTCAGGGATAAAGGGAACATGTTAGAAGAGAAAGGGAGATTGGGAGGACATTTCAGACAGTATGTGCTCACATGGCATTAGTATACACCTTCATGTAACACCTGTCATCACTGACTGCACATCTGCCTGAGAACAGGCACCATGAATAATTTAGCTTTTTGTAATCATATCCTTGCATAGGGGCAGACTTATAATGGTCATGAATTATCCTCATTGAATGAAGAAACTGAGAAAACAAAATGTATCTTCCTTCCTTATCCAGTTGTAAACTAATTCCAAATAAAATGTCGGCTGAAAATTTCAAGATATTACCTACACCAAGTAGGTAATATTTTACTATGGGACCCTAGAAATGCCTTGAAGAAAATGTAAACTTCAGCATAAATAAATAAAATATTTATTGATTGAAAGAATAAACAAAATCTTTGGTGATTGAAACACAGACCTCTTGAAAAGCCGTGTTTGGGGATGAATTTGTCCCATGATATTCAAATAAGACCACATTTGTGATAATAATGTGGTTGTTTATGTGTATGTTGAAAACCTGAATTATCCGTAGATGATAAAAGTTTGGAAAACTTCATGTGACCTTTCTCCAAATAGTTGAGGATATTGTTATATTTCAGAAAGCAAGCTTAAATTTGGAAGATAGGGTATTTCTAGAATACAAAGATAGAAGCTTTCTAAATTTTTCATATAATCATCTAACTAATCATTTTTGTTTCCACATGATTACCATATACTTAATTTTTTTTCTATAAATATCTATAATTATCCTACCACCTAAGCAGAGAAAGATTCTGTTTATAATTTAAATTATACTATTACTTCATTAGGTAATTGTGATAATTATAATAGAAGCTGCTATTTTATGGTCAGAAAATGCCATGAACTCATAATTACTGTAAAATAGTGATTTAGTAAGCTTTGTATATTCTTATTAATTCACAGAGCCAATATTGACACTTGAAATTCTTTTATTTTCTTCCATATGAGCTGATTTACCAAAGTCAACCTTTTTCAAAAATCATGTAGTCGATTTCACTAACAAACCAATCCCTCTTCATTGAAACTTTTCATAATAAGATTTATATTAAAATGTGATCATTCTAAATCTGTATATTTTTATTGTTGAAAACTGCCCTATTTTCTTCGGGAAAATTTTTCTTGTATCATAGTAATATATAGTTTTAAATAAATCCAAAGAAATTCAGTAAGTTTATTAAAGATGAGATATTTCTAAAATTTAATTCTTTTTCAACAAATTATTTCTGTGTTTAATAAAAACTATTTCCTCATGGTTAATGTGGCACTCCGACAGAACATGTTCTTTTGCCAGGTTTATCTTGAGATTGCTGTATGTGCTATTGAAGGAATACTTCAGTCCCCACTTATAAAGGCTCCTGCTTTTTGGCTCAGGTTCTGAGTTTGTACATTTTGAAAATAGAAGTACTTTATGAAGTCCTTTGATAAATTTTCATCAGAGAAACTAAGGAAGACCTATTTCATTTTTATCTTTACTTTGACTTGTATTTTTCAACATTAGAACTGGGTTAAGCTCCTTGTCGTGTTATATAACAGGAATATCTTGTCATATCCTGACATCTTGTCACCTAAACGATGACTCACGGTCCTGGTGAGCTTTCAGAGAAAGGTTCTGGTGATTATCAAATGCCTCAGCTCTTTCTTTGGCATTTCACAAAGCTAAAATTCCATTTTATATATTGTCTACATTTTCACAGAAAATATTGCCCTAGACATTTATGTTAAGCCTATCTGAGGGTCTCCATATGTTTACATAGGATGAGAATAATGCATGATATTCCATATGTTTCCAATTAAAACACATATTTAAAATCAGAATACATATTCTCTGACTACTTTTTAAGGATTCAGAGAACACAGTAAAGTACTGCTTATTTATATATAAAGGAAACTAAATCTGAGAAATGATAGGTTAAAGTACAAGAATACCTAGTATTTTAGAAGTGACCATTGCATGGCAAGTGGTGAGACTGGCATGGCTGGAGCAAAGTGAACAAGGTAGAAATAAGGTCAGAGAGTTAGTCAAGGACTGGAACATGTAGGTCATTGTAAGGAGGTAAAACACCATGTACTTCCTTAGTGAGATGAAGAGTCATTAGCACAGTTCACTGGAGGGCTGTTGTTTATTTGTTCAACAAATATTATTGATCATCCTAATGTGCATCAGCTGGTATTCTAGATGCTGGGAGAGTGCAGTGAACACACAAAAGTGTTACTTATCTCAAGTGGCTTGTAGTTTTTGAATAAGGGTACAAAACTTGGTTAGATAGCCAACCAAACAAAGCTGACTAAATGCCTCTCATATTAAAAAGTGATGAGTATTACAGAGAAAAATAAGACAAGGTATAATGACTAGAGAGTTAGCTCTGTGGTGAGAGGTCACTGCTATTTTATATAAGTTTGTGGGATATCAGGAGTTTTTTGTATCACTCTGTGTGCTATATGGGTGGGAGATTTTAAAAAGTCATGATTAGAATCAAGGAACCAATTAGGACAGTATTACAATAATGAAGGAAAGTGGTGAGTGCCCACCTTAAAGGTAGAGATGGAGATGGCAAAAAGTGGTGGGATTCTGAATTAACTTCAGATGGCTATTAGCCAACACTAGCTGCTGAATTGCATATGAGGATGAAATAAAGAACAAGCCAAGGAAGACCTCAAGAATTATATTTAAGCAACTGAAGGAATGAAGTTACCTGAGATGAAGAACATTGCATTGAAGGATAAGTTAAGGAAGTGAAAGTATATCAGCTTGAGTTCAGTACAGCACACAAAATATCCCATAGACCCTTAGGCAGAAAGGGGCTTAATATAAATAAATACAATTATTTAAAAAAATCTTCCACTGATTCTATCAGTGCAACTATGTAGAGATACCAAGAAAGCTGGAGAACGGACATCCATAGATGTGACACAGTGACAAGGAAGGCAGGTGGAGAGGCTGTTGCCACTGCTGCTGGCAGTCCCACTTTAACTCCCCTCAGGCTGAATGGTAGGTATCATGCAGGCAAGAAATTCACACTTTAATAACCCTCTCTGGCAACAAAAACAGCAAACAAAGGAGTACAAAATGATGTTAATTATCAAAAAATGTTTTTTTACGCAGAAGCTAATGATATCTAGCTTTCTACTTTCTTGAACAGACAAAAAAAATGGGTTTAAGTTGTGGGGATTAATACAGCCTATGTTCACAATGTGATTGTCAAGCCCAATGGACTATGGGATACTTGGAATATGTTAATCTTGAGTGGCTACTTGATACCTTTTGGAGATTTCAAATAGAGCTTATATAGATGAATCTGGTCATCAAAAAATGGGAGAAGCCAAGGAACATATTAGGGAAGGATAATTTATAGGTGATGTTTAAAACTATGAAACAGAATGAAGTGATGTAGGAAGAGAATAAACTTAACAAAGAGAAAAGCTGGCTCTCCCATTAGGTGTTTCACAAGTGATAAAGCTGTTTTCACCTTATATTCTACCTAATAGTTGACCTTTAAAACACTTTCCCTAGTGCCACAATACACAGAGGAAGAAATGCCATATGCAATAAAGGGAGCACATTTAACAAAGAGAGTACAGATAAGATTGTTAAGATCAGAGGGAAAGCTGCATCACCTATAATAATAGTCTGAACATGTATTATTCTGAAGAAAACCAAAACCTTCCACAGAAACAAGTGTATAAAAATTATGGTTCTAAGTATTCATTTGTGGAGAGTAAGAATTGATAAAAAAATCCTGTATAAGGTATTATTCCCATGTTACTAATTACTGCAAAATTTAGCAGCTTGAAATAACAAACATCTATTTTCCCACAGTTTCCTTGAGTTGGCAGCAACTTAAAAGGGTGCTTCTAGCTCAGAGAGTCTCATGAGATTGTAGTCAGGTGATGGACACGGCTGTGGTCCTACCCGAAGACACAACTGGGAAGAATTTGTTTACAAGCTCATTCATGTCATTGGCAGTTCTCAGTTTCTCAACAATTATTAGCTAGAAGCTTCAGTTCTGTCACATAAGGTCTACAGAGGGCTGCTCACAGTTTAGCAGCTTGTTTCCCAGAGTGAATTACCTGGTAGAGATAGAACATGAGCTGGTCCAAAATGAAAACGGCAATCATCTATAACCTAACCTTGGGAGTGACATACCATCACTATTTCGTATTCTATGGGTCACGCAGACAATCTTAGTACAGTGTGGGAGGGGGACACACAGAGGTATAAAGACTAGAAGACAGGGGGTGCTAGGGATCTTCTTGGAGGCAGGCTACCACGGTCACCTTTTTTTGACTTGGGCAACTGTGGGAGCTAGTTAAGCTCTAACAAGCCTGTTGTCTTCGCATATGATGCTAGAGTTTGAAGTTCTGAGCACAATCAGTTAGGACGAGAAGATGGCTGTAAAAAGGGAGAGATCAAGAACAATCTGGAGCCCACAAGCTCAAGTTGTGGGGAAGGACTTATTGCCTTGGGCATTGGTGCAGAGAGTGTCCTCAGATACCCAGGCCTTTTCTCACGGAGCTAAAAATGCATGCTTGTCCCACAAATTCCCAAAACTGATAGAGGGTCTCAGGGAAGGTGAACTCTTGCTGGTCTCACTTCTGCTCACCCTGACAAGATGAGCCAGCACATAAGCGACAAGATGTGTATGCTACCAAACAGCTCCTGATTCACTTCCACCTCCCACATCTCCGGGAAGAGTCTCTGTGACCCACCCTAACCAAAAACATATCGAGAAGGGAATTCTGGGAAATGCACTTCAGTCTAGAAAAATTGTCACATTACAAAGCCAGCACAGACTGAAACAAAAAGCAAAATTCCCAGTGCCTGTGTGAACAACAGATATTTGGAAAGCATACAGGAGCTTTTAGACTAAATACAAATGTTTTATAGCCACAGTAAATAAGAGTTGTCTCTAGTTCCTTTATAAGAAGTCTTCACAAGAAATATTAAAACTCCATATTTCACATTCCTTGCTATTACTACATATAATTTATATATTACACAATATATTATATTATTATATCAAATGTACAGAAAATACTTAGACTATTGGTAACAAATGCTTAACATCCATTTTTCTAAATTAAAGGTTATCTTTGTAGGTACTATGACATCCACAAGATGTGTATAATAACTCAATATTAGAACCAAATTTCAATATATACAATGGGAAATACAGGTAAATCAATAATCATCTCCCTACCTGGAGGATTCAATCTAACAAGGTTTATTTCTGTCTCAGTGGGCAGCATATGATGTAGACTTTCAATATTATTATTTTCATTCCCTATATCTTTCCAAAGGGATGTGAAAATAAGTATTTGTATGTACTGATTTTAGTTTCATAAAGAAGAGATAAAAAAGTTTTGGTAGAGACTCATGCCTGTCTTGGTGCTTCATTTTGTCCCCTCTAAAAACTAATGTATTTGGAGAGTGGAGACTGTAGGAGGATTTTATCTCCTAGCGCTGTAACTATGAAATTGACTAGGCAGTGGTGCCAAGAGGAAAGAGCAGGGGAATTCAAAAAGCAATTCCCAAACTAAATTAAAGTCACATTTGTTTCATCTCTTACAGTATCTACACTTACAAAAGCTTCAATAAATGTGGAGGAGGAAGGAAAATCATATGATATAAGCTATATAACAACTTAAATGTCCTAGTTCAGATTAATGAATTGTATAATAAAATTATCCTTAGTATTTTCTCCTATGAAAAGTTGCTGGCTGTTTTACATAATATTTTCCTCTTCCTTGTGTAGAAATATTCCAGAACAATGGACATAATTCAAAGTGAAAGGAGGAACTTCAAAATGCTCTTTGTCAGATAACACTCCACTAAATGTTTTTTTACAGGTTCTGTTTTCTGAAACTGCACATAGTGAATTAAAACATTCATTATGTGTCAGTTAACATTTTATTTTAGCTAGCAGAGACATTTGTAAAGAAAAAGATTTCCTCTATACCTGAATAATTGGTTTGATGCATCAGAGAAATGTACAGCCTTAGAAATATGTCTGACTTAGGCATTATTCAATACATTAATTTTAATTGGTTCAACTCCTGCTGCTACTTATTGGCTTTAAAGTTCCTGAATTACAGTAACTTTAGAACAGTTTAAAAGCATTTTCAAATGTAAATATTCTTTATTTGGCCATTTAGTTTCTGGGAGAAATATGCTCTTATTTCAGGTTTTGCATAATGAGAAAAGAAAGCTAGAACATCTCAGAAAGAATAATGATCATGTAACCTTGTGCAGAAGACATTAATCTGATACCATAGACAATGGATGGATAAAAGCTCTACTGCTTTCTTTTTCAAGTCCTCCAAGAGCATATTGTATTTTATTTCTTTCCTGTGTATTATGGGATATTACAATTGTACATAAACAATCAAGCACTATTGAGTATGATAGTCTTTACAATCTTTTTCTATAATTTTATGTCAGAGAATTAATTGTAATAGTTAAAAATTAGGCTTGAAATGAGAAGGGTGATGACTGGAAGAGGGTCAAAGACAAAATGCTGAATGGATGCAATGTTTTTGGTATATTTTCCATTTGCAGAGACTATCTACAGAATCTTTGTGAATAGACATATCAAAGAATATCAGAAGTTTATTTAAAATATGTTGTTATCTAAATGCAATCATATTGAAATTAGATGAAAGAAAATGAAAGAAGCACATTTATAATTTCTTGAAAGGGGCTAATTTACTCATTTTTATTGAGAAAGATTCAATATTGATTTAATGTCTATTTCATTCAAGCATAAATTCTTAAATAAATTGGCCTCTGATGCTCGAGGAGGATCTGTCACCTGCCAGGATCATATAAGAACATGTCTCCTAACATCTTCTATGGCCGCTCCTAAGACTAATCCCACAATATCTGGCATGGTCTAGTGACCTATCAAAACAGTGTAGTCAGTGCTTTGTTCCTATTTTCTTTATTTGTCAGCTTTTGCTTACTATGTTTCTGCTAAAAGTTGGAAATGTAAAATATAAAATATTAATACAAAAGTATTCTCATATTTAACCTAGTCTGACAATAGTCCACTGTTGTTTTAGTTTTCAATCTTGGGGCTGTAGGAAATCAGTAACTCTTTACATGTGCACCTGTCTCATTCTTGCAGTGCCCTTAACACTTTGCACAGGTTTGTTTAATCACCTGTCTTTCTCTACCATCATTCTGTGAACTCCAGTTCTATAAACCAAAGACATGGCAAAGACCTCTCTGGAGGAACTGCCTTAACTAATTCCGTCTAAACTGATATTTACTGAGTAGGTTCTCAGTTAACAGGCCAAGTGGCTGTTCAGCTTGCTTTAACTGATAACTCTTCCCAAAATGATTCTCAATTAGCTGTAGTAATTAAGGATTCACCGGTTTCCACAGAAACTAGCTTAGGCCACCCCTCAATAGAACAGATTGGTTCATACTATTGTCTAAACTGACCTTAAGGAACAAAGTATTAGGGCTTCTACAGTTACTATTTCTTATATGCTAACTATGGGCCATTCTCTCACAAACCATGCAAATTAAGCACTGCCAGCTGTAGGATTCAATATACCGCTCCCTGCCATGTGCTGTGCTCGTGGAAGCTGGCTACAAACTGAAGAAGCACAGTCAATAGCAATGGCAAAAGAGGAAATACCCTCAAGAACAGGCAAAAACATTCTCCCGATTGTTTGAATACTTAGTAAGTTAACATTTAAATACATTTCACAGTTCTGAAAATGAAACAAATGAAAAAAATGTCTAATAATAAAAGCTTACTTTAACAAGGTCTGTAAATTGTTTTACCACAGAAATGTTCACAAACTTCCCTTTGATATAGAAAATAATAGGGCAGTACTAAAATAACCACTGAAATGTTAGAAGCACATGAAATTGGTGTTTTTATTGCCTGGATTTTAGTGGTCATTTCCTTTTCAGTTTTTTTGGAGCCTCTTCTAGACAGTCTGTGAAATCTCTACAAGTGAATTCAGTCTTAACTCTAGCTGTGTTCCTGCATCTCCAACATCCTTACCTTCCCAACATACCTTGAACACACACACACACACACACACACACACACACACACACACACACACACACACACAGGTAATGAAATGGCTAAGATCATTCAAAACATGCCAAGCATAGATATAGAAACTGAGAGTGTCTTGTGATACAGATGAATTCATATACAGGGTTAAAAAAATTCAATAAAATTCTAAGACCTTACCAGGGTTTGAAAAGGCTGACAATCTTACCATTTATTTTGCCTAGAATTAGTAACCATAACTTTAAGTATAAAGTTTAAAGGCCCTCCATTTAAAGCATAATCCTCCATTGAATTATGTTTATGAAAATTATATTATTAGAAGTAGCATTGTATTAGTTGAAGATGGGAACTCTAGAACTTTACAGTACAATACAGTAGCCACTAGCCATGTGTAATTATTTCAGCTTATAATTAAAATTAAATACAAATAAAAATTTAATTCTTCAGACATACTAGCCACATTTCAACAGCTCAATATACACATGTTGTTAGTAGCTACCATACAAGACAGAGGAGGTATAGAACATTTCCATCATTACAAATATTTCCATGAGAAAACACTGTTCTAGAAAATTAATTTGCAAAAAAAAAAAGCGTGGAGTCCAATCTTCCAAATACCTAACATCAAAATTATGGAGTTGTAAGCACAAGCGGGAAAGAGTGAGGAATCAGTTCTAAAATCTGATTTCTGGGGTTTAGGCTGACTAGCTGAGATGCTCAAAGCATAGTTGGAGGTGTAGCATTAAGGGATTTATGGTCTGTGTTCCTACTGTTCTCTTTCGCACCAAGGTTCCTGAGAGAGAGACTGGAACATCCCACAGTGAGCAAGTGGCTTTTTTCACCATTTGTGAACTCAGGAAGAAAGAGAGAAGAAAATAAAAGCTTTACAACACCTTGTCAAAAAGCCTAGTGTCATAAATTATTTAGTAGCATAATAAAACTGCATTTAATTTTCCCACATAAGCAGCAATAAAAATACTGTAAACATAAAGTTTGTTTTGGAAGACAATAGTAAGTTATGAGAAGCAATAAAGACAATTTGTAGACCATGTGAAAGAAGGAAAGAAGAAAATGGTTGAAACATATCTGGGAAACTATGTAGTAACAATTAAACTGCTACCACTGACTGAGAAATTGATAAGGTCCTATGTCATTTACCTTTCACAATGATCTGCAAAGTAGGTGTGAGTATTATTTGAACTTACAAGTGAGAAAGTAAATATTAAAATTTAAGTAACTTACCCAATGTAAAATAGCTAGGAATGGGATTAAAAATCAAATAGTACAACTCCAGAGAAATGAGGCTCATGAATTTGCTCAAAATAAAATCTTTGGTACTAATGGTGGTTTGGTCAATTAATAAGTTAATGCTGGACATTGTTTTTAATTCTAATATTATTTTTACCTACCACATTATCCTACCATGTGTATTTATTTGGATGACTTAAATTTTAACTAAATAATTTTATCTTACTATATTTATTCAGACCCTTATAAATATTATTAAATTCATATGGAGTTGATTTAAGTTTGGATCTTTGGTCATGACATCTTTTCCCAATTTTAATCTGGCTCAGATTTATCAGTGGAACTTTCAAAGCTTAAATTAGATTTAGTTTACATGTCCTTCGTAGGAATGTTACTGAATTTCTCTGTTGTGTGCATTTTAGTCCTAAATTTTACATGCTATAACTTTCTTAGAACATGCAAGGTGTTTGTAAAAGTTTCAGTACAAAAATTTTCTTGATACTTGATAAATGATATATTTCAACTGGTTTAAAAACACTTTTTAAGATATTTTCATTCAGATGATAAAATACATCTGAGTTTAAGTATATTTAAAAATTTTTTTCTAGAAAATGTGTCAATGAATATTCTTGTTCTCCATGAGCAGAAATATGTAGCATTGTTTAAAAGGAAGGGCAAATATATTGACCAATATTGAACAACTTGACAGTAGTTAGAAATTCAGTTGTTACAATAGACAGAATAAATGTCTGAGAGCAGAGATTATCTGGAAAATGATCTTATTTCATATAAATAATAAATTAAACTCACTTGCCAGATAATGTGTTGAAATTTCAGGGGTATAACATTCAAGGAATTCTAACTAAACATTAACTAAACATTAATGGTAACCCATTTTCTTTACCTGAGAGAGAAAATGTCATTTTGCTGAAACAGTACAATGGTATTACAATGAAAATATGACATTTTTAATTGTGTTTAATGAAAAGCCGAAGATATTACTGGAGTATAAGATTGAGAGAATTTGCCTGTGTGTTTGGCATTTGGGCCTGTAATACAGGAAAGATTTTAAAAATGTGAGATGGTAAATAGACTGTATTGTTGAAGTGATGAAAAACTAAAAAATTCAGTGGAGTGTCCAAAACTGCCAGCTGGAAAGGAGACAGAAGGATATCAACAGTCTGCATTCAGAAGGAATCCTCATGTGTTGACGTAATAGCCTAATAACGAAATGATTTGCCTGCCCCTACTTACAAAGAACTCTTTGACTCTTTGAAGTGGGATGCTTTGGAGATCACATAAACATGGCCTAACATAAAAATTATGTCCTTAAGTGTATTACATGTCCTCTATAAATATTAATTCAAATACATCAATTACCAAGGTTTACGTATTTATTACACATATCAGAATTGAAGATTGTTCAATATCTGCCACTTGTTCTGCATTCAAATCAAACTGCACTTAGAGACACTCTTTGGGAAAACAACAATAACTCAAAACTGAGTAACGACCCTGTCTAGACTCAAGTAAATACATTGTCACCCAATTTCATGAATAGATAATAGAGTACTTGTTAGAAGCATGTGATAGACACATCAGAGTAAAACCTTGCCAGAACCGAGAAATGTAGTAATAGCTGCCTTGGAGGCTTTGAGGAGCTCAGCATAATACGGAAAAAAGAAAAAGAGAGAGAGAGAATAAAAACAAATTTCAAAAACGAGAGGAGTTAGAAAATGATTAAGCTAAAATTATGCTCAATATAGGATTCAGTAAAAATAGGGTATCCTTAATAAATTATCCAATTTACCTAAGTGATCATAGGTCATTACAGTCCTTTGCCAGCCACTTACCAGCAGCTGTGTGACACTGAAAACGTTCCTCACGTCTCAGTCCCATAAGAAGCCATGGCACTAAGGATACGGTGGTAAGCAAGAGCAGAATGGCCCTGTAACTGTGTAGCTTATATTCCTGTGGGGAGAAATAAACAATACAAACTTAGAATGAAAAAATTCCAGAGAATTATAAATCCTGCAAAGAAAAACAAAACTGGGACAGAGATTAACTGGTGGAGTGGACGAGGGTAGTTTATTATCTGATTACCTCTTCTTTAAGCGGTAGTCATCTGAAGCAGTGTCAGTGGTAATAAAGTGGGGCTATGCACCAAGTTATCTTTGCAGTGGTCAATACTCTCCTAAAAGCCGTTCCAGATATGCCAAAATGTCAGTAGTAGGAAAAACTGACTCACTCCTGACTTCAAACTCCTTTGGTTTCAGTTCACCTCTAATAACTGAATTAATATGAAACAACTTCAAAAATGACTTACTATCAGGAGAAATCTTCTTATAAATGGTATTGAGAACCCCAAATGCGCTTTTGGATTTTCACTTTGCAAACAGTTCCAGTCCTGTTTCAGCTGTCAGCCCAAACGCTGCTTTCTACATATGAATCCTCTTGCAAGACAGCTCTAAAATGATAGAAAGAGTGCATAGTATGATTTTTTTTATACAATGAGTGGGTAGTGTGATTTTTTTAATTCCCCAAAGAAATCAAAATTAGCCTTTGTAGCAATCGCATTAGAAAATTTTTAATGAATGATATTACTTATTATATTATGTGCTCAAGAATGGAGTGGAAGTAACATCATAATTCTGTTTGTGGTAGTGAAAACGGTACAGGCCTTTGGAGAACGTCCTTGATAAAACATTGGAAAAAATCTGTTCACTGTATCCTTCTCAGGTTTAGTGGAGATAATCCAACTAAAATGTCAATGCTGGAACTCGTAGTAAGTGTGCAACTATATATTTAGTTTTTCTTTTCCAAAATAAAATTTCTGTGTTTTGGAGGTATATGTCATAGGTAAATGAGTGATAATTAGAAGAAAAACACATAATTGTTATAGTAACTTCTATCTCCTCATAAACTTTCTTAGAGAATTTTCTTTTATCAGTCCTATATCTCTGTGTCAAACTTTCTGGTACAGAAATAGTACATATATATATATATATATATATATATATATATATATATATATATATATATGTGTGTGTACCTTTTCTGTATGTGTGTATATATATATATACACACACACACACATGTATATATATATATAAAACATTCGTTTTTATTCTCTGTTACCATAAGGGATTCAGTATTAATTTTCTCCTGGATTGAGTTAAAATTTTAACTATTAATCAAACACAAGTGATGAAAATACTATAAGTTTTATTCATTATTAAATATAAAGAATAAAATATTATTCATTTATTTGTTTTGAAAAGAAAATTAATAGACAGAGGATTTCTATTAGGAAGTATCAAAAGTAATTCAAGGTGTCTTAAGGAAAGTCCAACTTATTCCCCAGATGGTAATTTTTTAAAAGAAAAATCAGATTATTTTAATATTTCACATTTTAGGATTTTTTTAAATCTACAGAATTACATAATTCAAACTTGAATTCCAAGGAAAATAGTTTAGAAATAAGCAAACAAACTCCTGAGCTACCTGACATAAATTATTATTTACATTACTTCAGCAATGAACCCTTAACTTTTCAAAGAGGCAAAATGAGATAGTTTTGTTACACTCTGTTCTGACATGTACGTTTTTAAAAAGAAACCAAATTATGACAAAACTAAAGAGTGAAAATAATTTTAAAATGCATTTCAGATATTCACTGATGCCAAGACCCATGCTTATGACTTTGTTTAACCTTTAGTACCTCCTCAAAAGCACTGTAACCAAACAGTCACACTGGAGATTAAAACTTCAACATATGAATTTGGCACGGGGGACAAAACATTCGATCCTAACTATGGAATTTAAATATTCCTTTATCTCTGTATTTTGTTCTAAACTTTCTTTTAATTATGAAAACATAAAAAACATATGACTAAAATTCTGGAAATGTATCACATTATTATGATCTCATTCCCTTTAAGGGTTTTTCTTCAATAATTTTACAGAGAGAAAAGTGTGTCTCTTCATTGTTGTTTTTTTGTTTTTATTTAAATACTGTTGTTTTAAAAAATCAAAATATGCTTTACATGGTCTCAATTCAAAATTTTACTATTTAATATTTTGGGATTCAGAAATATTACAAATGAAATGAATAATTATCATAAGAGTTTCATTTCAGTAATTTTACAGTGGGAATAGATGCAACCATAGGTTGCTAAATCAAAGGTAAATTTTCTTGGCATAATGAAGACAATATAATTGCAAATTTGTATAAGTCATATAAACAAGTGTTTTAACTGGTTTTAATAGATCCTTTAACTATGTATAATTTTAATGGAAGATAAAAATTAGCTTTTATCTGTGAGTCTGTGTTATTGGTAGGTTACTTGACAGTTTAAAAATATGACTTCCGAAAAATGCTCCTAAAGACAGCTCTTGACAATTGTCAAGAAAATGATTCAACAGATGATCTGCAGGTTCATATTAATATTGTATACATGATTTTTCATATGTTAGTTAATGAAAGAGCTAATAATACACATCAGATGCTTAATAGGCATGATTTGTTTTATTGTGCTTCATGTTATAGCACTTCTCAGATACTGCATTTTTTTTTTTACAAATTGAAGGTTCATTACAACCCTAGGTTGAGCCAGTCTGTCAGCATCTGTATTCCAGTAGCATTTGCTCACTTACATCTCTGTGTCACCTTTTAGAAATTGTCACAAAATTGCAAACTTTTTCATTATTATTATATCTATTATATTAATCTGCAATCAGTGATCTTTGGTGTTGTTATTGTAATTGGTTTGGGGTTCCATGAACTGTGCCTATATAAGATGGCAGGCTTAATCGATAAATGTGTGTTCTGGCTACTCCACCAACTGGACATCCTCCCATCTCTCGTTCTCTCTCCAGGGCCCTAAAATGGAAATTAGACCAAGTAAGGACCTTAAAATGGCCTCTAAATCTTCAAGAGAAAGGAAGAGTTGCCTGTCTCTTCCTTTAAATCAAAAGCTAGAAATGATTAAGCTTAGTGAGAAAGGCAAGTCAAAAGTCAACAAAGGCCAAAAACTAGACCTCTTGTGCCAAACAGTTAGCCAAGTTGTGAATGCAATGGAAAAGATTTTGAAAGATATTAAAATATTAAAAGTGCTGCTCCATTAAATACATAAATGACAAAAAAAAAAAAAAGCAAACAGCTGTATTGTTGATATGGGGAAAATTTTAGTAGTTTGTATAGATCAAACCAGCCAAAATATTCTCATAAACCGAAACCTAATCCAGAGATAGGCCCTAATTCTCTTCAATTCTGTGAAGGTTTGAATTCTGTGAAGATAGAGGTGAAGAAGCTTCAGAAGAAACTTTGGAAGCTAACAGAGGTGGGTTCATGAAGTTTAAGGAGAGATGCCATCTCCATAACTGGAAAGTGCAGGTGAAGCAGCAAGTGCTGATACACAAGCTGTAATAAATTATCCAGAAGATCTAGTTAAGATCATTAATGAGATGGCTACACTAAATAACAGATAGTCAATGTAGACAAAATGGCCCTCTATTATAAGAAATTGCCATCTAGGACTTTCATAGCTAGAGAAAAGCCAATGCCTAGCTTCAAAGATTCAAAGGATGGACTGATTCTCTTATTAAGAGTTAATGCATCCAGTGACTTCAAGTTGAAGCCAAAGCTCACTGGCCATACTGAGAATCCTAGGGCCCATATGAATATGCTAAATATACTCTGCCTGTGCTCTATAAATGGAAGAACAAAGCCTGAATGACGGCACATCTGTTTGCAACATGCTTTATTAAATATTTAAGCCAATGTTGACAGCTACTGCTCAGAGAAAAAGATTCCTTTCAAAATATTACTGCTCATTGACAATGCACATGGTTACCCAAGAGCTCTGCTGGAGATGTACCATGAATTAATGTTTTCATGCCTGCTAACACAACATCCACTCTGCAGCCCACAGACTGAGAGTAATTCTGACTTCCAATTCTTATTATTTATGACATACATTTCATAGGGCTATATCTACCATAAATAGCAATTCTAATGGATTGGGACAAACTACATTGAAAACCTTCTGGAAAGGATTTGCCATTCTAGATGTCATTAAGAAATTCATGGAATCTTGGGAAGAGGCCAAATATCCACAATCACAGGAGCCTGGAAGAAGTTGGCTCCAGCCCTCATTGATGCCTTTGAGGGATTCAAGGCTTCAAGGGAGGAAGGAATGCAGATGTGGTGGAAATAGCAAGATAACTAGAATTAGAGGTGGAGCCTGAAGATGTGACTGAATTGCTACAATCTCATTATAAAATTCAGGGAGGAGGAATTGCTTCTCGCTGATTAGAAAAAAAGTGGTTTCTTGAGATGGAATCTACTCCTGGTACAGATGCTATGAAGATTGTTGAAATGACAACAAAGGATTTAGACTATTACATAAAAAGTTGATATAGCAGCGGTAGGGCTTAGAGAATTGGTTCTAAATGTTTGAAACAAGTTCTACTGGGGATAAAATGCCATCAACCAGCATTGCAAGCTACAGATAAATCATCTGTGAAAGGCACAGCTGCTTGATGTGGTAAGCTTCATTGCTGTATTACTTTAAGAAATCGCCACAGCCGCCCCACCCTTGAGCAGCCACCAGATAAGCTCCAGCATCAACATGAGGGTACAACCCTCACCAGCGAAACGATTATGACTCTGAAAGCTCAGACGGTGATTACATTTTTCAGCAATAAAATATGCCTTTTTTTAGACATGATGCTATTGCATACTTAGTAGACTACAGTATAGTGTAAACATAACTTTCATAGGCACCAGAAAATGGTAAAATTCATTTTACTCACTTCACTACAATATTTGCTTCATTGCAGTGGTCTGGAACTGAGCCTACATTATCTCCAAGGGATGACCTCATAAAACAGACCACACTCAGTTGTCTCCTCAAAAAGAGGAATTTCTTGAAGTTTTAAAATTAAAGATTGCTTTGTTGTCACTAATACTGCAAAAAGGAATACAACTATGGTTTGTCCATGGAATCTATTGCCTCTCCAAGGCGGTCTATAAAATTAAAAACAAACAAACACAATAAAAAACCTGAGAACCATTGCTTTCTATGATAGGAATGTGAAAAATTCAAATAGTTACAATTTTTTGACCAACTATGGTTAAGTCATGGTGAAACGTGGCACTCATGCATTTTGCCAAATGCTTTATGTTTCTACATATGAATGAGTAAATGGCCCAGGGGCAGCCATGGTAGCATACCACTCAATTCTAAGGAAGAAATTGCCAGCAAGCTATGAGAGCTCCATTTAGCCAACAACTTTCCAGGCACAGTGCCTTCAAGAGTTGCTAGTAAATCTGATCAGAGACCAGGCTTTTCTGAAGTAGTCCCAGTCAATGGCTGACCGTTTCTAATCAATCTGTGATTCCTCTATGGACAAACTTTGCATCTGTGTCCCAGGTGGGCTGCAAGCCTTTCTCAAAACTATATTGTGGTCTAATACTCACCAATTGTCCTTCCTTCCCCTTTCCTTGTAAAGAAGACAGGTTTGTATGATTTATGAAGACTTTTCCTGTTTGCTCCTGCTGGTTTTTATCTTTCCATAGATGCTGGCCCTATTAAATCTGATGCACTTCTATTTTTCCTTGGTATCTGCTTTCTGGACACAGACCCTTTGATAAAGAAAGATGCATAAACTTTGGTGAAATTCATAAACAAATGATTATTGTCATTTTATTTTCATCATCCTCAATAAAACTGTAGATGTAAGCAAATTTATAAATTTGCTGAAACATATTCTGCCAAAAAATGCATATATTTATATAAATTATCTGGTATTTATTAATAATATTTTATTATCATAAAATAACATGTTTTAATGTATACTAACATATTAAGATATATTTTGGCAGAATATTTATGTATATATTCATATCTTTATACTTATAGAATACTAGAAGTATTTTTTATTCCACTATATTTGAAAACCTGTCACTTGACATTAATGTGGTTCTTCAAATAAATCTTCCATAATTTTTTAAATTGGTATCTTGCATGGATTTGTATAAAACACAATGTGAATGATGCCTCTCTTTCTGTCTCCATAGCCAGTGAGTAGGGTGAGTAGGGTGGGCAGAAATCAGATGGGACAAAAGTCTGGATCCTTGGAATTTCATGTCTTGATTGTAATATTGGTTTAGCATAATAACCGATACTCGCTTAGCAGAAAATAACTGGGACATAGTTACAAGGTCTGGACTCTTCAACAATCAGTCTTTGAAAATGTTTGAAAGTATATATTAAAGTTATAATGGTTTATTCACAGTTTTGTTTCAACATTAAATCAATCAGGGCACTCCAGTGTATATTGCCAAATTTAAGTTTTAGTCAATAGGTGAGGCATGGGATTCCAGTGTAGTTTTGATCTGTGTATGTCCTATGATGACATCAGTTAAACATCTGTATACTTAAAAATATTTTGAGCTCACTCTAAGTAACACTTGAAGAATTATAAGCAGATTATAGTCAATGTCTAAGGGTTTATTGCAAGTGAAACTTTTTTTTCATTATTTAGAAAATATAATTACCATGTTAAGGAATTAAAGCAAAAAATTTTACCCAATAAATGATAATAAAAGCTATTATTTATTGAAATGCAAAAATTCAGTCTTTAAAATTGACATTTTGGTTTTGAATTACCCAGTACATTTAGTAAAATCTATGGTATGAGATTTTTTTTTTTGGGGGGAAATGCATTATTTTTTTTCTTTTACCACAGTTTAAAAAAAAAAGAAAAAATATGCACAATCTTTGAAACAAAAGAATTAAAGGCAAAAATTTAAAGGAAAAATACATATTCAATGAACATAGGTATAAAAAAGTATTCTCTCTTTTTTTGTGGGTTTTTTGTTTGTTTTTCCTCTTCATCTTGCTATAGAGTTCCTATACTAGACAATATTGCAACAGCCAGGCCTCATGAACTGGGGGCTATCCCATTTGCAGGGGGTCTCACGTCACTTGGAATGTATCTTTGTGACTCTTTAGTGATAGATGATTTAACTTTCATCTATCAAAAAGTTTAATATCTCAGTAGGTTATATCACTCTGACTCACTCTGTGTTCAGCATGTGTTATATCAAAACTGGAAAATTAAGGCAGGAAGGAGAAATTCAGAGATATTTTCCATTTTTCCATTCATCAATATTTGTCATCTTTATGACAAAGAAAATCATTGATCACAAGTTGAAGCTTTTCAAAATGTGATTTCAGTACATTTTGACATAAGCAATTTATACTGATGTCTTTTAAAACTCACAAATAAGAGGAAGTACTGCTGTCCTTGACCTGAAGAATCTGAACATTTTTACTTTGACCACTGATTTTCATAAAAGACAGTTTTCTTCAACATTGCTCTCTTCTCATATTGTGGAATTAATTATTAGAAGAGAAATACACATTTCTGATGTTCTGATAATCCATTGTGGATACTTTTCTTATGAATTCATTGTATAAAATTCAGATAAAGGCAGTTACATATTTTATGTTTTACCTAAAGAGATAAATGTATTAACTGAACTTCATTTATATTAATCATTTATTTAAAACAGTATGTATATGAAATAATGTATGTATGAAAGTTTTCTGATGTTAGCAATTTCATCATTTCATTTGAAAATCTAATCTTAGCAGAAGTATGTTGTTTTCTGAAAATACCTGCATTACTTTAGTACCTCCTTAATTCTAAGATGTACATTATAAATTAAAATTGTTCGTTTATATAAACTATGAATTGTCATTTTCTATAATGTTTATTGAATAACATGTCCGTATCTTTATGAACAACTAAAGATTGTTTCCTGAGGGAGGAGAAAAGTAAGTTATTAAACATTAAATGCTCTCTCCATTTAGTAGACTTCACTTCTATTTCTATATGACAAAGATGTATGCTTGTTGTGAAATGGTTGCATTCTTTAGCATTTTTTATTTATATTTTCAGACCATGAAATGAATGTGGCTTAAGAAGTTAACTTAACATTTTGATCACCTAAATGTTAATAAAAGACAGTGAACAAACCAAGCCACTTCAAAATTATCTCTTCTATCCCACTGTTTCTCGTTCTTTCACTATTTATCAATTTTTTTATTTAATTTTCTGCATTACAGATATATTTTTATTAGGTTTAAATATATTTATATTATAGGATATGGTGATCTGCCTAGTTTACACTTTTCTTTTTGCTATTCCTTTAAGATGATTTTGATGTATTAAGAAGTCTGTTGTCACACTTTATTTTTAATTCTTAAGCTAAGGAAGTGAAAAATTAAGGGGTTGATAATCACAAAGAAAGGAGAATCTATGTTTTAGTGTATATTTGCACATTGCAGAGTGGCTTTTGTCCTTGTTGCATCATTTAAGGATAATAATCACTTCTCTCTAGTCTACTTTATGGTAAAATAAAATCAGTATTTTCTTCTTTAACAAGGGAAAGAAAGAGATCTCTGTAGCTGACTGTGAAAAGAAGAAGATACAGTATCAAGTGTCAACTATGCCATTTCTTATTTTTTTACCTTTGGTCACATGGTAGTTTTACATCAGAGCATTTACATCAGAGTAACTCATGGTAGATTCAGTGTTCATGCCTCTTTCTGGATTATGACCCAGTTGGGCTTCCCTCTTACTAAGGTACATGGGAAGGAGGCAAGACGTTTGGAGAAGCCAGATGAAGCATGGCTCATAGCCTCCAACTCAATTCCAATTCCAGAAACAAAGAGCATGGCTGAGTCATCATTCTCTGTCCTCTCAAACTTTCTACATCAGGATTAGGTGCTTATCTGTTATTGGAATATTTTTTCCTAAAATGTAGACAGAAGAATATCTAGTCTTCTATTTAAAATTGACCCCAGTGTTTATTTTAACAAGTTTTTAATAAATTAGATCATTCTTTGGCTAGGTAATGCTGACAAGGGCAAAACTATATATGGTAAAGTTTGAACCAAAATATACTCTGTTAGGGTCCGGGCTTCCGAGGCTTCTCCAGAGAACAAACTACACAGGCATAGAGATGTAAATTCAAGCAAAGTCTTTATTCAGCCAGCTAGCTGGGGTCCAAGTCAGCCTGACACAGCGGGTCTCAACAAGGACCCCGAGCACTCAGAGCCAAGGGTTTATATAGCATTTTCAAAGCACTTAACTCATAGTAATTTTCCACAACTATACATTATTCTTGCAAGACATACATCCTGGGGTTAAGCAAGGGCAGGATAAGACTACTCCTCAATGGTTAGGGAGGTTCTACACGATAAGCTTGGTGTAAGATTAACTGACCAAGGTTAGCTGACCAAGGGTTACAGCTGCCCACCACCCGGTGCTCATGATTAACTTGTTTTTCAAGGCCTTACCCAGGTCCAGGTTTGTTTTGTTTTTTTTTAAGTCACATACTCAGAAAATGGCTTCTAGGCCTTTAAGATGGCTATGCTTATGCTAACCTATTTCTATTCTTACATTCCCCTCTTCTTCTTGTATCTATTTCAATCATGAAATTAGGGGTCATCTGTTTGGTTAACACTCTGATAGTTCTGTCTCAACACTATGATTTGCACGGTGCTAATGCGTTCTTTGATAAAGGTAACACATGGAGTGACTCTGGTTTGGCAGGCCTACTACTTGTTAGAATAAGCTGGGGTGGTGCTGATTACTTCTGTCCTGTTGCAGAGGGAGGTGTAAGTTTTAGGAACTCTCTCAATGCAGGTTCTTTGCCTACTTACAGAGGATAAAGTGAGTCTTGGTCTTTGTCTCATTCTCTCTTCTACAGATAGGGACTCTAGCTGCTGCTAGGGAAAAGGGGCGATGACTGCTCTGGCTGCTTCGTACTGAGAAGGGGGCGCAGTAAAGGGTGCAGCTAGGTCTCCATCACTGGTCAGTTGAGAGGGCCTCAGAAGGCTGGCGCTTCTATTCTGGGTTTCATTTCTATTACTATTTGCAGTTTTGTGGCTTCTAGGCAAGATAAAACAAATTGTGTTATTAGGTTATGTAGCAACATCTGGAGTTGGATTTTCCATTCTGGAAGGAGGCTGCTGTTATTGAAACAATACTTTTCTCTAAAATCACCCTCATTTTTATTAGAAGTAACCAGGTTAAGAAAATAATTAACAGCTGGTTTGATCATTTGCACAAGTGCAGCAAGAAGAGCAATTGATTACACAGGCTCTTTTAAATATGCTTTGTTGGAACTTTTTGTAAGGAATTTCAGATTGAACTTTTAAAGGCCTCTTGAGGCCAGACAGCCAAGCTAGACTTGCCATCAGGCTTTGCCTGCAGTACCTGTAGATTTGGATGAATTCTTCTCTTCTCGAGGTCTCTGCACCTGCCAGGAAGTGACCTTCTTTACTCACCTGGTAAGGCTGCTGGGAACTCTGTAAGCAAGGTACCAGGCCAGTTCTTCCAAGGGGCTTTGTTGGCTTTATAAAGTCAATCTTAGTTCCTTAAAGTTGTTCACATCTGAGTCCATGCACATGTCTCTCAGGTATGACATTCCAGTCAAAGCCCTGGCAGTAAAACCAGTGTTCTTAAGTAGTCTTATCACAAGGAAAGCAGATTCTTATTGAACTCGTGCAAATAAACATACTGCCATGGAATACAAAAACAGTCACTGAAAGTTTTTAAACTCTGGAGGGATCAGGTAGAGAGAAGGATGTTTCAATTCTGCTCATAAAGACAGTCATTTACTAAACTGTTGTCAGTTTAAGAGAACAAGGTTAAAACACTTTATCAGCAACATTTGAAACAAAAAGACACAAAATCATTTTCTTTAGTTTATGTAATCGTATGTAACTAATACCTGTTCTGCTGAAATCCAGTTCTTTACCAGTTTAGGGATAATACTATAAATGACAAAAGACTTACAAACGACAATGGTTAAAGATCTGATGAGAGCTTACTGTAAGACAGTTAACATAAGGAAATTCTGATATTTCTGTAATACAAAACATTCAGTAACAAAGTTTAGCATCATTCTCTTTGACAGTGCTTTCCTGGTAAATATATATATATATATATCAGATAAATAAGCCAAATTAGTCAAATACTTTCTCTAATGAGAAAAAATTCTTCTGACATGTTCCAGGGGCCCTCTGGAAAATATCAGAGTTAACTAGAGGTAAAAGCAATTTTTTTGAACTTAGCATAAGTGTCCAAGACCAGATACAAAAAAAAACAGAGAAAGTGCTTAAGTCTACAGGTCTTCCCTGAAAGCTTCAAGAATGTTTTACTCTTTAATAGTAGATATAAGCTGCTATGCAAATTCTATTAAAAGCTCTAAGATCATTTGCATTAAAAAATATGGAGAGTCCCCTGAAGGACCACCACCAGTAAGATGGCAAACTTCCGGCTTCTCTTCTGGGTCCTTGGTTCCCGCCGGCGCCACCTGAAGCCCAATCACCTCTCGCTCCCCTCCCAATCCCAGCACCTAGCCAACAGCCACCAGCCCCATAGAAGTGACACCTCAATCAATTCATCCCCCTTCCTATATAACCCAGCACCTTTCCCTAATAAAGCGGAACTCTCTGGTTAATTGCTGCTATGTGTCGCTCCTTTCCTTTCATCCCCCATGTTTTTTTTAAAACATACAGCATATAAATTAAACAAGAAGACCTGGTGGTTGTCAAAAAAATCTATTACAACCTTTCTCAAAAGTGGTCACACGTTTGTCCATTTAAACTTTTACAGTGAAACCTGTTTTTCTGGGAGAAACATAATCTTGTCCAGATTCTAGTTTAATTTTTAAGAATAAATTTTGGTTTGTTAACTAAGTGCATTTAATCAGTTGAAAAAAGCTTTGTTACCATTCTGCTTAGGAGGATAAATTAAGAAAACAAATAATCAGTAACAACTTTAATCATTTGTTGGTTAGAGATTTTTCCACTTATAAAAATATATGGAATAAATAATTCAATTTCTCAGGCCATGCAATCGTTTTCAATAACAAAATATTTCAAAGGCAAATAAAGGTTATACAGTTGTTAACAAACTTTAGCTTTTAGTCTTTTTAATATTGCGATTTCATTTTTTTTTTAATATTCTGGCAACTCACTGAGACTTTAAGCATGAGAAACTGCTTTGATCTTTCAACATTAAGAGCAGACTAACAGTTAAAGAAAACTGTTTAACTAGAAACGAGATTCTAATTTTGCTGTGCACTTGATATCAAGACTCACTTGCTTTAATTTCACTAGGCACGACTATATCTGTAAGAATATAGTAATTTATTCTTCATTTGCCCCATGGTCCCAAGCACATAAGCCAGTGAGAATTATGCCTGGGCTTGCCTGCGGCTTGACTGGGTTTATCTCACCTTATCTCTAAACATCCTGACCCTCCCCCCAAGCAACAGGCTGAGCAGATCTTCTACAACAAAAGGCACCACGCTGTTTTCTCTCTTTAAATAAATAGCTGTACTTTAGAACAAAGTTACTTTCTTTTATCACAAAACACATTCTTTAGCATGCAGAAGAGTTTTCATTCTTTATACTTTTTCTTATTAAAACATACATCTTTTAGCATAGAGAAATGTTTTCTTTATTACTTTAAGTAGTTTTAATTAGAACTTAAAACATTAGAAACTTTAATTTCCTGTGAACACTGAGAAGTAGGCTACTGTAAATTGTTAAACTAACATTCTTTAGATTGACAAATTTATGAACACATTTTATAATTTCTGTAACCATGAGCTTTACAGCACAATCTCTCATAGAGTGTATCTTCTTAACTTAGCAAAACTTTAAGATTTGAGGTTACTACAAAGAATCTCAGGCAGTAGGTAGGTATACACACTGTAACACACAATTAAAAAGGTGTTCACTTGCTACAGTCATTTAGTTCACTCATTCGTAACAACTATTCTAGATTACTTACAAGACCTTTACTGAATATTAGACAAAGCCAAGCCTTTAAGCATTTTATTCTTAAAAGATTTAGCAGATAACATGACTTAAATGACCTCAGGTAAATTTAGGCAGCTGATAACCACAAGGACATGCCCGCCTCAGGCAAACTCAAATTAGCATTAATGCTTAACACTTTTTATCAGGTTTTCTGGAAGTTTTAGAATACCCAATTTTCACAAGCGCTTGTTACACACTTAGGGGGTCGTCTGAGTCTGTCCCATGGTGAGAAAGAAGAAGGAAAAAGAATATGAGGGAGACAAAGGCGAAGGATGAAGATGCCACTTCAAACAAAATGACTGTTGTATGTGCTTGTGAACAAGTGCCTGTCGTTGCACAGTTTTCCTTCCATGGGGGATGCGAATTTATCTGGGATTCGCGGCTGTGGCCCCCTTATTCTGTCACGGGAGTCTTCTAGCGGCGGGCGCCCTAATGGCTCTTATTTGCCAGACCCGTGCCCGCGGGGAATGATGTAGTGGCAGAAAGGAGGAACGGAGAGAGCAGGAGAACCTTAGAACAAGGAAACTTAAAATGAGAAGCGCAAAAAAAATATAAACCGAAACCAAAACACAGTAAAACAGTCAATGATAACACCAAGCACACACACCACATCTGATCGCACTCGTTCGGACCGGTCCTTCTCTCACTCTGGTGCGCACCACACTCACCACTTTCAGGGTCCTCAAAAACTCTCGTAATTCTCCCGAAGGGCGTCCACTCGGACTGCCGCAGGGTGACGAGCTTGATCTTTTCCTCCTCGGGCGCCAGTTTTCTACTGATCGGATTTGCCTTCCTAAGGCCGAGTCACTCGGACCCTAGGGCCAGGATTGGTTACCTGGGCTTTTACCCAGGGTCGCTAACCTGGGGGCCGGGACTACCAGCCCGGACTTCTTCACTCGGGACCACTAACCCGAGACCATACACGGGATGGCGACTCCCGCTTTATAATGGATTTATGCAGACACGAGGGGGCGACCCTCGAATTACACTGCCCCATCCAGACAATTAGACCTTGCCTCCAGCTGTCCTTTGTTCTCAGGGAAGCTGCTCGTATCCTGGAAGAGCCCCCATATGTTAGGGTCCGGGCTTCCGAGGCTTCTCCAGAGAACAAACTACACAGGCATAGAGATGTAAATTCAAGCAAAGTCTTTATTCAGCCAGCTAGTTGGGGTCCAAGTCAGCCCGACGCAGCGGGTCTCAACAAGGACCCCGAGCACTCAGAGCCAAGGGTTTATATAGCATTTTTCAAAGCACTTAACTCATAGTAATTTTCCACAACTATACATTATTCTTGCAAGACATACATCCTGGGGTTAAGCAAGGGCAGGATAAGACTACTCCTCAATGGTTAGGGAGGTTCTGCATGATAAGCTTGGTGTGTAAGATTAACTGACCAAGGGTCACAGCTGCCCACCACCCAGTGCTCATGATTAACTTGTTTTTCAAGGCCTTACCCAGGCCCAGGTTTTTTGTTTTTTTTTTTAAGTTACATACTCAGAAAATGGCTTCTAGGCCTTTAAGAAGGCTATGCTTATGCTAACCTATTTCTATTCTTACAACTCTTTAATTTTGAAAGTATTCAATGTGATTTTTAAATTATGTTTTTTCTAAGTAGAAAGAAAGAAAAATATTGTGTATAAAGATTTCTGAAACACAGACAACTTACTAATTCCACAAGACTGAATACAAAAGAGACTTAAGAAACTTATTTTATGATATGATAAAGAAACTTATTTATGATATCATAAAATCACATACCCCAAGCAATTATATGGAGTAAATGCAGTTTGTATTCTGTTTTCTCCTGAAATAGTTTTAATATAGTTCCTGAGGTTGTCATTAATTATTTGATTTTACCTCAGTTGACTTTGTTTTAGGCCTGTGGTCCTGGGAAATTCCTTCATCTCTCCTTTGAACACCATGCTTGAAGAACTGTTCACCCTGTTTGTAGGTTGCACTTTCTATAGACCAGGCAGGGAACACGTAACCTAAAAAGCAAACGAATAAAAAATTCACATTATTTAATAAGCTAACTTATTTTTAGAAAGTCAGAGGAAACTAGATCTATAATTATAGTCATTGTTTTTATTTTTACTAAATAGCTTTTGCTGAATTTCCAGAAAACAATTTCTCAACTTTATTTGAATTAGTGTATACTTCAACTTTTGTATTAACTCTTTAATTACTTTTAGAAAAAGTAGGTATACATAAAAATAGGGAACTAAAGACATTTTAAAACTTAACATTAATTTATTCTACTAAAATTTATTATACATTATATTCCAGGACTCAAGTGAGATCACATAATTTTAATCAGCAAGAATTCAAACAAATGAAGGAAATAATAGATGAGTTTTAAAAATTTGGAGTGGAATAAGTTGGATTTGGGTGCAGTAGTTAGAAAGGCTTCCTAGAAAGTGTTAGCTAGACAGCCAGACATGAGCAGGGAAGGGGCAAGGGGACCTCGGCTGGTGTTAACATTTGGCTAGATGCTTGCTTATGCCCTACAAATTCTGTGTAAATTGTTCCCTCAGGTTGTGGTGGGACAATATAGATAAAAGACTGGCCAAAACCAGCTCGTTCCAACATGGAGGAGAAACTGACCTAAACTTAACTGCAAAATCCATTACCATAGTGAAAAACACATGATCTTGTTCCATGATGATCCACTGGGGACCAAATACAGGCAAAAATTCCTCCACCGACCATGTGAGGGTGGAGGAAACATGAACTCCAAGAGGATTCCACTTGTTCCCTTTGAAATCTGTCTCATTTAGTGAATATTCCTCTTCCCTCCAATAAAAAACGTTCCCTATTGTTCTCTTCACAACCCCCTCTGGGTTTGCTCATACCAAGCCCTTGGGCATGTACTCTTGTCTTTTACTGAACTTTATTGTTCAAATAAACTCCTAATGCGCAATGACTTTTGTGAGTCTCTCCTTAAATTCTTTATTCCAGCAAGACCAAGGACCCTCTCTGGTAACAAAAAGATAACACTTGAGCTTAGTCTTGTAAGAAATGAAGAATAAATACGCTTTAGATAAGTAAAAAATAAGAATAATGGAATTCTAGGCAGATAGGACAAAAAATTAATTATATGTGTGAGACAGTTTGAGAAAACTTACAGAAGAAAATGCCAATAGTCCTGTGAAAGAAACAAGTCCAGAAAGAGTTATTTGTCCCACAATCAAGACTTGTAGTTTCAACCTATTCCAGGAATGTAATCTCTTAACAGTCAGTCAGGAATTTTCTGGTCAGCACTGATGAGGTAATTTGTCACATATTCCCTCTCCATCCCCCCAAAAAGATGATGTAATTTGCATAAGACACTTAAATTGTAAGAACTGTTAAAAAAAAGTTCAACAGTAGAATTGAAGCTGTAGCTGATTCATGTTTCAGGTAGCATCCCATCTAAAAAGTACAGAGATGCTATGAGGAATTGTACAAAATGGAAGGTTGTTATACGAAGAAGGGTGAGTCAAGGAAGCTGTTAGTAAAAGAGAAGGATTATTTCAGGCAAGGCCACCTCTCCTTAAGGGGAAAAACAGGGAGTCTTATCATGCAGATCACCTCATCTTCTTTGGGCGGGCATGCAGAGAGTCCATGCTATAGATTGCCTTATTGGTGCTGATCAGAAAGTTCCTGACTCACTCGTTACATTACCTTTCTGGGAGAAGTTGAAACTACAGTTAGGCTAGGTATTGTATAAATTAAGTAACGGAAACCTCAGCGGCATAAAGTCAGGAGGATTTCTCATACCCACCACTCCTTGCAAATCTCAGATCCCACTGGAATAGATGGCTACCATACTGTTTTAGCTACTTTAACACCTAGCAGGAAGAAGGCACAAATCTGCCAATGAGAAGCCACAATACATGGGAATTCAGTTTGTAACAGTGGACTTTTTTTTTTGCTTAATAACAAGCCCTCCTAACTTGGCCATTTTTCCTCTATAAAAGCCTGTTCCTTCAGACATGACTCTGGTTCTTCTGTAGCTTGGATGTCCAGGGTTGCAATTCTTTGCAATTCCCAAATAAACACATTTTTGCTGGTAAGACAACTGTTTTTCTTTTAAGGTCAATAGTATCATACATTTCATGATCTGGCCTAACACTCCATTTTGCGCCTGTGGTTTTCTTTCAAACAATCATTTGCATCAGGAAAGGTGAGAAATGAAGCTGGAGACAAAAGCAAGGATTGGACTATGAAGAACTTTGCATACTATGCACAAAGTTCTGAACTGTGCAGAAATGTGTTATGGTCACATTTGCTTTATTGAAATGGTGACTCTGGCAAGGTTATGAGGGATCAGAGAAGGACAGTTTGTATTTTAGCAATCCAGAAGAGGATATCTTTAGCACCTATCCCATGACAGTAGTTGGTGAAGGAGCAGCTTACAAATATATCTGGAATTTAAGCAATAAGATTAAGGAAATTAGGAATTGCTAATGGCCCATGCAGTATAAGTGCCTGACACTAAGAATTTTTGATGGTAATGTAAGTGTCTGAGATTGGAAGGTATGAAAAAATTTGTTTACCCAGGATAAAGTCAATTAGCTAACAAAGATGGTCACCCAATTAAGAGGTGAATTTAGGATAAACTGCGTGCGACAAATGACTTGAGGACTAGTCATTGATTATCTTCAGGACATGTATGCTCTGGATAGTATTGCTTGGCTATATAAAAGGATGAGATTTCTTTCTGTCTTTACAATCTCTTTGCTGATTACCTGTAATGAACATCACATTATGGTGTAATGCTTATTAAAAATTAAAACTGTTTCCTTTCCTTACCAACTTTGTGGAGAGTTTTTTTTACATTTAGAGATTTTCTTCTTAAAATATATTTCCCTAACATTTACAACTGAATATTGTTCTAGAATTTTCCTAAAAAATGTTAATCAAAAATCAAAAAGGTGATTTTTTGGGAAAAAAAACAACTGCATTAATTAATTGGAAAATAAACAGTTTTCTAAAGATATTAATCATAAAAGAAAAGAACAATGATTTTGATCAGCCTTAGTAAGATACGAGATTAGGCAAGTATAATGTTTAGATTTGAGAAGACATTTTTATTAGGCCTTTGACCAAATGGCCTGAGTTCTTTATTATCAACTGCTTCTGCTATTTGATGTCTGTTGAACAATAAGGAGAACAGAGAATAAAGAAAGTATATCTTGATGATATATTTTAGTTATTATAGAAGAAGTGTGATTCACCAACTATCCTTGTACTACTGTCATGGGATATGTATTCATTGCTTCCTGTAAAAATAAGTAGATTTCAAAAATATACTAAAGTGGCTAAAAGTGATTCAGTTGCCAAGAAAGTACCCATCTTTTTGAAAAACATCTTTCTTCCTTCTTCCCTATATACAAACCATATTTTAGTAACAATCCGTTAGAAACCTCTAATTCAGAAACTGGTGGGGAGAACAATTGTCTTCTGCTTATATGTTAAAATAGATGGATTACAGGTCACCTAGTAAATGATATTTTAGTGATTTACACTTCATGAATATGCATAAAAGCATGAAAAATAAAATGCATGCAGTAAATCTATATGAGCTGTGCAATGACACATATAGTACATAAGTAGCTACATCTTGCTACATCTTATGTGGAAAATTAAACATTGCTGCTTATTAAAATTAAAACCAGTAGTTTTTAAAAAAATATACCATGACTTCATATTATTTATGATTAATGACCAAGTGATTTTAAAAACCAACTTTTTTTATCAAAGATAAATCATATAGAATCCAAAATCAAAATTGTGAAAATGAGGAAGATTATTATTCTAATCTAGTGCTTGTGACATTTTCTGTGTAAAAGGAAAAATAAATAAGAAAATCAAGAAGACCCTGTGTATTTAAACATAACTCTTTACTTAAGACTGTTCATGCATTATTTAGGAAAATAGCTTTGTGTGTTATAGAATAACAACATTTAGTTTGTATGGAGAGATGATCAAGTTTTGTTTGATTAGGTTACATATTTGCATAAACAAAGTTATCACCAGAAAGGACAAAAGGCCATGAACAGCTTTAGATACAATTTCTTAGAATGCATGAACACTTCTTGTTTGACCTGAGTGATATTTTAAATTATACAGAAAAAAAATAAGCATTGTGCATATTTTCCATTCCTTTCCTCGTTTCATTAAAATAAATCATATATACAATCAAGCTTAGAGAAGACAACAAAAACAATTTGAAGGTGTTTATAAACATTTGGTAAAGAGATAAGTGTGAGGAATCAGCTATTGAGTCCAAGGACAATAAATATAGGATCTGTGTGGAATGTAGACAAAATTGAACATAAGAACACAGACATATGGAACCATTTGACCTTTTTTTCTTTCTTTTAGAAATCTTTGTTAATTGAATAGTGACTACCAACTGTTTCCTTGATTAAATTATGCAAGGAAGTTTTATGAAAACTTTAGCTGCTCTCAAGTTGTGTTATTAGTGACTATGTGACGAATAGCAAAAACACAAAAGGTTTCTCTTTCATTGTTACCACTTATATAACAAACTGCAATGTCATGAATGAGTTGTGTTCTAAAATATAATCAAATGTTTCTACCAATGATAACAATCCCAAATATACCTGCAGTGTACAAGCCTAAAAGTTAAAATCCTAAGTTTCAAAAGCATGAATTTTCCAAATATTCAAATATTTATGTTTACTGATCCTAAAAAGAACTTGAATATGATAAATATACACATATGTACTCATATGTTTAAGTATACATAAAGGTATGTATATGTGTTTGTATATTCAAAACTATAAAAATGAACATAGAAAGTATAATAAATGAAGATTCTAATTTTTAGAACTCCAGAATTTATAATCCTCCCTGTTAGACAAGAACCACTATTTTTTTTTTGTGACAATTATTTTTCTCATCTCTGGGATTGCTACTCAGTGTTTAAAATTTCTTTAGTTTAAGACAGTTTTTAGCTAACTTTGTAAGAATAGCTATATTCTGTGGTTGCAAAAACAGCCCTCAAAATGATCAGTGTAAATATTCAATAATCCAAAACTTAATAGTCCCTGAGTCAGCATTATATGTGTTTAATGAATCAAAGAATATACATACACAGAAAGGAATCTGGAGATATTAATTCAATGTTTGATGATTCTCTTCAGTAACCATTTGTGGTAGGCAGAATAATAAACCCCTCTAAAGATATTTACATCCTAATCCTTGTAACCTGTGTATATGTTACTTTATGCGGCAACAAGACTCTGTAAATGTGGTTCAGTTAAAGACCTTGAATTGGGGAGAATATCTTGAATGATTAGTTGGCTTTGAAGATACAGGAAGGGAATCATGAGACAAAAAACAAGGGAACCCTCTAGAAGCTGAACAAAGCAAAAGAAGGAATTTTTTTCTCCTTCCAGAAACGAGTACTGTTGATGCCATGGTTTAAGTCCAGTGAAGCCTGTCAGACTTATGGCACCCTGAGCAGTTAAGACAATTAATTTGTGTTGTTTTAAATCCATAAGTTTGTGATAATTTGTTATAGCAGCAATTGGATACTAATACACTATCGGCCAGGGTTACTGGGCAAAGAAATTCTTGTTAAGTGCTTCGCCCTAGGCTGTCACTTACATCTACAAGTTGTACGACATGATTATCATATATTGGTAGCACATGGGATACATCCACAAAACTGAACTAGATATACAAGCCACTAACTTTTATTTTTTAAAGAACTTCAAAAAAGTTTGCCAAGAACCTTAAAATATAAATATTTTTAAAAGTCTCCTTGTTGTCTTTAATTATCTCTGAATTTCAATGAGTCAACTCCATATACCACATTCCTTAATGCTAAGTTCAATTTGTTACCCTTGCCTAAGTCAGCAACCTTGATAACCTCAAATCTAGTCTTTATTGATTGTACATTTTCCTATTTTCAAAGATGGCAGAAACTATTATACATAAATGGCATATGGAATGTCAGAAAATCAAAGATAATACACTGAATCCTAAGCCACACTGTTTAACAACTTTCTGCTACTTAGAACTCACCACTCATCCTTGCATTGTATGAAACGGGAATGTTTCTTAGTTCTCACTTTAAGACTCTTGTGTATACCATAGTTCTTAAAGAAAGTATTCATGTGTCTGTTTAGGCTATAATCCAATATATCACAATCTTATATAAAATAGATTTTTTTTTGAGAGGGCATCTCTCATATTTATTGATCAAATGGTTGTTAACAACAATAAAATTCTGTATAGGGGAGTCAATGCTCAATGCACAATCATTATCCACCCCCAGCCTAATTCTTATCAGTCTCCAATCTTCTAAAGCATAACGAACAAGTTCTTACATGGTAAACAAATTCTTACATAGTGAATAAGTTCTTACATGGTGAACAGTATAAGGGCATTCATCACAAAAACTTTCGGTTTTGATCACTCATTATGAACTATAAACAATCAGGTCAAATACGAATATTTGTTTGATTTTTATACTTGATTTATATGTGAATCCAACATTTCTCCCTTTATTACTATTAAAATTTCTTAAATAAAATGCTGAAGTGGTAGGCAGATGCAAGATAAAGGTAGAAAACATAGTTTAGTGTTGTAAGAGAGCAAATGTAGATGATCAGGTGTATGCCTGTAGACTATGTGTTAATCCAAGCTAGACAAGGGCAATAAAACATCCACGGATGCAGAAGATTTCTCTCAAAACAGGGGGGCTGAGGTTCTAAGCCTCACCTCTGTTGATCACCAATTTCTCACCTAATGGCCTCCCTGCGACTGTGCCTGTCTTAGGTTGTTCCTCCCTTGAGGAATCTTACCCGTCTCTGGCTAACCAGTCATCTTCCGGGGCCATACAGGGAAATGTAAAGTTGGTAAATGAGAGAGAAGCCATATTGTTTGAAAAGCTTAGCTTTTTACTTCTTTGCAGATTTATGCCCTGTGGCTTCTATGCCCAGCATTTGTCTTGAGGTATCTTTACCACTTGGAGGAGTTATGATACTTGGTGAATTCGATATGAGGCACGAATTCTATTTAAGGGTTGTAATTAGGAAGGAAGAAGAAAAGCTATAGAGGTAGCAGATGGAAGAAAACATGGGAAGATTGGTTATTTCTTTGACATATATTCTTGTAGAGTAACTTAAGCATGTATAGGTTTTAAACTACTAATTAAATTGCACACACACAGTAACATAATAGGAATACAGTTACATAACCAAAGCAGATCTATAATTACCAGCCATCTCCAGTGAAGCCAGAAAATCAGTTAGGCACCCTAGGCATTTGTGAAAATTTGTCTATGATATAATGGATATTGTCCAACTGTACTTGAACAGTCTGAGAGATATGAGACAAATTAAAACAACCCATTCCTGGGAACTGTTCACATCCCATATGTTCTTTTAACAGTAGATAGTCTGTAGTTGTAAGATTTTGGAGCACTACAACTTGCACTTCTCCTACTTCTTGGTTGAGTTCCAACAGTATAGATCCAGTCAAATTTGTTGTTTTACTGTATGCACAGGCCAGCTTAGATATCTCCTTCATTCCAATGCCAAGTCCAGGAACCGGTGGGATGAATGCAGCTACAACTGCAGCATTACCTGGATCTTTGTTGAGGTTTTTTGATGATCATCCTCTGGTATGTCTCTTCCAGAGAGTGCTGAAGTTGGAAGTTCTTCTTCATATAGTATCTTAGTTCATTTTATGGCTAGCCAAATTAGGCTTTGATCCTCTGTATAAATACAAACAGACCCTTTGCCCACACTTTGATATGCCCTTTATACTATTGTGTAGATAAAGGAATATTATCAGAAAAGTGTATATCCATAGATGATCATCTGACACCCTTTAAGTGATCAAAATTAAGAATATTTAAAGCATGCATTAATTGTTGATTTACAGTTAGTTTTATCCTATCAGGGAGTAATCCCCCTTCTCTTTCTTTCTTTTTTTTTTTGGTATCTTTAATCTACACTTACATGAAGAATATTATGTTTACTAGGCTCTCCCCTATACCAGGTCTCCCCTATAAACCCCTTTACAGTCACTGTCCATCAGCATAGCAAAATGTTGTAGAATCACTACTTCTCTTCTCTGTGTTGTACAGCCCTCCCCATTCTCCCACACCCCCATGCATGCTAATCTTAATACCTCTCTTCTTCTTCTCACCTCCCTTATCCTTCCCTACCCACCCATCCTCCCCAGTCCCTTTCCCTTTGGTACCTGTTAGTCCATTCTTGGGTTCTGTGATTCCGCTGCTGTTTTGTTCCTTCAGTTTTTCCTTTGTTCTTATACTCCACAGATGAGTGAAATCATTTGGTATTTCTCTTTCTCTGCTTGGCTTATTTCACTGAGCATAATACCCTCCAGCTCCATCCAAGTTGCTGCAAATGGCAGGATTTTCCCTCTTATGGCTGAGTTGTATTCCATTGCATATATGTACCACATCTTCTTTATCCATTCATCTACCGATGTACATTTAGGTTGCTTCCAATTCTTGGCTATTGTAAATAGTGCTGCGATAAACATAGGGGTGCATCTGTCTTTCTCAAACTTGATTGCTGCATTCTTAGGGTAAATTCCTAGGAGTGGAATTCCTGGGTCAAATGGTAAGTCTGTTTTGAGCATTTTGATGAACCTCCATACTGCTTTCCACAATGGTTAAACTAATTTACATCCCCACCAGCAGTGTAGGAGGGTTCCCCTTTCTCCACAGCCTCGCCAACATTTGTTGTTCTTTGTCTTTTGGATGGCAGACATCCTTACTGGTGTGAGGTGATACCTCATTGTAGTTTTAATTTGCATTTCTCTGATAATTAGCGATGTGGAGCATCTTTTCACGTGTCTGTTGGCCATCTGTATTTCTTTTTTGGAGAACTGTCTGTTCAGTTCCTCTACCCATTTTTTAATTGGATTTTTTGATTTTTGTTTGTTGAGGCGTGTGAGCTCGTTATATATTTTGGACATCAAGCCTTTATCGGAACTGCCATTTACAAATATATTCTCCCATACTGTAGGGTTCCTTATTGTTCTTTTGACGGTGTCTTTTGCTGTACAGAAGCTTTTCAGCTTAACATAGTCCCACTTGTTCATTTTTGCTGTTGTTTTCCTTGCCCGGGGAGATATGTTCAAGAAGAGGTCACTCCTGTTTATGTCTAAGAGGTTTTTGCCTATGTTTTTTTCCACGAGTTTAATGGTTTCATGATTTACATTCAGGTCTTTGATCCATTTTGAATTTACTTTTGTATATGGGGTTAGACAATGGTCCAGTTTCATTCTCCTACAAGTAGCTGTCCAGTTTTGCCAGCACCATCTGTTGAAGAGACTGTCATTTCACCATTGTATGTCCATGGCTCTGTTATCAAATATTAATTGACCATATATGTTTGGGTTAATGTCTGGAGTCTATAGTCTGTTCCACTGGTCTGTGGCTCTGTTCTTGTGCCAATACCAAATTATTACTATGGCTTTGTAGTAGAGCTTGAAGTTGGGGAGTGAGATACCCCCTACTTTATTCTTCTTTCTCAGGATTGCTTTGGGTATTTGGGGTCTTTGTTGTTTCCATATGAATTTTTGAATCATTTGTTCCAGTTCATTGAAGAATGTTGCTGGTAATTTGATAGGGATTACATCAAATCTGTACATTGCTTTGGGCAGGATGGCCCTTTTGATGATATTGAATCTTCCTAGCCATGAGCATGAGATGAGTTTCCATCTGTTAGTGTCCCCTTTAATTTCCCTTAAGAGTGACTTGTAGTTTTCAGGGTATAGGTCATTCACTTCTTTGGTTAGATTTATTCCTAAGTATTTTATTCTTTTTGATGCAATTGTGAATGGAATTGTTTTCCTGATTTCTCTTTCTATTGGTTCATTGTTAGTGTATAGGAAAGCTACAGATTTCTGAGTGTTAATTTTGTATCCTGCAACTTTGCTGTATTCTGATATCAGTTCTAGTAGTTTTGGAGTAGAGTCTTTAGGGTTTTTTATGTACAATATCATGTCATCTGCAAATAGTGACAGTTTAACTTCTTCTTTACCAATCTGGATTCCTTGTATTTCTTTGTTTTGTCTGATTGCCATGGCAAGGACCTCCAGTACTATGTTAAATAACAGTGGGGAGAGTGGGCATCCCTGTCTAGTTCCCGATCTCAGAGGAAAAGCTTTCAGCTTCTCGCTGTTCAGTATAATGTTGGCTGTGGTTTTATGATATATGGCCTTTATTATATTGAGGTACTTGCCCTCTATTCCCATTTTGCTGAGAGTTTTTATCATGAATGGATGTTGAATTTTGTCAAATAGTTTTTCAGCAGCTATGGAGATGATCATGTGGTTTTTGTCTTTCTTTTTGTTGATGTGGTGGATGATGTTGATGGATTTTCGAATGTTGTAGCATCCTTGCATCCCTGGGATGAATCCCACTTGGTCATGGTGTATGATCCTTTTGATATACTGTTGAATTCTGTTTGCTAATATTTTATTGAGTATTTTTGCATCTACATTCATCAGGGATATTGGTCTGTAATTTTCTTTTTTGGTGGGGTCTTTGCCTGGTTTTGGTATTAGGGTGATGTTGGCTTCATAGAATGAGTTTGAGAGTGTTCCCTCCTCTTCTATTTTTTGGAAAACTTTAAGGAGAATTGGTATTATGTCTTCTCTGTGTGTCTGATAAAATTCCGAGGTAAATCTGTCTGGCCCGGGTGCTTTGTTCTTGGGTAGTTTTTTAATTAACAATTCAATTTCTTTGCTCGTAATTGGTTTGTTTACCTTTTGTGTTTCTTCCTTGCTCAGTCCTGGAAGGTTGTATTTTTCTAGGAAGTTGTCCATTTCTTCTAGGTTTTCCAGCTTGTTGGCATATAGGTTTTCCTAGTAGTCTTTAATAATTCTTTGTATTTCTGTGGAGTCTGTTGTGATTTTTCCGTTTTCATTTCTGATTCTGTTGATTTGTGTTGATTCTCTTTTTCTCTTAATAAGTTTGGCTGGAGGGTTATCTATTTTGTTTATTTTCTCAAAGAACCAGCTCTTGGTTTCATTGATTTTTGCTATTGTTTTATTCCTTTCAATTTTGTTTATTTCTTCTCTGATCTTTATTATGTCCCTCCTTCCGCTGACGTTAGGCCTCATTTGTTCTTCTTTTTCCAATTTCGATAATTGTGATGTTAGACTATTCATTTAGGATTGTCCTTCCTTCTTCAAGTGTGCCTGGATCGCTATATACTTTCCTCTTAGGACTGCTTTCGCTGCATCCCACAGAAGTTGGGGCTTTGTGTTGTTGTTGTCATTTGTTTCTATATATTCCTTGATCTCTATTTTAATTTGTTCATTGATCTATTGATTATTTAGGAGCATGTTGTTAAGCCTCCATGTGTTTGTGAGCCTTTTTGTTTTCTTTGTAGAATTTATTTCTACTTTTATACCTTTGTGGTCTGAAAAATTGGTTGGTAGAATTTCAATATTTTGGATTTTGCTGAGGCTCTTTTTGTGGGCTAGTATGTGGTCTATTCTGGAGAATGTTCCATGTGCACTTGAGAAGAATGTGTATCCTGTTGCTTTTGGATGTAGAGTTCTTGAGATGTCTATTAGTTCCGTCTGCTCTATTGTGTTGTTCAGTGCTTCCATGTCCTTACTTATTTTCTGCCTGGTGGATCTTTCTTTTGGGGTGAGTGGTGTGTTGAATTCTCCTAAAATAAGTGCATTGCAGTCTATTTCCCCCTTTAGTTCTGTTAGTATTTGTTTCACATATGCTGGTGCTCCTGTGTTGGGTGCATATATATTTAGAATGGTTATATCCTCTTGTTGGACTGAGCCCTTTATCATTATGTAGTGTCCTTCTTTATCTCTTGTTACTTCCTTTGTTTTGAAGTCTATTATTTCTGATATTAGTATTGCAACCCCTGCTTTCTTCTCACTGTTGTTGGGCTGAAATATGTTTTTCCATTCCTTTACTTTTAGTCTGTACATGTCTTTGGGTTTGAGGTGAGTTTCCTGTAAGCAGCATATAGATGGGTCTTGCTTTTTTATCCATTCTATTACTCTGTGTCTTTTCTGGTAAATTCAGTCCATTTACATTTAGGGTGACTATCGAAAGATATGTACTTATTGCCATTGCAGGCTTTAAATTCATGGTTACCAAAGGTTCAAGGTTAGCCCCTTTAATATCTTACCTCCTAACTTAGCTCGCTTATTGAGCTGTTATATATACCGTCTGGAGATTCTTTTCTTCTCTCCCTTCTTATTCCTCCTCCTCCATTCTTCATATCTTGTGTGTTTTGTTCTGTGCTCTTTCTGGGAGTGCTCTCATCTAGAGCAGTCCCTGCAAGATGCCCTGTAGTGGTGGTTTGTGGGAAGCAAATTCCCTCAGCTTTTGCTTGTCTGGGAACTGTTTAATCCCACCATCATATTTAAATGATAGTCGTGCTGGATACAGTATCCTTGGTTCAAGGACCTTCTGTTTCATTGCATTAAAAATATGATGCCATTCTCTTCTGGCCTATAGGGTTTCTGTCGAGAAGTCTGATGTTAGCCTGATGGGTTTTCCTTTATAGGTGACCTTTTTCTCTCTAGCTGCCTTTAAAACTCTTTCCTTGTCCTTGATCTTTGCCATTTTAATTATTATGTGTCTTCGTGTTGTCCTCTTTGGATCCTTTCTGTTGGGGGTTCTGTGTAATTCCATGGCCTGTTCGATTATTTCCTCCCCCAGTTTGGGGAAGTTTTCAGCAATTATTTCTTCCAAGATACTTTCCATCCCTTTTCCTCTCTCTTCTTCTTCTGGTACCCCTATAATATGGATATTGTTCCTTTTGGATTGGTCACACAGTTCTCTTAATATTGTTTCATTCCTGGAGATCCTTTTATCTCTCTCTGTGTCAGCCTCTATGCGTTCCTGTTCTCTGCTTTCAATTCCATCAATGGCCTCTTGCATCTTATCCATTCTGCTTATAAATCCTTCCAGAGTTTGTTTCATTTCTGTGATTTCCTTTCTGGCATCTGTTATCTCCCTCTGGACTTCATCCCATTTCTCTTGCTTATTTCTCTGCATCTCTGTCAGCATATTTATGATTTTTATTTTGAATTCTTTGTCAGGAAGACTGCTTAGTTCTGTCTCCTTCTCTGGTTTCTCTGTGATCTAGGTTTGTCTGTAATTTTGTCTTTTCATGGTGATAGGAATAGTTTGCAGAGCTGAAACTAGTGACAGCTGGAAGAACTTCCCTTCTTGTTGGTTTGTGGCCTTCCTCTCCTGGGAGAATAGCGACCTCTAGTGGCTTGTGATGGGTAGCTGTGCACACACAGGGGTTCTGCTTCCCTCCCGCCTGCTATGGAGTTTATCTCCACTGTTGTTGTGTGGGTGGCCTGGCTTGGGCTGCTGATCCAAAGTGGTGGTGTTGCGTTGGAGGGGGAGTGACCGGGAGGCTATTTATCTCCGTAAGGGGCCTCCCTGCTCCCTACAGCCCAGGGGATTAGAGTGCCTAGAGATCCCAAGATTCCCTACATCTGGACTAAGTGTCCCACCCTGCCACTTTAAAACTTCCAAAAAGCACCTGCAAAACAAAATGACCACACACACACACACAAAAAAAATGGCCGCTCGTTTTTCTTTATTCTCCGTCGCCAACCTCGGGCACCCGCTCACCGGACTTGCTGCCCTGTTTTCCTAGTATTGGGGTCCCTATCCCTTTAAGACTTCCAAAAAGTGCTCACCAAAGCAAAAAAAAAAAAAAAGAAAGTAAAAAAGGTGCCCACTCACATTTCTTTTGTTCTCTGGCGCTGGTCTCCGATACCCGCTCGCCGGTCTTGCTGCCCTGTTTCCCTAGTATTGGGGTCCCTGTCCCTTTAAGACTTCCAAAAAGCACTCACTGCAACAAAACAACAACAACAAAAAAAAAAGATGGCTGCTCGCTTTTCTTTTGTCCTCTGGCGCCGGCCTCTGGTACCCACTCACCGTTCTTGCTGCCCCGTTTCCCTATATCCAGGGCCCCACGCATGCACTGTGTCTGCATTCTGGTCTGGATGGCTGGAGCTGGGTGTTCAGCAGTCCTGGGCTCCTTCTCCCTCCCGCTCAGACCTCTCTTCTCCCGCTGGGAGCTGGGGGTAGGGGCTCTCAGGACCCGCCGGACCGGGACTTGTATCTTACCCCCTTTGCAAGGCACTGGGTTCTCGCAGGTGTTGATGTGGTCTGGATGTTGTCCTGTGTCCTCTGCTTTATTTTCAGAAGAGTTGTCTTTGTTATATTTTCATAGATATATGTCGTTTGGGGAGATTTCTGCTGCTCTACTCATGCCGCCATCCTGGCTCCGCTCCCTAAAATAGATTTTTTTCTCTACTTCACATAAAAATCTTAAAGTAGAAAATCTGGGGTTGTGTTTTCTTTTGTTCTATAAATCCTCAGGGATGTAGACTTTCTAGATTGTCACACTAACCGGGAGTATAGTTTTAATTACTCTGTTCTGAAATAGTGGAACAATATTCACTATCACATTCATATTCCAGGCAACAGGATGGAATGAGGATTAAAGAACCAGAGACAAAAACTTCTGCATCAACTTTATTTTATGAAAGGCTTCCAAGGTTTCCATTATTTGCATTCCATTATTCAGAATCCAGTCATAAAACTATACCTAGTTGAAAGGGAGCTTGGAAATTCTATTTCTATCCTGGATGAAGATACCCAAGTAAAATGTGGATTTTCCATTGTCATCGGAAAGGGAGGAACAGATATTGGAAGACAGTAACAGTCATTGCTACACTGTGCTTAGAGGAGAAAGAGGGGCAGATAGGTAGGTTGACAGATACATAATTACCTTTATTATTCATTTTATCAATGAGAACACTCAACACATTGAGACTGATATACACATTCAAGAATTCATGGCTAGAAGGACAGAGAAGAATTTAAATTCAGTCTTGACTGTATCAATAAACTCTTTCCTTAAACAAGAAGTTGTAACATTTTATAATAGTCCAAGCAATAAACATATTTTAATTTTTTATTTGTCTGATTATTTTATTTTAATAGGTAAATGCTTGTTTTAAGTTTAAATTGCAGAATACTTTACAGTCCTTTATTCTTTTCAGATGTCTAAGTCTTTCATTAAGTTTTTAGGATAATTTTTGCTTGAATATGTTTGAAATAACATTTAAATGTACAAGTTAATTTAGAGACAAATTGTATTATATTATTTGCTTCAAAATAAACTTAACTTTTGAGTTCATCCATGACTTTAGCACTTTTTGAGTAAACATTATAAACAAATATAACTGACAAATCAGCATATTGAAGTGAAGAGCATATATAATAGTAGATTTCACCACTGCTATCATTTTCAAGTATATTTATTTCTGTATATATTAGTATCAGATAGATGTGTTATATTCTTCAATAGATAATTATTATACATTCTAAAAAAGTAAAATATTAAGCAAATTTTAAATAATATTTAATATAAAAAATTGTCTAAGGACTCAATGTTGAACAGTGGAAATTCATAGAAGTGTTTTATTATTTCTTCCAATATGTTCACAAAAGAAAACTTTTACAAATTAAGTACTATTCTAAACAAATACCCTATATATATTTCACTATCTTATCTTTTGATATGGTCAATCCACATGGTGATAATGTGTTAAAGATGAAGTAGGACTGGAAGTGATATTGGAGAGAAGATTTTGGAGAATAAATCTTGAAGAAATTGAGGTATTGAAATTACCTGGTGTGTGTTTCACTAAAAAGAGTCCCATGAAATTTTTGAGACAATGGATGACTGTCTCAAATATTCTAATATGGCATATGCATACTTATATATCACATTGTGTATTTTTCTAATATTCAGGTAAAAGTATCTGAAGAATTTCAAGATTAGTGAACTAATAAAACTAAAGGCAATTAATTAAAAATATTAAAATTATGTAAGAAATGTGAAAAATGTGTTTGGAACCCTTACAGCAATGTCTAACTCAAACACTGAGTTGTCTTTGAGTATGATCATTATTACTAAGAAGATAACATACTTACCTTCTCAAAAAGCATAATTCTGTTTTCAGTATTGTGAATGTATATTCAGTACGTATCTAATTGATCTAATTTGCAGTGAAAACAAGCACAAGTATTGAACAGACTTTTTCTCAGAATACATATAATACATTATGTGCATACATAAAATATAAAATATCTTCCCTCTAATAAATAATTGAACATATACAAAAATCAAGAAGCTAGATAATGCAAAGATAGCATTATACTTTTGTTTTAATAAATCAGATGCTACTTAAAGAGTGTTGGTTCAAAGGCTATTCCATGTTTAAAATGTGAATTTTCATTTTGTCATGATCTGCATTCCTTCTATGCATGTGTAGAATCACTCCCCTCAATTACATCTAATTTTTCAACAATTGTCAAATGAAATGTTAGACAGAAATATGGAGTTGGGTGGGGTGAAGATAGAGGATTTGTAGATCAAACCTCACCCTCCCCAAATGTCTAATATGCTCTTACTCCCTTACTTGCTGAGAAGATCAGTTGATTAATAGAAATTTGTACTTATAATACTTGGTCATGTACCTTAACCTTATTTCTCTTAACTGTATTTCTAAAGTTTTACTTCATATTATACCTATTGATATGTTTTATTTATTCACTAAGTAAAGTTTGTAATCCTTATGTAACTAATTATTACCTAATTTATGTCCAACATAAAGACAAAAGAATTGTCCTGCATGTAAGACATGTTTAAAAATATTTATCGGACTATTAATTTATTCAAATATCTCATAATTTAATTTGCTCCATCTGCCATGGCCCCCAGAAGACTAAGTGGTATACATAGAGTGCAGCCATCTGGGATTCCACCTCTAAACTAAGCTAGTAATAGAACATAATTCTACAACTTAAGTCTCATATAATAATTGTTTCTATTTACTGATTCTCTTCTAAGTGTCAGCTACTACATAAAACATGTGTTACATATACTGGCTAATACTCAGGACAACACTCCAAGTTAAATAACTTGTCCAAGATTACACAGCTAATAAACAAAAGAAGTTATTCCTGATCTCCAAATATAGCCACTTTTCAATATCTGATGTATAGTATGTGAGAACTGTAGGCAGTTTCTTTTGCAAAGCATTTAACATTAAATGCCTTATTCAAAGACTAAGGCTGCACTGCAGTAAATTAAAATATCTTAAAAATAACAGTTAACTGTGATCATAACAAATATGGCAAACTTCATTTATTATCAATTTTGCTCTTAAACAGGATTCAATATATTTTGTACAGATGAGAAAGCTGTCAGTATGAAACCTAGTGATCCACAAAATAACAAAGGCAGACTCTGGCCCCAAGAGAATCAACAGTACTAGAGGCTTTTAGAAAATTATTGTCTGCATATGTAGGCAGTTTAGCTTTCTCCCGAGTTTCTGACTTTTTTGTTTACTAAGGGTACATTTTAAAGTTAAACATCTTGAGAACTGGCGCCACAGTATGTGACATACGGCAGCACTTCGGCATCCTTTAGGTTTCACAAATAAACTGATTATCTGCCACTCAGGTTGTAAACAATAGCATGAAATCATATTCTACTAGTTTTTCAAATAATCTTGCTGTCAATTTTAAACAGACAGATTCTAAACCAGAAGCTTGCCCTTTCAGGTTTTTCATGAGTAGCTAACAGCAACTTGATATTTGTGATATTGAAAAACATTTTCTATTTGTTTCTCATTTATATTTCCCTTTTTCCTATTTGATGATAACATAAAATAAATTTGGCAAAGATTATGTCAGGAGGTCCGTTGATTATCATCTTCAATAATACTTTGTTAAACTCTGATTTACTTCTCATTAATATAGTGGAATCATTTATCCCTTCTTTTCATTCATGAAATGTTCACTGAGCACTTCCTATGTTTTAATTACTAATTTTTTCTGGATAAGAAGGTTACAGATAATCTATCAAATGGAATCAGATATATGTAGGTACTGTGACTAGATGAGACATCCCACAAAGAATGGGTAGGCAATTGTTCTCAGCTTTAGTTGTGTATCAATAATTTACTGGAATTTTTGCAATTCTGTTTCTTGGAGCTTCACCTAAGAGTTAGTAAATAAAAATCTCTCCAAATGGGGATCAAGCAAGTCATTTGAAAAGTTCTATAGTGGATAATGTTTCCAGAAAATTTTAAGGACAACTGTGTAAAGAAAAACAAAGAGAAGAGATTAGTAGTCTTTAAAACACTGGTCTGTAATTTGGATAACTGCATGATGAGTCTCGATGAGTCGTAACACCAGACTGGGAAAGAACAACCGACTGGGAGAAAGAGAACTGGAGAGAGGGGAATCTCATAAAAATGAGGTCAACATTTCAAGAAAGAAAAAGGGTAAAAAATATTATATCTTGAAGAGAGTCCAAGAATTATAAAAATTATTTATAAGCTAATTTCTGAAATAATTGATGGTATTTTTCAGTAAAATCATTGGGAGAGAAATTCTGGCCTGAGGTAAAAATAAGAATAGAGAGCATGTAAGAATTCACAAGTGTGGATTTTATCTTGATATGGACAGTTTTATAGGCATAAAAGAGGGATTTCATGTAAGTACACAACTGATAGCCTAAATTTTTTCTATGAGATTTTAGGCAACACAACATATGGAACTGGATTTCAACTTAATCTGGTAATTACTCACATAATTAACAATGCAAAACAAAGCAACCGTGTCAGCAACAATAGCAATATTGTTAATATCTATTGATACCTTTTTTATGCCAGATGTAGGCTAGTATACATGAGTTATTTTTCAATCATTGTCTAATTTGGTAGGTTATATAAAGATTTAAATTTTTCCAAAAGAACATGAAGTTTTTGGGGGCACTACATTTACCCCATTACCCTATCTAGGTCTTAAACATTATTCTATATCCATATCTCACTACTTGAAGTAAAAGACAGTTTTAAATAAGGTTTTACATGTTTATGAGGCATAGAGATCATTGGATATAAAAGGAATAATTAATAAGATATTAACACATGATAATATTTTGGGTTTCCCTTGAGTCCTAAAAAGTAAGTCTTAAAAGGAAGCTCCTCTGATTCAGTGTTCTTTTCCTTTTCCTTTTGAGTTATAACCACAGTTGATAAAATATTTGCCAAATTTCTCAATCTCTTCACTTAAATTTTGCTCTGTCAGTATCAATGGACAAATCACAACACTAATTAAACATCACAGTCCAGTTAATCTGTATCTGGACCTATGAACTGAATGTTGTGAGATTGGCCTTGATTAAAACCTGAGGTCCAAATATCAAGTAGACACTCAACAATACCTGGAAATGTTAGTAAAATTCCCTTGAATATTCATTTTTTTCCTCTGGAAATTAATTATTTTCAAACTTTATTATAGATATATATGTACAGGGAAAACATAGTATATAGAGGGTTCAGTTCTATCCATGGTTTCAGGCATCCAGTGGAGTTCTTGGAACATATTCCTGGTGGATATGCAGGGCCTATTGTAATTATCCCTTTCCCAGTAGCATTAATTATTCCCACCTATATGGATCATTTCTCCAAGTGCACAATCATAACCCTGTATTGCCATTTTTAAAGAAGAAACATTCTCTAGTTAACCACTCTATTTCCCTATTCCGACTGAATAACAAAACTTCTGGAAATAACTTGGTATAGTCACTATGGAATACAGTGTGAGCATTCCTAAAAAATAAAGAATGAATGAATTGTTGTATGATCTAGAAATCCCTCTTCTGGATCTGTATCCAAAGGAAGTGAAACCAGTACTTCCAAGTGATCTCTGCACTCCCATGCTCGCTGCAGCATCATTCACAATAGTCACAATATGTGAACAACCAAAGTGTCTGTCAATGGATGAATGGAAAGATGCCAGATTCTTTACCAGGAAAAGATTATAGCTAAATAGCTTGAGACAGAAAATTGCTTGTTCTTTTGACATTGCTCTGCATTTTGCTGTACCAAATATGTCCTTACCAAGACTACTAATTCTAGTTTGAGTAAAGCTGTCATTTTTCACTGAGCAGATACCCTCAATCACACACTACAACAAACTGTATACACCTTAATTTGTGGTCTGGTCTCTCCCGAGTTCTTATTCTCTCATTTCATCTATCACACATTTTAAGTTTTCTCAATCTAATCAACTAACTATAATTTCAGAGCCCATGCAGAAAACATAATGACAATACTAACCAATGCCTGTCACTTGTTTACTCCATAAATGATAGATCCTGTGAGTAAAGGGCACCAGAAGCATTACACTTTCAATGACTCTCTTTAAATGAAATAACATATAATTTGATTGATGGTGGAAAATGAGTAGTTAGCAATAGTTCTAAAAATGAAAAGCTGTAGTACAACCTCAGTTTGACCATCAAATTTTACAAAAAGTAAAATGTACTTAGCAGACATTCAGTGTGTATCCATTACAGTTGTTCCATGAGGTTTTTTTTTTTTTTTTACCTAATCTATAGTCTTTAAGAGTTTTGGATTTTTAGCCTTTAAAAATATTAAATAAAAAATCATTTTTATATGATACTCATGATTATTAAAACAGTGTGGAAGAGTAGAGAAATGTTTTAGTTTCTGACTTAATCCCAGTGCCAACGCAGAGTAAAGAACTCCATCTCAAATACCCCAAAACAACCTGCGCATATATTTATCATTAGCTTTATCACTTCTAATATAAACTTTTTATTTACATAACTGTTTCCTCCATCACAGTCTTTGGGAAACAGTAGCCACCTAAAATATAAAATATCAATATATAATAATAGAATGAAGAAAGAAAGGCCTATGGAGAAAGTTTAATAAACACTGAACAATTTGTTCCAATGGGGAGGTTGTAGGGGATATATTATACAATGTGATTTAACAATTGACTTCAAATATGAGAAATAAGCTACAAAACTCACAGAACCGAGATAGCAACAGGTTAATAAATCCAGCCTAAGCTAAAGAGTGAAGTAGATTAACTTTGTCTTTTTTACCTTCCTCCAATTTGGGAGTACCATAAAAGCTACTAGTGAGTATAATAGGCTGGTTTCCAAGTTCTCTGTTATCCTAGTGGGGCTTGTTCTTTCCAAAGCAATATCCAAGCTCTGGAATTTTTTTTACTAGCTCCCTCTGGTACTTAAAAGCTCAGACACAGTAGTCCTGCAATTTGTTCCCAGATATAACTTTTATTGGCTATATGAATTTGAGCCAATTAACTTTTCTAATCCCTCATCTACGCAGTGGTGCTAATAGTGGTTCTCATTATACAATATTACTCCAAGTATTAATATTACTCCAAATTGGACTACTCATATGTTAGTGACTGAACATAGAAAGTGTTCAAGTATATTTCCAAATACATTATATACAAATAACTACACATATATGAACTGGAAACTAGAGTTATATAAAAGTACAACTAACAATGATTCCTCTTTAATTGGGAGGTTCTATACAATTTCTCAAAAATAGGATAGCACTGTTATGAATTTGTCAGTACAGGTGTTGTGGCAAAATTGTTACCTGTTTTAGAGGTATTTGTATTTAAAAAACCTAAATTCCAAAATGTGACTATTTAAAAAATAATTTCAGACACAGATGGAGGATCTTAGGAAACTTATTGAGGAAGAACAGCTGTCTTTTCAGATACCCCTGAAACCATACAGATATGTAGGTGCTTACTAAAGACATACTAATGAGGACTATTATCCCATTGTGGATAAAATTAATTGTGGCTCTAAACTTGGCAACTTGAACATGTTAGATAAATATGTTCTTTAAACAGGAAATGTGGATAATAAAGATCATAGCAGAAATAAATAAAATAGAGAAGAAAAAAATAATAGAAGAATAATTGGAACCAGCAGCTAGTTCTCTGAGAAAGTAAACAAAATAGATAAATTACTAGCCAGACTTATCAAGAAAAAAAGACAGTGCACACACATAAACAGAATCAGAAATGAAAAAGGAAAAACTGCTACAGCACCACAGAAATACAAAGAATTATTAGAGAATACCATGAAAAGTTATATGCTAACAAATTGAAAAACCTAGAAGAGATAGACAACTTTCAAGAATATACAACCTTCCAAGGCTGACCCAGGAAGAAACAGAACATCTAAAAGACCAATTACCAGCAGTAATATTGAATTGGTAATCAAAAAAAAATACCTAAGAAAAAAAACACCTATGCCAGATGGTTTCACTGCTGAATTTTATCAAACATTTAGAGAAGACCTAATACCATCCTTGTTAAAATTTTCCAAAAAGTAGAAGAGGAAGGAATACTTCCAGACTCACTCTATGAGACCATCATCACTCTAATACAAAAACCAGACAAAGACAACACAAAAAAAGAAAATTACATGCCAATATCCCTGAAGAATATAGATGCAAATATTCAAGAAAATAATAGCAAACTGAATTAAAAAATATATCAGAAAGATAATCCATCATGATCAAGAAGGATTTATTTCAGGGATGCAAGGATGGTACAGTATTTAAAAATCTGTCAACATCATGCACCACATGAATAAAAAGGACAAAAATAACATGATGATCTTAATAGATGCTGAAAAAGCATTTGACAAAATTCAACATCCATTCGTGATACAAACTCTCAACAAAATGGGTATAGAGGGCAAGTACCTCAACATAATAAAGGCCATATATGACAACCACAGCCAACATTATACTTAACAGCAAAAAGATGAAAGCTTTTTCTCTAAGATAGGGGACAAGACAAAGATGCCCACTCTCCCCACTTTTATTCAACATAGTACTGAAGGTCCTAGCCACAGCAATCAGACAACACAAAGAAATAAAAGACATCTGGATTGGGAAGGAAGAAGTTAAACCATCCCTCTTTGCAGATGACATGTTATTATACTTAGAAAACCCTGAAGAATCCACCAAAAAACTACTAGAACTAATAACTGAATTGAGTAAGGTTGCAGGATACAAAATTAATACACAGAAATCTGTTGCATTCCTATATACTAATAATGAACTAGCAGAAAGGGGAGTCAGGAAAACAACTCCATTTATAATTGCATCTAAAAGAATAAAGTACTTAGGAATAAACCTAACCAAGGGTGTGAAAGACATATACCCTGAAAACTACAAGACACTCATGAGAGATATTAAAGAAAACACTAATAAATGGAAAGACATCCTGTGCTCATGGACAGGAAGAATAAATAGTATCAAAATGGTCATCCTGCCTAAAGCAATCTACAGATTCAGTGCAATCCCTATCAAAATATGAGTAGCATTCTTCAACAAACTAGAACAAATAGTTCTAAAATTCATATGGAACCACTAAAGACCCCAAAAAGCCTAAACAACCCTGAGAAGGAAGAATAAACCAGGGGGGATTACACTTCCCAACTTTAAGCTCTACTACAAAGCCACAGTAATCAAAACAATTTGGTGCTAGCACAAGAACAGACCCATAGGTCAAAAGAACAGAAAGGACAAGCCCAGACATAAACCTACACATATATGGTCAACTAGTATATGATAAAGGAGCCATGGATATACAATGATGAAATAACAGCCTCTTCAACAACTGGTGTTGGCAAACCTGGACAGCTGCATGTATGAGAATGAAACTGGATTATCGTCTAACTCCAAACACAAAAGTAAACTCAGAATGGATCAAAGACTTGAATGTAAGTCATGAAACCATAAAACTCATAGAAGAAAACAAAGGCAAAAATCTCTTGAATATAAACATGAGCAGCTTTTTCCTGAATACATCTCAGGCAAGGGAAACAAAAGCAAAAATGAATGAATGTGACTACATCAAGCTAAAAATCTTCTGTACAGCAAAAGACACCAGCAGTAGAACAAAAAGGCATCTTACAGAATGGGAGAGTATATTTAAAAATGACATATCTGATAAGGAGTTAACATCCAAAATACATAGACAGCTCACACACCTCAACATCCAAAAAACAAATAACCAAATTAAAAATTGGGTAGAGGATCTGAACAGACACCTCTCCAAAGAAGAAATTCAGATGGCCAACCAGTACATGAAAAGATGCTCCACATAGCTAATCATCAGGGAAATGCAAATTAAAACCACAATGAGACATCATCACACACCAGCAAGGATGGCCAACCTACAAAAGGCAAGGAACAACAAATGCTGATGAGGATATGGAGAAAGAGGAACCCTCCAGCACTGTTGGTGGGAATGCAAATGAGTTCAACCATTGTGGAAAACAATATGAAGGTTGCTCAAAAAACTAAAAATAGAAATGCCATTTGACACAGGAATTCCACTCCTAGGAATTTACCCAAAGAAAACAAGAACCCTGATTCAAAAAGACGTATGTACTCCTACGTTTATTACAGTACTATTTGCAATAGTCAATATATGGAAGCAACATAAGTGTCCATCATATAAACACAATGTAATATTATTCAGTTACAGAAAGAAAACAAATCCTACCATTTGCAGCAACATGGATGGAGCTAGTGGATATTATGCTCAGTGAAATAAGCCAGGCAGAGAAAGACAAGTACCAAATGATTTCCCTCATTTGTGGAGTATAGCAACAAAGCAAAACTGAAAGAACAAAATAGCAGGAGACTCACAGACTCCAAGAAGGGACTAGTGGTTACCAAAGGGAAAGGGCTGGGGAGAGAGTAGCTTGGGATGGAGCGAGTAGGAAATTAAGGGGCACTGTAATTAGCAATCACAATACAGGCAGCTCAAGAGGAAGGCAATACATCATAGAGAAGGCAAGTAATAACTCTATAGCATCTTACTACACTGATGGACAGCGATTGTAGTGGTGTGTGTTGGGGGGACCTGATTATATGGGTGAATGTTGAAACCACAATGTCACTAAAGTGAATCCTTTGTAAGATTATATATCAATGATACCTTAATTTTTAAAAAAAATCCGACATAGAAAAGAGAGCAAATGTGGAACAGAAAACTTTTTTATTTATACTTCATAATGGAATTTTTCATCCCATCTCTTTGCCTTGGGACCCCTGAGCTTCTCCCTTGCTTGGAATAAGGAAATGTGTGTGTGTGTATGTGTGTGTGTGTGTGTGTGTGTCGGTCTGTCTGTCTGTCTGTCTTCTATATAGAAAGACAGAGCCCGTGTGTACTCTGTGAGGAAGGTGGGAAATGCTCTATTGAGAAAGTAAGACTGAGATCCTTGATAAACCAGCCAAGTGTGTGAATAGCATTTATTTTGCATAATTTTTTCACACGCTCTTGCATTAAATCACATAGTATATATACCATGATACATACTGCAATTTAGCAATGGATCTCTATTTAATGGCAAACATAAATCTCTGTAAGTGTTCTACCATATTTCTATACTCATGGCCAATGAAGTAATTAATTAGTTCAATTTCATGTTTACATCCACCCTTCTATTTCAGCAGTCAGTTATAAGATCAAATTATACTTTTACAATATAAATATAATCATGAACATAATGGAACATTAAATTGCACTAGTCAAACTAACCCTAAATCATCCCAAATTTCTTTCACTGAAATTAAAAGGTGGTCATCTCTTACATATTTATTACTATGGCAGTTTCTGGACAATATTTTTACAGTCCTCATTATTGAAAAGCTTAAAATTCTAACATATATCTATCCTCTGTGGACTTATTTTTTTTAATGAATATGGTTAAAGCTATTGTCATTGAAACAACCAGATTTCTGCCTAAGAGATTAATAGTCCTTCAAACGTGGTTAACTTTTAGGCTAAAAAGTGTGGAAATATTTCAGAGTCAAGTATTCATACATGTCGCGTGCCCCGTCCTCGCCGGCAAGAACAGCACGCAACAACAGCAGGATTCTTCTGCAGAAAGCTTTATTCTTCAGCTCTTTGTGAAACAAATGAGTTGGGCAGGACCTAGAGGGGAAGGAGAGGCTTGCTTATATAGTTCTCATGCTCTGACCTGGTTGGTGCGGCTCCATATACCTTATTAGCATAACAATTTGGTGGGTCTCATTGGTCCTTATGCCAAGGCGCAATTAGCATGTAGTTTAGTGGTATGGGATGATTTGTCATTAGGAAGTTCGGGGCCTTCCGGCTGCCCTGCACTGGGCGCTATTTTCTGAGCGCGGCTGCCAACACATACACATTAATTGAAGTGTGTTAACTACTAGGGAAAAACATCTACATTCTTATATTTATGTCTGTATTTGTATTCTTGCATTCATATATGAATAACAATGTATCTTATATCTATGTTCAGAATTTAAAAATTCTTTAGCTATAATTGTACATTTAGAAAACTACATTAAGAGATATTTTATATCATTTGTTTTGACCTCACACAATATGCATAAAAACAATGTGACACAAAGGCCTAGGGTGCCTAACTGGTTTTCTTGGCTTCACTGGAGATAGCTGGTAATTATAGATCTGCTTTGGTTATGTAACTGTATTCCTATTATGTTAATGTGTGTGCACAATTTAATTAGTAGTTTAAAACCTATACATGCTTAAGTTACTCTACAAGAATATATGTCAAAGAAATAACCTATCTTCCCATGTTTTCTTCCATCTGCTACCTCTATAGCTTTTCTTCTTCCTTCCTAATTACAACCCTTAAATAGAATTCATGCCTCATATCAAATTCACCAAGTATCATAACTCCTCCAAGTGGTAAGGATACCTCGAGACAAGTGCTGGGCATAGAAGCCACAGGGCATAAATCTGCAAAGAAGTAAAAAGCTAAGCTTTACAAACAATATGACTTCTCTCTCACTTACCAACTTTGCATTTCCCTGTATGGCCCCGGAAGATGACCGGTTAGCCAGAGACGGGTAAGATTCCTCAAGGGAGGAACAACCTAAGACAGGCACAGTCACAGGGGGGCCATCAGGTGAGAGATTGGGGATCAATAGAGGTGAGGTTTAGAACCTTCCCCCCCTGTTTTGAGAGAAATCTTCTGCATCCGTGGACGTATTATTGCCCTTGTCTAGCTTGGATTAACACATAGTCTACAGGCACACACCTGATCATCTACATTTGCTCTCTTACAACACTAAACTATGTTTTCTACTTTTATCTTGCATCTGCCTACCACTTCAGCATTTTATTAAAATAATAATAATAATAATAAAGGGAGAAATGTTGGATTCACATATAAATCAAGTATAAAAATCAAACGAATATACATATTTGACTGGATTGTTTATAGTTCATAATCAGTGATCAAAATCAAAAGTTTTTGTGATGACTTCCCTTGTACTGTTCACCATGTAAGAACTTGTTCGTTATGCTTCAGAAGATTGGGGACTGATGAGAATTAGGCTGGGGGTGGATTAATGATTGTGCATTGAGCATTGACTCCCCTGTACAGAATTTTATTGTTGTTAACAACCATTTGATCAATAAATATGAGAGATGCCCTCTAAAAAAAAAAAAGAAAGCAGTTCCTGTGTGGTGATCTCCAATAGGTTCTTCACAATGGTATAAAGGGCACATCAAAGTGTGAGCAAAGGGTCTGTTTGTGTTTATACAGAGGATCAAAGCCTAATTTGGCTACCCAGAAAAAGAATTAAGGTATGATATGAAGAAGAACTTCCAACATCAGCACTCTCTGGAAGAGTCCTTCCAGAAGATGATCATCAAAAAACTTCAACAAAGATCCAGGCGATGCTGCAGTTGTAGCTGCATCCATCCCACCGGTTCCTGGACTTGCCATGGGAATGAAGAAGTAGATATCTAAGCTGGTCTGTGCATACAGTAAAATAACAAATTTGATTGGATCTATACTGTCGGAACTCAACCAAGAATTAGGAGAAGTGCAAGTTGCAGTGCTCTAAAATCGTGCAACTATAGACTATCTGCTGTTAAAAGAACATATGGGATGTGAACAGTTCCCAGGAATGTGTTGTTTTAATTTGTCTGATTTTTCTCAAACTATTCAAATTCAGTTAGACAATATCCATCATATCACTGATAAGTTTTCACAAATGCCTGGGGTACCTAACTGGTTTTCTTGGTTTCACTGGATATGTTATGCTTTTGTTATGTAGCTGTATTCCTATTATGTTAATGTGTGTACACAATTTAGTTAGTAGTTTGTTAAAACCTATACATGCTTATGTTACTCTACAAGAAGATATGTCAAATAATGAAAAAAAAAAAAACAATGTGATAGTTTTCTGAGCTTTAGTAGTTGTTGGGCATGTGGACCCTACTCATATTTATAGCTTTCATCATTCAGTGATATAGTAACTAGTCAGCTGAACAGTGTCAAAGCTTAAGAAAGGTTCCTGACTTGTTTGTGTATTTATTATAATAAATTCAATTAGATAAGAAGTTAGTGATGCACAAAAAATTAAATTTTCTCAAGTACTTTCTTTGAAAAATAAGACCTAGTGAGAACAGAAGCCCAAGAATGTGAGAAAATTAGAAAAATAAAAGATACTGAAAAGATTTTCCTATACAAAACAGGAAACCTTTCTTATATTCCCTTGCCATTTTATCATGGACAAATTCACAGTTTTTCTTACTTTTTATACTGCAAGTCTCAACCTTGATATCACGCACTCTGAGAAGTCTCACCTGCCTATATAATCTAAACTAGACTTCCCTGTTGTTTTATGTCTCAGCTTTTTGTTTCCTATGTCTTTCATTTCAGTTTTAAATTATTTTATGTATTTCACTTAATTTTTTGTTTCCTTTACCACTTGATTACAAGCTTTTTGAGGAAAGAACAATTTTAGGATGTTTTGCATAATTAGGGCATAGCAAAAACCATGCACTGTAATAGGCACTTAATATACATTTGCTGAATGAATGATAGATAAGTTTTGAGAATGCAAATTGACACTTGGCACCTGATAAATAACCCTCCTCCCCCACATCAGTCTTTCTGTCCTCCTATTTTATAATTATGTGTAATTTTTTAAAAAAATTGTGAAGTTGTTCTTTTGTACAGCATATTATTTTGCCCACTTCAAAAGCAAGGAAACTGAGCCACATAGATATTTAGTAATTTGGAAAAATGCACAAATAATTAATTTTGAACTAATGTTCCAACCAAGCAATTGGATTCTAAGGGGTATACTTTAATCACTATGTTCATATTAAAAAATATACCTATTTATGGTGAAATAAACTTTTGAATTTACATGGAATGACCCATAGTAAGCACTGAAGAGAGGTCATTTCTAATAGTTTTAACACTATTTGCTTCTCTTCTGAATGATACTCAAAGATTACCAAGAGGGGAAAAAAACAGATTTGTAGAAAATTTAAGGTCATCCCTTAAAAATTTTTCCTTTCCCATTCATTGAAGGTATGAGAAGAATGTCCATGAACAGAATGTGTTTTCTTCTTATTCTGATAATCTCATACTTACACAAGCATTCTATACTGAAATATGTTGTATAGCTTGTTTGCATAAGTAGAAGTCTCTATTGCTAAGCTTTTTAAACACAAATGGAATTTCTGAATGATAAACAAGCAGAGGTTTAATTCTGTAGTAATTTACTGTGTTACATTTATATAAAGTAAATCTATAACCTGCCATCACAACTTTTTGCCTTGGCATAGTTTGTTTTCTCTCAAAGTTTATTCTGATTGGCAGTATTTCCACAAAGTATCTAGTTTATCACATTAAAAATATGATGTGTCATAATATCTTCATCAATTTTTTTTTCATTCTTCAGAATGATTTGTACTTTTTATTTATTCAAATGGACACCCTCACTATTGTATGACACAAATAAAACGAGTCTCAAATTTACTGAATTACCCACGGTTTGGCAATCAATCTACATTAGAATCATTGTGCCTTCCCTCTATGTCTTCAAATATAAATTCTGATTTTTCAAAAACATGCATTAAACTAAGAAGCACATTTTAAAATACAATAATCCATCCACATTATTAATAAATAGTGTCTGAATGTTTCCCAATTGTTACTGTGGATTTTAAAGGAAAAGAACCATTTACCAGCTGTGATTTACAGATGGATCCTCAACTTTTACTGTCAAAGGTAATAGTCAGATTTAACTGATTCATTTCTGTTCTCAGATGAGACTTCACGAAGAAAATTAGGAACTTTGTCTCATTGTGCAGAATTAAAGGTCATTAAAGGCACACACACATGGCATATGTCATGCACAGATTTCATTTTACATATTTTCCTTGATTAAATAACATAATTCCTCTTTTCAATAAATGTTTATTGAACAATTTTTGTGCCAAACTGGAGAAAGATAACAATGATTCAGACTTCTAAGATGTAAGGGTTTAGATCAAACTATCAAGTAAACTACAGAGACTGGCAGAGATAGGAGCTAAGATGAAGATAATTAAGAATGGAGGGTAGATGAGAGAATAATATGTATAATTTGTGGCCCTTAGGGGATGGGACAAGTTCTTTTCATGAATCTTCACTTTGTAAGTTTACTCTCAGACATACTTTTTCAAGAAAGAACTTGATGTCTAGCATCAAAGAACATAGTTTGCTATTCTTTCAGAACCCACCTAGGATTTTAAGCCGAAGTCCTGTTCTCCATGGGGTAGACTTCAGCCAATGACTGAAGGCAGTGGTATAAGAATTCAGCCATTCTGACTTATTTGGAACTCCTCTAGTGGGAAGTCTCTTCTCTGGACATTTTCCTTCACATGGCAAGATTTTGTCAGGTCTGTATTACAGTCTGACAGCAAGCTCTGCTCGATCATACTTCATGCTTCATCTTTCTCAGGTATTATTCCTCAATAAACCTTTTGGAGTTCTAACTCCATCTCAGAACCTACTTTTGAGAGAGCCCAGCTGACAGGGAAGTTTTCTATTCAATACTGATTCTATGAATGGAGTAGGACTCACCAATTAAAACTCTTTCAAATGTTTTAGTGAAGGTAAGATTTGTAGCATGAGTATAAATAAGGTAAAATCCAACATCATAAAAATTTTGTTTCTTCTTGAAACTCTGGCTTTACTAGAGAAAGTCTCTGGGAAAGAACAATTCCTTACTGATGGAAGAGGGATACTAAGAGAATCCTGGAAGCTAATTTCCTAGGAGGTATTGACTTTAGACATTAGAGCTGCCTAGTGATTTACAGATGGATCCTCAACTTTCACTGTCAAAGGTAATAGTCAGATTTAACTGATTCACTTCTGTTCTCAGATGAGACTTCACGAAGAAAATTAGGAACTTTGTCTCATTGTTCAGAATTAAAGGTCATTAAAGGCACACGCACACATGGCATATGTCACAGGATCCAGCGCTACCGAGAGTTATCATCCTTATTTACACAGGTACTGATCTGGCCTCTTTTATTCTCATGATTTGAACCTTAAGTCAGTGTTTGTACAAGCCGATTTACTCCATATAACAGAAGTCCAACAAACTAAAATTAAAATTCTAGGGGCGAAGATACATATCTTGGAAAAATATTCACAGTGACAAATACTGGAGATGTCCCCTCAAGATAAATGGTAGAAACCAGAAACAAAAGAGGTAGAAAATGGATACATAAACTGAGTGGTGATTGTGAAGGAAGTTAGCCTACAATGGGCATGGTTCTGGGAAAATCACATTGTGTTCCCTAACCAAAATAACTGGGATGTCTCTTCCATGCCTAAGGTATTGGAACTTCTCATAACAGGCATGGAAAAGACATTGAGCCATGCCCTAGTCATGGGGACAAAACTGATATTCTAACAGAAATTGTTGTTTCTTGGATGCCTTCTAAACATTAATAATGTTTTATTATAGAGGTATTTATTGAAATTGATTGGATGGTGTAAGTATGCCAGTTCCTGGGGGAAATAGTCATTCTGCCCTCAGGATAAGCTAGGCGTCCTGAGAACCTACCTGCAACCCTTCCACTCTGACTCAACATGACTAATCTAATCAAAAGTTTTCTATTTTACTCTGTCAGGCTTTTCCATAATCTGTCTGTGCCCAGTGAAGTGCTGTTTAGGTTGGGTTAAAAAACCCACAAGGATAATGAAACTTTGCTTTTACAGGTTTAGGAAAATACAAAGTGATATTTCAAAGTGAGTCATAATGTATAAGTCACATGTACATACAAGACAAATTAGTAAGAGCTAGTGAATTAATTAGACCAAAATTCAATCTCCAGTTCTATGCTAATATTTTAAGAGCAAAATGGGAAGGTTATCAGCTCTACCAAAATTTTGACTACCCCTAATCCATTGGTCTTTTTTTAACCAATCTTGCTTAAGAATTCTGGAATTCTTTTAATTATTCTGTTAAAATACCTGGCTTTACTCTAGTTGACCACATATCTCTAACATTAGATGACTCTGCTTAGAATGAAAAATGATTGGTCAATTCTAATGTTGAATAAAAAAATTATGTGTGTCAGTTTAATTAAGTCCACTACAAGTATTGGCAGTACCTGTGTGAGGGCTCAACTCTCTAAGAATATGATACTTCAAACTATTGGCCAAAGAAAAATGGCTGATCTCAGGAATATATATAGTAATGGGAGTAAAGCCAAAATGTCATGGTTTCCTTTTGTGAAATAATTTGGAGATCATATTAATGTACATTAAATTAAAAATGAAATAGTTTTGTCTGAAAATCCTTTTTAAAAATATTACAAGATAGAATATAGATTTTTAAATTAAATTAACCTTACTTATGACAAAAAATAGTAAGCCAGCTAAAACCTGTCTCCAACTGTGTCTGTCTCCAGGCACATGCCTGGGAGAGTTAGACACTTGTCATCATCTGGTTGATCGTTATCATTTTATTAGTGGTATGTTGTTGCTTAGCCAGATGGGCACCAAATCCTTTTTGATTGCATCTTGAAAAACAGACAGTCATTTTGTTTTTGTTTTTTTTAATTCTTTAAAGCAGTATTTCTCAATGAATGTGTGTTGAAATCTTTGAAAGGATAAATTTTCACTGATAATGTACTGCATGATGTTTCACACCATTATCTACCCTTTTAACGTTGGTAGTGGTTTCCAGTTTTTAACAATTTTCTTTTTTATAAATGTCTCCAGAGACTTCTTAATGACTGTAAGAGGGCTGAGAATTTCTTTACCAAAGATTGTACCCATCTGTTTCCAATGAATGAAAAACTTGCATAGTAAAATGAGGCATGTGACCCCCGGAGAATCCAGCCTCTCAGCTCAGATATTTTAGCCATTTTCCATCTGAGTATTTTTTGTTCATCTGGGAAAAAATATCACTGGAAGAGAATTATATAGAAATCATAGGCAATTCAATTCCCAAGGGAGAGGGGAGAAATGCAGAGGGGAACTGTTCTTTTCTATATTTTATAACTTGTCATACACCATATAATATAGTTCACTGAGACCAGAAGGGAGAATCCTCACATACCCAGCCTAGAACAAACATGTATATTTGGGCAGCACCACAAATGTTAATCATTTCACAGTTAAAGTTGGAGACAGATCACCTTATAATACCTTGAGTTGGTGTTGACAATTTTTTTTCTATAAAAGGCCAGATGCTAAGTATTTCAGGCTTTGTGGGACACACCTTCTTTATCACAACTACTCAACTCTGCCATTATAGTGTAAAGTAGCCAATGAGACATAAGTGAATGGCATGGCTGAGTTTCAATAATACTTTATGGACACTGAAATTTTTATTTTATGTATTTTTCATAGGTCACAAAATATTATTCTTTACTTCTTCAAAGATTTTTTAAATGTAAACACCATTCTTAGTTTAATGGCTTCACTCTACAAAAACAAACAAGCCAGATATGTCCCTCAAGCCACAGTTTAATGACACCTGATTTTCAATTGAAAAATGAAAGGAAATTTGTGTACAGAGCCATCTGTTGTTGGAGTTAGGAATCTTAAATTAACATGCCTTGAAAAATGTCTAGCTGTTACAGTACATGGGTAAGAAAACAGCATCTCACCACTGTTTTGTCCAAAAATTCAGTTGATGTATTATGGTGTAAAGGTTAATTTCAAGTTCAATGCTATGTTGTATTTCATGACTAAGATCTCTATTGATCAAAATAGCTTCTCTTCAAAGTATCTGATCTTTTTAAATTTAATTTTTTAATATTTATATTTCATTCTTAGGGACAACAGCATTCACTTTTAAAAGTCTATTTCAAAACTGTAAGAATTATGATGCTAATGCCAACTCTCAAGAGGTTAAAGAAAATCGATGGGAGAAAGACAGTGAAAGTGAGGGATCATAGATGGAACCCTCCCCCCAAACATGTCCCCACATACGATGGGGAAGGAGAGAGAAAAAAACCAATGTGGCAAAATATTTTTTTAATTGTGCATCTTGTTAAATGAGAGCTCTCTATTTCATCTTCCTACTTTTCTGTAAATTTGAAATGATTTTAATGTAAAAAAATTCTAAAAATAACTATGGTTATTTTGGTTTGTTTTTCTCATTCCTTTCTATAGTCATTCATTAGATATTGTCAGTTTTTGGCTTCACTGTCTATAATGCCATACATTACTCAGTTACTAAGAATTACTGATTTTTCAAAATTTCATTCACTCTACTTTCAGTCTCTAAATTACATGTCAGACATATTTTTAAAAATATTTCATTTCAAATTGAAATGCCCCTTTGAATCCCCACATCAGCCCCACTAACACTCACATTAACCTGCCTGTTTACAAATGCATCAGTATCAGTCCCATTACTTCCCTCATTTTCCCTTCTCCTAAAATACACTCTTCCTAATATTCTCTTGACCTAAATCTTTCTTACTTACATGTACAAGCTCCTCTCAGATTCTCTCTTTTAAATGAAATCTGTCATTAAATTCAAAGATAATTTTCCAAAGAGTAAGGTCATGATTATTATTCAAATATAAAGTGACTATGAGGAAAAGATTTTAAATACTTATTTAATGAGGGAATCAATGAAACATATGCTAGTTTAAAGGAGAATATGAAAAGTAAATACATGCAATCAAAAATGCTAAAATGGGTTTAATAAAAGCATAAATTTAATATTCACATGTCAATAATCAGTTACAGATACACAAGACAAAGTTAATTTCTCTCATCAAGAGTTACTTGCATGTTGTCAATTCTGTCTTAGTCTTGTAAATATCTTAAAAGAGACTGAGCATTGCTTAACCTATAGAATCAGTAACCCAGATAATATACTAAACAGAATACTCAGCCTGTATGTACCCATTTCAAAGTCATTTAAAATTTTTCCTGACACTGAGGACTTACTTCTGACTTTCTTCCCCTCTTTGAAGATGTTGCCCATAGCACGCATAGCTTTTGTGGTTGATCCCCTTAGCACATCAGGTGCTCAAAGGCCAGAAGCAGTAGCATTATTAAGGAGATTATTAAAAACACACAATCTCAGGCCTTACCCCAGGCTTCCTGAATCAACAATGATGTTTTAACAAAATTCCCAGGTGATTTATATGCACATTAAAGTCTCTGAAGAACCAGTCTATACCACATAAACTAACGGTAGTAAAACTGATATTATTCATAATTTTGGTACTCTATCTTCATAAATTAATTATATTCAAACTCTAGGCAAATGAAGAAATGGGTTCAAATAATCCAAAAAATTTTTCTGTGGGCAGAAAAGTGGGCGGCTATTGCCTCTTTTTTCATTACTAGAGGTTCTTAAATGTCTTTAAAACTTACTTGTTAGCTGACACTTGCAGAGATACACAAATCAGAGCTCATACTGTATTGGAAAATCACATCAGAACTGCAGAAGAAATTGTTTTAAATTCCTTCAGATGTTTGAACTATATGTTATAGCACACTTTCATAGGTAAATAAAAGACTAGTATCAGATATTAAGGGAAGAATGATGAAGTAGATAATTTGCTAATTAAAATTCTCAGAGGAGAAATAGTGTAATTTTGTTTGTTTTATTTTGTTTTCAATTTCAGAGTTTATAAATGTATTCCTATTAATCAATTAATGTAGAAATAAGTTAATATAAAAAACCTAAGACTCTTAAGAAAAAGATCCAAAATGAAAAGGTATATCTTTTACTTAATCTGTATGATGTTCTCAACAGTGTTGTGTGTGTTCCTGGAAATATCAAGCAAATAGTTTTGATATCCCAGTCTCAGCAATTCTGAATTGAGTCCATGCAACACATTAGCAAAATGTAGTTAAAAAAAAATTCACAGAGCAAAATGAAATTCCCAGACCCACCTAATTTTTTTAGTTTCTTAGTAAACTTAGGCATAATATTATTTCAGTCAATTATATTAGCAAAAAAATATGTTATGGATAAATATGCAATATTCTCACACAGAAACACAATATAGTTATATTTCTGTTGAAAGTTAATAATTCTTACCATGAAAAAAATAGTATTTATTCTTAGTATATCAAAGTTACACCTGAGTTTTTCCTTTCATGTCACTTGTCAGTTTTAAAACCATTTTATTTTAAATTTATGCCTTCTCTCAAAAGTTTTCTCATAATTTCCTTTCATATAACTTTTTATTTTTAGATAGTGACTCTTAAGTATTTATTAAATTAGGCTATGGGGAAAAACATATTAAAAGTTCAAATTTTGAAATATAAATCTGTATTCTACTTCTTCATTGTTGCTAAAAAGATATTGTTCCAGGGATTAAATGCAAGAACGATGTCTTTGATGATTCTGCATTCAACACCCATTGGTACCATTTCTACAGAAGCTGCTTTCCCAACGCTCCATTAAGATGGAGGGAAATGTAATATTCAGTATACACATGAAATACTCCCTGTCTGTATAATCTTACAATAAAGGAAAAACATCATTTGGTATATAAATAGTGGTAGAAACTTAGATCATGAGTCCTGAGTCCCGTGATATGCAACAGACTCCCTGCTTAAGTCTTTGAATTACAATTGATATAAACCATGAGCTATAAGTAAACAACATATACTAAAATCTCAAAAGGTACTCTTTAGAGACATTCTTTACAGCAAAGAGTAAAACTGCATCAAGTTTCAATCCAATTTTTACTGTTTTGCTTTTCAAAAAGTAATGTAATTCATGAATGAATAAACAATCCAAACCATTGCTGTCACTAAGAAGTGCATTCCAGTTTTTAAAACCTTGTATCCTTTTTTCTGACTTGCATAGTTTTATATCCTACCCTTAGGGAAGCTTTTATCCAATTGTTTTCTTAGTTAAAGAACAACAGGCTTCTGCTAGACTTGGTTTGCTGTTGAGCAAGGCTCTTCCTCTCTTGCCCATTCTTGTTTCGATATCTTATTTTGTGTTTGAGGGCTTGAGTAGCCCAGATTCCTGTTTCATAATCTTCTGACTCAGTAGGAGAGAGGAATGAGTATCAAACGTCTATCTTGAAATGTTACTGTAAAACTGTACATTTAAAAAATTAACAACTTTAAGCATATTTAAATATTTAACCTGCAATTTTAAGGCAGTTATTTCTTAGGTTATGGTAAAAGAAAATGTGATTTATTATCATTGTTATTGTTATTATTTTTACCTACGGTTTTTAAGATACAACTAAAAGTTGCAGGTCCACTTGCAAAAGTACTTAAATGTTGTAATGACTTTATTTATAACAATAAATTTAAATTAGAAATCTTACAGAGGCTAATAATTCCCAAACTGAAAACACAATCTCTTTCCCCATTTCTATCTGCCAATCTTGTCTCTCCAATGGGGTTACCTAGGGCAATAATTTGAGCCTATCTCTCCATCCACTCAAAAATGTATACCCAAATAAAGATGGATTTTGGAGACATGTACTTGGAGTTAGAAGGCATTCATCATAGGGAAAGAAAGCAAGCTTACAATTTATACTATTCATAAAGTGTTCACCCTGATGATATTTAACGCGGCACTCTTTCTCCTTTTCTCCCTTTCCCTCTCCCTCCTCTGCCTTAGAAACCACCCCTTTCCTTCTCTCTCCTCCTTTTCCACTGGGGGGAACATTAAGACCCTCTTGGTCAGCAGCACTGTAATTGTAAACATCAGAATCCCTATGACTGAATTTTTTTTCCTATATTCTACTGTAAAGTGTAGCACCATGCCATAATGTACATCTTTCCCTGTGGGAAAGGAGGGGCTACAATATGAAGGATGCAAACACGTGAAATGCCATGATAATTTTATTTTTAGATTTGACTTCAGAATCAATGATTCGCTTAATAATGGAAAAAGAAGACCAAGGTCCTTATGAAGGACATAAACATTTAAAAAGTGAATGGCAAGAAGAAAATGGTCCAGGAGTATGGTATTCTGTAACATTACTAGCCTGAAGGGGGAGCAGACATAAGAAACAATTGTACAGAAAAACTCATTCTGAAAAACATGGTTAAATAGAAAGTCTAACTTATTAAAACAAAACAAGTCTCTTTATTGTTTCATAAAGGAAAGGGTTGCTTATCCAAAGGACACTATCTTCTGAGTACTATTATGATGTAAGCAAGGAAATCGAAGACTTGACATCTATACATGCACTCACCTTGAAGTGTGCATTTAAACTTGAAATTAGACGTGTGTTTTCACAGTCATCAGAACTAAATATTTCTTTTCCCTGATCAAATAATACTTTTTACAGAACAGGTAATTTGAAAGTCTGCTGTCAAATAAATTAAGTTCCCATAATAATATATACACAAGTTTTGGTCTTTATCCTCTATTTTCTTCTATTTTTCTTCTTATATCCTGAAGGTTCATCTGTTAAGTGTGGCAAATGGAATACACTGAAATGTTTGCTCTCTTCAGTTAAACACTATCACTATTTACATGTTTGAGCCATGTTAATATTTGATTCAAATACTGCAAAATGCTAAAGTGAAGTATTTCAGCTGAAGCAAATATGTCACCAGCAAAAAGATGTAAAGGCACATTTCTGTGTCCCACTCCAAACTGCTATTCAATATTATTAACATTAAGATCTACAGTGGAAGAACATGGCAAATCTAAGTATATCTATTCATATCCAAATTTTATATCCCTATTCATCTTCAAAAAAATTATCTGTGTTATCCACATTCCAAAATAAAACTTTGAAGAACTTTCCTACTATAGTTCAGAAATTACCTTATTTCTCCCCCTTTGACAAACAAGAGTTCAGGTTTGCAAGGATGAGACATAATAGTATTTAAAATGGTAAACCTTGTGCTTTACACATGCTTGCATTTTGTCATCAGTTACCCTCTAGGATTAACAGAATTTTGTTATTTGGCAACTTAGGAAAATACATTCACATAATTGTTTAACAATTACAATTTGTTCATATTTTGAGTTACTGTTATAGAGAATGGAGGATGAGCCCAATGAAGCTGCTTCAGGGATAGGCAAATTTAAACTAGATCAGAGGAGCTGAGTGTATTGGCTCTAGAAACATTTTCCAAACAATCAAGAATAAAACTGATGAGTTTAGATTATATCTCTCATTCTTCCGTATATTATATATTCAAAAGTATTTACCGGGTTTCTGATTAGGGATTACCTTATTACATTCAATAACACTAATATCTGAAACATAATAACTAAGGGATTCAAAATTTTATAAAATATTGCATAAAATAGAAAGGACTGAATAAAGTTTGTTAAGAAAAATATGAAATGTATTTGGTACCTGTAGATAATTAAACCTGTAAAGATAAAAACAAATTATACTGAAATTTTTTGCCACAACAGTTAAAACATGATATGCAACTAATGAACAAAAAATTAACTTCACTACCTCATTTAGCTAAATATAGTCATGTGAATTGACATTGTAATGATGCCACTTTATAAAAGAAGAAAAGTGGCTGAAAAATGGTAAGAAGCAGGACTAACAGAATTTCACCCATAAGTGGCATGGCCAATATTCAAACTCAAGTCCCCCTAACACCAAATTCCATGTGTGTTTTTTCCTCATGGCACTATTCTGAGAAGAAAAAAAGATATCATGGGTATCCCAAGTTATGGAAAAAAGACTTTTTATCAGGGAATATAAGGGAAACAGCCAAGGTGGAAAGATTATTTGAATAAATATAGTTGGGGGGTCTATAATTCCATGAAAAGATAGAGCATGCATATATTCCAGAAAAAATAAAGCATAAACAAAGTAAGAGATAAGCTAGCACAGGCAAATATTAAATGCTGGCTCCTATAATATCATCAAAATTTTCTTCTGATAGGACCAAGATATCCATTGCTTCCAGCAGGAGAGGTCAAAACTAGGATATTATGAGATTTAGGTGTCAAGCTTAAGGTGGGCTTTTCAATGCTTGATTAGGATTGTGGGGAAAAATGACATACTAGTTTGAAATTGAGAAACACAGTAAGGGTATGCTTTGATTCAAGGGGTTCTCTGAGTCTGGGATATAATCTGTACTTTAATACTTTCTATTTAAGAGTTCATGGGTGTTTTGGAAAGTTCTTGAGTCAAAAAATAAAAAAAAATTTTAAGTGGCCTTCTCCCGTTTTCTTTTTTAAATAAAGATTTATTGGAACACAGCCACACCACTCATTTACTCATTGACTTTGGTAATTTTTACATTAAAAGGCATAGCTGAGTAGTTGCCACAGGGACTCTGTGGCCTCTAAATTAAAAATTATTTAGAATCTGACCTTTTACACAAGAAGTTTGTGATACATGATATAGGTGATTTCAGTTCTCCTAAACAGTTTGATTTGCCCCAGCACTGAGAACTAAAATTTGTCTACCCTTTCTTATATCAAGTTATTTAATCATTAGCTCATAATCATGTTATAGCTCATTCAACATGCAGTTACTGAATGCAAGGCATTATTCTAGGTTCTAGGAGTGCAGTAGCAAAAACACACACACACATACACAATTTAAAAAGTCCGGCAAAGTGGAGCTTCATTCAAATGGAAACAGAAGGAAAAATAATATATAAATAAAGTAACATATATATATATATATATATATATATATATATATATATATATATATATATATATAAAGTTAAATAAAATAAGCTCTAAAGAGGAAACAATTAATGAAACTAGAAAAGAAGAACAAATGAGACCCAAAATTAGTAGAAGAAGGGACATACTAAAGATCAGAGCAGAAAAATAAAATTGAGAAGAACAAAACAACAGGAAGAATCAATGAAACCAGGAACTGGTTCCTCAAGAAAGTAAACGAAATAGATAAACCTCTAGCCAGACTTATCAGGAAAAAAGGAGAGTGTGAATACATAAACAAAATCAGAAATTATAAAAGGAAAAATCACTACAAACACCACAGAAATACAAAGAAGTATTGAAGATACTTTGAAAAACTATATGCTAACAAACTAGATAGCCTAGAAGAAATGGACAACTTTCAAGAAAAATAAAACCTTTCAAGTCTGACCCAGGAAGAAACAGAAATATCTGAACAAACTAATTACCAGCAGTGCGATTGAATTGGTAATCAAAAACTACATAAGAACAAAGCTTCATCCCAGATGCTTCACGGCTGAATTTTATCAAACATTTAAGGAAGAGCTAGTATTCATCCTCCTTAAAGTTTTCAAAAAGTAGATGAGGAGGGAATACTTCCAAACTCATTCTATGAGGCCAGCATCACTCTAATTCCAAAACCAGGCAAAGACAACACAAAAAAAGAAAACTACAGACCGATATCCCTGATAGACATAGATACAAAAATACTCAACAAAATACATCAGCAAGATTACCCTTCATGATCAAGTGGGATTTATTCCAGGGATGCAAGGATGGTACAATATTTGAAAATCAATCAACATCATATACCACATCAACAAAAAGAAGAAAAATCACATGATCACCTAAATAAATGCTGAAAAAGCATTTGATAAAATTCAACATCCATTCATGATAAAAAGCTCTGCACAAAATGGGTATAGAGAGTAAGTATCGAAACTTAATAAAGGCCATATGAGACAAACCCAAAGCCAACATCATACTTAACAGCAAAAAGCTTAGAGCTTTTCCTCTAAGATCGAGAACAAGACAAGGATGCTCACTCTCACCACTATTATTCAACATATTACTGAAGGTCCTGGCCATGACAGTCAGACACCACAAAGAAATAAAAGGCATTCAGCTGGGGAAGGTATAAGTATAACTGTCACTGTTTGTAGATGTCATGCTACTGTACATATAAAACCTTGAAGAATCCACCAAAAAAACTACTAAAACTAATAACTGAATTCAGTAAAGTTGCAGGACACAAAATTAATACACAAAATCTATTGTATTCCAATATACTAGTGATGAGCTAGCAGAAAGAGAAATAAGGAAAACAACGCCATTTACGATTGCATCCAAAAGAATAAAGTACTTAGGAATAAATCTAACCAAGGAGGTGAAAGACTTATATCCTGAAAACTACAAGACACTCATGAGAGAAATAAAGAAGTCACCAATAAATGGGAATACATTCCATGCTCATGGATAGGAACAATTAATATTGTCAAAATGGCCATCCTGCCTAAAGCAATCTACAGATTCAGTGCAATCCCTATCAAAATACCAACAGCATTCTTCAATGAACTAGAACAAATTATTCTAAAATTCATATGGAACCACTAAAGACCCTGAAGAGCCAAAACAATCCTGAGAATGAAGAACAAAGCTGGGGGGATTCCAATCCTTAACTTCAAGCTCTAGTACAAAGCCACACTAATCAAAACAATTTGGTACTGGTACAAGAACAGACCCATAGGTCAATGAACAGAATAGACAGTCCAGATAAAAACCCACACATATATGGCCAACTAATATATGATAAAGGAGCCATGGATATACAATGGTGAAATGACAGCCTCCTCAGCAACTGGTGTTGGCAAACCTGGACAGCTACAAGAGAATGAAATTAGACTATTGTCTAACTCCATATACAAAATTAATTTGAAATGGATCAAAGACCTGAATGTAAGTCATGAAACCATTAAACTCATAGAAGAAAACAAAGGCAAAAATCTCTTGATTATAAACATGAGCAACTTTTTCCTGAATAGATCTCCTTGGGCTAGGAACACTAAAGTAAAAATGAACAAATCGGTCTACAACAAACTAAAAATCTTCTATACAGCAAAGGACACCAGCATTAGAACAAAATGGTATCCTTTAGAACAAAATGGTATCCTATTTTATGGGATAATATATTAATAATTTACTTATCTGATAAGGTGTTAATATCCAAAACATAAATAACTCACATGCCTCAACACCCAAAAAAGAAATAACCAGATTAAAAAATGGGCAGGGGATCTGAACAGACACTTCTCCAAAGAGGAAATTCAAATGGCCAACAAGCATATGAAAAGATGTTCCACATTGCTAATCATCAGGGAAATGCAAATTAAAACCACAATGAGACATCACCTCACAACCTCACACCAGATAGGATGTCCAACATCCAAAAGACAAGGAACAGTAAATGATGGCAAGGATGTGGAGAAAGGGGAACCCTCCTACACTGTTGGTGGGAATGTAAATTAGTTGAACCATTGTGGAAAGCAATATGGAGGTTTCTCAAAAACTAAAAATTGAAGTACCATTTGACCAGGGAATTCCACTCCTAGGAATTTACCCAAAGAAAACAAGATCCCAGATTCAAAAAGACATATGCATCCATACATTTATCGCAGCAGTATTTACAATAGTCAAGATATGGAAGCAACCTAAGTGTCCATCAGTAGATGAATGGATAAAGAAGAGGCGGTACATATACACAATGGAATATTATTCAGCCATGAAGAGAAAGCAAATCCTACCATTTGCGATAATGTGGATGAAGCTGGAGGGTATTATGCTCAGTGAAATAAGCCAAGTGGAGAAAGAGAAGTACCGAATGATTTCACTTGTTTGCGGAGTATAACAACAAAGTAAAACGGAAGGACTAAAACAGAAGCAGACTCACAGATTCCAAGAAGGGACTAGTGGTTACCAAAGGGAATGGGATGGGAGGGAGGGAAAAGAGGGAGGTAGAAGTGGATTAAGGGGCACTATAATTAGCAATCACAATAAAGGTAGGTCATGTGGAAGGCAGTAGAGCACAGAGAAGACAAGTAATGACTCTATAGCATCTTACTATGCCAACAGCGACTGCAATGGGGTGTGGAGGTGACTTTATGATATGAATGAATGCTGAAACTACAATGTTGTTCAAGTGAAACATTCATAATATTGTATATCAATGATACTTTAATTAAAAAAAAGAAATAAGTGTGATTTGGAAAATGGTAGTGGTAACAGAGTAAGGAAGGTAACAACTGAATGAGTTCTGGGCTTGTTTTGAAATTTGAGCCAATAGGATTTACTAATGCTGTCATGTGAGGAAAAAATAATAATTCAGGATACTAATCCCTATTAGTTGTAGCTTTAACAACTAGAAGTTTGAATTGTTATTAATTGATACAGAAAACAATGAAAGAGAAACTGCTTTTGAAAAGATAACAGCTTTGAGTTGTTATGGCTGTTAAACAAATTATCCCAAAATGAGTGGCTTAAAACAATAAAAAATATGTTCACAAAATTGCAATTCAGTCAGGATAAAGTAGAGATTGCTCTTCTGTTCAACTTTGTATCAGATGGAGGGCTTAAAGGCAGGGGCTAGAATCAGTTGAAGGTTTACTCATATCTGGTAGTTGTTGTTAACTGTTGAATAAGACACAAGTGGGACTGCCAGCCTATATACCTACACATGGGCACTCCATGTGGCTTGTGCTTCCTTTCAACATGGTGGTGTGCCAAGGAAAACAGACAGGCAAAAGTCACATCACTTTTTATAATCTAGCCTTAAGAATGAAGCATTGCCATTTCTGCCATATTTTTTTCTATCTTGGCTATCACAAAGATCCATCCAGATTCAAGGGGAGAAAATATGTATCCCAGCTTTTGATGGAGGTAAGTTAGTATTACTTTGCAAGAAGAGTGTGTGAGATGGAATTATTTATATATATATATATATATATATATATATATATATATATATATATATATGATCATCTTTGAGAAATACAAAATGCTGTGTTCAACAAATGAGGTTTGGACATTAAGTATGAGATGATTATAACACATTCAAGTGTAGATGTCAAAAAAATATAGCATATGTGACATTATATAAAGGAAATATAATCTACATCAAATACTTCAGAAGGCACTAAAATTGTTTGGTTCCTTTCAATGCACATAGTCAAAATCAGTTTTCACAATTGTTTTGTGAATTTAAACTATTAAATTGACTTCTCTATTCTAGGTTAACTCCCAAACAAGGATAGTGAAATGAGTGAGGTGTAGCATGAAAGAAATTACATATTAAGTTTTACGAAGGCAGACAGCTGCTTCAGGCTAGGAATGACCAGTTTCTTTGGCTAAGATGGTAAGAAATGCTTCAACAGCATTAGAGTTCTAAGACCACTGAATCCTTGGTAGAGCCACATCTCATTGTCAGGAATGAATTCTATCAATGGTATAGCTTTCAAATAAGACTTGGTATGTCTAAGGAGTTCACTGAATGTTATTCAGTAACCTACAGACTCACACCAGAGTTGGTTTCTGAGAATATTAGACTATTTGATTAATGAGGGAAATTTTACTTCATTGAAGTCATAGAAAATCCTGGATTTTTAATTTTTACATTGAAGTGAGAATTCAGGCAATTGGCCTGTGTTTTGTCTTGCTTTAATTATGTTTCAGCCTATAAGCAATTCCTTTTCCCTGCCTGAGTTTTTATGACAGCTCCAGAAAGCCATGTCCTCAAGGAGCACTTTGCTCCACAGGACAAGCAATACCTTCATTTGCTCTTTTATCAATACATAATAAGGCTTCTAGATTCTAATTCCAGCAAGCAAGCAGTGAGTTGTATTGACTTATGATTCATCTTCCCCAGATAGGTATCAATTCCAAATATACTGAAGTTCTTAATAAATTTCTATATGATCATCTACCTGAAAACCATTCCTGAAATCAGTTACTGTGTAAGTTATGGGTTTTTTTGCAAGCCCAAAGCTTCCTTTGGCTAACTTCAAATAAAAGGGAATATTACATTGGAACCCACAGGATCTGAGGGGAAAAAGAAAGTTATTTCAGAAAGAATGGAAACCACATACTTCCAGGATTTCTTTTTAGAGACAAATTCTCAACAGCCTCATTTCTTTGTTGCCATGAAAATGATGAAATAGGTAATATTTTTTTATTTCTTGTAATTTCATTACTGTACTTAAGGTTCGAATTGTATAGAGAGAAGAGTACTTTGATTATCAGACTCACCAGATGGCACGCAAAGAAAGCAAGTAATGGCACATAAGAAAATCAAGCGTCAACACCAAAAGAACAAAGCCTAAGAAACAAGCAAAAAAGAATCTTAAATCCACTAAAATCTAATAGTCCTTTCTGTCTACTGACAAAAACTCCTGATTGCCAGAACTGGACTCATTTTAGACAGCTAAACTTCAGATGGATTCAAATGTCTATCTTCCTTTTGGGCACATCTCTGATTAGTTTGACATCACATATCTAAACCTTTATATAGAAGCACCACATTTTTCTCTTACATTTTTTAAGTCCCTCACTTTGAATCTTTAAACTTAAAATTTGGAACTAGCCTCATGTTCCTGTTATTTTTACAAAGAAGGAGATCATTTGAAGAGAACCACAGAAAGCATTTGCATAACTAAAAACACATATTTGGATCAAACAACCTCCAAACAAAGATAAATAACTATTTGCCTGGAGTATATTTTGCTTCTCTAATTAATCTTCATGATTTCCTTCTTTCACTAAAAATGTCAATACATAAAGGGAGATTGAAGGTGTATTCTACAAAAAAAAATACAGTGACATATAGTCATTATCTATCCTTGGTATCGGTTTTATAATTGTGACAAATGCTCTAAAACTAATTATTTAACAAAAATTCAGGAACAGCTTTTACATAAGCTTAATTTAAACTAAATAAAATACGTTGGGACCTTTTGCCTCTTTTGGGTTTGTAACCATGAGGCGGCCACAGGCTGAGATTTCCACCCTCCCTCATTACTTCCGCATTCGTGGCCCAACTGAGTTCCCGTGTGCGCGCGCTCTTGGCCCTAACCCCGCCTCCCCACCTAACCCGAAACCTGCCTAAAGACCCTAGTGACAGATGAGATAATCCATTCCCATTGGTTTCTGTTACTTCCTTATCTTCCCCTATATAACTAAGCCTCTGATGGAATAAAGCTGAGTTTTGCTGCGCCCTTGAGGCTGACACATCTCTGAGCTTGGTGTGGTTTTGTTTTCCCCGGATCTCAGGGGAGGGTGTCCAAGCCGCCAATAATTGCCCTCTCGCTCAGCCCCCGGGGATAACAGGCTGGTCCTGCTTGTCCCCCCTGCCCCCTGCCCCCCGCCTTCTTGTTGCTGAAGAGCAACAAAAATAAAAAACCTAAATGTCTAAGATTACCTAATCAAAAAGCATACTTATTTCTGTACTAAAATGACTGAAATATTGATATAGAAAACAAAATTCAGAATTTTATTAATTCTCAGTTGAAGTGTGATCAGAGACATTCCAACTGTTCTTCTCAATTGCAAATGCTCATTAAAGAATATCAGCACACCTGTTAGAGACATTTCCCAAAAAAGAAGGTTTATAGTGCCTCCTTTCAAGTCAAATATGATCAATAGTGTGCCCAGCCTCTTATATTTTCCAGAATTTAGGTGCAGAATAATAGGTGAACAACTCTCATTTGCTACAGCCATATAAGCTGGCATGATCTCAGAGATGCATAGGAAGAGCTGTCCTGGCCTACTATCCCCACAGGGCTCCATGTCTCCCAAGCTGTTCCAAAGTTTGGTTACAAACGTGATTTCTTTCTAAAGCTCAGGGAGGAATTTACTCTGCTCTGTACTTGTGGGGTGCATTTCTTGCAAACCTCCCTGAGTTTCTTCCTGGGACATTCATTCTTGAAACACACCCTCACTGACTCTTTTCAGGTTATCTATCTATCTATCTATCTATCTATCTATCTATCTATCTATCTATCTATCTATCTATCTGTCTATCTATCTATCATCTATCTATCTATCTATCTATCTATCTGTCTGTCTATCTATCTATTTATCTATCTATCTATCTATCTATCTATCTATCTATCTATCTATCTATCTGTCTATAATCTATCTGTCATCTTCTATTTATTCCCTTCTCTTCACCAATGACTTAAAACCCATTTGGACCATGTGGTGCCAATCCTGACTCTTCAGGTCCACCATAAACTGACTAGTGCTCCAGAAATCTTGGAATGAGCTTCATCCATGATAATTCTCAAATCTATCCTCAATTACAAAAATGTTCCTCCCTTTAATACTTCTAATTCCACACCACCCTTCTCTGTTTTTACCTTTCCACTATCGACATCAGAGTTTCCATTCTATGGCAAACACTATCTTGTGTCTTCAACCTGTTTAAGTGCAATCCCTCTTTCAGCTTACTGAAATTGGTCTTTTCCCATATACCTGTGGGTTAGAAGACAGAATCATGCTCTGTCACTGCACACAGAGTCCTCCCAATAGTTCTTCGGTCAATTAAAATTTTATTTAAGCTAAAATTATCTGTTATCTTTGTCTGGCCACTCCTTGTCTTCATTCTTGGGATAGATCTTTTAATCTCTTCTTTAGCGAGGTAGAGAGTATTTGTTCTGATGAGGCCTTCTTTCCAATCTATTTTTAGGGCAGAGTTTAGCTTTTAAATATAAACATTCTAGGAAGCAATTCCTGTTCTTCTCTACTTTATACACAACTAAGGAGCAAATAAAAGATTGCTGGCAATAATTAAAAGGATAAGGTAATATTTTGTTTTTAAAAATTCCATTTCAGTTGTCATTTAATTATTTAAGGAAAATTATTCCACAAAGATGCATGTAAGTAGGAGAGATAAGAAAAATTAGCAGAAGAAAAGAAAGAAAGAAAAGAGTCAAGTCTAGAGAGAAATTTCTATTATGAGAGCAAAATTTAAAGTGGTTGGTATGGGATCAAGAGCATAAATGGGTGGTGAAGACAACAGTTATTCTCTCCCAGTTTTACCTCCTTATAGTAGTCTATTGTAACCACAGTCTTAAAAATTAATAATAAAAATCAAACCCAAATTTAATTTCCTTGACTTAGGTGTTGTTTTTTTATTGACTATTGCTGCATTTTGTACTGCTGTGCATCTTCTCATTCTAGCAGTTCTCCCTTCTTTTTTGCTATGTTTTTCTCTTTTGATTTCCTCTCACATTACTGGGCCTCTTCCCCATTGGGCCTTATTAATTTTTCTTCCTTTTTCAAACTTTGGGTGGGAATGCCCAAGCTCCACAACTTGTTGTCATTTTCTGTTTCATTAATCTTTAATTGCAATGTGATTCCTTTAATTGTAAAGTGGTTGAAAGCACTGACTTTGGGATCAGACAGAATTGGTTTGAGTTGCAAGCTTTTAAAGTTAATAAGTTAATATTTCTGTAACTTCGAGAAAAGTGGCCTAACCACTCTGGGGGTGCATTTTCTGCATCAGCATTTTGGAGCTAATGCTATTTTATAGTCAGTTTGTAAATGTCAACTAAGTATCTCTAAGTTAATACCTTTATTGGTACATTAAAACTAATGTATGTAAAATCAAACATATCATCTAATAATACTAATTTTTCTCCATCTATTTCTATTTCAATTACCACCATCCTTCTAGTGTGGTATATTACAAACTTCAGACTTGTTTGAACTAATTCTCCAGTATCAATCCAATTAATTTTACACCCTGAGCTGTTTTTCTGTCTTTATGCTATCATGCACATCTATTATTTCTCATTTATTACAAAGATTATTAAAACTCATTAATTGCTCTGTATAAACTTTCTTAACAAAATTTGCCCATGCTGAGGAACATTTCTTTCAAAAACTGCCATTTGAATCTCCTGATTAGTCTTCACTTGAGTGACTTTTTTATTATAGTAAATGACCTTGTATTTTAAAAGAGTAAGGAAAAGGGTACTGAAATGTGTTTAAGTAAAATATGATAGTATTTATACAGGCATATAGAGGTTTTAAAGATTCTGTGTATGGTTTCTTCTAAAATTCACTGTGAAACAAAAGATAAAGTAAAAAATTATTAATATAGATCGGTTCTAGAAAATATAGCATCTTTAAATTTTTGCATATTAAAATTTAAAATATACAGAGAATGTTTACTGTGCATACAGTAAAACATGTGGTTTGATTTACCTTCAAAATCATTAACAGAAAAGTTGCCCTTTGATATATTAAATATGAAAACATAACAAATTCAGATGAATGGATTTACAATAGAAACCTTATTCACAAATATTAAGACAATTTAGCATATTGTAGAAATGATAACTAAAGTAGTGCTGATTATTTTTTCTCCTTGAGAAAATAAAATAACTGTAGTTTGGTGAGTCTTGTCAAAGTGTTCTTATTTGTTCTATGAAGTTATGTGACTTAAAGTCAATAATCAAATGTGTGAAATTTCTGCAATTTTCATTGAATGATAGTTTTACAACTATTTCAGAAAAATATAGCGGCCAAAGTTACATAAATAGAGTCTGATGTAAAAAAAATGGAAACATAGTTAATGAGCAGAAAAATTAGAAAATTCTTATCTTCCTACAAAAGGAAAATACCATCTCATTTTTCTAGTGTTAATAATGGCAACATAAATAATGACAAAAAGAGTTAACCTCATGAGAACTTCTAATCAGCAAATGAAAAAGTTATACCCATACACTTAATTTTTAAAGGATGATTTAGACTATACCAATGATATAAACTAATTTTTTTGTTCGTGTGGAATAAATTACAATGTCTAGATTTCAATAATAGTATTTATCTCTTTCAAATGTAAGTTCTTTCTCATTTTTTTGAGAAATTTTATAACAGTTTTGTTAATCCAATAGTTTTACTTCATTGTCTTTTTTTTTTTTTAACTAAAACATGTTTATAGTTGCAATGACCTACTTTCTTGAGACTTGGCTGTTATTTTTTAGAGTCACGCTCCTGAGAAAATGTGTGATTATAAGTTGCATCACAGATAACTTAATCCTACTATGAGTTTAAAAATGAGAATGAGAATGAGGTAACAAGTTTCTATTATATTCCATCACATTTATTTTCTTTTCTTGATATACATAAAGCACTTACTTCTAAATTTGCACAGGGAAAAAAGTCATTTAAATGAATGTCCAATAAAAGAATGCACTATTTATTTAGCTGCATTCTGTTTTTTTGTTTTTGTTTTTTTCCATTTGGTTTCATTGTTATGAGGTAGAGCAAGTAGCAACCAGAAAGGGCATGTAAAACCTCTGTACTAAAACGCACAGGGCATACCAAACACGCTGTATCAAACAGGCAGGAAATATGTCCCCGAGAGATCATAATGCATTCATTCCCTCACACACTGAGCTCCTGTGTGCTAGGCTGAATCATTTGAGGCCTTTCTTTTATGAAGTTCATGATTTAATTGGTGAGACAGGTATGTAACAGAAAATGCTCTGGTTGAATGGTGGCTGCAAAGCTGTGACTTTGCAGGCAGTTGAAAGCACAAAGGAGGAGCTCCTAGGTTAACTTGGTGGGAAGGGGTCAAGGAAAGTTTTCTAGAAAAAAGAAACTGAAATGCATTATAAAAAAACAGTCCAGAAGATTTGGAATTCTCCATAACAGTATTGGTAAAAAAAAACTATTGTGAGCCAAGGAACATCATAAGCAAAATCAGTGAGGTGAGAGCATCTGGAGTGCACACCCAGACATGCAAGCCATTTGGTATTGCAGAATATAAAGCATGAATTAAGGAATAAATAGAGACTGATAGGTAGAAAGGGATCAGATCAGAGATAGCTTTGTAGGTCTTATTAAAAAGCTTGAACTCTATCAAATCAGTTGTTCAATGCCACTGGAGAGTTTGAAAGAAGGCAATGTAAACGTGAAAGTTGCAGACTATTTGGCAACACAGTGGACGACGGATTTGAACAGGACCATAGGAAAAACCAGAATACTCTGGCTGTTTTCCAAACTAGAAATGATAGTGGCCATAATGACTGAGGCGATCATAAAAGTGGAATAGAAGAGATTAATCTTAAGTAATAAATTACTCATTCTAATTGATTAATTAGGATTACTGTTTGAGAATTATTCAGGAAGTGTGAGCAGTGATATCTGCCTAGGTAATACAGATGAGGAGACAGGAAGCACTCAGCCTTTAGTAACAACCGGCTGTGTGTGTAGTACTGATAAAATATAGAGTAACAGCTGATACGTAGTAGCTGGAAATATGCACAGATATCATATTGATTTTGAGATATCTCTAATACATAACAGGAAAAGAAGTAAAGTTAGAAGTTGGATATTGAATATGGAGTTCAGGAGAGGGTTCTCTGCAGGAGATTTAATTTAGAGATTCTTCAGCATATTTATGATAATTAAAAGAGAGAAATTAGGTTCGCTCATAGAGAGACTAATGAGTAAGAGCTTCAAAGAATCAAGGATGAATCCCAGAGCTTTATTAAGCAAGAGGACAGAAAGGGAAGTAAGTAGACAAAGTAGGAGGAAATTTTCAGAAAAGTAAGAGTCTGATGTTACAGAAATTAAGGGAGTAGAGAATTTAAAGAAATATGCACAGTTCTTCGGAGTATCAAAACATAGGGCAGTCCAAGTTACTGGCCAAGTAGGTCTGGGTAGGACTCTCCTGGCAGGAAAATCTCATGAGAAGTAAAGCCATAGAAAAGGCGAGATGCTTTCTTAAGATCATTTCTTTATTTATAGTTTTTATGTTAAATACTAGAGAATTCACATGCTGCAGAGTACATGTAACAAGATTTTTTTAAAGTTACTACTAAGGTTATCTTTCTAAGGATTTATCTTTCTAAGGAAAGACAAACCTGAAGTTGAAATAGAGCTTCAGAGTCAGAGAAATAGAGTTTGAGAACTATTAGGCCATATAATAATAGGGTAACATTAGTTTCCAACTGCTGCCATAACAAACTACCACAATTTAAGTGGTCTAAAGCAACACAAATTCGTTACCTTGCAGTTCTGTGAGGAGTCCCACACAAGTCTCACTGGGCTAAAACCAACGTGTGGGTAAAGCTGTGCTCATTTCTGGAGGTCCTGGGTGGGAATCTGCTTTGCTGCCCTTTCTAGCCTCCAGAGGCTGCACTCCTTGACACATGGCTCCCTCCCTCCACTTCAAAGCCAGGAACGCTGCCTCTCTCTGCCTACTCTCCCATACTCACATCTCAGTCTTACTCTCTCTCTAACTCTCTTCTCTGCCTCCCTCTTCCATTTTAAGTATACTTGGGATTAAATTGGATTTAATCCAGGATAATCTCTCTGTGGAGGCCCTTAACTTAATTGCACCAGCCAAGTTCCCTTTGCATTTTAACTAACATTCACTGGTTCCAGGCATTACAACATGGACATCTTTTTGGGGAGGCATTATTCTTATTCTGTTCACCACACCCTTACAATCATACAAGGTTCTTGTGTATGTGTGTATGTGTACACATTCCACATTTATAGAATTTATGTTCTATTAAAGTCATTGAGAATGCTGAATTAGAGAATACAAAGCCATTGCTCTTAGAAGAAATATAGATTCAGATTCCTATGAGCCACTGGTTACATGTTTAGGTTGAATGATCAATAAATAACCTTGTATAATTTGGATTTAAAGACACCTTACTCAATATATATTGTTAATTCATTAACACTGAACTCACAGACAACAGCACTGTAACTCATGCCTGAACAAAACTTACTTAACACAAATATTTCCTCAGTAAAGCACATCACGCACAGCCTTCTTGCTTTCAGGAACAAGAGAGAGCACTCCACGTCTATGCTTTGGTGCCATTTTAAACCAGGAAATCAATACATACAAAAAGCGAAAAGTGTGGCAGTAATACAGAACAAAAAAGGGCCCTTGTTTACATATAAGAACTGGTAGAAAATGAAAGGCAAAGACATCAGCTGGGAATGTACATGCCAGATGACTCAAATTTTTCATTGCTTTACACATGATCATGTCTGCAAATTACCACAAAAGTGCCACAAGTATTGATTTGAGGATTAAAAATACATTTTAGTCAGTAGGCAAATTCACAAATATAGAATTCATGAATAATGACCAGTAATGACAACTGTGTGTGTGTGTATATATATTCACATACATACATAATATAAATATATCTCCACATGTACACATACACATACACATACATGAAATTATTTACAAACGATAAAGTGTGATGTGATTCATATATTAAATAGTTCAGAGAGCTATGTTAGTATCTTAAAATCTCTGTTGACTTAAATCATCAAAATTTATGATGTTGACATTACTTTGCACTCTTTAAAAACTTCCTGAATCCCCTATTAACTTTTAACAACATTCCATGGCTGATTTCATTAAAAATAAAATTTTAAAGTAGTAAAATAAATCATATGTAAATGATAACATTCATAAATAGACAAAGACAGTCGTCCTGCAGTTCTAAGAGACCACATAAAATGACATCTATAAAAGATGGAAGGGGCTAGATTCCATTATGTTGGCAGAGAGAAATGTTGAACCGCTCCATTGTTTTAGAATTAGGTAAATTCATGGGAAAAATGCTGGGAGTGAGGAGAGAAATACAGAAAAAGAACTAATTATTTTAAAAGGATGAAAAATATATTATGTTTACATGAATTTACAAACAAGGAAAACTACACTGTGGTCTTTGGTAGGATGGAAGTGAGCCAAGCCCTTAGAAAATACCACCCATGAATCTGAAGACCATATGGAAATATAGAAAATAAAATTATTTATGTTCTTTTCTAAATTAAAATTAGACAAAACCAGCCAAATTAAATCCTACTGAAATAACAAATGTAGCTGCCTAATTTTCTTTTTCTAATAGGGTCAACATAGTCTGGCATGTGAAACACCCTGGAGGGGACATGAATGCTTTCATACTTATGTGGAAGCATCTGTGTCTTCGTGTGAGTATCCATTTTTGTACATGTAGATAGGAAACTAGACAATTAATGATATTCAATACTATCTCTATTTCTTGTTATCTAAAATAAAAACACAACTGAAGATGTCTCAGCTTTCTCCTGAATTCCAGACTTCATGACCCACATGTGAAAAACAGACTCTTGACTTCCCACTAATAAGGTAGGCCAGTTTACTCCCAACTCTTAATCTCCCTCACATGAGAAAATCATATACATCTATTGTTCAAGTCAAAAACTAGGACTCATGTTTTATTCTTCTCTTTATTTTACCACTTACATCTAAGCCATCATTAGATCTTTCTAATTTTACAACATATCTTATCTATCCATTTCTCCCCATCTTCACCTCTATCACCTTATTCCCAGTATTTTTTTCTTCTGTACTATTTCAATAGTCTCTTTTCCAACTTCTACTTTTGTCCCTACAAAATAAATCCTCAGAAAGTTAATTTTTAAAAAAACAGTTACATTACCTGTAGATTAATACCTTACAGTTACTTTCCATTTATAACATAAATTGCTAAACAGTGTGCAATCCTTTACGTAATCTGGCCCTTGCTCATTTCCAACATCATCTCATACCAGCTTTCCTCTTATGCTCAGGTTTCACTGGTTTTATGCTAAACTCCCAAATACCAATTCAATCCCACACCGGGACCACTGTCCCGGGCCGTTTGTAAAGTGTGACAGCTCCAGACCCCCTCACTTTCTGCATGTTTTATGTTTTCCAAACTCTAATAGCTATTTTAAATGGCACCTATTATCTGTTCTAAAATCTTTTTCATGTTCAATAGAGTATAAACTCCAGAACAACAGGGAATTATTTGTATTTTATAATATTTTTGTATGAAAACTACTCACTGGCATTTAGGAAGTTTTCACTGAACGTGTTGAATTCATGTGAAACTATTACTGTAGAACATAACAAAGTGTCATATCTAATTTTAGTGACATATGATTAAAGAACAGTAAAAACATTAATTCAATAAGGCCAAATAATGATGGCATGGAGTATGTAGTATTTTATTCATTTATTCATTTACTTATTCACTGTTTTTCAGTTTTAGATGAGTTGTAAATATGTCAATTATACTTCAATAAAGTTGTTAAAAACAAAAACAATATAAAGAGAATATTTTGGTAATTCACATATCCTCTAATGAACTTATATCCTATCATAGGTATCTCTTTTCAACAAATGGTATAAATTCACCCAATATTTATTAGGACACTAATTTTGCTGGACATTGATGATATGAAAATGCAAACATTCTCAAAAGAATTCTTAATGTGAATGGTTCAAAGAGAATTTGTCAGTCAACGTCTGGGAAGAAATTCAGAACAAATTGGGATATATAAGTATATTTCCAATTTTATATAGAAATTCAAAGTAATCTCAAATACATTTTTTTATACCTCTGAGATATTATTGACAGAAGTGAACTGCAATGCAAATGAATACAAAGGGAATATAAGTTATAGAACAAAACAAAATTCCCTCCAAAAAGCAAATGTAAGCTATAGGGATGAAGAGAAATGGGCGCTTATACCAGGAAGTAGAATGGTGTAGCAAACTTCAGAAATTTGAAAAATATGGAGGTAGCTTGATTATGGACAAGTCACAGCACTGAATATATTGGAGGAAGCTGCACAAAAGATAGAAACTGATCTATTGGTTGGGATTAGAGATGCCATGGCCACCATGACATCAAGTATTGACAAGAACAAGAGTAAAAACATAAGTTCAAAAAGTGGGGAGGTTGTTTGGTAATACTGGTTTGAAAAAGAAAAAAGAAGATAATTGGATTTCATCAAAGACATTCTTAAGCCACCAACTGGGAGAATATTTTGGCAATTCACATATCCTCTAATGAATTTATATCCTATGCAGAATATGTAAAAAGCCCTCAAAATAATCACTTTTTTTAGAAAAAAAAGAAAAAGAAAAGAGAGACAACACATTATGTGATTAAAATATATGTAAAAGTCTAGAAAATTCTAGTTACTACACAAAGACAGAAAACAGGTCATGGCTGCTTGGGGAGAAGAGGTAGGAATTACACAGTCGTAAGGCAACATTTGCAGAACACTTTACAGAGTGAGGAATATGCTCATTATCTTGATTATGGTGTTTTTTTTCCCCCAGGCATATGTATACACATGTAAAAACTTATCAAATCACATGTATCAACTTTAAATGTATGTTTTCTGGGACATGTCAATTATACTTCAATAAAGCTGTTAAAAACAAAACAAAAAAGGAAAACACAAAAACAATATAAAGTCTGGACTTCCAGTCCTTGTGTGTTAGAAGACCTGTCAGCTATTATTTAATCTCAAAACATAGTTCATATTATTCTTCTCTAGAGAGAACAGATGTAATTTTCCTCTGAATGATTCACAGATTAAAATAGAGGGCCTTATTGCCAGTGACATGAATTGATGAAAAATAACTTACATATAGATATAACTACTTGAATGCTTCTCACATAAACTCTAATAGAATTTCCCACTGGTTAAAGTCTTACGTAGCAGATGAGACCCAGCCAAGCTACAGACATTTCATGTCCTAAGCACTAACTACCTATCATGTGTCTTAACACAACCAACACCATCGAGCTCTCGGAGGGAGCCAATAAGACAGGAAAGAAATGAATAAATAAATAAAAAGGATGAGTAAAGACCAAGTTAATTGTAATACTAGAAAATAACTATAAAAATTATTCTCTGTAATTAATATACACCGAATTTGTAAAGAAATGGGAAAAATGCCGCAGAAATGGAACAATCAGGGATCAAGACTGAACTGTTAAATGTTAAAGCATTAGGTGTGTTGAAATATCATTGAAACATAACAATGAATAAAAGGCTAAATATAATACAAATCAAGAAACCTCCAAGAGTATGGAGCAAAATCGTAAATGAGAAAATGTGAGGGAAAAGAACCAATTGAAAATGTCTAAGATTTTTCTTATCTAAGTCTAAGAGGGAAAGAAAACTACAGAATGCAGAAAATGACGGAAGAAATAATGGTCAGTAATTTTCTACAATGGGAGAAAAAGTGAGTCTTCTTAAAAGGGTTCAGTGACATGAATTGATGAAAAATGACTTACATATAGATATAACTACTTGAATGCTTCTAGAAATGGAAAAAATACAAAAGAATAAGAAATCTGCCCAACATTAGACTTGATATCAGCAATAACAGATGTAAGAGACAACTGAGCAGCTCCTTGGATGGTCTGAGGAAAATAATGTAGAACAAGATTGCACCAAAAGGCCATTCACACAGGCATGTTTCAGAATCTTTAATTCTTACAGACTTTTATGCATTTTCATAGGCATAGGAAAACGGGGAAGGGAGAGAAGGTGGGAAATCTGGGAAAGCTGTTACCAAATCCAGGAGAGTAACAAGTGGAAATCCAGTCACAGTAGAGAGGACTGAGAAAAGGGTTTTTCCAGGAAGGAAAAATATTTGATAGAGGAGAAAGTATGACTTGATAAAAGGAAAGAAAACAATTTGTTAGAAAAGAAAGCATGGATGAAAGATGAAAAGTGTGGGACAGGAAGATGCAGATATAAAAGCACAAATGACATTGGAAAATGCAGGAAAACACATACACACACACACACACACACACACCCCAAAGGTATGATCAAGCTAGAAGGTGAATGAAAACACAGTATGTCAATATTTAAAGTGAGTGAATGACTGTAAGGGAATTAATTAAATGTTAGTGCTCAGTGTAACCAAGAGATCCTACATTAGACTTAAAGAGAGGGAAATAAATAAGACAAAAAACTTAGCTCAGTATTAAAAAAATCATTTATATGGTAATGATAACTTGCAGACAGTTTATTATTTTTAATGTTTAAATTAAATCTATAGAAAAATACAGAGGATTGTGTTGTGACTGTAGAATATATCTGTTAATAACATTATAGCAAATGTCAGTAATTATAAAACAGAGCTGAAAGGAAGAAGGGCATGGAATGGGGAGGAAGTTGAAAAAATAGGGAAGCTAATATCTTCATCTTATAAATGGGGAACTCTTTAAAAGGAAAACCTAATTGAGGTTTAAGTATGTTAAGTTACAAAAGCAATGAATGAAACACTTAAAAACAACATAAATAGCATATGCTAGGAAAAAGCGGAGGTGGCAGAAAGGATAGTGGCATCTATCTAAATCCATACATTTCATATTGGATTATCAAAAATAGTCTACAGTTGTTATTCTAAAAATAGAACCATAAAAATAAAGCCCAGAGCAATAAAGCTAAATATTAAAAAAAATAATTTTAGAAACAAACACATTTAAAAAATTACTTCTAGAAGAGAGGCCAATGATGAAGAAACAAACAAGAGACAATTCCTATTTAATATGAGGGGTTCTGTGCTTTTGATTTGATACTGAGTTCATCCATTCCTCTGATAAATATAACAATATTTAAAAATTAATTAATATTAAATATTCTATTTTTAAATTTCTGGCCCTAGTAAGTATCATTTCATTGTCATATTTACATCATAACTGGCCATGTAATTCTACTTGATTATTATTTCTTGTCTGTTCATTTAATGGCAGCCTGTAGTATCAGCTAATTTCTGGAGTTGGTAGTCAAGCCCTCACAGGCAGCAGGAAACACACACCCTCTCCCTGCCTTGCTCCACCCTCTTCCCTTAGCCCCTCCCATTCCTCTTCCTTTTTTGAAAATTCCCTCCACAAATCACTGCCAGTTGCTATTTTTAGTCCTCAACTTTTTAAGGTCAAAACAGTAGCAGAAATAATAATGGTAACAATAATTCCTGCTGTCCTAAAGAAAGTCATGGTGATGTTTTATCTGTTTATTTGTTCTGGGTTCTATATTTTTCCCATGCAGATTCTAAAACTGTATTTTACTTTTTTCAATGGTTTTCAGCAGAACTCAGGATTTTTATAGCAAAACAGATGTACTGGGGGCACACACAAAAAAGTAACTGAAGATAACTTTTTTTATCTTTCCCAGTGTGGGAAACATCATAAAATGAATGCATCAAAACAGCAAATTCTAACTGGTTTGTGTTTCTTTGTAATTGACTAATTTCATGTGTCTTTTGGGAATTTCTTAAGTCATAAGTTCAGGGAGGACCACAACCCTGAAATACAACCACAGCTTCTTGTTTAAACTCAAACACCAAACTCTGGTATTTAATTTCTTCCATCCACCAGCCTCATTATAGCTATCTGACCTCATCTTTTTTTCTTTCTCCTCAAAATTTCATTTTGTTCAGCAAGCATTTATTTATATCCTAGTTTAACTTTGCTGTTCTCAAGGCTTTCATAGAGTGGTTTGTTCCGGAGTAGACACGGCATATTATTTTCCATTAGTTAAACTCACAGGAATATGCTAAGTCCTTTCTTTGCCAGTTGAAGAGAGCTCATCTGTAATATCTACATTGAATAAATCTAAGTTAGCTCCTTAGGTAACCCTAAAACCCAGACGAACAAATTATTAAAATTAGTCCCTCTCCTCTGCATGAGAGACTGCTGATGTACCACAGATGTCATAAAAACTCAGAAGATAATATTGAAAGAAACACTGTAACATTTATTTTCGTTCTACACCATTGTTAAATGTGCATTTAATATTTATGCCAAATAATTTATAAATATATGTGATTTTCTTAGATGATTTGCTATATCGTTTCATTAATATGTATGTTTTAGGCCAAACTCAGATGTCTTCAAGAGGCAGACAAGATAAATATCAGTTTGTGCTGTCACCTTTTATATACTCTACTTCCTCATATCTAAGTCTCCCTTGCTATAAGATGCATCATTATTTTATGTGACACTAAGGAAAAGATAAGCTGCTGATGAAACTATAATATAATACTTAAGATTACTTAGGCTAGTTATTCTTATACCTCATTTGAAAATATATTAAACCAAATATAAGCATTTTTTATATAACATGCATATTTATAAAAAATATATTAACAAATAATAGATAGTAGATAATAGATAAGAATTCCTAAGACATCTTCCCATTTAGGATCTCTCAATCTTTTCTAAGCTTGGAATTGCCCATGTCCATACACTTTTGTACAATATTATCATTTGTATAATAAGAATATTGGTAATGGAATATTTCTTAAACGGTACTCTACACTGGTCTCTGCGATTTCATCTAAGCCACCATCTCCAATTTGTCAGATCTTGATGCCATTGCATCCTTGATTTTTCTAGGAAGTCTAAGCAAATTTTCATACAAAAGCCAGGTTTCTATTATTTCCTCAGGTATCTTTAAACTGTTTTGTTGGCGGAAACATTGACAGCAGTGGTCCTGTTAAGCTACTGAGGAGCCATGTGAAAATGGCTGCTGCCCAACAGGATCGGAACAATGTTGAGACCTGTCCAATTTAAGAAATGTTATAACATGACAAAATGTCCATCCTAAAAACAAAGGAATATAATTAAATAACAGTAAGACCTGTTGAAAACTGGATAGTATATGAGAACCATAAGACATGTAAATTAAGGAGTTCTATTTTTTTTAAGATGCAGCCAATGTAATAAAATGAGTGTGAGACCCAAATTCAGATACTAGGGTTCAAGTTCACACTCACTTCTTTAGACCATAACAATTTCAAGAAAACCAAAAAAAAAAGCAGCACTATTTGCCTGGATCATCTATCTGCTTCTTCATAACTCTACACATAATTAGGTTGTTCATTCATGGTATTTTCTAATTCATTTCTAATATTAACTCTTCTTTTTTTAAAGTACAAAATAAAACAATAAATCTACATGTTTTTGTTTCATGAATAATTTAGGTTTAAAAAAATAACAACAAAAATAGTTCTTAAATAATATTTTTAAATGAGTTTGTTTTCCAAATTTTTTAACATGTAAAGTATGTTTAATACATATATCTGAAGTATAGCACATTAATTATCTATGGCTATTTAATGAATTACCCCAAAAAGTACAATCTTAAAACAAACTTGTATTATCTCCCAGTTTCTGTGGATCAAGAATCCAGCTGCAGCTCAGTGGATGCCTCTGGCTTAAGGTCTCTCATGAAGCTGTATAAGGACATCAGGCAGACCTACTGTCTTATTGAACAGCTTGGCGTGTGTGGTCACCGGCATGGCTTGTCATGTAAGTTTCCTCTCCATAGGGCTGCCTCAAGACAGGGCTACCAGCTACCCTGTGATCAAGTGATCCAAAAGAGAGTGAAAGACCACTGGGGGCAGAAGTCACAGTCATTTTATAACATAAGCTTATAACATTTTATAGCATAACATGCAATCATTTCTGCCATATCATATTTGTGAATACAAAGAGGTGGGGTCACTGGGGCCATCTTGGAGGTTGCCTACCAAACAGAGCTACAGACAGTGCCTGAGGAAAATATGGATGATTAAATTTCATCATCCACTCTGTTGTTGATTTACTCCACAAGTATTTTTTTGAGCTGCTATAAGAACTGGTCATTAAGCATGTTGCTGAGTTTGTAATGCTTAAGTAAAAAACTGATAATAGGAAGTCAGTGAAGGCATAATACATAGAATGTTTTAAAAGATGAATATATATTATTAAGCAAGGAAACAGTCCAGGTTGAGGGAGTTACAGAAAACTCATGGAAAAATGGAATAGTGTGACTAAGTGACTAATTTGGCAATTATTAATAGTTATTTCTACCTCAGAAAAGGGTGAAATGGAGAGCTATAGGACATGATTTTGTAAAGTAGAGAAGAATCCATAAAGGGTCTTGTGTCCTAGCTAAAAGGATTTTTCAATTATCATTCAAGCTATGAGAAACCACCATAACAGAAAGTAACACAATCACAGTAATGTTCTAGAAAGACTTCATGTCACAATGTCAAAAATTAATTTTAGGGAGTGATTCTAGAGACAGGGAAATTATTTATACGAAGTTCCTGGTCAAAGTAGAAGGTGATTAAATTAGCAGTAGAAGTGGAGTCTGAGAAGAAGGGCAGATTGAGGAGGCATAGTTGATGTGATGTAATCCTCAGTTGAGTGTGGTGAAGAGATGGAGGACATGGTCAACACTGGAAAGAATTCAGGTTACTACTGGCTTTTGTAAAAAGTGTCATCTTTTAAAATTATAAGAAATGCACTGGAAGAAATATTTTTGCAGCAATTTAATAATATAATTGTGACATATTTGATTTGAGGCCTTGAAGCTTGTAATAGTTGAAAGTCTTTGGAGAAAGAAGTATATGCATTACAATACTATGGAATGTACAATATAAATGTGACAAGGTTTTTAACTTCTTAAAGTAGACACACAAATCTTTGTCTCCAATTTTGGAGAAAATTTGTACCTTGACACATGTCTTATAAAAGTAAATTTTATTTCAATAGCTGGAAGGACATATGACTAGCCAAGGAATCCAGAATACACCTGGCCAGGGTTATTCAGTGACTCCGAGTCTCGCCATATCCTCTCAGGAGATCCTCAGGTGTGTGGCAGTGGTATTCTGCAGCCCGAACCCTCAGTGGGGTATTACAGAATCTCTCCCACCTCATTTATATCACAGTGCATCGACTGTTAGCAAGCCTCAGCACCTTGATCCAGGTTTGGAGTAAAATATCTTCTTTTGTCTTATCAGGTCAATTTGCAACTCATGTTTTGTGATGATGACTTAGTATCATGCATGCATAGATAAATTCAACTATAAAATGATAATCTGTATGGGAGTATGAGGTTACAAGATTTGTGACAGACAGAGGCTGGCACAGCTGTCCAGGGCTTGTCACATTCCAAACACTGGTTGTGGACTCCAGGTGTGATGTCCTGGTCTCTGACCAAACTTAATTGCCAGTAACAACATGGTACAGGTAGTAGTTCTTTCTACCAGGTTATAAAACATGTATTGATAACTTAATAACTACTGCAAGGAACATTATTCTATTTTCAATAAGTGAGCAGTGCATTGCTTGCATTCTCAGACACCGATGGGAAATATTTTTGAGCCACCTCCAATTCCACTTGCCCTGTTTTAGGGGACAGAGACTAAAAGAACTTCGAACTTTTAAAGTATTTTTTTAAAAAATCCCTGACCGATTTATCTAAACTGAATATGACATTGCATAGAGTGCATAAATGCTTCAAACCTCGAAAAAGAATTTGAGGAACAAGTAATTAAGTATTACAACTTCATAAGTTCTATCAACTTTCTGTTGAAGAGTCATCTCATTTCTTGTAATGATGTTATCAATATTTTTTGTGAAAATACTAGAAACCATACTTTATGATTTATATTCTCTTATTTTCAGAGAGCTTGTATATTTTTTTATTGGATTTAGTAGCTCTAGCCCTCTGATAAACTACCAAGATAAGCCATTGGAAGAGGGTGCAAAGTATATGTAGCAAGTGCCACTACTGACATCCCTTTTCCAATAAGAGTGAGTATTTTATATATCTGTGGGTCACCGAATCAGTGCTATCATTTTAATAGGGAGAAGTACTGGCATTTAAATTATATTGTAGTATTAGTATGAATTGAGGCCATGTTCCGGGTGAGACAACTCCCAATGTATTCCCCACTATAGTGGCTAGGGGAATGAAAATATTCTGTCATACTCCAGGGAGCTTGTTTATAATTACCACCCTGCTGCTACTGCATCTTCATGACCATCATTGAAGAAACATTAAACAGACATTCTTCCCCTTCTAGATTGTTTTAGATTGTTGGCTACGTTGATCCTTTCAACTAGATATATAGTTAAGATTGGCATGCACACCTATTCCATGTTTCTATGCTGCTTAGGTAAATGAGAACTTCAGGATGCAGAGTAATTTCAACAACTTTTAGATAACTCTATTAATAAATTTTAATATTTGGGGGAGATGTCCTGAATTTTTTCAGTATTGATTTCCCTATCACAATGCTGCCAGCGTGGCTCTCTGCTATACCCAGAGCTTGTTTCTTGGTTTAATTTTTCTATCACATTGTTGCAGAGATGGGTAATCCAACATTAAACCCATTCCTGCTTTGAAGGCCCCCGTTATAGACCACAGGCTTTCTTGTGCTTTCTTGCCTCTAGTGAGCCCCACAGTGGGATGCCATCAATGCAGTGCTATCCTGGAAGGAATGAAGCACTGTGACATTCTCTAAATACCTCTGTTATACAAGGGCATGCAACCTTACTGTAATTCTTAAGAAATTTGAGTTACTCTTAGAGGGACACAGTGAAGTATAGTGTAGTCTTTCTTTGTTCCAAGCAAATTGTTCCTGGTGATATACATATATTGAGAGACTGCTGATTCTTCAGAACAATTACTCCCTATAGCTCACAGCAGACTGGGGATTTTTTTACTCCCACTGCTGGTCATCTCTGGCACCAAACTGATGATGGGAGTATTTTCATGCTTAAAACCCACCACCATGTATCACCATTGGGAGATTATTTTATAAATATTTATTGCAGGATATTACATTCACTTCTTTCATTTACTTAAGTGAAGTTGAAATCTCTTGAACACCATCTATTGTATTTCTTGAAACTAACTATCTTCCATGGTTTTGACAGCTCTAAGAGTCTCCGTTGAGTTTTTCCAAAAGGTTGGGATATGCTTACCTAGTACTTGTCTTTCCTTGCTGAAGAAGGTTTATTTTTAAAATACATACATACACTCACACATGCACATACACCAACCGATCAGTCACTACAACCTGCATCCCAGTGAAGGGCCCAGACTATAACTGGGCTTGACATACACTACTTTCATGACTCATTCACAACTATGTCATTGCCATAGATACTGTCCTCTGTTGCTCAGATCTCCACTGGGAACTGAAGGAACAACCTCAGTTTAACAGAGTTACATCATTCAATGACATGTCACCTTCCTAGGACAGCTTACACCCAATAACAGATCATTGCAAAACTCCAAAGCTCCATTTGCCCCCCTCTTAGAACAACTCTGAAGTGTTATGCCAGCTTCAAAGTTACCCATACAGTCAGATGAATCTTTACTGTGACTTGGCTACAGCCTAATAGGTGTCTTTTCCCAAGTTGGCTTTCCTCCCAATAAACTTCTTAAACACTAATCTCTACTTACAGTCTGCTTCCAGGGGAACACAATCTGTAGCAGATTTTCCCAGGATGTTTCTTGCTTTACCCATTTGTTAATACCCATTAACATTACCAAAAAAATGTTAATAATATTAAGATATTAATATTCCCCTGTCCCCTAGTATTTGGTAAATCTCTAAAGGTTTGTTCACCTGTTCATTTCCAATGAAACAGTCACTCGGGCATATGGTATCATGGGTATTTCTTTCCCATACTCTCTTAACCATGCTTACAGCCATCATTGGATAAATACTCTGCCTGTTTAGGCACTATTAACCTATCTTTTGAGTTATATTGGTATTGATCTCCTGTAATCAACTTGCATCTCTCATTCAGTCAGCAATATTTAATAAGATGTTAACTCACAGTGTCACTGTGGCTGGAGTTATAATATTGCCTCTATCAGGACTTCTCAATGAGGTGGAGCCTCTGCCAATAATACATCCTCCCTAAATTAACTGCTCACTTTTAAGAACATCCCAAGCTATAAAAGTGTGAACTCTCCTCCAAAGAGAAGGCATCCCATCTCTTAGCAAATCCACCTGGATACGTATTATATCAGGTATCATTACTGAGTGATACTTAACAGCTTCCCTGGGATTCTTATACTACATGGCAAGGAGAGAGGGTACTTCTTTATTCAACCATATCTGTGTAAGCCCGCAGGTGCCACTCACACAGGTTGAGGATGAATGCTACTAGAGATACAACCTAATGTAATTCAACTTCATTTAGACCAGTCAGTGGTGATCCACTCTTCCTTAGGTTGGAAAATATTGTCCTTAGTTATTAGTCATCATTCCCAGGATACCCACCATGAAAGAGAGGTTTTTGAAGATGTACTACCTTATGGGCATTATCACTTAACCCATTCCCTACTCTCTTCATTATTAGTCATGCTACACTTTGGGGACAGTATGCCAGAGTAGTTAGGAAAATTAACTCTAAAGCCACACTAGTTAGGTTCCAATCCCGGCTCTACTGCTTTCCAGCTGAATGGCATTATAAAACATATGGATCAAAATAGCACTCATCTTAAATACAGGATTGTAGTAAGGGTTAGAAGTTAGTAAAAGTGTCAGTGCCCCTATAGTGTGAACCACTATTTACAATTAACTGAGATAACACAGTAACCAGGCATCTCCTATGTGAAAATACCTTGTCCTATCCACTGGTAGCAGAAAGGGAGAAAATAAAGCAGGGCCGCCACAGCGTTCAGTTTTTGCATTGATACATAGGGCTAGAAAAATAGGGATTTCCTCTTCAAGGGACAGTCCTCATCAGATTCTCTCTCACCCATCAAGGTTTATCTTTCTCAATAGCATAAATTTAACTAAAAGAAGAAACTTGTGCGTGCTTAGAGTATGCCTGTGAGCTCCAAACTCTCTACACTTGAGTAGTAATTAAATCAATCAAGTCTTCCTTTGCTGATTCCAAGTGCTTTCAGAATGTGCATGTTGCCTGGGGCAGCTTCTCCCCTTCTGCTTTCAATTAAGTTATCTCTGCCCCCACCTGTCCAGTGAATTGAGAAAAAAGGTAGCATATGTCTCCAAGAAGCTTCCTGAATTCCTGTCTTGCGTTCACTGTGCTTTTTGACTGGTGCAATGTATTCCCCAGATCCTGCTTCCTGTTGGATTGCTGTGGGGATCTTTCATGCTGCATTGTGAGCTGGTACAATGGATTGCTGGCTGTGCCTGCGTAGAGATGTCTTATTCCTTCATTAATATTTTAAGACTTACACTGGGAGGTCAGAAAACATATGTTTTCTGCTGAATAAAGTAGAAAACAGGGTTCGATGCTGGTGAAAAAATGAACATCTTAGGTAGGAATATTTTGCAGTAAATGAAGACAGCAATGTCAGGGCAGGATGCGCCAGGCTGGGAGTGATCAGTCACCATGCCCACGTTCTCAGTCATGACAGACACACGGTGTTGGCTGCAGATGATTTCAGGCATGTCCAGAGGAGATCCTGCCAGCCTGCCAGAAGATCTAAGCATGTCCCTGAGAATTCCTAACCCAGTCATTGTAAAATTCCAACATAATAACTGTATATGAATGTGAAAGCTACCTTTTTAGCAAGCCATTTCATATGCATTTAACATCTGTGTTCCAGTTAACAATTTTTATTGTCACACTAGAACTATCATGTTATACTGTCAAAAGGAAAAACACAGTAACTAAGGAGCACACATGTACTCATATTACAGCTAAATAACGGTTGGTATGTACACAGTATATGCAAGTATCACTGTGGGTAAAATTGCAATATTTCCAGAATCTCTTGCTTGGCCTTAGTACATCTCCATATCAATAGTTGTTTCCAAGGAGTGGAGAGAAGTAGTCCATCTCCTTATCAATAGGTGATTAAAAGGGGGAGGGGAGCAAGCATGCACCAGGACTGGGGAGGTTTGGTGGGGTCCTTTTGCAGCCAGGTCGCTAGAGACATGAGCGAGCAGTACACCACTGTTTGTAAGCGATAAATACATTTCTCCCACTTTATTTCTCACTTTGACTGATTTTGGCTTCAAAGGTTATTTGCCCCGGAGTGGGAACATATTTTCCCCCTGGAGTTACAATCATATAAGAGTACCAGGAAAACCAGCTTCTATTCCTCAGGTCTCTGTCACTTAATATGGAGAGTTATTAAGGAAGTTATTTAATGTCTGTATACTGTAATTTCCTGCACTCTTAAATGTGGACAATAATCTGCTAGGATACTTGAAGTGATTAATTGCATTAATTCATGTAACCTAAAGTCATTACTTCTACTGTTACTGTTATTCTATTGTTACTGTACTTGTTACTATGCTTAGCATGTAAGATTTATGTTTCTTTAATGATAATAGCTAGTAAATATTAAGCTTATAGTCCAGAATTTCTGTTCTGCATACATTATAAGGATATTCTTCTGAAGTTTAATGGCAGCCTACAAAGTGTGTTTTCTTCATGATCCCATTTTGAGATAACTATGTTGAAGGACAGCAAGTCTAAGAAATTTTCCAAGAGCCACCTAACAATAAAAAAAATTCACATCTTTCTATTTCTTCCTTTTCTTTCCTTCCTCTTTCCCTTCCTTCCTTCCTTTCTTCTTTCTTTACATCTCACTCTGCTCCTTCTTTTCTTTTTAATATTATGCATTTTAGTTTTGTCTTATTCTAGCGGGATTTGGTAATTTTCACAAACACAGAAATTTATCTTGACTTCTTTTACTGTTCTCCATTACCATGTGTAATTCTCATGCATACTCAGCAAACATCAAGAGGTGGTGCATGTTGTCAACAGAACATGGGCTATGGAAGCAAGCCAAGTTATGATAGAACAGAGGGTACACAACTGAGTGTGTGACCTGGATAAATTTGTTAAACACCACAGATCTTTGGTTCATGTATCTGCATTCATTAACTAATCTTAATTGGTTTTGAAGTAACATATAACCTATTGTTGAAGGTGGTGGATGTCATTTAGTAACTGTTCAACAAATACTATACTAATTTATACCAACCAAATCATTTGTTTCAAGCATTTATTCATTATTGTACTTTAGGCATTTTACATAACTATTTAACCTCACCATAACTTAACTAGTGTTTCTCATATCAACAATGTTATTATTTCATTTGGATAAAGACATTAGACTTTTCAGTTACAGTTACAGTTACAGTAATGGGCTCATTTGTTTAGTTTCATACTTCAAAGGGGAATCAAGATACATTTCTTTCCAAAAAAAATCTCAGATCTCAGGTTCTGCAACAGTAAATGTACAGATATTCTTTTTTGGGGGGAGGGGGAACTTTTGGTTTCAAAATATCTTAGTTTATTAAATAAGGTTTGTTAAGGTTTGTTCTATATTTAGGATAGTAGAAACAGCTTGATCCTGTAGTAAATATAATAAAAATATTCAGAATTCAGTCTAGCATAAGAGCTGTTCATAATTAAAATGAACATAGGGAATGTACGGCATTTCAGTGTAAGAACTGTTTAAATAAATGGTCTCTGAGGTAGAGCTGGCAAATGAGGTGAGAAATCGTCTCTAAAGTCTTGCTCTAAGCAGCATTTTCTTGCTTATTAATTTGACAGCTTTCTCGGCTGCTCTCAAGTTAACTACAGCAGTTTTAATCAGAGAGAGAACTTGTCAAATTGCTGTGAATCCAAGCCTATGAAAAGTGTGGAATGCCTTCAGGATCTAAAAGAACCTTGAGGCATCAAAGCTCTTACTCCCTATTTCCTACATCTAATGTCATCAACTTCAGTGGATGTAATGAAGGAATTAAAACACTAATAATGCCTGTCTTCTGCTTTCCATCGTCTACTTCACCTGTTCCACAGAGTTGTGCCAAAATTATGTCTCCACTCAGGGGAGATCTTATTAAGTACTGCAATGTTTGATACTGTCACATGTAGAGTATACTGTTCTTAAATGCTATGACACAAAGTGGGTTATAGAAAAACAAGCACTTATAATACTGTTTGAGTCTTCGACTTTTTTTATTTGCCCCATGACTCTTTTCCTATCAAATGAGTCCAGAAAAACCCAGATTATAGAAGCAGTAGTGGCTTTTTACACCACCTTGTTTAATTGAAACACATATGTATCAGAACCAAACCAGCACTTCGCATAGCCCTATGGTAACCAAATACAGGAAATATCTCTGAAATTCTAAGCCCATGATTCTTTCTTGTATGTATAAATGAAGAAATATAGTGTTAGGTGCCAGAAATACTTCATTTTCTTTCTTTCGACTTACTTGTTTCTGTGAATTTCATTCAACCTCTCTCATTCTTAGAATTGTCACCTTTCAATGGTATATCTTTCTCATTCTTTCTCCTTACAAACTCAACAGCTGAGTGAGCTGGAGAGCACGAAGCTGCCACATGCCAAGTGGCCAATTAAGACAACTCAGAATGAAAGCTACAGTCAAGGCTTCAACCACTTATCATAAGAGTATAAGAAGTATAAACAGGAGAAAGCTCTAGCTCCCTAAATGTTTCATTTTTCATCATGGAACAGCGTGTGAGGGTCTGGTGGATCAGTAAGATGTGGGCATGCTCTCAAGCTGCTGAGGGAGCCCTGAACAAAAGTCTCCTGCTTTTACTGACCCAGGGGCCAGGGAAAGGTGGGGGGAAGGTCAGCAGAGTAAAGGTACTGAGTCTGAGTCAGAGTGTAGGAAAGCGTCTCCAAGGCACAGGGTTCTTGGCAAAGGGCTTAGGAGAGACCAACAAATAGAGGTGGCTAGGCTGGCGTGCAGTTATGTGTAAGAGCATAGCCAGCTGGGGGTCTGAGTCCCTGACTACGGCTCCCTCAGACTTGAGTGTCCTGGCTGTGCACCAGGCCTCATGCAGACCTGCCATAAAGAGCCTTTGTAATTGCCTAAGGTCCAGCCTGAAAGGCCACACATAGGATTTTGGCCTGGAGCCAGACCCCTTACCAATGCTCTTCATTGTTGAAAGGTAACATAGACTTATAGAATTATTCATGTTAAAAGATATCTCTATGGGCTAGAGTAGTGATATAGGTAAGAGGTATTGCTAATGGTTGTTAATCCTGAAAAACTGAAGTCCTTTCTTACATACCACTAATAATTTTCTGTTGAAGGAAAAGGCAGAGAAGCCCTGAGCAGTTTTCTTGTGGAAAAACATAGGATTAGATATAAGATATGAGCAATAGAAATCTGCCTAAGCATTTCTAAAATATACGTAGTAAGCTGCAAAATCTTTGAGAACATGGAAAATGCTCTTTGTATGTGCCATGGCAATAAGTATACAATAGACCAAATTATTTTTACTGGCATTTTCACTTTGTGCAGAAAATTAGAGTCAAATTTGAAGCTCAGTGGTAGTAAAAGTAAGTCCATCCTTTCTCTATACATATGGTATTTCCCTTTTCTTTCAGTTATATAAATAGAAATCTTTACATGAAAGTCTTTTTAAAATTTAAGTATTTCTTATTTACCTATATTTCATATATATATGTGTATATATATATATATATATATATATATGAAAAGGGGAGAAACAGTGTATATCACATATGCATATTTATATACATGCATAATGTGAATATTTATAAATGTATTTGTATATAAATAGGAATTATTTATAAATATTATATATATATACATCCATAAATATTTTCTATTTCAGAATTTTACATTTTTATATAAATTTTCCTACTAGTATATTCTGTTCAGTTTTTCACTGTGTAAAATTCCGATTGTTTTCTTTTAATAGACAAAAATTTATAGGTAAAAATACAGTCACTTGCTTTGAAAATTGATTACTAAATATTTTTCTGATATTAATAGTAATTTCACTGAAAAGCATATGTTCGTGTTTTAAATCCCTGTATTAGTCTTATCAAGTCAGGACCATTATTAGCCATAATATTAAGCAAATGGCCATAATATTAGGTGAGTGATATAAAGCTTAGGGTATTTATGCAACTTGTCTAAGGTAACATAATTAGAAAGCAGAGCCATGGTTTGGAAGCCAATAATTGATTCTGGACTGTTGATTGTAATCAATTTTCTGTAGTTTTCATTATAATTTAATGGCTGTGTGAAAATGTGAAATTAATCTTATTACATGATGTGATTTGTAATATGTAATTAAGTGCATGCATATAGGTGTTTAGTGTGTAAGTGTATATACACATACACTAATTCTTATTCTTTATCTAAATGATATATCTTACTAACACTAGTATAGGCTAGATTTATAAAATAGAAGTCTTTTAGCGATTTAGAGTTTAGCCAAGACTCAGTTAGGGACCTTTATTAGGCTAACTACTGCTAACATACAATGGAACACCCGTTCCATTACTTCATTTTGAACCACCGGGTACTGTCTTTGGAAGGCAGAAATTAATCTCAGTCAGTGCTAGTTTTGGACACTGAAAGAAGTCACTGAATAAAGAGAGTAAATAGGAGGCAACGGTTAGTAATTCCTGAGGATATGGTTTCAAGTTTGTGTTGGATGTCATGGTAAGTAACACTCATAAAGATCACTTTAAAAAGCGCCTTAGTTAAGTCATATTCACAGATGCAAAATAGATAGTTTCAGTTTTCGGTACCTGTAGTATGGGAAAAATTTTCCAATGATACCACCTTAGAAGGATTTAAAACAGGGGTTTACTTCAGATAACTTAGATGAAAGTGAAATGATATGCTCTAGAAAAATTGCTAAATTATTCAACAAGTGGCCTCATTTGTGATGAAGATGCTGAAACAATATATATGTCACTAACATTAGTGTAATTTTTTTCATAAAATGTAACAATAGAAAGCTCTATTCTAAAAATAAAATACCTTGTTCCATATAATACATAATTTTAAGCCTGTGTTCTTAAATTACTAAATTAAATGCAAGTAGTGACTTGATCACATGCTTTAAGTTTGTCTCATTATGGACACAGGAGGTTTTCTTATATTCAGGGTTGCCTTATGTATTTCACGATAGATACCATGTTAAAATTTCTGTATTTAACATTATGTTTTGAGCCTAATACAAAATCACTAAGTGAAATGACAAAGACCTCACTATATTAAAGATAACTTCACTTAAAGCACCCATTTATTACAATGGATCAAATAAGCTTTTCAGTTTTACTCTCATAAGGAAAAGTTCAATTTAAAAGCAATATGTAGAACAGGTTTTGATTTTAAGATGAAGGCAACTTATTTTTTATAAGGTGATACTGACCAACTGATTCATTCATGCCCTTGCTTTTTTGGCACAAGGACAAAAGCTTGTTTTTGTTATTTATACAAGTTTTGAAATAAAGAAGAAAAAAGAATCCCTGTTTCAATATTTTTTTTCCTAGTTCCCTATTTTTGGCTGAGTCTCATGTAAATATATTACCTTATGTAATACCTTATGCCAACAGATTTGGAAAGTCCTTTTTACTTTTGATTATACAGGTAAGAACTTTTATAAGACATTTTGTTTTTACCCCTTTCCATATCTACTTGCATGCTTTTTCTTGGCACAGGACCTCGAGAGATGTCTGTTGCGCAGCCAGGAGGTCCGGCAGAAAGACAAGCCTCTCGGGCAGCTGATGTTATTGTAGCTGCTTTCCCAATTGCCAGCAAATGATATAAATTGCAGGAGACTGTAAAGGTCACCTCTACAACAGTCCTACTTCTATTAGCTCAGTGATCACTAACCTGCAGCCACACAAAGAATCTCAGGCCTGGAGCACACACGTGAACACGCCAGCCACAGCACCTGACTGGTGCTTCAACCCCGCCTTGGTTTGCTCTTGGGAAAAAAAAAAAAATCAGAACACCATTACTGCTGAAAATGACTTAAAAGTGCATGTGGAATTAAATGTGCACTGACACAGTGAAACTATCTTAAAATGTGCATTTTTCCCTGATGTCTTGTGTATTTACAATATGTAACTCTCCACATTTTTTCACTTCAGTAAACCTATGTATTACATGAAAACATGGTTAAAGGTGAACATTTATTTATTTATTTTAGAGTATAACATGAGCTTAATACATATGTAATACATATACATATATAGATATATCTGCATAAGTGTAAAATATAAACATAATTGTTGTGTGTCATTCATTATGGTTCCCCAGAATTTTAGTCATAAATGAGTGTAAATGTAATACCTTCTTTTTTAATTTGTCACAATACGTAAGAGTATACAATATTGCTTAGAGTTTACTTTGGAGTCATATATACCTAGGTATAAAAACTAGATATTCTTGGGAAGTTGCTTAATCTCTCTGTACTTCAGTTCACCCAACTGCAAAATGAGCATAATCAGGCATTTAACCATCACTACATCCAAGTGGTATTGGTGCCATTTTTGGCAGGGTTTGTGGGCTTCCTGCTAGGACAGCTACTAACCCTTTAGTTGCTAGAACATGGTAAGAGAGAGGCCGGTTATGCTCAGAGTGGAAGGGGAGAGGTAGCAACATTTTAAACTATTTCAAAAGTTTATCTTCAGATGTGAGGGCAGTGAAGCATACTTGCTAAATAGTGCCCTGATTTGTGAACCTGGAATAAGTTGATGAAAAATGATCTCACACACACACATACACATTTCAATTATGTGCCATACTAATATCCAATACTTGGGTTTTAATATAACTGACAAATCCCTAGAAATATTTCTGCACTTCTTAGTTCCTTAATAGAAAATATAGCAAGGGTAATCAAAACTTCTAATATACTTTATAGATAGGGAGAATCAGGAGATTTTTAGTTGGTTATTAGTGAAACAAATTATATATATATGTAACAATTTTTAATGAGAAATATGTACACAGAAATGATGAAAAAATAAAAATAAAATTCTAGAGTGTTGTAAGTTATTACAATGTAGTATTATAAATATTATGTTAGAAAAACAGGGACTTACAGATGCATGTAATAGAAATACAAATCTAAGGTTGGGAGAATCAGAAAAACTAATCTGGCTATTTTATTCTTCTGTGCTCACTCTTCTGTCTTCTAAAACACATGTAAACAGACTTCACTGCCAACAGAATCTGGCAGCTTGAGTTTAAAGCATAGAAAGAGGTCACCTCACATTTCCTCCATGAACCCTCCTAATGATTTTGTAAGCACCTAACTCCCTGCAATAAATACCTTTCTGCTTGACAGACCTGAAGAGGTTTCTGGGATTTTTTTCACTGACTGGCACAGACTTCTTAGAATAAATGTGTTTAGGCAGAACAAGAAAGTCTAGGTATATTTAAATTATTTTATAAGACTGGAAACTGATTCTTTTTTGCTTATAAAATTTCAGACTTATTCCTATTTACTTCTTGAAAATTACATTTTAAACAACTGTTTTTAAGTTTAGAATCTCTTTTTTTGATGGAAAGCACAATATAATGCAGCTGATATCCCATAACAATGTTTTAATTTCCTGTTGCTGCATAACAAATTACCTCTTAAAATAATACAAGTTATTATCTCACATTTTCCATGAGTAAAGTTCCCAGGCCTAGGTTAGCGGCATCCTCTGCTCAGTGTTTCCCCAGAATGAAATCAAGGTGTTAGGGTTACAACCTCACCTGGAGCCCCAACCCCTCTCCCAGACTCACTGGTGTGTGGCAGACCTTAGTTCATTGTGGTTGTAGGCCTCAGGCCCTTGTTTCCTTTCAGGGTGTCAGCTGGAGATCATTCTCAAATCCTACGGGCCACCTTTATGTCGTTATCATGTGGCCACATCCACAGGCAGCTCACAACATGTTTGCTTCTTCAACACCAGCAGGGGATTTCCTCTCACGTGAAGCCTGACTCATTTTAATTGTTTACCTAATTAGGCTGGGCCCACTAAAGCTAATCTCCCTTTTTATTCAAAATCAGTTGTTTAGTGAATGAATTATATCTGCACAATTCCTTTGCCTTTGCTATGTAATGTTAACATGAGAGTAGAATTCCATGACAGCCTCATGTTCCAATCACCCTCAAGCGGAGGGGTTTACAGCATGGTGAGTAGTACACCAAAGGGCAGGAATCTTGGGGTCTGTCTTAGAAGTCTTCCCATCGAAATAGAGTTTAGGTGGTACAGAAATCAGTGAGATTTTATGAACAATATTGTTCAAAATTACTTTTTATCCCTCACAGAGATATTAGCAAATGACTACTTTAAAAAAAATAATCTTCAATGTAGAATAATATGTTCATGTAATCAAACCCACATGAATAAAAATCACTTAATGAAAAATGTACATATGGGTTTTCATATTAGAATTGAAGTTCAATAGTGTAAGGAAGCACCCCCACACACACACTTTCCCTACTGTTCTATCAGGACAACTGTCCGTTGCTTTACCGCAAATATGTGGGGCCATGAAGGCCCCACACATGTGCACCTTCAACACTTATGTGACCATCAACTAGCAGTATAGCAGTATAAGAGGTACAGCTTTGTGCAGAATAAACAGGCCTCTTTTGAGCACCCTCCATGACGACTCCTGCTGCCTTCTTTGCTTTTCGTGTTACCCCAAAACCTCAAAGGCGACCCCCGCACCCCAATAAATAGTTGTGGTTTTTTTTGCTCTTATTCTACATAACCATATTTTGTGGTCTAAAGCAGACATTCTGTGCTAGGGATTATAATTATAGAATAGTAGAGAAATAAGTGAAGTAGTTGTTGCAGAAAAATAGAGGAGACTTGTTAAAATGTTTCATACTGATAAGAAAACTGGCTTCTTTCAAAGCAAAACATTTTTAAATCCTTTCAGATTATCTGTCTTGACAGTAAGATTTGTTACCTTTATCAACAGCAAAATAATCAAAGAAAGCAAGAACAAATGCTTTTGGAAAAAAGTAAAGGAGATTTTCATTTTTGCTCTCTCTTCTCTCTTATTTTTATGTGGTTAATACAGGCCTAAAATGATGTTTAATTTAGCTGTTAATTTGCATATATGAAAAATGTCCCATGAAGTCTTGAAGTTTAATATATCATGATTTATAATCATACATTTAATAAATAATTAAGTGTACCATGACAGCTGCAAAGACTAAAGCTGAACTTCCAATAAAATAAGTTTAGAAATACTCCAGAATGAGGTTTATTACTTGATATGTTATCAACATTTTTGATTACTTTGTTATCATAGAGTGACAACTTAAGTCATGATGGAAACATTCTTCTTTGAAAATTGAACTGGAATATTATTTGTATTGACATATTTCTATGAATACTGGGGACATTCATGATCTCTGCTAATACTGAAATTATTCCTGTGGGTCTTAATTTTTTGGAGGAAAAATAAATAGAGATTTCCCCTAGGGCAAAAGCAACAACAACAAAAATAATCTATTTTGGGGGGCATATGCATTAAATTGCTTAGTTAGCTGGCCAGGTGTATGTCTGCATGAACCTCATGTTTCTGGAATTATGTTGATCAGATAACATTAACAGATGTGCTGTTTCTGAGTGAATATTGGTGAAATACCCAAGGTTTAAAATAATTTGGGCCTATCACTTCATAAATAGAAATATTAATTTGATTGACCTATACAACATTTTAAATTGAGTATTTGATAAAAAGTTCTAATTTCATGTAGATGCTTAATTATTTTAGCTTTTTCAAGTAAACCATAAAATATTTAGTCTCTGTTATATGTTCTATCATGGTGGACTATTGAGAAGAATATTTTCCACTCTAGAGTCAGACAGAACAGATTTAATTCAGTCTGTCTCACTAGCTAGGTGAACCTAGGCTGATGAAGATTTTAAATTTTTAGAGCTTTAGATTTCTCATGTGAGAAAATATGGTTCTGATAAGTAACAAAAATTAAAAGTCACTGGCCTTTTTTAATGAATGAAATAACTACCTTGAACATTTTTCCTTCTTTACCTCACTTGATATATCTGGCTAACTCTGCTCAGTCATAATACAGCTGACAGATCACGTATCACATCTTGTGGAAAATCTCCTTTATCTCATCCTACCTTTATCTTGGCCTCCCTCAGATGGAATTAGTTGCTTCTGCTCTTTGTCCTCCTATTAATCTTTCCTTCTGTCATAGCCTTTAACACAGCATTTCTCTTCCTTTTCTATTCCCAGCACTTGCAAGAGTGACAGGAATATTGTATTCATCCAATGAACATTACTACAAATGGTACTTCTATATTTTATCTAGTCCTAAAAATATAACCCAGTGAATTGATGTGCATAGTTATCTTAAAGATGGGAAACTCAAACTCAGTAAATTTAAAGTATTTTTCTGGAGTCCCCATTTGAATGTTAATACTAGAAAACCACAGATTTTGTATATTTGTGTAATATTAAATACACTTGGCAAAAAATGTACCAAATAATTTTTTTAATTAACAATAATTAGTGATCCTTACATAGTGTCTAGCACATAATCATGAATTTATAAATATGAATGTTTTCAACAATTCCCCTATCCACAAATCTGGTGTCTTTATTTGTTTCTTTATTTTTTAAGTTGTGTTTTTTCTAACTGACCTTGTACTTGAGTTGTTAACACTTTGGATTTAAAACCACCATGTATCTATATGAATTACTTAGCTAAAATATAATGTTTTATATAACTACTATAATAAAATACATTGCATGACAGTCTATATATAGAAAACATGGATATTGATAAAGATCGATGTGATACAGAAATTGGAGGAGTTAAATTAGAGCTCTAACTTGGAAGGTAGAATCATAAACAGACACAAAAAGTGAGAACATTTTAGGAAGGAGATCTATATTGCTCAAATGCATAGTGTCAATAAATATAAAATAGTAAGAATAAAATAACTATATGTAAATATATAATATATATTACATTATCTATATATAAATATAATGTAGAATAAAATACATAGTTAAAACATAAAAATAATACAATGAAGTTATACCAACTATTGTGTATTGGACAATAAAAAATAATTTAGATAAATCTATAGTAAGGCTAAATAAGCAGAAACTGGTCTTAAAGTACCATACAATGTATTAAATATCACAATTGTACAATTGTGATTATTTGCACAAGCATTTCTATGAAAAATAAATTTCTGGAATAATCTGATTCTAAATTCTAATTGCTAATATTCCTAAAAATTTTATGTAAGATGGTCATATTAGAAATTAAACTTAATAAAATTAATACCAACACATTCACAGATATACCAAAGTACCTTTTAGAAAGATACTATTTGTATTTATTTTCATTTTTTTTGTTTGATAAGTAATGTAAGTCTTGCATATAGGAAACAGTTTAAAGTGTAACTCATGGGAATAATTTTATTCTAGTATCCTCTATGGGAAACAATTGTTAATATACATAACATGAGAATGACCTAGTTTCCAGGGGTTTCTCAAAAATCCAGTTAAATATATATTGGATCTTAGCCTAAAATCCTTGGCAGTGTTTATTGCTCACTGCCTAGAGTTTTAGTTGCTTGAATGAATGAAATAGTTTTTGGTAGTAATTACCATGAATGAAATATATAGGTCAATAAAGAGTTGGATAAAATTTCTGTTTGGATATAGAAAAGACTTTGTACCAAAACACACACAACATTTAAAAATGTATATTATTTTGGTAATAATATTCTCACATTCAGAATGATCCCTCCATTTCAAATGCTTGTCTTAGGTTAGTTTTTCTCATACGGTACTTAAGAAAATTTCTTTTGACTTGCAATCTGTTATTTCAAGTCTAATTCTGTCCTCTTGTCTTACGTTGATAAAAAGAAAAAAAAGTAGCACTGAAGAAAAAAGTTTGTCCCAAACCTTTTGCAAATAACATAAAATTTATTCTAAAATAATGGCAGCTCTCAAGAAACTATGATTTCTATTATACACATTTAAATATTACTTCTCCATTTGTAGGATATAAGTTAGTCAGAAGATAAAAGGAATTTTAAAACTTAACAGATATGAAAATAGCAAATTAAATTCACTCTTATTTCCTAATGATAAGGATATGTGGCTATTTTATTGGCTTTACATAAAATTGTGTTATACAGCCTATATTCTGTATATCTTGTATCCTGTACTTTTTAATGACAAATGTTTGTAAATGATTTTAATGTATTTTTATTTCTCAATGTGCAGAAAAAGTCATTATATCACCAGTAAGCCCAGTGTATAATTATTAGTTCATAGAGAAATGCATGCCATGATCAATAGGAGATTCTATTGCCCTTGACTGCCTTGCTTGATCTAAAGGTCATTAATTAGGTCAAAGGTCTAAATACAATGGACTTAAATTTAGTCAATGAAAGCTTATTTCATCACACCAATGATTTTTCTGTTCATGTCAAAGGTCACTAAACTCTACCCAGAATTATTTTGATATGAATCTGAAGAGGGATACAGTCAAAGAGCTTAGGATAAAGAGTAATTTCCTCAAATAGGTCAGACCTCTGAAATTCCCTAGCTTTAACAGAACAAGCTGTGCCCAGCAGAAAGGAAATGGCATTTTAAGTACTATCTTTTTTAACATTCAGAGCAGTGGTGAATGCTAGTAAGGAGCTGGCAGATGGTCTCATTAGATAAAATGACTATTAGGGAGTATCATCACTAATAAAATGCAGTTTGTTTTTATTTAGGATAGTGAGTTACAAAATTGCAGTTCTGCATTATTGTTGTGATGTTTGTAATGGTTTTACTACAAATTCTGCCAGTCCTGCAATATCATCTTTTATATGTGACCATCGCATGATGAATTCTGAAACATTCATTTGCATTTCAGCAAAGAAATATTAAAACTTAATTTACTCTTGAATGGTGAACAGTGTTTTATATATATTAGATAGAATGCATGTAACACAAAATACAGTTTTGGCACATTCTCAAAATATGAAGAAGGAAGGTAGCCCAAATGTAGATTTCAGACCAAGCCCCTCACTTCTGTGCCATGTGAACCAACTGTCCATGTACTGTGGCGTCTCTCGCAACCCTGGCTGTGTGGGATTATGTTTTGTAGATGTACTATAGAATAAACAGTTTTATACATTTAAATGACCTCTTTTGACATTTCAGTATCCTTGTTGATTAAACAGGTAAAATTTCAGTCATCTTTTGCTTCTGCTTATTTGGACAAAAAATAAAAATCCAGTGGTACAGCTGTTGAAACTGCTGAGAGAATATTTAGAATGATGCACTTTAACTCCCCATCTAGAAGACTGCCAAGGAGGGCCTTTCAGAGGCAGTAATAGAAGAGTTTTAATATCCACTACATGTAAGTTTGCTACCCATATGTCCAGATACAGCATGAAACCTGGGCACCAGTTTACATGCTGGATGGTAATGGCTACGCTGAGACTATTGTTTGGTACAAGTAGGCTCAGATTATGGGTTGCTGAGGGTCCTCTGAAGTGTTTATCACTGTCTCATTGAGCATTACTTGCTGCTGTGTGAAACAAATAGGGCATTGGGCAAATAATAGAGGCACACCATAAATACTATTTTTCAAAATGATTAAATCAGATGTGTGTATATGTGTGTGTTTGTGTGTGTGTGCATGTATGTGCATATGTACATTTCAAGACTTAATCAATCTAGAATGAAATTTCACAAACGCTGCTGTAGAGAATTCTAGAGAAGTGAATTCTCTAATCTCTCGTCTCCGTTTACACCCCGGTGACCCACTGAGCTCTGTCATAAAGTTGTATATGCTTCTCTTGAGGGCAAGTTATCTAGTCTTTCTGTGATATGATTTCCTTAGTTGTAAATAGGTTACTAATGGTACCTATTCATAGAGTTGTTACTTGGATTAAACATGCTACTATTCTAGAGATTAGCATAAGAAGGGCTCACTAAAATTTAGCTCATTGTAAATGCTCAGGCTCATAGTAAATGTTATATAAACCTTTCTTTAGGGAAAAAAATGATAAAAATAGAAATGCAGTATACATTTTTTTTTCAGAAGATTTAAGATCATTTGTTCATTTTTCAGGTAAGCAAGTGATTTAAACTTTTGATAGACTTTGAAACTATATTTTTAATAAAATCAGACATAAAAGAGTAAAACCAATATTTAACAAATCTTCACAATATTAACAGAAAGAGAAATATTTATAACCATTGATTAGAAGATGACTCGGACTCCTGCACTGGTAAAACATGTGATAATCACGCAAAGTTTATGTTCTACATGTAAAATAGGATAATTGATCCTCAGAAAAAAATTTATTCAGGCAATGATTTTAATAATAAACTCCCATTCTATAGTATCCTTACTTATATGGAAAAATATAAATAATATGTAAACATAGTCGCTTGTCCCTCTATAGGGATATAATATCATGACTCCTTGCCGGGAGGCAAATGAATCATTTTAAAGCTCAAAGGAAGTCTTAAGAACTAGAGAAAATACAACTTAAGCTCAAAGAAGAGGAATATTAAAAATAAAAAAAGGTACTGAAACTCATTTGAACTAAAAACCAGTGAATTTCACATTGATGTAGGGTAGGGACCTGAGAGAAGCATCATAGTTAAGTTTTCCTGCCTGTAATGAAAAATGTTGAGATATAAACAGTATAGTAAGAACAGAAAGGATTCCATCTTAAAGCTAAGATTCCATTTTGAAAACCAGGAAGTTCAGAAGTAAGATTCCTAACATATTCTTTAGCGAACAGACAATAATTCAATCCACTTTGGGGGCAGGGAGGGCAGTTTTGATTGATATGTTCCCAGAGGTAAACTGCTGTCCAGGAGAGGGACTGACCAATTTCTTGTGCTAAGTTAATTTTGCAGAATTGCCTAATGGACTGATAATAGAAAAAACTTAATGTGTCTCACCAGAAATAAGCCTTTTGAGACCACTATACAAGTCTATGCCCACCGGTCCTTTGAAAAATTCTTAAAAGAGGGAACCCCCAACCTTTTAGCGTGCCTCTCTCTGAGGACACCTGCATTTTTTCTCTCTTTAAGTGTGTACCTTAAAGCTCTCTCACTGCTCAACTTACTGCATTTTGGGTTTTTGCTATTTCATTCTATTTCCAAGCTTCCTTTTTACCACTGATAAGTTGGGAGGGACTGCTGAAAGTTCAGATTTGGGCCTGCAAGTTCCCACAACCTGGGTGATCCAGACGGAAATGTAACTGCAGGAGGCTGCCTGAAAATCTCCTTTTTTTAGGAAGTTTCAGAACATAATCCCAATGCATCCCATGCTCTGTGGCTCCCCAAATCCTGGGTGGTAGGAGTTAGTCCCTACGCAGTGCAGATCCAAGCAGACATGGGATGCCAAGTAACCCTGGCCTTAAGAGATGGCAAGGGAATCTGCCCGATACGAAGAAAATGTTCAGCAAACTCCCTCTACACCTCTGCATTTTCCTGCTCTCAGCTGCCTGCATGGCCTCTGCCATTCATTTCTACTCTCGTTCTAATGAATTCCTTCCTTACCTACACTCTTCCGACCTGCTCGGGAATTCTTTCTCACTCAAGAGTCAAGAACCCTACCCTGTCCAGGTTGAGGTTTCACCTGGTGCGCAGGGAGAGACCTCCCAGACACAGACGCCCGGTTAGAGAATCGCTCAAGAAACTAGTGATTATTAGTAACATTTTAGAAAGCTGAATGTGGAAATGAAAATGCCTTTTAATAAAAGTGTTTATAGTCAGCTATGTTAAAACTTTTAAAAACTTTTTCTAATTATTTCTGGGTAGGTCCAAAATAAAGACACATCTACTAAACTACTTTATAGAATGAGCCAGTATTAGATGAGGTAATGTCTACATTTAAATTAATCACAACGATGATTTGGACATAAGTTTTATTGTTTTCCACTTTATATTAATTGTATGACATTTGTAATCCCTACCACCTTTTTTCAAATATATGTGACCAAGGGATAGAATACAAACAACACATAATTTCAAGGTATAAACAAAACCAACCAACCCTTACTTTCCAAAGGAACATAGCATTACAATTATTCATTGGTTGAAGTGGTTTCATTTACTTTTGCCTATCTCCCGTGAACATCCTGGTGAGAATGACATTTAAAAGAGAGTTCATGTGCATTCATGACTGTTTGAATGGAAAGGTTACATTTGGTAAAGCAAACCTTTTTTCAGTCTTAGTTACCGAGGAACAATTTACACATCAAAGAGTAAGCTACCCAAACAGATTAGAGATTTTCAATAAACCCTTATTAAGGATGAGGTGATCTAATCCTCTAAATCCATGTAAGCGCCATTCAGGTCTTGCAAATAAGCACAGGTGAGGCTATATGGATAAATGGCTTTATCATATTTTTTGAAACTATTAAGAATGGGATGGGAATGGGAATACACGTGAATGGGAATATGTATAATGATTTATTCTCACATACCTGAAAACAAAAGGCTGCCCCCTTCTCACTGAAAAGAAGACTATGTATGCTCATAGACTGAAAAGTCCTTTCCTGGCTCCCTTTTCACTTCCACCGTGATAGCCAGGTATCTAAAAATCTCTTAGTCATGCTACAAAAAGAATGAATGAACAAAACAAAGATCAGAACTCATTCTCTGGGGGGATACAGGAGACAAGCAAATTTTTTCCTTGACGTTCTTTCCCTTCTCAACACTTGAATGCAGAGAAGAGGGAAAATGATAGTGGCTGTGTGATTTGGGGTAAGAATGCAGAGGAGCAAAACTAGCCCTTCCACACTCCCCATGAACTCCTGCTCATCATTGAAACTTTATGGACCAGAATTTGTGACTGTAATCTTTGTCTTTACCTTCTTCCCTGTGAATTGCCTCACGTAAAGATAGTTAATGAGATTTATACCTTTATAATGATAAAGGTCTCCCAGTTGAGATGCTTTAAGCATATGTAATTGAAATGACATAAAGCAGAAAAAAGAATTTATATAAAGCTGTAGGTTCAAGTACCAGTTGAATTCATGTTGCTTCATCTTTCCAAGTTTAAGTTTCTTCTTCTGAAAATAAAGATACTCATATCTTCCCTACTTGCCTCCCTCATAGCATTTTTGGGAAAATAAGAAGAGAAAATACAGGTTGGAAGCATTTGACACAGGATGCAAGATCATGCACGTTTCTAATGGCTACCACCCTTTGTGCCTTGTTTCTTTTTCTCTTTCTAACAGAGTTCCACTGAAAGACAGCTGACATAGAGTCCTGAAATGAATATATGGAAAGTAAGCTTTATTTGGAAAACCTGTAGAACCCAAAATTGAAAAGCCAGCCTGTATGTGAACATTGATACAGACATACACATATTATATGATTTTGGACAAATTAATTAATGTCCTGGAGCAGGAGTACCTTATTTGTAAAAAGTGGTTGATGTGACAATTAAATAAATTAGTATATTTAAAATGCTTGCCATTAAGTTATAATTATCACAAAGTATCACTTCAACACTGCTGGGTACATGTCACATGGCTTCTTGCACAGATGAAGAATTTGAGACCTCGGACATGTTGAATGTCTTATTCAGAGGCAGAGTTACTCAGTAGCCAACAGAATCTCACTTTAAAGCCTAGGCTCTTTCCATTTAAGCCACTTTTCCATTCAAAGGCCATGTAAATTCTAACACAAGAATCTCATTATAGAGCAATTCTCACAACTTGTAAAGAACTGAAGAGCAGATAGCCATGTTTAGAGAAGTTGTGATTATAACCCAAAAATCTGGTGTTGATTACTTACAACTAGTTTATGTAAACTCTTGAAATATGAAGAGAAATCTGGAAATTAAACATAAATAGACTTAAATTTTTGATTGTTCTAGTTTTGACTGAAGGAAAATTTTAAAACATTCATTAAACAGATTACACTATTGAATTGCATGTGTTTTCAGGACGATGTTTTACTGTTTGTATGTGTGTGTGTATGTCTTTGAAGGTAAGAGTATATGTGTTACAGATCCTGCAGAGCCCTATCAAATACCCTTTTGAATATGCAATATCAAGCTAAGGTTGAGGAGAAACAGGTTGCTAGTATGGTAGATTTGAAATAATATATTTCTGTCATCCTGCACATATATTTGGATTCACCATCTAAGCATTGCCCAAGCACCAAATCTTAGATATTTTTTTCTAAACTCCTCCATTGTCCTTTGCCCTAGTTCCTTTTACTTAGTAAGCCCTGTCTATTCTGCTTCTTAAATACATTAATAGATCAAGGGTGTCTACCTGGCCATTGCAGCAGTCCTGGAGAAGAAAATTCTAGGAGACAGATCTCAGCAAAGTCCACTACTGGGAAATTGTTGAAAAATGTTTTCAGGGAAAGAGATGCGTTGTCTCTGCATCTATGTGTGTATCTCATTGCAGAGAAAAGCAGAGAATGACATCAGCACAGGCTCTTTTCTCCTTTCTTACATTCCACTTGCTGTAAATTCTATAATTATTTTGAAATCTCTCATAGCATATACTTAGCCCCAAAAATGAGTGAATTCCCTTTACATATTTCAACAATTAAAGGTGTTAAATCTCACTAACTGTGCATAATTACAATACAGCAATTATATGAAGCAAAGTATAATTTACAATTTAAGTGATTACTCTGTGATTCATTATCAAGCTATGCAACTTGGAAAAGATAATAACTTTGGAGTGCTATCTTTCAAAAGATTTAATGTCAATGTTTTTCTATGAGCTTGGCTGAAAACAAACTTCTTACTTGCAATGCAGTCCATGGAGAATATTTGCAAAATGCTTGTCAGTCACTAGCTATGACGGCTGTTTGCAGGACCTGTCATTGTGCAGGGTTTTGTCTCTGCCCCAAGGACTACATGACATTTTTGCACAAATTGAGCTCTTTCCTATTCAGGAGCTTACATGCTACTGCAGTTTTTTTTTTTTTCTCTCTTTCCCTGCTGTCACTTCTCAGCCATCAGCAATGTTCCACAGTGCTTCAACTTGGCAAATAATGGGGTTTTATGATGTTTTCTCTGCCTGACTTGTTTGTGATCACACTGCTTCAACTCATCAGGCAGTATGTGGTTTGGCTTCCTGTCATTCACCCAGTCTTGCAGACTAGCCCCAGAAAGCTGAATTGCAATGAGTGTGACTCTGTTGCCACTGGGATCACAGTGTATCACAACTGAGGAATTGTTTGAGTATTTGATTTTAAACAGAAAGTATGAGCTGGAAGCCACAGTACAATATGCTGTCTGTTAGCGTGCCAAATATGTGCTCACTTGTCCTCATTAGCTTCTCTAGCTCATCTCCGAGCACATCATTTGATTGGCATTTTGCTCAACTAATGCACTTTCATGATCAATGTTCACTGAGAGTTTTCAGCTCCCTATTTTGACTGGTATTGGATCTTCCTAATAGTGGGTAATATGTGACCTAGGATGTTTTCAAGGAAGATTGATAACCTAAATCATTCCTAAAATTGTGCATTTACCGGTGCATACTGCTATACAATGATTCTTAAGGAAATGTTGTAAGAAATTTGGCAGTAACAGGCTGCTGAAAGAAAAGAGGTTTATAAAGGATTGAAAACATTATAAACCAGTCAAAGAAATAGCAGGTGGCGCAGTCATCAGTGGTGATTATGTTTGAAATTGCTTATGTAGTAATCTGAGAAAAAACAGACTTATGTCTCCAAAGGTATACAGATTGTCAAGGTCTGATTCCCCAGGCATAGCTGGATATCACTGTTTATTCCCAAGTGATAAATAACATGTGTTTATTCCCAAACAATAAATAACAGGATGACATTAATTGTCTAGATTCATCTGTTCTGATATTTTGGGGGTCTAAGCTTGTCAAACCACTCTGTATTTCTGTAGTCCGATTGAAAGGCTTTATTTCCTTTAAGTTAATTTTATAAAAACTTATTTTTTTTTGCTTTATATGATTGGTAAAATAAGAAAATCGTGTCTTGAAAGAGGGATAACAAAAAGTACAAAAACATAGAAAAAATAAATCACTCAAAATTTTCTCCATACAGGGATAATCATTATTTTTATTTTAACATTTTATTCCAGACCCTTTATCACTATCTATTTATGTTGCAAAGTAGAAAAGAGGCTTCTGTTATTATTGTTATTGGCAGAAAGTCCATATCATCGTTTTCCTTAAGCCTTCTCAAATATCTTGTTGAATCTGTCTGTATATCTCTCCAATTTGAGAAAGCATTTCATTGTCTATAACTCAAAAAGACCTAGTAGCATTTGAAGGTAAGATTCATGTTGTCTTCTTAGAAAGAAGAGCAGTTTTCAAAACAAAATCAGTAACCAAATCTAATAGACATTGTGATTAGTTCTCTCATTGAACTGTTTTTCTCCCTCTTGGCATATACATTTTGATCTTTGAAGGATACTTATGTCCCTAAGCATCCTTATTACCATTCAGGAAATTTACTGTGCTGGTGTCTTAAGATCCCATGGAATAAACTCATGCACTATCAAAATGGTTCATTCCAATTTCCTATTTGAAAGAAAGCAGCCCTCAGTATTTCAAATGGACGTTTAATAAAAGACAAAAAAAATCAATATGAGATAGTCCTTTCAGACAAAACAAAATCTTAAACTCTAACAGAGACCCAACGTCTTTCAATATCCGAGAGTTTACATCATTTTCTAAGCCTGAAAGTAGAATATTGGTATCTAGGCTGCGATGGCATCGAACATTGACTAACTACACAGACTGTCACTGCTGCCAGAGTTGAATCAATTGTTTGGCTTTGGTGTGCTGGGGCTCACACAACATGGTGGGCGGTACTCCATGACTGCTGTTCTGGCTTCTGTTCTTTTTAATTCTTTTTAATGCAACATGTTTCCTTTTTTACAGTGTTTTTCTCCAGTCATTGCTACAACTGTATCATTGTGGGAGTTCTGTATATTAGCTTTATTCCTAAAAGGTGTGTTCTGGAAATGCCAGAAATTCATGATATTAACTAGGGTTGTAGGAACAAAGAATTTAATGAACAAATGAGTTTGAGGAAAAAAAAAAATCTTTCATTCCAAAAATACACAGATTTCTTTAACTCATAATTTCTAAGAGTTTGTTTCATGAGCTAATGTCTTTTCTGAATTTCTGGGAGACCATGCAGGATCTCTCAAATGTATTTGCCCATAAGTGCCTTATTTTAGGTATCTTGCAGGATATTTTTCCCTTGAAATGTTTTTTGTAAAATCCTGCCTTAAATAATTTACCATAATTCCTCTGGGTCTCCTTATCCTAGGCAGTGTTTATAATATTCACTGGCAAATACAGGGTCATCTTAAGATCAGCTCCTTCTGGGTATTGAGAGCTGGAGTCAGAATTCTTTTTTTTTCCCCCCCTCTTCAGAGTTTCAGCTGAAAGTACACTTCTGCTTTGGCCTACAGGGGGGTTATTATTTAGTACCAAGTAAGCAGCTATAATTCTACTCAGTGTTTTAGTTTACTCCTATTTCCAATTGTACAAGCAAACCCCCTCTGAAAGAGACTATTTATGCACACCTAGGATAACTTCTTATTAATTTTCATTTACTTCTGTTAAGCAATTAAAAGGTTTGGTTAAGTGTACTGATTCACATGTGGTAATCTATGATGTAGTAACAAACAACCACACTCTCATTCACTTAGCACTGCAGAAATCTGTTTCTTTCTTATGTATATCTGCTGAAGATCCCTGGGATATTTAAGAGCTCTTCTGACCTATGTGGCAAATCAGGAATTCCATACTGCCCCACCATGCCACCTGAGGCCTCCATGTTTGTTACTGAAGTTGGAGAGAAAGCCTAAAGAACAGTGTAAGAGATTTACACTGCCTCCAGGGACACGGTTCTTCAAGTCTCCTGAGTGAAAATAAAAAATGTATGAAGTTTATTTAGAATCCACAAACTAGCTAAGCTGGTCATCTCCTATATTGTTTTTGATTGGCTACTCAGTCATACTCTGATGAATCCTTCCTGTAAGATGTTAAAAATAATGTATTTCTGCTGGTAAAATGTATCAGTGTCTGTCCTAAATGTAATTCCCACATTTGCAGGTCTTTATGTATCATTTGAGCATTTGCCATTCTAATTCCTATTTAGTGAAATATGCAAAATCATTTTAATGAACTCTACTGCAAAGATACAGAAAGGGCTAATTAGGAAAGTAGAGTCAACTGTATTTTCAATTCCAATAGGGAAAATAGTCAAAATTAGAAATACCTGTAAATAAATCTACTGTTCCATTAGGCAGTGCGATTATATTCTATAACATAGATGGCTTTTGTCAACAAGCAGGCCAACCTTACCATTAAACTCATGTAGGAAAATAAATTGATCTTTGGTTTTCCTCCCTTGGCATATATTTTCTCACTTCTGATTCTTTTTTTTTTTTTCATTTGGTATCGTTAGTATACAATTACATGAGCAATATTGTGGTTACTAGATTCCCCCCATTATCAAGTCCCCACTACATACCCCATTACAGTCACTGTCCATCAGCGTAGTAAGATGCTATAGAGTCACTACTTGTCTTCTCTGGGCTATATGCCTTCCCTGTGCCCCCACCTACATTATGTGCGCTAATCGTAATGCCCCCTATTCCCCTTATCCCTCTCTTCACCCCCAGGCCCCCACCAAGTCCCTTTCTGTTTGGCAACTGTTAGTCCATTCTTGGGTTCTGAGTTGGCTGCTGTTTTGTTCCTTCAGTTTTTGCTTTGTTCTTACGCTCCACAGATAAGTGAAATCATTTGGTACTTGTCTTTCTCTGCCTGGCTTATTTCACTGAGCATAATACCCTCTAGCTCCAACCATGTTGTTGCAAATGGTAGGATTTATTTTCTTCTTATGGCTGAATAATACTCCATTGTGTATATGTATCACATCTTCTTTATCCATTCATCTACTGATGGACACTTAGGTTGCTTCCATTTCTTGGCTATTGTAAATAGAGCTGTGATAAACATAGGGGTGTATATCTTTTTGAAACTGGGCTCCTGCATTTTTAGGGTAAATTCCTAGAAGTGGAATTCCTGGGTCAAATGTTATTTCTATTTTTAGTTTTTTGAGTAACCTCCATACTGCTTTCCACAATGGTTGAAGTAGTTTACATTCCCACCAGCAGTGTAGGAGGGTTCCCCTTTCTCTGCATCCTCACCAGCATTTGTTGTCCCTATTCTTTTCTGTGTTGGCTATCCTAACTGGCATTAGGCAGTATTTCATTGTGGTTTTAATTTGCATTTCCCTGATAATTAGTAATGTGGGGCATCTTTTTATTTGCTTGTTGGCCATCTGAATTTCTTCTTTGGAGAATTGTCTGTTTATGTCCTCCACCCATTTTTTAATAGGGTTATTTGCTTTTTGGGTGTTGAGGCATGTGAGTCCTTTATATATTTTGGATGTTAACCCCTTGTCAGATATGTCATTTACAAAGATATTCTCCCATACTATAGGATGCCTTTTTGTTCTGCTGATAGTTTCCTTTGCTATACAGAAGCTTTTTAGCATGATATAGTCCTATTTGTTCATTTTTAATTTTGTTTCCCTTGCCTGAGGAGATGCATTCAGGAAAAAGTTGCTGATCTTTATGTTCAAGAGATTTTTGCCTATGTTTGCTTTCAAGGGTTTTATCCATTTCGAGTTTACTTTTGTGTATGGAGTTAGACAGTAATCCAGTTTCATTCTCTTGCATGTAGTTTTCCAGTTTTGCCAATACCAACTGTTGAAGAGGCTGTAATTTCCCCATTGCATATCCATGGCTCCTTTATCATATACTAATTGGCCATATATGCTTTGGTTTATATCTGGGCTCTCTAGTCTTTTCCATTGGTTTGTGGGTCTGTTCTGCGCCAGTACCAAATTGTCTTGATTACTGTGGCTTTGTAGTAGAGCTTGAAGTTGGGGAGCATAATCCCCTCCACTTTATTCTTCCTTCTCAGGACTGCTTTAGCTATTCAGGGTCTTTTGTGGATTCATATGAATTTTAGAACTATTTTCTCTGGTTCATTGAAGAATGCTGTTGGTATTTTGATAGGGTTGCACTGAATTTGTAGATTCCTTTAGGCAGGATAGCTCTTTTCACAATATTAATTCTTCCTAACCAAGAGCATGTGATGAATTTCCAATTATTAGAGTCCTCTTTAATTTCTCTTAAGAGTGTATTGTGGTTTTCAGGGTATAGGTCTTTGACTTCCTTGATTAGGTTTATTCCTAGGTATTTTATTCTTTTCGATGCAATCGTGAATGAAATTATTTTCCTGATTTCTCTTTCTGCTAGTTTATTAGTGTATAGGAATGCAATAGATTTCTGTGTATTAATTTTGTATCCTACAACTTTGCTGAATTCAGATATTAGTTCTAGTAGTTTTGGAGTGAATTCTTTAGGGTTTTTTATGTACAATATCATGTAATCTGCAAACAGGAACTCATTTTTGATTCATATCTTCTTCTACCTTTTCACTTTCATTAAATATCGTCATGATGTGTATTAGAGGCTAAATTCAAATAAATGTTTATGGAATTTCCACCACAAGAATTAAGAAAGTTCCCATAAAGAAGGTAAAATACTGAGTGATGATAAATATAAGAACACAGAATAGTTTCTCTTTAGTCCATGGCTTGTAGAGGTCCGTGGATATAAGTTCTAATTTATTTATTTGTTCTAATATATTTGTCATTGTGTGATTGTGAGAAAGTCACACATACTCTCTTGTTAAAATTTTGCCTTTCTTATTATGTCAAAATTCTCCTCAGCTCAAAAAATACATTTCTAACATTTTTTTTCACTTAAGTAGAAACCCTATTTTCTATTAGTTTATTTTAATTATTTGGGCCATGCTTACATGACTATACTAAAGGATTAATTTTTCTGAAAACCCCTAAGAGCATGTATGTTATACATTTGTTGTCAAAATTTCCAAAGCAAAACCCACAGTGAGCCTTCTGTTTCAGCTTTTCTTCTGGCTTAGTGACAAGTAGGGGGAAAAGTAGGAAAGAGCAAGGCAGGCTGACCCTTTGCATCCGCAGCTTTTGTCCCTACTTCCCTGGCATCTGTTCTCTTTTCTAAGGGCAGTTCTGAAGCTACAGAAAAGTGAAAAACTATATATGATATTTTAGAAGTCCCATAGTTTTTGTCTGCAGCTTTCCATCTCTGTTTTAAGTCTATTGCTTTGAATTTTTTAATATAATTGTTTATGATAAATATGAAATGTTATATTTTTATTTTTTGTTGAAATAAAAGTAAAAACTTAATATACCTTGTTGTGCTTGCATCTGAATTTCATATTGTTCATATCACATCCTACTACATATCCCTGAATTTCAATATTTTCCACAACTAAAGGTTATCTATGCGATTTCATACTCTATATTTAACATCTGTAAGGATATGTGGGAAAGGAGGAAGTTAATTTTTTTATGTACATGTTATAAGCACTAACTGAAAATGTATATTTAATTTAGTAGATACAGAAAAGATGGCAGGCACCTAAAATATACATGGGCCAAAACGAAGGGAATCAAAAATTGTTTAATACTTGTTACTTACAACACTTTAATGTTAGGCAAGGTTTACAGTTAGTTACTTATGAGCAATGACAAGAACTATCCCATTCTAGGCCACCAGCTACACACAAGGAGATTCGGGGGCGGAGATTGGGGGGGGGATTTCAAATGTTCTGTCCTTTCAATAGCCTCTTCTTTCCATGCTTATGTGCTAACTTCTTACACTATCACTTAGTGCTGCTTTTAGCTAATTGTTGATCTAATAGGCCTAACAGAGTATTTTTATATAGTTTTTATAATTTAACTTAATTTTTTTAAGTACTTATGGAATAACTGCTTTATTTATTTGTTCTAAATATACATGGGCCAAAACAAAGGGAATTAAACATTGTTTAATACTTGTTACTTACAACACTTTAATGTTAGGTAAGGTTTACAGTTACTCTTGAACTATCCCATTCTAGGCCACCAGCTACAAACAAGGAGACTCAGGGGCAGAGATTGGGGGTGGATTTCAAATGTTCTGTCCTTTCAATAGTCTCTTCTTTCCATGCGTATGTGCAAACTTCTTAAACCTTATTGACTTACTAAAAAAAGTTGGTAAAATTGCAATCTCTTGGTCTTTCCTATTTCAAAATCTTCAAAAACAATTACACAAATGTAACTAGTTCATCATACAATCTTTATAGTAGAATTAACTTAGAAGAGTAAAGCTATGCCAGAAAATATCTACCAGCATGACTAAGCAATTAATAGAGCAGGTAAATTTAATTTTTAAAAATCTGCAGTACTTTTGTAATTTAGATTTTAAAGAACCATTCACTATGTTTACTATAATGTCCTCATCTCAATCTCACCTATTTATTTAAAATCACTTGGACTACATCGCTTGAAACAACAAAACCATAATAATCATAAAAAGATACTTATCTTTGTTTATTTTCCTGTTTTCACTTCACAAACACTATCAATATTTTTATCAATGGTTTATATACTTTCTAAAAAACCTTATTTATGCTTTTCACTTTTTAAAATTTGTATCGATGTATTTGATTATTGCAAAAACACTTTCATCTCAAAAAACAAACTTCCATGAAAATGAATAAAAATCACTTAGTATTCTTTGAATTCTAGGGCAGTTTGGAATTTTTAAAAATTCAGAATTTAAAAAATCTAAATCCAAACACAGAAGAACCATCCCATTGTATTTTTGGCCTGCTATGTTGTAGTCTACTTATTGTTAATATTGGCTCTAAGAGGTTTGTTTCAAATTACCTCCCACAAGTTTTCTATTTTTATAGAGAGCCTCAATTGACTGACATATTAAATTATGCATGATCAACTAAAAAGGATCAGTTCAAATTTTGGCCCTCAGTCACCATCTGTGCTTTGTACATTGACATATCTCACATCACTTTCATGTTTGCTTTACAAATGGTGTGACAGTTAGGCTTCTCATAATGTTTGTTGTTCCATACAACTAATTTTAGTGATGGTCATATTCTGAGAATATAAAGATCCTTTCAGGAAATTGAAAAAAAAGTTTTGAAAATAAAAACCTCCATTTGGTGTTGACTTAATTTCTAACATTTCTCATAGCAGTCAATGTAGGTATATACTCAGCCAGGGTTTTCTTTCAATAACTTGAAATATTGGTACTTAATTTGTATTGCAATGTAACTTCCTTTAGAAAAGCCATCAGTGGGATCTTCCTTGATATAAATGTGCATAACTTTGACATTTAAAAAAGAAAAATTAAGACAAGCCTCCAAATATACCATTTCTTGACAATTATTTTCACTTCATAATCTTAGGGGAAAAAAAGAACATTATATCATTATACACATTCACAAACAGATGATGCCTTGGGTAACTAAGTCAAATAGAGTAAGTATAATGCATTAGGAAATGATCTTCAAGATTATAAGGGGAAGTATTAGAATATACACACTGGAATAATAAGTAAAGAATTTTATTATCCTTGTGTACCCCGAGACAAGACAGTATGAGCCTAAATCTTTGGCACATGATTTTTGCTCTAACTTAAGACCCAAGTATTTTCCCCACACTTTTATTAAATTTAATCTCTATAATTTGTGTCTACAATGGCTACCATTTCTATAAAATGGAGTGAAATCTCATGTGAATCATTTTTGTTTAGTCCTATTACTTGTCTTATTCAGGTGTTCAGAGCAATGATCTGTGTTTTGTTCTCAACTATAACTGTACATGGCAATCCCTTCATATCAAATAAAAAACAGTTTATACAGCTGACCAGTATAAACTGTCATAGTCCCCAAAGAGGACTTTTCCTAAGTCCAAAAAAACTTTTTGAAATTTTTAAAAATTATTTTGTATTCCCACTAAGCTCAAAGTTTTGTCCTTTAACATTTGCTTCATTGGTACAAGCAAAACAGGCAAAAATATCTACCAAATATTTTTGTTAGCAACAAAAGGTTTCTACTGTTCAAATGTTCCCAGAGAAAAGGAGAGGAAAGCACAGTCACGAGGAAGACAAATGATCTCATTTTCTTGGCAATCAAATGACTGTTTGGAACCAAGGATGAAACGAAGTAGAATTTAAGTTACACCTCCCCTTCTTCTCCTGAAAGTAAGCAGACACTGAACTATTTTTAACCTGTTACAAAATCAAAGGTTATTAAAATTTTATTTTTTAACCTTGACATTTTGAATATAGATATTTCCTACTGGTAACATTGAAAAAAAACCCTCTGGCTTTTAAATTTACTACACCATTGTTAAGATTATGCAATTTGAAGTAAAGGAGAAGATAGAAAACTAGTCATCTCGAAACCAGATATTTTTCTCTGATATTCTTTCATATTTTTCCTTAAGAAGACTGTATTTAATCTTTTCTCTTTTATCTGAAATAGGGGTCACAGGGTCTGATTTTTAGCTTTTCTTAATCAACTTTTATAAATTTAGAACAATCTCTACAGCTCTTCATTGTTACAGCCCTGCCTTTCCTTCCTTGTACAAAACTCAGTTTTCAGCACCACTCATGCTTTCTCCCGCCACTGTCAATATTCCTTCTTCATCAAGCTTTCTGCTACCAAACTTCACCTGAATTCAACTTCCCTGCTGTTCTCTTGACTTGTTTTTCCAGGTACCATCAAAACTTTTTTAGTTGTTCATTGACCACAAATTGCTAGTTTGTGACAAATGCAATCATTCTAACTGGAGGGAGCAGCCATCCCCACCCATACTCAGTGTTTCCAGCCCTGCACCTCACTGCAAAATATCCGTACCTCCGTCCACAGACTGTAAGTAATACACCAGATATACACTGCACTAACTTATTAGTCAATTATCTTCACCAAACACACTTGTTCTATGTCTCCTTTAAAAGTTTGGCGTTTCCTCAAAGATTCTGTCTTTGATCTACATCTTTTCTTACTCTGAGTACTTCAACAACTACCTGTAGAATGTCAACTCTGTATTTCTCACAGACTAACAGGAAGCTACATCTCCATCTACATATTTTGCCAAATAGAGTGATTATAGGTTCTATTTGTACAAAGTGTTATATGCTGGGGAGTATGACAGCTTCAAAATATTATCCTGTGTATTTACTCAACCACACAATGAGGTAGTTATTGAAATTTGCCTTTGACAGGTAATATTCAACATCAATCAGTGTTTCCCATTGACCCGGTACTATTCTAACCATCACCTTTTTATAACGTATCATTTAATCTTCAAAACCTTCTAATCAGCAGGTAACACTATTGTCCCATTTTTGCATTGGTTGGAACTTTGGCACAGAAAATAAAATAATTTGCCCAATGTAACAACACAGTGGGAGATTTACTACTTTTGTTAATCAGGCTGGTGGCTGTTTTATTACAAACCATGTACTTTACACTTAGACGGCAGTGCCTGACACAGCACCTCAATTCAATCTATAAAAAATGTACACTCACATTTTTCCTTCACCACTAGTTTGCTATCCTCCTGTATTGTTTATTTTTACTAACAGCATCAAGAATTCTAATGTCATAAATGGCCTGCATCTATCTTATACATCACATTTAAATTGTTGATATTTTCTGCCAGTGCTACCTTCTAACAGTTCTCACATTTATTGCATTTTCTGAATCAGCATTGTTACAACTTAAATCCTTCTCTGGCCACTAAATTGCTGAATCAGTAATCTCCCCTAAATTGTCCTATTGACATTAAAAACCTCTTTTAACCTGTCCCATACTCTCTGATCATATTTTAAAAATCTGATAGAGGCATATTACTAAGTGATTCTAACTTTCCTTAACTCATCTCATGTAACTTTATAGGACCAATATGACTTTCTTCTTCTTATTTCAAACTTGTAGCTTATTGTTAATCCTTTTGATTGTCATAACAAATTATATAGACTTAAACAAATGAAATATCCTATTTCTTGTCTCCAGGCCTTTGTACACGCAAGTTACCCCTCAGATTAGGATGAGCTTCTATATCTAATAAGCATTTACTAATCATCCTTAATTAGCTCTTGTTCTATCATACTTGATCATAATTCCATTTAAAATTGATTATTTTCACCTTTGTTTATCATTGTATCTTTATGTCAATCATTGTTTGACACTATATGTGTGTGTGTGTGTGTGTGTGTGTACATTTATACATATAATAACATCATACATTAGCTTGTTAATGTATTTGCTTTTTGAATGTGGACTACATTTGTGAAGCAGAATTATAGAACTTATGGTGGGGAGCAAATAAAAAGAAAAAGTTAGGTGATTCTTAGGATTACAAATTTGCATCAACAGTTATCACTGAAATTATTTAAGATAGTAAAAAGAGGCAGAGAAACCAATTTAGATAGATTTTTAATTTTACATGTATTTCCTTTCCCTTTGACATATTGTTGAAGTTTTAGTATAACCATTCACCCCAAAACAATTTTCTGTGTATAGGATACAAAAATCATTTGTACACTTATATTAAAACAGCATTATAATGTACATATTTAAAGGGAAACCAGGCTAAAGTTGTATTTTAGAAATAGGTGAATCATTTCCACCTATAGTTGAATCCCATATTCAATAAATGCTTAAGTTACTGAAAGCTGCACCTCATACTATAGGCATGAAAAATATAAATGAAGAAAATGAAGAAAAATATAAATTTAGACAGCAAAAAATTCTTGTCTAAAATTTGTTGCCATGCATCCCATCTATCATCTATCTATCTATCTATCTATCTATCTATCTATCTATCTATCATCATCATCTTTTCAAACAATTAAAATAATGTAATATTTTCATATGTTCCCATATGGCCATTCTCATAACAATCATCTCATATTCATTTACACTCAGTAAAGGGACACAATCTAGATTTTGTTATTTTAATCAATTTTTTGAACTTTACTAAGTTTACATCTGAAGAGATGAGGGTCATAATATAAAAGTATAGAATTAAATGATAATAATAGCTGTAAATTCCCCAGATATGACACTGATTTTACAGGCTTAGGAAGTTCAGTGAACATCAAATGGGGAAAATAAGGGATGAACTATGACTCAGAACATTACAGGCAGAAACACATTTTCCAGTCAGAAAAACAACATGTGTGTGTTTTTTTATTTTCACCAGAGACTTCTTATCAGCAACTTGGGACATTTTTAAAGTTCTTAAGGAGAAAACCTACTATTAGCTCAGAATTCTAAATCCAGTGAATATATTCTTGATGTATTCAAGAGAAATAGACTTACTCAGCTAAAGAAAAAAAAGCTAAGAGAATCTATTGCCAGCAGCCTTCACTACAAAATAATGTTGAGTGAGTTTTATCAAGCTGAATAACAACAGATTAAAATAAAGATTTTTAAGGAAAGGTTGAAGAGGTAATAAGTGATAAATACTTAAAGATTATTTATTTTACTTTTCTTTAAAATATACATGATCATTTAAAAGAAAAAGCCAACATCTTGTAGGTTAATAATAATGAAATCATAATAGCAACAGTACCATAAAGGTAGAGGGTTAATGAATTTATATGATTGCAGGTTTTCTGCATTTTATGTGAAGTAGTACAAAAATAACTATAAGTAGATTGTGAAAACTTAAGAATAAATATTTTAATTTATTGAACAAATATAAAAAGTGGTTTATACAAAATAACAGCAGACTCACAGAACCCAAGAATGGCCTAGCAGTTACCAAAGAGGTTTGGACTAGGAAGGGCAGTTGGGGAGGGAGGGAGAAGGGGATTAAGGGACATTACGATTAGCACACATAATGTGTGGGGTCACGGGGAAGGCAGGACAGCACAGAGAAGACAAATACTGACTCTATAGCATCTCACTATGCTGATGGACAGTGACTGTAATGCAATGTGTAGGGGACTTGATAATATGGGTGAATGTAATAACCATAATGTTGCTCATGTGAAATCTTTATAACATTGTATATCAATGATACCTTTATAAAAAATTAGTCATTTAAAAAAAGTGATATATAATACAAAAATAAATAGTCCATGGTAAACTAAAATTAATTTTGAAAAATTTAAAGATTAAGAGGAGTCACCCAAATAAATCATAAGTAAATTAAAGAAGTTACGCTTTCTCTTCTTAGCATCTTGTGGGCTCACTGATATAATAATACCTTAATATAAAAAAACAAAACAATTACAACTATATCCAAGAGGGAAGGCTGGCAGAAGCCCCATACACTAATTACCTGCATGCTGAACCTGACAGAGCATAAGTAGTCTCTCTCTACTCCACGATTCCCAAGCCCTACTGTTACCCTTGTGCCTGCCACCCAACACACTCAAATTACTACCCCGGAAGATTTTGTAACTATGGGTGTGCTGTGATGGAAAGATAATAAGAAACCCTTAATTATTCCAGTTAACAAAAATTATGATATATTTACACAGCTGAAATTAAGAATGGTGTAGTCACTTTTTAGTTTTGAGACATGTTAAGAGAAAAGTTTCAAAGTAACCAAATACATATCTTGCTCTATCTCCAATTCCACAATTAGATATGTTTCCCTTAATTGGGAGGCCTTATTGATCTCCATGAGTTTCTCACAGAGACTCAAAGGGTAGTTAGGAAGAAGTTTCAGAACTATGAGCAAACAAATGACATAACAGTGAAGAAATCACAAAGAACAGGAAATCAGGAAAGCAAATCATGCATTTGCTTTGTAATCTTAACCACTCTAGCTTTATAATATAGTTTCCACATCTATAAAATGAAAGGACTGAATCAGATGGTAATAAAAGTGTTTTAGTCTTACAATTTCATTACTATGATAATAGACACCATTTCTAAGGCATAAGCCAAGTATTTCACATACACTACTTCATTTAAACTTCATTACAAACTACAAGGGAGATATCATTATCCTTGTATTAAAACTGGATTTCAGAGAGTTATCTTTCCAAATAAAAGCCAGAATCCAAACAAAATCACTTTGAAGCTATGAGCCTTGTTTTAAGAAGTGTGAGTGGTTGGAATATGTAATGTGGACACAAAATGATAATGAATTAAGGCACAATGGGATCAAAATCTATTTGGTGATCCAGTCAACATTTATTAAATATCTAACATGAAGATGTCACTATGTCCATTATAAAACCAAAGATTTTTAAAAGCCTTTATCAAGTTATCTATATCATTCAATATTTTATTGAACTTACATATTTAAACTCAAATGAGCTACTTTCTGTTTTTTTAGCAATCAGTTTTTTCTCTTTTGTATGATAATGGAATTAGAGTATATTATTAGTGATATTACTACATATTCTTGGACACTGTAACCACAAAGTAGTGTTCCATGGGATAAACAATGTCAAAGATGTTTGAGTTATTTCTTTAAAATTTATTACATGGTGAAAAAGTTAAAAAAATTCAGTTAAAAATTTAACATTTTCCAGTCTTTTTTCTTACAAAGTACCTGTGACTCTCCTAGAGAATGGAGAAGCATAAAATTTTTCTCAAGATGATTGATTCAAGAACCTTGCTTGAGAAGCAACTTTTGGATTTTTTTCGTGAGACACACTTTAGGAAATGATGTTTTGATTCTCTTTTCTTTAGTTAATTAACATACATATGAAGCAGAAAAAATACATCATTTCAAATTATACAGTAAATATGAATAAAGTGTATATAAATTTTCCTTATTTAATTAAATGTATGCATTACATGAACTTATGATTTCTCCCAGATTAAATACTTTAAATGAGTCTAAGAATGAACTATACTAAAACTCATCACAACTGAAAAGCAATGACAGCTATTTTTTTCTTTATATATTGGTATAATTTTTAACAAAGCTTATGAGTATCCTGGCAGGTAATAATAAGAATGACAACAATTACTCAGTCTGGGAGGGCTTTCTTTATCATTAATGTAATTGTAATTAATATATTGGTGGACAAGACATAACGAAAAAAGAAACTGTACTAGGAACACTTGAAAAGTTTAGATGCTTTATGTTTTATTCCTCAGTCATCAGTCATTTAACTTTTTTTCCCACTTTTAAAGTTTTGGTTCAGTGTTTTTGAATTCCGTGTCAGCTAGCTGAAAACAGCTTCCTTCTCCTCAAGCATAGTAGATTAGTAATAACTGGATCTTTGCACAGAATGCAGTGTTTTCTGTAAGTAGTTGTAAATTGTTACCCTAGAACAAAAATCTGTTCTTCTATTGAAGATATTTATAGGGAAAAAATAGATAACAGCCACAGTCCAAATTGATTCAGGGTTTAAATATGATTTTAGTAAATAACAATGTTTTAATCCCATGTAAATGTTTCTCATTAGAGCATAATGTGTATATACTATGTAAATAATTTATTAATACCATTTTATGAAATGGAACCTCTGTACATTGTTTTGAAATGAGAATATTGGTCATATTTTGATGGTATTACTTCATCACACTTTAATTAGTATTGCATAAATCATGTAAGATTTATAAAACAGGTCAATAATTTAATCTTGGAAGATGAATTTTGTGTTGTAACATTACTTATTATGCAGCTTTAATTAAAACCTACTATATCACAATCTATCTGTTCAAATACCAATTTTATGCTGTAATAAATTCTCATAAACAGGAAAGGTTTTGCTTTTGTTTTGTTTCCATTCTGTTAGTAGCCACAAGTAAATAAAGTACTAAACAGTATATTATCAAAGAATTTTTACTCCATTATGTGATCTTGGGTTAGTGGTAAACTAATAATAAGAATTAAAATAATAATAATTCTAGATAATTGACATAAGCTATTTTTCCAATTGGAAGTCACAAATGTTTCAGATTGAAAACCTCTGGCCAACTGTATTTTCCAGCTACCAACCTAGTGTTAGATGGTCAAGGAAAGAAATATAAAACTTATTTTAAAAATTTGTAAAATTTCTATTGTAAAAGTATCATAACCACAGTGCAGTTTTGGAAAGGTAAAGAAAAAATGTGATGCAGTCATAGAGTTGGAAAGTAAATATGCTGTTACTCAACCATTACGGAAAAGATTTGGTGGGGGTTGTTCCTCATCAATGTAGAGAGGAGGAAATGGGAGTTTTGACATGGGAGCAATACAGTGGAGGAAGGAATAACACCATGGCAGCTCTTGGGTGGCAGAGTGGGAGAGTTTTAAGAGGTCAGTGATAAAATTAAAGGCAAGAATAAAATCGGGGTCCCACTATATCCAGTAGAGTAATAGATGTATCAAAGTAGAGGTCCTTGAAACAAAATGTGGGACAGTTGGTCAAGCATTTTTAAGTAAAAAATTAAAACATAATTCCTCACACCAAAGATTTATTTACCTTAGTTCCTAGTATCCAATACAATATGGTTGGCTTTCAACAAAAAATTACAATATGTCAAAAAAGGCAAGAAAAAAATACAGTCTGAGGTGTCAAAGCCATCATCAGAAACACATTCAGACATGATACTGATGTTACAATTATCAGAGAGGTTTGAACAACTATGATTAGTATGTTAATGACTAGACAAGAAATGTTAAGGATAGAGGTGAAAAGTTTAAGGAATAATAAAAAAGAATTTCTTAACATAAAAAGACCCACAATCATCAGTGACAAAAATGAAGAAAGCTTTTGCCAGGCTGATAAGTAAAATTTACAAAACCAAGGAAAGAACCAGTGGATATGAAGAAACTTCTAAATTTCTAAAGAAATTTCAGAAACTAATGGCACATACACACACGTATTTGGTATTCACCCTTATTTCTGCCATATAGCTCTTAACCCTTGGAATTTCCCTAAGTGATGAGAGAGGCAAGGTTGTCTTTTGTTATGTTACTGAGGTGACTGTTGGAATGCTCCTAGGTCATTAAGGACAGGGTCTGGTTGCCAGAGGAACCAGCCAAATGATCAGAGGGTTGGAAATTTCAGTGCTACCACTGACCTCTAGGGAGGGGAGAGGGGATGTTGAATCAATTGCCACTGATTTAATCAACCATTTCTTACTAATGAAGCCTCCATAAAACCAATGGATTGTGTTCAGAGAGCTTCCTGGAGTTGGGAAACACTTATTAAGTGCTGAGCGAAGAGCATTAGATAAGAGCATGGGGGCTCAGCACGCTTTCCCCATTCCTTGTCCTCTGCATCTCTTCCATTTGGCTGGTCCTGAATTATATCTTTTATAATAAACCATTAATCTAGTAAGTAAAATATTTCTCTGAGTTCTGTGAGTTGCTCTACCAAATTAACTTACCCAAGGAGGAGATGACAGGAAATTTGATTTGTAGTTCATGGGTCAGAAGTACAGGAAACAACCTGGGCTTGAGATTGGCATGTGAAATGGCCACTTTATTGAAAATTTTGATAAGTCCTCTGGTAGAAGTATTTCTCCTTTAGAAATTTAATCCGCAGAAGCTAAAGGTGTAAAGGATAGAAATAAAGATTTTGTAGGTTTTTAATTATGAGAAATAACACTCCCACTTTTACTCTGTAGTTTCTGGACCCATATTTCTGACAATGGGAGAAACAGCACTAAGCAATATTTGTTATTTCAAAGCACATACTAAATTCAATGGTATGGCATAACACTGTGAAACTACAAGGTTTGTTTCCCAGCTGACTCCTTCAGTCTTCTAGATTCCATTTTCTCTAAGACCCATTGCTACTTCTTTATGAGAAACATCACAAAATCAATTAGTGCCTTGAGATCATAAAATTGTCTGATGTACTTTTCTGTAAATGAGTTGATCGCTCTGAAACAAAATAGTATGGTAGTTATGTGAACTTCCTGGAGGGATTTAAAAGAAATGCTCCTTCATACTCAAGTTGTGAGGGAACTGACAGGCCAAATAAATGACTTGGAAGGGTCCAGCTTGGCCAGTCAATGAGTTTTGTTGAGGGGTTACTTCCAGAGGGGTGGATGACAGGCAGTTGCTCAGTGCCACCACTCTTCTCCCATTAAGCTGGCTTTTTATCAAGGAACTGGGAAGGGCAGGTAAATGCAAAGCTCCTACTTCTTGAATCCACAACTGGGTAAACATCCTTGCAGTCCTTGGATCCCCAGCCTGCAGGCTGAGGCAGGGGCCCCCTCCCCTCCCTTGGAATGCAGTCCAGCTATTTGTCTTTTAAAATGGCTACTTTAATCAGACTGGCTTTGCTTTAGTCATGTTTCAGATCATCTATACTAATATGATTTCTTGAGTGGAATTTCATGAGTGGTGCTGCTGGCAAAGGTATGGTGGACAAAGACAGTGTATCTATCCCCAGGATAAGTGCTAATTTTCAGTGATGTGGACATTGGGAATAACACACAGGTTAGTGTTTTCTTATTTAGTGATCTGGACATTGGGAATAACCCCCAGGTCATCAAAGTGAGCAGAGGCAAAGGTGGCAGTTCAGCCAAAAGGAGGTGCACTAGGGAATGAATTGCCCTCTCATACAATCATTTTGTTCCTTCAAACCTGCTTGAAAGACCTCATTTTTCCAACTTCCACTGGATAGGTACTGGTGTCCCATAGAAATTATGAATAGGTAGATAAGATAACATCCATTTTATGACAAATATTTTAGTACTTAGTCATCTGATGTCTCCAGTTCAAATATTAAACCTCTGTTAGGTCTCAGTAGCAATCCAAGATCTATTTCCATGAGAATTATAGTGTGCATGATTAGCTTCAAAATTTAGATGCCTGGAGGACTTTTCTCCTATTAGTGCTTGACGTATTCCCCATATATTATCTAGATCTTAGGAAAGATAATCCCATCAGGTCATAAGGCAAGGTTATAATGTTCCTTGCCCTGCAGTACAGATCAACTAAATAATCTTATCTTTTGTTAAATTAGGAGGCTTTGGGCAGCCTTACATGTTACTCAGTAATATTCCTGAAACTCCACCTAAAAGTGTATCAGCACGTTCCATGGATCCTAATGTTCCACTTTCTACTTCTGATTATATTATCAATACAGTTACATTTGAGCAGTTCAGATAATCAATATTATATTCCCAGTTTATTAGTACTTATTACCTGCAATTTCTCTAGGAATTCATTTTTATTGATTTACTTTCATTAAACAGAATACAAAGGATTTCTATTCTAGAAATTAAGTGACTTTCAGAATGCAACAGAAGGTTGAAAATAAGTACGACTTTGCCCTTCCATGGTTGACTCAAAATTTGAAACAAAATAAACAAACACAACACTGCAGAAACAGGTTATCAAAAGGGCTGCTGCTACCTTGCTGTGGGGATTCATACTCCCGCCCCATTTTCATAGTCAGTAACTGCCACCAATTGGAAGATGTCATAATGAAGACCCTCTCAGTGCTAGCAAAAGCAGAACACCTCACCGTCGACGATCAGCTCTAGCAAAAGGCAACCGTGATGACTGCGCTTTCCAATGGATGTATCAGAATCAGAATAAGTATGCCCTTCATCTCACTGCTGCAATCTAGATGCAGCTTGAGTTCACTTGAAGAGCTTTAAATCACATCCAGAATTTAAGAGAATTTAATGATTCTGAAAATGTTGATTTTAACTTTCTAGTAGTATAATGAGGCATATTTCATTCATGCATACAAACCATATTCTCTACAATTATTATTGCCAATATAATTTTAAGAGGATTACAGAAATACAGTATAAATTGTATTATAAAAATGTAAGCTTCACGGGTCCCTTAAAACATATATTTAAATTGAGTAAATTCTACATATTTTGAAGTAAACCACAACAATGTCTAATATTTCATTGGATCTGGTATATAATGGAGATACAATGTCAACAATAATAATCTAATCCATGTGACTTGATCTTATATTTTATCCATGTCCCAAGAGTATAATGGATTAGAATTTACCATTCCTGGATATAATATTGATAGATATTTGTTTTCATTCTGTCTTGTAAAAGGTTCTAATATATTTTTTAAATTATATTTAAGATAATGCTTTATTTCTCTATTGAGCATCATATAATGGTAATTGAGGCATTATTTTTTATAAAAGAAGTTTATAAAAGGGAAGGGTAAAATTTATTGATGTTAAAAAATGTGTGTCAAAGGGATTCCTCGGCTTCACACAGAGGTAGGATCTTCCAGAGTTCTGCTTTCTATGAACATGCTGTGGTGAAATTCGGAACTCCCGGAAAGCCGGGCTCACTGCTCACTAAGGAAGTAGGTAATCTGAATAGCAAAAGTCCTGGCTCACCATTTCCAATAAACATTCACGTTTACCATTGGCCATGACCACTGACTTCTATGCAACTGCTTCTGCGTTGCAGACTTTCTTGCCTTTTGGGGTTATCTCTTATGAGGTGCCTGAGATTTGCCTTTTTGCTGTGTGTCTCTGTGAAAGAAGCAAATCAGACCAGTCCATGAAGGACAGTATCATATCCTCTCTGTAAGGCTACTTCAGTTGTGTTCCATCAGCTGTGGTTAACAAGCATATGTAATTTCCTCTTTAACTTTAAAAAGTCACCCTGTAGTAGGGGACTTACAGCACAGTTGTCTGACCCAGTAATAAATCTGTTTTATCATTGTTTAGCTGTTGCCTACTTACTTGTATCAGTATGAACATAGACTGAGATCCTAAATGATAGGATTTGTGTACAAATATATGTGGTAGATTTCACTTTGGCTTTTATTTTTCTAATTATCAGTCACTTACAGGAATATTTTCCCCTATGGATACACTATCCATTCCTTAACCTCTAATGAGAAATACGTTCATAGATGCACAAAGTAATATTTCTAACATTTTAATCAGAAAATAAAGGTTTTTAACTTCCAACTTTAGTTTTAAGCTTAGGGACTTCTCAATAAATGTAGCAAAGACAGAAATTCTATATGAAAAATAACAATTAAAAATACGTAAGTCAGGGAAGAACATTTTTGGTAGTTCAGAATTTAACTGTGATGTTCTTGCTTTCCTGTTCTTTTAAATGATTTACATTAATCCATGAATGGCTTGCGTATTATTAGAGCAATGTTCTTAGAGAATTGACACTTTAGATCAATAACCTTCTCCTGAAAGTTTGCCAAGCTGGCGGCACTCACGATAATGTCTAAGATATAGCTCTTTTTATGAGAAAGGAGTACAATGCATTTTTCAAGCTGTATCCAAATGAAAGTGCTCATTGCTTACAATTGAACAATTTGCTAATATGTTCCATGGCTAATATGAAACAGGTTTTCTACTATGTTGCACATTAAAGAATATACAAATCTTAATATACAAAAATGTTTTAATTTGTAATGTGGCCCAAGAACTTTCTTACTTTAATTTCCTCGAAGATAAAGAAATACACCATTATTTTTCTTGGTATTGTATTTAGAACTAAAAAGTCCATAAGAATATCAAAATCATGCTGATGTCTTATCTAAAAAACACTCCGTTCGTAATCCAGTCAACTGACCTACACTAGGCAATTTCTGAATTTTAGACATCGTAGTGGATTAAGTACAAAGTAGAACTTCTAGATGTCAATTTTTTCCCAACATTACATGAAATAGACAAAAATATGACTTCTGTAAATATGAAAAAACACTTATTTCTAGGAACCAATAGTAATATTCATATGGGTTTTGGCTTAAAATTTGTGTCAAATTTTACACTATCTCTGTTAAAGCTTTGCTTTTGATTGTAAATTCTTAATATTTTTGAATCGTATGTTGACAGGACTGTTTTGATAAGAAGAAGTAAAGGAGAAAAAAAGAAAGAGGGAGCTGAATAAGGGGAAAAATATGAGACAGAGACACAGAAAATGAGTCTGAACTCTGTATTTCCATTGACTCTCCACTTCCACATCCAGTCTCTGATGCACGCTCTGCTTCTACGTCCGGGAAGTCTGTCTTATAATTTTCTATAAAAGACTTCAGCCTGTTTGAAGTAGTTTTTGGTTATTTGCCACTAAAATGCTATTAACTATGAAAACAGAATACACTTCATTCTTATTAAAACTGCAATTTTAAAATATCAACAATATGTAAGTGGACTAGGTAAATTTATCTGTGACACATACTTACATTAAATGAATTCCTATGGCTACAACTCCAAAAGGAGAAAAAGAATGTACCAATGATAGCACATATCAGAATATGGATATAAGTCGAAATATACAGCACAAATAGAAAAATATTAAGGAGAACTGGAGCCCATTACCATTTTTTATATTGCCTTGGATATAGCAAACTAATTCAGGACAGGAACCGTGGAATGGGAAAGGTGCCATACCTGTGTGCTGAGCCAGCTCCCCTAAGTGTAGCTTCATTTTGGAATGAATTGGATCATATCCTGGTGCGAATGGTAGGTTCTTATTAAATTATTAACCTTGTAATTTATTAAGAAGACTGCATTAACACCAAAAGCAAACATTAAGGAATAAAAACGAATCAATGACCTTTTCTTAGGGTTAAATTAACCCTCTGTGGCTTACTAATCTTACTTTTTCTAGATTACAGAACATAGGAATCTTTCACAGTAATCATTTATTTTCCTCTCGAGCTTTTAGACTAATACAAGGAGTCAGTCCCAATTAGACATTAATATCATTTTTGTGAAAACATTTGATTGCAATGACCTGTGAGTGTTTTACTGATAGAGGTTACAAAACAGGAAATGAAGCCATACTCTGTGATGACTGTAGTGAGAGAACATACATGTGATGGAGCATCAACACTAGCTGGAACGTATGTCTCTTTCTACAAAGAATCTCCTTGGTCAACATACTTCCAAATAAGAAAATGTATTCACTAAGAAAATGTTTAAAGTGATGCAGTCAGCTGTGTCTCCTGTAGGATCTAATAAGTTAATTTTATATTAATTGACATAATACTCTGAATAAAGAGGATGTTTGAAAATCAGTATTAAGGTTACGTTTTTAAAAGCAGTGTACACTGACATAGATGGAATCTCTCATTTATCTTTGATCTTGGAAAAATATTTTTTCTTTAATCAAAGGTTACTGAATATTGGTCAATATTTTAGGAGTCAGATTTAGAACTAGTCATCCATTGTACCTAATTTAAAAATACCTATGTTCTAAGGAAAAACGAATCTCTTCCATTGTGTCAGCTGTTTTAAACTTCAACAAGCACACATCTATGTACAAGCTATCTTTGGGGATCACTGTGTTCTAATTTAAACATTTCTGGGCTGGAAATTCTATATAGATACTATGGTGCAGAGGTTCAGATATTCATTTCTGAATTTGTCAACTCCTGCCCTCTTTCTAAAGGCATTGACTTTATGAAAGAAAATGCCTTTATCTATTTTAGGCATCATAATGCATTCCTTCTTGAATGAATATCTCTCCACTGGTATTAATGTAAATTATATTCTTTATTTTGGAAAAAATACACCAGCTTCTTAGGATATAAATTAGCATAGTCTGCTTTGCATTAAATATGTTAAGCATCTTTACCTAAGATAAAATATATCATGAAAAAATAATCAGCAAGCATTTTAGAACTTATTCTGTTACACATTTTATCCTCTTTATGTAATCTATTGGGGATTTATTAGTTTACTAAAAACTTTACTAAAATGAAGTATATGAAAATCTCTTTGACAAAAAATAATTTATTACCTAATGGCATTTCAAAATGTTTCAATATGGAATTAAAGGAATACATAAAGAAGCAAAAAAAAGGAATGCAAGCAGTTTTTGCTACATTTAAGAAAATTTAAAAATAGAGTATCATTTCTTGCCTAAATTGAATATTAAGACAAGCAAATTGGTTTTTCATACCTTTTACATTGTTACAGTATTCTTGTTTATCATACTAGTTATTAATGGTTTGATAGTAACTATCTTTGGGCTTCAAACATTACTAGAATTTTTTTTCCTGCTTTACTGAGATATAACTCTTATATAATATTATGCAAGTTTAATGTGCTGAATGTGTTGATTTGAAACAACTACATATTGAAAAATGATAACCACCAGAGTTAGCTAACACCTCCTTCATTATCACTACTACCACCAGCATGGCTGATTTCAAGCTAATAATGCAATGTCACTAATTGCAGAGATGGTGAGAGATACACACAGTTGTCTCACAGCTTGAAGGGAAGGCATCAGCTGATTTAAAAGACTTGATTAAAACAATAAAATTGCAAAACTGAATTAAAAAAAGAGATTATAAAGTGATATTTGAAAAAAAGGAAGAAATATATTTATTGAAGGCAGAAAAAAATGCATGACTTATATTTAAATATTAGACCTTGCTTCTTATTCTGACCCTTTAGCTAAAAGGAGATAGAATATATGTGTGTGTGTGTTAATGTTTATCATTATTATCAAGAACTGCAAAGAATTTAAAATTTAACCCAATTTTCAATTCTTAAACTAGTCACAGTTTAACAGATCCTGGCAGAAGCCATACCCATCTTGAGTCAGACTTACTGGGCCTTGTTGTGATAACTAGTGACATCAGTGTTATACTTAGAGTATAATAATGAGCAAGAATATACCAAAATAAATTATCCTAATTGTAAAAATGGAATACTAAAACTAACTTGAAATGATTATTTTGTTTCATTATCTCTATAAAGTAATCACCTTATCTCTACCAATACATAGTGATAACCAAAACATTCCCACACAGTCCAAACCTATCTTTCAGGGGCTTAGATAGTACACTTAGAATTTATGGAGAAGTGAAGGAGTAGATAGATTTTTAAAAGACTTCAGTGGTAGACTTCACAGGATCTAATCATGGATTCTATTTGAAGTTCTTAAAAATGAAAGTTTCTGCCATGGGCCCCTGTGTGAATAGATGTGTCAATCACTGAAAAAGGAAGTTAGAAGAAAAAATACATTCAGAAATGGGAAAATAGGTATGTATTTTTAGATGCTATTTTAAAGTGCCATGCAAGAATTTCAAGTAATAGCCATGCAAGAATTTCAAATACTTTCAACATTTGGATATGCAATTTTGAAACTCAGAAATAAGGTCTGCCTGATATAAACAATTAGAATTTATTGGCATAAAGTTAGCAGTTAAGTGATAGGAGTTCATGAGAGCCTCAAGAAAAGTTATTAGATAGTAAAATAATATACACCTAAGAAAAGGGGACATTCATGAGTCACATGGGGAAGAGACATCAGCAAACGAGTTGGAACTAGAAGTCAGAAAAAGTCAAAACACACAAACAAAACAAAAACATTTTTAAAAACCCAAGTGTTACACCATGGAAGCTAAGAGAAGAGAACTTAAAAAAGTTGTAAGTGATTAAAATATGTGAATACTTCCAAGAAATAGATGAAAGTAAGTCTACTGGGAAACTAGAGATCATAACTACATACATGTTTAGTTAGAATGACTGGATTTGGATGGGTTTAAAGAAAAATCAGAGGAGACTGAGGAATATATTATGTACCAATAAAAAACATTATGTGTAGGAATATTGTTTCCATGGCCAGCCTTTCTGAGTCTACGAGAAGGTTCAGAGATTTTAAATTAAAATTCTTTTTTTCATAACCTGAGTTGTTTAATTAGATCCAGGATAAATGAGTTGCAATAAAGATCCTCAATATTTCCAACTAACTCTAGAAATATCTTTTCTATATAAAAATTCCTTAAAAAACAAAGAATATTTAAAGAGGCAAAATGTATGATTAACATAACAAAAGTCTACAGTGAAAAGAGTGTACTTTCTCAAACATTGTGTTAAAATTAATTGTTACAAGTTAGTTTTCCATTTCCACAGGGTCGCTTGCATGGGTATATTCATGATGAATATCTTTGCTCTTTAAATATAACACTGATGTCACTGCCTAAGTATTACAACAGAAGAAAATTGTACAGTAAGAAATGTAAAAGTCAAGTGATTGACTAATTCATTTAAGTGACATATTTGATACTCAGTATTGTCTGTATTAAGAAGAAAAGTGAAATATGCACTAGGCATGCTCTAATAAATACCAGTGCAATTATCTACGCAAGTTGGCAAAGTATCTATGATTAAATGTGTGAGCATGAGTTAAGTCAGACAATTTTAAAACTTAAAATAACATCTTTGAGAGAGGATATTAATTCTTACAGATGAACTAAATACTATTAAACTAAAACAACAAATAGCAGTTTACTTAGAAAATAGAAAATATCTTAGAATTTAGCATAATCCAGAATATGACTCCAATCTTACCTTGGTAGGAGGAATAAATAATATAGTATATAAAGAAATATAAAATAGGATATATAGAAAGGGTTAAATAACGACTGGATTATAACAATTTTACCTGTTTTTATATACAAAATTGTTACTTAAAAATGTGACTAGACTATACCTGGAGTTTTTATCCACATTCAGTTTTACAGAAATGGATGATTAATGAAAATTCCATTCATTACAGAATGATTATAACTCTTTATATATTCCAACTGGGCAGGATATTGTTCAGTCTGAAAATAGGACAAGGTTGTTCCTAAAGCATTTAGATGAAAATTACTTTTGTTTGTGGCCGTTCTAAGCATAAATAAAAAAAGGTAAGATGTGTCATGATTAAATGTATGCTGCTTTCTAAATAATGCTAATTTTATCTGTCCATGCTGTTACATCAAGAATCAACTCTGCAGTACTATAATAATGTAGAAGATTTGGACTACATATATTATTACTATATAATGACTGGCTTTTTCTCTGTAATTTTAAAACACTGTATTATTGTAAATGGCAACAGATCATTCTTCCATTTTTTAGCATGTACTTTGTGTCAAGTAGCATGCAAATAAGAAACTATATACTTAATGAAAGACATGGCCATTGTTTCTGGAAGTATAATCTGGAAGGAACATGTTCATAATACACTATCATTGGAATAATAAATGAAATATTTATAGAATGGAGTGAGAGGCTTTGAAGAGTGTTTACACCTCACTTCATAAACAGTGTAGAATTTAGGTAGAAGCTGGAAGGTGTTTTTTCTGATAAAACTGAAGAAAATTTTCCTGATTATACTATAAGCATCCTGATAGCAAGCATATGTATAAGTCATATGGTCCAAATGATTAGTGTTGGTGAAAATATATAGGAATTTGGGCTTTGGATATTTAGAGAAATTTTCACCAAATCAGAAAAATGTGCTTGACTATATATATATATAAACGTGTGTGTGTGTGTGTGTGTGGACACACACACACACACACATTTATGAAGATCAAAAGAAGGACATCAGTTATTTCCAAAAAATATGTGGAAATAATAGTCTGATGAGAGTGAAAGAGAGGAATAAAAATATTTGGATGAAGTAAAACATTTAACGGTACAAGGTAAGGTATTCTAAATAAAAAAATGTGGTGTTGGCACTAGAACACCACTTTAAGAAATCTATTGTTTTTATACACTAGATAATAAGGTGTTGGTGCAGGTGAAATCTGGAATGTGATATGATAACGAAGAGGTTTAGAAACATTAACTCAGTAGTGGCTGAGGAAATAGATTATATTAATATTTACAACAAAAGAGTTAAAATATAGATCCCTGTGGACACATACATGTGGGTAAAATTGTAGTATTTCCAGAATATCTCGCCTGGCTATGGTACATCTGCATATCAATAGGCATTCAGAGGTGGAAAGAAGTATGGCTTTAGTGCATTTGCATCTTTCCTCAGGGGTGGAGAGAAGTTCCTCTTCATATCAATGGGTGATTACCTGGGCAACAGAGGGCTTATCTGTACCTGAGAGGTGAGGGGGAGGGCCGGTGTGGTTGCTGCTTGAGCAGGAGAAGAAAGACGGCCTGGGACTGCAGTTTGTGAGCAATAAACAGGTTTTGAACTTTATTTCTCCCTTTGACTGATTTTGGTTTTTAGAGGTATTTTGCCCCAGTATTTCCTTTCCCCGGACTTATAATACGTAAGTGTATATAAATTGTACATATATGTATACAAACACACACACATATATATATAGGGTCTGAATTATTGAAAAGTAAGGCCTGTGTATATGTAGAGAAAATATTAAAATTTGGTAAATTTTGGTATAATATATAGATACATGTACATATACATATACATATACACACACTTTATATATAGGATGTTGTCATACTATTCTTTTCATAATTTGTAAGTTTCATAATTTGTAAATTCAAATTAAAGGCATGAACCTATCAAGGTATGCTCATTGCATTGTTATATATATTTGCTGTCTTCTGATCTAGTTTTTTTCTCCTAGCCTTCTATTTCTAATTAGTATTAATTTATGCAAGAGGACAGATCAGGTATCTTGAAGTATATTCCATAGTCAGAATTTGTTGATTTGTTTCCTCAAGATTAGATACAAATTGAAGGGTTTTGTGTGGCAAAAACATTTCATGAGTCACACAATGACAAGCTTTACCGTTATTGTGATGATAAATTAGGTCATTTAGATAAACTGAATAACAAATCTCTTCATTCTGAAGGTGTGATATTCCTGTATTTTACTAAGTAATCTCTCAAATGATATACTTAAAACCATGCAAATAACTTACTGCCTTACTGCCTTACTGGTTTTAACATCTACTGATGATTCTGGCTACAATCAATTTTATTACCAGGGTTTGCAGAATAGTACTTTGCCAATTCAGCATTTTCTACATTAGCCAGCAATTTTCTTCAAGCTTCTTTTTGTTTTTTCTCTTCCTTCTCTCTCACCCTTAAAAATCATTATGTACTCACATACTTTTTAGTTTAGTATGTTATAATCCATTTTTCATTATTTTTTAATATATAAATAGTTTTAAATTTGGCCAACTTCAAATAGTTTTAAATTTGAATAAGTAGCTTCTTCAAACCACCTCTTTGACTCTACAAAACTGGAGTTATTTCATTATTTCATATAGTTTTAGATGAAGAATGTTTTGAATACATACCAAGTTTCACTTCAAATTAACAGGAATAAACTTTGACTGAGATTATAGGCATTCATTTTATTACTGACTAGCCCACTATACTTGGTTAAGCCAATAATACTGTAGTCCAATAACTTGTGTCAGGAGAATATTCATGCAGGAAATTAATATTTGGTGGATGTTCAACCTAAGTGGATATTTAATCTGCTCTACACATTTTCTGAACTTCCTTAATCCATATTGCTTATCCTAATGTTGGAGTAATATTGCTGAAGTTTGCTCTGGTAATTGTAGGCTTTAATGGATGATTAAAAATTAATTGTAATGAACAAAATTGAAGAAAGGCTTTGGAATCCCGTATCAGTCTCCTTTCAGAACAAACTTTTGAAGACCATATTGAGGTAGGGTAGGGACATGGGACAGGCATAGTGATTAATTTTTCCTGCCTATGATTAAAAATGCTGAGGTATATGTAGTATAAGAACAAGAGAGACTCCATCTTAAGTCTAAGATTCCATTTTTAATACAAGGGAGTTAGGAGGTAAGATTCCTAATGTATTTTATGATAATCAGTTAATAACCAATCCTGTCTTAAGGAAAGGCAAGTAGTCCTAAACAATATGTCCCCACTGCTTAAGGGTAATCACTATCTTGGAGAAGAAGAGAATCAATAAATTCCTTGTGTTAAATTTATCTTCCAGAATATCTAGGGCTGACTATGGATGATGACATAATATCTCTCACTAGAAATAAGACAACATGAGGCTACTTTCCAGCCTATGTGCACCCCCCAACCCTAGTCCCTTGGCCTTATGCCTCATTCTTGAAAGCCTTAAAAGACAGAATCCTAAACCCCTAAGTATGCCTCCTCAATAAGGTTGCTTACACTACCCTTTTTTCCAGTGTGCAGTTTGCCTTAAATAAAGACTTCTCTCTGCTCAACTTATTGCTTGTTGTTTTCTGTACTCTTCCAGTTGTAAACATCTCTGTTACTTTGCTATTTCATTCAGTTTTACAGACTTAAGCATGAGTCACTCCTGTCCTACTTCAGACAAGTAGGGAAGTGCTACTGAGATCTCTAATTTTGGGCTGGCGAGGTCCCAATGCCTGAGTGTCCTGGATGAGATGCAGCTGTACAATCATGCTCTTTAATAACTTGCCCAAAAATCTCCTTTCTTTTCCTTTAGTAAATTCTCAGATCATAATCTCACTCCACCCAGTGCTCTGTGGCTCCCCCAAATCCTGGGGTGGTAGGGACTGATTTCCCAAGCAATGGAGATTCAAATGGACACTGGATAGCAGGTGACTCTGGCTTCAGGAGTTGACAAGGTATCTGCCCTTTGCTGAGCCGGAGTTCAGTGAACTTCCCCTTTCCTTCCTTTGTTCTTCTTTTCTCTCTGCTGCCTGCTGCTTGCATGGCTGCTGCCATTCACTACTACTTTGGCTTTAATGAATTCTTTCCTGACCTATACTTGTCTGACCTATGTGAGAATTCTTTCTCCATCATAATGAAGAACCCTCCCAAGTCCGGGTTGAGGTTTCCCCTAGTGCACAGGGAGAGATGGCCCCAGACACAGGTACCCAACAGCAATATGCCTGATAAGAAATTAAAAGAGCCACTGGAAGCTTAAGGAGACCAAAGAACTTTGAGTACCATAGAAATTCCCAGGACAGGCCCAAAGTGAAGTTTCTGCTTTTTTGTTAGTCCAATTACTTTGTTTGCATGGCTCTCCTATGAATAACACACCCTTATCTTTAAAGCATACAAAATAATTAATAGGACAGTATATACTATGATGTCAACCTTACATTCTTTATCAAAACTTACCAAGTTCTTATATTTTATCATAGCTTCTCTCTCATTCTTATATATATATATAGATTTATATATGAATATATATGTATTTCTTTATATATATGACTATATATATTACATATAAAATATAAAAATATATGTTTCATTATATATGTATATACAATAAGCACATAGGGAAATGGGTTAGGTATCTGTGTCATGGTACATGTCTTCACTTCTCTCCAGTTAGTGATACTGCATTTACTAAACTTCCTTTTGCTTTTCACTAGACACCTGGAAAATAACATTTTCATATCTCACCTTCTATGAATTTTTGAAAAACAAATTAGGTTCTCTCATTTTGCATAAACTATAAGGAAGTGGTATGAAAATCAGGTTTCCAGGACCCAGCACTTAAGTTAGATTTTCATTAATGTTTTCTCATTTTCTTAACCAGTTTGGTTATTTCCCAGTAAAGGTGCATAGTGCATTATGATCAGAATTTACATTATTGACCAAACATGTTTAAAACTGCAGTGACTCATTTTTATACTAGTCATCTTAGTTATTTGATATCTCTCACATACAACTTTCAAGTAATAATGCAGTTTTGATAGTATGTATCTTTGAAAATAATGCAAAGAGTTTTCTGTGTTTAATTACTAAGTTTCCTTTAATGTTAATTTAAAACTGATTGTAAACCTAAGGGTGTTCATGAGGATTTTTCTTCTTTTGCTTATTTCCTAAATAATCTTTATAACTGAGTTTATTTTCTAAATATAGTAAGGCATTTGACAAATACCAATTCTATTACTAAAATTTTTTCATATCAAATCACTTTTGAATATTGATTTTATTTATTTACATGTCTTAAATTTCTGAATCTCCTATAAGCCAGAGCTAATTCTCAGTTATACAGAATAAGGAGACAAAGAGTGGTATGGGATTTTCAAAGTGGTGCTGATTCTTTTTTTCTTTTTTGCAGTTAAATGGAAATGTCTAATAGTAAAGTTTTAAGTATTTAAAGGTGAATATTACCTATACTTGTCTGACCTGTGTGAGAATTCTTTCTCCATCATAATGAAGAACCCTCCCAAGTCCGGGTTGAGATTTCCCCTAGTGCACAGGGAGAGATGGGCCCAGACACAGGTGCCCAACAGCAATATGCCTGATAAGAAATTAAAAGAGCCACTGAAAGCTCTTTTGCACTGGAAGCTTCTTTGCACTGGAAGTGCAAAAAAATATCTGTTAAAGTTGGAAAACTGGATCTCCTTACTTAGCATTTTTATTTCCCAATTCCTCTCCATGTTGACAATAATCAATACCTCTGCTCAGCATATAAACTAAGAAAACAAAAGCACTCTAAACTTACATTTACTTTTGTCATCTATATCCTCACATCCATGGATTTAGAAAGGTTATTAGTTTAGCTCTAGAAGAGCTAAAATGTGAAGTTGTATTAAAAAATAAATGGATCAATAGTAAATGGTATTAAAATGTCCAGAATATATTTTAAGTAATTGTAGGAAAAGTTTGTGAAAGTAGTTATCTGAATTTATGCATTGCACACAGAGTTCTCTGCTGTGTTTGCTGAGTGTGTTGTCAGTAGTGATTCTTTTTACAGAAGATAAACTTTATTAGGGGGAATTTATAACCATATTTTAAGATTATTTCTCTTGTTGAGTTAGAAATTGCTAAATCTAATCTAGCAAACTGAGATAGTCAATGTTTATTAACTATACTAGTTATGGCACCTTGATATTAGTTTAGTGGATATTGCTTAGAAAAGTCTTTCATATATCAGTTTGGCATAAACAAATTTGCTTACAGTCCTTAAATTCGGACTCTTTAAAGTTATTTCAGAAATCTATTTATTTTTTAAACTTTAAATATAGGTATATAAAGAAATATACATTTATAACACACACAGATATATTTTTTCTTTCCTCGAATTTCCTGAGTATTTGCAGAAAGAAGTGAGACACAATTTATCTGTTATAAGCCCATGACTAGTTTTACCCTGCATGAACTTAATAGCGATATTTATTTCTGTGTCTTGGCTACTCACATTTTACATGTTCCAACAAGGCAGACAATATTTTACTTTAGCTTTGAATAAAATCCTAGAAACTTGGAAAGAAAAGAAAAACAAATTAGGAAGAGTAGACAGATTCCTGTCATGTATTTATAAACTCCAGGGAACATCTTACATATTTTAGCATTTCTTCTTTTTAGTAAACATCAGAAATATAAATTATACAGTAAGATCATAGTTTTCTTCTAAACCAAGCCTCTTTAAATTTGAAGTTGCTCCAGCAGACATGCATGAGCAATGTTAGGATCCTCCAGCAGAGCCCAAATAGAAGCCACATTCACATGGCTTCCCTAGGGTCACCCATTCCAGTGCCATATTTTCAGATGAGATCAGTTTGCCTTTCATTTTGCCTGGTTCACAAGGATACATAAAAAGATACTTCCAATTGCTTGTTTTTCTTCATGGAGTCATGCCTACCTATTTTATTTTTTGCAATATATTTAACATTATTTACCGTGGCCATTTTTTTCCAATTCATTTAATTCATTCCTAAAGGAATTCAACACTAGACATGACTTGTTCATGAGTAAACACCCATTTTTTAAAAAGAGTTATGCAAACCCTGGAGTAATTTTCCATACATAATGGAAGGGTATCCAGGCATATTGATTTTTGTATACACAGGCAAATTTTTCTCTTATATGGGATAGGAAGAGAAGCATAGAAGAATTTTAGTTCCAAAATTGATTAATCATGAGCAATTTCTTTTAAAAAAAATCATAGCATTTCTAAACAACTTGTGTAGGTTCAATTATGATAATTCCACCTTCTTCTGTTGTCCTTTACTTTGCTTGGATAGCAGAATTTCACTTTTGCTTTTAGCAAGCATTTTAGAATTTTTATGAAGGCATTTATATCCATGAAATCAAAACTAAAAAAATATAAAATACTAATAAAAGTATGTGACTTTTCTTAATGGAGGATTCAAGAACATGTCATTCTCACAAAATACTCTTTTATTGTTTCCTAATATTTCAAACCCATGCATAGGTTTATAATTATAGATAAGTTACCAAAGGAAGGGATCATTGGCTCAAAAAATATAATGGAATCACTACAAATTCCACTCTTGCTTTATCAATTAATACTTCCCAGCAAGTGTCAGCTATATAATTTGCAGGTCCCACTAAAAAATGGAAATGCTGATCCCTTTACCATACAGCATTTAAAAATTCTATAAGAGTGAAATAATATTAACCTTTCCTATTTTTCCTGAGTCACTCAATTTCTCAAGTGTTTTTTATTTGCTATTTAATGTTCTTCTAAATGAAGAAAAAATAAAATTATAAGTTATTAGCGCATGTTTACTGTTCATCTTTACAGCATGCCAGTTTTAAAGGCAAATATATGAGCATTTAACTCATCAGTGTAAGGCTGGAGGCATCAGGGGAAGGGGTGAGCTTGATGGACAAGCTCAGGCCTCACCAAATGAGGCAAAGAGACCAACAGGTTCCGGTCTGACAACATTCAGAGCCTGATTGGATAACCCTCCCAACTAGAGCCCTTCCCCCCAAGCCAAAGGATTAGTGGTAACTTTCCAGTACCTGGCTAAAGGCCAATGAGAGACCCCCACGTACCCTAGACAAGCCAATCCTCGCGCCACTGTACACCTTTGCTCTCCCTCCCCCTGCCTTCTTTAAAAATTTGCTGCCTTCCCTGCTGGGTGCGACTTCCCCAGCCTGTGTTTCAGACCGCGGAACATCACCCGGGGATTGCGTTTAAATAAACTGCCTGGCCTTTTGTTGCCTCTCTTTGTCTGCTTATTTCGGTTGGAATTTATTGGAATTTATCTTACATTTGGTGCCGAAATCCTGGGAAGGAGTGTGAGTGTGGGGCCCTGATCGGCCACCAGTGGCTCCGCCCCCTCTTTCCCCGATGCGGGACCTCAGACTGCTCTCCACTGCATGGACTATTTTCTGGTGAGTCCCTCAGTTTCCCCCAGTCTATTTCCCTTCCTAACTCTGTTTCAGCTGATCCGTTTGAAATCGTAGCTACGTCCAGGGAGACATCCGGCCCCTGGACATTCAGCCCACCCTCTGAGGGCTTCCGGCCTGCCCCTGGCCCTGCGGTGTGGGAGACATCCCTCACCCAGGCTCCCAGGACGTCTCCCCTGACTTGGTGCGCTTGGGACGCTGGGCACTCCTCTCAGTGGGATTAGTTGGGGGGTGACGCAGACATGGGGAACCAGCCCTTGAAAGCAGAGGCCCAGACCCTATTGCAGTGTCTCATTTCTAATTTGGCTACTCTATATTTGTCTCAGGAAGTTTGGAGATGGAAGCTGGTCTTCCTTTGCTCTCAGGCCAGGCCTCAGTATCCCCTGGACAACCAATCACGCTGGCCCCCTGCGGGAACTTTCGATTTTGGCCTTCTCACCAACTTAACTAATTATTGCCATCGGAGCGGAAACTGGAGTGAAATCCCATATGTGCAGGCTTTTTGGACTTTGCTCACCCACCCGATTTGTGTGTTAAGTGTACTCCTTCCCAAGTTTTGTTAGCCAGGCCTCTGCCAAAGACCGCCAATCTCTACCCCTCCTATTACTGGGAGGCTCTTCTCTGATGGATTCGGTGGAGGATCTCAGCTACCCACCCCCTTGCTGCTCCTCCAGGCCCACCATGGGGGCCAGCTCCCTTCCTCAATCTATCTCTCCTCCATCTTGTTCTCCTTCACTTCCAGTTTCTCCACCACCTTGTTCTCCTTCTCTTCCGGTTTCTTCACCATCTCGTTCTCCTTCTCTTCTGGTTTCTCCACCATTTTGTTCCCCTCCTCTTCCAGTTTCCCCACCATCTTGTTCTCCTTCTCTTCTGATTTCTCCACCATTTTGTTCCCCTTCTCTTCCGGTTTCTCCGCCATCTTGTTCTCCTTCTATTCCGGTTTATCTACTACCTTGCTCTCCTTCTCTTCTGGTTTCTCCACCATCTTGTTCCCCTTCTCTTCCAGTCGGGCCACCATCTTGCTCCACAGGTGCCAACTCCACTTCGGATAAAACAGATAAAACTCCCCCATAGCCCAGTCCCCTGCCTTCAAGCTCTGCATCGATTCCCAACTTGTATCCCCCACTGCCAAGGTGGCCCCCTCCATCCCCTCCTTCAAACCCACTGCTGTCTTACTCACCACAGCTGGCACCCAAATGGTCTAGCCCTCCACTCTAAGTCACAGTGGTATCAAGCTCACGTGATGGCTCCTCTGAGGGAGGTAGCGGGGGCTGAAAGGGTAGTGCAGGTTCATGTTCCTTTTGCTCTGGCAGACTTGTCCCAAGTAGAACAGCGATTGGGGTCCCTTTCCTCCAACCCCGTAATGTTCGTTAAACAGTTTAAATATCTCACTCAAGCTTACAAGCTCACCTGGCATGATGTGCACGTAGTCCTCCAATTCACTCTAACCCGGGAGGAATATGACCATGTCACGTCAGCAGCACAGCACTTTTTCCAATGAAGCCCACGCCACAGATGAGTGGGAACCTATGGGCAGGGAAGCTATTCCTCTACAGGAACCCATGTGGGATTATAATACTCAAGAGGGTGAGGCATGCCGGGATCACATGGTTTGCTACTTATTGGCAGGTATGAACTCAACTGCCCAAAAGGCTATTAATTGTGATAAGCTTAGAGAGATTACCCAGAAGCCTGATGAAAACCCGTCAGAATTCCTCAAGCACATAAAAGAAACTAGTAGTTTTTACTAAAATTGACCAGGCCTCAGGGCTAGGTTCCTCTCTCCTAGCCATGCATTTTATAACTCAGTCAGCTCCTGACATCAGGCACAAGCTTAAAAAGGCTGAGGATGGTCCCCAGACCCCTCTAGGAGACCTGGTAGATATGGCATTTAAAGTTTTTCATGCCTGAGAGGATGAGAGCAAGAGGAGGTCAGCTGCCTGAATGGCAGAACAGACTCGTGCTATAACAGCTGCTCTGCGGCCGGCTCGTGGAGATCGTCGGGGTGTCCATGAAGATCAGCTCGAACCTCCAGGCCCTTGCTTTCGGTGTGGCGAAGAAGGGTACTGGGCATGGAAGTGCCCCAACCAACCATGCAGACTGACCAGACCGTGCCCCAGCTGTGGTAAGTGAGGTCACTGGAGAGTAGACTGTCCACTCGGGGGTGGTCCTCCTCTGGCGGCAGAGCCCTGCAGGGGGCAGATGCCCTCGAAGGACTACCCTTCAGACCTGCTGGGCATCTTCGAAGACTGAAGATGCCTGGACTTGGACACCCCAATCACCCTCGCCGAGCCCAGGGCCAAGCCGTGCGTAGCGGGTAAGCCCATCTCCTTCTTGTTGGATACGGAGGTTACCTACCCTGTTCTCCCCTTCTTTAAAGGGCCTTTGACCCTGCCAAAGTCTCCATAGTTGGAGTCATGGGAACCCTCTCCAAGCCTTTAGAGACAGGCCCGGTGGCCTGCACCTTCCAAGGCATCCCGTTTACCCATTCCTTTGTCATACCTTCCTGTCCTACCCCTCTGTTAGGACGGGATTTGCTCTATAAGTCCGGAACCTCTATTTCCCTCCCACCTTTTAAATTCTTACAGGATACCACAAACTCCCTCATTGCTTTGGTCAGCAAAGGAGAGTTAGATGATGGTAACCTGAGTCTTCCGACTTCCTGGACTGCTGTCAATCTAGTTGTGTGGGACATCTCCACCCCTGTGATGGCAACCCACCACACCACGGTTTTAATATGCCTTAAAGACCCATCCCGCTTCCCTTCTCAGCCTCAATTTCCTATTTCTCAGACTCACCGAAGGGGACTACAGCCTATTGTTAATCGTCTACTCTTGCCGAGGCTTTTAGTATCAACAAATGCTCCATGAAATACTCCCATCTTGTTGGTTAAAAAGCCTTCTGGAGCATATCACCTTGTTCAAGACCTCCAAATAATTAACCAGGCTGTTATTCCCTTACACCCAGTAGTGCCTAACCCATGTACTCTTCTGTCTCAGGTCCCTTCTGGTACCTCTCATTTTACTGTACTGGACCTTAAAGATGTCTTTTTAACTATACCTCTCCACTCAGACTCGCAGTCGCTATTTGCCTTTACATGGGAAGACCCTGACACCTATTGATCTAGACAATTGACCTGGACAGTTCTACCTCAAGGTTTTAGAGATAACCCCTATCTTTCTGGACAGGCCCTGGCAGAGGACCTCTTGTGACATTCAATGGGTGAGAGTACTCTCCTCCAATATGTGGATGATCTTTTACTTTGAATCCCCTCAAAAGAGGCCTCAGTCCTTTGGCCCAGGTATCCCCTGCCAAAGCACAGCTGTCTCTACCTCAGGTTACATACCTCGGGCTAACTCTAACTCCAACCACTAAAGCCCTGACAGCGGACCAAGCAGCTGCAATTGAAGCTCTTCTGCCACCTACTTCAGGAGCCGAGATACTATCCTTTCTAGGATTGGTGGGGTTTTTCAGACACTGGGTGCCTAACTTTGCCCTCTGGCCAGACCACTTTATGCGGCTGCCACGGAGACTCCTACTGGGCCGCTGACTTCACCCACTGAGGTGGCTTCTGCTCTCAGTCAGTTACAGGATGCTTTGCTTTCATTCCCCCCATTGATGCTCCCTGACTTAACTAAGCCCTTTACTCTATATACAGCAGAGAAGGCAGGGGTAGCAACCAGGGTGCTGGTACAGCCAGTGGGGCTGGGGTACCATCCTGTTGCCTTTCTCTCCAAACAGTTAGATACCACTGCCAGGGGGTGGCAACCTTGCCTCTGAGCCCTGGCAGCTGTGGGAAGTCTGGCCCGAGAAGCCCTGAAATTAACCCTCCAACAGCCCATTACTGTGTATTCCCCACACTGGTTACAGGATCTTCTGAGTCATAAATCCCTGGCTTCCTTGAGTCCTTCAAGGGTACAAGAATTCTATCTTCTGTTCATTGAACATCCGCAGGTAACCCTACAAGTCTCTCCACCCCTTAAACTAGCCTCCTTGCTTCCCATCAGTGATTAGGCAGCTCAGCCCACTCATTCTTGTGTAGAAGTTGTAGAGGCTCTTAGGAAACCTAGAGAGGGCCTACAGGACGTGCACCTCGAAGACCCTGACTTGACTTTTTTCATGGATGGAAGCTCGGTGAAGGGGAGTGATGGGGTGCAAAGGGCAGCCTATGCAGTGGTGACTCTGTCACAGGTGATAGAAGCAAACCTACTCCCATTTGGGACCACCTCCCAGAAAGCCAAATTAGTAGCTCTTACCCAGGCATTACAGCTGGCAGCTGGGAAGAGGGCCACAATTTATACTGACTCCAAATATACCTTCCTAATTACACACACTCATGCTGCAATTTGGAAAGAAAGGTGCTTCCTTACCACTAAGGGAACCCCGATCATCAATGGTAGGGCTATCAGCTGCCTGCTACAGGCCCTACAAGGCCCCAAAGAAGTGGCCATCATGCATTGTAAGGGACATCAGACTAGAAACGATCCAGTAACCAGAGGTAATGCATTGGCAGATGCCACGGCCCCAAAATTAACATCTGGGTTGGGGCAACCCTCTGTGTGGTTTCTTTCCCCCTCTCTATTGCCCCAATACCCCAATGACAGATGGTGACTGCTTCTACATCAAGGAGGGATGTTGGGAGATCAGGGATGGATATATCTCGGGGTATGAATTGCCCTTCCCCAAGCCCAAGGCATAGATGTCATATCCAAAATTCATCAGTTTCTACACACTGGGCCAGAAGACATGCACCAGTTTCTCTCCCCCATATTTGCCCCTTATGGTTTCCGCAAGGCCATAGATCAGGTACACCAAACCTGCACTACTTGTCATTGCATCTTATCTCAAAGTGCTCTGAAGATCCGGATGGCCTTCCACCAGATGAGAGGAACCATTCCCGGACAGGACTGGCAGGTCAATTTCACCCACATGCCTAAGCATAAAAAGCTTGGGTATTTACTAGTTCTGGTTGATACCTTTTCAGGATGAATTGAAGCCTTCCCCACCAGCCAAGAGACAGCTTCGGTGGTGGCACAGACATTGGTGGCACATATGATCCCCCACTTTTGCCTGCCTGCCTCGCTACAGTCAGATAACGGGCCTGCTTTCGTCTCTCCAGTCACTCAGCAAACAGCCAAGGCTCTCAATATCACCTGGAACCTCCATATACCCTACCACCCCCAATTGTCGGGTCAGGTCGAAAGAGCTAACGGTCTCTTAAAAGACCAACTAACTAAGCTGTCTCTAGAGGTAAAACTCTCGTGGCCCGATCTTCTCCCCATCACTCTCGCTCAGCTGTGTGCTGCCCCCGGGGACCGGCTGGACTAAGCACATTTGAGCTGATGTATGGCAGGCCCTTCTTACTAAACACAGGCCTGCCCGCCACCTCTCCTCCTTTGGCCTCCTACCTTCCTTACTTTGCACTGTTGAGACATCTTCTTAGGGAACATGCAGACCAGCTCCTACCCCAACCTACGTCATCCAACCACCCAGGAGACGTAGCGATCCTTCAGCCAGGAGATGAGGTACTCCTAAGAGAACTCCAGCCAAAATCTTTCCAACCCCGCTGGACAGGGCCTTATACAGTAATCCTCACTATGCCCTCAGCAGTCAAACTACATGGGCATTCCTCCTGCTATCACCTTTCTAGGCTCAAATGGGTACCCAGACATGATGAGTGGGTGTCTTGTGAGGTGGGTCCTCTTAAGCTGTGGGTTAGTCGTGTCAAGCACAACCAGCCAGATGAATAGCCTGGTGGTCTCCAGGCAGAGTTATTCTGCATGGAAGTTTAAGCTCCAACTAACTCTTTGTGGAATCAACCGAGAAGTAGGCACCCAAAGTTGCCCACGTGTAGGTTGTCAGGCACTGATTCAAATACCGGTACACACAGACATCTTAAACACTTTCTCAAACCCTACGCTGTGCTTTCTGTATGACCAAATCTCTCATACATGTATTTTCCAGTCAGACATGTATGGGGGATGTCATCCTGAATTAACACATGTAGAGTTCATTCAGTAGAAAAAACAGCAAGGGGAATCTTTGACAACATGTTCTTCAAAATACAGGATAAGCTATACATTACCATTAGTGACCCATGGGATCCACGCTGGGAAAAAGGAGTACAGGGCAAGCCATACGATAGTTACCAATGGTCCCCACAGGGCACAGTATACATCAAGATGGAATGGATCACTGTAAATCCCACTCTCATGGAAGTCCTAAACACCCAGGCACAGGTATCAAGTAATATTCTAAAAACAGAACAGGCACTGAAACAGAAGATTCAGTCAGACCCCTACCCCCACTCTCTACGACCAGCAGGAGCACCACTTTCCTGGGCTGGAGTCATTAGAGAAATAGTGCTGTTTCTTAATGTTTCACATATCCTCAGCAATGTGTCTGATTGTTTCCTCTGCGCCTCCCTCCAATGCCCCCTGGTGGTGGCAGTTCCCATTAGTTTTTTCCAGGCTCAACCAGTAAACTCTGAAAACGACTGCGGTCTCCCTTTAAGTGAGGTACCAATGCGGAAAATGAGCCTTAAGCCCGAAGCTCGACATAGGTCCAGGGCCACCAGAAAACAGCGCGAAGAACCATCGTTCCCACTGACCTGCTACCTGACCCATCATTCCACCATCTCAGAATTGTTAATGGGAAGCCAATGCCTATGATGGGTAACCATAGACACTCCAATCTCCCTTCAAGGGGGCGGGTTCTTCTGGTGCAATAATATGCTTACCCAATGCATCAACAGCACCATGGTAGGACCCTGCTTTTTGGTGATGCTGGTGCCCCAACTAACATTGTACAGCAAATCTGTGGTAAGACAGGTACTAGATGAATGGTCTATATATCAAAACACTAGACAGAAGAGGGCGGTTTTTCTACCTGTGCTAGTGGGAGTGAGCCTAGTTACTGCAGTGGCCATGGCCACCACAGGGGCAGGAGGTTTGGCCATAGCTTAGTCAGCTCTCAGGGTCTAGCAAGTCAATTGGCGATATTAGATGATAGAGTGAGCCTAAGCTTGGGAGAAACCTCGACCTTCCTTATTTCCCTCCAGCAACAACTTACTTCCCTTGCCCAGGTCACCCTTCAAAATCGGTGGGCCTTAGATCTGCTTACTGCAGAAAAGGGCAGAACCTGTATTTTCTTGCAGTAAGAATGCTGCTACTATATCAATGAGTCTGGGGTCATAGAACAAAGCGTAAAAAAACTACAAGAACTACAAAAAGACCTCCACAAAACACGAGTACCTGAAGGTGACCCTTATGGGTGGCTTCAGTCCCCCATAATGGCCTGGCTAATGCCTCTTCTAAGCCCCTTAATAACAGTTTGTGGTTTAATCTTAATTGCCCCATGTGTTTTCAAGTTCCTTCAATAGTGCATGGCAGAAATTTCACACATAAAAGTTAATCAACTATTGCTGCACAAGTACTCGCCCCTCCTGACTGAGCCTCCTTCAGCCATCAACCAGCCTTAAATGCCATCCCCCATGATGCCCCTTGTTAACCGGAAGTAGCCAGATCAAGTGGTCGTCCATTATAACCAAAAGGCTGGAATGTAAGGCTGGAGGCATCAGGGGAAGGGGTGAGCCTGATGCACAAGCTCAGGCCTCACCAAATGAGGCAAAGAGACTAACAGGTTCCAGTCTGACAACATTCAGAGCCTGATTGGATAACCCTCCCAACTAGAGCCCTTCCCCCAAGCTAAAGGATTAGTGGTAACTTTCCAGTACCTGGCTAAAGGCCAATGAGAGACCCCCACGTACCCTAGACAAGTCAATCCTCGCGCCACTGTACACCTTTGCTCTCCCTCCCCCTGCCTTCTTTAAAAACTTGCTCAGGCCGTGGAACATCACCCAGGGATTGCGTTCAAATAAACTGCCTGGCCCTTTGTTGCCTCTCTTTGTCTGCTTATTTCGGTGGGAATTTATTGGAATTCATCTTACAATCAGTAGTAAATGAAATTATGTAACTTGTATTTTGTTGCTCGTACATGTGAATGTATTCTTTCTTACCTAAGAATGAAAGTGCTGCACAAAAATGAAGTCAGTGTTTTTTATTTCATTTATTGATATGTACACACATACTGTAGCTCTGGCTTACTGATGAGTAAGGAAGGATGGAAGGGAAAAAGGTAAGTGTTGCCCTATTGCTCCCTGTCCTTCTGTAAAAATATTTTCAGTTTAAGTGGTTTGCATGGGAGGTAACATGAGTAAAAAGGTAGGATAGAGCCTCTGGGAGGGTTTGTATTTACTAGAATGCAATTGTCTTCCTTCATGATTTGAAGGAAATTTTGGTTCTAACAGATAACATGCCTATTGAAGAGCTGTTGGCATCCCACTTACTCAACCATAAATAGAGCATGCTGATTTTATCCTCACTTGTTGTCTTGGTGAACTATTCTGTATTTTGGGTCCCCTGGAATTTGGTTACTGGAGCATTGCAAAAGCTATACGTAAATGGGTTGACAACATCAGATGTGAGTATTGCACATATTACATCTATCTGTGCACTTTTTTTATTGGCCCATTGTAGTTCATTTATAAATCACAAGTTCAAAAATAAACTTGTTGAAAATTTCAAGACGGTGCAGGTTAAGTCACAGAAATCCAGGAAGACTCAGCAGCTTTGGCACCAATTACCCTCTAGTCAAAGGTATGGGACAGAGTGAAAATGTGTTTTCTTCAATAGCTCATGTAAGAAGAAAACCTTTTTCCCCTCAGACTTCTTTGGGCTTTTCTGAGCTCAGGACCTTCTGCAATTGCACTAATTGTATGCCCATAAAGCCAGAGCTGATCAAAAACAGGGCATTATCTTTTACTGTTATGTTAGGTCATTTGCTTGCAGAGCCCACATCTTCTCACTTCTTGGGCAACAGCTGTCTTACAAAGAATTTTTGCCCCCTCTATTACTATAAGATCACAATAATTGTGGCAATTAATCTGTGATCTGTGCAGGAAAAAGCAGCTATGAGTATTACAGTTTAATATGCTGACTTTTTTTCTATTTTCACTATTTTTGTTATGACACTGACCTGCATCACCATCTCAACTTGGTGCCACTGAGTACAGTGTCCTTCATTTTGTGGTCTTCCTATCTTCTGTTAAGGCAAGGGAAGTAAATACCTGACTGTGAAGTCTGAGGAGATAAAGGTTTTCTTGTTATATGATCTATTGAAAAAAATACAGTTTTAGTCTGTCCCATGCCTTTGACTTCAGGGTAATAGGTGCCAAAATTGCTGAGTCTTCCCAGATTTCTGTGACTTAAAATGGCTCACTCTCATTGGCAACCGCTCTGCAGCAGGAGAGATGTTTAAGCTATGTCAGTTATAATTCAATGAATGCTTCATCATCTACAATATGTTGCTGACATCTTAATCTGTTATTCCTTTTCCTTCATAGTTTTATCATTTTAATTATTCTTCTAATATGATGTCTAAGTCTTATTTGAATGCAGGTTTTTTTTTCTATTTTTGCTTTTGTAATGTTTTCTGACAATTTTCCTGAAATCAAAATGTGAAAATACAAAAAGGACTATAAAAACAAGTAGCTCTGGGCTTGCTACTTGCTCACATTGTGGAGATTCAGTGATGCTTTCTCTCTGAGGAAAATGTGTTGGCAGATTTCCTTTTCTGCATTAGAAAGCAAAGCACATAAAAATTCAGACTAACAAAAACTATCGTTTGAATATCTTAAAAGGGAATTTCCAGTGGCATTCATATATCAACATTTTTTCCTTGCAGTGCCACTATGATTTCATCTATTGTAAGCTTACATTGCTTTTTTTCCTTGAGCTTACATTGTTTTTTCTTGAAATCCCTTTCAATGGATCTTTTGTGTGTAATCTATTATTTGATGAATATTAAATTGATAGAATTCACATATTTTTAAATTCATTACAATATGTAAATTGTTATCAATACTAATTATATCACAACTTCATCATGGATTTTTAATCCAGATATTATTTAAAATATAATAGAAATTTGATATTCATCCAAATACAATGTTTGATTATAATAATGCAAATATATGAAGATAAAGTCTTGAGGTGTTTACCAGTTTTGTTAGTAGACCTGTCATGTTAACACATTTAATTTTGCTCCCAAAGTATGTTCTTTTCTTTCAAATCTTGTAGATTGGCTTCTCTGTTTAACCATGGTTTCTTCACTGCTTTATAACTTTTATCTCAGTTGATTAGGTCTAGCCTCATCATGTTTGATGTTAATACTCATTTCTTCACAGTCAAGTAACTAAAATCCATATTCCTGATAGATTTAAGATTATATGTCAGTGATTCATGGAGTCCACTGATTAGCCATCAGTTACCCTAGTACAATCATAATTCTCAAAGGCGCAGTTGTAGACAATTCTTTTAGAAGGGGATGTGAGGATGAGCCAATTTAAGGCATTCATAGCACAACTATCTTATAAAAGCTCACAGAGTAGAGCTATCTGCAAAAGGCAATGTTAGTACATAAGAAGGGTGAGGGCTCAATCAACCTAGAATTTCAGGCAAGTTTCACCCATTGGACAGCAGAGGGTAAAACTCATGCATAAACATTAAAAATCCAAAAAGTGACTGATGATATTTCAAAAAAAGAAAAAGTACAACATATATACGTGTAATAGCATATGACTTGAAAATAGCAAGCTTAGTATTATTTCTGCTTTTTTCATTAGGAATATGAATAATCATGTAGTGGGAATTACAGCTTGATAGGTAGCCCATGTTCATTTGCAGAATATGGAGAAATGTTGAGAATTGTAGTCAGGGGAATAATGATCATTTTACTGATTCAGAAGTTATATCTCTTCCTATTCAAAATTCACACAAGAAATTAAAATTATAAAGTAGCTACAGATTTGGGTAAATTCTCAATTTGGTAATAAAGCTCATTTTAAAAAATGCTCCAATGCTTCTCAGAGAATAGTTTCACTTACTGTGTGTTAAAGGGACTTCATATATATTGGCTAGAGCTAGAAACTTAAATATGTTGATTTCAGTAATAATGCTAATACATTTCTCTACTAAATGAGATAAACTAATATAATCATTACTGAATACCTAGAAAGGCTGGAAAAAACACCATTAGGATAACTAAGCTTTATTTTTAATTCCTTTCTCCAAATTTCAGATGCCTCATTGCTATTTTTATTCGTTATGTTATGTTACTATTACAGCGTTTCAAAGCAAAGAACAGACTTTGCTATACCAAATAGTTATTGATCTAATTTTGAATACTTAGTTTTATAGTTTGTTCCATTCTCTCAAAGCCTGATATATTCATTTGGAATTAGGTTTGGTACTTCAAGAGCTCCTTTTTAATTTGTTTCCAACACTTTCAGTTCTCTACATTACCATTGGCTGTTACGACTTGAAATAGTAATTACTTATATAGCAAATGCAAAAGGCTTTTTTAAGGTCTGAAGGTTGGCAATTAATCCATTTCTATTAGTGAACAGCTCTGTCACAGGTGAAGTCATTTTATTGAGATACAAGGACAAATTATAATATAATGGGTAAGAAGGAAAAGCTATGATGGTAGGGCAATTTGAATCCCGCTCTTCAAGAAAATCAAACATTTAACAATATTGTATGCCTACTGTACCCAGACCTAGAAAGTTACTGGCTTTGAAGATACAATAATGAAAAAAAATTGTTCCTGACTTCAGGGAGTTTGTAATAAAGTAAAGGATGCAGACAATAAACAGAAAAATAGGTAAATAAAAATAGTAGTAAAACTGGCACTGCATTTTATCTTTTGTTAGAGTTATATAAATAGCAGACAATTAATACTGTTGAGTGCATGAATTACGCCTAGTATTATTCTCCAATTTGCAATTTACACTTCTTTGGAAATGCATTGTATTTTGGAGAGCACTATTTAAAATCATCAACTATTGTAATTCATTTTAAGAGATGCCTTCATCTTCTTAGAATAAATGGTCTTTTATGCTCATTTAAAGTCAGAGAGGTGAGCACAGTTAAATATTACTCTATTTTTCAGATGCATTTAATACCAAATTTGATCTAGTCAACAGAAGACAAAGTAATCTTGGTTCAGCTAAAGTGCTCCTACTATAACTTTTATAATTCTGGGTGAAGTAAAAATAAAGTGAATAGACAAGGTCATATTCAGAGATGTTAGACATTTGATGCCTAGCATAGAACATTGATAGAACTTTGATTGCCACCAGTTTTCCTTGTTTATGACATCTGCTTCCTGTGGTATGGAAAGTGGGGACAGATGCAGAAATAAAGTGTAAGACAAATATGAATTGTGACAATCAGTGTTCCTGAGGTTTTGAAACAACAATTTTTAAAAGTCAGCAAACTATCATAGAGATCAACTGAATCTGTTAAAGCAGTAAGTTGATAAAACAAAACAAGAAACCCTTGGTGCCGTCACATAAACCTTTACAATTTTTAAAGGAAAAAATTTAAAATTGCAAAGGAAAATGAAAAAAGGTTTATGTATAGTTAAGTCATAATAAAATTTAGATTTGTAACTTCACATGGTTTCAAATAAAATAGTATGGCCTAGTTAAAAAGAAAAAGAGTAAAAAAGAATTTATTATTAATATGAAAACAAGTACAGTACTTCTTTTCAACTTACCCTAAAATAGAAGAGATTACAAAAGTTAATTCTATTGTTGAGTAGACAATGATTACTACTACGAGGGTCTGAATTAATTTATTTATTGATCTTTAATAATGTGGACTTCGGATTCAGGGAGATGGGTTAGACTCATGGAAGGCCTGAGGCAGCAAGACAGCCTTGATGGGGTTTTTCCACTTAGCAGTTTTGGCTTTTATTCATGTTTTTTAACCACTGCCTCTTAGCTTCCTCAGGTATAAGCAAAGATACCATGTACACTATGAACTTATTGTGGAGTCAGATGAAATAATGTTTATAAAGTATGTGTTTTATGCATTACATTACATAATTACATATGGCATAAAATAGGTGTTTACTGATGAATAAATGTTAATTAAAAATAAATAAATGCACTATTTTTAGAAATAAAAAGGGAGACACACTTGCAGTATAATAATGAGTGTAAACTTTTCTTTCAAAATTCTAAAGGGATTTTTTGGTATTTCAAAACATGTTCACTAACAGAGTATGACAAAGTATGATCATAAGATTTATAATAAAAAAAAGGTAGAGTAGAAGTAACATTTTTGATAACTAAGAAAACTTAATCGTGTGCATTGCCCAGAAACTATGACTATGTGCACCAATGTTTTAACCTATACATTGAACAGGTATGTTTTCTAATGAGAAATGATCTCACAGACAATATTTCAATATGGTATTTAGATATTTTTGAAACTGGCATGTTTTCCTATTTTGGAAAAAAATATGTAAAACAATTTTAATCCTCCATGCAGATAGAGCACATGAGAAGCTATGTCCAGATGCACATTCTTCATAATAATATCCCATCCCCAATTCGCAGTTTGATCAAATTGAATTGGGAAATGATTGCTGCACTTCAATACTTGTAATTTCCTTTACAGAAATTGTTCTTGCTCCAGTACATCTCATTGCATGTTAATCCATAACACATTCATCCATTCAGTATTAGCATATTTATCCTGCAAAGTATGGAGACATTGTGAGCCTCTAAATATATATAACAGAGAAGGGAGAAATGATATTTTGTCAAATGAAAGTGATCCAAAGTAGACTATAATAAGGGCCTTAATAAAAGTTAAATCTTTCTGGAAATTATAATTTCTTGAATAACTACTATGTGTTTGGAATTTTGCTACATTTTTAACATACCCAGCCTCATTCTTATTTGGTTTTCCTAAACATTGTTAAGTCAGCATTGGTATTATCACTTCACAGCTAACAGAGAAAACAAAACAAAAAAAAACTGAAGTTAGTAGAGGCCGGGATATTCCTTACAGCTCTACCTTAATAGCCCTTATTTTAGCTAAACATCATATGACAATATCCACAGAATATTCTAAAATATCCACAGTCTCTCTTCTCCCTTCCCCATGCCTTATTGTCAAACCGTGATATAAACTACAATCTTCTGTCTTGACTTATTCTCAGGTAATTCTCTGCCTCCAGTATTAAATATCTCCCCTCTCTTTTCCACATCTGAGTAAGGTCTGCTCGTGTTACTATAAAACCCCTCGGGGATTCCTGATCACGTGAGGGTGCAGTGAACGCCACTTCGCAGGGTACCCGGAGCCCTCTTGGAGCGGTCTCCCGTTCCGCTCCACTTCTCTCCTGCAGCTCCTCGCCTGGAACCTGATGCTCCCGCCTTACAAAGCAGCTTGTGGTTTGTGATCTGACTGTGCACAATCATGTGTCTGAGCACATTTTTCCTCAGTATGGATTTCCAGAGTGATTCTTCATGATCCAAATGAAGCATCACCTCCTCTATACAGCATATCAGACTGGGATAGTTATTCCCGAGGTGGTCAATACCATGTACCCTACAGAACTCCAAAGTATGGTAAGATTTTTTTTTTCACAACTATGCCTTGGAAAGGAATTGACTTATACTTAAATTTCTATATTACAGGACTCTTTTCCAATTTCCTTTTTGTTATGGGCCAAAAAATTTTTTTGAGGAAGAAAAGTTTCTCTGAAATAGCTTTAATAATTCCTGACTTTGGATGCTTTTATAGGTCACATAATAGGACCTGTTTAAAAAATAATTAAAAAGTCACTTTATGATAGATTTGTAGTTATTCATAAATTTGAGGCTTTACAACTAACTACCAGTACTGGACACTAACAAAAATGACCTATTTAAAGATCACCTTTGAAAGTAATGCATAAAAGTATTATTTAGATAATGGTTGGAAAAAAAAAGAGAGAGAGAAAACAGTCCTTTCAATGTGATGACTTGGGATAAAATTCCAGTAACAGAATTCATTATAGAGGATTTTTAAAACGCTGTATTTCAGAAAACAGGCAGAAGTGAAGATGATGAACTTCAGAAAACTGTGTTAGATGACTTGACTCATAAAGTGGATGACTACACAGTGTTTTTTAGGATTCACATGAACAGTTTAAGAAAATTGCTTCATAAAATGAGTAGGAAAAAAGCCATAATTTTATATTGATACTTTATATAGTGCTGCTCTAAGTGAGTTCATATAATAAATGGATTAATTACATATCATAAGTATGCATTTACCTACATTTTCATTCAGGACAGACAAAAATATTCTTGTTGGCTTTTCTTATGTAGAAAATAAAGAACTGTCTTAGAGTACATCTTATTTTTTTATAGCTCTTTTTATTAATTTTTATGGCTCTTTTACTTTACATTAATTTTTATCACTCTCTTTTACTTAATATGCCACTAATTCCTTGTTGACTGGAGAACATAAGCTGCATCAGGAAAGGCTGCCTCAATAAACAGCATTATTACCAGGGTCTTGAATTCTGAGCTCAGAGTGGGCACCTGATGAATAAGGCTAGAAGGAATCACCAAGGCACTGTCCCTTCAGCCATTTCACAGTATTTGACATACAGTAAGCAATTAGGCATTTTTTCTAGTAGGAATATATTATTAAACTGAATGCTGAATAAATGAATATCATACAGTGGCTGAGTGGAGGAAGTCCAAACCAAATCCAGATTTGTCTTATGCTAAACCTTATAGTATTTCCACTGCCTGTGGTTATATAAAATGGGTAGATTATTATCATCTTTGAGTGGGGGTGGCGACTTGATATGGAAAAACATTATGAATTTATTAAGGCTGAACTGAAATGTCCAACTGTCTCTTAATAATGACTTACTTATATACTAAACTTTATCAGTCAACTTCTAGACCAGTGCTTCCTACATGAGTGGGCACTCCCAGCCGCATATGCTGCTTCCCAGATACAAGTTGACATTAAGTGACTGAGACTGAATGACTAGTTTTTACTCTCCCAGAGTCCACAGGGGCCTTATAAAACCACGGTGTTTACCCTTAGATAGCCAGAATAAAAGATCTTTATGTAAAGGACTTCATTAAAGCATCCATTTTCTACAACTGCTCCCGAGCTTAGCCAGCTAGACTACTAAATTGCCGACACTGAAACACTGACCCAGCCCTTTTCTCTCCCTTTGGAAATCGGATGCCTTGATTAGACCCAGGTATCCGGTGTCAACTCTATTATTAAGACTCACCACAATCTGTATTCAGTCTTTTTGATTCTGAGAACCAAATAATCCCATACTGAACTCTTTGTATGCTAGAGATGAACCAAAAGAAAGACTTTTGCTGAGTCATTATATTAAAGGCAGATAGCTGTATCAAAAAACCTGATTGTTGTTTTATACTTATATTATCCTACTTTTTCTCCATTTACGTATCCACACAATTTTTTTAACTTGAGTTTTCTTTGAAGCTTAAAATCTATAAAGATATCTCCTTCCTTTGCATTCATAATAACAAGTGTTTGTTTCTCATGATGTAATCACGCAATGCCCCACCATTTGTCTCCCACTGTTGAATAGTTAACTTCCACATATATGGTACAAGAGGAATTGTAATTTTAGATAAAAAGTTTATATACCAAAGGAAGTCCCAAAGCCTGACAGACAGTATTTTTTTTTGTATGTACCACATACAAGATGGTAAAAGAGTTGTACTCATTTCATCACCTCTCCTTACTGAGGAATGAGGAAAATATTCTTCATCTAAATAACAGTTTGTCAGTTAACTGCAAAATGCTCTCTCTGAGATTATGTTTACACTGATTATAATATTGCTATAATTTTCTGTTGCTGGAAGTGTATTCCGATCTCTCTGTTGCTCTGAAAAAGACCATGTTTCCTATTCCTATAATGGCCTTGATTTACCTTCCTTACCTAGAATCCCCACAGTAACAGTCACAGAGAACAAATCACAATCTCAAATTTCTTGGCATTTTAGGAACCCTGCTCTTCCTTAACAAGATGGCTGTATCGTCAAGTGCCCCAGTTTGACTTCCTAATAAGGACTGGGGGAAAAAAAAAGACACTCTCATAAGTTTTTGCAGAACAAATGACTTTTTATATCCTTGCTCTTTTTGTCACAGACTGCCTTCTCTTTACCTAATATAATTATATTCTCCTTTCCTTCTTTCCAAATATAGAACACACTTAACCCTCCCTCAGGGAGACAGTAAGAGTCCCATCCAGTCACTTCAACCAGCTCAAAATGTAGGCTCTCTGGGTGATAAAAAAAAAATACTGTCTGTCAGGCTTTGGGACTTCCTTTGGTATATAAACTTTTTATCTAAAATTACATTTCCTGACTTCGCCTTTTCAAACTTGTCCATCCAATATACAATGATAAAAGAGGGTTAAAACTACCCTTCTCATCGGCAAAAAGGACAGATAGAAGGCACAGACTTCTTTGGTTTGGACCAATTCTGAAATCCCAAGAGAAGAAAAATGTCATTCATGATTTTACCACCACCTTCAAAGCAATTTCTAATTTCTGGTACTGCCACATTGATTGTATGTATTTGCATGGCTCCACTCAGCTTGAAGATTTTCTGAACATGATTTTGAATTCTACTTTTTAATATGCTTTTTAAAATTGAGTGTCCATTTCAATAAATTTTCTGTTTATAGATCTTGATAATTAAGAAAAATATTAACATAATTTTATGAAATGAAAAGTGAAATTTACATCAGATTTTAATGACATTGAGATTAGAAACTCTGAAGTGAAGAGGTAATGTCAAATTTTCTGGTGTTTACTTATTTTTTTTTTTGGTTGCTATAATTTTATCTGTGAATCCTCAAGTATAGTTGCTCATTTCTTGGTCACATGCAGTCGGTAGAATTTGGAACTCAGTCTTTGCAATTAGTGAGGGAAATTAATTTATAAAATAACTTTTTCTGTCAGATCAAGGTTTGCAAACAACATAAGTTTGCATGTTATATTGTTATCTGAATTCTTAACAATTTTTTTAATATTCTAGTGAAAAGAAAAAATATCCACTATCAGGAGGAAATATTAATGCTTTGAATTGCTATTTCAGAAACCGCTATCTGGTTAGGAGATGAAACACAATTTAATGTATGCTCATTGATGTAAGAGCTAATCTAATAGTTTTAATAAAGGTACATGAGTATTTAAGTCAGCAAATACAAGGAAAATACACAAATACAAGTAAATTTGTATAAGAAACACGAGGATATAAATGCTGTCTGTTAAACAGATAATTAGATAAATCAATATTCTAGGATACATTATGACAATAAGAAGCTCAAAGAGCAACAGACATTTGCCAAGATTTTTAGAATATAAAGAATCTTTATACTGCTCTTTAAAATACATCACAGTAAAACCATTACAGCCCCAATGCAGTTATATAAACATGATAATCATATTCCTTAGTATTTGCTTGGGGGTGAGGCAGGGGTAATGGAGATTAGAATTTCTTTTGAATACTTATTTTAAGGACAATTTTTTCATCATAATAGCACTAAAAGATTGATATTATCAAGGTTTTCTAGGTCAACTTGACTTTGAAGCTCTTTCACTTGCACGCAACTGAAGAGCTAGAATTTCTTGAGTGCTTATCACATTATTCCATAGTAGGAAATTAATTGAGAAGCGTTACATTCAAGCTTAGATACATTTATGTAATACAATGATGTTGGTTCAGCCAATAAGTAGCTGGGTGTGACTAAAAACAATTATTAATTTATCTGAATAACTGCCTTCAAGTGTAAAATGAGGATAAAGAATACATTTCATGGACTAAATATATGCATAAATACATACATATTTTCAACTGACTCATACGGAAATGACAATAATAGGAAGCTACTATGATTTTCTTTATTCCTGAATAGTGAACACTCCTTGAAAGCAGCAGTTTTATGTCAAAGAGCATAAAATATGTTATATTATTTCTAATAAATGCATAGAATTAACCAGCTAGTCTCTTTTTAAAGTGGGATCAGCATTTTCTTATTGTCTTAAACATTAATGTAAGCAAGTATATCTTTCTAGAAAGCAGTTTTTCACTTCTACATTATTTTCTCTTGCTTCTTATAAATCAGGTTTATTTTTAGTTGTGATTGCAAATAGATTTCTAACTGATTGTCCAATAATACACAGCTAGAAATCTCAACTCCTTAGGGTATAAGATTCTTAGTACATTCCATCAGTTCTATCAGTTATTGATAACACATTATTTTCAGAAAATCTACCTTGAAATAAATTTAACCTAGCCTTTTGATTTTTAGAAGATTTATAGTTTGGGAAATACTTGGTTAATATACTTTTGTGGTGGCAAACTTGTTTTTTCCATTTTCTATTAAGCAGTATAAGATTACACATGACTTCTTTTCATAACTTTCATCTATCATAGCCACTAAAAAGAAAAATAGTCTCCTTATAAAAATGGATTTTTCACTTTTGTAAATGAACTTCATATTTTGAAAAGAAAAATCCTAAATAATATCATGTACTCCAGAGTTTGAGGAATTAAAGTTTGATTTCTTAGGTTCAGTGACTCTTAACAAAGAGTCATGTCTCGTCAAACATCATTTAAAAGTGCTCGGAGATACATTATGGGGGAAAAAGTGTAACAGTATAATATACTTAATTGTGTACATTTGAAATGTATGCTTTTTAAAATTTTGGGGACTTTATTGTTACCAATAGGTGTTTCAACCTGGGAAAGAAGCTAATCAGAGAATTGGGGTGGGAGAGAATGTTATATTATGAAACAAAAGAGAATAGAAAACAATAAGGCCTTAAGACCATTCAGAGTATTTTAACAGTGGGTATTGAAAAGCTTATTTTAAAAGAATGATGATGATGATAAATCTGACCATACAATATCATGTATTTACTTATGTTTATTTTAATGAATAACTAATACGTAGATAGCATTGCGCTAAATAAATACTGAAGAATGAATAAAAGATAAAATTCTGTTTTTCAACATATCTCTATCACTGGAAAGGTAACATACTCAAATATGTAAAGAAAAGATGAATGTAAATTTTTGATCAATGTAATTTTAGATGATGGAGAGATTAGTACCTTCACTGTAAACTAGGAAGAATTTAGATAGTGGTAAAAAAGAAAATATATAACTCATATGTAACTACCCAGACAATAGGAATTATAATAGTAAACATTAACCAGTTATAAACTAACCAAAAGAAAACTGGTGAAATCTATTATCTGAGGTCTAACTTAAAATTCTATTTAAAACAAAGTAAACTAAATACAAACCAAATTATTTAAAGTGTTTACAATATCATCTTCCCTTTTATTATTTGTGGAATAATGTATAAATGCCTCCTTTTAAAAAAATATCAGTATTCACTGTTCTCTCTCCTCATTCTTTTTAGAGAATCACTTCTAGCTTTGGTAGTCTCTTTTCATCTTATTTTTTTATATTTTAAACATTGTTTCCCTTATATTTATTATTACTTTTATCTTATCTACTTAAATTCAGAAAACTTTGTGCTTCAAAGGACACCACTGAGAAAGTTAAAACACAACCCTCAAAATGGGAGGAACTTTGTAAATCCAATATTGGTTAAGAGACTTTTATCTAGAATACATAAAGACATCTTAAAATACACAATACTTTTCCAGAAATAAAATTCCAAGATCAAGTGATTTCACAAGTGAATCCTACCAAATACCTGATTTAAAAATGAACCAATGTTATATAACTTTATGTAACATAAGTAAACAGAATCCATTGAAAAGAAATATAATGATAATTTAATCTTCAAGCCTCAATAAATTTAATTCATTATATTAACAGAATAAAGAAGAAATATGATGTTCATGTTTATCAACATATAAAAAAATGATAAAATTTAATATCCACTCATTTAAAAAACTTTAGCAAACTATTAGTTTATGAACTTTTAAGCTCTAACTTATGATTTGTACATTTTTGTATGTGTACTATGCTCCAACAGAAAAGTTTAAAACAATATATAAAATATGAAATATGTTCAATTTTGATTCACTACACCATTTCAGTTTCTGTGAGCTTTTAATTTCAAGTAGGTAAAAATAATCAGTACACCATTTTGGATAATTTTAGGCCTCTAGAAAGATATGGATTTTATTAGCTTGCATGAAAATCAATATAAAAAGAAATCAAATAAAAAACTAATTGATTTTGGTAGCATAGCTACAATCTAAAGGAATTTTAATTATACACTGAATGCTTATACAAGTGAAATAAGGATATTCTATAAAAAGGAGGTGCTTTCAGGGCTGACACTGGTCAGTATTGGTTTAATTAGACTTCACAAAATCAGAATAGATTTAAGAAGGGTTTTATTGGGAAAGGGGAAAATGAAGCTTATCAGTGTAGAATTACATCTCTGTTCCCAAGCTCCTATGAACATGGTTTCAGGTCAGGGTTTCTAAGGGGTAGGGTGAGTTTAGCAATAGGAGGAACCCTTTTTTCTATACATCTTCCTCTGGGAAAGCAACAGGAGAAAATGTCCTTATCCTAGCAGACATATGCAGGCAGCTTGGTATTACAGAATTACTGGGTTTCTAGCACTTTTAAAGTTATGTGGGAAAGCTAGCGCCCATAACTAAAGATACTGGGCTAGCTGGAGTTCATGAGTGTGTGCAGTGTTACATTGCCCCTTTTCTCTTTTTAACTGTGTATTTATTCTATAGAGCATTATATGTCAAGGAAGTTGGAAATCTCATCAAATAATGGCAGAGAAAAATTAATATTTCACTAGTTGAATATAAAATGATTTTCTACCTTTTTACACATTTTTCAGTACAGTACAGTAATTGAAAGAATTTTATCATGGTGCATACATCTTCCACTAATATTAAAGCATTTAAAAATGCCAGAAAACTTACCAATATATTCTGGGAGACTTTTCTTTTTGTGCAATCAATTTGTATTTGTAAAAGCAACAATTAATTTCTAGAAGAAATATGTAGAAAGTATCAAGATTCAGATTATGCTTAAAAAAAATTCTTGGTGGTTGGAAGCCTTTGTTTTTAACTGAGCCAACAACTCTTGGCTAGAAGAAAGTTTGAAAGATGGACTAACTTCCAGGATTTAAAAGCATTTTCAAATACTAATTGTCTTGGAACATAAATGTAAGTCATAAGAAAGAAAATTGGTTTGACAGGAAAGTTTCTTAAATTTTTTTTTAAACTCTTAGAGTAAGTCAGCCCAGACAAATCATAGTATTTTTTCTGTAAATAAAACTTATCTGAAAACTCTGAAATGTGAAAAGATCAGTTCAATTATTACTTATCTCTCATTTTAGTATCATACTTCACTGATTACCTACTATATGACAATCTTCATTCTAGGTTTTCTACTTTATTTATTATTACCAAAACTACTTATTGAATGGCTAAATATGTATTAACATTATCTTGTTGTTGGGCAGCTGCATCTGGGGAGGTCTCTCTTGTGTAATTGGTGCAACCTCAACCTGGATGGGGGAGGGTCCTTGACTCTAATCGAGAAGGAATTCTTAAACAGGTCAGACAAGTGTAGATAAGGAAAGAATTTATTAAAGCGAGAGTAGCAGCAAATAGCAGCAGCTGTTCAAGCTGTAGAGCACAACAAAGAGCAGAGGGAGGAAAGCAAAGTTCATTGAACTCCTGCTCACCATAGGGCAAATCTCTTGCCAATTTCTGAATTCAAGGTCACCCGTCACCCAGTATCTGCTTGAATTTGCATGGTGTGGGAACTAAGTCTCTACCAGCCCAGGATTTGGGGGAGCTGTAGAGCCTTGGATGGAGTGAGATTATGTTCTGAGAACTTCCCAAAGGCAAAGAAAGGAGATTTTCAGGCAGGTATAGAGCATGATCATACAGCTGCAGTCCTATCTGGGTCATCCAGGTGACGGAGGCTTGCAAGTCCAAGTCAGAGATCTTAGCAGCCCTTCCCTATTTGTCTGAAGGACAGAGAGAATACTTGTTCCTAAGTCTAGAAAACTGAATGAAATAATGAAGTAACAAAGACACTTGCCACTGGGAAAAGAGGTCCCTTATTAACCTCCCAAGGCTTGAAAGAGTACAGAAACAAAACACAGTAAAGTTGAGCAGCAAGAAGTCTTTATTTAAGACAAAGTACACTCAAAGAAAGGGGAGTATGGTCAGCCTCAGAGAGGAGGCGCACTTAAGGGCTTCTGATTCTGTCTTTTAAGGATTTCATGGAAGGGGCAAAGGGCTGGGGGGTAGTATTGACTTGTGGTCTTATAATGTCTATCTCCTGTGAGAGATGTCATGTCAACATCCATAGTAAGTCCTCTATCTATTCTGTAAGATAACTTAGCACAAGAAATTTCTTAATCCCCTTCTTCTCCAAAATAGTGGTTACCCTCAAACAGTGAGACATATCATTTATGAGTACTTGCCCTTAAGGTAGGGTTGGTTATTGTCTGAGTACCATAAAATATGTTTGGAATCTTACCTCCTAACCCCTTGGGTTATAAAGGGGAATTTTAGCCTTAAGATGGAGTCCTTCCTATTCTCACTCTACTATTTATATCTTGGCATTTTTTCATCACAGTCAGGAAAAATTAATCATGATGCTTGTCCCATGTCCCTGCCTACCTTAATTTTACAGATGAAGTGACTGATAATTGGAGAGGTAAGGTTATTTTCTCACTGCTAGGAAATAACTGGGTGACTATTTAACTCTCTCACCTAAAACCCATGAACATTCTTCTAGGCCACATTGTCCCATCACATAAGTACTTTGTCTCTGAATCCCTCATACTCCTAAATACTATCATGATTCCATATACAGTTCTAAAAACTGAGGGAAAAACATAAATTTTGAAGTGATCATCCCTTGAAATAGGATCATATTAGTAAGGTACTCTTTAGACAATAAAACATTCTTTCTACAAAGAGTAGTGGCATCCATCCAAGGTACTTTATGTCTCTGCTTCTGATCCTCTAAATTCAAACAGCATTCACACAGCTATTTTTAAAGTTAGTACTCTAAATTGAATCTGAGAGACAACAAAGGTATATTTTAAACCACATATTAAAAAATAAACTGGTTGTACTCCCTTATAGCATAAATATTCCCTTCAGGGAGAATATAGATATATTTTTAAAATCTTAAAATTGTAAGTAGATTTTCCTGACTATTTGTTTTTATACTGTAATGCTAAATAAAGTGGTAATTCCATTTAATGTGGAAAGCCTGGTGTCTGGAGCTGCACAGTCCTGCCATTGATTTAGCTATAGGATCCTGTACAGATTAATCCTGAGTCTCAGTTTTTTCATCTGTAAAATGGACACAACAAGCATCTATCTCAGTATCTATCTTCTGAAAATTATTATAAAGGTTTAATGAGATCATGGGTATAAAATACTAATGACAGAGAAAATGTTTAGCTAGAAGCATTATGGTAGAGAATGGAATTTCCTCTACCCTTTGAGATTCTCCCAGCTGGTCTAAGAATCAAATTGACATAAGACAGATTAACAAGAAAAATAAAGTTTAATTACATATGTATGGGGAAGTGATAGTAATAAGGTTCCAAAGGCAGTCAGGGAGAAGGAGGTATAGATGTCATCCTGAACCACTGAGGGTAGAGGTCTGAGACTTCACAGGAAAAGGGAAGCAACTCATAGGAATGTGAAAAGAGTAAATGTTTGATAATCTAATATTCACTGGGCCACACAGTAACAATGAAAGGACACAAAGAGAATTTTAACAGACTTAGCCACATCCACACCTAGTTTTCATTACAATATAGCTAAGGTGATAGCTCTCTTCCTGGAGCATGCCCTCCACCTAAATTCTTTTTATGCAGTTGGAGGTTGGAAGGTCAACGTTTCATTCATAGTCTTTTGGGTCTTGATTATTCTCAACTCTGAAATAATCTGCATATCACAGTGGCACATCTGGGGCAGTCTGCCGCTGGTCCCTAGAGCATGCATTCACAAATCACATTGAATAACACAACATATCACACATGAAAATATCACATTTCACAAGATTCCTCATACAAATAAGTTGATCCCATAAAGAAATTTATTTTTGCCAATTTTTTGGGAAGCTCGTCAGAGGGGTGGACATGGCTATAAAAGAACAACACGGAAGAGTCATATGGTGATAGGAATGTTCTATATATTGATTGCATCACTGTCAATATACTGGTTTTATATTGATGTACATGCAACCTGTGCATTATTTTACACTTGCATATGTATATACTATCATCTTAATTCTTTTAAAGTTTTATTAAAAATATGACCATCATGTGCATGTGAGGTGACCTAGATATTTACTAAGGTATCTTGCTCCAGTCATGATAAATAGGAGAGTAACAATTTAAATCAGAAAATGGTTTCTCTGTGAAGTGTTTAAAACTGCTGTTATCCTGTGTAGAACATTTTAGGTAGAAAAAAGCAAGAGAATCTTAGAGCTTTTAAGAGTGTTACCACTGTTTAATTATCTCTTCTAAATCACAGATTTTTAAAATGCCATTCAAGAAAAAGACAATGTTATTTATTATTTCTATGAACCAATAACCCTATGTAAAATGCTAAGTCCATCATAAATATAATTATTAGCACAGAGTTTATACTTAGAAAAAATTGTGCTCTATATTTATTAAAATGGAATAAAGCATTTATCTAAATATATGTGTATAAGTGCATACAGACACTCATAGCAGCATATGTACTAGGCTCAAGATCTTTTAAAAACTACTGTCCTCTATGAAAGGTAAGAGGGTTGAATCAAATTAATTTATCTGGAAAGGAAAACTCTCTCTGATGATATGACAGTGGAAGTGGGAACTGATGCATGAACAGGGATTCAGCATATAAAGAACATCTAGGAAGATTATTTCAGGAAGGAGGACAGATAACCCTTTTTGAAGACAATCAGGGAAGGGTATAGTGACATTCTGAAACAAGTCAGGGTTTAATGAGGAAAGACTTACTGTATATGTTTTGAGATATAGTCAGAGGCCTAACACGCAGGTCATAAGCTTCTAAGACCTTCTGAGTTTTGTTTTGTTGTTTGCTTTGTTTGTTTGTTTCCAGTAATAGGAGGAATATCAATGGAAAACAACTGAACAGTTTTGAGAAGATTCATGGTATGATTTTTTTAAGCCCATGTACATGGAGAATATTTGGGTGGAAAGAGTGGTGAAAAGAGGGTGAAAAGAGTGAGCCCATGGAAACAAGTCAGGAGGACTTACTATAGACTTGGCAAGAGATGATGGCAGCTTGCAAGTGAGGCAGGTGTTAGTCAGACACGGGCAGATGGAACTCAAGGCCAGGGACACAGGCAGATAGAGCTCAGAGTCCCAGGAAGGCACAGGCAGAAGGGAACTAGGGTCAAGGCTTTGCAGTAAACAAGAAGCCTCATCCTGCACATGTGGGAAAATTCAGACTGAGAAAAAAGTGAGTTTTTCTTTTCCTTTGATCCTAGCTCGGCCACAGCAACAGGCCCTAGCAACAACTCCTGGCCACTTGGTGTGCTTTACTCTGTTTTTGTGCTTCTGAAGCCTAGACACTGCAGCTCTAACGGTGTCCTCCCTTGGACCCCCTCCCGATAAGTGGGAGCTTTTCTTTCTTCTTTCACTCTTCTATTAAGAGTGAAACCAACTTTGCTGGTTGCTCCATCCTCTTGTCTGCTGGCTTCATTCTTCCTCACCTCCAAGACACAGTCCTGGGAAAAACAGCATCTCAGCCAGTAACGTCTTTGGTGGCTCATCTGGGATCACCCCTTTGGCTACAACCAGCATCTTTCTCTTACTTCCCTTATAGTGCTGTGCCAACTGCTGCACATGACATCAGGCACCCAACAGCCATTTAAAAAAGTGATCAGCATGACTGCTGAACTCAAACGTCAGGTGTTACATTCCTCTGAGCCTCCCTCTGTTGATCCTCATCTCCATTAGGAGTCAGGAATGTCAGCTGAGTGGGGGACAGAATTCTCTTCCAAAACTCTCCTTGGATGCCAGGGACTTAGAGAAACAGGCAGACCACTGTGAGGTTCCAGGCTGAGGCCACTCCTTGGTGGGCTCTCTAAAGTCTCCTGTTGGAACTCAGACCCCGACTGCCCAATCAGGTTTCCATAAGGAGCTGCCTCTCCTCTTCCGTCTTGCTGTCCTAGGAGGTATGGGGGAAGCTTGGGGAGGCTCCTGAGTATCCTCTCTTGCAAGGGTGACTTGAGTCACCTCCTCTGGCTCCCTGCAAAAACCCTTTATATGGATTGAGCATTTCTTTGATTCTTTCTTTACTCTCCACAATGAAATACATGATGTCCCCATCACCTTGGTAACCCAGAGAGAACTGTAGCTGTAGGAACCTGCCTGAGTATCTCCCTTCTTTGGGAAGTTCTCAGAATATAATCTCACTCCATCCCATGCTCTGTGGCTTCCGCAGATGCGGGAGCTGTAGGGGCTAGCCCCCGTGCTGTACAGATCCAAGCAGACACGGGATGCCAGGTGACCCTGCTTTTAGGAGCTGGTGAGGGACACTTCCCTATTCTGATAAGTTCAACGAGCCCCCTTTCCCTCCCTCTGCACCTCTGCATTTTCCTGCCTTCAGCTGCCTGCAAGGCCCCTGCCATTATTTCTACTCTCACTTTAATGAATTCCTTCCCTACCTACACTCTTCCAACCTGCTCGAGAACTTTTTCTCATTCTTAGTCAAGAAACTTCCCCCATCCAGGTTGAGGTTTCACCCGGTGTACAGGGAAAGGCCTCCCAGATGCAGCTGCCTGGCAACAGAAGGGAGAAGTAGGGAGTGTGAAAGGTTGACAGAGTCAATGAGATTGGAATTAGAATGAGTGGATCTTGGGTATGAGGTGAAGAGGAAATATAGTCAGATATATGGCTAACAAGGCATATATATTCATCATCTATTAATATGGGGAAGTTGGGCAAAAGTCAAGTATTCAGGGTAGGGGTGGGATAGAAGTAGGATTAGAATTGCTAATTAATTATATTTATAAAAATATTAATCAAATTAGTGGATGATGTTTAAAGCTGTCAGGGAAATCTCTGAGTTGAATTATAAATTAGAAACTTGGATATAAAGCTCATATGACCTTTATATATATATAATATATATACATATACACACAGACACACACACACACATAAATACATAAATAGCTTTATGCTTATATAAAGCTATTGGAGTTGATGAGATCATTAGGAAGTTGGTGGAGAGTAAGAATAGAAGAGAGCCCATGAGGAGCTCCTGCAGTTAGAGGTCAGGTCAAAGACAAAGGCAAAATAGACAGAAGGAACAGATGAACAGATAAGAAGAAAACCAGGACACTGTGGTGTCATGGGAGTACTTAGTGCTTCTTTGATGTAGAGTACTGGGGATGAAACATGAGTTATCTTAGCAAGAGCCACCTTGGTTTAACATGGGGATGGAAGCCAGAATGATGTGTGATATGAATAAAAAAGAGTATGAGGCATCCAAAAGTTGGAGTTTTTTTTTATCTTTACCACTATGACCTTCTATAAACACTTAGCCACCCCTCCTTCCTTGTCAAAAATATTGTGTCTCAACCTTAGTATTAATGAAGGCTGATCAACTCTGCACATAAGATGTTTGCCCTCATTTACCATCTCTATGCACTGTTTTACTATAACCTATAAAAAGTACTCTAGGACAGGATAAAGACAAGACAGATGTGACAGAAAAAAAAAGATTCACTATTTATGGAATATATCGTTTACTCAATAAAAAGTTTGACTATATAGAAAAGTTGTTAAAAATAAAAGGGAGAACTTTAAAATATTCTGATGATTTTAAACAAACAAGTAAACAAAAAACAAGTACAATTTATAACATTATGAACTGGAGTGATTTGCAAGACATATTTTTAAGGTAACACGTGTAAGAAAAAAATGGGGAGTTAAAAGCCAGACATATGTCTGCATATTTGTGTAAAAAACAACTCAAGTATGATAAACAAGAAACTGATGAGATTAGTTACATTCAGGAGATGAATGAGATGGGATGGAAATATGAAGGACTGGAAAATGTAGAAGGTATGGGCAAAAATTCTCTGAGTAAAATTTTCTCAATAGTTTTGACTTAAAGAATGTATGTTTCACTAATCAAGCATGTGCACATGGACACATCAATGTGGCTGTAAAAATGCAGATAAGGGAATATAAACAAAAACAAATGAACTTAACTATAATTAAAATCAGTAAAATAATCACATTTACTTGATGGAAAATATTTTTGAACAAAAGATATTGACTCTATATCATCAGACTAAAGATAAACCATAAGCAAATATTGAATTTAATATGTTTATTTTATAGTATTTTATAGGTTGTAAATTCAGAACTAAAATATAGGATGGATAAAAATAATAAATACATGGTAGATGATAAGAGATAGGTTAACCATACTTTTTAAATGGTTTGAGCAAAGTTAGGATGAACCCAAAAATATTGGGCTGGAATTAAATCATTATGACCTCATGTTTTTGTTAATGGATGGATGGATGGATGGATGAACAGACATACAGAGAAAAAGAGAGAGAGAAAAAAAGAGAGAGATAGAAAGAGAAGTAAATATATATCTGTTTGATAGTGAATCTAGCTCTGACTGCTGAAGGTTCTGGAAGCCTAGACGCTTCAGTAGCAATGATTACACCTCAAGCACCCTGATGTTAGTTTGAAAAGTTATTATCCATTGGACCAAGGATGATTGAATAAATGGCTGGTCCAGTTGTGGAACAAAGAAGGTAGAAGTTGATCTAGTAATATGTTACTGCAGAAAAAGTGGTCAAATAATGATTGCTTTTTTCTCTTTTGATAAATCAAGGTGCTTCACTATTCTCAGTTGAATTCTAAGAGGACACATCTCTGGATAATTTTCAATAATTAATAAAAGTAATACACTGTCATCTTTAGAATAAAATACTTATTTGCAAGGCCATACTGACATAAATAAATAATTGAATTAACCAAGAAATGATGGAGAAAAATAGGCTCTTCCTTACAATTAATAAGTATATAAGGAATGATAGATTTAGAAAAGACCCTAATCTATATTGAAAAGTATATAAAGAATATGGCACATCAACTCTGTTTTCATCCTCAGCCCCTCTTCAACCTTCTCCATACTGCTTTGCACCGGGAGACGGACAATAGTTTAGCTTTTGTTTGGAGTCAGCCATTGGAATTAACTAGTTGAAGGGAAAGACATGTTAGGTCCTTCCCACTATCCCAACCATCTTGAGAAAAAGACAACTCTTGTCAGGCAGTGTTCTCTTGGCTAGACCTCTTGGGCTCTCCTGTATTTGGTAATCACAAATGTATCTAACCTCTTCAGGCCTAGTGATGATTGCTTTTTCCTCTTTTGATACATCAAGGTGCTTCACTATTTTCAGTTGAATTCTATCAATCTTGCCTACACAAATTTTGTAAGTGTTCTCCTTAGTAATATATCTTCAATTCTTTTGTATGTGTTATCTATTTTTTCCTGTCCCTGTAATTGCTAAATATATTTTTTAAAGATGTACACACACACACATATACATGCACAAACATACATAGTTTTAATTCTGATAATGCATGCATATGTAAGTATATATCAATATGCAGATAAATAACATGAAAAGCAGATAAAAAGATGGTAGAGTAATTGATTTATTGAAATATTATGAAATAAGTTTCATTTAAAAATTTTATGCCCAGTTCAAATGCATTTTTCATTAATCACAGCAGCTGATTTTGACATTTTTATAGGCCAGTTTCACAAAGAAGTCATCCAAATCCTAAAGATAAAGTGATTTGTTACTTCAAACTCCTTAGTAAGTCTAGTTAAGTACAGCACCGTCAAAAAACTGATATAGATTCTTAGATGTGTAAATTAAAAATGACATTCCCAAGTTCTAGTTGAGCTTTCTTTTATAATACCATAGAAAGAAAAAATATTGCGCTAAAATTTTTCACTACCTCTTTTCTCACTTGCATAATCATAGAAAAAAGTATTTCACTTTTATTGTAAATTCTGTGCCTTTCTTGTTTGAATACAAAAATTTGAAAGCATTAAGGACTATAAGTACACACACATATCAACTACACATTGTGTGTAAGAAACACACTTTTATTTCCTGCTAGCACTGGAATGCCAGCATATCAACTAACTCTATTACAGCTTGTGGTTTTTAAGTCATGAGGAAATAGATCCATTTGTACCCATTTGTGTTTGCAACACCTTTTCTATTTCATTGTGCAGTGATGCCTTTTAAAAAGAATGCCTCTTGAACCATTATACCACTATATACTATTCATAATAATAAAAAATCATTACTAACACAATAGTTCCTAGGGTGACAATATGACAACCCATTATTTATTCTTGTCTATAATGCATTTAACATTACATGCCTTTTCTGCACTTAGAAAATCTATCATTTCTTGGCAAAATATAAAACAGAGACTGTAAGCATCATAGGCCCATTTCTGGGACTACAGTTCAGAAAATTCTTCAGAATTTGTGATATATTATATTATATTATATTATAGTTTGTTCAGTTAGTCATATAATTAATCCATAAAATAGTCTGACTTTTTAAAATAAGGAACATTTTAATGAACAATATTTAATTCTAAACATTGTTTTAAATAGCTCCTTTGCTATTCATGTAAGTGACATCCTCAGCATATCCGTTCCATTAAAATACATTTTAGTAGGTTGCAATGTATAAGGCAATGCTAAAAAGACTTGGAAGATAAATTTCTAAGATGATTTGCTAAAATATTCCATTACAGTTTAACTGAAAACCTGCTGTAATAATTGATCACTAAAACTTACTCATCTTTTTTAAGATTGCACTTGATAAATTGCTATTTTCATTTGTCATGCAGTCTCTTAATGGCAGAAAAGCTGAGAAATATAGCAAAGGGTGACCCTCTTGAGTACATTTGTATCTTAAATATAAAGTGAGGCCAGGCTGGTTTAGGACAGCAGAATTCTGCTTAATAAAGTCAACTAATGGAGCAATTTGCTAAATAATATTATCATAAAATAGAACACATAGCCTTTACTATTGAAATCATCAAATTGCTCTGTTTCAGAAGTTATAAAATGTTATGCTTTCTAAAAAGCTGTTTTATTAGGCCTGGATATGGTCAGTGACAATAAAATAAAGTTAACATTGAAATAAAAAATTCAAGAAGATTATGAGACCCTCTTCAAATGAGTAATTGTAGTAAAGATTACCTGTTGCTTAACCTGTCATGCATTCTTCCTTTCTTCTTTTGAAATAATATCAGTGATTCCTAGCTACCCATTGGTTATCTATTATTATGTTATTTCCCATAAATTAGTAAGTGTAAATTCTAAAAAATGAAAAATAAAATATATGTGCCCTATGTAATGGAAAATGCCTTCTAAAATGTGTTTTTTTTTTTTCTTCACTTAAAATAATTCTGCTGGTTGGATTGTAGATGTAATGTTTGGAGTTTAAGAAGACATTTTAAATAAGGGAAAAGGCATGAGTTGTAGATTTTGGAACAAAATGTTGGAACATTTTGTTTTTTGTGCTTATGAAACAACTTTAACAAAAAAGTTAGAAAGTGGTAAGTAAAATATTAGGATATGCCATTTTTATATTTTCCTCATCTAGCAAATTCCTGTAAAAGATGTCCTTGACAACAATCCAGTTAGGTTTTGTGGATGTTGTGACTGGAAGCAGTATTAGGTACTTTCCAAGTACTAGTATTAATAAATGGATTGGAAGTCAGTGGTCCAGGTCTCTAGACCAAAAAGAGACATACTTCATTTGACAGTTTCCAGTAAGAGTTTATAAGAACTGCTAATTCTCCTAGAGACCTGAAAAATTAGATCAAATAAACTGTTGGAATAATTTGTAGGTTAGGTGGTAATATATTCTCTCTTTTTTGAGTGTGAAGTCTGTATTCTGCAAGTAAAATCTTGACTAATATTTTTTTGAAAATGAGAAAGTTAAATAGTATAGTATTTTTCTCAAAGAACTAGTAATACATCATAGAGGAAATAATTTTATATACATGAGTGAAATAAAAAGAATATAGGATTATGTGAATATGTGAAAGAGCATGATAAGGAATAAAAAGAAATTATCACACAGTTTTAGTCTGACTGAAACAAGGTAATTTATGGGACGTAATCTCAGACATCCCACCAAAGAATGATCTTCCCATGCAGCCAATTTATTTATATCTTAATTTCAAATGAATAGAAAACATTAATATTAAAATCAGTATGACTGTCTTTCTGCCCTAATTAGATAGATTTATCTCAAATGTAAGTGTTCCATGGAATGACATATGGTATGTGATTAAATACACACAAAGATAGAGGAAAGAGAAAGAGAGAATATGTAAATATGTCAGGAGGAAAGACATTAAAAAAAGAGAATTAGTTAAGGAATATTCTGAGTTGTATAAGGAAGTTAGCTTACAACATACCAAAAATCAAAGTGGAGAAGATCTGGGTAAAAACTCTGGAATTATATGCTTGAAGGCATTAGAGAGCTATTGAAGCAATGAGAGCTGTTGGATCTAAGAATCTGAAGAGACACTCAGGCATATTTCACAGTCTTACAAGAAGACAAAGAGTAGAGGTCAGAATATACCAGTGGGATGACTATTTCAGGATGTCTCTTTCTGTGGAAAGTCCTTAAGGGGCAGGCATGGAAGGGAGATTAACGTAACATTATGAGGTTTGCAAACCAACCTTCTCTCAGTGCAACAAATGGTTCACACACATTTCTGGAGTACAATACAAAATTATTAGGTATACAGAATAAAGGGCCTCAAATCTCCCCAAAAAAACAGGAGAAAAATGAACAATAGAAATAGACAGATAAGAAGTATTTGGGCCAGAAAGGACTTTAAAAAAATTATTTTTTAATATTCAATATAGAAATATGGATACAATAAATAAAGATAAAATCTCCTGGAGAAATTGGGCTCCATAAAAATATTTTAGTAAAAAAGAGGCTAAGAAGATCACTTACAAATGAGGTTCAGATTAAAAAAAACTTCATATATGAAACAGCATTTTAGCTAAGATCGGAAGAGTCAACTAAGAAGTATGGATACAGTACTGGCAGAATTAGTAATAGAATTCAAGCTTTTCTAGGCATTTCAAAAAGTTTAATACCAAGGTCCAGATGAAATATATCCCCAATGACATTACAGCCTGTTTTTCATCAACGAGAATTATAAGACTAGAATAGTATCAAAAACACTAGTAGTAGACTAATTTATTTTCAAAAGTTGAAAAAGACTGATTCTACACTCTATAAACAATTAAACTTAACAATAATATATAACAATATTCAGAATACATTTTGCATAGGCATTGGAGTGGTGATTCAGGACCAAAATAATTTAGGTAATTTCAAATTTTATCAGTTTCATTTTTTAACCCTTAAGTTATTTTTTTCTTGACTTGCTAAATTCTAAGATGAGGGTCATGCACATATAGTTTGGTTTCTATAAAACACTTAAAAAAATAACTGCAATTTTAAAATATGGACTCGATGATAAGGTGGCAAAATGAACTGAGAGTCAGTTAGCTAATAAATGCAAATAATTTAATGGTGTGGGTCAATATGAACTTTCTCCTTTGTCGTTCCCTATTACCAGTCATGTTTGAAGTGAATAAGTTAATAAGGACCCATATATTACACTAAAAGAAGACACATTTTTAATAGATCATGAGAGAGGAAGTAATAAATCTTAACCTTTTAAGTAAAAATAATCTCAATAGATGAATAGATGTGGGAAATGAAAACAATAATAGTCTTTAACAATGAATGTAAAGTGGTTTTTCTAAGTTCTAAATTGAAAAATTTAAACGGAAGCAGGTTACTGGAAATGTAGCTTAGTTCAGTAGTTCATGTAATAAATATGTACTAGTTTGGGCTGGCCAAAAACACCATTTCAAATCCAGGTGGGATGGAATATTGTGTGAAGTGAATATTATTTCACATCATGTTAGAATAACCACAGACTGAGAGGTAATACACTGTTAAATGCGGGTTTCTTGCAAGAGGGCTAGTGGTTAACTAGTCAGAGGTATTTGACTGAATAATTAATTCGGGAAATCCACAATAGGAAGAAATACAAAAAGACCGATTAAGAAGGGAATGATATCAACTTAATAAAATACTGTTAAAACTTACTAAAATAACGTAATGAGATCTGTGAATTGTCTCCAAAAAGGGAAATAATAATTAAAATTTTTTGTTTATATTCCTTTTTTTGCTTTATCAATAGAAATTCCTTCTCTCTTTCTCTACTTCTCCCTGTCTTTCTCTTTGTAAATACATAGCTCACTATCCCTCTCTATCTAGTGAACAGGATAATGGTATACAACCATCACAATTTTAAAGCTTATGAATCTAGGCATTTAAATATAAGTGTCTTTGTTAGATTATCTACTTGTATGGAATTGTTTAAATATGTCACAAGTAGAAGTTACACTAGACTTCTGTGTCTGTATCAATATTTTCTTATTAGAAAAAAACATTAGTTTTTATTATTATTTCTTATTAGACTCAAAACAGAAAAAACGTGTTAGTTTACTCTGGCTGAAAATAGATTCTGTAATAAAATGTGGCCCATTTATTTTCAATATTTGGATTTTAGGAAATATTAGAGCTTTTAACTAAGTTATGCCTTTTCCATTTTCATATCTGTTATTGAATCCATCTCTGCAATTCATGTCAAACTTTCTCTTCTCAAAATTTTAATGGCTCTCATAATCTGTGCCCATTTAACCCAGCTGTGGATTCTATGCTGCATTGTACTATCCTTTCTTCAGAATTAGAATTACAGCATTAATTATATTTCAGAATAACTGATATCCTCAGTGTGATAATTGGGGAAATTGAGTCTCAGACATGTTAATTGCCTTGCACAGGATCACATGGCTAATTGGCAATAGAGTTGATGTAAGTCACAGTAAAAGAGTCAAATTTAGTTTCTTCCCATTTACTCTGCTTCCCTTATTTTACATATGCCAATCTTCTTTTCCAAGGAAAGTCTAAGCCCTTGAGAAGTAGCAGTGGTATTAACAAAGTGTTGATCCCACAGTAGCTATTGAATGTGTGTAGATTTGTTGGCTCTGGGTTGTAATTTAGCTCTTTCGAAAAATTAAGCAGAGGAAAGCTGATTCAGTTCCATAGGAAAATAACATTAAACTATTTAAAAATAAAACTCTTAGAGACTCCAATATATTTTATTACAATGTAGTGCTGGATCTAAGAAAACATTTCTTTTAATGTAATAGTATAAATTTAGTTATTGATTTTCCCAAGACAGAAAAGGACTTTGAATTTTATTTTGAACATTTTCTTGTAGACAAAAGCTATCATTGTATCCCAAAATGAAACACACACACACACACACACACACACACACACACACACACACACACACACACACACAAAGTGAAGTACATGTTCTGTAATACATAAATACAGAGCTATACATGTATAAATGTACATATGATTAGCTATCCAAGAATGGAGATGGACAGTTGGATGATGGATGAGATGGTAAGATAGAGACTTTATCAGTAATTAATTATATTCTCTAGTTTTCAAAGGCATCAGGTTAGGCAATTTTGGGGGAAGGTGGTCACATTTTACTAATACCAAAAATCAGCACACTCCTGGACAACCCATAACTACACAATTGAGGATGCACATTTGTTTGGAAGCTTGCTTCATTGTAGAAGAGTCATATTCCTAATGAAATTTCAAAACTTTCCCCTTTCACATATTAGAATGAATTACTGTTCATTTAATATTATCTTTGTTTCAAACATACTTTATCAGATTAAATTATTACTAACATTTCCAAAGAGAAAGAAGTGATATTTTATCTTTAGCTATTTAGTCTTTAAACACATTATTTTTTGTAACTCCTAGTTTCTATTAGGTTTATGATTTTATCTAACTTGAATTATGTCATAATATTTCTAGCCACTCATATCATCATAAAATGAAAGTTCAGTAAATCTACTGTGCCTGTTTCATATGGCAGATCCTCAAAATCAGATTATTATTGTTGTTATTGTTATTGTCATCATCATCTGTGGATAATCTATAGGATAATCTAAGGTATTGGCATGAGGAGGGAGGCCCACAGATTCAACTGTCACTGACTGAGTACGTAAGATGAGTGATGGGCATAGTGAAGCCTGACAAGAGCAGTGAGTGAGAAATAACAAGCAGATGGAGATAAACCTCATGTTTCCAAACTTCTCTAATTCAGAATGGAAGGTGGAAGTGAAGTGGCTCTGAGGCTAGACAGAATTTAGGAATGAATCTGTAGGAGCTTTAGAGCCTTGACAACTCAGAGGGGAAAGGAAAACCAGAGTGGCTGAAGCTAGGGAGTGGGGATCAAACAGGCTGAGGATCCCGAAATTTTGTAACTGTAAATGCTAACCAGGTCTCCTTCTGCTTGCCAAAAACAATCACTGATCTCTAGCTTTCATTGTGGGATAGCATAACTGAGTTTAGTAAGAGTTATAAGCTTACCAGTGTCTCCTGGAAAGTTAAATATGAAACTACTTTCCAATAGTCGTATCTTCACTGGGAAAAAACTGTGTGTCGTTCAGAGAAATTATTTTTGTAATAGCACTACCAAAAGCTCAGGAGAAAATACTACAGATGATGGAGTTTAGAATCATTTCTACTCCCACAGCCTTTGTATCAGATTGATATCTAAAAACATATCACTTTGTCACTGTTAAGTTTTTCATTATTCTTTCTAGTCTTGTGTTTTATATGTTTTATTTCAGCACTAAACTCTCTCCCTAAAATATTATGAGAATATATGTCAATAAATGATTTCTCAAAGCGATTTAAGCTTTCTACTCTTAATCAAATAACTTTATGAAAGCTAAAATGACCTATAACAAATATAAATCCTACTCTGATATTGAAAAATAGCCTAGAAAAGACTGATAGTCACTGGTTTATTAGTGAGAAAAAAAATGCCCAGAAGCAAATTTGGGACCAAATCTGTTTTGATTAAAAAATGTGTTTATCAAATAGTTATTAAGAGAACTTGCATATTTATTGAAATTGCAAACATAATAACTCCAAGGCTTGGATAATTGAGTTAAATTTTATTTTTTCACAAACTGCAGGGTGGGTTGGCAAAAAACTCTTTCATGGATCTCAAAGTTCAATAAAAAATATTTTGACTCCAGAGCCAAAAAATGAAAAAAAACATTGAAAAATATGTGGTTCTCTTCCATTACATTTCTAAAAACTCAAATTTACAATTGTAACTTATTTTCTTGTAGAAATTGGACTGGAAATGGGACAACTCATAATTTCCATTTTCTGATATCTGAAATGACCTAAAAAAACAAGGTCTCAATGCTTGTCATTGTGAAGACACAGCAGCAATGGAACAAACTATAATAAATTTTTAAACTCCCTTTAAAAAAATACTCAGCAATAAATGTATCTGTTTTTAATCTTATACAATAAAAAAGGAGTAACTTCATAAAGTAACATAAAATATAATTTCTTTTGTGTTTTTTTCCTTTTTCTAGGTTCTACTTCATTTGGAAAATTCAGAAACTAATAAGCAATTCACATACCTCCACCTCAACTCTGAAGAAGGCAGTTCCCCAGAGCCAAAACATCTCTGGCTTAGGGATCATACACCACCTCCGAGTTTTATACTCAGGCAGTTATAATATATGGTTTAACTGATTATCTGAAAAAAATGTTCATTATAACAGAAATTCATAAGTAAACAGTACTTCTGAGTATCTATTTTATGCTACTCATCTCCAACTTAATAATGAACAGTAAGATTATGATCAGTACATACTTGTTCTTCTCTTTTGAGTTGCTAGAGTGTTTCATAAATTTCTTTAAACCATATTGATAAGACAAGCTTTTGCCTTTCATGCACATTCTGTAGTAAATCATAACATGTGGGTGTCTTTAGCTGTCAGTCTGTCTCCACAACCCTTTGTTTCCCACTTTTTTTTGTCAAGTTTTTCAGCAAGAAATTTTTGAAAAATTGTTACTGTGCCTTTCAATTGGCAGTTTAAGGAGTGGCATTTAAAAATTTATCTCTGACTCAAGGAATCTAAAGTTCTGTATAGCAAGTTGAATCCTTAGGCTATGAGGTAATACCAGGGTATATGGAAATACAGATCATTGTAAAAAAATTTAATTTTCAATAAATTTATCAACTGCTGACTAGGTGATATAGTCACTATGTTGTACACCAGAGAGACTGTATATATACCAGATAGATGAGATCCCTGTCTTCAACAGATCTTATAATTTATATGAAAAAGGTTTAAAAATATTATAATTATGATTTAATAAGTTATACTAAATTAACTAGAGTGATATTAGAAAACATGCATTATTTTAAGTGATTTTCTTTGAGTTAAACTTAGTGTTATTGATTGAACAACTTTTTCAAGTTAAATGAACTACTACAGCATATAAATCTTCCTCAGACCTAGAAGTAAGGATATCTCAGCAATTAATGTGAAGTGATTATTAGGAATTTAAAAATTTCTAAAGAATGCAAAAGAATAGAGAGCTTGAGCAAATGAAAGTATATGCTATTCATAAAAAAGGAGGTTTTACCTGTCTGTTCAGTAGGGGGATGCATCCCTGACTAAATATTAAAGCTGGTAATTTGAGGATGAGCAAAATTTAGCTACTTTAATACAGAAATAAGAGAACTCAGAACAACAGAACCACAAATCAGAAGGCTAAATGTGGGAGAAATTGTAGCTGAAATTAAGCCAACACAAATGAAGTGATCCTATACAGAGAAAACCAGTTGTGTTTTGTTTTACTTTTTTCTGAGTAAGTGCTATTGTCATTGTGTTTGGCATTTTTGTTTGTTTTTTTCTTTATGAAAGCATAAAAGTATATTAGGCATTCTGGCTCCCTCTTATTTATTTCCCTATCCAGTTTCTATTTCATGGTCCACAATTTTTGCTTGATTTCTTGCAAATATTTTCAATTCTTTGTACCATTGTTCTTCTGTTGTACACTCATGGAAAAACTCATCTACAATCAGTTTGAATATTTGCCTCTTTAACTCATTCACCTAATTACTAAGATGACAAAACACTATAGTTCTGTCTTTCAGTGACACCATCAATTCTTGTTTTGAAGCCTTCTGTCAGTCTTCAATATACCAATAGTCAGCCCATTCTGCCTGCTACACAGTGGCTATTTAAAGCCTTCCCACTTTATTTTTAAACTTCCTAGAGGATTATCCACTTTTAATCATAATGTCCTTTTGTACTTCACAGAGAACATGAAAACGAATAGAACTTTATTGCCTGACATTTTGACCTCTAAAACCACCACATCTTTTTCAGTATATGCAAATCATTTTCTTATTTATACTCTCTACACAATAGGAGTGTGTTCTTGTATGGTGACCAATTGCTGACATGATTAGTATCCATTTCTCAAAAATATTCAATTTCTTCCCCCAAAATCAATGATTTATAACTCATATCCTATAACTAATGTCCTTCTACTGCCTTCTTTCATGCAGCATTTTAACTGTGCTCAAGTGCACCCACAGTGGAACAAAACAAGGAAGAATCTCTCTGGAAGCACGTATCCGTCCAGATCCATGCCACTTACATCTTTCCAGTTCAGAAGTGGCTCTTAAGCAAAATTTACTGTAATTCCTCCACCCAAAGCACTCCTCAACATACCAAATCACCTTAATTTTTCTAAGAAACATTAGAAAACTTTACTAAAATTTCGACAGCTGCCATGAAGAAAAATAACACAGCAGTATTATTTTGCTACTTTGTAAGGCACTTTAATTCACTACATTTTTGTATCACATCTGAAAGTACCGACTACTGTCCCTTCCTCAAACACCATCCTCAGTAGGCTTCTACTCCCTTGAGGTCCTCTGCAACTTCTTGTTTTTCTGTCCTCATAAAAAAATATTTTTTTTCTCATTTTATCTCATTTATTTTACAATTGATGCCCACCCCTGGGTCTTTTTTGCATACCTTAATTAAGTAATCTCATCTGTTCCTCTGATTCATTTTCCATTTATAAAACATTTTGACAATCTTGTCTTTTAGTTATTTGTGGATAAATTTAATTATCTTTTAATGTTTATAAATGTTCCTAGAACCCACTGATATATGTTAGACATAAAGGGGAAATAAAGGGAAAATAAAGATTAATGGAAGGGAAGATGGAGAATTTGCTTGGAATCCATAAACAAATTAATATGCACATAGAATCAGCATTATTCTAGTTTTCCAATGTCAGTGTTGTGGGAAAAAAACATAAAATTTACATAATGTCCTTAACCATTCCTACAGTATAGCTACATCTTCAGTTCCTGGTTAATATGATATATATATGTACACCATCTTTATTAGCATCATAATAAACACCCTTTTTTTACTCATGTTTAGCCACCAATTAGATGTGTGACTTTGAGCCATTTATCTTTGCTGAATTCCTCTCTAAAAGGACTTAGGGACAGATGCTCCCTGAGGTAGTTTCAAGATTGTAAATATTTTCACACACTGATCCTTACCAATTGTACATGTGTTTTTTAAGCAGAAGAGCTATTGTTTACTTTATGGCTCTTCATATTTATATCATCGCTGCAGGGGTGCCGAAGAGCTTCTAAGAGCTGGCAGAGAAACATGTGGATGCAGCTCCCAGAGTCCATTAACCTCAGCTGAGTAGGTTTATTCTTAGCTGTAAACTGTGACAGGACATTTCATTATCTCATCCTTTACTATGGGCTGCCAGGATGCTTCTGTGGTCATTTACATAATGTAAACTGCTGTCACTGACAGTCTAAATGTTGCTTTACTATATCTTTTGACTCTAGTGAATAATTAGGTATAGCTTGGAAGATTAGACCCAAATTAACTATAGTCTAATTATATCATAGTCTACAAATTGTTGCCATTGCCTCTAATTCATTAGTTCTGAGAAAACTAAAAGAATGAAGAAAACCTAACTGCTTGAAAACAAATGCCCCAGCCTGTCTAGAAATATATAGGCAATATTGCTTTAATGATTACATTTCTTTCTCACAAACTTCTCCACCTCAGATATAACAATAATTTCAGTGTTGTGTTCCTGGTTTGTTTGGTCATCTTTAAAGTATACTTTAAAATAACCTTTAAGATGCAAAGGTATTAAGAAGGAGCACATATCAAAGGAACATTTGTGCTTTGTGTTGGAGTAATTTACCTGAATTCAGGCCACCGTGCCCCAAAAGGCAGGATGAATAACCCGCTCACCTATATTAATTCTTGTTCTTCTCAGTCCCACTTATTTCTTTTCCTTCTATAGCCTGACTCCATTTCTGGAATCTATTAAGCATTTTATATCCCATTTGCTAGTACCTGCTTCTTCTCATATAATCTAAATTAACACAACTGCACTTGAAAATTGAGCTTCTAAGAAAAAGCTCATTTCATCATTATAAAGTTGCCCCAAAGGAATGGGTAAAGAGGTTTTTATATAATAAAATGCTGAGCCCTAGCAATCACAACTTTTATTAACTGGCATACCCTAAAGAGCCTAAGCAAATACATTTGAGGAATTGATTTCCTTGGGTAATATTTCTAGATGTCCTAAGTAAAATCCTTTGCTGAATTCTTAAGTTGGATAAGACAGAAATAAAATCAACTTTTGATGTTACTACCATCATCTTATTTTGCTTTAAAAATTATGTAGGAGCCAAGAAGATAACTTTGCATGAAAATATAGAATGGTTTGCACATAAATTTCAGTTTGGCTATGTCTAGATTTTAAAACATTTGTGAGGTTTGTATAATTTGTTTACCCCATTTTAATTTTTCCAATCAAAGTTGAGACTGCAGTCTTTTTATGTGTTTTTATTTTACTTGGGTTTAACTGTGTGGAAGGAATCATAGTATGGTATGATAATAACACTGTTCATTTTTAATTCTTGGGGAAACAAATTCAGTTGTGATAGTTTTAAGTTCTTAACATCCTGTTTGACACTTAGTCTATTTTGGGACTGAGAAAGAAAAAAAGGAAAAGAGCTTTGTAATTTTTCCTTAGAATGTAACTATTTGCTTACATTTTACAATTTACAAAATAGTTTTGGGTACATTATCCTAACTATGTGGTCAGGAAATCATGACACTTTGGAATTTGAAAAATAAGATGAAAGAAACAAGGAAATCTAGGAAATCTGAAGCCCAGGTAGTACAAGATATAAGTGCCTATGTAGTCATACAAGGATTTTGCAGGGAATTTCAATAGGTAAGAGAATATTAATTTATCATTTACCGAGAGATTCCTCAAGCATTTGAAAAAAAGAAAGAAGGAAACACCAAATTAAGTTAGTCAGGTATTGAATGTGTTCAATTTCTAGATTCTTCATACATTTGCTACTGAGGAAATAATGAAATTATTTTTAATCAAAGAAGGTAGCATTCATAAAATAGTCATAAATTAAAAAGAGGAATAAGAATCCATCTGTGATTTTTGTCTCCTTTGTTCTTACTAAACTTTTTTTGTTAGAGAGTTTAAGATAAGCTTGATGAGGGCCTTACAGATGATAATTAAGCAAGTTTGTCCTGATCTTATTGCTTGTGTAGTTTAAAAGGTCTTGTCACTTCCAGTTGTCTTTGGAAGATAAATTGTAAGAGTTTAATTTACACAAATGTCTAAATTTGTACTTTTCAGCAATAGAGCAAATTAAAATTAAATTGCTCTAAATATAGTTAAAAAGTCTCTTGGCCTGTTAGAGACCCTTTTTTTCCCTTTGTTCTGCTGGCCAGAACAGAGGGGTCCCTCTCAGGTTTATCCGTAAATCTGCTTGGACTGTTGAGTTCGCATCGCCTCTTTTCTTTTCATCAATCCCCTCTTTTTTCTTTCAGTAACTCTTCAAGTTTTGGGGGTGGTAGTAATTGTAGCCACTGAAAACAGTAGGCCCATAGCTTCATTATGAATTTATAATAAAAGCTATTCTCAGAGCAAATTCTAGTGCAACATGGACATTTATTCAATGAATATTTATTAGCATACAAATAAAAATATTTACTATCTAGTCTGCAGACTTGAGTCTTTCCATGTCTCTTGTCACTCTACCTTTCATGGAAAGTTTTATCAAGGCCACAGTATCCAAGAGACCAGAGGTTAGACTCCATAACCATATAGCCAGCATGAGACAATCAAAAGCTTCAAGTATGTGATGGTCAAGGAACCCCCAGGGATTCTAGCCTGGGTTGGTCATCCCTACGGGGTGGCCTGGGTAGAGAATCTTCAAAATATATTAGACAGTCCACATCTTTGGATGCTTTCATGTTCTCAATAATAACCATACATTATATTCATCATACCAGATAAAGGCTAATTTCCACTATAATAACATTAATTCACATTACATGACTTAATAAATAAATGTTGATAGAGATGCTAGAATCATAGCCTCTTGTAGTGCTGCCTTTGGAGTGTGAGCATGCTAACACAATGCCAGCAGTCCACTGACTGCCTCCTATTTTAGACTATCATCTGCATCTAGTTTATAGTTTAACCTGAAAAACACACAAATAATTAAACATTATATGTGCTGGAATATTTTAAAGCAAAATAATAATATAAGAACTAGGAGAAGATATATTAAAGGTAGGACTGAATAAATTATGATCCTATGGAAAATAGGATACCTCAAGAGTGAGGACTGCTTTTCTCTCACACATTCCTCTATAAGTATAAAAAACATCTTCCTGACTCATTCAGTCTGTTTATTGACTAAGGTAATAGGTCAACCCAGAGCCAAGAATAAGGAGCAATTACCAATAGGAACTTTCAGGACCTGTCAGACCCAGGCTCTAATTCTCTGTTCTGCCACTCACTTGCTTATCCTTAGGAGAATTAACCTCATTCTACAGCACAATTTCCTCATCTGTACAATGGTTGCTACATCTGTGATCATCTCAAAAAAATGTTAATTTATTCATTCAGTATTATTTAGGAATGCCTGGTATGTTCTTAAGTTTTTTCTTTGTTAGGGATTAGAAAAGAATGTCTCATCTTTCTTGGTGCTTCCATTCAAGTGAGTGAAATTATGAGATAGATAATGAATTAAAAATCATATATACCATATTAAATGCATTTCAATGCTAGTCTGAAACAGAAAGTGAGATAACAGGGGAGGAAGCACATACAGTTGTAGGGGACACCATTTTATACAGTAATATCTGGATGGAAATCTGATATAAGAACATTAGGACAGAGAGAATAGAAGTGCCAAGGCCATAAGGAGGCTGTATATTCTAAAACACACAAGTCCCATGTGCGGACTAGAAATAAATGAGGTGATAAGCTGAAGGAGATGGAGCCAAAGAAGTAAAGAAATGATGGGTCAGTTAAGTTGTGAAAATTAAATGAGGTGGCAGCATAGTACTTAGCAGATGACATAGCTCTTAGCATATAGCTAAGTATTAGACATTTATTCTTAGTTAATTCCATTGAGGCAGAGATTGTTACCTCAGATATGCAGGCATGGGAAAGCAAAAGGAGTTGGTTATTAGCAGTTTATGGAAAAAGAAGTACCTTAAAAATTGAATGGCCCGGGCAAACATTATCTAATCCAGGTGTTTGCCAAGCACAGATTTCTTTGTGGTTGTTTAACTATTTAATTCTAAGAATTTCAATGATAAGTGCAGTCAGTCAAAGACATCAGGAAAGGTCTTGCTCACTAATGCCAATCACTGCTATTAAATATTAAACACCACATGGACAGAGTTGGTTCGATGTGCTACAATTGGTATAACACTAGAGGCTGACCATTTTTCTGTCTCCTTTCCATATGTTTCCACTGGATAAATAAAAAGGTACAGCTGATTAACAAGAGCAAAATAATCAGCAGACTACTAAAAAAGGAGAAAAAAATTTAAGTAAAAGAAACATCTGTGTTTTTAACATAGCTTTTCTTATGGAGACATATGTATAATTTTTGAGTGAGTTAACAGATGTCAATAGAAATATAGGAACATTCAATACCTTATTAGCACCTCTTGTGCAACAGCTGTCTCTTTATAGGATTTATTCCTTATTGACTCATTAGAAATAATTTCTGAACAATGAATCAGATTATTTAAATGCTAATAAAAGTAATATATGCATTAAAATTTATGAGGAAAATGTGCAGAAAAAATTGTTTTCAATTGTCAAAATAAATAGCAGCTGCAGGTACAAAAGAATACACTGTTAAGGCATTCCATCTCAATATCTCTGAATCTCCCTGTGGCATATAAATAAAAGATGAGTGTGATCACTGGATAGACTATACTTCAAAGACATATACAGGTGGTCCCGTTGTCATGTAGGACTGAGAGAAGTAAAGTAATTTTCCATTAAGACTGGGCATGGTAGGTTTTCCTAATACATTAAGTTTGCAAGGTTTGTTACTTCATTCAAGAGTACTAGTGCTTCATAAATAATCCTCAAATGGTTACCTGCCAAGTAAGCTCTTCACTCATTTTCAAACTGATTGACATGATTTATGACAAAAGACTCTCTGCCAAAGTAATGCCTAGATGATATTATAATACTGACTGATTTTCAGTCTTTCAGTTCTTTTGCTCATGACAGGTTCAGGAGTTTAATAATTTCATAATTAAAATACCATTTCTTCAAAGAAAAATTAAAAAGAAGCACATTAAAGAATTTAGTGAATTGAAAGTTTTACTTATAAAGAAGGAAAATGTTCTTAAACATTTTATGCAAGAGAGGTTAAAACTTACAACTTAAAACATAAATTGATAAAATTAGTATATAGCTTGCTGCGTTTATTAGAAGTCCCAATTGAGGGAGGAGGCAGACTAAGAAAAAACAAATAAATTAAACTATATCTTTTAATCCCAGAATGAAAAGGACTCTATGACTGATATACTTATACTCTGTATATACTGCATAAAAATAAAAACATCATTGTTGTATGTTAGTGTTATTACATATTTAACATCTTCTCTGGCCCAGATATAACCAATCTTCCTTCTTCCCTCCCTTCACATCTCCTTTCCTCTCCCTCCCCTCTACCTCCCTCCATCCTTCCGTTCTTCTCTCTCCCTCCTTTCTTCCCTTCCTTCCTTCCTTCCTTCCTTCTTTCTTTCCTTTCTTAACTTAATTAACATCAAAACAAACCATTTGTGACCAAACCCACTTCCAGGTTTCTGTTTTCTTTATTAGATTCTTTAAGGAGAAAACAGGGCTCTATCTCACTTGGACAGAAGGCTAGAGAATAATGGGTAGAAAAACTCTAATTTCTTTAAACATGTATCAAAGGAAATCTTCTGTTTCTTTCAATGACATGGTTCCTTTCAGAGAATAAAAGATGGACTACTTCAGTTCTAATTGTCAGTCTGCTACTATATTACTTGGGGTTCTTTGTAAAGATGTTAGATAACTTAAAGAATAAAGTTACACATAGCCAAGAAACTCTAGAAAAACTAAAATCAGAATATTTCATGTCCTTAAAAATAGCTAGATCCTCTCTCCCTCTCATTTCACTCTGTCTGACTTGATTCATTTTACATTTTCTCTCCAAGAAGAAAATATAGTCACTGCCAACAATCAAATTTTATATGTTAAAGCTTTAAATAAGAGAAAGATTCTTATTCAGTCATTGAGATTCCAAACCATAAATGTAGAAGAGGCTTAAATGGTCTAGTTTTGGCCTGATGTTTACATCTAAACTAATTAATTGTAGCTTGACAGTCAAATTCATGCCATAGTGATGCCTTCTACTGTGTTATATGTCTGGGTAGAGTGTCCCCAAACTCAGGTTATTGGAGGTGTGTTAAGCATATACCACGAATATCTTCTACAAAGATTTCTGATACCTCCAACAGCCATTAACCTCTTGAAATTGCATGTATAAAGTAATTTATCTTACTTATTTAATTACAGAATCTTTGGAAAATAACCTCTCTCTGTCACTTTAAGTTCATGAAGACCTGGGAGACTTAGGAACTACTGTTTTTGTTATGCTAAGTTAAGATCCTGCCATGTTAATTTTATGAGTATAGATAAGAATAGACACTACAAAATAGAATTTATAGATACCTTTTTTTAAAATTTTGGTATCATTAATGTACAAATACATGAACAACATTACGGTTACTAGAGTCCCCCTATCATCACATCCCCACCACATACATTACAGTCACTGTCCATCGGCATAGTAAGATGCTATAGAATCACTACTAGTCTTCTCTGTGCTATACTCCCTTTCCCATGACCACCCCCCCACATTATACATGCTAATTGTAATGCCCCTTCTTCCCCCTCCTTATACCTCCCTTCCCTCCCATCCTTCCCTATCCCTTTCCCTTTGGTAACTGTTAGTCCATTCTTGGGTTCTGTGAGTCTGCTTCTGTTTTGTTCCTTCAGTGTTTTCTTTGTTCTTATACTTCACAGATGAGTGAAATGGGCATTTGGTACTTGTCTTTCTCCGCCTGGCGTATTTCACTGAGCATAATACCCTCTAGCTCCATCCGTGTTGTTGCGAATGGTAGAATCTGTTTTTTTTTCTTATGGCTGAGTAATATTCCATTGTGTGTATGTACCACATCTTCTTTATCCATTCATCTACTGATGGACATTTAGGTTGCTTCCATATCTTGGCTATTATAAATAGTGCAGCGATAAACATAGGGGTGCATATGTCTTTCTGCCAAAGTAATGCCCGGATGATATTATAATACTGACTGATTTTCAGTCTTTCAGTTTTTTTGCTCATGACAGGCTCAGGAGTTTAATAATTTCATAATTAAAATACCATTTCTTCAAAGAAAAATTAAAAAGAAGCACATTAAAGAATTTAGTGAATTGAAAGTTTTACTTATAAAGAAGGAAAATGTTCTTAAACATTTTATGCAAGAGAGGTTAAAACTTACAACTTAAAACATAAATTGTTTTAATTCCTGTATTAGGGTAAATTCCTAGGAGTGGAATTCCTGGGTCAAATGGTATTTCTATTTTTAGTTTTTTGAGGAACCTCCATAATCATCAGAGAATTTACATATACTTTTAAGAGCAGTTCCAGGTTCTAGTCTGATAAAAGAGAGAGAAAGAGTGATTCAAGAGAAATTTTCTCTTTTAGGGAAAACTTATGGAGAGTATCTAAGAACTTACATTCTGGGGTGAAACATCTTTAATTGTTGTGACTCTGGGCAAGTAATAGAATCATTCTAAGCCTCAGTTACCATATCTGAAAAATGGGCATAATAACAAAATGTATATAGCAGGATTACTGTTAATTATAAATGGGCTGTTTCATGAGAAAAATTTAGAATGGTGCCAGGTATACAGTATGGACCTTATACATGCTAGTCGTTATTATTATTTTTTTGCTGTGAAAGGAAAATTGACTGAAACCAATGCAAATGTTTCTGAAACCATATTTTAGTACAGATATTGACAAATACAAATGATTAAAAAACATGATAGCAAGTACACCTTTCATTGAATGGAGTTTGAAGTAAGCACTGAGGAGTTAACTCAATTTTACATTCTGTAATCTTACTTATAATTATTTGTAATATAATTGATAATTTATAAGTCAAAATTTTTTAATATTTATAATTAGTCATGATTCATAATTTTATTTATAATTTATAATTGTATAACATTTTTAAATATCCTTTTCTGGAATTTGAATATTTTTACTTTACCTGCCTTTTCCCTATAAGTGCATGTTTTTTTGTGTGTAATTTAAAAAAATATGTAATTTAAAAAATTCCGTGGCTGAAATTTTGAGTTATGTATAAAATTTGCCATTGTGCTTTTTTGCATTTACAGATATAATTTACATTTACATGTGCAACCATTGTTCCTCATACAACAAAATTTAGATATAGAGAATAAAAGCTAGCATTAAATAATAAAGTTTGTATGTCATATGAATGAGATAAGTAAACACGGATTGTAACACATTTTACTAGAATGCTTTTAAAAAGTCATAGGGACAGGATCAGTTCCTTAAACGGGGGTCAATGGGTAAATATTCTGAAATTTGATCTATGTCATAGATCAAATTCAGCATTCATTGTGAATTCATTCACCACTCACTTGTGAGTTCATCCACTCATATCTGTTACTTCCTACTCATCATTCAACAGCAACTTAGTGTTTGCAAAACACTGTGATAAGTAACTTGGCATGCAAAATAAAATGAAAGGGCCAAACTAATTTTATTATAATAATTACTTAGAAGGATCTTTCCTAGATGTACAGATTCCTGGGTCTTGCTCTAGACTAGGCATCAGCAAACATTTTTTGTAAAGTGCCAGATAATACATATTTTTACATTGTGGGCCATATGATCTCTTTCACAAATATACTGCCATTATAACAGGAAAACAGCTATAGACAATAGAGAATTTAGATGTGGATGTGTTTCAGTAAAACTTTTCCTGTAAAATCATGTTGTGGTCTGAATTTATCTGGAGAGCTGTGATTTGCCAAACCTGTTCTAGACCAATTGAATCAGTCGAGGGAACCTTTGAGTAAAGATTTTTAATAAGCAATACAGGTGCTTCTCATAATTAGACATATTGGGGTATAGCAGAATAAAATATATATACTGCATATGCCACTCATTTTTAAATAGGCCTCAGTTTAGGGACAGGAATTACTCAAATATACTTCTAAATATTAACAGTAAGATACTACATTTGTGAGATTGGCAGTTAGAAATTTTCCACAAAAACTAAGTGAAATAGGTGAGAGAGTTCTGTACTATACTAGAACATGCAAATCTTTATTTAATTATTTAGATAGAATATAAAGCATTTAAGCTCACCAAAAAGACCATAATGGAGAGAAAGGAATACCCAAAACACCACATATCTTATTTCATGTGAGTTCCTTTGACAGTATTTAGTATATAATCAAGCTTGAAGGTTACTCTAGATTTATGGTTTCCCTTGAAAAACATGAACTATTTGGCATCCCCTATGTTCCATTCTCAAAATGCAAAACTCAACTGGAGCTGAATATACATCTCCCTTTAAGCAAAGACATGTTTTTTCTGATTCAATCTCCATCTGCATACTTAATGCATACTTAATTCACTTAGATCACCTGAATGCCCTAGTAGGTATTTAATTTTAGACACTTCTTTTATAGTTACTGTGCATACATTTCATTCATCAGGAAGAGAACAGAACATCCAAGAGGGAATTTCTTTTAGAGAAATGTAAATTGCCTGCTAATAGTAGAAAGATTAAAAGGTTACCAAATCTATAATCCATTTCCAGAAAGTACCCATTTATCTATACAGACTGATTATATATCAGCATAATTTGGGCACTTTAATATATACATGCTTAGTATTAAATTTTCCTATTTCACATATTTAGAGTAATTTGATAAAAACTAAAATAAAACAAAACTGTGCCAAAGACTTTCTCAGGGCAGATAAAACAAATTCTGCATTAAACTTACGTAAACTTAAAAATCTGTATGTCCTTTAGACATGTTATGTTTCTTACTAAAGCTAATAAATAATATTTACTTTGAAGGTATTTTCAAATGTTATATTTCTAAGGTAAAAGGAGGATGTAGAAGCTTTTAGGATCCAAATCCATGACACACATACCTCAACAATATGAAAAAATGGATTTTATGGGTAATAAATGATTTTAAAATGTCAATATTTGAAAATAACCTTCAGACATTTCATTTGATGGGCTTAGACTTTTTCCTGCCAATTTTGAATTGTGATGGTTTAAGTTCTGCCCTTCAGGATTATTGGAAATGTCTTTCATCTCTCCATATCTACTTAGGTAATTAGTAATGCCCTTTTGAAATGGAAGAAATTTTTAAGACAATGTTAATATATTTATTTATTAATATGGTCTCTCAACATCAGGAAAATATATTTTTAGGCAGAATTTTTTCTAAGGTATAATTACAGACACTGTGAAAGAGGAGGTAAAAAAGATGGTGGAGTAGGAGGCAAGGCAGAAATCTCCTCCCAACCACAGAGCAAGGAAGCAACTACACCAAAAACAACTAAGCCTGAAAATGACCTGAAGACTGCAGAAGAGACAACCTACACCTGAAGAAGAGAAGACCACACAGAGAAGGGTAAAGTACAGAGACATGATCAAGTGGGACCCAAGTCCTTCCTTCATCCTGGGAGGGATGAGGACCAAAGCAGGAAGGGTATAAGCACTCAGGAACTCTGCACACCTGGCCCTAGAGATCTGCTCTGGAAACCTGAGTGCATATGGCAGTGGCCTTTGTTGATTAATGGGGCTGGACACCAGGGAGAGTTGGAGCACTCTGGGAGGTTGAGATTCCTGCCCCTTGTTGAGGGCAATCATGTCCCATTGGTCCCACTGAGACTCAACACAGGGGCAGCAGTGTGAAAGATTTGCCAGAAGCAGGAAGGGCTCCAGAAAGGCACAAGTTGGACTGAGCTCTCTCCAGAAGAGAAAAGGCAGGTGGATGACACTTCCTCAACCCTCCTTCAGCCCAAATGGTTGGGCACATGAAAAATAAAGCCCAATACACTCTATTCCCGGGTTGGCAGCTCAGCCCCCAGGTGCTTTCCTGTGCACCCACCTGCCTGACTAGCCTGCTCAGTCCAGGAGCAGTTAAAGCAGTCAGACATTGTTGCCTGGCAGGTGGAGGGAGGTTTTCACACCTTTCTTGGCTACCTCCCAGTCCATGTGGGGAGGCATCTGGGGGAGCCAGCTTCAAATGCTCCCTCCTCACTGGTATCCCAGTTCCAACCCCCATCTCCTTCCCACATACACCCATCCAGCCCACCCCTTGGGCCCAGCAGCACTGCCATTGCTGCAGGACAAGCAGAGTGGCCCCATGCAGAACAATCCAGCAGAAGCACCAGGTACACTGCTTAAAAAGGGCCTCTACTGATGGAAGCTAGCACTGCTGGCAGACAGGCAGAAAGGCAGCCCATCAACAGCAACTGGGATCCAACCCAAAGGAGAACCAGGCACTGGTAAGTAAAGAATTTTGAGCTTCTGGGCACCAGAGGATGCCTTCGTCATTAAGCCATTACTCTCTAGACCAGGAATCAAAGAAAATCTATCTAATACAAGGGACGGAACACAAAAAAACATACAAAATGAGGAGGCAGAGGAATATGTTCCAAACAAACCTACAGGATAAGATACCAGAAAGAGGTCTAAATGAAATGGAGATCACCAATCTTCTTGATAAAAATTTTAATGCAACAGTCATAAATATGTTCACCAATCTGTGGAAAAATATTGACAATCTCAGGGGGAACTTTGACAAAGAGATAGAAGACTTGAAAAAGAGCCACTCTGAGCATAAGAATACAGTATCTAAAATAAAACTACAAAGAGGGAATGAATAATAGACTGTTGTAAGTAGAGTAAGATTGTCTTGATCAATTACATTCAAATTAAAACAGGAATACAAGAAGCTGAGGAACAGAGAGAAAAAAGAATCTCTAGAAATGAGAGGATGTTAAGAGAGCTGTGTGACAACTCCAAATGAAACAATACTTGAATAATAGAGAAGAAGAGAGAGACAAAGGAGTAGAAAGTATCTGTGAAGAAATAATGGCAGAAAACTTCCCCAAACTGGGGCAGGAAATAGACACATGTCCTGGGAGCACAGAGACCCTAACAAAAGGAACCCCAGGAAAATGACATCAAAACATATAATTATTAAAATGACAAAGATTAAAGATAAAGAAAGGGTATCGAAAGTGGCTAGAGAGAGGCAAAAAATTACTTATAAGGGAAAGTCCATCAGGTTGTCAGCAGATTTCTCAGCAGAAACTTTATAGGCCAGAAGGGAATGACATGAAATATTTAATGAATTGAAACAGAAGGACCTTGAACCAAGAATCCTCTACCTAGCAGCTTACCATTCAGATTTGATAAAGAGATTAAAGTTTCCCAGATAAATGAAAGCAAAAAGAATTCACATTACGAAAACAGTGTTACAGGTTAGGTTAAAAGGACTTTTGTAGATGGAGATGTTTCTAAGCCTAAATAGTTTTCATCAGTGAAAATAAACCCATAGAAATGGTAGTAGATGAACTACTTAATCAACTGTGTAGTTAAAACAAAACAAAAGTAATAAAACCAACTATACATAAAGTTAGTAAAACTAGCTGCACACAAAAAATGAAGATTATGACATATAACATTTAAAGTATGGAGGAGGAAGAAGAATAAAAAGATGTATTTTTAAATTGTGTTTGAAATAGAGTGACCACCAACTTAATATAGACATATATATTTAGGAAACCATCCTTGAACCTTATGGTAACCACAAACCCAAAGCTTATAATAGAAATACAAAAACTTTTTTAAAAAAGAAATCCAATCACAACACTAAATAAAACCATCAAATAACAAGAGAAAAGTATGAAAGGAAGAAGGAACAAAGAGCAACTACAAAAACAACCAGGAAACAACTAACAAATGGCAGTAAATACACCCCTATCAGTAATTACCTTAACTGGAAATGGGGCTGAATCTACGAATCAAAAGATGTAGGTGATAAAATGGATAAAGAAACAGACACATCGATATGCTGCCTACGAAAGACTCATTGTAGATCTAAAGACATACACAAACTGAAAGTGAAGGGGTGGAGAAAGATATTTCATACAAATAATAGGGAGAGGAGGGCAGGACTAGCCCTAGTACTTGTGTCAGACAAAACATTTCAAAAAAAAGTAATGAGATAAAGAAGAACATTACATAATGGTAAAAAGATCAGTCTAACAAGAGGATATAGCAATATAAATACCTATGCACCCAACATAGAAGCACCTGTGAAACAAATAATAACAAAACTAAAGAGAGAAATATACCACATCTCAATCATATTAGGGGACTTTACCACACCGCTTACATCAACGGACAGATCAGCCAGACAACAAATAAATAAGGAAAGAGAGGTACTAAATAACACCAGATAAAATAGATTTAACAGATCTATACAGAACATTACACCCAAAAGCAGCAAGATACACATTTTTCTCAAGTATATGTGGAACTTTCTCCAGAATAAACCACATGCTAGGCCACAAAAAGAGCCTCAATAAATTAAAAAAGATTGAAATTGTACCAAGCAACTTTTCAGACCACAATTATTAAACAAAAAATAAATTACATGAAGAAAACAAAAACCCTACAACACATGCTTCTAAATAATCAATGAACAAATTTAAAAAAAATCAAGCGATACATGGAGACAAATGAAAACAAAAATGGAACAGTTCAAAATTGGTGGGATACCCCAAAAGCATTCCTAAGAGGGAAGTACATAGTGATACAGGACTGAACAGCCTAAACTTACAATTAAAGAAACTAGTAAAAGGAGAGCAAATGAAATTCAAAGTCAGTAGAAGGAGGATCATAATAAAAATCAGAGCAGAAAAAATAAAATATATAGGAATGAAACAATATAAAAAAAATCAATGAAACCAGGATCTGGTTCTTTGAGAAGATAAAGTAAATAAACCCCTAGCCAGACTTGTGAAGATAAACAGAGAGAGGACACAAATAAAATCAGAAACAAAAAAGGAAGAGTTACAACAGACACCACAGAGATCCAAGGAATTATTACAGAGTTCTATGAAAAAATATGTGCTAATAAACTGGACAACCTGGAAGAAATTAACAAATCCTAGAAATGTACAACCTTCCAACATTGGCCTAGAAAGAAGCAGAAAATCTGTACAGACAAATTACCAGTAACAAAATGAATTGGTAGTCAAAAAACTCTCAACAAATGGTACCCATGTCCAGATGGCTTCACAGCTGAATTCTACCAAACATTTAAAGAAGAGCTAATACCCATCCTTCTTAAAGTATTCCAAAATTTGAAGATGAGAGAATACTTTCAAACTCATTCTATGAGGCTAGCATCACTCTAATACCAAAACTAAAGATACTACAAAAATATATATATATATATATATATATATATACCAATATCTTTGATGAACATAGATGTAAATATCCTCAACAAAATATTAGCAAACAAAATAAAAAATATATAAAAATAATCATCATCCTAATTGGCCAAGTGGGATTTACAGGGAGGCAAAGTTGGTAAAATATTCATAAATCAATCAATGTGATGTATCACAGTAACAAAAAGGATAGAAACCATATGATCATCCCAATATATGCTGAAAAAGCAACAAACATAATTCAATATCCAGTCATGATAAAAATTATCAACAAAATGGCATGCAGGGTATGTACCTCAACATAATAAAGGCCATATACAACAAATTGACAGCTAACAGCATACTCATTGTTACACTGAAAGCTTTTTCTCCAATGTAAGGAATAAGACAAGGATATCTGATACCCCACTTTTATTCAGCATAGTATGAGAGGTCCTAACCAAGGCAATCAGGCAAGATACAGAGATACAAAGCATCTAAATTGGTAAGGAAGAAGTTAAACTGTCACTATTTGCACATGACATGATAGTATATATAGAAAACCCTGAAGATACCACCAAAAAACTATTATAAGTAATAAGTGGATTGAGAAAAGTGGCAGGATACAAAATTAGTATATAGAAATCTGTTTCATTCCTATATACTAACAATGAACTAGCAGAAAGAGAAATCAGGAAAACAATTCCATTTACAATTGCAGCAAAGAGAATAAAATACCTAGGAATAAACCTGACCAAGCACATGAAAGACTTGTACTCTGAAAACTGTAAGACACTCATGAGAGAAATTAAAGAAAGAAATAAATGGAAATCTATCCCATGCTCATGGATAGGAAGAATTAATATTGTCAAAGTGGCTATCCTGCCTAAAGCAATCTACAGTTCAACACAATCCCTATCAAAATATCAAGAGCATTTTTCAACAAAGTAGAGCAAATAAACCTAAAATTCATATGGAACCACAAAAGACCCTGAACAGCCAAAGCCACCCTGAGAAAGAAGAACAAAGCTGGGGGTTTTAAGCTCCCTGACTTCCAGCTATACTACAAAGCTACAATAACCAAACAGTAAGGTACTGGCACAAGAACCATCCCATAGATCAATGGAACAGAACAGAGAGCTTAGATATAAAACCATGTATGCACGATCAATTAATATGTGATAAAGGAGCCATTAATACATAATGGGGAAAAGACTGTCTCTTTAATAATTGGTGTTGTGAAAACTGGACAGCTACATGCAAAAGAATGAAACTGGATTACTGTATAACTTCATACACAAAAGTAAGATTGAAATGAATTAAAGATCTCAATGTCTGACATGAAACCATAAAACTCTTAGAAGAAAACATAGGCAAAAATTTTGTACATGGACATGAGCCATTTCTTTCTGGACATACTTCTCTAGGCAAGGGAAACAAAATCAAAAGTGAACAAGTAGAACTACATCAAACTGAAAAGCTTCTGTATAGCAAAGGACCATCAACAGAACTAAAAGGCAACCTACTATGTGGGACAAAACACTCATAAATGATTTATCTGATAAGGGGTTAACTTCCAAAATATATCAAGAAATCATATGAATCAAAGCCTAAAAATCCCAAATAACCCAATTAAAAAGTAGGTGGAGGACCTCACTAGACATTTTTCCAAAGATGAAATATAGATGGTCAACAGACACATAAAAATATGCTCCACATTGCTATTCATCAGGGAAATGCAAATCAAAACCACAATGAGATACCTCCTAATACCAGTGAGAATGGTCACTATCTAAAAGACAAGAAATAACATGAAAAAAAAAAAGGGAATTCTTCTACCCTGTTGGTGGGAATGTCAATTCATGTAGCCACTGTGGAAAGGAGTATGGAGGTTCCTCAAAAACTAAAAATAGAAATTCCATTTAACCCAGTAATTCTACTCTAGGAATTAACCCAAAGAAAACAAAAATCCCTGATTCTTAAAGATATATACACCTCTATGTTTATTGCTGAACTATTTACAATAGCCAAGATAGGGAAGAAACCAAAGTGCTCATCAGTAGATGAATAGATAAAGAAGAGGTGGCACACATACAGAATGGGATACTATTCAGCCATAAAAAAGAAAGAAATCCTTCCTTTATGACAATATGGGTGGATCTAGAGGTTTTATGCTAAGTGAAATAAGCCAGGCAGAGAAAGACAAATACTGTATGATTTCACTTATGTGTGAAATCTAAGAACAAACTTAAACAAAATGAACAAAATAGCAGTAGACTCATAGACACTGAGATGTGACTGATGGTTAACATGGGGGAGGTGTTGGAGTATGTGGGTGAGGAGGATGATGGGGATAAAGAGGCACAAAAATTCTCAATCATAATATAAATTGGTCATAAGGATGGTAGCATAGCATCAAGAATATAGCTCATGATTCTGTAACATCTTCCTATGTTGACAGATTGTAACTGCAGTTGTCGGGGTGAGGATTTAATAATGTGGGTAATGTTGAATCACAGTTACATACTTGAATGTCAACTATAAATCGATAATCAATAATAAAAATCAACAATCAATAATAAATAATAAATAAAGATACTCTAGTCTGTATTTGATAGAGGTCAGTGCTTTGGAAATTTTTATATTTAACAATCTTATTCAACATAAGTTCACAGGAACACATATTAGTCAATATTTATGAAAAAAATTAGTTTCTTCCCAGAATGAGGTCCCCTTCAGTATAGATAGACCAAATCCATCTCCATAATTTGGCTTTATGTGGAACTACATTAGGAAGCTGCTTTTGTGGTTTAGTTTGCCTTATGTTATTCATGATGCTTCCCCGTCCAAATTAATATTCTATTACACATTCACTCATTTGAGGTTAAAACTACTGCTATGTTTTAGAGTTTTCTTATTTCCATGCAACTATACTTGAAAGGGTAATTATCATAATCTTTCTCAACTTGTAATAATTTAGTAGAGCCTGGAAACTTCTTGCAAATTGTTACAATTAGCCAAACTCAATGTCTTTAGTACATTTCAGTGGGGGAAAGATGGGGTAGACCCAGAAAGTTTATCCTTTCTTTGGAGACACAAATGGATGAGACAGAGCAATTAAGAGTGAAAGGAAACCTGGGGCTAAGATGACTAAATTGGATGATAAGAAACTAGGATGTGAAGTGATGTTTGCAGTAATTGGAGCTGTATCTAGTTACCCCAGAGTCAAAGCAGAGGCTCTCTTGTTTCCTTTTTCCCCTTTCCCTCCTTATATCTGGTTCTTTTTTCTCTCCCCACATAGCTTACAAGGAAAACATATATATATATATATATATATATATATATATTATTTTTACATATATATTCTCTAAGCCTTTGCTTTTCTCTTAATTCTTCTAGCTCTTAGAGCTTGCATTAGATAATCCTTCACTTGTGTTTTACTTTTTGTTCGTAGTTACTATAGTTCCCTGAGTATCAATTGTGTTTTTCTGACATTTTAATCTTCATAGAGACGAAGTGAAGTTTTAACTTTGTTTTTATTTCCTTTTAAGATACACCACATTAATTTTTTCAATAAAAGAAAAATAGAGGTAAATAAATATTCAGAAGATAAAACAACTACAAAAGTTAGATCCAGTTAACTATGACCTTTTGGCAGCCTCCAGGGCAGCACTGTCATGGGCCACACAGACATGTCCAAGACTCTTGTTTGAATCGCAGAATGTTGCTGTACAAACAGTTTGGAAAATTACAAATTGACAATGACCAGTGAAACTAGAGTACCAGTTAAAGTGGTATTAATTAAAATTTGATGACTAAAGACGCTGGCAGGAACCTACTATAGAAAGGATTCCTTAGAAAAAATGGCAAAAGGGGAAAACAGAATAGTAGTACCTGGGATAAAAATAGAAAGAAAAAAGGAGGACATCCAGAAAGATGTGGAAGGAAATATGGAAAGACCCAGAAATGAACTATTCACCACTCATCTTAATCTTATCTCTAGGGTAACTCTGAAAACAAACCATATTTTAACAATGTGAATAACTTTAGAGAAACAAGGGGAAAAGGCGGTTAATTTGTATGGCCTGGGAATTCTCACAGTGTAGCACTGGAAGAGGAGTTGTATTGAGTGAGACTGCAGAGATTTTCTGCTGGGTTCCTGTCACTGCTGTGTGCTGAAAACGAGATCGAGCTTTGGAATGAAAAATTAACTCTGAAAACGATGCTTTTATATCAGGACTGGACATTATGGAAGTGGGAGAAATTCCATCTTATATGGAGGCTAGGCTTAGCTAGAATGACTTACATTAAAACTTTATTTTATTAAACAAACTAACAAAATACAAGCAAATTAATCAATAAAAGTTTATTTAAATCTTATTTTTTATTTTACTAAAGAGAAAACTGGCTATTGTAAGTCTGTCCTACTTTGTATAGTATATAACTGTTCTAATACTCAGATAACTCTGTAAAGTAGGTATTTATTTTGTTTCTTTTTCAGACAAAGGGACCGAACTGTAGAGATACTCATTTTTTTTAAGTCACCTATTAGAAATTGCAAGGATTCCATGATCCCATGATAATCTTTTGTGATACATTGCTTCCAAAGACAGGAATATAAGGGCAGTGAATGAGGTAGTTATGCTTTACAGATCAAAGTCCAACATAGGAGGATTTGTTGCTATTGGACCCTGCATGACCCACATAACCTCTGATTTTTGAAGTGTGAGGAAGTGGTATCTAGAGTCTATGGCCCATGAGAAGAGCTAGCCAACTATGACAACAGATAATAGAAGATAGGAAGAGCGTGTGAAAAACTGAGGTCCCTGAATATGTCTTCAAGTTGCTGGATTAACCTGTTGGCCTATTTCAAATCTTGTTATATGAGATTACAAATACTCATAGAATTTAAGTCACTAACAGCTGTGTTCTGTGTGATTCACTACACAAGCACACTAAATATAAGGGAAATATGAAATCCAGTGCTGGCCTATGCAAAAACTGAAACTGAACACAGTTATACTATCAAATAATTAAGAACAATAAAATCTTAGACTTGTAAGTTACTTTAAAAACCAAATGGTTTAACACTGTTCTAAATTCAGTTATCATTTCTTCAGTAGATGAGGGAGTTCAGAGCCAAACCTGAATTTCAAAATAGTTCCAAGTTTTCATGATTTTTGAGTAACCTTACTATTTAAGATATACAAATATGAAGCACAGACTTTATTTATTTTCTATCCATATGAAAAAACACAATGAAAATATGATAACAAACAAATGAAGTTTTAGAACTACTCTTTTATATAATATTCACTGGCTTTTGTGGACTCCAAATTCCACAAGAGCCTACCTTAGAATGAATAATTTGTTAATATTTATTAGACCAGTCACACATGTCTAACCTGTAAGATATTGTTAACACTGTTGTAATGTCAGTTCAACCATATCCATTAGTCAATAAGATAGTAAGCTGAAGAGCTTCTTGTTCATGACTCTCTGGAGGTATGAGACAAAAGAGTAAGACTGTCAGCAAGGTGAAGAATAGCTGAATTCTCTATTTCTATCAGAATGAATGAAAACTGTACATCTTCAATATTCTGAACAAGTGATTAATTCATTAATTCCGAAGAATTTTACTGTTTTATTATTGTTTAAAGATAAATATGCTTTTAAGACTATCTTGCCAAAGATGTTTCTGCTATTTGATAGAAGACTATAAGCAAACAAATATTAACAGAGAATTAAATGTTCTGTCATTTGCAATAGCCCAATTTTGGTATTTAGATCAATGTGTGTGCACAAGTTTTTAATGTGCATATACAAGTATTCTAGAATGTGTGACTTTTTCCCTCTTTTGCATGTGTGTTTGCATGTGGCGTGAATTGAAGGGTTTATTTCATTTTTTAAAATGCCCTATAATTGGCTGACAGAGATGTTTTCTCTGGTAATTCTCTGCTGCATAGATTCACTCTGAAGCCAATCCAAACATTTTTTCACAGTTTCTTAGAGATTTTAATTGGGTCTGTTTTATAATTAACATGTAGTACCCTTGATATTTTACTTCTCATCTCTACTGGCTTCTACACAAAGAATTTAAAGTCCTTTTAAAATGAACCTAAAAACACATCTCCTTATATTCCATCAGTACCAGGTTCCTCCCAAATAAATCCTAAAGCCTTCATTTTAAAAAAGTAAACCCAGCCAGTTAATTTTCAGTTTTTGACCATAGTGGGGAGAATTATTTCCTCCTTCCCACTGGATGTGGGGTCCCAGACTGACATGATTCTTCTTGGAGATTCTTGACTATGTGGGTAATTGAACTGGGGATATTCCCAGACAAATTCTCTTCTATGAAACAGGGTGGAATTACAGTCTGGGGAAATGTAAACGCAGATCATCATTCCAGAGAGATTTCTCTTGGCTGAAAGTGTAGATGTGATTAGACATTCAACAGTTTCTTTTCTTAAAACTAATACTGTTTACCTCCATGTGGGTGGGCTTAAAACCAAATCTAAAACTTGAAATTGTTTTGTCATTAAATGTTGACTGTCAGAGGCTCTGTCTACATGAAGCCAAAACAGCCAGATGAATATGAAAAGGAACATCCATCATCTAACATTTCTTTCCCAGTGCCAAGCATGTAGATACTTGGAAACAACATCATGGTTGACCGAATGCTTTACTTTTAATCTAGATATTTTGGCATTGTATATCTCAGCATGCAATTTCCCTTCTTATGTAAAATTTCCATGACTGAACAATGGTAAATACAGTTTTAAAAATAATTCACTAAATGTAATATATGTATGTGTGTGTATTAAATTATTCACAAATATAATTCATTATGTTTAGCACTATAGAGGATATCATGTTGAATGACCATACCTGAAAAAAAAAGTAATCACACACATGCACAAGTAACTACAATTATTGGTCTACTGTGACTTGGAATGTATATACATATTTACATAGGGCAACTGTAGAAGAGAACAGCTGGTACGTTAGAGCAAAGACAGAGCAGAGCCCTGGAGAAACCTCATAGAGAAGTAAATTATTTTTAGAAATTAAAAGCTACCAGGACATCTAAATAAGAATATATAAAGATGAATGGCATTGAAGGTATGAAATGTATGAACAGGGGTTAGCAAATACTGCCCATTGACCAAACCTGGACTGCTGTATATTCTGTAAACACAGGTATATGGGAACACAGCCACACTCATTTGTTTGCTTATTGTTCACTTATTGCCTATGGTTACCTCAGCACTATCTCATGGACCTTAAAGTCACAAGTGTTTACTATATGGTCCTTTAAAGACAAGAGCTTGCCATCCCCAACCCCCACTGGTACATAATCTATTTAGAGAAGTAGGGCAGAATAGTGTGATGATCGCATAACATGCGTGCTGCTGATGGTGCTTTAAAGTACAAAGCACTTATTGAATAAATGTGACTGGAAAGGCATTTCCAACCAGATTGTTCAGGACCAAGATGTCAGAATAAAGAGTAAATATTACCTACTATAAAGAGAATAGTAGCAAGATTAGGCATCCATTTTTGACACACAATCGGTTTCAAAATATGGAATTGTTAGAAGACTAAAAGACAGTGGAGGTATTTTGGTGTTTCAGTATCTCAATAGCTTAACGTTAACCCTATTTAATCAAAATTAGATACCAATGACTTTAAAATTCAAAGTAATTATCATATAAATAATGACTCCTTAATTTATTCATTTTGCAAAACCAAATGCTAATGTTTTAGATGTTAATATAATTTATTATCTAAGAATGATGGTCATAGGGTCTGACTGCCTGAGATTTAAATTACTATTTAACTGAGACATAAATGTGTTTTACTTCAAAATAGATTTCAAGTAAATGTTATCCCATTTACCAATTCAGTTCAACAATGCTTTGGGGGCTAAAGAACTGCTTGTTCTGCAGAGAATATATGGAGTTCTATATCTCTAAGGCCTATATATTTTATCCAGCACGAAGTTTAAAGGAAAACCAAGCAAACAAAGTGGTGCCTGAAAATAGACATGGTACATTTTCTTCTGCCTGTTCACACCATCCTCTTAGCACAAGCTATGTCTTTCTCATATGTGACCTTCACAAAATATGAAACAGGATAAACTTAAAGTGGTAGGGAAAGATATATAAGATATAAATAAAATTTTGTGATTCATACTAAGGAACAGTACAACTTAAGACCTGATGTTTTATTATGTAATGTTGTTCTTTTACCTACTTTAAAAATGTATACATACACACACAAAAAAACACAGATTTAGACTATAATGGTAAGTAAGCCAAAACATAAACTCCAGAATTTTAGCTATTGTGGGAAATACTTTTGTATTCCATGCTGAAAAAACACAATATAACACATTCATAATACTAGTTAGTTATAACACATGGTATCTACTCACTAACCAAAGTTGCATTTAAGAAGAATGGACATACTTACAGAAAATTATGTTGCAATCCTAAAATTTACCTCAAAACATGTATTCAGATTACTTTGTTACTCTTTTAATAGAACAACTTGCAATAGTGAGATTATCACAATTCTGTAATATTGGAATATAAGGATACATGCACTTATAAGTATAATATATTGATATAAGTGCTTGCATAATATTTTCAGAATAACAGTTGTAAGCTTGTACACTAATTTGGTATTTGTTCTTATTGTATTGCTTTGTTGTTGTCTGGCTGCTAAACAATGAGTTAAACAAGTTCATTTCTGTCTCTCATAACGTTGTGAGTCTTCACAGTGCAATTCTGTTATGGTAGAATACAGATGGGTGAGAACAGATCTCCTCTGTCTTGCTGCTGATTTCCTAGGCTCCACACACTACTCATCAATTTTCAGTTGCATTCTATGGTAATTTATTAGGGTCTGAGGTTTTTAGAATATAGGTTTGTTTCCTGGAAAGATAGCAAATACAAACATAGGACTTGAAGTGTATGGTGGAAGTTAGTCTTTTCCCCAAATAGCTGGTCTACCTCACTTAGTCCACAAAGTGGGAAGAAAACTAACTCCAGAGAAGGAGAAAGGAAAGAGAACTGAGATGCTATTATCCAAGGCTGGGCCTCATAATGAGGATGTCCACCCTTTTGATAAACAGTACATTTTAAAGAGATGATTGAGAATATGAGGATTGGAGTACATTTGTAAATAAGTCCATTTGAATGAATTACATAGATCCTACAATTTTTGTCTGTTTTGTTCATAACTCTATCACCTCTACTTGCAACAGTCCCTGACATATAGAAGATACTGAATATGAATACCTTTAAGACTGATTTCTACCTTTTAATTTAACATGGATTCCCCCAACACATCTGTGTTCTAATTAAAGGAAAATAGCAGGTCTATTTGTTTCCAAGATAAGAATCTGCAGTCTCTACACTTCTGGTCATTTTTCTTGGTCATAACTTAGTCACATGGTTATTTTTCTAGAAAAGTGTACAATGCATTATTTATTCTGTATACCATGAGATAAACTAAAACTTGAAGGTTGTAATATTAATGAAAAAAAGGAAAATCCACACGGGGGAGCAATTAATCTCTGCCGCAACGGTTTTGTATTGAAAAATTCAGCTATAAAACCAGTACTATTCCTATTTTTCTTATGGAGTGGAGTGGTCACTAAGAGATTATGGACATGGTGCTTTCATATGTTATGTGTTTGATGAAACAATGTTATTTTTATTTAATGGTAAAATATTCAAATAAGTAAATGTAATTTTTTGTGAGTGTGTATTTTTCATTCTTTTGTACATAATTCAGAGATACAATACTCTTCTAAGAAAGATTTTATATTACTTAACCACAAAACAATAATCGTGTCTTTTTTGATTATTGTACTGTGTCATCATAACATTTATATTCACGGAAATTAGTGTCTTCGACATAAATATATTTTAAACAGTAGAATCTTAACTTACCCTAGTTTTCCTTAAATAAACTTCTCATATAATTCACATTTTGAAGGAACTTGATCAAATTTCATATAATATAAATGATTAAAAGGGAGAGAATAGTGAATATAAAATACTTTATTTAAGAATTAAGGAATACCTGATTATATATAAAAGTGTAAAGAAGGTAGTCTGAAAGGAAGGTAAGGGCTGTTTGTCAGAGCTTTTCTGCACTGTAGAAAAACATGCTTTTGTAGAAACTTTTAATTATGTACACATATAAAAATCATTTTCTTTTTTTATAAAGATTCATTTTTCCTGTAATTAAAAGAACTAAATGAAGTATTTTTATGTAAGCAATTTAACCACTGAGTCTAGTAAATTTAAATAGAGTCAACTCAAATACGCATACAAAATACCTAATAACTAATTCTGCTGCAGTGAGAAGATCAAATAGCAATTAGAATTTAATGCAACCAATTTCATGAGCAACACTTGAAAGTCTCACAATTTGATTTTTACCATGCTAAATTTTAATATATTCCATTAACAAAAGGTGATAAAATATAATGCTGATTTGTGGGATTCTGGCAGTTTTATAGAATTTAGAGCAAAATACACTGGGGATACAAATGGGAACAGAAAAGGGAATTTGAAGAACAGAGCTGAGCAGGCAGTGAAAAATATGTAAGAAGGGAAACCACCTAGTTAAATAATAGTGAATAATGGGACTGTCAATACTGTCTAGTTTTTTTTTTACAAATTCCTCTGTGCATTAGGTCTTTTTACTCCAGAATTTTAATTGGTCTATATTTTTACAATAATTGAAGACATTTTTAAAAGATCGCACTACTCATATTTTAAAATTGCATTCAAATCAGTCTCCTGCCTGAGTCCAGTTTACCGAAAAATGGAATTTTCTAAGTTATTGTTTTTTACACATGTGTGAAAAAATACCTTTGCAAAGAAAAAAAGAAAAAGTTTTACTGTATTAAGAGGGGACTGTGTTCTCAAGGTCACCAAGGCAGTTCACATGAGGGAGTGGACACTATTAACATTTTTCTGAAATAGCCAGTGCCAACTGTGTTTAATACAAAAGTAACTTACGAGTCTTGAAACTAGGTTTTTCTGCTTAGCAAACACCTTAGCTTAATCTTGGGGAAACACATAACTGCATTTTCATTATAATGAAATAACTTGTCCCTCAAGAAGAGTTAAAGTTAACTTCAATTGTTCCTGTTAATGGAAGGCTGAGCACTAATATAGATCATTCTAGTCTGTAGATTTATAGAGAAAAATAATTTCCTTCTTAAATAATTTAGAATAGAGACTGAAATCAAAGAGATTTGGGAAGAAATGAGGATGAGGAAACAACCACTCACCACCATCATGATAGGACATAGTTTTGGTACAGTGCCAAAGAGCTGCAAAATATATGCACCTTCACTCTCTCATTTGGGAATTTAATAGGAGTTTTTGTTTGTTTTGCTTTGTTTTTCCTATTTTGATTCATTCAAGGCCTCATAGTGTGTAAGAGGCAAACAGGGACTACAAAACAGGTCTCTGGGCTGCACTATTCTTTGTCCTTTTCTTTCCCCACTAAATAATATATCTCTTTCATAAAAACTACTGATTTCCTATTATACACACTGGCATATATAATGAGACTTCAGTAAGCCCCCAACCTGATATGGGAGACTGCTATGTAAATGGACAGTTGGAGTACCCAGTGATAAGCACTCTGGTGGAAAACATGCTGAGCCAAGTGCTGTGGGAGCACTGAGGAGGGGGTCCTGAAATTGGCTGGGAAAGTCAGGACAGGCTTTGTGGTGTGGGTAGATCTGACCTATGTCCTGAAAGAGACTTCAAATATTTTTTTTAATTTTTATTGCTGAGCATCAATAGATTGCTCAGAAAGCACACATATAGTTGACATTATGAAAAATAACTGTTTCTGTGAAGTGCAATAAGGAGATGGCAACATTCTTCCACTTCTGTCCATTGATATTTTATTGCTGCTTCCTTCCCCATTTGTGTTTCATATTTCCCAGATTTCTTTTCTTGATTATGTTCTATGAGTTCATGAAGCCCATAGCTGCCTTTTATACTAGGTTACTAGTTTCTTAATTTACTGTTTTCAGAAACGTTGCTGGTTTCTAGGATCATGGAATACAGGGGTGAATATGACCAGGTCACTGTTCTAAGGGAGTGAATTGCTTCTGAAATGTAGACTGTGCTCCGCTGAACACTTCCTCTCTGCTCCAGGAGATGTCTACTGGCACACTCGTTTACATGCTCTTGAATTTGCGGTCATCCCAGTGAGGTGAAATGTCTAAAATGGTAGCACTTACCTTAACAACCAGTGTCTCCACTGGGATGTCTGAAAGGAGTGGAGCTAGACTGTGCTTCTCTCTCTAGAGAATTATTTCTTCTTTCAGAGCCTGTAAATCTGCCTCATCTTTCATCTTTGAAGAGGCTTCCTTTCACCGCCTGCCATAGTAGCAAGAAAAGACAGATATCCTTTTGAACTAAACAAATTCAGTAATTCAATTCCAAGCTCTTTATCCTGAAGAAAAATTAAAGTTTAAACTACAGTATATCTTTACTATGAAAAACAAAATGTGTGCTAATAACATAAGATATGGTAAAAAATGAACCAAGTCAAGAAAGAATTGGGATATAAAAGTCAGCTCTATATCAATTCAGTTTTGCACATTTGCAACCACAGGATTCAGCTTGCTGAACTCAATGGAAAGAAGACAGTAAAAGATGATTAAAAGACTGAGCAGTTCTCAAAATAATTTTAAATAGAATTAATTATGAGTAAAAAAAGTGTTTATCATATCTTTTGAACTCAAATACACTCAATAAATTGAAGACTTTAAGATTATTCTAAATCTTTACCATGATTGAATGAGGCTGCAGAGTAAAGGAATGAGTGGCAGTAGGATTGAAAACAAAATCCCGTTGGTAGGGCAGTGCAATAGTAACACACCATTTTCTAAACTGTTAAGGTGGAGGACATTGTTAATGACTATTAATATATAAATATTAATTCTATAATTAAGAACTCTATATTCAAACATACACACTCTTATTAGAGAACCTTACTTTAAATTTTATCAGCTAACAGTTCAGTGGTATTTTTAACTAAGTACTTCCTAGAATAGAAGAAAGGAAGAGGGTGTAAGAATTGGAAATAAAGCATATCTGGGTATCAGTGTTCTCCAGAAAAGACCACCAAGAATACACTTGTAGTTGAACAACTTGTGTTGATTACCAATTGCAAGGAGGGAGGACACACACCATGTGTAAGTAACCAGGGATGTCTTAGCAAGAGGGTGTAAGGAGAGACTTATTGGATATGAGCTTGTGTACAGTGCTTTGGGGGAGGGTCTAAGAAAGGGGAGGTTTTTTCCTTGATTAGATATTGTTTTAGTCTATTTGGGCTGCTATAAGAAATTTCTATAAACTGTGTGGCTTATAAACAATAGAAATTTATTTCTCACAGTTCTGGAGACTAGGGTGCCAGCAGGTCAGGGTCTGGTGTGGACCCTCTCCCAGGTAACTGACAACCGTTTTCTCCATGTGTTCTCACTTTGCAAGAAAAAGTCACAGAACTTTCTGTGGTCCCTTTTGTAAGGGTACCAATCCAATCATAAAGACTCCACCTTCATGTTTTAATCACCTCCCAAACGCTCCTCCTTCTATAACCATCACATTGAGAGTTAATGGTTCAATTTATGAATTCTGGAGGATGCAAACATTCAGTCCATTCCATGCTATTTCCTTGATATATGGAGCTATTTTTTCTTTCCTCAAGGTTATATTAAACTAAGTCTTGGAGCAAACTCTCATATAGAGGTATTTATTAATCAGGTGTTCTTTAGCAAGAAGCACAAAAACGGTCAAGCAATCTATTCCGGAGTTGCTGTGAAGTACCAACTCTTTGTTCTTTAGAGGTTCTCATCACATTTTATGAAAAACCCACATCTGACTGACATAACAATGACCCAGAGCCTCTCCCCCATACATTCAGCATCAGCAATCAGAAATGCTACTAAACAAATAGTTCATTAAAGGCCTATTTGAAAACCATGACTTCAGAGTCACCCCTTACAAAAAGGGGTGCAGGCCTTTCTGGGCTTTAATGCCATATGCATAAATCATGGATAGTGTCTCTACGTATTTTATCTACATTATTTTCTTGATACCTTCACTTTCTCTGAAGAGCATATTCATCCTACTAAATAACAAAGTTGCTAATTTTATCAATAAAACCATTTTTTTTCATTGCATGCTAAATAATAAAACCTTTTTTGTTTATTGAGATATAAAATAAATGAAGGGCTTGCAGTGTTGTTTCTAGGGTGCTCTACCTTTATGATCTATTACCATACCAGCCGTTGACCCTGAAGTGTTGATTCTCAATTAGGGCAATTGATTGCTTCTTGTCTAAATACTGCATACATAGTTCCTAAAGAATGAACTTTAGCTCACAAGCCTAAAGTATTTTTAAGTAAATTAAAGGCATTTAACAATAGCAACATCTCCTCATTATTCTGCTACATGCCGGTCAACTATTAATATCCTTTTTGGGAACATTTTCCTCTGCCTACTATTGACCAAGTAGTGTTGACTCACTGGCTAAGATCTGCTTGGAAAGAACAGGAAGAATGTAGCTTCAGAACAAAATCTGAGATGGATGCTGATGACACTAACCAATGGGTGATGACAGCTACCCTTCTTACAACTGATAGGCTAATTATTTTTTGAAAAGTGATCAGAGCAGTTCCTCTCCACTGCTTTTCTAACCAACTAGAGTGAAAGTATTCAATAACATAACTATAAGTTTATCTTCACTCTTAATTACTCCTTGAAGAACATATAATTGAAGGTTAATAGGATTACATTTTTAGTTGATTAATTTTCTTCAAGTATTAATATATTTGGTGTTATATCATGAATATATCAATGAGCAAGCTACAGTTTTATTAAATTTATTATCACTTAAAAATTCTATGGTTAAAATGTGTATTCACACATAATATGCATATGAATCTCTCAAACTCCATATATCTGCTGTAATCCCTGGTAATTCAATGTTGCATATTCACCCTCACAGGAATAGCAATGTCTTGAAATATGAAGATTAAAAAAAATTCTCTGAGAATTTCACAATGTTCCTTTTCTTATCCAGATAGATATTTTGCAAATGGATATTCTCCCATTACCAGATTGCAATTTCCAAAATGACTTATAGATCATTAACTCTAAAAAGGATGATCATAATCATGGTCTTGTAACTTTTAGCTATATTGTAAAGCATGCATCCTGAAGTCTTTTGAAATAATGGTTATTCTATAAGAAACAAAGAGAAGGCCAAGGCCAGAATTATGCACAGAATTCCTATTCTGATGGCTGTAGTCTTTTAAAATTCTCTTTACATTGTTCCAGAGAAAAGAGGAAAATGTCAAATATTGCTGACATTCTAAATTTCTGAGGTCTGAACACTACCTTATAGTTTTTCATGGAAGTGTATGTGTTGTTGGAGATAGCATGCTAATAATAAAACACAGATGTTTGTAATGATTTGCTTTGAGAAAAATAGAGTAGTGGCTCTGTAATACTGTCCTTCTGACATAGTTAATTCAGTTATTCCTTTAGGAGTTGGAGAATATAAAATAGAGGAGTTAAAGAAGCTCCTCTAGATATTATGGTGCTTTATTTTGGGGTTGTTCCATGCAAGATGTGGGTAAGAATCCCTATCTTGTTTACTTGTTCCAGTGTCACTATCTGGATTTTCTGAGTGGGAGGTTTTAGTGATTTTTCTTAAATATTTCTAACAGCTTAAGCTGACTGGTGAATAATTGTGTTCAAGAAGACAAAAAGTATGATAACTTTTTGAAAACTCAGAAATTACTAAGCATCAGTAAAAGGGGAGTGTATATATCACTATCTCCTTTCCTATAGAAAACATGAACCATGTAATGCCGTGTGTTATTTATGATCTAGGGAATGAGATATAAGAAGACAGTAGTCACCCTCATGACACTAAGGCTATATTGTACAGTAGTTGTTATTTTAACCTTTTCCTTATTGATTTGATTGACTTTACAATGCCTGGCTTTCCTTTCTATATGTAAGTAATCCTGAGGAAAGTAAATTTATAATGTAAAAAGGCCACTATCATACTGCACTTATTTTTGCTATATTGGCCATTTAAAGGTATAATCTTTCAACCCGATAACTGAAATGTTATTAAACTATTTCTATAACAAAGAAAGCAAAAGAAAGGAAAAATGTTATACAATGATTCCACTTCTTTTACCATGCAGAAATAAAATTTTGTAACTCCCTCAAAAAGATATAAGTAAAAAACACAAATAGCATCAATAGAAACTCCTGAAGACTACCTATGCATCATAACCAAAAAAGGAAAGAAAAAAAGTATATATAGTCAAATTAAGTTTTGGATTCTTTGGGTACTTTTTGATGAAATGAGTTCATTTTAATCCATTATACTAATATACATTAAATACTAATTTTAATATTTTTCAGTAAGTGAAAAATTTATTTTTCATTTTGATTTATATTTAATAAATTAAATTTAGCCTTAGCTGAGATATATAAAATTAACATCACCAAGAATAAATTATTTATCTCTATTCACCTCATTTTTTTAACATATGCAGGAAGTAAGAAATCAGACAACAATGGAATTTGATAATATGCATGCTCATTACTTAAATTCTGCTCAGATCAGTCCATTTTCCCAATCATCACCTCAGTCCCAGAGCTTTTACTTTATATCAACCAAGAGTTTTGCATAGCACACTAAACTGTAATTATTTGTGGATTCTGCAATTGTGAATTCTATTTGCTAAATTCCCCTATTTGGTTATTTGTAAACCAAGATCAATGCTTGTGGTACTTTCATGTCATTCATTGACATGCGCAGAATGGTGAAAACTTTGAGTTACCTCTGCCACACATCCCCAGCTGAGGTCAAACAAGACAAGGCTATGCCTTCTTGTTTCATATCTCACAAATGTCTCCTTCAAGATCTATTCGGCACCATATTTGCTGGCATTTTTGTGTGCTTTGTGTGTGTGTTTGTGGTTTTGCTAATACCAATGGCTTCCAAGTGTAGTAGTAAAGTGCTGTTCATTGTTCGTAAGCCCAAGAAGGCTGTGGAGTGCCTTATGAAAATACGTGTGTTGGATAAGCTTCTATCAGGCATGAGTTACAGTGCTGGTGGCCATAGGATCAGTGTTTGAATCAACTATATATACTTAATTATATCTTTAAACAGGAAGTAATATAAAATAAGGTTATGTACTAATCATTTGATGAAAATATTGTAAGGGTATGTACTGATAATTTGATGAAAATATTGTGACCAGAGCTCTCAGTAACCTAACCCTGTATTTCCCTTAGGAGAAATGATTCAGTATTAGCTAACTTATTACTTGTGTGAATTAATAGAACTACAATGAACAACATGAATTGGCTATACTTACTGAATTTCAACAAATCCTTACTTAAGTTTTTCTGTAGATGACATTCAGTGGATATTTTTACCATTGGTTTCATGAAAAAAGTGGCAATTAAGGAAGCAGGTCTTTGAGAGTTTTAATTATATTTCTAAGGTTGAATCAGTGGTAAAGTTGTAAGTTCAACCTGCTATATTCTCAATTAGTTGATTTCAATCTGTGAGTCATTTCTAATTTCTTCCTATACTTCATTTTACACATTCTGGTAGTCATAAATTCCTGGTGTTTTATTGTTTTACTACATTCAGTTTCATCCTTTAATTTCTATCTTTTCAATCATTTCTCACTTGAATTATTATATGTATATACTAACAAGTTTCCAAATCTATAGCCTGTTGAAATCATTAAGTCAGGAAGCCATTGGACTGAAGTGGCTCTGATGCCTTGATAGACCACAGCAAACCAAATTCTAAGCCAGAGTCAATGCAGTCAAATCTAAGAAAATTAAATTTAGGAACAACCAATGACAAATAGCCAACTAAGCTTTCCCAAATATGGAAACTGCTTAAGCTACAGTCAATTGAATATTTTTCTTGTTTTGCTTCCATGTCTTCTTTATACAAACCTCTTCCCTGGCTCCTATCTTTGGAGGGCTACTAACCACCTTTACTTTGGTGCCGATTCAAATGGATCTATGCTCAATAAACTCTGAAATTTTTTATGTTCTTCAGCTTAGTTTTCAACAACTCTTTTCCATTTAAATCCTTTCCTTACAGAGCTTGCAGAAGAATCTATCTTGAATACACATCTGACAATACCACTCTTGCTAGAATTCCGACCTCCTCTAGGTAAATTCAGGTGCTATAACAGTTGTTTCCTTCTTGATCTTGTTTGCTTGCTTCTCTCTTTATCACTTACATCAAATTTATGATTCAATAATATAATATTGTTTTAAATTTCCCACATACACCTTTTGGACTCTTATGTTAATATTTTGCTTTGTCCTGTTCACCTTCTTTCATGATTTTCCTATGCTGCGTCCACTTTATATGGTCATCAGTTCTTCCAGGAAGTTTTCCTTAGATGTATTTCTTGGCGCCTCCAGATTCGATACAAATTGTGTTAGAAACATTTCATTCATATTTTTGTTTTCAAATTTCTATCACTGCATCTGTTTATGTGAGACAACGTGAGTTTGCTGTTTCACTGGGTGTCTTACTTATTTTTATGTCCTCAGAACCTCCTGTGTGCAACATATAGATTCTCAGTATTATGTCAGTGATTCCTAAATGATTACTAAACTTAACAAGGGTCAAATACAGCTGAAGAATTTATTTTGAGAAATCTATATTCATTAAGATCTACCTCCAAAGTTGCTAATTAGTCCTGCCTGTGTAGGCCTTTTCTCAAGTATTCCAAGTCATTTTGATGCAGATAGCTCATGGACCCCAGCATCCTAATAAGTAACCTGATCTGAAGATAAATTCACATAGTAATAATTGTATCAAATTCTATTCTGGATATTTAGTATCATATATAAATGTTGTAATAATAATAATGAGGTCACATACTTTTGTACAGCATTGAGAAAGTTAAAGATTTAGGTTGAGTATGCAATGGCAGGATAGTTTTTTGTTATTGTTCTAGATTCTTACTCTAGGTATAAAGTAGTACTACACTGACCTACTTTTATATCTTTATTTGGCCCCAAACAATAGCAAAGATGGGAAGAGCTTGTAAAAATGTACCTTTGTTAATAGGCTTAAAGCGTTTATTTTAAAGAAAGAAAAAATTTTATGGAACAAATGCGTGAAATCACATGCACCAGAAATCTTAACTTAGAATATCTTTAAAGACAGTTTAACAGTTTAACAGTTTTCCTGGAGACTACATTATTTTAACAGATGTTGTCAGGAAATTAAACCTCATTTTTAACATACACTTATCACATTGAAACTGCCTTTTTTTATTTCCATGATTTTATGACCAGAGAAGATAGAAACCTGCTGTTACTATGAGTATATGCTAAACCCCCACTTCAGAAAAGGACTATTATACTGTTACTCATATTAATCTCCAAAGGAAATTAAATAAACTTTATAATCAAAATCATTTTGACATTCTCCTGGTAATCTATCCACAAAATAATTTATACTGCCTTGTTAGTTTGCAATGTGGGTGCCTTTTATTTTACAGATTATTTCTCTCTAGAAAAGAAGAACCTGTAACCTGGGAACTGGTAAATTTTGCTAGTTATTTACAAGGCTGAGTCGAGGCTATTATCATTCTCTGATATTAATTTGTCTAAACAATAGCTTGCCTTTAGTTCCAGTTATGCATGATCGTCACAGCAATTGCTGACCTCTAAAGAGTGGAAAATAAATAACACAGTGGAAGACAAAAGATATATTTTAGGCTACCATTATCTCATCTTAGCAAAGCAGATATGCTGTCGGATGGATAATTCACGGTGCTTTCATAGATTAGAAGCAAAGCACGCAGATTGCCAAAACAAAGGTAACAGCTGAGCAGTGAATCTCGTTCGCCCGTTGCATTTTCACCGGAGAAATAACCTTACTGAGTATGTATATTTCTTAGTTCAGAAACAACAGCTATCATTTTGGCTTAATAAGTTAACTGAGAACCCAAAGGACTCGAACTAATCCTCTGGAGCTTTATGAAAGAACAGTATATATACAAAAACATCTTTTCTTCTATAGCTGATTGCAATTATATTTTCTTAATAGTGTTAAATTAAATGCTCCATTTCCAGTACTAAAGAAAGATCCACTGATGTGTATTAGGAACATATACAAACATTGCTGTTTAAAGACTATAAATAATTCAAACTGGGCCAACTTCAGGATACTTAAAGAGACAGTTTATAATATTAAGATTTTAGACATAGACAAAAATCCCAAATTCTACTGTCCAATAAGTATTGTACTTACCTGAATAATTACTTATCTTTTGGAAATGTTCAAAATTTCCTAATAAATCGCACTGAAGAACTATGTGTGTGTGTGTGTGTGTGTGTGTGCGTGCAAGTTTAAAGAAAACTCAGAAGAGAAAAAGAATGGGTTAAAATTCTGTTAATACCTAGCAGATTTCTATTGGGTTGACTGAAAGTCTCTGGCAGCTGCTGCAGAGGTGACTTCCTAAGCTTTTGTCAGGTTCCATTAACTTGTCCTGGGTGTGTATGATTTTTAGAAACAATAGTCCCCATAATTTAAAGTAAAATACAGGAAAAAAAGGGAAAATATATTATTTTCCTAGTATTCTTCTTTTAAGATATGCTTATTTCACAATTCCTTCAATACCATTATGATTTTACTTCTGAACATTTCACACCATGTATTATTTCCATTTCTATTCAGAGTAAAATATTTTAAAGGTTTTCTTGTGTCAAAATATTGATGGCTGTTGTACTAGAAGAGTAACAATAATTGTTATGAGAAGCTGACTTGTCATCCAGGGTGTCAGAATCCCCAGATGCTCTATTTCTTATTACACATATGGATCTCTCTTCTTCTCCCTTCTTTTTGGAGGAAGGAAAAATACTGCCATCTCTCATTTCTAATAGAAGTGTAATGAGAAATGTTACTGATGGAAGTGGGCTGTGTATATAAAGGGTGCAGAGAACACATTGAGAACCATGGATTTTGGCAATGACTGAGAGAACACTCTCCCAGTTACATACCTCAGTGCAGGGCAATAGCAGGCTACAAACCTGTAGCAGATGGCCCCTGTGACTGGCAAGCACAGTAGAAAAGGCCTGGTGAGGAACTGATGGCTCTACAGGAGCCTCTCATCTATCTGTGCCTGAAGTTACAGGAGTAAGCTCCATCTCAACAACACTGCTTTAATTTATCTGTGTGTAACTGTAAAACTTGGTGTGGTTTCTTAGATGCAGCATTAGTTAATAAACTCATTTTCAGGAAATACATAGTTTACTCAGTAACTCACAATCTCTTACTACCATATAGCAGCAAGCAAGCTTGTAAAGGGAAAATGAATCCCAGATGAATGGATTGTATATTATATTAGTGTGTAGCAGATAAAAGGGAGTACAAAAAAAGATCCCTAAACTACTAACTTAGTGATCACTAAGAGAAATGAAGGTTTCTGTGTGAGGGATGGAGGAAACTTCATACTAACACACTTTTCTGTGATGTTGTTGTTACAGAATATCTGCCTTTATTTCTGTAACAGTTGCTGAAGAACAGAAACTTTTGGATTTTGTCCAATCAAGGACAATTTAAATTTTAGTTACATTTTAACTAGAAAATATAGTTTAATATAGTTTAAATTATACCACAGAAAAACTGTACTTTGAATTTATGCATGATCGTGGACTGAAAGTAATTCAGTTGTTCTTTTCATGTAGTTTATTCTTTCAGGGCTTCTGAAATCAGTTTACAAGCCACATGAGCAACATAGAACCTATGATGCTGAAACAACAAGAAATGTGTAAGTTTAAAAAGAAAACTGTTTCATAAGGAGTTTTCACACTGTGAGTTCACCGCTGAGTTCCAGCCCAATTTTTTAGCATTTTTCAGTACTCTAAGTGACATGATTGTGTACTGACTGTGACATCATTTTATCTTAGCTCTTTTTCCCCAGGCTTTAAGATGGCACCTTTGCATCCAAGCCAGAATTTTCCAGCTCTAGTCACCTCCTGCTCCCACCTTACTCATTCTTCTTTCTCTAACAGAGGAAAACAATTATAAATATAAATTTAAAATAATTGAGTAAATCTTGTCTACAGTGTAAACTTGTATTACTAGTTGCTATAATACTAAATAGACTTACTTTTACTATAATTGATAAAATAATACCAGGTGCCTAACACTGTAGTAAGTACTTAATACACCGTGTTCCCTTTAATGATTAAAAACAACATTTTAAGGCTGGAACAGAAAAAAATCCACTCATTTATTAGGTGCTTCCAGAAGCTAAGGGTAATTGCTCAGATTCAAACAGGGCAAAGAAGTCTGAATTAAATATCCATACCTGAACATACACTCAGGATGCCCTATAGTTGTCATCATCACCATTTAGTATAATTTCTGCTTGTACGATTGTATTTTTCCTATTGAATTTAATTGTATTCTGATATTTTAAAAATGTGAACTGCAATGAATAAAGCTGAATTTAGCATTTGTGTTACCATGCTGTGTTGCTTTAACATCTTTAGACGCAGTTTCAGGGACCCTTGAGGCAGAATTTAATGAACTGTATTTGCTGCCTTAAGTCTAAGGTAATATCCAGGGTTCCATCCGTTCATCTAGTAGGATCCTCAACCTATGCATGATTTCTTTCTTGGGGAGCTTAATTTAGTCTGAAATATATTTAGGTAGATGTGGAAAACATGCCATTTTCTGACATGTCAGGAAACCACCCAGTGCTTTCAGGATGAAATTCAAATTTCTTATCCAAGCACACAAGAACCTTCCCCACTGAGTTCCAGCACAATTTTTTAGCCTTATAACACAGCACCACCATCCCCATTCTATCATAAATTCATGTGTGTCTGCTTGTTATTTCTCAATATACACTTTTCATCTGTACCTTTCCATATTTTCCTCAATGTGAAATGTTTAATGGCTTTGTGTAGTCCTCATTCATGACCTGCTATCTAAAGGTATTTATTCTGTAGAATGTTTTGATACCTATTAGTGAGAATTTATTTTACCTTTTCCTTCTTTTCTGCTGCACATTATTAGAAACAATATTGTTGTCATCATTACATTGCAATTTGTTTCCTTTTTTCCCATATGCAATTCTTCTCATTAGATTGTGGTTTTCTTTGAGTAAAAATAAATCCAGATATTTAATACTCAATAATGCTTACTTACTTGAATGTGAAACCAGTCATTTCCTTATAATCTCTCACCTACCAATTTAAAAATCAATTTGCAAAAAATTGTTTCCCATTCATTTGTAAATGCCACCTCTAAACATCTTCATCTTAAGTTTTGACTTACCTGTGGTAATTAATTTCATGGACTGTAATGTCTTTATTTAATAGTTATAATAGCCATGATTTAGTGATTAAAAAGGGATTATTAAGGGCTCAGAACTTGTCATTTATTGTCTATGTGTCTCAGTTTTTTAATCTTTAAAATAGGGATAATAATCTTAATTGCTACACCTCTTTCATAGGTTTGTCTGGGAGGTTAAATAATATATGTAAAAAACTAGTCACAATACCTGTTATGTCTTAAGCACTACAAAATAGCAGGCAATGTAAACCCTGGGAGTACAGGAATTTTTCACGGTTGCAACCTCAATGCCCTCTTATGGTTCCATTCATAGAGTTATGGTCCAGTATATATACTCTAATGAACAATTGGATTAATTTCAAATATATTATTCCTCCCTAATGTTGTTATTAAAAAAATCACATTGAACTTCATTTTTACAAATTGGAGTATTGTTGATATACAATCTTATATTGATTTCAAGTATAAACACAGTAGTTACTCATATTATTAAATCCTCACCCCCAGAAGTTCAGTCAGTATCTGACATTGAAATTCATTTTAAATGTCAAGTAGGAATTAACCACTTAGGAAAAAGAGAAGGAGCAAAGTGAATTCCAATAAAAGGAATATGATTTCAAATGGAAGTTATGAAAGGCTCATATTAGACAAAGGTCAGATTCACAATTGTGAATGCTTATAATCATCAGTAGCAGTTATAATCAGTAATAGCAGGTATCAAATTAGTGGAGATGAAGAAGCAAGGATATAATATTTAAAGTTGTAAAAAGTATGTGTGTATATATATATATATGTGTGTGTGTGTATAATGTAAATATAAAAAGTTATTTAGGAGCCATAGTGTAGAGCTATATATGATACAATCATCATTTGTAGTGATCCATTGATTATTAATGGATGTGAAGGTCTAACAAGAAACAGATTTAGGAGTGAGCTCTGTGTATATATTTACCAAAGTAGGTAACACTGGGGAAGAGTCAATTTGTATGATAAATAATGATCACAGATTTATACATTGAGTTAGAGACCTCTGTATAAGCCAATCGAGTAAATATCTCCAACAATCAATTGTACATATCATTCTTGAGATCGGGAAGAGGTTCAGTCTGAAAAGGTGGATTAGAAATTCATCACATTTAGATGCAAAATTAAATCATGAAAGTTAATTCCAAGAAAATGAACAGAATGAGAAGAAAGGGAATAATAAAAAAAATAACAAAAATGTATACTTGAAAGTGTGAGATCAAAAGGTAGAGTGTGTTGTCTCAAGAGCAATGGGAAGTAAGAGATTGATTAACATAAGCCAAAGTCACAAGGGAATAAAAATGACTGTGTTTTTTGACAATATTGTAAATATATTTTTAAAGTACTTTGGAGTAGGAAATGTAAATTCTCAGTTATATTGGGTTAAGTGAATTAGAGGTAGTAAAATAGAAATAATAATAAGATAGAAATTTCCTGAGGGAAATTACCTCATACAGCTTGTTTTCTTTGTGATGTAGGATATGTTATCTGCTTATTCTCCATTACATAAAAGAGAAAAAACTGAGCATCAAGACGATTTGATAATGGAAAGTGTTCATACTACATTTTTTGAACTGATAGTAGAAATTAAAAGCTGTATTCTCCTGTTATATACCATAAACAAAGTCCCTGGTTAATGATTCTGAGGTATAGACATTCCATCAACATGTCATTAGAAATAGAGATAAAATGGATATTTGGGTACTACCTTCATTATTTACTACCTTTATTTTGAGTTACCAGAAAGCGAACATGTATTTCTAATTTTCACCAAAAACCTCCCCCCACACACTGTAATTAAGAAGCTGGCTGTTGTTGTTTTTCACAGGTTTAACTGAATCAGAAAAAGAATTTATATTTTCTATTAAAAGCCCTTTTTACTAACTTTTCTTAATCTCATTAAACAATTTTTTGTTCAATAATAGTATTAAGTTATCTTTTCTAGTACAGTAAAACAACAGACAGATTTACTCATAACACAATTCAAGTAAAAAAATTCTCTTCAAATTCTATCAAAAATCTAAATTATTAGGTGGGAAGGCAGAACACTATGAATCAACACTCATTTTAGATTTTTTTTTGATTAGCAACTTATTTTCAAATGAAGCAGTTTTTCTTAAATTCATGCTCAGTTTTTCAGATATCCTTCACTGCCATTTTGTCCACCATGTTACAGATTGTCTAATGAGACCTGGAGGAAATGGGTAAGACTCACTTGGATAATGTGTGTTACAGGTTCTTATGCTATTCTTGAGTTCTTCTGCTAGGTGACATGGTCTGATCTGGGCTTTTGCACAGGTGCATAGCTGATCTGACTGAGCTACTGAATGTATTGTGCTGGCTGAGTAGGTGGATCCTAGTATTTTCTTTTCTTCTTAAAATTCTTGAATTACTTAACATTTGTGTTCCATCCTCTGATCTCTGTTCATCAACCAACTTTGCAGGAGCCATTGTCTTAACTTTGGGGCCTGAGTAAATTTCTGAACCACTCTCTAGCATGCTTGGACCATGGGGACACGGGAGAGTACCTCAGAGGATTTAGTACTGCCAATGCCATGCATTTACTGCTATGACAGAATGTAGAATGCAGCACAGAAATACATGCAGAGCTTTGCCTAGGGCCTTGCAGCATCCCCTTGCTCTGTGTTTAACATCGATGCTTGCTATGTTCTGGGACAGGGAGATGTTAAAAAATTTAACAAAGATTATAATTTCATGAAAATTACCATTTTAAAAAGTAGAAAAAAATTCCATCAGTATAAGCAATTGGAGAAAAAATAGAAATGGACATGTCCCTCAGGAAGAATGCAAATACAGTGCTATGGATATTCTAGGAGAAGAGATTAGTACAAATGTCATGAAACAACTAGCTCTTGAGCTGGTCCTCAATGTCTAAAGTAAATATTGACTATGAATATAATTTGGTAGGCAGCTGAGGGACTTAGGTTATTCCTGGAAAAAATTAACAATTTTAGTCAAGGCACAGTGAGAAAAGGGTCACACTTGTATGAAAAAGAGCTTAACTGGCTGAAGGGAGTGATTGTGAAGGGGACGAGTGGAGTATAGCGCAGTGTATGTGGAAGAAAACCAGGTTAGGAAAGGTCTTCCTTGCCAGAAGGGAGTTTGGTCATTTCTCCACATGCATATTAGTAACAGGGAAAAGTTATTGAGTGGAGCTGGGACCTGATCAAAATATGGCTTCAAGTGGTTCTGTCCACTTGAGGGATGTAGGAACTATTGAAAAGAACAGAAATGATGGGAACCCATTGTCTTTTACTTAGTTTACTTTTCAAAAACTAATTATTAAGTCTGCCTTTGTAAAGCATTAATCTGTCTCACACAGCTAATCACAGACATGTAAAACACAGAGAACCAAGTACTAGGACTTAGAATACTTTTGACTATTGCTTTTTGTTTGACATTCTCACTGCACAATCTTGCCCAGTGGTTTCAAATATCAAGATTACTGTTCTATTATTTTCAGCTACTGAAAATTTCCTGGTACATTTTTTTCTATGATCAATTTCATAACAGACATGCATGTTAACTGTTATCTCTGTCATTTTTATAAGGATGGTTTTAATGATAACAATTTTATGATCAGCAGGAGCAAAAAATCTGGTAAAAGAAGTCAACAGCTGATAGAACATAGGTAGCCATTTGATCTGCCTTCATGCTCAGCCTACGTGCTTTATTTACTTAGAAATTAACTTGAGGACTAATTCCAAATTTTAATTCCTGCTGATTAATCTGACATATATATCATATAATGGATACATATATTTTATTTGATTAGATTTTCTAAATTCATGAATTAATCTTTGTAAGACATACACACACATTGATTTAAAGGTTTGTTGTCCACAATAAATACCTGACTTCAAATTACTGTTGGAGATAAAAGGATTTATGAGACTCTGTCTACTCTTAAGAATGGAATTTACAATACTAGGCATTGTAATTACACATCTCATTTGAAATTATTGCAATGAAAAAAATATATTGATTGATAAAAGTGACAGAATGTTTTACTTTCAAGTATAATTCTCAGCAATGAATCACTATATATTTTTTCTTTTAGAATCAGAGGAACCATCATTAAAGTTTTATTGAGTTCAATAACACTTTATCAGATTCTGCTAATTACTTTCTTAACTCCTGCTTTCTTCCTTTCCATTTCCCTGCTCCACACTAATCAATCACTTAAACTGTCTAAGAGTGAAGTAAACAAGGAGGTGTTTTTAGCAGCAACTTCATTAGACATGAACAGTACTATTAAATTTTACATATTGAAAAATTATGTTCATCAGTTTAATAGTATTGCTTAATTAATTCAGTTAATGCTCTTTATTAAACTACTCTTTGAAACATGAGTACTAGGCTTGAAATTACAAGAAAGTTATTAGAATATGGTATGATGGTCATATTTCTAGAATGGCTACATGTATGAAATATGAGCAAATTTTCTTGTAATTTCTAATATATAGAATAATATATATATATACAGAAATAAACTAGATGCATATAATTAAAATCAAACTATTATAAAATATCAAGTAAAGACTAGAACACAGTGATAAAAAGTGGAATCAATATATCTGTAAATGTGTCAATATAACACTCAGGAATTCCATAAAAATATTAGAAAAGCCACAAAAGAGCATAAGAAATTTAATACCAAACATCAGGCCCTACATATGTTTGCTTACCTATATCTCAGTTGATGTAGCTTTTTTTAGATATATTTTTGAGAATCAGGGAGAATGGATCATCTTCCCTGAACATAATGTTAAGTAATCAATTTTAAAGGTTATTTTATTATGATATATCATTTATATAAAAGGAAATATATAGCCTATGTACACACAATTTTTTAAAAAGTGTGATGAATTCTCCTATATCCACAACACAATTTAAGAAGAAGGAAAAATATGATAAAGATCCATACATTATTCTTTTTGAATAAAATCCTCTCTCTCTTCAGTGTGGGAAAACACTATTCTGATTCTTGTGTTAAACAATAATTAGTTTTCAGTGGACTTATACATATATTTATAATTATATATTTAATATATAATTATAATTGGTATGTCATATATGAATGTATGAATAAGTGACAATGTGATTTTTAGTTTGGGCTTTAATACTTACATAAAAAGTACCTATGATGAGCAATGTTCTAGAATTTAGGTCTTTTTGTGTTTGTGAAATCATCCATGCTAATTTCTTTAGCAATAGTTCATTCATTTGACTGTAGTGCAGAAATGTATTCTATGATATATACTTATCCCTTTTCACTTTATGCACATTTGAATTGTATTAGACACTCACTTTTATATATGCTGTTATATATGGGTGTTTGGTATACTTCTCCTGGTGTGTATGTGAAAGAAATTACTGATATATATGTATATTAAGGAGTGGAATTGCTGGGCCATGGGATATGTGAATCTTGTTTTTTATCAGAAGTTGCCAAGTTGTTTCCTAACTTTCTGAACCAATTTACAATGTAATTTATAGTCCAACCAACAGCATATCTTTTGTTGGCATTTGTATTCCATTTAAACTTCTGACCACAATATATAAAATATTTTCTTGCTTTTAGGTTGGTTTTGTGGATCCTTAAATATTGATGGTGTTGAACTTTTTCCATGAATTTATTCAAAGCTCTACTGCATTTCTATGAAATGTGTGTATGGACTTCTTTTTATTGAAGTGTACTTAATGTACAATCTTAGATTGGTTTCAGGTATACAACACAGTGGTTCACGGTTACCCATTTTATTAAATCCTTATCCCCACTAATGTGGTTACAGTCTGTCAGCACAGGAAGATGTTACAGAATCACTGGCTATATTCTTCATGCTATACTACCATCCCTGTGATCAACTTAAATTATGATTGAGAAATTTTGTGCCCGTTTATTCCTAACACTCTCCCCACCCACACATTCTTAATTCCTCTCCATGTTAACCACCAATCACTTCTCAGTGTCTGAGTGTACTGCTACTTTATTCATTTGGTTTCAGATTCCACAAATAACATAAATCATATATTATTTGTCTTTCTCTGCCTCCTTATTTCACTTAACACAATACCCTCTAAGTCCATCCATGTTGTCACAAATGAAAGGATTTCTTTCTTTTTTTAACAACCGAATATTATTCCATTGTGTATATGTACCACCTCTTCTTCATCAATTCATCTATTGATGGGCACTTTGGTTACTTCCATATCTTGACTACTGTAAATAATGCAGCAATAAACATAGAGGGGCCTGTATCTTTTCAAACCAGGGGTTTTGTTTTCTTGGGTAAATTCCTATAAATGGTATTACCTGGTCAAATTTTTTATTAAGGTATTATTGATACACACTATTATTCTGGTGCATATTTTGTATGGATTTTTCAACCAGTTTTTCTATTTTTTATATAACTTTTTGTTTTTTTATGGAAGTATCTATTAGCTGTTTATTTTTTAATTTTTATTAAGGTATTATTGATATACACTATTATGAAGTTTTCACATGAAAAAACAATGTGGTTACTACATTTACCTATATTATCAAGTCCCCACCCATACCCCAATGCAGTCACTGTCCATCAGTGTAGTAAGATGTCACAGATTCACTGTTTGCCTTCTCTGTGCTACACTGTTTACCCCGTGACTCCCCACACCATGTGTACTAAACATAATACCCTTCAATTTCCATCTTCCTCTCTCCCGACCCACCCTCCCACACCCCTCTCCTTTGGTAGCCACTAGTCCCTTCTTGGAGTCTGTGAGTCTGCTGCTATTTTGTTTCTTCAGTTTTGTTTCGTTGTTATACTCCACATATGAGGGAAATCATTTGGCACTTGTCTTTCTCCACCTGGCTTATTTCACTGAGCATAATATCCTTCAGCTCCATCCATGTTGTTGCAAATGGTAGGATTTGTTTTTTCTATGGCTGAATAGTATTCCATTGTGTATATGTACCACCACTTTTTTATCCATTCATCTACTGATGGACACTTAGGTTGCTTTCATATCTTGGCTATTGTAAATAGTGCTGCAATAAACATAGGTGTGCATATGTCTTTCTGAGTCTGAGAAGTTGCATTCTTTTGGTAAATTCCAAAGAGTGGAATTCCCACGTCAAATGGTTATTTCTATTTTTAGTTTTCCGAAGAACCTCCAGATTGCTTTCCACAATGGTTAAACTAGCTTACTAGCTTACATTCCCACCAGCAGTGTAGGAGGGTTCCCCTTCCTCTGCATCCTCACCAGCATTTGTTCTTAGTCCTTTTGATGCTGGCCATCCTTACTGGTGTGAGGTGATATCTCATTGTGGTTTTAATTTGCATTTCCCTGATGATGTGGAGCATCTTTTCATGTGTCTGTTAGCCATCTGAATTTCTTCTTTGGAGAATTGTCTCTTCATATGGTCTGCCCATTTCTCAATTGAGTTCTTTGATTTTTGGGTGTTGAGGTGTGTGAGTGCCTTATTTATTTTGGATGTTAACCCCTTGTTGGATATGTCATTTACAAATATATTCTCCCATAGTGTAGGATGCCTTTTTCTTCTGTTGATGGTGTCCTTTGCCGTACAGAAACTTTTTAGTTTGATGGAGTCCCATGTGTTCATTTTTGCTTTTGTTTCCCTTGTTCAAGGAGATGGGTTCAGGAAGAAGTTGCTCATGCTTATATTCAGGAGATTTAAGAGTTTTATGGTTTAAAGACTTACATTAAGGTCTTTGATCAATTTAGAGTTTACTTTTGTGTATGGGGTTAAACAATAATTCAGTTTCATTCTCTTGCATGTAGCTGTCAAGTTTTGCCAACACCAGCTGTTGAAGAGGCTTTCATTTCCCTGCTGAATATCCATGGCTCCAAAGGTATCATATATTAATTGACTATATATGGTTGGGTTTATATCTGAGCTCTCTAGTCTGTTCCATTGGTCTATAGGTCTGTTCCTGTGCCAGTACCAAATTATCTTGTTTACTGTGGCTTTGTAGTAGAGCTTGAAGATGGGGAACATAATCCCCTCAGGTTTATTCTTCCTTCTCAGGATTGCTTTGGCTATTCAGGGTCTTTTGTGGTTCCATATGAATTTTAGAACAATTTTCTCTAGTTTATTGAAGAATGCTGTTGGTATTTTGATAGGGATTGCATTGAATCTATAGATTGCTTTAGGCAGGATGGCCATTTTGACAATATTAATTCTTCCTATCCATGAGCACGGGATGTGTTTCCATTTACTAGTATCTTCTTCAATTTCTCACATGAGTGTCTTTTAGTTTTGAGGGTATAGGTCTTTCACTTCCTTGGTTAGGTTTATTCCTAGCTATTTTATTCTTTATGATGTAACTGTGATTGGAATTATTTTCCTGATTTCTCTTTCTGCTAGTTCATCATTAGTGTATAGGAAGGCAACAGATTTCGGTGTATTAATTTTGCATCCCACAACTTTGCTGAATTCAGATATTAGATCTAATAGTTTTAGAGTGGATTCTTTAGGGTTTTTTATGTACAATATCATCCCACCTGCAAACAGGGATAGTTTAATTTCTTCCTTGCCAACCCGGATGCCTTTTAATTTTTTGTGTTGTCTGATTGCCATGGCTAGAACCTCCAATACTATGTTGAATAACAGTGGGGAGAGTGGGCATCCTTGTCTTGTTCCCTATCTTAAAGGAAAAGCTTGCAGCTTCTTGCTGTTAAGTATAATGTTGGCTGTGGGTTTGTCATATATGGCCTTTATTATGTTGAGGTACTTGCCCTCTATACCCATTTTGTTGAGAGCTTTTATCATGAATGGATTTTGAATTTTGTCAAATGCTTTTTCTTCATCTATGGAGATGATCGTGTGGTTTTTGTGCTTCTTTTGTTGATGTGGTGGATGATGTTGATGGATTTTCGAATGTTGTACCATCCTTGCATCCCTGGAATAAATCCTACTTGATGATGATGGATGATCTTTTTAATGTATTTTTAAATTCGGTTTGCTAATATTTTGTTGAGTATTTTTGCATCTATGTTCATCAGGGATATTGGTCTGTAATTTTCTGTTTTTGTGCTATCTTTGCCTGGCTTTGGTATTAGAGTGATGCTGGCCTCATAGAATGAGTTTGGAAGTACTCCCTCCTCTTCTACTCTTTGGAAAACTTTAAGGCAGATGGGTATTATGTCTTCACTAAATATTTGACAAAGTTCAGTGGGGAAGCCATCTGATCTAGGGGTTTTGTTCTTAGGTAGTTTTTTTGATGACCAATTCAATTTTGTTGTTGGTAATTCATCTGTTCAGATTTTCTGTTTCTTTCTGGGTCAGCCTTGGAAGGTTGTATTTTTCTATAAAGTTCTCCATTTCTTTTATGTTATCCAGTTTGTTGGCATATAGCTTTTCATGGTATTCTCTAATAATTCTTAGTATTCCTGTGGTGTCCGTAGTGATTTTTCCTTTCCCAGTTCTGATTCTGATTATGTGTGTAGACTCTCTTTTTTTCTGGATAAGTCAGGCTAGGGGTTTATCTATTTTGTTTATTTTCTCAAAGAACCAGCTCTTGCTTTCATTGATTCTTTCTATTGCTTAATTCTTCTTGATTTTACTTATTTCTTCTCTAATTTTTATTATGTCCCTCCTTCTACTGACTTTGGGCCTTATTTGTTCTTTTTCTAGTTTCATTAGTTGTGAGTTTAGAGTGTTCATACGGGATTGTTCTTCTTTCCTGAGGTAGGCCTGTATTGCAATATACTTTCCTTTTAGCACAGCTTTGGCTGCGTCCCACAGATTTTGCGGTGTTGAATTATTGTAGTCATTTGTCTCCATATATTGCTAGATCTCTGTTTTTATTTGGTCACTGAACAATTGATTATTTAGGAGCATGTTGTTAAGCCTCCATGTGCTTGTGAGTCTTTTTGTTTTCTTTGTACAATTTATTTCTAGTTTTATACCTTTGCGATCTGAGAAGTTGGTTGGTACAATTTCAATCTTTTTGAATTTACTGAGGCTCTTTTTGTAACCTAGTATATGATCTATTCTTGAAAATGTTCCATGTGCACTTGAGAAGAATGTGTATTCTGCTGCTTTTGGATGCAGAGTTCTGTACATGTCTGTTAGGTCCATTTGTTCTAATGTGTTGTTCAGTGCCTCTGTCTCCTTACTTATTTTCTGTCTGGTTGATCTGTCCTTCACAGTGAGTAAAGTGTTCCAGTCTCCTAGAATGAATGCATTGCATTCTATTTCCCCTTTTAATTTTGTTAATATTTGTTTCACATGTGTAGGTTGCCTGTGTTGGGTACATAGACATTTATAATAGTTATATCTTCTTGTTGGATTGACCCCTTAATCATTATGAAATATCCTATTTTGTCACTTAGGACTTTCTTTGTTTTGAAGTCTATTTTGTCTGATACAAGCACTGCAACTCCTGCTTTTTTCTCCCTAATAGTTGCATGAAATGTCTTTTTCCATCCCTTCACTTTTAGTCTGTGTATGCCTTTCAGTTTAAAGTGAGTCTCTTGTAGGCAGCATATAGATGGGTCTTGTTTTTTTATCCATTCAGTGACTCTGTGTCTTTTGATTGGTGCATTCATACCATTTACATTTAGGGTGATTATCGATAGGTATGTACTTATTGCCATTGCAGGCTTTAGATTCGTTACCAAAGGTTCAAGGTTAACTTCCTTACTATCCAAGAGTCTAACTTAACTCACTTAATGTCCTATTACAAACACAATCTAAAGGTTCTTTTTTATCCTCCTTTTTCTTCTTCCTCCATTCTTTATATATTAGGTATCATGTTCTGTACTCTTTGTATTCCTTGATTGATTTTGGAGATAGTTGATTTAATTTTGCATTTGCTTAGTAATTAACTGTTCTACTTTCTTTACTGTGGTTTTATTACCTCTGGTGACAGCTATTCAACCTTAGGAACACTTCCATCTATAGCAGTCCCTCCAAAATACACTTTGGAGACTGTATGTGGGAAGTGAATTCTCTCAGATTTTGCTTATCTGGAAATTGTTTAATCCCTCCTTCAAATTTAAATGATAATCTTGCTGGATAAAGTATTCTTGGTTCAAGGCCATTCTGCTCCATTGCATTAAGTACATCATGCCACTCCCTTCTGGCCTGTAAGTTTCTGCTGAGAAGTCTGATGATAGCCTGATGGGCTTTTCTTTGTATGTAATCTTATTTCTCTCTCTAGCTGCTTTTAATAGTCTGTCCTTATCTTTGATCTTTGCTATTTTAATTACTATATGTCTTGGTGTTGTCTTCCTTGCATCCCTTGTGTTGGGAGATCTGTGCACCTTCATGGCCTGAGAAACTATCTCCTTCTCCAGATTGGGGAAATTTTCAGCAGTTACCTCCTCAAAGACACTTTCTGTCCCTTTTCCTCTTCTTCTTCTGGAACTCCTATAATGCAAATAGTGTTCCATTTGGATTGGTCAAATAGTTCTCTCAAAATTAATTCATTCTTTGAGATCCTTTTTTCTATCTGTGACTCAGCTTCTTTGTATTCCTCTTCTCTAATTTCTATTTCATTTATTATCTCCTCCACAGTATCTAATCTGCTTTAAATACCCTCCACTGTGCTCTTCAATGATAAGATCTCCAACCAGAATTCATTCCTGAGTTCTTGAATATTTTTCTGTACTCCCATGAGCATGTTAATGATTTTTTATTTTCAAATCCCTCTTCAGGAAGATTCAAGAGGTCAATTTTATTTGAATCTTTCTCAGCTGTTGTATCATAATTTTACTTTGAACCAGGTTTCTTTGGTGTTTCATATTTGTATATGGTGCCCTGTAGTCTACTCTCTGGAGCTGCTCAGCTCCTGAAGCAATGTTGGGGGTTGCAGGGGAGCAGTGTTCATGCCTTGGGGGATGAAAGAACTGTTTCCTGCTTCCCAGCTGTTATGGCTGCTTCCACCACCAGAAGCAGTGGGCCAAGCACACAGGTATAAGCCTCTATGCTTTGTGTTTGTAGTTACTGTGGAAGGGGCTTCCCTCTGGTTGGCCTAATGTCAGCGTAGGGTTTGCCGGTTTGTGAGCCAGGTGGGGTTGGCTGGGAGAAAGGTGCAGTAGGCTACATATCACAGAGGTGCTCCTTTGAGCTATGTAGCCAGCCAGGGAGATGGAGCACCTGAAGATCGAGAAGTTCCCAACCTGATGGGCTGAATGCACCCAGACAATTTTATCCACCTGTCCTTTCACCTGAGCAGTAAGCTCTGTGCAATCCTTGCCCCTTTTGCAGCCCTGTGAGGAAGTCTCTCATACTGCCCACCTTTCTTTTGTCCCAGAGCAGCCAGTTATGGATCCCTTCTTTCCACAAGCAGCTGGAATCTCAGTCTCTCTAGGTATTCTGCCTGTCTTAGCTTTCCAACCCCATACTCATGACAGTACCATGAAATCACCATGAAATGAAGATTTGTGCTCCCAGAGCTGATCTCTAGAGTTAGGTATTCAGCAGTCCCAGGCCTCTACTCCCTTCCTGCTCCATTTTTCTTCCTCCTGCTGGTGAGCTGGGGTGGGGAAAAGGCTTGGGTCCAGCTAGGCCATGGCTTTGGTATGTTACCCTCTTCTGTGGAGTTTATTCTTTTCTCCAGGTGTATGCAGTTTGGCATAGCCTTCTTTCCTGTTGCTCTTTTAGGATTAGTTGTATTAATTATATTTTTGTATTATATTTGGTTTTAGGAGGAAGCCTCTGTCTCTCTTCTCACACTGTCATCTTTCTGTATTTGTTTTTTCTTTCTGGTCATTCTAGGTTTTGCTTCTCAGACTCTCTTACAAATAGTGATATCAGCCTGATGAGTTCTAGTTAAAGAAATATGAATGGAAATGGTGTGTGCTACTTCCAGGACAGATGCATAAAACCTTTCAGTATTCACTCACCCAAGAGCTTTCCCTTGCAGAAACCTGGAGATGACCTGAGTACATCCCTAGTAAAAATGGTTTAAAGATTCTTCCCTGAATAATTGTGTGAAACAAAGTCTCTCCTGACATTCACCTATTCTTAGCATCCCTAGCATTGTTTACTAGCATGCATTAGTATGTTTGCATACACACAGACACTGCTACCACATACAAAGACCATTCTACTTGCATAGGAACAGATGTAAATTACAACTTTCAGTGCATTAAGTGTCTGAGCATTACAGTAATCTGTTTTCACTTTGTGGTCTCACTTTCACAATTTGTATGTAGTAGAACACAGTAATTTGTTCACAATGTTCATTTCATATATGTTCTTCCAGATGTTGGTGTCTTTGATTAAAATAAAACTTATTTTTAGTATAATTGAATAAATCATGCTTTTCCTTTAAGGCATAGCTTGTTTTTTGTTTTTTGTTTTTGTTTGTGGCTTAAAACATTGTATTTAACAAGGTAATAAATTTATTGACTTATATTTCCTTCCAAAAATGTTAGTGATTTGTTTACTATGTGAGACTCTTAAACATGATGTAAAGATGAGAAGCACATGTTTTCATATAGATAAATTGTCAGAACTTAATTTTCAACTAAGCTATCTGTTCCTCAGTGATATTCTCTTGTAATATATCAAGCTTTAGTATATGTGTAGGTTTCTAGGTTTCTCTCTAGCACTGCTATCACATTATCTTAATTCCTTTGCTTCAGAGTGTTTATGTATCTAATAGGGAAATTTTTTACAGAGCTTTTCTTTGTTGGTTATCTTGCCTTGTTTCTATATACATTTAAAAATATTAGTCAAATTTCTATACTAAAAATGGAATTGCTTTGTTGTAAGATATGAATGAATTTAGCTTCAATAAATGATTCCATACAGAAACAGAACTCTAAAGTGTTTTCATCAGGGAAAAAAAAGCCACAGTGAAATAAGTGAGGAAATATTAATGAAAGATATAAGGTTAGAAATGGTGGAATGAAACTATATTTTTCTGAAATGGTATACCAGAATTTTTTTAGGATTTGTAGACAATCCACAAGTATTCAGTTACAGAACATTAGAATGAACAAATACTTTCAATAATTTCACTTGATGAGAGATAAACAAAATGTATTTAACTTTTATAAACACTAAAGATAAACAAATAAAGTGCCATTTATTATAAGGCATTATAAATACTACTCAATGTTTGTCAAATATTACTTGACACTTCAAAGTCTAGGAATATGGTGGATGAGATATTCTTAAAGATCCTCTTGGTGTATCAATAAGTTTTATAAATCACAAATATAATTTATATGCACAGTTAAATATTTATGAGGAAAAAAATCTTTAAGAGTACTCTCTAACTGCAAATAAAGAAGGGAAACAAGAAACTGAAGCCGTAATAAAATGGTGAGGAAAGACAGAATTCACAGCAGCATTATATTTTGGGGCAAAAGGAGGTTTTCTTAGCTTTGAAATCCAGGTAGATGTCCTATTTGGTTCTTTTTAAAAATGTCTCTTCTAGTTATTTTTAGTTCTTTCTTCTCTATTGCTAATTTTAGTCCACTTTTTAAATTTCTTAATTTATTTTTTATTCTATATTTTATAATTTTAATATACAAAATCCATGAGAACTAAAGCTTTTTTTCATTTTTATTTCTGTAGTCTCTTGCTCATGTATTCTCTCTCTCTCTCTCTCTATATATATATCTTTAACAGCCTGACTAGAACATGGTGTCTCTAGAGAAATTTGTATTTTCTTTTTCTGTATATCAGGGACACTATCAAAATATAACCACTTTAAATCATTTCCCACATTGAGATTTTCCTAACCATCCATGTAGTAGAAATTCAAACTGCAAGATCACTTAAAAATAAGCATACTTTTGCTACTAGTATTATTAGTTTGTTACAATTAATAATTCTTTATTTAGGTTATGGTAGAAGCAGACACTTTTCTTTACAGGCTCCTTTCCTTGGCAAGTTGGATTTTGTTCTAGTCTACTTTTTCACTCATTGAGAATGCATTTCACTCATTGAGAATTCAGTGCGCTCAAATTTGTTGTTACTCCACCTACACGGACCCAAACCAAGCTATTTTTCCTTTGTGATCGGAATGCTACACTCTTCTAGATCCTATGTTGCTTACTATTCTCCTCTGGCATCAGTTTCCTCTTATTCACCTTCATTCAGGGTTGTACAGGCATTTGGACTTAGCTCATACTCTTACAAGATCTAATAAATATAAACATAATTATGTTTATTGTGATTTATCCTTCATGTATGAGATACAGCAGAGGGATTTTTCAAGGTATCTTAACTACCAGCTTCCTGGATGTGGAAATCTCTCGTAATGTTTGGACAAATATTGAATAATTATTACTTTAAGACTGATCATAGTCAATGCCTGGAAAGCAATTATTTTATTATGAAATTTAAATAAAAAAACATATGTATTAGTGATCCAGCTAAGAACAGAGTTAACATCATTTTTATTAGTGGGGAGCCTAAGTAGAAAATCGACAGAGCATATGTCTTTTCCACTTAGGTCTCAGTTGAACTATATATACTGAATATATCAGAATATATTCCATAGAGAATTATTATGCATGAAATTCAGATCACAGAAAGAATATCAAGCAATGCCCTGCAATTTTAATTTTTCAATTTTACTCCCATCCCCCAAATGATTATGACATGAGGATTCAAATATATGTGGTCTGTTCAAGATAGTCTCAGTAAATAAAATGATTAGTCTCAAAATAAAATGATTCAGTATAGGTAATGCTGCTGTCTGGTGAACCCCAAAGATAAATAGTCTGAAAAAGATTACAGAGTATATACTAACATGTGAAAATATGGTTAACAATATTACTGTTTCCAGAAGTGCAAATTCATACCACAATAATGTATTTTATACCGACTAAAATATTTATTTAAAAAATGACAGATATCAGCAAATGTTGATGAGGATATGGAAAAATGGTAGCCCTCATTGTTTTATGGTGAGAATATGCAATGATGAAACCAATGTAGGAAAACATTTTTAAAAAGTTAAACATAAATCTACCATATGACACAAAAATTCTATTCCTAGGTATATACACCCAAAATTGAAACATACATTTACACAAAGATAGTACACTGATGTTTTTAGCAGCATTATTTATAAGAGCTATGAATTAACCCCCAAACATCATGAAAATCAAAGAAGTCAAGTACAAGAGACCATTTGTTATATGATACCTATAAGATGTTGTGAAAATTCAAATCTATACAAACAGAAAGGTTAGGGTTGGGGAACCTGGGAAAGTTTATATAAACCATAAAAAAGTATGGAGGATCTTATTAGGGTTATAGAAATGTTCTAAAACTGATGTATCATAATGCTTGCACAACTTGATAAATTTACTATAAAAAATCATTGACATACCCTTAAGCTAGGTTAATTATATATCAGCTATGTAAAACAATGGGATATTTTATATGAATATCATTTAGAAATTATTTTCAAGTTGCAACATGACTATCCAAAATAATAACTTTATTTCTAGAATAATTAATTTTAGATAATTTCTTTACAGCAATTATAGCAGCAGCATTACCCTGTTCTCATTTAAAATGCACAATAATCTATTTTTTTTAATGGTGGCTATTTCTATGCCAATGATCTAACTATGGTGTCAGCTAATAAATAAGTGAAAAAGAATGTGGGACTAAAGGAATTCCTATATTGACCCAAAGAAGCCTTTTGAAGCATCTTTGATTATTCCCACCAGCTTTATTTTGCATATGAGTATTAAGGCACAGACATTGAATGGCTATAGATAATTGGGTCTTTTTTTTTCTTATCTCATAAAGCTTGACTTTTAACTGATTCTTGCCCCTGAAAATTCCAAGAGAGTAAATAAAAATTTAAAACAATCTAATAAAATTACTTGTATTATATGACATGTGTGTCTAAAGTCTGCCCTTTCCCTATTAAAGCCATTAGTTGGATAGTATAGGCTTGCAATTTGTGAAACACATATGCATTATAAAATATGGATGAAATACCTCTCAAATAGGAGCCTTCAATGTTTGAAATGATGATCATTTTAGTAAAAACTGCTGAATACAATATCTTTGATAAGAAGAAGTAAATATTCAAGATACAATCATCTAGATCTACTGCGCATATAAAACCTTATATACTTTTTAAAAAATAGCACACAATTTGATCCTTAACAATTCAGGATGCATTTTAGTTATAGAGTGAAATTCCCTAGGGAATCAACCAAATGTCTAAATATACATCAATTAATATTTCTGAATGTCCTCACCCCAAATACAGAATGTGGTTTCTGGTGTTAAGATATGCCATGTACTTCAGTGGTTAAGCACATTAAGGGCCATATTAGAGCACAGGTAACTAGATAGATAATTCTCTTTCAAATATAGGCTAGCTCATGAATTATCCAAAAAAGGATTCTCAGTAACTATTGACAAAGATTCTATGTTTGACTGAACTTATTCAAACTCTAGAAACTTCTTCTATGCCCATGTGTGTACTTTCTTGTAAAAGCTACTTTTAGCAAGAACTCTGCTAATTCAATTTAGCTAGAATTCCCATCCTCCGCATCTGATCAGATTCCTAAACCTCCATCATCTCCCAAGAGATGTCTGATTACCCTGGCCTATCTTCAGCAAGAATCTTGTTTCTTGGATTAACCACAACACTCTTTACCCCTGATGTTTCCTTTTTACCCATTGATCTCCAGCCTGTTCTTCAGCTATAAATTTTTATAACCATCAGAACTTAGAGCCATCATTTTGGGAGTAAGTAATTAATGTTAAAATCTAGATTGAATGATCTTGAGGAAATTTGGAATGCAATGATTTTGTATGATTAATTGTTAAAGAACAATAAATACTGAAAAACACTCACTGTGTTGAAACCTAAATAAGCTTTCCCAAATAGAAGATTTTCCTGTACTTCATAATAAGTCTACAGGAAGAGTCATCATTTTTTCAGAGAACATGGCTTTGCACATTTTAAATTCCCTTAGCAAATGATTCATCGATGTTCCAGTGCTTTCTGTCACACAGTAGACAGAAAGCTGGAAATAATCAGTTAGCTGTCTTAACTGTGAAACAGATTTACTGTGGCTACTGAAAAATGTTTAATAGCAACTCCATATATCCAGCAAGATAAGTTAATGACAACATGAAGAGATCGAAGAATAAACTTTTCAGATGAGTTTACATTTTATTTCCCACTGGAGTATTGGTAAATGCCATCCAAATATAACCATTTAAATTTTGTTGGATTGCTCTTCTAATATCAAATAACTTTTTAAAAGATCAGATCTTTTTAATTGTCCTTTGATTTGGTACCTTTGATTTGGTAGTCTATAAGATGACCCTTCAAACCCAATGAACCACTTTTCCTGGTATTCATGTCCTCATAAAGTCCCTTCACTCTTTAAATCTGGGCTGGCCTTGTGCAAACAATGTAGTACAGCAAAAGTGGCTTTAATCTTTCTGGTTATAAGAAACCTTTGCTGTTTTTGTCTTCGTTTCTTGGAACCTTTAATTTGGGGAAAGCAGGCCACAGTGTAAGAGGTCTAACTGCCTTGGATTGCTCTTATAAGGAAGCCCACGTGTCAGCTAGAAGAAAGCATTGTTTCATCAGCATCTTGGAAGACATATAAGCTGTCCTTTCATGAAGTTGAATATATTCTTACTTGAAGTGTAGGAAAATTTACAGGTATATCAGAAATTTACTAATATTTTAATTGACTTCAATGTCTTATATAAGAAAGGTACTGTGTATGTGCATATATATAAATATATAGTATTCATAAATATATACATTCTTGTGTATATGAATTGTGTACAAGAAGGTGAATTAGATCTTTCAGAATTAAATAAGAATGATAAAAAACAAAAGTAAATGTAAAAAATTTTGTTTAAATATACACATTACAAAAAATGACATATACATGTCAATGGATACATTATACATTTATAAAATATATTGGAAATAATCATAAAATGCTGTAACTTTGTGAAAGAAATGCATACATAGAAAATAAAATTTAGCCTGTTGAGCATTCTCATTTTTCTGTTTATTTCCAGCTTAGATATGAGCTTTCTGGCACGCAACAGAAACAACAGGAGACTGGGTAAAGATTACGTCATTCCTAGCCATCATGTTCTGAATCCCTTTTTTGTTTCAGTGCTATCATTGCCTTCTTTTTGATTTCTGCTCTTATTCTAAATTGCCTCAGCATTTCTACTGAGTGTATTTTCCATTCTGCATTACCAATTTAATAAGCAGAAAAGAATTACAGACCCAGTTCATATAAATATATCCTGAAAATCCTCTCAAATAAATTCTTTTGAAAATCTTGTACTTGGATTTAAAAACAAAAATAAACATCTCATAAAACTGTATACTATAATGACCCACTTTTTTTTATGTTCATGTAAGTACTGGGAAACAAAACAAAATAGCAATTCGGTACAATAACAATAAATTCATAAAACTGAAGTTGACAGAACTGAAAGTTTTGATCATTGCTAAACTTTTGCATCAGCCTCTCTGAAGCATTATCAATAAATGATTTTAAAAGGAAATTTTGAATATTTACAGTGTGTCACCATTATCCAACATTTTTGTCACATAATTTTACATAATAATTTTGATAATAATTATCACATAAATTTTACATGAACAATGCATTGCAGTGAAGGTGGTATGATTTATTTCTATCCTAAATAAAAATTATTTCATGAAAAACAAATTTAGTATTTCCTTTATTTTCATAAAGAGAAAGTGATGCTTTTTCAAAATTCACATTACTTAAAAAGAGAAAAGGTTTCTTAGACATCTTTTTGATTACATAAAAGTGTTTTAATATACAGTAAGAAATCTGAGTGATGTTTTTTAGCCAAATAAAAGAAAAGAACAGCAAAGTTATCCAATGCATTTTTCTCATGATTCAGATTTGTTGGGTATGTTGATTTTTGCTGTTGCTAACAGTGGTTTATAACAAGGTTTTAATGAGGCAGTCACACACTCTGCTCTACTTCCGGTCAGAAATATGTGGTCTCATTTAGAACATCTTTTTTCCCCCCCTTTGTTCATTTGGCAGACCTCAAGTATTTGATTGCTTTTAATCAAGAAATTGAGGCACATTTTCTAAGTCTTTTGATTAATCAGATTTTGACAAATATCCTGAGCAGTTAAGATTTTTAACTTTTCAGCCTAGGTTAGCTGAACTTGGGATAGCAAGAGAAAAAAAAGGTTTTATAAAATCCAGCTTATTTTATGGAAGAAAACAAGGATGACATAAAATCATCAGAAAAACAATTCAGAAAAGCAAGAGGAAGTAAGATAACAATGACTCTAACAAATTTATTATTTGAAACTCTTCTGGATTGGGATAAAAATAATACTCTTTAAAGTATGTATTTGTGCATACATACATTTTTCTATTCAGAGAGGTTACATAAGACAATACAATTTTGACAAAACCAAGTGACAAAGTTATAAAATAAATTGCTTATTTCTTTTAAGGAAGCATAATCAAAAATATTTGGAAGAGAAAGAATGAGCATTTTAAAAGTAATAGAAATAATCACCTTATAGATATTGCTTTCAAATTAGGGAAAATAGGATTATACATATATTATGATAAACATAATCATAATATCATAATACATATAATATGTATATGTGTATATTATATATACATAAATATATACACTGGGAAACTAATTTTCATATGATTTGAATATTTGGGGGATATAGATTCTTTAATATTCAAAGGCACAATCAAACGTTTCTTAGGTTTTTGGGAAAGCTTGTTTGATATTTCATAATTAAACATATTTTCAGAAAATATATGCAAACAGATTTGAATAAATGGAAGACATATAAAACTGTTTTCTAAAATTATGGTGGCTTATTTAAGTATATATCACACCATATATGTATGTATGTATATGCATATGCTGTGGTTTTATATATATATATATAGTATATACTATAAATACATATGACATACCATACACAGTATATAATATAGAACTAAACATAGGACAAAATTGATAGAAAACAGCCAAAAGGCTGCAAGGTACATGGATACATATTTTCATATTTAGACCTAAGCACTTAAAAAAGCAAAGACCTATCCATTCCTCATTCTGTATTCACTCTCATAAAGTTTATTGAGTGGACCAGCACAGTGCTACAACAAATGATGTCATCATGAGAACTTTGGTTACTACTAAGGAACTTAATTTTCTTGTATTCAAAGAACTTAAAATCCAGTAGGAAAAAACAATTATATAAGTGAGGAAGTACAAAAAATTTGGTGGTTTTTATGACAGAATAATAAATAAAAAGATGGTAAAGTGGAAGGTGCATGGTCCATACCATCACATATACTGTAATTTGAGCCACAGACCCTGTAATGTCTGATTTTAACCTCTCTGAACTACATTTTCAAAGGTGTAATAATGAAATTGATTCAAAAGTTGTTGGGACTGGAATTAACATACTTAAAGTATTCAGCACAATATATATGAAACACATAAAAGTTTAATAAGTTAATCTGTATGTATTGCTATCATTATCATTATCATTATTATCATTGCCTTTCCTCTTTGATTGTTGATTCTAACTCAACTAAAACTTCCAATAAGCCATGGGGTTTATGCGCAGGGAGGGTAGGAGTTGTGAGCTGTACATTAAACTGGGGTAGTATATCCCTTTGAAGTTTCCATTTAACAATAAAAAAATTAGCTAAGAGTTAGTCAAGTGGTTATCTGTGGGTAAAGTGCAAAGCCTAAAAATTTGGTCTTTCCTGCAACTTTTCAAGAATAACAAGAATACCTTTGTAGTTGAAGTTTATAAGCATGGGTATAAATAGTAAGGGATGAGGTTAGGGAAAGAAGAAGAGGCCAGATTATTGCAGGATTTTCAAGACTATACATCCTCTGGCTTTAATTATGAGTAAAAGAGGAAAAAAATTTGCTGAGTTTTGAGCTGACAAATTAAAATGATTGCTCTATCTACTCTATTAAAAACGCACTGCAAGTATTAAGGTGGAAGCAAGGGAGTGCTGGTAGTAAGAGTTCAGAATTATAAAACCATTAATTGGAGTTGTTGAGAAGAGGTTATGTGCGTGATATATTTTGAGGGTAGGGAAAGCCTGACTAGCTGATTTGATATTAGTGAGTTAGTAAACAACACTGTTGACAACAAATTGACAAGAACAACTGGAAGGATAGAATTGCCATTAATTTAGGAATGCAGATTAAGTAGGTCTGGAATAAATCAGGATTCAATTTTATCCATGTTAAATTTGCATTATCTTTTAAAATATAAGTGGCCATGGGAATAGACAGTTGATAAATTTGAAGTTGTCATCACATAAGTAGTATTTACATGATGACATGTAAGTGGATGAATATCCTGAGTTCCTGTCCCTAAAGGCGTTCAGATAGAGGGGAGGTGAACAACCGTTTTGTAGGTCATATTGTTACCTGGATTGCGATCCTGAATTGGGTTGGGACAGATTAACTCTGTGATTCCTGAGAGTGATTCTACATGATATAATACAGGAATGTGAAAACATTTATAGATCAAGTCACCACAAGCATTACAATACAAGTTTATGGATAAACAGAGCCCAAAGGACTTAAGAGTCTATCAATTAACTTGCTGGTGGTTTTTATGGAGCTTAAACCTAGGCATTTGTATTCTAGTGTGTGCCTTTTCCGTCGCGCCATGCAGCATTACATGATACCACATTATCTCCCATTATAACCTAGAACAATCTATCTCCCATGGGACATTTTGAGCTGATTTCAAATTTCCATTACAGTAATGAAATTTAACCTGTTTCTTCATAGTACATAGATGTAAATTAAGCTGTTATTTAAGATGTTAGAAATTTCTACTCTATTTTTGTGCATTGATACACTGTTTATTAACTTGCATTTAGAAAGCTAAACTATTCAGTTCCAATAGAACAGGAATTGGGCAGGAAGAAGGAAATATCTGATAAGTAATATCTTGACTCTAAGAGGTAATTATACATAACTTAGATATCTTTACTCTATTACGTATGATTCAGTTACATTATCTTTGATTCCCAAAATTACCAAATTGAATGCGACTAGTACTTGTCTTTTAAATTTAAGCTTGGGAGAAAATAATACTTTTTCTATAACAGAAAAAATTATATAAACTTTTTGAAAAATTAAGTACTTAGCTCTAAAACCACTTGCACATAATATTAAAACTTTTAAGAACCATCACAGTAGTGATAAGTAGTATACATTCTTTATATAATGTGTGGAAAACTGTACTTCACCTCTGTGATCTTCCTCCCCAAAACATGTAACACCAATCTATTTGTGAGAAAAATATCATACAAATCTCAGCTAAAGGATATTATACAACATAATTGCCAAGTACTCTTTGAAGCTGTGAAGATCATCAAAAACAGGAAAAGTCTAAGATACCATCATGGCCAAGAGCTGTCTACGGAGTCATGACAATTAAATAAAATGCATTATCCTGTTAAGCTTGAAACTAAAAAAGGACATCAGGTAAAAACTGAAATGATCTGAGTAAAATGTAGGCTTTATTTACTGACAATGTATCAACATTTATTCATGTATCATGACAAATGTACCTTACTGATATAAAAAGCTAATATTAGAGAAAAGTAGGTGCTCATATATGAGAAGTCTTTATACTGTCTGCTCAATTTTTCTGTAAATCTGAAAATGTTCAAAAGTAAAAGGTTATTTTAAAAACAATGTGTAAAAACACTGTTATTCAAAATCTATCATAATTTATCTTTTTTGTCTATTTTTACTATGTGAAAACCACTTATGGCATGTACACCACCTTGGAGTGTATGAGGATACTAAAAAACAGCCCCTCCACCACAGACATACAGAGAGGAAATAGGAACATGAAAAGATGCTCGACAGCATTAGACATTAGGGAAAATGCAAGTGAAAACCACAACGAGATACCATACATCCCCACTAAAATGGCTAAGATCATAGTATTTTTATCTGTTATGCCAATATCCTGGAAACAACATAAATGTCCACTGACAGATAAATACAAAAATAGGTCATATTATAGCCATAACATGGAGTATTATTCAGTGACAAAATACATGGAACATGACTGATATAAAATTCTAGAAAGTTTAAGCTAATCTGTAGTGACAGAGCATATCAAAGTTTGCCTAGGAATGAGGTTGGTATTTAGGAATGAGATGGAGGGATTACAAAAGTGCAGAAGCAAAATTTTATAGTGGTGAATGTGTTCATGATCTTGACTGTGCTGATGGTTTCGTGTGTTGTGCATATCCAGGTATGTCAAGCTCTTCAGTTTGTACAATTGAAATATGTACAATTATATGTCAATTACACCTCAATAGACCTGCTTTTTAAAAACTGCTTTTTGGCCTAATATCCTAAAGTAAAATATAAAGAAATAAATGTAAAAAACAAACTTGCCCTTAAAAATCTTATATCAATTGAAATCTGGTTGCTGCAGTAATACCTTTTCTCTGTATCTGTATTTTACTTCAGATTTTAAACTAGGATTCTGTTTCTCAATTTCAGTCACTTCAATCAAGGTCACATAGTTAGAATGTGGCATAGGCAGTACTAAAACTCACACTGACTCTCAGAATAGTGTTCATTCGACTAAACCTGATGGTTCAAGTTGAAAGGTGATGGCATAGGTATTGTTCTTCTCAAGGTTTGCAGACATGAATACATCCTTGAAAAGAATGAATAGAAAATAGTGGATGATGAATACCTACATGAGGATGAACCATAATGTATCATCATTTACATGACACTGATATTGCATTCAAATAACTTTATCTGTCTATTTCATATGATCAAGAAAAACACAATTTTAATTTTGTTTATAAGAATAGTGATGTCTTTAAAATACAGCAACATTATTGTCCTCCTCTCCAATGTCCCAGACTAGAAGCCTGAGTTCACAGTTTTATGTTTCTTTATTACCAAATAGGTCTATGTAAATTAGTTAGAAAAATTAAAAGAAAATCAAGAAGAGCTTTATGTACTATTTCCTTATGCAAGTTCTAGTCTCTTTATCAGTTCCCTGGGCTCATCATGGCAAGATACATTACATATTTTCCCTAAATAAAATCTTCAGAGAACAATTCTTTATCTTTGTGATGGATGGTTTCCTTCAAAACTGATAGTAGTTTGGAGGGAAATATAATTTAAAATTCTGGCTTTATTATTCTTAGACTTTTAATCAGGTTAGCATATATCCCAATAGCATTGAACATTCAGTTTTCTATCACTAACACTCAGTAAATCATATTTTTCTAGTAAATATAAGGATGTTCTTACAGGAGTATAGCTGACACAGTCAGTCAGCCCATTATGTCTACTATTTCTTAGCTGATGCAACAAAAATGCTGGTGTTGATGTTAATTGAATTCATTTTTTTCCCAGACATAGCAGTTCTAAAACATTTGACATAAAGTTTTCCCCTTTTCCACAGTTAAAATTTTCAGGAAAAAAAAAAAATCCATTTCTCCTGTAATTCACAGTCCCTATTTGGAAAGGAGGAAGCTTAAAAAATAAGTCATAAAATCAAATCATATAAAAATTAATATACAAATATTTTATATTTTGTAATTTGCCTATGGTGTTACAAAAATTTTCTGCTCAACAAATGTAAGCTTAAACCATAAATGCTTTCTAACAGGAGCAGAATTAATGAAACATTTTAAATGATTATTTTGAAATTCAAGCCCACATTATGAATGCCATAATATGGTATATCTGCCTTGAAAACTAAAAAAATACCTTAATGAAAAGTCATATTCTCTTGGAGAACTAGAGATAAGTTTAAAAACCTCTTGGCGATTTCAGTCACTTTCTCAGAATTATATAGGTCGAATGTGGCATAGGCAGTAGTAAAATGCACATACTCTTCCCTGTTATGATTTGCTAAGAAACCTGGAGAAATAAATGAATGTTTGGTGAAGTAGATTTTCACGCTCATTTTTATTTTATTAAAACAGTGTGTATCTTCAAATTATGGATGTGGAAACAAAATCTTCCAGAAATAAAATTTAAATTTAAATTGTAACTGAAATGAATGCTCCCATAAAGAACTTTAATATATGATGATGCTATAATGACTGCTATATCTAATATTTAGAGTAAATTATATATTTAAAGTAAAATCATATCATATGAACAAAAAAAAACAAAACATTCCCTAAATTGGGCAATTTATGTAGCTACATAAATTTATGTAGCTTTGCTTCCCAAGTTATAATTTAGGCATTTTTAACCTCTACATACTGAATTCCTTGAACCTCAGAGTTTTAAAAAAACTTATTCAACTACAGTGTTTGTCCATATAATTGATTTATATATTTTTAAAACTAAATACCTGACTTTTATTCTAGGAATCTTATGTGATTAAAGGTATAATCTTAACATCTTACATAAATAGGTCCCCCTTTTTTTAACCCAATGTTAATACTTTGCCCCTAACTAAGGAAAACATTAAATATGCCTTTCTTTTATACCTTGATATAAGTAACTTTCTTTGATTCCTACTGTAATTTTTAATAAGGAGCTTACAGTGGAATCTTTATATACTGATATCCAAGGAGACAAAGGCAATGGCGAAAGAAATGATGAAGAATGGGATACCTGAGGGTACAGAAATAATGTTCCACCTCTTCTAATTTATATCAGATTCAATAAGCACACACTAAGAGGATCATTTGAGTTTGTGGCTTTCTTTCACATTTTTTCAAATACATCTCTTATTTAGGCATAGTAATCAAACATTCATAATGATTAATATTTCAATTTTTCTTGTCAAGGGACGGGATTCAGAACATTATCGCACTGTAAAAGTAAATACAAGCAGAGTAGATTACTATTTTTCTTGGTAGTGAAAGAAGACCTGTTCTGCATATATATGTGCAATTGTACATGTGGTGTGTTGCACAAATCCAGGGGTAACAGTCATGTAATCATGCAATTTATGATCTATGAGGTCATATATAGTGGCTCTATTCACAGAGCGCTATTCCTATTTAATTTAAACCTGTTGGTTCTCTAGCTTCCAGAGGTGGCCCTTAGGTCATTTCCACATGTCCTCCTCAAATTCAGCAGAACCTCTCTCAAATTTTCTGCAAATCCCTCTCAAATTCCAATTATCTCTGGTATTTCTCTCTTCCAACAGTAAGAGAAAACTCTCCCCTTTAAAGGACTCATGTGCTTAGATTTGGCCCACCTATGTAATTTACCTACGTAAAAGTCAACTGAGTCTTATCATGTAACATAATTGGGCAATTTGGCTAGGTAATCTTGGGCCATTTTTAGTATATTAGAATTTTACCTATCACAGTATGGAGGATTGACATTAGATCAATATCCTTTCACTGTTTAAATTGTTTGTTATAAAACATAGGTTAGAGAAGCAGAGTGCTGAGAATATATTCTTGTAGACAGGATGTTACCTAGATAAACGGAATTCTTTTAAGTATGCAATCTGATGAAGGACTCTAAATTAATGGTGATGATAAACTGGATTTAGGTGATTGGTAGGGATGTGGGTTAAATAAAACTTCCTCTGGTATTAGGAATATATGAAAAATGACAAGTAAGCAGCAATTGATAAGACAATAAAACTGATCCATAGAAAATGGAATTGCTTAGCACAAGGATGGGGAGCCTACTGAGGGCAGGAGCACTGGAGGCTTTGGTTAGTCCTTATCTTCAGGCAACAGAAGGACATTGAAGCTTTTCTGATCATGTCAGTTTCCTAGTACAAGCCAAAATTTTACCAAGACATTTTCCAAATTCACAAAAATTTCCACTCATAAATGTTATATAAGAGGCAAAATGTTTTCCAGGAATAGAACAGAACAGAGTAATAGAATGAACTACTTTTTTAGTCATGACTGTGATAATCTGATAGCATTTGCCCTCCATTTTCCCATCTCTTCCTTAGAAATAGTACATAACAATCCTATTAGAAGCTATAAAATTATTTTATAGGTAGATGGTCAAATTAATCTTAAAATCAAAATTAATATAGAATGTTTTAGGTCAGATTAGAAAAAAATCCAAAAACAAAGTACTAGACATGGGAGGCTTTCAGACAATGTTTACACTTTTAAATAAATGTTTTCTTAAAGTATCTGTATTTTTCCATCAGCTATTATTATCATCACATCTTTAGTTCAAGATAGTTTTGTATCAAATAAAGAAAAGTTACATGTCATAGTTAAATACTTTAGTATCGCTCACCTAACTGGGCAATAAAAATAGAAATTGTTTTGAAAGTTTGCATTTACTATGAACATAATTCATCTTATCAAGCACAGAAATCACAAACAATATGACTTCCACCTTGACAGAACATTAATCAAAAGATAAAACTATATTAAAACAAAGTTCCACTTGGGCAGGAATGTTAACAGTATAAACTATTTTCCATCACACAATTATTTTATGATCCATTTTTACATCAAAACAAAGGGATTTAAGAGATTTACAATTCTCAACTCACCAAGTAAAAAGCAGGTCTAAAAGCAAGATAAATTAATTGTAACATGCTAAGTCACTTTTGGCTTTTCTAAGAATCACACGGTATAATTAAACCTAACAATTAGTAGCTTTTGTCACATAAATAATTTTATGTTGTACAAAAAGTGAGGATTATTTTCTTCTTTAATTTAAATAAATAATATTTTAAAAGTCTAACTTTATTAATAGTTTGTTCTGAATAACGATAAGGATCATTACTGCTACTAAGATCAATATCATGTTGTAACAATGCATTGTTATTTTGATGTAGCGTCTTACAATTCTTTTCAAAAGTAATACTCACATAAATAACATACCTGCCATAAGACTGAATGTTGACATTCCCTCAAAATTAATATGTTAAAAGCCCAAGGTGATGGTATTAGGAGTGGGACCTTCGGGTGTCATTAGTCATGAAGGAGACCAAATGAATAAACTGCTATCCTTATAAAAGAGCCCCTGAAGAGCTTTCTCACCCTTTCTGACATGTGAGGACACAGCAAGAAGAGGGCCGACTGTCTCTGCATAGAGAAGTGAGACCTCACCAGACATCGGTTTTTCTGGTGCCTTGATCTTAGACCTGCCAGATTTCACAACTATGAGAAATAAATTCCTATTGCTTGGAAGCCACCCAGTCTATGACATTCTTTTATAGAAGCCTGAATGGACTTAAGTCATTTTGTTCACCAGGTATATCAATATGAAATTCATAGAGAAAAAAAATGCAGCCCAGAGCACAGGTGGTAAGGCTAAGAAATTACAATCAGCATTAGAAAAATATAGCAATTCCAAAATGATTTGGCAACAGAATTTCTTTTTAAATCATGTACATTGAATGGAATGTGTCCTATAAAACTCAAATTGGGACACTGGATAAAAGAAACATGTCATGTGGATACAGTTAATATATATTATGCATATGTAATAAGTAATATGTATACTTTACCTCTGTACTTCAGAAGTCTCATTTCCCTAGTTTCAGTCATAAACTATGTTTACTCAAGAGTTCCTGGGCTTTATTGATGCAATAAATATATATTCCTCTTTTCTTAGTTGCATCTATTATCGCAATAATGTTGTGTAGAAAGCAACCCCCAAATCTTAGTGCCTTATATAAATAATTTATTTTTGTAGCCCACTCTTCTGAGAAGTTGGCCTAGGTGCTCTTTTTCAGGTGTATCCATTTTAAAGGATATTGGCAGAATTGGAGATTCATCAAATCAAGAATCTGCTGAGAAACTCACTACCTTTGACTAGGACTCTCAACTCTGTATTAGTGTGTGCATCAGAGATCCCTTGTATTTCTACTTACTGAAGATTCCTAATGTTCAATACATTGAATGGAGTTATAGTAATTAGTTGAATCCCTTAAGCATTATGCTTTTTTGTTTCCTAAGAATATATTCCTTTTTGTGATTTTTTTTCTAACCTCATTTGAATTGTATTTAAGGAAATTGCTTTCTAGCACCAAACATTTGCATCTACTATCTTGACTGCTTGTCTAGTATCATAAATACTGTCTATGTATAAGGGAAAAAGTTTACATGAAAAAACTGGTTAGTCAGTCCTTGAACTGGTCCCAGGGAGAGCAATTCAAGAGATTTCTTCTTAGAATGGCACCGTTCAGACAAATTTTTCCTAGGATTTCCATTTCAAAACCTTCTTGGGTCTTCTTCCTATGCCTTGTTTTAGTGTCCTTGGGGACTACAATTATTTAAGTTAAAAAAAATTTTATTTCCCATAATCAGGAGGTTTTGTCCAGACCTTGATGGCTGACCAGTGGTCTTTGACTAAGCTCTGGAGAGGTGAAATGTAACATGTGTCATCCTTAAGACACAATGTAGTTCTCATGTGATCTTTTAAATGGAGGTGTGCTTCTCTGGGCCAACTGCCTATTTTCTTTGTTTTTTCACTTTAACATTAACTTTTGTGTGTATATTTCTATAGGAAATTTTACCAAGGATTATTTAGAATTGCAGATTATATATAGTTGAAGAAGAAATTAGAGGTAAATCTGAGAAAATTGTTTAAAATAAAGAGGTATAATCAGAAAAAAAAATATAAAAGAGAAATCAAGACACAGGAATGAAATGAGAACATGCAGCATACAATTACTAGTTGAAGATAGAGAAATAAATGTTACTCATCAAGAACAAGATTCAAGAACTCCCACAGAGGTGCATATTTTTCTTCTCTGACTCCACACTTTCCCTATTGTACCACTGCCCAACAAGAATATCTCCTATTATTCCACAGAGCTCTATGTCACCCCAGAGGTCTGTGCTCCCTGGTTATGACCTCTCCTCCATCCAAAGCAGAATTTCAGGAGGAACACAGGTCTTTCCACATCACACAGGCATAATACCACTGAGGGCATATTTTAAGGAAGTCCTCTGAGTTCCATGTGCTCCCTGATCTTATCAATAACGGGGAGGGGGAAGAGTGAAGTGGGTCAAAAGGTACAAACTTCCAGTTATAAAACAGATAAATTATGGGGATGTAGTGTACAGTGTGGTGGCAATAGTTAATAATACTATATTGTATATTGGAAAGTTAATGAGATAACTCTTAAAAGTTTTCATGCTGAGAAAAAAACTGACTATGCATGGTTTACGACTAATTGTGGTAGTCATTTTGCAATATAAACAAATATCTAATCATTATGTTGTATACCCAAACCCAGTACAGTGTTATATGCCAATTATATCTCACTTAAAAATAAAAAGAATGTAATTTATTCTAGCAGAAGGTATGGATATAGATTCAGTTACATAAGAAGTTATCCTATGAAAAACACCATAATTGAAATGTTTCTCTATCCTTTCTTAAAGAGACATAATATGGATTACATTATCAATTACATATTAAAAGATGGATGTTAAGAAAACAAAAAGTGCTTAAAAAGAAACCATAAATTGAGAAGTCTCAGTTTATATGTACTATTCATTTTCTTTTGGATCTTAGTATACGTGTGTAGGTAAAGTCACCAATTTCTGCTTCAGAATTTTATTTTCCAACATACAGTAGAGTAATGGACTAAAACTGCTGAAGCACCTTCATTATTCCAAAGAGACTCTGGACATGGTTCAAACTATTGACATTTTAAATCAAGAAGAACATAGAGTGAAAATGACAGTTTGCATATCAGTAATCCCAGAGGTCAAGAATTTAAGTATCTGACTTTCAGCAGATATAAAATATAGTCCATAATTACTCAGTTACACTTTGTATTTCTGGTCTTCTGTCCTAGAATAAAGTTAGCATGTAAATTAAGCAAAAAATGAGGGAGAATATTCAAGATTTAAATGTAAACATAAGTAGCATTTCAATATCCATTTTATTAACAAATGGTATCAATAATTTTATAATTTATAAAGTAATACTACTGAAGCTGGTATGAAAGTCATTTGCCACATTTACAAACAGATGAAAATGATGCTTCATGTGAAGAATATAAATTAAAGAAAAAAGTTCTAAGAATAGAGGAAGATTGTCCAAGAGAATCTTGATGTAAAGAAGGATCCTAAGATCTCTGGGATGGAGTAGGAAAAAAAGATGCATAGGTAGAAGAAAGAAGTCTGGTATCATTTATAGAAATTGTTGGGAGTTTTTACTTGTATCCATTATAAATTGTTTATGAAACCCTGAATAATTGCTCTCTGCTGGCTCTTTTAAAGTTTTTCTTAATTGAAAAAATCTCTTGCTGTGACAGTTAATTTTATGTGTTAACTTGACCAGCTAAGAGATGCCTGGAGGGCTGGTGAAACATTACTTCTGGGTGCATCTGACGGTGTTTCTGGAGGAAATTAGCATTTGAATTAGAAAACTGAGTAAACAGATCTACCCTCACCAATGTGTCCTCAACCAATATACTGAGGGCTCCAGCGGAACAAAATGGGAGAGGAAGGGCAAAGTGTCTCTCCCTCCTGGAGTTAGAATGTCCATTTCTGCTCCTGCACATCAGAGTTTCTAGTTTTTGGGCCTTTGGACTCATAATGAATTACATCACTGGCTTTCTTGGTTCTCCAGCTTGTAGACTCATATCATTGGACTTTTTAACTCCCATAACCAGGTAAGCCAATTCCCACAATACATCTCCTTTTATGTCTCTCTCTATATATGTCCTACTGGTTCTATTTCTCTGAAGAACCATGAGTAATACATTTGGCAAAAAAAAAAATCATGCTATTGAATTTATCAAAAAAATATATATATATACATATGCACACACACATATATATATACACACATACATATGAAAATATATTTATATATCAGCTATATATATATGTATAATCACAGAGTCACAATTATCACACATATATATACACACTCCCTAAAGCATCCATCTTCATAATATTACATATCAAAATTTCCACATAAGTTAGAAAGATGAAAGTTTAATATTAGATCAATAGGATAATTGAAAATCACAACACTTAACATCAAATTATTACTTATATGTCAAATTAAGTATGATATATTTTCATTTATTTTTATTTAACATGTATTTTTACTATGATTCAGGAACTACTTTACATACTGGATTACAACAGTTTAAAACATATTGAAAAAATTTCTTTCTCTATGGATCTTACTTCCCAGTGAACAAAATTTTCTCAAATATAGTTTATTTTTATCTTATAATTATTTTACTGCAATGCAATTAGTGACAGAAAATGCCATGCTATTTTTGAAGTGGGAGAATAGAGGCTTGGTTATTTTAAGGAGTAGAAAAATCAGCATCTAAAAAGTTGCCTTGCTTACATCTCAACACCTATTATTTTTTTACATTAGTCATCAGTTTTCAAATACAATCTTATAGTAAACCTGTCCAGGGATAGGATGCTCAAGGAGAACCAAAATGATGAAGAGTAAGTATTATTTATTTAAGGTCCTACTAGCAGAATTTCTGAAACTCAAGTTTACTCTCTTTATTCCCAACCCTCTTCGTCCTCGCCCAGTATCTCATGAAGGAATATTTTAATTTATCCATTACACCACAGCCTAGTGTTGGAGAGAATATAGAGCTTTCCCCCACATAAGGGAGAATCTGCTGGTTGTTACTTCAGAGAATAAGGAACTGAGAGACACAGGCAGAGTCTTAATCCACATGAATCCGTATGAATTCACATGATGAATTTCTCCTGAATATTCTCTAACTCTTGTACAAGTTTGCCGCTTGCTCTCCTCTGTGAACACATAGTACATTTCCGTGTTGAAATATCATTTCACAATGCTCAAGTGAGTGAGCGTAATCTATCAAAAATCTTGGGCATAGGAGATTGAATTCCTCTTCTCTATCTTCTACCCTGATCAAGCTTGGTAAGCGTATTTGCTCTGCAGTTCTAACCTTCCCTAAGGTGTCCTAGACCAAGGACAAGACTCAGAGTATAGGCGGTTAGGAGGCCAAATGGCACACATAAAAAAGTGTGCTTTCCAATCTAGCTTTATTTGTAGTAAAAGGTGCTACAAATCTGCTTTGGGACTTTATTTCTCAATTGGTTCAAAACCAAGGCAGAGAAGAAGAGTGCTTTTAATCAGTTATTTGAACTCACAATTTCTGGTACACACACCAGGAAAAAAATGCACAAATCAGTTTTTAGTGAAGCATAGTACAGGGCTTCTTTTTGGCTCTGAGGATTTATTTTATTTATTTATTTATATTTTATTTTATTTTTTATTATTTTATTTATTTATTTTACTACTTGTTAATATCTTATGTAAAACAGCCTCTGAGAATATCAAAGTACGTCTTGGTAGATTCATTAGTTTTACACTTTATGTTCCATTCTTCAGCCTAATCTCTAAACCATTAGAAGATATTTTGGCGGGTCTAATGCATATAGTGCATAAGGAAGCCAAAGTAGGTCTTACGAAGGAATCACTTGGTTCCTTTCCTTTCCATTCCCTCTGAGAATGTATTTCTCTAGCATATGCTAAATATGTTTATGATTCTGGGGGGAGCAGAGAACAAGTACTTTCAGAGATATGTGATGACCTTCATAAATTCAGAAAAAAATATTAAAACTGGATGTCCCTACCATAGAAATAAAACTAACAGAGAAAGGAAAAAAAACTATATTATATATGTCTATATAGATATATATATATATAGTGATAAATATATATATATAGTAATAAAACATATATACTGATAAAAATATGACAAAAGATTTTAAGAAAAGCTTGGGCTTAAAATATCTTAATCTTCTGTAAGTAGTGCATATATTTAAGGCACAAATTGGGATTTTCTTACACCTAGGATGGTACGTTAAGTAGTAGTTTTAGTGCATAAATGACAGAACATGAATGATAGGTGAATGTTTTCAGGAAGTACCTAATGATGAAGGAGAAGCAGATGCTATTTTAAAGAGCCTGAAGCTTTTAACAGCCAAACTAGATATTTATGGAAAGAGAGAGAGAGAGGGAGATAGGATTTTAAAATGTTCAAATTTAATGCTGTTTTAGGAGTTACTAACTCAGGAAAAGTTCAAGTAGCTATAGAAATAGTGGGGAAAGAAATCGAAAGGTCTAAGGAAGAAGAACTCAACAAGTTTCTCAGAGGAAACTGGGATCAAGGAAACCATAGAAAAGATTCCTCTCAAATTTAAATGCTTTTGTTAGGTAGAAAGATAGACATGAGCAGATGGGGAAGGGGAAGATAAAGTTCAAGAAAAAGCTACCCAAGTAGGTGGTCCCTCTAGAAGACAACAAAGGATTTGCAGGGATATAACTTCCTGACAAACTGGTCCCAACCAGGTCCCAAAGCTGGCACAATTGAATGGAAACTAATAACCTCATCATAATCTCATTAAAATAAAATTGTGTTTTTCCTCCTACCCACCCCCATAGGCTTCTGTGTGCATTCTTGGAAAAGATAGGCACACCAAGAGAAATGGTTGTAGAACTAGCGCTGTCGATCAAATTACCTCAACCTGTCAATCAAAAGAGCAGCCTCCCAGCCAGGTGGTGATAAATAGACCCTCCCATAAAAGTTCTGTGCCTTTGTCTACCTTGACCCTGGTCCACTCCTCTCTTGGAGTGTATTCAAATGAAACTTTCATTCTGCTTCATTACTATGTCTCTGCATTTCAATTCTTTGTTGTGGTGGGGACAAGAAGGAGAACAAAATCTGCTCAGAACAACTGTGGGTTAAATGGAATTTTCCACCCAGAATTTCCCGTCTGGCCTTAGTCCATTTACATACCAGTGGATGTTTACCATAGCAGAGCCTCCAGCTGATCCAGGGTAAGGGGTAGAGAAAAAAAGGGTCATTCTTTCCTCCCCTCTGCTCCTGATACCTACTTGGTCTTGGGCTTGTCAGTCACTATGAATGCATCCATGGAGTTTCTGCCTGGAGGGGTGGGCAGGGGGAGAGCAGCTCATGTAGCAGGAGGGGACAGACAGAATGAGGACTGGCTAGTGAACCCAAGCAAGGTGTGAACAATAAAAACTCTTTCTCCCAATCTGTCCTTCCCCTTGTCTTTCTTCAGTTTTATCAGATTCACAAGGAACTTGCCCCCGGTGAGGAACCCCCTTACTCCTGGAGCTACACAATTTTCACATTGAGAGTCATTGGGCAAGCCATCCTTGAAAAGTGGGATAACTAAATCAAATGGTTATATAAGATATGGGTAAATATGAAAGGAATTACTTATCAGACTTAAACACTCAAAACATTGCTGGATAATCTTCAAAGTAACATTGTAATTATGAACACAGATGTAGGTATCAATGAAACATTTTTATGAAATTTGTTAGCATTGGGAAACTAGAGGAATACATAAGCAAAATGGCTCAATATATAGATGAAATAGGAAGGGTCACAGTAGGTATAATCCAAGACTCTAAGCAATAGGTTGAAGAAACAAAAACTCAGTAAAAGTAAACTACTCAGAATGGGAAATTAGTTGGAAATTATAAAAAATGGATATTCCTGAATGAACGAGAACCTAAAAAGTTCTATTTCTTTCTATTGTTTAAACTGCATGTTTATATTCAGAGGACTTGATAGAGAAACATATTAATACATAAACAGAGACAAACAGAGAACTAGTTAATACACAAGACTTGAGAAACAGACAGACATAAAAAACAGAGGGATAATGAAGAAGAATAAGATCAAACCTTGACTGCATGCATAGACAAAATGAGACTGATAAAATTTTAGGGGCCTCAGGAAATTAAAAGCAACTACCCATGCCTTAATGAGTTCAAGGGTTTATCTGCAGAACACATGACTGTTGTTGTCCAAGTTGTAAAGTTATAGTTTTGCCAATTTTTGCCTGATATCAATGTAATGTATACTACTCTAATTAGAAAGTAGAGATTGTAGAACTCAGAATAACAAAAAAAGGCATTTCTGGACTTCTGTGGCATTATCAGTCACCTACAATGTGAGTGAAGATCTAATCCAGCACATCTGATCAGGATTCACATCAACAGCAACACTGGTAAAAAAATTTGCAGTGCTTGATGAAGCAAATGAGTTTGGCCAGTATGTCTCAAAGAGTGTATCACTACAGAAACAAATTTTATCATGTATCAGATTGGACAAAGTTTATCATGTGTCTGGGCTACTTTACAGCTTGAGTCTTCTTGACTGATACAATTTACTTTTTCCTCCAAAATGTGGATATAAGCAGGATGTCATGCTGAGCTATCCCATCACTTGTTTATCCTTACTGAGCAAATAACCATTAACATAGCAGAAGTGAAACTTGTGGTCTTTTACAAAGGGAGTTCTGGAACGTCAGTACTAAGGGATCAGACAGATTGAAAGGTGAATTCTTACATTGCCTAAGATTTGGAGAAGACCAGGCAAAACTTGGAAACTATTCACATAAATAATAAGGCAGTCAAGAAGTAAAGAAAATTTTCTTGAATCAGTTTTACTTATCAGTTTTATGTATTTCAGACCCATTTCACAGCTTTTGGGTGAAAATCTTCCCTAGTAATTATTTACTAGCAATCTCAGGTCAATGCTCATAGGAGTTCTTTATGAATGTGGAAGCAGGGCTGCCTTCACGGACAGTTGCTCTTCTCCTGTGAGGCAGACAGCCACACTCATGGCTGACCATAGATTGAAGGCTTAGCTAAGGAAGGGAAGAGAAGAAAGCCTAAGGAAATATTTTCCCCAGTGCTGATTTACAAATAAAGGGATTTGCTTTAGCCTCCTGGCATCTTGTCTGCCCTTTTACTCCCCCTCAAATTCTCTGATTAGTAAATGGATATAATTTGTCTATTTGATCAGCTGGATGGAGCTAATTTATTAAAAATCATGAAATGTGAGGACTTTCTCTTTCTACATTGAACCAGTGAAAGGCAGAGGAGTAGGTAAGGGCATCTGCTATACAGAAATGTCTAGACTGAGAGGGGAGTAGGACTCAGTCTATCCTAACTTTCCTCTAATCTAATCTAGATTGATTAGTAATTGTGATGATGTTTTTTGTTCCATCTACTGGTTCTATTCTTTCAGTTCTCAAATGACTCAGAATCCAGATGGGGAAGAGGTATGCTATTTATTGACCCCTTAAAACCCTACAAGAGATTATTTATTTCATACTTTGTGCAAAGGCATGACATCTCTATAGTGATATATATATGTCATCTAAAACAAATACCTGTAAAACTGAATTATACTACCAATCCTTCCACATAGAAGTTATACACCAACATCCAAAAGAAATAATAGACAAAAGAAGAGAAACAGAAAAGAAGAAAAATATACTGTCTTTATCAAATACTTAAGGAAACTTCAGGCACTTTGAAATCAAGAGACCATACCAAATTAGGGTTTGGTGTTTGGAAAATGAGTTTTGAATTCTGTTAAGTCAGAGATTGAATAAGGAAGAAGGTGAAATTGAATTTGTGGTTTACAAGTACGGAGCTAACGAATGAGGGAGCCAGGAATATGAGAGTGGGAAACAATGTGATAGAGGTTCAGAAGGAGACTAATCTTGTTGACATGCTTGAGACAAGGGCAGTAGTCAAAATTATTTTGAAATGTAGTATTTCTTTAAGGACCAGGAAAATAAGTGGGCATCTAATTCAGTTCAACTTGGACTTGCCACCCTCTTTTTTTAATGTACCCTACATATCCTTTCTGTGACCATACCTGGATAATTTTCAAGGACTTATCAATCGATTGAATAAATTGTGAAATTAATTTCATATTGATTTATACATAAACCTAGTCAAATCACACATCTAAATAAACTTTAGTAAAATAATAAATTTTTCAGGAATATGCAATTTAAAATTCCATCAGTTGTTACTTCAGAAATGCTTGAAAATTGAAGTAATCTTAGAAATAACATGCTTTTTTCCTATTCTTTGATTTTGAAAAATGTTTAGAGTAACTATTTATATTTGTGAATATTCAAATTTATTTCATTAGCAAATACAAACTACTCTGGATTTTTACTATGCTCTTGGTGTTCAAATTATGTATTTCTAATTTAGTATTAGATATATGTAGAGCTAATTTTCTTTTTAATTATATAATTTCTGTTCTACTACATTATTTTTTAAGGCTGCATACTCACTTAAAAAGAAAATATTATGTGAAATACCTCTTCATAAGTTTGCACTAAGCGTAGACTGCTGTAAATATTTGCTTTACCTTTAGCGGAACAAATGTTTATGCTTTTTTCCAGGAAGCCACTGGAATCTCTAAAGTGTGTCTGGCTAATCGGGGAAAAGTTGCAGGGAAGCAGGAGCAGCAGATGGAAAGACAGTTGGCTTAACCTAATGCCCATACTACACTGTTGCCAAAACCCTTGAAAGTAATAGTCCATTTTGGAAACATGTTCTGGAAAAACAAATGTTTGCTACTGAAACAAACATTGGGTCCATTAGGAAATAGCCAAATAAAACATTTTCTTAGCAGAAATAAATATTTTACTTGAGAAATCCTTGCCAGGGTAAATATGCCATGTCAAGTATAATCAGAAAAAACCTTATTGTAGACAGAACATAAAATATATTAAGAATGGAGAATTAGCACACATTATGTAACTACCTTTGAATATTATTTATCTTATGATTGATATTTCAGCAACATATCTAAACTTCGGAGAAAGTTCATTTGAATAATAGAAGAATGAGTATGTTTGTTCTACACTATTCCAGCTTTTTCACCTTACCTATATATGAGGTTGAAAACTGCATAAATAACATAAAAATTAAGGCAAAATCACAGCTTTCAAGGATATTGAAAAAAAGGCTATATTTTGATCCTGAGCACTGAAATAAGTTTATTCATTATCTGATTTGATTAGAATTTGTCTTAAATGTGTGTGTTTTAATTTCTCTGGGACATACCAGGGAGAGCTTTTAAGAAAAATCAGTCCAACAGTCATAAGAATATAAAAATGATTCAAATTCCTTTCTCTGGGTCCTTGAATACATGAATAATGTTGCTTTTAATGGCTTTATTTTTTCTTTTTCTGGGATAAGTCTTATACAGACCTCTTGTTATTCTTTTGTGAGAACTACAAATATGCAGAATTTTGAAGGAAGTAAAGGGATTTAAAATAAGTCTAGTTTAATCTCATCACTAATTGCAGAGGAGCAAATTGAGTTCTAGAAAGGTTAAGCTATTTGCCTAAATCATATAACAAATTAGTCACAAATCCGGACTAAGACTTCAATCCTTTAATTCTTACAGCATAATTTTAAAATTAAAGTTGTATTTTCTTATTTTGCTATTCTTTATGTCATTTATTTAAATTGCTAGGAGGTCAGAGTAAAATTTTATGTGATAGGACTTAGGAATCTGATGTGTACTAGTCCAAGAATTTTGTAATTATAATTACCTACTTTATTCAAAAACTGATGAGGAAGAAACAAAATAAATATTATATTGGTGAAATTATAAATTTTCTTAGCACTGCTAGGGAAAAATAATAAAATGGTTTTGGCCTTAATAAAAACTCGTAAGTATATTTTTGTTCATATTGCTCTCTAAGCTATACATACACATAAAAAACTCAATAAAGTTAAGGTTTTCACTAAAGAATTAAACTTGACAAAGAGCCTAGCCTTTTCCCTTATCTCCTGGGAGGTGATCTCTAAGCAGTGGAACGTCCTGCCTGATGAGTGTCTGTTTACCTTAGAGCCCTGCAACAAACTGAATCTTCCATGCTAACAATGTGATTTATTGTGGGGACTTTGGACTACGTGGTGTTACCTTCACCTCTGGAGGGGCTAGAAACTAAGGTCGGTCATGCATGTGGTCTACCATATCTTTGTGACTAAACACCAGTAAAAACTCTGGACTCAAGATGCAGATGCTCCCAGCTGGTTGGCAGTATAACACACATCATTGCAGGGAGAGGCAAGCCCTGTCTGTATGACTGTACAGGGAGCTTCCATTAACTAGAAGCTCAAGCCTATGCTTGGAACTCTTCTGGACCTTCTATGCACCTCTCCCTTTGGATGATTTCAATTAGTAGCCCTTCACTGTAATAAACCATCACCACAAGTATAAAAGCTTTGAAAAGTTCTGTGAGTCCTTCCAGAAAATTATCAAACTTGAGGGTTATCTTGGCGACTGCATACTTGTATTTGTCTGAAGTGAGAGTGTTCTTGGGGAACCCCTAGATATAGGAGTCCAACTACTTTCAAAAGAAAAATCTATAGGAATAAATGTTTAAATTATAATGAAAAAAACAAATGAAGTAAGTATTTAAAAATATTAAGCTAGAAGAGTTTACACTGAATTCCATCAAGATTTGCTTCACTAAAAGACACAAGTGCAGTTCAAGCAGGCTTGCTAACTACTTAGCAAGAACTCCATGATGAATAATTAAGGTAGCATATTGGGAGTTTGGACCATCTATTGATGTTCCTTTGTACTGATTTTAAGAAACAGGTGATGAATATGGATGTGCTCATAGACGTAGGGAGTCAAGAACATTATTCATCAGCATTTTAAACATTTAATAGTATTTAAACATACTCCCACGAGCTGTAGCAATGTTTAAACATGCTTAAAATTCACAAAGAAGCATTTAAGTGTTCCCAAAAGGTATATGACTAGCTCAAACAAATTTTCCTTTAGATCAGCTCTAATCAGATTCAACTTCTTACCCATTTTTTAGAGTTTACTTCATAGTACTTAAGTTATTTGAACATGGAAAATAAACAACTTAGGAACAAAATGCTATGTAAACTTAATACACAGCTAATAATTAATTATGATACATCTGTACATGAACATCAGTGCACACAATTAAAGAACTATTAAACCCTTAACAGTGGTTAGTAATTTGTGGTTAAATTTTATTTTAAATTTAAAATTATTTTTATTACCATGGAATAGTGCACACACTGTTTTTTTAATTACATACATAAATGCCTATTAAGAATATTTACAATAAATATATCTGCTTGAATTCATTCACTGAGTTGTGTCCCAGTTAGTTTTGAACTGGTCAATCTGAAAATACTTTTTTTTCCAAATTCGTATTAAGTATTTATGAAGACATCTACAAAAACAAGAGTTTGTTTGGCAAGAAAAAGGTTTATAGTCATATGGAAAAATATGACTTTTTTCATCATGTAAAACTCTGTGTATATGTGTGTGTGTGTGTGTGTGTGTGTGTGTGTGTGTGTGTGTGAGTGTGTGTGTGTATTTGTTAGTATTTCTTCCCCAGCTCTATGCTTTCTTTGTCCTCATTCTCATGTCTGCCTTTCTGAGATTTCCTACTTACTGCGATGGTGTGATGTTGGCATGCCTGAGTCATTAAGGCTTGAGGAAAATCTGCTTGAAAGATAGAACTAGACATTTATAAGCGAATCATTTAAAAAACATACCCAACCCCCTCTATGTGATTGGTTTATTTTCCAGTTCATTAAATATGCAAAAACAAGGGATAAAAGTGGAAATTTGAAACTAATAAAATATTTTTGGAAACAGTTACCTTGGGTACATATTACTGTAAAGTTATCTTTAAATATAGATAATACATTATCCTTTGATGAACTCTATTCTTTTATTAAATGATTGAGATACCACTGTTATCTTTTCTTATGCTAAACTGGAGATGCACATTTTCCCATGAGATGGTGCCTAATAAATAAAGATAAACAAAAAATATTTTTGTATACAGTTCCCTGAAACCATGCAAAAGAATATCCCTGCAGCAGTTGATATTCTGAATCTCTGAGCAAAGGAAAGAATCACTTTTACAGTAATGTTTTTGAAGTATTTCCTGATTAAATGTACTTATATCTATTACTTCATGAAGCTGCACTTGATTTGGGGCTCTTTGTTGGTTTCTTGAAGTCAAATTTACAAATTAGAATTTACCATGGAAATACCAGGGAGGTAGTATTTTGTGAGTTGAATGTTCTACTTACAAAGCAAGCCGTATTTTACAAAGTGTAACTTAAATTGTCCCAAATAACTTTTGTTTTCCCTTAACCTTGCCATTATCTATATATGTAACGATCTTTCCTTAATATGGTAATTCAATTATGACTTACTGAAGATATCCCAGGTTCAGATATTGTGAAGATACAGACATTTTTAAGTAGATTAAACATGACATTTAAAGCATTTAGCACTAGAATACACTAAATAGTGGGCTTTTCCCCAAAAAATACATTTTATAGGCAGATTTTATATTATACATTCTAAAATGGAATATAATACTCTGGGTCCCTAATGCAAATCCCGTGAAATAGAATCTTTGGGTGTGGGATGAGAGCATACATGTTTAAAGAGATTCTCTGGATGTTTTTTATGAACGTTCAACTATTGGAATCAGTGTGGACAATAAGGGTTATGTTGTGTGATGTCCTATAGTGGACCGATGGAAGTGTGAGCTGGTTTTATTTATCCCCATTCAAATAAGGAGCTCAGATATTTTTCTTTCATATCATCAGGCCATTAAAGGTTCTCCTCAGTGTCAGAGTCTTAGTGTCCTCAGCTAAGATAGTATGGCCTACAGTCAATTTTGCAAGGATATAGAACTTTATGGGATATATGGACACTGTGCTGGATTACAAAAGGTGCTCGACTGGGCGCTGTGGAATGAGAGTGAGCATGGAAAAACAATTACGTAGCTCCTCAGTGTATGTGCTATGTGATGATTCCTTAAATGGAATGCCATACAATATAATCTGTTCCTACAAGGCTCCAAGCAGTGGGTGGAGATGTTTTAACAGAATTGGTTAGATTTAAATCTCAATCCAGAATAAAAAGTCACATACTGATAGCTCACAAAGGACCTTCTGAATATGATTTGGTTTACCAGATAGGCCTGCCTCAGAAAGAAAATGCCTTCTTCCTGTTTTGAAACCTTTAATGGCTCTAGATTGCACTCCTGAACTTTGGGATTTAATATTCTCCATGTTAGAATTGCACACAAATTAATTAATTCTAAATTTATCATTGACTATATTCTATAAGAAACTTCTGTTATTCATGTTGCAGGGATGCTGAGATCATCTACAACAAACAACTGCCTGGTGAAAGAAGTCTCTCCTCAATTTCAAATTTTTCCAGAGTTTCACGTTCTATATGTCCAGTGCCAAGAAAATCAGTTACCACCAACAGAAAAACTCATGACATTGTTTAACAGTTTTATATTGTTTGGAAGTTCTGTATTTTAAATGAGTTTACAACTTTATCTTTCCATCGTTTTTGCACCTGCAGTTAACAAACTTCTCTCCATTCATTTCCTTGAAATGCAACAAAGTCAGGAAGATGGCTCAGCAGAATATTGCTGAAGTCATCCAGTTTAGATGTTTTTTGTCTCTTTTTCCTTCAGAATTTAGCTGCTATTATGTATTATCTTCATTACTAAAGGTACATGTATTCTTTTGAAGGCTGACTTGTTCAACTCAAAAACAGTAGTTAGCATATTTTCTTCCCTGGGCATGAATACTTAATTTCATAACTGTATCAGAAAAAAGAACTTTTAAATTTAGCTATTAGACTAAATGCACCTTGAACACTTGATTTAATGTTTACAGTAGTTATAAAAGAACACATGCATGACTATGAACCATGAAGAAAATGTGTACTCACAAAATACGTATTTTTTCTTTTGTTCTTACAAATATTTAAATTTAGAATAAAATAATCTGTTTTGACAAAGTATTATACTTGTGATATTTAATAAAATAGAATAAATAATACGATTAATTGACAGATAAATTGTATTGAGGATTTTAAACTATGGTTTTATTCTTCAATAATAAGTCAATAAGTATTATTAAATAATTCAGAAAGCAATTTCTTACAACTAACAATGAAGTGTATATTACTCAAAAAGAGCTCTCATCATGGGAAAGAATGGACAATTGACTCTGAACTGATGTGAACTTTCAGACTCAGTATTTTATGGCAAATTCAGTTATCCCCAAAGGAGTATATGATCTCATTTCACATACAGTGAGGCTTGAGGATTCATGTCACATGTAATTTATCTAATTTTAGCACAATAATGTCTTGGAATTTAATTAATAAAAATTCTTGGGAATAGCTTGCAAAAAAATTGGCTTCAATGAATGAACCCCATAAAACCAAATTGGGTTGGAAGATGGTTAGACAAATTGTAATTGTAAAGCTCATTATTTCAATAGTTCCATATGTCTCTGTAACATGAATGCTTTAAAATTTTACAAAACTATTAAAATCTGATTACATATATCAAGAGTTATCATTTTTAACTGACTTTTCAACAGGGTAAATTATATTTACCTATGTGCTTTAAAAATGTTTTAAAATTAATATATATGGACATATTCTCATAATTTTTAATCAATATAAACAAAATTAACCATTCAATGATTTTTCAAAGCATACTTTCATTACAGGAGTAATCTAATTATTAAGGCCAATAACTGATATCAAACTATTTCATGAGTGATAATATTCAAATAAATACATATATAGAAACCTAAGAGATGTTTTATAATGTATGTTCTATATATTCTATATTATTATATCTATTTTCTGCAAACTTGCTTTTCAAGAATAAAAAAATCTTTGCATTTACTTGTAAATTAAACTGGTATATAGATAATAGAATAGACACATTGCAAAAATAAAAGTATAAGAAGAGAAAAGACAAAAAGTATGAAATATCTTTTTTATGTCCTTTGATGAAATGGTGACATTGCTACTCTAAATTTTATATATATATTTCATTTTAAGTGGTAAAATTTTGCAAGTAATTAAAATTTGATTAGACTGAAAAAGTTTTTTAAAATTAATATCCAATCAGCAATTAATTACTAAATACTTGAAAAATTGTCTCCATTTTTTTGGTAATACAAAGATAGTTTTGGTGGATGCTTGGTCTGTGATGGTAGTGAAATCTGGTTATTTTAAAGTTGCACCTAGTTTAGGTTTGTATTTTGGGATTTAGAGATAAAAACTGAACACTCATGCATGTGTCAGTTCAAACCACTAGTCAGTGTAATTGAGAATTTGTGGTGGTAACTTGTAATGATGATTTGAGAAGATCCATTTCTCCCATAATGTGATTGCCAATTCCCAATGATAAATTATAATTTCTTCCAAAAAAAGTATGGTAAAATGGAAATAAATGAGGAAAAGCAGTACTGTACTTTGAAAGATAGGAAACGCTTGTTTACCACAGACTGGGAAATTAGGTCATGGGCGACTGTTCAAAAACCCAAATAAATTAGATATTTTATAAAGGCATCTCCTAGCTGACATTGAATTCTACCTGGCCAAATATTTTAAATTCATTTTATCTCCTCCAAGATTCAGGTAAATATACAGCAGAAAACATTGACTTAAAACAATTTTGTTTAGGGCACTCTTGTGGCAAAGAAAAGTCAAACATTTCAAGTTTGTGCTCTTCAAAATAGATATTTTTTGGATTGAAGGGTAATTCATTCTAGCAACAACTACTGACATTTTTTTTTCTTTATGTAATGTAATGATTATAACCTGCTTACGATACTCTGCTTGAATTGTAGACAAAACCAGTTCTGGACATCAAGTGCAGGAGGATGGTTATTGTAATGAATTTTAAATGGTATACTTATGAAGGGCCAGGCACAGCATGTTGTCTTCTGTACCATGCTTCCAACAGGGTCTTAAACTCATGGAAATGTGTTACATAAGCCTATGAAGCAATTTATATTATTTACGGCATCCTACATTCAGTTACTAAAAGCCATTTTATGGAAGGGTATATTTTTCTGCATGCTTGAGAATGGCTGGTGGATTGAATTTAATTAGAAGAGCTTTACATACATTTAAACTTTTATCATGGTTATATTCTATTTGTATTTGTTTGCCATTGTTGATATGTTAGTTTAAAAATGCAAACTTATGATTTAAAATCAATAACCCTAGCTATTAGCTATTCATGTTTCTAGAGAAGTTAGATACTTATAATAGAGGATATTCTTCAGACATATGGAAGTTAGTGAGAAATTTTACATCACAAAGCTTTGCATTGTAAAAATACAGTGGGACAATTTTCTCCAAAAATGGATCTAGGCAGGATATAAGTGATACTGTCTCATTATATTTCTGAAAGGATATTTTTCTTCCTGATGACTGAGATAATATAACACTATTATAGCCTCAGCATTTGATCACCACTTTTTATCAAATACAAGTCTGTGTTGAATCAGAAAAAGAAAATTAGGGAAGCAGGCTTTGATGTGGATATGAATACCACAATAACTTCCTGAAAAAAACTGTTTTATTTCTGTAAGATGATGCAATGTGAAATTTAAGTAGGAAGAATGCAGGTTAAAAACATCCCTTCTAGTATATAATAACTACATTCCTAAATGAATATAAATTTAAGATCATTTTTTTCAAAGACTAAAAGCTTGCCACTTATAGGAACACTCTTAGAAATTTTATGCAAGGAATAATTTGTTTTTATGCCAAATTTAGCACTTATATTTCTTGTAAATATCAAAATTATAATACATACAATGTATTTAAACAGAATACTTCATGCAATGACATTTTCAAAAAGTAAGAGAACAGTGTTCTTTTCCATTTTTTCCTTGAATGAGCGTATATTTTTCATTTCATCTTTTTTTCAAATTAGAATAAACACATCCAAATTCTAAAAAGTGTGTATCTTCCTTCAGGAGACACATACAGGTTGGATTGTTTTTGTGAAAAAATGAAAATAGAACAAATTTCTTCTGAATACACATTTTTCAAATAATTGTTAGTAACATAGAGAATTTGAACTAAGTGCATTATATTAAGGTTTAATGGAGCAATTATCCATTACTCTTTAAACATTATGCAAATGATATATTAGAGAGTAACAACTAATTTTTGTTCTTAGGCACCAATTCTGATTTCTTGGTTTGGATTAAATCTACTATTGAATTGGAAATTAAAAGTGAAACATTTCACTATTTTGAACTTTTTATTCATTTCCCCAAATCTGCCCTCCTGGAATAATATCAGGATGCAAGTTTTGCACATTAATTCTTATATTCATATGTACTTTTTCAGGTTTTTCTCAATTAAATGGATATTTAAAATAAAAAGCCTTTCCTTTTTCTCTTCTTAATTTCTTTGCCAACAATTTAACATCTTTTACATAGTAAAATAATATTAGAGAAAATACTTGGACAAACTCATCAACAGTAGTTTATTCTCACAGATTTTTCAGTCTTAGATAACTAGCTTTCTGAGTTCTAAAAAAGACATATAAGTTTGGTGCTGTTAGGTAGAGAGACAAGATATGCGTGCCTGGAGGCAGAGAAAGGCTAGTGGAGCCCACTAAATGGGACTTAGAGGGTTAACCAGATAAAACCAGAGAGTTAGAAAGCACTCACTGAGTTAATGAGTTAATTAGTTGAAGTTTCAAAGGCCAAAGGCATCCTGGAATGTCGGGATATTCCCCAGATAAAGAAAAGTATCAGAGTGCAGCCCACATCTTCATTGTACCAATTAGATCATGCCACTGTAAAGTCTACGCAGCCTGCGACAACGCCCAGTTTATTCTTTAATCTGTATGCTCTTCTTCCTCTTCTTCCAACCCCTTAATTAAGTAACTTTGTAATCAAGACAGGAGATAGACCTCTGGGGTGTAAATAAATCTATGTGATAAAGAATTCTGAAATCGCGACCAACACAATCACCTAAATAACCCTATTTTTAAGACAAAACTTCAAAAGAACAGTGATTCACCTGTATACATCATGACTTATGCTGACCCCTACACAAAAATCCCTATAAAACCCCAAACCCTAAAACCCTTAACAAGTGCCTTCTCTCTGAGGTTAACCATACTCCCCATTCTTCAAGTGTGTATGTTTTTGCCTTAAATAAACTTTTCTCTGCTCAACTTTCTACATTTTGTTTCTGTGCTCTTTCAGTGGCAAGCGTATTTGTTACTTTGCTATTTCATTCTATTCTCCAGACTTAAGCACAAGTCTTCACTCTCTGTCCTACTTCAGAGAAGTAGGGGAGAGGCTGCTGAGAGCTCTTATTTGAGCTTGCAATTTCCTGTCACCTGGTGACCTAGACGGGATTGCAGCTGTATGATCATGCTCCTTAGTAGCCTGCCTGAAAATCTCCTTTATTTGCTTTGGGAAGTTCTCAGAATGTAATCTCACTCCATCCAGTGCTCTATGGCTCCTCCAAATCCTGGGGTGGTAGGGACTTAGTTCCCACATTGGGCAGATTCAAACACACACTGGATGCCAGGTGACCCAGGCTTCAGGAATTGGCAAGGGATCTGCCCAGTGCTGAGCAGGAGTTCAATGAACTTTCCTTTCCCCCCTGTTCTTCCTTGATCTCTGCTGCCTGCAAGACAACAGCCATTCCCTACTAATCTTGTTTAATGAATTCCTTCCTCACCTTGTATTCTGACTTCCCTATGTCTCTGAACTGAATTACTCCCAACTGTATGGTTAAAATGTTTTTGAAAGATTAATTGATGACTGTACGGAGTGGAAGACAATAACATGATGACTGAAAATGACAATGAAGCTAAAAGCAAAGTCCTAGTTCTAGGACTATGGTGACAGGATGACTGTATTTCAGTAAGGCCATATTACCTATGGCATCTCCTGTATCAGGCATAGCAGGATCTCTATTCAGGAAATGTCATACTGTCATCACTGCTAGAAATCCATTCATTTATATTGTGTTTCCACACAAAAAGAAGAGATCCAATAGATAGATAATTTTATGAAATATTTTGAATTTTAATGCAAACATTTTGAGGACTGAATTTGCTAATTATTGCAATGTTTGTCATTTTCACTGAGAATAAGTACATCTAAAATTTTGCTTGATAACACTGAATCAGTTGGAATGGTTCTATCTGCAGTTGAGAGATTTGCAAGACTAGATACATCAACAGCCATCCAGTTAAAATGAAGTACATACATGTTTTTTTCTGAACACACACATTTTGCTGTCTAAACCAGGGTACACATTACCTTGATAGTAAGAAGGTGAACTGAACACTTCAATATAGTTACTTATGGATGGGAAAATTTAGACTTCAAATAAACATGCAACCTAAAGAAGTTAAAGGCCACTATTATATTTAGAATTTTTAATTTTTCACATATGCTGACTGGCCATATACATAGAGCTAGAATATTTTCAAGAAAATTTCACTGGGAATACTTTACACACAATTATAATTAATCTTCACTAATAAAATATACAGCTATTCACTCTAATTCTTTCCATTGGCTCTACATTACCAATCTTATGATCTACTTGGAGGTACTTAAGGTGACTTATTTGAAATAATGATGATTTTCTTGGTTCAAGTTTAACATATTAACGTTTTTTCATTCTGCTGAAGAAATAAGCTCAAGACAAAGACAAAACAAAATGTAACACCTCCTTCTCAAAAATAAATAAATAATAAATAAATGAATCTCACTTTGTAATTTATTTTGAGAGATTTAATAAGAAATAGTAATTCCAATAACCAGAAATACAAATTCAAGTAAACTGTGTTCTTTAATTGAAATGTTAGGATAATCATGGCTATCTCTTTTTCACATACACATATTTCATATTGATCTGAAAATGCAGCAAACTAAAGAGACTGGAACAAAGGTTATCATTGATCTGCGAGTTTAGAAATTGGTCAACTTTTATTGTAAAGCACAGAATAGTAAATATTTTAGGTTCTGAGGGTTGCACATTGTATGAAGTAATCCACTTGTCCCATGCATCATGAAGACAGACAGAGGCAGTGCATAATAAATGACCACAGCTTTGATTCAACAAAACTTTATTTGCAAAAGTATAGGAGGCAGATTTGGCCTGTGACCATATTTCACCAACTGCTATATTAATCTGTTGATTAGTGAAGGGTCCCCACCAGTAAGATGGCAAACTTCCGGCTTCTCTTCGGGGTCCTCAGTTCCCGCCGGCGCCACCTGAAGCCCAATCACCTCTCGTCCCCCTCCCAATCCCAGCACCTAGCCAACAGCCACCAGCCCCATAGAAGTGACACCTCAATCAATTCATGCTCCTTCCTATATAACCCAGCACCTTTCCCTAATAAAGCGGAACTCTCCGGTGAATTGCTGCTATGTGTTGCTCCTTTCCTTTCATTGGTGCCGAAACCTGGGAGACAGGACACCCCAACTGGGCCCCGTCTTCCCCCTGACACCAGCAGCAGCTTGCCCTCGTCCTCTTTTTCCGGCTCTAGCTCCTCACACTCACCACTCCTCTCTGGCCTTTAGGTAAGTTTTCCCCCGGAGTGGGCCACTCTTCCCCGAGCTATCGCAGTGCCATTGACCGTGATCATCCAGCAAGGCCCTGATGCTCGGGGATGAGGAGGGAAATCTCCCCGCCTCAGGCCTTCACGGCTGCGGCGGACGCTCAGGCCCCTCCTCCGACAGTCATAAACGCATTCACCGTCCCTTCCATCAGTGCTGAAAGTTTTTAAGCAAAATTTCCCCGGGGTGGGCCACTCTTCCCCGAGCTATCGCAGTGCCATTAACCGTGATCGTCCGGCAAGGCCCTGACGCTTGGGGATGAGGAGGGAACTCTCCCCGCCTCAGGCCTTCACGGCTGCGGCGGACCCTCAGGCCCCTCCTCCAACAGCCATAAATCCCCGCCTCAAGCCTTTACGGCTGTGGCAGACGCTCAGGCCCCTCCTCCGACAGTCATAAATCCCCGCCTCAGGCCTTCACGGCTGCGGCCGACTCTCAGGCATCCCCCTCCAACAGCCATAAATGAGGTGACTCCTTTGTGGATGAGAACGCTCCCTTTTCCCCCACTCCTCCTTCTGCTCCATCCGCCGAAAACGCCTAGCACTAGGTACCTCGTGACTCCGGCACTCTGCCTTCTTAGGGAAGTCTGGGTGACGACCCACACTTCCCAAGAAATTCCGACTCGTATACGAGTTTCCGCAGAACACCAAGGATCATCAGGGACACCCTTTGTCTCCTTGCTGTCTACCTCCGGTCCGAGGATTTCTGTTTGTCTTCCCCTGTTTGTCTCCTTCTCTGTCCTTTAGCCATGGGAGCCTCCTCATCCCTCCTTGAAGGTTCACCTCTTGAATGCCTGCTTAAGCATCTGGCTACACTCTCCCTGACACCTGATATAAAACCAAAACTTCTCTGTAAATACTGCTCCCAAGATTGGCCGACATACCCCCTAGACAATAACAACCAATAGCCCGCAGGAGAAACTCTTGATCCTAACATCACTCACGATCTCTTTAACTACTGCCAGCACCTGAAAAAATGGAAGGAGATTCCCTATATCGAAGCTTTCCGCCTCCTCCTCCCCCAGCCCCCTCCCAAGTTCTCCTAGCCTGCAAGCCGCTGCCCCCGCAGAAGCCTCCCGTTCACTCCCTTCCCCTTCTTCTCCTACAACAGCCCTTCTCCCTTCCTCCCCCACCATCTCCTCCCCCATCTCACCTCCTCCGCCTTCGTCCCACGCAGATTAAGCCTGAGCCTTTCAGCCCCCCTTTAAAGCACCTTCCCCCATGTCTGAATGCAGCATGGGAAAGCACAAGCTAGAGAACAACCGGTGCAGTCCTTAGAAGTTATCTGCCCACGAAAACATATCTTGCCAAGACTCCTCACTCTGAAAATAGGGAGACCTTGAAGATGTGTAGAAACACCTCCCCTGCTTCTAAGTATGCCCTTCCCCCACTTGCCGATGTAGCAGGAATAGAGAAAAAAGAACATTCTGTTTATGTATTCCATAAGCAATTAACCGGAGCCCTGCTGTAGCTCAGTTAGTAGAGCATGGGACTCTTAACCTCAGAGTCATGAGTTCAAGCCCAACTAGAGCAGCAGAGGCAAGCAGCTGGGCTGCAGGCTGGCAACACGTGGGTCTGATTCTATCTTTCTTTATTTTCTTTGCCCCCCTTCTGCACTTCAGGACCTGCTCGACTAGGCACGGCTAGACTTCGCCACTCCCCCACAGACTGAGCCAGAACCCTTCAGTCCCCCTCAGACTCAGTCCCGAGGGCCTCCCAAAATTATCACCCCCCTCTGAGAAGTAGCAAGATCCGAAGGCATCATGCGCGTTCACATCCCTTTCTCCTTAAGAGATTTAGCCCAACTAGAGAAACGCCTAAGTTCCTTTTCCACTGATCCCACGACATACATCAGGGAGTTTCAATGGACCCTCCAGTCTTACAGCCTCACACATCATGACATTTTCATGCTCCTAGCCAATACCCTCCTCCCTGAAGAGCATAGACGAGTTTGGGACTTCGCCCAAATGCACGCTACCAAAACCCACAGGACTGACCCCACCTATCCCCCTGGCCCCACTGCTGTCCCGAAACAAGACCCACACTGAGATTATAACACCGCCATGAGTCTCAGCTCTCAAGATATTTTTGCCTCCTGCTTAATAGCAGGTCTGAAAAAGGCAGCTCGTAAAGTAGTCAATTTTCAAAAGCTCCAAGACATAATTCAAAAGAGAGATGAAACCCCCTCCGAGTTCTTAGACAGACTCACTCAAGCCCTATTACAGTATACCAGCCTGGACCCAGAAACACCTGAAGGAAGACATGTCCTTATGACATACTTCCTAGCTCAAGGCTACCCCGACATTAAAGCTAAACTCAAAAAGTTAGAACAGGGTCCCGCTACCCCACAGACTGAGATCCTAACAGTGGCCTTTAAAGTCTTCCATAATTGGGAAGAGGAGAAAGAATGCCGTAAACAAAAGGCTGATCAGGCCAATTTCCAGATGTTGGCCCAGCTGATAAAACCACAACATGGGCGCCCCTCTACAAACAAGCACCCCCCAGGAGCTTGTTTCAAGTGTGGAAAAGAGGGACATTGGTCAAGGGCGTGCCCCTCCCCCAGATCTCCTACCACCCCATGCCCCAGATGCCACAAAAAGGGCCACTGGGGGTCTGATTGCCCAACCACCCGAAGGGGAGGCTGGACGAACAACCCCCATCCTAAGCCCGCCGTAGTGGGGCTGGCAGAAGAAAATTGATGGGGTCCGGGGGCTTCTCGCCCGACCATTTCCATCACCAAACAGGAGCCCAGGGTTACTTTAACAGTAGACGGTTGCCCCATCTCCTTCCTCCTAGACACAGGAGCCACCTTCTCAGTCTTGCGAGAATACCGGGGCCCTACCATGCCTGCCATTACTCCTATAGTCAGGGTAAGAGGTAAACAGATTTTCCCATTAAACCCCCCGCTTTATGCACAATCCAAGACAATCCCATACCTTTCTCCCACTCCTTCCTGGTTATGCCCCAGTGTCCCATCCCTTTACTAAGATGGGACATCCTTTCCCTCCTCCATGTTTCCATAACTATATCCACTCCCACAGCCCCCAGTACTCCCTTTCTGATGGCCCTCATAGCCAACAACCCCCCTCTACCAAATGAAAGCTCCGGTTCTGCCCTCATACACCCTGTAAATCCCCAACTTTAGGACATTACAAGCCCCTCCGTGGCCCTATGTCCCCCTGCCTCTATCAAATTACGTGACCCCTCTCAGTATATCTGTCAGGCCCAATACCCCCTAACCACTTCAGCCCTCATAGGCCTCCAACCCATCATTCAAGATCTCTTAAATAAAAATTACCTCAGACCCATACACTCCCCATTTAATACCCCCATATTAGCTGTTAAAAAAACCAACAGATCTTTCCGCCTTGTCCAAGACCTTCGCCTCATCAACACAGCCATTGTCCCTATCCATCCCTTAGTTCCAAATCCATACAGCCTTTTATCGCAGATCCCTGCCTCGGCTTCCCACTTCTCAGTCCTAGATCTCAAGGACCCATTTTTCTATCCCTCTAGACCCCTGCTCCCAAGATTTCTTCATCTGCACCTAGACAGACCCATACACAAAACATTCTGAACAACTCACTTGGACAGTTTTGCCATAAAGCTTCCGAGATAGTCCCCATATTTTTAGACAGGTCCTAGCTCTGAACCTCAAACAGTTTCATTATGATCACTCCAAGTCCACCTTATAATACATAGACAATCTTCTACTCTGCAGTCTCTCGTGAGAACAGTCTCAACTTGACACTGCCTCCCTACTTAACCTTCTAGCTTCCAGAAGTTACCGAGTATCCCCCGTCAAAGCTCAAATCTCTTCCCCTTCTGTCACTTACCTCAGATTCCTTCTATCTCAACAAAGAAAGTCCATTACCTTAGACAGAAAATAGCTCCTCTCTGACCTGCCCATTCCCAAAACCAAGACAGAAATCCTTTCCTTTCTAAGCCTAGCTAGATATTTTAGAGCATAGATCCCTAACTTCTCCCTGCTCCCTGTTGGCAAGACCCCTATACGACCTCAGCAAAAGCCCTCCTAAAAAACCATTATCCTCCTCACCCCAACACTCCTTCATTAAGCTCCATCAAGCCCTTGTAGAAGCCCCAGCTCTCCATCTTCCTGATTTGTTGAAGCCCTTCTCATTATACATTCATGAGAAGTCCAGTCAAGCTCTAAGAGTCCTAGGCCAATATTATGGCCCATCCTTTGCCCCAGTAGCTTATCTCTCCAAGCAATTAGACCCCACAGTTCAGGGATGGGCCCCCTGCCTACGAGCATTAGCCGCTAGACAGCTCTTGCAGAAAGAAGCTCATAAACTGACATTCAGGGCGCCCCTTACCATTCTGTCCCCACATCACCTAAAAAAATTTCTTAACCTACAAAAGTTTACAGATTCTCCCTCCCTCCAGACTCCTGACCTTACTGTCCTCTTTCCTCCAAAATCCCGTTCACCCCCTTTGCCATCCATACCCGAATCATAACTTTTTCCTCCTTTACTGCTCTCTCGCTTTTTTTCCTCATTCCTATTGTCTTCCCCACCACCCCAGCCTCCTTTGTATAGCGATTCAAAGTCAGAGAGACTTACACACAGCATCAAACAAAAGTTACTGCCCTCATTGCCACACCAGACTGCCCTCTGAAAAGCTGCTCTGAGCCTTTATACCTCCACTTTTCTCCCTCCACCGAAGTGTTCACTAGCAGCTACCCTTATTCTCCCTACCTCTGCTTCCTCTATGACCAAAAACAAGCCTATTGCAGGCGATAGCCAGACACCTACAGGAGATGTCCCTACTTACTGGTCTTGTGCCATTCACTACATGAGTAACTCCCGGTACCCACAGTATTACTCCTCCAGCCATTTCATAAAATATCCTAATGGCTCATTCTCCTTATCAATCCCAGATCCCTGGGACTCTCGATGAGCTGCCAGAGTCACAGCCTCAGTTTACCATGGGGGAGTCCTCGACCCCCACGATACCCTTCATATCTCTCAAAAGTATGTTCCCTCTCATTCCCAGATCTCTCAAGTTGCATCAGATATCAAACATTCCGAAAAAGTCATTATCCAAACTCTTGACGGCCCCTCTTCATCTTCTTATCCCCGCCCCTCTTCCCATTTCTCCTACTCTTCATTACAGCTCATTCAGGACACCACCATCTTTCTCAACCACATCCCTAACACAGTGAATTGTTTCTTGTGCGCATCACTACAGCGCCCACTGCGGCCGCCATGCCCCTTAATATTTCCAACTACTCCTTCCATGCAGAAAAACAATCCCTCTGCCCCCTGGCAGACATACTCCTATGAGAACCAGAATACCAGATAATCTCACCATCCACCACTGTGTAGGCCCAACTCCACCCCCCTCCAGCGCACTTCACTGCCTCTCTATCTACACCCCTACCTCCGGCTCTAAGACTTTTACGCAACCGGGACGCTACTTTTAGTGTAATAGCAGTCTTTTCAACTCAGTGCCTCTCAACTCCAATACACCCTGCATTCTCGTCACCCTAATCCCACAGCTTACACTTGACAGCATGGCAGAATTCCTTGAGCTCCAACCTCCCTTGCCCTCACACACAAAAAGGGCTGCTTTCCTTCCCATCATGGTCAGTATCTCTTTGATCACCTCAGCCATTGGGGCAGGGTTTATGGGAGAAGCCTTGGGTCACTCTCTATAGGCAGTTAGAGATCTCAACGCCAAACTTGAGGGAGCCCTGACATCCACTGCCGATTCCCTAGCCTCTCTCCAAAGACAGGTCACTTCGCTAGCTAAGGTCACCCTTCAAAACCGGTGGGCCCTAGATCTGCTTACAGCCGAGAAGGGAGGCACCTGCGTCTTCCTTTGGGAATAGTGCTGCTATTACATCAACAAATCCGGCATTATAGAAACTAACATTACCGAACTCACCGACCTTGCCTCCAGCCTCCACTCTGCTTCCAATTCCAACCCATTCTCTTCAATACTAACAAACCCCCTCACCTAGCTCTGGCCCATTGCAGGCCCCATAATAATCATTCTTCTCGCCTGTCTCTTCTTACCCTGTATAATAAAGTTTATCAAATCCCAAGTCAGAAAAATCTCTAATCAAGCTTTCAACCAGCTTTTACTCAGGAACTACCAGCTTCTGGCCACAGAAGATCCCTCACCCTCACGGGACCTCCTCACCACACACTGAGATGGACCCCTCTCTCCACTGGAAACTGTTCCTGGAAACAATGGCCGCAGACGCCTGGCTCCTGACACCCATATCCTCTTGGCACCATTGGAATCAACAGGTCCTCAACCTATAGTTACAGGGAACCTTCATTGATTTCCAAACCTGAAGAAGTCCACATCTACTCGTCCTTACTGCGGGGAGTCCTATCAACCCTTTCCTCCCAGTCCTCAAGCCCTCACTCCCTTCTCCGCCCCTGTTCAGCAGGAAGCAGCCAGAGAGAAAGCAACGTCCACAAACCCATAGAGGAGAAAGGGGGGAATGAAGGGTCCCCACCAGTAAGATGGCAAACTTCCGGCTTCTCTTCGGGGTCCTCAGTTCCCGCCGGCGCCACCTGAAGCCCAATCACCTCTCACCCCCCTCCCAATCCCAGCACCTAGCCAACAGCCACCAGCCCCGTAGAAGTGACACCTCAATCAATTCATGCCCCTTCCTATATAACCCAGCACCTTTCCCTAATAAAGCGGAACTCTCCGGTGAATTGCTGCTATGTGTCGCTCCTTTCCTTTCCATTAGGATATAATACCTTAGGGATTTAGTTACTAAACTGGATATGTTTCAGTTGACCACTATTTGTCTTCCTACCAATTTTTTCCATTCACTTTTTAAAAAACTGCATGAAAGTGCAGTATGTCAAGGGTAGTCCACTTTTTAATAAAACTCAATTACTAGTCTCTCTGACTGCTCTTTCTCTACCCTAACTAGCTACCCAATATTTAGCATAATCAATGACCTTATCTTTTGCAGAATAACACCCCCAAAATATCTTTTAAGTATGTATGTCATCTCCACTGTATTTAAGATGCACTATATAAGAAGAAAGCAGCTCATGTTTTTAGGAGTGATGAAAGACAATTGTCAGACAATGGTTTTAAGTCTACATATTTTTTGCCTTAATCTTATTTCTATCAAAGTTGTATCAAGCCATCTATCTTAAATCTTTAAAAATTACAATGAAATATACCAATGTCCTATATTTCTACAATTTAAATTCATTTACATTCAACTCTTTCAGCCATTTCTGCTATTTTGCTTCTACATTTCTAAATAATTTGTTTATGGACATGATTTGACTAATTTTTTACCCTATCTGTGGAAATTTAATACTTTGCTATTTAAAAATCTTTATAACAACTTTGGTAAAATAAATATTTGATGGTTATATTATTATATACAGTCTATTCATACATTTTCAATTTTTGTTTTTTTCCTGAGTCATCAAATATAGTTCTAAATGTTCAATATCTGTTTCCCTTTTCTTTTTTCCCAAAGTTTTTGCTGATTTTTCTGTTGTTATTGTTTTTAATCCTGGAGTCTTGTCTTCTTCAGCATACTTGTCTCCGGCTCCAATCTGGATTTGTTTACCCTGTATGTAGAATCTCACAGTGAGACTTCCTGCAGAATTTTCTTTTCTTCCTTGCTCATATAACTCCCTCTTTACAAAAATTAATTCCCTACTTTGTTGAATTTCAAGTTCCAGTAGCTTCCTAGAAAAAGAGATAGGTGGCCAATTTTTACTTCTTTGTCATCATTCTATAAATGTCTTTATTATACTTTCAATGGACAATAATAATTTAATAATTTCAAAATAATTTTTTTTCAAAAATTTAAAGAAATTACTCAATTATCTTCTATAATCCAATGTTGCACTTGAGAATTCTAATGACGTTTTGTCTTCATTTCATTTATTTTGAAAATGGTTTTCTTTCCTCATTGAAAGTAACTGTTCTAACAGTTTACAATGAAGTGCCTTGGAGTATGTTTTTCCAGGCATCATTCACTAATGAGAATGAGGCTGTTCTAGTCAAAGATTATATTTCCATGTATTATTTCTTTGATAATTCTGGAGAATGAGGCTGTTCTTGTCAAAGATGATATTTCCATGTATTATTTCTTTGATAATTCTGTTTTTTCTTTTTGCTGATCCTTCTGAAATTTCTACTTTCCTATTGTGGGTAAAATTGAAACATTTCCAGAATATCTCACCTGGCTTTAGAATATCTGCATATCAATAGGCATTCAGAGGTGGAAAGAAGTATGGCTTTAGTGCATTTGCATCTTTCCTAGGGGTGGAGAAGTTCATCTCCATATCAGTGGGTGATTACCTCAGCAACAGAGGGCTTATCTGCACCTGAGAGGTGACGGGGAGGGCCGGTGTGGTGGCTGTTGGAGCAGAGAAGAAAGACGGCCTGGGACTGCAGTTTGCGAGAAATAAACGGGTTTTAAACTTGATTTCTCCCTTTGACTGATTTTGGTTTTTAGAGGTATTTTGCCCTGGAATTCCCTCTCCCTGGACTTACAGTTGGCGTAGTATTGGCAGGATTCCTGTGAACCCAAAACCTGTCATAATGGATACAACTGTTGGGACGGCTGCCCCAAGAAATGATGGGGAGTAGCGGCGCTCATGCCAAGGGACATGTGTCTACACTAATGTGGTTATGGAGGCGCCACCACCGCTGCTAGCCATGCTGACCCCGGCCCGTGGCCCAAGTCTAAGGCTACTGCTTCTGCCACTGCTGCTGCTCTTGCTGCCTGCCGGAGCCTGGCCACAACCATGGAAACGAGCAGAGGTCTGG